>NW_026562381.1:0-2967500 GCF_027474105.1 Poeciliopsis prolifica
AACGTGATTTGCATTGACTTGAGTTCAAGCAGCAAGAAGCGGCTGAAACTGAAGACTGAAAACTGAGGCTCGTCGGAATTTTGGGTGATTTCCCCCCACATCCCCTGCAGCGGTATTATTTTTGCGCAGCACTAATAAAAAAAGAGGGGGGTATGACCTCTCGATCAGCTGATCAGACACATCAGTGAGTGAAACTGCGTGTGTGGAGTGAAGGGGGGATCAGCGGTACAAGATGATGTCCTTGATAGATCTGGACGATGATCAGCGGTGGGTTCCGACTCATGTTAATGTCACCGTGCTCCGCGCCAGGGGGCTGCGAACCAAGGGCAAGCACGGCAGCCGCTACCTCTACACCATCATCCAGGTGGGGAAGGAGAAGTACACCACCGGGCTGGTGGAGAAGGCGGAGGTGCCCGTGTGGAACGAGGAGTGCTGCTTCGAGCTGCTGCCCGGGATCCTGGAGGAGGGCGGCCGCAGCGCGTTCCCCCCGGGCAGCGGAGACCTGGTCCTCACCGTCATGCACCGGGTCCTCATCGGGCTGGACGTGTTTCTGGGTCAGACTATCATCCCCCTGGATAAGATATTCCAGGACGGAATGTGTCCCAGAGATGAGTAAGTTCACATTTTCGTTTACTATCCTCCCACTTTTAGTTTTTTTTTAATTATTATTGTCGAGGAAGACTCTGGTATTTTTAGTTTG
Source organism: Poeciliopsis prolifica (assembly GCF_027474105.1). Classification (NCBI taxonomy): domain Eukaryota; kingdom Metazoa; phylum Chordata; class Actinopteri; order Cyprinodontiformes; family Poeciliidae; genus Poeciliopsis; species Poeciliopsis prolifica. The sequence continues at coordinate 701 of NW_026562381.1, forward strand.
TGGTGATCAGTCATGTGCATCAGCTGAGCTGACCGATTGTCCTCAATGAGTTAGTTTAAGAAGGAACCAGAACTGTTCTGCAGAGAGGTCAGGGATGCAAGCTGCAGAAGCAACATCCTCAGAAAGACCTGACCTATGGACTGATGTAGCAGAGGTTCCCATAATGCACCGCAAGTAAACAAGATGAGTTGCACTTTTCACTGTTGCACAAGTCTTCATCGTGACCATGAAGGAATTGTACAAGATTTCCCTACAATCTTTCAGAGAAAACATGTCTGACAACAGCAGCCATTGTGTCTGTAATTTTCTATTAATAGCCATCACATAAAATGTTAATCATTATGCATGTGGCTGCTGAGATTTAAACACATCTAACTTTCTTATGATGTTGTTATATAACTAGGCCAAGGCTGTGACAGAAAAATACAGTTAGTTGTTGGGGATAGATTTTAAAAGCTGATAATGTGAGAATCAAATGGCTTTAGAGAACATATTGCATTAAATGGCCTTCAAGCCCTGTGATTGAACTGAGCCTCTGCTGAAGATTAGGACATAAAAACTAATATTTCCTGCAAATGAACGAGTTTACAGTCTTAATAAAAGGTGAGCCTCAAGGCTTTGCAGCCTCCATCATGTTTTCTTATTGTCCTTCCATGTTCAACTTTGATTCCACCACCTACATATTTTACTCTGGTGATGGTTTGATCTCTCATGACCTGAACACTGCCTTGCCGATTAAACAGTTTAACACTTTGTGTTAGACTGCTAATGTAACTTTATTTAAAAAAATACCTTTCCTGCTTCACTCATCCATTGAAACTATAATTGTGAGGTGTATAACTAACATTTATACTGTCAACGGTTCCTGGCTGTTTTAGTTTAGGCCGACAGTCATGTATTGATATGTTTACAACTGTGCCAAAAATATTTCTGTTTATGTAGAAAGGATTAAACAGTGCTTTGTGAAATGTCAAAGAGTGTGATATTGTTCATAAACTAACCCTTCTACATACTCCATAACAGCTGTTTTTCTTGGTCTTTTAATAAACTAGTTCTGGTTACATTGGATTTTATTAAAGGGTATCAAGGTAAAGGGGTATGAAAACAAACATGTGGCTCAATTTTCTATTTTTCTTTTAAAAAAGAAAAAAAATATTGACAATGCTTTTCTTCCTCTTTGAATCTATTTATTACCTATAAAAACACAGAATGAAAAAAATAAAAGTATTTCTGGAAAATTGATGACGAACACTACCCAACTGACAGGTTGTATAAGAGCTTGTGGATACGGTCAGTTTCTTTTTATTGGAGTTCTGCTTTAGATTACTTACTGGCTGTCAAGTCTTGGAAAGATTCAACATCGTTTTTTTATAATGGTTTTTGCAGAGTGTTAAATGTGCCTGACTCTCTAGTTCAATCAAAACACCATTAGTGGTCATTTTCCCTCCAAACTCATGTCTTCACTCGTTACCTTTTTGGCTCACAAGTCAAGAGGTACAGTTAGGCAGAAGTAAGAATCCACTTTTCTGGGTCAAGAAACCTTTTTTCCTATCATGCAGGTCTTCTGTGATGTCTTCATCGTTTACATTCAATGAAGAAAAGTAAAGTGTCATTTTCAGGTAGCATGAAAATGATCACTTTCAATGGAATGTCAGTATAAATAATATCAATTTTTGATTGTCATCAGTCTAAATGATTAACTGTGAATGAATGACCCGTGTTTAATACAACAACAGGTGACGTAACTGGCCTTTCTGTTATTTGAAACACTGCAATAGAGTGAAACAGAAACATCTGGCTTTAATTGAGGATCCTGCTCCCTCTATGCTCACTGAATTCCTGCTGTTCGTTCTGGCTATGTAGCATTTTCTGGGGTCCGCTCAGTGGACCTGAGAGGGAGGAACAGAGCGTGGACTGAATTCATTGGTTGACCCAGTTTATCTGTTAATGCTTTTTTTCAGCTGACCTTTTTTGTGCACTTTGAAGAATATGAGTTTCCATTTGTAGCTGTGAGGCCTTCAAATAATTTTGCCAAATGTAGAACTAAAACAGACACCGCTGACCTTTAACTAAAAGTTTCTCTTTTACTCAGAGACCTAACTATAATTTTTATTGTATAAGTTCTTATTTAAGCTCTCAAAGGGCAGCATTATGTAAAGTCTACTTTCTTGAGCTTTATATTATAATTTTATTCCCTCATCAAAAACATACCTGGAGTATTGTTTTTTATCTTACATCTTTGAGGAATTACCGAGAGTCATTTAGGGGTGTCTAAAAGCTTGCTCATACAAAACCTATTTACCCAAAGCTCCTCCTCGGAGCTGCAGACTCAAGTTGAGCTCCCACCCCACTGAGCAACCATAACCTCACGCATTCCCCACAAAACTCCTCAGACTAGTAGCTGCAGCAGTTAGAAAACTGCTGCAGCTGTGATAATTGTGGAGCATTGTTATGACCTGCTGAAGGTGGAGGGTTGGAAAGAGTAGAAGCCTTTTAAAGAGACAGAGGTCAATTTAAAAGTGGTCAAATTACAAAGTCTCACTTCTTTTAAGTTGTTAGTGATATGTTCAGCTGTTTTATGACAACTTAAGGTAACATAGTTACTTGATTGTGCTGTGAAATGATGCTATATGCTTGGAAAATACAGAATAATACCCCTTTAAAACAAAGATGCATTGGACATTATCTTTTTTTTTCTGTAGATGGTTCAAGCTGAACTCCAAGGCAGGTAGAAAAGAAAAGGAACGTGGTGAACTTCAGGTGACGGTCCAGTTCACCCGCAACAACATGACAGCCAGCATGTTCGACCTCACCATGAAGGACAAGCCCCGGTCTGCATTCGGCAAGCTCAAGGATCGTGTCACTGGGAGGAAAAGGGGTGATGTGGAGTCTTCCTCAGCCATTGTGCCGGGCCGCTACGCTGCATTGTCAGGGTCCCTGGGGCAACCATTTGGAAAGGATGGAGGGGTTGTGGTGGAGTCAAAAGAGGTGGAGATAACAGAGGAGAAGAGGAGCAAGATGAAAGATTTCTTCAAGGGAAGACTGCGAAAGTCATCTGACACGAGGTCGTGCTCATCTCTGGCCTCAGAGAGCAGCTTGTCTTCCATGGCCAGTGACAACCTTGGCCCTCCGCCCAGCCTGGATCTGCTGTCAGACCCTCCAAGCTCCCCCATTTACACAAGCAAAGTGAGAATTGATGCACACTATGGAGAAACAGACCTAGCGAAAAAAGGTTGGTCTGAAATTATTTGCAGAATTATTAAATTAATCAATGTTTTTAGTTAAACTGCAGATGTTTGCTGCCTCTCAAATAAATGTTAGTCTCAACAGCAACAAAATGATAAAAAATTGTACAATAATGTTAAATAAAATACATTTATTTAGATCTTATTTATGTGGTAGATATATATGAATGTATAGAGATGTCAATCTCATTCATACAGAAGAATCTTTAAAGTTTGAAAAGTTATGGTGAACCTGATCACATAAATACATTTCAAAGAAAATAGACAAATGTAAATTGTACTCATTGTACTGCAGGATAAGGCTTCTGTTTTTGCTTTGAATGTTGTCTCTTCATGTCCATTGGTTGCTACAAGGACTTCAACAGTTTCCCTGTTTTTGAAAAGTAAATACATTCCTTGGTAATTGCTTTTGGAAACATGTTATTTTGGACTGTTGGTTATGTTTCCATGCCTAAAGCAAAGAAACTAAACCCAACAAAGCTCCATTTCTGTAAAAAAGCAACACAACTGTAGCCTGAGTAAGCTTCTGCACTCAACATTAATGTTCATTAATGAATTAGTCATATGAGTTTGCAAAAATTAAGAATCAAGAAGCTTTCTCAATTTCTGAAACAGATATTTTGAGATATATTAGCAGGCACACAGAAAATGATTTTTCTAAGTTTATGGTTGTCTAGGTAATTAAAAAAAGTCAGATTATGCTGTATTATTTAGGTAGTTAAAAAAGTCAGATTATGCTATATTATCAATACTAGGGTCACTTGCCTTTATGAATTTAACAGACATTTAAATCCCAACCCATAGCATAGGATGTAATAAGATGTTCCTCTTCCATTCGCACCTGTGTCAGTTTCAAAGGAAGCGAGGCGTGAATTTATCAGAGCTTATTACAATTATTTCAGAAGTATGTTTGTGAGGGCAGACACTGATGTGGGATTTGAAGGCAAAGTCTGCTCAATTAATATAAAATGTATTTTATTAAAGGTGGCAGGTGGGATTCTTTCATGGTAGCTCATTCAATTCAGTGAATTGTTCAAAGTGATCCATTCTTTCAGAAGTGCCTGTCGGAGCAGTCTGCATGCCTCGGTGCTGGCTACACATATATCCAAAACACCACAATTTTTTATTTTTTTAATGGAAAGACCTAGTACTTTTAACACTACATCTAGATGACACCTTAAGGTTTGGTAAAGAAACTTTGGGATAACCAGGAAAAGGATCCTAAGTAGAGAAAAGGTCAAATGTGCACAACTTTCCCTGCAAGAGAGAAGAAGACCTGCATGGAAACTCCATGAGTAAACTTCTTTTAGCTGCTGTTAACATAATCCTTCATATTTTACAATTTAAAAAGTGATTATATCTCTTCTTATTTCCTTTCTGACAGTGCTCACCACCCAGCACACCACCAAGATTCTTACGCACAAGCGAGCCTTCAGCGATGAAGCTAGTAAGATCACCACAGCCTTCCCTCGATCAAATGTTGCAGTGGAGTCTCTCAAGGGTCAGACCATGACTCAGTCCAAGTCGTCTCTCTGCATAAATGGAAGCCATGTCTACGATTCAGAGCCATTGACTCCAAAAAGCCCTGGAGCACTCCCGTCCAAACTGGTTCTGCTGGAGAAATGTTCACCACTGTCTCGGTCTCTGCAGAATCTCACAAAAAGAGGAGAGGAGAAAAGTTCCTTTACCGAGGGACGGCGCTGGTCCTTTGATAAGCTGAAGAAAGAGGAAAAGGAGGAAGAGAAAGAAGCATTAGCTCAAGAGGCTCAGACTGCAGATCGCCCTGTTCAGGCAGCAATGCCAATTGTATCTTCAGCAGGTTGTTCACCTGAAAAAGGAAGGAAACTGAGAAAAACGTTGTTCTCTACAGGGAGGAGTGATTCTCTGCCTACTAAGTCAGACCTAAACCAGGCTGGTGCTTCGTCGGAGGGAAGGCTCAGAGGCTGGTTTGGCTCCGGAGACTCCCAGAACAAGCCAAGGTGAGTCAGAAATCATCATAGGTTTTCCACAGTTATGAACATATTTGGTTTCCATTTGGGGCATACTGAATAAAATGAGTGTCCAAATCAAGTATTTGTTCTGCTATCTGCTCATTTAAAAACATAATTACTTATTTTTGGCACTTTTAGAATCACATGGTATCATCATCACTATCCGTATTTTCATACTTGGCACTTCAGCATTGCCAATTTTTTTTCAGTGTGTTTTTCTCTCCAAACTGCATCACATGCACACAGTTGCTCACCCAGCACTCACTAACACTGTACCTGCAAGTGTAGTGGAGCTTGAATTGCTACTGTACATCACTTATTTCTTTCTTTGCTTGATTATTTTGCAAATGGGCTTTGCTTTTTTGTATTTATGTTTCCACAATTCTGCTTTTATGATCTGATATCTTCAAACTGAACTTAGCTGAGGAGGTTTATCCTAGTTAATGAGCTAGTATTCTGTTTTTGTAAACTGATTTTTCCCAGCTGGTAACCTGGCACATCATTAACTAAGAGGAATATTGTGCCCTATTTTCCTCTACAGGCTGGAAGTTTCTACTATGGTAGAAAGCAGCTCAGATGTACCCCCTTCCCTCTCTCCTTGCTCCCCAGTACCTCCTCCATGCTCCTCTCCTTCTGCTTCTCCCTCTGGTCACGTTTCACCTGACAATCACAGTCACATCAACCTCTTCACTCCTTCCTCTTCTCCTTCCTCAAACCCTATCTCCCCTTCCAACCCTTTTCTGCCATGTATGCAGCGCAACCCCTTTTTTGAGGAGCTTGTCGCAGAAGAGTTAGAGAAGTTGCCTTCTGTTGCACCGTGCTCCTTACCAGACTCACCCCCTTTTCATTACACCACTCTGCCAGCAGGCACTAATCCTGAAGTCAGCAGTAAAAATAGGGTTTCAATAAAACGTGAGCGTCCCCGGCCAGTTTCTAAGCAGGTATCACTGCCTGCTTTAGTGCCCAAAGGAACCACACCTGGCTCCCAGATACACTCCCCTCCTTACTCCATGTCTGAGCATCCAGGAGAATGGGAAAAATCATTTGATGCCTTTGCTTGTAGTAGACTCAACTCCCCTAAAGGTAGACTTCCTCCAGAACAGCCCAGAACCAGTCCAACCTTATCTTGTAAACGTAGCTTTTCTCCAGTGGAAAACATCAGCTGTAACTACGTACAAGAACCGCAAAGATGCAATGACGAGCCTCCACCTTTACCTCCAAGGAGACTTATAAGGACTTCGGTGAATGAAATTTTCTCAGATGGCTGGCTGCACAGAGGTCAGGAACTAGCAGTCCATAAAGAAGCCTATCTCCTCTCTCAGACTGGTGTGGCATCTTTGCAGCGTGGCAGGGAGGGTGAATCCAAAAAAGAGATCCCTTCTCCCAACACAAGTTCAAGCAGTGGAACGTCAGAGTCTGTAGGCGTCCACACACAGCCATATACAAACAACACCTCATTTGGACTTATATCCGAAGAGAACCCCAAAAGGTTCAAATATGAACCTCTGGAAGACGTAGCTGACTGTTGGGGTGGAACATTGTTTGAGCAAGACTTGTACAGACGTGCGTGCAGGGGGAATTATGGACAACAAAAACTAAACAGTAATCATTTATCAATGAGCACTGAAGAAAATACAAGGGATAAAATCTCATTCAAGAACTCAGGGTCTGATAGTGACCATTTTAGCATACTGTCCAGTGTTCCCTCTGATGTACCAAATACATCATATACTACAACAGAAGAGACAGAAGAACTTAACCCGTGTGAATCCACATGCCTCAACAATAACATATCTTTTTCACTAACACTCGGAGACCTTAACATGAATGTGAACACTTCAGATTTTGGTTTCATTGACTCAGATGGATCTTCTCAATCTGAAGCAGCCAATAATTGCAAAAGCAATCTAGAAGAGACCTTTCTACCCCAAGGTTCACAATTAGACATTTACCAGAAGGAGACCACTTCTGGGGACACATTCACATTAAAGGACACCTACATAACCACTTTGAACTCTTCTTTTGAAGTAATTGCATCTTCTAAGAAACTTTGCAAAGTACCACCTGTTTGCCAAGACAACAGCCATGACTGTCTGTGCAAACTAGCAAATGAAACATTGTGTGATCCCTGTGTGTCAAAGAGCCAAGTGATTGTTGTTCCATTGCAACAAAATCCTGCATCTAACTCACCGGATGTTGAAGCTGAACTTAGAAGTGAACAAATAAGGTGTGATGACGACTCTGAAAAAATAAAGAAAGACTGTGATGATAATGGGAACTCAGAAGACAACTTGGACAAACCTAAGCAGACCGATTCATTTTCAGGAGTTGTTAGTGCACGAATCAGACCAAAAGGAGTTTCTAGACAGAACAGCAGTGACAGCCCAAGCAGCCAAAGCAAATATGGAGACAGGGAGTTTGTGCAATTTCTATCCCTTGTCCAGAACATTTCAGAAGTCAGTGAAGGACCACTGTCTTATCAACCAACTAAATCAGTGCTATCTTCCTTGCAAGTTCTTGAACACCCCAATAAGTCTAAATTGATCTCTGTCAGTGACAAAACACACCAATTTATGTCTAACACTCCCTCATTGGATAAAGAAAAACAACTCCAATCAGCTTTGAAGATCTTCATGCAAAAGTTGCACCATACTGCAGAACCCCTTCCAATACAAAGATTAGGAAATCTTTGCAAGAACATGAACCCTGTTCTCCCTCCATCCCTTCTACACTTCCCCTATCAGCTGACCCCCTGGTCTGTTGCTCCCCCACACAAGCCTCAAGCACAGGGCCTATTGCTAAAGTCGGCACTTCGCTGGCTTTGGGCTCCTCCACCCCCTCGCTGTTTGCCACCTGCACCACTGACCCGCCCCTGACTGATGCACGGCACTCACTTTTACCTGAGGAGACACAGCCTGCTGGCAGCCTGCCCCTTCAGGAGAGCAGGTGAGACTCCTCACACTAGGACATGACCTTTTTTAAGATCTAGACAGCAAAACATGAAAATGGGATGTCTTTTTTTGCTTAAATTGCTGTTAACATGGTTTTCTGCTGTGATGGATTGTTTGATTTTGATCACTTTCATGTTGAGATTTGCGTTCACATCCAATTTGATTGGATGGGAGCAGTTGCATTGCTTCTGTTTTTTTGCTTTACATTTATGTAAATCATCTCATGCTTTGATTTTTCTTTTTTTTTGGCTAAAAGATGTTCTGTTGCTTGCTTAAAACATTGCACTGCATTAATTTTGCTTGTTTTGCTGCTACTTTTGCTAGCTAGTAGCTACTATTGAGAATAAATGAGTGTTTCCTAAAAGACTAATGACACCATAGTAGAACAACTGCCATTGCAGATTCAAGCTTGCTCTACATACAAAAGAAAGAAATGGACACTAATATGTACAAATTAATAAGAATGATACAATTCAGGGTAAATGTTTGGGCTACTAGATGGAGGATTTAAATGAATAATATTGTATATATAAAATTTATAATTCATTATTAGCTATGAGAGTTGTTAGCACTGCTTTCGTTACAAAAACCAATGCTTCTTTTTTTTCTTTCCCCCAGACAAATGTGTTTTGGCATCTGTTGAAAACAATTTTCTTTTTACAACTTTTTTATATCTTAACGCTTCCTAATACTGAAAAACAATAACTTTGAGTTTTTCCCTCAGGAAAAAGTTCCACACTGAAAAGAGAAGTTGTCAGTGCAGCCTGATAGTGGTTAATCATGTGCTTTCACAAATTGGTAGATCATCTGATGCTTGAGTTTCTAACTAGCTGGCGATTGCTGTTTTTTTTTCTTGATGCACATTTGTTTAAAGCAAGGTGATACCAGACAGCTGATTCTTCTCCATAGCTAATTTATTTAATCCTTGAGGACTTGACTTCCTCTTCTTATCTTAAGGCTCAGTTCCAGCCAGTGAAAATGGAAAAGACAACGACTTCACAGTGAAAGGATATCATATACATACAAGCTAAAAATATAGTGACTTCTGGTCAACTTTTTCTGTATGTCTATATGTTCCAATTTAATATTTAGTTTTGTAAACAATTACTCATTATTGACTAAATGGAAGAACTGTATATAATTTTTCCCATTTTTGACATCAATTCTTTCATAAAGACTAGTGCTTTATTTACCGATGGCCTTTATGTATTCTGCTTTTTCTCGATATGTACTTATTAAAACATTCTCTGTCCTCAAGTTTGATTTGCAAAACTGAGTCATTCAAAATGCATTTTGGATTATTGTAAGCTTTGCAGCATGCTAGAATGCTAGTCCAAAGTTCTTCCCTTTTCAGGTCTCATCCAGTGAAACCATTGACATCCAGCCAGCCTGAGAAGAAAGAGGGTCGCTCAGTTCTTGAGAAGCTAAAATCTACCATAAATCCAGGACGATCCACCCATCAGGCCACACCTGAACCTGAGAAGAGTCCGGTACAGATAAAAAGATCAATTTGTTCTAAGTCTTTCATACAACACTTCTAAAGTCTTTCAGATTTTTAAAGAAACATTTGAGTTCTGATTTCAGAGCTTCTTTTTTGTGATCAAAAATATTGAACCAACTTTGTGTTAACGTAAACAAAGTTGAGACAGCATGGCTTTTAGTTTTTGGTCATTGACTTGAATGAACAGAGAGCACATCTTCAAACTACTCAGAGTAGATAATAAATAAACAATGATAATGATTATTTATAAAACCTTTCAAAACAACTTGGATGGAGACACAGATCCTGAGTTTAGACCAAGTAATGCTCAGATAAAGCTGACAGTAGATTAAATCAAAGAGTTTCATCTTGGACTCTGCTGACCTTTTTTAGATGTTGTGAAATAAGAGATTATAAAAAGACAGAAAAATGTGTCATTTACGGAACGGAGGGGTTTACAGAAGAAAATCTTTGATAGTTTGGATTTTGCTTAGAATAAAAGGCAAAAAGTTGGCAAGTAAACATAATTACACAAATCTGCTCTCTCTGCAGGAGGTTACCGCAGACAGATTGGCTCAATATCAACATCTTACCAACATGGAACTGATCTCCCTGCTACTGCAGCAGGAGATGGACATGGAGAAGCAGCAGGCAGCATCTGACCAGCAGGGGGCGCAGCTGCAGAGGGTTGAGGCAGAGCTGAAGAAAGTGAAGGCGCAGGTTCGAGACCTGGAGGACTACATTGATAATCTGTTACTGCGGATCATGGAGCAGACGCCCACACTGCTTCAAGTACGCTCAAGGCACAAGTAACAACTGAGCCAGTGTTGTTTTGGAGATTAGCAAAGTTTGCAAAGATTCTTTCATTCAGATAGGAGGTATTATTCTGGAGAAACTCTCCATGAATTTGGACTCAAAATGATCCAGATTGTCTCACTGCTGATACTACTGCCTTGTTGATGTAGACACAATATAAACTTTTATGCATGCTGGTTACTTTTTCCGAGTTTGGCACAAACAAAAAACTGAAGACATGCCATAATAAAAGCTTCCATAAAAGCAGACGCAGATGATTATTTCACACAGCTCTCTGTAGTAGAATAACTTAGTCAGCTTTTGCCATTTTATCTTAAAAATGGCGGGTTTTGCATGCGCTTAAAATAAATGTAGACTGAAAAAATAAATTTTTCTAGTGCTTTGAATTAGCTCTAATAGAATTTACAATCAGACTCAATTTGTCTTTGAAATAAAAAGTTTGATTTCTGGCAAAACAATCTAATTTCAGATTATTTCATACCATAGAGAGTATGTTAAAGAGTCAAATTAAACTTATTACTTCTTCTGAATGAAAAATTAAAAGTACAAAAAGGGGGAAAAACTGCTTTGCAAACTCACAAATGTCAAAGCAACATTTTGTAGGTCTGAAGACTGTTAAGGTCAAAGCCTTAGTTTATGCATTTTAAAGAGTTAAAGACTTAAATATGTCTTGTTCAAGTTTTCCCTGAACTTTTTTTCACATTTGAACTGAACCAATAACGATGTTTAAGTGTTTATCATATTATGTACATACAGAAACAGTAATATTTTACTGTAAACAACTGTATTGTAAGTTACTTTACTTTTTTCATGATAATGTATTCTAATGCCACTCTGAAGCACCACTGTAGCTAGCTGCAATGCTTTATATGACCGCAAAACTGTAATAAAATAAAGTGCACATGAACACAGGTTTATATAGGTAGTTTTTTGTCTATGATGAAGTTCCATAAACAGTGTTTCATTATCTACTACAATGGCATATTGATTTGTTTTGTGGGTTTTTTAATGATGCATTTTTAAAATTTTGCTTATTCAACTTACAAAAGCAATGTTTGAAGCAAGAGTTAGGTTATCACCTACCTTTTCTGTCTTTCTACAGGCAGCAGAGCTACCACACAGGTCTCTTTGGCTATTAACAAATGGCGTACCTCTTACTGTATATTCTCTACTTACATTATTTGATTTCTTGGCATGAATCTAACATTTAAACATAACAATTTTACAACAAACTTGAAATAAAGAAAAGATATCCTTAGAATGATTCTTCTATGAGTTTGATAATAAATGTACTCATCCAAACCAAACCTGCTTCTTATAGAATAGAATATTTCTCTTCCGAAACCATTGGTTTGTCAATACATTCAGCTATAATTTTTAGCCATGCTCTACAGGTTTGGCTTCTTTCTTTATTGTTAAGCGCTCCCTCAGACAACTTAGTGCACAACTTGTGGACAGTATCTTTTTTCCAGCATCTTCCAGTTTGAGACTTGTTTATCTCAAGGTTGCTTCTGAAAATTACAACTGATTTCCTTTCATCTAATCAACATTTCGGGGCAGATGGTTGTAGTTTTTTTTGTTTGTTCTAAATGATGCCAAACTAAATTTTGAAAGTTTTCATTTTAGGTCTTTCCAAATTACTGACCTTAATCTTACTGCTGTATGAACTATGATTAAAATAAGTCTCTATGTCAGGGGCCAAACCAATTTTACTGAGTTTTGGCATCACCGATAAAATGTGGTTAGATGCATTTCCAGAATTATGCCAGAACCTTTCTGGTAACTATGGACAGTGTGTAGCTAAAGGAATGTTTAAATGAATCTGAATGTGTTTATATATGAGTCTATGTACAATAGAAAAAATATCTATTTTAATTTAAGTGTATGTCTTATATTCTATTCAGCAAAATAGTATGATGATCCCAGAGCGTTACTGTTTCTCAATAGGTTGTCAAAAAATGAACAGTAATATGACATCAACGCTGGTGCAGAAACCACACTGTTTGACTCACTTTTGTCCACTAGGGGGCGCCCCTGACTGTTTTTATCAAGGACCTGCTCGATCAGCAACTCTGTTTTGCAATCTGATTATGTAATTGATTGAAAAATAACTTGGCCTGCAGAGATTCTGTGTAGCACTTCCAACACAGGTTACATAATCTAATAGAAGACGTGCACAGGCTTTGAAATGTATAGCTTCAATGAATTGCATAGTTCTGAAAAACAAAGAAAGAATAAAATAATTGCTTTATGTGATTGTCACAAAACTATCATGCAGATGTCGGTGTTGGGCATGTGGATTTTTGTTTAATTTAAATGGCATCGTATTTACACATCTGCTCTTGCTCTACACGGGGTCAACAGAAGGTCAATTTCCATTGCTCAAATTTCTATTTGAGCACTGTTTTTTCCATGATGATTTTTTTAAGATACCAAATATTTAATTAGACATTTTTGTTACAATTCTACAGATTGTTTTTATTGTTGTGAGAACCCTTTCTGAATTTATAATTGAACTACACTAATAATAATTAAGAAAAGGTGCCCTCAAAAATTAAGAAATCTGTATAATTGCAGTAAAAATGTAGACGTTCTGCACAGACAGAATGGTCTTAAGAATTAAGGCCATTCTGTCTTCATGCAAAACCTTTTAAGGACATGTTTTGCATTAATTTTTGGATGAAACTTAATGTAAAAATTTTAACTTAATGTAAAAGTTTAACTGATCAGTATAAATCTCAGAAGTTGCTCCTGGAATCTTTAGGAGGATATTTGTGTGTTTGTATTTGGGCCACACCCACTCTGTTTTTGGATGATGGTTAGAACAGTGCTCTATTAGCTGTTCAGAGTTTGTGATACTTTTTTAACATAACATCACAATTTTCACTAATTAGCTCCAATAAACTTCAAAGACTTCAACAAAACAATCAGTTGGCTTATTGGTTGCACTGCGTCTTATTTATTTTTCCCCATTTCACTTCTACAGTAAGGTTGGTACCATTCAAGCGGTATTATATTTTTATCACTCCAACACAATTCAATCAACTCTGCGATTGGGTTGACATTGAACTGAATGAAAATGAGAATCCTGGTGATTCATATCACTGAATGGGGTCCAGGTCTAATTATCGCTTCTCTGTGAAACCACGCCTCCTCACACAGCCATCACAGGACCAACCTGACACCTATATCTCTCCCAACATCAATCCGAACAGTTATGCAATGACTTTCAGCTTATCGATTATTTGGGATGTGTAGTCATGCGCATCAACTTTGCCAGTGTCAAGGCAAAGGAAAAAACTACAACTCCCGGCTGGCGTGGGGGCGCATCGCTTCGCCCGAGTTGCTCACACACACTGACTGTAGTTCGCTCGACTGTAAAAATCCCTTCTAATTATTCAGTTCGTAATTAAATAAAAAGAGTTTGGCCGTCATGGCGGAATCTGCAGCGTGTCCCGCTTTCCAGCTCGGGAGACCCCGCTACGATCAGGTAGGAGTCCTGCGCTAACCTCCCGGTTTCTTGACATTTTGTTATTTAAGGCTTTCGGTCGAGGGGGGAAAAAAACATCCTGTTCCTCCGCCCTCATCGCTTCGCTCTGGATGTTGACTATGCTGCAAAAGTTGCCGCTGACGTGCATCAGGGATTGTATTCATTCAAAAACTCTAAAACTTCTGAATGATCGGATCAGTAGGAGTTTGTTGCACTAAAGCGAAATATTGCTCTATTGTCTTCAACTACTGTTTAGTCTTATCCTATCAGGTAGCCTATCAATGCAGTGCTTGTGTTTTATTTGAAAACGCAAACAAAGCACAATCATTCATCTTAATGCTTGTTAAATAATGAAAATAATGTTTTCATTATTTAACAATTTATGTTTTATGATCAAAGTTTTTGTATCTATTTTTTTTGTTGTTGTAAACTCTGATTTGAATGTGTCAAATCGAGAGTTGACATATGAGGAATAAAATTGGTGATTTTTCTCCTCATTTTTGCAAGATTTTCAAAATAAGCTCAGACCAGTTCAAACTGAAGTTTCTGTGTAAATAGAAAGTTTACACAGTGCCTGGCTTCAGGTCAGCAGTCCCCTGCTGACCTGAAGTTTCATGATAATTTACTGTGATGAAATAATTTTATGTCAGTCACCACTAATAATGCAACCTTCACGCCAACTCAGGTCGCTTATTAACCTTAGAAGTGTCAGAGCAATTTGTAAAACAGCAACTTTAGGCAAATCATTTAACACATGCATAATGCAAAATTGAGTAAATGGATATTGTTGAAATAAGAATTTTAAAGTAGCACAATAGTACATAAGTTAACTTTTAGGTTAAGATAAACTTAGATACAGATCCAAACTGGGACAGCTGGTGACTCTCACAACTTACAGAAATTCCTAATCAGAAAACAGTCTTAGACTCCTTGGATCTCTTTAGATAGGGAGCCTATCTGCCAGGCAATTAACAAATTCCTGAGCATGGTTCAAAAGTTCACTAGAATCTTAAAACTTTTTATAAGTAATTTTATCTATATTAGAATTAACTATATTTCTTTAAGCACGTTTTTAATTAGTTACTTATTAGATCCAAACTTATAGTCATTATTTAGCATTACATTGTGTGCAAGCTTGGTTAAAAATACAAACTACTTTCTTGTGGAAACATTTTGAGGCAGAGATAATACTGCAGCTGCAATCATATATCAAACTGGACAGCGGCTGGTACGAGAAGGGTTTCCGTATATCTGCTTTTGGGGCTCTTTAGCAGGAGGTAATAAAATTAACATTAAGACAGCCCACACAAAGGAAAAGAACACACCTCTAATGCATATATTTAAATGAGGAGAATACGCATTCTATAAAAAATGGTTTGTTTCACAGCAGAAGTTGGAATCTCTTTGAGCTGGGTGAGAGTTTCCCGGAGGATGCATCTTCTGTTATTCTTTTGTCTTTTTTTTACTCAGTTCTTTGTCTCTGTTCTGTAATGTCTTGGACTTTTGATAATCTAGGTGAGATGCTTATTGTAACATTCTTCTTGCATTGATTTTCTCTGGATAAAACTCTGAATATCTGAAGTCTGACGTCGTATGATTGCTCTTTTCTCTCTGCACACTTACACAGACACAGAAATTCGGGACAAAGAATTAATTAACGAGCTAAATCAAGTTATTCCTCTTTTTAATTCTTAACAATATCTAAGGCTATCTTTACATTTTTTAACTAACTGGTATGTTTGTCCACAAAACTTCTGCAGTGCCATTTTGGCTACTTATGTGAAAGTTTGAAGTGGCATTTTGTACTTATTTAAGGCTTAATTGAACAAAACTCCGTGGCCACAATTGATTAATGGGAAAACATTGTTTGTTCCAGAACTTTAGCCTTATACCTTTACAGGTGAAGATTTTAAAGAGGCGTTCCTCTTGGCACATTTTTTAGATCAGTTCTTTTTTTCTATTTTATTGGAACTGATCAACATATCAATTTGGAATTGTATACCAGTAATATTGATATCAATATATAAATTCCTTCCATATCATAATTGCTAAGTCATGTGCAGATGCAGCATTTGGTTGCGTATTAGACTTTGAAAAACTCTTGCAATCAAAGTTTATACTTTGATTGCCAGAGTTTTACACTCAGTGCTACTCTTATTAAAAATGACATAAATGCGGATGCATATTTGTGCTTAATTTATTCATTCTGCTGTTTTTTATATTTCTGTAACATTTTTGATCAAATATTATACCCCAAAACACTGAAGTTTTATTTTGAATGAGTTGCAAACTGATCACTAAGGTTTACAAAATTGCTGTAATGACATGCAAAAATTATCACATAACACACACAAAAAACCCATAAATTAACACAAAAGAGCTCTAGAATCTCTCGGGTTCCACATACAATAGGTTGAAGTCAAAATCACGCTCAAAGTTAAGCACAAATAGTAAAAATGATTCACTGATTATCCTGTTTCATTCAGGATGTTTAGATCATATTTGTAAGAAATTATTTCTGTTCACTTATCTACAGTTAGTTCATTGATCACAATAATGCTATTTCTTTCATGGTTCACTGCTTTTGTGCTTCTTTCTGCTCCTGTGTGCATTTCTTTGTTCAATACCAGTTGAAGAACTTCAAGACAAAACCGCTTTAATCATCTACCTTCAGTTTATAACACCTTGACAAAGTTGCGTAACACTTATTGGGTCTTCTATCAAAGCGCAGGAAATCAGGCCAGCTCTTGAATCAGCATAAATCTTGCTTGTTTTTTTTGTCTGCGCTTCGAGCCGGATTCCATCTTTGCTAGCCTAGTTGTGTTCTCTCATGGGAGCTGAAGCTCATGCATAATTAAAGCCGGCTCCTCACATGGCTCCGCGCTCTCTCCACCTCTCTTACAAAACAGCACTGCAGCACATATGGCCTGTCAGAACGGGAGATATGCAGCGACAGAAAGGCAGTGATAGAAAACCCAGAGCAGGGAATGATGGTCGATAGTGAAGACTGAAATAATGTTCCAGTCATTTCAATTTGGATATGCTCCTAAGGAGTTAATTATAAAAAGACACTCTGTTTCCGCTGTGTTTTCTGCTCTTCATAACTAATAAATATCTCAGAGGGAATCTGACTGAATCTTGTGCCTTGTTTTTGTCTAATGAGGTTGGCAAAGAGGCTCCTGGCACAAACTGTTAGTGGGTCTTTTCAAAGAGCTGGCACACAAACTCAGCAATTGGCATGCTGACGCAGATGGAGAAAAACAGAATGCTTGACCACAGCAGTTTAGAGCTTTCCCCTGAAGTGTGCTGTAATATTTTGTTCCTGCTTTTCCCAAAGATATATACTAATAAATATTAGGATGAGTTTCAGTATGTAGCCACTGGACATCAAGAGTAATTTATGAAGTATGTGTGTATATAATTTCCATTAAGAACACAATGAGATTTTCAGATTTATTAAATGTATGTTTTGATATTGAGTAATGTGGAGTTGTTTTTACTTAACCCTTTAATAATAATTGTCAAAAAAAGACAATTTATGCTGTCATGTGTTTTCTGTATTGTTTTTTACAAAACAATAGTGTCTTCGGTTCTCCATCACAGATTGTTTTTCCAACTGTTTTGAAAATATTGTTAACATTCCAGACATTTCACATACTAATTTTAATTAAATACCCTGAATGTCGAGCTTTTCATTGAAATAACTTTAGCCTCACAACTGGATGATGTTTCCTGCAGGACATAGCAGAAACATTTTCACAAAAAGCTGAGTAATAATTTAACATTTGTGACATTGTTTTGACTTTTACACTTTTAGTTTAGACAAATATTTCCAAACATAAAATCTCCTAAAGATACTCATTCATGTTTTCTTTTAAAAGAGACTAAAATTCACCTATGATATGATGTTTTCTCAGAATTTATTCCTTGGACGTCTGAGACACTTTGTTGACATCATTGATCCCCGCACCCTGTTCGTCTCAGAGGTAAAGATTCCTGTTAAAATGCTTGTTTTGTAAGTATTTATATGTTTGGCATCTCTTTAGTGTGCAAAGTTCTGTTATTCTCTTTTATTGAAACAATCTGTTATCTGAATAAAAGGACAACTTTGGTCTCTAATAATATCAAACATTTGGGTTCTCTTTTCATTGTTGAATATCACAATTTACTCCTGGATAATAAAGAAAACATATTGAACTTTAGTGAGCTTAATGCATATTTAGAAATTTAAACTGTAATTTTAGAGTTTTCAGTAATTTCTGACCACTCACGAGGTCTTCGGTTCAGAAGGCAGAAACATTGCTCCTATATTTGGCCCATTTTGTCATAAAATATCACATAGCTGAAATGGATTGTTCAGCTGTATATCCAATGAAATAATGTCTTCCAACATATCCCAAAGACTGCAGTGATCTTTAGAATACAATCAGCCAATTGTCATCTGGGATTACTTGAGCTTTCTGATGGGATGTCTCATTTTGCTGGAAATAGGCATAAAAAAACTTGTATAAGGTGGCCAAGAACAGTCTGCTTAGTCTTAGTTTATATTAATCCCAATTGGTACCAGAAGGCCCAAAATATGCCAAGAAAATATTTCCTTTACCATTATATGAGCAACACTAGCCTGAAAAGTTAATAGAAGACAAGATGAAGATTCCTCATAAAATTCTAACCCTGCTATCTGGATTTTGCATCTGAAATCAAGACTCATCATAGCAATAACAATTATACCAGTGTAGCTAATCAAGTAATAGGTTAGTGTGTCCATCCATCCATTTTCTGTACACCCTTGCCCATAGGTCAGTGTATTTATTGCTTATTTTATTTCATTTTTATTTTATTTTTTTCAGAAAAAGTTAAAAGAATGCATCAAACTCCTTGATGACTATAAACACAACACACTTCCTCCGGGAGTGTCTGCAGATCAGGTGAGCGTTTGCCAGAGTTGATGCAAACTGTGTTTCAAAATATGTTCAGAAGGCTTGGAATAATATAAGTAATGCAACGAATCATTCCCCTTTTCTGAAAGATTCAAAGCTGATGAGTTAAATGAAACACACATGCAAAATTCCTAATTGGTTCCTTTATTTCAAAACGAAAAATTAGGCGCATTTGTCTTTGGAACACTGTGAGAAGTTTTTAAAGCAATTTCTTGAATAATTAATTTATAAAGTTGATTGCATCATAAGATATGATGCAACCTATGGTGAAAAATGTGAAAATGGAAGCTAAAGGATGACATTCCTCCTTTAATGTCAATCTGGTTTTGCTGTGTAGTTGTGGGAAGCCCAGAAGATTAAACAGGTAAGTCTAAGTTTCTTCATCTTAAATCCAGTTTCATCCATTCATCCCTGAGCTGGTGGCAGCATGAGGAAGCTCTCATGCTTTGTGTCACAGGCCATCATTCACCCTGACACAGGAGAGAAGATCTTCATGCCATTTCGAATGTCAGGTATGTCCTCAGATGAAGATCTTTGTCCAGATTTCCTCAAACCGAATCATTTTTCCCATCGCTTTTATGCTGAAAATCATATTTCCACTATGCAGGTTATGTGCCATTCGGAACACCAATTGTAAGTCAAACATACAACCCATGCATTATGAATGTAAGCATGTTTGGGGATGAAAAAAAATGAAACTTTGGACTTATTTTTGTTCAAAAATAAGCTCTTATTTCCTGGTTTCATTTAGGTCATTGGCCTTCTCCTCCCAAATCAGACTGTGATGTCTACCATTATCTGGCAGGTACTGAAAATAACTAACAACTGTGGCGCTTTAAAGTATCCAAAACCTTTACAGTCATTTATATTTGTGTATAAATATGATTTTTTTACGATTTGGGGAAGTGGTGAGAGAAGGTGCCCTGATCAAAACCGAATTTCTTGTCCTGCATGCAAATCTTTGAGCCAGAAAACTAATAGTGAACATCTCTAGTGAAACTGAGGAGATTGGAATAAACAAAAGTTTTAGTCTCCTGATCTCCACAAGTGATAGAGACATATTTTTAAATACTTGCAAATGTAATTGCACTTATTTTTTTTTCACAAAATGTTAACGAAAGAAGGCTCAATGTAATTTGATGTTTTCAGATTTTCATTTGTAAGAGTGAAAACCATAAATATTTATTTTTCTGATCTGCGATGAGGCACTGCCTTATTTTGATCCATCCAATTTATTTAATCTGCTTGTTAAAATCTGAGTCAGAATATTACATTGATTGCATCATATTTATGCATATTTATAGGAAATACTTAAAGGCAGAAAAGCCACATGTTTTAGCACCATCAGATCACAACATCTGTTATCCATTTTGATCATCTGGTCAGCTTTGCCACTGTGAGAAACTTGCCTCTTTTCTCGCTCCTTCCTCATAGATTATGGATCATTTGTGCTTTGTGTTTTGTTTTCTTTCAGTGGCTGAACCAGAGTCACAATGCCTGTGTGAACTATGCCAACCGGAATGCCACAAAGGTAAAAACAACTTCCGATTCACGTTTTTTGTAGAAACTGAATAAATAAAACTGACAGCTTTCATTTTTTTGTCTGCAGCCTACTCCTACATCTAAGTTTCTTGAAGGCTATGTCGGAGCTGTGACCAGTGCTGTCTCTATTGCAGTAATTTAGCTTTCTTCTTCACCAAAGTTGATGTCATTGCTTGTGATATTCTGTAATTCTTAGAAATCTTGGTTACTAGTTGCAATTTTTAAGTTAAAATTAATTAGATTAGTACACTGAAAAAAGTACAAGATTTAGTTTAATACAACTGCATCAGTTGCAGCTTTTTACTTTTTCTAATTTGTATTTTTTTTTTTTCTTTAAAGGTGGGACTGAATGTGCTGATTCAGAAGGCCAACAAGCTGAGCCCTGCCACCAGAATGATCATCCAGAGATTTGTCCCCTTCCCAGCTGTGGGTGGGTTTTCAAAAGACCCTCTGTCACAATGAGACTTTTATTATATATCACTCTGCCAGTTAGAGCTGCACACTCATAGAAGATACATTATCTTTATTACCCAAATAACTAAGAAGTTCATAGAGTATCTAATTTAAAATCCTGCTGTTTATTTTTAGCAAAAATTGTATTGTATTCTTATTGGTGTTTTATGTTTTATAAAGCCTCCTTTGCTCCTTTGTAGCAAGTGCAAACATCTGTAACGTAGCCCTGATGAGACACAACGAACTGTCTGAAGGTATCGACGTTCTAGACAACAACGGCAACGTGGTGGGGTCCTCCAAAATCGCTGCTCGACATGTAAGCTGCTGTTTTGTATTGTATGACTGTGAATTTAATGTTCAATATTATGGTGGCTAACTGGAGACTTCTCATTTCCTGCTTCGCTCGATTCTCTCAGCATCAGATTTAATCACCTGTCCACAATCTTTGTTGTTTATTCCCAGGCAATAATGGAGACCGCCTTCACACGTGTGGTCCTTCCTATGCCGATCTTTGTGCTGCCGCCAATCATCATGTCCTACCTCGAAAGGTTTGTGCAGAAACACACAAGTGAAAATAATAATAATAATAAAAAAAATTATTGCATTTGAGAAATCAAATAAAACAACTAATATGTTGTATTCTTGTCAAAGAGGATAATCTTTGCTCATCAAGTCTATATAACAACCACTTTAATGTATTGATATACCAACAATTTTTGCTGGTAGGTTTTCAAGAAAAATACTTTTCAAATTTACTTTAAAGCTACTGTTCACATTTTTACTACGTCTGCCAATAAATGTGGCAGGCTCTGTATAAACCTGTAGCAGATGCTGCTTGAAACAGGAAAAAAAAGTAACTCACTCTCCATCTATTTCAAAGTTAAGAACAGAAAAAAAAATTACTTGCATCAAAGGTTTACTTTTTAAATATCCAACATATAGGATAATTTATGTTTATTTCATATTCATTTAAGATTAATACAAGATTTTCCTTCTATTGAATATTTTATTGCTCTATTTTTATTCATTAGATTTTAATAATTGAGTCACAGAATATATAACAGAAAAATGACTTGAGGAGAAGATAATCAGAGTTTTGAAATAGCCTGGTGCTAAATATGAAAGAAAAATTGTGGGCTGACATCTGAAGAGGACTCCAGGGAAAAATGTCCAAAATGATTTGGATATTTGACCTTAGATATTTGCTATAATTTAGGAGTGTCTCACTTTTCACCTCACACCTGACATTTTAACAGGGTCTGCAGCTACACTTTTTAGACCCGCTGAATCAAATGAACCTCTTGTAATTTATGAAAAATATTCATCAGCTTTGAAGGTTTGAAACTAGTCCATATAATTGTGCATGTACCAAATGGGAGCCAACATATGCTGTGCCCTGCGGCCAATATAGTGGAGGGAAATTTTACTGAAGAAGACAGAAATGCAGAAAAAGGGAAAAATAAACTTAGGATTTTTATTTAAATAACAGAAGAAATGTGCCATCTGGTTAATTAAGCTCCATCCTTCTGAATTTCCCACCCTCTAATTGTGTGAAACAGCTCCCCTAGATCTGCAAACGATCCTAAAATAACTCCAGGCGTTGCAGTAGTCAGCCAGGATCAATCCACGCTGCAGGCTCATGTTCCCTTTTATCCTTGTCCTAACTAACACAGGCTGCGATTCCTGCAGAGAAACCGCAGACTTCTGCTGCCCATCCACAGCGTTGTATGCCTGGTTACGTTCGGCCTCTCGCTGCCTGTGGCTATCAGCCTCTTCCCTCAGATGTCTCAGGTACGGCATGTTCAGCTGCTCTGAAGGCCAGATGGCTCATGGAGCAGCTGGGAAGATATTCACATTAAACATACTCCACTTAACTCCCACAGCTCCTGCAGGCTTTTGTTCTCCACTCAGCTCTCTAAAAATGACTTTCAAGGTGAAACCCAGAGGTACACAGCTTAATCAATTCAGTATAATTTTTTTTCTTGTCTATTTTTTTTTTGGCAGATTGAGGTGTCTCGCCTTGAGCCGGAAATTGCCATGGCAACGGATTGCAAAGTGTTGACCTACAACAAAGGTTTATGATGAAGATGGGACTGGAGCTCTAAACTCAGACTGCTTTATGAAGGACTGTAACTGCGACCCTGCTGCAGGGTTTTCGGGGTATCTGACATGTAATTATTATTAGAGTTGTATTTACCCAACATTCCTAGACCTGTTCTCATACAGAAAATGCTGCATTCACTGAGCCAGGGTGAATCCTCTCAATAGCCCAGAGATTGTTGCCTTCACTACAGCTGTCCAAGAACTGTACCTCTATAACATCCCTTTTTGTCAATAATGTCAATAAAGTTTCTGTTACACCATCAACTTAAATGCTGATCCATTAAATTCTGATAATGAGATTGTTCAAATATGCCTTTCCTGGACTGTTTTTGAGTCAGATATGTTTTGTGTTTTTCTCATGTTTCTTCATATATTTTTGTCCCGATGTGTTGAGCTCTGGAAGCTGATGTTATGTTTGTTTTTCTGTCAGTGGAAGCAGCAGGATGAAAGGGGTTATTGAGTTTTTGTAGAGCAGAGAGCAGCTGCAGAGTGTGGGGATTCTTCCCTGTGCATTAATATTACTGAAGGCGCCTCTCAAAATACACTTAATAGACAACCCCCTGCACATTTATAGGCACCCCAGTGGAAATGTAGAAATGCCTCAGATGAAATTTCTTTTATAGCAGCAGCCTATGTTTACACTAAGAAATGTTCCAACCTTTAAATTTGCTAGTTCTTTCAGTAATTTATTTAGTTCTTCTTCTTCTTCTTCCCTGCTGTTGAAACTTTGAACAACCTGTTTTGGCATAAAGGACAGGAAGACCTCATTGGTGACCCATTTCATGTTCAGTAGTAAAGTCCAACAGGTATTTATTTAAAACTGGACCACAGCATTGTAGGGACTCAATATTTGCTACCTGTAGACATGATTTACAGATTTGTCCTCCAGTGCTTTTTAAACTAGTCCTACATGTAGAGTTTGTTGCCAAAAACGCAGTTTTATGCTGATTAAGTTTCATCCCTCAACCCTCATACTTTGTCATTATTTCTGCTGCATGAGGGGACGGTAGGGAAATTTAAACATATTTCTTTTTCAGAGGCATACTTGGAGCAAAGGGACAAAATAATGTACAAAGAAATTTAGTTTATGTTATTTGTAACCTTACAGAAATATATTAATTATTTCTAATTGGTTAAAAATACAAAAAGATTATAAAATAATTCTTAACTTAAAATGTTTTACTGTCACAAACATACAAAATTAGATTTAGTCTTTGGCTTGTTTGCCCAAAGCACACAATACCAATTAATTGATCTTTACTAATGGTGGATGTGCTGAAATAAAATATTTTGTTGATCTATTTGTGCTAATAAAGGTGAAAGGTATCATGACTACCTTTATTCAGTCACAAGGCTGTTCTGTTGTAACATAAGCTAGAGTTGTGATATAAAACAGTAATTTCTGACGGGTATTATCTAAAAATCATTGAAATGAGTCAGACTTTGTGTTGTACATCTATATGTTGGAGCAGTCTGTAAAAATCTAAACTGGTCACATATTACTTGACCAGTTTAGATTTGTTTTAGCTGTTCCTTTTTACTGGGGCTTAATGAATCTCTGCTGCAGATATTTGCTGATTTATAAACTGATAAATATGAACAGAGCACTTTTTTTTAATTTCTGACATTGTCTGAACTTTTTGTCTTAATATTTTTACACTATTGACTGTTATTCAACTTTAACTGCAGTTACATTAGATTTTTTTTCTGTTATTTTTTTGTATGTGTAACATATATGAGATGAAATGTATTGTTTATAAATTCATTCCTATTAAATGTTTGCTTGTCAAAAATGTAATATCTGTGTTTGTATTATTGTAAATTATATATATTTCAGTCAGTTTGTAAGGTGTGTGCTCTTGGGAAGCAGCTTTTATGTTTTCGTTTCACTTTTTTGTTCAACTTACTCAAAAATTGTATTAAAATTATCCCGTTTCTTAATTAGTTTATAATTTCATTGTATCTGAATTTCAAAGGAGTTCACAGACATTCTTCTTATATCCTTTGAATTTAGGGGCTATCTTATATCTGAAGGACTAATTTAACATGTTTGATTGCTTTTATAATTTCAGTTTAGATTTATGAGTAAAATGGAAATTAAGAAAAGAAAAGAAAGAAAATGTGCTATTCATCATCCCACCAGGAGGAGGCGCTGCATATTTTTCTGTATGGTTATCTCAAAGGGTTGAAAGGGTACATCTGTTGTCAAACATGGCTGCTCCCGTGGATGACATGTTTTCCCTCTGTGTGGACCCGGGTAAAGTCACCGGCAGCGTGGAAATCCAGTTTATAGACAACATAAAGGTGAGACTTTCCTGCTTTGTCACATTTAAACAGACTGAAGTTGTTCTGTGGTTTTGTGGCGCCTCAGAGGAGGAGCCGTGCTGCTCGCCGCATGTCGGCTGCAGCTCACTGCTGCATGACATGACGTTATACACTGAGCAACAAATAAAGTAAGGCGGCAGCGAGATCACATTTTAGTTTAAAAGGTTATCTATTATGTTGGATATTATTGCATATAATGCAAACTCATTGGTTTTTCTTTGTTTTCCTTCCCACGATTCACTGAGACCCTTTAGTGTCGCAGCGCAGAGGTTAACAGCTGCCTGGAGCATTAAAACATCTTTGTTTCTAGTCAAATCATCAACATATTGTATTTTGATTA
Source organism: Poeciliopsis prolifica (assembly GCF_027474105.1). Taxonomy (NCBI): domain Eukaryota; kingdom Metazoa; phylum Chordata; class Actinopteri; order Cyprinodontiformes; family Poeciliidae; genus Poeciliopsis; species Poeciliopsis prolifica. Next base: position 26,377 of record NW_026562381.1, read on the forward strand.
AACTGGAATAGCTATGATGTCATAAAGTTCAAACTGTTGAGTTATTTAATTCATTTGGTAATTATTACAGCTTATTAAACATTAGTTTTATTTTTTTAATAACCTTTTTTTATCAGCTGTTAAGAATTAAAATGTGGAATAACTTGATTTAGCTCGTTAATTAATTCTTTGTCCCGAATTCTTGTGTCTGTGTAAGTGTGCAGAGAGAAAAGAGCAATCATACGACGTCAGACTTCAGATATTCAGAGTTTTATCCAGAGAAAATCAATGCAAGAAGAATGTTACAATAAGCATCTCACCTAGATTATCAAAAGTCCAAGACATTACAAAACAGAGACAAAGAACTGAGTAAAAAAAGACAAAAGAATAACAGAAGATGCATCCTCCGGGAAACTCTCACTGAGCACAAAGAGATTCCAACTTCTGCTGTGAAACAAACCATTTTTTATAGACTGCGTATTCTCATTTAAATATATGCATTAGGAGGTGTGTTCTTTTCCTTTGTGTGGGCTGTCTTAATGTTAATTTTATTACCTCCTGCTAAAGAGCCCCAAAAGCATATATACGGAAAACTTCTCGTACCAGCCGCTGTCCAGTTTGATATATGATTGCAGCTGCAGTATTATCTCGCCTCAAAATGTTTCCACAAGAAAGTAGTTTGTATTTTTAACCAAGCTTGCACACAATGTAATGCTAAATAATGACTATAAGTTTGGATCTAATAAGTAACTAATTAAAAACATGCTTAAAGAAATATAGTTAATTCTAATATAGATAAAATTATTTATAAAAAGTTTTAGTGAACTTTTGAACCATGCTCAGGAATTTGTTAATTGCCTGGCAGACAGTCTAAAGAGATCCAAGGAGTCTAAGACTGTTTTCTGATTAGGAATTTTCTGTAAGTTGTGAGAGTCACCAGCTGTCCCAGTTTGGATCTGTATCTAAGTTTATCTTAACCTAAAAGTTAACTTATGTACTATTGTGCTATTTTAAAATTCTTATTTCAACACAGCCCTAACTAAATCATTGTGGTAAGGGCTGCAGTGTATTTTGCTTTATTCATTCCTTTTTTTCTCAAGCTACTTGTTTGAATGTTTGCAGGGTAAGGGGCTCTTTGCGAAAAGAAGCATCAAGAAGGGAGAGACCATTTTTATTGAGCGGCCTCTGGTTTCTTCTCAGTTTCTGTGGAATTCCTTGTACAAATATAAAGGTATGAAGTGCTGTTCATTGTAGTGAAGTTCTTAAATGTAAAAACTTAAAAAAAAAACATCAAGATGCATACTCTTCAGAATTAAAGCAGGTCTGAAATTTTTGTGGTTGTTTTGCATAAACTTGAACTTAAAATATTTTAAAAGTTCATATGTTTCTCCTCTGTTTTTTGCCTTTTCCCAGCCTGTGAGTACTGCTTACGCGCTCTGGAGACTGCAGAAGAAAACGCCCGGAGACTCAGCTGCAATCCCGCTCTCAGCCTTCCCCATCCCGAGCTCTGCCACGTCCGGCCTGAGCTCCATCAAGCCTGCCCTCAGTGCCAGGCAGGTCCACTCACTGTCCCTCTGCTGCCCCACATCACAAGCTTCAGTGTTTTGCTATTTTGCATTGTTATTTTTTTTTTATTGGTATAAAAAGAAGCTATCTGCTTGCTTCTTACAGTGTGTGTTTTTAATCAATCTAATCTAACATGTATCTACTTTAGAAATAGTTAGTCTGTTATTTTGTTTTCTTTGTTTAGAAACATAGGGGATATTTTGTTCTCGTTTTGATAACTGATGATTTATTTTCTACTTCTGGTATGCTGAAAGACTGAAGTGATATATGGTTTTATCTCCCTCAGTAACATATTACATATCAGCATTATTATTTTAATTTATAATACAACACACAATGTGTTGTATTTCACAAGAATCAGCATCTGAAAATAAAAATGGGAACTCAAAAAAAATAGAAGTAGAAACAGGGTTTAATATGAAGTTAATTAAAATAATATTCAAAATCAAATTAAATGATAATTTTTTGTATCAGTTTTGCTCCTTAATTCATGAAAATGCTCCACTACGAGGAAAATTAAGTGACAGTACGTCTCAGTAAATTACTACAAAATAAAAGCAGGAGGGAAAAAATGCTGACATGTCGGTGGATATATGGTACCAAATTGATGAGGTTAAGCATCTTCATCCGTTGAATGGATGGAACTGTTTATTTATATTTATGTATCTATTTATATTCAAAAGTATGTACTACATTTTCATAATTTAATTATTTTATAAATGCAATTATTAATTTATGCATTAACAATGGTGGGATTTTTCAGTTTTGATGCATTTTGTAAATCTGATTAGAGCCCATGAGCTAAAATGGGGCGAATCTGATCTCTGGACAATTGATGGGTTTTTCTAACGATAATAAACTGAACAATTTCTCCAGCTTTAGATTTACAGTTAGGTTTGCAGCTTTCCTTTAGCAGTTTAGCTGTTTTAAATTCACGGGTATTACATGGGGGTCACAATGCAGAAAAAAACCCAACAAAAAAACAGCAAGTTTGTTTTAATTTCTCGAGATCTAAAGCCTGGAGTTACATTTTTTATCATCAGCATCTGAATAATTTAACTCTGGAGTGTAATGAGTTGTTCGAGCTAAAATTTGGACATGAACATAACATCTTTTTAATATTCAGTAAATCACATTTTTTATTGCAACCAAATTACTTGCCCCCTGCTGGTTAGTTGCTCGATTACACATTTCTCATTTCCACACTTTTTTTTTTTGTTTTTAAACATCAAAAAAACTCCATGCATCATTTTATACAGGTTGAGGAATAGCGTATGTTCCAGAAATGTTTCAATACTTTTTAGAATTAGATTAATTTAACCATTTATAAATATTTACACATATTTCAATGAGCTAAAAATAAATTTGGTTACCCAAGAATTTATTAGATGCACTTGAAACTCACTTCCCTTCGCATGCTTGAATATCTTCTACTTGTATTTTCCGCCTGGGAGATGACAAGACCAATAAACTTAACAATTGCTTTCTTGATTACATTGTGATGCAATCACTTGATTACAAGTGATGCAAAACTGTTTATCACTTTTTTTTTTTTTTTACTGCTGCTCTGCAGGTGATGTACTGCAGCAGCGAGTGTTGGCAGGTGGCTGCAGATCAGTACCATCGGGTTCTGTGTCTGGGTCCCTCTGAGGAAGATCCAGACCACCCCATCAACAAGCTTAAAGATGCATGGAGGTGACGCAGACTTTAACTCATCATTTTATCTCCTCTTGTGTCTTGATTACATTCAGACATGTTTGTTCGCTCGTAATTAAAAGGTATCGTTTGCTTTTAGGAGCGTGCATTATCCCCCAGAGACGTCCAGCATCATGCTGATGGCCAAAATGGTCGCTGTGGTCAAACAGGTGAGTCTTGAATGACTCAAACATGTCGAGTCAGATGCTGCAATACAAAATGTACCTTCTATGGATGTAATTAGATTTTCATCCTGCATTGTTTCATAATTCAAACCTTATTGTTAAATCAGCCATGAAATGAGTTTTAAGATTGATACAGATGGCCTTAATGAGAAAGTTGCTTCATAAAATGTTTGAAATCAGTCAGGCAGGTTACAAAATTAAAGTTTAATCAACATATTAACTAAACCAAAATTAATTTTCAGTTTGAGCTTTTTTTTTTATTAGACATGAATTAAACTTTTGTTTGCCATTTTAACTAATAGACCCCATGATGTGAATGTTATCCAGGCCAAAGATAAAGCACACTGGCAGAAGCTGTTTTCTCACTTCTGCAGCCGGGCGGCGAACGAGGAGGAGGAGATCGCCCATAAACTCCTGGGAGAGCAGTTCAGGGTGAGTTAGCTTCCTGTTGCAGATCTCAGGTCACAATGTGCGTGTGTGAATTATTCTAAATCTGTCAGTTCAAAAAGAACATCAGAGTTCTTCACAACTCAGCGGGCTGCTTTGACTTGAACCCCCACTGTGGCTGCGTTTACTTTATGAAAGGTTCTTGTTCAGTGGGATCTAATTTTTCTGTCCCTTTGTGTTTGTAGGGGCAGCTGGGCTTGTTGCACAGCCTTTTTAAAGAAGCACTTTATGATGAGCATCTCAGTCGGGTCAGTATTCCTCACATCCTTATCTTTTCAGTCTGGCAATCATTCATTTATGATAAGCAAAAAAAAAAAAAAAAGCAAAAAAACTACAAAAAAGCAAGAATTTTTGGGGGGGTTTTCAGAGCTGGTCAGAAGTTTACACACACTAATAATCGGAATGAAACAGGAACGGTGAACAGTTTTTTGTTCAAGGTGGATTCGTAAAACAAAAATGAATATTGGGGATTTTTTCAAACCCATGCATCATCAAATATGTTCATTAAACCACCAATAATATTCAGTTAAGTTTCTCTTGGCAATTTTTCATATCCTTTAACAATTTCTTACCATAAAATTGTCGCCATTAAACTCAAATGAAATGTGCAGCTGCCATGTTGGATGAGTCGAATTTTGTCTGGAGAAATATTTTGTGTTCAGATGAGACAAAGATTGAGCAGTTTGGGAGTTCAACCCTCACAAGGTGGTGGCAGCATCATACTGTGGGGTTGCTTTGCTGCCACTGCACAAACTATATGGAATGACAAAAAAAGGATGACAAGCTTAAATCCACACTTAGATCATAAGTTTTCAAATCCACATGAATCTGTTTTTCTGAATTACCTCCTCAGTTTCAGTCAAGCTCTCCATGGTCTTCCTAATGATCTCATTATTTGACTGAAGTGTGTTGAAGCAGAGACGAATGTAAACGTTGCAGGTTGCGGCCCTGGAGGACTCGATTTGAAGGCCTCTCAAGGATGGTTTTAACTTGAAGGGAAGAAGGAGTTTCTGCAAACAATGATCTTATTCACGCATTAAAAACTGGTTCTGGGAAGGATTAAGTGGGCTGACATATGATTTGTGAACAGGATTACCAAAGCCTGGACCTTAATCCTATTGAAAATTAATGAGCTACACTTTAAAGCTGAGTCAGGAAACGAGTCACTATAATAAACTCAGTGGATTACTAGCAGCTGGTGAAACGGGGAGTATATTTTCACGCAGCTGGCAAACAGCAGAGATGTGTTTTTTTCCCTCTTGAAACAAACACCTGTGAATCTACTTCATTCTGCCAAAGGTGTGATCGTCACTTGGTTGACCCAGGACAGGAAGTATTCAAAATAACGTAGACCTGAACCTGCATAAGAATGTGGAGATGGTAATGGGCTTTGTCAGAGTTTCATGCAAAACCTCGTTCCTTGCTTTCCACTTACTGTGGATCCCTTCACATTACTGAGATCCACCTTTTCTCTGGACCTGAGAAGTTTCAGAACAGAAAACAATCGCAAACAATCTTCTACTACGTGTCACTTCAAACACTTTACATTCAGAGCTCAGCAACTCAGTGACAAACAATGCAGTTTTTTTTATCTTTCATACATTTATGTATGTAAATATTTATGCCAAAAACAAATTAAAGCCAAAGTCTTTGCTGGTTTGCACAAATTGACTAAATAGGTGTAACTGGGAAGGGATATTTATCTAACTGTGGTGGTGAATGCTTTGTTTTAGAACTTCAACATTTGGTTGTGAAGTTGTTTGTATGATATTTTCATAATTAAAGACAGACTGATTCAAATACATAGTTTTAAAACTATAGAAGTAGAATATGGGAAGTTTTTATTAGTGCTACATGTATAATTTAACATGTTTTAAGCGCTACTTTTATCCCATGCATGCAGCATTTTACAGAGGATGGTGTTTAAGTACATGTGTTTTTAAAGAACTTAATAAGTTGCAGTTTTTTTCTGATTTGTTAACAATTGTAGATTTTACTGTGACCAAAAAAATAGATTGGATTACTTTTCCAGTTTTTTCTGCTCAGTTTATTCTCAGTGTTGGAGTCAGTATGCCTTTCTAAATGTTGCTTCTCTTATATAAAAATATTGCAAAATAACTCACTATGCGACTCTTATTCAACCAAACAGTTACGGTATTTGTAATCTGAATGAAAGTAGTAGCTGTGTATCTGTGTTGCAGTGGTTTGTTCCTGAGGGTTTCCGCTCTCTGTTTGCGTTGGTGGGAACAAATGGCCAGGGCATCGGCACCAGGTGAGCCTTTCCCCTGCTCCTTCCTTTAACTGTCCACATGCTTGCTTCCGGATCTGTTTGAATGTAATTTTGTGTCTAATACAGCTCTCTGAGTCAGTGGGTTCATGCCTGTGATGCACTGGAGCTTCCTGACCAGCAGAGGGAGCAACTTGACTCTTTTATTGACCAGTTATACAAGGACATCGACAAAGGTCACTGTTTTATCTCAGTACTGCAGTAATTTCTGAAGTAAATAGATTTATTCTCTGCTGAGGAGATTTGCAGCTGTCATATTGTCTCAATGAGAGCTTGTTCTAGTCTGTATTGCAGTTTTCTGCAGTGGATTCATGTAAAATGTGTGCAGATACCAACAGAAAGTCGAAACTAATGAACATAACTTGTGTGTTTCTGTGCAGAGACGGGAGAGTTTCTGAACTGCGAGGGTTCTGGACTTTATCTGCTGCAAAGCTCCTGTCAGTGTCAGCGATGTTCTTTGTTTATCTCCAACAAAAAGGTTCTAGTTCTAAGAGTAGATTAAACCAGAAAGATTTCCATGTTTGATTCTTGCAGGTAACCACAGCTGCATCCCAAACGCAGAAGCGTCCTTCCCCAACAACAATTTCCTGCTTCACCTCAATGCCCTGAGTGACATCAGCCCAGGAGAGGTCAGCTGACACTGCTGGATTCACAGTGATGTATTTTAGTCTGGCAAAGACGGGACAGAACATCCCTCTATAGTCTAGCTTGGTGTTCTCCCTTGTCAGACGGTATTAGAAGGCTGAGACGTCCAGAATCGGAGTGGGTTTGTCAAGCTGTCAGAAAGATTGAGAAGGCTTGCATCTGCATGGCACAGTAATGTCACAGAAGCTGTGCTACTTTCACAGCAAATCTCTCCTGTGGATGTGGGGGAAAATATGAAGAAACAGGGGGATTTAACTTACTGCTGCATTGTGCACAGAACAAAAAAAAAAATGTTCCTGCATCGTGCACCGACAGGAACATATCATTTTCTTTTTGTTCTTGGTAAAAATAGCCCAACTTTTCAGTGGTCCCCACACAATCTGGAAACATGTAGAAATTGTAGATTTGAAAGAACCTGTGTCAAAATAAGTTGCTTTAATTATAGGATGTTCATAATTGTTCATAATTCAATCTGCTCTGTCCATTGTCTCTGTTTATTCCTCCATTTTTACATCAGTCTGTTCATATATCTGTTCGTCCAATTATCCATGCATTCATCTGCTCATTTGTTTTCTATTTCTACCAAGACGTAGAAAATTTATTGAAAGGAAAGGCGTAAGGAAAATACGTTGGATTTTCTTTACATCCATCTGTTTGCTCATCATCCATTTATTCCTTTCCATTCATGCAGTTGAAATTTTTGCATGGAAAAAATGTGCTGGAAAAGTGAAGCTTGTGTTTTTTCCAAGAGCGCGGTTTCTGGTCTGGGGTCCTCAGTTCAATTTCATCTTCTGTGTTCAGGAGATCTGCATCAGTTATTTGGATTTCTGTCAGCGGGACAGAAGCCGACACAGCAGACACAAGATTCTGAGGTAAACGCACGTAATCTTTAGAATAAATCATTTAAAGGCGGGTTACACTCTTATGGATTAAATGTGGATCAATAAAAAAACCCAGCAGGCTCTGAAGGGCAGTCCTGAGGCAGAAACGGCATAGCTGCTGCTCATTGATCTGCTTGATGTCAATCCATCTTCAAATTACATTCAGTCTCAATAACCCCTGAAGTCTTAATGCGATCTGCTTATTTCAGTTTTTAAAAAAGTGCATTTCCGCCCTTGGTGAGTGTTTATATCATGCTAGCTGATTAAATTATTTGAAGTATTCACTAAAATAGTTGAATTCATTTCCCTATCTGTCCATCTCTTAGTACCTTCAGCTGTTTCTGTGGGTGCAATATCTTGACTGAGTGTTTTCTTCACAGAGAAAACTACCTGTTTGTCTGCTCGTGTTCAAAGTGCACGTCCCAGATGGACGAGCTGGACGTCACATCTGAGGAGGAGGAGGGCGAAGCAGAGGGCGAAACAGAAGGGGATGAGATGGAAGATGAGATGACAGATGTTTGATGAAAGGCTCTGCCATATTGTTCTCAGCTTTTCCCGTCCCTCTGAAACACGAGGCCAAAAAGAATAAAGACCAGCTGAGACTGTGATCTGCATATCCAGAAGCGTGAAGTGACACATTTCACTCTGTATTTTAGAGATCTGTTGTCAGATTATACAGAACTACAAGAGAGCAATGGAAACTGTTTCACTTGGTTGCTTTAACTCAAAAGTATTTTTTAAATAGCTGGAAATTTACCTCTTGATGTTGCATTTATAGTTTTTTTTCTTTATTTGGTTAAATCTTCTGCGAATGATTTGATCAAACATTGACACGCTTATAAATCCAACAAACAGTGAACAAAATCAGTATTCCAGATGGATTTCTCACAGTCAGCAGGTGGGCAGAAAAAGTTGTAGGGTTCGAAAGTCTTTATTAAGTTCTCCTGTTTCATTCTTTACTCAAGTATTTTTGTAGCTTTTGAAGGAAAATCTCACCTACTATTCATATTTTTGTTGTTTTTGTAAGATAAAACAATATGTACACTCTCCATATTTGTATTTGGTTTTCCGTGATTTTTAAATTGATATTTAGAAATGCTCAGGATTGGCATTTGTTTCTTCTAGGTTTTTATAATTATCAGTTGGAAAAATCTGAACAAAGATAAATGTTAACCTTTTTTCAGCAGATCTGATAGATTCGTATCTTCAGAGTTATTTAGCTCTTTTGCTTTCAGTATAAATCAGTCTGGTCAGTGTAGCATCAGACGCCATGTGGTCAGTGTTGATGGATGTCCTTCCAAATGCAGTGGTTGAGCATTAATAATTAAGTGCTTTGAGATAAACGGTTTGTGTTGCTACTCTTTTACTGTGTGACAGAATCAGTATTAGGACTACCTTATACTAAATAATGTTCCATACATTTTGACAAATGCTCAATTCACTATAGTCCATTCATGCACTTTTCAAAGCATGACGACATTAATTATGCTGACATTGCTGGATTTTTTTTCCTGGTTATTATTAAGCTCATCTGAAACATTCATTATGGATATATTATCAAAACTCTCATCATGTTCTGCTTTGATTCTGCGAAAGCCTTCATGTTACACAGGCCTGCCACAGGTAAAAGTTGAATAAGTGAACCCTGATAGTTTAGCTGTTTGTAACTGGTTGCTAGTTTCAGCGGCACATACGAGAACAAGTGAATGTTACCTGTTCTCGTTACGAGGTTTTCATGTTTTCTTGTCTGAGCAAACTACATCCGTTATTTCTTCTGGAGATTCTAGCAGTTGAAAGCTATGGAAGAGGATTAGGGTCACTGAAAAAAACAAAAGCAAAACCAAAATAATTCAGACTTTTTTATCTATTAGTTTAATCTCAGACTTCTGACTTTAAGACAGGTGGGCAGCTGGAAGCAAGCAGCTTCAATGACAGAAAGAAAATTAGACAAGAACTAATTTTCTTGAGGAACATGTTGGATTTATGGCATTTTTTCCATGGTTGATTAAAGTAAAAATTATTTCATTTTTCAGTGACTCTAATCCTCTTGTGAAAAGCAGAATTGTCTGTTCTGAATTTATTTCTGATTCAAAGCTCTTCATCAGCAGAGCAGAAAACCAAAAACCTACCACAAATCTTCCTGTGCTGTTAGAATTGCAGGCTCTACCAAAGAAGCTTTTCTCTTTAGCCAACCTTGACAGAAAGCAAGGAATGTTTAGCTTTCTGCCCTTTTAAACTTATTTCATACCTGACTTTAGAGTATGGCTTTTATTTCACAATAACAACCTTGTAAGTTGAAAAGACATACAGTGAAATACAGTTTGGTTTTCATACCACGATCTATGTGTTCCAGTTAATGCTCATGTAATGTATTATGGAGACCTTGAGTGGAAAATTGCTCTGTCAGTTACTGTTTGGCCTTTTATTGAGAGCTGTATATCTCGGTTGCACATGAGCGAAATGGCTGCTATTGCCTCACATCAAGCGATATTTCAACAACTGTAATCACAAATCTGAACATTTTCAGCTGCTGAGAAAAGAGCTGAAATGCTTAAATAAACCCTTCTTCTCAATGCGCATTTATCACTTCCAGCTGGTTGCATACGTTCCATGCAAAATGTGTTACAGCAGCAAACCAGCAGTTGTCGTTTTTATTGCACTTTCATAGGCTGCTGAAATTGGATGTTCGTTTAGTCATTTATCTGCCTTCATTACACCGAACAGAAAGGCAAATATTTAACTCCATCCATATTAAATCTAAATCTTTACTGAAACTGTTTTTTTTCCCAATGGAGGATTGTATTGATCTTGTTTCACAACAGAGTGTAAAACGCAAATAAAGCAAAGGAAATTAAACAAGAAACAGAAACCTGAATTAAACTATAAACCATACCTCCAAAATGTCCCTTTAAAAAATAGCTTTCTCATAGTATGCATATTATTACTTTATTTTGAAATTTATCCATGAGCAGGCCCAAACAGACAGTAGAACTTTGACTATAAATTTGAGATTAAGACATGGCAAAAGGAACAAGTAGATAAATATAACATGCGTAAGAGTTTTTGAGTGTCCCTGTGGGGCGTTGAGAGACTAAAGGAGGCATTTCTGCTTTAAAAAAGCCATTTCACTAATTTGCAGCGTTTCATTTCACTAACGCACCTGTTGCTCACCCAGTACCACTACAGGCTACTCGCAAAAATTACCAGTGCAGGGGGCCGATTTAATCAAGGTCTGGAGGAAGATGAGTTTCTTTTTGACAAATTATTAGAAAAAATTGAGGGAATAAATGTGATGCTGAGAAGTTCATATTCAGTTCATTTTTCAAATTGGCTTTTTTTCCCCCCCACATACACAAGTCAGCAAGTTAAATGTCATATTGATTGAAACACTAAAGTGATTTTCATTTATTAGGTGACAGTTATACGCACTCCTTGAGTTTTCTGCTTAAATGTCAGTGATTAAAAAACTGATTTAAAAGAGCTGTAAAAAGTAACTGTCAGAAACCGTAAGTTCTGAGTAATAAAATAAAATGTTAATTTGTACAGCGCATTGCAAAAGTATTCACACCACATGTCTCAGCATTTCACTTTTTGCCACTTAACTGAAAACTTCATTTTATTGGGGTTTTTTGTGAAACACCAACGTAAAATATTGCATACCTATCATTGTGGATGAAAATTTGTATTCAGTCAGTCTGAATACTTTGCAGAACCTTTTAATTACATCTGTAGTTCTTCATGTCTGCCGCAGCTTTGCACATCTGGAGAATAAAGACGATCTGGTCATGTTGAGCTTGCTTCAAAAAGTGCAGCCTGAGGCCACAAAGATCACAAACAAGTAGGATTTTCAGCATTGTCATTTGCACAGTCATTTCAAAGGATCCCTTAATGATCATCTTTGCCATCTGTTATGATTGATCCAACTGCATAGGCATTTTATCAATAAAAGCACTGAATTAAAAAAATATTTTGCCACAGTCTTTATTTGACCTAAACCATTACAATTTATATTGATCCATATCCAATACTTTTGAATGTTGTTTCCATAGCTTAACTTTGTTTATACTGGCACAAATAATGCAAACGTTTAAAAAAAATTGTTAATGGCAATATTTCAAAATGTGGCCTTAAATCCTTTCATATACATCAGCTGAAGTATTCTGTTTTCAGCTAAAAAAAAAAACAAAAACAAAAAAAAACATGCAGTTGCTTAAGCAAATCTTAACTAGCTTACTTAATAAATCTTAGTATTATCAAACTTACAATTTGAAGAACATTTAACAATGCTTTTTTAAAATTACACTTAATGCACGTTTTAATGCACATAGATGAATAGGAAAAATATGAAAATATATTTTTACCTTTATACTTTAAATAAAAGTATATGTATGACTGTTCTTTCAAAATATCCTTACTTCACTGTCAGATAAAAAAAAATATTCAATGTAAAAAAACAGGCATAAAATAAAGCCCACCTGGGAGTGTCAGAAGTTTGGACCCTCTGGACTGATCCTGCTCTTCAAGTTCCCTCACTTATTCGTCTTGCTTTAAAGTTTGCCAGACTTTATGCAGGAGCTCCGTAACTTTAGCAGCAGCGTTGCCACAGCAGAATTCTGCAGGGGTTACGGGGTTGAGCTGGTAGATTTGTCCACACCCAGTAGACCTCCACACAACACAGCCCATCTGCTTCAAGTAGCAAACACTGAAAGGCCAGTCAGTTTTTCCCTTTTTCTCTGAAATATAGAAGTTTGGTTAAAAATTGAAGGAGTAAGAAGTGAGAGACGCATGTGAGGGGAAGAAGACCGGAAGGAGGGAGTGGGAGCTTTTGTGAAGAACCATTATGAATATGAAAAGAAAGGGTCTTTTATTCGTGCAAATCAAGCAACAAACACTTCAAATGTGTTTGAGACTAGAAGTGGCACATTACTGTCATCACCATAATATGCTGATGGAAGATAGAAGAGTACTTGACTTTTTACACAAAATAGAAGACTGCATTTACAAACTGCTACAGTTAATGGTGGGATCAGGAAATATGTGATATCTGTTATGTGGAAGATGGAACTAGGATGGAAAACTTGATGTTCTTTATTTCTAAAGTCTTCAACTGAGCCAACAACTAGAAGATGCACATTAACTATACATTATCTTATGTTTCTAACATATAATCAAGGATATATTTATTACATTTGTGATATTTTTGAAATACCCAGGTAGGGAACATTGATTAATGATTAAAATAATAATTAAAACCAATTTTTTTATTCAGAAATGTAATAAAAGCTTGTTGAATGGACTGTTAATGTGATCCTTCCATAATTGTCAGGGATCCTATTTGCCAAATCACAATTCTTCCCACGAACAATCACCATCTTAATCCCATCACTAATATTTACCTCAGTTGAGCCACTTATATCCAAGATCCGTGTCTTTTGGACACAAACCAACATTTCTTAAACAAATATCACAATAAGATAATTGACAGAGGCAAATTAACTACTTTTCTTTCTTACTCAAACTCTTTCTTTTTTGCCGTTACACACCTCAGCAGTGCCTGTATCATTTCATACCAAGTCCCCCCTCTGTTAATACATCCCACCATCAACTCAGAACAAGACAGAAAGATACTTCAGCTCTGCCGCTTGAGGCAGAGTCTGATCTCTGACCTAGAGGAAGCAGTGGTTGCTCTTTGAAGCAAAGCATATACCCTTCAGATGTGAACTTTACCCTACAGAACTGCTTTTATGATGTTCCTAGCAACCCCAGGCCGACATGCCGGCAGATTGCGACGAGTATTGGCTGCATATTCACAGAGAACCATGCTACTTCTGAGTGTTCATAATCTGCCTCTTTGAAAGAAAACATTACGATGGATATTTACAAATTATCCCGAATCTTTGATTTATTGCCATTTCAAAATGTTTTTACAACTCAATGTCTAAATGTGCTTCACACTTGGCAATGTATTTGTAATCCTCAAATTAACACCTCATAATATTTTTCCCATGTTATTCCTGATAATGTACCACTAGTAAAAACAACAAACTGGGTAATTGAATCCCATTGGACAGAAGTTATTCTTTCTTGAGAGCACACAGTGTCTCACTGTTGATTTACCCAGCGAGGTCAGAAGGGAACTGTTTGCTTATGGCTGATGCTGCTGCTGCTGCAAAAGTTGTCTTTTTGGATGCTTGAAGGGAGCAAACTGTGAAATAACAGCTGATATTTTAAAGGCACAAGCAAAGCAGCTCTGCATGAAACAAGCCCCATATGGAAACAATCTCCAGACTACATTAACTCTGTCCACATCAGTTACCCCAACAGGCACCATTGCTGCCTTGCAGCAGCGCTCCGGAATTAACTGATAAATGACTGCTTCACGTAAAATCAGCCGACCTGCAGAGAAGTTACTGCACTTTAGCTCACCCTGAATTTAAATAAACACAGAAGAAGTACAGTTTCAGGAACACAAACATGGCAACTGAGTGACCTGATGGCGTTGATTGATGGTTGAAACGTTTGCGGTTTATTTCTGCTGAAGCCATTTTCTTAGTTCACATCAGAATATCAACTTGTCAGCAGTGCTTCTGCTGTGTGGTTCTCTGGAAGGTTTTTAAAAGTTTGTGGGCAGCTCAGTACTTTCACATTCATCTTTAGTACAAAATGCTTAAAGCCTCATTGGCATCGTATAAATCTTGCTGGGCTGCCTGGGATTAAAGAATGAAAAATGAAGAATTGAGCTGTTAATCATTCATACTGAGGCTGCTACAGGGAGGGTTTTGTGGGCAGATTCCTTATTTTGAGTAAAAACAACCTAACAAGGAGGTGAAAGATGAAGGAACGTTTCAGCAGACTTCCCCCATTAGGCAACTTTGTTTTACATACAGAAAAATGTTTAAATAAACCACCAGCCAACACTCTTAACTTGAAATATGCAGCGCTCTGGATGAAATCTTTAGGTTGTCTCAGGTAGTTTTCAAACAGAGTGACAGTGTGAAAAGTATTCATTCAACTTTATTTTGCCCTGAATGTTACTGGGATTTTATCCGATTCGCCAACACAAATGAGATCAAAACCAGAAAGAAAAATGATAAGTGAAGTTGCTACTATGAAGGACCAAGTTTCACTGTTCACAGCTGCAAAAGTCCATCAGGGTATGTTCATCTCAGAAAAGCTTCTTTAACCCCGCTGAGTAAAAGTGTTCCCTCAGCATGATGCAACCAGCCCTATGTTTTAGAATGAGGATTGTGATGAATGATAGCTTTCCTCATGTAACCTATAGGTGGAAAATTTGAATTTATTCTAATCTGACCTTGTTGAACCCCCTTAATGTTGCTTGTTAAGGCTTTTTTTAATCATCCGCACCTCCATAAAGGCCATAATTATGGAATCTGTTTCAAGCAAATGATCTCCACTGAGTTGTGATTCTTCAGTTCCTTCACAGTTACCATGAACTTAGCGATTTCTTCAGCTGTATTGTGGCTGACATTTTTTACGTAGCACATGCAGAACTACATAAGTGAAAGTTCTAGTTATACTGTTTGGATTGGAAAATAAATTAAGGAAACAATGAATCAACTGATAAAAATGTACAAACATTACTACAAATTAAAGTACAAACACATTTGAACGCAAGTTCACGAGTTCGGCTATTTAAATTTGGCCGCATGTAGAATATCGTTTTAACCTGACTGCAAAATTTGAATTTATTTTTACTTTTTCATTTTCGGTTTTGGCATTGTAAAAATGTCCTATTCTCTTTCTTGCTCTGCGAAAATCAAAGGCTTTTGGGATGTTAACTCTTTTAACTTTCTGAATTTAATGCCTTAAAAATTAAAATAATACGACTGTGTGATATGTGAAAGAGGTCATCTGTGATCAACTGTGGATGCCTGGATTAATTTTTTCTTTTTAAGGTCATGCCAGATATTCCCACTGAGACCAAACGTGGTCTGACTCATGTGGTGCAAATGAGGCATTTGAAACACTCTCCCCATTCAGCTTTATCTTTTGCTATCTCTTTCTCACATCTCTCGCTGGACATTCAACACATCTTTGCTGGATGAGACTGATGCTTTTTTTGGATCGTGGCCTTTCAAAATCTGGGATGCAAGAAGGAACAACAGTGTCCAATTATGTGCAGCTTATTCTCACCAGTCAGAATCATAAGCATGCAGGCGAGATAGCTGAACCAGATAAGACACTTTTCAATATCAAGGGCTTCTTTCACATCCTGTGGGCAGCTGCGTAATGGACTGTTCATCACACAAAAGGTCACATCTGTGCACCAATTACAACAGGAATCTATCTGTACAGAGCTAGACGTAAATGAGATAAGATATTTCTGTTATTTGGCCAGATCTTCAATTAGGTCTTTGAAAGCAGACAATGATAAAAACGCTGCCTTCACAACAAGTGGACACAAACTCCTTTTAGGTTTGTGATCAACAGCATTACCTAAAAAAACAGCATAAAGATACATAATATAGATTCCTCCTGTATTGACTGAAAGGCTTTTTTAGACTTCAAATTGAATTTTTGGTGATAAAAGTGAGCCATTTAGTTTTCCCGATTCAGCATATATATGAGTGTGTGCGTAGTAACACAGTCTTTAGGCTTTTATAGACCAGTCATTAAATTAACCCTATGGTTCTAAGATTATTTGTCTTTCCCCTAATCTCTGATAAGAATGGAGCCACTGTGAATCTACTCCTCTAAAGACTCATGGCCTTTGTATTTAGATTAAAAGAAAATGATCCTTCATTTCTAAATTTTTCTGGTCAGTCCCAAATGAATTAGCCTCCGTGTGAAAGTGAGCCAACGTTCCCTTCCTCCCACATCACCATAAAGCCTGAGGACACGCTCTGACTACCATTGGGGGGCTTTGATGGGGGTGTGGGGTTATTTGAGGACCTTGCCATTTCCATTGATTACACATAAAAAGACCACAGAAGCGCCTTGTTTTCAGAAGGCCCCTTCATTATAATTTTAGCATGACAAATCCCAGTTACCGTTTTGTTTTGTTCATATAAATGCTACATCCATAAATATCCACTAATTATGAAACTAAACAACAAATTAGTAAGAAAGGGTAAAGGTGAGCTTGAGTTTTGATCCCTCAGAGTGGTTTCCTACTAAATATTACTGGTAAATTAATATTTTGTTAAATTTATTGCACCATGCCAAAGAGCCTAATTCACAGGAGTAATAGTTGGTAGACATCAATATTTGCTTCATGTATGAGTTAATTACATTGTGCCATTGTAAATGAAGAAAACAATATGCAAAACCATGTTGTTAAAGGTTTTAACAGCATGGTTATGCACATTGTATTTCAGTATTTTTTAACTTAAAAATACTGAGAACCAGGGTAATATCACAGATTTTTTAAATGTATTTTTTGTTTGTTTTTTTTAATCTTTGTTTTCATATCAGTTCCTATTGAGCATATCTTTTAATATATGAACATTGGGACTGCCATGGGTGTATATCTTTACACTAAAACAATTGTGCAGCATCAAAAGCATATTACCTTTACAGAAAATTAGGATGAAATATGATTAAAACCATTTTGTCACTGGTTCTGTTGAGGTAATAAAGGTTGTCATGATGTCGGCATAGAGATGATCTGGCCTCGTTGGGGAGTCTCTGCAGATGATATGGTTTTTCTGGCGTCTTGACACCATGACGTTCAGCGTGGACTCCAGTGTTTTGCAGTCCACTGTGAACTGGCCAGGAGAGATTGGGTAATAGTGTGATGGACACTTGAGAGGCAAAGACGTCTCTGTTGCGCTGAAGAGAAAGCCAACCCAAAAAGCAACTTTCTCCATATTCCTGTTCAACACCTGGTCAAGCTATTTGGACTGGGCTAAATAAATTGATGCATAGTTGCTAAGTTAGTAGCGTTGTTGTCTTGCAGTACGAAGATCCTGAGGTAGAACTTCTGCTCATATGAATCATTAGGAGTCAGCTGAGCTGGTTTGAACATTTGTTTAGGGCAGTGTTTCACCATCCTGGTAATAAAGGCACACTGCCCTACATGCTTTAGATGTTTTCCTGCTTTAACACAGGGGCCTGCTATCTTGAGTCTTCCTGATTCAAGAAAGCAGTTCAGAAACAGTTCAGTAATATAGCATCAATCGAAATTTGTGTGTTGACTCAAGAAAATACCGAAAACACGCAGAGCAATGCACCATGCAGGCCAGAATCAGAAAACACTGGTTTAGGATGCCTGATGAATGTTTCTAGGCACACCCTATTGGAAGACACCCTTGGGCAAACAGAGATCTTGCTGTAGGGACTTTACTTCCATTTTCCACTGAGAATGCCACTGGACCCCCCAGAAAAACCTGGAGAGAATTGCTATTGGAGTATGTATAGTTTCCCTCCTGGACTTGTTACCTCTGCAACCTAATCTTGGATAAACAGAAGACTATGTATACATGCATCGATCAGGCAACAGTTATGCAGACTCTAGAGAGTGTGTATTTGATTTTCTTAATGTTGCCACGTTATACCTGGTGCGTACCTTCCACCTAAACAAGTTTCTTCAGCAGCTACCATTTCTTTTGCTAGGGAAACCCTTGCAAATTGCTTTTTCCTCACCTTTCTGCAAGGTTAACAACAATTACTACAATTAATTGCACTAGAGACAGTAAATGCAAACAAAACACGAGTGCAGTTACATTATATGAATTATTTAGAATTGAAATAGCCTCAATATTTTATAATGCAGAAAATGTGTTAAATATGCCTTCATTTATTTTGATACCAGCACTGTGTTTTAATGTGGTTGAGAGAAGATCATGCTTATCACTGCTGTGCATCATATTTATACCTTCCCAGAATGTTTTCACCACATTCAAAGCTTACAATAGGAGTTATGTATAACAAAATTTCCCCAAAGGAATGAGGAATCTTAATCACTATTTTCCATAAATAAGTCAATCAACAGCTGAATCAGATGAACCTTTATTTAGCCCGATGCAGTCAACGTCTTCTTCTCAAGCCAGATGTGCCTCTGAAAGTCTGTTTTTTCTGGCTCTGAGCTTCACTCCAAAAGTTTTTTGAGAGTTAAATCCACCAGGACAAGAAGCAAGATCTAAAGCAGAAACTGGAAATGTGATTAAGGCCTGAACCTCAGTGGAACGAAGCCACTCAACAAATCCCATAAGCAGCGCCATATTTCTGCAGTGGATCCTCTGAAGACATTTGGCGTTTTGTTAGCATAAACCTGTTTAGTGCGACATGGAATGAAGGACCCTGAAGTGACAGATGTTTCTCTTAAATATGATGGGAAATTGCTTTTTTTGTGGGTGGAGAGGATATTGTGTTGTTGAGACACTCTGGTTGCTTTGGGGGTGTTTGAAGTCTTGGGATGAATCTGGACTTTTTTTTCTGGTTGAAGCTTGCACATTGTAATATGCTCCTGTGAAACCAAGTGATGTGCTAGACAGTCTCTGCTTTCCTCTTTCTATTGCACAAGTTGTCAGTTAAAAGTTTTTGTGATAAGAGTTGCTGTTTTACTTACCTTAGGTGATTTAAACGTGATATAATTTGACATAGAAAGAAAATAAATCTACAATTTTCTTTAGGCTTTTTAAAAAGATGTTTAAGTTTTCTCTCCTGAAATTTGAGAAGACACTTTAAAACTGTTAGAATATCTGGACTGGAAAATAGTGAATGGAATACGTAGTTTACTCGCTAATTTGATTTGTGGAGCAAATTTTGCTATTCAACCATGTTGTAATGAGCTCCAGCGTTGTGGATGAGAGCCAAAACAAAGGCTTCTCTCATGAAGCTGGTGGTCTGTTTGTGTGGCTGGTTGAAAATACTTTAGACACCAGAGGGAAATCCATCAGACCGTCAAAGGAGCAGTGCAGTGGAGGATTTTGGCAGACAACTGATTTGGACAGCTTGCATTTGTATAACAGAACCCCGTTTGCTTATACAGATGAGCAAACTCTGCATTTTCCATGAATCCTAGCAGTGTAGACCTACACATTTGCAAATGCAAAAGTATTTCCTAAATTCTGCACATAATCAAATGAGGTGGTTTGATTCTCTGGCTCAAATCTGAGTACTCCTCCAGAAAGTTGTGTTTAGATTTGTACATCTAAATCAGAAGATTTCAAATATGTATACGTTTTTCTGGATTTGTGTCATTGTCACATCATGTCCTTCTTAGAAATTATCTAGGTAGTTTTGGATCCTAATTACCCACAAGAAGTGTTTATTTGAAGTCAGTAAAACTGCATTCAGTCAGTACTTGTATCCCACAGACTTCGCAGTTCTTTGGCAGATCTTTCTGCTTCCTGCATGTTCAGGAAGCAGATGGTTGTTCTACCATTTTGGCTTGAATTACAGTATTAAAGAGTGCAGATTTGAGCTTGAATTTGACTCCTGTAGGACTGGATTTGGGCCCCATAACCACTACTCCAAGAGCAGAATAACTGCCTACCTCTACAGACACCATTCTGCAATATGTCCAAAAATCAGTAGGTAGCAGTCCAAAATGTTTCAATTTCTTTTGTTAATTATGAACACGTCTGTTTTTACATATCTAAATTTTAAAAAATTGACAATTGTTCAGTTTTTTAAATGTCATCTGGCACATATGAGACACAGAATGAGTTAAAACTGAAATCCAAATAGCAGGTTTTGTTTGAGAAAGACTGAAATTGGGTCGGATCATTTCACCTCTCACATTTGCAGACTTGGGTCGTCACCTCTTCTCAGACTAACAGATTTTTATCTGACTACCATATTGACTGGCCATAACTGCTCCTGACCATCAGAGAATTACCCCGACTGGGAACAGGGGGTGAAATTATGCAAAAAAAAAAAGAAAAATAATAATTTAGTCTGTCGCCAGCTTTACTCTGACCTGACCCAATAGCATACTCCCCATCATCCTCCCATTAATCCAGTACTAAATTAAACAAGGATTCATTACAAGGAAAATGCATTCTTTGTTGATGTTATTGGACTTTTTGTTCAGTGTTACACAGTTTTTTTTAAGAAGCAGCAATAAAGTAGCTTATTGTGAGTGGAGAAATAGGAGAGCTAAAAATATACATATATGAAAGGCTTAACTATTCCTCATGTCAATGAATATAGATGTGGTAATATGGCGTGATTCTTTTGAGCAAAATTCATGACTCAATATTTTTGTCACATTCTTCCATTTTAACAGTACGGATATGTATATAAGGTGCATTTGAATTAATAAATGTATTTCTGCACCAGGGCAAACACAGTCTCTCTCCTACACACACAGGAAGCAAATGAATTATAGATGTAGAAACAGGAAATTCCTTTCCTCACCCTCTGTCACTCAGACTGTGACCTTGCACTAAATCAATTAGTAGTGCTGTGGGCAATCACCAGACCTCCCTGGAGGCCCAATAAATGTACCCTTAATTCATCAGGTCCGGTAAGACCTCTCTCCACAGTCCTTACCTGATGGGTGGCCCCAGCTATGCTTCATGAAAACGCTACGGTCATGTCATGCTGTGCAAATCAGAGCAGGAAGGGTGAGATTGTTGTGTTTTTCTCTTCAGGATCCTGTCTGATAAATAGAAGAATCTATTGTGTGTGGTTAGGAGGGTCCAATTCCATTGGACGGTCTTTCTAAATGTTCCTCATTTCATTCCATTGTCATGCTTCAGGTAAAGAGGTCATTATTATTTCTTTGAGGTGAGTTCTGAAACCACCTTTCTAAACTGTTTAAACAAGTAAAAAGGTGCTGAAATGTCCTTAGACGTTAACATTTTTTTCCAAAAGATATTCATGTCACATTTTTCTAAGTTGATTTTTAAATAAACGTTCCAATGGACACCTCAAATATAATGGACAATTTGATTACACTTTAACTTATCAAAAAATGGCAGTACTTGAGCATTTACTTTGCCACAATATAAATAAAAAGAAATAAATCTTTCTTTCAATTTACTCCTACAACATTACTTTTAATCAAATACTAAAATAGGGGAAAATATGCCTATATCTTATATAAATTCTCAGGCATATTTGTAACACCCAGTGATCACCTGCTCAGAGTGTATATATCGTCTTCATTGGCTCTGTTGTGCAATTTAGTTACCAAAACTATTAGGTTCTGGTTAGAAGTCACTTAAATTAGTTTATTGTTTGTTTATTTTCTGTTGTGGTGGATTTCTTGATCTGGGACCTGAGCCCAAATTTCGTACCGCGAGCTATCTAGGTGGTATGACAATAAAACAATCCTTGAATCATTGAATCCTCCTGACTGACAATGTGGTGATGAATGTTTAATTCAACTTGAAAGGCAATAATATAATTGCTTTGGTGCGATAAGAAAATATACAGTGAAAAACAGAGATTTCACAGTTTAAATGAGCCTCAGGATATTATTGGAATACATGTTCTTTAAAAATACAAAAAATGCTACAAAAAATTGGTAGTCTTTAATAAGAATCCACATAATTTGAGCAAACTTTGCTC
Organism: Poeciliopsis prolifica; assembly: GCF_027474105.1. Classification (NCBI taxonomy): domain Eukaryota; kingdom Metazoa; phylum Chordata; class Actinopteri; order Cyprinodontiformes; family Poeciliidae; genus Poeciliopsis; species Poeciliopsis prolifica. Next base: position 48,546 of record NW_026562381.1, read on the forward strand.
TTTCTCCAACATTTGATAGAAACAATACTAAATTATGTGCAGAGCCTAATATGTGGATTGAAAAGTGAAAGTATAAAGTGAGGTTTTGATTATATAAGCAGCGATATTATATAAATATATATTGTACATGTTAAAGATTTCTTTTGAAAATATCTTTAATGTCTTTAATTTATAATTCAAATGTCATTTGGAGAACTTTAAGGAAGGAGAAAAGCTCAAAACTCAAAATGTTGCTGCTGAAAAAAGTAATAACACCAGACCACACAGGCACCGAAAAAGACATACAGTCCAGGTCTGTCACTCATTAAGTTCATGTTTCCATGAATTACATTCCATTGACAAAGTTAACTGAATGATAGGCAAATTGTGGAAATTAGTCCTGCTAATTCCATATCCTACAGGCTTATCTGTAAATCCCACCTGCAGGGCTGTGAACTTCATCCCTGACTGTCTCAGTGTTTCCGTTCAGGGAACCTGACACTTACTGGAGCTTCCAGCCATTCAGTGTTTATCAGCAGGATCAATGAAGCATCTGTGTCTGTCTCCCCATGAGACTCTAAGGGATGTAATCCTTCTTTAGCCGAGCGGATCCTGAATCTTCCCATTCACTCTCACTCCCCAGGAGACCGGGCACGTTCTTCCTGGATCTCAGTAACTGCTCGCACTGTAGAATGCGGTCTGATGTTCGTATCGCTGAAATCCTCTAATGCTTCTATCATTGTCTCATGATAGATGGTGACTGCCTGTTTGAATATCATGAATGTTACCACAGCATTACACCTTTGTTTAAAGAATCACCTTTGAGTTATGCATGGAGGGAAACTGGATCGATGCTCAGATCAAATATAGTGTCGTGGTTTTCTTGAGATTACAGAGATTTAGTAAAATTTCCCCTCAATGAAACCACAACATGGATGATTCTTTTCACTTGATTTAAGAGTAAATAAACTAAGTAAACTTTTTTAGAAATTGTTGAATGTTTTTAAGTGAATGAAAGGTTTGAGTTTGATTTTGCCATTTTAATTATTCACACATTGTACAACGTTTGAAAATTTTTGCTGCTGAAATCTAGCTAACCACAAAAACCCTCTAAAAGCACACAGTATAACAGACAATTGTGTCTCAGTGTGAGATTCGTAACGGTAATATTGTTAAAGCCGAATAAAGCTGGCGACTTTTTAGAGTTTGAGTGTTTTAAATGATTAATGAAACATTCAGTGCCTACAACTTTATATTGGTATTCTTGTGTAATTAATTTAAATAAAAACAAACAGACAGAAAAACAAGTACAGCCCACATTTTTCACCACTTGTCTCACTTAGTGGTTCGTCTGTAATCATTCACATCTTCTAGTGTCTTGCTTTGCTGGTAATGTTTTGAATTAAAGAGGAGCTCATTAAACCATTCAATTTAACCATATAACGATCGTGAGAGCAGTGTATAATGCAAGGTAATCTTTTGAACAACCTTTCACACAATAGCTGCAGTTTTCATGTGAATTTCTCTCAATAAATCAAATAAAACCCATGCAAAACTTTTTCTCTGCTCATTCAAGACGTTTAATAGAGTTTACATTTTTCTAACAGAGACAAACTAACATATCAACATTATAAGTGGCTGAAAAATGTCTTTTACTCGTGTGTTTGGTTGTTTGTGTACTAGAAGGCCGTGCATACGTTTTGAAATGTTTAACTTTCCACACCTCCTGTCAGAGGAATATAAAATGGAGCTTTTGGCCAAAAATCATCCTCCTCATTGTGAAACATGGTGCCAATACAAATGTTCACCACAAGTTTAAGTGTATTTGTTAAAAACAAAAGCTTTCTTTTTTAAGCAATGGAGATAGTTTACTAGATGTGAATAAGAATTGTTTGTACAGCATATTAAATACTTCTACAGGAGTCCCAATACACATTTTCTCATGTGTTTAAAAATGCAAATGGAACAGTTTGCTATAGTCATGATTTCCAACATAACAATGAAATGCAGGAATTACAGTAGAAGAACTGAGACTGCAGAGCTGAAGCAGTTATGTATTAAAGTGAGACGGGATGGCACCCACAGCAAATTGCCTTATTATTTATAATGCTTGCTGCGAGTTATGTGAGTCGTTTTACAATGGCAGCTTATGAGAGGCGCTGCTGTAAGCAGAGTTGGGTTAAAATCATGACATGACTTTTCATGTGCTGTTAACTGAAAAGTCATTTATTTAGGATTCTCCAAGTGATTTATGGTATTTACACTCAATACTTAACAGTGACTCACTGTTTTTAGAATAAAGGAATCTTTCTGCATTGAAATTTGCTTTTTCATTTTGCACAGAAGGATGTGAATGGGAAATATGATCTTTCTGAAATCATGAACGATGTCTTGCTTCATTATTTACTTCACATTATATTTAGTTGTCCTAAATGAACTTTCTGAACTATTTGAAATAGTGCTTGTTGCAGTTAGTTTTTGTTAGTTTAAATTTTGTATTTATTTTACATTGACTTTTATACTCCTATTTGCGCTGATTGAACAAATGAACATGTTTGACCAAACTTATAGTTATCAGTATATTGAAATGTGGTACACAGGTGCAGAGTTATCAAATAAATTTGTTATTTAATACAAGTCTGTATTGTTTTTTTAAAAAAAGAATCAATTTAAATCAATTCTGTGCTGTTTTTCTTTAATGTATTGATATAAGCGATTCTAATCCTCATATATCTGTATCATTATCAGTGGATTAGTGTATCCTTTTGAATGAGATCAATTTTACACAGGTAACATGTTACTGCATTTTATATTATGTGATAGTTTTAGAATAAAGACGGTAGGCTGAAGTCAAGAAAAAAACTTGTTTTGTGGTAGTTTGAGACAAATTGACAGGTAATTTATAAAGTTTGTGTTGTTTCTTATGACAAAAAAAAAACAAACAAATATGCATATACATGTAATTTCTTAATGGATTTGTTCTTTTTCTTACAAGATATTGAGGCACACATGTGCCCAGAGTGAACCAAGTTAAGTTAATGTTTAACATGAGGCAACCACGTTGTGTTTGACCAGAGCTCCATTGTGGAAAACGTTTGGACTGAAACTTAACGAGACTGAAGAGCCCTCAAGAAAACAAATTAATTAATCCCAATTTCCCACTTCCAAATGTTTATCCTTCATTTGGGTCGAGGTTTTGCTAAATAACATAAGCTGTTGTAATTATGTTCTTCACTGATTCATTGGTTTTCTTTAAGGATTACATGGTCCAGTAGTGATTAGCGATTTTACATTATTTTCAGCCTTGACTTGAGTCTTTCTGTGTGTTTTTTCACCAAACGGGATCCAGATAAGTCAGATGAAACAGCAGCTTTCTTCAGGATTGGAGGATTGTCTTGTAGAGAACCACCTTTGGATGGTGGGAGTTTTTTTATGTTGACTTAGTTACAAGAGTAACTTTGAAAAAAAAAAAAAAAGCTGCTGAAACTTTATTTTTTTATTTATGCTTTTATGTTTACATGAATGTTACAAGCAGGACATGGTAAAAATTTTAATAAAAATTTCCTACTGAACTAATTTCTGGATACTTTTCAAATTGAGCAGCTTTAATGAAAGAAGAAAAAAAAAATTTGCAAAAATGCACAAGACACAAATGCACACCTAGAGTTGACATAAAAGCGTGTTGAAATAGTGCTGCTCTTATTTGACCATTTTTGGTCCTGAGCTCACATTTTTCCTAATCTGTCTAATAGCTTATGTTATTGGCACACTTCATCTGTTTCAGTTGGGAATAGATGGATAAAATTACCAGGACACGTTTGATAAAAATCTAAACATGAATTGAGTGAGAATTTCTAAAAAAGGCAACAGGTCTACACACATTTCATTTTAGAACAATAGAGTAAAACCACTTGAATGATCAGTTGATCACCTTACATTGAATTGAAAATTAATCAAAAGAACTGAAGATCAGACTGGATAAAAAGGAACAGGAGAACTTTGAAGTTTTAATGTGGTTTATGTAAAAGAAAGGGTAAAAGTTACACTGAGAAATTCATGTGTCTACTTTCTCCCTACAGGAGACATCTTAAAGTTGTGATTACTAAAGGGTGGACAAAATAGTAAATACAAGTGTGTTCAGTCACTTTTTCCTTTATAGCGTCAATATTTTATTCATAACTTAATTTGTGGATTACTTTGCTTAGATCTTTTATATGTTATCATTGGGCTGTCACCAACATCTGGTGCAAATTTTATGTTGAAAGAAAGCTTCACCCTGAAAGCTTTCTTTCAACATAAAGCATTCCTTGCTCAATGCTAAGGAAAAAATTAATTGACACATTTCTATTTAACAAAAAATTTATATTGCGTTTTGATTTTGACAAATGCATATAGAGTTTAATCTTAAATTAGTTCAAGAAAATCTCACTGAATGAATTCTACTCCTCCTCCACAATCCTTATCTATAATTCATAAAGTAATTGGATACATTCCTCACTACATGGAGTTTACTATAGAGCATTGTGTAGTACAATATTCATGAAGACCTCAGGCAAGAATAAGAAATGCAAGAGTGTATGAAAAAAGGTATATTCTCTGAAGGTTTAAGGCCAATATCTCTGCTGTGGCCCTGAAGGACAAAATCAACAGGCGATCTGAAGGGGCCACCTCATGATCAACATTTATCAATATGTAAGAAAAATACAGTTATTCAATATGCAGTATATACAATGTTGTATATGCAGTTATAACTTATAATGCATTAAATACAATTTTTTTCTCACATTATCAGGATTTAATTAAACTAAACTGACTGTTTAAGTTGGTTTGGTATTTGAAAGGGTTAGAGACTTTTCTCTTACTGTGTACTTTTTAAGAAATGGGGAAGCCCACATGATGATGTCATGGCTTTACAAGCTCCATTTAGTTAAATGGAGGCAATCCCATGGATGTATCTTAAAGCGCCTCATCAAACACTCCTATGTGTCCTCTTGGGAAAACCGAAAGTAATCAGGCAATTGACAGTCTCCATTAGTCTGATTCATTCTTGGTTTCATCAAAAGCACACAATCTATATCTTGTCAATGCACCTCAAGACAAAGGTCTGCATTTTTGAGACATGCCCTATGGTCTGATGAAACTCAAATAGATGTTTGCTCATAAAAACCAACATGACATTTAAAGGAAAAACAAGAATTCGTAAGAACACTGTGTTAACTGTCAAGCACTGAGGTGGAAGCATCATTTTGTGAGGGCATTTTGCTGGAGGAGGGAAAGTGCACAACATAAAATAAATGGAAAAATGAGCAAAAAAATTATGTGCAAATATTGATGCAACATCTCAATGTATTATCCAGGACATTTAGGCCCAAATGGGTCAAGGAAATGAAAAGATCACTGAAATGTTTTCCCCAAATCATACAATGTGGAAAGCAATTTAATCAAATATCAAAGACATTTATGAGTTTTTAAAAGAAAAAACAGATCTATAAAAAAATATTATTATTCTGACAAATAGAAAAAAAATGTTGGTTATTTTAATAGAGCTGATTTAATGAGACATTATAGCAACAAGGGTACATACATCTTCATACGGTGTATATGGCTTCAGTAGGAATACTTCTTAAGTCCCTGTAGACACGTATCAACAGACAGCATTGTCACATCAACTAGCACTTGGACAGCTTGAAAATGACTTTGTGTACTTTCAGCGTTGCACCCATCCGCACTGCCAAAGGAGGCTAATTTTCTAAAAAAAATGAATTCATTTTCCTGATGAAAACTGACTCTAGAGATCAGTCGCTCACTTTGAAGCCTATTAAATAAGGACACAAAGTAAATTAATACTTCGGCTTGTTTCAGTAGCAATGACAGTGATGATGACAGTACACGGTCTGGGACAGAATGAATGAAAAATGAAAATCTATATGAGAAACCTGCCTGTGCTGAAACTCTCTTCAGCTTTGTCCTAAGAGTGCTGGCTTTTTAAAAGAAAGAATTAAAAACAATAAACCTGTGCTGTCAAAGTAATTGTGTTTTCAGTTTAAACCACTAGAAATAACACCACTGCTCAGCTGTTTATTTTACAAGAAACATTGTGAAAAGCATTAGTTTGTATTTTAACCTTTGTCCTTGCCAGATCTTGTCTTCTAATTAGTCAAATTGTGGTTATTATGTCTCTGGGGACACAAATGACCTGTGTGGACAACATCAGTGAAACAGTGTCCAGGTCAGGTCAGTGTCAGGACACAGCTCATTGTCTAACAGGAGTCCATTTTTTTATGCGATCCAGTAATAACTGTTCTGCACAGCATACTGACTGGAATCAGCACTCAGGTTTCTCTGGAGTTAAAAAAAAAAAAAAAAACAAGAAGCCTGTGAGGTGAGTAAAGGCTGTCATTACATCTTTCAGATTTTACACTGTCATGTTAGACTGTTCAGAGTTTTTCTCCATTTTATTCACTGTTGATAATGTGAAAGGAACTTTTGTTTTCAGCTTGTGCAAATATATACAGCTTCAGTCAGAAGCTTGATACAATGCACCAATGTCATCACATTGGTGCATTGTAATGACTTATCTCTTTATTGCATTTTAACAAGACATATCAGGTGCACAAGTTTAAATTTACAGTGGATTTTCTCAGTTTAAAGAAACAAACAGTGTGAAAAACTGAAATTCTCCCTTTGATATTCAAATGAAAGTCCCTTAGAAATTTGAAAAGAAGACAATTATTTCTAACAACAAAGTTGTGGAATAATTTACCTGGATGTTTGACCTCTTTTTTTAACTATGATAACATACTTTCAATACATTTAGTTTTTTAGCTGTAGTTCAGGAACTATCAACAGGACTGGGGTAAAAACCATTCTAGGAAAAAATAAAAACAATAATAATAATAATGATAATACAGACCTTTGGGCACTTAAATAACTTAGAAACATCATAATATGTAGGAGAAAACATAAAATACAGAAACCCTTCAGCTGTGAGTTTGACAATGTCTGATTTTAACTGGGATTCATCATACTGTGGTGGTTTAAAAATGTCAAACACTTCATCCAGCTTTCACACATTGTCAAAAGAAGGAATAAAAACATCTGAAAGGCTTTCAAAAGGCCAGTCCTGCTTGCACAGCATTTTATTTATTTACAGGAGACAAGATTTCAAGTCTGCTTCATGAAATCTGATATCCTTATAATGTTCATCTGAGACATATTTAAACATTCAACGTCACTAAAGTTTCTCTCCTTTGTGACAAATGGTAATAATGAACACAAGAGTGAACATAATTCAAAATTACACAAAGAACCCTGACTAATAAATGAACATCTGCTACGGAACTGAGGTTTGACTTAAAAGCATGGCTTCCACATAAGTCAGCCAAATGCCTTCTGGAGAAAAGTTTTTGGTTAACTAGGACAAGGATATTTGGCTATGGTGATAAAGAAATAAGTCTGGAGTCTATATGACACTTTCAAACCTAAGAAAGTGTCTTACCAATTGTCAATCATTGCAGCGTCTCAATCCTGTTCCTCAGTGTCTCCTGCCCTGCATATTTTAGATGTGTTTTTTCTCCAGCACACCTGCTTCAAATGATAGTATTAGGTCCTGCATGCCATCAAGTGCTGCAGAAGTCTGTTAATGATCAATTTATTCAGGTCAGGTGTGTGGCAGAAGGGAAACATCTTAAACATGCAGGGCGGTGGTCCCTGAAGACCAGCATTGAGAAACAATGTCATAATGACATGCGCCACTGCTGTTGGTATTTGGTGGATTGCAACAATTTAAAGTGCAATAATGGAAAAAATTCTTTAGCTTCTCTTCAAATAGCTAGATGAAAGAATCTTGGACACAGTTGGATGATTCAAACCGATAATGATCTCAAACAAACATGAGAACTGGTTTTGGTTTGGGTAAATAAGACTGACATCAAGCCTCTGGAATGTCCTTCATAAGTCCACTTTGCACATTTTACCAATTCTATATTCTTTCTTCTGAGGTGACCCTTCAGGTTGTGTAAGTAAACTTTTTAATTTAATGAATCTTTCAACAGGATACTGAAGCCAAAAAGGTCATATCTATGTTCAGAATGAAACTAAAGGCCTAGATTTATGATAAGATGGGCTACATGTTGAGTGTATGAAAAAAAGTGACTGTTATTGTAATGTATGTTATTGTAATATCCTGCTTAAACTGCAGATGTTAGGACAACTTGCTATTAAAGTTGTTTTTGTAGCCCTTAAATAAATAAATATTCCTTTACAAAGACTTGGAATGTGTGTGTAAAACAAAAAAACAACTTTTTATCCTAACACAAGGAGGCATAAAAAGACATGGGATGTGATCAAAAAAATAACAAGTCAAAACTAATATTATGCTGCTCTAAGAAGCCATTTGGCAAGATGTAGCACTGACAAAAATATGGCAGCACATTTCACATCTTTCAAGATGAGTGGATAAGCCAAAAGAGTTGAGGTTGCATTGAGAAAGGCATTTAACAAAAAAAATAGTTTCCAGTCAAATTTCCAACCCAGAGGGTTGCTCCTAAAAAAACATGTGGTCTTTAGTTATGTCTTAGTCTCGTTTGTTCTGTCAAGCAGCGAAATATAGTTTAGTACTTGGAGTTTCCAAGTGCAGTACCTTCAGATACAGTTTCACAGTGTTGAAAACTCTTTAACTTTAAACACACTGCCCTAACTCAGCTCACTGGATTGTATTTCATTGGTTCAGGGTTATTTACAACATGGTTGAACACATGCAGGTGTTTTCTGTCTGATTTCCAACAGCGGAGAAGATAACACCCGAAAACTTAACAGAACAATGTTTTTCAGGTTTAGTTACTTAAAAAAAAACCTTAAAGATTAAACATTGTATTTTCTCATTTAAATTATTCATTCTATTGTCACTTCAACTTTCCTACAAGTAAAAAACTTTCATTCTATTTAATGAAATTAGAATAAAACCAGCATTTAAATAAGTCAGTCACCCTCGGTGGCCCCATCAATTGGTGTTACCAAAATGAGATGTGGCAGCTGAGCGTCAGAGCCAGAGGCGAAGAGATGACAAGCACAAGCTTAAATTCGGCCTAATCAAGTTTACTGAGGTGCTTTTGTGCTGGAGCACATCTCTTCTCATTCTTCACATCCATTTTAATTCCTTAGCCTTTTCTACCCACAATGAAAACACCAAACATGAAGTTCACTCTGCAAGTCAGGAAACAAGATGTCACAGTTTTTAACACAGATAAGTTTAGTTGTCAAAGAATTTCAGCAATTCTGAAAATGTCTTGCTTAGCAGTGTAACAATTTTTGAAACATGTCAAACTCAACAAAATCAACCTGAATAGACAGGAAAAAGCTAAGATTTTATTTTAGTTTTGTTAAATGTGCAAAGAATATTTGCATGAAGGAGGAGGTTGGAAAAATAATAAAATATTATATGGATAAAAAAAAAATACTCTATAAAAAGTAGGTGCACCATTATCCCATCAGCATCAAGCAAACAAAACAAAAACAACAGCAATGATTTTCACTTTAATAGAAAGTATATTACCATGTTTCTCTCTTTGCCATTTTGAATTTTTTAATGACATATTTAGTATTTAAACTGATATGCAATAAAATTTCTGTTCATGAGAGCCGACAAAGTTCAGAGCAGATGACTAAGATCCTGACTTTTCGTTGCTTTTGAGTATTGCCAGTTTGCTTGATTTTGAAGAAAATCTTCCTTTGAGTGAAACTTTATGGAAGAAACCAGAACTGTGGTCATGTTTTCTGTGCCATGCATGACTGTGAGTTTATGGGATTCCTGTGTGGCCCTTGTTGCATAAGTTTTATCAGCAGAACGCATGCAACACTCTGTCTGCTGCAGCGTGTTCTGCAATGTGTTCTAACCATATGGACTTGTCTGCTGAATTTATATGTTGTAATTTGATGTTAGAGCATGAGCAGAATGCCTCCGTCTGGAAGCTGAACTGTGTCAAAAGATGGAATACATCTTTTATGGCATTCTGTGATGATCAGACATCAAGCAAACCCCCACAGACAGGAGACAAGAACAAAATTGGGACAGCTGCAAATATGTCAGGAGAAATGAAAAGACCTTGTGCCACTAAACTGCGTAACTTTAAAGTGTTGCCAAATGAAGGCTGTGAGAGGAAAATGGACATCACTTTTTTTTCACTGAATAAGCATGCCATTAACGCCTTTAAAAAATTGCAATGCTTTCAGTTGATAAATTGCACATTTTAAGAAGTTGAATCACTGTGTAGATAGTACTAAAAGAATAATAAATCAAAGAACAAATCTGTTGTTTTTGACCAAGAACAAGGACTCTTGGAGAATTGTGCTTTTGTATTCATAATGCTTGAACCTTTTCTTCCCTACAATTTTTCCTCATTAAACTAAAACCTGAGGTGTATTTTTAGGGATTTTTTAAAATAGACCAACACAAAGTAGTTTATAATTGTGAAGTGAATGGAAAAGCAAACATAAGTTAATTTTTTTATGGATAATATCGGTAATAAATTGGTCATGCCACCCTCCTGTCCCCATCTTTACTCTATAGAATCACCTGGCAGTTTTTCAGATTTAGTTTTAGAAAATTTTCTCCACCTTATGTTTCCGAAATAGCTCATGCCTAGTCATATTGCAGGGGGAGTATCTGTGAACATGAATCATAAACTCTTGCCATTTATTCCAAATTTGATTTGGGTCTAGATGTTGTCTGGCCATTCTAAGACATGAAAATTTTTTGGTGTACAGCATTTCTTTTAGACAGGTTCAATGTTTAGATCTGCTGTAACCCTGGAAGTGTGAACCTCTGTGCAAGTCTCAAGTCTTTTTCAGCCTCTTCTAGGATTTTCCCTGGATTTACCTCTTCCAATCCTCCTATCAAGTCCAGCCACCTCTTGGTTGCTTATTTAATTCTGTCTTTTCTGACCTGTAAGTTTAGGTTAACATCCATGTCTTGGTAGGTCTGCAGATAGTTTTTTCATATTATGAAAATGGATTGAACAGGCAATGTAAAAATCTATAATGATGCTTTACAACAAAAACTTACTTCAAACTTTCTCACAACTTTATTCCTAATTGTGTGCTTCTCTGTCTTTGTGAATTGCGTTCTTCACTAATAGTTGACACGAAGTCTCTGAGGCCTTAATGAATTTACATATTTAATTTAAACAGGTCGACTGTTTATTCAATGTGACTTCTGGAAGAAGTGATTGCAAAGCAGATCAGCATAGTTTTTATTTGTATTGGTACATAAGATCTTAATAAAATATATTGACACTTATGACGACAACCTGTTTTGCATAGAACTATATAATTTTCAAGTGTTTTAAATATATTTTTATTTATTTAGTAGAACTTTTTGAATGAACATTACACATAAAATCTTTACCCAAATACACCCACTACAACATTTTAAAAACAAAAACTGTTCATTTTAACCAGATGTACTTGCGGTAAAGCTGAATTTTGCTGTACAGTTTAAAGCTTTTCACTCTTCATAAATCCGTCGCTACTTGTTTTGAATGTGGTAGTGAGTATTTATTGAGTTTATCCCAAACACATTGCACACACTTCGAGAGCGTCTCGATATGTAGCGTGTATCACAGTTTATTTCCACATCACCACCTCTTCCTGTACACATCTGTTTAGGGCCTCTAACTTGAAAAGACAAGCGCTGTAAATTCACCCTGAAAAGTTGGAGGAAACTTCAGCTCATGCACTTACACTCACCCACACATTTTACTGTTTTCACTCACATTCACCAAACCCCTGGAGATAACTTAAAACAGAAAGCTGTTGATCCAGGTGCTATCTAATTGTTTTTGTCCGCTGGGAGTGACAGGAAATCAGTGATAGATGTTCCTGGATAACCTTATCACCCCCTTAAACCCACCACAGAGATGGATGGTCTCGTCTGAAAAAGTGGGAATGGATACATAAATTCTGCTGAAGTCAAAGGAAGCCGATTCTTCTGCTCCAGTGAACAGTAATGCTTGAACTGTAATGTGACATGAAAATTTGATTTAAAACATGTAAACACACCATCGAAACAATAGATCTGAGTTTATGGACTTGGCTGAGGGTTTAACCTCACACAGTTGGTGTGACAAAACATGTTTTTTTTTTGTTATCTCTCTGAGAAATTAATGCAAATGTATAAAATGTTTCCATTTCCTTTTTTTTTTTGCACCAATTTGTGTATCTGCTTCAGCGTGTCTCGGCACCTGTGTGCTCCAAATTAAGTTAGGAATCCACAGGGTAATGACACATTCTTCCACAGAGTCTGCAGCACCATCTGTTGCTGTGAGAAGTCACCAAGTCGCTGTCTGTGCACATAACCCACCCCACAGGCGGGTTCCAACTGAGCATTGTTCTGCTTGGCAGGGAACCTATATGATCGCTGCAACTACTTCCACCTAATTCTACATTAATTCCTACTTAGCCACATTAAACTTTTTGGAATATTTCATAAATCAACCATTAATTTACAAGCCTGACCAATATGAAGCCACTCAGCTGAATGGGAAAGGGGAATGGGGGAACAACCACCACTCTGTTTGCAGTCAAGCGTAGACAAGACGTCACCACCCTGGGAGCTGCATGCACGCGCTGTGACTGTTTCGGAGTGCACAGCCAAGTTTTGGACACATGTCAGTGGCGGCATTATTACAGCATGAATCACTTGTTACCCACCTATAGATCTTTAAGAGAATGGTCCTTGAGCTACTTTTTTCCCTTTCCCTGACAGCCAACAGAGGTGCCTTATTTATAACAATATTAACTAATAGAAGGTGAAGTAACGATTTTTTTTTTTTTGGTACATAATTCCCAGCTTGAAATATCCAATTTTTTTCCAGAAAACATCAGATGATTGAATGATTAAATAACTATCTTCTTTTTTCCCTATGAAACTGATGACTGAGTTGGAATACGGACACATTTGGATGTTTTTAACATCCAATGTTAAAAACATTGGATGGAACAACTACATCAGGTCAAATTAATCTTTTAGAATGGTCTAGCTGACTTAAAAAAATAAACCATTAAAACCCCCAAATAGATATGACATTCTTGCATCTTATTAGGACATCTGACTACAACTGAAAATCAAATGTTATTATATATTTGATAGCAAATGCAACGACATGGTAAACTGCAGATGAGGTGGGAATAACACTGTAAAATAGGAACTAGTCAGTGATGCAGTGTTAAAGGCAGAGGTATTATGTGTTTTAATTTTAAGATGTGCTATTGTGGCTCTTGGATCACTGTGTGGGCTTGCTGCTCCATGCAGTTATCTCAAGAGACACATTTTCATGCTAACAACAACAGCCGCTGCTTTCTTGTGTCTGACTAATTAAAAGGATGATATGCAACATTTACGATGGCTAAACTATATGTAGCTCAGGGGGTGTAGCTGTCACTTCTTCTGGAATACTAAAGCAACACATTGCCGAAAACATAGGTTTGCTTTGTGCACAAGATACAACTACCAATCAAACTTAAGGCTTGATTTTTGGTTGTAATTTATCATTTTACTAATATGCCAAAGTATTTTTTGTTCTTGTTTTTATCAGCTAGGAAATATTGGTCAAATGAGTGTTACAACAGCCAATGCAGGGGTGTAAAAGTATTATTTATGCTTTTATTTTCTCCTGCATATGTTATTGTAATAAAAATTTTATTTGCCACAATAAAACTTCTCTGAATCCATTGAAGCATGTCCAAATGCAGTTGAAACACTTTTATTGAGGCCCTTTAAGCGCTCCCATGTTACACCTTCACTGATTTCTCTGCACCATCTCTCTGTTCAGTGCATAATTTAGTTTCATTTGCTTATTTGAAGTTTTAAAGCCCGGTCCTGCTTTCTTATTCATTTCTGTACTAGCTGTATGTTATCACTGATCAACTGATCAGTGTTTTAATCTGTGGTGAAATTAAGTCTAAAAGTTAAAGTTGACAGAATGTTTGCTGTTGTTAGCCATCTCAAACTTTTCACCATTTCTTCTACTGTCTAAGAACTCAGTAGATCAAGATGCAATATAATACTCGTCTTTGAATTTGGCCGTTTTATTGATTTTATCTTTGCTTTTTTGTTACTTTTATTTGAATTTGCAAAATATTCATATGCTTGAACATTTGAACATAATATTTTTACCATTTATTTCATAAGATGCACAACTTTGTCTTGACTTTACATTATAGTTTGTAGCTGTAATACACTAAAGTTCAAAAGATTTAGATTGTTTTCCATTGTACTGCATGTTATTCAGCTGTTAGGCAATTTGTGACCAACCATCTGTTGGTCAGTAGCATTATCCATTTTCTACAAAAACAAATTGTCCTTGACTTTTTTATGCACAATTGGCCATCTTGAAATTTAACACGCTGGGTGTTATACCAGTCAGATTAAAGATAAATGGTAAAAATGTATTGTTAAATCAGTCAGTGGCATACTTCTGAATTGAAAAAGCCAATTTATAAAACACATTGGAAGAGTTTCTCTCTTCAGTGATTTTATCTCCAATATACTATTTTTAGATCCTGTAGTGACTTTTATTAAACATGTTTCATCTGCCACATGTTTGGGTTTGTCTTTTCTTTTTTAAATACTGATGGTTTCCAGGTGGATCTACAGCTTGAACCATTTGCTTTATCAGGTCATCCTAACTGTGTCCTGATTTATGATTAAAAAAAAAAGGACATCTACAAAAATGTGACTCTTTCATTTAAGGAGAAGAACATATTTGGATTCTGACAAGAAAGAGCAATAAATTTGAAAAACAATTTTAAGTGACTAATTTTTAGAAATTGTCAAACCTTCAAGAGGTATCAACGAATGAAAACATAGGAAGATTTATTGTTTCCTGCTCTTGTGGTTGAACACATACAAATATGTAAAATTACTAATCCTCTCTCCTTATTGCTGTGGCTCACAGAAATAGATAATCAATGTGAGTTTGCCTAAAGCAAGAGCTGAGAATCGTCCAATTAAAACTTTTATAGAGCATCTTGTTTTTAATTGAGAAATTATTAGGAGAGGAAGAAAATATGCTGGCATATGGATAACAAAATGTTTATTTCAAAACCCTCAGATTTCCAGCTTGATAAATATCCTGCAAAAGAGCTGGAGGTTATTCAGACCACGTCTGTTCTGCAGCTCTCTGCAACACAAATCCAGTGGGAAGATGCCAAAGTCTTTTAACGGGTTGAAGGCAAATGAAAACTTCCTCTTTAGTTTTCACTATATGTGCGTTTTCAATGTTTTGCACATTTTAATGTTTTAAATTACAGATGCACAGTGCAAATATGTGCTTTTCTGAGAGATTCCCAATGGGACTGAGTTGCTCTTTTAAGATTCAAAGAGCAGTTTCAGAATGTATCTCCCCTTGTTTAAGCACTTCAAGTCCCAACAGAGATGTTAATATATTGTTTCTGATATTCTTACAGAGAGCTTGTTAACGTGAAAATTACAACTACTGAGGCATAAAAAGTTTGTACAGTTACAATTCTCCCAATTTGATTCCTCAGCAAAAAAGTAAAACACAAACTTCAAATGATGAGACGTAAATTGGTTTGATTTAATGTCCCCAAAGTTGTTCAATGGAAAAGTACAGCAGAGCAGCCATGCAGGGTGTTGGGAATAACAATACAATTGACAGGCCAAAATGGCTTTTCTGGTGTCTTCAGTCTGTCTTTGGATAAAGCTGGATCATCCTTTTGGGCCTCTGGGTTGATCTGCAGGCAACATGCACATGCATACAGCAAAGCACACACTCTGAGCCTGGGTGATCCAACATGGAGACCAGCTGTTATCTGCTCCTCAGCAGCTTTGTGTATATTTACAAACTCCGCTGGCCATCAACTTTTTGAGAGGCAATAAAGAAATACACCAAAAACCATTGTGTGAAACAATGTTTGTGTCTAAAAGATTTTCTTGCTTCTCCAATAGATTTGTCCCCTTCTCAATAGAGACCTGCAGAGAGCAATACTCATTTATGTATACAGTTCTGTGCAAAAGTCTTCGCTCAGTTAATTTTTTTGTAACTTTACAACCAAAGCTATTCATTAATTTTATTGGATTTTTTTTTATTATAGTTCTTTAAAATAAAATGAATAAAAATATAAGTCTGGATGAGATTATGTGGCATTATTTTAAACCGGTTATTATATATGAAACCCCCCCAAAGAGGCTGAATTGAAGCAGCTCTGCAAAAATGTGGGGGCCCAAAAACGTTGCCAATTTTCACACCTGAAGGCGGTTGTGCCTCTAAAAATCTGCTTTTAGAGCTAGAGTTGGTTTGGATGTTTTTTTCCCCTTTAATAAATACAGAAAATGTAAACAGTTTATTTGGTTTATTTTTGTTTGATATTAAAATGTGTTTGATTATCTGAAAATGTGACAAAAAAGCAAAAAGCACAAGACATAAAAGGGAGCAAAAACTATTGTCCAACACTTTACAATCTGACCGTAGCTTTTGAACAAACATTTGTAATTGTAGTCTCATCTCAGACATGTTTTGAAACCCTAATAGAGGCTTGCCTTTTCATTATCATTGCCATTCCTTCTTTTATCTCTGTTGTCAACTCAAGGTCCACCATAAGTCATTCAGTTCACTTACATAAAATGATTCTTTGCTAAGAAAAATAGCCAAAGAAATAAAAAAAAGAGTTTGGTTCATTGTAAGTATAAGGATATACATACTGTCAAAAGACTTATTCTATGACAGTTTTTGTGCATATTTGTTTTTCTTTGCTATTTGACTCCCAACCCCCAATGTTGCACTTTGTGCTGACAGAGGTCTTACAGGGCACCCAGAAAACTAAACAGATGATTAATGACAACACAAGATAAAGCAGAACTATCGCCACAGACTTTCTTGACAAAAAGCACACTTTTTAAGCTTTTCTGTACTTTTTTAAACTGTGATTTAAAAAATACCTCTCAATAGAAAAAGGAGAACATACTTAATTGTAGATGATAACTTATAAGGCCTTGGAAAATTATCCACGTCCTTTAAGAATCTCAGGAATACCCAGTAGCAGCACACGTCAAAGGTTGGTATTCTTCAATGAAGAACTGCAGAATTCAGGAATTTTAAGATAAGCTACTTTTTGGATCAAAAAAGAAAATCGCGGCTAAGCAATCATTGTGACCAGAATGCCTAATGCCTCTCCAGCACAACCTCCTCTCCCTGCCTCCTCTCCCTGCCTCTCTGCCCCCTCCCTCCCGGCTGCTCCCTGCGCTCAGCTTCTCCTCAGCAGCGGACTCAAGGACTTCAGCGACCACGAAGACGCGCAACAGAAGGCTCTCCAATACCAGCGGACTGTTCAGCGCACAAGACAACTTTCTCTCGCAGCATCACGCATGGCTGTACCTTTGCGCAAAACTGAGAGAGCAGCTCGAAAGGAACTGGTGAGACTCTGAGATATAAAACGATTTTTACAAAATCAAGCGACAAACTACATTAGAGTGGCTGAGGACTGAGGAGGGGGGAAAAAAAAGCTCTTTGCGCAAACAAGGATACCCAAATGCGCATGAGGAATATTCCGCTGTAGATTTAAGCTCTGAGGTATAACCTGAAATTCCGACAGAGATGGATCAGTGGGGAGTTTATCTGTCTATGCTCCTAACTTTTGGTAAGTATTAACTTCTTCTTTTTGGCCTGTTTTGTAACCCGCTCCATTCGGGTGTAATGAAAAATATTTTTGCAACATTTTGCAACGTAAGCTTAAAATTGTACTAATGCAAATGTATAAGTGCGGCGTTGAAATGCGTCGCTAAAACGAGGAATCTGTGAAACTGATCCATGGCACAGTGTAATATGGAAAACCACGCAAAATAGTTGACTTGCAAGTGCATATGCTGAAGAGTGAGCAAGTCTGCCTCGGGTGCTTGTGTGCAGGGATGGTTTGACTGTGTGTTGTTGAATCGAATGAGTTGCTCGGAGAAATATTTGTTCTAATATATTTTCTGTCATTCTTTACACTCAAACTAAATATCAAGTGCACAGCTTTACATTTTATGTTGTAATTGCTTTATTATTTAGCAAATCCTTCACAAGCTTCCACTGGCAGCAGAACATCAGTCATCTGTGAAATATTGCTCTCTAACTGAATGAAGCTAGAATATTGATTTTTGTGGCAACCACAGTTGGGAGGAGAGAAACTGGTTCATATTTTCATCTGTTTTGTTTGGAAATATAAAGTTTTTGCTGCCTGACCACTGTGACGTCTTCTTTTCTCTCTTTACCTGGCTCCAGCTTTCCTTCTTAACAAAGGCTGGAAAATGCATTAATGTATTTCTAACCTTTGACATTAATTATTAATGCTTTTTGTTTGTGGAAGTCATTCGTTGAATAAATGAAAGGATATTCCAAGAAATGCTGAATGGAAGAATGTACTACTTGAATCAGCTGCTATGTGCGAAGTGAAATCAAATTAAAAACTTTTGCATGCTTTCATTGTTGTCAAATAGCTTGAAAAAGACAGACCCACAAATGATGTCTGGTGATGTGCTTAGAAACTGTGCCTTCAGAATGCATTCTCACCTGTTAACCTTTTCAGAGAACCACTTTCACTAGGTTTTTCCGTGACTTCATTCACATTTTAAGATTATTAAATGGAACCTGCCTTTGTGTTCACACCCTTTACTCAGATACTTTTGAATAAATGGCCTTCTTACAAGGACCCACCTACGTATAATTTCTTTTATGTCCTGTGAATGCCTCAAAGCTTTGTTTGGACATATCAAACAAACAGATGAAGACAGAGAAAACAGTTTCAAATGAATTTCCCAAACTTGCAATGTCTCCCAGAAGACCAAAAATGAAAAGAGTATGAAACAACTTTAAACCTGCTGAGACAGGGGGATCCATCTGAACTGACCTGTGGAAGAGCTGCAGTGATCCACAGCTGATCACATCAGTTTGTCCTTTTCCCACAAATTTAATCTTCGTAGGAACATGGAAAATGAAAATGATTGTTGAAAGAAAGTCACGAGAGGTCTACTATGCAGTTAATCCCAAAATTATTCATACACTTGGCAGATTTAGATTTAAAAATATTTTCACTTAGCCAGCTAGTTTGGTTCTGATTGAAAATTTGACAAGTATATCTGAAATTATAATAAAAGATAACACTTTTTAAATGACCATTTCACCATTTAATCCCGATTTGTAATTATTTACCATCTTTTTGCATTTTTTCTTTTCATTGGTGGTTGGTGGCCCTAAGTAGGGCGATAGTTTCTCTATCAGAATGATCCATCTCAAAACATAATAATTTAGATTCTAACATATTTATGGGTCAGCCAAAATCCACGCTAAAGTTCAACTGAGAAACTGTGGCAACGTTTGAACTTTGTTAAAACATCTAGCTGTACAAAAATGTAAAAAAAAAAAAAAATCACATTTTATGAACAGCTTTGGAAGGCACATTTACATATTTGTTTTTAAACATGCAGATTTTTGTGGAATCACAGTAGATATGATAATCCTCCTTATTTAGCTGTTTACTGGGATCAGTTACTATGACTATAAATTTAATGGTCAGTTTGTGTAACCTGTCTGGATTACCAAGCTTGTTTTTGCACCTTTCTGCGCAGTTCCTCTGCAATCTATATTTTATCTGGACAGATGAAATAAAATCACACATTTCCCCCACTCTCTTAACTACTTCAGTCACCTGCAGGCCACAACAAAATGGCCACAATTTTCCAGATCCAACTCTGAAGGCAAACATCAAGACTGCTGTTGTAAAAAGTGTCCAATAAATGTTGGTATTGAATACTGCGTTTCAGGAGAGCTCAAAGTCAGACTTCACTGTGTTCGCTTGTGCCAACAATGCTGCTGAAGGAACCCCCAAAACATTAACATTAAGAAAACATTTTCAGGGATTTCTTGCTATTTATCTTAAAATTGGAAAACGACTACCTGAAGTTATACAAGAGCTTTAAAAAGTTCCAGTTTTGATATAGTATCATGCTAATTTTTAATGATACTATTCTCATTGTTTAATTTAAAGTGATGCCAGAAAAAAATGTGTTCCCATCCCGTTTCTATCTCTGGCCAAGTAATTGGTACATTTATTGTAAGCTTTTGTCTTACAATCAAAGATCAATAAAGAAATGATATTGAATAACCTAAAAATGTTATGTTATTAGTTTCACATCTGTAGGCACTGAATCAAAATATGTTTGAACAATTTTCCTTTCAGTTTGTCAGTAACTGTTGTTATACCATCAACTCATCATAAAAATTTCATAACTAATTTAGGTCGATTACAAACACTTGTAGGACACCTAATGAGATCATTCTCTATGCTTAGATTATACCTATTTGTATTTCAATGTAGCTATCAAATAAAATAATTTGCTGCTCTGCCAGTTTTATCCATTAAGCCTGCATTCAAACTGCACTTCTTTATTATAGAGGTTAATCTCTAAATTGGCTGCAGAAAGGAGTGAGAGTCATCTGGAATTATATCTTATTTCCATCACTTTGAGCCTCTATGGTTGTTTTCATCCTCATGTGATGTGGTTGGAGCTGAAAACTTTAGCACTCGTGATGCTCAGACCAGGTTTGTGGGTCTTCAAGAAGACATTGAAGGGTTAACCTGTCCATTTAAATAAGCTGTAGTGTCAAACTGAATCAATGCTGCATCCAATGTTGTACGAAATAATAGCAAATAATCTGAGATAACTAGTGGACTGCCCAGGCTTTGATCTTATCTGCATGATAAATTTACACTGGGACTCACTTTGACAGATTCACACTGAAGCTAATAATTGTTTGAAATCGAGTTCAACTGTTCAGAGTACCTCATTTTTTATGGTTGATGAAGCATTTTTGTGCAACGTTAACTTAATGGAACTTTCACCAGTCAGATCATGTTTCACATCACAATGCAAGACCTATTCGTAGCACAAAGCTGATCACATTAATACTCCACAATAATCTAAACCAAAAGCAAAGCGAACATATTTAAATGGCACAAAAACCATTAAATACCTTGTAGGAGTTGCCAGCAGTATTTGCATTCGTCATTAGTCCTTTTAGTGTTAAGTTCAATCAAGATCAAGTGTTTTTTTATTTATTTTATGAAGTCCTGTCAGAGCTTTTTATCGTGATTTCAGCGTTTCTTAAGGATATAAGAATAACTATTTTCAACCCCATGTTTTTACAACAAAAGGCTTTGTCACTGCATTCTGCTTCAGCCATGCTGCTGACTTATTTCACTGAATGTTGTTGGTGTTGCGGGATTAAACTTTTTCTTCCCTTAACAAACACATATATGCATTGTTTGGTATTGTACTTCATCATAAACTAACTCTTGCATGGGGATTTGTTACAAAACCTAAACCATGCATTTTGTTTCATACACACAACCCAATACATGCTCATGCTGTGTGTGGGGACAAAAACAGATTTCTGCTTTTATAAAACTATGACACATGACAACTTCAAACCACTTTTCAGCCTTCAAACCACATTTTAGTGAATTATGTAAACATTTGATTTTCAGAAATCCGCTTAATTTAAATCTGTGCATAATAACTGATTATGCAGGATCTTACATAAGGCTTAAATGTGTTTTGTTTCTTTCAGCATTGTATAAATTATTGCTGCCATTATTTACCACACTTGTGTTAACAGTAAATACTATTTCTAAAGATTCCTTTTTGACCTTCTGAAAAATAAGTGCCGCAGCTCCCTTCCTGAAGGCATATTTCAGTGATTATGTGACTGAAATGAGCAGAAGTTATGAACCAATGGAAGAAATTATGGTTCCTGGTTTGTTTTGTCGGGTTTGAACAGTATGTATTTCTTTTAGCTTGACTTTGTCTTTTGTTTTGTAATTCTTTTGCTGTTTTGATTAGTGATTATTGATTTCTTTCCCAGTTGTTTTTCTCCTTTTTGCCAATTTGTCCTCTTACATAATTGGTTAATTTTTCTGATGTTCCTCATCTTTGTGTCTTTGTTCTGTGTTGTATCATTATTCCAAGATGAATTTCCTACTTTAATTATCCCAGTTTACAGGCCATGTTTGCAACTGAACCTCACATTATGCATCGCTGCTCTTATTTTATTAGATCCTTGTATCCGGATATATTTCAAGACAAAAACTGCATTGTTCTTCTTATTTGTGGAAACACCTGGCTTGTTCTCCATTGAAAAGCGAGTCTATAAAAAATGATAAAAAATAAAAAAACTATGATGAGTAATATCAAATCAGTACAGAAATAAAGAGCAATCTTAACATGTTGTGGATAAGTAGAATCTACACTACGGAGTGAGGTGACTGAAAAATTGACTTTATGATGGCAGAGGGGCTTTCTGTGTGTTATGCATGTTACTCTGTCTACCTGTGTGGGATTTCTCCAAGAACTAGTGGTCTCCCACCATCCAAACAGCTGCATGCCAGGCTAATTGGTGTGTCCAAATGTGCTGTGAGTGTAAACCCCATGGTGAAGCTTGATGGCCTTTGTCAGCTTGTCTCCAGGACCTTTTTGCAAAAAAAAAAAAAGAGTGAAAAAGGAGTAGAAATGTATTTCTGCAATAATACTTGGAACTACAGTTTAATTAAGCAGTTCTAACAAGTATTTTGGTGAAGGTTTTGAAGTGATTGACTACAAAGTGTAAATAATGCATCATACACAGAAGGTAAAACTCAAATTTAAATCCGAAAAAATGTCTTGTCTAAGAGCCCGGCTGCCGCAGTGTGTCTGCAGAACCTTATGTTTTTCTACCTTTCTCTTTAATTATTGAAATTTTTGAATCTGCACATTGAGATTCAGCTGATATCAATCAGTCTGATGTCTCTGACCTTTAATGGTGACATTTTTCAGTTTCTGACTTCCCTGTCTGTGTGTGATGTTAAAATATAACTTTAAACAGATAAAGTTTGGAAGTCAGAAGCTGCTTCCTGTTTTCAGTATGAAACACATAGACTGTTTGGGTGTGGGTGTGCGTGTGTGTGAAAGTCATAGACATGCTATTGAGTGGGAGTGATGCATAGCAGTGAAAAAAAAAGAGGTTTCTTCCCTAATCCATTATTGTAATAGTGTCAGTTAAATCAGTGTTCACTAATCAGTGAGAGTGTTTTGAGATTCATGTGATCAAATATGTTGTAATATAAGAAAATGAAAGGTGTATGAAAGATGGACAACACGTAGTTTATTAGGATTTTTAATTTTACTTAAATCTGCTCTAACCAATATTTTTATTTAGTTGGACAAATAAACCTTATTCAGATGAACTGTTTCTGAAAAATTATCACATACACAATCATGTATTATAGGCTTTTTATTAGCACTTTAATAGTTTTTCATTCTCTTTTAATTTTCCAGCCCTGAAAGAAAAAAGTCTAAGGTGATATTTTACAATTAATTATAAAGGACTTTAGATATTACCAGAAGATTTACTTTAAATTAGGAGAACTGAGGGTGATTTAAATGCTGAGGTTCCATTTACGTTTAACAGACTGACAGAAACTAGACTTCAAATTAAACACTTTGTTTTTTGGTATCTACTAAATGCATTTATAACCCTTATGGGATTGTAAAACCAGGCAATAAAGTTACAGAAGCATGGCTCAGTGGAAAGTTTTAGGAGCTCATTTTCCTCACAGCAGTGAATATTACAGATGCACACATTATTATTCATGCAAATGTTATTTCACAGCCTTTATGAGAAACCTTCTGTAACCTTTTGTAACCCATTCTTTCTTTCAGGAGTCAAAAATTTGCCTCTACGTTTCTATTAAAGATAGGGACAGAAATGTTACCCTGCTGTAAGAGGCACTGGGGATTTGATTAACAACAGTGTAATTTTCAGTCACTTACCAAAAGTATTTATACCCTTTGAAGAGAAAAGATTGTGGCACAACGACAAACCTACTAATGCACGGCCTTCAACTGCAACGCATATTTCGGCAGGAAAGGAGAACATTTATCAAAGAAAAGCCAAGAGGCCAATTTTGACCTCTGAAGGAGCTGGAAAGCCTGTTCCAAGCTGTAAAAGGCCTTGACTCAGACTAAGGTACACTTTCCAAAAGGATGATGCCCTGGTGAGAATGGCCTATCTAAAGTCAAGACCTCATTTTTTCCAAGCCTTCCCTATTTTGCTAACAGATTAACTCACAAATTTTATACTGTAATATTTTTATTTAGGGAATATCAAAGTAAAGAGACCTGACTTTTTATGCATGGCACATTTTTGTTTTGTTTGCACATAACAAACAAAACAAAACCAGTGTGTTTCTCTGCTACATAAAATTCACATAAAAGTCACTGTAAATTTTGAATGTAATAGGACAACAAGTAATTGTAAATGAATACTTGCAAAAAATGTGGCTTCGGGTTCAGCTCAGCTATAAATTACGGTTACTAAATTTAGTTGATCACAGAACAGGTAGCCTAGATACATGTGCATAAAATTAGAAGCTGTAAAGCATTGAAGATACTTGAACTGTTTTGTTTTACTTTTGAAAAATTCACTTCTGAGGATCTGCTTGAGGTTCACCAAAGCAGAAAAGTAGCATACCACATATTCTAATATTGTCTATTGTGCTGTAGTGAGATCTTCAGTCATGTTGATTTTTCTGTAATTAAAAATTGAAAACCTTGACTGGTTTTGAACAAAGCCAGCAGTTTGTTGGATCAAGTCTGGGTCATGCAACAACAACCACTGACAAAGGTTTTGGCCAGAACAGCCACTGTGGTTAAAATTGGAAGAGCAGTCGGGCTCCTGGTGAAATGTTCTGTTTGTGTAGGAAAGACTGAACATTCTGCGGTTTGTGCATGCATCTTCGAAAAAGCACAGTCTGTTTTGTTTGCATGATTTCCTTTTAAAGCTTACATCGTGCTGATATCCTTGGACTCCTAGTTGTTATGCAGCGTGAGATAGTGGAGATTTAGTATAATAAAACAGTGAAACTTCAGGCATACACACTGAGAATAAATATTTCATATTGCAACATTTCATGGAAATGTAGAACTGGCTTTACCCAATTGTGCTTTTTGGCCAGCGATTTAGATCTCTCTCTGTATTTCTCAATTGAGCAACCATTCAAAAGAAATCTAATTTAGATATATATGAAATCAATATTCAGAAATATATCAGATATGCAATCATAAAGATGTAAATTAATGTACATGCATTCTATTTTGATTCAGTTTAGAAAACAACTGAATCTAGTTTACTATGCAGAACATCACATTTTTGTGATTCTATTGAGTCATTGATTTTGCAGCAAACGCTCCTGTGCAATCATGTAGCATCAGCGGAAGGGAAGAGACTCTTCCTTATAAAGAAGAAACTTCATTTTTCGCTCTACCAAGAAGCATTGATTTGATGCTAGCATTTAAAATTCAGGGACTGCTGACCCTTAATGTTTGAATCTTTCAAATTGGCCAACAAACCAATCAAAGCCTGATGATTTTAATTGTTTCAGAAAGGAGGTTAAAACTATACAGTAGTTGCTCTCATATTTCATATCTAATTGGATAGAGGCCATCAGAAAACATTGTTTCCATCAAAAAGTATTTGCAACAAATATAAAGCTTTGATAAGTGGGATGTGTTAAAGAAACATCTATGAATGGCACCGCCCAAGGTTTTCTATCCGAATGTTACCAGACTGCTTTTGCCATTTTCCAATAGTCCAGCTTTGTGTAAAGTGTTGTCCAGCTAAATGACACACACACACACACACCTGACCATTCATGTAATATACAGTTTATTAATCCAGGAAACCTTCTTCCATTACTTTTGGCCTAGTGATCATAACATACTCATTTTAGATTCAGGGTCAGCCTGACTGGGCTGGAGAAACAACAAATTGAGATTCAGTGTGTCTTCTGACACCACCTTTCTATCAGAACCAGCATTAACTTGTTCAGCAATTTAAGCTTCAGCAGTTCATCCAATGGATCAGACCACACAGGCCAGGCTTTGCCCCCTTTGTGCATCAGTGAGTCTTTTCTCCCCGTGACAATATCTGTGGGTCACTTTTCCTCTTTGAGCCACATTTTATAAACTGGTAACATCCCACGGGAGTTCTGGTTTTGGAAATGCACTAACCCAATTATTATATTTGCTCTATTTAGTTGATTTAATAAGCTTTTTTTTCCATGTGAAATATTTTTGTGGTAACTTGGACCAAAAACAGCAGTTGTGTCGAAGACATATTTTGCTCTAATTTTGTAATACTTTAAGACAAATTTGAATTTGACTTTGATTAACAGTGGCTTCTTTCTTAGCTGGGAAATATGTTCTTGTATCTTCTGTCCCCTTTTTTGTTTTCCAGTGAGTGAAACAGAAGGAAAATACATTCCTATTCATTTTTATTAGTGTTGTGGTGCAGCACATCCATATGCATGAATTGCAAAAAAAAGCATGTCTCATAGGCCATAAAAGAGCTATGATAGCATTGCTTTTACATGAGGGATGCTGATTTTATTTTTCTGGCTGGCAGCCGGGGAGGCAGGAGAAGCTCACAGACTGAACTGTTTGATACATCTGCAATTAACACGATTCAAACAATGGCAGTGCAATGTATTTAATTAATATTTAGTTGTTTATTTACATTGTCAGGGAAGTGAATTACTGCAAATTGGATATTTTGTTATCATAGTTCTCATTTTGAAGTGTGTCAGCTGAGTTATGGCAGCAAGCAGCTTGTATACAAAAATTGATTTATGAATCATTTTGGTATGGCATGTCTGGAAGGATCTCTTCAGAGGAAGCAGTTTATGGTTTTATCTTCACCACAATGGTTAAAAAAAAAGAAATGACTGGTGATGGATGTTCGCACATTACATAAAACTTAATTATAATAAGGGCTTTTTCACACAACTGCTGCATGCTGGATATTTTCTTTCCTTTTTTTTGCTGTAAACCAGAGATTACAATTTGTGAAATTTCCACTGTTTATGCTGTTTATTTATCTATGCAGAGCCAGTGTACGATATTTTATAAATTTTTTAAAAGGAGAGATGTTATAGGTTATAGCAAAACATTTTTATTTCCACCCATTGTCCCTGAACAGGTTTATGTGATCACATATAATTTAAATTTGTGAAAAGTCAGTTTAGTAATTTATTACATGCATTTTTGGTAAGATCCTCAATGTCTGAATACTTGAACCAGCCTCTCTGTCCTTTCAGCATTCTGATTTTAGATTTGACCTGCATCACAATTCAACTACAGAAGTTACCTTCACCATATTTCCATTCTAAATACTCAGAGTTGCTACCAAGAGATTTTCTGACTGACTTTTTTGTTAGCAAGTAATAGAGAATGCTTACAAATGGCTCATATCAAAATGGATTAGTTATTTTACTTGGGTGCATGTCTGGTTTCAGTTTATTTTTCCATGTATGCTGAATTCAATGCTAATTTTCCAGTGGCTAATTCTTATCTAGATTTTTTATTTCCGAAATATCTTAAATTTTATTGTCTTCAATAGTAAAGTTGTATCTCAAAGTCACATGTAGGGGACAAAATCTTTTCTAAACTTCATCAAAATATTCAAAGCACATTTAGGCTACAAACATGTTATTCTACAGAGAGTCCTCTTTTGGTCATTAATCAGGCTTTGTTGTACAACCTTATAATGAGGAGAACATAACAGCTGGACCGAGTGTTGCTCAAGAAGGAAACACTAAGCAACAGAGAGGAACCACCTGGAGGGCACCTGTCTGAGTGAGCTGCAGTAGATTTACAACATCTGCTTCATGCAGGATAGGATGTCACCTCCGTTCAGCGCCGCTTGATTAACCGCCTCAGACGAGGGTGTGACACTGACAAAATTGCTGCAAATTGCAAATAGATCTCATTTAGAAGGTAGACTAAGACAATAAAAGTTAGGAAATCCTTGTTTAGGAGTTTTTGCTTAAGCTATGCGTCTTCTTGGGAGAAATTACTTAGTACATGATGATTCAGAAGGATTATATCTGTTTAATGGTTAGTTTGAGGTAAAACATTGGCTTAATTTGAAGAGAGCTTTGATTCTGTCACTACTTAGTAGTAGCAAATCCCTTTCCTCTCCATGTCTTATTAGGAGCTAATTAATTGGATCAACAGAATGCCACTAAGCATCTGACAGTCTGTGTGAGTGATAGCTGTGAAACCTGAGCCAATTTCACATGTATGTGCCCCAAGAGAGGAAGCACTCCATATTAGGTCCATTGACTCGATGCCTCAATGGTTCCTGAGGGATTCAACACTACTGTTGTTGCGTATGTGTGAGATTATGTCTTCAAGTTATTTCCATTCCAATACACTTCAGTCTTTTTGTTTTTCTTTTGGCAGACCTGATAAAGAAGTGTGAAAATAATCTTAAAATTAATTCAGCTTTATTGCAATAGCAAAATGCAACTTTATCATACATTTGTTTTTTTTTCATTTTGGAAATGAAATTGATGTTTCAAGTCATACATTATCCAGCCCATGCATAACCCTTACTTTAAAATTGACTCTTTTTTAAAGACATCTGAATCTCTAACCTAAGCACATTTATCCCACAAATGTAAGAACTGATTTTGCTGCTTTTCAAAAAAATTACCAGCTTTACGCTGATCTCTTTAGGTCAAGCAAAATCCTGAGTCCTTTCAAAGAATTTTTCCTTTTTCACTCACAGCACAAGTTTTCTACAAAACTTTGTCCTTGTGAACTATTTCTTGCTTGATTTGGATTTTTAGAGTTTGTAAAGAGGTTATGAAAAAGTGTACATGCATTGGCACACTAAAAATATCTAACAGTGGCATGACTAACACTGGACATTTCTTTATTGAAAATGCAATATAGAAGCGGTCAGGAAGGCTGCCAAGTACTTGGTAGTTGCAGTGAAGGAGCTTTGGGAATTACAACTTAGATATAATTTTTTTAACCTATGATGCATGACATATTGACTACAGTATACAGTTTTCTATGAGTGAGTCTTTTTGGACCCGTGTTTAAATCAGTGTGTTTCTATGCTACTTTTGTCATTTTGATTCAAAATAATGTTTAGTGTGATACTTTCTGCTGTGTTTTATTTCACACAAGTACTATTTCATGTTTGAAATATTTTCATTTTTCACTTTTTAAGCCTTTTTAGAAGAAATTGTAGAACATTTGTGACGATTTGTAGAACATTTTTAAAACAAATTGACAACAACAGCAAGTTTACAACAGCAATGTTGGAACAATGTCAGTGTCCGTCCGTCCGTCCATCCATCCATCCATCCATCCATCTTTCATTTATCCAGGTTGTGGGGTAGCAGCCTAAGTAGTGAGGCCCACAGTTAGCTCTCCCCAGCCACTTGTTGCAGCTCCTCCGGGGAAATCACAAGGCGTTCCTTGGTCAGCTGAGAAACATAGTCCCTCCGGCGTTTCCTGGGTCTTCCTCTTGATCTCCCTCCAGTGGGTCATTGCACCAGAGAAGCGACCAGGAGGCATCCTAACCAGATGCCTGATCCTCCTCAACTGGCTCCTCTTGACATGAAAGAGCAGCAGCTCTGCCCTTATTCCCTCCTGGATGACTGAGCTTTTCTCTCTAAAGGACAGTCCAGACACCCTAAAAAACTAAAACTAATTTCGGCCCCTTGTATCCATGAGCTCATTCTTTCAGATATGACCCAAAGCTCATGATCATGTTCAAAACATTTTAAAAGGCATTCGTGAATTTATCAAAATCAGCTCTGACCTTGCGAATGATGGTGCACCTTTTACCCAGCAGATAAGATCCTCTGTTTGAAAATTCATGACTTTAGTATTTATGTATTAAAGTTTATAAGTGAAGATAATTTGAGACATTTGACATTTTGATGCATTCAGACGAAAAAGGTTCAGGCCATGTTTCGGTGAGATTTGCCTCAGAGGACAGAAAATTTTCACTTTCACTGGTCACACATTTCTAAATGTTTGAAGAGAAAAAAAAAACATTCCATTTACTGCAAGAATTTCTTCTGTGTGTAATTTTCAGATCACCTTACTCTTTGCTCTTGTGGATGGAAATCCATTGGTGTTCATATTAACTCAAAAATCAAGCTAATATTCTCCTTTACTAGGTTTTTAGTGTATAGGTTTCTACGGGATGTTTAATGCATTCTTACTGCCTCCTGATTAGTTGAAACAGAGGCTTACCTCCTCACTCATGTTTTCTTCTGGAAATCTTTCGGTGTTAAGTCCCTTGTGAAAACTGAGACTAAAACAGCATTCCTGTGGAAAGCAGCTATGCACTATTTATAATTTGAATTTTATAAGCTTTCCTTAAAAAAAAATTATTTTGTCAGTGTAAAAACTGTAGAATTTGTCACTGTAGAAAGCATCTTAAAAATAACTCCAAAACTGTTGTATTTCTATTATTTGCTGGACTAAACAAACATATAGTGTATATATATATATATATAATATTTTTTGCACATTTTAAATTAATGGGTAATAGTAATTTATATTCTACTCAACAAGATGTTTTTGCACCTTTGCGTCCTGTAATGATTACTGAATCACAGCATGTATTCTGAAATGCATTGATTAGTCGTGATAATAAATTAGGAGCCAATGGAAACTGGCGATTTAATGTGTGGAAAAATTACATTGTTTTCTGTTTTAATGGCTAGAAGCATTGAAGAAGTTATTCATTTTCAGTTCTATGCTATCTACTGCATTGTTTCAACTTTTTTCATGTTGACCCATTACTCTGCGCTTCACATGGCTTGCATCATTACAAGGCACAGCTTGAAATCTCTTACTTGATCAGTCACCAGGGCTTTGAAGAAGGAAGGAAGCTTCTTAATAAGCTGGGAGTGTAAGGAGGGAAGAATGAGAATGGATGGATTGGTGTGTGTACTTTAAAACACGTATCTTTCAAAGTAGGTTGAACACCTGTATAGACAGTGAAGGGATATGGTGGTGATGTGTCAGGAAAAGCTGATGTTCCTCCTTATAAGGCCATAAACATGATTCAAAACTGAAGATGCTTCAGGATTCAATCATAATCCAAGAGCTGGATTAAATCTGAACTCTGCGTTATGCATTTGGACAAAACAAAACATCCTATATTCACTTATTGGACTTTTTGTGTAAGATATGACATTAAGAAGTCTTATCTCTAGTATCATTTTCTAACATTAAATTGTATTTTATAACTTTTGCAATATGATGATTAATGAGCCTCATTTTTGAAACAAACACCAGTGAAATTAGTAATATTGGTGTTATCTTAAAAATATGGTTATTATGTAAAGATAGAATATCAATAAGGAGCTATTACATGCTGCTTGTGTTAGCGTTTCTGTTGAATCTGTTTCTTAATGGGTGCTGTTGGTAGCAAGTGTAAAAAAAATTGGTAAGAAAATGTTTGTACCCGATTATTCGTGGTAAACTAATTTATTCCACCCTAGATTTGATCATCAATAAAAGGTAAAGCTACAAAATTGTCTATTTCCAAGAAACTACAAACATCCCAGAAGTGTAGAAGAAGTGAACTAAGATTGCGCCTATTTCTCCTCAAAAATGTCACAAAAAATGTCTTACTGAAAATAAATATTAGTATGAAAAAGGGTTGTGGATAGTTGTTTTATTTTTGTGCCTGTGACTGAATTTTCCTCTCCAAAAGTCTTGTAAAACTGTTACAGAATACTTTTCTGCAAACATGTTATTTTCAGTTTGTCAGTCATTGATGTAGTAGCTTCTTGTTGAACAAATTAACCTGAAAATGTTAAAATCCTGTATTTTTTAGATGATCATTGTTTTTCTTTTTATCCCCACCCAAGTTAGTTTTTCCCTTCTGTATTTTCTCTTCCTCTGTTTTTATTTGTATTTAGGAATGTTTTGGAAATTAATGTGAGAGTAATGCGATTATTTTGCCTCCAGTGCAAATACTGAGAGCAGGTTTCACAATAAATGTATTATTAAAGCTCCAATTCTAAATCATTGCAGCCTTGAGGGGGTTCTGTGTTCTGTGTGTTAATATTAAAGTGTCAAGTGACCTTCGTCGTCACTGAATATATAAACCAATGCACAAGACAACAGCCCTTGCACACAAAACAATCTTTAAAAAACATTATTTTCTAACCTTCCTTGAATCTGGTTTATTGTCACAGAAAAGAGCTTTTTTATTATGCATGCAAATGAACACCTTTATGTGAGAGTATGCATTCGGTTTTTCAGCAGATTAACACACCAGGAGACCTTGAACAGATTGTTTGGAGGTGACACACACTGCATTCAGTATGAGCAAGCCTTGACAGTCTTGGTATTCAGGGACAAAAGAAAGCAGGAAAAGCAATCTATGTGATTATCATACAAATAGTAATGTAGCATACACTATAGCTCAACAATGTTAGCTACTGTTACAGAGTACTTTCACTGGTTTTACCCATGTAATTTAGCATACCTTGTTCTCTTCGACAAACTCTTGAATTTTTCTCTTTGAGTCACTAAAAGCCTTTTTCTTACTGGAGGCACACCTATCACAATGTAGGCATTCATTTAGAATAGACTTTATGTTTGGTTGCCAGTGTTAAAATATCACTTTGATTTTTTTTTTCACATTTTGATACATTCACAAACTTCACTGTATTTTATTGATATGTTATGTGGTAGAGAAACATAAAGTATTGAATAATTTGGAAGTTGAGGGAAATGGATACACAATCGTGATTTTTATGCTCATTCTCGAGCTGCCAAGACAGAGAGACAATTACCCAAGTGAAACAATTGTTGCTGCCAATCAATCTGGGAAGAGTCACACAGTGATTTTCAAAGATTTACAGCCTGTCATTCTTCAAATTTGACTTTTTTTTTTAAAGGACAACATTTAAGACATTTACCAAACTTCTTAGCAGCTGATGTTCCAGTAGATTTACTCAAAGGTCAGATTACAAGAATGAGGAAAAGACTGAACAAGTATTTGTATTTAGGGGCTGAAGGAGAAAGCGGCTTCTTTCTTAAATATATATGGCAACAGAATGTACGTTTCTCAAGTTCAGTAATTACTTTCTTTTAAATCTTCAAATAGAAATATTAATAGTGCGGCATGCATTTGTTTTCAGCCCCCTTTGACAATACTTTGCAGAACCCAATTTTGCTGCCATCTAATTGACACTTCAAGTCTTTTGAAGTGTCAGTTTAAAACCTGCAAATGTAGAGACTGAAACTTTGTTGTCATCATTGCAAAATAGTTTAAGCTAATACAGATGCAGTTCAGGTCCAAAACGGTTCAAATCAACTTTTGAAGAAAAGCCAAAAACTTTGTGAAGATTTGTCATCATCTACAGTAAAACATGTTTTGTACTGAGTTGGGCTGAAAGATTATTCAATGAATAGGAAGCCATCACTCCAAAAGAAACATAAAAATGCCAGATTGCAGTTTGCAAATGAACACTGGAACAAAGACCTCCATTATTGGTTTGATTAAGCTGCATAATGATCATTGCTGACCACCAGCATTTAGAGGAAAAAGAGGAATCGCCAACACATGTATGTCTGTAGTATGAAATCACTGCAACTCTGATTAAAATATTTTATCTGTGACCCAATAATAATTTTCTTTCAGGTCTGCAACTCAAACTGATTTTTCTTTTTATTTGGCTAATAAATTTCTGACCAGTTGAGGGAAAGTTGAGGATCCGTATTTCAATCCTGGGCCGCATCATTCTACACCAATTAAAGGTTCTTTACAATACGTTTTGTGATACATGAAACCTTCACCATGTCATCCACAGGATATTGTTCATGTTTAATCTGCTACTGTTTTCTGTAGCTTATTCTTGGTAGAATGTGATGATGTTATGGGCTATTATATCCAGGGCTAAATTCAAACAAATTTTGATTGTAATCTTTTAGACATGAAAACTGAAACTCAAATATATGTGGAATCAAAAAAAGAGAATCAAATCTTTTGAATACACCAAAAACTTCTAAGTTATAATAACACAATTTTATTATTACGAGAAAATGTTTTCATAATTCTTGTTTTACCAAGAATTATGGACAGTTTTGGGTAAAAACAGTTTTATGGCCATGCTGACCCAACAATAGCAAAAAAAATAAAAAATAAATAAATTTTTAAAAAAAACATTATTTTTCTTGTTGCAAGACTCAACAAGATTGTTTACTTTGAGTTAAGTGTGTTCATACTCAGTCTCTTCAAGTTTTTCTCTGTTGTGGACATTCGTACAAATTTCTCTGTTGTGGACATTCGTACAACTGCATTTGCTAATGCAGTGGTTTTGTATTGAGTCAAGGTAGAACCTGGTTAGGTAACTGAGGATAATAAAATAATTCTAGATCTTCTCAGAAATCCATCATGTCCGAATCTTCACTTTGATTGTGTGCAAATGTGTGAACAAAGTGAAGTTTGTAAGGTTTTTGCAGATGCTAGGTAAATATGAAAAAGAATAAAAATGCTCACAAGATCCATATGCTTTGAGTTATTCTGTAAAACGTTAAGACTGTAATCTGGTGTGGGGTTGCTAAAAAGGAACTCCACCATTTGGTTTATAGAAATGTAAATAATCCACATGTTTATTCAGATTTGAAGCGTTAAAGGGGTCCCTTGGGACTTGCTACTACCAGATGTGGACTGATGCACTGAAAAGAAGTCCATCTGTGATGGGATGAACCACAGCTCATTTTATTGCCAAGTCTAACAAGTTTCTAAGTGTATCTTAAACACCAGACGAATTACCGAGTTGTGTTTGCAT
Source organism: Poeciliopsis prolifica (assembly GCF_027474105.1). Taxonomy (NCBI): domain Eukaryota; kingdom Metazoa; phylum Chordata; class Actinopteri; order Cyprinodontiformes; family Poeciliidae; genus Poeciliopsis; species Poeciliopsis prolifica. The sequence goes on from NW_026562381.1 coordinate 83,235, forward strand.
CTCCTAATTATAGCTTGATCTCCCTTGAAGGAGGCAAATTTAACGGGGTATAAAACATTTAGAAATTCTTTGTTGTCTCATTTCATTTATTCATGTGAGTATAAAGAGCTGTGGGAGAGTTAAAGTAACTCTGAATCTGCTGGTCCCTTAGTCTTCCACATCTGAAAGTTAAAGTTGGCATTAAACACAAGGACGAATGTTTACATTAATCAACATTTAGATTTATCTTACATTTCTTAATTAAGCAAACCTCTAAAAGTGAAAGCCAACATTTCTAATATTTTTTCTAAGTTTCAGTTTTGTTGATTACAATTAGCAAGTAGCCATTGTTTTTATGAGCTGACTTTGGCATATGATTTGCAGCTTTTGATTTAGCTTCACTTATTTAAGCTTTGCCTTGAATGCTTTAGTCATGCAATTACTTGCAAATTGATAAAAGATTTAATATAAAATAAATAAATTATATGTCATCTCTAAAGTTTCAGTTAATGATTATGACACATCAGAAAATTTATTAATTTAAAAAATGTGAATTATTGGATCACCAGTCTTTTAGAAATGCCACTTTTCTGTTTTATTAATGTTGCTGTTTTTTCTCATGCACTGCTTGTTCATACTCTCCTGGCAGTCACTTGTTTAATTATCCTTCAGCTTTGGTTGCTGATTGGCCCCGCCAGCTACTATTCAGACGGCCTGTTTGACAGCATAACTAGGAATTTCAAAGCTAAATTTAATTAGACTGTTGTTATGGTTTACTGCAAGTGGAAGTTGAACTGAAGTGGCTGAAAAAGAAATTTCTAATCATCTCATACAAAGTGGTTTTGCTCATGAAGCAAGAACAGGATTTTCATTCGAACAATGGATGTCTGTTTCTGTCATTCTCTGGGTATATTTTTCACGCTAGCGACCAGAATATTAATCTATTAAAAATGTTGACTTAAAATTACAACAACAACAAAAAAATTAATTGATTTTAAATTTTGTGAAATGGGTTTATCTTGAAACTTATACAATAGTTGTTTGTGTGGTATTTCTGTAGCAGTTGCATCTTTTAGTTTAGGTTGTTGATCACTGGGTAAAGTTAAGGATAGTAACTTTAAAGAAGCTTTCCTAAGTATGTTCTAGAAAAAACTCTTTCATTTATCAATGAGTAATAATAATAATAATAAGTAGAATATAGACATGTGAGGCAAAGGATGAAAAAGGTCCTTAGAATAACCAATGTTAGTTTTGTACCATCTTTAGCTTGTGTGTTCACTGAAGGCTTATATCTTTTCAGATCTCTAGGCTATGCCTTTTGTAGTCTCACATCCTTCTGCAGGCTTTCATTTAAGCTGTGTTGCTGAGCTATTGCAGATCTCCTTGTCTTCCCCATGGGCTTGCATGATTGAGTCCTCAGCTCCAGAGTCTATAATAATGGGTCATGCTGACCCATTTTTCACGTCCTGTCATCATAATGTGGGCTTTAGGTGAATAATAATTCATGTTATCATAAACAGAGTTCTTGGTGTTTTGTATTGTAGATATAAGTAAAACATAGCCTCAAAATCAGTCTGTGATATAATCTGCTGCTGGGTTGTAAAAAACAAACAAACAAAAAAAAAACCTAAAAAACAGCATGTAACATTTGTATGATGCAGAGATTAAACCAGTAGTCCCTAATTTCAGAGAATAACATTTCCTTATCACTAATGAATTGAAGAAATACTATGACAAAGAAACTGAAAAGCAAAATGTCAAAAACCATATTATTATCTTAAGCATATTATAGAACAAAGGCAATATATTGATTAGCTCCTGGCGGAGTTTGAGTTAGATTGGTGGACTGGTGTGCGGTCCATAGTGATGCAAGCCTTGTGCTGGTCTGACACGATGAAAAGAGAGCTGAGCGAAAAATGTAACTGTCTGCTACTTACAGTAACAATCATAAACATTATAGCTTTTGCAAAGTGCTATAAAACACAAATATATAAAGATATTTCTTTTTATATATAAAAATAAAGTAACACCCTTGACAAATTTTTAAAAAATTTCCACAAAGTGGGTGATTCAAAGAAATACCGAGGGTATTTACTATTGTAAGTGATCGATGGGGTTGAGTGGGGCTGCGGTTATAACAAAAAATACACCGTTGCCAACTTATCCATTTTGTCACTATGCTAAGCGTCTTTTCAAACCCCTCAAAAAAAATTTTTGAAAAAGCCTCTGAAAACATTGGAGGTGTACTGACAAAAACTTGACTTGGGGGTTAGTTACGGTTTAAGAAAACCGCTAAACACACAGGAAGTGATTACTGACTTTATTTTCTTGAGCTGCTAAGAAATTTTATTTTATTTTTTTTCAGGAACCAAATGTACTGATTGTATATTCAAATATATTACCTTTTCACTGTGAAGACAAACTTTATAAAATGTTTTATTTTGCAAAGAAAATAAATGTATCCCTTTTCTGGTAAGTCTATATAAATTGATCTTAACTGATCAATAAGATTAATTATTTATGCACATATAGTGTAACATTGCTGATAGGCTGCCTTTTATGTTCTGTGTATCCTGAAAACACAAACACCCTGTATGGTAAGGCTGGGATGAGATGATGGAGCCATGCAGGCAGTGTTTGCCAACCTGTTGTAGTTTACACACACAGAGATGGATAGATGCTGCTTAAATATAGAAATGAAGCTCTATGAAGTTTCTTGAGATACTCCTTATGCTACAAACTAAAACTAAGTTTGAAACCATAGCAGAAATGTCCACATTGTGGGACAATGGAGGATATTTATATTTTGAAAAATCCTCCTCACTCTTTGAAATTTTCTGTCATCGTTAGTGTGAATTCTGCTCACTGGGTAATGTTCTCTACAGTGAACATCCATCAAGGTATTCAACTAAACTGATCTTGACATTGTGACCAAAGCACAGCATTATGTAACATGTTGTAACTTTATGATGGCATCAGAAGGCAATCTTATTTTGCCTGACAGACAAGACATATACTGCTGTATATATGAATACAGCATAGGTTATGGAAGTACTAGAATGTAGTAATTAAACATTGACATTATTCATGTCTACTAGATCTTGGGTCACCCTTGAAGAAGTGTTAATGTGATGTTAAACATTACCCCAGTCTTTCAGTTTGTTTTTTGCTTCTTCTTTACTGATTTTTAAGAATTAGAAACTTATACTGAAGAATACTTGACACATCTCATCAAAAAGTACAATGTAGAAAAAAAAAAAAAAACTTTGTATTGTAGAAGTGACATATCAAGTTTCTGAGTTTTATTTGTACCTGTTCTGACATAATTTTAAGTTAAGAAATCTCTAGTTGTTTCATCTATTCCTGTGAAACCCATAGAGAGAATCTAGCAGCACTGAGAACTAATTAATACAGACATTTATCTTGCTGCTGGCTGTTTATGAAACTCTCTGATCTTGTTGTTAAGCCAAGATTTAATTGGCAGCCGTCTTGTAGTGTGACATATATTACGAATCAGACTAGTGTTGTCTCCAGTGCTGCGTTTTGCTCACGTTATTTGATAAGATCCTTTTTTTTTGCATGCATTCGCTGGCAGGTAAGTCTTGCTCAGTGCTGCAGTCAGGCAACACTTAAACTCTGGAAGAATAAGGTGATGAATGATTCTCTCTGCATACTTCCAATGAATCACATATGGATTCATTAACAAGATGATTTACCCAGTGTCACAATTCTGGAAAAAATACACAAGCACATACACTTTTACTCCTTCAGTTTTGCCTCTCAGTAATCACAGCCTATATTTTTCGGAAAAGATCTAACAAAATTAATACTGTTTAACTTTTCGGAGTGAGTCTGATCAAAAATACTCTGCATATCAAAAGAGTCCTTTCATGACTTTTTGCCTCATTACTGGTAACAAGGTGGCCCGAAGACCTACACATAAATCCTTGAAGCTTGAAACCAACATGTCTCCTCTGCAGAAAATTAGGTTTAAGAATTCACAACTATTAGCAAGTCTATTTATGACTTTATGATGAACTGAGATTCAGTTTCATTAAAACCTACATTTGCTGTTTGAAGAAGGAAACATTCACTTATTGCTGTTTAGCTGTGAACAGAATCTAAAGATTACTATAAACCCCCCTCAGCTTGGTCTTAATTGTTCTCAACAGGCATCCATTTCTCTCTGTCCTACTTTGGGTTCAGGTTTTATTCTCTCTTCCCCTCCTTAGACAAAAATATTATATCTCACACTGGGTAACATTACAGTTGCATCGAAATATGAAAGATCTCTCCTAGGTATCATCCTGCCTTTAATTAAGATCTCCAGTGAAGTTATATTCCCACAGAGTCTTTGTCCTCTAGCCTTTCATTTGACTCATCTAGAGATAATAGGCTTGATGTCAGTAGTTCTGTTCGTGTCAGCATGTTGTTGGTGATACAATTTTGCTTTCTGAAATTCAGCTTCAGGGGATTCAGAAATATTGGACAAAGATGGAGGGTGGTAAAAGCCTCTAAGGACTCATGTTGCATAAAAAAGATGCAAAAATCTTTTATGTTTTCAAGAAACTTTTCTGATACTTAAATGGAAGTGTATTTACAACAAAACAACAGTTTGTTGGAAAAGCAGAAGAAACACCTCTATATGGGAACACATCCCAAAGTCTGCTCTGACAAATGAAAAGCAGACTGACAAATAAAGTCTGCATTACTTTTTTCACTTCTTGATAATTGCAGTTACCACACTTCAAACAAATGTGTTAGTATTTCTTAGAAAGTCATTTTTTGCCATTGTCATCACTATCACAGCAAATATATGTAGCTATGTATTTGTATTTATGATAAAGTTTCTCAGTAAGTTGTTAGGGCAGTCTGTGCCATGACATCTCAGAAACAACTTCAATTTGAAAGAGGACATGCAAAAAACAAATAGTTCTTTTAAAATAATCTTTTGTTACATTTTCATTTTCAGTAACAATTCTCCTGACCAATCATCCAAGTAAGTTTATGTTAGTTCAAATTTGGATGATAGAAATTAAACAAAATGTTGATATCCAGTCAGTTTGAAAAGCAAAACGAAAACATATTTACTCCAGCACCATCTTAAGAGGTCTGAAAAGTGATAATCTTTATGAAACTTGCTAACCGTGCTTAATAATGTGATATACCCTTAATATATCTACTGAACTGTTTTCTCTACTTAGCTTCAGCTGCTGGAGGCTTAGCTCAACAAACATGCATTAAAAAGGCTCCACAAATTTTTATTCAGGGGGATTGAATACAAATGCACACCACATTTTTCAGCTCTTCAATTGTAAGAAACACACACACAACTTATCAATATACTGAATAATTTTCCACTCATTTTACAATTACACACTAAAATGCATGCAACATTGTTGTTGTTGTACCATGATACAATGTAAACCAAATTAAATGGGTATAAATTCGCAAGCCCCAGTTCTTCTCAGTCAGAACAAATTAAAACATGGAAGGTTGTAAAACATGGCAAACGCTTTGGCAGGATAAAATCATTGTGATTAGATTTGATCAGATGACATAATCTTTCTGCAACAGTTTAACAGTAATGTAAGCCTTCATATTTCCTATGTAGCAGTGACATTATTTCAATAATTTGATTTAATATGACTTACCCTGATGGAACTCACACCTTACAGCTTTTATAAATTAAATGTTTCAGGACTAACTTTGCCTGAAGCAAACTCTTGACTGCTAAAATGTTCACTTTTAGAGATTAAACCACACTCTGGTTTTCTAAAGGGTAAGGCAAACGAGCTGTTAATAGTCAAGTCATACCTCAAAGAGGCCAAACAAACTCTAATGCTAAGGTACCTTCACAACTATCAATCTGTTTTACAGCATTGGATCTTTGGATCGAAGTGGCACAGATCCTCACCTGAAGCAGCAGAACAAGTCATGAATACCAACCACAGTCTTTGTCTCATTCAGATATAATCTTTTGTTTTCTATTCTTTCCATTCACACAGCAGCTTTTTGAGTTTGTGGATCAATTTGCATGTTGCTTTGTTTTTGCAGTTTGGATCTGGGCTAGCGAATGTTTGATTTACAGATGAATAATGTGAGAAAGGGGAAAGAGCGCAGCATGAAACATGTCCATGTTGCAAAGAACAGTTGGAAGAAAGTAAACATCTTTGTCAATACAAAAGCCTTTGACTAAATTTCAACCAAGTCAAAGAAGAATTAAGCACAAAAATGGGAAAATGTTCATACAGTAGACATAAAACAAGATCTTTAGGGTAATTTACATAAATTAAAAGCTTTTCTGACACAACTTGATGGCCACAAGCTGAAACTTTTTCAATAAAGTTGTTTTCTATAACTTAAAATGTTGCTGGAGTCTTCACTTTTATGGACTTTTACATGATTTTTTTTTTGTTAAGTACTTTTCACAGTTCTAAATGAACTGTGAAAAGTAAAAAATCTGTAATACTAATCAGGTTCCCTTTTTAGCTTCTAAATTTGCAATTTGTCATCAGATATTTCTTTACCAATTTCTACATTGGTAGTGCTGGTATACTGCAGTTCAAAGATGGTTTTCATTCTCAGTTTAGCATTTTTATAGGAAGAAGGAAATGTTTAATTTCTTTTGTGTTCCAGGACAGTTCTCTTTATCAGTTATATACTTCTTTACAATGACACCTAAGTAAAAATCTCATGCACATAAAATGCAGGGAGGAGGCAGATGGAGTAAAAACTTTACTTCAAAAAGGGAATTCAAAGTAATTTGTCACAAAGAAACAGCCTGATGGGAAGAAAAATAAAAAAAGATGTTATCAGGAGTGATATTAAAATGGTTGAGTTTATCATTGAACAAGGAACAGGTGATTTATTATAAAAACGGTGCACTATGATGGAAAGCAAGTATTTGAAGCAGAACTGAGGATATTGGAGAAGTAGCTGAAAGAACACATAAGAAACAATGGAACAAAATATAAACTCCTGCGAAATACCAAAATAAAGCAAAACTCAAAGATCACAAAACACACACCTTAGGTTTCCACTGACATCTGGACTTCACAATTTAACTCATAGTTGTGAAGATTTAATACATTTTTTGGGACAAAATCCATAAAATGAATAAGGACTGGATGCTCAAATGCAGTCCTTGCAAGCTACTTTCCTGCAACTTTTGGATAGTAGCTTAATTCTCTTTTCAGCATGTCATACAGTTCTGCAGAGGCCTGATAACAAGACATTTATTTACTTTAAATAAATGTTGCAGGAGACTGGCTCTCAAAGACCAGACTAGACTTAAGGCGAAATATGGGCCCAGTATTGTAAAATTGTTTTACTTAAAAAGTACAAAGCAGTTTAAAAAGTTATTATGCCCTTGTTTTTATGTAAAACCAACTTCTTTACATGTGTTTATAATCTTTTAAAAATGATGATTTGCCTTGTTTCTTCCTCAGAACTTTGAAGTGTTCAATTCAGAAAAGCTGAATTCCCAGCAGATACTCTCTGTTCTTAACTCAAATAATACTGTTTAAAGGTCATTTTTAGATAAGTGATAGTGATTCAGTGAGAGTTTATATGTCTTCTTTTCTGTCTCCAATTCCTCTGAGTGAACACGTCTGTTAAATAGCCACACATTTCTGAAAAGCTGGTCTTGGGTGAAAATGGGAGATGGTTATCAGCGTTGTTACTATCTAGGATTTGATGCCATCTTGGAGACTTCTAACATCTTAGAAAAATAAAGACACTTAAGAGATTTACTGCACATCTGTCACTGTCTCCAAAATGGGGCGCATGTACAACTGCAGTTCTGAACAAACTGCTCAGAACTGGACATTACTGGACATTACTGGACATTACTGTTTGAAAGTGCAACAGTGCTCAGCTTATTCACAGTTTAATTTCAATGTAACTTCATCAATGTAATTAGGAGAAAGTGAGGCCAAAATAGATTAACAAGTACATATAAAAATACTTAAAAGACAGAAAACATAAAGGGTTTGTAGCAATCTTTGAGAAGCATTTAATTAATCACTCCTACCAAAATTGGAAACAATATTTTTATTTGTTTACTGGTTGAGATTTTAGTGATGGGACATATCTTTTTAGTAAAAAATATAGACAAAACTAAAAGGATATTGTACATTTTAGCATGAAAATCAGATTTTTGTGGTAAATATAGTGTTTAATTAAAAATAACTGGGAGAATGCTGTGATTTCATTGTGAAAACAGTGATGGCACTATTGTTATTTGTAATGATTTTCAGCCTCTTCAAATGACTTTTAATGTAATTCTTGCTCAACCAATCTCAATGGTAATTACAAACAAGCAAGTCTAACAGTTTTGCAATAAAATAAAAACACTTTTTTTAAAGCATCAGTTAAAAACAATCACATGAAGTATGAAATAATACATATTTATTGCTAAAGATAAATAAAAGAGAATTTTAAAAACTAATAAGACAACTAATATAACAAGTAACAAACTGAAAATGAATTGTGGAATTGAAATGGGACCTTCTTTTTTATGAAATAAAGCAGTTGTCCCACTGTCTCCTATTTTGTCATATTTGCTGCTGTTTTGAAATCCAATTTGATGCTGTATGTCATTGAGACAAGGTGTGTAATTTGCCTTTGAAGTAAAATATGACTATCCATTAGAAAAGAGCAGAAAAGGACAGACTCACTGTTCTCATGCACATTTAATAAATATGTGCAATGATCCAAATGTGCAACAAATAATCACAAATGTCTGATGGCTAATGAAGCTGAAGTCTTAATTTTTGCTAGTCAATGAAAACATGAAGAAAAGCAAAAATTACAGCTTGAGTTGAAGCAGTCAGAGTAGGACAGTATTTGACATGTCATCTTGGACAGGTCTGACTTCTTTAATCATCCATTGAAACCAGTCAGTCTTCTTCAGGATATAATATGACATTAAACCCCGCAGGTTACTAATGCTGTATCTCATATACCTTATTCGCTTGTGTGGTCATTCCTTTGACATCCTGTCCCTGCTCTAAATAGTTTGTTTTAATATGTTATTTTCACCTCTTTACACACGTCAGGGAGTGGTGAGTTAAAATACATGAGGATTAAACCTCAGTCTACATTAGAGCTCACAATATTTGTATTTTTCAATTTACATTTTGGAAGCTGGTTTTGTCAGAGGCTTGGTTTAAATAATTCACTTGTTTGTGTTACAAAGAACATTGTACCTCTATATAAGATACTGTTGAGGAGGAATTAAAATGAACTTATTTTAAAAGCTGTTACCTTATATTCTGCTGAAAGTGCAAATGCTTTTCTTTTCAAACACCTTGAAGTTAAATTAGAGAGGATCTCTGGGTCGTCTATTTGCTTGATGCTTGTTGAAAAGGTGGCGCTGACGTTGCCAGATCTAGATTTCATTGTCTCGTTTCACCAAGCCCAATCTGCTTTACTTTGATCTGTAAAGCTGCTTATTTATGCTGCAGAAAACGTAATATTGTCCTACACAGAGAACAGGAGCAATATGTCTTTGCAAACGAAGCTATATTTCGGTTATTAGGAATTATCTTTAAAGCAAAATGTATACAGCGGGAAAATACAGCACCTTGTAGTTATTCATAACCCATGAACTTCATATGCCTTCACATAACACACACACAAAAATAACTTCATCACTGCATGATTTCAATTCCACTACCAGTAAAGAGCTAATTTGTGTTGGTATATCCCATAGAATTGTGTTAAGAAATACTGAAAATCTTTCATTGTAGTTTGTAGTAATAATTCCATCAAAAATTATGCAATTATTTTGTATGAAATCGAGTGAGGAGTGAGGACCAAACAGAAAAATGTAACAAATAGAGTTGTTTGCAAAGTTTTGCTAGTCTTTTTAATGAGGAGCAGGGAGTTGGTTAAACCACAAAACTTTAATAACTTAATTATTTCAAACAAACAGATTGTGTTTCATCCATTCCAGGATCATGTAATCCACAACACATGTAAATCTTTTTGCCTCTGGCATGTTTTCAGTGTTGGATCATAGCAGCAGATGTAGAATCTAGTTTCAGAGCTCTGCAGACTATTAAAGCTGACTACACTGCAGTCTTTATTTCTTCATCATAAACACATCATAAAAGTATTTTAGATGGAAATATTGACTCTAATTATTTTTTGAATGTTTTCAAAAACATGCTCCATTGTGGTCTGTTGTCAGTCTGTGATGCTAGAGGCAACGCCAAACTAATTTTGAAATAAATAAATAGTTGTGTTCTGTTAAAGATCTAGATTTACCAGATGCAAAAAATACTGACAATATTTTATAATTTAAGTAAGAAATGTTGTTAATACCTTGTAATATGTTCAAATAAAGACATCCACTTATCACTGAGGATAATACACATTCAACCTGACTGTCAAACTGCATTACATTTAAATAGATTTCATCATCGCGAAAAACTTTCTTCACACACATTTAAATGACATATATATGTAGTTTAACATAATTGTCCTTAAATGTGTATCAAATAATAAATAACATATTTATTTTGAAATAAATCATGGTATTTGTGAGCTTTATCACACTGACATAAGAGTACAAATCAGTTAAACATTCCTAATGTGGGAAACTGTTTACCTATAAGGTAATGCAACACCGTATTAAGTATCCATAAGACTTTGAACTAAGGAGCTTTAACCAGTTAAAATGTGTCTGTTTCCTTTGATCCATTTATCCCCTTTAAATAACAAACTAATGCACAGAAAGAAAAAAATACCATGTGCACCAATAAACCCAATTTTTATCCACAACTTAACATCTGTGTGGGCAAAGAGTACATGAAGGTACTATTCCAGCTGACTTCATTAGGAACCGTTCGACGGTATCTGTGGTGAAGTGGATCATTATGTTGGTGCATGGAGGTACAATCTTGCAGCTAATCTTGCAGTGATTTATGTGGCAGGCAGACTGAGGACTTACTGAACCTTAAAACACAGCGATTACTGACACATTTAATAGGCTATGCCCACTGGTAGATTGAGACGACCTTATTGGAAATGTCAAATCAAGCAACTCATTTGCATTCATGATGTATGGCGCTGATAACAGCATCTGCCCAGGCAACACAAAGTGACACACGTATAGCCAGACAAGAAGGATCTCTGATTTCAGTCATGGATTTGCATCTGACCGTCTGGCCCTTGAGTTTGCATAGGTTCCCTCTCTGTCAGGATTGGATATGCTAAAGTTTAGCAGTTTAGCTGTATGCGACTCCAGAGCCACATGTGCCGACCCCAGTGCTAAACTATCCTGTGTTATCACTGAGTCAAAACACCCCTGTGGTTTAGGTAAAGGTCCAATCGTGTGTTCCTCCCATTATACACATATACTAGAAATGTATTTGATTCAAACTTATGTGATAGGTAGTGCATGATTATAAAGTTTAAGAAAAATAGTGGTGCATAGTTTTAACATTTTTTTGTTCATTCAACTCTGAAAAGTATTGTGTGCTTAAAAACCAACAATCCCTCCCCCGCTGTATTCAACATTTTATTGACGTCAAACCTGACAATGTTTTGTGGACTGATTGTTCAGAGACTGAACTGTTTGTCCATTCCATAAAACACATCAAGCTCTATTGAAGATTATCAATTAAATTAAGTCATTTTAACACATGAATATGCTATAATCTAAATCCTGGTGCTGCAAGGTGAGTCCTTGTGTCAGTCAAAAGTAATTTGCAGCTTCAACTGGATTTTGGTCAGAAGTTGAAATTTAACTCCCTCCATCCAAGTTCACCTCTGATCAGCTTCTATGTCCTTACTGAAGAGCAGCAAGCCCACAGCATGATGTTGCCACCTCCATGCATTGTTGGGCAGAAAGGTGGGTGCAGGATAGTGTACAGTGTTGATTTCCTTCTACATTTAGTATTTCGATCACGTCTCTGCACAGGAGTTTCTTTCCTAAGTTTCACTGATTTTATTTAAGGGTATTAGAGTAAATGGAGATGAGTACAAAAGTATGCTATCCTTTTGGATTTTTTTTGTAAAAAAAAAAAAACATTTAAAAAAGTATGTTAACTTTTGTTTTGACCTCCCAATTATGGACTATTTTGGGTAGGTCTATCATATAAAATACAAATACTTGATATTTGGAGCTGTAGCTTGACACTATGTGAACATTTTCAAAGGAGGTAATTTTTTATCCAATGCAATGTCAGTAGAGAAATGTCTGTGTGGAAATAACCACGGTGTAATCTTGGGGAAGATTTGTGTGAAATATAAATCTTTATACAGGGACATGGTAAGCAAAAATATAATATCTCAAGTAAACAAAAATATAACATGCAATTTCAATATTTGCTCAGCTTTAGGGAGATCGTGCCTAAGAATATGTTATGAGAATGATTTTCAGAATTGTAGGAGTGTGGGTAATGCACAAAGCTGCATTTCTTCAGCAACAGTAATCTTAACTAAAGATCTGCTTATTGGATAGTTGAACATTCTAGTAGAAGTAACAATAAATAAAGTCAGCTTAATTTGTGCCTTTCTGGTTTATAATTAACAGTAAAGTTAATTAATGTCTTATTTGAATAAGTGGAATATTACTTTTTTTAACTTCAAGAAATGATGAAGACAACTGTGGAAAGCTGGATCTCAGGGCAAAGAAGTGAGAGAACCAAAACTACGCAAAATAGATTAAAACAAAACAAAGTCACAGCAAGAATTCACCAACTATAACAAACACTTTAAACGCCTCCTCATATTCTTAATCATGAGAGAAATGTCTGATCATCAACCTTAACAATAAATTAAACTTGATGCAAGAAAATCCTGAAGATTTGAAATGGCAAAAAATGTACAGCAAATTAAAAAGTATGATATCCCAATTTCAGAGGGAAAATAACTTTAGAAGTGAAATATTCTTTCTAGCTCTTTGAACTAAAAATATGTAAAGGCGTTCTACATGTATTTATGCAAACCTTCATGATGAAAGATTGCTAACAGTTGCACTCAGGAGATTTAAATCTCATCTGTATGTTTTGCAAAAGTTTCAAATATACAGTGATGTTGTTAGTAGTTGGCAACTTGTTGGCACGAGTGATGGACGTATGGCAAGCTATTGTGTGATATATATTGCTATGTCTTACAGAAACTGAAATAAATGCATCAAAGGATGTTTAAAGAAATTAAATAAATACCACTACTACTACACTATTTAAATATATTTCACTTAAGGTTATTCTTTAACCTGAGTCATGCAAGACACAGCTTAGATTAAATTTCTAAAAACTGTTCAAAGATTAATTATTTTGCTGTGACGTGATAGTAATCTAATTTTACTTTGATGTGCACAATCTTTACTGTTAGAGCTTCAGAAGTAGTTTATTTGTGTGTTTATTTTTCTAATGGTATTGTGATTTTTTTCATGTCTTTTGCATGTTTTTTGACTTGTTCTGATACCTGTCTTTTTGTTCTATTACTTATTTATATTGATGAATAAGAGACCTTTTGTAATAAATTACATAATATCAGTTTGGAGGATTTATGTAGATTTTGGAGATGATCAATTTTTAATGAAAGTATTTTACTCAATGCATTAATGCCTACCCTTAAAGCTTGTGTTGGGTAACTGTCTCTGTGTTGAGCTATACTGACTGCAAGGAACAGACCAGACATCTGAATTATTAATGTCTTAAGAAATTTAAAGGAGTCATATAGTAAAGTTATAAATATAAATGTATCTACCTTTAATGAGCTGCTAAATAGTAAACAATGTTTTGTCTGTAAACACAAATGGCAAATTTCATTTTAAACGCAGTAATAATTTAGTTACTTTTGTCTTTTGTATTAAATATTTGTACATGACACTTTAAATTCATTTTCTCTGTTTTAGGTCATGGTCGTATATTACAGTCACATTTTCCTGGTACCTCAAAATAAAGGTAGAAATCATTAGTTGCTGGGGGTGCAGTTGACGTAAATTCACAGATGGCTGAACCAGATTTTAGAAAGGGCATAGATATGCAAGAACACAAGGACTATATGTACCAAAATATGAGGTTATTGTTTTGCATAGGTAAAGTCTTTTTCCAGGAATGATGTAAATAACTTTTATTTTACCATGTAAACAAGGCATGTAACACCTTGAAGTTAATGTGTTTCTAACTATCAATTTTGTCTTTCAACACAGGGTGCCACAAAATCCCAAATCCAACTTGGCAGACTGTACATGAACAGGTATCAGGAGACAGAGGCAGTCTCCTGATACTTGATTCATTTATAAAATGGCTTGATCAGGACCAATCTAAAACACCTAAAATTTAACAAAAAAATAAATAAACTGATGAAGTTTTCAGGAATCAGTAGTACAGCTCATTAAAGAAAGATTAGTGGCGAATGTCTTTCAACTTTAAAGGCCTTTAAAGACCGACCATCCATGTGTCTTTCTTTAAACTGTTCTTCAAAGCCATTATTCATCTCTTTTGTTTGATTAGTGAAAGACTACAGCTGCCCAAACATACACTATATAGGAAGTGAAAAAAAAAAAACTATACATCGGGATTGGAGTCACCACTCTTCTCACTCAGATTTTCCATGTGCATGTAAATGTGCATTTAAACTAATGTTTCTACTAAAGACCTTGCCGAAGACTTAACCCTTTTGCTCCTAGCCTCAAATGAAGATGTTACAGTGAAACTTAAATAAAATAAATAAATGATACAAAAATTATTACTTCTTACATATGTCCAGTTTGGATAACTTCAGACATTACAAATCCATTCATTTTGTTTCTAAGTTTAGTCCTTAAGAAAACTAAATGGGCATTTTTTCAGAATAATTATGAATAAATTAGTCTCAGTTAGTGAATAATTAAATCAAAGAGAATAGTTTTCAATCCAAGTTTTGCCAAAGTTAGTTGTTTGAAACTGCATGAGAAAAGGTGGATAAAACCAGCAATTTTATTATACACTTGTTAAGAATATATAACAAGTGTATTTTTGTATAAAAATGAATCATCCCACCAGTACTGCAGGATTTTTTTTGTTGTTGACCTAAAGCCAGTAGGATGTGGTGATTCAGTGCTCCACAAAGTTTAAAAACTTTAATATATTCCAGCTTTTAAAGATGAGCAGCACACATTACATTTTCAGCATGTTGTATGAGAGCAGTGGCATAATCACTGCAGGATTTGCTCATTTTTACAATAAGCTGCTGGCTTATTTAACACATTGTTCAGCATCTCCATAGAAAGGGATCATATTTATCCCTTAAAAGGCTTTTCACTTTTTGTTTTTTCAGCTCCCGAAGTTAATCTTGTTGTTTTACTTCGGACCTCAAATATCCTAATCCATCTGCTGTGATTTCTCTTCCTCTGAAACAGCTCTGCTAGACGTTTTACTGGCTGGAACTGACTGTTTGGTGGCTGGAGACTCGTGCTCCAGTGACGAAACTTGTAGTCCGCGCCTACGTACGCTGCGGCAGTGTGTGGCCGGCAACGGCAGCATGAAGCTGGGCCCCGGTGCCAGAAGCCAGTGTGCCAACGCAGTGTCCGCCCTCCTGTCCAGCCCATTACGCGGCTGCCAGTGCAAACGAGGAATGAAGAAGGAAAAGAACTGCCTCAGCATCTACTGGAGTCTTCATCAGTCCATCATTCATGGTCTGTCATTTTTGTTTTGTTTTGTTTTAGAAAGAATGTTTTAAAAAAAATAAAAGATCGAGTGACTGACCAAGTTACATGATTAATTTATGAATTCATCCTTTGGGATCTTTCAGTGACTAAATATAAACATATTTATTTTCTAAATGTTTTCTTCATCCTCTGATCATTAATTTAGGCCATCTGTTATTCTTTCAGGACTCAACCTTGTGGAGAGTTATCCCTACGAGACAGTGCAGAGGGATTATGATTATGTTCGCTTGGCATCTATTACAGCAGGTTAGCTAGCTTCCTCTTATTACCTTTCCTCCTGTTGTTTATAGCATTTCGTCCTTGAAAGATATTTTGTTGTGGGAATAAGGTACACAATCCACTCACTTCCCTGGAAAAATGCCAAAGACAAACAAAGTTGCAGTCATCTAAGAAAATGTGTAAATATTTGTATAACTTCCAAATTCAAAGTTATTTGCTTGGATTGTGAGTATTTTTGGATGCAAAGTTCCTTTATATTCCAGTCTAGAAAAAAAACATATTTATGTTTGTGTGTTACAGTGTGCTAATGGGGAATTTGCATGCTGTAACCATCAGCCTTTTAGTCATGCAGTATTTTAAATCCTGTGTTTCCTTCATAGCCTAGGGCTTTCTAAACAATAAAATCACAGAACATATTAATGAAACCAAAACAAAAACAGAGAATGTTGGACATTATATTTCTGGTAGAGACAAAGATTCCAGACAGATAAAAGTTAATTCTCATTTATTTTCTTTTACAATAATGTCTGGGACCCTCAAAGAAAGGATCCCAGACTCTTTTTGCTCTTTTTGCCAGCCCTAAAAATGCTATGATGACATGATGACACTTTTCATACAGAGCTCTTCTCAACTATTTTTGTGATGATAAATTCCTCACAAATGCTCTCACACTGAAGTCCCATGTATGTCTCAGCACTATCTGCAGGAGTCTTAGATGGCTGTGGTTTTTCTTCTGTTAATGAAAGTTTGCATGAAATTATTAAGTGAAGGAAAATATCTCAGCACAAATGATGAGTAATTTGAGTAGCTGCCACCGGTCATTCTTATTTACATAAACACAAAACTTTCTTGCTATATTGCTATTACCTTTCCACTGACTTCTTGACTTTGAGCTTGCTTTCATCCACAGACTCGGACGTTGGCATGACAACTGTGAATCGGTGCCTGGATGCAGCCAAGGCTTGCAACGTGGATGACTTGTGCCAGAAGCTGCGCACTGAATACGTCTCAGCTTGCATCAAACCTACTGCCAAATCTGGCTTGTGCAACAGGCCTAAATGCAACAAGGCCCTACGCAGGTTTTTTGACCGTGTTCCTGCCGACTACACGCATGAGCTTCTCTTCTGCCCCTGTACGGACACGGCGTGCGCGGAGCGTCGGAGGCAGACCATTGTGCCAAGCTGTTCCTATGAAAGTGGGGAAAAACCTAATTGCATTACACAGAAGAAGATGTGTGATGCAGACTATGTTTGCAGGTTAGGGCAGAGCAAAATTGGAGCATTTTATTGTTTTGCATACATTCTAGGCTGTAATAGAATTGCAATTCCCAGCTGTTTTTAGTAAGCGGTAACTGAAGAAAGAGTAATTCAATCAGTTGAATGGACGACTATTTTACCTTAAAGCTTTCTGCCACCATTCCATTAGCCACCCTAGAGAAAGACTGTCAGAATAACCTGTTAAATATTTAGTTCAGATAGAGAAGCAGATGGATCAGAGTTATTGCTCATTGCTATCTCCTGTGCAAGGCCATTATTTTTCCTCAGCCCCATTACACTCACAGAGCTTTACTAATGATCCCAGGTCTGGGGGATGAAATATATTATTCTTTCTATCACTTTCTGTCTACAGTTCAGTAGTTTCAGTCTCTTTAGCATTGCAAACAATATATCTTTCATGTCATATTAATTAAAGACAGAGTGACATAATTCATTTTAAAAAAACTGGAAAGATTCTGTATGAACTTTACCAGTTTCTGTCGTGTTCCTGCTGACTTGTACCCATGTTGTGCTTTTGCAGGTCTCGTCTGGCACAGTTTCAGTTTGACTGCGAACCCTCAAAAACATCTGCCAGTGGCTGCAAGGAGGGGAACTATGGAGCGTGTCTCCTCGCCTACACAGGGCTTATAGGTGGGTAGACATTTCAGATGTTACTCGGAGAAGGAAAACATGTGCAAAACGAAGCGATGTAAGAAATGCTGCAGGAGAAAATGGTGATGTATGAATGGAAGTGTGCACCATATGTTGTGTGAGAGATGGAAAGAGGTAAACAGATAGGAATGAGCAGAAGCTTGCTTGAAGAGGAATTAATGTACACAAAACACATTAGGAGTGAGTGGGAGACTTGATTAAAAAAAAAACTAAAACAAAACAAAAGTTTACTGTGAGCATCTCTCTAGGTGAAAATATAAATTCATTTGTTGAAAGGCCTTTTATGTAATGTTAGATGCAATCTTTTTTATAAGAAAGGAAAAGAACGACTGCCTCATTTCCCACACTGACCTAATGCATTTCAATAACTTTAAATAGTGCCCCTTAGCAGAAACACTCACTTGGCATTTTCAAACCTGCCTTGTATGTACTAAAGCAATTGGAAATCCACCTCCACCATGCTGATAAAAAACACAATCAAGACTTTAAAAGGTGGAATTAAAGTATAAAACCAGTGCACACGGTCTTAGACTTCTAATATTACAATGGTATTATCTCCTCCCAACAGAACAGGAAATGCAGTGTCCATTAATGTTTAGAAAAAAAATAAAATAAAGCAGTATGAATGCAGTGTAACAATTCTGAGAATAATGAATATTTAATAGTAATCGAACTCTGGTGCTGTCTGTCTGCAGGAAGCACCATAACTCCCAACTATGTTGACAACTCAACATCCAACGTGGCTCCATGGTGCTCCTGCTCACCAAGTGGAAGCGCGAGGGATGAATGCGATCGCTTCCTGGGATCTTTCACAGACAACAGCTGTCTCCGTGAGTCCATAGCAACTGAACACTTTTAGCATCTATCCAGAGAGCTTTGGAAACCTTTTCATTCTTCATCACAACCACATATTACACTGGGTTTATAGGGACTTTAAAGTCTTACATAAAGTAAGGCTAAACCCTGATAGTATTCAGACCTAAATTCAGTTAAAATTATTGTCACAGATGTTTTCCGTTCGATTTGACTGAGCTTGAGGTGTTTTATGAAACACAGGCAAAGATTTCCATCTGGAGATGTTCAAAGTCAGTAGAAAGTAAGACTGCAGCAGCAAAAATTGGTTCCACAAACAACTGACTCTTGAGAGCAGTGAACATATGAATGGTCGGCTTTTCAGATTTTGATCTTTTGATCTCTATTGTCTGTCATAATGTGTATTTGTAACATGACAAAATTGGAAAAAAAGATTATTAGGGTGTGAAAACATTGTAAGACTATATACTCTCATTTTGTCTATTTTGGTGAGAAATGAGACTACATATACTTTCAATAGATTAGAATATTACAGAAAAGCCTATTTATTTCTGGAACATGTATTAATTATACACACATAGATGTTTGAAAACCTTGTTAAATATGATTATGTTCCTCTTACAGCTAATGAAAATATAACATTTAATATTATATTACTACATCAGACCACTAGATCACCATATTTAATACAGAATTTTGGCCTTAGTGACTGACCCATTATAGCCATTTGATTTAAGTCATGCATCCCTGTTTTTTTTCATCACTTTCTTTCAATCTTAAACTGCTTAGTTCTGCCATGAATTGTAGAACTTTTGCACATGGTTTATTTCTGTTTTGTTCTGACTCTTGCTGTTTATTTTCTGGCCTCAGGCCTTGATGGTTAAACCCCTTTGGCTTGAACTGACTGTACCTAATTAGACACAAAAGTCGACAAAGTGAATGGCATAGGATATATTTTGGTGAAAAATGTGATAAAACAACCCTGAACTGATTTATGTATGCACCAGGTTTCTTAACTACAACTTTATGGTAATAAAATATTTGACAAGCTTCAGTTTATCCACACTCAAAAGACCTTGAATCTGAAGCTCTCCTCACAAACTTTGCTTTACAGAAACTCCATCGTAAGCTCTCTACAGTCATACTGAATGATTTACTAAGCTTTTTGTGACTGGTGGAGAGTTAGACAGACATTGTTCTATTAAGAATATTACAGAGGCAATATTATTTCAACCCTGTTGAAAATCTGCTGCTGATCATTGCATAATTAGCCCTTCAACAGTAACAGCTAAGTCAGAGAATGGGCAGACAAAAATAGCAAACTCCAGCTACAATTCAAACAGATTGTGACTGTTTTGATTAGGACAAAAACCTCCTGATTTTATTTTAATCAAATTTTACAAAGAAATAATGTAAAGCTGCCTGAAGCATTTAATTTGTTTATGGTGTATAGCTTCTGGACATACTTTATTATTATGTATGATAAGCAGCTACATAGAAACAAAAGGCAACATGTGATTTTTGTTTGTATAATATTCTTTTAAATGCATAATCGCACTGCAGAGCAAATTCGTTTTTTGAAGGAAACAGAAAAATCATATTCACTAATCAGAGTGAATCGTACAGATAAGCTGAAACAGGAAGGATTCAAATAAACTTGATGTGAAAATCAAAAAGCGTCTGTGGCTGCAAAAAGTGATAGGACGAAGTTGTTTGGATTCTGCTACGCAGATGTTTCCCAGCAGGCTTCAACAGAAGCAAAACGAGATATATTTAAATCAGGCATTTTGTGGGTTTAGGAGCATTATCAGCGTGCGTTTGCTCTCTGTTTTCCATTTATATGCCCAGTTTGTCCTCACTATTAGTATCCCCCCTTGTCTGCTTACCTTGATAATGCTACCCGAGAGTTCACAGAGTCGGTTCCTATGAATTACAAGTAAGTGACCCTGCAAATGTGAGGTCACTCCATATTTTCTCCAACCAAATGTACTGATTTTACTTTTTCATTTGAAAAAAGAAAGTACAGGA
This sequence comes from Poeciliopsis prolifica, assembly GCF_027474105.1. Classification (NCBI taxonomy): domain Eukaryota; kingdom Metazoa; phylum Chordata; class Actinopteri; order Cyprinodontiformes; family Poeciliidae; genus Poeciliopsis; species Poeciliopsis prolifica. The sequence goes on from NW_026562381.1 coordinate 103,875, forward strand.
GTATCCCTGGTGATTTGAATACTTTTTAAGTTCAGTCATTGAGTTAGTTTGTTATCTTTTGTCTGTCTGAAAACTGGAAAAAGCTGGTGTTGCTCTTGATTTGAATACTTATGATTACAGTAACAAATGGGCCATTATTTTACCCTCATTTATTGAGTCAAAGACAGCTTGTCTGACTAAACCAGGGTTTCTATTTTTGCTAATCTGCAGGCTGAAAATGACTGGTATAAATGACAAGTCATTTCACTTTATGCTGCTGATTGCTGTTTAGCACTGGGAATTTAAAAAAAAAATTAAGATTATTTCCTGGCTGGTGCCTCAAAGGTATAGGAATTGGGGAAAACTCTGTCCGCAACAGTCTTTAAGTATCATCAATGTGAATGTGCAGTTGAAAGTTTTATTGCTGAAGAATCTTGTGCTCTAATGAGATGTAATTCATCTCCAAACTGAGCCACAGATGACAAGCATTCAGTGTAAAAACAACATTTTGTTCTTTTCATTTGTATCTGTTTCTGCTTAGCTGCAGAACTTTAATAGATACGTGTGATTGAATTAGGTTCAAAACAGGGGGTCTCATTTTACATGTTTAAAAGGAACAAATGTAATATGGTCTTGTATTACAACTTTGCGGGCTGCTTTTAATCTTTATATTGCAATTCAAGCCATACCTGTTCCATTAGCTCAGTTAACCTTTCGGAGTCTCAGATAGTTGATGTGCCATAAAAAAAACATTCATAATGACTAACAGCGTCCTGCAATCAAGGTCATCTTATATGTGTGCTCCTGTGATTTAACTATACAACGTTCCCATGAAGGATGGAACCATTGTTATGTCACTGAAGTAATTTGACTGCTTTCCTCATTTTATCATCAGGTGATGCAGCCTTTATTCATTCAAGTGCAGGTGACTAGGAAACCATTAACTAAAGAGCAACACATCATTGTGCAATTGTGACAAAAGAGATAAATCTCTCTCTTCAGTGTGCAACACCAAGAACTATTTTACAAAATAACTGTCTTTTTTAGTCTAGAAAAATCCAGAGTTTGCATTTCTAATTGAAAACAACTATGACTATGATGTGAGCTCAGCAGACTTGTCTTTTTTTGCTTTGTACCAAGCAATTCAGTATTCTTACAGTTTATTGTGGTTTTGGCTGTATAGCTACCTACTGAGGTGGAGTGGACCGTGATATTCTTTGTTGTGACCTTTCACTTGTTCTTGAGCTGTAACTAACAATTTTGTAGAGCATGGGGGGAAAAGACGGATCAGAAAAGGCCTGAAAAGAATTTGCGAAATAACACATAATGTCATAAGATCAAACAAACATTCATTTGACAGACAATAAAACTTTTAATTAGCATTTCATTACCTATCACAATTGAAAAACAATTTTCAAAGGATGTCATAGTTAGCAAAATAAATTATTTTAATTTAGTTATTGAACTTTTAAAGTACTTTTTTAAATTAATGGCATTTTCGGTTCTTCTGCTGTATCTCCTCAATTTTCCATCTTAGTTGCTTTAGCTTTAGACCTCTTATGACCTATTCCTTAAAGTGTAAATAATTAATGTCCTTCTTACTGACCTATGTGAGTCTTTTTTTTTCTTTGCTTGTTTTGCAATGATAAATCTTTGGGAACTCTTTTTCCGGCCTCCTGCCTGGAAAAGACAGAGAAAGAGGGATTTCAGCATTATTTAGCCAGTCCCAATGGTTTAACAGTTAATGAGGTCAATGCGACGAGGCAGATGCAGTCTATATACTTTAAGACTGAGTACTTGCTGATTTTTCCCCTTTGCTGACCGAAATTGTTTTGGCAACTAGAAGTTTTGGCAATTAAAATCAGAGAAATTTGGAGGTGAAATTACTGAATTAAACTTTCAGGGGAAGAGTAAATAAGACAATAAATCGATTAACTCTGATAATGCTTTATTATATTCTGTTTCAGAAAATGCTTTAAAAATGTTTGGAAGAGAATCAGAGGAACAAACTTCTCTGAGCACACCGAGCCACAGTGGAGGAGACAGATGGAGCAGCACTTCCCAACCACAAACCACTGGAACTATGGGAAACATTCTGGAACCTATAATACCTACACAGGTGTGCACACACATTCTGTCATATTCACCACAGCAGCACTTCACTGTGTCATGACCAAAATCTAGGATTAATACAAATTAATTCTAGATTTTGATCTAGAAATTACAATTCTAGACAAAGCATACACCTACTTCAACAAACGTAATACCTGTAGTGCATTTACATAAATTTGTTTTCATCCTGGCTAATACAGCAAAGATGTTGTTAGGCATTGCTGTACGATAAATTATTGCTGCTAAGTTATCTGTTGATCAAAGTATAAATTTCATCTCTGAATATCCTCAAGATATTCTTGGAAAAAAAAATTGCTGACCTGTGTTTTTTAGGTTTACAGATGTAATACTTTCAGCACCCAAAGTTGCACAGATAACCCCAACTGTGTGTATAAGCTAGTGTTTATAGTACTTCAAATTACTTCCAATACTCAAAATCAAACCATCACCATTAACAACATTATTGGTGACAAGGTAATATGCAATAGTAGGTGCTAGCAATATTTTTAGAAAAAAAAAAATGAAGGTACAATTTTAGTTTAAAAGCATTAAAATCATAATAAATCACAAATAATAAAATGGTTTTTAAAATAACCTCCATTTGTTTTGAAATACTCTATATTGTAATATTCATTTGCAGGTTAGACAAGTCTATGAACTGTATTTTATGCTTCTATGCTTTTTTAAAAAAAACTAAGAAAATGCTAAAAATTAAATTCTGTCAAATGAAAAAAATTATAAATCTTAAATCTTTGACTAACTTTAAAATAATTTCTCTTAAATTACATAGTTTACCTCTGGTCAGTGTGTGTTTGTTCACTTGATCAAATGCAGTCTATACTCATTAAAAACTAGGAAACAGTCCTTTACTTAATATTGATTGGAGACTCAGGAGCAGATGGCAACGATAGCATCACTGGTGACGGTTTTCCTGTTGCATAACACAGTACTAAAAATGTTTCCACACAAAACACTTGAAAGAAAATGTGAAATTTTAAGAAAAAAAAATAGCTGAACCAAAATGACTCAGTGAATATCTTATTTACTCTTCATAATCTCATGAGCTTATGGAACCTTTATATGATTATCTAATAAACTATTAAGCAAAACATAGTAGGTAGTTGTAGGACTCTGTTTCAATACAGAAAAAGAATAACGTATAAATTAATGACTTCTGGATGGTAAATGAACAAAAGCACACTTCTCTTTTCCAGCAGCCATTGTACTGTTAATACAGCAGTAAAACCAGCTGACCAAATGTCGTGGCGGTCTGATTAGGTTTCTAGTTGACGGGTTGAGCTTTGCTGGGGTAGCTAAGTAACCAGCTGGGCTTCCCAGAGGCTTTTGTTCCTGCTGATTTGTGACGTTACATCCCAGAGGTTTTTGAAACCAGTCATTTTTCCAAAAATTGGCTGAGTAGTTTTGAAGTACTTGTACTTGTTTTTAGAAGCAGCAAAGACCCAAATGGAAGTACAAAATCATGCAAAATGTGAATTTTGTATAATTTGTCCCCTTCAACATTATACTATATTTACATTTTTCTCCATTTCAGGCTCTGGGAAATGAACTACTGGTGGGCCATGACACTCTTCCCTCCAATAGTCTCCCAAATTTGGCCCCACGTCTCAACCAAATGCTTCAGGCTGCCTTCAGCATTCTGTTGTTGCTCCTCCATTGCCTCTACGGACATTAAACGCTGCAGGGAAACTCACTGAGGACCCTTTAAGCAGATGGAAGAAACAGAAGAAAACTGACATGGACTATTATTCCTTCTTCTAAACATGAACAGTGGCACAGTTTTCTTCTTAATTTCTGTGTCAAAACAGTCTGCCTCCACACATGTGGGCAACCTTCTGCAGTCAGGCACCAGTGTGTACATTTGTACATTGTGTTTAAGCAAGCTGAAATGAAATTAAAATACAATTTCATGGACTAACCCAGCTGTGTAACAATGCTACATATAACACAGATATGTGTGATAATGTACCAAGTGATTAAATATATACCTGTAAAAATATTGTTTTTTGAAATGAAAAGGGAAATATCTGAAGAAAACCAGTGATCTTTGTGTCTGCTTTAACTGTCCTGGAAAAGATGGAGTTTTCCCACTCTCTTTAGTTGGCTCAATAAGGAGCTTTGTTTCTTCACAATGCTGGAGTAGAAGTAAAATAGATTTTGTTTACACATCCTGAACTAAAGCACAGACTTCAAGTCCAGAAAGATCTACAAAAGATGCCTCCAGCTGAAGTGCATAAACAACTCTGGCATAGTTATTGCCATCTCTGTCAAGACTGTAGAGCTTAGTAACAGGACTTTCCATCAAGCCTGTTGTGCTTTTGCGATAACACCTCTATTTATAGAATATATAGGTCTGTGGTCTTTATCTGCAAAGACATGTTGTTGGACTTGAAGGGAAATAACCAGAAAAGCTGTAGGTCTACCTGTAGCTGCTGTGCTTTGTGTTTGTGACTGTAATACCCTTTTATTTCTCATTGTGTTAGTGAACATTGCTATAAGCTGCACACTGTTTTTTTTTTTCTGCCAAAGAAGAAAGTGAACAAATTTGACATATTTAGTTTTCACCAACACCAGAATGGAGCCTATTAGATATCTGACAGTAAAGGATGATTATGGGTTTTGTGTTCGGGGACCTGCAGTGGATTCTGAACAGAGGCAGAGTTGTATTAAATAAAAGTTCTCAGATACTTACAGACACCTGTTTTGGTTATTTTAAGTTACTTTTGTATAATAGCAACGGGGACAATATTCTAACACACTATTTATTTAATAATTTATTCCGTGTATTCTCCTTGCAAAAAAGATAATGCCCTGGCTCCTGAATGAGCAAATGTTTTTTTTTGTTTTTTTTGCTTGCTTGGGTCAAGATAGGTAGGACAAACGAAAACAAAATTTATTGAGAACGATTGTTCTGAATTTTAAAATACATTTTCGTCTACCACTTTACTATTGAACTCTGTTATGATCTGCTTCTTAAAAGTTTTTGGTTAGACAAATAGGTATTGTTTTGTCCTCTTATAACCTTATAAAAAAGGAAAGATTCAAGGAACAATGTGCAGCAATAACACTTCATAACACAAATTTATGTAGAATCTTTCAAAAATTCATCCACAAACATTTTATGCCATTATTTTTCTTTGTAGAATTTATATAAAACTAACTTATAAAAATTTCAGTTTAATTAAAAGGGGTGCATTCCATTAAAATAATACATTGCTGTATCAATCATGTTATTAATTGTTGATAATAAAAAACTAAACATACAATAGTAAAAAGTTGGAAAAAACAAAAACTTTATTGGGGAGTAATTTTTTTCCACGTGGCTCTAAAATAACTAGAAAAGTCATAAGTAACTGAAATCTGGATAAAATGAAAGTTTTTTTGTTGTTGGCAGTAAGTGAAGCTTAACTTGAAATAACTTATCAGCTTAATAGACTGAGATGGGGGGACAAAAGAACAAGCCATATTGAGTTGAGCATATTGATGTTTTTCCTCTTAGATAAAGAGAGAAAAAAAATGCATTTCAAGAGCCATAAATTAACAGCATACACCAATAAAGTTTTAATAGATTGTTATTCTCTTCTAAATGCTTCACCTCCTCACAGCCATTCAGAAAATTTTATTTTTTATTAGATTAAATTTCTAAGAACAGGGGGTTGACCAAAAAGCAACAAAGCCTAATTCCCTAGCCAAGCATATTATTCCACCTCAATGCAACAATTCAAGTTTAAAATCTGAACTTCCTCAATGTTCATTAAGATATATATCTAAATACATGTTTAAAATGAATGGAAGATGCCTGTTACTAGATATTTACATGAAAGAAAATAATAAAAAAAACAATAACCATTTTTATTTCAGGCAGATTATAATGTCATTTAGGTTTGCTAAAGTTATGTCTATTTATATAATAGCAGAATAATCAAAGTTTTTCAGAGAATTCCATCCAGCCATCCTCTTTACACCTTTGTACCTAGTGGGGTCGGGGTCTGATGCAGATGCAGAGGGTACAATGGACTCCCAGAAGATCCGGAACACACATTCAGATGGAAATTTGGTGTAGAACCGGATCTGGTCATCAGAGGCACAGTAGCGACTAAAAGTGTGGCAGACAAATCCACTTTTTAAAGTCTGGCCTCCAACTCCTTGATGTAATCCAGAGCTTCATCAAGTGCACCTGTAAAACCACAAAATAAATTAGCAAAACATACGGTTAGCAATACGTTTTAATTATATATTTGAAACATTACTTCTGTGAAGATCAATACATGTGAGTCAGAGCATGTATGTATACAGCCATTGACTTAATCTCTCCACAAAATACATAACCACATAATCTCATAATTTCATTATTATGTGATAATAATAATAATAATAATATAGCAACAGTTATATTTTATTGAAATTATCTTACATGAAAAATATATACAATGTACTATCTTTATTAAACGTTTACCTGCGGGTGGATGTGTCGTGTAGTCACGGTCCGCAGTAGCATCTTCAGCCTGGTTAGCTTTCTGAGAGGACAAACTGCCGTTTCTTAGCCCTCTCGAAAGCAGACTCTCTCATTGCCGGTGCAGTGAAGTTATTCCAGGCAAACAGGGAAGGAACAGCTCCACTTCTAAGGTGGCTGGTGGTGGATCCGCCAACAAAATCCTCCGTTGTGAAGTGGCGGCTACATACAAAAGTGCTCCCCGTCTTTATGCAAAAGTTCGGACCTTCGTCTCTTCGGATCGCCTGGATCCACTGCCTCCGTTGGTCCGGGATCGTCGGGAACGCATGATATAACAGATATGGCTGTTTTCTTGCCCCACATAAACAACCAGGGACTGAACAAAACCAACTGCGCCGAGACTGAGCCATATTCCTAGCCTTTTAATGCTAACGCTATAGCCACCGGAAGTTGTCCAACCCCACATCCGCTTTATTTGTTGTTGCGGTGAGCCGCGCATGCGCACAACCGCCCCGGCCCTGTGGCGCGGTGCGGGCAACCGGAAGCTGTATCTGAAAGGGCTGTGGCACTTCCTGTTTTGGTGACTGGAATTCAAGTACTCTGAAAATGGCTCTCCTCCTCCGGTCCTTTTCATCGTCCTTACTTAATTTGCCAGCCCTTTCTTTCGCTGATGCGGAGGAAATCGCAGCGGCTAATTCAGCTGGTTCCATCCAAATTTGGGCCTGTGCCACAGGGCTCACCAATGTCTTATCAGTGCCCACCTGAAAAGTACTCTGGTAGCATCATTCTGCACCACATGGCTCCAGACTCCCCTTCTCTTCCTTTGATGCTGCATAGTCTTCCAAATATGTGCTTTGTGCCAACACTTGGTCAACTTATGCATCTTCATTCTCTGCAAGTGTCACTGGAAATGCCTTATGAAATAGAAGCCAGAACAAGAGAGCAGTCCAGATGTCCTTACGACCTGTGAAGGCTGTCCCCAGTCTCTCATTCAGTCTTGCAACATCTAAAGGATTAGGAGATTATAGAAAAGGCATTGAAAGATGAATGTTACTGAGTTTACTTAATGTAAAAAAATAATTCCTCAAGTCATCTGATCTAACTTGAGAGAGAAATATGAAAAATTTAAACACAAATCAGTACGAAATGAATGTCTTGTCATATCTATCTGTCTTTATTATCTCGTACATATTGTGATATTAAGGTATTTGGAATTCATAAATTAGAATACTTTGCATTGTGCAGATATTGTGGAAATAAATTTTGACATAAACTACGGTGTATGGACTTTACTGACTTTTCCTTTTATGTATAACAGAAACATCCTTGTTTCAACTGTAAACATGGAAATATTTTCCATTCATTGATAAAGATCAGAACCTTGCACATGGAGTATAATAAGATAATCTTTCCAATATTGCTTAGATAAGCTAGTAGCCAAAAAACTCACAATCACTACAGCTTTAGAAACTGATCCCTCGGTTTTCAAGGTTCAGCCTTGGTTAAGCTTTGCCATATAAGCAGGTTTATATAAATATGCAGTTTTAGCTCAAATACAGCCATAGACTTTGCAATTTGCTTTTGTTTTCCACTCCCGGCGGGAAGAACCTTGAGACAGCTCCCTGTGAATAAAGTCATTACCTGAGACAGTGCAATACAGGAAACCAACAAAAGATAAGCCAACCCGAAGCTCTGAACTCCTTACCCTTTCTGACATTTCCGAAATGTCATCCTCAATCAGAACTTTGGTTTAAATCTTGTACAACAATCAAAAATAAATGGCCATCATAAGTCTTTGTAAGCCATCTGTTTGATATTTGCTAAATAAAAGTAAGAAGGGATTGTAAAATCTCAGTTCAGTAAAGCTCATTACAGTCCCAAAGTCTGCAGAGAAAATCTGAAATCTTTAACTTCCTCCTTAAAATTTTAGGGACTCATCAACTCATTTTCAAAGAACATAATTCCTCTTTGGCTAATATCTGTTAGAATTAAGGGGTGCATAAAGCCAACAAAGGCAAAGTTGTTAAGATTGCCATGCCACAGACTGGTTTAAATTTGACAGCGACTTCAATTTATTTTGAAAATTGATAATTTACTCTGAAAAGCAAAATATTTTTGCTCAACCCTGCAGATCAGTGATTTCAGGTGTTTCAATCATTCTGTGTTCACATAAATATAAAATCCAGCACCAGGAAGCAGACAGCCAACCGCAAAAATTGGTGACATTTCTGGATAGAGGTACATTGGACTTCTCGTAAAGCTGAAATCCACAATCACTTTGGTGGCAAATCTTAAATATACCTAACTGACCTCCATTTTAAGGTTATATTAAAGTAAAGACTCTGAGCCAGGCTTTCTTGTCCAGCATCTGTGTCTGACCTCGCAAATGTGCATCTGTAAGAATGGCTAAAAAGTTTCATAAACACATTCCAAACCTTGAGCAGTCCCTTCCAAGACAGGTTATAGTTTTAGAGGTGAATTTTGGGCCAATGTCATATAAAATTTTCTGGAGATGTAAAAGAAGTTTACATGTGTGACGTAAATTTGTGGCAATGTAGTACACAAACAAATTCATGACTTCAGATAGTCTAAGTGAGTTGAAATCATGAAGGTCAAAGGAAGAGCCAAAACAACTGGGAGAGGATGGTGATTCATCTTAATGGAAGGACATTTTGTATACAAAGCTAAAAAAACAGACAAAAAAAACATTTCAAGACTATTGAGACAATTTTTAGGAAATGTACAAGTCATTCAAACCTGGTTGGCTGCGGTAAAAAATAATTAATCGAGTTCTTAGCAACCTAATCAGGACAAGTAAGAAAAACATCCATATAAAAGAAAACACTTTATAAGGGCAGATAGACGGGCTTCTGCAGCAGCTATAAAACATGCACTACAGAAAAAGCACTGTGGATGGACTCCAAAACCCAGACCATTTTGGACCACAAGGATTTGAAGAGGAGTACAGTGTTTTGGGAGAGAGCTCTATGGGCTGCAGAAACCAGCCTGGAACTTGTTGGAGTTATTAACCACAGGTATGCGTGCTTTGCAAACAGCCAAGCGCTTGACCTGAGCAGCCTGGCCAGTCACCAGATTTAAATGTGATTGAAAAAGTTTGCGTGATTTAAAGAGGGCAGGTAGAAAAACATCAAACATCACTGAGTCTGAGCTCAGAATCTGACTCTGAAGTGTTTGAAGCTTTTCAACACTTCTTTAAAAAGTTGTAAAGCTAAAAGATGCCTTGAACTCGAGGATGTAACACTGTTACACAAGAGGTTTATATTTTACTTTAAACTTCAAAGTTTAACGAACTTAATACTTCATCCACATCATCGCCACAATGCCTTTAAAGGGGACATATTTTAATATTTCTGATTGCAAGTTCGTATACCAAAATAAGAAAGAAATCAGGAAAATATTATGGTATTGTATAAATAGCAGGTAAAATATTTTACTACAATTAGAATAAGTCAGTAAGAAAATGTGGGAACTGATGATACATGGCAAAGTAAAGAGTATTCACCTATTAAAGTGTCGTCAGGTTTTTCTTGTTTTAACATTAAAATGTTGAAAATAAAACAAATTTTAATGAGGGTTAGCAGTTTTGAATTTTCTTTTCAAAACGGAGATACAATTTTATTTTCCAATGTAAAATGTATATTACTTCCTCTTTATAAATTATGACCTAACTGTGACTGTCCACATTTTTTTTGGTTCAGTATTGAAATGCAACTCTGTGGTGGACTGTCAGCCGGTCCAGGATTTACCTTGCCTCTCCCCCAAACACTTCATGCCCTGAGGATCTAAAGACATTTAGCACAACTTACTGCTCAATTTCAAGATTCCAGCAACACTTTACCGTACGTACTAAAGAACCAACATTATTAACAGAGGAACATGTTCGGCTTAGGCATTCTTCACTGCAATATCTTTGTCCTTCTCCATGCATCTTGGAAGGAGGTGAAGTTGTGCTCGAAACCTTTAAATCATTGTCAAAATTGTTTGAAGCAAATGTAGACGTTTTTAAAAGAGTCTGTCCTTTAAAGACACCTCCATGTTGATAGTATGATGGTGATAGTTGTGATGCTGATTCAGGAGTCTGAATCGGATATTTCTAAAGGAGAATATTTAGCCATTCATTCATGATCTGCAGCTCAAATGTGATTTGATTGTGCATGGGACAATGATACAAAGCACATAAGTAAGACTGAGTGAAAACAATTTTGGAAATAGATTTGGATTGGATATTTTTTCCTTTCCATTTTTTAAAAATAATTTCTGTACACATGCACAGCTTTAGAGGCAATTTCTCAGTCTCATACCTTTGAGATGAAACAATTTTATGGGGTAATTTTCCTATTAGCAGAGAATCTTTTAGCTATAAGCTGAAGAACCAACTTTATGTGCTTGATGCAATTAGTGAAATAGAATAATTAACAGGATCTGTCCAAATGAAAACAATCAGCAATGTACATCAAAAGATATGCATCCTATTTCCAGGAGTTATGTAATATTATTCATAACGTGTATCATCAGAAGAACTTAATCTCAAACACATTGATGATAACTGATAAGTCAATGGTTAACACAGTTCAGGAAACATCTGCCTGAAAATGACACTGCGATGTTTGATAGAAGTACTGGAGTTTATTTCAAGGTTTTCTCAATTTGGTCCAACAATCTTCACTGAAAACCAAATAAGCATCCATTGCAGCACTTCTAAGTAACGACCCTTGGTGTCTGTAATGATGAGTCCAATAACTAAGATAAACAGACAGATGTTCTGACGAGCACATTTCAAAGAACATGTTTAGGATAGAGGAAATTTTCCTGGAATATATTGAACATTTTAAATGGGATTCAATCAATGAAGTTTGCAGAGCAAACTATGAAGTTTCATCTTTCACTTCAACTCTTTCTGTAAAACCACATTCATATGAAAACAGTCAGCAATGTTTTCATACTGTATCTATTAACATGAAGAAAGTCTCTTTACATACGTGACTTTATGCAATCAGTTTTTATTCCCATCAAACTTAATGTGTTGGGTATTATACTTCAGCTTGATAGTGAACATAGAACTAAGTGCAATTAATTGAATGGCCTGAATAAAACAGACCCTTTGATATTTTAGCAAAATAGTAATAAAAGAAAAAAAAATCCTGATTATCAATTAAATGAAGTGGCAGCTGAACTGGTTTAAATGTAATTGGCGAGACATTCAAGAGAAAACATGAGCTGTTATCTTTCTTTCAGTTTAAAAAAAAGTACTACTGTTGACCTGAAAGCTCAGATGATTCAATCTGTTAACCTTGGACCATTTCCACAACACTAATGTATCTGAACGTTTCTCTCTGCATTTCTGCTCTGGTGCTAAATGAGACATTCTGAAGGCAACGGGCTGGTGGGTTCAGTGTATGGAGATGTCATTTCACATCCAACTCTCAGACCAGACTTGCCCTCACTCAGTCACTATCACTGCATTGAAGCTGTTCAGACTACACCAAGCAGCAATTTAGCCTGAAGAGAAGTCTTGGTCTGGGCAAAAGACTCTCCGTCTGTCTTCTTTCCTGAAGATATCCACTAACTTTTCTGCAGATTTAGGTCCAGATGCAGATCACGTCAACACCTGCCTGTTGGCAGCATTTCACTTGATCTATTTCAGTAATACCTGAAATAAATAATACCTCTTATTCTCTACAACATAAGAAGTAAAAAATAGAGAAAAGAAATTACATTTAAGTAAGAGTTCACAGCCTTTGCCGAACACTTTGCTAAACCTCTGGCAGAAATTATAACCTCCACATTTTTTGAATACTTTATGCTGCTACCTATCATTGCCTGATCTCCCTTGAAGAAGAAATTGTTCATTTGAGCGTTGAAATTATTAACATCAGCACTTACTTACTGGTCAAATGATTATTGAATAAATAAATAAAATTGTCACAGCTTAGCACACCCATCTTTATGCAGTTCGACTCCAGCTCCATCATGCTGGGATGACAGACATCCTTCAGTCAATTTCACATCTTTCCAGATGTGTTGAGTCAGACTCACATGGACTTGGCTTGGCCACTCCATGACATTCACAGGCAGTTCTGAAGCCACCCCTTTAAGATCTTGGGTTGTTGTCCTGCTGACAAATGAGCCATTGCCTCAGACTGAAGACATCCTGCAGCAGGATTTATTCAGGATGTATCTGGACATTGCTGCATTCATATTTTCCTCTGTCCTAATTAGTTCCTGCTGCAAAAAATGTCTGTAGAATGATGTTGCCCCCATTCTCCAGATGACGAGCCCTGCCCTGGTTTCTTCTACACATGACATCTGACATTCACACCAAAGAGGTCATTATTTGTTTCATCAGAGCAGAGCATTGGGTTTCTCATGAACTGAGAGACATTATATATAAAGGTGTGCGTCTTTCCAAATCAGGTCCAATCAACAGAATTTATCACAGGTGGACTCAATTCAATCGCTAAAAAAATCTCAAGTACAATCAGTGGAAACAGCTTAATTTTGAGTTATGTTGGCAAAAGCAGGGAAATTTTTATGTAAATGTTATTTCTTGGAAGATTCTTTAGTTAAACTAAAAAAAACAGCTTGTTAGTTTAGGAATGTGAAAAGAGTTATTACTTAAGAATACACAGTCCCTGCCAATAAGCAATGTTCCCGAATAACCACATTTCATTTTCATCACATTCATGTTAAGGGATTCCGTCCAAAAAATATTACATTTTGCTGATTGCAACAACATGCTTACAGGCTTATATAAGTTTTCATTTATTATTCATTTAAAATCCAACAATGACAAATATAAAGAACGAGAGGAAGTAAAGCGTGGCTGTTGCAGGAAATTGATCCAGTGTTATACTGCCCCCTAATGTTGATGGTGAGCTGTAAAAATGTCTTTAAAACACATTCATCACACTTAGTTTCTCAGAACATCCACCTCAGTGTCACTGAACTGACTGTTGTAAGTGCACTAAGGGTGATTCATTGTCTTCTCCGATTGTTCTGATGCTTCTCTCTGTAAAGGAGCTCAGTCATTCAGTTTTCTTTTGTTGTTTTGTCACAAAGACAACTTGCAGAACTTGTCTCTTTCTGCTGTCAAGGCAGAATGGAAGGCCAAAACATATATGTGACAATTAATATGCATTGATTCATTAATCTCAGACATTTGAAATATAAAAACTAAAGAATATGGCATGGAGCATATGTTGAACATTTTTTCATTCTATTGTCAAACAGAAAATTATATGACATATGCTTCTTTCTCCTATTTTTTTTATGATCAGAGATTTTTACTAACTGAAATTATCTCCTCAGTAAAGCTAATCAAATGTTTTGCTTTAGAGATGAAAGATTGGTCCCAGGACTGCGTCTGAAAGAGCTGCAGTGAAAGAAGTTGATGTTTTATAAATATCATCCTAAAACTGGCAGGATTTCATATGCCCCCTGTGCAGCATAACAGTACATTGCAGCATTAAGCTACCTTGATCCAAGTCCTCCCTCACCCCTTATTAGTGCTGCCTGAGTGCCTCGGGTCTACTCAAGCAGAAAATAAGCCCCCCATCTGAGTTATTATCCCTGTTTTTGAAGCTTCTAGTTCATCTCTCAGGTTCACTGTGGTTTATTATCTTGTTCAGACTTTACTGCTAGACACAGAGAAGTAGCATCTCCACTAGGATCAGCAAAACAAAGAGTCACTTGTTACCTTATTTTTGCTTCATTAACCCAAAGCACCTGCATGAAGCCTTTGCAGCAGTTTACCTCATTGAAAAGGAATCTTCATCCTGTTGAAACCAGCCACATTAAAAAGACATTTAGTGTGTGTACTACTTCAAACGATGCACTTTGTTAACCATTGCTGATTGCTAGTTAATAGCTATTCACTAACAAAATATTGACAAAGTGAATAATTAGAGCTTAGTAAATATAATAAAAGGCCTTATGCAGCATTTTTTAAATACCCTTCACCGACATGTCTGACAGAAAAAAGAGCCCAACACTGAGTAAAACGTAAGGGAGGCCCCAGAAAGGTAAACTAAAACAAAGCCATGTAGTAGAAAGGACAGCTTGTGGAGATGCATTCCTTGACTACATCACATATGGATTCTAATTTTCTTCAAATATGATTAAACGATTAACCTGAGTAAATACCAAAACCCTCTTTTAAGAGGAAAAAGCTATCCACATCAACCTTCATTTTTAGAAGTGTTTAACAGATTGCATTGTTATTTTCATGTTTTCGTGATGTAACAGGTTGCTCTGTGAGTCTCAAAAGAGACTCATTGTCTCAAGAGATTTTTCCTGTATAAATAAAGGATTCCATATCCTAAAAAGTAATCCTCCTTGTTAATTTTTAATTGACAATGGGTTAACCATGCTCTCTGCAAAGCTCAGGTCAAAGAGGTGCTATTGCTAGACCTGTAGAAAGAGGAAATCATTCAAACCAGTTTAAACATAATGTAGATGAAAAGTTTTCAGAAGTGCATGCACAATTTTCTTATCTACAGACATTCAAGAAGAGAGGGCACATCTACTCAAAGTCATTGTTCAGTGTTCATGTATGAACAATAAGAGACTGAAGATATGTCATCCATAAAAAAGTTAAAAAGCCAAAAATTCCTGCTGGCCAAGGAAGACTCAGAGGCACAGCTCACATTTGCCAAAAATAACATCTTAACACCCGAGACTTTTGCATAAACATTCCGCAAAATGATGAGAGAAAAGGGGAGTTTTAACAATTATGGTTTTTGTATTTACTCAAGTTTTTCTTGATATTAAATTAAGTAAATAATCAAAAGTATTTAGGCGCTACAAAAACATAAAAACAGAAGATATCTGTTAGTGGGTAATTCTTTCTGAGAGCAGTGCCCAAATAGCAAATATTTGTTTGGCTCATCTAAGAATATTTAAAAAGTGACTAAGATAGAGTTTGAAAAAAAAAAAAATTGGTCATCAGTGAGATAAAGTTTCTATAAACTACATCTCTACACAAACCTTTACAGGAAATCGGCAGTGGAAAGGGAAACGTGTCGCATGTGCATTGAACATGTGGTGTTTGTCTTTGAAAGCTGACATAATCAGTGACAGATTACACAAAGAGGTAGGTGATTGCTCTAAATTTAGATTTCATTGTTTTTGGGTGTGGTTCATACCAGGAGTGAAAAAGCATTGATTTTCAGAAACCATTTGCTTTTACGTAGGTAAAAATCCAAAATCCTTTACAAAAATAAATCATGCAAATAAAATTCTAATTAAATACAAAAATGAAATGAATTATACAGACAATTTTAAAGAATACATGTTTAAAAGATCTTAAGGAAGACCTTGTTTGAGAAACAATATCTTTAGATGCTTTTTTTAACAAGTCAAAACTCTCATGGCAATATAATACAGAGGTAAAAATAAACAAATGAAAAAATGTACAACAATGTTGCAACAGTGTTCTGCATTTAACTCAGAATATTGAAAGTACTCTAAATTGTTTGCGTTGCTATAATTGTTAACGTGACTAATATCATTAAAAACAGCAGCTCTCTAGGAACGATATGTAAAAAGAGAGGTGGAATTCATAATTAAACGTAGGAAGGATTCATTCATGTCAACAAATCACAAAACAGTAAAATCAAACATCAAAGATGGCCAGCATGTGCTAAAAATAGTTTATTCACCCTCATCTCTATCGTTCTACTTTGCCCAAAGCCCACCTCAAACCTCTTTATTACTTTAATCTGTGCAAGTCAGATCGTCTGTGATCGGCAGGAAAGACATTAAGATGTTACTCATTTGCAGTGACCCGGTTCCCATTTACTGTGATGTCTGTCTGGGAGTCCACTCACGCTGCAGTTCTTGCAAGAGAAGAATTTTGAATTTTCATCTCCTTCTTAACTAACCTCTCTCACTTCTTGCTTAAACTCAAAATAAAAAGGCCTGATGAAGAGCAAAAAGGAAATAGAGGAGATGCCAGGAGTCACAGTGAATCGCTATGCCGAAGGTAAGGGCTATGCAATGATGTTAAATGCAAAATATTTGCTTTTTTATATAAAAAGCCTGACATGGTGACCATTCTACAGTATTTCTGAACTCATTCTCAGTTACACAATTAAGTATTGTCTCTCCAACTAATATTTTCATGTGTAGAAATAGATTAGTTAATGGTTGTGAATGTAGCAGCGAGAGCTGAGAGAGGAAAGTGTGTTAATGATAAGTATAAGTCCCACAAATATACTTGGAGGTTCTTTAAACAGTTTGACCCAGTATTCCAATGATGCATTAATTTGAATCTTTAAGACTTAAAGTTACAGAACCGTGGAATATCAGATAGGTTAAGCGTGATGTTTATTGATCCATAGCACAGCTTTAAAATCTCAGTTCATGATGTACATGAGCTGCAGTGTGAGGACAGAATCAACAGAGGGTTGATTCTGTCCTCTCATCTGGAAAGTCAGCAAGCACAGTTTGTCCACACGTGTGTTCACATTTAATGTTTGACTGCAATAAGGATCACTGTAAGATCTGACATTCAATCGGTTAAACATTTATAGTTTTGTCAGAAATTACTTCAGTTGCTCTTATACGTCATTCACTGCTTAATTTCTGTCTGCTGTTACAGACTGTTTATAGATTTAACCTGAAATACGTAGGAAGTATTTTTATTCATTTTCCTTTGTATTTATTCTATTTTACACCTATAGCATTAGCCTTTCAGGGGTTTTGTAAGAGTGTTTGATCCAGTTTATGCCTTGAGGTTCTTGTGGAGTTTAACTTTATTAATGTTTCACAGAAACTGACTGACTTCATACAGTTCATATGAGCACACAGGTGAAAAACACACATACATAACCCACACATAATGACTAAACATTTCCTGTATCAGGTCAGACGGTATTACCAAGATGTTCTTCTTTATGTCTTAAAAATAAGAGTGATGTAATTCTTAATATTTTTTTCATTACTTTAATGAAATTCAGAAGAATAAACACACTGAACTTACATCACTGTACTATTATAAAAGTCCAGCCGTGGCTTTTTACATCTCTGATTAAGTCAAGTCATGTTTATATTTATAGAATATTTAAGCAACAAGGCAACTGGGCTCACAGTCAGTTGAGCCCAGGACTAAAAGGCCACTAAGTGATGAAGAAGCCATAAACATAACAGATTATGGTTTGCAAATGCACTCAGGGGCAAAGACCTTACATTTTAAAGATGTGTCCTGTGGACTGCTGAAAATTAAAATTATAACTAAAATTGTTTGGCCATTATTAGCATTGGTACAATTGAAGGGCGAAGGAAGGAGCCTGACAACAACTAACTGTGAAGTATGGTGGTGGCAGCATATTGCTGCAGGACAGTGTTTTACATAACATCAGATGAAAAGATTTTGGACAACACAAGTGTAAGATCTCAGTTAGGAATTTAAGTTTGGACTCAAATGGGTCTTCCAATTGGACAATGATCATAGTGTACTGCCAAATTGTTTACAAATTGGCTTTAGAACAACAAAGTACCATTATAAAGCCCTGATCTCAGTCCCATATATGTTCAAAGTTTTAAGTATGTGTTGTCAAATTGGCTACAAATTGGACTTACTGAATCCAGTTGTGGAGGAACAGATCAAAGTTCTAACAAATTGCTGCAAAAACCTTAAGATACTCACTCAATTTACCCCAATTACTGTATTTTCCGGACTATAAGTCGCACCGGAATATAAGTCGTACCAGCCATAAAATGCATAATAAAGAAGAAAAATACATATATAAGTTGCACTGGAGTATAAGACATTTTTGAGGGAAATAACAGGCTGAATAATTGTACGGTATGCTAATGTTACATGACAAACAACGACCTAAGAATGAGCCTGGTAAGTTAACATAACATATTAAGAGTTATTCAGATAACTATAGCATAAATAACATGCTAACAAGTTTACCAAACCAACCGTGTCACTCCAAATCACTAAGTCTTCATCTTCGTGTTGCTTTTAAAAAACTCTGATAACTCCGAAAATAGAATAACACAGGCCTAGAGCGCCCTCTTGTGGTTTAGTGTGAAAATAACACGTGATATGATATAACGATGTGTTAATTTCCACACATAAATCGCTCCGGAGCATAAGTCGCAGCCCCGGACAAACTATGAAAAAAACTGCGGCTTATAGTCCAGAAAACATGGTAATATGGCTTAAAGCATAATTGAATAGAAATGTAAATACTCATGTATGTAAAGTTGTTTATAAAAGAAACATTCAGTAATTGTTACTCTATAAGCATGTTGTTTCTATGGATTGAAATAAACATTTTTGCTCTCTTCAAAGATTTCCATATGGATTAGTTTATAATTAATCTCTCTCAAGACCATAATCAAGGTCACCCAAAACTGAAAGTTTGCACAATAAAAGGTTTAGGGATTAAAAATGAGATAACATGTTTTCTACAGACATTGCTGTTTGCATGACATGATAGGAAGATGATTCTTTGCTACTTCAGAAGAGACTCTGCTGCCATCTTGTGGCATAAAGATGACAGCAGGCTCACGTCCACTTTTATTTATTAAATTGTTAAGTTTGTTTGTTTAGTCATGAATCTGACAAGAACATTGTTTAGTTCATCGTTCTGATCTCCTGCACCTGCCACCACCATGTGATAAACTAAGCAGGATTCTTTGGATTTGTTTGCATCCACCACCACAATAAATCTCAAGCTCCCCTGCATGAAATAAAAACTTTTCTGATTGCATAAGGTATTTTCCACAACGACCTTTGGTGCTATTTACAATCAACCTGTAAAGTTTTTATAAGGATCGTAATTTGTAGCGCAGCAATGGCAGTGAGATCAAGTTTGTCTGGTGATCAAGAATGTTAGGGTTGGTTTTGTATTCTTGTTTAATGTGATTTTTTTTTCAGCTGAAAAAACTATCAATTTGTGCAAGGCTGACAGCTATTATATGTTTATAAGATAATTAGACTTTGCCAAAACAACACTGAGCTCAGTTTTCTTTTTACACCTCGTTATTCCCTCAGATTAATCTGAAAATTTACTTAAATCAATACTTTTTATGAAATTCTTTGAGTTAGTTTCATTGATTAAGTAATATTGCTTTTCCTTTTCAATTTTACATTTCTTTCACAGTTTTTGTGTTTTTTTAGATCTCATTTTTATTTAATTTATTCATTTTATCAAGAGTGTTTTCAGAGAATATATATGCATACTTATTTAATGCATCCTTTTTAAACCACAATGGCACTATATTGAATGCCCAACTTAGATTGCATCGTATTTCCAACTTTATAATGCTGTAGCAGTTGTTATCAGCTGATGGCGCTAGTGTACGGACTGCAGCATGGAGCCAACACCGAAATCAGAATAAATAACATTTGTCATCATTAGAATCTCATATATTGATATTCATTTAATAAAGGCCTTCAGAGAACAACTGCGTTTGCACTGACTACACAAATGGACTCGGGGTTATCTCTGCATTTCAGGATATCAGAAAGAAAAGGAATTCATGAGAATGCATTTCCCACTTTTCCTGTTTTATTAAAAAAAAAAAACATAAAAAAAAACATGCATAGTTTTCATTTTCAAAATTCTACATTTTGTCACATTCCATCCTCAAGAAATGCACTGCAATTTCTGGTTGCAATCTAACAAAACGTGAGTTCAAGGGCGTACTAGGCAGTGTACGACGAAGATAAGGCTATGGTTTCATATTATTAGTTAGTTTGAGATCAGAACATTTATGAGAAACAATTTCCACAGTTTTCAGAGTTGACAAACTAGTAATATTTACTGCTTTTAATAAGCCAGTGTGTCAAAAGGCTTGAGTGAGAAACTTTTTGCTTTTTAGTAACATTTTTCTGCAGCAACCCCTGAACCCCTTTTTTGAACACATACCCAAACAAGAGATAAGTCTGATCTGCTGATCTCATGTTAACAGAAAATCTCAGAGTTATGGAGTTATATAGTCTGTTAAACACTTATTTGTGTATTTCCATAAGCTTGAAAGTCCTTTTTGCTATTATGGACAATGTTTATTTGATGTAGCTTTTTGTGTCTTTGCACACTGCTATCAGAAAACTGTGATTGACCAAATTAAGTTGGGGTGTTGCTGTTGTTGCTCTTGACTGTTTTAGTTAAAGAAACTGTCCTTCTAAGCATAATATTAGCAGATTAATTATGTGTTTATAGAGAAAATGTATTTTTTAAACTGATTAATGCCACTGCTGATTGTTCTTTATCTAAGGTTTGAACTGTTGTGGCGGTATGAGATGTTGCTACGAAAAAAAAAAGACGACATAATATAGATGCATACCAAGATTGATTTCCTTTTGAATCAAGCAAACATTGGTCAAACCATGCTTGATTACTTATCATTTTTCAGGCAACGCTTAACAGCTTGACGAACCTATTGATGTTTATTGAATTTACTGGCAGTTTTGAATGCGAGTTAAATGTTCAGGTACACGGACATTCTGTCAGCAGCAGCGAGCCATCCCTCCAAAAATGTGCTGATCATGCTGAGGAATACGTGAGGAATTTTTTGAGTCAGTAAAAACATTTTGCCACAAATATAGTAAATTATGATACTGGTGCACCACGGGACGAGCACTCATCTAATGTTATAAACCTCATTGTAAGGTCCTAAAAGGAGGCTCCTATTGTGGCATCTGAAACTTAAGTTAAATGTTACAGAAACAAGAAATAAAAGAAAATACCTGTCTGTCTTTAGAAATATGTTATTGAAATGCTCTAGTTCTTAAACTCAAGAGTATAAAACAGAGAGGAAAAAAAAAAAAATGTTTCACATTCTCAATCTTTTTTCTCTGCCCTCCCCTCCCATGCTCTCCTGGAGGAGGTGCAGGGAGGTGACTTCACCTCAGTGTCCAAACCCATGATGTGTGTGTGGGAAAAATATTAAGAAAGAAAAACTAGTGGATGAAGGGAAGAGGGATAATGGGTTGACTCATGGAAAGCATCTTTATTGAAAGCCTGAAGAACATGAATTCCAAAAAAGTCCTCCATTTTGTTCCGTCTGGTGAGTTCACAGGGGTTTTAACGGGGCGAGAAGATCTTTTCATAATGCAACTTGAGCCAGCAGTGTCAAGTGTATGAGAAAGCCTGTTTACAGAACCCAGCTTTTTGTCTGAGTGAGATGTTAGTGTTTATTAAACAAAACTTTATGCACGGTATAAATTGTGGAAGAAATTCTAATTATTTTTATTTACTGTTTTTTTTTTTTTTTTTTTTTGACTTGTTCAGTCCTTATTTAGAAACCCCTTTGTTACAGAGGACAAAAAATATGTCTCATTGCCAGGAGGACATATGAGTCAATATTTACATCATAGCAATAAATGACACTTTCATCAAGTGTTTTAAAAAAAACAGGCAGAACCTAAATTTTCTTCTGTACAAATGCACTATAACTACAGAACAACAGCAACTTTTAAATGCTTGATTATTATACTTTATATTCATTCTTAATAAAGCAGCACTTGAGCAAAATCTTTGTTCAGATTGTCTCACCTTTAAATGCCAGGCTGTAAATTCTTTTGTCTCTCAGCTGGAACAGGATGATACGTTTCTTTGTTGTTTGTCTCCAAGAACTCTTAGTTGGAATGTGTCTGTGTTAGTTTGACCAAAGTACAAAATAGTACAAAGTACAAAATATATGTGTCCATCTTTCTGCTCCTCCATTAAAAAGTTAAGGTAGTACCCTGCTTAGTTTTTTTTTTCACTGGTCAAGGATTATCAAGATTAACTGGCAGAAAATGTTCTAATCTAGTGAATTCCAACTCTCATTTAGACAATTTCAAGACTAACATTGATGTAGTATAATAGTTCAGCTTGGAAAAAAAAATAGATTATTTACATTAAGCCTTTATCAGTCCCTTGCTTTTTACTTGATTTTATGATCAGACATAAAGGCTATTTATAAGTCACCCCTGTAATTACTGAGAAATGGCTCCTTAAATCCCATCTGTTGTACAGGGATTAGTGCCACATGTCAAATTAACCCCTTTGATGTCTAGTTTGGGTGAAAAGGCATTCAGATATGCTCTCTAGCTGTTATACTGCATCTGATGTGTCACTGATTAAAGTTGGTCCAGCAGTCAATTTCATGGATTCAGATAAACACACATTAGTCTGTCCTTATCTGCATCCTCTGAGGTGTTTGAGTGGAATGAGCTGCAGTTCCTGCTTCCTGGTATTTGTTTTATAACAATAAAGCATGTGAATGTGTACATTGTGAAATTTTGAACATTTCATGGTACATTAGAGGAACCTGAAATTTGAGTCATGTCTTTAGTAAAGTAGTTATTTTTATGTTATGGTTGGTTTTAGTATATTTAGGTTAATTTTAAGTAGTAATTTTTATGGTTTGTTAAGTTAACCCAACAGTTCTTGATGTTGTATCTGTCTCTCTTTTTCCCAGAGAATGAACAAGCATTCTTTTCTTTGTTTTTGCTCAAGGACATTCACTTTGCAGCCTCAGATAACACAGAGTCTGTGAATAATAAAACAATCCTTATTAAGTTGGACTTTTTGTTGAAGAAAATACCCTCAATACAGACACCCAGTCATGTTCAATAGCTTAGCAGGGTTACAGAATCTCAGATTCGAAGTTCAACAAACAGAAATTAATAAAAGACTAGTGAATCCTTTTATTTTGGTTGTCTAGGTATGTGTTTAATATTTATTGAGTCTTCTGTTGCCCAAACTTCGTCTTTTATCAAGTCTGGTCAGGTATCCTAATTTTTATTCAATCTTGTTGATAAACAGACAACAGAAAAGCACAGAAAACGTGCCTCCATTTCCACACTTAACACGGTGCACAACATATATCAAGATTATGACCAAGTGGGAAAATTTTTTTTATTGTTAAGGGAATTATGAAGTTTCCATATTCTAACCAGAGGTGGTAATTATAGCTCAATACATACCCCAGTCTGTATTGAGTCAAAGTTCTGAAACAAGTAAAGGTATTTTTTATTTTTATTCAATAGAAAGCAAAACTATAAGACATTTCTGACAATATTTTTATTCAAGGACACTGTTTTAATAGTTCTCAAAAGTAGCCTTTACTGAATTGAGCAGTTTTTATAGTATATAGTATTATAAAACAAGAAAATCACTTGAAATTGATTGGTGCTGCTGGTTTGGAGCTTTTCAATAAAATTGTGCCAACATTTAGTAATTAAAAAATGCTCAAAATACTTTGGACTTGTTTTGATGTACAAACAATCCAGCTTATCAGTTGTAATCAAATGTACGAAAAAGCAATTAGTAAAAATACATTACTTTTTGATGAATACCTATACATAAATTTGACAGAAAGGTCATTAGATATAAAATCTAATAATAATAATAATAATAATAATAATAATAATAATAATAGTTATTATTAGCTATAAAAAGAGACTAGAATTATAAACAGGGAAATAAGAATTTAAACCTTCTGGTACCATGAGAGGAAAGTGCTGTGAAACCTTTAATAAACAAGGTCAAAGAAGCAGAGCAGACTGTTTTGGTTTCCTCTGTGGAAAAAGTCACAGCTTAGCCTCACTGTTCTGTCCCAAGACTGCACCATGTTTGAGGTAGTGGGCCAGGTTGCCAGCAGACTCACTGGTAGAAGCTGGCAGGACAGCAGGTAAACAAAAACAATCTAATTTTCTTCCTGCACTCTCTTCTGACCAAACAACAGCAGGTAGAGGAGATAAAACTGTCATTTCCTACTTCTAATTGTCCTGCATATTTTTTTAAAGCCTAAGTGACACTTTTGTTAGCACAACACTTTAAAAATCATTATATTTCAATACCAATCTCTGCTGCATCTATCGTTGAGAGTATTAACGTTAAAGCTGACCATAGACTTTTAAAAATCTTGAAAATCCTCTGCACAGCTAAGTTAGGATCAAACTGCTTGTTGCGAAAAGGCCGTGGGTCCCCTGTTGTCTCCAGACTCCTGTGATGTGGAGGAGGCATGGGAATGTGAGGTCTAATCAGTTTTGAGATATGGCCTTGCTCCAGAGCCCCTGCAGCCAAATTCTGCCAAAGGCAAAAAAATAAAGAAAAATAAAGTCCCTTCAGCACAGCTGCAGCAGCACCTTGAAGATACATGATCGCCTATACAAACACTGCACACAGCTGGCATCAGGTTTTTGTTCTAACCAAATGTGAAAGAATTTTGCTGTTTTCTTAGCCTCCCAAATATTTTTCTGACCCACAACCACCATTCGCTTTTTAAGAAAATTCAAAGGTCAAGTTGTCACAGTGGGATCTAAATTATTCAGGAAGCTCAAATGGTAATGGGTAATTAGTAAACCTATTAATGAGAATTTTTACTCATGTGTGCAAGTTAGAGAAGGGTTAATAATTTTCAGGGGTACATGAACATGTTAGTTTATCATTTTTAAGAGAGCACCCTTATTGTAGGTGTTGTTAGGATTTCAACAGAGAGAAGACCACCCACCCCTATTGCAATCAGATAAATTAAACAAACTTACTTGAAAATATTGTAATTACACTGTATTTATGTTGCATTTATTCACTGTTGATAACCAATCAAAATAACATAAGGAAGATAGAAAATGATGCCTGGAAGTCACTGGTCAGTTGCCAGCTTAAATCCCACTATGTTTTCATGCTTTGCATAATAAACCATGAAAATACAACTAACAGCTAAAAAACCTAAATACCTTTAAAGAAAAGTAGTGTTAACATGTATTGAAAAACTTTAGATTAACAACAACTTTATCTGCTGGCAGAAATGTTTCCAGTTGTAGCACATAAAGATGGGAAAAAATAAAGTTTCTCTGAAAAAGCACTCCTACATTTTGAGACAGGTCCTCATACTGCTCAAAGTTTTGGATGATTAACTTTTTTCATCATTCTCCTCTGCGTAGAGTTCATATGATTCTAACCTTTCCATATTTGAAGTGAGGGATGGTGACTTTCCAGACAATACAAACAACAATAAAAATCTTTAATAAAAGAGACTGCCAGCTTGAAACTGAGCCTGAAGCTTCGTAAACATGTTTATTTTGTCACTTCCGCAGAGGCTCCATCCACTGGGAGGTCTAAGAATGGATATGTTTTCCAGGAGATGGGTATGTAGCTGCATCCACACATAATGTTTACTGATACTGCTTTTCTCATCCTGGTTCTCACCTCTTATGAACTTTATGTGCTCTACATTTCATCAAATATTATTTAAGGTATTTTCCTGTGGGATGATACATGCATCAATGTATTTAATTGGTTCTTTATGCTAATATCAAAGTTTCTCTTTGCTCACTGATTTCACATCCTGCTGTGAACAGCCGGTCCATTGTCTGTGTGGTGGAAGGTTAATTAATAGGTGAAAAACGAGGCAGGTGATCTCTGAGTTAATGATGAGTTGAAGGAATAATCATTACACAAAGCCGTGCTTGTGAAGGGTTAATTTTCTAATTCTGAGGCAGTTTCTCTTCCTCCCATAAAACTCGCAATCAAAAACCCATATTTATCTTCTATACATAAAGGAATTTACGAGAGGCTGCTGTTGTTATATTGCAGCATGTCTGGTTTGAGGGGGATTTTTTTATTGGGTCTCTCGCTCTCTCTCCCTCTTGCTGTTTTCTTGTCAACAGATGGCAAAGTGGAGGAAGGGCAGAATAAATTGTCCCTTACTGGAGATGCTGCTAATGTGGTTAGCATCCCATTGATTCAAAAAGCAGTTTTATCTCAGTGTGATCATAACGCAGCAGCTTCGGAGGCTCTCTAATGACATTTGCGGCTACTTTTATGCAATTATGTCCGTTGTAAAACAAATTATTTGTGCCAAAGCTGAAACTACAGAGTGAGATGTGTTTCAAAGACTGAGACTTGTTTGTTTTTTGTGTTTGCCCTTTAATGTTTTAATCCACAGAGCTGAAGGATGGAGAGAAGGAAGTTTCAGATCAGGACTCACCTACCATCAGTACAGACAACATTTATGAAAATGACATCCACCTCAGTGTTTCAGGTTTGTAAATGGGAGTTTCTTCTGGAAAGTGAACACTTGTGGATTTAGCAACTCAGGTCAACTAAGAAACAACAGAGAAATATTGCTTTAAATGAGGCATTAAAATAAACTGGAAATTTTAGAAAAAGTTTGGATATGATGACAAAATCTAAGCATTTTATTTGCTTCTCTTTATACAGATTCTGAAGGTCCGGGATATGGACTTTTAAACACAACAAGAAAAGTAAGATTTTATTTCTCAGTTTTTTTTTTTTTTTGAAAAAAACAAAAAAACTGCAAAACATTAAATGTTTTAAATCTAACTTCAAGATTCAAAAAACACAGCAAATTGCCTCTCATGTACAACATTGACTCAATGTAAACAGTTTCTGAACTGATACATGAATAAGGAATCTGGAATTTAAAGAAGGGCATAGTTTATTTTTATTACTCAGAACAAGCTGGAAAGACCAAGATCTCATTTTTTTTAAAGTTGTGTAAGATAAACAATGACAATAAAGAGCCATTGACATAATACTTTTGTTGTCTCAGAATGATAATCAAAAAGGGCCAAATGATCAAAAGTACTAAAATAGAGTCCAAAAAATATATCAGCATTCAGCAGCATAAATGGGTGACTGTGTAAAACCCAGGTGGAAAATAAATTGGGGTTTCTGAGAGAGGTAGCTGTAGTAACTGCCTGAAAAAAATCAGTTATTTTAACAAAGTCAGAGTGAAGTAAAGTGATTAGCAAAACTAGTTTTCAGCTTTCAATATTTCTGTGACATTTCTTGGAAGTACTGTAAATTATATCTCTTCAAGCACTCAGTTAAATTGAAATGTCTTGAGATCCGTTTCTCGTATAAGGCCCATAAGATGACCAATTTCCTTTTGCAGTTCTTAATCACATATATTCTGTTCTCCTTCCTATCAGTATGTAAAACCCATGAACTTCCAAGAGGAAGTGCGTGCCCACAGAGATCTGGACAGCTTTCTTTCTCAGGCAAGCATCCTTCTGGATGAAAAAGCTGCCACTCTGGATGAGGTTCTGAGACGAATGATTGCTCACATGGTGGAAGACGGCCAGGGCAACTGTGACGTAGAAGAGGTGATGAACTCGCTGTTCACAGATGCAGGAGGCAGAGATATTAATGGTGAGTGAAGAAAGGAAGTTTTCACAATTACTTTCTTGCAAAATAAAGATTAAAACCGTCTCATCTTTTCATTTGCTCTGCTTCTCCAGTTCACCTTCTGTTAGAGACTATTCAGGGTGTGACTGCTACTTCAACCGGTATTCATTATCAGCAGTCTTGGCTTTGTATTCTGTGAGTTTAGCTGTGACAATTATCCTTTCTTACCATGTTTGTGATCACAGAATATTTACATTCTACCATGGTGATGTCAGATCATTCAAAGTTTTAAATGCTACAGCATTCCTTTTTTTTTTTTTGTAAAGCTCCAATGTGAGAAACCTACAGAGGCGCCATGTTTGTATTACCCGACTGGAGAGGCCACAAAATTGGGGAGTCAACTGCTGCGAGGCCCGTTATGTTATCCTGATCCTCGCACCACTAAGAACGGTAAAGCAAAAACTGTAAACCAAATACTTTGAGCATCCTTGGGAACTTTGTATGAACAAACCTGAGCAAAAACATTTGAATAATTCCATTATTTTAATGATGAATTTGAATAGTTCTTTTATCAAATGATTATTTGAGTAGATTTTATCCCACAAGTCTTTGGTTAGTTTTATATTTATCAAAGATTCCACCTTCTGGGATATTATGATGTTGCTTGTGATTTTGAGAAGGCTACTGTAAACCTTATTTTTTTCACTGATCGAGAAATAAAGTCCTGTTTTCTAATCAATACATTGATCCAAATGTCTGCTTGGTCCAAAAGACCAATTGTCTTTTGGAGAAAAGTTTTATGGTCAAATGAGTAAAAGCTGGAGCAGCTGTCAGTCTATTAACTTGACTTACATACATTGTAAGTTGTACAAAATGACAACAAATGTTACCTGTCAAGCATGGTGGTGGTAGCAGCATGTTGTGACTAGAGGTACTCATAAATTGAACACAGTGGATAAAATAATGAAGAAGCAGGTCTGTGTCCAAATTAAAGGTAGATGGTGATCACTTGGACATAGTTGAATGTTCCAACAAATTCCAGTAATGATGTAATACAAACATAAGAATTGGTTTTAAGTAATGAAGCAGGTTAACTTTGGGGTTTTAGAGTGGCTCTGACCTCAACCCTATCAAAAATTGTTTCAATGAACAATTCTGCTGAGAATCATACTCAAACAGCAACCCAGAAAACTCCCCAGAAATGTGTTTATGACTACAAAAAGTTTTCTGTTAACATGGACGTTGCTCGGGGAAGCTGTATATCAGTGGAACTGTATGTTTTTTTTGGAGTTGGTATGTATAATTTTGACCATGTGTGGATTAGAGAAAGACAACAAACTCAGATTTGAGCAGCCATTTTTTTTGGTTTTTGAAAAATCATTGCGCTTAAGGATGATGTCTAGCAAAAAATGTGAGATTGAAAAAGTCCTATTATGTAAATAGGACACTTTCCGTCTGTTAAATTCCTTTTTATGAACAATGTTTTGCAGAAAAGCACCAAGACAGCTGTTGAACTGGGTAGGACATTTGCCACGATGTTCTCTGACATTGACTTCAGGCAAAGGCTTCTGGAGACCAAAACTCAGGAGGAGTTCAAACAGGAGCTGGTCTCCCAGCGACACCAGCTCTCTGTCGCCAGTGAGAAGAAAGTCGTAGAGGAAGTGGAGGACTCAGACCCACGAAGAGGAAAAGCACTCCAGGTGTGTAATAAAAGTGTAGACTCATAATACAGGCAGTTCTGTGTGTAATCAGTCTAGAATTTATTGCTATAAGAGACCATATATAGCTACAAAAGGGTGATAAATGAATGCCAAAACGCATTAACCAAAGGAACAAGAAGATGTCTGCTGGAACATCCTTATCCTTATACTACACTCTGTACTGACTTCTCAAACTCTCCAGATGTGGAGACCACCCTTGTGTTTTCTGGCTCTATCCAGGCATATAAAGATGTGGTGAAGTAAACTAGATGAGCCAAATTATCTGAGTATCCTGTTTGTACACTCTATTAGCTAGACTGGTAGAATGAGAAGCAGCTGGGCAACAGTACAAAAAAAAAAAAAAAGAAAAAACTGGCAACTCCTTCACTATGCTGAAGGCAAAATGTCTGCAGCTCAGTGCAACGATAAACTACTTCATTATATGGAGTTTTCAAATTTGGAGGAAATGTTTGTGTTAAGCAGGGGAAGAAGAAGGAACACCCAAAGGCTGAAAGGAGAGAACATACTGGTCTGGGTTGTAAAAAGGCTGCAGCTCCCAACAGGTTGTTGATCTGACTGGGCTGAAAACAACACTTTGCATTGTAGCTGTCAGGCTGCCTCTTACACTGTGATTTAATTCCAGGATTGTAAACTACAAACCAAACAAAATAATCTGGTACATTTGTTTTTATGCTCATTTTATACTTGCACATCATTTAAACACCTTATTTAGCATGCATATAGAAAAATTGTATTTCCAAATATGAAGCATACACTCAAATTGTCATCACTCTTGGTGATTAACCAGGACATTTCCCAATCTAATGTCTACATTTCATTATAGGTATTTTAAAAATTACCCACATTTTGATTGATTTAGCATTCTTTTTCAAAAAAATTGTAGATTCACAATATGTTTTCTTGATAATTGAATCGTAAACTCGCTCAACGTTTTTTTAAAAATAAAGTTGCAAACATCCTTCAAAGTCTTGGTCACACAAGAAATGATTTGCTTGATTAGGAATACTCTGAAGTCAGTATTAAAAAAAAGGTCTTAGATAGATGTGGAAATTTTCAGTCAAAAGCATTTGTAAAACACTGAAAAGAAAAAACTGTATTTGATTACAATCGTAACCATACCAGAAACTTTGTAGAAACAAGCATATATCTGACCTGTTACAAAAGGTCTTCAATCTGTTTCAAGATCTCACTGTTAAAGTTTAGCTGAACAAATCATGGAAAGTCTCCAGGAAAGAGAAATAGCTAAACAGAGAGGCTCTGGGCCAGTTATGCTTTCCATGGGAAAGAAATGTGAAAAGTAGACAAAGATAATGGCAGCAATAGATCTCTCTTTAGCTTAACTGCAGGAAAGAAACATAGCTACACACAGAAACACTGGGCCAGAGGTACTTTGTATAGTACAGACAAACAAAAGCCTTTAAATTGCTGTTATATTCTGCTTTGTGTCTCACAGTGCAGAGATTTCTTCAGAGCCGGTCGAGGTGTTTATGATGACCTTCGTCGGCGACTGCCTCTTTATCCTTCAGACTTCACAGACGGTGTGACAATATTGTAAATTTCTTTTTTTTGATAAGTTTCTGTTTGAGGTTTTTACATCTTTGTTTGACCAATTAACAGGGATGACAGGGAAGGATCGCTGTTTACTGAAATATACCACCACAGCTATCTTCCTCTACATTGCCATTCTCCTGCCTGCAATTGCTTTTGGTTCTCTGAATGATGAAAGCACAAGAGGGGAAATAGGTATTGACATTATCTTTATTATTATCTGATACATCACTATTTTTATGTATCACATGCAAAATTATGGTTGTTTTTTGCATGGACAGATGTTCAGAAGACCATTGTTGGCCAAAGCATTGGAGGAGTGATCTACTCTCTGTTTGCTGGTTCCCCTCTGGTCATTCCTCTGACCACTGCCCCACTGGCCATTTTCATCAGTGGTGTGTGTTGTTCTGTAATTCTTTTTAAAAAAGAAAATAAAAACAGAAGTGGACTTCATTTTACCAGATAATTTTTTGATTAAATCAACAGAAAAACAAAACATTTTACAGTTTACACACAAAGATTCATAGAAAGGCTGAAAAACTGCTATGATATTAAGACAGATAATTACACATTTTTCCAAGTAGTTTTACAGGAAAAACTTTTCTGATTTTGAAAAAAAAACATATTTACGAGTTCTGTCTTGTATACATAATTCATAGTTATCAGGGGTATCTGTGATGACTACGGCCTGGACTTTGATGCTTTCTATGCCTGCATCGGTTTATGGAACAGCTTCTTCCTTATCCTCGGGGGCTTATTCAATGTCAGCTTGATGATGAAACTCTTCAAACGGTGAATACACAACATGACTCCTTTTCTCCTTACAGACTTTGATTTGTAACACATTAAAAGAACCATTGACCCCTGGGGCCACTTACTGAAGTGAAATCAATAATAAGAAAAAGTTTTGTTTGTTATAATGTTCTGGCTTCGCCATCATTAATCAGTGTTTTTTGTTGGTATACCTTCTGTTTAGGTTGCCTTGAATAGGTTGTTATGTCTGTGTTTTTGAAAATAAAAACATAAAACATGACTTGTTATTCTTTTTTCTTGTCTTTATCTCATAGCTCAACAGAAGAGGTCATTGCATTGTTCATCTCCATAGCTTTTGTTGGAGATGCAGTGAAAGGCACCGTCAAAAGTAAGTCTAGAAAAGCTCTGGATACATTGGCCATTTTGTGAATCTGTCCTTTATAGATAATGTTGACTAGAAAACATGGTTAATCACATATCTTCTCAGGTATTGAAAAATACTGATTACTCAAATTACTCAAATAAAATGTAAAAATATTGTCAAGTTACAAGAAACGCTCCTTAAGACAAAAATTTCCAACAATAATAAGCAAATTTGTATGTCAGTTTCCCAAATATTCTTACTAACCTCTCACATCCTTTTCCACAGTTTTTGAACACTTTTATTATGGGCCAACATTGGCAACCACAAACAAAACGGTGGTGCTTCAGCAGATAAATGAGATTCTGGATGGGTTTGAGAACCGAACATCCACCAAGCTGGAGCATAAAATTGGGACCAACATGTCACTGTTTGAACATTCAGAAGAGAAAATATTAGTCTTCCTGCCAGAGACGCTGGTGGAATGCACAAGAGAAAGGCCCATTCTCTGTCTGCTGCTCATGTTGGGGACTTTGTGGCTGGGTTACGCACTCTACCTCATCAAGAGGAGGTATGGTTCCATTTCTCAATTTGAAGGCTTGTTCCTCCACCTGGTTTATACTTTGCTTGAAACAAACTTAATTTGAATAAAGTTTTAAGTATTGTATTTCACTATTGACACTAGCATAATAGAATTTGAATACTAAGTAAGCCAGGTTTACATTGATTCTTTGAACATACCAATAATTTCTAGATTGCAACACCTTATACAACTTAGACAAGTTATTTTGATACATTATTTTAAAAAGACAAAATCTTCCTTCTATTCTATTTTAACTTCTATGTTAGGCCAGTTAGGATTAACTTTTTCTTTTTTTAAATATTTAATAAGTGTTAGAATGGGGGGAAGTATTTTTTAAGCACTTTCTTTAAATTCAAAAGTTTACACACAATTTCTTAGTATTTGTTCAGATTGGATTTTGAACTAAATTTTCTGGGTATCCTTTCACAAACATCTCCCAAAATGGATGTTTTGCTCAGAACTGGTATAACTGAGTCAGGTTTGTTGGTTACTTTCATCTTTCTGCCTCTCCCCTGAAAATTTGTGATTTTGGAGCTTTGTTACTAAAATATTGACTTTGGAGTCTTTAAACCTCAGAAATGATTTAGTGGAACGCTTAGGATCCCTGTCCATCTTAAACACCATTTTTTTGGCCTTTTGGCTAAGATGATGCATCAACATTGGTACATAATGTTTCATCTTAATGCTGTATATTGTAATGTGCTTCCTGCTGCTTAACACCCACACGTCACATTGCTACCTCCATAAATGCTATATTTGGATTGTTCTTCCAAATTTGAACATTTTCAGCATGGTCAGCCAATTCAGTTTTAGTTTCATCAGATGTCTCCAAAATTAAGGTTTTGATTTTGGAGTTATGTGTTCTTCCTTTGATGAATGGCATTTCAGCTCATATCAGCGTATTAGTGGATAAAAACACTCTCTCACCAGGTTCGGCCAGCATTTTGAAAAGTTTTTTTGCTTTACCTGTCTCCTCCCTGAGTGGTATTTTTTCTGAACATCAGAATTGTAAATTAAATCATAAAAGACTCCAGGGTGAACCTCTACAACCGGCTGTGAAAGGCATTTTAAACAATGGCTGCAAGACCAAACTGCATTCTCTAGAGCAGTGTTTCTCTGCTATCCTTTATCTTTCGTATGCAACTCTTCTCCAGTATGCCTAATTCAAAAACCATTTCCTGCTGCATGCCATCAAGTGCTGAAGAAACCTGCTAATCGTACTTATTTCAGTAATGTGAATATGAAAAAACCCTAAAACATGCAGGATAGTGGGCCCTGAAGTAACTGGTTTGAGAAATAGTGCTCTAGATTTATTGCTCTTGAATAAATATTAACGAGAGAAGGTATAAATGTTAAAAAAAGGTGCACCGCCCTTTAAATGCCTTCTAAGTAAAGGCAATGTTTCCTTCGTATTGCATCAGTTTAGGCTGGCATGAGAAAAGGAGGGGGCATTACATCAGCTCTCGCTTTCAGTTCAAAGTATCTCAGCAATCTTTTTGCTCACATCAGATTGGTAAATAGACTTTTTAAAAATAATTTTAGCTTCCTTTTAAATAACGATCTAAAGCAACTTGAAGAATCATTATAGAGATAAATAAATTCAGCATTCACTAAAACATTAGGGCTGCACGTTTCCATGGGGAGTTTGAAGAGCATCTGTTTATGCTCTTACTCTGGCACCATTAAGTTATTAAACACATTTACACATTTGTTCTGTCAGCAGGAAGTCTTAGTGACAAATTACTTTGCAGTTTTACTAAAATTGACTTTTGTAACAAACATGATACTAGAGGCAGCAAAAGAATCTCATTTTACTAAAAGAAAAAACAAAAAGTCACTTTCCATACCGCAGGCAGGAAGCAACAAGCTATTTATGGATTTTAAATGATTTTCTGTAAAATAAAACTTGAAAAAGATTCACATTACAAACAGACATGTAATGTTCATAACTTTTTGTGCCAGCCTGACTTGACTTGTTTTGTTATTGTTTTCATCTTAAAAGAGTGAGCACAGCAGCAACCAGTGTGAATACCATCCAGTCTTGTATAACACACTGCATAAAAGTTATAGAAAGTTGCACTATGTGATGCTTTATTCCCCATGCAGCCCGTACCTGAACGGTAAAATCAGAGACGTGGTGTCTGACTGTGCCTTGCCAATCTCTGTGGTGATATTCTCCTTCATTGGCTCCTATCTTTTCATTGACATACAGCGTGAGTACAGAGCCGTCGAATCAAAGCATTGATAGAAGATTACCCTTGAGGTTTATACACACAACCTTGGCACATAACACCTTTTGTGATTCAACGCTTCTGTGGCTTTTGATGTATTCAAAAGACAAGAATATTAATGTTCCCTAAACAACACCTGCATGCAGGAAAGGATCCTGATTTTAATTTCACTTTTTTGTTTGTGCTGTGCATGTGTTTATAATATATTTTCTCTCTTATAAGTTCCTGTATTCAGTGTCCATGATGGTCCAATCTTCAAGTACCCAGCATTTGAAAACCTGTCAGGTCTGACTTCACTTGCCGCGATCGGACTTGGTTTCCTGCTTGCACTGCTTATCTTTATCGACCAGAACATCGTCATCTCACTTACACATGTACCAGAACACAAGTAAGGCTCCAGTTTGATGTTTGAAT
This sequence comes from Poeciliopsis prolifica, assembly GCF_027474105.1. Lineage (NCBI taxonomy): Eukaryota > Metazoa > Chordata > Actinopteri > Cyprinodontiformes > Poeciliidae > Poeciliopsis > Poeciliopsis prolifica. The sequence goes on from NW_026562381.1 coordinate 139,173, forward strand.
ACAGCAGCAAGACAAGAAAGTATGACAGCAATTATGTCCTATCCTTTTTCTCTGTAATAGCTTCTGAATTAGAACAGATGCACTCCTCCTTCTACACTTACAAACAAGTTGGAGCGTTATGTGTGTGTATGCACATTTTCACCAGGTTGTTAAAAGGCACAGCATTCCACTGGGACTTAATGCTGACTGGCTTCATCAACATCCTCATGTCTTGTCTGGGGTTGCCATGGATGCACGCTGCCTTTCCTCATTCCTCCCTACACGCCCGTCAGCTTGCCAAAGTAGAACAGCACGTAGAGAACGGACATGTCTACACAACGTGAGTAAAGTTAAAACAGGGCCCCCCGAAAAATCTAAATGGTACTAATGTTTTTCTCACTATCCAAGGAAGACAGAAGACAATTTCTGCATGTTACTGAAACAGAAATTAGAAGTATTTGCAATTTTATAAAAAAATGAAGCAAAGTTTGGTCATAAGTGGTTTAAGGTTTTGCTCTTGGAGAAAGCTGAAGCTCTATCTCAGTCTTATGTTTTTGTGGGGTCCAGCCCTCGAGGATTGTAGTTGCCAAACTGCTGCCAAACAATACAGCAGCATACCAACCTAACCTATATTACTGCAAATGAAGTTAAGCAATACAAAATCCTTTCAACCCTGAAAGTTAAAATTTTCTACTATGTAGGACACGTCAGCCAACCAATATAGTTCACTTAATTTCTTCACTGCTAAAAATAAACCACATTCTTATCAAGGTGAGCATCAGTACTTTGATAAAGCTGGTTCTTTTAGCTTTGTTCTGTCCTTTTAGGATCGTTGTCAAGGAGACGCGTCTAACCTCACTAGTAGCGAACATCCTGATCGGCCTGTCTGCATTCATGCTCCCTATTCCTCTTCAGTGGATCCCCAAACCCGTCCTCTACGGCCTCTTCCTTTACATTGCAGCCACCTCACTCGATGGAAATCAGATGGTAGATCGCATGACCTTGTTGCTGAAGGAGCAGGTGAGCAGAAAGACCACGAAATGTTTGGTTCACCCATCTAGTGATAACTAACTAAGATACATCTTTCTACAACTTAGTTATTGATTGCTGTGTGCTCAATTACAATAATGACAAATACTGGGATTCAAAAATAGTGCATACAAAAGAAATGACAAAACAAAAACATGTCGATTTAGATTTTTAAGTATCAAAGACCTTAGACAAAAATGGAGGACTATATTTTCTGGCTATAATAACAACAATAATGTCTGAAATAGAGGAAACATTGCCGTAATACAACGGTGCTGTGTGTGCTAGATTATCTTGCTACAACAAAGACTTGTCTCTTTCTCTATCCATTTCGAATTTGTGAAATAACAAATATTATAAGATGGGGTCAGCAGCAGTTTTCATATGGTTGAATGTGGCTCATTGTCCAGGCCAGCACAACCTTGATGAGGATTTTATTTTATTTTTTTAACAAATCAGCCATTTGTGCTCCAAAGTTATTGTACCCATCTTATTTGCATGTATCCAGTGCTCTGCATAGCATAGTCATTGTAATAAAAGTTAATTAAACTGCAAATGGCTGAAGTTGGTATGCGGTTTACACTTCTGGATCAGGCACAGAAGAAAAGAGCTACTAAAGTCTTATTTCTGATACAGAACCGTCATGTTACTAAATTCACAAAACAATGCCTTTGCTTTCAAAGATGACAACATTTGTAATCTTTTACAGATGACATTCAGAAAAGCTCCTAACTACACAACATTTACACAACACCCAACTAGCCTACTATGCTACGCAGCTGCACATGAAATTATTCATTACAAAACTTTGGGTACAAATGAGAGAAAAAAATATATTTTTCAAAACTTCATCTGATTGCCAGTGTGCATCATTTGTAATTCCACCCTGGGCTATTGCTATTACATTGAACTCAATCTAATTTAATACAGAATATTAACTGTATGATCCACTTCCCATCTGTCTAGACATCTTACCCTCCGACCCACTACATACGCCGTGTACCTCAGAGAAAAGTGCACTACTTCACAGCAGTGCAGATGATCCAGCTGATCATCTTGTGTGCATTTGGGATGTATCCTCTGCCCTACATGAAGATGGTGTTTCCTCTGCTGATGATCCTCCTGGTCCCTATTAGGTGAGACATTCACAGCCAGCAGGGGGCAGAATGGCTTCAAAAAGCCTTTGACCAATTTTACTCAGAATTATTTTGACTGTGGAGTAAGTTTATATAATATAACATTACTAAATATATAGTATATATAATAATTTTATGTACACACACAAGTTTATATACTTTATTTTTTTACCTCAGACCTAATCTCTACACCTCCCAACTTATAAAAGAAATGACTCAGAAAAATAAAATGTGACATTTTTGTGGTTTCAACAAGTTGCCTTCATGATCACTTGTTTCAAATAAGAAAATAATCACTTTAATGTGTTGTGTTTTTTGATCTCAGGATCAGCTTGCTTCCTCGAATGATTGAAGCCAAGTATCTGGACATCATGGATTCCCAGTACATTTAGGCCAGCTGGTCAAACTTGTGAAAAGATGGAAGACAGATGGGAACAGACTGACAAGTTAATTAAGGTTTTAGTCACCAACGTACCTACAAGATTTTGCCTAAAGTACGTACTAGTGACAAACTTCTTTTCCATAAACTTCACTGCAACTATAACTGGCTTCAATCTGAAGCATTTCTGCAGTTCATTGGCACTCTCATAGGTAGAAAAAACACACATATACACACAGATAAACATAGGTGTTTATCACTTTTTAAATGAATAAAAGTCTTAATTGTTTTATTCAGATATTATATTTTTAAATGAGGGTTGCTTCTGTTTTAATTCACATGCTGATGAGGTGACTTCACTACAAGCAATTTGACATAAAACATCTTAACACTTAAAAATGATCACCTCTTGTAAGCAGATGTTCATTTAGTTATGAAGCTTTTATTCTGATGAGTCACATAATGTACTATATGCTGTGACAAATTGTTTTTTATTTAAATTTTGTAGGGTTGAATGAAAAGGCTGTGAACCAAACTGGTTTAACACACTTTACCACAATACATTTATATTTTTCAAAGAGAAATATGCAGAGACTATTTTTTGCAATTCAAGTCTGAAAATACAAAATCATCCCACTGCAGGACTCTTGTAGTTTGGTGGAGGACTGCTGTGAGTATTTTGATTTAAAAAGGACACCGATAGATGGCAGTGGAGGATCACGCTTCATATATTAAAATTCCACCTTGTGTAGGGGTGTTTGCGTGCGTGTGTGTGTATTATTCATTGTGATACAGAGACAAGGATATATTCATGGCAGCCTTCATCTTGTAAAAGAAACGGTGATAATGAAGTTATGACCACCCAGTTATTAAGTATGAGTGGTTTCCAAATGTCACCAGGCTTATATGATCAGACATCTAATTTGTTTCATGTGTTTGTTTTTCTGCACAGCCACTTTTCTAATCCAACACCTGCATTATTTGTCTGTTTTCATCAAAACCTTCATTAATACTTCAACGTTGTCAAAGCAGCTGCTGTTTTCTATTTTAACTGTCTGTACTCAGTGAGTTCCATATATATATATATATATATATATATATATATATATATATATATATATATATATATATATATATATATATATATATGTAGAAATGTGTGTTTGATGTGAACTTCAATAAAATTCAAAGCATTCACATTCACAAGCTGTCCACCGTAAACGCCATGAGACAATAAGTGGCTTTTAAAACAATCAGAGAGAGCAGAAAGTGAGTGTTTTCTTTCAGAAGATTTATTTGCTTAAAGAAAAATACCCGGTGTTGCACAAATTTTATGTATCTATAAAATTCTAACATTCAAAGACTCAAGAAAATATTACTGTTTGAAAATGAATTAGTTGCTCATCTGAAAAACTGAATTAAAAAATTGAGAAAGGAGATCCACTATATCAAAACACAACATGTTTCAAGAAGCTGGAATGTTGTATTGAAGTAAAAAATACATTCCATGCAACTATTTGGTTTATTCTCATCAGGGAAGCAAGTCAGAGTGTAAACAGGTTAGTTTTGTACACACAAAGTCAAAGTCACATAATGATACTTTTTTTTTTAAATCATACACGCCTTTGGGAGAATCAGACTTTGCTTCCGATGGGCAATGAGAAAGCAATTATTTAATGCTACAAAAACACAAAAGGACTTAATCAGTTTTTTTATGCATTTTATTTTACTTTGAAAAATTTCATGTAATTTTCTCTGAATGTTTTGACAGATATCTACATGGTAGACTAGGGTTGGACGGCCTCCTTGTTGTCCCTGTTAGCTTTAAAAGGTGTTTCTGCATAGAGTTTGAACATTCTCTCTGGATTTTCTCCAAATACTCTAACTTCATCTTCCAGAACAACAAGCTTGTTTAGTTAATTGGCTTTGCTAGATTGCCCTTTGGTGTGAATTAAGGAATGTGCACATGTCTGTTTTGTTGTGTTGTCTATCTCATTGCTGGCTTGTAATGGACCAATTTCCAATAGGGAACAATGCAGGTTGGCAATCCTGATAAGAAATAAGCTGGTATGGAAAGTGGGTGAATTTTCCTGCTGTACTGCTAAAATAAACATTTTATGTAAAAAATAATAATAATTGAAGTTCTTGAAGCTTACAAAACGCATGAATGTGAATATGTTGAATCCATATATTTCTCTGCAATTTTTAGTAGCATTTTTTATTAAACATTTTTTAATAGTTAATATATTTGATGCATTTAAATCCTCAGCGTACTTTGCCCTTGAACCATGTCCACATACCCTGCAGAGGGAAATAAATTTAAGTCATTGAAGTGAACTAGTTTTGCACAGAAGAATTTCTTCCTGCATCCAAATAAAAGGGCAGGTTTAAACAGGAAGCCTTAACGGTTGAAATCACATCATGATGACCTTCATGTGTTGCTCTGAAGTCTCAGTTCAACAGCAATGTGAACCATTTTCAGGAATCAGTGGAGAAATCCAGACAATCCTGCCATGGCTTCACTGAGATTGGTTCTCTAGAGGGATTTGAATCCCTTGGGGAAAAAACGAGGCACAGAAGATGCTACTGTCACCACCAAGATGCATTAACTTCTTGGTCACCATACAGATGCTGTCAATTAATTTGCCTTCACACCAATACTAAGTTTCATTTGTCTGACAACTATACAGAACACCTCAGCCTTATCTGAAATCTCCGCTGAATAAATTGTGTTTTCTTTCTGGGCAGGTAGTGCCCAGCATCTTCATTAGTCGTTTCCTGCACATTTCTAATGGCCTTTAGGTTCCCGTATTGCCTTGTCTACCTGTCGTCTCCTGCACATTAAGGAGGTGTCACCAGCAGAGTCTGTGTGCCCCTGGTAGCCTCTCAAGTCAGAGAAATTTCAACGTTCCTCTACACTGCCTCCCTCTGACACCAGTCAGCTCAGCCCGACGGTGCAGGATAGCTAGAGAAAATGAGCCTCTCTGTCCCAGACAAATACAGAGTAGCAGCTCATAATTATTAACTTACATGAGTCCATAAAATATATCTTTCTTCCCAAAATGACAGATCATTTTATCATGATTCAAAATGTGAACCAGCTTTAGAATAAAACAGAAACTATGCAAGATTCTAAAGGATTATATCCAACATAATGCAATTTATTCCTTGTGATTTTTTTGCTTATTGCAAACTGAGGTAAAGTTCCATGACTTACTTGGACCATTGGCCAGTTGAGTGGTCCAATTTGAGACAAGCCTCATCTATTAGACAAACGGTTTGCAATTTACTGATCTGCAAAATAATTCCAGATAGTCATCTTTCCGAAATAATGCTTAACCATTTCCAAGAACGAGAAGTTCACATTTGAAATATCATCTGCATAAAAAAGGTGAAAGCTACAACTACTGCTTTTCTTTTCAATGCAACTCAGCAAATTTATGATTTGCACTGTTTCTTTCCAGCAGTAAGACATTCTCCTTATCTACTTGTGTTGCTTTGAACATTGGTATTTAGTATTTTAATTGAAGCCTGTGCTGTTGGTTTTAGATATTTTTTTTTCTTTATTTTATTTTTCTGAGCACCGCTCAGTGTCGCATCGGAGTAAATTTTTAGTCATCCAATAATGGGAAGATTCCGAACTTTCTTTCTTGAAAATAATTTCTCAACTCAACAATTAGATAGTAATTTTTTTAAAACAGCTCCCATTTCAGGTTTTTGGGAGACCACAAAAGCATCGAAAACTAGAGCAACTGCAAGTGTCTTAATGGCATGTGTTTGTTGGTTACCCATTAGATTTTCTGAGGTGTAAAGGTGGTTTTAGCATTTTAGAGTATTACCACTACTAAATGGCCTGTACTTGTACAATATAAGGCAAATTTAGGGACACATCTTGTGAGCTATAAATCTTTGTAATGTGGGATTTAAAAAAATGTCACAGACTAGTGAATATATTTACAAGTGTTTGTGAAGTTTGGTATGAAAAAGCAACAGAAAAACAGGCTCCTTTTTTCCATTATTTTGGTGAAATGAAATTTTCTTAAATAGGATATTCTGCCTTTTTGTATAAGTCATATAACTCAAACTCATTATGGAACAACAATTCATAGTGACACTTCAAGTGTTCAAAATATACTATTGTGAGAGTTCTGCATATTTTTTGAAGATAAAAATTAATACAAAATCTCAGCGTTCTCATTGCAAGTGCAAAGGCTCAAAATGGATGGATTGATCTAACTTTTGACCAACAATTTATCACCTTAATGAAGTCAGCACTTGTAACACTTTTGAATAAAATTCTAGACATTTCCAGAGTGCATAGAAGCTCTTTAATCATAATGTAAACAATGACATGACCCTAATTGTTGTTTTAAAAATTCAATTAGATCTGGCAGATCCGGACAAATTGAAGCAGTTCTTAATAAATGGTTATGTGAAGACAAAGGTACTCCACTAAAAGAGCAGAATATCAAGTCTAAAGAGTTGTGTGTTCAAAAAATGTTTCCTTTAATTATGCTAGAGAACATACAAAGTGACACAGGCTCCCTGGTGTGAGAGTTTGTCTGCATGTCTTAAACAGAGACAGCATCAGAAGGAAGCTCTTTTCGTCAGAGTAAGTGTGAAGATGGAACCCCGTAGAGAAGACAAAACAGAGTCGACTATTTTTGCTCTATTTTTTTTTACATCGTATAACACAATTTATTATATATTTTTAGAATAACAGATGGTGAACTTATTTGGTTATTTTAAATACTCAGCAACATTACGTGGATATTGTTAATTATTAAGCTTTGATGTTGATAAAGTGACACATTTGTATTCCTTCTTTGGTCAGCAGCTTCTGAGCTTAACACAGCCAACAACAAGACAGCATGAAAAGGACTTTCACACACAAATGAACAAAGGCATTCTCACACATGCTCTCACCTCCCAATATTCACACTTCTGCTTGCACTTCGTTTTTATTACCCTCGTACTTAATTCTTCAATGTTTTTTTCGTCAAGCTGCTTGCGAAGAAAATTCTGACTTCCTGAAACCCTCCACTGACAGAATGTGGCGACCTCGACAAGACAGCGGGCATGAATAAGCTCATCAGAGAGTGCGGAAATGGGGATGCATGAAATAATTAGAAGGCAATAACAGCAGAAGGGCAGAAGCTGAGACGCACCAAGGCAGCAAAGATCTCCCGGTTCTCAGAGGAGCAGTCGAGATCTCAAAGGTTAGCACTAACAAGATATTGACCACAGGGAAGGTCAGGAGCTGCAGTGCTTTGTGCTGCATCAGGATAAAGCACTGCAGCTACTGTTCATGACCTCTATGATGAGTGACATGCAACATGGAGCCATTACTGCAATACATTTAGCAAAAAAAAAAGAAAAAAAATCCTGCACGTGGCTGTGGCTTATGCTGTAATCAGAAACTGACAAAATGTTCAAGAGAATATTCATAAATTTCACACCATGAAACCGAATAAATAGCCAGGTTAATAAAAAGCATGATTAAATGGTGGGATGAAAATCAGTGGTAGAAATACATTTGGTTGTTACACAAAGCTGGACCCACTTATCGCAAGAAAGAAAAAGTGTTTTTTGTTTTCTTACTCTTTTTAAAATCTTACACACATTTAGTTTTCAGTAACAAATAAGCAAGAAAACAACCTTCCATTACAACACTTAACTCCTAACTCCCATTAGGAGGACCAGTTACTTCCCACCAAGGAATTAACTGGTCAGGACCTTTTTCTGCCTCAGGGATTTGTAGATCCAAGAGCCATTATGTTTAACAAAATAATAAAAGTTGTAAATTCTGGAAACCTGTTGATTAATCCCACTTTAAAACACGTCAGCACATTGTGGCTTTTAGGGGTGTTTTAAAACCGTTGCAGAATAGTGTAATTCAAATTGTACATTGTATAAATCTGAAGAAACAACTTTAGAATGAAAACCATTAGTGTGACTAAACCTATTTAAATTCTCACTGTATTGAGAGGAGCGTAACATTATAGAGCTGTTGATCACCAAATGCTGAAACTTAAATTCTCAAACTAAAGTTTGAGCTCTACAGAAAGCCCTAGGTCAGGACTGAAGTCAGTGTTTTGATCTGACAAATATATTCAATAATTACAGCAAGTATTAAATTCAATACAATTAGGTTTATTTGACAGGGACAGACAAACCTTAACATAGACAAACTGAATAAAAAAGCAATGCCATGCTGAAATCATAATGCTTGCAGTGTAAGCTCATTTGTAGCACTTTTCAAATAAGGGGCAGTAAGGGGCAATTGAGGAATTACTTCAACAAATTATGTTTAAAGCAGTAAAAAAGGACAAAAGCTTAATATTTTTTGAAATATTTTAGAGAGTCAGACTGCTTCTTTTGGATATTCTATAAAAATGCCCAACTAAATCAACAACTGATTATTCATTAATCAGGGTCATCGTGGTGCTAGAAGTGTAAATGCCGCAGCAGTAACCTGGCACACAGCGGGCCCATATGTCACCACTGCAGGGAATCAAACCGATGTCACTATGCTGTCCAGTATGTGTGTGTTTGTGTGTAGAGCTGGTTGTTACCTAGGTTCCTAAAAACTGCAGCTAGTAACAGATGTCTCCGTCCTGGCTCTAAGCAGATGGACATGAAAGGCTAAAATGATTCCAGAGGATAAACAAATCAGTCAAGCAAACGTTTTAATTGAATTGTCTAAATATGACATAACTGGTTGCAAATGTCAAATCTCATCTTTTTAACTTCAACATGCAGTTAAATAAGTAATCCACTTGACTAAATGTGAAACTTAAAGTTGAATATGACTACTCATATTCTGTTATAATGGTTTTCTGACCTCAAAGTACAGACTTTTCTATGACAAATACAAGCTGTTGTTACTCATTAAAGCTCTGTGATACTGGACTTCTCCAAAGAATATCATCCAACCCATCTGTTTCGCCCTTTAATGAATCATAAAAAAAGGTAATCCTGCAGAAAACTGCTTGTTTACGAATCGCAGTGATGAGAGCAGAGGAAAGATGAAACTTACAAAGTCACACCTAAATTTTGATGTTTTCTTCACTGACTTAGTTTTTTTTATATATATATATATATATATATATATATATATATATATATATATATATATATATATATATATATATATAAATATATATATATATATATATATATATATATATATATATATATATATATATTATATATATATATATATATATGTATATATAATTTTTTTGTTTGTTTCATTTCATTTTTAAATAAGAACATGCTTTGAGGTTTCTAATAAAAAATTTATATCTTAGGACACACAAACTCATATATTTATTTATTCAGACTAGAAAAACCGTGTTTACTCAAGATATTCAAAAACTGAAGTGCACCAGTAGACAATAGGCAAAATAGTACCAAGCAGCTTCACACAAAGGTAAAGTTTTTAAACCAAAAGTAAAAATAAGAGAATTTGACTGTACAATAAAGGCAAATTTATTAAATGAGAATATTCAGTATTTTAAAACAACACAGATTAACAAAAATGTGCAACTGAGTAAGATGAATCAAAATATAAATGCATTTAAAAACATTCTGATTACAAGAAATTACAAAAACTGTGCATTTATGTGATGTAAACACTTATTGAGTTGGTTTGTGCAAAATCATGAGTTTGTTTGGAGCAGTGATGTTGTAAAGTCCAGCAGCTGCTGGGAGGATTAAATCCATTAATGCTCCTTTGGGCACCTAAGATGCAGCAGTCTGTCCCAATCCTGGCTGAAGAAGAGACTCCTTTCAGCTTTTAATATTGATGCAGCTTTTCTTGGAATTATAATTCATTGAATAACACATAGCAGCACATTTTTGTGAAGTGATAGAAAAAAAAAGGATTTTAAATCATTTACAAAAAATGTTAAGTGTGGTGGTCATTTGCATTCATCCCATTTTGACTCCAAAAGTTAAAATTCAGACACAGATGCTAAATTTCTTTGTGGCGTAATTCTAATGCTGAACAGCTTTAAAATCATGATGATGTGGCGAGTCCATTCTCCAGCCGAGAGAGAGAAGCTGGTCAGAATTAGTGGGAAGATGATGCTGGATAACAGGAAATGCAAAACAATCCTGGAAGAGAACTTGATTCAGGTTGGAAGCGACTCCAGATTTGGTCAAAGGATAACCTACCCCAGCAGTTTTAAACATACAAAAGCTACAAAGCAATGGTTTAGATCAAAACATTTTCATGTGTCAGTTCATATCTCACTGACAAATATGTACATATATCCATGTCGACTTTTCTCATACCACGTGTCGGTTTTCTTTCACGTCTGATATTTGCACTAATTTGCTCTTTTGTTATTTAAGCTCTTCTGCAAAACACCTGGTTGTTTTAGGTGTCACTGGAAAAATCCAAGCATTATAGTATGATTTAAAATCCCTTAACCAAAACTAAAGTATGCAAAAAATCAAGTCCAAATACTTGCACCAGTCGGTGTCCTATTCTCTCCCACCTGTTTATTTTTTCTCTTGATGAATTGACCATAGACTCTTACTTGGTGCTTAACTCCAACTTTTTGGTTCAACTTCATTAGCAACACATAGTCACTAACATGTCAGTCCAGAAAAGTTTACAAAGTACTTTGTAATGCTTTGGGATACCAGTGAACCACACTGGGAGCCATTATTCACCATTAGGAAAAAGACAGAACAGTGGTAAACATTCCATAGGAGCCAAACCTACCATTATCAGTACAACGGACCACTTAAAGCTCATCCAGAACAGCATCTAAGAGCACTGCAGACCTCACTTTCCTCATGTAAGACCAGTGTGCAAGACTCGATGCATGTCAACTGTATGAATGGATATGATGCCACATGATGCAGCTATTTTGCCGGTTATTTCTGATATAGATATTATATCAGAAATAACAAGGTTTTTCATCTGGTCAAATAAAGACCAGTATTATAAAAGAAAGACTGAGCAAAATACACATCTGTGGGAGAGTTTAAAGACCCAAAGCCACTGTTGTTCAAAAATAGCTTTGCTCAAAATTATGAAAAAAACTTTTTATCTAGTATTAAGCCATGGTCACTGGAGACAGGCACAGCTCTTTTGTTATTGCAATATGTTTTTTTTTTTTGTTGACTGTTAATGAATTAGTATTATCAAATCAAATTCTAAAGGATGCTGAAAACAATATTAAAATGAATAGACAGTAATTTCAAACCCACTGCCGTCATCTGGCCACAAAAAAAACTCTTCCATCTTTCCTTTTCACTTCCCCTTTCATTTTGTGTTGAAGAGAAAAGTTAAAGTTATATGAAACTGTTCATTTGCATTTATTAGGGTGTAAAGAAAAGGTGTAGAGTCCTAACTTGCCCCCTCTTTGTCCTGAAAAAAGAAATCTTTTCCCAGAGGAACTCTATGTCCCCTTTTTATCGCAGTGTTCCCGAAACGTCTGTTTCAAACAAGACATAAAGAAGAGTATCTGATTTTGTTATGAGTAAGTCTGCAGATCTTTTAAAGAGGCTGAAACCATCATTAACTATTTTTAGACCAATTAAAAGTTTAGTTTGAAAAAAGGTAGAAAATGATAATAATAATAATAATAATAATAATAATAATAATAATAATAATAATAATTTTTATTATTATTATTATTATTATTATTATTATTATTATTATTATTACACAACAATAATAATAATAATTATTATTTTTTTAAAAAAACTATATGTGCTTCTTGCTGACAGAAGTTCTCACAATCTAACCTGCATCTGCAACAATGAGCAGCAAGCAAATGCCCACTGTTGATACAAGCTCATCCAGTCGACATGATTGCTGAAAGTCAATGACTTGGTGTAATCTGCTATGTTTTTCTTGACAGAAAACTTTTTAATCAATTTCAATGATTAAATAAATTTGACTGCATACTTTCTTTAGTTATATCAATTGGAATCTATCTCCATAACTGAATTGAATTAGCTTTTTAAGTGAAGTGCCTTCAGAAACGTGTTGTGAGTTGCCGCTATGAAGTGAATTGAATTCGACAATCTTTTTGTCTTTTGACAACATTTTTAAAACATTCTTTTGTAGAATTAAACCTTATTGGATTTATCAAGGTGGGATTTTTGTGGTTTAAGTTCATTACTCAATAGGTAAACCACGTAGCAGCGGGTGGTATAAACAGCAATCTAATTAGTGCTACACATTTCAGTATTTGCCTTCAAACCATTAAAAGAACTAATGTGACTAATTATGAACAAACTAATAATTATCCAATTTCATCAACAAAAGAAAATGTTTCAGGGAGTCTTTAAGAGCAGTAGCTTTCATTTTCTGCCAAAGTAATGCCCAGTATTGTGGAATGCCTTCCTGAAAGGTTCCTTTGTTTGGACTTCCTGGACTATAACACAAATTTCAAGATAAGAAATATGGTATTTGATTCTGTTACAGAATGGCACTGTGTGCCTCAAAATTCATAGCACCAATAAGACCAATCTGTTCAAATTATTTAAATGTTACACATGTGTTTTCTAGCTAAAAGGGTTGTGAAAGCCCATGCAAGTGTTCTTTTTTAGTTGCTTTAGTTATATTAGTTATCTTAGTTTCATCTTGTACAAGTTTATATGAAACAAAGTAAAGAAAAGTCTAAAAAGCATTTGCTAATTTGTTTTAACTTTTGTGTTGCCATCATGAGGAGACATGGCCACTATTACATTTTCTCTCCCCAAAAAACATTTTGCACTCTCCATCCCCTCAGATGTCCATATCTTTCCACTGTTTGATGTGTGACAAGTAACTGTGAATATTCACTGCATAATTAGAATGCAGCACTGCATTCATGCAATGTAAAAAAAAAAAAAAAAGGATCAACAACTGTCTACCCTTTTCCTCTGGCAAGCTCTCTTCCACACAATGTCCAAGTGGGGAAGTGAGTGACTGGATGGTTCAAGACACAGAGATAACAAATGATCAAAACAGGTAGGAAGGAACTTGTTGCAAGCTGAAACATGGCCACCAGTCTGAATTATCAATACCTGTCTGATGTGTAAATTCAACACATGCAACACATAAATTCTGCTGTATAAATTACAGCAGTAATACAAGCAAGGCTGCTGCAGGTAACAACAAAAATAAAATAAAAAAATATGTGTTAAATGTGTTAAACATAAAGAAGATAATGAAAAATCAAAAGGTTAAATTCAAAAAGACAAGTGAGAGAGTAATGCTAAATCTAGCTGATGTTTATAAGATCTTGTGAAAGTCTGATATACAGACTCAAGGGTATAAGTACTCTTTGCAAAGAATATGTGTTTTGAATAGCTAATGTGCCTAACATAATAGTAAATCAAGATGTCTGCTTTTCTTGTTGCTGTCTAATCAGGTCAGAGTGGTTTTGTTCTACAAAGAGAGTCTGAGCAAGTTTCCATTTACGTGTGAAGATTTACTCTATGCGTATCTGTCTACGAGGCAGTAAAAGTCCTCCATTTCCTAACCCAATTGTGTCTAGGTGATTTATTCAGTGACCAGTGCAGCCAGTACTCTGTGATGACTGGCCACCAATGATATGTCATGTCAGTGGAGCAATACAGGGAGCAGAGGAGCGGGAACAAGAAGAGAAATATGCAAGAAAAAAGGAAAGACAAACGTTATGCAAGACTCAGAATTTTATTTTTTATTTTTTCTGCTTCCACTGACTTGATTAGCACTTCGTTCGCTCCTGCTGTCATCCTGCTTTAACATCTCAAGCTGGAGTTCATTAGAAAAATGAGAGGCAATGTCAATGAGAAACAAGTCACCCAGTAATGCAATCAGACACGCCAAAACTCACTCTGTATCCTTCCATGGTTGCTCCAGACACACACCAATGAACGCACATAAAAACAAGCCTCAACTGGAGCAACAGCAATGACACTTAGTTTGAATAGCTAATGTTCAAAAATGTTAAAGACTTTTCTTTTTAACATTTGAATACGATGACAACATTCAAAGAAATATGACTATCAATAAAATAGAAACAATTTACATATAAGACACTATTTAAATATATATATATATATATATATATATATATATATATATATATATATATATATAATATATATATATATATATATATATATATATATATATATATATATATATATATATATAATTTTGTCGTCAACAATAAATTAAAGTATAAAGTAGAACAATATTAATGTAGCCTGTTCAGAGATTGCACCATCTTCTTTGTCTGAAAATCCCAAAAACAGAGTTAACTATATTCAGGCCTAAAGTTTTAAAAATGATTTACACTCTGGACTGACTTTATGGATAAAAACCAGTAAGAAAATGACTTTTCTGCTCTTGTTCACAATGATGCATGAATACAGATCTTGGTAGACAGAAAATGAAAGATTTGTTTGGGTATTGATTTAGTTTTTTCTAAAGATATGCAGACATATTTTTCTGTTTCACACACCAATACAGAGGTGATTCTTTCAAATATCTGCAATCCAGGCAGATATTTCCATTCACCAGCACGATGGAAGAGAAAAACAAAAGTAACAGTGTTAAACAAATTTATTCTGATTATCCAGGGAGTAAATTTGCAAATTGGACCATACTTTCTAAAAGTAGAATTTACTTTTTCCAAAGTAAAATCAAGTTTTAGGGTTTGTGATTAATCTCAAAGCTTTATAGCTTTGAGAAAGTATGAAAAATGAAAAGAGGCATGCATATACAAAACATCCTGATACTCTAATACAAATAAAGCCTCTGGTAAGGCACAGAGGAAACCGATAACGTCACTGTAACCTCAGGATAAAACAAGAATACTAGAATCTGAAAATTTTCTCTGAAGTTTATTGATGAAAATATTCTCTTGTAAAATCACATCAAATTTGTACGCAGTAAGTAATGTACTGTAGTACTCTGGGAGCTTCGCAGCAACAAAAACAGAAAAAAGAAAAGAAAAGAGATTCTGGTCTGTAGTTCAACATACTTTAAATAAAAAAAGGGTAAAAAACTTGATTTGTGTACAGAAAGAATCTTCATAAACTTCAGTAACAAAGCCATTAAAGATAAGCTAAGCAAAATAAAATATGCAATCATGTAGGTCGACATGTATATGTGTTAGATAATTAAACATAATTGTAATATATATGTTATTTATATCTAGGTTAACTTGATTGTACAAATGTGTTTCTTTGATCAATAGTAACTATTTTGTGTTTAAAACATGAAATGTTAATTGGGAATACAGTCTGTTTTTCATTTAATCTTGTCCAGTTAAAGTTTCCTTTTTTGTTTGCCTTTGACATCGCTATCCAACTTTGCTAATGAGATACTTCAAAATGTGCATAAAACATGAAGCAGGACTTTTTAACTGACCCCATCATTAAATATGCATTAGTTTGTTTGGCTGAATTCAAAGCACTCATCAGCTCCTCTTTTGTTGCATTTCAGGGAAAAAATGTAGCTGTCTGCTGAAAACCCATATTATTAAGCCTGAATGGCTGTTCCCATGGAAACCACAAGTGTCCCCAAATCGACCAAGACTAAAATCTGAAGCTATTCTTCTGTATTGTTCTTTTCTTCTACAGTTCATATCAATAATAATTGTTAAAAAAAAAAAAAAAACAATAAAATGTTGCGGTGAGTTTGTGTGTTATCTCATTACTTTTTGGAGTTTTCATTAAAATGCTTGGAATTGTGGCCTTTTGGAGAAATTTCTAATGTTCTTTTATCAGTCTGAGTGAATTTATGTTACTTGACGCGAATGCATCAGAATATTCTCAAAGTGGTTGATTTGTGTCTTGTCTCTAAAATGTAAAGTAAAACTAATTAAGAGTGGAAGGAAACAAACTTCTTTGGCTTACTTTGTGTTTTCCTTTGCTTTCTAAGCATTTGAATTCAGCAGGTCATGCTTTACTGCCCTCAGTGTATAGATTTGGTTCTTCAGCTGCTGTTTGCCCTCCACACACCTCTCAAGTCCTGCCTTTTGCTCCATCAATCCACCCCTCACTCTTAGCGGTTGAAGAAGAAGATTGGTAACTTATTGATGTTCACGGCATTGCCTCCCCCTGCGCTGATCTCCTCTGCAACAAAGGCAGAGTAAGAAAGAGTGATTGAAAGTTTTAAGACTTTGGTCTTCATTTAGGTTGAATTAAAAAGTTGAACAGAAAGAGAACAAAACAAAGTCTACCAGATCGGCTCCTTCATCAGCTTCTTTCACAGCAGTACTGAGCAAGTCGTCAATTACAGTGATGATGTGCAGTGCATGTCAAGTGAGGAGAAAATTGAGCCCTGGTCTGGGAATGAGGAGTCAGGGGTGATTTAGCTGGTCAGTAAAGTAGCTGTGTGTCTAATGAGCTGCTCTGCATGTCAAGGAATTTATTCCCACCAAGTATGTTTCTTGTGAATCCTATCTAGATGGATTTAATGTCCAATTAGAGTCTATTTCCTGCATAATTAAATAGTTTGTTTTTGCTCTTTGGGATCTAAAGATGGCATGTTGGAAGTATTGTACAATGATTATAGAAATTCAGAAATCTGTCACCACATGTAAGCAGCTGGATGAGAAAAAAAGTGGATTTAGACACAAAATTTACTACCAGAAGAAAACTAAAATAAGATTTTTTTTTTCATCACAATCAGTTTTGCTCATTTTGAGAAGCAGGGAGCTCAGGGCTCAGCACTGATGAGGCATTAAGATTTCAGTTCTGATGAACTATGGCCCACTGAGGACAAGAGTGTCTCAAAAGGTTTTCACACAGAATGTGAGCAGGTAACCATGATTATCTCACTGTTTTGTAAGCATACAGGTTTTGGAAATGATATATTTATCCTTCGCAGTGGCATGTTTATCCTCCATATATAACAATGGCTGAACATGTCAGTTTTAACTTGAAGAGACAACAGAACATTCATCCTACAATAGAACAACAAAAAAATTTTTACATTTTAATGTAAGTGTGTATCATTATAAAATCCATCTGACTCGCTCAGTTTGCTGCTGCAGCTAGGTGACATGTTGTCTTGCGTGAAAAGTGTTTTGACAAAAAGGTGTCAACTTAATGAAAGGGAAAACTGGGGAGTCAGTAGGGAGGCTGTGCATCCCAAATGTTTTAGGTAACAAGGTGAACATAAGTGCTCTCCTAAATGTCATTCAAAGTGTGTGGGAGAGTTACAAACATGATGAATTCATAGACAAGAAAACAGAGTGGATTTCAAACAAAGAATAAAAAAATTTGTCTTAGATGTACGGTTGACATATTTCAAATAATTGCAATGAAACTGTCAAATTATATTCAGTATGTATCCATACTGATGGATACATCAGTATGGGAAAACTTCTGCATCATTTCTATGCCACTCCTTAATTAAGAAACAGCAAACTGACTGGGGCAATTTAGCATCACAGAATGTTGTAAAGAAAACTATCTATTCCTTGTGGACTGCTGACAAAGAACACAACACCCCATCTGATTGAATACATACATTTTATTTGTTAAAAGTCTTTGAAGACTGCAATGCTTCTTTTCTAGTGAAAAGAACTAATATTCAATCAAATACAAAAGTAAACTCACTCTGATTCCAAATAAACACTTGCACTAAATCACACTATGGTCATGATAACGGGGTTTCTTTCTTCTAAACCATAAATTAGTGTGACTAAAAAGCGATATGACAAATCAGTTTAAGGAAGGAAGCTCATCTCCTACACTTTACACTACTAAACGAGCAGTTCCTCTGTCTCTAATAACTCAGCATACATTTGCATGAGGATGACACTGATTATTTATTTTGAGCTGTACCTTTCAGCCATTTCTTGTTTAAACAGTGGGTAGGATACAATCAATTTTGTCCGGCCCACTTAATTCTGATTTGTCTCAACAGTGAAAGGCAGGAAACATCCTGACAGTTCAACAGGGCATCGGAAACACATGGGACAAAAGACTCACTAAACTGGATCCAAATTAACTTTACACATTTTAAACCATAGCAGGGGGTCCCAAAATGTATATACTATTTCAAATTTTACCCCATTTGAGTTAATTTTCTCTACTTCTAGAGGCCGTTGACTGAGCTTATACTATTAAGATAATGTTCTCCTCTGTTTTCTTCGGTGTTGGACTGTATCTCTGTCACAGATCCACTCACTTGTGTTGTCTCTAACTTTCTCTTTCCCACAGAAATGACTTGTTAGGACATGCTATGGTGGCGTAGGGGATAACGCAAACCACACTTAGAAGTCTTGAGTCCTCGACGTGGCCGTTGCGGGTTCGACTCTCGGATCCCACGGTATTTGCCGCATGTCTTCCCCCTCTCCTTATCCACCTACTTACTGTCATATAAGGTACACTAGAGCCTGCAAAAAAAATTACTTGTTAGTCCATCCTTTTGTTTGTGTGTGGCAAAACTTCATTTAATTTATGTCTAAAATGTGGCTTGAAATTACATAAATAACCTGAACTGAATGACATTATGTGGTGAGCAGTACATATGTTGTCTGTCAACACCTAAAACTTGGAGTGGATTGGCTCTTGAAGAGTGGAAATGAACACTGCTGGTTTGTATGCAACAGAATAAAAACTCACTGAGTGAAAGGAGCACAAGGATTGTCTTCTGCACCCTAAAGCAACCTTTGCCCACTGCACTGTGAAAATTATGTCTCCAGACAGTGATGAATAAAACACAGTTAGATGATACCTTCAAAGACGTTTTCAAGGACTAAAAACAGAAATAAAATTTACAAAAAATAAAAGAAAAACAGAATGGGTAAGATGTTTACCAGTTTAAATCAATAATGGAGAGCAAGCATCGGTGTGGAACCCAGGGGAAAAAAATAGAAGAAAAACATGGACAGGGTAAAAGGACAGCTGACAGCTTAAAAGGCATCGAGACAAGACTATGTGTACTGTACAGTCAAACAGAGTTGACAAGGTGCCAAGAGACAGGTAAAACTCAGGGCAGAGCAGACTGACAAAAAAAGAACAGAATTAACCCTGACAAGAGACACTCAACGTTAAAATGGAGCAGGGATCTCAAGCTGGTTTGCCACGCGGTTCTTGATTTGTGAAAAGGTAGAATGTTTTTTAGGGTTCAGAGTAAACTTCTTGTATTTGTGAAAGAACGGATTAATAAAAACATTACATTTCTATCCTTGAAAAAGACTATATGAAGAATCAGTAGAATCATTAAAAGTATTTTGAAACTTTTCTCAGACATAAGTCCAGATATAACATGTGTTCATTTGTAAAATGTAATGTAAACATTCAGAAATAATGTGTACATCAACGTTTTTTCATTAAGTTTCTTAAGCTTGTGGAAATGCTTCATTAATTAACCAATACTCTGAGCTTATGAGGATAATAACAAAATATTTTTGTATATATAATTTACCAAATGTATCATTCATTAATGAATAACCTAATTGATCTATTGAAAAAAGCTATTGTTTTTCTATTAATTTGCATTAGCGTGCTGCAATACATTATGATATTTTTTCACTGTCACACTTACACATCACAGTTAGTGGGCGGCACCGACACCAAGACATTTGGTGCTGATTGGCCAAGCATGATCTATTTTATGAGACACTTTGACACAAACTATGAAAAAGATTCAACAGATAGTGATATAATACATCATTTCACCTTTTGTAATGATTTGACATTAAATTTTTAGGTATTTAATCAGTTATTGAAATATTTAGAAACTTGGGAATGTATTAAAAAATTTTCATTTTTACTATTTATGTTGAGTTTTGAAATAATAAAGTCATTTCATAATGAATTTATAGATAACATTTTGGCTCCTTGCAAATCTGCTGCGGCCATGAGTCTCGGCTATTATTTTCATTGTCACAAGCTTGTGATTTGTTGATCCTCATAATGAACACACACATTATATTAATATATTTAAGATAGAACAATGTGTGTTGTTCTGACTGCTGAAAAATGTCTGTAAACATGACTGAACTCCTAACCTGGACATTCAGTGATGAATGTGGCAGTTCTAGCATTTGGACCACAGGGTGTTTGTCCCACAGATAGTCAGGAAGCCAAGGAAGAGGAGAGGTTGATATTGATTCAGATCTATTACAAAAGAAAAGAAAATGTTTGGGCCAGACTGTGACCAGTATGCCCCTCTGTTTACTCTTTGGTCCAGAGAGAAATGGTACAAAGAGCAAAGTCATACACAGAGAAAAACACTAAATCTCTATGCTTGAAACAAAATTGCCACTACATAATTCTTAAGCTATTAAGTGACTAAAACGTCTTTACAGATTCTCTCTAAAACATTAGTTAAATCTTACTTAGTCCAATCAAATCACATATCCTTTTAATCTGTTAAAAATGTGGAAAACTTACCCAAATCAACAACATGGTTTGTAGGTTGAGTATTATGCACTGACACCACACAGGAAAAAAATGACATGAAGAAATGAGAAGAGTCAGACAAAAATCTAAGTGAAAGTGCGAGCTATGTCGATTTTTTAACAAACGGGGAAAAAATAATCATTATCCCAAACAACAGCACAATGTTCCTGATCATGGTAGTTTATAGCTTCCATTCCCAGCAAAGCACATGGTGAAACCAGGTAAACGTTTCTTTCAACTTGTACTATTACAGCATCATTACTTAAGGTTTTATGGAAAAATTTTAACAAATTTGAGGAAAACATTATTTTTTTTTAACTTTAGCAAGCAAAGCAAAGAACATAATGTTTTAAGAACATAAGGAGAATAGTACATATATTGTGATTAATATGCTTGTCTAATACACCATAAAACTAAAGCGCCCTTTTTTGTTTTGACAAATATAAATCTCAAAATGCCTTAATTGCTCCACAATGTAGTATAATAGTGTTCAGATTAGAATTTTCTACAAAAGGTGATCACATGTAGTCCAGAATCAGGAGTTATTAAAACCTCAGGTTTGAGGCATGAAGAGGGCTCAAGTGCAGAGACAAACTATGGCAAAGTTGAGCACTTTCACAATAAAACTAAATAAGATCAACTTTTTGGGTGAAAATCACAAAAAA
The DNA here is from genome assembly GCF_027474105.1 of Poeciliopsis prolifica. NCBI lineage: Eukaryota > Metazoa > Chordata > Actinopteri > Cyprinodontiformes > Poeciliidae > Poeciliopsis > Poeciliopsis prolifica. The sequence goes on from NW_026562381.1 coordinate 160,730, forward strand.
AGAGGAAGCCCGGGATTATAGACAAAAAAGATGCAGGCAGAGCAGGTTATCGAATGCAGGCAGTGAGTGAAGCAAGTAACGGAGGAATCTAGAAAGAACCATGACAAATCAGACGCTAAAACACAGAGGCAGAGGTGGAAACTTACGAAGAAACCAAATGAGCTAATCAGAGGCAAAGAAGAACAGTTGTGGCAGATTGAAGGTAGAAAAACTCAGGGGGGAAACCTAATTAACAAAAGAGAGCTGAGCTAAAACTCAAGAAACAAACCAGGGAAAAACACCACCACTGAGAGAAGAGAACTAAATCCAGTTGCACCAAGAGCAGAACACAAGAATGAACAAAGAACGTAAACAGAAATCCTCAAATAGAAAGTCAATTCTAGCACTATTGCACAACAAGGAAATGGAGTAAAATATGGCTACACCTAACAAGTATATATAAATAATCAAGAAACTGTCGAAACACAAACAACTGAAAACCAAAAAAAAACAGACATGCATGGGAATCTTAGAATATTAATAATTTCTATCACAAGAGGATAGAAAATATTCTCTTATGACATTTTCAGACCACAAATTCTGAAACAGTCTGAAAGTTGTGCTAGCCTCTTTAGCATTTATTCAACAAAGGGTTGTAAATGGGTGTGACAACATCTTTATTAACTATCCGTCAATGCAAACTGTACTTCCAACTTTTCAGTAAGGAAAATAGCTACTGGCTGTCCAATAAGTTGCTCAAAGTCTGTAAACAATGTAATTATGTTGGCATAATTGACCATGCACATAAAATTGCATGTGTGCAATTATGTAGCAGAGACAATATTGCATGACAAAACCTACAAATGAGTTCATTTAGCCGGTCTATAAAATGACAAATCAAGATTATTTATTGTCATCATACAACCATAACAAATTTTTTGTTGAAACATTGACTCTGAATCTACACATGACACGCTTAAGAAAAGAACAGCCTCCTTAGAAGATATTCTTTAAAAAAATAAAACACCTATAAAGAAAATACTCTCACAACATGGTGGCAGATTGAATAAACAGCATATTTTTGTAAGAGATTAAGCTTTAATTTACAAAATCTATATCGCAAACATCATGTTTGAGACCACATGAACTTGATGCCCTTGTTATGCAGTTAAAATGATACTTTTTCTCACTAAATAATTTTCTATTAACAATTATGTCCTTTTGTCCTTTACATTTTTGAGGCAACTGTGCTAAAGGAGTTAATTTGCCTCAGAGCCAAGAACTGAGCTCATAATCACTGGTTTTGTGAGAAATATAAAATCATTTGGAATAACATGAAAATACCATGACCTTCCCTTTGGGCACTGTTAGTCTTAAGGTTTTCCTAACAGTTAATCCCTTATAAACACACACACACAAATATTTGTCTATTAGAGCAACTGAGTTTTGTAGATTCAGTTTCTGTCTTCTTTCTTCTGTTTAAGGCTACATACAAAAACACAAAGAGACCGACATCTATAAAACAAGAAAGTAAATCAGGGGTATGAAGAATACATCATAGATTGATACATCATTTTTTTAAAAATGATTAAATCCTGGATTTAAAGCAAATACAAACCTACATTGTTTCAAATCAATTACATTTATTTTTCAGTGTTTATCTCTTTTTTTTAAAAGAAAAAATATAAGGTTTTAAATCAAAGTGAAAAAAACTAAACTTGAAATAAAAGGTGGGATTATGACACACTATAAAATCAATGATAATGAGCTGAACATGAACAACAGGATCGCACCGTGAAGTTACTCAAAAACAGAGCTGTCTATTAAAATGCATGATGTATCCATTTTTTTCAAATGTTCTCTGTGTTTGATTTAATAATGTCATGAATGTTTTACTATCATTTGTGTTTTGCTGGTATAAAAACCTTCTTGGTTGTTTGTGGCAGGAAGGGGGTATTACTGCTTGAGACCTGCTGGTGCAATTATATAAAAATAATAAGGCTTTGTTGAAACTAAAGTGCAAGAAAGAAATTGAACATTATGAAACACTTGAAGTAAGACATCTAACAATAAAAATTGTTTGTTGCTCCAGTTGGCAGTTACTCTTGTAATCACTTGCATTTTACCTGAAAGCTAGTGGAGTTTAGAGATGATGGAGCAAACAGTCTGGATGGTATTGTGCAAATTTTTTATGCCATCAATTTATTTCCATGACCCAGAATTTATTGAACTTTTTTGGTGATCAATAGCTCTTTGGATTTCTGAAGGTGGGTGTAGGTTTGTTTTTGTTTTTTGCGGGGGAATCTAGTTTTTTTTTTTTTTTTTTTTACTCATCTTCTGTCCAATTCTTCTACTTGACAAATACAGATATAGTGTGTGCTCAAAGGAAAGAGAGAAAAGTCACAATGTAGGGGAAAAAAATTTCAGGCCCATAAAAATAATCCAGTGTAGAATCTGAAAACTACAGTAGAGATTAGTCATGTATTTATTTGGATGTAATAACCCTACATGTGACTGTGCTTTATATATATTTTGGTTGCAGTCTGTGGTACATAGATAATATAGCACAGACAATCTATACCTTGCCAGGCTCAGACAGTAAAAACGTCCCAGTTGTTGATTTACATTTTGTTAAACACAAGAGGATTTTCAGCAGCAGTTCTACCAAACAGCCAGATTTAATTGGTCTGTGCTCAGTGCTACAGACCATGCCCTCTAATGCAAAGGCTACCAACAATACACTGGAGAGTTGTGGCGGTCTGTAGAACCACTGTGCCCCAACTAACAACAGATCAATATCTGGGGGTTAAAGTGTAAAGTATGATTAATGTATCAGCTTCAACGTTGATAGCTCCCAGTAGTGATTGTGAATGCTTGTTAATGTCATAGATCTATTTTGGGGAATTTATTAGCATTTTCCAAGCTCAGCTGGGGAAAGGACAGAATTAAAGTTGTTCACTTTTAATACTGTATATGGATATTTACAAAGAACACTGACATATGGGAAGAAAATGTTTCAGCCAAATACTGTGACAGCTGGAGTTGTGATGATGTGTTTTATATGTTTTTCTAGGGCAAATCATAAACCTGCTTTTGGGGAAATATAAATATGTTGTTTAGACATCTACAAATGGACCCCCACTTTAACTTTGGCATATAATATCTTCATTTCTTGTTTTATGGGTTAGATTTACTCTAAAGAACTTTATTTCAAAACCCTTAGTTGATTGAACAAACAAAGGGTGCTCCGCCAGAAATTAAAGTGACCAGAGAGCCCATTAATCAGAAGCATTTGCTATAGTTAAAGTAGGCTTCGTCTGAGAGGAAATTGTGATGAGAAGAGCAATGTGTTGTCAGATGATGTGGGGAAAATATGAGATGGATGACCTCAAGCTCCTTTTCAAGTGCAAAAACTGTTAACAATTTTCATCCAGATGATGGTGAGCACAAAACATTGGACTTATACAAAAAAAAATCCTTACAAACTCAAAAACACACAAAAAAACACACTGCACATAAACTAAAACTCTCAATACCCATGAAACAAAATATTTTGTTTCATGCAGTTTTCAAACAATTGACTGGATTATATTTCTGACATCTTTATGTCCTCTATAACAGACAAAAATAACTTTTCACTTGTTCCAATAGGATCAATGGTAACCTTTTTTTTCCATACAGTTGACAGAAAACTGTTTTGACATGTGATGTTTCACCATCTTGTGTCAGATTTACATTTGAAATGGTTTTAAACATACTTTGACTCACAAGCCTCATCTGAAAGCATATTCTCAGTCATAGGATATGGCTGTAAATACAACCTCAAACATTATGCACATGTACAGCCTCACCAATATTTAGATAAACATCCCGCAAAAAGCTGCAGAGAATCCACACGCTTTGAATAGCCATCAAAAAGCTTCTAGCATCCTCGGTGGAAATGTGACCACTCTCCCTATCAGAAATAGTAGGCTTCATTTAAATTTGCTGGCTTGCAGACCCTAGGCTCAACTTAGCTGAAATTCTTTTTCAAGTTTACATGACAAACATATGTCTTTGGTGTCATCTTATATAATTCTTCAAAGTCCCAAATTGCAGCTTTTCTCCAAAGCTGCAGGAAATGTAGCTGAACTGATGTCACACACTGCTTCAATTACTGAAAACATTCAGATTTTCAGTGATAACTTCTAAGACTTTCAGAGTCTCTTATGCGCTTCACAAGATTTTGCAAAATGATTGCAATGCAATTTTAATCTCATTTGATGCCATGACAAAATAAATTCCACATCATTATATATCTTAATTTGAAGATATCCTAATTCTAATCTAATCCTACTATTTATTTTTTACCTAGAAACATTAAATGAACTTTGAAGTTTTCATAATAAAATATACACATACAAAAAAGATGTCTCGACAGATGCACAAGATCAAAAACACGAGAAACTACAAGAGGGTTTTTTTTTTTTTTGTTCATTTAAAGTTTAATGACGGTGAATAATTTACAGACAAGTAAGATATTAATGCTGTGGGGGCAACAACAACCAGCATGTTTTACTGTAGCTGGGTTCTATCCTTTATACCATACTTGGACATGCAAAGCTTTATGAACTGTGCTTGTTTGTGAACTTGAACGTGACACTAACTATTATCTTGTCCAACAGGATATCATCATTGTGCTTATTTGCTCAAATAAAAATACTGAAACTGCTGTTTTATGATGATCAAAGCTTCAAATAGCAAATGTATGTTTTTTCTCTTGAATTGATTTTGAAATAAAAAGATAGGAGGGGGAATTGTTCCTTTATTTAAAAGAGCAAGAAAAACAGAGGTAAATATACTTTTCACATAAATTTAGCATTGATTTCATTAATACCGTCAACCTGAGTGCTGTTAATGTCACTACAGTGTATCCTTCTGCTGCCATCAGAAGGAGGCTCAAAGCTCAAATCTTTACAAACACATTTCTTTAATATGAAAATTAATTCACGGGACTCTAATAACCTCCATGTTGACCACATCTTAATCCAGTAGAACCACTTAAAAATGGATTTGCATCATGGAAGGGAAGGTGATGAATCTGAAGCAACTTTGTTGCACTTGTAAGTCCATATAGACCTCAGCCTCTGAAGAATATTTTCAACACCTCACTGAATCTTTGCCATGAAAAATTAAGATGGTTCTGAAGGCAAAGTAATTTTGATCTGGTGCTAGCAGAGTAACCCTGATAAAGTGGCTGATAATTCACTGCCAATCCAAACTTGAATTTTTGATGCTGACTGGATGTCTTCTTTCTTTAAACAGCCTGCAGGTATTTTAAAAACTGTTAGCTAATATACAGTCACTGATAAAGTATCTTTTTATCTGAACAGTAGTTAACTATCACAGCTGATCAAAAGAACAAACACACTCTAACTGAAAGCATCTTCTCATGACCACACATGCATTTTACAACCATTATGCTCTGGGCTCAATGTGCTGTATCGGCACTGTCATTTCCTTGCAAGGTCTTTTGTTTTTATGGCATATCTGTAAACAGTGGGACCTTCTGTTGGACAGTGCAGTTTAAACTTAACTCAAAATAGATGTGTGGGCTTCAAGTTTCAAGATAAATAATACAAGTAGCCTAAGAGTACTTCAATGTCTATGGAGAAACAAAAAAAAGGTATTGATTGCAGTTTGTCAAAGTCTATAAAATGTTCAGATTCTTTACTCATTTTGGGCAGGCAACTGCAACAAAGTACTGCTTTTGGGGATTTTGGGTAGAAGGTTTCCTTTGCTAAAACAAATTTAGCATAGGAGATATTCAGGTGCTAAAATCAACACCTGAATTTCCTCCCATTCTATTCTACTGCTGTTTGCTTATTGTTTTATCCCAAATGAAGCTGAACAATATTTTACAGAAAATCAAAAAATTTATGTGCAGAAAGACACTTCAAAGAAAGTGAGAAAAACTGACCACTCCAGATTCCTGCAACAAAATCTGTAGTTTGAAGAAATTATATAGGAGCATTGTGTTCCTGATTTGTACCTGTAATTTAACCAAACGAGAGAGGCAGTGGCTTTTTTATTGTTAAAAAAATATTTAAAAAACATTAAAAAAAGATGGTGTCATGGCTTGTAATTAGATGAACTGTATGTTTTATTGTGAAATTCTGCAAACAGATGGAGAGAGAAAAACATCTTAGCAGATCATACAATGTCCATTGGTATTTAGTAATGATGTGCATAATTCTGAAAAAATATTTTTAAAAACTAAATAAAAAACAAGAAGAAACATGAAAATGCCTATAATTATGTGCCTTTGAATGGCAGACGGAAGCACTGACAAAAGACGAGCCTAGTAAATATGGATCTGTGTTTTGTTCACAGGTGTGGTGAGTAAAACGTGTCTCATGGGTGCAATTGTGATGTTGACACTTTCATGGATGAAACTACGAGAAGAGCAGGACAAACTCATGAATAGAAATACATGTTTATATGAGTCACTGTCGTGAATGTGGATAACTTTTGAAGAGAGGGAAACATCAGAGTGAATGTTAAAATGTGACTGGAGAAAACTCAACAGAGGTAGATTTTATGTTTCAATGAATATATGTGGATATATTCATTGACATATCTTCTTAATATATCAATGAAGATATTTTGGCCTAAAAAAAAACATATGCTTTACAAGAAGAAAATCACCAGGAAATAAAATCAACTATGTACTGCAAGTTAAAACATGAAATTTGAGCGACTGAAATTCGGGCGACTGTGGCTGTGTGGCAGAGTTGTCGTCTTGCAATCGGAAGGTTTTAGGTTCAATTCCAGTTTCCCCATATGTCGATGTGCCTCTGGGCAAGGCACTTAACCTGCATATCGGTGTATGAATGTGTGTGCGAATGGGTGAATGTGACTCTAGCGTAAAGCGCTTTGAGTGGTCAAAATGACTGGAAAAGTTCAGTCCATTTCCCAGAAAAGTTTGGTAAGCTGATTCAAAGCATCTCTGTCTTCATTTCTACTGATATACAGATATTTGTGTTTGTGATAGAGTGAAAAGTAGAAGAAAAAAGCGCTTTAAATGATTGAGTGAGCATACATGTGAAAATACCTGGACTGGGGATATTTATTTCAAAAGGGTTTTGAGCATTTGATATACTGAGCATATATCGGCAACCTGTAATAGAGCTGCAGAGAGCCCTGGGAATTACAGCAGCATGGCATGCCTGATTGCACCTTCTGCCCAAGTGTAACACTAAGTGAATGGGAAATTATGTAGGAGGGAGCATAGCTCTGTGGAGGCTCTAAAATCAGACAAATTCTTCAAAGAAAGTGTGAGCTGTAGATGCAACCAAGACAAGAATATTTGTAAAAATATCCCACCACCAAGACTGGCAGCAAGAAACCAGACTGAGTTGGCATGTTAAGTCTCAATTTGGTGACAGAAAATATCACAAGATATTGCCCAAGAATGATTCTAGTTGGTAAAATAGGGAATCAGATGCATCTGTGAAGACACTACCCTCATTGAACCTGTGAAATAAAAGCCCAAATTAACAACAATGGAAATAAATGAACTAGGAATCCATTAAAGTAGCAGGATCTAAGCAATTAAATATGAAAATGATCAAAGCAGCAACACAAATGAAAAGTTCAAATATTAAACTCAAAACTATCTTCACTATGTGAAGAAAATGAGACATTGAAAGCAAAGGAGGATTATCCAGTCAAAAATGGTCTGAGGGATGAGTCGGTAAATTGGGGCCTCTAAAATGAATTCAGCCTTTAGAAAGATTGGCTGTGGCAGCGTAGTGGTTTAGCACAACTCACGTATGGAGGCCTTGATCCTCGACGCGGCCGTTGCGGGTTCGACTCCCGGCTCCAGGGACATTTGCTGCATGTCTTCCCCCCTCTCTCTTTCCTGTTAGCCTACTTAAAAAAAAATACAGCCTCTAGAGCCAACAAAATCCTCTGAGAAAAACATAAAAATATTGGCTGTAAAAGTTGAGACTGTTAAAAATAATACTTTAATTAATGAGAGGGATATGATTTTGTGACTATTTCAACTAAATCTAACTGTTGTAAGTTTAGCTTTTGGTTTTAAAAAGCTTTTTTCTCCAGCAATCTTCACTATAAGCTGATTTTCCTTTTGACAAAATTACTTTCTATCAGAATGGAAAGCATCTTCGCTCTCCTAAGTAGTTGACAGACTCAAAAGTACATATTTGTCATGCACACATACCTGATTATTGTGCTGTAGCTGTTCAGACTGAGCAGCTGCAGAGCCTGATACTCATGTAAACTGAGCACTGCAGATGTCCTCAATTTTTCCTTGTCGCATTTAGCCACACACACTCACAAAATCACATAAGCACATAGTAAGGTCGATCACATGACTTGCATAAATGATGATATATAACAGCTGCAGATAGTGAATCTAGGCGTTATCTAATAAATCTCCGAGGTGTTCCATAGGCAGATTTGGGTCTCATAATACATGGCCTCCTGCTGCGGCATATTAATAGATATTCTGGATGAATATTACTGGCATTCAATCACTGTCATCATTTGAATTAGTTTTTCTATTTTTTAGCTGCTGTGGTATCTAAAAACAAATGCAGAACCACGTTACAATTTATTTTACTTAAAAGAAATAAATGCACTGCTATTTCTTGTACAAAAAAAATGTGGGTGTACAGAGGCACTTCCTTTATTCAGAAACTGTTTCAGCTACAGTTAGCATGAACGTTAAAACACATTTTTTACTTATATTGCCATCTTAATTAAAATGTCCACATGTATTTCTCATTCAACAAACAACCCTGACAAAATCTCTTAAACTTGCAGACAAAAACACCCAGAAAATAAACATTTTTGGAGACAAGAAGAAGTTGTCCATCTTGACTATGTAAATAAACAAATCTGAATTGAAATCTGTCAGTGGATAAACTCTTAATTTTAGACAATTTTTTTAATATAAAACATGATTTGTCATCTGTTAAGTAGACTCTTAGAGATAGAACTAAGTTATTTGAAATTTTAGATTGTCACAGATTCATTCAAAAATATTGCGCAGTGCAGTTATTTGCAAAAGTATTTATACACTTTCAAAGCTTTAATCACAGGTTTTAAAGTACTTGAATCAGATCATGCAAAAAACCAGCACAAAGCAGCGCACAAATGTAAAGTGGAAAAAAAGGATTTACGGTTTTCAATTATTTTACAGCTAAATTTGAAAAGCATATCATGTATTTGTATTTAGTTTACATTGAGAAACTAAATATTTAATTAAAATGCCATACGCTTTAACCTAAAGAGTAGATAGAGTCAATTTGTGTGTGATTTAAACTGAACACATTGGTTCTCTGCAGGTCTTAAAAGATTTTCACAAAACTTTAGTCTTTAATATATTATTAAAGATTAAGAAACTCACCAGGCAGTTCAGGAAGAAAACTGTAGGAAGCTTAAAGCAAAATAGTTAAAAAAACCAAATTCCAAGTTGTAGATTAAACCAAAAAGGAATTGCTTTTTAACATACATACCAGATGATTTGTGAGAAACAATTTATACTGTAAAATATCAAAAATGTAATAACCTAATGTGTTTTTTCTGTTCACTTTATTGTCAGTCAAACAAAACCTATGTGAGAATAAAACAAGGACTCAGCTGCCATTGAACTAAAGCTTCTGCTGTTTTGCAAAAGTAACAAAATGTTCAGTAATTTTGGTTTCTATGTGACCAAAGCTGGTAGAGGCACTTGTAAGAGTTGGTTCTCCACAGTAACAATTTTAGTTAAAGAAATGTCAATACCATGCAATATTTTCTTGTCCATGTCACATTATAAAATACTTTCTGATGGATAGCATAAGTTATAAGATATTGCATAAAATTTTTACACAACACATTGACGTGTCTAGTTGGAATGTCACAAAATGTGAAAAAGTTTAAGTGGTGCAGATATCATTGCAAGGCTCTGCAAAGGGGGCATAAAAGGTCAAGAATGACATTGGGAATCAACAAGGAATCCTCTGCAACAGATGGTTGATTGGATTAAAAACTAAACAAGCTGCTTCAACATCCCATAGGGTTTTGCTGCCACTAATCCAGGAAAATATTCATGCCTGGCTCCTGAGAATGAACAAAAAAGCAAGAGAATTGCACATTGAATGAATTAAACAAGATGAATTGTTTAATTCATTTTCACTCAGTATTCCAAAATGGGTCCAAAATGGTCTTTGTTATATGAAAGTATTTAAAAATGTACCACTGTTGTGTAAATATTCAACTCTTTCTGGACTGTCTACACGCCCCTTATTTCAGGATCCTGGCAATACCTCTTCCATGCAGATTACTTCACTTGGATTTTTCCTATTTGTTTCTTTTGACCTTTGCAAGATCTACTGATTTATCCTATAACCTTATAAACTAAGGTAGCACAGATGTTAATGGAAAGCGACTTTAGAAATTGTAATTTTCAACCAAATGGCTTTGACATGCATTGGCATTCTCATGTTGTACAATAGTCATGCTGGATTTCTAACAAGTTCTTATTCAAATTCTGATGTCAAAGCTTGACAAGGATCAGCACAAACAGAAAAGACAGCACAGATAAGGATGTACACAGATAGGAAAAGATAAGGGAAAAATCAATCACCTTGTTCTCATTTTGTTCCTGATAGGAAGGTAAAAACTGACTTTTCTGTGTCCTGGTATTGTTACAATTCTCCATGGCCAAGGTGTGTAGAACCTTTGGCTCTGAAAAAAAAAAAAACACTCATAAACACTTAGGGCCTCATTTGTCAAAACGTGATGCAGACTTGGCTCTGACGTGTTCGTAGAACAATGGCCACATATGATTTGTGAAGTCATGTGTTTATTGTCCATCCAAACAATGTGATGCTGATAAATCTGGCAAGTTTAAGTCGCCTCAGCTCTACAATTTGTAACAGAAAAATGACAATTAAAAACGGACTAATTTCTCTCGGGTTCAAAAGAATTAGTGACACATCAAAGTACACAAACAGAACCTGATGTAGAGGGTCACAAAAAGTCTGTCCTATTCCCTTGTGATATTTCAGTATCTCATGATTCTCCTTGCAAAGAGAAGAAAACCAAGTCACATTTTAAAGGGGCAATAAAGGTAAAATAAAGGTTTTTTTTTTAGTTTTACATCATATTATAATATTATTTTCTCATCAAAAACATACCTGCAATGTTGCCACAACTGTTTCATGCATGTTTGAAAAATCCTCAACAAATTCTAAAGATTTCAAAATACGTTAATTAATAAGATAAGTGTAATAAGACTGCATTTATTAAAGTTCTGCTGCACAAGGAAATTCAAAAGAATGTTCCTACGAACACTTTCTAAAACTCCGCAATCCAAACTTTAACAATCCATCCAATTTTGTTTTTTTCCAGTTAAATGTGTTCAAGAAAGCATAATTGGGTGGAAATCCACCCAATCTGGCAAAACTGATACAGAGCTTGTGCCTCATAAAGCAGCCCTCCCCTGCTCAGCTCCATCACCAGCAGCAATTAGCAAACACCTGGTGGAACTGCTTCTCTTAAAGGTTGATAGAGAAGATATGTGATGACTTCCTGAAGGCAGAGTTTCAGAAAAAGCAAGAATATTTAAAGAGACAGAGGCTCAATATCAATAAATCAGGTCTTTTAAGTCTTATTTGATATGCATAACATTGTTATAACATGACATTACGTGCCTGGCTAACTCATAATGCTACCCTTTTAAAAGTGCTGGTTGAGTTTTGTTTGATAAATGACACCTCTGCTTTTAGAGGCGTCAAATGCTCCTCAAACTATTAGGATGCTAAACCCCCATTTAAAACCACTGACTTGTCTAAATGGAGAATTGTATTAAATTGCAAATATATCAAAGTATCAAAAATGTACAACATTTTTTGCCTGTACTTTGTTGAATGTGCTCACAGTGAGCAAGATTTGAATTACATTCACATTTTGAAATTAATGTAAAGAAATCTCTTTAGGTACATTTTCTGTACACACAGCAAACTCGTGTCATGACATACACACTGATAGATGAACAAAAAGTAAGTTAAGTCAGTAAGTAAATCATGTGGATAAGCACACCTGACACTCAACGCTCATTGTGCTGACGATCTGTAGAAGTGAAGTACAGTCACATTTATGTGTTAATTGACTGGTTCTGGATGTTAAGTGAAAGTGTGTTTGGAGTACACTGTGCAACCTAAACAAGTAGGCAAGTATGCTGGGGTAAAATAGGCTTTTTGCACATAAATGCAAAGTAAATTGAAGGGTTAATGGTGGAATATGATTACAGGTAAGTTTTGCTTTGTGTTTTAGTTCTGCCTCCCAGAACCAAAACGCAAAGCGATGTTTGTTTTACTACTTTGTAGGAAAACCCCAGTATGCCAAAGCTGCTTAGATGTTGCAGTGTTTGTTGAAAGATGGACTCAATAAAACTATTCTATAGTGTTGTGATGCAACCCGTTTAGGTATTGAAACATGGAATTCTGTTACAGGACACACACACAACATAGAAAGAATATGTTAGCTAATGTCAGAGTATTCCTGCCCTTTGTGTTTTGAACTGAGTCAAAGATGAAATAAGTCAAAGATACAGAGACATTTCAGGACAGAAGCTAATAAAAATCTGTGTTTTGGTGTCACACAATGAGAAGAAAAACTTGTTTCACACAGAATACAATTTCTTCAAATGTAAGCAAAATGACCAATTCAGCCTTCTCCTATTGAAGTTAATTGGAATTGAAGTTCAGCTATTGTTAAGCTATTGCACTAAGAAAATAACGGAACCATAATACTTTCAAACCTAGTGTATTCATTTTATGCAGAATACCCATGAGGGAAATATGAACAGAGACTGATTTACATTGCAATGGAGAACTACATTCAGCCTGGTCTGGTCAGATAATGAATAAAAAGATCCCATTAGAATAAAGGTATACATGTGTACTTTTTCCTGTTAGTCAATTAATTATAAATGTACTGCTATAAAAAGGAGGGATCAATGAAAGAAACCCCCAGAGAAACCAGAGTTTCACAGTGGAATATAAATGCTCTTTTTAACATTGAAGCCAAAATATTATGGGCTGTAAATGTTTGTCCTCAGTGGAAGTTTAAGAAGGCAACATACTTAAACAGCTTTGAAGAAGTATTTATTAAATTTGAGCTGTTTCATATATTGGCATGTTTTAACCATGAATCTTTAAACCAACAAAATGTAGTGCATTGTAAGAAAAAACTAGAAAGAAAAAACTAGTGTGGCATGTGGTCACATTCAGAATTACTTGAAAACAGAAGCTGCAACCAGACCAAGACATTTTGGTCCACCTTCACTGAAAAGTCAGACAAAGACAGTTACAATTAGAGAATGAAGCAGTGGGGAGCATTAGTTTTCTGGAGGTCAAGAGAAAATAGACTATACAGTCTGGTTTATCAGCAGAGAGGCAGGAAGCAAGAAGCTGTTGAAGTAAAGCTGGAGGAAGTCCCATTTGCAGCCTGCCACAAATCATGAATGATTCATCAAACATGTAAAACTAGTTGCATTAGCTACATGTTTTTTAGATCCTCATGGAAAATGTTATGTTGGCAGAAAACTATTATTACACATCACCCTGAACGCACTTCTTCCAAGGTTGAACATGGTGAATCCTAGACACCAACTACTTAGAGGTTACAAAAGATTTGTGACCTTCCAGCAGGACAACAGTGATAAAAAAAAACACACACAAAAAAAAAAAACGTCTGATAAAAAAGTTTGGATCAAAGGCTACACTAGTCAAACTATAAGTCTAAATCCAACTCAAAATGTGTTTCAAAATCCAGTCGATGTTCACAGAGATTCTCTATTTGTTTGCACATAAATAAATGGAAGAACTTTCAGTTGCCAGATGTTCAGAGCTAGTAACGACGTTATCAACTCAAGAAAGATGAATTTTGCTGATTTGTTATTGTCAAACAGGTAAATTTAGCATGGATTTATATATTTGGGGTAAAAGCTGGGTGAAGGTACTATTCAAGTTCTATTGTTAACTTCAAAATGATATTTTTCACTGTGCTTTAAAATTAATATTCTAATTCATAAGCTGCTTTTTCACTCATCCACAAATAGTCAACCTAGGATGATTAGTGGTTCCTTTATTTATGACATAAATGCTTCTCTTAATTAAAAAGCGGAAAAAAAATGCCACTTTTGTTTTTTTGCTTAAACAATATGTTTTGCAGTTGTTTGACAAATGTTTAAATTTTCCCTTTTGCTCCGAGACTGAAGGCAGAAATGACAACATTATAATGGAAACCGCACTGATTTTGTGATCAACAAAACAGCAAGAGTTTATTATTTCATCTCATTTTTGCTTCCTGAGCAACAAGAATTTTTCATTAATTTCAACAACACATCAATTGTTTTTACTTCCAAACAATCAGTGTGAAGTTCAGGGACTTTCCATCTGTCTCTGTGCCCTACATCCATTTATCCACGCTGACGTGAGTGAGTATGTGATGCTGTAGAATGGTAGAGCCGAGTGATATATATCAGCCCTTTCATTTCCATCAGACTAAAGGTTAACAGCTCATCATTCTTCCTCTACCTGAGGGAAAGGAGAGCTCAGGCACACAGACAGAGGGCTGGGCATGCTGATAGTAGTGGACCGACAATACAATTGGCCTCTGCAGATTCAATACTGTCAAGTGCAGAAGACAGACAACTATTATTTGTCTGACCTAAAGTCAACAACTGTAACCCATTACACACAAACAAGAGGAAAATGTGATCAGCAACATCAGTGATTTTGGCTACAAAAAGAAAGTCCAGAATAGGTGTTTTATTCAACTTTATGATTGTAGCGCTTAATTTTATCTAAACACGCGAGAAGGCTGAATTGAAAAAAAAAATGAAAGAAGACTGGATTGAGTTTCACTGCTTTCTCAAAGAGGTAGAGAAATAAAAATGACAAAATATAATATTTTTGATGGCAAAAAACAACTGCATTAAATGTGTCGTTTTAATGCAGCGCACACAGAACAATTAAATTACTCTAAACAATAACCATTACTAAAACATTGCTTAATCAAGAAATAGTATGTGCAAATTGTTTTGAATATTAGTGATACATGTTCTCTAATCTATTCAAGTATTCCTAAAAAACAAATAAATATTATTATTGTTACATTAATACAAATAAGCATATTATATTGCAAATGACATTCAGCTTCAAGAGTAAAAAAAAAAACTGAGACAAACCAACACTTTTTTATGCATCTTTCTTTAGATTTTCTTTTCTCTGTTTATGTAAAAAAAAAATTATCACACCATTTTTTTCTTTAAGTTTATTATGTCCCTGTTGATTACTATATTTTTGTTTGTTTACTTGTGTATTACTCTGGTGTCCAAAATAAATAAATGGAATTACTGTAGTGATATGTTATCCCAAAAACAATTTTTAAAAAATCAGACAGATAGCACTAATAAAATGTGTTGCATATTAAAAATAATTTAACTTTACTATGTTACATGTGTATTGCGCACACAAAAATGCATGTTTTTTTTTTTTATGAATTTGTATATCATGTGATGGGTTAGATATTCTGGGACCAGACAGTTATGAAGGTCAGGATCAACTTGATGATTGCTCTGTATTTCTGATCCAACAGGGACTGAAGCGGGAAAGACGACTCTCCTGTGGCTTTTTGACAATTCCTTCATATGATGGTGGCCAGGAACTTGACAGTTCCCATGATGGAAGCAGCAGAGGTACTGATGCTGTTCTGGGTGGAAGCAAGAATGTGCGTTGCACATAAAGTCAAATGCACATTGACTTTATGTGCATTTTGCAGTGGGTAGTTGTTTAAGCTCATGCTACAGGTGTCCACTTTTTATTTGTAAAAAGAGTTTTCAGTTGTGAAATCGGCCAGTAATGTGATCTGCCTAGAGATGCATCTGTTATGATGGAGACTTGGGGACATAAAAATGTGTATATAATTAGAAATCTGTATAATCAATAAAATGCTTTCTTAGTTGAACATTATGCTTTATTGAGTTGAGAAAGTGTCTTGATTATTTTTCTGCTGTAACCTTTCATGAAGCTTCGAGTTTCTTTTCAGCCTTATTTAATATTTATCAAAAAACAATCAGGTAATTTATTGCTATAAGGTCATACAGTCATCTTATAAAATATATGTCACTATGTCGACCCAGTTGTTATGTACAAAGTACTTCAAGCTTGGCTGACCTATTCATGCACATTCTGAACAGTTGAATTTGCTTTCCCATGGCCATAAAGCTCTGCTCTAAGCCTCCCATCAATCATCTGTCAAAATGAGAAAAAAAATACTGTATATTTTTTATTTAGGACAGAAAGGACTGGAAATGAAATTTTAAATAATGTGCCCAAGAGGACCTATCTTTTGGTTTTGTAGTTTTAGTGCTGAAGAGCCTGTAGCAAAGTTATTGTAAAACACATCAAATATTTTCATGTCTCTGTCCTACCCCATGTCATGGCTGTCTCTGGCAGGTGGCCCAAAAGCCCTCCTCTTCTGACCTTGGAAATGATGAAGGCATTAAAACTGGAACATGCTCATCGCCAACGCCTGCTCTCAGTCAGAGCCAGAGCACACACACAAATTCATGCACACCAATAAACACACGCAAAAAATGGAGGGCAGCAGCAAGGTTATACCTTGTCTGACTTTGCCTTGCAGTCAGCTAAAACAAGCTACTGTTTATTACATAATTTAGTATTAAATGACTGTGTCTAAGATAGATACTTAATGTGTTTTAAGAAAAATACGAGGAAAACAAGGTTAAATGTGGCTGGTGTCTTTATTTCCCAAATTGCTTTATACGGCTTTTAAAGATATACCTCATGAACCTTAGTGGAACGTTTTTTTCTCGTTTTAGATATGGACATGTAGACAGGATGGCTCTGCACTAAATGCATTAAATGGATGCAGATACATAAATGGTCATCAAGTGCAGCAGATAGGAAATACTTGTACTCATCAAGTTTCAAAGTTTTGCATTTTCACCCACAAACACAACAGATGCAGAAGTGATCAAACAGAAGAAGAAAATATTCACATTTTACATTTTGTATGATTATTTTATTTCACAGAATATCTGAGGTTGTTTAATGATTCATTCTTCAAAACTTTAATTACACCAACTGTCTGTGGATACTCGGTTTTGGAATGTTTCTCATGCACTCCTGACTGCAACATACAGAATAACAGACGGATGAATGATTTCTTCCTCCACATGTCACATTTGGAGATGGACTTTGTTGATTAAAATTCAAAATTTATCACAACAGTCATCCAGTAATAGACTGTACCAACTTTTAATTGCATCAGAATGAAGAGGAAACACTTCACAGTTACTCCCTGTAAATGTTTATGAACAAATGAAAATGGTTTTCAAATTCACCTCATTTGTCAAATAAAACCAGCCAAACTGAATAACCACAGACATGCTATTTGCTAGTGGTATCTCATATTTTATGACTTTGTCAGACTGATTGCCCAAAGCAGTAAAAATGGAAAGAAGCTGTGGAATATGACTTACAAATACAGGCATCTTTCCTCATCTGGAAATCATGGACAGCAGTTTTGAGGAATCATTGATATTTAAAAAGAATGGCTTTGTCTTCATACATTTTATTTGACACACCTGCATTTTGATTTGGTGTGCAGATCTACTCATTGTTGTACACGTCTGACATTTTGTAAAACAAACAATCCAGCTGATTTAAAAAAAAAAAAAATTGGTTGTATTTTTTTTTTTTTTTGGATTGGCCACTGAAATTCACATTTTAAAAAAGTGGTTTGGAGAAGCTACTCATCTAAACAGTCAGAAAATAGTGAAAACAACTGGAACTGTGAGAAAGAAGGCTGGTTGAGGACCTGTGTTCATCTTGGCACAGCAAGTTATTTCTTAAGATTTTCTAAAAAACTTTTTCAGAGACGCCAGAACTTTTGGAGAGTGCTTTGCAATTAAATTCAGACTGGCTTCCTTTACACTAAAAAACGTAGAAATTGAAGACTATTAAATCTGAGTCATTGCAATTCTAAAGTTTGTATTTTGGTTTGATATGGGAACACCTGTTTTATGCTTCTAAGTTGAAAGACTGAAAGAATGTAATCCAGTTCATCAAACTTTCTTAATTACTTCTTCATTTCTAGTGTCAGGTAATTGAGATTTCTTACAGCTGTAATTTGGTGAAGGTCAACACTGTGGAGCCAATGATCGTCATCAAAGACGGGTTCTTTCCACATGTTTCTGTGCGTTTGCCTCTATTGCATGCTAGATTTTGATCTTTAGGTTCTCTGGATTCTTCCCACTGTCCAGAAACTTTAATCTGTTTGCCGGAAACAACAGAATACATCATTGACTAACAAAACTGCTAATTTACTGTGATATTTTTGGCAGATTTTAAATATATTCTGATGCATTTGTGTTGCAAGTGAATAAATAAAATAGGATCTGAATTTACTAAGCAAGAAAGAAAGATTTTTATATGCCCTGATATAAAAATGTGTAAATAAACTATAAATGTACATGACATCTTTAGTGATACTGTGGTGGGGAATTATCTTTGGTTGAGACTTTGAGTCAAATGATAGACGTCAATTATCAGGCCGTGCTTTTTTTGTTAAATTTCTATCCTAAAACCGGCTATATATTTTTTGATTGAATTTTTTTTCTTTTTAGATGTCCGCCACTGTGAAATGTCTTTTTACTGGTTTCAAAGGACATTTTTGACAGCCTTGCGGTCTATAGTACAATGCAACAGCAGCATCACTCAGAGGAAAATAAAAGTGCTACTCTTTCATGTTTGGAGTAAATTGGCTTCCTTTGAAGTTAACTTTTCGACCCACTCTCATCAGTGTTACACACTTCCTTTAAAGGTGACATAAAGAGAGGGAAGAAGGAGGTAGGAGGAGATAGATGGCAATGCAAGAAAAGGTGAGAAGGAAGGAAATTGTGACAGGAAATATAGCAGAAGAGGAAATTGAGGGAGGAGAAAAACCCAGAGAATTCATCTCAGAACCTCTGAGATGTGTCGTAATAGATGCTTTCATGCAAGGTGCCTTACAACTGACACTGAATATATCTTTATCTATATATATATTTCAAAATGCATATTTTATACGAGGGTAAATACTGGAGTATAATCTTAAGGAGGTGAATCTGAATTGATGGAGTACACTCAAAACTCGTAGGCTCAGTTTTGTTTGAAGACAAAAAGGTTGAGAGTCTGGGAAATTTCAGTAACAGTCATACACTGTTCTTTATAAATCTGCAAAAGTGGAAGTCTAAAAAGTCTGAAGTTGCGTTTATAAAGCTTGTTTTCTGAATGTCGGAAGTAAACTTTAAGATGGTCATTTCAAAACCTTTTCAAACTCTGTGTGTCAATCAACCTGTAAACAAGTTTGTTTGAAAAATTTGTTAAAATAGGGGAAAACTAAACTAAAATAAAAATAAAAACTCTGGTGAAGCACATTGCATTTTACAACAAAAAAATTCAAACTAGAAAATGTGACAGACCGCTTCAGGTCTTTACCGTCTCTTCAATGGCTGTTTGAAGAATCCTGATGAACATTTAATTTTCTTTGTGATCAATAGAGTATTTTAAAACTGAAACAGGACATTTAATTACAATTGGTAAATGCGTTTTACCAGTTGAAATTAAATTCAAAGCCAAGCACTCAATGATTGGGATGATGTTCCCGATACATAAGTAAGTCCACAGACAGAAAATAGAAAAAATTAGCCTAAAATAAACTTTTATATATTTTTCTTAACCATGTTTAATGTAGTCTGAATGTAGGAAGTCGATGTAAGACAACATTTTAATGATTCTCCTGAAACTGAATCCGCCTGAACTCACACGGGTTTTAGCGAAATGGAAAAAAAAAAAATACTTTTCAATACATCCTCCAAGCTGCATTTTCTCCCCCATGCCAAAGTCACAGCCTTCAAAAGGTGAACATAAACCAGCTTAAAAAAAGAGCTGACGATATGTAAATTTTGCAATTAGTGCTGCAAGTTATAAAGAGCATAGTGTGGAGTTCCAGTTGAGATAATTACCACATTAGAGTGCTTGCTCTTTAATGAGCTGAAATAACAATAAATAAAGCAAATATATCAAAAGGATTCTCGATAGTATTAACCCTAACTTGTACATGTAACCTTGTCACTTGTAAAATATTTGCCATGTTTTGTTTTTAGGAAACAATTAAGCACAGAAATTGAAGCTTATTAAGTGCAGTTTGTACAGCATTAACCTCATAAGCATCAAGGCTTTTTAAATTTAATGAAAATAATTCAAATTTAGCAAGATGGAATTCTATTAAAGCTCTTGCTTAGAGCATATTGAGATATAGGCAAGTCATCTTTTAATGCTGTTTAGCCTTCCTAAAAAAAATACACCAGCATATGGCATTACCTCGTGCCTATTTAGGATTCATTTTGCCGCATGTAATTTAGGGCAATTTAATCAATTCAAGATCGATTTTACACACTTGAAATACAATTTTATTTTTTTCACTGGCACTGCTTTGCAGAACAAATAATGACAGCAACACGCAAGTAAACAAGCCCTAAAATAAAAATGTTTTCAAACATACAGCAGAATTACAGCGTTACCAGAACTTTTCCAAAGGGTGTTTCCTTGAATTTTTCATATGCTGGTTATGAAAAAAAAAAAAAGACTGATAACTTTTCAGCCTTCCAGGGTCTAAAACACAAGCCAAGGTTCTTGTGAATGACAGTCATGGTTTGAAACAGTTTTATATCCTGTATTGCAAAATTAGAAGATGGAAATCAAACACCAAATTTAGCAAATGTAAATTAATATCTTTTTACAAGGTGTATGCTACAAAAATTTGTTTGGAGCACAAATGACAAATATCTGAAAAGGAAATTGTTCCATGTTTGAGACCCACATCCCCAGTGCAACTGGCAGGAGATGCAGCTAATTTACCAGCCAGTCAACTTTATAACATAACTTCATATTGGGGAAAGCTTCTTCTTTCTCTTCATCAGCATTTCTTTAGCTGGAAAGATGACCCACAACCTTTTTTCTAAATGTGTAAAGAGATGCTGCATTCATGTCGATGAATCATAAATTCTTCAAAATCCAATGAGTGTTGCTTTTGCTTCTAATTTTTTTTAAAATGCCCTGAAAAAAATGTATCCAGAGTATTCTTGCATGTAACATTGATCCTTTTGACTTTTGGTTGAGACAAATGTATTAGTGTGTGATGTATTTTTATTGTATAATTTACAACTTGTTGTGGTGTCCTTTAGACAAGCTCTAGGTGTTGCAAAGCGAGTATAGCTCCTCGGGAGATATCACAGTCACTGTACTTAGTCCCATATTTATGCTTCTAGTTGTCATTTTCATGTAAAATGACTCATTAAGTTTATGTAAAACTCAATGAATGCCTTTCTGGTTTTGCAAGTTTGTTGCCCTTTAATTGTGAATCACCTGATTCATCCATTGTTTGCTGAAAGATGTGAAGAGTGTCTCTAAATTTTATATCTTCAGCAAAATAAGCAAACAAACAAAATAAACACACTTTCTAAAAATGGCAGCCAAGTTTTTTGCAGACAAAGCCAGTGAAAGGCCTTTAAAGGAGACAGAGCCTGGAAGACAGAGCTGCACGTTTGGTAATTATCTTAATTTGACCCTCAAAACACAAGGTGAAAGAAGACCATATGAAGTATGCAAAAGGAGATAAGCTAAAGGAGGTATTATTGTATAATAGAGCAGAGGGAGCAGGTGGAGCGAGATTAAGCAAAGATACCGAAATAAGAGAGTTTTAAGAGGATGGAATCTATCACCTCTATAGACTGACACGTTGAAGACAGCAGATCTGTTTTATGCGTTCACAGAGGTCATTCTTCCAATTAAGCATTCAGAGACATCACATAAGTGAATCTGCTCCTGCATGCATATACACTCCCTAACACTTCCTTTAATTTCCACCCCTCCCTTCTCTTCTTCCGTAAATGAGAATGCAAATCAGCTCCGCTCCGCTGGGCAGAGGTACCAAGAAGTATTAGAGGTGACATTAAGAAAGAATACTTACTTCCTCTTCATTGTTTCACAACATCAGGCTGAGTGGAGCATATGTGTCTCGCTCAAGCAAGTAGACAAGGACAGTGATAAACTATAGATGATATCTTCTATTGCTTTGATAAATAAAACATGTTCCAGGCTTACAGGAGGAGGGTCAGACAGCAGATTTTCTCAGATGCTTCTTTCTGCTCCTATAACTTTCAGGGATACTTATTCTGGTCGGGAGGAAAAGAGCGCAGCTCCTGCTTTGGATTACTTCCCTGATGCCTATCAGATCCTGTGAGTGGGTTGTGGACACCATGCCAAAACAGCATGCCGGGGGATTTATGGGGCCAATGCCAGTCATCAGCCGAAGATGGAGGTCAAAATGTGGGTGAGAATGCATAAGGAGTGAGGCAGCAGCTGGTTGAAAACCCATTACAGACACATTAAATCTTGAAGCATTCATTGCTAACCTTTACTGTGGCATCATCCTCAGACATGCTGGATGTTTTACGTTGCATTTTACATTAGGCTTCCCCTTCATGAATGCAGAACAACGTTTCTGTCAACAATGGTGATGCTCAGGCAGTTTATAAATAACGGGAAATATCAGACACTCATAAATAAATCATCAAGAAAAACATGAATATTTAAACTATTTTTATTTTGTGTCTTTTCAGCTTCTGATTTTCTCCCTCCTGCTGTTCATCTTTGTCTTTTGAAATGTCTCATTTTCTTTCGCACACACATGCAGACAAATAACTCTTCTACTCTTTGTCTTTCTCCCCCTCCTATCCTCTTTAGTCTGGTGACCTGTAGGATCACAAAGCAATTTCAGGAAACACAGACTGTGTATTCACAGGAACTGATTTAGACCGCACCTGGATCTGCACACACATGATCACACACACCCTCACAGCTTTTTTTTTACTTTCCCTTTTTTGAAATGGAAATAATTTCCCTCTCCCCTGGATCTCCTCTGCACCTGCAAACGACAGACAAAAAAGATTGTGATTTGTTGCATGCATCGCTGTGATTAACCATTTACCCTCTTAAAGATTTATTTTCTTTTTGCATAGGTGTTAAAACTAAGTCAGTCGGTTCCAAAAAACTTTTGATATTATCCAAAGATAACTTGAGAAACTAAATTGTGAAGATTTTATTTAGTTACTAAAGTTGTTCAAATATACCTGGCCCTATGTGAAAACATCTATTTATTCATAAGTAAGTGGATGCTTCTGAATAAAACGGCAAAAATGTCTCTTGTCTCCTCGTCATGACCCAAACATCGGTCTTGAGCCAGGTAAGACCGATGTTAGAGAAAGGTGATAATGAAAATTGCTCGGATGCCAGAACAATGAATGACTTTGTCTGGTGAGACAGAGGAGAGGAAGATGGATAATGCAAAGGAAGAGAAGCTCACGTTGCCAGAATGAAGCAGGAACAGGACGATAAAACTCATACAAAATGCCACCAGCTCTATTTTTTCACAAAAAAATCTATTTAAAAAAACTACAAATTATTGTCAAAACATATAGTAATTTTCTCATATTCTGTATCTTAGAGAACTACTTTAATATGAGAGTCCCGGTAAGAAAATACATAAATTTAAATAAATGAACAGTGTTAATTGAGTATTTCACTTTTTTATTCAGTTCCTTCTTCTCCTAAAGAATAGGACCATTCATCAATCCATGTTCCACTCCATTCAACCATCAAGAAAAAACTCGACACTTAAATCATTACATTTTCTGCACAGCAATGAGCATTTTGTTCATCTGACGTTAGTCGTTTTGTGTAAATAAGAGGTATAGTTAATTACATTAAAGGCTCTCTCCCAAAAGACAATTTGGTTAGTCCTATATTAAATATGAAATGTATTTATTTGGCAGGGAAAATGTACATTTATAGACATTATTGTAAATGCAACACAATTAGAAAATTCTAGTACATTTACACAATCAAAAGGTAGCCAATACAATAAGGACTCTTGAATACAGTCATCAGTTTAACATTACACAACATTTATCTATTGTTAGTTATATCTTCAGAATCTGAGTTAATTTTACAACACTTATGAGAATATATTCATATTTCTAATGAATTTTGTTTAACAGTCATGCAGAAGTATATTGAGGCGCTGAGAGGAACAGCAAAAAATGTACTTCAGGATATTGTTTTTACTGTCTTTCCTCCAAGGGATTCTGTGCTGCTCTGACTCTCTCAGAACTACACTAACAATTGCACTTCAGTCCAGAAGCCATGTTTTGTGTTTCTTCACTAACAGGGCGATGACCCAGTGTTGGAGTGGTTTCAGAGCAAAACGGGGTTTGTTGTGAGAAACTCCTTGGAGGCACCAAGATCACGAAAAGCGCCCTCAAACAAAAACATCAAGAGAAACCTTCTAGTTCCTCGTCCGCCCACACAAGTCCGCCAGTCTCTGCGCTGGCTCATCTCTGATCTCGTTCTCCCTCACTCACTGCTCGACTTTGGCTTTTAGTTAAAATACATCTCTCTGTGTGCTCTCTCCTTCCTAATTACCGTATGTGGTGTGGCTTGAAAGCATTTATGCATACAGTACCCTATGTTCAATGCTTGAATCTTTCCTGGAGGTTTGTTTATTTCAAGTGTGGTTCAACCAGGCTTCATTTGTAGAGCATAGAAATTAAAGCAGATTTCAAAAATTGTGGATTTGACTACAGCAAGCATCTAGTGATGACTGTATCCCTCCCTTTCCCTGTCTAGGCACAGCCTCTCCTCTTTCTTATTCATCAAATTGTGACTTTTACAGTAAATGTTCCCTTATGGCACAGTAAATGATGGCTGGAAGTTGCTGAGACAGGAGCAGTCACTGTGAGGGATGCTGGGTAATAGGGGTAGTATTTTCAGATCAGCAGAAAGACAGCACAAGCCTCAGAGATTTTGGTGTTTTTGCTTCTTTTGCCAAATGTGCCCCCATCTGCAACTGGGTTTTTATGTTAATCTCATTTGGATTCTGTCAGAAATTTATCAGTCGATATCAAGCCTTTCATTTTAATCCTTATTTTAATTAGAGAACTGGAAAACACATAGATCAATCTCTAAATTTCTAGATTACATGCCAATGTATATTTGTGTCCATCTATGTTTGTTACATGCATTCTGTAGCAAAAATCGTTTGAGTCAAGTGAGCCCAGAAAGACCACACAAGTCTGTCCTATCAAACCTTTTGGCCTTTAAAAGCCTTAGAAATACAAAAAGTACATACAAAAAAATAGGCAAAACACCACATTTCAAATGTATGTACTGTGTTTCTTAAATCAGTTAACATCACAAAATGTGGGACAGTTTGTGACACTTCATTTCTATGAAAAATGTAGAAAAAGTAAAGTAGACAGAGTTGGAAGAAAAATAAGTCATGAGAATTGTCTTTTCATATTTTTTTCCATCCAAATTTACATCAGTATTTGACAAATGAGAGGTAGTTGATCTTTACCTCAGCAACTGAAGCTTTTTTACTCACCTCGTCTTTAGATTTTCCTATTAACTTTAACATCAGTAATGCATTTTCATCCTCAACTCCTGCTCATTCAACACTTTTACTATTTCAAACCATAGACAATAAAGATTGCTGTGCATGGAAATACCAGTTGATTAGAAGATTGAGAAATTCTCTGACTAAACGTTTGACACAATCAACCAGGACATGTTTGAATTCACTTAAATCTCCTTTAATCTCTATTCTAATTTTCAGTTTGTACTTCAGTAAATTGTCTGAATGTTACACATTTAGCAACGTAAATTGCGAATAAAAAATTGTAAAGGTGACATATAATGTAAAATTATCCTTGTAGGTCTTTATAGCTTGTTATACTGTTATCCCCTCATCAAAAACATTCATGAAGTGTTGCTTTTATTCTTTCATGCATGTTGGATAAATTCTTAAATCTCTCATCGCAGCTATTGGGGGCCATTAAACTTGATTTCACAAAGCGCTGCCTATTTCCACAAAGCTCCTCCCTAGAGCTTCAGTCTTCATCTAAGTTTCGGCCTCACAGAGCACTGTTCATTCTCTTTGCTTCCTTACACGGCTCCACTAGACTAGCGGTAGCAGCAACTAGCAAACACCTGATAGAACTGCGAGTCTGACGAGTTTATAATACAAGCTACTTCTCAGTCCAACACTCCTAACAATAGTAATAAACAGAATAATGGAGAAACACTGAATCATTCTCTAAATGTCTGGATTACATACCAATGTGATCAAGACAGTAATGTAATCAGTCTTATAACAACTGCAGATATCAGTGGTTATAATGGCTCTATGTACCTGGAAAATACATAATACTTTTTCAAAATCATATGTTAAACAGAGTAAGAGACATAACACTGCCTGGAGAAACTATATAATGAGAATTTTGTAAGCCTGCAGATATCACAATGTTCCTTCAGTTATCTGTGATTTACATTCACACCGCTCTCTCATGAAAAATCCTATTTTCATTTACAGCATCATAGGCAGCAACACTTTCTTCTTCAAGAATAATTACTGTCTTTCCTTGTGACAAAAACGACTGTTTTTAAGACCTAACCATCCTTTATTAAGTGTGAAGTCAGCTTTTGTGTTTAAGTAACATTAAAACAAATAAGAAACACACTGACTAAATAAAGAAATAAAACACTTTACAATAAAACCATAAAACCAGAGTACAAAGCTTCAATTTTAAAGGGCTCCCACATATTTAATATAAAATATATCACTTTCATCACACAGTCACTGTTTAAGAGATTTCTCAGCAGCTGGTAGAGTGGCAACACCCCATGTGTAAAAGTTATAGAAGTGGTCTATGTGTTATGAAGGTAATGATTTATTAAAACCATCCTGTTTCATGACCTCATACTTATTAAGCTAAATATTTGAGTTCTATCGTCACTTGTCTTGAGGTGGAGTATTATGCAGAATGCAAGTCGTCAGGTTGTCAACATTCCTACCAGATTGTTAGTCCTGGCACAGCTGAATAGATGAAAACAAAAAACGAGGAATATATTGAGAGATAGTTTACCATTAGCCTTGGCTGAGAGAGAAAGATGCAGGAAAAGTCTTTCCAGCTTTTCCACAGTATTCTGCTGTGAACGCGGTGATATAACAGCTGCAACTCAATATTCCAATTACAATTGCAAAACAACAATCCACTATTACATCATCTCCATTCTCCAAGAACAACCATAATTTGTAAATATGTTCATGTATTGAAGAACTCAAATGTCATCCAGATTTTGTTGCCTGAATTCAGTGTAATTTTCAACTAACTAATAAAACAGCACAAAGGTCAAATAAGCCCCAAAGTATTTCTTTAAAAAGAAAAACTTTTGCTTAAATTTAGAAATGTCAAAAGATAAACAATAATATGCGTTTTTCAGGTCAAAGAAGGGAGACGTATGCCAAGTTTATCTCTCTTTCAAATAAAAAAAAAAACAAGACACCAGTTTCATAAGCCATGGTGGAGAGTCAATGGATAGCTGGATAGATGTTTAAACCATCTAGATTAGTTCAGAGACGATGAACCATAAATATCTGAGGGTGTGTGCATATTTTATAGCATGAGTAAAACATGATTTCTGCAGTGTGCCAGGGTGGAAGGTTCAGGAGGGAATACATGGCTGTGTGTGAATGTTTAGAATGGCTTGAGAGGGTTGTGAGATGCAGAGCAAACAGAGAAAATATGACCATGCATACCCAGCCAGTCTTCTGAAGCCGCGGGCGAAGTTCACTGAAGGTTGGGATTTCTGTTTCAGTACAAGGAGAGCAGCATCTGTGAATGTAAAGTCATAAATCAATACGTCAGCTTTAATTTGAATTATTTCTTCTCATAAATAATTAAAAGGGGATGCACAAAAACTGAATTTAAGAAAATTATGTGACAGGAGAAATTAAAATGTTACTTTCTGACACACAAAATACTAGGCTTTCCATCTAGTACTGGGAAAAGTACCACTTTATTTCCTCCAAGTAAAAAGATTATGTAACAATTTTGCTCTAATCCAAGACTTCATGTGAACAGCTTCTGAGAAAATGAGAACAGAAAAGATAAAAGCAGTATCTTTGTATCAAACTAAATCTTCTTAAATAATAACATTAATGAGGCCTTTGATTTGATTTACATAGATTACATATTCAGTACAATTTGTGTCAGGAAAAAAAAACATTACTGCTACTTCAACCAATTATCTGCAATATTTCAACTTTATTATTTTTTTTTTATCTCTCCAACATCTTCTCTTTAAATGATATTGAGGTTAGAAGGAGTACAGTCATTATTCTTTTGAGCTGTCAAAAAATAAAATTAAATGTTCTGGCAGAATAAACAAAAGCTGCTTTATAAATACAATTTCTAGCACTGCCAGCTATGACAATTGTATGCTATGTTGATCAGTTTAACCTGGGTTCATTGCTTGGGAATAGTTTGAGCACACCTTCTAATTAGCATATTATGTTTTAAGATTGTATTTTTGAGCATTTCAGGGAACATTTGGCATCATCTTAAGGAAAACTGAGGCAGGAAGCACAGGGTAAGGAAAGGATTAGGTTTCTGGGAAAGATTAAAAACACTGTTTCTTTTCATTACTTCAATGATTGTCTCACTATTTTCCCAAACAGGATTAAAGCTCCTTGTGGGGGAATAAGTGTGGACATCTTCTAATTGTGTTGGGAAACTAAGGAGAGGTAGAATTTTGGGGGGGTCAGAAGTCCAAGCGTGAAATGCACTTGCTAAACTTTCAGGAAGATGAAAAATAAAACGACGTGACTGGTCCAAACTTTAACAATGCCTTCTGTCTTTCTACTGCTGTATTAAGGAGAACAGTGGCAAGATGTGGGTTGAACTTATTTTATTTTGTCTGACAGATATCAAAAAGAAACAGCAGTGAGCTCCTGCTGGCCCAGAGCAGCATTGTTTTAATGTGTTTGGTCATATGCAAAAATGCAACATATTCACATTTAACAATGACATTCAGTCACCTTTGTTATAATGGAACAGTAAAAACAAAACAAACCAAGTCAATTGACAACATTCACAACATTATATACAACTGATACGTGTTTGGGATAAACAACACAAACAAACTGGTCCAAGACAACTCTCTTTGAAAAAACAGCATATAAAATTTAAAGAAAACATGGTGAAACCCCGGCACAACTGCTGAATTTCAGTGAACTAGCATTAGCTTCCTGAATAAAATCTAAATTGGACTCATATAGACCATATAATATTCCATGGCTAAACAAAATACATGTCCCTTCAAACACAAGTACAAATATAAAACTTATGAAATGTGAATTAACTAAGAAAAATGCTCAACTACTTAATCTGGACCGACAGCGTAGCACGTCTTACCTCCTGCTAGCCCAGCGCAGCATTTAGCCTCCACCTGCAGGCATCTGACGACGTCACGACGCTGCTTGAGGTGCGTTCAAGTGCAGTGGGAAATACTCGCTGCTCATTTCAAACAAGTGCAAACAAAAAGAAATAACTAATTTACAAAACAAATAATGACTGGTATTTTTAAAAAGTAATACAAACAGCCTTGACATTGACACTGTGTTCATAAGAAGCTAAGCCCAATACAAACTCTGAAACAGAAGTAAAAAAAAATAAAAATACTGAGGTTAAATGAGAAGCGTGTTGTCTTTTTGTCATGTTGGAAATTAATCTTTGCAATGTATTCAAAGTTGTGACTCAGAGTGCAAGTCGAACCCATGAAATCTGCTTACAAAACAACAGCTTAATTTGGCAGTGGTTTACAGTGGCTGACTCAGCTGTAATGAAACATTAATGAAGATGTTGGGTAATTTGGACTGGCAATACAGGAGGGAAGAGAGGGGGGCAGGCAAGAATAAGAGGAGGAAGAGGCAAAGGTAGTGAGACACCAGCTGCTCTTCCAGATGATCCATGAGGGGAGACACAGCTGTCCTCCTTACAACTCTCCTCCCTCTCCCTCTCCTCCCCCTCCCTTTTATGCAGCTCTACTCCAGCTCTCAGAAACATCTTCGGGAAAATGACTTTAATGAAGATTTATTGCCACAACTGACTTAATCCATTGTTGCCACACAGATCAAATCCCTTCACCTCCCCCACCTTGGTTTGGGTGGGAGTGTTTACCACCACCTCCATCATGCTGAGCAGCTCCCCACTTTGTCAGTAAATGTTTATGATAATTTTGAAAGGAAAGCTGGCAGAGTGTAGCACTAAATGCCATACACGAAGAGCAATAGGTGAAAACAGTCAACAACATTTGGCAATGTCTACACTCGTATATCGCACTAAGACATTTGCAGTATCAAGCAGTATAATGTTTGAAGTTCAAATAGAAAATGGCTTTTGAAGCTTGAAAAAAAAAAAAAAAACCTAGTTTGTGAGTCCATTTACCTTACAATTGTGGAAGCACAGGCAGTTTTGGATACTCTTTTCAAACTGTTTAAAATGAACTGCTCAGTCATTTCTTTTTAGACAACACTCTCTAGTTGACAGTGTCTTCTAATGTTGAAAGAAAAATCGTCTTCAAGTAAAAGGTTGTCTGTATTATTATATATTAATATATAATGTTCCAACCAAAACTTTTATGTAATGTTTAACCTTAGCTAACCTAAAGTATCTTCGTCATCCCCATTGGGGCTTAATTCAACGACTGTGACTCAAGGAATGCCTGGAAAAGGTCACCACTTGTACTGTAAACATTCTGAGCACCAGCTGCTCTTTGTGCACTCAGATGAGGATCACTTGTCCTGCCTTCAGGCCCACACAGGTATGAAGACTCATATTTTCTCATACAATATCATCCCCGAGGCATGCTTGGCATTTTCAAACCTTTATTTTGCCATAAAATAATTCAAAGTCCAACATTAATTATGACTGCTGAGGGGAGTCAGTAAAGAGGGATAGAGATTTCATACATTTGAACATATGTCAGAAAATTAAGTGAGTACAGCAGTCTAACGCTTATCGTCTTGCTCAAGGCATTTTGAGGGCAGTTGTCAGTCACTTGTTCATTTACATGCAATTTTTTTGGTTGATTTATTTTTCAGGTCAAAAATAAAACTGGTTCTGTAACCTTTGCTAGTTACCACGCCTTCCTTTAAACTTATAAAAACATGCAAGTTTCCCATATTTTTGTTATATCTGAAAAGAGCAGGGTCCTTTGGCCTGTTCCTTCCTAATGGGTGACAAAAAAGGGACAGTGTTATCAGCTAAAAATGAGAAACAAGTATTATTTGACCTCTTTAAAAATATATATTCAAAGATTAGCCACATATAAAAATGGCACGTCTCTCAATTCATTTAAATATTCCACCCTCCACACCCTCATTTTAAAGTGTTCCTGATACCATCCATGAAATTGCTGTTTTATTTTATATTTCAAAAGTCAAAAACTTTTATTGTTCCTTGAGATTATACACAATCTTAAGGAGAAACATAAGATTGTGTTCCAGCCACATGTGTAATACTCTTTGGAGGTATTATTAAACCCATCACAGGTAGACAACCACAATCTGGCTCGAATCATCCCCCCTTAATATGAGTAATACAACAACAACAACACACAAGCACCCTGCAGTCTTCAACAATGAGTCAAAGTGTTCAGAACATTCAGCCCAAAACACTTCAGCTGTAAAAGGGAACCAGTTTTTATCACTTTCCACAGAGTACTTGAATGTGAATCTGAAGATCCTGCAGCCTGCAGAGGTCTAAAGATAACCATGACATGGATTGTGAGCGTAATTGTACCACATGGGAGGGAAACTACAGTTGTTTTTACAAAGTATTGCAAACGTTTTAATACTCCTTCAACTTTTGTACATTTTCACAATTCTTTAGCATTACTTATAAAAAGTATTCTTAAGTATCTTTAATTTCAAATTATCAAATCAATGCCCCACCAAATCCTCTGGCCAATGGTTCTCTGTCAAGCATTTACTTCAGAAAAGTACACATATTCACCTCCTTAGAGAAATACACCCTGCAGTAAAGTCAACAGGCATGCATCATTCATCCACAAGGAGCTTATTCAAGCATTTAATTTCATACCTCTAAATACTCCTGCAACTCCCATTTGAGCTTGCACTCAGACCTGTAAATCACTGAGGTGAATGTTTTTATCTTCTTGAAAGACTGTAGCTGTAACTGTGGTAAAATAAATAAACAAATAAATAAATAAACTATCTTGCAAAGTACATCTGTGTGGTGGGAACAATTACAAAAGTTCCCTTCCAAACAAAGTGTGCCGGATATTTTTGAACAAACTTGTGAAAGCACTAAAAGTGTGGCTGAACTGAACTTTTGCATTTATTTTTCAGATTAAATATTTGTGTTAACATTACATTGTAACCATGACCACAGCATAAATAAAGTAATACATATTTTTACTTTCCTGTAACAAAAATAAATATATTTCCTGCTTATAGTATAAGCAGAAATCCAGTTCACATTTTTTATGCTTGTAACTTCTCTTCAAAAAGGGTAGCTGCAGATTTTCCATACAGTGACTAATAACATATACCTGCTTTTAGTGTTGTTTTTGTGATGTGCCTGCCAAAAGCTGCTTGCTGCTGCATTAGCTGTTCTGAATTTATAGCAGTGTGCTCGGAAGAGGTAAAAAATGTGAGCCGGGGAACAACAAAAAAATATAGTCTGTAACGTTAGCGCTGAAAATGTCAGTGTTGCTCTGAGCAACTACATCTCTATTAACAGCTGAAATATCCTGGTAAATTTCCCCATTCTGCCTTCTTTTACTTATAAATTCTACCGTGGCGTACGCTGCTTGACTGCTGAGAGTCTGACATTTTGGGGTTGATACACAAAGCTACTTCGCATCCAAACATTATGTAAGGAGTTACATTTAATCAAATGACCAGATCCTGTTGCTATAGTATTTTAATGGCTTAATCTTCAGCGTTTAATTGTCCTGCAGGAAGCTTTAAACTAGTGTCAGTATGGTTTTCCTTCATAAGTGGAGTCTTATGCAGATGATGGTGCAGGAAGTAAATTAATCACTGGTTCTTTGAAAAATAACCTGATTTATGGACAAATATGTTTTGATTTGTGTGTATTAAATATTTGGGTTGTTATTAACATCTGGTGTAGATTTCATATCAATAGCCCTATTAGAAATACATTTAATAAGAAAATGTGCAATGTTCTGTATTATCCCACTCCATATTGCTTTAGGGCAGATTTACAACAAGAGGGAAATTAAAAGTGTGTGAAAAAAATTAAATAACAATGTATATAATGATTGAGATAATGATTGGCAATGAAGCAGTGGCCAGAAACCAAGTTGGATCAGTGCCACGTAATAGTTTCTGCACTATTATTTCTTACATACAGTGATGGTATTATTATTTTTTCCCTGTAGTAGGCTACACGCTTCACTTTCCCACATGTTTTGAACACATCAGATTGTGGGCCAGCTCAGTGTGAGTCAGAGCAAGTGTGGTGTATTTGTGGGGGCTAGTACTACTTTGAATTACAAAAGAATGAAAAACATCGTTTTTTCATGAGGTGAAAATTAGTTGTTTCAAAAAAGGACCAGATTTTAAATGCAACAGTACTCTTGCACCTCTAAACCTTGATTTTTCCCCCCTCCCACTAACAGAATCAGTTGTTGACTAATGAGTCCAAAAAACTTTTTTAATGTCAACATTAATGTGTTAATTCATGCAATGAATCAAAACTGTTTAATATATATTTTTCCTTATTCAGTATTCAGGATAAGGAGCATCTTGAATGTATAGTCAAGACAACGTTCTTAAAAGGGACAGAGAATGCCCCTTATCAAAGACAAAGAGGGAGCCTTTGTCTTTGGTGTGTCTCCATAACACCTGCAGATAATGTTTAAGAGCTGGTCCAATAGTCCACTGCCAAACCCTTGAATGGGCTCCAATAATGCTCTCTAAGAAGTGTCTTATCTTTTTTGTACAAGATGTCAATGACTGCAAAACTGTTAAGATGGCAGGGTTTTCATTATTATTTAGGCTATATGACCAACATAACATTCTTATATTACACATCCATCATTATTGGTTTGGTAGTTTATCTAGACCTGAACATGTGTGGTATTTGCATGTGGAACATCTCGATGTTAATCCACAATGTGCAGTCACAGGAACTTATGCAAATGAAACAAGCTGGTCTGAAAAAAAAAAAAAAAAAAACAACAACAACAAAAAAAACATCAGAGGAACAGCAGGAACATTAGGAGCAACTGACATGTTTGACACCTCCAAAAAAAAAAAAAAAAAACTGAAGCGTAAAAGGCTTTCACATCTAAGGATGACAAGAGTGGTTTTGTTTCGTTCCTTATGGTGCTGCTTGTCACACTAGGGGTATTTTAGATTCAGAGTGCATCATCTGTCTATCTTTTTGTCTGTGATGTTAAAAGAAACACATGTATATTGTCATAAAAAAGCCTCTCTATTTCACTTCCTGAACATCCCATTACCTGTTCTAATTATATAAATAGTTTGAAGTTTGAAGAGGGTGATTAATCCTTAACATTGAATGGATTTTATGTAAGGTTGTCTTGAGCACCTGTCAGACATATTACTAATTTCCACTGTGTAGAGATGTGCCTACATCAGATTTGTAAGTCTGAGTATCAAACTTGAAAATTTGGTATTGTGACAACCCCAGGACAAATAGAATACCGGTGTCCTAAATGTAAACTCTTTTGTGAGCATAATAGATCAATGTACATTCAAGACAACATAAACAAGAAAGAAAAAGTTTTCACTAGTGATCAAATGTCAGAATGGTTGAATAAATAAATATTTTAACCTTCAAAATTTTTCCATCTTTCAGAAGGAACTTGCATCAGTAACATGCAAAACCTAGTCAAACAAATAAAACATAATATTAAACAATCCAGAATTAAACTTTGGGATTACGTCAGCGTTTCTATACACTTGGTCTATTTGAATCTGCTGGTTGTAATTTGATCTGTCATCTCTTGGCTTTTTATTTCATCATGCTTAAATCCTGCTCGCATCATCTTTCAGAAAACAAAGACAGCCACAATGAAATGCAAAAGCAGTTCACCCAAAGGGACACTTTTGGACTGTGAATCATTGAGTCTCATTAACATAGTCACAGTTAAAAGCCCTTTTTTTAGGGTGGTGATTCAAAAGGAAATTGCAACAACAAGTTCAAGGTTAAACAAAGTCTGGTGACTGCTGATCAAGAGTCAAACTCAATCTAAAAGAGACAACCAAGGCAACGTACATATGATGGGTCTCAGCTGGTTGCTACAGAGTTTGTTCAGTAGCTAATTCTACATATGGCACCATGCTGTTCCATTTGTGTGAGATATGAATGACTGATTCTATACTGAGCTATGAGTCAAAGTCTGAGCTGGGGAATCATTCTTCTCCAGAGATACAGTATGCATAAACAAAGAACTCACCATTTTAAAGTAAAACTTAGCTCTGCTTAGCCATAGCTTCTTCTGAGCAAAATGAGCTAACAGAAAATGTCAGTAGTAATAAAACATTATCTGTCTTAAACATAATCAGACTGTAATTTACCAGTCTTATGGACGCACACTTTCATAAAAAAAAACAAAAAAAACAACAAAAACTCATAAACTACCTACAAACAACTTTTGCCGATTTGCACTACTTCCTGAACAGTATCTTTACATATGAACAAAACAATGCTCACTTAAGTGCCGCAGCTAAAAACTGCAATACAGTCCCTTTAGAACAACTGTAGTTTGGACAACTTTATTTTTTTAAAGAAGGTGGCTAGCATCATCTGCAGTTATGCAGGCATTGCTTTATTCTGCAACACCTGTAATCAGCATGTGGTTTCAGTTTTAAGATATTTTATCAGACATAATGATAATTATTATAATTCTGTTTAGTAGGTTTGTCTGAACCGAAACAAGACTCTGAAAACTCTTTTGTAAAACATTGACTCGGCACCACTAACAGGCAGCTATGGCTTTGCCTACCCAAGATCAAAGAGCTTAATTCAATTCTGATTTTTATTTGTCAGGAAGTCACTACAAAGGCGCTTCACAAAACAATTGAATGTAACTTGAATTAGGTAAAAGAAAATAACTCTTCAAATAAAATGATGCAGTATCAATTGAAAACAGACAGTATTAATGACATTCTGGTGATGACGATAAACCAAAATGTAAGCTGCCATTTCTCAACTGCCACACCAGTGCAACACTTGGCCAAATAATACCAAGCTGAACAAATAGGGGTAAACATAGATAGTACAGAAAGCCCTCACACAAAATTAGAACATTTGGAAGTATTTGTAACTTATCAGCATTCATAACTTTGATTATGATAGCTACCTAGCTAGCTAGATGGACATATAGATAAATAATTTTATTCTAGTTTATTTGTATAATCTCATTTGAGGCTGTATCTCACCCGATGTCTCTATATTGCTGGATTTAAAGAAATAATGAAAATAATGACACAAACAATGAAATAATGTCATGCATTTTTTCAGATAACTATGAAGACTGAAGTGGAACAAGAACTGCTAGATGTTTTTCAAAACCATCAACAATAGAAGACCTTTAGTTGTGACTGTAGTGCGAAATCACTTCACGAAATTAGGCAGCGACAGTTCTTCATTGCCTCTTGTTTTAGTTTTTGTGATAATCTACATTTTCTTCTGTCAAAAATTGTAAAATGTCAACAGATGAACTGAGTTTGATTGTTTAGAGAGATCTTGAAGAGTCAGGTACTTCTAAAAGCTGCAGAAAAACAGAAAGCCATGACTGTGATTTTCTCTAAATTAACTACCCTTTTTTATTTATAAGCTCTTATTGACATTTGTAAACTTAAAGGAAATGAATTAGATTTAAAGAATAAGGTGTCTCAATAGATTTTCCATACAGTACATCTCAGAGTTATTTATACATAAGGGTAGTCTAGTTTCTGACAAAAGAGCAAAATGAATGTGTGAATGGAAACCTTTTTTAGCCTTCTGCAACACTCATGAGCTGGTGATCTGTAACGATTGATTTCTGACAAACCATTTCCTGCTCTTTTGGATTCCTGATTGGCCTTTTGGCTTCACTAAATAGTTCCTCAGTGTGCTGGGCAAGTAGGAAATGGAGACATTTGAAGATTCTTTGCTATTTAAAAACCTCTAAGCTGAGACTGAACTATTTGTTAGACCATTTAAAAAGCAAGAGTAGTCAGACATGAAAAATGGAAATGGATGTAAAGAAATGACCTTGAAGTAGAGGGTGGGATAACATGCAACATCACTTACTTTTAGTATCATGTATATGTTCATTCTTTATGAGTTGGCATGTATTTTTTTCTCAAAACAGAATCATTATGTGTCCTTATTCACTTGTAGCAAGCAAAAATGTCCTGCATCAGAGAATGACTTCTTAACCTGGTTTGTGCATGCATGTATATATTTCTGCTTAAGCACTCATCACAAAAATAGTGACCACATCAGCAGAAAAATTGCTTAATGTCACTGAAATTTGACAAGAGAGACTAAATTGTGGCCGTTTGATATTAGTTGTAGTGAGCAAGCAAACATGTCTCTGAAAGCCTTTGGATATGCTGCTTCTTTGTTTTAGGCAACAACGTTTGAATAATTTATGGTCTTTAAAGAAAAAAAATCTCAAATTGTGACTGAATATGTATTCTTTGTAATACATTTTGAGGAGGCTTAAGATTACCATGAGCGCAGTCAAAATATATGGCTCTTTAAAACCAATATTTATTTATTAAGTCAACAAATCTAAATTCAGTTTGTGGTCTCTAAACATCAATCCTGAACATTTTATTGAAATTCAAAACAATAATATCATGGGGCAAAAAGGCTAAAGACTTTAAATCTGGTGTGAGGGATCACCTTGAAGCAAAAACGCTTTGTTGACTGAAATTACTTTTGGCATATCCTGAATGATTTATTTCTATCTCAAAGAGGGTTTGTTTTATAAATCAAACCTGGTTTAAAGGTTCAAAAAAACAAAACAAAAAATCTCAGTGTAAGCAAGCAAAAAAAAAAAACTGCTTGTTTGAAATAAAAAAAAATGCAGAAATTCGATGAGACATATTACCAATGGCAGCATCCTATAACTGTTATCATATGTTGACAATCAAGCATGTGTGGAATTAGTAAATTGTTGGGTTTATATATTTAATGACCTGTTTAGGCCATGTTTTAATCCTCTATTATGCATAAACTATACAAGAGTTAAAGTTATACACTGCCTTTTAATTTCATGACAAAACATATGCAAGTAACTGTAATGATATGCTACAGCGTATAACTGTAGGAGTTACAGCATATTTTGTCATATTAGGAGATTGGGCTTGGTATATTGATGCATGGTTAGCTTTGCTAGACTCCTGACAAAGTACGTCATGACACGTTTGGTACTCCTTTTATTCTATTAAACATCAGTAATTATAATGATCGCATTAATATGAATCAGCTACACCGTATCAAAATTTGTATCAAATTTCCAGAAATGTCAGAAGTAAATAGACCAGCTTATCAATGTCGTCAAGCCAGATTTATTTGTGTAGCAAAGTTTAAAGAGCTTTACATGATGAAAACATAATACATGACAGATCATTCTGCTCTGATTTGACTTGTTACTGTAGTAATTAAATGTGCTGACATTTCAGGCACAAACCCAGATTTATTTTTAATTTTCTGCATGTGTGTCTGAAAGAGAGATGAAAGAAATTTAACCTCTTGTATTTAAGAAAGCTACCTACATTGCACCCCAACCACTCACTTTGCATGATGAGGCCTGAGAAGAAAAGCATTGATCTCTTCTGATCCTAACCGTTTAGGGTTAGCTGCCAGCAAATACATCTTCATCCCCTACAATTAATCTCATCAGCCTTTTTAAAAGCATCTGTTACTGCAAATGCATGATCGACTGGCAAGAGCAGAACAGTCACTGATGAATAATCAGATACAAGATAATACTGATTGCCCAGCAGATCCAAATATCTCTTGAGTCTGTTGAACTTGGAACCATTTATTATGTAATTTTCTAATTTCTGTCAGTCAAAGGTTTTCATGAACTGGAGATTAGAGTAATTTTTGACATGTGCATTTTGAGAAACAAAAAAACAGGTCTGTGCATAGTCAATTCCTGCCAATTAACAGCTGTTCACAGACTGTGGCAATTTAATTTCTCTGTGGCAGAAGTGAATTATGGGTGGGGAATCACATGCCAATGGCTGTAATTAGCATTGGAATCGCACAACACCACATCACCAATGTAGAGGAAAAAGCTGTCATTGCCTGGTTCTTTAGCAGAGTGAAAATGTATATTCACAGCGATAAATGTGTCATGAATGGTCACTCTGGTTCATTATTATGCAGCTCTGTGTAAACCTCCACCCACTACATAGAATTGTTGGCATGTTATATTTTTTTGAATGGAATGCTGTCAGACTGAGAACAAATAGAACATGAGACACAGACTCAAAAACGGTTTAGCTTTGTTATGTCAATCCAGAGATATGTTTTCTCGAATGGTTTTGCACAGTATTCAGATTTAATATTTTTTCCTGTTTGCCTAAAATACTTTTTAGTTGCATTTGGTGAGCAGTGTTTTTTGCCTTGAAAACTCTCCCACGAAAGTCACTTTTGCCCAGTCTCCTTCCTGTAATTCGGGCCTGCACAGCTTTTGTGACTGTACCTAAAATCTAGAACAAACTTACAGAAAACTGCAAAACAGCTGAAACACCAAGATCCTATAAATCAAGACTAAAAACCCAACAGTTTAGAGTTGCTTTTGAACCATAATAAATGGAACATCTTTCAACATATTTGATGTGTATTGATGATTTCATAAAATGGCACTTAACAAAATGAATTGTCTGTTACTGACTTTCAGTTGACTTTATATGTTTGATGCCTTTATGTTTTATTGTTGAAATGTGCTATATAAACAAACTTTATATAGCACAATATTTGATGGCTTCAGTGAACACTTAGAATAATTTTAGTTGGCAAATACTCTCTGAAGGTGATAAAAGAACCATGGCCACCAAAACCTCTAAATATAGCAGATACAAATTTGTTTTAGGATTAATATGACATTCCTGTAAACATCTGTGTTTTTTAGGATTGTTGTACCCTCTGAATATTTACTGTTTAAACAGTTTTCACTAGAAGTATGTCTTCTACTTTCCAAGAATCTTGTGTTCTGGGTTGCCTAGCCATTTAATTTGACAATATACTCTCCTCAGTCTGCTGTGTAGATTTTATAAATACATGACTTCATGGAGACAGTTCTGTGGAAAGGGTGATAACATGCTATGAGAAGAAATTGGGCTCACAGAACACATAACTTCAAGCTTTTTCTGTGTAGAGATTAGAAAAATGGATCTCTGAAATGAATGCAATTTCAGACTAATAGGAATAAATGTGCAAGGAAAAGCAAAAAACTTTTTACTATGACAGAGTGCTGGGATTTTTTGTGGAACAAGGCAGCAGAAGTGGCGTCGTACTCATGACATGGAGTCTGTGCACACTGATATCACTTAGTCATCAGGGTTTAATGGAGTCTGGCCTCATGCCCAGTCTATAACCTTAGCATGCCCACATTATGCTGGAAGCACTCCAACTCCAAGACACTGCAGCGCTTTATGCTGCGTGGCTGCTTTGCACATCTTTCATTTCTCTCCCTTGACTTTAGCCAAAAACATCACACCACATTCTCACAACACTCACCAGTGATTGTAGAAACAAATCCTTGTTAGGGTCAGATGTCTTGCACAAAGGAATCTGTGAGCTGCACTTGCTCCTGGAGTTGGCCTTACAGATAGAGAAATGGACATACATGTTATAGCCTCAGGTTAGTAAGAAGTTCAAAGAGTTTCTAAGCCTGCAGCCAGGATGTGCCTGTACATACCACACTGTCAAAGAAAACTCCTAGCAATATGTTGACTGAAGAGGGGGATAAATGGCTTAAAGCAGTGGTCCCTTACCCTGCTCCTCAGTGCCCGGCTGTCCTGGATATTTTAGATGTTTCCCTGTTTCAGCACAGCTGTCCTTAGCATGGTCCAGATTTCTACAGATGTCTGCTAAAAACTCATTCATTTAACCATAACCTTTACTTAAATAGGTTGTCCTGTTGCAATCTAAGGTCTTATGAACAAAAACATTGTGTATTTTTATTTATTTTTTTTTGATTGGACCCACCAAGATTTCCTGAGATATTTTTACAGAAAGTTTTTTCTTCATGCTGAAAAACGTTGATGGTGTTACTTCCACCACACTTGGGCTGAGTGTGATGGAGGCACAAGAACATCCCAAATATCTAGTGAACTCCAGAAGATCATAAGAGGGTCATAGAAACAACCTAATGCAAGTTTGATATGTGCCTCAAAAAGGAAGCGTAATAACGGACCACAGAACTGAATTTTAATATTCCACTGCTTGGCTTTATGTGACCCAGAAATTGTTCTGCATGTAAAAGTGCAGGTTATATTTAATGACACCATGACAACGCTGGAGACACACACCAATTTGATTATAGACTTATTCAACACACAAATTTCCTGCATGCTGCAGCAGATGCTTCAAATGCTGTGCTCAGAAATGAGCGGCGGGATATAAAGAGACCGTCTGACCCTGTTTCACCCACACCACTGACAACTCATCTGTCTCTCCATCAATTCAGGTTAAGCGTTTGGGTACCTAATCTTTTCAGACCCACATCAACAATGTCACCTGGTCCGCCTACTTCCACCTACATGATATTATCCTCCTCCGCCTGTCTCTCTCCTACCACCACTGCAGTGACGTGTGGTGATGTTTTGACAGTGGTGAGGCAGCGACTCCCCCAGAGTCAGACACACAAATCCCAAATCCAACAGAGTTTATATATTAGGTTTGACCATAACTGAATAAAGCTTTTAGGTATGCTTTAAGAAAAAAATATTTAAGAATATTTAAGGTCAAATTACATTATTTAAAATGTTATTTTCTTTGACTGACCTCTCTTCTTTGATTACAAGTGCAAACTGACTATGATCTGAAGTCCATGCACCAAACCTACTCCATGTACATGAAGGCAATGCATCAATTCAGCAATTTTATTTTAC
Source organism: Poeciliopsis prolifica (assembly GCF_027474105.1). Taxonomy (NCBI): domain Eukaryota; kingdom Metazoa; phylum Chordata; class Actinopteri; order Cyprinodontiformes; family Poeciliidae; genus Poeciliopsis; species Poeciliopsis prolifica. The sequence continues at coordinate 202,880 of NW_026562381.1, forward strand.
CATAAAAATGTTTATTACCAAAAAAAATACCTCTCATTGAAAATTAATGAGGAATAAGTTGTTTTTTTTTCTCTTCGTAGTTAACATCTGTTTTACTTCTTATGTACTCATTTCACTTGTCAAGCTTATAGGTGAGGCAACGTCTCACTTGATTCTCCTTTTTGCACGTCTCTGCACCAGTGCAGTCCTGCTCACCTCACCTGGATTACTGCAATTCTTTCCCTTTGGTATCCCAATAAATCCATTTATACATTCCAGCTGGTCCAGATCGCTGCTGCCCATCTGATTTCCAAATGATCCACCAATCACCTGAACTTGAACAGCTCCACTGGCTCCCAATCAAATACTGCTGGGAATTCAAAATCCTTCTTTATATAGTCAAGACATTCTATCATCTTGCTCCTTCCTGTTTGTCTGACCTCTTCCGCATTAACATTCCCTCTTGCTCTAGTAGGTCAGCCTTTTCCATCAGCCTCATTGAGCCACCTGTCCCTTTTTTAAGTCTTGGATTTTGGCATTTTCACTCTGACAAAAAGAGAAGTGTAGTGGGACATGCTGATTAACCTGGGTTATAGCTGTTATATGTTATGTATATATAAAACTATGTTAAAGTTTTTCTTGCTTTTTTTTTTGACAGATGACTTTGGGTGCTCTGAAAGGCACCTTTTAAATAAAATGTATTAATGTTATCAGACATTTCTTAGATATACAAAGTAAATTTATATTCAGATTACCACAGTTTATTTAGCAAACATTGCCACACGGTGGAAAACGAAATGTTGGCTTATGGTTTCCACTAGAACTGCATTCATCACTTGGACCCTGCTTCTCCAGGCTGCTTGTGTCAGAGCAGGTAAGGAACAACTAGAGGAGAGGTGTAATGAGGTGTGAGCGGGGCTGAGACGGAGTGCCGGCCGGATGAGAAAGGGGGTCGAGAGTCGGGCTTTTGACCCGGGCGCACCAGCAACAGGTTTGCGTCCTCATGAGAGGCGAGTTTTATTGTAGACACCTGTGGCTGTGCAGACAGCGGAGCGCTCTTCTGCCAGAGACGACAAGTGTGTTAAAGTGTTCTGTCTCAGTTTCCAAAAGCAAAGAAAAGAAAAGTCAGCTCAGAATGAGAACTAATTTAACATTTAAACAACATCAGGTGATTATGATAACTACAAAGTGACAGGCCTTCTACTCCAACTCTTGTTTTTATAACCAGGGTTCACCACTGCAGTTACTTCAGGAGCAGAACAATAAATGTGACTCGATAACAGATGCATCAATAAAATGCATCTGAATTTACACAGTAAATGTAAAATGATTAAAGATGACAGTCTAAGTTGTCCCTTCTGTGTTTGCTTTGTTAGACTGAATCGGGATGTTACTTAAGGGTTTGACATTGTGTGACATGAAGCAGTCAAAGAGTTCAGTGTCATTCTCTCTCTCTCAAAGGTCCGTCAGTCACAAACACAGTTTCTTTTTGTCGAGGGGATGTAGAAAACCTCAACACCATACAAAAAAAATTTAGTTTTAAGGAGCTGAATCAAACTTCTAAAAGCAACAAAAAATATAAAGTTCAAATAATAATGGGGAACCATCAGGAGAATAAAATAAAACCTGTCATGGAGGGCTGTCAGTCAAGTCAGCGCCTGAGAGAAAAAATACTAAGCTGCCAGATTGTCACTCAGAAACACAGCTATAGTGAAACAAAAGGACAAAAACACCAGTTGTTTCTGTGCAATGATGGAATCATAACAACATTGAAGGAGGTATGAATATTGTTCAAAAGGAAAGCTGTTTCATGTATTCTGAACTCCAAAAATGAAAGGAAAAACAATTCAAATCACAAACATGTTTTATAAGTGTCGCTCATTCTTGAATTAAATGACTTGAACTCTTTCTTAGAAAGAGAATAGAAATTTGGCAGCATTTTAAATAATGAAACAGTTGGAGAAAGTGTTGCAGATTTTCAAAAGGCTCCTTGTTGTTGTGATGCAAAATGTCAATTTATTTTTATCAACTGTCCAACTGTCTGTCTTCTATACCTGGTTGGCCTTTGTAGGGTTGTTGTTGCCTATTCAATGGTCAGAACCCAATATACAGAGTATAGAAAACTCCAAGGACATTGTAGAGCAGCACTGAGACAGCAGGAAACATTTAAAGTTCAAACCAGAAGGTTAGATAGATTGACTAAAAAGAGCCAGTGACTCTTGAGAAGAGGGACAGAACAGGTCCTATGGATGAAGCACAACATTTTAGAGATGAAGACCATGAAGACACAAGCAGATCCTGTTCTGTTCATATTTTTTCAAAGTACTTAATTTATATTGATTTTTGATATAAAATTAACCTCAGCCTCATCACAAAACTCTCCCCAATTTAAAAACCAACTCAATGGAATAGTTTTTGTCAACTTTTTAGATGCGTATATATAATTGGAAGTTTTTTTGTTTGTTTTATTTTATTTTTTTATTTATTTCATATCTGATGCATGTGATCTGTATTATTCCTGTTGTACAAATGTGCCTCTGGTCTAAATGGGCTTATGGTCACATAATGGTCTGAATTAATCAAAATGCATCACACTGATCAGTTAATGTCTTCTCTTTCAGCTAAGTGGGTGTCTGGAGAGAGAGGTAGCCACTGTGATGTGGGCGTCAGACAGAGATACTAATCTATACTCTCTTTGTTTCCCTCCCACCTGCTCCATTCTTCCTCTGCTTTTTGTCTTTCCCTCCCTCAGTGGTGTCCCTTTGAAGAAATGAAAATGCTCTCTTCAAAGTCATATGTTATTAGAGTCGAAAAAGGCCAGTGCTTTTAAAGTCAGGCAGTTATGGACCTTTTGCTCTTTTATTCTAAGAATAGACTGCAAGAATTATGTGCATGTACTGCACAGAAAAAACCTATACTGCATACCAAGCCAGTGTGATGTGATTATACAGCTCTCAATACTGCAAAACTTTTAGCAAGTGTATCACTACGCTGTAAGGAAGAGCCAAATCTCTCTGTCAGCGATCATCAAGATAAATTACTGTTATTATCTAGCTCCAGAAAAAATGCAGATGCAGTGACTGAGCAGCATTCATTGCCTTTTTTAATTCCCTCCTACAAATTACCTTTATTTAAACAACACACCTTTAACACAAAACCGCGCAGACCAGTGGAGCACACTGACTTAATAGGTTGAGGTCTTATTCACACCACGTCTGTGGTAAAAAATACCCGACAATAATAAAGAAAGCAAAGAGCTTTATTCAGACAAATGATATGAGAAACTATCCAGTTAATGTGGGATATGCTGGAGATTTAAGAGGAAAACTGAAACACCTAATCTATTTTTTACATATGTTAGGATCTCTGAGAAAATTATAGGATGTCCTTTGGCATTTATACTAGTGGGAACTTCTCAATCAATTATGTATGTGCACAAACTCCTTTTTAATTAAATGTGGCCAGCTTTAGGGGACAATGAAGACAATTCTTTACACCCACTCACAAAACACTGTGTGAAACTTTAAATTATTTAAATGAACTTTTCAGGTTAAGATTCACACTTTGCTTTAATAGTACAATAATGCAAAGAAAAACATATTTTACTCTTGCTATTTTCACAACAAAAAACAAATTTCATTTTAAAAGTATTTAATTACTGGAAATAAAGAACACCACATATCATGGATTAACGCAGTTTGTGCTGACAGGAATATTTTATGTCCATCATGGACTTTGGTCTTGTGCTTTGTTATATTTAGGTCTCATCATTCTTTTTATATTCTATTCATTACTAAGATTTTGTTGCTAGTCACTTTTTCTTGATAATTAGTTACCAATATCCTGTTTTTTGTCATCTTTGTGTGTGTGTTCCCAGATCTACCCAGCAGCTTCCATCTGTCTCAGCTGCCTGATCTTCCAAGTTGTCTCCCATCAAGTTGAACTACTTACCAAAATCTGGCAATTTTATCCATTTCTTTCTCACTTTCTGCAGAAGATGTCTCTGAACAATTTCTCTCAATGAAACTCACTGATGAAATAGTTAGTAGTTGTGCACAGGATTGAGCACCCAGGGGGTGTTTGTTATGTTTTTATGTAAATAAATGCTGTGAAACAATTGGAATCACAAAGATCATAGGAAAAATGTGGAATATTCTTTTCGGTGTTTGGTGCTCATTTTCCTCACTTAGTGTAACAGCAGCTATTACCGTATGGTGCAGCTTGAGCATTTGGTTGCGCCACCAACATCTGACTTTTTTGCATCAGGAAATACTTCAAGTGAACTGCTATGACGACCCCGACTCATTCTGTTGACAGGAGTTCTGGCTTCTGAGAAATTAAATTTACATTCTGAACAGCTGGTGGATTTTGCACTAATTAAATGCACTAGCTGTTGTGCAAATGTTAATAGTGATGTCAGAAATGCACCAAAACAATTTCGCATATGCTTGCTCAATAGTGAGGAAACGTGATAGAGCAAGTGTTCAACTCTGACAACTCCTGCTCTGCCAGAAATGTGTCAAACTTTGAGGTGCTTTTTCGGCTGTGTGAGGGCGCTAAAACAACGTTCCTGCTCTGACCACTGAAGCTCGGTTCTGTTCAAATATGAGACTGACACATAATTGAAAAGACCACAGGGAGACTGGAGATTCATTTCTTCCCCTAAAGAAAAAAACTGACTTTTAGATTGAATCTATATACATGATTGATCGACTTTTATTTTAAATATATTGTTAGTATGATTACTATATTTATCAGGAGTTTTGACTTTTATCAAGCTTGACTTTTCTTTGTGACCCTCGTGAGAGCCGAGAAAAGTTTACTAAACCTTTAAAAAAAAAAAAGGTTGTTTTGATTTTATTGTCTTTTGACTCTAGTGCTAATGTTGAAATTTAGTTTAAAAAAATCTTGTTTTGAGACAAAAATCTTTAGTAGTTTAACAATTGATCAGGTTCATGTCCTGTGCTGCAGTCAAAGCAAACAGAAAAATGATGGATTTCACTGACTAAATTTATTAATTATCACCATCTTGGTTATCAGGACTCCTGTCTGTTTTAAACTCAGTTTCATTCCTCACTGAGTTTATCTGGTTCTACCTCTGTTTGAAGACCAATACAACAAAGACTGTTGAAAGCCATTTCTAACTTTCAACTACACTCTAAATTACTTAACACACTAAATATGGGTATATGTATGGTACAGTATAATACTTGTTCAAACTTTGTTGCCTGAACTTGATGTATTTCATTAATACAAGATTCCTACATATTTTGGATCCAGTGAACAGCTTGACTCTGTCGGATGATGATGATAAATGATTGATTTTATGCTCAAGTCAAAGTTTTTTTAAATTTATATTTTATTTGTGTTTTAAAGAAGTTTATGTTCAAAGTGCATTTTTGCGACGTCAAAAGCTACTGACATGCTTTGGAAAGAATTTTTTCTTATCTGACTTTTATGTAAAAGTGATTCAAATCATTGTGGTTTTAATCAGCAACACAGGCAAAAACAGTATCTGCATTCCCACCTACTAATAATTTGACATTAACTGTGATGAATTACCAGTCTGATATTCTTTTCAGTTCAGAGCAATGTTGGTTCTAACACAGAACTCCAGCTAATGGTTGGAAAAATAGATCATCCATAATTTTAAAGCACTGGCTTGGGGAAGGCTCCACATAATATAAAAACAAACAACACATTGAGGCCATGTTTGCATCAGGGACTTTTTATGTTTATAAGTTCTGCTCTAGAGCTTTGGATTTAATCACCTAACCAGTGTTTCTTTTATTTTTATTCAAACTTTTAGCAGCAAAAGCTATTGGATAGGCACTGTACTTCGAGTGACTCTGCATTCTATCAATCCTTTTTATGTACACTCTTGTCCCTAGTGGGGTTGGGAGGGGTGCTGGTGCCCAACGTTTCAGGTGAGGTGCGGGGTACAACCATGCACACACACACACACACCTAGAGAGGATTTTGAGAACAGTCATGTTTTTGGCCTGTGGGAGGAAGTCAGAGTACCTGGAGAGAACCCGCGCATGCACAGGGAGAAGATGAGTTAACCGTTTAGCTCAGTTTGAGCTTTTTTATTTGGGTTTTTCTGTCATTTTCTCAGTTCAATCTTATTGGAAAAGCCATAATAGCCAAAGCCAAAATTTGAGAATTTTCACAGCATCAAAGAGGTCACATTATAGGTGTCCTGATGGCAGTCTTTATTTAAAAATAAATAAATACATTCAGCAAAAATGTATTCAACATTTTCCGAAAGCATAAAGAAAATGTGTTTTTGAATGATGAAGCTAGAACTTTGTGAACGTATCTCTAAAAGGTATGTTTCGAATAAAAACAGCACAAAAAGGATTTACCTTAAAATAAATCCAGAGTCAAGCTTTTGTTTAAATTTTAACTATCTATTTTAAAGTCCATAAAGTTTTACATATAAATTTGCAGTTTTTATATATTTGATCTTCCTCAGTATGATACCACTTCATTTGGCTACAATGGAAACATATACAAAGTCAGACGAAGTGTCTATACTTCACAATCTCTGATCTTTTAAATAATTCTCAGCGAGATCTAAAAAAACAAAACTATTGCTAAAAACAATTGACAGCCAATTTATTTACAAGGTCAATGGAATAAGAACAGATTTTCTTGCAAAGGTGGGAAATCACTAAATAAGTATGTTTATTTATGGTTCAGTGCTTGCTAAAATCTTGCTGTAAAAGTTCCTGCAGAGCACCCTCCTCCTTGAGTTATACTGTAGATATAAATAACAAAGCAAAGTGACAGACTTTGGGAGTAGAAAAGTTCAGAGTTCAGTTAAACTTTTGTGCAACTGGCAATTTTCACTTTAACTTCAACTTCTCGTGTTCTACTGTTTTTTTAACAGGCTGTGTCATTGAGTACAAACATCATCCTTCAGTGCAGCAAGCATGATTCAAGTGTTCAAAGTGTCACTGAGTAGAAATTTTGTTTTAGATGGGACGGAGAAAGGCTTGGAGTTGATTATGATGGCTTTGTGCTGAACAGCTGCAATACGTAATTTTCCAGCAGTATCTCTGGGGAAACAATGATAAAGTAAGTAATCTTTTATGAGGGCTGGAATGTGCACAGTAGTAGAATTTACATTGTTTTATTCCAACTTTTGGCTTGAAAACTCAGCTGAAATTAATGTAACATTGCTTCATCCAAGTTGAGACCAAAGGCTAATGATCTTGTTTCAGGTTTCAGAGGAAAAAAGGACGATACCTTGGAGATGTTAAATCTTCTGGGGTATTCTTTATCTTTTATTGCCAAACTTAAAGGTAAAGTCAATGACTGATGGTGAAAATGCGTGCAAGACCTTGTGAAAAGTTTTCAGTCTGTTTCCAATGCTTCACTGTGCAGCTTTACAAGGAATATATGTCTATTTGATCATACAGAGTATGTTTCTCTGGGGTTTTGTTCTCAGGAGTTTGCAGGGAGAAACGAAAACAGGCAAGAAAAATTAGATCCTGCCTTAGATATCGATTTTCTTCAACATTAGTCTACTAAAAGAGGCCTCGTGCTAAGAGCCCTGCATTTGTGTCAACACACAATGGGAGGGGCTCGGTGAGTATTCAATGAACTGCATGTCTCTGTAGTCACGTAAAACAAGTGAAAGATAGAGCCACTCATTTTATGGACACCTCCATCCGTTAGCACAGTGGGCTGCAAAGGGTGCTGCGGTGTAATGGATCTCTTTTTCACCTAATGGGTTCTCTGCAATCCATCTACCTACAAATGAAATTGCAACTCTTTCACAGGAACAATTAACTCATTATTTGGTCATCTACTCCAACTAATGAGAGGTCACAAAGTAAACCTCTGATGCAACCAAACAAAACAGATGTTTGAAAGGAATTTAAAACATATTAGGGGGCTTTTGTGTGATATCTTGTGAGTACAAATCAAACTCACGTTGTCTATTGCATTCTTAATTAAAGCACAGGAAGCTACCAATTAGAAAGTTTCACAATCTACCAGATCAGAAATTTTTTCTAAGGGTCATCTTTGTGATTTCTTGGGACTGACTTATTACAAACTGGTGTCTATTTGGATGTCATTTATTATGCCATGCATCTAGTGGCTAGTCCTGCTGTGTATTTGGATGTGTTTGAATTTTATATCTGAATTAAAACTCATGGCAAATAGAGATCCACACACACCTGCATGATTTTAAAAAAGTTCAGGTGGGTTTTGCTGATGTGTTTTCAGTCCCATTATGCAGGCCATGTAAAGCTTCCCAAGCATCTGAGGCATTTCATTATTAACATGCACCAGTCAGGAGAACAGACGATTATAAAAATACGTGCATAATCTCAGTGTAATTCTAGTGACAAACTGGTTACATGCCTAACATTTAGCTAGCATTGTACTTGCTAAATATAAGTAGTTAGATGTTCCAATTCAAAGATGCTGCATCTTTTGATTCTGAAAATTATATGTTCAATAGTCACTCTTGGATTTCTGGGCATTTTAAAAAAATAAGCCAACAACACTTACAGCACAGAGAAAACAAAACAAGAATGCAAAATATAAAGTTGCGTTAATCTACTTTTTATAATCTGAACAGAGGAGCAGGTAGTTCAACCTGTTGAGGAAAAAAAAACAAAGTCAGATGCAGAAGTTAATTAGCACACCACACTGCACAACTAATCTCCCCTGCTCCACTTCTATCAATCACATATCCTACAAGATTTGCATTTGACTCACACTGTGGTAACAACAAGCAACAAAATGGAGCTGAAAGATGCTAAGCAAAAGCTAAAAACAGAAGATGTTGTACTAAGTCAGCAGAGACCAAACTCTGAGATCAGGAAGCATCTCAAACTGGCCGCAGTTTAAAATGATATGTGTATTATGGGGTCAGGCCTCGAATTAGTGTTAATTAGTCATGTTGTATCGGGCTTGGATATAATGTCTGTTGGCTTGAGTTGGGTTTGGGTGGATTTTTTGGCTGCATCTAAACTCTACATAAGGCTTCAGAGCATCAAATTAAACCCAACTGTCCACAATAACGCATAAAACAGCACATGCCAAAATTATATCCCCCACTTTCTTGGGCTTGTACAGCAAAGCTCCTCGACTGGAACAAAAGCAGGACTATCTCTTCTTCAGCACAATGAAGAACTCTCCCCCGGTACATAAAACCCCCGGTATAAAAACCACCTGCTCTGTTTTGGCTATGGAGAGACAGGACTAGAATCTAGTCATTCTATATTTTGGAAAAGCTATAAGAAAAGCCTTGGAAAAACAAAACTGCCAAATGTTCGAAGCAGTCATATCAAAGCTTGTGACCCATTGCCTAAAAATTTGCAGCTCTGTAGGTCTTTTTTAAAAACCAACTACTATTAACGGCATTTGCCCTTACGCAAAAAGTTTCTTTTGAAGCAGCTCCTGAAGATTTCCATCACTCTTGCACGCTACATTGACACACCAAGGTTGGACAAAGAATGAGTGGCACTTTATGTTCCCTGAAGGTAAACTGCACACATGATCAGACAAGTGTTTATCACCCGAGACAGACATATGAGTGACTGTCATGTGCCATAAAACTTGACGGGGAAATTCTGCGCACTGACCAAGCCACACAAAGGTACATCATCATCGTCGTCCAAGAAAATATACAACGCAGGCGTAACCTCCAGGAGGTCCATTCATCTCACCGTTCTGTCATCAACTGTCAGGGGTGAGTGATACACTAGCAAGATGCTCCATGAGCTATGCAGCTATGGTCAGCTGCTTTATCCATTAAACCTGCCAGAATGAAGGTCACTGTTTTTGCTTGAATACTTAACCTTTTTCAGGTGGTGCAATGATTGACTGGAGCTTTGACTAAATACTTGCAGAGGTGACATGAGGAGAAAGAAATAAAGATGAAGTAGCAGGCAAAATGTCACAAGAATAAAAGACAAAGGGACACTAAACAGAATAAGGCAATGACTGGAAAATTATAGCCCTTGTTTCTTGCTACTGAAGTAAGGTTAAATGCACATAAAAGATGAAAGTGGGCTTTCTAGATGTGAAATTTCTGACTAAAAGTTTCATAAGTATGATGTAATATAATGAGTGAAGGAATGCCATAAATTATGTGTAATCATGAGGTACTATCAGTTCCATGTTTAGAGGGGGATAAGGAAAAATATTCAGGAATCAAATATTTGACTGGTATATCTTCAGAAATGAGAACTTTCTGCGACAAAGTCTGTTTTATGTTCACATGACTTTGGATAATAATGTGGACAATGTATTGCACAATAGGCTCAAAAGGTGGTTTTCATTAGTGATTTTTTAATACTTTCAAAGACCTATAAATAAAACAGTGCTGTTTACATGGGGTACTACATTAAACAACATTTCTGGCATTCAAAGATCTGTCACTCCTTTGTGCCAACACAACGCACAACTTTTCTTTCTCCAATAACATTTCACAAGGTCGGGGCATAGAAAGGGAGATAGTTTTGTGTCATCTGAATGAATTACAAATTTATTGAATTCAAATTCATTATATAAGAATTACAAATTCTTGTTTACTATTGTGATGAATCCAGGACAAATGAGATGTTTGATTGACATGTGTTCCAGGGCTGACATGCAAATAGCATATAATTTGAAAATCTAGAATATAAATTAAAAAAAAAATTGATTTATCAAAATTTTATAGAAACTGTTCAGAGGGTCAAAGAAGTAACTAGAAAATAATTTCAATTACTTCTCAGTGTGTGATATTTGTCCTTAATACATAATTGCAAATTGGACAAATTCTGATATTATCCTACCGCAATCAACAGATACATCTGTGTAAATGCTGTTAGCACATCCTTATTTAAGATGTCAATAAGCATGGACGGTGTGTAAAGATCACACTGATGAATCATGTCGGTGTGTATATGGAGAGCATGCTAACGTCTGCATTACATCTTGACTAGATCATGTTAAATCACTAGAAACAGCAGAGCAGTTAACTTACGAAGTGTGTAAAAATATATGTAAGCCACTGGTAATGTCACAGCTTTTGTAGTTTATGCAGCAGAACAGCCATACGAGTCTTGAGTAAAATTTGAAAAACTGTCAAAATGGGATTAGTACCACTTAGAGGAGTGGCATGTCTGGCTCCCTGCAGCTCAGACTTTAAACTAAATGAGCTGGTTTAAAAATCACTGAATGCATCAAATTGTGCCAATGTTCCAGATCACTCTGGTCTTTTGGTTCAAAACATCTCTTCTTATCCAGAATAAACATGGACTAAACACAGAGGAGCACCATTCCATGCTAATGCTACTACAATCTGGAGCAAACATTTAAAAAACTGCAAAACTACTGAAGCACTGAGTTTCTTTAAATTAAGACTGAAAGCCATTTGTTAAAGAGTTGACTTCAATTAATACCAACTGGAACATTGTATTCCAAAATTTTATTATTTTTCTTTATTTTGCCACTGCAATATAATGTAATTTGTTTGTTGTTCTGCGTTCATCACGGAAAGCACTTTGCCTTGTTGATGATGAGCTGCACAATTAAACTTTCTTTGTGCAGATCTTTCCCCGTCAGCTTCACATCGCCTTGTGCCAGTGCACTTACTCTGCACACGTGCATAAATTACCCTCTATTAAGGTTGGGGGATTGAATTAATTTATCGATTGTTGATGATAGGTTGAGCCCTTCAACTGTTGTTTTTTTAAGAATTTTTATTTTTATTGTTTGGCCTATGAGTTAATTAGGGTAATAATGCTTGATTGAAGCCAAAAAGCAGTTCACAGAAAAATCAACAACTAATGGCATTTTTAATGGTGCACACAAACTCCTTCCAGCTGCAAGCAAAGCTTTTACTTTCCCCACAGTGCCTCCAAATGCAGTGGTGATTTATTTACTAAAACTTAGAATAGAAAACCAGTGTCCTATGTTCAGAAAATAGTTATTTAATTATGTTGGGATTGAGACTGGCTGTTTCCTAAGTATAATTGTGAATTTAGCAGTGTGCACAATTAAGAATTTTAACAACTTTCTCAACGGTGCTAACGACGAGTTCCAAAAGTGTGCAAGTTCTAAATATACATGCCAGTTTATGTCTTCCTACCATTTGTGACGCCAGTGGGAACCATTTTTCTAACATTTTTATTTGTAAGATATTTAAATTGTGCATCTGGAACTGTCCTTTTCATATTGAAACATATTTCTGCTGCTGGAAAGCTTTTTCAGAGCTTGTTGATGGAGCTGCAGCACCTGGTGATAGCATAGCGTAATCAGCTGGATGGTGAACATGCCATGCTCATAAATATTTATTACGTTTGAGTCCTTTTGCTGAAACTGCACAAAATAACTTTGGTTGTGTCCTGTGGTTTACTTCTTCCCCCAATTTAAAGTTAAAGTAATCCCAAATAGGTGACTTTGCAAGTTTTGACAACCAATTCTTACATTTTTTGACTCTACTATTCTAAATTTGCATCTCAGTGGTTCATGTTTACATTGTTCTGCCCCCCAAAAAGTTCAAATGTTACCTGGGTGATTATTTTGTCCATAATAATTTTTTGGACAGAGAAATATTGGATAGGAAAATGTTGCATTTCTACCAACCTTACCCCCACAACAGCATGAATATTGGGAAACCACATTTATTTAACATTATCCTCATCACTGGTGACTCAACGTGCCCTGAGCCCACTCATCCAGCACCTTTAAATTAGCAGATTAAAACCGTCATAGGCCTGAAACATTCCGACACACATTGAACCAATCTAATAATTCCTGGCAAATTCAGTGATATACATGTTAATGTGGAACTTTGGGGTATGCATCAATCATATTTACACTTTTTAACTACCACCAGCGAGGAATTTGAAACATAACAAATTTGTTGTATACGTTTTCTGTAGAATTTTAAAATCTCAGATATTATTTTGAAGTAAGCCATTTTTAAAGGGTGAGGCAGAGATGAAGGCAGGTGCAAAAGAAAATCAAAGAACAGATACAGTGCCTGAAAAATCCATCACATATCTAAATCATCAAAATGTAGCCCCAAGGAAGGTATTGGGGCTTCCTTTAATAGAGGCCATTTTAGAGCTGAAACAAACTATTTCAAGTCGAATCAGGATTACTAAACCTAAAAAGGGAACCCTACTCTCTACCTTAATTTTATTGTGAATAACATTTACCGAATTATGCTTTATCTCAACATCAGAGAACATAGGCTTTGAGGATTTAATATTGTGCATAATGCAACAAATGTACTGAAAAATGCAAATGCACTGGCATACTCCCAGCAGAGTGAGGCACACAGCGGTAATGAGGAGGATTGAGAGAAAAAGTAGAACCATGGGCCAAGAGCCAGCTGCTAAACAACAATAAAAAGCACTTGTGTTTGATAGATCAAGCTGTGAGAAGAAGATGAAGGGCACACGGGGGTCAGATGGATAGAAAATCCTCTCTGATCTGTCCCATCTTTCACAAGGACCATCAGACATTACAATAGACACTGAGGGGAGAGAATAGCAGACAAGCAGCAAAGACACAGGAACAAGAGAAGGAAGACGTAGAAAAAAAATGGGGAAAAAAGGGGAAATAACAGGCCCCTTGGTGCAGACATATAAAACTTCCACCATCCCTTTCCGACAGAAGCAAGACAGGATCACTTAGATTAAAAGAGAGAAAAGAAACAAATGAGACTCTTTCAGCTGTAGCTTTTACTTCCTCTACGAACATCTGGGAGATGGTGTGTTGACCTCCAGAGACTCTGTGGCACAGTGTTTTCAGAACACATAGCATCCAACCCTTAAAACCGCTGAGAAAGAAGGCAGTGATTGTGCAAAATGGGAAGTGGAGTTCAGGACATGGGGAATGTGGCTGAAGCTCGAACTGAATTTTTCTCCCATTTATCATGTTCTACACAGAATGAACATGAGCAAATGGCCCGATCTGCTCTCTGCTGCATCTCGAGGATGATGGAATACAACAAACAAATAGGACGTTGTGAAAAAAAAAAAAGTCAGTAGGACTGGATGGTAAAAACAAAAGAAGCTCTTCAGAGGGAGACATGAGGGATTGTATTTCACACAAACCAACCACATGCTTTGAACTGTTTCACTTGTTTGCTGAAGCTTGCAGGCATCTGCCTCCTTCTAGAAATCAATTAAAGTACAGCTCTACGAAACGTTGCGAATGTGATGGCTGATGAGTATTTAAAAATCTTTCCATTTCTGTGTGTCTCCTCCGTTATGGATCAATAACTCTTTTATGTTGTGTGTAATTGAAATGCAGCGAGCCTGGGGTGGTTTAGTTGGCTTTAATTTCCTTGTTCGCCATAAATACCGATAAAAGCCCAAGGACATCAGATCTTCATCCATCTACAACTGCACACACACTTATTTTCATTTTAACTGGTGTAGGCTTCAGGAATACATTTCTATAATTAACAATTTATAGACTGAAAGAAAAATAAACATTTTTCTTTACATTAAAGTTTCTATGCATTTCATCTTCCAAAATATTTGGATTATTATAGGTTTTCTTCATATATGGAGAAAGTGAACAATCCGACCATTTCTTTGTGCATGAAACTGTACAAGTTTAATTAGGTTTGACAATTATTTTTGACTGTACTCATTTCTGCAGTAGCTTTTTGAAGGTTTGCACTCTTTAATACCAAAAAGATTATTCTATGTGTCCAGAAGGGGGTGATCTTTTTAAACAAGATGCACCAGAGCACAGAATATTTTATCAAACAATTTCCTTAAAACATTTCTCTTTGAAAATATGGCTCTGGGCCTACTACTTGGTCCCTGGAAAGAAAAGTGATCCCGTGAAATAAGGACAATTTAAATTACCGGTATCCCAAAAAAATTCATAAACCAAACATGCAATGTAAAAGAAAAACACTTAAAGCAATGGAACAAATTGTTGTCTAATTTCAGAGTCCTTTCAAAAGGGCCAGAGAAGTCATGCCCCAAGCAGGAGCAGGTTTAGTTGAGAGCGGCCCAAACAACCACCGGCAAGACAAGGCAGCAGAGCCTCCGAAGCGCTGCAACTCCAAAACAATCTTGTGCCCAAAACAGAAAACATATTAACCGGATTCAGGTAAGTAAATTCAAATCTAAAGGAGGGAGTGGATCAGCAGGTGAGGACTAGACGGAAGCCTCAACAACCTCTAGCTGCAGCCACCAACACCAGCAGAGCAACACTGCAGAAACGCACAGCAAGTAGAGCACCAAAACCCAACCACAATCCCAGCCAGATGGTACAAGCACACAAGTCACTCAGGCAGCCAACATGTAGCAGAGGAAACAAAGACGCACCTGCTCAGCTATAAAGCTATCTGCCCCGCCCACCAATCAACGGTGTGCTTCTTGCTGCACCTGGTGCACAGAGTGAGGAGGGTGGAACACCATCCCACCACATCTATGTTATTATATTTGCAATGATCAGATAGAAATACATAACATCAGCACAATCAACCATTTATAAAATATCATGCGTTCAGAACTTCTCCCCCTGCATCTTTCTTCACTATATTTAAAACATGCCAGTTAAATGACTGCAGTTTCCCAGCTGCAGTCTTTAGTTCATGCCAACTACTTTCATAGATGCAAAAGATCGATCAAAGTATACACATCTGGTGGATCCTCGCTGACAGCAGAATTATCACTGACTGTCACATAGACATCTGGTTTGGTCTCTGTGTTTAAAAGTTGTTGCAAAACTTGTCAAAGCTAATTAAAACATTAAATACACTTTTTAAATCTATTCTAGCTGAGAGTTTTTCCTGACAGCAACTGCTAACTTGTGCCTTTTGTTTCCTATAATTTCCCCAGATGCCAAATTCAAGTTCAGCTTTCTAGCCTGTTTGATTTTGGATTATCAAATCCACTAAACTATTGGATATGCAAAATTCACTTTTGGGTCCAACACATAAACCTTTTCAACCAAAACTCTCTCTGGTTTCACATTGTGCTTTCAGCAGCACATTGTCCACATAAAAGACCAAGTTTGTAAAGCTAAATCATTATTTTTAGACTCTGATGATCAGCTGGTTAATAATGCCTCAACACCTTTTGAAAGCCACCTTTAGAGTAGGTGGCTCAGTGGATCGGGGTTCTTACTGCACAACAGTACACAGTTATATTTAATGTTCTGACTGATCGGGAGAAACATTCTCATTCAACACCTCACCTCTACTCCAAGCAAATTCACATCCAGAACAATTTGTCTCCACGAAGCCCTAAAGCTGTTTGAGAAGTGTGCAGGTTTCTATTTATTAAAAGGTAACCACTTCCCCTTTCTTTTCAGCTTGTGTGAGACACCTGCATATTTTACCCCCGGAGAAAGGCGAAATTACGAAAGAGAGAAAAGTGGTGGCAGAGTGGATAAAATAGGAGGGGAAAGAGCTGAAGGAGTGGAGGACCTTGTTAAAAGCCTCTCTGTGACAGGCAAGTAAAGGCTGCAGCTTGGAGCCATTAAAAGTGGCTGTAGCTGTAAAGTCTGATTGAAAAAAAGGTGTATGGGCAGAAAGAAAAGGGTTTTTTATAGACACATGTCACACAATGAGAAGCAGAGTGGTAGTTTTGAGAAGATGGATCATGTAGCAGCTCACAAAGGTAAGCTTTCTGGGAAAGGTGTGGAAGCAAAGAAATCAGAAAACTAGAAAACTGACCATTCAAGTAAGAAATTGAGGCTGCTCCTATCTTTTACCACACATTGAAACTCAAGCCTCCATTATGGCTTCTTTAAAAGTGTTTTTTTTTTTTTTTTTTCATTTGTACTACCACTTGTCCCAACAATGAGAAATGTGTTTGAATTAAAAAGTTGCATTTAATTATTTTATTACATTTTGCATGCGTATCCTTATTATTTAAACCTCACAAACTATAATTTTATCCACAATCCACTACTTAAAAACACATTCCAGTGTTTTAGAGCAATGTTACCATCAAGACACTCAAAAATGAAATTTAACCAAATAATAGAAGTCCCATTTTTAGTCAGAAAATCCATATCTTCACATATGTAATGGTAGGAGAGGAGAGATATTTTTGCCATCCTCTTCAAACAGCTACAAAGATTATGGAGACTGTGACCAAAAGATGTCACTCCTGGCTGCTCTTTCTTTTCTATCTGCCTCCCTCTGTGAAGTTGAAATGTAAACATATAGTTCCTTCTCTATATTTTAAATAATGGCCAAACTCATCAAAATTAAGATATTGAATGACAAGTTTTTTGTTTTTTTTCTATGTTGAATAGTGGCAAATAAGGGGATTGTGTGTCATGTCATACTTATTAAAAAAATCTAAAGCATACAAATTCTAAGTCAAAACTAATGTCTCCATTATTTAAAATACAAAAGCTTACTAAAAAGACATTTAAACACTCTTAATATAATACCATTGATTTAAAACAGCGATGCCCAAAGCTGGTCCTCAGGGTAAAGGAAATCACTTATTAAGAGTGAAGAAATGGAAAAATAGCAAAAAAGGTGAAATGAAGGTAAGAAAAAAAAAAGATTATATGAAGTACAAAGGTCAATATGAATTAGAAATATTAATGAGAGAAACAGAAGGGAAGAAATAATAATGATCAGATTACGAATAGGTCATAATGACATTTTTTTATTTAATAGGGAGGAAAAATAATGATAAATGTGAAGAATGTGGAGAGAAAGTAAATGTAGAACACGTACTGACAAAATGTAAAACATATGAACCTGAAAGGGAGAAATTGAGAAGAATGGTTGGTAGGACAGGTCATGAATGGAGTCTTAAAGCAATATTGGGAAATGAAGGAAACATAATGCATACTTACAGATTAAGGAAAGCATTATTTATTTATCTTCAGTATACAAAATTTTAAAAATAGAATTTGATTGATGTAAAGCTACTCACTCTTGTACAGTAGGTGCCTTAAAGTTGCTTGTGATCTGCCATAATAGAAGAAGCAGAAGAAGAAGTCGGTCCTCGAGGGCCGACATCCTGCACGTTTTAGTTCTCTCCCTGGTGGTACCAGGAACCTTTTCAGCATGTCAATGTTCTTCTTAGGCATCTAATAAGCCATCATTTGATCCAGATGCATTAAACAAGAGAGAGAACTAAAAGATGCAGGATTCTGGCTCTTAAGGACCAACTTTGGGCACCCCTGGTTTAAAACATTAATTAAACCCAAAGCAACAATTTGTATATCGATGTTGCTCATTTAATCTAGTTATTAATCACAGTAGACAAAAATCTTAATTGAATAATCACAACTCACTATCCAGCTTGTTGTAAATGTGGCCCTGCTGATTTAAATTGCTGGGTCATTAGCAGGCTTTTGCTGATCTTATTGACATGCTGGGAAAGTAATTCAGTAATTTGCATCAGGTGTGTTGGAGCAGTGGCATATCTAATACATTCCGGACAGCATGAAGTGAAGTTTAGGGCTGGTAACCCGTATCTAGTAGATTTATGGACAGCGGACCCTGGAGAGACATCAAAAACTACCTATGTGAATGAATCTGCAAACATTCAGTTGTCAAATTCTCAGTCACATATATTGAGGCTCACAAATGGGGGAAATGAATAATTCAACATTTGCAGCAGCCCAGAGAAACAATCTCTTGTGTTGTTTGAAGGCTATCTCAGAAAGTGGTGTAAATCCATTAGTCACTAGACTTTTAATGAATGAGAAGCAAGATAAAGTAGCCTGTAGCAGCCTTTACATTTGCAAAAAATCTGTCTGATCTTTTAGATCTCCAGGCATTACTTAAGGTTTTAGGAACTGTCTGGCTGGATATTAATTCTGGAGAGTTGCCTGGATGGAATCAAGAGCAATTTTCACAGTTTAACTTATTAAAACTATTCCCCAGACAATACATTTTTTTGTCCAGCTGGCTTTTCCTGCACAGCTGAGAATGTGAGAATTCAGTTTTCTATTGTGGTTCAAATGTCTCAGATTAATCGTTTCTCCCATGTGACTTTTTCCCTGACATGTTTTTTTTTAACTCAGCTGCAGCCTGCCAAGTTAAGAGGAAAATATTTCAGGTTGCAGGAAGCATAAGCTGACTCAAAGATGTAATTGACTTTCCGTGTTCCTACTTATTCTTGACAATGTTAATAAAAAAAACTATACAGTTTCCACAGAGCCTCTTTCTAATCCTAAAAGCCTTACTTTTAACAAACGCTCAAGAAATAAAGAACAACTTTTAATCGGAGTACCCTGACAGATATGGTTGTTCTTACAAGGTTTTCATTGTTGCACTGTAGTTTTATCAAGATGAAAAATCAGAAACAAAAAATTTTTGAAAAAGAAAAAAAAAAAAAGAAAGAAAACTCTCCTTTGGCTATGGCTTACACCTCACAACTCATCTTGGCAAATATGTTAAATCCCTTTGATTTAGTATTCTTCAAGAGAAGCCCAATTTTATTAATTTGTTATGTTCAAAAGAAACCATACTTATTTTTGTGTAATATTTAATCTAACTATTAATATTTAATACAAACAACTGAACAAAACACAGCAACCAAATCTACTGAACAGAACAACTAAACTAGAACCAAAGTTACCAAACTGTCTTCTCCTCTGCTATCATCAATACCTTGAAACTGCAGCCAGATGCTGTTTATCAACAGTTTTAAAGCCTTGCTGTGTGAACCAGACATGAAGTCAAAGGTAAATTCTGAAAAATAGGAAAGCAGAAATTACACAAACGTGTATGAGAGAAGCTTAGAAGGATGCTTTATTAATATGTTCAATTCTTGCCTGAGGGTTTGAATATCCCAGGTTAAATTTGGAAAGATTAACAAAAGACAATTCTAGACATCAGAATTCTGAGTGGGAACGCTACTCGAAAACCAATTTGGTCATCTTATAACACATAATGATATTATATAATTTCCTGATCCAAGAGTTTCCCATGAGTGTAACTATTATCATCAGCGTCTCAAATCTACATAAAATTGCGAGAAACAAATTCAACCCAAATAAAGGGTGTTCCAAATCCAAATCTTACTACTGTACTGGATTTGTACAGGTTAAACATGAGCAGCCATCTTGCAAGAGTCGTCAGTGATACAGCGCATTACCATGTCCTCAAGCATTAAGAACAGCTCAAATTTCTAATTCATGCATCCAAGGTTAGAGCTTCCTGAACAGGGATGGAGGGAACAAGAAAGCAGTGGTCGATGAGAGGTGGAGGGAGTCAGAAGAGAAAACATGGGAGGTGTGAGGTAGTGATTCCTTCTCATTTTTTGATGAGCCTTTCATTGGCTCATAAAGAGGAGAAGGAGTGGGTTGTGGGATTTGGGGGGCTTGGCAGTGGAATCCCTATCTCACCCAAATTTCTTTTAAATATTTCATTAGAGCCAAGACACTCCGGTGAGCAGGAGCAGACTGGGATTAAAACCCTGCCCCAGACTTTCTGCTGAATAGACCCACCTTGTTGGAGCCAAACAGAGCTGCCCTCATGTCTCACATATCCTGTGCAAGGAGATCCTTTGTGCTCCTTTTTTCTTTGACTGACAAGCTTTCTATCATCATTTCACTGACAGTGCCTTGCCAAAGAGAAAAACTCTGAACTTTTTCACATTTTCTCACTTGACAACCACATAAATCAAGGTGTTTTATTGGGATTTTGTGACAGACCAACACATATATGTGAAATGGAACATTTTTTGCCAATAAAGATCAAAAGGTGTTCAGGTTCTGTGAGTCATCATTACTTTGTAAAATCACCATTAGAAGATATTTGGAGTACTTTTGAAATGTTGGCACTACAACAAACATTGTTAACTTGTACCGAACAATAACATAAAATCTTATCAAAAAGTGATTGCAACATGAGTAAATAAGGAAAAGTTCAAGAGGGTATTAACTTTGACATCCCTAAATAAGACAATATTGTTCAAAGAGTATTCAGAAACTTCCTGCAAAGGGCTGCATCTATACCTGTAGGATTATTGCTCTTGAGGTCATAACATTTCTTTGCAAAAAAATGTTTTTTTTTTGTTTGGTTTTATGTATGGTTTTCAGGAATGTGGAAGAAATACAAGATATCATTGTGTCTGTAAAGGAGATTTGTATTTTGAATTGAATTAGCAAAATCACTTCCATTCAGAAACACAAAAATAGTTCAAACCTTTCTCCTCATAGACAGGAATATTAAAAGCCTTTGTTTCCCTATGGAACAAAAGGATGATGTTGACTGCATACCTGTGTGTGTCGATTCCCACAATTCACTTGTCATTTAAAAGTTGTGAATTTTTCATTTTTCTGTTTTACAACTTTGAATCCACTGGCAGGTGAAACTGTACATGAAAGGAGTTTCAGACAGAAATACACCAGCAACTGTCAAAGAGGAACATGAATTATGCACAACTAAATAAAAATCAGTGGGTATGCAGCCCTTTGATTTGCATTTTTTTCCCCTTTGTGACAGTTAAAGCCAGGAGCCTGTTAAGGGTTAAAGTTTTCAGAGCGATGAGGAAGGGAGATCACATGACCAAAGTGGAACAGGAAGAAAGACTGGGACAAGTTAAAGCTTCTCTGACAAGTTTCACTGAAGTCTTTATACATCAGGTAATGTTTTTGTTCACAAGTTTAAAGTCTTGTTTTATACTTATTTGTGGAGTTTTATATATGAACTCAGATGAAAATAAAATGTTATAAAACTTAATTCTCTTGTTTTCCTTCTAGAAATGGCTTCGGCCACAAGTCTAATGACTGATGATAATTTTTCTTGCTCTATCTGCCTGGATGTGTTCACAAAACCTGTGTCAATTCCTTGTGGACACACTTTTTGTCAAGACTGCATCACAAAACACTGGGAAACAGTAAATCGTCTTTTTGAATGCCCGCTGTGCAAAGAGACATATGTCACAAAGCCAATGCTCCGGGTGAATATTTTCATTGCTGACATGGCGGAAAGATTCAAAAAAGCAGTGAGAAGGAAGTCGTCTTCAATCCTTCAAGAAGAACCAGTTGGGAAAGTGCTGTGCAATCTGTGCATAGACCCTAAATCAGCTGCTGTGAAGTCTTGTTTAGTATGTTTTATGTCATTCTGCACAATACACCCGCAGCCTCATCAAACATTACCCAACTTACAGAGACACAAACTCATCCAGCCAGTCAATGACCTCCAGAACAGGTTATGCAAGACACACGGCGAACCTTTTGAGTTTTTTTGCAGGGAAGATCAAATGTTTCTCTGTTTGTCCTGCAAAGTCAAAGAACATAAAACGCATACGGTGGTGACTTTAGAAGAAGAGGCAAAAATAAGAAAAACTAAGCTGAGGAAAGAAAAGGAATGCACTGATCAAATTATCGAGACACGTCAGCAGATAATTCTTGACATTCAATCCTCGTTGGACAGGATCAGGAAAAATGCAGATCAAGCACTGTCATACAAAGACCATGTGATGGCTGTTGTTGTGGATTATATTCAGAGAAGCCAAATTGAGCTGACTGAGGTAATCAATACAAAGCTGCAACAGACTGAAAAAGAGGGGGTAGATTTCACTATGGAACTGGATGCAGAAATTTTGCAAATAAAAGAGAAAAGAGAACAACTTGATAAAATTTCTCTCGCAGATGATGACTTCACATTTCTCGAGAATGCCCTTTCTTTTACAGTATCTTCACCCAAGGTAAAGGACTGGCCCAATCTAAAACTTAACACTGCCAAATTTGCAATACAAGACGCCATGGAGGAGCTGCAGAAATCAGTGAAAAGTAAAATAAATATACTGTGTGATCCTACCTTTAGAGAGAAGCAGCAGTATGCTGTAGATGTGACATTCGATCCTGACACAGCACACCCTTTATTGAATGTTTCAGCTGATGGGAAGCAAGTTGCCACTGGATACCAAAAAAAGAATGTCGACAACAAACCACAGAGGTTTCAAAAGGTCCTCAATATTCTGGCAAAAGAAGGTTTCTCCTCTGGAAAGTTTTACTACGAGGTTCAGGTGAAAGGCAAAACTCAGTGGGATTTGGGAGTGGTGAGTGAGTCCATCAACAGGAAGGGGGATATCAGACTGAGTCCAAAGAATGGATACTGGACCATCTGGTTTAGAAATGGAGATGAGCTCACAGCCAATGCTTGCCCTGCTGTAAACCTGCCAGTGAGGCAGATACCTGAAAAGGTTGGAGTTTTTGTAGACTATGAAGAAGGACAAGTTTCCTTTTACGATGTGGACGCAAGGGCAGCCATCTTCTCCTTTATGGGAAACAGCTTCACCACGAAGCTTTTCCCTTTCTTCAGTCCCTGCATCAATGAGGGAGGAAAAAATTCAGCTGCCTTGATCATCACTCCTGTAATAACCAACCACTGAGAGATTGTTGAAGTTTCTGGGCAAGCATTGTAACACTACAATAGCACAACCCAATTTTCGCCCCACTAATCCATCAGTGGCAGTCTGTATGGTTTGATGTGAGTTTATTTTTCATGATATGCACTCCACAGGGTGAAAAAGGGAAAAAAGTTAAACTTGTTCTGATGTAAAAAAAAAATTCTGGTTTACATGTTTAACTGTAATGTTCAGCAAAACGGTGTTAGCATGTTAGTTTTAACCATTTGTGCAAGATGTGACTGATATACATTCAATGAAAGTTTTACTGTAGCAATAGTAAGTACAGTCAAAGGAAAATAATATTTAATTCAATTCCTCCATTATGTTCAGATTTGCTTATGAGTAATACCTTCTGAAATCTATTTATCAGGTTTAAACATTCACTTTGTTTTTGTTGGTCTTTTGTTCAGTGTTTTAGTTTTTAAATTATGTTTTTAAAAAACGCCAACTGTATATGTGGTGGCTACTTTAAAAGGACGAACCTGGGAAATTAAAAGAATCACTTCTGGATGACAAACCACTGATGTGTCGGCACATTTTATTAAATGTTGTATTTCATGTTTTGTGTTACTTGTTTGCTTACAGGCTGAAAGTATCAGCATTCTGGGAGTCAAAGTTTAGATGATTTTTTAAGAGGTTGGAAAGCATAAAATTATAACTGCACTCCTGTGGTTTTCCACTATTAGATAACACTGGTCAACTGCCAAAAATTGTCTGGGGATCGTCAACTGTCTTTTGATGTGCTAAATCCAAAAATCCCATTGGTTTTGCTCAATCAGGTCAACTTTCTGAACTATGGATGTAACAGGAACAACAAAATGCATGACTTGTTCTCACATATGGATCAGTTTTCTGACAATCTGGGACAATGAGTGATGAGCAGGAGGAAAAATGCCATCAGGTCATAAAAAAGATGGAGAATTTTGCACACTAAACATGTAATGTTCAATGTAAATGTACTTACCATTAAAAGTCTTTATTATTCAACCTGACCTAATTGAGAAAAATGGATGTCTTTTTGGGATTTAGCAATGCAAATTGTCCTACTTCAGTTGAAAAAACCTGTACAACTTCCAAAAAATATTTTATTTGTTGAATAAAAATCTTAACACATTTTTTTTTTTCTGTTTTTTAATATATCCAAAGATTTTTTTTCAATCCAATGAGAAACATTTTAGTAGCAAATATTTCTAATTGATTCTAAAGTTAATGAGCAGTAGATCTTCAAATTAAGGTGATGAGTCAATCACTTTCAAACTATGTTCAAAAGTTGTTCCAAATCAAAGAACATAATATGAACATGGAGGAAGTTGCATGTTTGTCCTCAATATTCTTTTTTTTTTACATGAATATTGATATATTGGGGACATCTATATACATCTATATATCTATATATAGATATAGGCATATATATCTATATATATAGAGAGATATATATTTATATATTTCTAAATTATGAATAGTTAAAATCACCTCAATTTGTGTCTGAAAAAAAGTTTTCAACAGATTCTCCATTTCTCCCTAGAGTCTAAAAATTTACTTTCCAAACATCTATATTTACACAGATAAATTATCCCTCAATAGACAGGTGAAGAGTATAAAGTACAAAGAACATCTAATTTTAGGAATGAGAAATGATGTGTCAAATAGTTTACCCAGCCAACATGTTTCTAATGACTTTTTTTCCTTGTGCTTCTTGTGACAGATTTATCAGTGTTAATTAAACAATAACTCTTAGTGTTACTTTGTAATGCTGGGCTTCATAAACAAGTTTAACTATCATTCAGTCTTACCGTGAAAAGCTTATTCATAGGTACCCACTGTGGCTGCATTGATCTAGGTCATTACACTGTCTTGATGAATGGCATTGTGAGAAGCAGCGTATTGTGTGTGTAGATGTGTTTCTGCAGGTGTGCATACCTTTTGTCCAACAGTATGTGCACCTAATGAGATGCCAAATGTAATGAGACAAATCTATCCATTAGAATCCCTTAACAAGAATGAATCCGCATAGCTGCTAATGATTCCGGGCTCCATCAGATTTGCCGAGCCAACAGACCCGACTCAGGCTGAAGATGACCCGAGGCCTGACAGAATCCAACCTTCTCGACCAGTAAATCCTCCAGCTCCAGCTGTTTTCCTCCTGGGAATGACTTCAAATTAGTAACCACCAACAACTCCTACAGACTCTATTCATAGCCAATGAAAAAAAAAAAAAAACTAATCATCTCTAATCATTGATCTGCCATTACTGGGCCATAGTCATTAGCCTGATGGAACAATTCTCTGATGAATTCACTTGTTAGTGGAACTAATTTTAACCTCCAGGCTGGAGCTGTGTTAAACAAGTGCCTCACATTTATGCATTAAACACAGTGCAGGAACTTGGAACTAATACGAAAACACAGGGCTGATATGTTTCTCCAAGATACTGGAGTTAAGTAATGTTTGACCCCTGTAGCTATGATATTATTTATTAAAGAGGTTCTTCAACAGCAGTTTCTTTCATAAAAAATGTGCTTAGTATGCGAGTAAAAATAGACAAAAATAAAACAAGAAAAAAATCAGTAGTAAACATATTTAGCACCTTGTTTATTTTGAAAAAATAAAACAACAAAAAATCAACAATAATAAAATACGAGAGCTGAATTGCTTCATATGCATTGTTTTATCGTAACATAAAATAGCAATAAAACTAAACAAAAATAAATCAAATTTGTAATAAAACAATGTGAAAGTATAAAACTGAAAAGCTGTGTATTCATCTCTTTGGTCTCATGCCAAAAAATAACAGATGATGTTCACAGATCTTGGGGAAAAGTACAACTAACAACAATGGAGCAAGTGGTTTCTGAAAAATAAGTCAACAACAAACACTTGTCTTTTCCAGCAGCCATTATACAGCACATACAAAAGTAAAACCAACTGACCAAACAGGTGATGGGCTAGGGCTGGAATTGATGGGTGGCTGGACGTTTCCCATTGATTGCAACTTAACAATCGTACATTTTTGGAAACTACTCTTTTTTCTGACACCAGAAAACTTTAACTTATTGCCAAAAAAGGCCTGGTGTTTTCTTTCAGGTACTTGGGCTGATTTTGGAGGCAGTTGAGAGCCAAATGGAAGTGTAAAAACATGTAATATTGCCATAAACAAGTCATTTTAAAAATTAGATGGAAGCTAAATGCCAGTTCGAATTAATCTATGATTGATATATTGATTGACAGAAAAAAAAAACTGTTATATTCCGAAGCTTATCTTCAAGGTAAGAAGAGGTATCGACATGTCAGTGATGCACTGACATTAGTAGCACATTCACAGTTGAATCAGAGTGTTTTTAATTTTACAAACTGATATAGTGAAAAACAATGGCTGTGTGACTTTGCTCTCTATCTCTGAGATGGAAGAGACAAAACTGTGCGGCGTTACCAGTGTCAGATAAGATTTGGGCTCTACAAAAGCTTTGATCTTAAGGCTTTCTGACAGGCTTTAATCTGAGCAGACCACACAAACACATACACATGCACGTTTTTCTCCTGGCAAGCCATAATACACAAAACAGACTTATTTCCAGCTGTCTGCTTGTTTATAGAAAACCCAGAGAATAGGTGGTTCTGCAGAAAACTTCAGCATTTGTTCAACACAAATGTTTTCTGTGCCTCTGTATCCTATCTGGACAGCTGTTGACGCATGAAACTGTTTTCAAATAACTTGCAATCAATGTGGGGTCATTGTTCGTGGTATAAGCCTCCATTAAATAAAATATACAGCCTCTGATAGCAATGCCATAAGGTTTTAGTTTATTGTAGCCACCCATGTGCCAAAGCGCATTTGGTCCTCTGCAATTGTATTGACGTCTTCTCAACCGTCGTGCTCATCCCAGTTCCACACCTTCTGGGTCAAGCAATTTGATTAAATTTGGATTTGTTGTGTCTTGTAACACCACAAATCCATGTTAACTGCAGAAATATGTAGCCACCAATAATGTTGCATTTGCTCATTAGCCATTAGTTGTTGTTGGACAAAGGCCAGCACTTCTTCAAGGTCGGTCTGATTCTTTCTTCTAAACAGCCCCAGTCTTCTGCAAATTCTTTTTGGAGTTCGATTACTTCATATAGTATGATGACTGTGCGCTAAAATATGAAGGATTTCTTTGTTACTTAAAGCCAGTCTGAAGTAACGCCTAATGTTATCATCCAAATCTGACATTTTCTTGCTTCTTTCACTTTAAGAAGGGAACAGTCTTTAGCAGAAGACCTTTTTTCCTTTTTGTTTTTTTCCTTTTTGCTTTAGCAGAAGCTGAAAACAGCAATTCCTCCACAATTTCCACAGTCAAACAGATGAAAAAGGACAATTATTTACACTACAAATCAACTGTATAGTTACCTTTTACATTGTACCCTTAGATCACTGCTTAAAGGATCTACTGTTTTGGGGAGGATTAAAATTTATTCCTATAACAGCGTAAGCTAACAAACATGCTAACAACTAGCCATAACCGTTAGGCTTTAGACACGAAAGACACCTTTTCTTCTTCCATTAGTGTGACGGAAGCTTCAGTTTGGCAACGCAAAAAGTCACTTAGATCAGACATCTTTCTCCAGAACCTCAGCTGTCCGCCACAACTCTCATCTGAAGCTTCTGGAGCTGGTTGCTTGCTGGAGCCCATCAGCCACAATTGAGATTAAAGTCAGAATTACGAGATTAATGTTAGAATTCTGAGATTAAAGTCAGATTATTTATTTTTTATTTTTTTCGGTGGGCTTAATCCTCTTCCGTACGCTCGTTGCACAGACTGAATTTTAACGAAAACAAAACCTAACATAAATCCTGCCACAAGGGGGTAGTAAAGTAACAGAAAATAGGATACTAATAAATCTTTTTAGTATTACAATACAAGTGTGTGTGGGCGTGTGTGTGTATGTGTTGGGGACTGGGCACCGCTCACTTTTTTCTGTAAGCTGAGAACTAGAACTGCTGTGTCACTCTAATTCTACCACCATTCATTTACCAAATGACACTGCTGTGACTTTTTACAGTTCTTTCCTCAGTATTTTGCTTCCACAGATGGCATCTGATTCAACAAGCTTATATTTTTAGAAAAAAAAAAATCTTTGAGCCATGAAAAAGGCAACACTTAATGGCATTTAAACTACAAAGAGAAAAGGGGTAAAAGCTGGAAAGAATATGATGTTATCCATCTCAAAGTACCTCTTTGACTTATCAGTGTGTGACAAAATGAAAGCTGCACCTGAATCAGAAGATTACAAGATGTTCCTGTAATCTGGAAAACAGCGATTATAGAGGAACACTTTTCATTCTCTGTAATTTGCACTGCAGCAGAAGAAAAAAAAATGCTCCATAAAACAAAAACAGCAAAGTGTATGAGATTTCCCTCTTGTAAAAACACTGGCACAGAAGCCAGTTTTAAAAGTCTACCTCATGTCAGGGGTGTGCAAGTCTATTCAGCAAATTATTATATCTGTCTCAATGAGACTAATTTTCAGCAGGTATTAAACATTCCTTATATTAAACCCACATCTAAAAAATGTCTAAAACAAATGTTGACTTTGATGTTATGTGTTAAATTCTGTAAATTAAAAAAAATAAATTGTAATTGTTTTATGAAAAAGCAAGGAGTACACAGCAGATTTTGGCACAAACCAATCTGAACTAGTTCAAACAATTGACCTCATTTCCAGTTTCCTCCATTGTTTCTCAAAATTGACAAGTCAAACTGAACAGTGACATCATTGCGTCATTCATTGGTTCTATTTTTTTTCTATATTTTTACTGGGGTTGTTTTTTAGGAGTGTATCATTTTTAAAAAAAAATCTTTTTCTTAGTACTTACTGTTTCTCATTGTTTGTGGCATTAGACAATGTAATCTCCTTAAAATTGAAGGTAATTATCCAGATTGTCTCCTTGGTGTAATTCAGAGCTGTGTACTGTAAATCAGAACACCAGGAAATTTGAAAGAAAATAGCATCTCGTCTCCTCATCTGAAGGACTCCTGCTTAACTTGGAAAAATAGTCTATTGCTATTTAAAGACACTTCGCCAAGCTAGAACATCATATTTTTCATCATTAAGAGGGTCGAATAAGAATAATGCTAGGTTTTTTTTGGGGAGGGGGTTGTGCAAAACTTACTCTGAGCAATTAATCCCCCCAACTCTGAGCCGTAATGACCTTATGCGATACTTCATAAATAATATTGATTCTGTGAAAAATAAGATTAAATGTGGTTACTTATGCCCCAGTTAGTGAACTTCAGAACTTGATGTGTGCTTGGACTGTTTTGAGTCAGTCAGGCATCCTGAGTTATGAAAATTATTAGCTTCTTCCAAACCTTCGATTTGCATGTTGGATTCTCTCCCATCCAAATTAGTTAAGGAAGTGTTCCCTTTGATTGCTGCACCCATTTTAGATGATTAATCTGTTCTTTGTAAACAGACGCATAGCAGACTTGTATTTTAGCTGTAATAAAATCTTTGCTTAAAGCTGCAGTATGTAACATTGATAAGAAATTATATATATATATATTTATTTATTTATTTTAACATATTTGTTAAAACTGTTTTTATGTAGCCTAATGACAGTATTTTATGAGATCTGTGGGGGAAAAAATTATAATTTTCTGCTTTTATCCCAGTGCTCCTATTTCCATCTACAGAAATATTCAACTTGGTCAGAAAATCAGATCCAGCGCTGCCAATCCTGAGAAGTTCATCAGGTAAGGGGGGGATCTTTGATGTCTGTTTTCTTACTAATCTTGTAATGTAGTGCTAACATTCAAATGGTAATCTGTTGTTCATTTCTTTTTTTTTTTTTTTTTTTTATTCCTATGTGTTTGACATCGTTAGAAAACTTGGAATCACACTTTCAGAATCTGTGAATAACTCAAAACTCTCCAGGGGAGAATTGTTCTGGATTTTTGTTTAATCTGTGTTAACCAACACGTTTTTTGCTCATTCTCTTTGGAAGTTATTATTTGATCCAATTAGTATTTTAAAATCCTAATAATATTTCTCACCGTTTTCATTGCTTTGTTAACAAGTTTGTTTTCCCAAATTCTCCGATATAAAAAGCAGCTTTCAAGCAAGTTTTGCCCCGTAGCATAAAAATCAGGCAATCCAGCTGAAAGAAAAAGCAAACAAACTAACATGTTTGGCTCAATATACAATGAATTGCTCTTGAATACATTAAATATGAAAGCTGACATATCTTTCAAGACTTCAACCTTTTCTCAGGATTAAAAAGAATGACCTTGCTTTCTTTTTCAGCTATTGGGAGGTGGCAGATTGTGGCAGGTTGCACACATAGCAGTAAATATAACATTAGAGAGGAGAGTTAAAGTAGATTCTGTTTGGAAGACTCTTTATCTGTAGAGGTCAGGGTTGTAGAGCTGGAGAAATTTGCCGCACTCACAATGTGTGTTTTGAGCTCTTATCATTCAGAGTGACAATGGCTCTACTCAGAAAACAGACTCTCCATACAAAGAATAGAGCATCTCTTTAAACACAATGAAATAAATGACTGATCACACAGACCTATGATAGCCTTTGTTAAAGATGTTAGTGAATCAAGGTGATTCACTATGGAGAAACATTGTTGTGATGATGTGCTGAAGGCAGTGTCAGAGAGAGACAGAGGCCCGATTTCAAAGCATTAAATCCCAAAGTCAATTTTTTAAGACTTGTTTGATATATACACTGCATTGTTGTTGAAAAGGGAATACATCCATTTAACGATTTCCTTGTCCAGTAAAGTTTATCCAGTAAATAATTTTTCTATTCATAATGTCATTTGGACATTTTGACTTTGACAGAAACTAATGTGTGCAAACTGTCACTTTGTTAAACACATAATAAGATTTTGACCAATATTTTATACCTTTTCCTCTCATCTCCAAAATTGATCATCACACTACTCGTACATGAAAACCTGAAGACTTTAACTAGTTGGCAATGAACAGTAATCAGTTACAGTTGTCTATCAACATCAACCTTTTAAATATACTCACAAGCTTAGTGGTTCACACAGGGTCAACACTGTCATTTTCTCACTAGAAAAGGAAATGAAAGAAAGATTATGTGAAGATTTTTCCCTGGGATCCCACCTCATTTCCACCCCACTGAATTTCATATTGCCTTTTATGTTTCTGTTGACAACAATCTTTGGGAGGGAAATTGAACTCCTTAGCCTTGTACATGGCTCTGTAAAGTTCAACAGACATCAACAGTCTCTTGGATGTGCCTTGAAAACCCAAATGTTTAAATCCAGTATTACTATTATTGCTGTCACCCCAGCTGATTGTAGCATCTCCCTGTCTCTGAAATAACCTATTTTCACTCCTTCTTTCTCAATCAGCTAAAAGTCCACATGTGTCCACATACTATAACTAACTCAAAAAGACATGAAAGGGGACAGAAGGGCAGAAACTGTATATTTATGTAGGATAGACAAAGCAGCCAAAGACGCCAGTGGCTTTGATTTGCAGGAATCAAGCAGCTTCTTCTGACTTCTAAAATGTCCAGACAAACATAGCCACAGGCTGCAGAAAGTTAATCAAAAACAGCAAAGAGTAAACAAGGCCACCTCTTTCAGACTCTCTCAGAATAACAGAATAAGAGATTATCTCCCAGTAGCAGTTATTCAAGCAAGCCTTTAAATTACATTCGATCAGGAGAGATCGAGCCAAAAGAAGGAGCAAGACGGCCTTAAAGAGCAAAAGACATGATGGTTTATCAACATTTTTATGCAATCAGAGGAAAGTTTTCTTTGGTGATTATTATTAATATTATAAGGTGAAATATCAGTTTAATGGATGTTGTACATTGACAGCAATAATAGGAGTATTTGTCCACTCTGTCGCAGCAAAGAAAGAGATAAACATAATAGCTGGGCTCTAGTCTGTCTCCTTTATGCTCTTAGGATGCAGATCATGGCTGAAATAAAGCTAAATGCTTGTTCTCACAAAGCACTACCCACTCAACCATCTCTCCTCTTTGGAGCTGCAGCATATGCTTTCACCTCACCAAAAACCCCTCCCCTGCACCTTCCCCACTCAACTCCACCAGACACGGGGGGATCAGTAATTAGCAAATACCTGATGGTGTTGAGCTTATTATACAAACTACGTCTCAGTCCAATGCTTCGAAGAACTGGCATGATGACATTCTGAAGGCAGGGAGTATCCGAGTAGGAGCTTCTTAAAGATACAGAGGCAAGTTTCAAAGCATAACATTCCAATATAACATTTATTTACAGTTATTTGTGATTTATGCCACATTTTTATAAGACAAAGTAACATAGCTATTAGATAGTGCAATTATATAGCAGAATGTGCTTAGAAATGCACAATTTTGCCCTTAAAAATGCTATTCAAACATGCTGTGAGAATCTCTCGGTAGCCCACACATTTTCCTGAAGCTTTCTCTGTCATTCGGCCTCTGCAAATTGATCCAGGGATGGATGGATGGATGGATGGATGGATGGATGGATGGATGGATGGATGGATGGATGGATGGATGGATGGATGGATGGAAACGTAAGGCTTTTTGTGCTTTATCTGTCTGCATAGCAGAGGGTACTTTTTGTCAGTACTGTGCTGCATTGCTAAAAAATGTAATTTTATATTTTGTGTAAAATGCATTGGGTTTTACCACAGTGAGTTAAAGCAAGCTGTGCATTTGTGTGATGAATTAAAAGTAATCAAAAATCTCAGTCTGAGAGTTTAATTGGATTTTACATTGTCAAGGTCATACATGGACCAGAGTGCAATTTCCTTGTTTTTTGACACTTTAGTTTGTAAGTAGCTATCTTGATTAAAAATAAAATATCTGAAAATTATCCAACAAAACTACATTAAACACATGACACAGATATCCTGCCGATCCTCCCGAGCAATAGATCCTTTAAAAAAGAATTTAAAACTACATATTCAAAAGATGAGAAATTATGAATAATAAAAACAAATGCAGCAGCTGCAAATTGGTGTCAGCATCCAAATTAAATTCTGTCAAGATGGGGAACAAAGTATCTCCAGCTAGAATACACTATTAATATTAATATCTGTACATTAACTAAATGTAATGTGAGTAAAAATATTTTTTCTGGATTTCAGGGTGAATCATCCAAAGCAGCCAAATGGTTTTGAAGTTATACTGAGCACCATGAATGCTTCTTTTTCACTTGCCATTCATCTTTTCTGCCCCTTAAACAGCCTGACACACTTCAGAGTCATAAATGAAGTCCCATCTCTGAGTAATAGCAGCAGCAGTAATGCTAGAGTCATTCCCAAATCCCAGGGAATGACAAGCAAATGTGCTGTAATGCATCATCGAATTTTTTTCCGACTACCACAAAGATTTAGTGAACTATGTGCTTGCTTTTTGCTGCAGTAATTCTCAATAGGAGGTAGGAGATTTGGATAATCTTTTCTTTATTTTTTAATTCTTTTGTTTCAAGTGAATAAAACTGGGTGTTTGGGGCTGTGAGTAACAGCTGCTTTATCGAATAGTCTCTTTGATCAAATAGTAACAGAGAGATCTGAACGAATTTGAGTCATGAAACTGATAATTGAATGTTTTTACTTGAAAAAGTGCATTGTTTGTTTACATTCTCACTTCCCTGGTTGTTTAATGTAAGTTTGATACTTTCAGCTCTCACAAAATGAGCTACACTCAGAGTCTGATGCTTTTTGAATTAATTATATAAGCCCTGAATTGTGCATCCAACTTTGATCTCTGCCTTCAGGGAACTATTGTTTTCACATGTTTGGTTTTTGTGTAATTCTTTTTAAAAGTAGCTTCAGCTAGGGATTCAAATAAAACCTACACATACTATCAATGCTCATTAACAATTTTGTTTTTAAAACCTAATTTTCCAGTGACATGCTTACATAAAGATATTGAAAGATCCCTCCCCTCCCCCTAAACTTCTAATAAAATGATTATGCAGCAGGGCTGTTGTTTCATCTATATGAAAATATGTTGCCACAGAAACCACCAAGTGCCTCATGTACAAAGACTGTGCATCAAAACCTCATGGCATAATGTTTTACACACAACTTGGCACGTAGTCATTCAGTAGTATTTTACACAAGGAGCATGAAAGTCAATTTCTTTCCATAATTTTAACATTTTGATTAAACTAAACCACATTTAGCTTCATGTAAGTCAGAAAAAGAAAAAACTTCTTCCATTTTTGGCACATGTAGATGTAAACACACATCTGTTTGTGTGCTGATGCTCAGGAAATGCATGCATCTTATCTGAGGGGCACATTCTTTCCCAAAGACAAAGAAAACAAGGTTGGATCAACAGATTAACTTCAAACAGGTCAAGTTTGATCATTCTTGATGTGGACAAGAATGATGTCCACATCAAGGTCACACAGGTACATAAATAGATCCATAACAGTGTGTGTAATTAGGGAACAATGGCAGCTTTGGCACTACTGGAGGACATTGCCAATAGAAAGATTCAGAAATCACATTGACCTGAGTGGTTTATTAGCCACTTCAGGCTATGTGTGGGACGTGTACTTGCAGCTGTAAGTAATTTATTTTATTTTACAAGGGTTCAACATAAGCAGGAAGAAGGCAGCATGGTATTGCCATTTTTATGAGTTTTCCATTGAAAGTCTAATTTCTGTTAGACACAAAAGTACTGAAATAACAGAAGAAAACACTTTGACTGCCCATATGCTTGATTGCTTGCTCAGCCCATTTCTCAAGACAAAAAGAAGCAGGAATGACCACTGCAAACTTGCAAACTTGCAAACTTTGGCAACGCAGCATATAGATCATGTCAATACAAACTGTGGTAATATTTTCTTCCTTTCTATCCATGAATCTGTGAAACTTACGTGTAAATCCCCACAAGTTTTATTGAAATACTGCTACATTAAGACTGTTGTGATTGCAAATATTTTTGTAGTTGTTTGATACTGGAAAAGCATCTCTTTCACACTACCAGAATTTTTTGTTTTGATTTCTAAAGCCAGCAGTTTTAAAATGTCTCAGTTGAGACTACCTATTTTCACAAAACAAACTCTAAACGCAGTTTTTGATGAAGGTGTTGATTGAAAAAAATCAAACCTACAGGCCCATGTGAGAAAATGAATTTGAAAAATTCTTTGGCTTTTATTCTACACTCTTGAAACATATTTTTTCTTACATTCTTAGCATTTGAAAATTTTTTTCCTCTAACAGTTGCATTACTGATCTGCATCTTCCCTCAGTTCTTTATCTATTTCTTTTCTTTATCCAGTGCACTTTCCACACATCAGGATGCATAGAAAGTTGCCAGCAGATGCTGACATGAGATTGGCCTCATGCATTTATGGATACATCTCAGCATCTCCATTGCTGTTATGTCCTGGCTCTTCATATTGGACAAGACCAGACCTTTAATGTGTTTACAAGGAATTTTGGAAGCTACCTTTTTTTCAGCTGAGTCTCTTTTCCATTTGTTATTAGACAAGGACAGATGGAGCCCTTCTCTGCATGGTCTTTCACAATCTGTCTTGTGTTTCATTGTGTTTAGCAGACTTTATGTCTTTGACTTGTTTGTTACGTAGGTTCTTTCACATGCCAGCCTATTAGTCACACTTTTATTATTTCTGCAGCAATGAACAGCTGGATATTTCTTCAAGTGCTTACTGGAAGAACTTGATCTGATGACAGACTTCCTTTTATACAGTACAGTAGATGTTGGCAACAAACAGAAAATAAAAACCAACATTGTTGTCACTTATAACAATAAAGTAAAGAGTTACTGTAGCAGTCTAAACTTGGAGGGAGAACAGAAAACTAATGAAAACTATAAAGTGAAGTCTGAATAGCACAATAGCAGAGCAGATAAACAAAACTGATTAAATTGATACAATAAACTAATCTTATTAATCTTTTAAATTCCCATGCCCAGGGAACTAGTGGCCCCTATCTCCAGTCATTAGGTGTCACCACAGACAAGGTGCCAGTCAGTTAAAAGAAAACACTGAAACATCCACAACAGACAGCTATGAAGCCACATGCTTACACTTACAGACAACTTAGAGTTGCTATTTATCCTATTTTTAGAGAAAAATTCATAGTACATCGAGAGAAGACGTTCACATTGTAATATTCGGCTTGATTAAAGCAGAACTCACAAAGAAACACACAAGGGGGATCTTTTTCCAGGTAAAGGCTAAAAGTGTTACCAGGTCAATTTGATAAAAAACAAATGTTCACCCACTCAGTATGAAATTAATAGGTTTGCACCAGAAATAATTTATTCAGAAACCCAAAATTTGAATAATTAATCAACCTAAATCAACATCAAAACCCACCCAAAATATCAAGAGTCTGATTTGCCTTGTCAGGCTGATTCACAAACCACACTTAAAAAATTGAAATCCCAAAAGTCCTGTTCCTTTTATATTTTTGTCCATAAAGGAGTCCCATACATCCAAATCTAGCCACGACCTGGAAGCGTCGCTCCGTATTAATCCCCGTCTTCTTCCCGAAGAAAAATCCAAAACGTCAAAAAAAAAAAAAAAAAAAAAAAAGAAGATGAGAAAAAAAGAAGAGTGGTACCACCCAAAAAAAACCCCAAAAGAAAATAAAGTCCAGATCTCACCGGGAGCGTCCCTTTCCCCCCCCCCGCCGGTGGCTTCCTCCATGGACTGTCGTCGTCCTTCTGCACCGGGCGGCGTTGGGACGAACCTTAATCGATGTTTTATCTTTTTGTTACTTTTCTTTGGTTTAAACAGACACTAAGGTAAGGCCAGAACTCCCGCTGCACAGATCGACACATGAGCGTCTTTCTTACAGATTGCGCCGCGTCTTCCGGCGCACACGCCCCCTTTTTATCTCTAATTCCCACACACCTGGCCCCAAACATGATTTACCCAACATCAGTTTAACAGTGGAACTTCGACATTTTTTTTTTATTTTTTTATGTTTTTATTTATAATGAAATCCACAACTGTTCCACTAGACAGCTTGGCATTTTTAACATTTATTATATTTGCTGAGGAAAACAAAACATAGTGGTTATGTTACAACATAAATGGAGAATAATCAAAGTCCACGCTGAAAGACCAGATTCATTCCCAGAGCTTTCTTATTTGATGGTGGTAAAAACTTTGTGCCATCAAAATTGAAAGAAAAATTTACCCCTTCGATACAAAGTGTTGCAGGGCAAAGTTGCTTAACTCATTTTTTGTTTGTTTGTTTTAAGGAAAATAAATTCAATACCTGAAACTTTACTCAACTCAGTTTTCAAAGCACACACATACTACCAGGATGAAATGTGTATTTTACCTTTGTTGTATAGCTGATGCTGCCTTAGTTTTAAAATAAAAATGTTGAAAAAAGAGGGTTGTGCAATGGTTCAGGTGGCAGCAGTGTTTTTCTTACAGGAACAAGTTGTTGGGTTTGGTCCTTAAAGAATCAAACCCGTAGGCGAATAAAATTTTCAATGGTTGAAATAGTAAAGGTCAAGACAAAGCTTTAAGGTTTTTTTTGTTTTTTAATTTACTTTTCAATTGGATCAGTGTTGAAATCAGTGATACATGCTCAAATCAAATAAGACTTTTTGACATCTACGCAGAGGAAGATTTAGGTGCAGCTGATTTCATACCAAATTAAAGGGTCAACTGATTGAGTCATTAAATTAGGATGTCTCCATCTCCAGTTAAATCCTTTGCAAGACTTTTGTACAATCTTAAGGAACTCTAGTAAAAACTGAGTTAACCATAAAACATTTAATTGTTTATTTTTTATTATCATGTGCTCTCAAGAAAGGAAAGCACACCCAAAATGTTTAAATCTATTTTTACTATATTCATACTTTAAATATATTTGCTACCTTTTGTCACTAAAATTAACTGAATGTGCCATTTAAAGTCTTGATCTAAACTGCAGTGATGGAACAAAACATAACAAAACACATAAATCATCAAAAAAATTAATTTGGCTAAAGTAATAACAGACCGTGCGCCTGCAGTTGCATTTAACTGTGTGAACATTTGCATAGCTTGTGACACTAAAAGCCAGTTTATTCTGAAATTGATTACAACAAACTTAAAAGTCCCTAAGTAGTCTATAATGTGTAAGGAAAACAGAGGTATTATGGAATCCTTCTCTGACAGCTTGAGTGAAAAACTGTACAAGCATTTCTGCACAAAAAGTCCTCTCATCAAACAGAACACTACAGTGACTAGATCTGTCTTTCCTTAGATGCTGCAGCCCATCAATATCCATCTGTCTGGGATTTCTCCCCCTCTCTGTCTTTTGTCACATGATAGACGGAGAACAGTTTTAGTGTGTCTTTGCTTCCTGATTGGATATTTTTGTTGTCAAGTTATGAGCTGATATCTGACTACTTTTATCTAGGGCCATAAAACGCACAGAAGGAGAAAAACCAAGAGATTAGATGGTTTTTAAAGAGAATATGTGGGCAAAGTAGACACCATGCACAATGGTTCTCTCATCAATTCTGGGCTTCAAAACAGCATGCTACAATATAAACCTTACCATAAATGTGTCTAACATTGCTCAGAAACCATTCTTTGCATTGGCAACTGAAAACAACCCTAAGAAGTTGTCTATTTAAGCTATTTTTGCCAGTGTTTACATCCACAGCAAAAGAGGAAAACATTTTAAAAAATGAGAACATCTAAGCTGAACCTTAATTTTAAAGTTCTGGTTAACCTTTTCACTGCATTACAGCAACAGGAATTTTAATAAATATTTAGAAATCAAAGTTAACGTCTGTGAAAACTAAGATAGCAATTCTTTACTTGTCGTACAGAATGTACTACAAGTGTGTAATGTGCTTGAAGTACCTGTTTGATAAAACAGTGTGAAATCTGACCACAATCATCTTGCAAATGTTAAAAACCTGTTCTGAATAAGGCATAACCCTGAGCATTTCTTTTCCTTTTTAGTTTCTGTACTTTGATTAGATCAGTCTTGCCTTGTTTCTGTTTCCCTTTTGTTCAGTCCTCTTATTTATTTGTGTTTAATTATGTTGTGTTTATTTATTCTTTGTTACAATTAAATTCATTTTCTCAGTCCTCATGTTTGACCTGTTAGTCAATCAGCCCCAGTCTATCGTTCCAGGATTCACCCTGATAGTTTTTGTCCACCTCTTCTGCTTCCACTTCTCGCTGGTTCCTGTTACATCCCTTCATGTGCCTCCTTGTATGTGCTTCCTTTTTTTATTCCTGCTTTTTGTGTCCTTCCTAGTAAGTTTTTGTTAATTATCTTTTTTATTTTGGTTAAAAGATCGCCATCCACTCGACACCCATGTTTCTTTCCATGTGGCTCCACTTTAGTCCTCAACAAATCGTGACACAGTTATTTGTGTCATCTGCCTTTTGCTCAAAATTGATTTGTTTTTTGACATCTTGTAGTGTTAGTTTCATTAAACTAAACTGCCCCAAAAAGAAAATTGCACAGCCAATACATTTCCGATAAACAAAAGAAGGATGTTTTTACTGAAGTAAATACAATGCTAATTCTCAGGTGAACATTTTCGAGTGTTTTGTCTCTCACAAGCGTAGGAAGGTGAAGGTTTGTGGCACTTTGTAAAAGAAGCTGGCACGAATGTTTTGTTTTTTTTCCTCGTTAAAACACTTTTACATCCTTCTTCTTTTACCATCTTTTAGGAAGCAATTTTGAAAAATGACAAGTTATATTAAAAGACACCTGAACAACATGCTGAACATTGACATCCAGCCATAAGATACAATACAATAAAATAAAATAAATAAATAATATAATTCACAGTTATGAAACAGTTTTCTGCTATTCATTGTAGCAGGAAACTGTTGATCACATCAGGAGGGGGTTGACTGGAGGATCATTCAGCAGATTTGACATTTTCTTCCGTCTTTAGTCATAAGACCTTAATGACAAGAGGTGAGAGGCACTCATGACAAAAGGAAATAAAGCACTTGACAGTCTAGAACATTCAGCTACAAATTAATGTATGAGTCATTAGCTTCTTCACTTTATACGTCTTCCGACAGACTGAATCCAACACATTTAACCATAATTTAGGTAAGAACAGGAATTTTCTTCGAGTCAGTTTCAGAAAGAATAAGAAATGTGAAAGAGTAGCTATTAGTAGTTTCTTATTGTGTTGACACATCTTTAGCCTTAATAAATATTTGAGAACTTTTTTTTACAGCTGAAGCAGAAGCTCTTGGCACAAAATACCCAACCAGTTTTAATGTTGCTTATGTCTTGTAATGTTCTGACCGACATGAGAAATCACTTAACTCTGAACAAGAAAGCATTCTTCTTTCCGTTGAAATATACAGTACAAATAATATGTTTTAATAAACCAGCAGCCTTTCCAACTTTAACCCTTTCCATTTATTCAAACTTCAATTTACTGATGTCTTTTTTTATTTAGTTTTGCTTTTACAAAAGACGATTTACACCAATTCTGGTATTAAGGTTTTCAAAAGTTGGTGCTTTAAGCTTCCTGCATTTTAAGGTTGAAAACTTTAGAAACAGATAAGAGACCAACAACATCAAACATAGAAAATAACTAAATAAATAAAACAAATAAAACTTTATTATTACACCCAGTCAAAAAAAAAGCATGCTAGTAAAATCAAAAGAAAAATTTGAGGCTAAATGTGCGAGGGGCATTAATGATTTTGGGCTTATCTGTCAACAAAATCAATTTTCTTACATTAATATTTTAACAAAAGTCTGTTTATCAGTGTAGATTCAAACCTGACAAGCCACTTTCAGATCTTAATGTGATGCCTTGCTTCTTAAAAGAAAGTAAAACCTTTTTAAGGTTTACTGGAAACGTAACCACGCTGTCATGGTTTAAATAAATTGGTAACGCAGAGGTGGATACCCACAGTGACACCATAACCCATGGTGACAGATATCTCTTGGCAGTTGTATCAGCTGCCGTTGTTCAATTTGACTGTTTCCATGGAGAGCCTCATGCAGGAGCGCTGAGGATCTCAGCTGTGCCAGCTGTCAGCTCCAAGGTATCCACACAATAAGGCTGCAAGAGACATCACATACATCACCTCCCTCAAACAAAGAGACACACGCTTGAGCACGCAACCACACATGGTGAGCCACATAAGGGCACACAGCAGGCATGCATAAACACAAACTCGAGTGTGCTCTCAATTCCAGTTCTTCACATGCTGCTCTGTCAGGACCCCTTGGTGTTATATTGTGCTGCACTGTGTACCCTATTGTCTTTTTTTTCATAATGCAAAGAGAGAGAAGGTATTTTAAACAAATGCATGACCTCTTCTTAACTCCAGATTAATTATATTCTATAGGAGTATCACCTTGTGAAAGTTTCCTGCCAAATTCAAACCACTTTTGTTGCAGAAGATGTTTGTACTGCAAAATCCGACAGGGAATGGATGTAACTAACTAAAAACTTAAAACTGTACCCTGAAAGGTGGAAATTTGAAACAAAACCATACTGGTACACTCTTCTACTGCAACTGTTTCTATATTTATTCAAATTGTGTGAATCCTCTTTAAAGGTAGTGTTTGCACACTGTCTCATAATGCAGCCGTTGGTACTACATAGCCCCAATCCCAAAGGATTCCTTGAGGGTACGTCAGACACACTATCTACTACGACTAAACAGTTGTATTTGATACCTTGAGAAAACAAGAACAGTTTGCAAACACACGCCTACATGGTCTCTTTGTTTTTCTGTATCATACACGGACTTTCATTGCCAACACCGAATGAGCTCTTTGCCAAAACTAACAAACAACTTACCAAAGCCTTAAATTTCTAAAAGAAAAATGAAAGGTTTAAAAATGATTCATTGCACCGTTCATCTTAAAGCTGCCTGTTCTGACTTCCACTTGCAGATTTTTTGGTAAAAAAACAAAAACAAAATAAAACGGTGACATGGATTCTCCATCTCCAAATCACAAAACATGAACTTTCCACTTGTTTCAAAGAATGTTAATGGATACATGTTTATATATTTTTAGATTTGCATGACAAATAAAATTGTCCATTAACCCTAGAGCCTGTTCATATGTTACATCTGCACATTCGAGTTACAAAAAATCTGTAAAAATTGTTCTTGCTACATTTTGTGGTATTTAGC
This sequence comes from Poeciliopsis prolifica, assembly GCF_027474105.1. Classification (NCBI taxonomy): domain Eukaryota; kingdom Metazoa; phylum Chordata; class Actinopteri; order Cyprinodontiformes; family Poeciliidae; genus Poeciliopsis; species Poeciliopsis prolifica. The sequence goes on from NW_026562381.1 coordinate 245,312, forward strand.
AAAACGAAAAAAAAAACATTGGTGATACTAACTACCCCAAAGTAAGCAAAGTTTTGTCTGAATTAAATCTTAAGTTTTGTTTGAAGGGTAATAGATTCCCATCTGATGAAGTGACATTAATAAACAGGACTAATAAAATATAATCCAAATAAAATTGTTGCATCCTCATTGACATTTTAATGTTTTTCAGGACTGCATGTGTAAGATGTTTCACATTACTAGACAAAGATTTGTTGGATTTCTTAGCTTCTTCACATGATATTGGTTAACTATGGTATGTATTCAGCAAAACTAAATCTCATAAGATCTCTTCTTAATGTAACAACTTTTCTTATAGTTAATTTTAAAGGAATATCTACATACACAGGTAGTACATGTGATGCATTTGAAGACAAATCAATACCATCGTGACAATATTATTCAAGTTTATTTTGGTAATTCTCCATCTCTCCCTAATCACTACGCAAGCTTCGCCATTCGGACAAATTCCTGTTTACCTAAAGGTTAAACACGATCAGTGAGAATTCGGGCCACAATCGTGTCATCAGTATTCATTACATTGGTGACAAGGAGAAAATTCTCCCCCAGCCTCCCCCTGTCATTCCCCCAGGCCTCTGGGAATCCACTGAAGGTTAATTTATTTAAATCCCCCATCCACTCATCTCTATTCCATTAAACTCCACTAATAAATCTTTGCTTTGCCATGTAATCTGTTTTCAACTGTCAAAGGCTCAAGCCTCGGCTTCATTTCCCACGTATGCTTGTGGATGTGCTCTCAACGATAATATGGCAACCAATAAGGTCATGTTAAATTCATTCGATGTCATGTGTTTAACTGCGTGTCGACGTCTGCCCTTTGAACACAACCAAAACGTCTGGAATAATTAACCGAAGTGCAGCTCATGTTGGGGGGGCAAAAAAATCCTTTAAGAGCCTTGTGCTGCTACGGTGTCCCAAAGGTCCTGTAAAAGCCTGAGCTTATGGCCTGAAACACAATTTCCCATCTGCCCTCTGCGGGGCTTTTATCTGGTCATACCTCTCTGGTCATGATAGTGATGATTAGTCTGAGCAACAAGGGGACCTTGACTATATGGAAAAGTGGTGTATCATTATTACAGCATGTCAAGTCAGCATTACACAGATGCTCCTATGATAATGACTGTTAAAAAGCTCAGCTGTTGGTTTAATAGTGGGTGAAGCAATTCACAGTCTGTTGGGGAGGATGTCTCACTGATGCCAACATGTTTTCTGACGTGTTTCTTTTTCTTTTTTTTCTTTCTTTTTTTTAAATTAAAACAGTCTTGGAGAAGCAGAAGAGAAATGGGCTTAAGGCATGTTCTCTAAGATGTCAACACAAGTGACCATCTGGTGAATTATCACAGAATAAGTCAGCAGACTTTCCCAGCAGTTTGCAATACTGTCCCAGATGAAGTCATTATACATTTCAGGAGACCTATAAGTTTTTTGGAAAGTAGATATGCTTCCAGTAGATCTTTGGTCTTGTCAGCAACTCTGTTTTGTTTTGTCCTCAGTGGAGATTTCACTGGGAACATTCAGGAAGTACCAAATTCCTCTACCTGCTTTTAAACACCTCTGTATTGTTGTTTTAGGTCATTTTAATACTCCAATCCAACTACAGCCAATTATCTAGCATGTTAATAAGGTAGGAAGGCGAACAGATAAATAATTTTGCAGCATTGTTTTCCTTTACATTTCAAACTCTATATCAGGAGTGTCCAAGGCCTTTCTACCAAAACAGGTAGAAAGTCAATGTTAGCCAGAGTTGGTGGCCAGTTGTTAACTGGATGTTTACAAGAACCGGTTTGCTTTTTTTTTTCAACTGAGTCATGTCAGAGTCATGTCATTTTGTAATCAAGAACTCATCATTTATTTATTGTTTGACCATCCACCTGTTTTATTCGGTGTTTCTATGAAGGGTCGCAACATGCACAAACATTTTGATCACATAAATAATATTTACCTATATGTTCATGGAAGCAGATGTTTTAAACCACTAGTTTTATGTTTTATTGCAAAGTTGTATAAAGCCAAGGAAACAGTCGAATTCTGGTTTCTGGTCTCACACACACAACTCTTGACTGTGTCCTAAGGGAAAATAAAAATGAAAAAAATCTGCTTTTATCTAACCCACACAAATATAACAATGAATGTCTGATAAGCTGAAACAAGTAAATATGCAATATTTTTATGTGTCCGCTGCAAGTATGTCTGGACAACCAAAGTGCACTTAGCACACTCATACAAATTAAAAACTGCAATATAACATGTTGCAGTGAGAAAGTCTGACAACTGTGAGAACTGAAGCCACTTCTACTTTCTGCTTTCAAATGAACTCTTTACCTGGGTGCCATAATATTCAAGTGCCTTTTTACATTCAACTTTTGTTTACAACAGCATATGATGTCAGTCAGCATAATGCTTGTAAGTCAAACAACCTCTAGGAGGGCAGCAAGATTTGCAGCGTGTATCTTTGGTCAACAATGTCTGTCCACTAGCCTACGCTAAAAGTCTCCATGGAAATCAGCTGTGATTTGCTGAAGTTTGCACCAATCCCAACACGACTTTCAATGTGATCTCAAATCATTTTGTTTCTTTCTTAAACATTGTATTTTGTAATTTCTTGTTTGGATACATGTTCCTCCCAGCTGCAGCCCCTGTGTGCCGACCACCTCTGAAACACCACCCACTGCTGCTGCAGTAGGACCACCTTGCTAGCATTCCTGTATTATTTAGCTTCTGCTGTTTAAATTTGTCCTCAAGACAGTCATAATCCCCCTCTGTTGCGTTTCTCTAACAACAAAGTCTCAATGGACTTTTCCATTAATCAGGCAGAAAGCAAAAAGAGCTTAACTTTTTTTTCTTCTTTAAAAGAAGCATGATGATTACATATGATGAAATCTGAATCAAGATGAATAACCTCAAAGCATGGACACAGGGGAGAGCTTCAGTGCCAAAAGCTGTCTTTTAAAAGAAAAGGCTTTCTCTTTTAGAGCTTTTCCAGTTTGCAGCTATTAAATAAGCTTAGGGAGAAAGGTAGCCAGATGGCTGCTTGTCATTCACTGGGTTATATAGCTTTCAGCCCTTCAAAGTGAAACAAAATCCTTTGGCATTTTGAGTTAAAATCTGCCAGAACTTTCACAACCATGTTTTTCAGAAATAAAGTAAAGATAATATGATAAAATAAATAACTTAATCAAGGTTTCATCATGGCAAAAATATATTTTAAAATACCACAGAACAATTTATACCACCTTTGTTTGTTGCATACTTATCAATATGTTTTGTTCAGACAATAGTGGAATTATTTCTAAATATATTATCATATTCATAATATTATTGCTATAATGTCTTAAGGAGTGTCAGTGTGCCCCTTTCTGAAGAGAAGCTTAAGATGCATATGCCTTTCCATAAAAAGAAAAATAATCTTTAAAACGATTAATGTTTTAATTGTTAATCAGAGTTTACTGGAGATTTAGTATTGATATATGAGAACAAATTCAACGCTTAAGGTTGGCTAATTTTGGATTCATAACATTGGCCTCTAATCACATTTTTTGTAAAACATGAACAGATGTAATATTTGCAGTTGAGGAGGTGGTTAGGTGTTTTGTGGTTGCATTTCTGGTGACAGTGTTGCACCTGCTGCAATCAGTACACCACTGCAGTATCACCGGCAACATGGCATCCCATTTGGTTTGTGTTTATTAAATTTCTAATTAGTTACTCAGCACGACTGTGAACAGGACGAAACATGCTTTCATGACTTCCAAGCTACGTAGGGAGTCTTTTAGTAGTCATGTCTAAATTCATAATGTGGTAAATTAAATTTTATATACAGAATCACAAAGTGCTTTCTATCAAAAATGCAAATTGATAGAACAAGAATGAAAGAGATGCAAAAGTCAGTATCTGACATAAATAAAGATCTAATGAAATCAGACACTAAAATACTCAAAGGAAAATCATAGAAGTACTCTGAGTCTCCTGATTATAAGCTCTTTAAAAGAGGCTTCTGTTTTGATTATCATGCATGAATCAGAATAAAAGTGCGTTGAATAAGCACAAATAATACAAAGATTTCATAAATTACACTTTCTCCTTCTGTCTGTGCTCATTGGTCCATGAAACCTTTGACTCTTCTGGGATTTGGGGACATGGTTTAGATTTTATTTATGTGGACTTGAAATGATAATCACCTGCTCTGTTCTAAACAAAAAAGCAGCTTGTTACCATGACATAACATAACTGTCAGAAATTGAGAGCAAAAATCGCTCCAGCTGCACAGCTTCCAAAACCAAAGAGAATAATTAACATGCGATGCTTCACTAAAAAAATATAAACAAACGTCCATAAAAAAAACTAATTAGAACTAACTAACAGAGCTACTCTACACGCTGCCACCATTGAACCTTTTTTAGTCTGTTTCTCTGATTGCTTGATTTAAACCATTTGATATTTTCTACAATGCATAAAATAGTCAGTGTAGTGCACAAATTGCATTTAATTGCAGGCAATTTTGCAATCACAAATTCCTGAAAAGAAGAATACTCAGTGACTGCAACTAAAGAAACATCAGCTAATATTTCAGGAGCATTATTTTAAGCTTTGTCATAGAACCAGCTGTTGTGCTTCCACTTGGCATATTTACTTTATTAACTCCTACAGAAGAAGTCTAACAATAAACAGAAATGCCCTGCCAAACTGATCATCCAGTCATGTCTTATAATCATTTTTCATCTCTCTGACAGAGAGCGTAGTTCAAGTTAAATATTCTCTGCAGGCCACAGTGTGTATGTAAATAGTTGACTCAGAAGTTTAAAGCGTGATAAGAAGTCTTGAATGTGAGGGTAATTCAGCAGTTCATGTTTATAAATTGGATGATGACATAATGGTGTAACACAGTAGTGAAGGAGGTGCTGGTTTTCACATATGGACTAACACATACGGGCAGTTCTTCAGTGGATTTATGTGCATGGATTAGATTTTAAGGATACATTTTAAGCTGCACAGTGACTCATTTCAATATACGAACAGAAGGCAAATTGAATTACGTTTAAAGCCATCCTGCAACAAAGAGAAATAAACCATGCGGTGTGTGGTACAGTGATTCAGAATGGCTGCAGGACAAACAGATGGCTTCCTTTCTAAAGGGTTGTCCTTTTTTCATATTTACTATAAAAAATTAAAAAAACATTCATATTTCTAACAGTGAAAAGGAGGTGCAAAAAGATTTCATAGTGTGTGTCTGTTGGGAATTCGGACAGAGAAAAGGGAAAACTAGCGCTACACTCAGTGAGTGAGTGATAGTGTAGTTTGTGTCCATTCAGGTCGCCTGAGCTCCTGTCGTTGAACTTCTGCTAAGAAAAAAGGAGAATAAGCTTCCCACATGTTTCTTGTTTTAGTACTTACCAATGTCATGGACATACATGTGTTACCTTCGTCAATCAGTCATGTATTCCCTTTAAGGAGATGACCTATAAATAAACAAATAATAAACATCCATGGTAGAAGACATAAAGAACAACAAAAAAATGATAAAAATGTTATCAATGCATGGAAATTGTGCAAATCTTATTTAAACCAAAGGAGAAAGAAACAAGTTTACCTTGCTTTCCTACCTGGAAAGCAGATTAATGTATCATTCAATTAAAGTAACATTTTCACAAACAGCTATGGAAAAAATTAAGAGACCACTGCACTGAACCTCACTGAAAACCTCATGGTTATTGCACCAACTATTGATCTCTGAACTCTTCCTGAGTTAAAACATTGGTATTGTTGTTTCTAAATGAATAAGAACTTGATTTATTTACATTATTTCAGGTCTGAAAGCACTACTTCTTTTTCATTATTTTGACCATTTCTTATTTTCTGCAAATGAATACTAATTTTTAGATTGAATTTTTGGAGACACGTTGTCAGTCGTTCATAGAATACAAGAAAAATGTTCATTTTACCCAAACAACTGAATTTTTCCACATAATGTCACATTGCAGTTGCTTGCATATTTATTGTCTGAATTTTGTGATGGACAAACACAAAGTAGTGTGACATTTTAACTCAAAGGAAGGCAGGTATCAAAAAATTTTAAATCTGAAAATTGTGGTGAACCTATTCCCAACCTGTTTTATTCTGATTAAAATCTAGTGCAATTAACTGAATTAATAAAGAGTTAATTGGTGTGATGTTCAATACGGACTTCAGAAGTTTGCTTGACAAAATTGCAATCTTTCTATATCTTACAATTTGGAACATATCATCTGAAACAAAGCTGGACAAAAAGTACACATGGCAAAGTACACATGAATGCCACAGTTTTCAGACAACAGCATGTGTTTAAAAGTTCAAGTAGTCCAATAACTGTTTAAGCACCCAATAAAATTAATTTGCAAAAAAAGGCCATAGAAAAAAAGAAGGGAGTCAGTTCTTCATTAGTTTGTTTGTCTTCAAAGAAAAATAAGCTCACAGTACAAAATGCCAGCAGAAAGAACAATTGCGGTGCACCGTTTATTATCAAGTTCAGTTAGATTCTTCCGGAAAGCCAGACACTCAGATGAGAAAGACTTAATTAGAATAATTTATTGGAATGTAGTTGGAGGGCTGAATGAATGTAAACAATCAGTGTATTAGAGAAAATCATCAATCACATCTTGTTAGAGTAGAAGTACCATGCACTGAGAAAACAAGAGAATCTACAAGAGAATAACACAGAAAATTTGGTAAACTTTTATTTATGCAAAATTTTAATCATCAATAATTTTCCTTACACTGATATTGCTCGATGTTGTTGTGTTGTATTACTTAAAGTCCTGATGAAATATCTTCAAGTCTGTGATGAAATCTTAAAATTCTGAAGGAGTATGAATATTTTATAAAGAACTGTAAACCTAAACTTAGATCACTAACTTAAATGCAACCAAATACTAATCTGATGGGGTTGAACATAAGCACTGAAAATACTGATTTGAATCAAAGGATGCTGCTCACTAGGCTGTATATGTAGATGGGAAAGTCATGGGTGTAACTCTCTGCATTGTTGTAGTGGGTGCACTAACAGGAGTAGCTGACTAAGCTTGTGTGTGAGAGTGCGTTTCTCTTTTGTGTCCCCCCAGGTATTACCAGCTGGAGTGGGGTCTTGTGTTCACTTGTCTCGTCTCATTAATCAGAGGTGGGAGCTCTAAAACAGAGGAGCTGCAACCTGTGCCAGCTGGCCATTCGACAGCATTAATGCTGGACATTAGAGGTTAGGAATGGTGTGCAAACAAACTTTATATACATATTTTCTCCTGTTAAGATTTACTGCTTTTATTCTCTGCTCCACTGGTCTATTATTGGAGAAAAGGAGAGTTTTTATCACTTTGATTTAATGGAGTTCCTATTGTAGATCACAAATCCTGTTGCACGGTGACAGAAAGCAAAAGTAAGATACACAACAGCAGCTGTAGTAAACCATAGTCTGTTTTTTCTAGCTTTATAGTCTTATTATTTATGTGAAATTATTATTTTTCATAGGATGAAAAGAGATTAACACAGAACAACTGGTTACAAAGTTTATGCTCCTGATATTTGAACCTTCCTTTAATTACAGATTTAAAGAATTTGCAATTAAATCCATCTAAACACTTTCTTTGTGTTTAGATGGATTTGTTATTTATTTTATTTTGAGCGACAACATAAAATCTAATCAAATTTGATAAAAGGATGGATGGAGCAAACTAAGCAATCTTGACAGACCTCCTGTTAGGAGCTCTGCTTATAACCAACCTCATCAAAATGCATTGAAGTTTGCACCTGTAAAAAGACGAAATACAAAAAAGATCAAAGGATGAGAAAACGGGTGACAAACTACAAAAAAATGTTCTTACTGAATATCTGTCCAAAATTACACAAGCCTTTTATTTTACAAAAATGGTAATGCCATATAGTTTGTTTCAAACCACTTCTTCTTGCACAGTGAGTAAATTCTGATATATTGTTGAGAGGAAGTTGAGGAGAAAGAAATCATAGATAAAGATGAACTCAAACTGTAGGTTTGGGGGAAGATTTTAATTTGGGTGGCTGCAGTTGAGAAAATATCTTGGTATAGTTATGTCAACTTATGAGCCTTTGACTGCACAAATATAGCACATGAACTGCAATGTATTGACTTTTTTATGATTGAAAAGTCCAAGAGGACTACAAATAACTTGAAAGCTCTCACAGAGCCATTAAAATATGAAGATGGACAAAAATGTTCTGACATTACAGACTTTTTCAGCACATAGCTTATACACCTGCGAATACATGGGATGAATAGAAGGGATGTGAGCAACATTTATAAAAGAAGGATAATCCTGCAAAGTTGCCAACTACCATAATAATGAAGACGACAGGCTTTCAGTTGCCTTTTTTCCTTTTTTGCAGTATCAAACTACTAAATGTTGCAGAACTGGATTTAATAGAAGCACTGAAAACTAGAGAGCTTCAATAGCAGATCTGTCACAGAACGACCGAATCCCCATTTGCTGAATCACTTCTGTGTCATGTAAAGTCCAATCCAATAACTCACTGCTGTTGACAAATTTAGCAAAGTGTTTTAGCTCAAATTAATCATGACCTGGAACGGGGTCATATTTTCTGACATTGCAAACATAATGCAATGTCAGAAAATATGATATTGTTTTTATAAAATGTACTACGTTTAAAAGTCATGACAATTACATGTTAATAAGAAAATCTACCTGAAAGTCACGGTGTGTTGGCTAAGGACTCTGGGTTGTACAGTTTTAGTTGTTTGTGGGATTTATTAGAGTCTGTTGTTCATCTCATCCAAATGATTATTGATATAAGCAGCTTAGCGTCTTTTCACTCAGGAAAGATCAGCATAGGGCATGAACCATGCAGGAAGGGTATTTGCAAAATAATCAAAACTGTCTAAAACATTGGTTGACTGTAAGGAAAATATAACAGCTGGTGTAAATATTCCATGAAAAACCTAAGCTGTGGATTTATTTATTTTTGAAGTGTTTCACTAAGAACTCCTACCGGGAATTGATTATCTGAACTGCGTTATAAAGCACCTTCTAGCACATCCCCTGTCGCCACTCTTTGAAATGGCTTCACAGGAGTTATGGTGGTCAATGCAAATTAATGTACCAGTGATTCATGAGAAAGGGTCCCGTTGATGCCCCTTCTGTCATTTTATGGCCATTATAAAGCATAGTCTCCAGTACATCAGTACAGGTTTTATGCCACAAAACCAGATGTGAAGTAGGGAATACAAATGAGAGCAGAAGGGAAAAAAGGCAGTAAAAAAACCCGCCAAAACGTCTCAGATTTAGCTACCAATCTTGACTGAGTTCCCATTTGGTGTTCACATGACAGCTCTGCCACCTGATCCCCATGTTATGCATCAATGGACTGCTGAAAAAGTAGTTGGCCTCATCTTTTGGTCACACTGAAATGTTTCAAACAATCAAGCAAAGAGAACTTGAAAAAACACTTTTTACATCGCTGTGGTGGAGTTTTGACCTATTTTTCTTTCAGGATTTTCAAGCAAGAACAACCTGTATAAGGTCATCAGTCAAATGAAGGAATTTAAATTTAATTGGTGTAGAATACATCCCTCCAAAATAAGGACGATGTACTGGTTTGCTTTGGATCATTTTCTGGGTGTCCCAGTAGGATTTTCTGCTAACGACCTTTCAATGTCAAGTTCCTGAAGCTTCACAAACATCTCAAAATCATTACTCTTTTAAATTTTCACAAATGTCTTGGTATCTGTAAGTTTTTTAGAAATTATAAGATGTGCCTTTGTAAGGTCTTTTTTTCTCTCTGCAGCAGTTTTGACCTTGAATACCATTTTGTGTTTTTCTTATTGATGAATCGTGAACACCGGTGTTAACTGGGCTATTTGATCTCCACCGTGCTTTTTATGCTGTTTTAGTTTCCTTGATGACCTGAATGAGACATCTATGCCATCACTTGACTACTTTTAGACCATTTGTTGACCCTAAGCTCTCATTTGTAGCTTAGAGTTATTCATTTGAGTCCCAAAGCCTAACAAATGGCTTTATGAGTCGTTCTAGTCTGATGGAAGTCAATGACCTTGTTTCTTATATATTCTGGGATAACTTTTAAATCCAGGCATGATGTATAGACTTTCATTTTATCTTTTAAAGGTTGTTTCATGGAGCCAGCAGCCTTCATTCAATGGTAGATTGACAAGAACAAGAGAAGAAGAACGGGAAGATGTGCAGCAAAAGGCACAGGACACTTGCTCTACTACTGAGCAACATAAACCCAAATTGTGTTGATTGTTCTAGATTTTAACTTAGTATCAGACAGGTTCTATTTAGGTGGTTTCTTTATTCTACATTTCTGAGAGTAATCAGCCAACTTTCAAAAATGTGGTTAATCATAGCTAAGTAAAGATCCTACATGATAACTCATTTTCTTAAAGCTGCAGTGGGTGTCATTTATAAAACCTGTGTTTTGTTTTTACATATTTGCCACTATGTCTTGACAGTGTAACTTGAGACAGATGATTTATTATAAATATCAGACTACCTTTACCTCCTCTGTGTAATCCTACTGTCATCTGCAGAAACATAGCACTCCCAGTCAGAAGCAACAATCAGAGCCAGGATGAGGGTCTTGGTGCTGTCAATCTTCCTTGTGTATGCGCTACAGCTCCTCCCCGTCAGTGGAGCTTGCAGTGAATGCTCAAATTAGAAGCATGGGCACTGAAGACAATGGTTTTCCTGTACTATTAGATTGTTTTTTGTCAGTGTACTGCATCTCTGCTAATGGCAATCTTGAGTTTTTATGGAGAGTGTAAGCAGCAAGTACACAAGGTGATTGGCATTGCCCTCCTCCTGGCTCTAATTTTTTGCTTCTGACACAGAGTGTTGTGTTTGTGCAGATGGCAGTGAAACCACAAAGAGGAGGCAGATTATCTGTTTCATATTACACTGTGATATGCCACTATGTCTTGACAGCCTTAACAACTATGTAAAATATATTTTTAAAAGTTTTCCACTACAGATTTTAAAAACTGAAATCATCATCTGCAGTTTGAATTTATTTTGCTCTGATATTAAAATTTGTAGAGAAACTGTAGAAACAAGCAAAAGGGGAAATACCTTTTCATAGCAGAAACCATGTCTGTAATCCAAACCCTGTGCATGAATGATTCTGGATTTTTAAAATGTTCTGGAAAAAAATGGTACAACTCTGATGCAATAAAAGACTGCAAGGCTTGAACAGATTAGCAAAGAGTCGGACCAAACACAATTTAAAACAAATGAAATGAAGAAGCTGGGAGCCAAAAGATTCATTGCATAGGCTAATGAAACAGATTTCCTCGCTCCAACAGCTTGACTATTTATTTTCATGTATTTAAAATGGTCAAAATGAAAAGGAGCGAACAAGCAAAAGACGTCTGCCAACGCACATGGCAAAGAGTCTGAGAAAAAGAAAAAAATCCTTCATGTGTCTAAATTGGTAACTTCTGTTTGTTCAAAATGTGAGTGAGAGAGAGAAAACAGCATCTTGTTGTTTCAGCTCCTCAGAGAAAGTCACAGTACATTGACCTGATTTTCACTGAAACTGTTCATTTGTGTAACCGCAATAGGGAAACGGAGCACTTTGGGCCCTTCAGGCTTTCATGAGCAAAGAATGGGAAAGCAGCGGTTGGCATCAAGCTCTCTCTTCTTTATTTTAGTTTCACACAGCAGCAAAAAAGCAGGATAATTATTAGTGACAAAAAGCCATCTAAATAAGGAAATGGCACAGAGCTCTGTCAGGTTTTACTCGCCTTCAAGACTCTTCTCCTCTCCAATCACACTTCTTCTCTTGATAAGCCATTCAAATAAAGCCAATGCCAAAGGCAGCTCAGTGCAAGCTCCTCTGACTTGTATAAACATAACGTATTTAAACTGAGTGGGAAAAAGGCAAATGTCTTGCCAATTAAACAAAGGACCGATGAGACAATGCTGCTAGGCACAGGCCTGCAACAGTGCAGAAAAGCCAATAAAGTGTCTCACACCATATTTATACCAGATGTACTGTTCAGATCCTAAGAAATGAGCAAAAGGATTTTCACTGTAAAGTTTCCAGTTTATTTGAAAGTAAGCAGACTTATTGGCATTGAAATGCATGTGCTTTGTCTCTCCAACAGCTGAAGCCATTTTTAGGCAATGGATTGGAAACTGAAGAAAGAAAGACTTTTACACAGATACTGTGTACATCATTACCCATTACTGGATTCTCCTAATTAAAATCTAATTTAATTCCTACTACATTATGTAGATATTTTGAAAATAATCTGCCTGCAAATGTAGGCAATTATTTAGCATTTCTTAGAATTGACCAGCTGCACTCAAATAGAAAATAATCTTAAGGTTGATTTAACATATATCAATTCTCTTAATTCCTACCCAACTTTCTACTAAGTTTTGCATTGCTTAGGCCTAATTTTCAACACAACTGTGTTTGCTTTAGGGATCATTTGAATGAAGAAATAACAAAGATTAGTTGAGAAAACATCACCGTTCCAAAATGATCACGTATAAGACCGATTAATCCCTAAAACAATGTTGCAACACTATAACTAGTGTTAGTAACTGTACAGTTTTATGTTTCACTTAAACTTTCTTTTCACCACAATAGACAAGCATCCACTGTACTGAATATAAAGTGGAAGCTGCATATCTCTCTCTTAATTTCTCTGGTTGAGGAAATTTCTGTCTCTTGACCCGAACTCAAATGGAGGAGTTGAGTTTGATAGTAGCATCTTGATTTTCCAATAAACCCTGAAGGCTGTGGATTGAACATACCAACAGAACCACATCAACTTCAAGAAGGAAAAATTGCACTTGGTCACTCTCTCTGAGGGAATGTTCTGCAACTTTTTGATGCTTCAACACACCAGAATCAAATAATTAGGCCATTAGCAGGACTCTGGAGAACTTGACCTCTCACTTAGGAGGTGATTCAGCCATTTTATTCAGGTCTGTGAAACAAGGGACACATCTAAAAGTTGCCTTTGACAACTGGAATTAAATACCCCTGGCCTATGTGCTTGGGAATTTTTTGACAGGGGCAGTTAATCTGCGAGGGTAAATTTGAACAAAGTCTTCTTCAGGAAGAAATCTGTATTGAGCATCTCTCTTACCTCCTGTCATAAAAAGAAACTATTTTCAAGCACTGTTCAGGTAAAATCACTCAATCAGGTTTATTCATGCATTGCGCTCAATACAGAACGCTCGTAGGACAATCAATAATCAAACCAATCTGGATGTAAAGCTTGCAAAGCTCTGCCAGGCAGAGACAACATGTACGTTTTATACAAGGATAAGGAATGAAAAACAAGAATGAAAAACAAGGGGCGAGACGGTCTGGTTCTGATGCAGCTGTGGATAGCAAACTTCCAAACTTGTACATGTAACCCAAATAGTTCTTTTGGTGAGAGATCACAAACATTTCATATGACATGACTAGCAGATGTGACCTTATTTATTACTCCACACTGGTCTATTTCCCTTTGGGAAATACTGAAAGCATTATGAAAACAAACTTGTTACCTGTCATAAATTTACAAATATCTTTATGACACAGACTGAAAATAAAACATAATTCCTGAGGGGACTTTTGATGGTTTTGCTTTGAATGTGTTTATACTGCATGAAGGATCAAGGTTAAAACGAGTTCTTCAAATCTACTCTTTATTATCCTCTTTTTTAAGTCCCTTTTCTCCAAAATGCTAATCAAACAACCCAATAATAGGAATTAACATCTCATTATACCTCTGTGACACTGTTAATCCAAGTGGACAACGGTTCTGTCGTGATACTGCTGCCCCTGGCCCTTAGTTTGTGATCGTTATTCGTCTCTAGAGCCCCGCATTTGACTACAAGAAACTCCTGACTGATGCCGCAGCCCCAAATGTCTGATAACCATGGTGATGGCCTGCCCTCGCTCACATCCTCATTAGGAAAGTACAGGACAAGGAGTAAGTTGGGTAAACAAGCTCCATCCATTCCATTAATGGCTGTGGGCTCTCCTGTCACAGCACTGTTAATTATCTGGTCTTACACACAGATTAGACAAGGGAGAAAACACCAAGCAGAGAGTGCCAGCATCTGCTGCTTGGAGGTTTGCTGACTTTTTAATTAGATGTACATTCCGTCATCAGGGCGACTCTCGAATAAGTTTTTTCATTCTCATCTGAAACATGTCGAGCTCTGATGGTGTGAAACATTCATTCTAACCAACATAAAGCAAATATTGTGTTGATCAAAACCCAACTTGAACTCCTAGAGGTGAGGGCGTTAAAAAACCACAAGGAGGGAAGGAGCAAAGTCACAAATTAAAACTCCTCACAGCTATGATCCTTGAAGAGGCACGCTGCTCAAGAATTATACATAAATTTAACTAAACATGGTGTCAAAATGAAACTGTGAGATTTAATAGACATTTCTCTGAGTGGAGGCCCTAACAGAGAGAGACTGTTAGCACGCTGTTCAGTTTGAGGCTTTTCCTGTTTTCCTTTACTTCACAGTCCACATTTGACCGGCTCACCAAGGCAGCCTCATCAAAGAAGTACTTGAAAGTTGCAATATCTGATGGAGACATGCCATGAGTATCAATACCCGCCCACAACCACCAACCACGAATCGCCGTCTTCCACATCCTGTGCAGATGAATATTCCTTTTTTGAACAGTTTTCCACAAAAAACCCAAAGGAAAAACCTTACTCACTGACATTTGCTTTTCAAGGTATTTCTTTCTGTATTTCAAAGAGCTACCCACCTGCAGGCACAACTCAAAACCCCATCTGTTGAAATATTAATAAAACCCATCATGGAATGCAAATGTTTATTTAACAGAGCATGGCACATGGCAAGCTGATCATGCCTTACAAAAGTTTTAGCTTTAACAACTGGAAATAGTTATTACATCCCTTTGAGGAACTATTGGCCCCCTCCTCTTTCTTGAATTGTTTTATTTCAACTATATTAGAGAAATTTCACTATAGTTTGTTAAAGGTCATTTCATAGACATCTCCATTGCATTTAGGTTCAGACTTTGACAAAAACCACTTTAAATCCTTCATTTCTTCAGAATTGGGTTTGCTGGAGTACTTCAGACCTTTGTCCTGCTGCTTACCTCAAGAATACTTGAGCTTAAGGTTACAGATGACCTGACATTTAGCTTTAGGATTTTTTGGGGCAGAAAGCAGAATTTCTAATTCAGTTAATTGTGGTAAGAAGTCCACGTCAGCGCAATACCATCACACCGAGTCCATCCTGAGCTGTCTCTGTCGGTATGCTGCCATAAGTTTGGGCTGCTGTAGGAAACAAACTGACCACTTCCTCTCACTCAATTACATTCTCCTCTTTCTTGCCTATTTTTCTCCTCTTTCTCACTTTTTACCTCATGTTCTCTCTGTTTTTCCTCTTCATTGAAGCTGGATTTGCTGATGGCTAGCTACTGCTACCAACAGCTTAATGTGCTCCTTCTGTAGATGATGCACTTGGCCCTCTCTTTCAGAGTTTGACCCTGTCTTTTTCCTAAACAAACCCGTTGGCTGAGATTTTGCTGCCATCACTAGTCTTAAAAACTGTCTCAGAGCTCATCAATTTAACATAGTTTCCCTCTTAGTTGAAGCCACTGAAGGTGCTACTACTGTCACTAACTTCTTACTTATCTATAACATAGAAAGTACTCCTGAATCTGTCTTTTTTTGTGTCTCTATTCTGTCTACTCCAGCACCCACTCAGTTGTGGGAGATAGCCACTCACAGTGAGCCAGGTCCTGCTGAAGCTGAAGGTTTCTTCCTGTTGTGGCAGAAGGGCGCTGTTATTTTGGGGATGGAAAAAATGTCAGAAATAAAACCAAATTTTGTTGTTTCAATTCAGCAATGCGGCCTATAAAACTTTATTTTCAAGCCAGGCTAGTTATTGCAGGGGTGAGCAGTGTGGTAAAATAAAATAGAAGATAGAAAGTTTGACAATAAATTTAATACAATGAAAATATAGAAGATGTCATAAAATGTCACCGCTTGTCAGCATTGATTCATTTGTACTGGAATGTATTGAATTTAAATTATTCTTTTTGTAACGTACCTTGAAATAATCTTTTTATTGGTTCCATAAAACTGAACTGAATCAGACTGGACTACCAATATGCTGTTCTTTACCTTAAATGCAATTTTTTTTTATTATTATTTTTTTTACAAAACATGACACAGGATCCACACCTGGCTAAAGAGAGACAGCTGCTTGTGTTCTTCTTGGTCATTGGTGATTTTCATCCCTCTCCCACGGAGGTTGTTTTTGTGCTGGGTGACTCATTCCTACTGAGGCCTACTTATGCTTGGCAAAGTATTTAGGGTAAGAGTCACCACAATTCAATGTGTTCTCCATTTTTGTGGTGTTGTTGAGTGACCATGTTGTTTAATTTCTATAGTTCAGACCATGTTGTTGTTTTGGTCTCAGCAATAATAAGATTAAAACTATTACTCTTTTGTGTATCCACCTTAAGCAGTACAATATCCTGTGTGGTTCAGGTAGTTATGAGTTTGTTTTTCATTGTCTTGTGAAAATAGTGGAACTCTTTTGTTTTTGCTGGGCACTTTACAAACAACAAAACTGTTATTTTGCCAAAGTATGTGGTTCAATTGGGAGAGGAAGGAAAAACAAAAATATACGTACTGAAGAAATTCTAGTTTGATACAAAAAAACTTGGAAAACATTGGAAATGCTTTTTCAACTATAAACATCCTGGTCTGGAGTCAGAGATGACAAAAACAGCACAAAATACCACACCGAGATTTAAGAAGTCAATCATATGCAACAGTGACATTTAAATGCATGGAAAGTGAAACAAAGCAGAGCACAGGAGAGGTCCTACAAGCAACATGGGAGGTCGTGCAGCAGCCTGAACCGATGGCAGCATAACTAACTGATGGCTGAGAGGTAGTGTCTCATTATGCTAACTTATGCTTTTCTTTCCTTTGGACTTCCAAAATCTGGAAATATCTCCCCTTTGTCTTCCCTGAGGGCATTCTGATCACTTGAAAGAACATTAGGAAGACAAAAATAAACAAAACCACTGAGAAAGATGAGGGGAAAGAAAACAAAGGTGTCTCCAATGTTGAAATCTTTAATCCTGCTCCTTTACACATTTTGCCATCACTAAAGATACAAAGGCGGATATCTCTCCTTGCTCTTTACCACCTCTGCCTTTGTTCTGCCCATTGCTTGTTTCTTCCATGTCCAAACTGGCACCAAAGCAGTCAGCAGAAATATAAAAATGAAAGAAATGCCTTGACTGCATGACGGCAAAGGGTCGCGGCTCGCCTTCAGGCATATTGCCACAGCATTAAAGCACAGACAGTCTCCTATATGTTGGTATGAGGGTGTCATCACACAGAGGCTGTGAAAACTCTTCATAGTCATCTTTCTTTACTGTCAGACATTCTGTGAAATGTCAGCATTTTTAACAAGCAACACAGTGAAACCATCAGCAAGTTCTTTATTTCTGATGCCTATAATCAATGTAAGTTGTACTACTGTTTTAAAACATAAGTGGTCCTTTTGACTTAAAGTAGAGGGGAGATAAAAGCACATATAAATTGTGTCATACTATAGATTTGTTGCTGAACAAATCTATAGTATGTTCTTTAATAAAATGAGCATTTTCTACTTAATATTGAATAAATAATCCATCCATTCATTGTCTACACCCACTTATCTTTACAGGCTTGCAGGGGGTCCAAAGCCTTCAGCAGTCACTGGGTGAAAAATGGGGAACCAGAAATGTATAATATTTTCTATAACTGTAAAAACATTCAGACAGCAAAAGGGTTAAAACTTTGATATCACAGAATGCCAAAATCCAGGCCATGCCGATATATGGTGAAAATGTTTGTGCAGACTCTTAAATCAGCCATGAGTAAAGGAATCGTAAAGATAGACTTCTGCAGGAGATGTTTTCAGGTTGAAATGAGAGACGTTTCTCTAATGAGGGCTTTGATGTAAAGGCTAAAGATGGTGTTGAAAGATGAGCTGAAGCGAAACAATCTGCTGCTTTAAATATTTTATTTATTGAGCATATGTGATAAGGCAGTGACTTATTTTTCAACTCATCTGATTAGGATTTTAACATATATTAAGTCAATAACTAACTAAATGTATGATTCCAAAGCTTTGAATTTTAAATTAAGGAGCAGAATTACTTCTGGCAAGGATACAAAAATAGCGATTATAGGATTTAAGTTCGTTCTTAATGCTCTTGTGGTATGAAACTGATGAATAAAATGAGCATGCAGAGATAAGTACGGATGAGGAGACTATGTTTGACTCAGTTTATGGAAGTAAACCGATTTTGCTTGGAGTGCAAATCCCTCTAGAAGCAGCGATGTGTCTGCTCTTTGTGTCTTGGCCCTCCTTCAATCAAACAGTCCTATGCAAACTTAGAATGACATCACCCGCATCCAAATATGCCATCAGTAACAGCAGATATCCTTCATGACCCTCATGAGTAACAAAACTCCTGCACTCATATTCAGTTTCGTCTCTAATAAATCACCCCTACTACTCCCACGTACTGCTGTGGCCTTCAGAGTGGGGATTTATCACTCAACTGTTGACCAAATCTGGCAGAGTCATGCTTGGCTGGCAACAACGGCAGAGGTTATGTACATACTGTTGATTCATTGGCATAATATACTGGACATAGCAAAATAAAATATGCTCCAGAGACATAAGCCATTAATCTTGGAGCTGTCACAAACCAATCTTCAGTGCAAGGACAAGCAGAAATTGAAGAAGCAAAAGCAACAGAAGCAAGTTGGCCAAGTAAGCAAAAACTAGGGCCTTAATGTATTGCAGCTCTGAAGCACACAAGCTTGTAGGAAAGAAGCAGTAAATTTTCACCGAATTCATCTTCAGTTTAAACTCAAAGATTATGAAAGATAATTCTTAAAAATACCTCAAAAAGGTCTGACTGACATTCAAGCACCAAAGGCTTTAGCTTTCTTCTCTCCAGCAGCAATAATCTCACTGTACTCTAACTCTTTAATAAGATGTTTCATTTGTCCATTAGGATTGAAAAAGAAGTCTGCTTTTGAGATAGAATCAGCTGGAAGGCTTTCTACAGCATGTTCCTCCGGACCTCCGAGTGCAACAAACACAAGAGAACCAGTCTGAAGGGAGAAACTGAACAGATTTCATCCAGCATATGGAATCTCAGTGGGGGCTTGATAAAGCAGGCCTCTGGCGTTGCCCTCTGTACCCAGAGAAAACAATTAATCCTCCTTCCTTCCTGCTTCAGTGGCTCGTGTTGGACCCACTGACAATGGCAACAGCGAAGTCAGACAAAGAAATCGGAGAGAAAACGTGAAAAGATTCAGCTGGACTCTACCTGTCTGATCCCAGCGTTTTCTGCTCCTCTGACCCAGGAGAGCCGGCGCGAGTGTTTCTCTGACAGCGAGAACATACTGCTCATCCTGCAGTAATACAGAGGACAAGACAGAGATGGAGTGAGAAAAGGGATATCTCATACTGCGCCATGCCACACAATCTGACCTTTCCATTCAGCTTAGATGGCCCTGCAGTTTATGATGTACAAGAAGTCTAAGGGTGACATTGATTTAATGCGGTTCAAACTCTCTCACTTTCAGTGGCGCCTGTTGCTTCCTGCGAGATGCAAATGAAAGAGGAAGTTTTGCTGCTTGTTTTGCAATTTCAGCAAAACAAATTAATCAATGTAAATGTAGACTTCAGTGGCCTTTGACAAAGGGGTATATGTTCAAAAGCCAAAACACTTAGTACGGTCTTTGCTTCAGACAGAAAGTCAAAGGTTTAGCTGCCTTCAGGGGGACATATCATCCTATTCAATGATGCGGGGTTTATGGTTCTTTGGGGCTGAGTGGAATCACAGTGAGTCATTGCTCACAAGTGCATTTTCTTCAGTAAAACCCCACAAAAGGCAAAAGAAATGATGCTTCCCTGCTGCTTTCTCCTCTCCCATTTCCTCTCCACATACAAACTACCTCTGACAAACTGCCCAGCAGCCGCTGAAATATGGCCCATAAAGCCCAATGCCACTATAAACCTAAAGCTGTCAGCTGATTTGTGAATCCAATTACCTCCCTCTCCGTAATGGGTGTGTTCCCTACAATGATGTATGTCAGAACCTGTTGACATCTGTCAACAAAGATCCAACTTTCACCGAGAGCAATGAGCGAGATCAGCTAAGCGTATTTCAGTGTATTTCATGCAGTATGTCGGTCATCAGTACTTTCTGTTTAAATAATTCATAAATCTATAACATTTCCACACTAATACCCACAATTAATGGGTATTAGCTGGAAGTGAAGACTTGTTCTTCTCATTGGACATCACAAGACCCCCACATTTAGAGGTCATTAAAATATTCACATTTGCGCTCTTGAGAGTGAGGGCTGCTATCGGCAGTGACTTTGGCATGTGATAATGTGCTAAAATCAGCAGCTCAAAAAAGTGGTGAGATGAGTGTTTGCTGACAGCCCTGTGGGAGTGCAAACTAAAGGTACACAACTGTTGGCAGCAGTTGACATCTGAGAGAGAGACAGACTGCTGACAGGGAGATTATCTCCACCGGAGCTGCAGCACTGTGGGAGCTGTCCTCTGCTGCTGTGACGCTCCTTAGGGAGCATGGACAAGGTCTGCTTGAAGACACTTTTCACTACAAAATTAGGCAGGAAATTGTAGTCTTGTATTCCAGTCACTAAAAGACGTACAGAGAGATGGAGAGCACATCCGTCAGAGAGCTGGAGGAATGATCCTGTATGCATGAATGAAACAGTGATGACTTGGGTCTTGTGGGTATCTTTAGCATGCCAGGTGCTATGCTGACAGTTTGAAGTTCAGTCCTTAATGTTGCTGCGGAGGAGGGTTATTTTTGCCATTTTTATCGTTTGTGCTCACCTCGCTCAGGCTTCCTGCAATTCATTGAAGTGCAATAGGTTGTTAACTCTTACTCAGTATATTTTGTGTAATTAAATCGGCAACAACATGCAATATTTATCCTATTTGCTGTTAAATTTGTATCTTTGAAGCTGGGTTTTGATATTCTGTTTTATTTATTTCACGTATGCTTACCAACAAAAGTTTCTATGGCAATAGTAAAAAAAAAAAAGGAATTTCATTCTGTCAGACTGTTTTTGTACCTATAGGATCAGAACCTAATCAGGGGGGCATCTGAACTGTTTGAGATCTGAATCCAGCAGCTTATAGAGGGATTCGGACTGGCCTGGCCCAAGTGACATTTCTCCTGAGCTCACAGTCGAGGCAAAATCGATGAATGACGCAAACCTCACTGAGTCGGTGTGTGGTTGCAAAACTATAAGTAGAAATGTAATGGGAATGAAGATTAGAATTCATTTGGTGAATAGATTGCACCTCTCCTTGGGCTGAACATGCCTTTCATTGAGGAAGCTGAGCGTGGGGATTCCGGGTTGGCCTCTCTGATCTCTAGTGCTGCGGTCTCTGAGGTGGTTAAAAAGCTCTTCGGTGACAGGGCCCTGGCGGTGGATGAGATTCGCCCGGAGTTCCTTAACACGACACTCCAATATTGCATGGACATCGGGGACAGTTCCCCTGCATTGGCAGACTGGGGTGGTGGTCCCCCTGTTCAAAAAGGGGGACTGGAGAGCGTCTCCAATTAGAGGTGGGTCACACTCTTAAGCCTCCATGGCAAGGTCTATTCAGGGACAGCTGTTTTACAACAGCAAATACTTTATTCAAAGGGAACTTTTATATATTCAATAGCCCATAAAACAACACAAAAATGTGCATGCATCCATTTGTTGTTAGAATATGGTTTAAGATTCCTTTGCAGAAGGCCATTCTGCAAATTACTCAAGGTGGCTGAACATGCTGCACTTTTTATATTTGGAAAAGCTAATGGAGAATTTATTTGTTGTTACTCTGCCACATTAAATTGTAACACAGTTCATTAAAGTGGTTGTAAGAGGACAAAATGTGGAAAAGTTAAATGGCTCTGAATACTTTTGCAAAGCACAGCAGTTTCAAACATCAAGACTTTGAATCATTGCAGTCTCTGTGTGGTAAACACACAGGTAAAAGGGGTTTCTGTTGAGACCTTAGAGTGTTTATTTCATTGCCTAACTTTAGACAGAACATCATCTGTGTTTACCAAGGGGGCTTGTACAGTGAAGGTCTTTATTTACAGTAAACTCAGAGGAAAAACCAGATGTCAAATTCCCCGAAGGTGGATGGAAAGTTACCAAGGTCATGTGGGACACTTTTTGTAATTCTAAAATAAATTGGTTTCTAATCACAGGAATAGCACAAGGAACTCATAAGTTATTAAGGAATATTTCCCCCAAGTTAATGAAAATGTGTATGGATGTTTATTCTTCAGTCTGCTACCACTTATGTTGGGTCAAAACCCAGCAACACGTCCCTCACCATCTGCTCTGGCGTTCAGTGCAGCAGGTATTTGTGTGTCAAACAACTGTCAGTGTCCTTCAGCTGCCATCAGTGGCCCTCAGGGCATCTTGTGTCTAATTCTGGGTACATGGCTGCTTTTAGTCAGTCTCAATGAAAGCTGCTTTTACTGCAACTAAACTATTAAGTGAGAGCCTCCTGCTTTGAAAGGCCAGCTCTATTAAAGATGGCTTTGTACTTGATGTAATGTCAGTTTTGACATTAATTTGCCACTGTGCACATTTTTAATAAAAGCATAGCAATTTAAATTATTAGCTGTTTTTGTCCCAGTGCAATGCTGATGCAACCCAGTACTCAGCCTCTTTTGTCTTCTGGTACATTTTGCACATGACTGCTTCAGAGAGCGAGATCAAAATGGCACAGACAAACAACACAACAAACAGTCAAATGGACATCTATTGCGGGAATTGCAGTTATTATTTCACATCATTCAATGTAAAAAAAAAAAGAGTTTTAACAGAAGATTGAGGGACATCACACACATACTAATTCATTTTTTTTTTTTTTTACAATGTCCCTGTCCCTTCTATTTGCCTAAATTTTAATTTTTCTTTTCAGTCAATTGCAAAAGTGTTCATGTCCCTTAAGGAGTGTAGAGTTGTGAAGTGGTAGAAAAGATCGCCTTCCAGCAAGATGCTAAAAGCAGAGCAAGAGCTGCAATGGAATGGTTTAGATTACAGCAAATTCATCTTTCAGAACAGCAAGATGCAGGGTGTGTCCAGATTCAGAGGCTGCGTCCTTGGAAGAACCCTACATCAACCGTGAAGACCAGAAGTGGACGTCTGTGAGTCCAGCCTTCGGATTTATCCCCGCCCTTATCTCTGTGTATGTCCTGTTGTCTAGCAACAAAGATGCGCACGAGCTGGCAAAATTTGAGCTACTATTTCTATTATTCATTTAATTCCTTTTAATTGATTTTATATTTCAACAAAATGATTTTGGAAAAACATGTCAAAATCTACACGATAGATACAAACAGCCAAAGTCTAACAATAAAACCGCTTTGAGCTTTTAATTTTTTACCATCTGCTTGTAATGCAGTTCAAAACGGTTCTCCTCTCACTTTGTCTGCCATTGTTATAAGAACAAAAATCTCCTTTTCGGGCCGCAATGTGAAGAGTACATCAAATTTGTCCTTTGAATCAAAAGCACAGGGTGAATTTGTGGGCCGCATTTGGAGGACAATTTTAATTTAAACAGCCGTCGCTGTAACATAATTAGCCTGTAAAAGCAGCCTTCAAAGTGTGAAGTCCCTGAATTTGGACACACACAATACAAGGCTTGAAACCTAACAAGCCAGTCTGACTGAGCTCTAGGTAATCTATAAAAATTGGACCAACATTTCAGTATGCTGATGCGTGAAGCTGGTGGAGGAACATTTTAGTAAATGGACTAAATTTATATGCAGGCCATTCAAAGCATTTCACACTGCAGCCACATTCACACAGCCACACTTATTAAACACAAATTCATACATCAATATGCAGATCAGTGGAAAACTTGGTACTAAATGCCTTTCACAAAGGTACATTGATATGTAAGCTGGAATTACAACCAACAACTTTTGGCTTGCAAAATGACTATTGTTTCTGTTGTGTCAGTTACCCCAAACTTTGAAAAAAATGTACACCTTTCCTTGTTGTTTTAAAACATTTACGTTGTGTGAATGCTTATATATATTCCCAGAGTGGACTACTCTGCAACTTCTGTTACTTCTGTCTTATTTTTCTTGTTTATGTTAATGTGAAGCTAATATTACCTTGACAAAAGATCATTTTTACATTCAGAGTAGCATGAAAAATTTACCCTAAAGAGTTTAAGGGAAGTAACAGCCTATCCTCACCCGTTTCCTGCTGCTGTCTCAGTCCACTGCGAAGCTGCAGCGGCGGACACATTCTGATGTACTGCGCCTCATCCCCACGGTAATTCATCACTGCCTGTGTTGTGCTATTTTCAATTGTTTATTCCGGTATTGCTGCAGAAAGAAATATGCAGGAATCACAGTAAAATCTCAACCTCACTTTGCCTCTTGAGAGGTGGCTATGCAGTGAGCGAAATACTACTTTCATTGTTTCTGCTTCACAGCCTTCGCTGGATTTTTGCCACATCTCTTCTATTCGGGAAATCAAGAAATAAATAAATAACAAAAATTAATCTTTCCTGTATTGTTACCCGGATCTTCACATTTTTAAAACGGTTCGACAAACTCTGGAACGTGCTGTCTTACAAAAATATGTATATGAATTTCCCTCAGACAGAGTGTCTTAATTGAAATGTAAAAATAGAAAAGCTAAAATGTAAACAGCTATGAGTACATAGTTTCTTAATCTGAAATCATTTTATTATCTTCTAATAAGTGAACTCTTCTCGTCAATCTTGCTTTATTGTTGTCTTTAATCTAATTAGCAGCTATCACTTGCTTTCACATTTACAGATGTGCAGTTACTTATCATTTTAATTCACTGCAGTAACTCTGTGACTGAACTGAGAGCAGCTTTGCTAAAAGAGAACTGATTTAGATAACTCACTGCATAATACAGATTGCTCAGCTTAGCAAAGCCCCAAAAGGTCAGAAAGTCGAACTATCAGATCATCCTGAATTGGGTCTTTGAGAAGCAAACTGGAAAAATACCAGTGAATCCAAGATGTACATGGTCTTTTACACCAGGTTACATACTTAACTTCAACACAGAAATGATACAATAATTTTTCTCCACAAATGTATTACTTACAATGTTTGTCAAAAAAAAATCAATTTAAAGTTAACAGTTACCTGTTTTATATACATTTCTAAGGGTAAAACACTTTAAAGTCAAACCTTGCAAAATTACTATATCACTTTTAGCCGTACCAAAAGCAAACATGCAATTTTTTTGTTTGTTTGTTTGTTTGTTTTTGCTTGTAAGAACATATTTACTTAGTAATTAGGTGCTATTGTTAAGTCGTGCATTGACATTGGATGGTAAAAGCTTAACCATGAGAAGTTATGAAGGTTCTCATTTAAAGATGAGGTGAGAATTTTGTTCCTCTGGGAAAAATTGAGAGTAGAGTCACTGGTCCTAAAACACTGAAAGGTGTTGGTTGAGGTTATTCAGAGGAAAACCCAGGACTGGAGTGATTTTATTCCTCCGAAGGCCTGGGAGCTGGCACAAGCAGCGGAGGAGAGGGAAAGACTGGGCTGCTCTGCTTAGTCTGCTGCTTCCATGACCCAATTCCAATTCAAGAAGATGGATGGGTCGACAGATGGATGAACAATGAAATGTTCTTTCTTGACATTCTTTTCTTGCTGTCTTTGCAGCTTGCTGCTGACACTTGCACCATTCTGTGGAGAACTTTTCTTTTTCTTGCGTGGCATCTGGAAAATATTGTGATTGTTCAGTTATTACACTGACTGAGGCCTGTTCAAGGCAGTCGAGGCCGAAATGTCCCATTTCCGTTCTTTTCACCCAAAGAAACTCTGTTTTGTGCCACTTTTGCATGTGGTACTTAAAGGGATACTTATCTAAAAGTTTTCCGTTTTACATTGTTGGACTAAGACATGCGCCATAATTCTGCACCAAAAGAAGCCAGATACATTAAACCTCGACATAAACAATAGTTGAAGCAAACAGTTTCTTTTGTCTTGGATTCCTTTGCCTTGTCGAGATCTTGTGAATGCGGCATCACTTCTGGTGTCAGATTGCTAAATGGTTCTGGTCTATAGGCATCGCAAGACCTGGAATATTAGCATCTATTTAGTGGGTAAACTTATAAGTCTGCAAAGTGGAAAGAGGAAGAACAAAGTCTTTTAGGAACACATGGTGCTGACAAAATAATTTGTCAAAATTGCAAAGTATTTGAGAAGGACGACCTGTTTTGACACAGTCAGACAAAACTTTTTCAGGACAACAGTGAACAAGGTAATGGTTTTATGTTTTTGAGACCTTCAGATACCAAGTTGTGAATAAGAAGTTATTTTAAGTGGTTTGGCCCTGATCTAAAGAAAACACAGTCACAGTTTCAAAGTCTACATCAATGGAAACCTTTCTCATTCACTACCATTATTATTAAGAAAACCAGGTTATTTGAAAATAAAAGGCTGAAAAATTTGTTTTACAAGCCAGAAAAACTATCATAATCTCATATACTTATTCTTACAAGTGATAGAATAAATTCATAAAATGTTTTTGAGTTTAACAGAGCCCAGTTCCAAGGTTCACAGACACTTTCTCTAGGTTTCCTTTTACAGCTCAGTTTTTTTTTAATTGTGTCCTATTAGTAAAAAAATATGACAATCTTAAAGAAGATAATGAATGTAGTGGCTGTATCTGAGCTCAATTCTTATAATAAAATAAGAGTGGGGCCTGATTGTATTAGAAATGAGAATAACCATACAGTGTTAAAAAGTAAAAAATAACAGTTTCCATGTTTTGCATAAATGCAACCAAAACAGGCCAAAAAAGGGTGGAACCTTGATGACAAAAAAAATCAAAAACTGTTGTCCACCCACTCTTGTAGTCTTCAGTTGTTCCTGTGTTCCTTGCATGATACTTTATCTCAGAAGTGATTGGAGACAAACAGCTCCATCAACCAGGCTGTGGAGCCCAAAGAAGCAGACCTGATGTAAAAACCTCGAGAGGGTGCCAACCTTTTGCTGACACTAACAGCAAAAGGTTAGCACCTTTTGCTGTTTGTCTGCACAATGATTCATCAAGAAAATCCATTTTGTCGAGTATAAAAATGTCAGTCCCAGCTCAACATTTGGCCATCCACCAACAGCAATCAGGCAGATGTTTAGTCAGATAAAAGTAGAGCTTAAAACAGTGTTTATTCACTAAAAATGTGGAGAAGAGGGGAAATCATTTTATCATGATCACCTCTTCATGTCACATTTCAGAGATGAATTGATCACTTGTTTGTTGATCATTTCCAAAATGTCTGCGACATAAAGTTTTAATTTTTTTCCATTATGTTTCTAATTGTGTCTGGCAAGTTGCTAATGAATTGTTTCCCAAAGTATTTCCTGTTCTATTTCATGGCAGCAATCCATCTGTTGCTGTCTTTGTGTTTGACAGTGTTCTCAGGAGGAGGGCTTGCAATCATGATTTGTTTTGCCATAAGTAAACAGCATAAAGTGATTGCTCATCAGCATGACTTTTTTTTAACCTAAAACAGGTGTTGCAGTACTATTTACATACTGCTGTTCTTAGCTTGCTTCATTTGTTTTTTACAACACATAGAAAGCTGCCTCAGTTTCATTCAACTGATCCAACACACAAATTGATTACTGTCAGTTTATGTTACACCATGAGAGACACTTCAAAACTTGTTAAACATGTCACTCTAATTCTGAATTGAACAATTCATCTTTGGAGGATTCAGATAAGACGTGACGTCTGAAAGCAACTGATAATAACTGGGTGGGGAAGCCATTTTTCATTTCATTAAATGGGATGCCTGGAAACAAAACTTTACTTTCAACAGAAAAGAGGACTTTGGGCTCCTGATCAACAGTCCAGTTATTGCTTGACAAATGTCTCAAGACTGTTGCAAAGTTATGTTTTTTGATTGAGCTGTGCTTTATTTTCTTTCCAGTTATGTAAAGCACTTTGAATTGCCTTGCTGCTGAAAATGTGCTATACAAATAAAACCGCCTTGACTTGCTGACTGCCTGTTGTTGGTGCACATTTTCTCAATTTTTCTCCAACTTTTTATAAATGCTAGGATGCAACACTCTGTTAACATCCAGCTTCTTTAGCAATTATCTTTTTTGACTTACACTCCTTGCGTCAAGATTGCAATCTTTCCCGGGATTGTGTAGTCTGCGGACCAAAACCATTTCAAGGTTCATAAAAGCTGGTCAGGTTGTGGCACCATGAGTTTCAATATATTACAAGTCAAAAAACTAAAGACTGAAAAAATTTCTAATCTTAGTTCTCACACTGAGGAAGTGTTAGATCAGTGGAATGATTATGGGTTGATCAATCAAAGCAGGGAGAAAAGAAAGACGATGGCAGAAGAACTTATATTCTCTTGGGATCATGACCAGTTTTAGCTTCTTTATGTTTAAAAACATGTTGTTGTTGTTGTCTTTTAAAAGTATAAATAAACTTTGCTCAAATTTGCTTCCATTTCTGCTTTTTGGAGTGCAGATTATTTTATTTCACTATTTCTCGCAAGCGAAAAGCTTTAGAAAAGATTTTATTATTGGGCACAGACACTGTGAAACAGCAAAAATACAGGTGTAGAAAACAATGAGGAAAAAGAATGTGTCAGACTTCCTTTGCATAAATAAGTGTATTA
The DNA here is from genome assembly GCF_027474105.1 of Poeciliopsis prolifica. Classification (NCBI taxonomy): domain Eukaryota; kingdom Metazoa; phylum Chordata; class Actinopteri; order Cyprinodontiformes; family Poeciliidae; genus Poeciliopsis; species Poeciliopsis prolifica. The sequence goes on from NW_026562381.1 coordinate 274,117, forward strand.
GTCAGTACACATCAAGTTCTTTCAGAAACAAAAAATATACATTTCAGTGAAAAGCTATTGAAGTGTGGTGCAGCAAATTACCATAACTTGAAGTCAGAGCCTTTGAAGGAGATATATTACTTAGCATATGATGTTAGAAAGCTAAGCAAATTAAAACAGTTTCTTTAAAAATGTACAAGCAGCAAGCATGTTACATACCAAACAAAAGAGCATCAATGTTTAGCAGGCTGGTGGGCATAATGCTACGCCTTACAAAAATGCTAATATTAGTTGTTGATGAAACACCAGTGCATCATCCTAAGATGCTGAAATACAACTGCAACTGAATTAAAATGACAAAAAGTCCTTTAAAAAACCATTAACATGCCTCACTGCCTCACCAAACAAATATATTCTCCCATCTGTGTCAGGATAAAGGCTCAGAAACGAGAAGTCTAATGAGCTCTTTGGTCAAATGTCACGGGGATTAGGTTCCCATCATGGCTACTTTAAAACTGAGAATTAACAAGATCAGAATCACTGTTTAGAGATTGAATTAAGCTTCTTGTCAGGTTGCATGCTCAAAGGAGACAAATGTCATTAACCAGATGCAAAGAGATTCAAACTTCATTAATCAAAGCTTCTTTCACATGAATAAAATGCTTTATTAAAATTAATCCTTAGGAAAAAAAATAATGGTGGCTCTGCTTTCTTTCTGAGTCTTTTTCTTTATCTCTGCAAAATTCCTTAGATGTTGCTTTGAATATCTACCCACCGTCTCAAGGCTAGAACTTGCTAAGAGTTAAGGGGAGTGACACTCAGTAAAACAGTAAAAGAAAGGTCAAGCGAGTTGTTTTCATTTATTAAACTAATTCATAAAACTATAGGGAAAAGCCTTATCCTGACCTCGCATGTGACAATGGCTATCCAGGACCCATAAAAGGTGTAATGTTAATGGAAATATTCAGAAAATTGTTAGTTTCAATTATCTCCAGATGATGTTTAGATTTATGTGTGACTGATATTTGCAGCTTTAAAGACTCTCTAGCTGTAGATGCATGCCAGCTGAAGACTATAATGACTGGTGTAATTTTGTGAGACTAACCAGGTGCTAATTCCCAATTATAATACATTTATTTGCTGATTTACCCATATATGAAGGAGCAAAAGCAACATAACCATTGCAACCGAATGCATGTCTGTCTACAATAATAATTTTCAAACTCACTTACTCACTCAGCTGCTGTAGGAATTTCAGAAACCGTGAATCCACTGGACTTTCACCCAAAACTCTTTCTCGAGAAAATATCCAGTAAGTAGCAGCTGTGTGGATGAAATTGATGTCAGAGGTCAGATTGGAATGAATAAACTTGTTTGAGATGATAGAAAAAGCAAACGTATATCAAAATACATTCGTTACAATCAAGGTATCTGGTATATCAGCTGTGACAAACCACACACTGTGTGAAGCAGATGGGCTACACTAGCAGACAACCACACCTGGTGCCACTCTTGTCAGCAAAGAAATGGAAACAGACGCCATCATTCATACAGGTTCACCAAAATTTCAAAAACGATGTTTTGAAATTTTGTCTTGACTTCTGTTTTGACATCTTGATCGTAATTTCAGAATTGGGTGTCCACTATATGGAACTATCTATCTATGCTTTTTTTATATTAAGATGGTGGTGATGTAATGTGGGGAATAGTTTCCAATTGCACATTGTTTATTTGCTGTAACCTACTTGACAATTTGAATCCCTTTAAAAACACTGGGTATATTACCTTTTGATGGCTTTTTCCATGCACACAAAAATGCAAGATGTTACAAATCTCAAATGATTTCAAACTGGATTCTTTAACCTGACAATGATCTCTTTCTCTTCACATGAAACAGTGTCACTTGAGTATAAAGTTGCTTTATCTGCTCATCTGACACACAATTCAGAGCATATTTATTTTGGTATATCTCTTGTGACAAGATATGTTGGCAGCAGATTCTTTTTTACATTGAGTTAAGCTCAATGTAAAATTTATTTATGAAATAAATTTTCTTTATTTCATAGTGTGACGTTGTATTTAACTGACTTATGTGTGATGGTTTGCTTTTTTCTGATGTGCTTAGATTGTCCCCTTGTGCATTTTGCAATCTGGCCTTGTAGCCTGGCAGAATACATGAAAGGAGATAAAAAAATAAAAAATAATTAAAAAAAACAACAAAGGAAAATTCAGCATTAGTTTCAAATAATACTGGGTTTCTAAAAAACTTTTTTCCAGCGTTACAATTTTTGTCTTCGCCAGAAAGTGTACTTTAATGAAACCCCTTATCGTCACTTGTGTAAAGAAATCTGTCTCATGCTAATTGATCCCCCACTGGCATTGTTACCATGGCGAACGCACGTAATTTCAGCACATTACAATTCAGCACCACATAAAGTGGGTTTTGAGAGGTTTGGTTTCTGTCCTCCGTCTTCATCAAGTCATCTGTCTTTGTCCTTCCAATCTGTGTGAGATCTTCAAAAACAATTTATTACTGTCTTTTTGCTTCTGACTAAGTCTGTTTTAAGAAACAAACTTCCTACTGACAAATGACCAATAATTTTGAACCATTTTAATGAGGAACTTATACTCACTAAGTTGAAATTCAATCAATGTAGAATTATTTTTGTGCAATGCTATTTGAAAGGGCTCAATCAGTGAATCCACTTGCGCCTGCATGCCTTCATGCTTATAAAACTGTCCATTGACAACAAAAAGTTGACATCAGTATTTTTTATTTAGTTAAATAGCTATGTCTTGATTTTATTACGACAGTTTGTGGTGTTTCTCAGAGTATAAGAATTAGATCTGAAATTTCTTAAGACAAGGCTATGCACTATTTGCAGAACCATTCGAAATCTACCAGTAAGTTACACATTATTGTATTTACCGGTAAATACAGTCATTTCACAGCATGGACTTGTGTCTCCATGCATTAATTTTTGCTGTGCTTTCCCTTCCAGTTAATCAAGGTGTTAAAAGTTCAGCTGCTTGCACTTTAACCAAAACTTGGAAATATGAGCGCATTACTCCAGTACTGACATCTCTTCACTGGTTGTCTTGTCAGGTTCGAGCAGATTTTAAGGTCTTGCTGTTCACCTACAAGGCTCTAAATGGTCTGGCGCCTTCATATCTCTCTGACCTTTTGCACCTGTATGTTCCACCCTGTGCTCTTCAATCTCAGGGCACTGGCCTTCTGAAAGTTCCCAGAGCTAGAAAAATAAATCTGTTGGGGAGAATGATTTTCTCTTTCTGCCACGCCTTTATAGAACTAGGAGGAGGAACCTACCGTAGATTTCAATCCTGGCCGTGGTTGTTTCTGCATGGGATTTGCCTGTTCCCTTTGTGCATGCAGGCATTCTCTTTAGATAGATCGGCCTTTTACGCTTGATAAAATGTTCTTCACTTCCGTAATAAGGAGTCAGCTCTGCACAATCCTTTTCCACCTGTGCAATCTGTGAAATGCAAACAGCTAATATCTTATAATATTCTAATAACTATAATTTGGAAAACTATGCATTAAAAATTCAATAGTGCTTAAAAAAAATCAGCCTTTGCATGTAGTTCAATAATTAGAACATGCAAATATGCCAATTGCAGAAATGAAGCCTGGAGTTTAACTTTGTCCAAAGAAAAAGCAATTCTCAGTCCTGTAATCGCTATCACACAGTCCAATATAAGTTGAGTTGTACTTTAATACAGCTGAAGCAGCACAAATATCCTGAAGCAAATGTACTCAACAGAAACCCATATCAGTTGTTTCTGTCTCCGGCTTTTTCAATCTCTGCTTTTTACTCACTGTATTTCTGTCAACCGTTGCTGACAGCCCCTCCCTCCTGAAGGCAATCCAACAATGACTTGCTCATTGATCAGAGAGGAACCCGGCACAGTGTGGAGGTAAATGGCTGTCACAGGGGATGATAGACCTTAACTCAAGCATGGTTGCTCCAGAGTCCACTCAACCTCCACTTAAAGTGATGGATGCAAGGATGCGGCCCATCACATTCTTGAGTATGGGAAAGAGTTTGTTGCATTTAAACAAGAGTCTTGAGACATTAAGATTCGAGAGCGTAATGAGAAACTGCTACATTTGCTTTGTCCTTAAGTCCACTGATGTCTTGGCTGAACCATAATAAGTTCTGGGCAGTAGGAGCGCAGACATGCTGACGAGTCCAAAATTGATTTTTAATTGTAATATTTATTTGTTCACACACTTCCTACCTGGTAAATGTTTTTCAAACAAGCTCAATTAACAGTAAATCAATGAAAGAGGAGAAAAATCACTGTATTTATTTTAAAAATGATCACCATCAATGAGCTATCACTGTTCCTGATGGTTCTTTCACTTAATCACTATTCATTCCCTGTTTAAAACTGTTCTTTGTGGCCATGATATTGTTCAGGCTTTTTGGAGGTTTTATTCTCAATGTCATTCCAAAATATAGTTTTAAAAATCGGAAAGCATCTTAGACATAAACAATGGTATTAAATATTTTGGGGGAAAGCAGTAATCATTTGAAATGCCTCAAGAAAACACCTTAGTACTTAAATAATGTTTTTTTATTTTGAGGATGTGTCTAATAACAACCTTTAATGTTAATTCAGTAATTATTTTCTTTATTTTCTATATTTAAACATTTTGAAGTATAATTAGAATTGGTCAAAGTAATTCTTTCAGGGAAATCTGGCCAATAAAAAACTAAAATAAAAAAGTTATGTGATAGCAAGATCTGCATTATTTGAAACTAATAATTTATAACAGCGTAATTAATACATTACATCAACTACAAATTGATTTGCAGAGTCTAATCAATGTCACATAAAAATTCTTCCTGTCACATCATCAAAATGGTTCCCTGAGAGGTATTAGCTTTGTTTTCATCTGTCAGTTTCACCCATCAGTTTTTTTTAATTCTGCCTCGGGGTTATGGTGATGTTGGTGAGAGTGATGTTACTTGTCAGAGTATCAATTCATCACCAGATTTGAAAATGTCAATCACATGACTGAGTGTGCTGTCTGTTATAAGTTTCCATCCAAGTCCAACTGATTTTTGTACGCTGGCTTCACACTTCGTCTTTGTTGAGTGGATTGAAAGAAGGATAAACAATATTTGAAAGTGAAATGAGAACGATGCATTTAATTAACAACAGAGATGAACTTCGTCTCTAAAGCTTAGAGGAACAGAATCTTTTTAAACACTTGTGTGTGTTGTTTTTTTTTTTAGATGTTTGATTAGTTCTGGGTGAGCTTAACATAATCTCTGTCAAAAACAGATTTTGTGTTGCAGACATTTTTGTTGGGTTTTGCATAGCGAGACTCAAATATGAGATAAACAGTAATGGAGTAAATATTTGGCAAACAAAAAAATACACTGCCAATTCTCTTCTGTTTATTCAATGCATATCCCATTTTTCAAATAAAGATAATTTCATGCATTAAAGTAAGAGCACTGTAAAAACATGTCTTCTAGCTAGCCTGGTAAAAACCAGCTCATTGTTCTACATATTCTGGATCCTCAGCTTTTGAGTTGCGAGCAACTCTACTGAAGTTTCAAATTTTACCTAAGCTCTAACATTTGGCTATGAACATATGCAATGCTCAATAAAGCATTACCAGAAATTGCGTGCCCTGTCAACAACCCTTAGGGAGTAGATTCACAACAGCAATAAAATGAAAAAAATAGCAGAGTATAAAAACATGGTTGGATGAATGCAACGATAAAATAAAAATGAACAGCTTGGATCAAACTAAAAGAAAACGCTTTACAAGTGAGAGGCGACAACAGGGACTGAAAATAAGCTGACAATTTGACAAAGTGAGTGAAAAAGGGGAATATTTATACTTTGGATGGTGATATTTGGATGGGAAACAGGTAAAAAAATTATTTCAAACTCTAAGAACCACTGAAAACTAAACCATTCAAAGAGTGACAAGGAATTGGGTTTAAAGTGCAAATATAGAACTCCTACCAACAAAACTAAGATTAAGTAAAATCTTCAACACAAAAACAACAAAACCTACATAACATGCAGTAAATTATACCTCTCTTTTCATTCCAAGAAAATTGTTTGCTCAGCATCTCCATGGTTTTGATTTCCACAGCCTCCATAGTCATCAGATGCTGCTCAAAGCCCCGACACAGCACCATCCAGTGTCTTGCTGGATCTTTGCCTATAAACCCAAAGCCGTTTTCTAAGATGGGAAACTGTTCTCCAGGCACCAGAGCAACACATGTAAACCAAACAGATTATTTCCTCCTGAGTTTGCTTTTTATTCTTTGGCATCTGAGGTTGATTTCATGGGATGCAAGTTTACTCAATCTGCACCGTTAGTAGTGGGAGGGAAATAAGAGAAGATTTCACAAAGACATTTGCTGTGATTCTTGTTTTAGCAAAGAACAATGGAAGAAGAGAAAAAGAAAACAGTCACAGCTGCATGCTTAGATGCTTTCAGTGTTAATATGCACTATTTGTCATATTTGTAGCTTGGAAACCTTGCCAAAGACGACAGGCAATTATCTTTGACAAGAACAATTCTTCAGACATTTTGACAGGGAAGATTGTTTTGCATCCTTCAATATTTCTGATCCAAGCAGAGAGGTTGCAGTGGCTGATTTTGCACTTTAACAAAAAAACTGAATTTTACTTCATGCAAAACCAATGCTTGTGGTATAGAAAAATTAACAGCCCTTCAATAGTCAGTCAATAGCTGGACAAATAGTTGTGCTGCAGTTACAAGTTGACTCAAACATCTCCTTAAACAATTATTTACAAATTCTCATTTCAGATTTTGAAATAGGCTCAATTGGGAATCGACTCCCATATTGCCACAAAGAGTGACCTTATAGCAGCTATAACAAATCTGGTTTAATTATAAAAAAATGACACAAAAAAGTTTTTGATGAAAGGCATTTTTGATTGGATTTCATTGTTTATAGATTGCATGCAGAGCTGATTATATCTAAAAGCAGCACAAGCCCGGATAAAAATAAAAATAAATTAAAATTCAGCATGCGATCCAACTATGTTCATTTAAAAAGCAAAAATTTTTCTTGGGGAAACAGCAGTTCAAAACATTTGCTTTCTAATGCAATGTGTAAAGGGCAAATTGCATAAAAGAAATCAAACTGAACTTTAAGCTGCTTTACCATGTCTCACTCAGTCTTTCAAATTTAAACTAATTAGCTGACCATATTAATTTGAGTCTCTTGTGGCATCATATAGCCAATCAAAGACACTTGAAAGTTGCTATTGTATTTATACACCTGAAGATAAGAAGCACTACTCAAGAAGCACACCTAATTAAATGTAGTCAGCAGTTAGCCCACAAGCTGATTAAGTATGTTTGCAGTCACTGCTTATGCTCTGCTTATTAACCAGAGCAACAGGATATTAAATGATTTGAAATAAATCAGACATCACATGCATTTTATGTCTATATAAGCATCAAGTATCCAGTTTGAGATATTCAGATCGCTGAAATGAAAGAGAATTCACCAGGAATATTTGCAGACAAAAGTCTGTGTTATACACACAATGCTCCATTTTATCATTGCAGGGAGTCCATGCATTGTACTCTGATGCTTTTCTTCATTCTAAGCACCATTAATTTCTATGGCCCAGGTGAGGATTATGTTGACATACATTAAAAAATATATTTTTTTTATTCACAACTGTAAATTGCTGTCACAATGTTTCTAAAACTTTCTGGTCAACCCTAAATTTGTGTGTATCAATCATTTAGTGGGCTCTATTCCACTCATACTCCAGTTTAGGTTAGCTGAGGCAAAGCTTTCTCTGCATGGTCATTTAATTGGTCTGCAGTCATTTGACTCTTTCAGAAAAGCCATGTGTAGGTGGATTAAGGGTGATACCCCTGCTGTCTCCTCTCAAGCAAACCATCTGTGTTGTTCTTCTGCTTCTCTTCTGCCTGGATTTGTTTGTGTATGCGTGTTTCGGATGGATATCCAGGTGCACATATAGTCTGTTTGCAGAGCCCTGGTGGCAAAAACTTTTAGACAGCAAACATCTGGTGTTGAGCCACAAAAATAAAAAATAAAAAAACTTTGGTAGCACAGGTGTTGTATATGAACAAACGCTGCACTATGATTTCATCTTAAGGGATTCAGGTCGGGATTTTTTGTAGACAAGTCCAACATACTAATACTGTTTGCGCTTAAATTTTCTCCCAAACACTTTTGTGTTGTATTTTATTCTTCCATCTTGTTGAAATAGCATATACTGTCCAAGACATTCTTCATTCTAAACTGTAGACACTTTTAGGGTGTTTTCATCCTGAGACATTATTTATGAAATCATTTGTTATCTGTTTTGAATTAACTCAGAGGTGTAGTGTTTATTAGTTAAAGATTTACTGTGATTTAATTGAACTTGGTACAAGTTTGTAATACTTAAGAGAAATACTAGCAAGTTTTATGTAAACGTAATATAGTATCTAATACTTATTTCTAACTTCAATTATTCTAGTTCAGTTATGGTTTATTATTATGCTTCCTTTTTATAGCTTTCAGCTTGTCCTTTAATCCATATCTTCAACACGTCGGTAAAACTCATTTAAAATATGAATGTTTGTGACAAAACACAACACTCTAGTATTCTGTGAATTGTGAGATTTTTATTTTACTACTTCAGAGGGAAAAACCTTTTTAAATGAGTGGTTTTGATCCAGCCTCAGTGGCTCCAGTGTTTACTCTAAAACATTTACTGCGCAGCTCCGTTTACAGAAGCTACACTGTTTCAGCAGTTTCAATATTTATTTGGGTAAAGATTGTTGAGTTGACAAGCAGGTAAAAAAAAATGTGTTTGCTTGGTCAGCAAAGCAAATAACAGAAGCCTCATTTAAGGATGGTCCTGTGTCTCAAATATGACTGCTTGCAGTTTTAGCTTGTTTTCTTTCTTAAAATTTTAACAAAATAATCCAAAGAAAGCTTTGAATGGCCTCAGCTCCCCAGCTACAGTAAATTAAAATAATAAATGCAAATATAATGTGAATATTCAACAATACACACCAGTTTTCAGCTGAACTAAAGCTCTTTCCTGTGATTTGAGAGCTTCTTTCAGATGCACAAAAAATGAAAACACTTAAAAAAAACCTAAAAAAAACAGCTTCTCATCCTTATATTCTTTTCTATTTTCTGTTTTGAATCCAAAAGGCTCTATTTTTATACAAAATGAGCAGGAAAGAAGATTTGAAATCCCCCACTGTGTCCCCAAGCTGTGCTCATGAGGTGGCTGTATTGGCCTATACTAGTTGTGCAGAAATATACTGGAAAGTGGGGTTTCTTTTTTCTCTGTTTATGTTTCCACCAAAGAAAGGAAGTCATAAATAATCTTAATGGTTTCCAGACTGAATTCAATTACTTCTGTCACCCAATAGAAATGAATAAAAGGCTGTGTGCTGCTATTCAGTATGCATGTCCCTGGGGGATGATGTTTACATTTCTTCAATTTCCAGAATGTGGCCCTGCTCTCTGTGGCTTGCTCAGTTAGAATAGTTTATAATCAATTGTTAATTTGGTATAATAACAAACAATTGCAGGAGACCTTCTGCGGCTTTCACAGATAGCATCGCATGACAAAACACAGCCAACTGAACTGGAGCTTTTGAAAGGGGAGTGTAATAAATCAGAGCACCCAGAACATTTTTACCTCCTTGAGAAAAAGGAAGAATTTGTAATGTCATCAAATGCAGAAAGGACAATTTCTTTTAGCTAACCAGTCTGATTGTTCATAAATTTCCAACAAAATTTTATGAGAGCACAAAAAACTTTGACAAAGCACCACCTACACCACTATTTCTCAAATAATGGGCCAAAGTGTCTGAGGGGGCCTGAGAGGCAGGAAGTCTTAATAGTATTAGTATTAATGTCTTTTATTTTTGCTTGAACAATAAACTAGCTGACCTCCAGTCACTAGTTGGTAGCACCATTGAAGCAGGATGCCTGTTCAACAAGAGAAGTAGCCTACTCAGGGCACAGAAAAGGTTCTGGGTACAGACTGCGTAATGGGGTGGGATTGCATAGTGGGCGAGATTAGATGCCTGACTCCACCCTCAAAACATAGTCATTGGATAATCTTTTTTCTTCTCCACACATGTCTGATTTTTCTCACATTGCAGGTAAAAGACAGGCGACCATGTCTCTAAAATCACTTCACTTCACTCAAGTCCATGGAGTTCAAAGTTCAAGGGCATAAATATTTTTGTACATAAATTTAAATACACTGTAAGAACACATGGAAAAAAATATTATCAGTGTTCACATCCTTTTCTAACAAAGTTGAAAAAGCATAGCTTATAGTAATTGGCCAATTATATGTATTCTGATATATCAAATATTACTGTTTAGGACTTAGCCTGGAGGATATTCAGAAACTTGCTAATGGAAGATGTTCTCCTGAGGAAGAACATGGTGCTGATCTAATATTACAAATCCACATCATTCTTAAGCTCAAGACAGAAATTAAAACATGTATAGGACCAAAGGATATATTGGTTTAAATGTTTTATTACTCTACGCCTTCTTTGTTCTCATCAAATCATGTCACGCACATGAATCACAACGTCACAACTGCAAACAGAGTAGGCAGAGATTTACGTATGCTAATATATTCTCAACCCTCACGCCTCAATTAGACAGAGATGGAACGAGGAGAAAGATACAGCTCCTCATGAATCCGCAACACTTTATAGCTGCAGATTTGAAGATATTATGCAGAACTGCACACCAGGAGCTTGAGATATAATTCAGTATGTAGAACTGGAACATATTTATATGTGGAAAATATCTTTTTCATCTGTTTCTGAGATTTAGATAAGAAGATTATTATTTCTGGGATCAGTCTTTAGTTTGGCGTACAAAGTAGTTACACAAACTTTCCCTAAGCAAGTACTGCAAATGAAAAGCTGCTGCTTTGTTGCAGAAAACCTTGAGGCAGCAACACGACTTCTCATCATCCAACAAAACTCACAGGCTATTAAATGTTGGACAACAGACCTGTTAGGAGTTTCTGTATGAAAATCAGCAATTTTCTCTCTTGTCCGATAAAGATGCACAGTGTCACAGTAATTAATGTGTTCAAACTGTTGCTCAAACTCCCAGCAATATAATGCAGGAACTTTCACAGAGTCACAACTAGATACTGTCGGTGCAAAGAAGACGGTCTGGTAGAATACAACAACTTCTAACAGAGAAGGCAAAAGCCACTAAAGCATGTGAAAGTTTTATAGTTAAAAGTTGTTGTGGATGGAGCAAGATTTGCATGAATAAAGTACTTGAGTTGCTTAATGGCTATATGTCCGCCCCTCTGAAATCTATCTGCCTATGGGAAAAATACAACCCTGTTGTTTTCCTTCAGTTATAAACCTGCAAAGAAAATTGTCAGACTAACCTTGAGGTTTGTTTTTGAGTCCAGTGCTGTGTACAAGGGTTTACACCGCTTGAATTTTTCATTTTGCAAATGCAAACATTTTGCTAACTTGCAAAGTGTGATGTGCATGTAGACATGTCTTTCCTCTTTCAGCAGGACATTAAAGACCTTTGATGAAATGGTGTGTTCTGTGCTCATATGAATTTGAGTGAAACCCGGAGTGTTTCGCAAAAATAAAATAAAAGCAACATTTATTTTAAAAAAAACCATTTTAAGCACTGTACTTCTGAATATGGTATTTTATTGTACTTTTGCAAAATGCATGTGCTAAAAGCAAGTTTTTTTTTTCTTTAGGAACAGAGGTGATGCACGTAACCAAAAAGCAAATCTTTTGTTTTGCATGACTTTTAAATGTGCAGATCGTATTTGTTAGAAGTGTAGACCAACAAATCAAACTTCGTCCATCCAAACTCGAGCCCCCAACTAATTCATCCATTTTCAAATCAATAAATCTTACTTTACATCTCAGCCAGGATACTGAAAATGCCAAATCTGAAAGCTGAAGACATCTCATTAATCCCAATGTCCTCTCTTCAGTGAAAGGAAGCTGAGCTGACAGATGCGAATTCTAGCCACTTGTGTCTTGCTTTCCCATGTTCTCCCTTCATATCTCCGTTTTCTCCTGTCTCACTTTCGTTTCGTTTCATTTTGTCCTTCACCACGTATCATTGTTAACTTTCATTACTTCCTGTCATCTGTTCTGATTTCCTTCCATACTCTTTTCTTGCTTGTGATTAGCGAATGATCATTTGTACCTGGGCAGATGAGGTGATTCTCTTGCCCATCAGCTCGATCTCATTAAATAGGCTTCCAGTGAACAACCTGGCATATCATTTTCTGAGTCATGTAATGCACTATGGAGAATATAATAAATGTCTTATCAATGTTTCATGGTCCAGAAACTGTGTGTTGAGGTTGCTTTATTAAAGAGTTAGAGAAAATAGATTGGTGTTTTGTCATGGTATGATTCTGTAAATTGGATTAAATCCACACAAAGGCTATTTAGTCTCTGGAGTCCTCTATCATCATGAATATTGATGTAAGTATTACACACAGCACAAACTAAGAGCCCTTAACCTCCCTTTATCTCACAGTCCTTATCAACAACAAGGGCATTAGACTATCACCGAGGTCAGTAACATAAATCCAGATCAATGTAGCAATGAGGGCAGGCAAATTCATTTGTTTACATCTCGAGGGAGACCCGGTTCCTGTTAAAATGCCTCAGGGATTCTGCTCTGCAACACAACAGGACCAAGACAGTGAGTGGGCACTCTAATGCATTTTGGCAGTTGTGTAATGCAGCTTGCTGGTCATGATATCCTGGCATCAAGTGTGCCATCTGTGCAGATAAGCATCACATGCATTGGCCCAGAGACAAAGTTAGCACAAGGCTGACAGACCCAGTGTGTACTGTGTTAAGGAGGAGGCTGATTACAACAATAACACCAGGAGAGTAGTAAAATGAGGAAATGATTATTGTGTTTATTGGGCCCAACTTTGCTGTTTTGGCAGTAACTCAATATATGATTCCAGATTTGTATGAAAGTGGATAATTACATTCCTTCTTGGGAATAAAGCTTCTAAAACCCTATATGAATAGCAGCTGGCTCTGACAGAACTGGTTAGGATAGTAAATTGTTCTTACTAAATGTATGGCTTCTTAGTTTTGTCCTTTTCCATATTTTTTATCCATTTTCATAAGTTTGACAGATTTGTTTTTTATTCCCAGCTCAAAATGTTCAACCCCAGCTCTCTCTGCTTTCACCAAAAATTAGTCAGATTGTTTTCAACACAGTCTGCCATTCGGATTTTTAGTATTGACCTCAGCTGAACCAATTAACCTGAATGACGACGGTGAAAAAGAGCAACTAACTATTAAATTCATAATCAATCCATTTTAGCAATTACAATTAATTTCTCTAAAAAAAGCTAAACTGAAACCTTTACAATACCTCTTTTTTAAAAATTATCCTGATTAGGATTAAGGTATTTTTAAAAGCTTGTTTCCAAAATTCAAACTTGAAACTGACTCTCGATCTCTACTGGTATTTTACTGCAGGAGCGCCCACATTTCAAGCAAAATGTAATAATACAAATAAAGAACAATCTTGATGAGTAAAAACATTTTCTAATAAAATTTCAGCTTGTAAATGAAATAAAATAAGTATCTATAAGGTTGTTTTGAGTCTTGGATTCTAGTTTCATTATTTTTCTGTGTTCCTTAGTTTCTTATTTTGATAAGATCACCTTTTGTTTCACCTAAGTTCATTATTTTTTGTTTATAATTTTGTTCTTTATGTCTAGTTATTTGTTCGTGTCTTATTCGCCTTCATAGTTTCCATGTTAATGTATTTTCTCTCGTCCTCTGCGCCATTTTCTCTCTCTCCTCAACCTGCTTCCTGTTCTCTCCCCTCACACCTGAAACCTTTTACCTAATCAGCCATGGTACTTCTTTCCAACATTCCCTCATAGTATTGAAATTGCAAAAGAACTATGTCAATAAATGTACAAAAATAAAACTTGAAACTTTTTTATTTTTGCTATGCATGCTCAGAAGGCACACTCCAGTTCACATTTTTTCCATCTTCAACATTTAACTTCTATCCACAACTGAGACAAAACCACAGAATTATCCAAAAATCACTGCAGCCCTTTGCACTGCCCTCCACCTCTCACTCTCACCAATTAAAAGGGTGTGGTTAGCAAACTCTGGACTTGACACATCCTGTCTTTCTGCATTAATTATGTGCGCCTCCCTGAAGGCCACAAAGAGGACAGAGTCCAATTAGTTCACAGAAGAAGAGGGCAGTGGATGACGTCATACGCTGACCTGAATGAATGTGTGAAAGAGGGTCCAAAAGAGCAGTGCTGCCCGTGAGCAAGTGAGGATTAAAGGAGGAAGGATGAATCACAAGAAAGAGCATGGAGGAATTTAGAGGTAAGAAAAAAAAGAGACTTCCCTGTTTGTTCAAATTAGTACCACGGAAAATTAATTGCATTAAGTTTAGTTTTCTATCTTTAGTGCAACGAAGTCTTTAAAATAGTTCTTTTTGTCCAGGTTTATCACACAAACTCCTTCCTAAAAGTAATTTAGAGAAGTCAAGTTATCTAGCCAGCATGTTTAGACTGTTGGAGGAGGGCAGAGTACCCAGAGAGAACACGCACAGAAATGGGGAGAACATTTATGCAAAATTTATCATGCAAAATGATACCAGACTGGGATTAAAACCCAGGACTTTCTTGCTGTAAGATGTGAGGCAACTGTCCTACCAACTAAGTCACCTTGGGTCAGTTTTCAGTGTAAATAAAACACTTCTACATGACGTATAATTTTGAAACCGTGTGTCAGCTTGTGTGGTTGCTTTTTGAACTCTGCCATGAATACCTTCAAACAAACTCCCCTTGTAATTGAATAGCTATCTTGACAGAAATAAAAACAGACATTACTTTGGTGAGATTTGAGACTCAGGGGAAGCGGAGGATAAACATTTAGCTATCTGATGCTGCATGCTGTTATGCTTTGATAGGCTCACATCTGCTGCTTCTTTCTGGTACAACAAAAGGCGAAAACAACAACGGGAACAAAAAAAGGTAGAATAGAAAGTACAGCAGGTGCTTGGGATGTGTGCACAGAAAACTGATTAAAGTCCTGGAAGATCCTGACAGGGAAGTGCAGCAGAACTAGGGAAAGATGGAGCTCTGGGTGTTGAGTCAGATGAGAGGGAGCCCTCCTTAGATCTAAGGTTAGGCGTTCTCTATGGGGGACCATGACACCGTTATCAGTTGTGAAGCAGAAACGCAGACTGCAAAATCCTCTTTATGTTGTAAAACCTGGACAATCCACCTGTCGACGGAGAAGTCCCTTCTGGTAAGGGGCTTTCTTCCCTTTTGAAGTGTTAAACACAAATAAAGACACACATATATCCGCACACAATCCTTCTTTTTGAATTTCTCCAGCTGCCTCTTAAATATAGAAAATCTATGAACTCAGGAGCACCAATTTATTTGCACTGGCACCAGTTCAAGGACATTGTGACAAGTGGTTAATGAGGATGGCGGTTTGGTCTTAAACACAAAGAAAGAAAAACTAAATATATATATATATATATATATATATATATATATATATATATATATGCTGCACCAAGAATAACCTTCCCTGCTGAATACAACAGAAACTCAGAGTCAGCTTCAAGGCTCAGAGGGGACAGAGCAGCTTTATCATTAACTCTAAAATGAAGAAGAAATTAAATGGAAGAAAAGCAAAAAGCTGCTGTACAGAGGCAGGCTGGGAGGAGAGAACAATTAGCCAAAAGAGCCCAAAAGGTCTTTTGATGAATTGTTGGATTTTCACAGTCATTATAATGGTGATCATTAATTCACTCTTAACATATTCTAGCACACAATCAAAAGGTCACAAAGCACCTTTTACTGTCATCATTACAGTTTAGTGTTTCCCTTTGTAAATCACACTGCAATCTCTCTCTCCCTCTCGTTTAACAGCTCAAGAAAGCTGAGACGACAGTTTCAAATACAATAGTTGATTTTTGTCTGTAGAAATAAAACGTATCCGTCCTGTGGCTTCATAACAAAAACCAAAACACACAAAAATGGAATTGTGAATGTTTCAACTCTGTATGAATAATTATATTAATTTTGGTGTTGGAAGATATATTTTGGTCAAGACTGAAAAATTAGTGAGTGATTATCAAAGCTCAAGTAACCATGAAAGGAGACAGTTGTGTTATCAATGATTTGACAGATTTCCAAATATCTTTTTGACAGAAACTGATCACAAGCATCTTCAAATAAGAAGATTTAAAGGGTGAGAATATTCTGGGATAAAAATGAACTCTTTAGGAAGTGAGCCTGAGGCATGAACATACTGGTCGTTCATGCTCAAAAACGCATAAATGGCCAGGATTCAATATTTCAGAACTGAAAGAAAAGAAAGTTGCTTTCCTTCACAGTGATGTAAAAGACTTTTAGCAGAATTTGTTAATTAAAACATGTAAACTGCTGAGAAGAAATCCCCAAAAAACTTGATACCCTCTCTAATTTAATTTTCCTTTGGGATTAATAAAATATCTTTGATTTTGAACATTTATGAATGCATATTTTAATAATTTAAAAAGAAAACGTACCTTAAAATTCCTTGGTGTATTGCCGCAGAAGCTAAACTTGTGGCCTTCTTTTCCATCGCTCTTGACGGTATAAATAATGTGAACACAAACTGAACCATTTTGTCACAAATGGCAGCAAATATTGTCATCATTCATTATAGCTAGGTATTTTAGCTTCTAAAGCTGCATTTGTTTTATGTTTTATACATGCTTTAAGAAGAGATCCACAAATTGGTAAAGATTCAAAGAATAATTTTTAGTTTTCCACTGAAAAATTCACAAATATGGAACTGAATAGATGAGGCTCAACTGTAAAGCTGGTGATCATATGTGCTGATCAGCATGAAAACAAGGACAAAATGTAAAGCTGTTTTGCTTTTTTTGTTTGTTTGTTTTTTGACGTCTTTTTCACGTCTGTCTTTTTAAATCATGTTTTGCATCTGCTGACTAATGCATCGTTCCTATCAATCTTATTATGTACTTCGGGTATCTATTGTCTCCATAGCATGCAATCCGTTACTTCAGGAAGAGATCTAAAAGTTGCAGGACAACAGCAAATGAGATCTGCAGCTTCAGTTTCTTTGTATCGTCTCCTTCAGCCTAAGAACCTCAGCAATCACAGCTGGTGCATAATAGAAATCCAGGTGAGGGGGTAATTGTTTAAGACCTTTGATCAATAACCTGTCTTTATCTTCAAATGGGACAGGCCTAAATTCTCTTTAGCACAGGACCAGAGTTGTTCATTACACACAGCTTACTTGTCACTGTGAATAATGACCCAACAGGACAGGAACACCAGCCGCGTTGTACTGCTGACTCCAAACAGCGTTCATTAATGTGAAGACTGCTCAGACAACCCAGGCATGATTTTTGCATAACCTCTCATCTATTCTGGGTTATGGAGAAACTGTTTAACTTTGACAGTAGCTCCGTGAGACATGTTGTAACAGAACTCATTTTAATTTAGGAAAGAATAAACTGAAACAAATACAATTGTGCTGAGCTATTGTTCCTAGAGCTTTCAATTAATATTTAAAAACGTAAAATTTTTATGATGATAAATGTTTAAAGATAGAGTAAGTACCATTTCAGTAGGAAAAGTTTTTTAAATTGTTTCAAAAAACAAATATTCCAAATTAACTTTATTACAAGCACCATTGATTCATTAATCTGTTATTTAGCCCACTTGTTGCTTTCAACTGAAATGTTAAATTGGAAAAGAAAATACTAATTCTATTAAGAAGTTTACATTAATTTATTTCACCCTTTTAAAGTTTTTGTCCATGTTTTCCAGGGTGAAATTAATATAAAGAATTACTAGAAAAAGAATTAAGCATTTAACTTTGAATTTTCTGCAGTTTAGTTTTCTTTAATCCATTCAAGGTAGAGACTACACATCCTGTACAGACTCAAATATACACATGCATATATTTGCACATATATTGCAAGCAGTAGTGAAACAATAATTGGTTTTGACTTCTGTTGTCAGATCTCATTTAATTCAACTTTATTACTCTACTGGCACACATAGGCTTTAAAGTATTGTCCATAGATTTTCCAATAGGGTATAGAGATCAAAGCTGCCCTTGAATCTTTGTTTCTAGTGAAATAACCACTTTAAATAATTTTACCATTTGAACCACCAACTGTGCATAAGTTTTGAACAGTTCATCATTTCTGTGAGATTGAACGGGAAATTTGTGGGTTTGGCTCCATCTTTATTATTTCTTTCAAATGTTAGAAACTGCTTTGTCTTCTACTTCATTTTGTAAAATATTGGCATTAAAATCCAGAGGTGGATAATGTTTGTTGTTGCAAAAAAAAAAATTAAAACATCATCAGTAGATGCAGCTGTCAGTTGATGGTTGAACTTTACACAAACTGATTACATAAACTTGTGAAAGCAAACGGCAATCAAAGTTTCTACATTATCAAATTGCAGCAATTAAACATCAGCATGTGGTTAGCAGAACATAAAAGTCTCACTACAAAATTTTGAATTTTTAGGTGAGGGCTGATGGAACTTCATGCAGTGTGTTTTTAACAAGTTGTCTTCTGTTTTCAGGTTTAATATTTGTGTTATTCACTTTTCTTTGAGGACACTTAATCAATTAATTGTACTTATAAAGCTACAACATACAGCTAACTTTCCCCCATTATTTAATGAAAACACTGTGCCTTGTTAAACAACACAGCTCACTTTTCTTTCACAGAAAATGTTCTGGGTTGATTGTCAAATGTTGCATTGCCTAATCTTGTCTGCACTGATGAAGATTCACTTTGCTGTGAAGTGTTTACAACAACAGAGTGGCCTGACCTATTTTCAGTTTCATTTAGTTTTCTTTGTTTTATTTGATTAGTTGGCATTGCTCACATTATGTAAAATGCATTGAATTTTGTTCCCCAAATGGTTAGGTGAGCAATCAACATGGAGAATAAAACAACAGTCCAAAAAGTCCTGATGAAGCAGCATACCAAACATCATAGACTCTTTATTCTGATAAACAAATACTTGACAAAACTCTATTTTTCTTATATTTTACAGGATTTTACATTTCTAAAACTACATTTTAAGTGTGTGCCCTAGTCTAGTGTCTTTCTATGTGTAATACAGTTCATGTAAAATCACTGGCAATGACATATCTGGTAATTAGCTGGTATACAAACAAACTTATTCCAGCATAGTGTCTTTAATATGCTGATGGAGAAATGGTTCTGGAAGTAGACAGCACTTCAGTTGCATGGTGATGGATTTTATTTCAAACTGGAACAATGATCAGAACAACTAATTCATGAGGAAACCTTAGCCTGATTGTTAAAAATCCCTGTTGATCTTTAGACACAGTCTCCTTTATGATCCTCTACACAACACAGTCGCACTGCCATATCTGCCATTCCCCATCTCGCAGGTCTAAAAGTTTGTTTCCACATGTACAGTTCCCATATTTGGCTCAGAATATTTTTCAAGTACACCAAGAGGCCTCATGCACTGGAGAATAGCTTGTCTTTTGTTCTCCTGGATTACCTCCTTTTACATATGTCAAGTGAAGTTTTTGTTTTTTCAATTTATTTTTGTTCTTCACCTGACATCTGTTAACATGTCTTTGTGTGGATCCTGCAACTATGCACCTGACAGGCATTCAAATGCGAATTATTGCTATCAAAGGCATCGGAAGAAATGAAAAAAGACCTGACATAATTTTTACTTGTCGTGTTTACAAATATAATGCTACTTATAGCTCATCGGATCTAAATTCGGACAACAGGAGTGCAGCGAATTTGCCTGAATAAACAAGCCTCTCACAAATGTCTATATTTTGACTCTACATAATTTAATAGTCAATTTTTCACAACAGCAAAAAAGGTTTTTTCTACTTGATAAAACTAACATTGTCAGATTTTTGGAACAGCAAAAAATTTTAAAAATAGATGTTTACCATTTATTTGAAAAAATTCCTCCACTAAGAAAGTATTAAATTTTTTTTTATTACAAAATCATAAATTCAAACAATTTCTGTAATTTTTTTTCTCCAATTCTGCTTAATTCGCCCAGTAAATAAAACCCCAAACATGCAGAATGTATACTGAACTTTTGCCACAAAACCTTGAATCTATGAAGTTCTATTGAAGAAAAGTTGTCCAGATGCTCTTTCACACGCACACGCACGCACGCACGCACACACACACACACACACAGTTTAGTGAAAATGGAAAGAAATGTGTAGTTTTGGCAGATGACACGTCTTACTTCGTATTCATTTGCTTTTATTCTCATTTACACGTTTCAGACAACGACACGTTGTCACCGGAGGTGTAAACACATCTCAGAGGCAAATCATATGAGCCGTGACATCTGCTCTATTGCAGTAAAAGACTCTCTCACAAGGTGTTCTTTAGGAGTGTACATGCTGATTAATTTAAGACATACCTATTCACACCTAGCTTTATGTGGAGAAAAAAAGGAAATAGAGCTACATAAAAGTATTTCTCCAAACTAGACAAATGCAAGAGACAAAATTTCAAGACAGCATTTTCAACTCAAACTGAAAAGTTGAGGCGAAACGATCCTCTTATGTAGGATGTTTAATGTTACTTCTGTAAAAATTCTCATACCCATGTTGAGTCACACTGTACACAAAAAAAAAAACCTTGGCGTTTTTATTAGAATGTTCTTGCAGTAGATTAACAAAAAGTAGCATGAAGTTGTGACAGAAGGAAATGAAATGAGACATGGTTTTCAAAACATGATCAATAGATATTACATCTGACAGAAAGGTTAATCAATAATTTTTCTGAACTCAATCACAGAACTGCACAGCATTCTAGGATGTGGGTAAAGGAAAGACTTTAGTCTCTCAACCTCTCATCACTAAGAACCTAAGCCAGGTTGGCGTCATCAACTAACTCACTCACTCGTTGGTTGCCCAGCAATAATCTGTTACATAACTTGTGCAGCAGCAGATTGTTGCTTAAAACCAAAAAACGTTGTGGAGAGAAAGGACCAAATGAATACAGGAGCTCAAGAGGAAACTGTGAACATAACCAGAGGTGTAAACATAAGGTGAGATCATCAGTTTGGCAGGATTTCAAGTATTCAAGAAAAAATCTATCTATACTTAACAATATCGGCTGATATGAAACCTTTATGATATGTCAATATCCTATATGTGCTATAGTTATAAGTTTTTGCTCATTGTGTCCTTCCCTCCATTATTCTCTTGCGCAAATCTTTCCATTCTTTCTTTGTGTCGTTCTTTGTGTTGCTCCGTGATATATTATTTTCATGTGTCTTGAATTTACTTGCCTTTCTGTTCTGGTATCCTTCTCATTGTTCTTCTTTTATGCATCTCAGTTGTTCCTTTCACTTTTGCGTCCTTCCTTTCGTTCCTCAGTTTCCATAATCATTTCTCTAAACCCTTCAATCCTTCCCTTGTCCATGTGCCTCCTACGGTCTGTCCTTCTTTGTGTCCTCCTGCCCTCCATTTGTTCTGTTCTTGTTCACTTCCTTTCTTTCGCATGTCCTTCATTTGTTAAACTGAATGTGAATGAGACTTCTGAAAAGTCTCGTTGTGTTTAATGTCAACCAATAGATTACTCGCATATAAAGCATGAATGCCAAGCACATGGGTCACGCAGTTTGCAACTCCTATCTATCCAAGGACCCCCTTCATCGACAGAAAATTACCAATTAAAGGCAGAGTCTATTCATCTCTCTTGGATGCAGAGCAGCCAAGTTGTGGTCTTCTTTGCAGCTTGTATAAATCCTACCAGATTTATTACAACTAATCTATACCTCAAAATCAACTCACTCGGTTCCTGTCCATTGCTGACGATAAGCCTCAGTGGGTTTTCTTATCTGTCTGAGAAAGTACTTTATTCTTTGGAAACATTGAGCTTCTTATTTACTTCCAACAAATCTCAGAAGGCCTTTATATATTCGATAGTAAAAATCGTGATTGAACAAAATGTTCATTTCAGATTGCTTCCTTATATCCCTAAGTGTTTCTTCTAAAGAGAAATGAAACTCATGCAGAGAAGACTGCGGCTGGGTATGAGAGGGTCCAATCTAGAGGGGAAAAAAGCCATTTCTTGATTGAGCATTTTTGTACATTTTCAAACAATGTTAAAAGCTGAACAGAGAGCCAAGATGAGCAGCCTCCTGGGGGTGTAAGGGAGAGGCATGCTTGTTTTCTATAAATTACCACTGGGAGCTCAAAAATAAATTTTGTGAGATACTTACTAGGACTACACATTTAAACAGACCAGAATGCAGCATATGTGATTTGCAAAAGAGAAAGTCCTGATCAGGGACATTTTTATTTTCAATGAAATGTTATCAAAAAGGGAAAGTGTATCTCTTCCTAATTGCATTACTTTAGCTGAGGTCAATACATAATATCTATTCTTCCAGCAAAAAGTACCTTTATAAAGCAAAGATCATATTAACATAGAGTAGAAAGGCTCAATACAGGACTCCAAAAGTAACGTGTAGATTAGGACTAAACCATTGGTCTGCAATGCTGACTCTGCAATTTGGAGTCCTCCTGGGTCTTACTAAAAAACTTAATAAAGTATATGAATGAAGTATTCATTTCTGTTCTCATATGAACATCAATCAGGAATACAACCTGCACTAAAACAATTTTAAAAAAAGACAGACGTTTATTGTTAGTCATATCAGGCCAATTACCACTAGACTTTTCAGCAGTGGTGTGGTTCTTGTGACACAAACTCCACCATAAAAACATACATGTTTCCGGTTCATACTAAGGCAAATGGGGCCTAAATCTGGTTTTTTGGAGTCAAATGATGACGTCAGAGTTTGTAGAATAAGTGTGAACACTCAGATCTGCGTCATATTAGATTTTTTTGTTGTTGTTGTTGTCATGTTTGAGTCATTTCAATGTGTTTTCCTGACTTCACTTCACATCCAATCTTGTTGAATGTAATTCCGGTGGGATCCACCAAAGCGTTTGTGATCTGACTTTGACATTACAGATTGTGTTAGAGGTTTCATAGCAGTCATTAAACGTGGTGCTCTGTGCTACTTTGACCTAAGGAAACTTTTGATCTGCTTTCCTTGCATCATGTTTGAGTTATGTTACTAAAGAGGACATTGACTCTTCTCTATTTGATCTAATGTTTGGTCAACCTCTGCATGTCTCTGAACAGTTTTTGCCTGAGGTTCCCTCACCACATTTTACTCCACATGTCCAGCATATTGTACCTTAGGGGGGCTCTTTACATTCCCAGTACTGTACACCAGTGTTTGTCCAGTCATTTGTCCCAAAAAGCTCACAGACTTTTAAAATGTTTTGTTCAGGCAGCGCTAAAATATGCAGAACACATATCCTTTTTGGCACTTTACATTACTCTTATCTATTAATCTCAGTTGAAGTTGAGTCAAGGAGGTGATCAAACAATTTGTCTTTGTTCTTACTCGTCTACAATTTATTTAAGATATGGTATGTCATATCAGTCCATCTCATCATCCCATTTCAGGAACATACCATCTTTGATGTTACTGCACAACTGTTGCAGTTACAGCTGATTTACAGCTTGATGCAGCCTGCAGGCTCAAACGAAAAACAAGCAGCACTAAACATAGATCTGTTGTAAAATTTAATATTGCTATCGTAGTGTTATATTCTGCTAATATAAACAACTAAAAACATGTTGGTTCACCAACTAGCTTTTTAGCTGTTATCCTCTGAAGGCATATTTCCTTTCCAAAAGGTTCACAGAGATGTAGCATTTGCCTGGCACAGATAAGAGACCTATTAGAGAGGAAGTGATTCCTGAAAACCTTACTCCCAAAAATCCATCCTGTCTCTTTAATCTCGGATGCCTTTTGTCTTATAAATTAAGAGCAAACTATTTGTTATTGTGCTGACTCTTCTAATGGATATTTAAAGAGTCTTTTTGTCTGCACCTCTCTCTCTGTTTTTCTCGCTGTCTAATTAAAGGTAATATCTGAATAGTTTTTGTTTTTTTTCCAGATAATTATTGCTAACCAGATTATTATTATGAAATAGAACATTTTTTGGAAGTATGTTTTCTAGGATTCTGAAGCAGTTATCAAACAATTCAACACAATGAACAATTTTGCCTAAAAGTGACAGATTAAAGTTAAAAGAAAATATGAAATGTCCTTTCTTTTGTAATCTCTTCATTCTAGCAGTTGTTGTTCTGGGATTAAAATCTCTGCAAATCAGAGCAGCTTTGAGCCAGGACATACTCAGCTACTTCAGTACACGCAATGTAGCAACACAGACTTTGCTTTGGTCACAGAATAATGACAGCAGAGCATCCATCCTGCAATGTGTGTTTGATAATGTTTGCTTGAAGACATTTTGGGAAAAAATGGCAGACTGAAAAAAAAAAACAGCACAGAAAATCAACATCAAAACTCAAAATCAATTTTAATGAGAACAATTTTAGTTTGAGCACTGAAGGGACATGAGAACAGCATAAATTGCACAGGAGGGCAATGGCCAGGCTACATTTAAACACATTTCAAAGTGTTTTTAGTGACACTATTTTTCAGTTGTTTATCTTTTGTTTACTGAAGCTGGAACTCTAACTGGACTGTGGGTCGAAGGCACAGATTTGTTTTGTTAATGAGTCCCCGCTGATGCATTTAAGACATGACAGGCACTGTCATGCTTTCAGTCACACGAGGAGCCAACAGCTCGGTGCCAGAAGCAGACGACTGCCTGAAAGCTGGCAGAGGCTCCAGGTTGCAAAGCAGATGCCTGGAGATAACAAACGGATCCCATCAAAATCAGAATAACAAGACCTGAAATAGCTGGAGGAATAATTTCAGTGCAGTTTCTGCGATTAATGAGTTGAAATAACTGTGTAAGTATAAACACTTTGGTACACAGGTTTTGGTCATGTTTGTCCAGTTCTCTCATTACATTTGCTAATTAGTGTTTTTTTTTTCTTCTTCTTTTGCTGTGCTCCTGTCTTGCCTTTGGTTTTCTGTTTCATTCTGTTTTACTTAGATGTATCCACTTAAATTACATCAAACTACAAAACTAGTCATTTTTCACAGTAAAATACAGTTTATTGGCTGTCTTTGTCCTCACTTCTGGTGTTTCACACTACCAGATATGTCTGATCTCTGTCCACTGCTTTTAGGTTTTTTCCTCCCTTTTTTGTTGGATTTTTGTTTAACTCCTGCTCTTCTGAATTTACTTCTTTTCTGTGCCCTGTTCTGTGTATTGACATAAAGGTATTTCAGTGTATTGAGTTCTGACTTTCTCATGATAGAAAGCAAATATTTTGATTGCATTTTCAGTATTTGCTACCATTTCCTAGTTAGAATATTTCTTAAGTCTTTCTAGCTCCCCCCATAGTGTTTCTAGTTCTCTTATTTTGTCACTTAAGGTTTAGTTAGTCTGAATTTATGTCCATCTTTCTTTAGTGATTCTAGTTTAGTTATGTCTTTGTTTAGTTCTTCTAGTTACTCTAGCTCTATGTTCCTTAGTTCTGTCATGTTGAATGGGTTCTCTGAGTGAAATCAACTCTGCCACGTGATTGTTCAAGATTGATCCAGTGTGACTCCACACAGTCAGCTGGGTTTCCTTAGATAACTAGTTCCATAATAAACAAC
The DNA here is from genome assembly GCF_027474105.1 of Poeciliopsis prolifica. Taxonomy (NCBI): domain Eukaryota; kingdom Metazoa; phylum Chordata; class Actinopteri; order Cyprinodontiformes; family Poeciliidae; genus Poeciliopsis; species Poeciliopsis prolifica. Next base: position 299,827 of record NW_026562381.1, read on the forward strand.
TTGATTGCATTGTATTATAGGATGAAATTAGAATGGATGAGGTTAAAGCTGCCTATTATCATGAGTTTAATTAAAGTTTCTGTATATAAATTGGACCTGTCTTTCTTGTAATATGACTTGAGATTGCATTTATTGTGAATTGCATTGTTCCTCTACATCGTTGTGTTACTTTACTCCCTTTTAAAGTTTCTGTGTCATGGTGCAGTGAATGTTTATTCTGCAGTTTTATTCCATGCATGTGCTGGTAAATTAGACCTAATTTCAGACAGCATTGTGTTGCTTCTCCTATCAGTTAGCGCCACTTTTGCTGTATTTAAAAACCTTTCAAAATTAGGGAACACAACAAGCCCTGCACAATGTAAGTCACTGAGGCTAACTGAAGCAAGCATAAGTCTGCATTAGCTCTCATGTAATCCATACATTTTTGCATTTGCATCATATTTCTGCATTTCTTCACTCTTGGTAAACATACCTCGTAAATAAAGATTTAACTGTTGCTTCTTCTTCCTCATTGTTGTCAGAGATCAACATTTGAGCACAAACAGAGGAATTAAGAGAAGTTCTTCTAAAGAAGAAATCATAATGACCTTAGGTGGGCCGTCCCAAAAGATTGGATTTCAGCTATATATTCAAATTTCAACTCAGTCAAACAACCATGTTACTGCGGGTGATTACATGTGCTGAGGCAGATGGTTGTATCAGTCTCACTCCACTGAGATAAGTCATTCTATTATTATTTCTTAAATAAAAGGATCAGAAATACATGATGGAAAAGGCTCTTTCTCAGGAGATAATATATCTTAAAGTCACAGAGGAATAACTGCTGGATAAAGAAAATGAGCAGAGCTGAAAAGGGACAATGTCTGTCCAAAGAAAGTATAATATACCAGGTGGTGAATATGTGATTAAACCATTCATTTTCAAGCACGTCTCCAAAGCTACTGCTGCCATGAGTCAAACTTTGAAAGAACATATCACAGTGGGGATGCTGCCAATTAAATGTGACTTTATCTCTTAAAAATTAGAGTTACTTACCCTCCTCTACTCTATTTATAATAATTTTATATTTCTATTCATCCAACTTCAGATTGACCCAATCAAAAGGTCAAGGGTAGGGAGTCTGACAAAGAGTGCTTTATGAAAACCATTAAAACTATTATTTGGCCTGTAATTTTGTATCACAGGCCAGAATGTGGGGCCAGATGACACAAACATCTGTAACTGTTAAAGGCATATCCAAAAAGAGCTGGAAACAGTGAAATGTGGTCCTACATATTATTCAATAGGCTTAAAAATGAACAAATGTACCCTATTTATTAGTGAAATAAATTTTTAAAGCTAGAGGTTTCTAATTTAGATTTGTTTTTATTTTTGTTTATTTGTAAAATAATAATTTTTCTTCCACTTCACAATTTTAATTCATATCACAAATTCTTTTGGAATATCACTTAATATCCATAATGAATCACATTAGCTACTATAAAGTTGTATGTTAAATTGGATATATTGATAACTTAAAAATAATGTCTGTAATCACATCAGTTTTCCAGCACACTGATGCAATTACTCCAGCTCAGTAGGCGGCAGTAATGCACCTGAAATGTGTTTGCCTTCTGCAAAGACGATGCACATGCAGAACTATTGTACTTTTACAATATTCTACAAATATTTTATCCCTTCACAGCAAATATGCACCTCCAAACATGGACGAGACATTACCTACTACAGTCTTGGCACAGTTTCACAGCCAAAACATGTAAGTCTACATCTAATGTGTGTGTGTTTACATCAACATCTGTTTATTCTGTGTTTCAGTTCCCTGCAAAAATTTATCTAAATTAAAAGAAAAAAACTATTTCTACTGCACCACCTATTGGTATTTGATAAAACTGAAATAAGAATGAACTATTTCATTACAAAATCTGTGAATAATTTTTGTTTTGTTTTTGCCATAATTGTTTTGCATGCCTTAAATCCACTCATGGATTTAAACCATGCAAAACTAAGTCATATTAGCTATTAGTCTTAAAAATATACATGTGAAACTTATTTGCTGTGTTTGCAGTAGACTGAGAGCTATTTAAGCAAACATCTTTGAAATATTGAGAGGACATGCATGCTTTATGTGGAAACCCAGTTCCAGTTAATATGAGTGAATGGGAAAAAAAAATCTAACATAATGTAAAGCTACTATTGTTACACAAAGAGTCTGTTCTGGATGCACAGCAAAGAGCCCAAGACTGAACAGTTTCCCGTAAGTCACACTTTGAAAGGAGCTTCCTGCCAGTAATACATGAGAGGGAGTGCAAAGAGCCACTTCAACTTGTTTAAAAGCCAGTGGCTACTTGTGATTTTCACATCCATTCTTTTCATATTTTTACCGCCATAAACATTCAGAGAATTGAAGTGAATTGAAGAAAGACTTCACCTGATGGAATTTTTCACACAAAAGAAGTACAAAAACACGTTTCATCAACTTAAAACGAAAAGCAAAAAGGTGAAAAGTTTAAGTCAATTCTGACAACAGGGCTAAAAAAAGAGGAAGATGGAAAAATCTTAAAAAGTGAAGGGATGTTAAAAAGCTTTACTTGACAGCTTTAGTTTCACAATTGTCTGTAAATCTGAAGGGAAACAATTTCAAATTCTCTAAAATTCAATCTACATTTCTTTGCAGTAAGTTTATCTATATATTGCATTATTTAAGTACTAGAGCAACATTTCTTACAGTAAGTGCTGAGAGTAATTTGTCCTGATACACATTACATTTTTTCTTCAGTCACTTCTGAACATGTTTTTTTATTTCAATTTGAGCTCTGGACTGAAAACCATTGTGTTAACTTGAGAAGCAATTAGCCTTCCTTGACACTTGTTATTCTTAACAATAAATCACTGCTTCTGTCGTTAAATGTAAAAAGCTTCCATGTAACTGCTGTTGCAGACCCATAATATTGTTGAAAGAAAGTGCATGAGGAGCTGCTACAACTTTAATGAATCAGAATGACAAGTGAGCAATTGCTTGCATGAATTCCAGGACAACAGATCCCACATCGGGTAGAGAAAGCTTGCTGGTGTATCCAGCTCACACCTGCGCATACCAATTATTCCACAGATTTTGGCACTGACTGAATAGCACAGCCCAGGACCAAAAAAGCAACAAGAAGATTTGGGACTATTCTAGAAAACAAAGGAGAAAAAAAAAAAAAATCTTTTTCCATTTGAACTGAGTATGCTCTGTGAGATCTTCATGAACAAATTAAGTTAAACTTTCACAAATTCCTACCAAAAATTTGTGGTACAGTTGATGACAAGGGACCAAAATGCAGCAAACGAATAAGACCAAAATTGAGGGTCTGCATCCTTTGAAGGCCACATTGGAGGGTGATTACGTCACAGCGTTGGTTTGAAAGCCAACTAAATTGGAAGGCTCCTCCAACTGCAACCCACAAATGTATCCTCCTTCTTTTCCCCAGATTTGTGGAGCTGGTTTGGTGCATCCTTTGCAGTCTGTCCTATGCAAAGATTTATTCCAGGCTGAATTGTAGGCTACAGCTAAAGTAAGTATATTAAAATCTGGGGGTTGTTAAAAGCTTAAAACGGTTACAGTGTTTGGCTCCTGTCTTTGTCTCAAGAGTAAACGTGAACCTTCAAAGGCAATCAAGCTTGACATTATGGGTATTAGGTTTTTGATGCTTCTCAATATTGTATTTTTGGTTTAGAGATGATCAAGAAAATCACTCACCGGCACGTCTTGTTGTCCTAATGTCCTAATCTGGTCTGTCTGAACAGTAACACAGCTGACTCATTCCCATTACTGATGGTAAAAATGCTGCCATGAGAAGAGGAGATAAAAAAGAGAAATCACCTCTAAAATTCTTGTTTTCCCTCTCACCACTCTCCCTGCAGCAGTCATTCTGTCCCACAGCCGCCCAGAAGCAGCTTTAAGCCAACCATAAATAATTAATCACCTAAAATGGACACAATGAATACCAATTCTTTCATATTGCCTCGCACCATCATCAAGGCTGCTCAACCTGAGGTCACTGCTGTTCTTGGGTGCGATATGCCTGCAATATTAAGCGGTCACTGTGGACACCAAGACTTGCAGGAAACTTCTTGAAAATGCTTTTTTCACATTAAGTGACCCCTGTTTGAGAATTCTGTAACAAGTCTGTAACAGGTCATTACTGGTACAAACGGAAAATCTGAATTATGCCACTGCAAAAATATACCCAACATGTGCAACTGGATGTCATTGTTAAGCCTATTAGGACTTTTGTGTGTGTTTGAACACTAGCAAACAGCATAAGGGACGCCCAAGGCAAAGAAAAATGCTGGAAATTCCCAAGAGCTGCTGGAGGGGTTTAACCAAACCTCTGTGTATTTGTTTGTGAGTTTCATCCACAAACTATTGTAGATTTTACACAAGACTGTTTAAACAAAACAACAGGGAACAAAGTGAAACATTGTCTTAATTATGTCTTTTTGCAACTCTGAAACAAGAACAACTTGATTCGTTTGAATAAAAACAAGAAAAACAATGATGAGAATGCTGCTTTCTCTAATTAGTAATGCCAATGGTTTGCATAATATGAAATAACCATGTCTCAGGCCGATAAGAAGTCAACAGACTCATGAAGCACCATATTACTTTGTTTTTCTAACACCTCTTCACATTATTTTAGTAATATTTCTTTTATTTCCACAAAGTCAGAATTCCCTGGTAATGTTTCATGCATGTTTTCTCAGATTGGAGAACCAGGGGAAACCCTCACTGATAGTTATATTATGAGGCTGACCTTGCTGCAGAGAGCACCACTGCTTGCTCTCTGAGAGAGGCGAGAGGAAACGCTGGGAGCACCATGGCAGCTTCCAATATAAAGCCTACTTTTTAAATAAAACATTGCTTTTTAAATATTTACAACAGTCAAATCCCTTTGCAATGCCAGATGCATTTTTCAATATGCAACTTGCCAGGGATAATTAGATAGCAGCTTTAGGGCTCCTTTTTGTATAGTGTGAACAGGAAAATATAAGAATTTATTTTAGCCAGATTGGATTTAGTTCATTCACAGGTGAATTATTTGCAAGACAAAATATGACTTTTGGCAAATTAAGTTCTGATGATTTAAAAGAAAATGATCAAGAAAAAAGTTTAGTGACCAATTTATGTCTGCTGTTGAGAATAAAATAGTTTGTCAACACATTCCCTTTCCTCCTGTAAACCCTTAACATCTCACATTAATGCTCTGGTTTTGACCAAGTGTAAATTTCTGACAAATTTATTTCAGGGTTTTTCTTTCCTACAAATAAGATATTGCTCATTTTCTTCACAGATGCTCTGATAATTTCTTTTGGAGACAATGTGTTCAATATCCAAGAGACTGAAAATCAATGCCTGTCAACCCTTGGTAACCAAAAATAAGTTTGGTGCAGTAGAACAGACACATAACCACAAGAATATCCCATGAGTCCCAAGTAGTGGACACTGTTGTCGTTTTTTTTTTTTTTGTTTTTTTTTTACATTTTTACATTTTATACTCTACTCTGTGCAGATAAGTACAGAGTCTTGGCCCTGTATCAAGTTGCCTCACCGGGGAGAGGAGGAATGTGTCAACAAGGATACCTATAAAAACAAAAGTCATTTGGTCATTTGCTGTTTATATGGTTGCAGATTGTCCTCAGTGACAATATTTCTGTATGCAGTTCCTGATGTCTTTACACTAGTCAGTTTTTCATGACTCCACCACCTTCAAATTCTGTTTCACATTCAGATAGATTCAAAGCGTCCCCAGCCTCGCAGAGGGAAACTTTGTTTTTATAGTGGTAGTTTAATAAAACCAGAAAAGAAACAGAAATAAAAACCAGCACATTATCAGATGTATAAACCTTGACATGGAAAACCAAACTTCTGTGAAACAAAATAACTTGACCCTGATTGCTCCCTAAACTCATTAACTATTTTTGCCCCTGTTAGTGGCAACAACTGCCTTCAAATGTTTGTTGACTGGTAATGAGTCCTTTACTTCACTGTGGAGGAATTTTGGCCCACTTATTCTACGCAGAATCGTTTTATTTTATCTTCACTTGGGGGGCTTTTCAGCATGAAGACCCTGTTTAAAGTCATGCCACATCATTTTAATTGAATTTCACTCTGGACTACAATATGGCATTATACTGCTTTCAAACCGAGTTTGGTTTTATTAGTTATTTACAGACATGTTGCTTTTTATCTTCAGTATTACTAAGGAGATTTATTGAAGCAACACCACTCTTTCAATTACTGTGTTTATAGACCTTTATTGTCAGTACAAGCTGTTTTCACTGACATTAACTTGTTTCCATACTTAAATGCATACCTTTCTCTTGTTCTCCATTAATTCAAAAGGTCAACCTAATTATCACCATGACGAACAGTGAGGTATGCCTTCCCTGACTTATTTTGTTCCAGTAGTATTATTGGAAGTTGCAGGAAGTCAAAGCTGGGTTACAAATGGGTCTTCAAAACTGATAGTGACTCCCATCCCACCAAATTACTAGGAAAATGATTTAAGGAGAATAAAAAAATATCTCTGTTAGATTTTTGCTTTTATATTGCTTTGATATTGTATGTAAACAGATGTCAATAATGGCTGCTATTTGATTAATCTGTAAGAAGATGTGTTTTGAGCAGAACGTTCTTTTTTTTCTGACACTAGTATCTTTTTCTTCTCTGAGACTCACCTGTAAGCCGTTCTCACATTGTTTCTTATCCTCCCACCAGTAGTAAACCATGGCTCAGTTGCCAATACTCTCTGACCCTCTCCTCTTATATGCAAGCCCAAATATTCAAATGAAAAATAAAGCTGGCATTTCTGGGGGTATTCTTCTTGGATCGGGTGTGAGAAGTACCGGGTTCAAATTCTGAATGAGCCCACAATTTTTTTTTGGGACTGGTTTTAGGTCATGACAAAAACGGGAGCTCATGCTGTGATTAAAGTGCAGAAAAATTTATGTTGATTAACAAAAACTACAATGATTGTGGATATCAGTCACAGTGGCGGTTAAGAAATTGTAACCATTTCTAGTAAACTATTGCACTCAGGAACTATTGGTCTAACACATAGTGAAGCCAGGAACAGAATACAAAATATAGTACACAAAAAGAAATTGAACAAACAAGTCACAAACTTTGATTTTAAACAAACAGTGGCAGCTTGACTGAATATCAGAATATAAATGCTGTCTTTATATTCCACAAACATGTAAGATAGACAAGCTACTCATTCCTAAAATAGAAAATTTTCATTTAAGTTCACCTCGTTCCCATTATAAAACAAACTATCCTTTTGAACACACTGAAGTATAAAGAAAATGTATTTCTCTCTAAATTGCTTCTGTTTTATTCTCACTTTTTCCCGTGACCTTTAACATTCACCTATAGTGCTATAATCCTCTTTTTATCTTTCCCTTTCTGTCAGATTTCTTTCCACTAGGCTATATCAGTTATACATGCTCTTAGGTTTGTAGAAAATCTAAAAGTTGGGCCAAGGTAAATGGAAAGTCAGACAAACAGAACAACATCAATGTCCTTCAAAACTCTCTTTCTGGTATAAGATTTGCTTGCCTGAAAACAGTAACTCGCATAGGAACAGATTTTGCAACACTTGCAGGAAGAGTTACATTTCCTGCGACACTTTCCGCTCTGCTAACCATCAATACAACATATCATCTTCACTTGGTCAGCATATAAATGGCCCCTCTTTGATATTTGAATCCTAAATGAAGCATAAACCACAGAATCTAAGGAAAAAGTTTCAATTTGCAGCATCATACAATTGACCAAAGCCAAAGATTTGATTGATACCTTCACTTGGGAATGTCGACATTTGACACCTGATAAAAGAAGGGACAGAATTGTTTTTCTAATGCTTTTTAGAAAGCCTTTTATTCGTGAAGGCTTTAAAGTTCCTCTCCAATAATCTGTAAAATACTGGAAAAAATCTTTAGCCTGACAAGACTTGACAGGTGGTCCTGTTTCCTGCCAGTGCAGAGACACAAAGCTTGATTCAAACTGAATCTAATATTGACTTGGATTCTGAGCATCTTCTGTTGTTATTTTGACTTTGTTTTCCTGGAGACAATTTTTTGTTGCTTTTCTCTGAGTGCAATCCAAGTCATGAACAGCATTAACATCTGACTAATTGCAACAGACTATCTATGGAGAGTATTTTTCCTTGTAAAAGCAGAGAAAATGGCTCTGGCAGGAAAACGCCTTTAGTTTTCAGCTGCACAAGGTAATCACATTCCCCTTTAGTGACTAACTCAGTTTCCATGCTATACCTCTAGTTTACTTGTGTTCTCTGTGTGTCTTTTGGGTTTGTTGGACTTTATCCTGCTGCTGTTTCTCAACGTTTTGTGTGTATGTTGGACTTTTTGTTCTATTGTTCTCAATAAGGTTGAGTTCAGAGGAGGGAAGATGGTGACGACACCATGAGTTTCTCCCCTTTTCTGCCCATAGCAGCCAATGACAAAGTGATATTCCTTGCAGCATGAGATGGTGCATTGTCACGTATGAGGATGATTTTGCTACTGAAGGTGCAGCTCTTATTTTTGAATTATGAAAGAAAGTGTCCAGTCACCTTGAGGTTCCAGAGCCACCAGCAGCTTCAAATAACTGTTTGCTGCTTTGTAATTGCATTTTGACAGCTGCTCTCTTAATCCGATGAATTTGTCTAACAGAAACATTCCTCATTAAGCCTTTATCTGAACCCATCTTTGTTCTGAATCAGCCACAAATAGCTTCACAGTACAATGATAACACTTCGGTTTTTGTTAAATATCCAATGTTTTCTTATCTTGTCATACGGCACTACACTATCTGATGATTTTCGTCAGTGGGGATCCTTTCTATTTCCCATAGTGCTTGAAACCTGTGGCCTGCTTAATAATGTGGAACATCTTTCTTAAGTAAATGTCCTTTGATTGAGCTCACCAGACAAACTGATCAACCCAGCTCTCTGAAATTATAGTGATTCAAAGAGCCCTGTCACACAATACCATCTATAAATTTAATAACACAACAAAATAAATTATCTTTATGACACTTAAATCCAATTTAGATAATAATTTGGAACATGGTGTACAACCTTAACAATAGAAGAAATGTTCATCAATGCCTACATCCATCTATTTTTGTATGTGTTTACCAAGGCTGGGGTCGGGCAGTGGTCATTGTGCAGGAGGGGTTTAAACCCTGGTCAGGTGAACACAAGGTCCATCACAGGGCAACACAGACACGCAGGGCAAACTACAATGCAAAGGGCAATATATAGAGACTGAATAATATTGCACATTATTATTATTATAATTATTTGTACTGCTGGAAGAAACCCGAGTCAGAGGAAGCATATTGGTCAAATTAAAAAAAACACTTAACATGCCAGGAGTGTGAATAATTTCTCGCTTAACTGTGTGTTTACAACATACTGACATGACAGACATTACCCAGAACCAATACGATGCAGTAACACAGACCAGACTCTCCCTTGTGGGATACAAATTTTTTCGTGCATCAGCACAAAAGACTCAAAAAGACACACGCATATATCCAGAGTAACTGTATATAAACCAGTATTGGCAGTAGCTGTGTCAGCAGAAGAAACAACAGGTGAACATGAATGTCCCAGCTCTGCTGTGATTCCCAGAACCGCTGAGTTTAGTTGGTCAAAGTCAGCATTCTACATCATATTCTGTGTCGTACAGAGTACTTTTAAAATACTAAAAGTCTCAAAAAAGTTTTTCAGAATTATTCCTAGTAATCATTTAATAAATGCAAACTATAAGAAATGTATTACATGCCATGATGCTTCTCAACAAAACAAAAAATTTTTCACAAAGTGCTGTCCTGTTATTGTTTGCATGTGATTTTGTTAAGAAGCTATTAACCTAATAAAAAACATTGCAAATTCCTTAATTGATTAAAATCACTGATTCCCTAATTGTGTGAATGAAATACAAAAATACTCTCATTCCATAAAAAAATTTATGTTTATAAAGATAATACAGTGGTCCATAAATGTTTGTATCTATATTATTTACCTACCATTAAAATAATTTATATCAAGTAACTTCAGTCAATCATACTGATTATCCCAAAAGCAAATATATTGACATGTTGCAGAATTATATATGGCATCCATTTTTAATCCAATCACAGACCCAGTCAATAAATTAGGATATTATTTAAAAAACTAGTTATTTCAGGTACTTTGTTACTTATTGAAACGGGTTGTATAGTTAAGTTTGAAAGCCTTTATTTCTATGATTTTTTTACTTAGACTTAATTAAAATGTAAAATTTAAAGTTTGAGTATTGAATCAGATAAAGAAAAACTACTTTTAAAAGCAGAAATTCTGTATTATTGGAAAGTATGTTTTATATCACAACAAAGGTTGTTATTGTCAAAATGTAGCTTTGATCTGACAAATGAGAATCATTGCTTCATATTCACTAAATTGTATTCGCCTTGTGTTGGAAGGTTGCTGCATAAAGTTGCCTTTTCTTGCCTTGACAAGAGAGGAAGGGATTCTTTGGTATTTACAAGTTGTCTGGACTTTTGCTTTGGCCAGCAGGACCAGAACTCCCTGTGGACTGAAGAACATGTGCTACCTGCAATGCAGTTTGGTGAAAAGAGGATAAAAGATTCCTCCCTTGTCCTGTTCCACTGTTCAATCTTAGGAATCAAATTTTGGATGAGAGGTGGGAGACTGAAAGACCTGGACTTGTGATGAGGCCAAGACGATTGTTTCCTCCCAGCCATTGGTTCTGAGGATGAGCAGTCCGCTCATCTCCGTCTGGCCTTGTTGACTGATAGATTTCCAAACTCTGCATCAGCCAAAGCTATTAAGTGGTCTGCTGGAGCGAAATGGCTTTACCGTTGTTGAGGTGAAGCAATTGGCTCAGCGATTCCTGCTCGCTATTGTTTCAGACCTCTGTGACTAAGTTAATTTCTTGCCAGACAAGCGCAGCCACAAATATGCTGACACAACAAATAGCAGGCAAGGAATGCAGCAAATCTCATTCCCAGCAACCTCGTTTGTTCCGCTACATAATCAGCAGAGAATTATGAAAGAGGTGACCCAAATCAGATGAATTTCTCTCTGAAGACCTTTCTTCAGCCCTTCCCTCCCTGTGTAATGCATGCTCTAACAATAACTTTCCTCCTAAATCGTCCAACTGCCTCTAAAATGGGTATTTCCAAATTACTGTATTGATTAATTTTTTCTTATTGCTCTGGTTTAACAGCCATAAATCAGATCTGACAGTTCTGTGGCACAGAGTCTCTGACTTAATTTTACAGAGATATGAGACATATGAAACTGCTCTGATCTCCCATCAGTGCTTGTTTTACCTCCTTCTACATTATTCATGGTCATATTTAAGTCTGAAGAGATAAAGCCTGGTTTTACATTTATGGTGACGGGCTGGAAAGTGCCCGGTGGAATTCAGGTCCTGTGTGATTTAAGAGCCTGACATGGTTGGTCAGACACACAACTGGATTTCTGGATTTGCAGAACAAACTGGATGCAGTTATTTCCCATAAGGGTTTGTACACACGCAAGAGACCTGGAGCAACAGTGAGTCTAAAGAACAAATCAGGAAAGACAGGAAACGTCCCCTTTTTTTTGTTTAAAACTTAATGTTCAGCAAGATCATTTTCCGTCTCCAGAATAGCTATGCTAAAATATTGAACATGACTCTATTTGATGTATTAAAATGGTTTTTGCTCTTATCTCAAGACAATAACTCTGTAATTCTAAATACAGACAAGAAAAAGGGTTGAATGTGAAAGGATGCTTCTCATGGAAACAAGAAACTAAACTTAGCTATTGAGATATAGAGAGCAAAGTCTGTTTGGCACTTTTTCAAATATATCAAATATGACATTTAATCAAAAAAAGCAGTGCAAGGTGTCTTACATCATGAAAGTTTGAAACTGTCATTAACACAAAAACCTCCATATTCTATGATTATAGAGAATTCATAGTCATGCATAAAAAAAATGCAAATAGATCCCATTTTCATCAGGTTTGACCAAAAAAAAAAAAGAAATAAAATCCACAGATCTATGTCTTAAACTGACTGCAACTATGTTTTCTTAGGAAAACAAAAGATTATTAAGCTCATTCTTCTAGATTTTTTGTGCTCTCTGTGGGTCCACCAGTCTTTGGGGGGAAAAAAAGTTTTAAAAAATATGAGCTGAAAATTTGTGTCCTCTTCTGCATTATTCAATAATAAGAAGCAGCTCTGCTATATAGCTCAGGTCTTTTGGGAAATTAAAACAGGTTTTGCAGTTAGTTGAGATGAAGGGGTAATAGTCAAAGCAGTTGATCATGTGCTGTCTTTGGTTTGCCTGATCCATTGTCGTAAGTGGGGTCGAGTCGGAAGTGTTGCTCAGACTGGAGGTCTTATCTAGCTGTAGAGCAATGAGCTCTGTGCTGCAGTCTCCATAGGTATGGTGAAAGAGGGTTAAGGCCTGTCTTCCCAGATAAACCCTCCCTCTGTTCTTCCACCAGCCTGTCAGGCATCCTGTTTTCTGCAGGCGTTGAGGGGAGAGAAATGCTCCCCAAACCATTAGACATCAACATGTCTGCTGGCGACAAGCTGGCCTCCAGGTATGGTGAAGATAAAGGATGTGGAAGGAGGAAAAATGGAAGGTAGCAGAACATAAACAGGAATACAGATGGCAGCATGGGAGGGAGCAATGATGAGGGAATGGGAAACTGATGAAACCAGGATGAAAACTATTAATTTTTCCAAGTAATTTAAAGATGCCATTAGCAGTAGCAAGTAAATCTTTCTTGACAATGTAAGAAAAAAAAACTTTTTCTACACTTCTCACTCTGACCATGTTATCAGATTGCTCTTGAACTTCAGTCACATTGAACTCAGTCACCTGAATTATGTAGGAATATGTCCCATCTGTTTCAGTAGCTTATTAAAGTCTTCACAAACTTTGAACTTTTCATGTTACTGTCATGTTACAGCCACAGACTCACGTGTGTTTAACTGGGATCATGTGAAAGACCAAACCAGGGTAACATACAATTTTGAAGTGGAAAGAAAGTGTTTTGCACATTTGCATTCATCAGTCTGATTTTCTGCTTTTTTCTGCCAGCAAAATTTTAAATATAAATATACCTTTCGCTGCAGTTGTGACTCGTTTTGGACAAGAGAGAGAAAACTTCAAAGTAACAACAGAAAGCCTTATTACCTTTATTTACAACTCTTATACAACTGAAAGTATTTTGGATCATGATAACTTTACACATTTAAAACTTTTTACCCATTCTTCTTTGCAAACATGTTAAACTCTGTCAAACTGGTGAGGAGATCATCAATTTTCAAGTCTTGTAAAGACTTGTTGTCCTGTAGGGGAAAAAAGCCTAAGAGATTTTCTTCCATTGTTGTCCTGCGTTCATCTCTCACTGACCAGCTTCCCTGGAGAAGAAAAGCATCAACACGTCATGATGCATTGATGCATCATGATATGATGCATCTCTGCATTAATGAATTGCATATTTTATGGTAATGTGCATTGTTTATTTTGCTCCACATACAGACTTTTCCAAAAGTTGACCTTTGGTTTCACCTGTTCACGTTGCCTTCAGTCACATGTTTGGTGTGACTCTGTTTGAAGAAAACTGCAAACAGGACTTCTTGTTAATAGCAGCAGTTTGGTTCTGGTCATTGTTCCATTTCAGAAGAAATGTCTCCTGATATTTCTTCTGACTTTGAAGAAATATTAGCATTATAATTTAATGTTACAATAACCTTTCACATCTCTGAGTTTGAGTTGTTTTTAAAGACAAAATCCTTCTCCTATCTGTCTATTTTCAAGTAAAACAGTGGAGAATCTGTGCTTGTGAAATCCCATTGCCTAACATGATTGACATGCAGACTTCCCTGGTTTAGAGGAATGCATCCCATGGGAATTGGCATAATGCAATCTCATCTCTAAAGAGGTCCCCCTGCCCACACTCCTGCATTGTAAATGTCCCTCCTAAACCCTGCTTGGTCCAAACCATCCAGGAATTAAAAATATAATTTAGCACACCTTTCAACTTTAAAGGCACAGCTGTGATGTGGGCATGACATCACCTACAACTTGGCTCTGTTTAGTTCGTCAGTGCTTAATAGGACAGTTTCCATCTACTTTAATGCTCTCGCAAGGCCTTGTGTCCTGACTCTGTCACTCCAGTCGTCAATAGATAATCGACTATTCACCCCTACGCCGCGCTCGGGACAATCCAGATTCTTTTATTCACTACCGAAGAGGAGCAATGCACTCTTTCTGCACTTCCCTCCATCCTGCACTCTATTTGTGCAGCACCCTTGTCACATCTGCCAGACCCTGACAAGAGGACTTCCCTCTAAGAAGCTTATTGTAAGCTTTGATTTTGACCAAATTGTTTTATCAAGATATGTAGCTGACTTTGGGTAAAAACATCTACCATATGCATAAATATAAACACATATTGTTCAGGATAATTTGACAACTTTAATATAATACAAACTTACATACTTTCAAATAAATAGTTGTTGCAGTTAACACCAAGGTTAATACTTGAATTTTCCCTGCATTGGTCAGAAGGGATTTTCTTTTCCAAATTAGGTGTTGGTTTGTCACTGTTAGGTTTGTAGCTTGCTCCACTTCCTTAAAGCGAATAAGAATGTCTTAACAGACCACCTAAATTTTGTTTACTGTATGAAATTCATATTTGACCCAATGCATGTGCACTGCAGGAATGAACTATTTGCAGAAAAGCATACAGAAAGGACAGATACTGAAATTATAACCTCGGGAAGTAAAAATAGATCTGCAGACCTGAGGAATCTAGGCCAAGAAGGAATCAAACTTTTCTGCCATAGTAACAATTTGTGTTGGTTTTTTCTGCACACTGAATGAATCTGAATCAGTTGCTCCTGCTTGTTCATTTGGCTGGCTCTAAAAGGCAAAGATTATGTAAAGTATAGGTGCTTTAGAGATGATGTTCCAAGCACAGCCCCAAACAAATACTGCTGTAAGTGAGTGTTTTTCAAGTGACCCTTGAACAATGGAATGGTTTTACTCCAACACTTCTCTCTCTGAAGAGTGATATCACTGGACGTGTCGAGCTGCAGTCAGTCAGCTAGAAATCATCTCTCATTTGTCACTCTAAAAATTTCTTCATTTTTGGATGTTGAGGTTTCACAGTGAGTTCAGTCAGGTCACCAGATGCAAGATGTATTTGATCACTCATACAATTATTGAAAGGTTCATTTGTTTCAGCAACAATTTAATAAGCTACATACAGATTGATGTTTTTTAGGCCTTTATTTGTTTTAATCATAATGATTTTACACTTACATCTAATGAATAGAATATTGCATTGGGCCAATAAAAAACATAATACAGATATGTGGGCTTAATAAATATGTTTAATACTTGCATAAAGGTTCTTTTTTTAAGGTACTTTTATTCTAACAAACATTCTAATTCATTGATTATTCTAATAAAAAACATTACAACAGAAAAGGTTTTGGCTGAATAGAGTCAGACAGTGACTATATATATATATATATATATATATATATATATATATATATATATATATATATATATATATATATATATATATATATATAGAAGAGTATATATATATATATACTCTTCTATATATTATATATATATATATATATATATATATATATATATATATATATATATATATATATATTACATTTGCTGGTTTCTTGTCATGTAATTTAGTGATTTAGTTACCAGCAGCTTCTTTGCATTTGTCTGACTTACTTCAATCATCAAAGACATGACTTGTGAAAATAGACACAACAATATGTCTGTAAATGCACTGTTTGATTTTACACTGGTAACTAACATCCTACAGGATGCAACAGACTCCTCATTGCACAACACCCCATTGTTTTCACCAACTAAGTACCATTATGCCCCCACACATTCTACTAGAGCAAAAAGCTGGGCATTGCAGGTAATTTCTCATCCCACATTCATGACCTTTTTAAATTTGGTTATGAGTATAATCATGAGGATAATCAATGAAAAGGTCAAGGTTGCAGAAACAATCATCTTTGACTTGAATGAGCCAAGTTGCTGTAGCTTAGCAACACACATGCACTTTAGTTTCATTATGCATTTAAATAAATACAGCCAGAGGGAACCATTGAATGTGGTAGCTATATGTTTTTAAAAGGAGATGTTTTTTGGAGATACTATAGTCAGTTATTTTTCAAAAGAGCAGTTTCGTTACAATTTGCCAGGGAAATGTGCCATCTGCGGACAAACTAAGGTCACTGTGAATGTGGGGTAAACATCCACTTCAGAGCCTCAGCACCATGCCAGGCAGCAAGCAGGACAGCGAACAGGCAGATTATACCACCTGGCCCTGCCAGGCTGTCAGCCTATTTATACCCTGGGTGGCAATTTGCACAGGACTCCTCACCACCACTGACAAGGAGATCCACAGAGGGGGAGACTCTTTGTGAAGTTATCATGGAGGAGAAACGAGTGATCTAATATAGATTCTGATGACCTTCTGCCATCTTGTCCCTATGATCCTTTCCCAGAGGAAAAAAAAGAAACAAAAACTGCCTTCCCCACTGCCAGCTGTCACCCCATTCACCAGAGGAGAGACATTAATGATCTGCAGAGAAATATTGGCTGAAAATTTACTCATACTCTTCTAAGACATCATTCACAGTGGAAAAAGAAACAGTACTTACTAATCACATAACTTTTTTTTTTAGAGTTATGCACTGAAGCTTTGGGTGGAATCAAGGGCCTAAAACAAAATAAATGTGTTTAGTATTCAATACTTATCTTTAAAAATATGAACTACTATGTATGTAGTAAAATTATTCCACTTTTTCTTCATGCGTCTGCTACTCTAAAAACCATAAGTCAAATGTAGTTTTTTATTTGAAGTTTTATGTAAATAAAATTTTATATTCAAAGTGAGGTTGCCCTTCTATTTATCAAATGTTTTTATTATGATTTTTTAATATCCAGTCACATATTTTATACCTGCATTGGATTACTAAAACTTTAACACTGGTCAAATTTTCATTGTGGAAAATCAAATTCTTCACATTTTGCTGAAAAGAAAAGGTGGGAAACTTTATTCTATGGATCCATCTGCACTGTTCATATTTCACTCTGGGGTTAATAAATACATGTTGATTTGCCAAAAGGAAATTATTGGTGTTAAAATACATTCAGTGAAACTGTTCCCTCAGTTATAAAAAGGACTGACTATAAAAATGTGGGTTAATTTATTCTCTGCCCTGGTAAAGATGTATAAAAAGTCTTGTAATGTATTCTTCTTTTGCATTTCTTAACCTATGATTTATTATTTTTTTAAGAGTATCATACTCTCTTGGAACTTTTCATTAATAATCCATCAATTCCTGTTCCCTTGAAATGACTATGAAATGAACCAGAGACCTATTTCTTTCAGCCACTGACCCTGAAACTGGATGATGATCCATGTTCATCCAGCAACCATTACTATTGTAAACATGTGAAGCTTGCTAAGCTCTATGGTATTTAAAATGGACCCATGCATGTTGATAAGAGAAATTAATCATCTTTTTTGTCATCAAATGCTTTTCATTGCGTCTTTCAGCAAGATCAACAAATCAACACCGTGGCAGATGGAAACTCAACCAAAGAAATCAAACTTTATTCTCATCTCTGAAACTGGTAGAAAACCTGTTAATTGAGCTGAAATGAAAGGACTACAATGGAGGATCTGGGCCTTTGGATGCTCTGTAGATACTGAGTAAAGGGGAATGGACAAAGATTCCTCTCTGTATCTTGAAGCATTGTCATACATTATAGAAAGTTGTCTTGTTTGCAAATTGGCTCTGTGACAAAAGCAAGTTAACCAACATTTATATTAATTTTGTTGAACCACACAAGTTTATTCCCCAAAAAACTAACGTACTTCAAAGTTTATATTTTTCACCAACACTCAGTGTGAGGATATTACCCTCCAATTAAAGATGGGTTAACATAAAGGCTTTTTTGGCATCTTAACCAGAATTAACAAAAAAAATTTGAAATAAGGACACAGATTTTTAGCTTTGGAGTCAATATAAGAATTAAATTGGGAATAATACAGAACAACCTTTTTAATTAGTTTACATCCTTTATTTTGGCTCCCCTTTGAACAGAGGTGACAAGGAGGCAGACAAGGCTGAAGATATTGTAATTAGTTATTGAGTGGGGTGGTTGAGTGCTGCAGCGGACAGTGTCAGCCAGCATAACATGAAAGATTCAGTAGATTGGTGACAGAAGTCTATTTGCTTTCTGTCACCTCCGCAGACGCATAATGGCAGCTTCAGATAGTGTCAAGCTGTCCAGATTCGCATGTCCATCAATCGCATGCTCAAGTCCAATACAACAATAGAGTCAGTATTAGAGTATTTGAATCCTTATGAGGAGGAAAATGTTCTGCTTGTAAAAGAAAAATCCCCAAAAGTCTGAAGTAGTTGATATAAAAGTGATCTAGATAATATAAAACATTTGTTCAGCTGAATTAATCTAGATGCATGTATTTAGTGAAGCAATAATCCAACAATTGGGACAATCTGACTAGCATGTCAGCTAGAGACAGGAAACGGCAGCTCTGGTGTAGAGCTGTGAAAACAGGTGGAGGGTTGTGTGCATTTGTGCATGGACACATAGACGCAGGATTACACTCCCAGATTGTGCATTTGTGCATGTAGATTCACTCACTTGTCTGTGGGCCCTGGAGACTCACAGTTGCGAATTGAAGAGTTATTCAGTGTTGGCAAACTGGATGTGAGCAAAGCCTGATATTTTGGAAACTCGTGCAATCTCTATTTTTCTGTTGGCTCCTTGCTGAGTAGTGATCACAAGAAGAAAACTGGAACGGATCCAAAGCAGATGAAAATAAAGACTCAAGAGGCAAGTCTGCAAGCATCCTCTGGTTATGACAAAAGATTTAAAGTTTTATATAAAAAGCTGATCTGATTCACAAATCTGGACACATCTTCATTCTTTAAATGAGACAAAGTATTATATGTGAGGCTTCACATATTAGGAGATAGGCTCACTCGGTTTCTGGCAGGTTGTTAAATGGGAACACTGATACATCTCTTATGTATTTGAATTAACCATGAAGCTGCAGCCAGCACCTTGTTAGCTTATGAAAACAAGCAAAGCAGCAGGTTTGGCTCCGTTGAGTGGTTTGAAACCCTCACAAACACTTGATACTGACTCTGTTTAGTTTTTAGTTTTAATAGTAATATCTGTTCTCAATGGTCTAATTTGCAGTCATTTACAATTACAATACCTGAGATCCCAAGGAGAAATTCATGTAGCATTGCAGTAGCAGCTTAGGCTTTTGTCCAAATCACTGGACGAATGACAATCAACACAGCATTCATTTGCTTTCTAAAATTAGACATATTTTCAGATTTTATGAAAATGGAGGAGAACTACTCCCTGGACATATCACCTATCCTTCACCGAACCGACGCAGACAAACAACCCTATAGGCGTTCCCTCAGCCTGAGGTCAATTTAGAATCACTAATTAGCGCCGCATGTATTGTGTTTGGCCTGTGGGAGGAAAATGGAGACTGTGGAGGAAAATCCACCCCAGCCCGAGGTGAGCTTGTGAACTTGCCATAGAAAAAGCTCCAGGCGGGGTTGAAACTAGACTTTTCTTTTTGTGAGGTGACAAGTTTAAATATCACTTACAGAAGCTATAAATACATCAGTCTGATCAGTAAACATGTTTGGACTGATTGTGTTGAGCATGTTTAATAATGCCACCCTCAGAATGCGGTAATTCAATGACATCAAAAGTTATGTCAAACATTTTGAAATCAAATAACAAAATGATAGTTGCAGGTACTTTCTTTAGGCAATGTTCCTGATATTGCTTTTACAGAGATAAATTTCTGTAAAAGTAAACATATGTTTGAAAGTAACTTGAATCTTATCCTCACCCTTATCCCAGAATTGTAAGGCATACAAAACAGTGCAGCAGTAATATACTCTTATATACAATGTTTTCTTTTTATGTTTTGTCTATTTTTTATGGCTGCAGCCATCAATAGTATTGATATTTTTTGAGATTCACGTCACATTACACCAGAATGCATAAAACAAATATTTATGCTATATTTTTGCAGTAGCAGCATTCAGAATCGGAATGCTTTTGTTATTGCACAGAAGCACAACACAATTTTGTTTTTGAATGTTTTAATTGCTATTTTTATGATTGTTACTGTCATGATTCCAGTTTTGATTTGCAATTTTGAGTCTTCATATTTCTATTAACTTTTTGTAGTTTTAGTGTCTTACTAATTTTCAGTGTTCCTTTGTACTAGTTTTTAATTTTTTTACTGCTTCTCTCATCCTGCTCTCCGTACAGTTACAGGAAATTTCACTTATCATCCTCCCAGTGATTTAAGCTCCTCTGTTCAGTCATTCCTTTGTCAGATCTCCCTGACATGTTTCTTGCCAGTTTGCTCCTGGTTATTTGTGGTTTGTGTTTTCCTCTTGCAATTTTTGTTATTTTACCTTTTCTGCCAATCCTCCATCATGATTCTGCCTTCCTGTTGGCTGTTTTTTATGTCCATCTGAGAGACTGAAGATTGATATTGGAGACAAACATTACATTTTGTAATCCAATAAATTGTTTCTGTGACTTTGGAATATTTAAAATATTAAAATATAGTCCTTCTTTGTAACAAAAGTAACTGGGGAAAAGGGTATTTTTTGCAGATTTTGTGTTAAATACAATTAAACAACATAATCAGAATAGATTCATATTAAACTATCTTTTACAAGGCAGCTAAAAATATCCATGAAGTTGTTTTGATCAAACATTACATTTAACAAAACATACAGGTTTCTTTAACAGCCTGGTCGTTAGAGCCTAATGGTAAAAATCAAGGTGAAATATTTTTCTGGTGATGAAATTTACAGAGAGATCTGCCTTTTTTTCCCAAGGAAATGAATTAGACAGTTGAGGGGAAAATCTGAAAATAATGTCACTTCTTAAATAATCCTTGGTTCAAAACTTTGAACCCTATCCTTGATCGAGTTGCAGTTCCTCCAAATCCCGATCACCAAACACCCCGGAAAGACTAGGGAGGATCTCTTTCAAATCTCAAGTCAATAAGAGGAACTCTAATTGAAAGGAATCGAAAGACTTGGCTGAGCGGAGAGGTGTTATTAACTGATCTGTTGATAGACTTGTTGGCTTCTAAATTGAGAGGGAAAAAGCAGCAGACCTGTTGCTGGGTAATCCCTCCTCCCACAACCAAACACAGAAAGTGTTTTTAGACACAGCTCTGACTGTTAGACACTACCTGCACACAGGATATAAACAGGATGAAAAAGATATCAGGTGAACAAAGTAGTGAAGACATGCTCTAAAGGACATGTCAAACATTAACACCCAGCTTCAATAGATCCAACAGATTCAAAACTCAAGGCAGGTTATGTACTAAAATAATTGTAGCTGGAGTGGCTGCTGATATATTGTTTATATCTGTTCTGTTAGTTTAAAGATTTTTAATCATCTTGAAGAATATGCATAAATATGCAATGTGACATAAGGACAAGAGACAGGAAGTGGGGCTTAGAGTCCCTTTCATGCTGAAGAAGGAAAAGAAAAAATAAACTCACAGACATCTACAGCTTGATCTTGTGCAACTTTAATTTCACTCCTTGCAACACAATAAGCAGAGGACATCACAATGTTGTCGATATATTTCTCAAATGTATCCAAGGTAGAATTAGGGGGCTGAATTAATCAGTAACAAGCCAATATGTAGGTCCCTGATTCTATTTTCTGTACATAAGGCAGCATAAATCATTGCGAACCTCATTAAATACCCAGCAAGCTTGAGGTAATTTCCCTGGGAGGATGCTTGGCTCAAAGCCCTCAAATCCACACGGCTGTCTCTGGCCTCAGCAGGACCTGGCAGTGCAGAGGAAATGAGAGAGAGGCCAAATCAGACAGAGAGGCAGATATAGACAGAATCTGATAGAGGACTGGCAGGAGAGAGAAATGGATGACTTGTCAAAGCCTTATGTGCGAAAGACTTGCAGTGCCAGAAATATGGGTGGAACAACAGAACCTCCAGTAATACAGATATTTGTACTTATTTTTTGGAAGACTTGCACATTTCTGAACTTATGCTGACAGAGATATTATTCCAAATTGTTATATTTTAATCCCTCCTCCAAACACGTTTGAAGTCCAAGTACAGAAGAAATAAAATACACATAAGGGGCAATTCATGAAGCACTTTGAAGGTGCTGATTGTTTGCAAACCTGAGTTTGGACGTCCTTCTAAAGCTGAGAGGCAAAGCAGATCTGCTCCTACATTGATGATACCAATCAAGTGACACCTTTTTGCACTTTGCTAATAGTAATATGAGGCATTGCGTATCAAAAGCCTGCTGATATATATATAATACTTCTCATTCTGAAAGATAAAATTTGTTTGCATTATGCAGATTGCAGAGATAAAATACCATATCCTAAAAGCGCATGGAGGTGAAACAACATAATCTGATAGACTGACAAAAAAGTATAGCTCATTCTCTCTTTTGCTAAAATGATTGCTTTTTCAAAGTATTTTCTAATAAAATAGATTGTCTGAATTGTGCTTAAATTTGTTTATCTAAGTTTTGTTTGTGAGCTAACAGGTTAAGGAAGGGAACGCAGGTCTTTCTTTCTCCAGATACGTTCTGGGGGAGTCCAAAGGGAAACCCCAGGCCAGAAGGGAAACATATTCCCTGCTGTGTCTTCTGGATCTGCCTAGGGTCTCATCCCAGTGAGTTATAGGGAAAAGGGGGGTGTCCAGCTGGTATCGTAATCAGATTAACATTTCAGAGCTTAAAACTGTAAAACCGAGGAAACAACACTCACAAGCACCATGTCTCGCTGACGCTCTGTATGAACCATGAGCTCGCGTTATGGGGAAGGTAAAGAGCAGAGTGACTGTGACACATAAAATGTAATCATTAGTGCAAAACCGAAAGTCCTGTTTAGGTTAAAACATGCAGCTGCCTAATTAAGCAGCTTTTAGCACAGCTTCCTGAAGCAATGAGGCTCTGGGTTTGAATTTCTGCAAGAAGTCCAAAGATTAACCAGGGACACAAAGTAAATAAACTGTTTAAAATTTAATTGTGAGATGCTTCTTGCAGGTTCTGTGACATTTTTTTTTTTTTTTTTTTTTTTGTAATATTTTTCTGGATGGTATTTCTGGCAAGGCCATATTTGTTCTTACATCATTGAACAGGGAACAAAAACAAAAATTCCTGCCTTCTGTACAACCTTCACCTGCCCAACTTCAGTACATTCCCTCAGTTTGTACTTCATTTTTCTAACTTTGAAAAAATACAAAGTGTTTCTTAACCAGTTTGATACAGGAAGAGGATCTGGGGAATTCCTCTCCAGGATAAGTTGATGTCTGGCCAACAAGGCAACAACCTTCCTCCGCGTGAAGCTTATGATTGACTCGACTGGGTCCAAAAAAATAGCACTTAATGGGCAGGACTCTCAATTAGTTATTGAGAGTGTGAAATTTTCTCGAAACGAGAGATACTAACACATAACTGCGTTACTAAAATTAGTCTTGAATAGTGTTATCATCAGGATTTCTTGTTAAAGCGCATGACTTTCTCAGTCTCAGCTGGTGAGAAGCCCATGGCCTGACACTTCTTGCCCGCTGAGTGTCCCTTTTCAGTCACTTTCTATGTGCAGAGCAGTGACCGCATAAAGTATGGTGCTTGTTGACAGTTGTCAACACACGCAACAGTTGGCATTTATAGTGGCTCTGAAGGAATTTAAACCTGAACTTTTTCCCAGGAGACTGGACTGTGAGTGAAATATTACAGCCTGAGGTGACATTTATCAAATTTTAGGAGCTATTTTTAAGCTTTGGTGGTTATTTTCTCTGTTTAGTAAATCACATAGCTATTATGTCAGAAAATGGATGTTGTTCTGCTAAAGATATAATACTTCATTACATAATATTTGATTGAAAACATTCTGCTTAGATTGAAATAAGGATAAATTTTATCATTAGGACAACATGAAAAAGGCACAATAAGAAAACATAGGAGAGACACTTGTACAGAAACTAGTGGAAGCTATTGACTTTTTGGAAAGTTGAGTGAAAAAATAAAAGTAGAACAGAAATAAAAAAAAAAAGACCATTAAACATCACAAACTAATCCATGTTTCACCAGATACAGACTGTAGTGTTTACATCTGTGACAAATCCATAATCCTGTTTTTCATTACTGTGTAAATCTTGATTTTTTTTAATTTATTTATTTATTTTAGTGTTTTTAATCTGAAAATGTTTTTTACCCCCCTTGCTTAATCCTGTTTTGTTGCTCTGCAGCCCTGATGTGAAATTTGTCTTGAACAGCTGGATATCCCTCAGTGACATGTGTTCAGATGAACAAGTTTAACAATTTACAGTCTTTAATCAACCGTTTCTTATTATTACGCTTCAGTATAGCTATTACCCTGGTTTGCCAATGCTGTCAGAAACAACAAAAAAGGCTCTCAGGGTCTGGATATCTTACACTAATCACACAAATGTATGCCAGTGCCGAAACTAATTTGAAAAAAAAGATGTTTGTTTACAGTTTAGCTGATATCACACAATAATACAAGACAAACTGCCTCTGGGAATCATTTCAATTGGACTTTCAGTTTTGTAGTCAGCCAAGCGAGAACCTCAATCTGCTTTTTTGCGTGCGTGAGTGTGTGTGTGTGTGTGTTTTTAACTACAGTCTTTGTGATTTCTTAAGTAGTTAAAGCCAGACATGTTGGTGTTCACCCATAGGGAAACCCTTTAAGAGTTGATTATTACTTTAAAGCAAACTGAACTCTTTTTACATTTTTTTTTCTTTTTTATCTGTTTACCTTTCTTTATCAAAGCTTTATCAAAACAGCAGTAACAGAGGCATGAAATCAAATTTCCAGAGTTTAACAGCTGGTCATTAAAATAAGGAGCACATGCTTCTGTATGTAACATGAGAGTGGCTTTTTGGTGTGGTTAGTGATGAGCTGCAGAGAAAAAATTAAATGTAATTTTAGGTTTTCATTAGTTTACTTCCTACTTTCTGCAGCAGAACCAAACTCTACTCAAACCTGAGAAATTTCAGAATCAGTTCAGTTACCAGTTAATAATTTCATCTTTGTTTAGGAAACTGAAGAAATGTGAGCGGTCCGAAGCCACACAGAATTTGAAAACTTTACTAGAACAGGTGTCCAATTTTCATATAAAGATAGAATTCGCTCCTTTTGCTGTTAGCTTGAATGCTTTGAGCTTCACACAGACTCAAAACGAGCTGTTGACTGGTGTGAAAGGTGACATTTGACTGTCCTAAATAATATACAAACAATGAAATTTCACCTCTTCCTGTTGAGCAATATTTTCTGTGAAAAATATCTTGAAATGTTCAACTTAATCCACCTACTTGGTGCAACTGAGAACAAACTACAGTTGCTGACTCAAGTCAATAACTCATCTCATCTAAAAAACATAAAGTACTTTGCCGATGATGGAGCACATTGTGTCACTTCCTAAACGAATAAACAAAAGCTCTACGCTGCTAAAGTGCTTTAATTTATTTCCACAAAGTGCCTGGATTGTCAGATGAAGTTTCTTAATTGATTTTCATGCAATAAATCATTTTTTAGGACTGTGTCACTTTCAATTTTCTGGCTGTGGATATTTGACACCGGAGTACACTTGTCAACTCTAAATTGGTTTGTTTTGACTGACAAGAGATATTGGCCAACAGCAGAGAACAGGAGGGTTGCTCAGAAATTGACCTCTGCTAGATTGCAGCCTGTCCAGCGAGGTAGCGATGGGAGTGGAGGGGGTGGGGGGGTGATGACAATGCATCATATACTCTGCTTTGGTAGCCACCAGCATCTCTTTCATCACCGAGACTCTTATTCGTCTTCGTCATCTCAGCTGCTGCAGTAAGCAGCTGAAATGGGAGATGGGCGGATGTTAAAAGAAAGATGAGTGGTGGGTTCATTTTGGAAAAAGTCCCAGCCTGCTTGTCTTCAGATCCTTCAGCACCACAAGCTCAAACATCACAAAGATATTTTATGCTGCAAAAATGTACTTTTGAGAGATAAACATGTTTTTGGAAATATACGTTTATGTACATGTTTGGACATGAAGAAGACAGACCATAGAATTCATCGATGTCTCTTAGACTTTTAGGTCAAATTCTGGCTTAGGTTGCTAAACAATGTCCCAAACTTTGATCGTTCAAAAATAAAAAGACTTTTGCAACACCTGCTTTTCTAAACTGGGTAAGAAGAGAATTATTTTAAGAAAAAGATATTGTTGACAAAAGAAAGCCGCAAGAAGTCCTATCTAAGTTTACCACAAGACATGGAAGGGGCAGCATGAAAGAAGTGAGTCAGAAACTAACACCAAAAGTGGATCTGAAGTTGAGAGCAAACCAAATTACCATTTGAAAGTCCAGTGAGTTAAAAATGTTAATTATATTTTGATTTTTCTTGTGTTTTCATAAAAGGCATAAATGAAATGACAGGCATAACAGTGGAAAAATCGTTTAATGAGATTACATGCATGGTTGTTACCAACACTCTTTCAAATGTAAAAATATTAACACATTTTGATTGGCAGAAAAAAGTCTAGTCTTTTTTCTGTCTCTGTATCATTTTCTTCTTATGTTTATTTTCAATTAACAAGACCTTAATGTAAAAGTACGAAACAGAATTGGGATTACTGAAACAGAAAAGAAATCTGATTTTAATTTCAGATTTCTGATTTCCTCTCATAAAAAAATCCCTGAAATGCAACATGTTCTTTCACGAAGGTTAGTTCTGTTTTTGTCTGTTGTCTGTTGTTGAAGCTGGCTGCAGGTACCCATCTGTAATAAAGTCAGAGGTTATTGAAAAAAGCCTAAATTCTGAGATTAAAGTATTATTTTTCAGTGGCCCTAATCTTCTGTACAAAACAGAGGTGGTTGAAAATCAAATTTTATTAAATCAGGAACGCTAAGACTCTGTTTCTTCTGTGTTCACCAAAATTACAGAGCCTCCTTACTCATTCTTTCGTTATGTACTCTGCTGACTTTTGCAACTCTCTCATGTCTTTTTTCACTGTCAAAATCTCTGATAGCCACCGACAACTTAGCCCTGTAGGAGCTACTAACTCTGAGGTTGACCTCCTGTCAGTTATTTTCAAGTTTCACTGTCCCTTCCATAATTGATGTATCACATATCGTTAAAAAAAAAAAAACTTCCACCTGCCAGCGAGATCCTCTCCTCACAATGTTGGTTGAAGCTTGTTTCCCCTCATTGGCTCCTCTCATAACCACTATCACCGACTAAGCACTGCAATTGTTCATTCACTTCATTTCTCTTGTTCAATAATCAATCTCCTCAGCCTATATGCAACTCATTCTCAGTTACTCCTTCCTGGTTCCTTCTGTTTAATGACACTTTCAGATCTTAATCATTTATGAAAATATTCAACCAATATCTAGTCTTCCTTTGATCTCAGTGCAGCTTAATATCTTTCTGCACAGCTTATCATCTATAGGCAAGTCATATTCATCTTGCCTGGTTTACCTCATATCTTTCAGGCCTTTCTCAGTTTCTCCAGCTTAAATCCCATTCTTCAATGTTGGTTCTCATTTCTGCAGGTGTGCCCCAAGGATGTGTATTAGGGGCCTTTTTATTCATTATTTAATGCTCCCCCTTGGCCACACATTTCACAAATAAATACATTTTTATTGATGACATTCATTCATTTACTTTTCCAATTCCACCTACGGTAGTGTCGGACTGTCTTATGGAGATTAGATCCTGGTTGTCCTCTAATTTCTTCAAGTAAACAGTTTTACTGATTACACAGCCTCCATTTTTACCAAGCCTCAGTTTTTCTTGATAATATTCAGAACTCCCATGTTCATCCTTCCCCTCAGGTAAAGAGTCTGGGTGTCATGCTTGACATTACCTTATTTCAGTCTCATTTTAATTATATTATACAGTTTGTATTCTTTCACTTACACAACAACAACCGACTCTATTCTTTCCTTCCTATGACGCTGCCACCCTATGACCTTATCACGTCTCAAATCGATTATCGCAGCTCTCTTCCTTTTAGTCTCCCAAACAAGTCCCTTCATAAACTTAAACTTCTTCAGGATTCTGCCAGTACACTATCCCAGGTCTGCAACAGCCTCACTGGCTCATCCTAGTAAAAACTAGGATGAAATTAAAAAATTGAATTCTCAAGTCCAAGTACATCCACAACCTTGTCCCTCTTTATTTGTTTGAGCTGCTTAACATCACTACTGCTTCCCACTGTCTAAGATCCTCTTGTGCACTCATCTTATTGTTCCTTCTGCCCCATCATGGGGAACAGAGCCTCCAGCTCTGCAACACTCTTCCTTCTGTCATCAGGACTTCTGACTCTCTTTCCTCTCACAACCGAAAACAGTCATTTTTTTTGTCAACTTTTTTGAGCTTTACATGATGGTGTAATGTTATTCCACATCAAAAACATACTTGGAGTGCTGCTGTGATTCTTTCATGCTTGTTTGAGAAATCCTGTACTCTCCCGTGGCAACCATTCAGCTGTGCAAAACATCAGAGTGGACCAACCTCCGCCTCAGCTCCCTCCGACTAGTCAGCGGCTATTAGCAAACACCTGGTGGAACTGTGCATCTGCTGAGGTCATTATGCGAGCTACTTCTCAGTGCAGTGCTGGTCAAAACATTGCAAAGGCGTTAATGAAGGAGCGAGTGGGTGGCGTTTTAGATAGAGCAGTTTTTAAAAAGACAGAGGCCCACTTTTATGGTGCTGAATTCCAAAGTCAAATTTCTTAAGTCATATTTGCTATACATTATTTTTATTGCAAGTGAAGGTACCAGAGCTAAAATGCCATCATGTGGCTGGAAAACATAATACTGTCCCTTAATCTGTTGTTGTACCTTGTTTACTGACTTTCCTTTTAGATAGTTTGATTTTTTTTCCATTCATTTGTTCCTTTTTGAAAGGTAACCTTGTACTTTAGAAAACCACCCTCAAATAAAATGTGCTATTGTTATTATTAACAACTAGGTGTTGGTTCCCACATTAATATATTTTGTCTTTATTTTGTGTAGGGTTGTTTTTTTTTCACTTCAGTCCCAATAAGATTTACATATAATTATACTCAAGAAGATGAACTTCACTGAAGAATGTTAGGTATCATTTAAGAGAGATTTTTATACACAACATATTCACAAGACCGAACACCAATCACTGAACAGACCCAACATGAAGTGAACCTGATATAATTGTGAAAAGATCATATTCAAGGTTGTACAAACTGCATTATTTGTATGGCCAAGTTAATGAATAAATTACTGATTTTCAATAGGCTCCATATCACGACAAAGGTCATTAGCCCACACATAAGCATCCATCAGTACTGAGTTGAATTATCAGCTTATTGATGTGGGGATAGCATAATGAGCACAAGTCCTTGTGGAAAACTGAGGAGCCAACATCTGCAGCTAATAATAGAGCACAAAGACAGCCACACAGTATCAGTGGAAATTTTAAAAAAGGACTTAGTTTTTAGCCAATAAAAATGCAGATTTCCAAAAACAATAGGGTTGGTGTGGGATCCATTAGTATTCAAAAATGGGTCCATGAAATGTTCCTGCAGATGATTTGAAAGATACAGCTGAATTTAAGGACACTACCATAGCTGGTGTGACTTGCTGGATGCTCCACAGACACAAGGGAAATTAGTGGAGACGGCGCTGCCCGAGTTTCATCTGAATCACAGTGAAAACACATCTCAATTACAGCAGCCCCACGGTCAATTGTGATGACTTATGTACTTAATGATACCCTGCGAGTAAAGCAATGGTAGCATTTGAAAAGTTATCAATGATGAGAAATATTTTGGGAGATGAAAAAAACATGTATTTAGCTATAACACTATTTTATTTTAAAACAGTATCATTAGCTTTTAAATCATAAAGCTAAAAAGACAACTTCAAACTTTATTTTGTCACTCCTGACTTAAAGTATTGTTTTGTACCTAAGAACAAGAGAAGAAAAAAATGTTTCTCTTGTTTTGCTTTGCTCTAAATTAAATGTATTCTTTCACTCCAGAGGAGTAGCCTTCTTTCCAACAGGGAGACTGGATTCAATGACTGTGAACGTCTGCATGTGGGAAATGCGTGACAGAGTCAAAGAGTAGGGAATGATAGCACCAGGATTATAAGAAGCTGGCAAAGGCGGCAGTGATTGGTCCAAAATCCAGCAGCATGCGATGATCTGCTGAGTCGCTGGCAAAGCCCTAAATGATTTCTCTTGAGGAGATGATCTCCAGCTGCAGAAGGCAGAGTGACTAAAAAAAGAAATTACACCCTGACTGTATTAATTAAAACTCCTTCCTCACCTTTTTTGCTCAGCTCAGCTGTCCTGCTTCCCTCAGATTACACTCACCTGATTTGAATCACCATGGTTTTTATGGTTCTTTGCTGGTTTCTTCTATTTTACTATCCAGCTCTCCTTGTGCCTCAACTGTAAGTGTTTCTTGTTTTATTATAATTAAACTCATTTCACTGTCTTGTCTGCTAGTAAAATCATCTCCAGAACAAACTGTGCAATGTTTAAAGAAATTGCAAAAAATACCAAGAGCTCTATCTGAGACTCTCTCCTCCTTCAGATTTTATGTTAAAAATTTAAGTTTATGACAGAAAAAGCTAAAGATGTTTCTCTTAAAATGCCAGGAGAATGTTGCCATTTCTTGAACCATAAAATGGCAACATGATAGAGGTTTTCAACGCTGCATTTAAATGTGCCATAAGGATTCAGGAGGAATGTCCTTTGGGCAGAGGAGAATAAAATTGTTTTCTACAATGGATAGGGCCAAATTTGAAAAATAAAAGCCATATCCATGTGTAAAGTTAAATTCAGTGGTGAAGGGTTGATGATTTGGGCTTGTTTTAATGCCATGAAACCTCAGCACATAGATCAAGTCAATTGCAGATCTTGCATAACTCAAGCTTGTGCAAAATTGACTTGTGCAAAAAGACAGTGATCCCAAACACAGCCGGAAATCTCAAACAGAATGACTGAAAAAGACAAGTGTCACTGTGTAAGAATGTCCACATCAAAGTTTTACTTTGAACCCAGTTGTAGGACTTTAGAGGGTCAAAATGTATTTGTAACAATGTTCCGAACACTCCGTCAGATAAAAAAAAATATCTACTTCAAGTTGTTGGTCCTATAAGCTTCTAAAAATGTACGTTAGATACTGAAGCTTTTCACTCAACTTTTTCACTTGTAGAAAAAAAATAAATCCCTGTAGATAGTATTAAATTTTCGGCTTAATCCCCAAACTGGATAAAAAAAAAACATTAACAGGAAGTTTGCTAGAAGAAAATTTAAGCTGGGTGACTATTTTCCTCAGCAATATGTATTTGAACAGTAAACAGAAAACCGGTTTAAACCAAAGCTTACTCTAAACATTTTCAAGTAGGACATTTTTGAGCTTCATCTTAAAAGCTGAAAAGATTTTGCATTTTGGACCATTGCAGGAAGGTGAGTCCACAACTGATAAATCTGAAAGCTGCTTAGCAATCTGCTATCAAATACTCTAGCAATTATAAGTAAACTTGCCAAGTGAATAGCAAAGAGTTCTGTTAAGATCTTTAAAATAATCTGAAACTTGATTATTAACAGCTTTACATGCAGACAAAAGAAGTGTTGATCAAATCCTACAATTTACAATGTGCCCATGAAAATAACATGAAGTGAAAGAAATATTTTATTTTTCTGATCATAACTCTTGCTGTCATATTTTAGATCAGGTAAAAAGAAATTATATATTTTAGATAACTTAATTATAGACTAGTACAATTTGGCATCTTCTCTGTAACCTATGTGGATTGTTTCACTCGCAGGATTGTGTAAAAAGGACGACTTCCTATGTTGGAAACGTGAAATGCTGATGTCACGGACTGAGAAAACTCCAGCAGTGAGGTAAGTCAATGTAAACACACTGACTTTTTCACAATCCAGAACTCAATGGCCACTGAAAGCAGATATGGCAGCACAGATGCAGAATCTGTACATGAAATGAGATTCAGAGCCAAAATCAAGGTAGCTCACAGTGTAGATGGGAAGCAGGCGATAGATAAGTCGCACAATTAAGGAGTTGGACCCTTATAACTCTGTGACAAGGACAATGAAACAATCTGCAGTGCATCAGAGCAGAGCAGGAGTTTGTGAAGGCAGCAACATAGGTGAGAGCAATCAGCAGCCAGCAGGAGAGGAAGGGGCAGAGCAGGGAAACACAGAAGTCATGCGAGAAAGAAAATAATGCAACAAAAAAAGTTTAAACTTGCTGTACATATACATTCAGTTCCTATTATTCTGATACGCTTAAATTTCATTATTTGTAAACAATTGCTTTCAGGACTCACATAATAGTGTTTAATTAAAATCTCAGCATAAAAACACCATTTCTGTGAAAGCCTCAAAGCTTTGTAGCAGAACATTAGTTAGTAAACAGCATCATAAAGACCAAGGAACAATAAAATGCATTAAAATGTTTGGTTGTTAGGCGACCAAACTTGGAACCACTTAAGGGGTTTTTAATACTTCTACCAGACTTTGTAAGTTAGAACATTCAACTGTTTCTGCCAGCATTACAAGCTGACTTTATTCATATACAACAAAAGTAAAATGTAACATTTAGGACAGAAAATCGCATCAAAGACAAGAAGAATGACAGACACATATCAGGACATGGTGGCAGACGGGTAAAGAGAGGGTTCTGCAACTTTGAAAAAGAGCATTTCCTCCCCACATGATCCTGTTACAAAGCAAAGAGCAGCATGACGTGCATCAATCAACCAAAGCCCTGCAGCAACAATGTCACTCATCTGCACTGTGCAACTGTTTCGTTGCCAAATGGTGCTGCAGCCTCCACACCAGGATGCCTTTGTAATCCCAGTTCTCAGCACTGATACATGCAAGTTTGAATTATTCTCTCTTAACAATAACAAAGTAGCTATGTGCCCAGAAAGTAACTGCACTCCACTCTGGTCACTAATTACAGCCAAAGGGGGAAATGGGACAGGAGGATGGAGAAGGTGACACTCAGTTTCCAAGATGAAAAATGCAGGCCTATTTATTACAATAAGTATAAGAAAGAACAGCAGCACATTACAAATCACTGCAGGGGAAATTTCTTTCAGTGGATTAAAAAGAGGGTGCAGCTCGTTTCATTTTCCTTTTAGTTACTGTATCATATTGGCCACATCTCTGTGGAGAAAGCTGAGGGATTTGTTTGGATAATGATACAAATATGCAAATCCAGTCAGCATGCTCATTATTCTGACCACGGTGACAGACGGCACACACTTGGCATCTTTTCTGTAACCTCTGTGGAAGTGTCCAGAGGCATGGTACGCTGCATTAATACATATTACTTTACACTAAGGAGTCATGCTGCTTTTAACACGGCGGTTTAGCTCACGACATCAGGATCTTCTGCACCCATCAGGCTTCACAGTCCTGCCAAGTGATTCTGCACCAAAACTGCAGTTTAACCTGGACACCTCGGACCACTATTTATGTGGATGTAAGAGGAATTTATAGTAAACCCATGAAGCATCTGCAGGTACTCCAGCTGTGAAGGAAAAGCACAGGTCTGCTGTCTGACAGCCCTAAGTGACATGCATTGATCAGAGAGTCACATCAGATGGGATTCAAGTGTGCAATTCACCATGCCACTCTGTGTTTTTACTTCAGCAGCTGTCAGTTATGCTGCAGGGGGTTTGACACAGGAGAAAACAGGGAGGTTTTCTCAGCAAATATTTATGTTGTTGTTGAAAAGGGGCCGGGTGAATGGAAAGACTACAGAGTTTCATATTGAAAGAGAACAACAGAAAAAGCTGAAACAACTCAAAAAATGTATTTTTCCTTTCCATCTTGTTGAATTCTGATTCATTAAGATTGTGGAGGTGAAAATCCAAGAAGGAAGCCTCAGCATGTCCAGCAACAATCTCTACAGTTTGTTTAGAGCAGTGAAAGGTGTAAGGTATTTTAAAGTAGTTTTTATTTATTTTTAATAAATAAATAAATAAATAAAAACATAATTGTGAAGTGAACAGAAACTGATGCAGGGTATATCTTTTTTTTTTTTTTTTTTTTTTTTTTTTTTACAAAATAATCTCTGAAAAGTGCACCATAGGTTTATGTTTATCTCTCCTGAGTCAATACTACAGGAGCCACTTTTTACTGTAATTACGTGAGCAAAACCTTTGGAGAAAGTGGCATATATAAATCCTTAAAACAATAAATATATACCATTTTAAGAGAATACTTTTAAATTGTTTTTCTGTTTATGCACATTATTAACCTCTCCTGGAGTTTCCCGATTAAATGCCTGAACTCTTTCAGCTGATTTCCTTCAATGCAGAGGAGCAGCAGCTCTCCTTGTAGCTCCCTCAAGATCCCAGACTAATTAGAAAGTAGATTATTTCACATAATCTCTTTTAATTTTTGTCCTCAAAACATACACTTTTGTATAATGCAACTTCATGCATTTTTCTGTTCAATAAACTCAAACCATGCAGCACATGTGGACACCCCCATTACAATAATGCTCTATATTCATGATGTTAATTTTTTTTGTTGAAATTAATAGAGCAATCCTGACTTCATTCCAACAAAAAAATTTAATCTTATCTGAACTTCTAGGAAAATCGTTTGCAACAACCCCACCCATCCCATTGATATTCTCTCTGCTGCCTTCAAGGTATATTTCTAGAATGCATAATTCTTATTTCTCATGTCTTGCAAATGTAATATCTTTTCTTGAACCAGGCCTGCATTAATGGGCTATTAAAATCTGAACAAAACACTTTTTTATATATATATTTTTTTTTTTCATCCAATTTAGAAAATGGAGTCTGTTCATTAATTTGTTGATCGCTCTTGAACCTTCGCTCCATAAAAACGTGCTCCTGTCAGATGTCTGTGTGATGATCTCCATGACAGCTCTTTTAAGCTGTGGAAGTACAGCAGGAATGTTGTCAAGTTGAGTCTTTTCTAGCTGAGTGTGATTACCAAAATGAGATTCAAAGATGTGAGAGAAATTATTCGGGTTTTTTTTTTATCTTTTG
Organism: Poeciliopsis prolifica; assembly: GCF_027474105.1. Taxonomy (NCBI): domain Eukaryota; kingdom Metazoa; phylum Chordata; class Actinopteri; order Cyprinodontiformes; family Poeciliidae; genus Poeciliopsis; species Poeciliopsis prolifica. Next base: position 335,092 of record NW_026562381.1, read on the forward strand.
ACATTTAGAGGATGGAATCTTTCAACTGGCATGAAGAAGCATCTGCACATAACTCGGCCTTTCCATGTCGATTTCCAGATAAATTTGAAGATTTCACTGCTCACTTTTGAAGTGTTAAATTGATTGGTGACTTCTGACTTCACATGTTTTCCGTAGATTCACACTGCAGCAAAATCACTGATATTAACTAACCAGTTGCTTCTCTGTAAATCATGGAGGAGTTGAGGCATTTCTTCTGATGACATAAACAGGCTGTGATTTAAATATGAATGAAGAATGGAAGGGTGAGGCAGTGGAAAGTAAAGGTTTTATGAGAGGGGAAAAAAAGTCGCACAATTTTTATATATGCAAATATCTGTAAAAACCAACATTTCTGCTCACACTAATAAGGTTATCGGATAAGATTGAAAGTTCGGTTTTGAATTCACAGATGTATAAAACTAACAAGAAGCTCGAGATACATTCAGCACAAATGTGCTACAAACTCAAATGAAAACAAATACAGATATTTGTTACAATTAAGCTGCAAGGGACTGGCGATCTGTCTGCGGTATAACAGTCTTTTTGATGGCACTCTGAGTTGCTTGTTTCCAATCTTTTCACCCATTTGCGGCACTTCCATATGTGAGACTGAATCTGGAAGGTGAAACATTAATTAGATTCAGATCACAAAATCTGACTGTGAAAGAATATACATGTTCAATTATAATAAACAAAGAAATAACAACAAACAAATAAAACAATGAAAGCAGAAAACCAACAAAGAAATTATCAAAACAGAAACCCAAATGAAATTCAAATTTCTAACACCTATGGATCACAACAAATTCAGGTTTCTTAATCTCCAGCCACCATAAGAGCATATATCCCCATCCCACTGTCACTGCCACGGTGTGCGACTTAAGACTGAAAGAGCTGCTATGTTGTTCACCACTTGGGACTAAATATAAAGACCCATTTCAAGCAACAAAACTGCCACCCTAATCATTGTAAACAGCTTATGGGTCATGTTTAACAAAGGATTGTTGGCCCAAGCAGCAGCAGGGGGCACAGATTAGCAAGAAGACATTTCTATGAAGAAAATCACAGAGCAAATTAATCATGGCTCACTCACTCTGCTTGGTGAAGATCTGCTAAACAGAGCAAACAAGACATCTGTAGAGACTAATTTGAGTTTTTTTCTGATCCAAAGAATCCAAATGTTACTGAACATTAAAGTATGAGGGCATCCAGCTAAGCAGTCAGTGTCAAAGTGTTTACATGAACAGAAGAAAGCACCTGGAGTCACATTGGCTACACATTTCTCATTTTCTTCATTCTTAATTTCATCCCTTTTTAACTTCAACAACAAAATCAAATTCTTCCACACACTACTCTATCTCATTTTCATCCTTTGACATTCTTTTAACCCTTCTCTGTGTCATCAGAGTCCTGCTGAGTGAAACAAGGATAAAAAAGATTGAAAATTCAGATGCTTCACTGTATTGTCAGCATTCACAATACAAAACAAATACAAGATTTTTCAGATCTAATCATCATTTGCATATTTTAACATGCATGCTAAATTTTAGAGTTAGCAATAGAAATAAAAATATAATAAGAAACCCTATCAAAAGCTAAAAGAGACTTCAAACAATAGCAGAAGTTAGCCATTCATCAGGACAATCATTTTAAAATATGGATTCAGAGCTGCATGGAGTGCTTTTAAATTCTATTTACATGTATTAGATTGGCTTAGTCAAAGTCCAGCCTTAAATCCGATTTGAGCAGGAGCTAATTTGCAAAGAAGGAACAAAAATATCTGTGCAAATCCAGTGAAGATATGACCATAAAGACTGGTAACAAATAGTAATTGAGTTGTTCTACTAAATATCAATAGAGCAGGGCTGAAAATAAATACACACCAAACATTTGTAATTGGTATACCTTTTAATGTTTGCATTGTCACATAAGCTCCCAAAAAGCACATCAAAGTTGGTTGCTGAAATGTGAGAAAATGCAGAAAATGTCCCAAGATGTGAATACTTTTGCAAAAGCACTTTATAGACTTCACTAATCAATAAGTTATTACCATGCTATGTTTAAATAAACACTGGACATTCAGGTTCTACTTTAAGACAATTTAAAATGAATGTTGTACTGAATCGCCAGATATTTGTATTTATTTTTTTTTAATTTCATAATTAATGCCAGTCTGTGTTGTGTGACTGTAAGCAGATTACAGTGCCTGAGCCTTGGAGGAATTTCCGACTATATGATAAACGGTAACATGAGTTATAATGAACAGAAAATGGAAAGCAGTTGTGATGACTAATTAAATGTAGCCAGAGGCTTTTATGATGTTTATCAAACCCCTTCTCTCTTGAACAATTTAATTCTTAAGCTCATCTGATGAATAGCCAGGCATTCCTAAATAAACCATAACTTAATGATACAGTCACATCACAGTGATTACTGTTTGTTAATGGGATGCGCTTAAAAGCCAAACTGATTTCAAAAGTTTCTTGATATAATTCTGTAAGTAGGTTGATTAAAGTTATGCAACTTCATAATAGAAAACATATTAGGAGTATTCTGTGAAGTTATTGCATACAAATTATGAAAAACAATGAATGAAGTGAGTTTAATTTAATTCACAATCACACAAAAACAAAGAGAGCATAGGTGCAGATTTAACAGCTTTATTGGGATTTCACCTCTGGGACCTCCTCAGTTACTGGCTTCATGAAGCTGTTCTCTTAATGGATATGTTGAAAAGAAATAAATAAAAAAAATTGTATTATCCATTTTCCTAATTTATCATATAATTACAAAATAATCCAATTCAGGACTACAGGCAGGCCCCCAGAGTCATCCTTAACCTGTGCACACCTGATTGTCCAGTTAATTCTCTTTCATTTCATATCAGCTGATAACTCAGTCGACACTTTTCTAATCATCTCATTTCCAAATTATAAACAGGTCATCATGAATAAACTGCTGTGGCTTGGCTGCCTGCCCTGCTGTATCAGCCTTACTGCACTGCTATTATCCTGCTTTCCTTTATTAGGCTTTCTAGCTGGAAGGACACAGACGACCAGAACATAATAGTTGTATTACAATCCATAAATGTTTCCAGTTATTCATTTCTGTGTTGTTTGTTTTCTTAAATCTTGAAATTTTAGCTAGTTCCATTGCTCTTATTACTTGTCTCATTAGATTAGTATTTCGACTTGCTGTTTATTTTAGGTTCAGGTTCTTTCCCACTTCTTCTTCTCTTGGCTTTTTTTTTTTTCCTTCATTCTCAGGCGACCTGCACCTTTTCCCAGCTGTTAATCATTTCCTTATTTGCTGCTTCCTGCTGCTTTCCCCAGTTGCCCCCACTCACCTGTATTTATCTCTTTTGGTTTCTCTGTCATTTTCACTCGCTCTCCAGTAACATTGCTATCCACAGCCTCTTTCAGTCATTCCCATGGTTCCTTGTATTTTCCCTCCAGCTCCTCCAGAATCATCTTCTGTACGTTTCTCATTTTTATTAAAAAGATCTATTAGTCCACACTTTTCAGCACTTGGCTCTTCCATAAAGCGTTCAAACATGACAAGTTGAGTTTTTAACTATAGGATTCATGCCTGAGAACACAGCAGAGGTGTTTATCAATAAATATGCTAAAAATCATTCGGTTGATGGATTTAACTGAAGAAAAACAAAAGGTTGTGCCAAAATCATAAGGATTATGAAGAAGGTTTAGCATCCACCTTTGAATGCTTTAACATTTGCCTCCAAACAAACTTTGATGCAATGTCTTTGGATTTCTGTGATAGAAGAACTATTTGTGATTTCGATCATTTTCTTTAACAGATAAAAATGAAAAAGTGTATTCACTCCTTCGTGGAAGCTGATTTTATTACTATTATAGCTGTAAGTCTTTGAGGCACTTCCACAAACTTTGCACATGTATAAACTAAACCCTCTGCTTCTCAGCTCATGCTGAGTTTGATTGGATTGGGAATGTCTGTACATGATGCTTTAAGTCTTCAGAAGATCATCCTCTATGCTGTTAGTGAATATACTTTGATCTAAACATTGTAGCTCTGGCTGTATGTTCAAGGTTGTTGCTCTGCTGGAGGATGAACTTCTGCCCCAGTCTCAAGCCATTTTCAGCCTCTTCTTCCATTACTATGCTATATTCAGCTCTGTCTGTCTTCCCATCACCTCTGACCAGCTTCTCTGTCCCTGCTGAGAAAAGGCATCAACACAGCATGACACACTCATCACCGTACCTCCCCATGGGGATGGTGTGTTCAGAGTGATGTGCAGTATTAGTTTCCCATCACATATGGTGTTTTGCATGTAGGCCAAAAAGTTTCATTTTGGTCTCATCTGACCCAAACAGTTTCTGCCATATGTTTGCTGCGTCCTGTGGCGGGTGGTGCCCAACAAATAGGGCATTTTGTGGCTTTCTTTCTCCAAAGTCTAAAGTATGAATGAGATTGAAAATTAGTTTTCAAAAACTGAAATAGTAGAACAGACTTTTTGCTGAAAGAGTTCTTATAATTAATGACTAACAGTCAGACTTTTGCTTGCCTATAGATCTCAGAGCAGATCATAAGAGTGGACACCCGGTTTTGAGGGAGTTATGGATTCGAGCAAATAGCTAAAGTCTGCAAGTACATGAGACCACCTTTAAAAGTCCTTATTTCATTAAGTTCAAATATCAATATTAACTAGTTTTACCACAATATTTTGTGTCGCCATTGTGATAATAACAACTATTTATTACCCTTTTTTAGGTAACTGTGGCAGGACCTTCTGGCACAATAATCATAGCCCCACAAGCTGAAATAATGCACTTGACAAACACACCAATTTGTTGTATGCTTTTTTAGAACACCAGCCATATAAAAAAGTGTTATTTGTATCACTAAAGTGGACACACTATATCTGTTTAATCACATTTTCAAATATATTGATTTTTATTGATACACCTTTACTGAAGAATAGATAATCTCGACAGTACTGTCAGTTTTAAGGGTTTTTAAACATCATTTATTGGATTTTATCATGACATGGACAAATCATATTCTTATAATCATTAGAAAATTATCTTGATAAATAATAAACAATACAATAAATGCCCGCCAATACACCAAGTATATCTTAAAATCCATTAATGCGCAGAGTGAAAACATGACCGCCAAAGTGAACATCTACAGCCTTCCTTATTTCCATCTTTGAGGGACAGCCAATCAGCAACAAGAAATATAAATGGTCCTCCTGGATTTTCTGCATTACAAATGTGTTTCAGCTTCCAAAGCTGCTTTTTCTTCAAGTACTTTAAATATGATATATGCAAAAAATTATTCTGGAATTATATTACTCAAAAAAACTCTAACAATAAATTGTGAAGAGGCGGTGGTCCACTGCACATTATGTCAGCGTCAGTGTTGGCTAAATAAACGATTCAACAACCTTTCTAAAACAGAACAAGCAACACAAGTTTAATTTGGATGACTTGAAGACTCGGATTGTGATCAGGTCTGAAAACTGTGACAAATCCCCTCCTGTGTGACAAAAAATCTAACTCCCATTAGCCGGAACTCAGAGGATGCACTTCAGGTTATTTACGACCGGCACAGGTGACTGAGGTAAAACACGGTAATGATCTCTGTGTCACTTTTACTAGTTTATATCAAACAGCTCGTATTTCATCACTGCCGGCTACTGATGGCTCAATTCCAGCAGCAAAAAATACAATCAGAGCCAACATTGACCAGCTGTCTGAGTGAAAAATATGGTGTTTATGAGACGGAGGCCATGAGGTTCTAGGGCGATGCTGAGGAGTAACTCAGTCAAAGAATTTACAGAATTTCCATCAAGAGCAGAAAGTCGTTAAAGTGAAAAAGATAAACGCATAACGTTGCAGCTTGTGAACTTCCCCCAACCCCCTGAATGCAAACCTGCCTGGGGTTTTGTGTGACACCACAACACGCCTTTTTCTGCTGAACAGGATCTGCATGGCATAGTTGCCCGCCCGTCAACCCCAATCAGAGTGACTGTTCAGTCAGAACTGAGTTTTCAGGCTTACTGGTGTATAAAATTCATTTACTTCACACCTCTTTCCAGACTTCATCTTAAATCAGTGGCCATTCAGCACTGATCAGAGGACTCCTGACATGCAGTCGCCTGCAGCACGTTCAACATAAAACTCGGCGCTCAAGAGAAAAATATTGGCAGGATTAAATGTAGGTTTAGTAGAACGAGGTGTACCTCGACTGTTATCTTTGGAAGAGATCTGCACGATGGCACAAGTGTTTGTGTGTCTGTGCTGCAGCAGGGAGTTGTGAAAGAAAAGACTGTTTTTAGCTTGTGCACATAAAACCATACAATGATCTACTTATTCATTTCTGTTTAGGTTTACTTATTTGCATTTGGGCTGTACAGTGATTGAATCTGTAATGATCTGTGCAAACTATTTGGAGCTTTTTCTTGAAAATGTATTTTATGGTTCCCTCTTAGGTAAGCAATGCATGACAACTAGGCAGCATTAGAGACTGATTTCCAAAACTTGGAAAGACAGCACCTGTTGTGCTTCATACATAAAGCTTTTTCAGAGTGACAAGTCAGAGAAACAAGCTTCTTCCAGAAACAAATTGCCATCATTTTGTCCAGGCAGGATGTTAAAAAGATCCTCCATACCTTTCTTACTTCGCACTCTAATTATTGTAATTCGTTGTATTTCAGGAAGAGATAGGCTCCTATCTTTCACCTTCTGTTGGGCCAAAATGCAGCTGCTCATCTTCAAATTCACACAGACAAGAAAACATCACATCCGTACAGATTACTTTTCACCTGATCCTTGTGTGCTCCAGATTTGATTAGATTTTTTTTAAGTTTTAATTTGTTTTTAAACTTGCCTGTTTCGCCCTCTGCAGTTAAGTTGATTTGCCCAGACTCTCCTATGGTCTCTAAGATCAGCATCATATCTATCTTCTACTAAATCCTTTTTCGAAACATATTTGTTCCCCCTGATTTTAAAGAACAGTTTGCTGTTTTTATTTTTTTGTTCATTTGAATGAGGTGTTGTGTTGCCTAGTATTGTTTTATCTATTTCAGCTACTATTTTTGCTTCTTTTCTTGATGTGCTCAACTTTGATCAACCATTTGTTGTTTTAAAACACTGACAACAGTGGTATGATAACTTGAAGATATTTGAAGATATAGTTATAAAACAAAGAAAAAAGGCAAGTAAAAATCTACAAGGAAAGCAAAATAATTGTGAATGTGTTTTTGTCATTTCATATTTTAGTAATAAATATGCTTTGTAGAGGGCTTGATATGAGATAGTCTGAACTGTGGTGACTTTCAGAAATAAAAGAGACATTCTCAGGTGGACTTTTTTTTAAGTTTATACTGCCAAATATGTAAGATCTGGTGAATTCTGTCAGCAAACTGAAAACAGGTAATTAATGGGTTTTACAACAAAAGCCTATTCCATTCAGCTTAGTCCATTTGTATAAAATTCACCGCATGTCATACCAAGATACCAAGATACTTTACAAAAGAAAAAATCAATCCCGTTATGTATCCATTCAACTGATTGTAGAAATCAAACAACGTAGTCAAAATAGTTAACAAGACATAAAATCAGCCTGCTTCCCAGCAGTATTAGTCCTCAGACCTAAATCTTATTGTAAACCTGTGCAGTACGCTAAAGAGACGTGAGTAAAGGAGGCAATGTAGAACTTTTTTTCAATCTACAGAGATTTTGTGAAGAGGAATAATCAAATATTTGTCTCTCATTAGGGCTCAACCTTGTGAAATGTTACAAGACAAGAATCGGCGCTGTGCAATTAGCAAAAGAGAAGTTATATAAAGTATTGACAACAGTGTCATGATGAATGGGTCTTCGAGTTTATTTTGGTTGTGAGTTATTCCTTCCTTTTGTTATTTAGCTCTCTGGGTTTCTTTGATTAACAAGGAAACAAGAATACAATGAAGAATAGTTATTTTCCCTTTGTGGTGTCTTCCTGGTTTCTCAGTCAGCCTTACTCAGTTGCTCCAGTTCAGGCTCTCCCTCAGCTGCAGCACATTCAGTTAATTAGACTCAGTTTCTTGTTCCACTAATTACTCCTCCCAGTATATACCCTCTCTATGACTCTTCTTGGCTTTTTCCTTTTTTCATCATGGATTTTGTTGTCTCTCTCGCTCTAGATTTTTCTGTGAGTCGCCCCATTACCATTAGTTTGTTTTCCTGAGATACTTCCTGCTGGATTCTTCTGTTATTCACACAAACGTCCTTTTGTCTCCTTGTTATTTCTGCTTTCAATCAGTTTATCTCTTTAACAGTCATCTCATTATGATCATGCCTGCAATTGGGACCAATCCAACAACAAACCTTGGGGACTGAGTGGACCTGTTATTGCCAGCAGTTATTAGATTGGATTGTTTAACTCACACTGAATAAATGTTCATAAATGAAAGTTTTTTTCAAGATGTTCTAATGTGAGATCATACAACTGTTATAAAAGATAAATTCTCAATTTTCGAGCCTTTGCAACGATCCATAATGACAGTTGCCATCAAATTTTGATGACATTTAGTCTTGTTAAAGCCTGTTGCAGTGACAAAATTGATAAGACAGAAATTGAGTAGATGACATAGAGGAAAGTAAGTCTACTAATGTGCACAAGCAACGTCCTGCAGTCGATCTTAGCATACAGAGCTTGAATTTTGATGGTATCCCATCAAGCCTACCAGTCTTCCTCTCTCCTCTTCTCTCTTTTTAATACTTTACCTCTTACAAAGAGTCAGAAGTACACTTTTTTGTGTCAAATAGCTCAGCTTTGTTGATCATGATTCTATTTTTGCAAAAGCGAAGTGTAAAACATCCAAAGAGGTGAACACTTTTTATGGGCACTGTATTCATGCAATAAATTTATATATTTAATTGGGGTTGGGGAGCCAAATTTCACTTATCCATTCCTCAAAACTCTTCGTTAGACCATAAAAAAATTACAGCTGTGCCTGGGCATAAAACTTTATTTATAACACAATTAGACACCCACACATGTTCTGACAGACATGAATGATTCTCCGACCGCTTTTGTTTTAAAATGTTTCAAACAAAAGCCCAAAATGCCTTCATCAGTGTTTTTTTTTTTTTTCATTTCAATACTTATTTCACTGTTTCATCAAGGAATCGTTGATTTAGCCTAAGTTGCAATATGCAGTGATCCAGTATCAGCTAATATAAATGTTTGTTTTACATTATACAACATACTGTATAAGACTAGTCTTGCCAAATTGCCAGATGCAGGCTTTTGTAAAAATGTACCTGTCATTCTATTATCAAAAGGACAAAAAGCATTAAAACATTAGTGCTGTATAGTTGAACCCAAATTCAAACTCAATGGAAAAATACTGGTAAATATGCTGACACAGGGAAACGTGTCAGAAAAATTACAGAACCACATCTTTAGTAAAACAGGCTCAGATGTTTTTTAGTTTAGTTATGACAATTGTCTGTGAACACAACAACTCCTCAGCATCTTCAGAGTTATAGTCTAAGCCATAAAATACAGCCTCTGTCTTCAGCAAACATTTCTAATTAAAACACTATCAGAGGAGTTCTTTCCACCATCTGTCTGTGGGGTTATTTACTAGATTTGTTGCAGGTCAGATTGTCTCACTGGCTTTTGTAATGTGATTTGCTATCTTTTAGTTTCAGAATTGATGATATCTATTAATGGTCTTAATACTTCACTGCAGATAACGTAATCCCTTATAAAGCAGCTTAGTTATTTTACTTCAGCACGGCTGCTTTGTGCAGCTGCAAGGTCTGTTGAAGCAGTGACCAAGAATTTACATCTAAGAAGGTTTTCAACCAAAACCTAGTGGTTAAGTGCCTTTCCTCTGGCCATCTTTCATGTTTCTATTTCCAAATACAGCAAGGTCAAATAGATGTGAATCTATTTTTTCTTATTTGCTGAACAAAGTTTAAAAAAACAACAATATCTCAGAACAGAGATTGAAGGATTATGTCTTTATTGTTTTACATGTTTTGCACTGGAGATTAACTCTGCAGCTAAAAAAAAGTACATTTACTTATTTATAATCATCTAATAACAGGAATAGCAAGGGAGATTTTCAGACTCTTTCACTATAGTTACTGTAGACACTTTATTAATGATAGGTCAAAACACATATTTCTATTGGCAACACAAATTTTGCAAGGTGGTGCCAGATTATTTTTGTCTTGTTTTTAATTGGAAATTTTGTTTGTTTTGTTTTTCAGATCAGAGATATATTTTTTTGCAATAAGAAACATCTGTCTGACCTTGAACTTGTATATTTCCAAAATGTTCGGAAAGTTTTGCCCCCTATTTAAGTCAAAAGCAGAAGGTGCTGATTGAGTCGGTCAGAGGAAAGTTGACTGACAGATGGCTCTCCTACAAGTGCAGCTTGTGCACATCCATGACTTCAAGGAGCAGTTGCAAAGCCCTATGGGATTTGCAGTGTGATAGACTGAGAGCGTTTCAACCAGGTGGTGGGGCTTTTCCCTTCCACAAAACCTTCCAATAATTTGTTTGGATAAACATCTATGTATAGATTGTCAGTGAATGGCTGTCGATTGAGGTTTTGTAAAACCATTTTCCTTTATTGTGTAGGTCAAAGCACAACATTTCTGGGGTGAGAATTATTTCTTGTGTTGATATTATGAAATATTTGTACTTTTTGTGAAACTAGACTTCTATTTTCAGTAGATGCAAGCTATAAACATCAAAATGATCAGAAAAAAATGACCAATATCACTGTATGAGTCTGTGTGGGATTTTGACTCTTTGTCAAAACCTATCAAGGTTTGATTTTCATTTCTTCCAAAAAATATTTGCTTACAAATCTTGACACACTTGGGTCTCTTGCTTTGCTCAAAAGGCTCAGAGCACTAACTCCCTGACAATTAGTCTGGCAACACTCCATAATCCAATCAAAAGGCATCCGTAATAACCTGTGGGATGCTAATTACGGTGACGCATATCACCAACACCAAAGTTTCCCTCTTGTCTACTCAGGTTCATTAATGGAGCACAGTGGTTGCCACAGACAAATATGTTTCAAACTGAAATGGGACACTGTTAAAAATGATCAAACAACTCCTTCAGGAACTGAAATGAAAACTCATGTTATGAACAGAAACAGAAAAAACTTCCTGAGCTCTGATCCACTTATAACACTCCATGATTCAGCCGCTAGTGTTGTGCAGAGGGGAAGGCCGCCTCTGTTGTTCCTCTGACAGAGACGTACGGTCTATAAAAAGCATATTGATTGAACAGAATAAAACCTCCTTACATCTGTATCACTCCTCATCATGCCACTGCCCTTGAGGGTCAGTGTCTTTGGTAATTGAAGGTGCCTGCCAAACACTTACTGTGAAGGACAAAACCTATTTGGCCAAGATGGCTGATAAATGCACCTAATGTCTTTGCTATTCAGATACGGTCTGCAGGACTGAGGTTTGTGTACAAAGCCTAAGGCAACGGAAATGTTGGTCTTCTCAGGTCAGCTCTGACAAATCTCTGAACCCAGGCGGGTTCAAACTTAGAGGAAAAATGAAATAGCGAGCAGCAAATGTGGAGAAAGGAACAATGAAAATAACCCATTTCAATAACTTTGACTGAGATGATGTCTCAGTCAAAGACATCATCTCAAATGAAAAGAAGCATTTGACAAAGGTTTTTTTTTTTACTCCTAAAGCATGGCCAGATATCTAAATAACTGCAGAGACACTTAATGTTCCCTTTTTTTTTTTTTTACTTGTTTTTCTTTTAGCTGGAGTAATAAATATAAAGAAGTGGGGAAAGCTGCTGGTGTAGCTATATACTATGTGATCTCTTGGGAATGTTTGAGTTATTACTGCTGTTTAAAAAGTCCAAAAGTACATCTGAAAGTAATGAAAACTTTCGCCATCAGCGGTACAATGCAAAATGACAGTGCCTTTCTTAAATATTAATACTCCTTTTGCCTTTCCTTCACATTTTGTCATATGACAACCATAAACTTTAATATTTTACTTTGGGATTTTGACCAGTAAATACAAAGTAAATTGTAGAACCACCCTTTTTCACAATAGGAGTTACAGGCATTTTGTGGTTTTGTGGTTACAGGCTGAATGCTGAAAGTTTTCTCCAAATTTTTTTGGCAATCTAGGGCAACCTCAGTCAGATTGGATCAGAAACATCTACTACCCAAAAAATGTTAAAGCCTTCTTTAAACTCTGTTAGGTTTTTAAGCTCATAAACTATATTACCTGAATATGGTTTGACCTAAACTCTCTGAGGTCCAAGAGCTCTTTGTGTGTGTGTGCTAAAGAAGGCTGTATGTGCGGAAAACAGAAGTGCAGTACTAGCAGATGATATTGCATAGATTTTTTTTTTTCACTGAAAACTTCTCGTTTACCCTAGTGGTCATTCTTTCTAATATCACTATTTTGCTACTTTGTGTTATCTATCACAGAAAGTCACCCTAAATATCTTAAAGTTTTTGGTTATGTGACAGAACGTGAAAAATATCAGTACTTTAGGAAAGCAGTGCACATCTATTTTATACAAACTGCTCAGAAAGTGCCTAACTGTGTCACATTGTTATCATTGTTCTGCACTTCAATATCTTCATGAAACCTGCTTGGCTGGACCTTCCAAATAAAGTTATCGTGTTCAATAATCAGTTCACTTGCTCCTCCATTTTTATCAGTATGTAGTATTATTTCAAGATCACAAGGCTTAATAAATGAGAGAGGGTTTTATCTGTAATCCAGAGGCAGTGATTGTAAGATTAGATTGTTTATTCGGTTTCACAGTGTAGGCTTAGAGCTGGTCTCGCAAGGGAAATGATCTTTGTAATATGAAATAAAAAGAGTTCTCAACTTTGAATGAAAATTTTCATCAATGCAAATGAAATAGGCCAAGCAACGGTAGGTTATTTCTACCACCGAGGCCTGCTATCAATATTTAATAAGCTGTTGAGTGAAGAGATTAAAGAGAAGGACATAATCAGATAATGATGGACTTGTGAAATTGAGAAATAATTTATTCGTTTCTGACAATTTCAGAATTCACACAGGAAAATATTATAAATGTCTTCTGAAAATTTGTTATTAACATACCTTTTAGATAATTGAAATTGTCAAAGGACTCGGGGACTGAAATGTTTGCTGAATGTTAGTGAAAAAGGGGGGATGAGGTGATGATATGACTGACTCACCTGCAGTGAGGTTCTAGAGCCAGCAGGATCAGTCAAGAAGGTTAATGATATGCAGAGATGCTGACATGACATAACTAGAAGTCTTGTGGAGCAGCTGGCATGAACCTACCCAATCTAAATTATTTAATGTATGAATTTGTGCATTTTCAGAACCTCTAAAACTTGAAAACATCTCTGACTTTGCCAGGTGTGTTCACATTTACGGTTCGAAAAACAAAAACAAACTTTTTGCTGCCTTATTTATGACCGCTGGGCTCAAAATGAAATGTTAATATTCCTTAGTTCTTTTTTGGCACAGCATGGATAATGGAGAAAGCACATTTCAGTTCACGTTTCAGGTCTTTGTAACCTAAGATGTTCAATAAGTCCAAGTTGAGCTTACAATGGATCCAAAAAGCATTTTCAGTGCTTCTCTTGGCCCACACTTTGCTATGTTACAGCCTATTTCCAAATTGTTTTAAATTAGTATCTTTCCTCAAAAATCTGCACAGAAATACTTCTCTATGACAATGTGGAAGAAAGTTTTTGAGAGTTTTGCAAATGTATTAAAAACAAAAAATTACATTTAAGTAAGTATTCTTTGATTAATATCCACCTTTGGCAGCAATTACACCCACAGGTCTTTCTGAATAGAATGCCATAAGCACAGTACACCTGTCTTTGGGTAGTTTCTCTCATTCTTCTTTGTACTATTTCTGAAGCTCCATCAGATTGAATGGGAGATTTAGATATTTCCAAATCAATCCCTAAAATCAGATGAGGTGAGATAAATAAGCAGTTTGCAGCAAGTTGGCCATGCCTTCCAGCACAGATCCTCTATTCAAGGAAAGATGTTTCACATGCAAAATTTCCTGGAGTGGGTGTTAAGTTTGTTTCACATACAAACAAACACCCACAGTGCAGATTGGAACAGGAACATGGAGGGTTTCAACTGTGCCAGTGATGTAGAAAACACCATATTGAGGTTCCTTCAGGAGTAGAAGACCTAAAACTGTGTGGAAACAGCAAGGCATATAGAATGAACAGCAAAGCTACGGACATCTAGCCTCTTACTGTCTATGTTTTATGCTAGCGGCGACAATTGTTGTCATACTTACATGCACTGTTCTTATGATCAGAAGATGAATGAAAGTTTATAGTTTTCTTTATATATCAGTAGAAGACACTCGGAAAAAAACATATGTTCGAAATATTTTATTTGTGTTTGTTTATTTATTTGTTTTACTGACTTCCTATTGTACAGGCTTATGACAGACATTTCTCTCCGGTGTTACATTCAAGAAGTAAAGAGGTCTGGTCATGTGACCTTTCACACTAGATACATAAAATTGATATTGCTTAGAGTAGACACATCGTTATTTTATTTTAAAACTTCAATTAGCTGCCAAAAGTCAAAACAATTCTTCTAGAGCTTCCAGAAGTTACAAAAAAATGTCTGGCAACAATTGTTGCCGGTGGGATTAAATAAGTTAATTTACAAAGTAATATGAAAGACTGAAATGCTTTTGCATTGAGATGCCTCAATAAAGACCAAGAAAACCAGAAAACAAGTTTACCAATATCTTTTGTTCTACAGTGATATCTAATACAGGGTGTGAGCAGGAAACTATAATCAGATTTCCTCTGTCTGTCAGGAATGAACATATTTCTCAAAGTGATTTGTGAGAGACACTTTTCAATTTCATTGCATTCTGTGCAGCAGCATCTCCCAGAGGCGGATTTTCCAGAGACAATTATTTGCTGCTATAGAGCTGTTTGCTCGCTTGCAAACGTGATGCGACCCGGTGGCGACGATTCTGCTCTACAGGAAAGTATTAAGTGTGAAATGTGATGTCTGGTACAGTAATATGGATTCACTGTCTTACTGCAAAATCTCATACCCTGAGATAAGCTGTGGTTGTTTGTTTTCATCAAGTTTCAAGTTGCTACAAGGATAACTATACATAAGAGAAGACCCTGCAAAGATTAATATTCTGTAATTAATATGGTAGTAAGACTCTCTGTTGTAGTATTGTACATGTCAACTTCCACCGAAGCTAATTATCACCAATGTGATGAAAAGGGGAAGTATCTGATAGATTATAGGGACATGTTAGTCCTCATTATAGGATAATCCATGTTCCTTTTTTTGTTATTTTATTGAACTGAGTCAAACCTGAGAACCAAAGCAAAGCCAGGAAGTATTTGTATACTTACACTAGAATTAGTGTAAGTATACTTACACTAATGAATTAATTGTTTTTTCTTTTAGCGTTTTTACTGACTGAGAAAGCAATTAGCACACTTAGCTTCCAAAAAATAAATTTTTCCAGATATATTCTAAAGTGCTAATTTACTTTCTAAAGTGCTAATTTACTTGGTTGTTTCATAAACCTTTAGCTGAACAATGTTCGACATTTTTGTTGAAATTTCCGTTATCTACAATTGTTAAGAATTGTTCAACTTAGATGTTTATATTTGTGCTCTTATTTTGATAAGTGAGTGAAGTTTTGCTGTAGTTTTCTGTTTCTTCTCATATTCTTTCTCTCTCTTTTTGCCAAATACAAAGGAACAAAACAAAATATGAACAGTAGAGAACAAGATATAAACATAAATATTTACAGGACAAGAGAACAAGTAACTTATTACGTTAAAATTAAATTAAACAAAGACAAGAACTGTTGTCTTTCAAGGGCAAATATAATTTGAATAGAAGTTAGCATTTAGCATTAGCAGCACTGATGTTTATGATTAAGGCTTTAGGGTTTGTGCAACTAAGTGGTAAGCTGATACGTTGGTCAGTGTACATGTGCTTTATGGCTGTGAAAAGCACAGCCATAAAGCTTTGTTTTTTGTTGTTTTTTTTCTGGTATGGCAAAATCAAATGCTGTCGCCACAGAAAGTCATGTTGTTGTCTCTCCTCTAGTATGTCAAAGCTAAGATTAAAAGCAAAACTCTCAATTTCCTGATCTATGTCCTCCTCAAACCTCACCTGTGGTCATGAGATATGAATCGTGACTGAACGATTGATTTTCTGCAAACAACTGAAATGAGCTTCCTCCATAGCGTTGCTGAACCCTGCCTTGGAGAAACATGGAGGAGTGAAACCGCTGCGCTGCTGCATTGAAAGGAGCGAAATGTGGTGTGAATGTCTGATCCAAGGTGCCTTCTGGAAGCCTTCCTTTGGAGCTTTTCTGGGCCGTTTCCAAAACTTGCAGGGACTATGTACTTTCTCAACTGGAAATGTTTTAAAGCAGGAAGAGTGTAGCCAAGGCTTTCCTTTTCCAACTGACATTACAATGACCTAAATTCAAACAAATGAAAGATAAATGATGGGTAATTATGATATGGGACAGTGAAGTCATGTGGTGATAACTATGAGCTACTGAAATAATGAAACGATTCATTTTACCATTATTATAAAGGAAGAAATAACTTGTCAGATAGATATAGTAAATTCAGGGAGACTAATATAAATTCTGAGGTATTTAGCGAGTACAGGTGAAAAAAAAAACTGTATTTTATTTCAAAAAGTGAAGTTGTAATAAACCATCTGTACGCCAGATCTCATTTCTTCTGCTCTGGGGATGTGTCCTAGCCTTGAATTTAATATAACACTGTGATTTGTCATGTCTCCTGGCTTTGGTGTCCTTATCATCGGCTTATCTTTCAGCCATTTTAGGACTTCCATTGTAAGAACTTCTCTCTCCTCCAAGTCTCATGAGAACATGTGAAATAATCATGAAGCAGAAATCTGTGAATCTTCAGACAAACTGACCTTAAATTTGTTATGCTCACTGTTTAAAAGTATTTCTTTTAGCTGCATGGTTTGCTCATTTGTTCATTTCACCAAGATGTTCTGTGTCAGCAATCCAAACGGGAGATTTGATGCACTAAAGTGCATGTTCTAAGAGTGGCTATGATGTTTTTATAATCTTAGGCAAATGCTCGTGGTGCGCCAGCTGAATTGGGACATTCAGCGTTAAATGTTTAATTTCTAGATTCACCTTGCCTGGGTTCAAGTCAGAATCTATGGCATTTCTGCTGAACATTTTTCACTTCCAGCACATATAGATGATTATATAGGACTATTGTGAAACAATACCTTTAAAATATATAACAGATTATTTTTTAACTAAACTTTGGCCGTTTACTGGATTCTCATTTGTGTTTTTTAATTGCACAACCAATGTTTTTAACACTTGGATAATCAAACTTTTAGCCATATATAGCTCACACACAATCTGGTAAATTAGTGCAATTTCTCAGAATTTTGCCTTCTGAGGAAGACTTTAATTGCTGTGGAATCCTTTATTATTAGCCCTTATTTTTGTACAATAATTAAAATAAGAATAAAAGCTATTGTTTTTTTTACTGTTTAAAAAATTCTTGCAACTTCTAAATTCAGAATAAATCCTCATGTGGATCAGTTGTGACTATTTAAAGAATGTTGTGACAGCACCATATTTTTGATGAACATATAACAATAGACTTGTCTGCAGACAGAAACTTTTGGTTGGTTTTCAGTTTTCTTTTGACAGCCAATGTTATTTTTCCCCCTCTTTCTTTTCTCATCAGCAGTATGTTTACAATTGACTATAAAGCTTGTGGACCCAGATGAATTCAGAAATCTTTTGAGATTTCAGTGGAATATTCTTTGATACTATGAAACATCTGTTATATTGGTGCAAGTCATCCTTTTTGGAAAAAAAATAAAAAGACTGATTTATTGTTTTAGCACCACTGCTTTTTCAGTGTGCTGAGGATTTACATGACATTATATCATAAATTGTGGGCAAACACAATTTCTCTCCAGAAATTAAGTAAGTTTTCCCCAGAGGGAATTTTCAAATAGCAATGTTTGAAAAGGCATTCAGGCACCATTTCTAAGAAAGAAATTTAACTTTTTAGTGTGTACAAATATATGATTTCAGCTGTGAGTGGGTGGCAGAAAATTATTATAATTCTCAAAACCATAATTTGCAGTGTTTTCTATCTTCAATATATAGAAAACTGCAACAGTGCAAGGAAAGACAGAGGGATTGATGGGTGGATGGATGGTTGTAGCTTTTAGGGCCAATCTTTTTGAAATAAGGTTATTTTCTCTTACAATTGTTTCCTGGTGCATCTTTCAAATAGATTCTTGTCTTGCTGAGAGTTGTGTTCAGTATCAAATCAGGAATGTTAGTTGAGGGTTACTGATACTTGATTCAAATTAAAAATACTTAAAATGAGCTTTTAGTCTCACATTTTAATTTATTAACATAATTTGTAGACTGATAGATCATTAAAACCCTTTGTGAAGCATTGATAGAAACACAAATTTGGTTAAGTACTTGATTGCTCATTCTTTTTTTTTTCTTTAGTCTTCATGAACTAATTATTCCTTCACCTCATATTGTTTTCAGACAAGGTTGTGGAAAAGAACCTTAGAAAAAGGATGTTATATGGTCCTATATTTGTATCATATATTATTTTAGCACTTTTAATATACATTGACATGTTTTAATATCATAAACCAAATGGTAAAATTGCAGCTCTTTAAGTTCAATGTGTTGAAATTTAGTTTCACAATGATTGTGGCAAATGTATTTTTACAGAAAATATCACAGGAGCAAAGGGTACATTTTAATTACTAAGTCAAACCTGTAATTACTAAGTCAAACGTTAGATTCTGTTTCTTTTTGTATTTGTCTATTTCACCCTGCAGAAATTAAACAACGAAAATGGGGACTTTCATCTCGGCATCAAAAAAATATATATGTTCTTAGTTTTATTGCTTTGTTAGTAAAGGTGAGAAGCATTTTCTTTTAGCAGAAGAAAAACATCAAATATAGCTTCAAAGAAGGAAGCAGCAGAGCACGAGTGTGGAATGACTGAATAGCAAATTCAAAACCACTTTACTTTAAAAACACGTTACCTGTTGTTGCTGACACATGTCTATTTGAAGCTTTTTCCATAAAAGTAATTCTATAATCAAATAGGTAGCATTTATATAGAGGCACTAAACAAAGTCAATTTCCGACTTGGAGGGTGCATACAGACAAGGACTGAAGATATTGCCAAATGGTGGAAAAATAACACTTTAAGGATCTTCTCATTGTTCATCCTCCATGTATGAAGCAGAGTTTGGGGAAAGTTCAGGAAAAACAGTCTGAACTCCATTATACAGAGTTCAAGTGTCTTATTCTTGACAGATGGAGCAGGAAAATGGAGAGACAGATTGGGGCATCATCTGCACTAATAAGGATGGTGGTCCAGAGTGTAATGGTGAAGAAAATGCAATTCACTATCAGTTTACCATTATGTCTAGGCAGGGGGATACAAGCTACTTTACTTATAGGGTGGTGTAGGTCACCTGTAGAGGTAGGAGGAACTCAGAGTCAAAGTAGTTAAAACATCTGAAATGGATGGCTCATTGGCCCCTCCCTTTGGTCATTTTTCATTAATGTCAATCCAGCAAGCTATAACTTGCTGGATTTTCTATAAATCCTCTCCTTTGCCAAGAATGCCTTGGAATATAAAGTTTGTTGTAACTTCAGTAAACATGGCATTAGCTTCCTCTGCATTTTCTTGTCTGAAAGAGGTTCACGTCTCCACCAGAAAGCTTAGAGAGTGATAAATTCAGAGGACTCCCAAATGCCATGAAATCATTCTTCCTCCTCACACTGGTAATCAAGGCACAATCAGCTGCAGAGACACATGATGAAATCTATCCATGACTGTGACCCCTCAGTATGAAAGACAGGCAGATGGCTTAATTTAGCAATCACCACACGGCTCAGATATATGATTGGGTCCATTTTGTCCACGTTCGTGTACAAATGGTCAGTCTGTAAGAACGGGGCTACAAACACTTCAGCTTTCAATCAAGAGAAGAAAACCCGTTATTACTCTGGTTTGTGATAAACTGCTGTGACAGAGTACAACAAGTCTCTGATTTCTTATAAACACATACCAATTTGTTTATAAAAAGGCATGCCCAGGGGCTGTAGAGCACACTAGAGATGGCTCTTGGCAATGTCCAATCAAAGGCAGCTTTTATTGGATGTTGCTAGGATACAAAACTTTTTATACGCAAATCACCTCAAACATGATGAGAATTGTTCAGGCACGACACTTGAATGAGTTGCATCATTCAAGGTATTATGTACTTCAAAAACTACTTGGAATGCATAGAAGTGGGAAAACTAATGAGAAAAGCCGAGGAGAGATGTGAAGGGACTGCAGCCCGAAAGCAGATTGGGCAGCATGCTCAGGAGGTACTGATTACTGAATTCAGTTCAGACTGTGGAAATGATGTGACATGTTGTCTCTTCTCAAACGCAAAAGATGCTGCGATGATAATCCTTTTTTTTATGTCTGCTGGGATGTTTCGGATAAGCTCAGAAGAATGGCAGGAAAATCTTCTTGAATCAAGATCTGACAACTGGCTTCACATTTTCAACCGTATATCCATCACTGAAATAACCAGTCTAAATAAACAAGGAAATCTTCATAAAGTAATCTTAATTGCCTCGGTACTGAGGAGAACATAATTCCCTTGTACTTTTGCTATAAACCCTTTTGAATGAACATTTCCTATGTGTTTCAGAAAGTATTTCATTTAGACAAAATGAAAGACTGAGGTATGTTTGTTTTTCTTTTTGCCTTTAATTTCTTTACTGATCAAACAAGCGTATGCTTCTCAACATTCCCCAAAATATGAAAAGCTCTCAGAAATGTTGACCATGCACTCACAAAGCACATGATAGTATTACAAATTAACTAAAGAAATTGCTTTAACTGAAGAAGAATATCTGCAACAGTTCTATAAATAAATAAATGCTCTGGTCAGAAGTTTACATACACTGTCATTGGTCTCACTGTCAATTTAAGCTGGGGCTTTTATTATTTTTGTATTTTTTTTTAGCTTTCCCATTATTATGTGAATTGATCAGAACACACACAACTGCAATAATTTTTAAGGCCAAGAATTTGTGATTAGTTTGAATTTATTATGGATTTTATGTCATCTGAAACTTTTTAAATTTGGGAATACAGGGTCAGGTACATTTAAACATCTTAACTAGTATCTCTTGACAAGTTTCAGAGAACCCACTTTTCATCTTTTTCCCAATGAGGTTTTGGTAAATTACCTGTCTGAAAGAGGACAGAGCTTTAATAATGTCTACAATGGTGCAAACTGCAATCTGCATTTAAGAAAATATGTTTGAGTTTGTATAAAGCAATCGGAACAGTTTCTGCCCAACTTTTAAAGAGAGTTTCAACTGCATAAAAAAAAAAAAAAAAAAAAAAAACAGAAGAAGAAGAAGAAAAAATAAAACAGCTTTGTGCTTGGAAGCTGAGAAGTCTGCATTTATGAAAGCTACATGCTGGGAACCAGCACATTTCTCCAGCTGAGAGTGACATCCTAACTGGGACTGCCACTCACTTGGGACTATTATTGGATCAGCAAACATTAATAGGAATCTCAGAGAAGGATTTGCACTTCACCAGATTCTCTCTTTCAAATCGACCACACGTGACACAGAGAAATTTAGTTATGTCTAGTCACACTACAGAAACAGAGCTGAGCTACAGAGTAAACACTGATTACTTGGCAGAGCACTCAAATGCAAACAAATCAAGTGAGATAAATGTGTGTAAACTGACAGAACATGTTAAATATCATTTTGAATGTGGGAAGAAGACAAGTGGCAAAACTAGAAATCACCATTGGAATATTTGATGCTGAACATTCAGTTAATGATGTTGGTGCGTGATACATATGATAATACTTACATTTCATTGACCTTTCACATGCATGTCCCCAGCCTGTCCCCCATCAACAATAACAATAAGAAAAGAATCGAGAGTCATGCAAACTAAAGCACAAAAAATAATTGAAACACTTCATTAAAATAAGAATTTGTCACATTAGATGGGCCTGAAAAGAAATGGAAACCATGTTTTCAGTGTAATGATGATTAAAATGTGACATTTATGGGTTAACACTTCACTTCTGCTTGAAAGAGCATTTTAAGTGGTGTGGAAGTATGACAAATCATCCTAATGAATTGTCGGTCTTGGTTGTTAAGCATTGGGAAAAAGTCAAAATACAACTCAGACCAATGCAAAACAAAGACAATATGAAGTGCACAAGTTGTATAACAAAGGAAAGGAAAAAACTTCTTTGAAGCAAAAATCACAGTTACCACAGTAATAAAAAAATCTTAGTAGTCTGTTCATTTAGATGAACAACAATTACTGGAACTGGAAATATAAAAAAAAAAAAAAAAAATCCAACATCCACAATCATAGAAACATGAAGATGAGTAGCAATATCCTGAAATCACTTCTTAGCCATGTTCAAGATATAAAGGAATGTTTGTCCATAGAGGTTACTGTTACTGAAATCCTTTTTATTTTATATCTGAAAGATGGTGATATAAATATAAATAAAAATGCAGGATTTTCATCAATACTTAAAGAAGTCTGTTTTTAATTTTGCATCATCTTGTACTTAAGAGTTTTTCACTGAACTAAAAATTGGAAAGTTGTTTAGTTTTGGTAACAGGTAAATGTAATTGCTACAAAAAACAAATGTATTGACCTTTTAGTTATTTTTTATGTTGTACATTTAGCTTCACCAAATTCACATAGAGTTACATTAACATATCTTTATTTCAAAACATGTGACTGACAGATTTCTTTTGAAGCTTTATTAAAATCTTCCCATCAGTTTCAATTTCATGTTCTATCATAGTCTATCTGTCTATTCATTTTGAATAAAATTTAGAGTTAATCTAACAAAGCACAGCACATAGTGGATGAAAGGCACTGACTCACACAAAGCATAAGCACAAATTAGAAAGCTATTTGAAAAAACACATATTTTGATTAAATAAATAAATAAATCAGTCTAAGAATTGTCCCAATGGACATAATATGGGAACGTCATCTGATTCCAACAATCTTAATCACTGAGATTTTATATGACCTGAGAAAGTAAAGCTCATCAAAAAGCTTAGTTCACCTTAAATGGAATCAAAGTACTATGATGCCTGTTATTATGTCAGAGTTCTCTGATTCATTTACAAAGAAACAAAACTATTTTTACACATTTTTAAGGCACCAATCACTTTTTCAATTGCTACTTACTTTGGTACATGACTGACAAACATAGGTCTCTAAAACGTTCTTCCCTTATTGTTAATGTGCATACAGATAAGTCTTAAGTATAAACAACGTTATAATGCATTAGCTAACCTGTAATGCATGGACCTTTGAAGATAAAAATGCTAAAATTAAACAAACAAACAAAATACTTCACTCATAGCATATTATATAATGAATAAAATTGTTATTCTCATAATATTGGCTCTGCATTTATTAGATAAAGGGTTTTTTGGTTATATTTACACAAAGCTTAATATTTAAAACTAGATATTTATTGAGCAACAAATTTGTTTTATTGAGCCGCTGAACTTTAATCTGACCAAGATGTTTGTTTCCTGTTTGAAGGAAGTTAGTTTTAAATGCTTTATATGTGTTAATGTGGCCCAATAAATCCATCCTAATTTTGAAAGTGCCTATTACTTCAAAGAACTAATCATAAATTAAAGCTGCAAGCAGCCTCGAACGGCCCTCGCAGCCAAGCGCGCTCCGGCCTATTGCCACCGCGGGGTACGAGCAACCGCCGCCTCACGCCAGCCACCACAGAAGCTCTCACGCAGTTTTCAGCGCCTCCGCCCGCGCGGAAGCTGTTGCTCAGTTTAAACTTCTCTCCAACTCCAGTCCAACAGAGCCTTCTTGCTCAAAAGCGTGGTTCGGATTAGCAACTCCAAAATCCAAGCAAAAATGTTGAGCGTAGTCCAGTTCTGTGGCTCCAAAAAGCAGGCAAAATGTTCAGGAAAACTTCGCAGCTCCAGCTGTCGCCGGCTGACTGTTATTACGTAGCGTCGATCTGTTTTCTCATTGATGGAGTACCACTGCCTCCTGCTGGGGCAATACTGGTATTGCACTAGCAGTACCAGTATATCGCCACAAGGTGCCAGTGGTACTCCATCAACACTGACCCCAGTGTGTTCTTACTTCGCTGTGTCATAAATTTTGCTGAATGACTTTGTTTGTATTATTTCTAGCAAAAATGAATGAATGTTTGTACTTTAACCCACAAAATAAAATATATATATATAAAAAGTTATAATAATGTATATTTAAATAATTAATAACAACATAACCTATGGGCTGCTGTTTTCTAGGGGGCGCTATAGAGAAATTAGGCCACGCCCTCCAAATATTGTGATGGATTCCTGTCGGGGACTTGATGGCGATCCATCCTTGTGAGTTTGGAGCAGCTGTGCCCAAAAATGTGGAATTGAGAGCCAAACGTATGGCGATGGCGTTACAGGTCACTTACCACGCCGCCACGCCCACCTGCTCCATCGTAGCTGGTCGGGATTAGAATCCTCAACACACCAACATGTCTTCTGTCTGGGCACAGTTTCATGTTGATGAGGTCAAAGGGGTCAGATAGCGACCATTGACAGTAAAACATTACACTTCCTGTTCTCAGGGGGCGTGGCCTAAGTGATGTCATCATTCGACCATAGGGTATTGTCGGGCAGCCGATGATGATCAATCACAGTAACTTTGGTGCCTCTGTGAATTTGTGTGTAGGAAATATAGCAGTTCATGTTTTTATGGCGTGTAGGTGAACTTTGACCCCTGCTAACCCCCCTTCAGCATTCTCAAAAAACTCACCGTTTTGATAACTTTAGATGGGACATGCCTTATGAAACAGACTGACCGAGTTTCAAGCCGATAAATCGAAATCCCTAGGAGGAGTTCGATCAAATACCAAGGCTGTAAATGGCAAAAATGGGGTCAAAATTTGAACTTCAATCTAAAATGGCCGACTCCTGTGGGTTTCGACCATGGCTCCAAGAGACTTTTTTGTAAGTCCTGACAAGGTACACATGTGTACAAAGTTTCGTAATTGTAGGTTAAAGCATGGCTTGGGGCTGATCATTTAAAGTTTCTAGGGGCGCTAGAGAAATTAGGCCACACCCACCAAATATTATGATGGATTCCTGTCGGGAGTTGATGGGGATCCATCCTTGTGAGTTTGGAGCAGCTGGGCCTCAAAATGTGGAATTGAGAGCCAAACGTATATGGCGATGGCGTTAGAGGTCACTTCGCCACGCCGCCACGCCCACCTGCTCCATCAAAGCAGGTCGGGGTTGGAATCCTCAACACCAACATGTCTTCTGTCTTGGGCACAGTTTCATGTTGATGAGGTCAAAGGGGTCAGATAGTGAAAGTTCACAGTAAAACAGTACACTCCTGTTCTCGGGGCGTGGCCCTAAGTGATCTCATCACATCGACCATAGGATATTGTAGGAGACCCGATGATGATCAATCACAGAAACTTTGGTGCCTCTGTGAGTTTCTGTGTAGGAGATATAGCAGTTTAATTTTTTTATGGCGAGTAGGGTGAACTTTGACCCCTGCTAACCCCCCTTCAGCATACTCAAAAACTCACGTTTTGATAACTTTAGATGGGACATGCCTTATGAACAGACTGACCGAGTTTGAAGCCGATCAATCGAAATCCTAGGAGGAGTTCGATCAAATACGGAGGCTGTAAATGGCAAAAATGGCCTCAAAATTGGACCTTCAATCCAAAATGGGCTGACTTCCTGTGATACTTGCACTATGACATTAATTGTAAATTTGAGTATCTTGGGGAGCTCTACAAGTGTACCAAATTTCATGTCTCTAGGATAAGTAAAGTGAATAGCAAAGGTCCTTTGAAAATTTCTAGGTGGCGCTATGAGCCATTTCTTGTGGGATTTTGTGATGACCTTAAAATCAAAATTTTAAACAGGCTTAAGGCCTCCGCCAAGTTGGTGAGTTTTCCAATATGATAAGGCCCCAAAAAGCCCCCAAAGAGGTGGGAAGAAAAATAATAATAATTAAAGCTGCAAGCAGCCTCGAACGGCCCTCGCAGCCAAGCGCCGCTCCGGCCTATTGCCCACCGCGGGGTACGAGCAACCGCCGCCTCACGCCAGCCACCACAGAAGCTCTCACGCAGTTTTCAGCGCCTCCGCCGCACCGCGGAAGCTGTTGCTCAGTTTTCCATCAACGCTGCCCACGTACTAAGACAGATGTTGTTGCGCAGTTTCCGCGACCGTCCACCAGGCGGTACGCATCTGTGCGTTCGGCGGCGATCCTTCACGAAATGTGAAGGATCGCAATGTGGTATAGATTCATTGGTTTAGCGAGGAAATATAGTTGGCGGATTAATGTAGGGGCGCAGTGGAGCCAAAATACATTTCAATGCTGTTTTGCTCTTTAGAGGTCAACAAAGTTCATACGTATTCAATTTGGCGCCAGTCCGATGATCCACGTGTCATTTAGAGCCGATCATATGCACATGGCGAAGTAATGCATTTCATCATTTCTACACCCCAATGCGGTTCGGTCAGCAGCCAGCATTCATAGAGTTCATCATGTTATCGTTTAGTCAGTATTCACATGATGAAACCCATATAAATTATAGAATAACAGTAAAACATACAGCAGAAAAAACATGTGACTGCCTCTTAAAAGTGGGCGGGGCTACAGTGAGGTCATCAAGTGACCATGGAAATGTGTTCAGGGCTTCTCTAGAAAGACAGAGGAAGTGTGATGATGCAGCTGTGATCTTGCATTTGGAAGTCATTTAATGTTGATGTTTCATGGTAAATAGTGAAAGTTTTACACTAAGCCACACCCACATGCTTGATGTGAACTACAACTGAGATCTAAATGCAGTGCAACTTTAACGTTATCGTGAAATGAGTCAGGAAAATGGTGAAGGTTAAGATGTATCAGTTTAATAAACCGCACTGTTCAGTAATAAACCAAGGGCAATGCACATTAAGAGAGCACAGTTAACTTTCAGCACATTAGAACAATAGCACAGGCTGAATCACATCCATTAATTAGGTATTAATCACAGGAAGTGCTGCAACTAAATATTACAACCCCAATGGATCGGTAAAAGATACTTAGCATTTTGTCAGAGCTCTTTGAAACGACATTTTAAACATCTTCTATACATAATAACAAACAACTCTGAATTTATGAAACTGGATGTATCACACACACACTATTCAGTTTATTGAATTAGTAAAGCGCTTCGTTAGCATTAAAAACGTTGCAGGCCTCAGGCATTGGGTTAGCATCCTCCTCAGAATAACTGTTCCAAACATGACGGCTTCCAGAACCAGCAGGAAGGAATAAATTACTCACCGCACCGCGAGTTACGACTGTTTAAACGAACAGCAATGGGCTCTTTGCACCTGCCGCGCTGACGTCACAACTGTATACCCGAATGCGGCTCTTTATTCCACTTTCAGAAACTATGACTGCTATAAAAGACAAAGTCGTACTTAAGACACAAATAAAACAATACTATGTACTTTGTTTAAGTTTTCATGGATTTCCAAGCCATCCTCAATTAAGACAGCTTGTAAATATTCGTTGCTACAAGTTAAAGCTACCACTTGAAGCTAACGCCGTACACACCGCTCTAAACACTGTCTTAATGAGCCATTCACAACAAGCATGCAAAAGTAATAAAACGAAATAACACAGAAATCTTAAGCAACACGGCCATATTTTTCTAAAAGTAATAACTCTGAATCTGAAGTCAGCTGAACTAGAACTCCGATACCAGAGTAAGCTCTGTGCTCGTTTTTGTTCTTCATACTTCAAGCAAAAACTCTGAACTGTAATCTGCCCCCCCCCTGCCCGCTGCTTTATTGTCGTTAACAATAAACACACGTAATATGCTTGAAAATAAGGCACAAACAGTGTCCGTTAGAATGGCTGAGAAATCTTTAGATAATTAAATAGCAGATTTTTACTAGAAAGCTAGCAGGCTTGTGCTAGCAGTTTAAAGAAAATAAAACTCACCTTCATATCTGTGAATGTATAACGAGGCGAACATCTTAAAACCTTTCTTTGCCTTACTTGTTGGGGTTTGGGATCGATGTACATTATTAATTGTTACCTTGGAAAAACATTTCAGCCGTTTTTTCCGAACGTGTAAGCTGAGGTGCAAATAGCCCATTAAACTTCTCCAACTCCGGTCCAACAGAGCCTTCTTGCTCCAAAGTGTGGTTCGTATTTGCAACTCCAAAATCCAAGCAAAATGACCAGTTCTGTGGCTCCAAAAAGCAAGCAAAATGTTCAGGAAAACTTTGCAGCTCCAGCTGTCGCCAGCTGACTGTTATTACGTAGCGTCGATCTGTTTTCTCATGGAGTACCACTGCCTCCTGCTGTCGCAATACTGGTATTGCACTAGCAGTACCAGTATTTCTCCACAAGGTGCCAGTAGTACTCCATCAACACTGACCAGTGTGTTCTTACTTCGCTGTGTCATAAGTTTTGCTGAATGACTTTGTTTGTATTATTTCTAGCAAAAATGAATGAATGTTTGTACTTTAACCCACAAAATAAACTTATATATATATAAAAAGTTATAATAATGTATATTTAAATAATTAATAACAACATAACCTATGGGCTGCTGTTTTCTAGGGGGCGCTATAGAGAAATTAGGCCACGCCCTACAAATATTGTGATGGATTCCAGTCGGGGAGTGGATAAATATTCATCCTTGTGAGTTTGCAGCAGCTGAGCCCGAAAATGTGGTATTGAGAGCCAAAACGTATGGCGATGGCGTTACAGGTAACTTCGCCACGCCGCCATGCCCACCTGCTCTATCGTAGCTGGTCGGGGTTGGAATCCTCAATACACCAACATGTGTTCTGTGTCTTGGCAGTTTCATGTTGATGAGGTCAAAGGGGTCGGATAGCGAACGTTCACAGTAAAACATTACACTTCCTGTTCTCAGGGGGCGTGGCCTAAGTGATGTCATCATTCGACCATAGGGTAATGTAGGAGACCCGATGATGATCAATCACAGAAACTTTGATGCTTCTGTGAGTTTCTGTGTAAGAGATATAGCAGTTTATTTTTTTATGGCGAGTAGGTGAACTTTGACCCCTGCTAACCCCCCTTCAGCATACTCAAAAACTCACCGTTTAGATAACTTTAGATGGGACATGCCTTATGAACAGACTGACCGAGTTTGAAGTCGATCAATCAAAATCCCTAGGAGGAGATAGATCAAATACAAAGGCTGTAAACGGCAAAAATCGGCAAAAATGGGGTCAAAATGGGAACTTCAATCAAAAATGGCTGACTTCCTGTGATACTTGCACTATGACATTAATTGTAAATTTTGAGCGTCTTGGGGAGTTCTACAAGTGTACCAAATTTCATGTGTCTATAAAGTAAGTGAATAGCAGAGGGTAAAAAAGGGTGTTTTTCCAATTTCTAGGTGGCGCCGTAGAGACATTTCTGTTGCAATTTTTGCTACGACTTTAAAATACGTAAATTTTAAACAGGTTTAAGGCCTCCGCCAAGTTTGGTGAGTTTTTGAATATGATAAAGCCCCAAAAAGCCAATTCATTTGGGTGGAAGAATAATAATAATAATAATTAAAGCTGCAAGCAGCCTCGAACGGCCCTCGCAGCCAAGCGCCGCTCCGGCCTATTGCCACCGCGGGGTACGAGCAACCGCCGCCTCACGCCAGCCACCACAGAACCTCTCACGCAGTTTTCAGCGCCTCCGCCCGCACCGCGGAAGCTGTTGCTCAGTTTAAACTTCTCCAACTCCGGTCCAACAGAGCCTTCTTGCTCAAAAGCGTGGTTCGTATTTGCAACTCCAAAATCCAAGCAAAATGTTGAGCGTAGTCCAGTTCTGTGGCTCCAAAAAGCAGGCAAAATGTTCAGGAAAACTTCGCAGCTCCAGCTGTCGCCGGCTGACTGTTATTACGTAGCGTCGATCTGTTTTCTCATTGATGGTGTACCACTGCCTCCTGCTGGGGCAATACTGGTATTGCACTAGCAGTACCAGTATATCGCCACAAGGTGCCAGTGGTACTCCATCAACACTGACCCCAGTGTGTTCTTACTTCGCTGTGTCATAAGTTTTGCTGAATGACTTTGTTTGTATTATTTCTAGCAAAAATGAATGAATGTTTGTACTTTAACCCACAAAATAAACTTATATATATATAAAAAGTTATAATAATGTATATTTAAATAATTAATAACAACATAACCTATGGACTGCTGTTTTCTAGGGGGCGCTATAGAGAAATTAGGCCACGCCCTACAAATATTGTGATGGATTCTAGTCGGGGAGTGGATAAATATTCATCCTTGTGAGTTTGCAGCAGCTGAGCCCGAAAATGTGGTATTGAGAGCCAAACGTATGGCGATGGCGTTACAGGTCACTTCGCCACGCCGCCATGCCCACCTGCTCTATCGAAGCTGGTCGGGGTTGGAATCCTCAATACACCAACATGTCTTCTGTGTCTGGGCACAGTTTCATGTTGATGAGGTCAAAGGGGTCAGATAGCGAACGTTCACAGTAAAACATTACACTTCCTGTTCTCAGGGGGCGTGGCCTAAGTGATGTCATCATTCGACCATAGGGTATTCTAGGAGACCGATGATGATCAATCACTCAAACTTTGGTTCCTCTGTGAGTTTCTGTGTAGGAGATATAGCAGTTTATTTTTTATGGGGAGTAGGTGAACTTTGACCCCTGCTAACCCCCCTTCAGCATACTCAAAAACTCACCGTTTTGATAACTTTAGATGGGACATGCCTTATGAACAGACTGACGGAGTTTGAAGCCGATCAATGAAAATCCCTAGGAGGAGTTCGATCAAATAGGAAGGCTGTAAACGGCAAAAATGGGTCAAAATCCAAACTTCAATCGAAAATGGCTGACTTCCTGTGGGGTTTAGACCATGGCTCCAAGAGACTTTTTTGTAAGTCCTGACAAGGTACACACGTGTACAAAGTTTCGTAATTGTAGGTTAAAGCATGGCTTGGGGCTGATCATTTAAAGTGTTCTAGGGGGCGCTAAAGAGAAATTAGGCCACACCCACCAAATATTGTGATGGATTCCTGTCGGGGAGAGAGAGGGTCCATCTTTGTGAAATTGGAGCAGCTGGGCCCAAAAATGTGGAATTGAGAGCCAAACGTATGGCGATGGCGTTACAGGTCACTTCGCCACGCCGCCACGCCCACCTGCTCCATCGAAGCTGGTCGGGGTTGGAATCCTCAATACACCAACATGTTTTCTGTGTCTGGGCACAGTTTCATGTTGATGAGGTCAAAGGGGTCAGATAGCGACAGTTCACAGTAAAACATTACACTTCCTGTTCTCAGGGGGCGTGGCCTAAGTGATGTCATCATTCGACCATAGGGTATTGTAGGGCAGCCGATGATGATCAATCACAGTAACTTTGGTGCCTCTGTGAGTTTCTGTGTAGGAGATATAGCAGTTTATTTTTTTACGGCGAGTAGGTGAACTTTGACCCCTGCTAACCCCCCTTCAGCATACTCAAAAAACTCACCGTTTTGATAACTTTAGATGGGACATGCCTTATGAACAGACTGACCGAGTTTGAAGCCGATCAATCGAAATCCCTAGGAGGAGTTCGATCAAATACGAAGGCTGTAAACGGCAAAAATGGGGTGAAAATTTGACCTTCAATCCAAAATGGCTGACTTCCTGTGATACTTGCACTATGACATTAATTGTAAATTTTGAGCATCTTGGGGAGCTCTACAAGTGTACCAAATTTCATGTCTCTACGATGAAGTAAGTGAATAGCAAAGGGTCCTTTGAAAATTTCTAGGTGGCGCTATTGAGCCATTTCTTGTGGAATTTTTGCGACGACTTTAAAATACGTAAATTTGAAAACAGGCTTAAGGCCTCCGCCAAGTTTGGTGAGTTTTTGAATATGATAAAGCCCCCAAAAAGCCAATTCATTTGGAGGGAGAATCGTAATAATAATAAGAAACAGTACAAAACAATAGGCCTTCGCAGCGCTTAGCTGCTCGGGCCTAATAATAAACAATAGGAAAACAATAGGCCTTCGCAGCGCTTAGCTGCTCGGGCCTAATAATAAACAATAGGAAAACAATAGGCCTTCGCAGCGCTTAGCTGCTCGGGTAAAAAACGCGATTACCAGTTATTAATTACGCAAAGTGTAGGACTGGGACATATGCTTTTATTTTGAAAGTACCTTTTACTGATATGACGTATACAAAAACAAACCAACCAAAACACAACGTCATCGAAAAGCACGTGTGGACCTTCCGCTTCCCGTACTTCGCTCCTGTCACAGCTCCGCCATTGTTTGACGTTTCTCGTTGCTAACAGAGACGTTACCTAGTAACTCGGCGAATAAATGAAATAGAAACTTCACATTAAGACATGCGTTTGTAGGAAACCAAGCTCAGAGGGCATGAGAGAGGACACAAGCCTCGGAGAGGTACTTTTTTTTCTCTTCGCTTTCTTATGTCACTTCCTTGGCGTTACCGTTGAGTTTGAATACATAAATACATGCACAAATTTTCTCTTTTATGGAGTTTTGTGACCACAAATTGTCTTCAAACTTCTTTTATATAACTTTTAAGTTAACTAAGTGGAGTCGCTGTTATGCTTTTCTGTCGTAGGTCCTGTTTTAGAATAAATATCAGGGCATCTGCTAAGTTTTTAGAGTATACTTTTTGCATAATAAATGAATGCTGGGCGAGAAAGCTGTTTTTGAAGGCTAACAGCTAAATGCTGCAGGTGTTCAGAAAGTAGGAACATAGATGGCATAATAGTGATGGGAAACTAGATGGATGCAATTTTTTCCCATCGTTTTCAACTTTTACTTTTCACAATACATGGGAGATGCAACTTTTGAAATGATTGAAGGCAAGACATTTAGAACAGTTTCTTTTTTTCTGATTGTGAACAACTCGTGAATACAGCCCAAGATCTGTAAATTACAGCTGTGAGTTAGGAGTGCTTGTCAAAAGCTTTGGCTAAAATTGAAGAACCGCATTATGCTATGCGTCTGCTACCACAGAAACTAATATTTACATCTTCTTCATTTCCACTTTTGGAGTTACAGCCAATAAAAATAAAATGTTATTTTCCTTGACACTGATTGGAAAATACAATGCATTTACCCTTAATTGGCTGCTTTCCAAAGCCAATACCATGTTGAGTATTATTGGACCTAGGTATTTCAGCTTCCAAAACTCTGTATTCTTGCAAATATTTCAGATATGTGCTTTGAAAAAATCTATGAAAAAGCAGGTTTTCTGCGAATAATCGAGGTGGGTGTCTGCGTTATCTATCAGCAACATATTTCTGTTTGTGAAAGTGATGATTTTACCTCTAAGTGCAAAATTTTCTAAAATTACCTTGTGGAAGGATGGTGCTACACTTGCCCTATTTTGACTAATCCTGGAAGAAATGACATGAGAGTGGTATGCAGGTTAACATTCTAGCAGGAGAATAACCCTAAATATACCAGAAAAACTAGAATTTAAAGTATATTCATTTTGACACATTGGCACTACAAGAGCACAGACCTAAATTACATAGGTCTTCAAATCCAGACCTTGAGGTTTGGTGTCCTGCAACTTTTAGTTATTGCAGTTTTGACAGTAGAAGATGTCCAGGCCTAATTTTAGAGTCTGGATCAATGTCGGCATTCAGCCAAAATCACTAATAATAAACATACGGCCTAAGACGGAGCTCAGAGACTAATGCTCTCTTTCTCAGTTATGTCTTTTCTACAGCTATAGTGAATACCCTCCCTGACTGTAAAGGACTACACTGTGATCCAGCAATGAAAAATTGCTTGTTTGACGTATCCCTTCTGTGAGCTTTATTACTTTATAGGATCTTTTTCTGCCAGTAAAATAGAAATGTATTGGAATATTTTTATTATTTTCCAGAAAACAAACTGTTGTTTAGTGAAACAAAAAGTTTTTTGTTATATAAGTAGTATTAGAGCATAAATAGTTAGCTTAAAGAATTAATTATATATGTCGACAAGATTTATGCAACATGGTTTACTTCAGTCATGCCAAGACAAATGCAGAAAGAAAACTTTGCCTAATGGAAAAATGTTTTCAGTTACATTTTTTAACCAAATACCTAATCTTAGGAGATAGGAATGGCAGTCTTAGTGAAAAAAAATATATTTTAGTGCATTCAAATCCTCATTCCACTGTGGCTCTTTTCAGTGTCTGTTTCTATTGTTCAGTGAAAGGAAAATATATAAAATATATAAGTGCTGGCTTGAATTTGTGAGACACACATTATGTATTGAGGAAGTGTGATGAGTTCTTTAATGGCAATATGGAAATAATAACAACCATTATTGCACTTATCTCAGTGTTTAGAAGATCAGGCTGTGCACAGAAGAGTGACGAAGCTGTTTCTAAAAATATGGAGGATCATAATTGTAGACACCTCTTCAAAAACACTCATTCCCAGAAAGGCTCATGATGAGCTGCATTTCCTTGGGGAGATTTGAAGGATTACCGAGTCATTAATGGTAACTTAATGCCGCTGATTTATGGCGTGTCATCCAGGTCTGAAGATCTTAGCCCAGTAATGAGCTGAAACACATCTTCCCAGGTATAATCCTTGCTCTCAACTCCATGCTTAGGATAGAGAGGCATCGTTGATAGAAAAAGGTTAATCCTCACATTGATTAAAGGAGGATGCCAATTGTTCTGAGCCTGCTATCAGAAATGCAACCAGAATCTGAGGTAGAGGTGGGAAAATCCTTGCAATTTGCTCTAAATCTGAATAAACAGGTTTACTTGGGTAAAATCATGGACCTGCACAAGTTATTTTTATTTTACAGATTTGTCGCCATATATTTAAGACTTACATCTTGGATTACATCTTGGATGTAAGTCTTAAATATTTTACAATCCCGAACAATGCAGCAAAACTGCTTCTTGCAAACGGAAATCAGTTGTATTAGCACACTGTGCTGCACAAGCTTAAACACACATCAGTTTTGTTTAACTTGAAATCCAAGATGAAGTGAGGCTCTCTGGATTTGTGGAAGGATTCCCATCATTCCTGTCTGTTCCCTTTTAGCAATCCTGTGTGTCAGTGTAAACCTAAAAACAAATATTTGGTGTAGAAAGACTCTTGAGTTCAGTTGTGGATAATTTTTTGCTGCCCTTTTGGGTTGCTTGGTTTACTTCCATTCTTTTCAGATGACCTAATGTTGGACCTTTGGTTCTAATTTATTTTATGTATTAAATAGAAAATGCATTTAGGTTCTAATGGATTAGATAAATCGGGTGGTAAATTCTAATGAAGGACACAGAAGTTGACCACTAAATTCAAATAAAGAATAAAGGTCAAGTACAGTGCTGTGCAATACTTTTTAGATCATTAAAATAAATTTCATTGTGATTCTAATATTTGGGAAATGTCACACACCACCCCCCTGTTAAACATAGTGATGGCAGCATCATACTGTGGGTATGTTTGTATGAGCTGTTTGATGGAATTATATAATCCTTGAAGAAAACTGCAAGTCTTGAAACTGAGACCAAGGTCAGGTATAGCATGACAAAATCCAGAAAGGTTTAGATCAGTTGATGGTTTAGAATGGAAACTCCAAAGCAAAATGCAACTTAAGAGTTTGTTGCAAGACTTCCAAAAAATGGATGTTCAGAGCTGTTCTCCATCCAATCTATCTGAATGTAAGGTACTTTGCCCTGAAGGAGTACATTTCTTGTTAGACTTTCAGCCAGGGTCATCGGAAGCATTTCTGATTTGGGGGACCTAATGCATGGAGCTTTTCTCTCTCCTATTTGGCTCTGACACAAGACCTCTGTTAGGTTCTCATTTTAATTTCTATTGTGGAGTATTTCATTTTGAAATTTCTCTTATTTTGAAAATTATCAACTTCGGCCTCTGTTTTTCCAGCAAAAACTTTTCACACACGTCAGTAGTTCAGTCCTAAATGGAATTTACTGTTTTCAACAGCCTGCACTAGTGATTCACTTTGTTTATGCTTTCAGCATTTAGTGAGTAGATATAGGTAATTAGGAAAACCTGTAGTGGAGTTTTAGTGGTATATTTTCTCTTATCAATCAAGTGTAATGGATTATTTTATGAAGCAATGGAAACAGCACTGGGGGAAATAATATTTTACTGCTAATTAGCATTTATAGATCAACTTTAATTAGAATTTATTTATTTTGTTAGTTTAGTGTGTGATAGACCTTAAATGAAGTATCTTTTATTTCTTTGATTCTTTTTTTATGGCTCATTTGAAGATAATCTATACATAAATAAAAACAGGGGCCATCAAGAAAAAATGAACAGAATCAAGTTGAGAATTAATAACCAAAACGATTGCAGTAGGTTTTTATTTTAGGAATACTGAATAAAAAAATCACAGAAAAAATATATCTCAAAGAAAAATGAGATTGAATGAGCTTCATGAACTGTCAGTTAAAAATAAGGGAACAGGTGAAAGACGAGATGTACAGCACTCTGGAAATGAAAGTAAAGAAGCTGTTTCCAAGGCACTGCTGAACATTTCAGTCTTTTAAGCAGATACAAAGCAATGCTTTTATTCTAAAATACTCACATAAGGTAAATTTAGTTTTTCTGATTAATGTTAAAAGCATAAGCTATTCTTTCCTTTTGCTTTTCTGCACATTATGTTTGATATTTTGACTAGATACACTTAGCAGACATAGATAATAAGCATTTATTCTTTAAATAGTAGGAGTCATCTACTTTATTGGGTTATAATGGGGAGAATGATTCCTAATTCTGCTAAGAAAGAGGTGTAATTTTGTCAGAAGTTACCATTTTTTTAAATCAAAATCCTAATTTTATTTGTTCCACATGTGCTTCATTTTTTTATCCTTTATAAAATGAAGAATGAGGTTCAGAAGTTTACCCGTCTACTCTCACGTTGGACTTATTTAAGCCCTGTTGAGGACAGAAGGACCCAGATGTAACAGGATTGTCAATATTTCTCATGTCAGCATGTAGTGCTTCATTAATCTGTCTGATTGATCCTGCATCAGTGTGTAGTTCAGTGACCTTGCTTTGCACCAAAAGGAGCTGCACCCAGGCCAGTGTTACCCAGTGTGTTGCTCTTCTGATGGATCTGGGCTTGACGTACTGAAAGCTTGGGACAGAGAAGAACGAGGGCACCTCACCTATGAGTTCTGAGTGGATTGTAATGAACATCAGAGGAGGTGGCTTATCCTTTCATGTCATGAACTGTTGCAGAGGCATGAAGTCATTAGCTGTCCACATCCATTTTCCAGGCCAGTTTAAAGTGAGAGTTTTGTCATGGAAATGGGGATAAAAACTGAACCAGTACCTGATAGACCTATTTTATTGGGCCTGGAATGTAACTAATGTTTGCATATTTCCACATCTGTTCTGAATCACTGTATAACTAACTTTAGTTATTTTTTATTAAAAACTTATTAAATGTATTTAATAAGTTCTTGATCAGTTTTATCTCCCTCTGAAATATACTTCACAAAAATGCCGCTGCTTTAAATGATTCATATTAATGACATTTTTCAACTTCAGATTTTCAGAACCACCAAAAGAAGCCATCTCTTTATTGATGTATTTGGTCACTGAAAATGCCATTTCTCTCTGTTGTATTTTTTAACTGCATGGGGCTGGTTTAACAAACCAGAAGGCAGTCATCTGATCTGCAACAGGTTCATTTCACATTTTCATTATTGTGGGTGAACATGCAGAGTTTAAAGCATCCTTCGTTTAGCAGCTGATGACATTTCGTGTTGCTAAACAAATTAACGGTACTGCTGCCTTTTGTGGCAAAGCTTTTACTTCATGTTTTTCAGATAAACACATTTGTTTCCCTTTGGGAAATCTGAACCACCACCTGATAGTAAATATGATAATGTTTTTAAGGCATATCATTATTCTCTTCTTCAGTTAGTGTCTCTGCAATGCTTAACTTGTTTAAGTGTTCACGCTTTCCTTTCTTTGTGTTTCTTCTCTCTCTTGTTGATACATAAATGCCAAAGGCAGCAAATGACTGAAGTATCTATTTTACAACTTTTTCTTAATGCCTGTGGCACACACATTGTTGTAATTTGACATGAAAAGAACTTGCAGTATGTTGAGAGAGGGACAATCTGATCAATATTAGGGATACGCTTTGCTTATGCTGTAAAAGTGCAGAGCTTTGTTTGGGAAACGTGCACACAAGTTGACAAATAGATGTTATTTTTCTGCTTTCTATCTTACCAGACCCATTATACCCGACATGTCGCAATAGCCCATATCTGCAACAATTTCTTAGCTGGAGAGCCAAGTGCCTTGAAAAACAGCTCAGTGAGCACAACAATTTAAATCACTAACCCCATAGTTAAATAGGTAAGAGAAAAAAGTGCAGGAAAAGCATCAAATTTGGCACTTATTTTTTATTATCAACAAATCCAATACATATAAAATGGATCCCAGCCTGTCTGTGGTTCTTTATTGACGGATTGACCTATTCACGGATTTTCAGTGAAATGTAACTCCAAAATATTTGCCAAAAATTTGCCTATTGTCAGCAGTGTTCAAAATAAAAGATAGCTTGTAAAGATGAAATATATAGGAGCTACATGAGATGCTACTAGCTTGTGTTTGCAAAGCAGCCAGACCATGAGTGCCATTATTTTCCCTTGGCACTGATTGGCTGCACCTTCAAGATTGTAGATGTTATCTCATATGGTAGCACTAATCCAGTTTCCACGGTGTGTATTAATGTATGTTAAGATGTATTTGTATTTGGTGTATGAAGTACAAAAATTTTCAGTTATAAGCATTTTTTGAGGGAAGATCAAATATTCACTGATCTTAGCTATAATTCAATATTCTTGTAATCAAATTGGATAAATTCAGTATTCATCACAAAGAATTATATTGGCAGTAAGCCAATGTTACTGCTTGCTTGTATAAATTTTTCCCAATACCTGTTAAGGCTGTCTTAACACTGGTAGGGAAACGTATTGTCTATTCTACAATATATTGTATTTTTAGTCTGTTTTACTCCCAACCAAAATAAAATATTCCGACCCATATCTTATTGTTGTTTTACTGGCTTACACAGTATTTCTTAAAAAAAAGAAAAAAGAGGTATCTCTATTTGCATTTAGTTCACTTGTAATATTACATTAGGAAACAAGAATAAAGTTAGATTCTAACACAGTTTTAGTCAAATATTTTTTGTCATAATCTGAGCCTGGGAAGAGTGTAAAGCTGAACAGCTACAGAATATATGGTAATGTCCAGCCAGTTGATAATTTTATATTGTTTTATTATCTTTTGTTAGATGTCTGTCTTCTTTTCTATCAGAAAAAATTAACAGTTTTAAATGTGAGGCCTATGGCTATTTTGCCCTCAATTTTAATTATAGTACAATTAAAGTAAATAGACATCTCATAGTAGATAAATGAACAAAAGTGAATAACACATTACTTTACCAGAGTTTCACTGTCAGTTTTCTGAATTATTAGATGAGTTGTATTGGCAGGATGTATATTTGCTCTATATGAGGTGTTTGTTGCAGTTATTCACACAATCAGTTAGAAATTACACATATAACTAGTACATCAACTGACAACAAATTGCTGCCAATAGAAACCACTGAAGAAAACCCAGTGAAGCTTAACATGTTCATCCTTGCTTAGAATATATATTTAGTTAGTTACTGATGTTTACCAGCTAAAGTTGGATTCACAGCAATTAAGGCTTATTAATGGATATCCACCTGTGTATGCAGAGAAGCAATTTATATATGTGAAATGATCGATGTTGACCATGTTTCATATGTGAAAAACAATTTCCTTCTGCATCTTAAAGCAGTTCATTAAAATGCATTAACATAACAGGACGCCCACATTTCACCATATGGTCAGTATTTCACCATTTGACAACGAGAGTGTGTGGACTGTGTTTTATGCTCAGAACCCATATCCAGGATATTGTGTCATTGTGCGTCACTGGGATGACTGAATTTTCTTCAAGAATAAATTAAGTGTACAGGTTTATATTATTCTGGGATACATTGTTGAAGCAGTTTGCAGAAAATATTAAGTACTAAAGTTTTACAGAAATTTTTCTATTGACTTCAAACATTATCAAAAACTATTCTTTTTTCAAATGAGATCAGACTTGGTTAATAGCATTTTCCTCATAATAACAGTTATTAATTTTATCTTGCATGAAGTTTATGTTTGTGATGGGTACTCATTGTGCTCTTTTTCTCCGCCCAACATAGATTAGCGATCATTACCATGTTTTTCAAGAGAAACATATTTTCTGCTTCTGTATCAGGTCTTTAATTGATACAATATTTCATTTTAGAGCAAATTAAGATGTTTTCCCCTCTTTTCCTTTTATTTAAGGCCTTCTGTCTCAAGGGCAATTGGCTATTTCTCCCTTTTCCACTTTGTACATTTATA
The DNA here is from genome assembly GCF_027474105.1 of Poeciliopsis prolifica. Taxonomy (NCBI): domain Eukaryota; kingdom Metazoa; phylum Chordata; class Actinopteri; order Cyprinodontiformes; family Poeciliidae; genus Poeciliopsis; species Poeciliopsis prolifica. The sequence goes on from NW_026562381.1 coordinate 375,712, forward strand.
GTTTTGTTCATTTTATACAGGACTTTTGGGAGTGTGAAATCTAGCCTTTTGCCACATGCATTTTGTATCAACCATAAGCTGATTTGTACCTGCTTTGATAATTCAATTCAGTTTATTTATGCAGCACTATTTCTCAATACTAAAGGTATTTTAGAAAAAAAAGTTGTTTCAATTCAGCATCACATCAAATTGTACATTATGTAAGCTCAACCCATTCTGTAAATTAGTTTTTAATGTTTTCTGTCCAAGCAAACTCAGCAGAATTCATCAAGTCACTGATTTGCAGCATTTACCCCTGGATGAGCATAAAGCGATAGTAGACAATCGCTTGTGTTGTCGTTGACTTCATAGCAGTTCCTCATTTCAAGGATGCATTTCACAAAACCTTCTCTTAAAGAAAGTTTCTTTCTTTAAGAGATAGAAACCTCCAGCATAACCTGGCTCAGTACAATGTCAGGAAAACTGTCATAGTGATACTTTTTATACATAACTACTCCCCTTTGATATCTTAGGTTCAGGAAACCATTATGCTGCCATGTTGATTACAGTGTTTTTTTCTCCCTAAGCTTCGATCAATGCACCTGCCTCTGTGACCTTAGGTGACTCTTCAGCTTTTTCTATTAGGAAGTTAGATTTTTATATCTTATATACCAGCATAGTGATGAGATGAGACCTTTAAGTCATAACAAGGAATTAAATAAAATTACCTTGATACTAGATAGGGATTTTAAAAATTGTAAAATAATTGTGTAGATTTAGCTTTATCCTTGGATTAAATTATTATAGTTGTGTAAATCACAAAATTTAGTTTGCATAGTAGCATAATTTATTGTGCTTCCTCATAGTGGTTTTTGTTTAACTTCTGTTTCCTTATTAATTAATTAAAATTCATCTGAAAGACTTAATTCTGTGAACCCTGCAGTTACAACAAAATCACAAAAACCGGCTTAGACAAAAGTCTAGAAGCATATTCTTCATTCTTGTCTGGAGACTTGGAAAAACAAAAAGCAACAAACTAACTACGTCTGCCACTTTGAAGATTAAAATGAGATATTAAATTTTCAAATGTCCTTGCAGTGCACTCACAGTAAATAGATGTAAATGTGCTTCATTGTTTTCACTATGAGGGCATAGCTGTGGGCTTTTTATGGGTTCCCTTTAATTTTAAACACTGACCTGAAGTACAGCACCAATTTTGGCCTCAGGCAATTTGAATTACTGTTGAAAATTGTCTGTACAATAGAATTCATCGCTCCCATTGGTCAGGCATTTTAGTCTAGTTCGATTGCTGCTTTAGGCTAAATCTCTTCATCAGATCTCAATGAACGCTGATTTTGTGTGAAGTCTGCAAAAGGTGTGAAGTAAATTAATTTCATACCTGAATGATTCTGGAGACTGCAATGACATTGATGGGTGGAGAGGTGCTGGATGCGTCTGAAGTTAATTCAGCGCTGGAAGTGGTGTTGTGTTGATAATGCCAAACAGATTTCAGACATGCTTGACCTTTTCAAATACATGAGCTGATCAACATTATGAACTGTTCCCTGGTTTTGTACAAAAGAACCAGTCATCTAAGGTTCCTAAATCCCTTTGGACAGGGCAGTTGTTTTACTAAAAGCCATATTTTTGAAAAAGATAAATGCTACAGTTATTTATAGGGCATCGATGGCAGGTTTTAATCCTATTAATTACGCTAAATACTTAGTTGTGATTAATTTTGCAAGGCTACTATGGCAAGAAGGTGCTTACTCCATTGTTGGATAATATTTCCATTTAAAATTTTTCTTTTATAAAAATATTTTTATCTTTGTTGTTCAGCTTGCGCGTCTATCTCTTTTACTCCCAGTGGTAAATCCCTTGCTGGCCGTCAGCCAGCTCTTCCCCAAACAATAAAAGTTTAAATCACTAGTTCAACAGAAATGCCATGTTATCCTCTTAGATTTCGTTGACAGACTCTCATCTGTCACTGCAGTTTTTTGATGAAAAATTGCTCCTTAGCGGCAAAAACAATCTGAAACGACATCAGCTGGAAAGCCAGGATACAATTCTGGCAGAGCTTTGTCTGACAAAGCCAAGCATTTAGAGCTAAAGGAGCTTACTTGTTTCTGCCCTTAAGAGCAGGTTTTTAAATCAAATATTTGAATTACACTGTAAATCAGTTGTTATCCCTTTCCATTTAGGCCTTTAAAAAAAATAAAATAAAAAAATTATTTAAAACAAAAATATGTGTCATTTTTTCTATAATTGTGTTTTGATACTAAACACACTAATTAATACTGTAATTCAGTTAATTCTGAATCGTTGTGGTGAACCACTTTGAGATATCTCCTGGCATGTTTTTAATGCATCTACAGTACCTTCCCTTTTCACATTTTCCACAAACTGGATTGTATTTGTAGGGACTAACAGAGAGCAGCACATAATCCTTAGATGGAAGGGATCTGATTCTTGCTTTTCAGGGTTTATTTTACATTTGAACGTAATTTGCTTTGCAGTTGTATTCAACAATTGAATGAGTGAAAAATTCTTTTTGTATAATTTAGAGACATAATATTTTCCTCTATTTGACTTCATTCTGTTTGGATGAAGAGAATCTGTAAACGTCAGTTTTCAATTGTTGCTACAGATTCTCAATTTGATTGTTGTCCTTTTTGAAGGTGAACCTCAATCTCAAGCATTTTTTAGTCGATAGCAGCAGTCGTCTCCATTGAAGAGATTTGGTCTATCAGTGGAAAACCAACATGACTTTAATGAGAGTCTTAAAATTAGAGATACATGATATATTGGCATTAACGTTAGCATTGGCTGATGTTTATGTTTAACATTGGAGCTTAAGTAAAAGTGGACAGACCTGACCAACTTTATGTGTGTTTCAGTCTTCGTGAATGTGTTTCGGAAAGGTTGGCTGTGTAGTAATTATTCGGGCATGTGTTAACTGAAGCAAAGGATGTATTCTTTTCCTTTTTCGAAAAAAAAAAGAGAAATATAGAGCCACATATAATATTGGTAATCATTATATGGCACCAGATTTTCATATTAGTGCATCCAAACATGAAATAACGTACAGAGTAAGGAGAGTACGCTGCTCTTGAACCTACTGTAGCAATAGAAGGAAAATAGTGGAGGATTATAGGTTATGCTTCATTTGCTTAGAGTGTGTTGTGCTTTTGCTCAATTCAGAGATTGACTTTTAATTTCTTCCTCTTATGATCCAGGCAGTTTTCCTTCTGAGTCTTAACCTTTAACACTTTGTGAAACAGGTGATGCTGACCTCAGTTTACCTGGAAGATAACTGACAGCTGTTGAGAACGAGGAATAACACAGACTATTAAGAGGTTGGACATTGCTTGGCCTGACCTTCTGATCAATGCACTGCCTTTTAGAGCAGGCAGAACGGAGAGCAGCACTCACTTTTTCCCTCACTAATAAAGATGGCTCAGAGAGTAGCTCCTGCGCTGGACTGCCAATACTTTTAACACCCCCATTGATTCTCATTACTGGTAATGGTTTCTTTGCTAGTCTGAGGCGGACTTTGAAGAGAGTGTGGGTGGAAAGGGGTGTAGTTAAGAGTTTTGGTCAGGAGTTGAGTTATTTTATGACCTCAGTCAGTTGAATTTGCTGAAAAGATCTCAGGTGTCAAAGTGTTGATTCTTCCTGTTATTTTAATATCCAAAGGATGTTTGGGACATTGTTTAGAATTTCATTAACTTAACAAGAAAATCAGTATTTCAGATTTGTCCAATCCTTCCAATGCATTTTTTACACTCCTGAACAGCAGTCATGCCTAATAACTTCACAAGTCTTGTGAAGCAGCTTCACAAGACAATGGACAGATCTACAGTAGCAGGTTGAGTGAATAAAGTGAAAAAGAATTGTTCTAGTTGGAATTCAGAAAAATAAAAATGAGAACACAACAAAAGTCTTATTAAAAAAGAAGAAAAAACATTCCTCTCTTGCTGTTGGTACTTGAGTAGTACATATGTATTTATCTTGAGAAACAGCTGAGTTGTGAGACTTTCTAGAAGAATCATTTTCTCAATTTTTTCTTCTTGCTACAGTATTTTTAATGCCATCTGCTGTGACTGCTTTAGGTCTGGCAGCAAGGGTTACACAAGGTTAGTGTAAGTCCTATTCCTTCAGCAATATAACAGCTGGACCATGTATTGTTATTTTAAGAAGAGTGAAGAACAGCATAGGGCTTTTCTTGGTGCAAAACATGTTTGTTTTTAAATGTTAATAGACATTGACCGCTCACTGGTACCAAGGTACCAAGTTTTTTTTTTAAACTTATAGTTTTAAAACTTGTAAAAAAAATTCCATCAGGGCATTCCAACTGCTTCAGGTTCTTCTAATGAGATGCCAGAGAAAGTACAGACTTTTTCTGTGAGTTTACACAGTAATGCAGAGCTGCCTCTTGACAATCTTTTGCTTTGAACTACTAGTTGGTTGAGCTAAAGAAGATGCTCACACTTTTTCTTAGGTTCATGAAATACAAATTGAACTGGTTGGAAATATTTATATTTGCCAGAAAGAAGAGTAATTGAGTGCCTCCAATCACTCTTCTTTAGGTAAAGCTGTTTAATGATACAATTTTACCCTAGTTGTGAAGCAGCTGACTGATGGCTGGCTACTGGAGCAGATAGTCTGACTAATTAGAAAGCTAAGAAAGGATATTAAATATGCAATGTACACTTTTACCTAAGAACTGACAACACATTTTGTGTTTATTAAAAAACACAAGCTAAGTCAAATTAATACTTTTATTATATTTCAGAGTCTTGTCCTGTAGATTACCTGGGTTTTGGGATTCTTGCATAAAAGCAACTAGGTCATGCTTTTTTCTAAAACAAAAAAGATCTAATCGAATCTAAGTACTTTGATTCTTCTGCGAATGCCTGAAAATTAGCTTTTTTACTGACATTTTTTGCAGAGTATATCTAAGCTATCTGTAAGAAAATGCAGATTTCAGCTGGTTGCATTTAACATTACATGTGTGCTATTACATCAAGCTTTATTAGGTTATTTGACTGAAAGGAATGACTCTTCATAAGGTTTTGTGATTCCTGTAAGCCAGTCTGTTGGTATCAAGGGAACATTGGCTCTAATCATGAAGAAAACTTGACAATATTGTTATTTTGAGAATTCATGATTTGCCTCATTTTGCCTCAGTGAATTTACTGTGCTGCAACACACTGCCTGTGGGATTTTTTTCTCTTCACTCAAATAATCAGGGATTAAGAAGACATCATATTGTCCTCATTTCTGTGGTGCATTAGAGGATTTATTAATGACAATAGCACATAAAAAATATTGCAAATCATTATGTAAGTGGTGGTGTGCTGATGATAAATGCATGTAAGGAAGATGTCCACAAACTGAGCATGTAATGTCCTTGTAACTCCAAGAAGATTCATTGTACTGCAGTTATTTATAGGAGAAATAATTGTTCCTGTGATAGCCTCTTTGACTTAGACTTAGACTTGACTTTATTGATCCCTTGGGAAAACTCCCTCAGGAAATTATAGTTACCAGCAGCTCACAGGCAAAAATGTGGCACATTTTTGCTGAGCAGGTGAGCCACAGGTTATTCTGACAGATCTCAACCTTCCTCAGTTTGCATGCTTGTTGCTCATTGAGCAAGGTGATTCATAACCAGTTTGGAAATGAAGATGACGTTTGTTGCCTTCTTTGGCTCAATAATCTATAGAAATGAGTCTCGAAGCTGATGAAGTACCATATGTGTGTGAAACTGTTTGTGCTGTGTGTTATTGTCTTCCAAAGCAAAATGTTCTTTGTCTAAATGTAGTTCTAACTGCTTTGGTCTCGTCACTCAAATGCTGGGTTGAAGATTTTTGAACTCACAGAAAAAGTCTGTACTTTCTCTGGCATCTCATTAGAAGAACTTCAAAAATCTTATATATTTTAAATATCATCTTTGAATTACAGGGTGAATTTGTTTTGCACATATGAGAAGCTTTTCTATGGCTATCATCTCCATGGCAAGCAAAATCTGTGCTCTTCAAAGCTGAATAATGTTATTTCTTATGGTTCATTAGAGTTGTGTGATATTTTTGCCTGCCATGACCCTGCCTTCTCCTTGTATCTTCCTTTTTTCGTAGTAAGCTGATTTGTTTGAGACATTTTTTTCTGCTGCTGCCCTTGGCCAATGGGTCTGTATTCATAATGAATGATGCAGCTCGTGTACAAGGACCATAAAAGCTCAAGCTAGTTCAAATTATGATGTTTTCCTTCTTCTCTGGTGTCTAAATGTACACTTTCTGCTGTTTTGGATTTCTTATTCTTGGTATAAAACTCTTATGTTGTCTGAGCCTACCTTGACACTACTCTGAGTCTTACTTGAAGCTTTAATCTGAGCTGTTCATGATGTTCTTGTGGTTTTGATTGTGTGGCTCTTATGTCATGCACATAATATGGTACTAAATAAACCTGACTGAGTGATTTTCACCTAATAGTGCCTGACAAGAATGTGCAATATTGCAAATGCTTTCTTTACGTGATGTTTCAGGAGTCTTACATTCAAAGTCTGCTTAAAGATATTCACTTTGGCTGGTTTTTATTACTCTTGATATAGAGCTAAGTGACCAAGATGCTAATGATATATAACAAAGATGTGGCTTTTGAGGAAACCCCAGATTTCTTAAATTATATCCATAAATCCAGTCTTCCAAATTTAATAGTTGATATTTTATTTTGGATTATTGTTTATATCTCATTTCAATTCTGTAAGCCAGAGTACTACTTTTGTTCCCTCTGGACATGGGCAGTCTCAGTAACTTTAAACATTTTCAGTTGAGTTTATTCTGCTTTGTGCTGCGTCTTCAGAAATGGTTCCTCTCATCACAGAGTATAAGGAAATCAGGATGCTTGAGATTAACTTAATGAGCAATTAATGTTGCATTTTATTCAGAACAAATTTCCATATGATTCTCTGTCGACAAAATTACATCCGACTTTAAGTTTGATTTAAGAGATAGGAAGACACACAAAATAAAACCCTTCCATATGTTATTTTCTTTTCAATACACACAGTAGCCATGAGCTATTTTGTGTCCTTGAGACTGAAAACTAACAATTCCTTTACTGCCAATTTCTTTCATAAGTAAATGTCAACAGTGAAAAGAAACTTTCTGAAAAGCACACATTGCTGTCGGGCTGTTTTCTCTTTTGTAGACCCTGATTTACCTCTGTCTTCATGCTGACAATTGTGTACACCTGTTTATTTGAGTTGCTTGACTTGGAAGCCTCCAACTACCTGTTAACCTCATGTGAGTGAGTGTTTCCAGCTTGTCATCTTGGCTAAAGCATGTTCAATAATTACATAAAAATGACAAAAGTCCATTCTATAAGTGTTTATATCTGCAAACTTGGTACTTTGAATATTACATACCACTACGGCTACATGATATCAGAAAAACATGCTTATTTGATCATATTCATGAAAGCAATATGACTCAACATTCATAGACCCCAGAAAATGAATAGTCCATCCAGCTACAGGAAGAAAAATGTAATGTTTTGTTACAGTTTGTACAGTTTTATCACAAAAAAAAGTACTTTATTTTAAAAAGTAACTTCTTATCATCTGCTGCTTTGCCTTTGAAGCAACATATTTGTAGTTACCTAGTGACTTGACAAGCTTATCATCTCCTCACCATTTGAAATCCTTAAAACAATTGCATATATATATATATAATATATATATATATGTGTGTGTGTGTGTGTGTGTGTGTGTGTGTGTGTGTGTGTGTGTGTGTGTGTGTGTGTGTGTGTATGTGTATATTTTATAATTTGGTGCTATATAAATAAAAGAATGAAGACTGTCCTTTTGTTTTCTATGGATTATTTTCTATTCCAGTCTGATCATGACATCCCTTTCATTTCAAATTTAATGAAGAAATGAATGCTGCAGAATTCAATGAAAGATCAAGCTTTCTCATGAGGGGCATATACCTGAGGTTTAAAACTTATTTCAAATTAGCAGTAACATACTTCACTGTTTTCTACCATTAAAGCAACTCCACAAAGCCTCTCTCTCCTGATGAGAGAAAAGGAGAAAAAGAAATCATGTTCAATAAAATGTGTGGGTGTTGGAAATAGAGCATTGAAGTATGTGTAGGTGCTTTAAAAGCTGTTCCAGCCTACCAGTAATTCAACCCCCAGACTTCTCTTTAAAAATACAAAAGGCTGGAGGCAGACATGAGTTCAAGATTTTATAATTACTAACAACTGTCAACAAACTGCTGCTCTGGAAATGGTTGGGGATAAAAAATGAGTGAGTCTAATGATTTGTTTATTGACCTTAGTAGTAACAATAATACTGCTCAGAATACATAACTTTAGAAAATAAGAAGCAGATGCACAAAGATGCTTACAGGTCCTAAATGTTTATAAACCCAAGTTTCCTAGTGCTTCTGAATCGGAAACAAGGCTCAAAGACAGGTCTGCTCCCAAATGAGAACTCAAGGAAGCAGTGTTACTATGTGATAACACGCTTTACCTACATGATATGTTTTATGCAAATTATGAAGAAAAAGGGGGTGTACAAAGCTGGAGGTAGTTCAGGCAGGTAAAAAGACAAAATGCTCCTGGTATTATTAGAAAAAAGAGGTCAAGAAGTCAATCCTGTCTGCAAATTATTTTTGCCTGATGTTTTTTACAAACAACTTTTTGATTAAATTAAATTAGAGGAATCTCTAATTTTGTTCAGGTAATTTTAAAATATTTTAAAATATTTATTATACAGAGTTATTATATAGTTGTTGAAGTGGCGAATAACAAAAAATCCCATTTACCATCATACATGAGCACAAATTTAAAGATTCCTTGCATACATATTTCTCTAATAGCACCACAAAATCAGTGGTTTGATTGCAAAGTTAATAATAATAAAACAATGAAATCACAAAAACAATTGTGCAATCCTCGAGGGAATGATTTATGATGTCCTTGGAACTGTCAAAACTTTGAGCTCTCATACAAGAGAAAAATATAATGTTAGTAAGTGAACAAAAACAGCCCAAAGTTTCAGGAATGTAACACTAATTTACATTACTCAGCAGAAAGAGACACTTATTTCTGACTGTCATGAAACAGAGAGGATAATACCAAACTTGCATGAAATTGAGCTTCCCTAATCTGTAGGCTTTACATTGACATGTCTTTAACTGGATTATTGCTTAATAATGTATTTCTGAGGTTACCAACTAAAAATATGAAATATTAACCAACAAATGGGTTACAAATACTTACAAATCATAGTAAGCTCAGTGCAATATTTATAACACACTAATAAGGCATGCTGTGGAAAAACTCTAAGGAGACGTTCTTGTCTTTTTATGTCATTATGAAAGAACGTTTGTTCTTCAAAGTGTTAAAAAGTATCAGTAGAAACTAAAGCAAGAAAAGGTAATAAAATAAATACAATTCTGAAAATAAAATCTGTGAGTTCAGGAGGCTGCACAAGGTCTAGGGACTTGGAAAGATGAAAAGGAGTTTACTCTTTATGGGTCAACAATAGCATCCCGTGAAGAGAACCAAATACTCAGGAGAAATGCTCACTGTTTTATGTTACAACTGGTTGCACATTCAGGTCACTTCTAATTCAAAATACATGTGATATATATATACATTCTTATGCTCATATAAAGAAACAAGTCAACATTATTTTTAAGAAGGAAATAGCAGTAACAGTCTATATAACTGGAAAAAAAAAATATTACAAAGAGGAAAGTGGTTAGTTGCATTTAGAACTTTGGAAGTACTCCAAAGAAGCCTGTAGATTGACCTTATTTCACGCAGATGCCATCTGATCCTGTCGTGGTGGCATCTAGTCACTCTGTACTCCAATTGAGCATCTTTGTTTTTTGTTTGCTTTTCCTCTGCCAATCACAGCAATCTTCGTGGCTTTACTGCTGCTGGAGGCAGCGACTGTCAAACAGTGCTGTTCCCATATGGGGAGTTTAAATGGTCCGTAAAATGTTTAGGTGGGTTGTTAAGTGTCAATGTGACATCCAAGTGAATGTCAGCACACAGGTGTTCCCTGAATAGCACATTTGTTGAAAGACAGGGCTGCCTATTTTCTCTTTCTGTCTTCACAATGCTAAGTATGGCTAATTAGAGTTGACTATATGTACATATGTTGCATTTTTCAATTTCAATAGATTTATCTCATAAAATGATACTTGAGCAGTGAAACATCAAGAAAAAATTATTGTTACAGAGGACACTGTCATTAATTGCCTTTCCATAGGAAACTTTGCACTGGCCCTTTTGATCCTCATCTCTCTGCCTCTGGGCACAGGGTGTAAATTATTGTCCTATAAATAGGTTTCCAGTCTGGTTACACCAGGTGGTCTAATCTGCTAGTTCCACGTCTTGCTCCTTGCTCAGGAAGGTGGTGAAGTGATTATTTGTCTACATTAACACTGGCTCCAGTTCCACAGATGGGCATGTTGTTTCACATTGACAAAGGTGACAACCTAGTTTATTTTTACATTTCACACCACCATAAAAGGAAAGGTGTCAAACAGGGCTCCCATTCATTCTTGAAAAGGCAAAGAAGTTCTGAAATTAGTTTTTTTGTTTTTTGTTCCAGCTCTGGATAGACTTATGGCCAAGGAAATGTATTTTTCTGAAATAAAAGTCTTAATCTTCAAATTAATTATTTTAATTATTTGCAGTCAAATGTCTTTTGACACATGCACTGCTTATTAATATAACCTTTTGTATGAACACAAAGTTTAGCTATCTTGCTTATTATTCATTAAATAGGATTGCATAATGTAACTGCCAATATAACAATATTTGCAAAATATAAACTTGTATTTTCCTTGCAAATATAATGTTTAGCCCATTGGACTGTATTTTCAGCAAATATTTACACTGGGTGATGCTGTAAATTGCTTTACATTTTCAGAAAATGTATTGTTTGATGCCTGAAAATTTCTCCAAGATTTCAGGCATTGAAACAAAAGCTCATTTTGTTATATCTCCTTTGTTTATTTTTTTATTTTTATTTTTTTCAATAATTTAACAAAATAATTTAATGGTCCCTGTATATTTAGGTTTTGCAGTTTTATTATTGGGTTAGGATAATTGAAATATTCTTTTAGAGGAGGTTTTAACTATATATATAATCCTAAAAAAGCAAACTTTCATGCAGTTACTTTTTGTATATAAATAGTGTTTTTGCTAGTTTGCCATCACAGTCTAAATCATCCCACTCATTCTGTCGAGTTGTGTGTGTGGGGTCTGTCTACCTCGCAGCTACTCCCATCATCGCTTTTCTCCCTGTCTTCAGTTATTTCCTATCAGAGATGCCAACGTGTCACCAGGAGCACTAAAGTCTAATGGCTATGGAAACATTTTCTGGGACACCTGCAGCAGACCTGAAGCCTGCAAGTCTGCTGAGAGAACAGAGGGAGGTTTATCTGGGCTGGCAGGCCTCGCCTTCAATGCCTTGCCAATAGAAACAGTTGCACATAACTTGGTGCTTCACAGCCAGATAAGGCCTGCAGACAAAGAAGCACTGCTGCTAAGCTGTGCTCAATACGACTGAGGGAGAAAATAAGATATATGCCTAATAACTCATTTCACTTTGTTCTAGTTACATGTTTCACTTTCTGGCTTTAAGTTGAGAGCTTTTATCTTGTGTGAATGACAAGGGTCAAAGTGCAAGTAATTCAGGGCAAAAAATTTAAGTAAGTCAGGAAAGCTGGTTTGAATTGTCACTTTTTACTAAACTTGGACTGTGGAAAAATAGAGCAGAGAAGAAAACGTTGGACCTAGAACTAGATGACAGTGATATAGTATAATAGACAAAAATGAAATATGTCCTCAAACCCTCCAGTTTCAATGCATATGTTTTAGCTCTGTTGAACATTTTTCCAAGTTTTTCTGGTGCAGGTTTTAGTTTTCCTCCTAGAAAACTTGACTAACACTGAAATAATATATTTTACTTTTTTGTTTGTTACTTGTAAAGTGGTGTCTTGTTATAATTAGATAATACTATTTTTTTTCATGAGTGTTGTCATCCTTTGGCAGGCCAAAAGGTGGAGAATTGTTGTAGTCTACTCTGCAAAATATAAAAGCAAGTCTTAAAATTGTTATAAGTTGGATAATCACAGTCAATCTCTGACAATGTCTTTTATATGATTAAGTTAATTCTTGGTGACATTTTAATGTTTTTTGAAAAGTAAAAGTACATTTTCATTTATTTAACACTAAAGTCTTTATGTGTTTGGCATACTTATTTGACTCAGAATTAAGGCAGCTGTCTTTTGTTGCCCACAAAAAACATCCAAAGACAAAGGAAAACCTAACATACCCCCATGGAGACTTGGCCAAAACTGTTCGATAGATTGCCAATATGTACACAGAGTTGTTGTCTGGTACTAGTACCAAATTAAAATAGTAAGAACATGACAGTAGTGGGAACTAAAAAGTTAGAAGGCAGACTTTCAGTTCCTGTAATTGCCAATAAATTTTTAACATCTTTGCTTTGCATAGACTATGACACTTTCTTTTGATTGCTTTTTTTGGAGTTTATTAGGTTTTTCTTTGTGTTTTTGGCATTATGATTTTAGATTATAAAATCAGTGTTGTTTCATTACCTACATTGAATCACACTCTATCATAACATGCCCGGGCCACACAGTCTGTCACCAATACTAATAAAAATGGATGGCTACACTAACACCCATATTTGAGAATGATGAGAATAACCTGAGATAGAAGAGGTCCATCCTGTTTGTCAAAGTTTCTTATGTTTACATGTTTTGATCTTCTGCTTTTCTCTGTAGATTGTGTTCTATTTTTCATGGCTAATAAATTTAAGTAATGATTATAAATTGAGTGTTTTTACATCTGAGCATGATGTTTATCTAACCAAACACCTTCTGGATTATATTTAACTTTAATGGATAGAGACAGTGTTAATTATCTACCGTATATAGTAACACAGGAGCTTCAGCTTTATTAGACTGTGAGGTTTTTTAAAGCTTAAGCACACAAAGAGCCAGCAATTTACTCAGATACCTTAAAGGAAACTCATTTGGCACGCATCATCTAATGCGACTAAAGTATTTGCCTAGAGCAGTTGGAGGGAATAAAAGCATTCAGATGATTCAGTTTTTTTATTTGTTATTTATTGTGTGTGTTGGCATAAACGTTTCTGCTTGTTTGGCAAGAAATTAACTTTGTCACAGTGGCCCTACACACAAAAGGCAAGCAGGAACTGCTGAGCTTAATGTTACGCTGTAGGGACAGTGAAGTTATTTTGCTTCGTTAGAAAACTTGACAGTTTTGGCTGATCCAGAGTTCAGAAACCTATCAATCAATAGGGCCAAACAGAGATAAAGAGTCAAATAATATGTTACACTGCCTAGCAGTAAAAAAACTAATCATGCTCATTCATTTGAAGAACAATAATTATATAACTTTAGGATATTGATGTTGCTATTTCAGTTGCAGTAGTTCAGTAGACATACATGAGAGCGGGTGTAAAACTGATGCATCAATTTGCATGTGGAACACAGACGGTCTTACACTCCACTTGTCTGCAAAGTTAGTAGCCAACTTCTTCGGTCTGACTTCTGAACATATCTAATGGAAAATTTACAAATCTATTAAAGTATTCACACAATTATAGTTTTAAAGCGTTCACCTTCAATTACTTCTCCGTAGTCTACTTTTACTTGACTTTCTACATAACTAGCTGTAACAATTCACTATTTATTTTTATTTATAAGAATATCTGACTCTAAACAAAGTAAAACATTTAAAATTGCAGAGGAAAATCTCACACTGAAAAATTGTGTTTCTTGGCAGAAGTACTGCCTGACAAAGTCAGTTCCTTTTTGCCAATGACCATCAGGATGGATACGGACCTAAATTTAATTCACTTTCATACAGAGTGAGGATGTTTAGGGAATTATGTTCAATGGTCCTTTTCCACTAGCACCAGCGTGGCTCAATTTGCCTCGTCTCAAAATTGTTCAGCTGGTTTTCTATTTCATCTTAGTAACATCTCTAATGGGTGGAGTTGTAGTTACAGAGCTACACCAGAGTCCACAAAGTAGCAAAACATGGTCTGTGTTTGCATTCTAGAGAAGTGCAAGAGAGTCTAATGCAACCAGTGACACCTTTCTATCGCTAACTGCGACCGCAGATCTTACATCTCGTTTTTCAGTCGTACTTGACATTTTTTGAGATTCTGCAAAGTAAGTTCTGAAAAGGGGCCTGGTAGCATGTAAACTTTATAACAGGGTAATGCTGAGTCAAGTCGTGCTGAATAGGCACTAATGGAAAAAGGCCATTACTGGCGCAGGACTGCAGAAAGGGCCATCTTTGGGTCAACGAGTCTCTGTAACAACCATTCAATGATCTCTGCATGCCAACTGGCTGCTTGAAAGTGATGCCAGAGAACCGTAAAAAAGACGTAATTATGTCAAGTTTACTAATTGCTTTTATGGCCGTATCTTAGCTTTTCAGGCAATATACACACCCTGGTTAGGAGAAACAAAGACTCAATATGAGCAGAAGCATCTCGTCCCTGCTGCTAATTTAGTGGGCATAAATGGGGGATCTGTGTTTCTCTCCTCAAGGCCTTGTGAACCTTCTTGAAGTACTCAAGTATCACGCTTGAGCCTTTTAATCTGAGTTAATTTCCTCAAACAATCTGGTTCCTTTGGACTGAAAGCTCATCTACACTACTATGATCACAAAAACCCAACTCTGGTTCAGCTAAGCAGTTGTGTGTCTTTTCTCTTGGGCACTAACTGTCTTCTGTTCTGAGTGGGAAAGAAAACAGGCTTTCCAGCAATCCACAGAGAGGAACTGATGTCTCCTATATGTATGATTTATGGACATACAGTACATTTGATCTTTTCTCAGTGTCTATGTAACCTTCAGCAGTATGGTGGTCTCTTTCCCTGTATTTCTTTTTTTTCCTGTTATTCTGGATTTGGTTCATATATAATTAGCAACACACTGATGACTCACTGTGTATGTATATTCAATGTGTATGTAATATTTAATGTACAAAGAGTATATTTAAGCCATAAATTCATAATCAATTGTCTTGTAAAAAAAAAATCAACTAATTTAAGCATTCTTCCTAAGACTAATGTCATGTTTTATCCATTAATGTGTATTAGGTCTATTGCATTGATCCAGAAATATGTTTTTTTTTCTTACCTCGAGTATCTAGACTCGAGGTAAGAAAGGCAGTTCTTTGATTAAATATTAATAGGACTTGCCATATACCCTTGCTGCTCATTTACACCCTTTCTGCTGATTTTGGGCAGCTTGATTTGATAGTCCTCCAAATGAGCTGCTATTGTAACTGCACAATTATTTTCCAGCCAGTTTAGTTTGATTTTGAAAGAGCAGCGTAAAAGTGAGGGAAAGAAAATACAGTGAAATATTTCAGCATTCACTGGCCAATCAATCCTCGCCCCCCACGAATATAGCATAACCTGGTGGGAAATCAAATATGTCAGACGTACTCTCTAAAAATACAAATCAGTGAATTGGTGGGTTTTTCGCAAAAAATAATCAGCAAACAAGTGAATCTGAACTTTAAATAGAGTCCATTGTAATCCGAGGTCTTCCGTCATAAAATAAAATTTAATGAGATATTCTCACTGGCCTCTCTGGGTAATTTATTGTAATTTTTTACTAGAAGAGTATAGATAAACAGCTGAGTGATTTTGAAAATTAACTTATTGAAATGTTTGGGTTCTTAGCAACATTCAGAGACCTGGTAAAAGTAGAAGTCTCACCATATGATTAAGAGTGAAAACATTTAGCTGTTTAGTCTCTCTGCTGGCAAAAATACATGCAGGATTTACAAAAAGGATTTACAACTGGCAGCTACAACAAACCACCTTCAAATTTTTCAGCAACGACAGGTTCATTAATATCTTTGCTGTAGGGAAATATGGTACTCCATTATGAAACTCAGGTCTCTGTGGATCTATGAATACCTAAAAGAGACTCTTTGCTGCACTGGTTTTTACTAAATCTGCATAAGTCAACCTTATATATATGCATTTACTATTTTTAGAATTACAGCAGTCTAACTAACAAGGCAGTGCATTATTACTGACTTTAATGGTTTAAGATCAGTGGATAAGCTTTTGAACGTAACCTCATTTTCAACACAATTACCTGACTGGTCAAGATTGCAGACGCATTGCTTATAATGAAGTGCATAACCTTATGTAACTTAATCAACCATGATGATACTAAGTGGAATATGTGGGAATTAGTATTCACTGTGTGTCAATATGAATTATTTATACTTTCCTTTCAAGGTAAAGTAAGCATTAATGCATGACTACCTTCCTTTTCAAACACCTTTAGAATATTAATAAGCAAAAACTGGTAATTTTGATGTATTTAACGCCTAATGAGTGAGAGAGATCTGGTTTAGCCTCTATGGCAGAATATCAGATTAGTAAACAAAAAGAAAAACAAACTATAAAGCTCTGTTTTTATTAACAGAGTCCATTTTATTAACAGCTCTTCTTTCTATTAAAAACGCAGTTGGCTATTCCTTTTTTTTTAACTCACATCTGACCATAAACACTCTTCGTCCACAAAAACCAAATGACTTTAGAAAAGAAAAGTTCTCATTGTTTTATTGTTGTTTGAAGCTAACCGATACTTCCAGTTCAGGCAGGAATATATCAGTGCTCCAGCCTCGCAGTGCACTCAGTAGATGTGCCTCCTACATTTTGGCCCTGACTTAATACTTTGTGACAAGGAGAGCCGAGTCCCATCTTCCTTTCACATCATCCAGCTCTGCCTTTTTAAACCTGTATTTGCTATACTTCTTGTAACTCAGCACTCTGTTTTTTCTATTTTGTTTTGTTTTTTGCAGCTGTTGCCAGTGACCTAGGTTGCCTATGTTTAAACTGAGAAATTTTTATGTGTTTTTGATTAAAAACAAGTTTATGTAGTATTTATGAAGGGTGATTTTTGAAGCCACCAAAGATTTCACAGGATGTAAATTTGAGATAATTAGGAAGACCTTAAAAAATACACAATTATGCTCCTCCTCATATATTTCTAATGTTCAGTCATTTACTCTTATTATCATCAATATCCTAGTTTGGCAAACTTAATTAACATGATACCCTTGTATTATCTGCTTCTGGTTGCCCTTAAACTTTGTTCTCAAAGGAAAATGAGTCATGTGAAAGAAAGTTCAGTCCGAATTTAGCTAGCTAAACATTTTTCTCTGACTCTTGTCTTTAATATTAAATCTTGAGTAGTTTCCTTTTTTTCAACAAAATTCAGTCATTAACAAATGATATCCCAAACCAAAGCTCACAAGAACTGTGAACAAGTGGGAAAAATAATGTCCCCAACTTCCTCGGTTGGCCATGAATGCAAAGACGGCACGTGTCTACTGCTGCTGAACAGCACTCACTGGCTTCCAGCCCACTCATAAATTACAAAGCAAAGTCTCTTCCAAGACCGCCTTCAGTGAAACAGTTCATTGAGTAAGGCTGGTTCCTTTGTGCACACCAGCTGCCAGTTAATAAACTTTTTTGATCAAGACTTTGTTTTGAAAGTAAGATTTAAAAATTAGACTTTTTGGATAGACAGAGTAGGTGCAAAATGGATGAAAAGAAAATGAGTCAGAGATGGGGATCAAGTTTAACGATGCCTACAGCATTGCAAAAGAAGAACTTCCCTTCATTAAGTTCAAATCTGAAATAATTCTTTAAAAAATAGCTTGGGCATAGTGAAATGTTCAGTTTGGTATTTTCATGAGATGAAAAACCCTTAAAACATTTGCTCTTATAATTTGGTTTTCTTTTATCTCACCATTCCATTTGTTTATTTTATTTCAAGGATTTTTACATGTAAACAATTCATATATATATATATATATATATATATATATATATATATATATATATATATATATATATATATATATATATATATATATATATATATATATATATATATATATATACTTTCAAAAAAGTATGTATGTATCAAAATGAGAAAGAAGACAGTTTGATGAGGAACATTTAATAATCATTCTAAACCCATTTTTATCATAAGTTGTTTTTGAATCATTCTGAAAATTTAAGATACTAAAAATGCTTTTTAGTTGATCCATAATTGAGCCACCCTTAGAGTGAAGTGTAGTGGGATTCAGTTTGTCCTCCATGCGTTTGCCCGGTTCTTATTACAGCTGCTGAAGGTAAATGAGCCATTAACTCAGAAGTAAGTAAGCATACCCAAATCACTGGAAAAAGCTGCTATTGCCATCCTTGCATCTCCTTTACTGCTTGTGGTAAGAAATGCAGACTTTACTCGATTTGGAAGAGCGAAAAAATCGTATTGAAAAAAATTATAGAGACACAGTCAGGCCTTTTCAACAATTTCTTACACTTACAAACTGTAATAGGTGACCAAACATATCTGATATATTAGAAAAAAGTGGCAATAACACAGCAGTGGTTTTTTATTCCTTTTACTATCAGTGGGAAAGCTGTTAGGACCTGAATTACTTCCCTTGTGGCCTTTCCTCTGGAATGTGGCATTGCATCAATATTTTGTTTGCTACCAGCCAGAAAAAAGTTTTCACTATTGAATCAGTAACTTGCAGCACTGGCCTGTTTTACGTTATATACAATTCACTCTTTAGGACATTGTAAAGGAAAAGAAGAAAATAGAAATATATATATTTGTTTGGGAATTTAGGTGTGCCTGCATCAAAGTGAAAGGTACACAGAATAATTTATATTCATGCTGAAGTAGGAAGGATCTCTTTTCTCCACCATGGGTGCCATAGTCTGTCGCTGAAGGAGTGGTCTGCTCTGACCCTTCCTGGAAAGCACATCAGTATAGTGAGTCCAGTCAATTGAGAAAATGTTAGCATCCTTTTCAGACTTACCAAATATAAACAAGTAGCTGTCTGTACTTGTCTTACAAACTCTGTTGGAATGTTTTTAATTTGGACATTTCTACAAGCCAATCTCAAATTTAGAAATCTCACATTTTACAATTTTTTTATTTTATAATTGTTGTTTACAATATACACACACTGTTAGACATTTTTTGAAATATCCTATCATTATCTGTCCCTAATTCTACAGTTAGAACAGTTTTGTAAAATAAATGAAACTTTACACTGTACCTGCATGCTTAAACATATTAGTCAGTTCATCCTGCTTATTCATGTCAAATCAATGCATATCTTGCACAATAGCAAATTTTACACAGTAACAAATTTTGCTTGATGATAAATTGTTTGAGAAGTTAATGTGATAAACAATAATATTGTTGCTTTGAGTCTAGTTTTAAGTAATATAATGGCATAGGCAAAATAATAATGCAAGAACACATTCTAAAAGATCCCTAAACATTACATTTTAATGAACACTTAACACTGACATACTTTTTTAAATATCCAAAATAAATAAACAACACAACAAATAAAATTAATTTAGAAGTCTTTGTAAATAAAATTGTCCTTCAAAAAAGGGCTAGTTGAAACCAAAGCACCAAATCATCCAACTTTTGGTAGAAAGAGAGACACAAAAAGACATAAACGATACATCATTCCAGTGGAAATTATTGACTCTTTTAATTTATCATGCAATTAATTCATTTATTGATTATTGGGACAGATATTGAACATTAGTTCATTTTTCTTGGTTGTTTAGACTTTCTGATGTACTGCAGTGTTGAGTAATAAATGCAAAATCTCATGCAAATGTCATTATTACTGTGATTTCTAAAGACTCAAATTACACAATACTGTGCTTCCGTTGACTGGTTGTGATTAAAATTTTTAATAAGCATACTCTTATGAAATATAAAAGATTAAGTTATACTTATATTCTTGCACACACAAGCTTATATTTGCCAATTAAAAACAGTAAAATTGTTAATGGTTTTATTTCTGAATCCATAGTGCAACAATTGTTTCATGTTAGGCATTCATATCTTGGTTGTTCTGCACATAAATTTTTCTTTTTTCCTGTCTCTGGATGATAAAAATTGGGACTGTGTTGCTCCTCTGGCTATGTCTGTTAACATTGTGGAAAATTGTTTTCTTGCACAGCATCAGGGTTTTCAGTGTGAGACATGTCTAAGTGATGGGAGGGATGAATCCCACTTGTAACCAGCTATTTCTCTTTGATCATTATTTGCCAGAAAACTGTCTTCTTCGCTCTTTCTGCCCTCTCGTTGCCCTATCTTTGCCCTGTGGCTGTTTTGTATTGCTCAAGTTTTCTAACTCCTTATTTCTAACATTGTCAGTTGTGAAATTAGCTTTTATATAGAGTATATAATTTTAACACAATTGCTCAAGTGGCCAGTCTGAAGTCTGAAATGGTATAAAAATAATTCATAGACACTTGTTTTGTTGTTGTTTTAGTCAGCCAAAGAGGAATGGAGAGAACATCATCAGGTTCTAGTTGACATATAATAATTTGAGCATTTATGACAAAGAGAGCACTAACAGGACCGTGAGGAAGTGCAACCAGCAGCCACAGATGAACGCTTAATGACCGAAAACAAGTAATGTGTTTCTGTGCAATGATTTAAAAAAAAAAAGGGTTTAATTACTTCTACATAATATCCTCACACATTGATGCGCAGTGGTGCCGCCCTCTCTTCAGTATGTTGTTTCCCTGTGTGTAGGAAGATTTGACAGATTGTCATTTCTCCAACATGTCAGCAGAGGCTCATTAACGAACATATTGTGCCACGAGATAATGTGTTTGTGGCGTGGGAGCATATTTGCCTGCCTTTTTGTAAGGATACTGTGCGGTTTTAAGCAGTAAATGATTTAAATAGGCTGATCCAGCTTGCTGGTGTTGCAATAAGTTAAACAGAATATCCCAGATACAGACATGTAATGTTGTTTTTGTGCAGTAAAACGTGCAGAGGTTTCACCTCAGTCTAACTCAGTATAGCCTGTAGGACTTTGTAACCAATCAATGAGTTTTAACTACACAAATGTCTAAATCAAGCTTTTTTCCCCTTTCTATCCAAGTTAAGCTTGATATAAGTCATAATCTGATACTTAGAAGTAAGTTAATGTGAATAAAATTAATGTGTTTTTGTTGCCTTGAATATATGTACTTTGTACTTTGATGGTGTTGCTGCAAAAAAGACTTCCGGACCGTTTCTCAGTTGTGCAAAACGGTCTGCTCAGAACCCCGTGTCCTTCACTTTCCCTTCATATTCTTTGCATTATCACTCAGATTTACGTGGGCGAGCCTCTTGTCTGTTTCCCATACATTAAAGTCTGACTGATGTGCTTTGATGTGTTAAATCTACTGATCCTCTTCGAAAAGCACTGAACTCAGTATGCAGTGTGGCTAACCAATGATATCAACCAAAAATTACAATTCTAAGTGAAGTTAATTGTACTATCATATGAAATGGCTCACAAATTGCAGACAATTTTACTCTATAAAGGTAGAATATTTTCATTTTGATTGAAATGAGTTTTATAACACTTGCAATTTTTGTTCTTCCAGAAAAATTATTTTCTTTTCAGATGTTTTTCAATTCTAGCCAAGTGCTTAAACTGCAGAGACATATTTAAATTCACAGCCTAAGATGAAGCTGTCACAAAGGCTTTACAAATAGCTTGTATTGCAGATATTAAAACTATCTATGCATAAAACCTTTGTTCATATTAAAGCAGTACGGCAGCCAGTTGGAAAAGATTGAAGTTCTGCCTTTAATCAGTGACCCTGATACTGAGCAAAAAAAGGCCTTGGTCATAACTCTTGAGACTGGAAAACCTCACCAGGCTCTATTGTTTCATCATTTCCCTTATCACAGCTTTTTTAAGCAGACGTATCAGTAGGATTAACAATGCTGTAAAGGCTTCTTTCATGAATGCATGTTGACTGTGAGTTATACGTCATATGGTGTGTTTTACTGTATATATTAATATAATAAAAACATCTCAAGACTCATAAGTCTGCCTGTATGTTCAAATAAAATGCATATCTGGGCAGAAAATACCCATTAAAGACTGGATGGGGTCTTGAAACTGGTCTTGTGCTGTTTTTTCCTGGTCTTGACCTTTCCGGATCCAGCCGAATAAGAATTATTAATTTAATACCAAGAAGTAGTAGTAGTAGTTTTAGATCAAAAATTATTTTTTTCCATTAATTATTGCATTTTATGGCGTACAAAAGACCCAATGTGCTGAAATATTAGCCAAACTTTAAACATCCTGCCTTGGTCTTGGTCTTCATGCCTGGCAAAGACTTAAGAAGATTGAAAGATGTGAATCTTTGCTGATTCACAAATTAAGTATTGCTTCTGACAGGTCATGGTTGGTCAGTTAACTCACTCATTGATTTACTGGAGATAGCAACCTTGTACAATACAAAGATGGAGGTGTGCAGGTGATGGATGGATACCTGCACAAAGTGCCAGTTCCTAACACCATTCTTGGTCAAAATGCGCAGGACATTTCAGATGTTAACACTGTTATTGCCTTCATGGATAAAATTCTTCATTTGAAAATCTGAGTGCAAACAATCCACCCTCATTCTAATAGAGGGCTGCTTAATCTGAATCTCTGGGTGACACACTGCAGCCAGAGTCGTATCCCTTACCATAGGGCATCCACCTGGGAAACCTCCATCTTTTCCTTAATGAGACAAGAACGCAATAGGTAAGCCCTCTCTTACTTCTTTCCCCTAACTAAAGACTTCATCAGAGTGTGAAAAAGTCTAGTCGCTCTCTACAAAAATAGCTTCAGAGCCAATTAGGTGGATTGAATTGAATTCTTACAGAAAATTGCATTCCTGCTTTATGTGCAAGAAACAATGGTGCTGCAGGGCTTAATTTCTATGTATGGAATCTTGGATTTGATATACAGTTAAGCCACAACTATTCATATGCTTGGCATATTTAGATTTAAAGTAATATTTTAATTTACCAACAATAATCAAAACTTGAATCCAAGAGTCGGTGGGAAGAGCTGAAGATTATGGAGATGATAAAGAGGCCGTCCAGTGTCAAATAGTTGGAGCTCATAAACAATAATATATTGTCAAAACACCAGAAGGAATAAGCAAACTGGTCTTCAGTTGGGTTTGATTTCTGTAATACTAATAAAGATGTTAGAATTTTAATTAGAAAAAGGCTTCTTTTATATTTTATAATAATTTATAAGATGTTTGTCTCTTTTTTATCATAAATAATTTTTTTCTTGAATAAAAAACATCTTAATCGGAATCGTTTACACACATAATTTTTCTATGAAGACCCCAGCTGTCTGAACTTTTTGCACAAGCTTGTGTTGTTACGTCTTCCTTAAGTCAGCTGGTTTTCTGCCTTAAACTGCTGATAAATGAACCATGAACTGGTCCTTTCATCTACCTAACACAGGTTGCACACAGGAAGAGGTTGGTGCTCTTATGCAGTTTGGTCACAGTGCATGAGGAAATTACGAGGATCTTGTCCAGTCTCCATGGTAAGGCCCCATTATCCCTGAAAAGATTACTCACTTCCTTGGACCTACAGTCATGTAGACAGATAATAAATCATTTAAAGCATGTGCCTTCAAGACTCTACTAAAGACAAACAGGTCCAGAAAAAATATAGCTTCTGAGATTTTGAGGATGCACAAACCTTGCGCCAAGATAAGCTGAGAATTTCTCTTGGTGGCGTCTGTAAGTTCCTCCTGATAAATACCTCTGCATAATGCCTTAAGATGAATTAATTTCTGTACACATGTAGTTGACAAATTTGGACGATTTGTCAAAAGTAGTATCCTAATCCCCCCATTTTGTTTCCCATGATCTGAAAAAAAAAAAAAGCCCGTAGGCTGAGGGATGGAAACAGGAAATTAAAGACATCAGTGAACTGCTTGTGAAATACTGATTACGGTAGTCTTTGTGATGTCACTCTGATAACTTAGAGACAACAAATTGTTTCACAGGACAGTTTAGTTTCTTCCATTCCAGCTTGCCAATTCTGTGTAATAGAGACAAAAGATGAATTAACCCTTTGAGACTTTTATATGGCCTTCTCTGACTCTCCATCACTTTAGTGGCCAGTTAATTCTAGTAATCCTTTTCACTGAGGGAATCCTCAAATCCTGGTCTGACATATCTTATCTTAATCATTTATCATGCAAAAGATCATACGTTCTAGATAAGTAGCCATGCCAGATGAGATGATGTTGACAACTAAAATGTTTTGTCATGCATATTCAACAATTCTTCTTGCATCTACTTTATTTGTAAAATGTAATTTTGCATCTCTGCAACAAAGAACATGTTGATTTTCCTCTTTGAAAGGTCTCTCCTTTTAACGCCATAAACATTCATACAGGCAGTTGTTCCCATTAGTAGTCTACTTCTAGTGCTTTGCTTATTCGTTTGATTTACATCGTTGGACTAATAACACAAGTCTTTGTGAAACTTCCCAGCTGCTTCAGTCATAATCATTAGTGTACACATTTGGTCAAGTCTGCAACTAAAGCTTCTTCTGAACTGCAGGAACGTATTCTTCAAGTGAGTGAGTGAAAATGAAAAATGCTGGTAATAAATATAATGGTGGGAAGTGTGTGCCTAGAGAATGATTATTGCCATTTGGTTTTTGTGCACACAAAATACTTTGAAATCAGATTTTCTTTGCACCCCTCCCATTAAGCAAAAATCTGTTTTCCCAAATTAAAATAGCTGTCATTATTCTCCACAAATTTTATTCTCATGTCATCCAAATTGTGTCATAGCAGCCACATTTCCAGTTTTCACACATGGGAAAGTGTGCTTTAGTTTTGTCTTCTGACTGTTGCCAGTCCTTAGAATGGTTTGTTTGTGTTTTTGGCCATTTGGCTGCTTTTTATTAAACCACCTAAATGACCACATTTCTGTCTGCAATTACAGCATTACACAAGGTTATAGGAAGAACTATTTATTTACACAAACAGCATAGTGACAAAGCATATTTTAATTTTCTTTACTGGAGATCTTGGCCATCTAGATTTTGTAGTTGTACTTAAATGGTCTAACCTGACAAATAAATGACTGATATCTCATTATTTTTGTTTCTGTTGTCCTTAGTTGTCTTTATTCCATTTTTTTTTTCATAATTTTTTTAGTTTTATAATGGATGGTTAAAATTGCTGTGTTGGGTCTTTGAGGTTGGAAAACCTCCTCGCTATCACCCATAATCTTTAGATTTTTTTCTATTGGCTGGAAGTCTTAGCATTTGATGGGCCACTCTAATACGTTAATATATTTGTCGGCCAACCATGCATTCTCCACTTAACTTGTGTGTTTTGTTAAATTTCCATGCTGAAACGTTAAGCCTGATGATGTTCTGAATCTTGCCATTTACGTTTTCACCACAAAGCACCATGATGACCATGCCTGATTATGGGAACGGTGTTGTTGAGGTGGAAAACTTCTTCCCCTTTCTTTACATTGAACAGAGGCTACATTATTGTAGCAAAGCAGTTTTTTTTTTCTGACCAAAAAACCCAAGTATCTGTTTCTGACCAGTTCCTTTTTTATGCTAAGCATATTTTCCTTTTTATATATTTATAATTTTTTTTTGTATTCCCAACTCAGAAAACAGTGGAAGAGTAATGCAACCCTGACGATCGCTGGTTCAAATATGCAAACATGGCTAATTATCTACCAAAACAAGGGCATAATGGCAACGCAAACAACTTCAACCTCTAGATTGTTGTTATTAATTTATGACCTCAGCTTGTTTTCTCTCTTTTATAGAAATTCAGACAAAAATATATTCTCATCAATGATTTCTTTAAATGAAATCCTCTGCAGACACTTCACAGAGTGCTTAAGTTATCCAGTGCTCAGTCCCATTTTCTAATACTGGCCTTGGAGTTTTCAGTCTTAACCATGTTTTTTTTTTTAAACATCTCACAGATCGAAGTCAGCTCAGTCACAAGCAAAGATATTAAAAAGTAGATGAAAAATGTCTTGCCATGCAGGTCCTCGAACTGAAGGTAAAATTCATGAGAATGGTTCAGTAATGTCCTCCTCTCAGAATTCAGAGGCTGCTGTCAGCTGTGCGGATTGAGGTTTGGGGATCACTGTGACCTTCTTCGTGGTCTAAGAGTGTGTTGGCAAGGCATGACTGATGCAGATTATCATAGCTGGAGAAAGCCAATTATGGTGGTCATCACTGCTCCCTGAGGGTGTCTCTTGGTGGAGTGAAATGCATTACAAAATTCTCTGTGCACCCATCTGGCAGCGTTTTGTATTTCTTCGCTGATCCTCCCAGCCTGAGTGTTAATAGTGCAGTCAATGGGACCCACCCGAGCCTCGGAGCCCTCTCTGGCTCCAGCGAGCTTCTGCTCCACAAAGCAGGGAGGTCGTGCCTTTTCGAGAAGCAGATGAATTATAGTCTCCCGTGTTTGTCTTCTGTCTTTGTTCAAGACAAAGCCTTCTTTTATTCTGGTTCCTTCTTAAAGCTCATCTCACTCAGTGTCCTTGAACGAGTGCCGGATGAATAAGTCGTGTTGCGAAGTTGTGGCATAGGAGACTGTGCTGTTGAGATTTATAAACAAATGCTGGCTAATCAGAAATTTGTTCTGCTTGGTTTTGTTTCCCAAAACAGATTTGCTACAAGACCAGAAAAGCTGAGATCACAGTCTGCAACGCTGCATCCATAGGATGTATAAAGACTACAGACCAGGTCGAGTCACAGGTGAGATGCCTTTTTTTAACCTCTGCACACATTATTGTATTGAAGATCTCCTGCAGAGCTTTTAACTGCTGAAATTTCAACTCTGAATTTGTATGTCTGATCTTTCTTTTAAGCATGGAACATGTGAAACAATCTTGTACAGGTATTTTATCCTATCCATCTTGTACCTCACTTATCGGTTACAAATCTTTCCCTCTAACTATGTTTTTTCTACATATTTTACTTTTCAGTATACCCCTCCATTTCCCACTTCCTGTCATTAGAATTGAAAAATGTTCCTTAGTCAATCAAGAGGCTTCTAATTTCTGATAATTATTCTGACTGGATGTCAGACTATTGTTCTGGGCAGAAAAACTGCATTTCTGATGACTTCATGCAGAGACCCAGCTATTAGGCATAATCACAAAGTTTCAATGCGGTTAAACTTGGTACCATTAGCCTTCTGTATCTATTCTAGAATGAGTGTTGGAGTTGTTTTTGGAACATTGGGCTGCTGGAACGAACACCCACTACGTCCAAATTTTAACCCCCTCTGACCTAAAACCAAGCGTAAAGGGATTTCTTTTCTTGGAAGTAAAGAAACAAAAATGTCACAGTTTGAACAGGAACAAAGATACCACCCTTAAGGACCGATTTATATAGTTCCTCTGCAAAAATAGTGGTGGTAGCACCAAGTGTTGGCATTGTTCTGTCAGTACTTTAGGAAGAAGACTAAAGCAGGATTAACCAGTAAGGTCTTCTTTGTACAGAAGAGGACTATGGTCAGTGGAAAAAGGGAATCGTGTCTTTAAAAAAAGTCTGAATTCTGAGATTGATTTAATAATTTTGAGAATAAAATAATTTAGAGCCACTGCAAAAAAAAAGTTTCTGACTTATTTTTCTTTTCATGGGTCAGAATTCTTTAGTTTTTAGTCGCCCTCATCCTCTTATGCATCATTACTAATCAAATATGACTCAAAGTTAAACATTGTTGGTTGTTCCTGCAGAAAAATGTTTCCAAACCCAAATCAGATCTGGTTTTGGAAATGATAATAGCAGGATAATACAAACGTTTGGCAATATCCCAGGCTTCTGCTCTGTGCCTTCACATTATGATTAGGTGACCAACTGCTGACTTTTACTTTTCTTTGACAGCAATTGAGGCATTTCAAAAGAGACAACATCTCAAGAATGCAGCAAGATACTTTCACAAAACAAATATGTTTTTTCATCTAAAGAGAATAAAATTGTGAAAATTCCATTCTGAGAACAGAAATTGCTTCTGCATTTGCAGAAATCATTTTTCTATACTCAACAAATAATCACAGCATTTCAAAATGTCAGCTCAAACTTGAATGTACCACCATCACTGGTGTTTCATCAGGTTACAAAAAAGGTGGTCCTTAATTGCTTAAATACATTTCGTACATAGAAATACTCAACAATCTACATCATAATTTTATTTTTGGTGGCATGTTCACATAAGGTCCAGAGCACCGCTGTCTCTGGCTCTCGACATCTTAGGCTGCTCTCAGCTCAGTCACCTCATTATAATGCCTCCATGTAAGCGGTAAATGTGAATCAGGACTATGTCTTTTTTTTTTCCTGCCATTGCACATAGCCTAACACAACGAGTGCTCAACACAGGAGAAAAGATAATGATTTCCATTAAACGCATAATTAGCTTTTATACAACCCTGCTATTCGTTGTGTGTGACATTAGGCATGATATTGCTATATTTCACTAAGTATCTGTTATTGTAATTTTGGAAACAATGGGATCCTGCAGTGCATTGTGTGAAAGTAGAAAGTGGCCGATTACTTTGGAGGAAAGAAGCAGAAAGGGGATAAAAAGATGTTTTTTGATGCTAAGCTTTGGCCAGTGAGTGTGTCCTCCCCCATTACTCTAACACAGTGCAATATGCAGGTCAGTTAGGTGGTAATGAATGCTGGGTCTGATACTCAGCCTTTCCCTCTAGCATGTCTGCTTGGCTCTCTCGGTTACATCCTCTCAATTTCTGCACTCTTATGTTAGCGAGTTGGACTTCAGTCGGTTTAATTATCTGGCCTCATCTGTTCAGGAGAGTCTCACAATAGAACTGTGTGTAAAAAGTCGGGAAGGGAGCCAATGAAATCAAGCCTTGTCTTATTGTTAATTTAAAAAATCTCCAGTAATCTTGGTGTGAAATCAGGTTTCGTCAAGTTTAAATGTGATAAGAACAACGTCTGGTAGGCATATGAATCTTTCCCTGTTTTCCGTAGCACAAAGTAACAATGTTCTCAAAATGCATGAGCGTCGATTAGGTCCCTCTTTTTTGTTCAATTTCACAATCCTTTTCTTTGTCTTTTCTGTGTTTTTACCCTTGTACAGCACAAGTAACACCACCAGCAATCAAACATAGCTTAAAAATGACCCACTGAAAATATGTACGTGTCATTTGTATTTCCACAACTTCTTTTTGGAACCAGTTGTTTCTGAAAGTTAGGTGCATTATTTAAACTCTGCAGGTTGTGCTGAACAAAATGCAACGACATTCAAAGTGCAGGACATTTCAAAGCGTATTGTCAAGGTTTAAAAATTAAGGCCGCTTTAAAATTTAAGGCCGCAGTGGTCAGCGCAATCTGGATTATGTCTTCTGTCTGTGGACAGATGTTAAGAGTTGGTCTTTTAAATTAGAAAAAGGTTCCAATAGATTCTGCTTGTTGGATGTGCACATTTGATCTGGTATCACATTTAATTTGAAATAGTTTCAGACTTCACTATTGTTACGCTCTCAGCAGTATATTTGATTTAAAGTAAATGGTTGTGACTGCATTTTTTTCTTTGTTCTACAAAGTTTTCTTTAGTCTTGTGGAGATAAAAGAAAAAAAAATAATTTGAAATTTCCATCAAGATTTCTTGATTAATTTCACTTATTCACCACTACTAATATTATGATCGCTATTTTTTTCTGTTTTTTTTTTACATCTCTCCAATGAACCAGGACTCTGCATCTTTAATAAAACTTGAATTGAATTCTACAAAGAACTTGAGTATTCTCTGATGTCTGTAACAAAACATTAGTTTTCTTGACTAAAGTCATAAATTTATTAACATGAAGATATTCTATGACACTGAGAAGTCAGGAATTTGCATGAAGAAGACCTCCGGTTTTCTGAGATCATAAAAGTAGGCATTTTTGACAAAAAAGTGACAGAAGATTGAGTAGCTTAGTTTCCCAAACAGTTTATGCTATTTTTTCTTTGGCGTTTGCGATCAGATTCCTTCAGTAGTCTCTGACCTTTCAGCCATGCTCTAGATTCTCCACTCTAAGTGGCTGTAGACTATGTGACTAAATTGCCTGTATTTAGGTTTCAGCACTGTTAGTTGCTCTTTAGCAGAAACTTCTTAGTGAAAACTTTCTCCCATAAACTGATTTTGCTCTCATGGGAAATTTTTTGCCACATTCCAGTGTAGTGTGGTACATTTGTAAAAGTAACAAGCCAAATGTTTAATTTCCTGTACTTGAAACTATTTTGTGGGTGTAGTTTTCAAAATGACTGATTGTCTGGCCTGGTGGGATGGTAGAGCACTGCTAACATTTCACCAGAGCAGAGGGGTTAACGCTTGTTTTGCACTCTGTGTGAGACCCATTTCCATCAATATTCATGGATTTCTCCAGAGGAAATCCTGGCCTCTTTTCGGCTTTAGCCTAATCCTGTTCTCGGAACAGATTCGACTGTCACCAGGACACCTGTAGTAGTTTCCTCTACTGCTATTGCAACGAACACTGAGGCAAATAAAGTTTTCCCTGTCAAAACATTTTGAATAAACTTACTTTATTACTTATTGGAAACTCATTTCACTTATCCTCCTGGGAAAATAGCTATGTTATACTATGAAATCCACCTGGGGAGTAACCTCTACCTTTCTTTTCTGGATCATCACCTGCTAGCCATCAGTCAGGCTGCAGGGATGTGAGATGAGAAGAGGCAGAAGGAAGAGCTGAAGGTTTGTAATTAGAAAGAGAAGGAATGAGAAAGAGAAGGTCAAAGACAAACTTATGAGAAGCGTCTGAGACAGAGACGTCTTCCCTAACCTGGGGGATTTCTGCATTGACTCTTGGTTCATTCTGTGCAGTGAAGTAAATGACATTTATTATGAACCTGTTATTTGTTGATCTCTCAATGGAACCAGAGCAAATACAAACTCTTTAAGCTGCTGACCTGGCCCTGCGCAAAAACATTTCCACCTGAATCTTGTAATTTTGGAGAGAAAATCTACATTTTTTTAATGATTAGATATCAGTATAGAGTCATACCAAGAGTTTTTTTTTATTTGTATTTAAAATTTGCAAAAATTTCCTGTGATGGAAATTTTTTTGTTTAGATGATGAGGATGCTGATTTGCTCTCTTCAACACGAGCTTATTAGTTTCACTCTCCTCCCCAAATTTGATCTTGCTATTGTGAAATGTTTTTTACAGATTTTGATTGTAAAGGTTTCTCCAGCTGTTCATGTCACTGAAAAACAGCACTCCCTGTCTGCCACCTGTCTGTCTGCTGGGTGATAGAAAACGAAACACTTTCCCCCTCACACAGCAAAAGAATCGGACTTTGACTGTTTAGAAATATTTCCAATAACAAATAACATTGACTGTCATGTCAGAGTGGACTTTAATCTTTTTCACAATATTTTTGTTTTATTTATTGTGACAACAATAAAAGCAGTGATCAAAACATGGAAGTGAGTTTGATCATTTCCATTCTGATAATTATTTTTAAAAGGTAATTTTCTTTACAGATACATCACCATCCATTTTTTTGTATAGGTTTTGTTGTGAGTGGTTTTTATTTCTGTTTTGTTTATTGGTTTTGGTTGTTGTCTTTTGTTTTGGATATGTAAAATATCTTCCATTTCAGTGATAAAGGCTCTTCACAAAATTAAAATGTACTGGTCTGATACCAATACATTGAGAGGATGACCTTGCATTTTTATTCCTTTGTCAATATATACTTGAAAGAGGTCATAAAACGACAATATTATTGATTATTTCAATAATTACGTTGACAATTTATACAACAAAAGTTATTGTGACCGGCCCAATGCTATTTTTTTGAAGTATATCCATCACTGCCTACAGTCAAAGCCTCACAAACCCAAAAATAACTTTACAGCATACAATCTATTTTAAAGGCTAGATTGAGTGCTCAGGATATTAATTAGTGCAGTTTTACCTTTATGGTCTCTAATACTTGCAGCCATATTTGCAAACATATTTCAAAATATTAATTAGCATTAATTATCAAGATATTTCAACAAAAAACCTGATTACCTTCAGTTGATACACACCTCAGCAACAAAACATGAATTCATATTAAACTGTAATGACTAGTATTTTACTTTAGGGACAATATGAATAAAAGTTGGCTTCAATTCTAATCAAATCATATTGGCCATTTGTGTTTTTATTTGCTGTTTAAACCAGTTTTTACACAGGTTGTCACGCTGTCATAATTTCATACTGGGTCCATGTGGCTCTTAAAGAGGGAAAAGCATTACTGTGGGATTTGGCAAGAAACTCCAAAAAGTCAGCAAACATTGTGAACATCCCCAGAGAGAAGCAGTCATAAATATGTAGTGAAGAGGCAAATATTGAAGGCTAGGAAGGCTTGACAAGACAAGAGAAAGGCTTTGCCTCCCCAAGCCCTTGTTAAACTTTTATTGTTATTGTTGGTTAGATGCAGCTTTAATTTAATATGCACTAATTAAATTTGAATTATTCATTGTATATGATCTTCCTTTTAACTAACTAAATGTGTTCCATATGAAATTTAGTTTAAATGGGATTTCTGTGTTTTCGCTTTATTACATGAAACTAATATGACTGGGCTGATTGGAGTAATGATAAACACATCGTAAGTTTAATATCCAGCCTTTCATTGGACTCAACAAAACTCGGATGTCACCAAAAGCATTTGCTCCTCTGACTGTAAAAGCAAGCAAAGGCAGCTTTCATCTTTTGCAGCACAGAGACTGAAATTAGCGTTTCATTTGAATGTTTTGCTATACAAAGCTGGCCACGGAAATAACATTGTTGTGAAAATAAAATAAAAAAAAATAAAGAATCAAGACATCAGACAAACATCGTTCCCCACGGATACCAAAATTGAATGAGAGCATGCACTGGCTGTTACTCATTATGACGGGCTGACAGGGGTAATTGAATTTGCCTGGAAAACATTCACTTTATTTTCTGACAAACCTTTTTGGGTTTTTGAAAAAAGAGCAACAAGATTTGAGTTGGTTGTGTTGCGTTTTTCACTACCCTGAATACTAAATGAAACATTTAAAAGCCGTGGCTGATAGGAAACCGTGTCTTCTGATGCCTTGTTGTATAATTTGTCCAAATTTTCTGTACATTATGTTCTGTATGTTATTTTTCCTGACCTATTTCAGCTTGTGAAGCTGTTAGTTTAATCATCCAATATTTTTCAAAGCCTAGGATGCAGTCCAAATGTTTGAGGAACACAGGTGCCCATATTTCAGCATAAACTTTCTGAGGTGTTTCCAAATATAGATATCATGGTACTGGGTTGCCTGCCTCTAAATGCTGCAGCTTCGCCTCCATTAGTCTTCTGGAAACTATCAAGTTTGATTTTTGAGCTTTAGGATTTGTGTAAAAGCTGGCAAGATTTCTGAAACAATGGTGGGTGCAATAACAAATTAAGTCAGGGGAAAAGATTGTTTTCTTTTCCTTTTTTTTTCTCATCTGCTGCCTGTCGTTGAGATTCTTGTTAAATTGTTCCAAAACAGGTTTGCTGACAGGCAGCAGTGTATTTTATTGTGATATTCTTGAACTGCATACACTGGGAATCTTAATCGCTCTAATGGAAATCTCATGAAGCGTTCTTTAATCCATCATCTGATAATATAAAGAATATGGCACAACTACACACCTTCCCAGACATGACTGTCTACCTAAGCTCAGATCCCAGTCAAAATAGAGCGATATTAACAGAACCAAGCAGGAGGCCCAGGTAACTTAGGTAGAGCTACCAAAGCCTAAATTGAAGAATGGCAAGAAAAAAAAAAACGGTCACCAGTCCATCACATGGCAACACAGAGACAAACAGGAGAAGAAAAAAATGCACACACACTTTTAGAGAGGGCAGTCATGTTTCTGATCTGTGAGAGAAGCACAGGGAGAACATGCTCCTTGAAGAATGACCACAGGAACCCAGGATATGTTTGGTGCAAAGCAACAGTGCTACCAACAGCAGCCATGACATGTTAAGCCATACTTCCAAAACGAGTTCTTTATATTAGGGAAATATCAGCAAAAAGAACTAAGTTGTAATTTCTATGAATGTTGGAAACCATTGTCAGTGCTTCACACAGCAGCTCAGGAACCAGTGACACCGCAGAGAGGAAAATTGACTGAAAAGGCTTAATATTCATGAAATTTAAACAAACTATTTTGTTTGAAGTCGGGGAAATTTGACACACATTTAATGGACAAACCACACGTTGAGAACACATTAAAATCACATGAAAAGTCACTTGTTTTTGACGCCTCTGGCTTTCCGTACTGGAGTGCGTGTACCCGAAGTGCTGCATCGTCTACAGGGACGCCAGAGGTTATTTACTGGGAGTAAAGGGAAGAGAGAGTCGTGTTCTAAAAAACAACTTAACAATCCCTCAATTTTTAAACAACGACATTGTGAGACAGATGGAGTGTAAACTACAGTGTCAGGATTCTTCACAGCTAAATCCTGTTGCAAAAAATATAAATATAATATTTGCTCCTGCTGCTAATTTACCAACACTATGTTGTGACTCCTTGTACATAAGTTTGAATAGATTGTTTTCCTTTCACATCATAATAACATGGCTGCGCAAAAACCTTTAGGGTTTTCTTCAGTCTTTGAAGATCTAGTCAGAGATGCATAAGCTTGAAGTGGTTGATGCAGTAATCACTTTACTTCTTAAATACCGCAGCTGACAAAATACCAGGTGGGAATAGAAGAAATGCATTCTGATTAAACTTGCTATGGATTCTAAAACAACTACACAATCTGCATCATCTTTGAAAGGTGTATCAATAAAATAAACTGCTAAAAACGTGCTGTTTGCTGGGAACACACGAAAATACAAGAAATGTGAAACATCAGAAGTAGGTGAAATAAGCAGGAGTCTGCTACCTCCTTACAGATTTAATGTGTTTTAAATTACACTCTTCCACTGCAGTGCTTTCAAGCAGCCAACTGAAGAATTACAACCACCATCTGTTCGTGTTGATGTACATTAATTCACATTTTCTCTTTCACATTTTTGGCAATTTGCATTAAAACTCACTCTTGTGTTTCTAAATGTGGTCAATTTACCTTTGGGTCTGCTTCAGTTCATGTAGTGTCATGTTATTGTTGCATAAAGTAATTTTAAGTCTGAATTTGTGTATTCGCAGATGGAAATGATCACTTTACAGGGCTTTTCTCAATGCAGACAAGTGCTGGTGTTATGTCGCTGACCATAGCTTGAACACACAAGGTATTTTGGATTTTCAGAATGTTTTAATACAACAGCACTGTTTTTTTAAATAAAATATTGTTGAACTAAGTGTCAAAATGACTAAAATGAGCGAGTTGTAAACTTATTTGACATTCTTTTGACATTAAATATTTTATGAATTATTCATATTAAGAAGTCATTGTCTCTCCACAAGCAGTTTTTGAGGCAAGAATAAAGGAGCCAGCTGACCGCCATGCTGATACACGAGATAATGTTCCCATTGATAGTTTGCATGTCTCAGTACACAGCTAGGGCCTAATTATGGAAGCATAATAGCGTTTGCTCTGCTGTTTTTCTTGTGTAATTAATCTTTTGACTGAGTGTTGATGAAGCCCTGTTCATTTTGCTTTTATCTAATGTGTTGCTCGCAGTATGAAAACAGCATAGCATAGTGAGGAAGATATTAATGCTCAAAGAAACACATTTGATGTAAAATTAGAAATGGCTGAATGTAGGTTTTATTATTAGATCATTACAAGAGGCAAGACTGCTGACTTAATCCATAGGAGGAAATTTTCTTATCAGGTACTCTAATTCACTCATACAGATGTTTATATTGAATGTTGTAGGTGTGGTACTACAAGCTAAATTTTCACTGCTGATTTGACATTTTGCTAGTATTTGCACCATTTTACCTGAAGATGAGAACAATTTATTTTATTAAAACAGCCTAATTGTCCATCCTCAAGCGTCTCACAATAGTTTGCTGGATGTTTGACCCATTTCTCCAGACAGAACTGGCAAATAATTGGATGGTAGAGTTATTTATGTGGAAGGCCCAATGTGCCCAACCTTTACCACCTTTAGTAAAGTCTTGAGATTTTACTTCAATATTTTCACATTTTTTTGTTAACATTGCCAGCAATATTAAAAAATGAACCAGTTCTTCCTGCAGCAAACTTCAACAGGACATGATGCTGCCACCCCTTAGTTCACAGTTAAACAATTAAGATGGTGTTCTCAGAGTTAGAACCTTTCTCCTTTGTCCTCCAAATGTCAAGGCAGTCATGATGGTGAACATTTCAAATTTAATGTGAACATTTCAAATTTAATATGATCAAATGAATGTCATTCTTTTTTTTACTCAGTGCATTTGTAGAATAACATCATCTGACTTTTATATTGCTTTTGTTGAAATGGCTTCTTCTTTTCTGAATGGTCATTCAGCCCATGTCAGTTGAGGGATTGCTTCACTGAGAATAAATGCGCTCTCTCTTGCCAGTACAAGTCAACATCTGACAAGGCCTTTTTTTGTTTTGGGTTTGCTTCACACATTTTGCACCAAAACACATTCATATCTTGGACACCGTGTATTCCCTGATGGGGCCGATGGTTCCACATTTTCATCATATTTATACTCGGACATAATTGTGTGACCAGATGACAGCGGCACCTGGAAATTGTACCCAAGGATGAATCAGACTTGTGGAGCTGCACACTTCCCTTCCTGCTATTTTGCTGGATTTTTTAATTTTATTTTTGCAAGATATTTTTTTTTTTTGAACCTAACTCTACACTGTCTTTTTTGTGTGTGTGTGTCATGATATAGTATTGTCCATTAAGAATTTTAAGACCCAAACCAGTTTTAATCACAACTTTTTTTGGTGAATTGAGGGCTACAATATAAAAAAGTAATTTAATTGACTATTTTTAAAAGCCACAAAAATGCATGTCCTCCACCAAAGAACATTTAAAGAACATCATGCACTTTAGACTTCCTGAGTGACCAGAGCCATCTTCTCTTTGCTCATTTGTGTCAGGAATGCACACTTTTTCCTTTCACCAAACTTTATTGCTTTGCTTGGATACAAGACTGCAACAAGCCATCTTCTTTAGCAATGACCTAACAATTACTGCTGAACAACTGTCAAGTCAACAGTCTTCCCCATAAGATTACAACGTGTGATAAATCTGATTTTGGTTGGTTTAAAATCACATTTAAATGATAAACTACCTATTGTCATAAACATCACCAAGGACTTGATATTTTTGAGAGGGTCTTTTAATGCCTTTTCAAATGAAACTTTGTCTTTTGTTATTTTTTGCTTACACAGTTCAGTGTGTAGATCATGGTTCAGAAATAAGAGAAAAGTTTTTTTGTTGTTTTTTTTTTTTACCACTGTCTGCACGTTCAGCATTTTACACTGAAACGTTGATTTCTATGCTTCTCCTCCTCCAACTGGCAAACTCTTGAATGACACCCTTCACAGAGAAGCTGCCATAAGTTTTGGACACATAACTGACAGTTATTTGTCTCATTTTATACAAACACCGCTTGACAAAAATTCCTACTATTCCGAAAAGCCTGTCGGGGCTGCGCTAAATGAACTGGGTTTGCCTGCGGAGGAGAATAATGAAGCTTGGAAGCAGCATTATTCCTTTGCTCTTCACTAACGCATGAACGCGCCTCGTTATCGCAAGGTGTAAAAGATTTAAGAGCAAAGCGTTTTTCAGCAGGAGGAACATCGGAACAGCGTCGCCCGCTCGCTGTTCGCGCGCGCCTAGCGAACTGTTCGGCTCCATCCGGCGAACCGGGCTCGTCCAGAGGGCGGGCTTCGCCTGCCGTAGTCAAAAAGGGTCCCACTTCGACTGGCTGCTCTCATTGCAGTTCAGTCTGCCGAGCGGAGCACAGAGGAGCGGACTGACAGAGACACCAGCCCCGGCTCCATTCAAGGATTTTTTTAAACCTCCTGCAGTTCGTCCTACAGCACAGGACCGATAAGGACTCTCAGCTCGCCTTCCGTGGAAAATGTTCCTCTTGCAGTACACGGGTACATTATTTTCCAAGTTTCATCCGACTCTCGCTGGCTGTTTTCCTTCGGCGTCCTCTTCCCGTGTTGTGTTGATAACGGGGGTGTTGTTGTCACTGCTGCAGGCGACAGCGTGCGTCTCTGCACGGCTCTTTCTGCAGCGTCTCGGGACATTTATGTGCGCATCTTTGTTATTTTGCTGTAAGTTCCAACTGGGAGCCGGAGGATTCACTTACCCGAAGTGGTCGGGCGTTTTCCAGCTGTTGAGACCGCAATGCAAGAGAGCAGAGCAGAGCAGCCTCTCGGTCTCAGTGTGGCTGCGCTGTTATTTCTCTTCTCTTTGGGGCTTTTTGATGTGGAATGATCAGATTTATGGTGGTAGATGATCATAAAAAAAAAAAAAAAGATCCCCACTCGCATTATCTCACTCGTCTCCAGATGCTGGTTTTGAATGGAAGTTTGAGGAAATGACGCCTGGTCTCTGCTGTAAGATGTTGCATATTTCTCAGCTCCCGTGGGGATCCTGTTTCTCAGAGGCTGCATTAGTACATCCTGATCGACCTCGGTTAGGCACATTAAAGTAGACAGGCCCATCTTGCAGGGAGTTCTTTGCTTCATAAATACAAAGACTTTGGTTGTTGTTGTTGTGGGATTTCCATGTCATTTATTCCTGAATCACCACAGCTCCATAAGTAGCTCCCTTTAAAAAAAAAAAAAAATGGGTCATTTTCTCTGGACTCCCAGGATCTAATTAAGCGAGGATGATGTTTTTGAACTCTGGCATTAACCTGCTTACTCTGCTTAATTCTGGCACCCTGTTCTTCAGCTTACTCTGTTTGTGGTCATGGTAAATTTAACTCAGATGTCCCACCGCTTTTCTTTATTACAATGTTGTTTATTTATTTGGCTGTTGTTTGTTCGTAGTGTAATTACTGCCTTCTTTAAGCTCATAAAAGCAAAGCCTTGTCAAAGAAAAGTCTCAAGGCTAAAATTTCCTACTTGTTTCAATGCACCACTAATTAGTCCTTATATATTATCATCCTTTTGAGCAATTTAGGAATTTACTTCTCATCTCTCTGCCAAGAGCAACAATCAATTCAAACCACCTACAGTAAAAATATAAATGAACAGTCATGTAAGTGTTTGCATTCAATCATTTTTGCACTGGAGGTATTTTATGCTAAATGTCAAGGTATTTTTGCAACTCAAGCAACTTGATTAATTGGAGAGTTTTGGATCGAACTTGGTCGTTGATCTTTTAAGGGCTTGAGACTTGTGGTCAAGCACTACCAAGGTTAAACCAGGAAATCCTTTTAATGAGAGGCAGGGAAAGTGCTGGGCAGTTGCTCCGTTCTGCTATTTGCTTTGGCTGAAAGAAATCAGTATATTCTTATGAAAACGTAGAATTTAGATCTTTAGAAAGTCTTTCTTAGTCAGGATGTGGGAACAAAAGAAGTGCTCCTTACCACTCTTATTAAGACAAGCAACAAGAAGGTATTTTAAAGAGAAGATTGAAAACTGGCAACTAAAGCAGATAGCCTGACTACTCACTTCTACAAATGTCAAAAATATAAAAAGGGATCAGACGCTTTTGAATTAACATCAAAACAAGAAAGGATCAATATCTTTATAAACGTACCAAATATTATGGGATATCTGCAACAGTCTAGATAAGTGTTGCTCTTTTGTTTTAAGTGAAAGCAGAGTATAACATCTGCCTGCGATGCTGTTTTTATTTTTTAAAAATTGTTATTTTAGGTAAACCAGTGAAAATGTGGTATTTTAACTCAACGTTATCACAGTGTGAAAATATAATATTATTTCATGCCTGCTTGTGAGTTTTCTTGTTCTCTGTTTGGATGCTTTTCATTTTTCCCCTCATATGTGTTGCTAATGGTGCACAGACAGAGCTTGGTTTCCTCCCATCCAGAGGCGCAAACACGCTTCGAATCAAATTGCGTGAACGGAGGTCGAGTGCCTCCCCGTGACCACTGGGAGGGAAAAGGTCCATCAGGCCTGGTGACAGTAATTTGCCTCCACACGGCTGCAGTTCCCTCTGATCAACTGGCGCAGCATCTTTAGATTGCCTTTAATGCGGTGAGGGGAGGAAAGCTCTTTGCTTAGATCTGTCAGCGAGATGAGATTTTAAGGTTTTACATGCAACGGTTGAGTAGAAGCTTAAATTTTTCAGCTCTGCTTTGGCATTGAAAGGAGGTGCTGCAGAGCAAATTTAGATTTTATGTAGAGTAATACTTTATAATACACAGAGAGATGTGGAAACTTTAAGGAAAGTTTTAATTGGCCGTTACTTGACTATTTGAGGTTATCGAGTGGGATTCTCACTGCAGAAGTGGTTTAAGGGAAGACTGAAGAGAAGTGGACAACTTAATAGAAATAAGACTCACCAACTGCTCTCTAATTTCTGTTTTCTTCAATCAAGCTATGTCAGTGGCAGTCCATGATAATGCTTGTAATTGACCACTGCTCTGCCTTTTTGGGATTGCTGAATGGATTTTGAAAGCCTAAACAGGAGCAGCTCTAATGTCATCTTGGATAAACAAGCTATAATCTTAGTGTTTTTATGAACGTGAAGCTGAAAGTAATGCACTCTTGCCTGTCAGAAGCATTTTTTTCTGATTTGTTGAGTTTTTCTGGTTTTTGCAAAAAGCAAATGTGCCAGCAGACTGCAGACCAGCATGATTTATTCATCTGTGTCACAAATAGAAGCTATTTACTGACTGCCTGCCCATCGCTATTCTGCTTGGCTGTTGTCACCTGAATGCTCAGAACCGAGGTGACAGATAGGTAGGAGACACTTTAGATTTCTTATGAGACAATTTCTGCATTCAAACAAATGCCATCTACTTTGAAAGCTTTGGCAGAGTTGTTTGTAGCTAGTCATACCAAACTAGTCAGGGCAAACCATTTCATACTGGCAAAAAAAAAAAAAAATTTGGAAGGTATGTGGATTTGTCTTTATTTTTTTTGGCATGCAACATGTTGACAAATCTTTTCAACAGCTTGAATATTTTTTTTAATAAATGGATCTTAGTCAGTCTCTCGTAGTGCACAGACTGTCTCTGCATTCAGAATGAGTTTCATGAAGTATTTACTTCAGCAGAAAAAAATGTAATAGCAATTGCAATAAAAATATAATTAAAGTACAAATTTGGAGAAAGTTTTGCTTCTGAAAACATTTCGATAGGATGTCTTTCTGTTGACTCGATAGCAAAGATATATGGAGTAGATTTAAGTGTTTTTTTTTAATCCATCTGCAACTAAGTTAATTTCGATTTGGTTATATTACCATTTAAAGTCTTGCAAACTTTAAGCCTCTCCTGGACCAAACATACTAAGGGATGTTTGGCCCAGAAATCTTTATCCAATTTAAATGATGCCACTAAAGTTTAGAAATGCAGCAGAATTTAACCAAAACCTGTATCTTTGGATTCATGCTGTTGTAGATGGTGCAGATCCGTTTTAAAAAACACAACTCTACTGCTATTTGACAATAGATTTCTGGGTGATTGAATCCAACTTTAATTCTTCACAGAAGTAAGCTGAAGCTCTGAACAACAACCAGATGCTTGTCATTCTGTCTATCTCTTCACTATTTCTGCACAGGGTTGGTTGATGGGAGTATTTCTGACTAATACTGTTTGAGATTTCTCCACATTGCTGGACTGTTTAGTGGCAAAAGTTTTCTCCCAAGTCTATGTGTTGTTAGCAATTGCTGCTAATCCACCTCAGTTGCCTTCGCTGCTCTTCTTAAAACCTCTGCTTGTTCATATGGTTAGAAAGCTGGGCAGAGACAGTGGAGACTACAATCTTCTCTTTAACATCCCTCTTCTGTCTTGCCTATAATGATCAATAGAAGAGATGGTCTTAGCTTTCTCTTTCTGCTCTCTGGTTCTGTTCTGCAACCATGAAGCCTCCTTTTCAACTCCTCTGGGATTTGGGTTTGTAGTTCCGGTACTATTTGAGCTTAAGATGCTAATCAGCTGCTCTGGCTTGAAAATCCCCTACCACAAATATCGTGTTGCCACGGTTATGCACGGTTATGAATAAAAAAAAACAGTTAGAGCAAAAATTGCTTTGTGGCTCAGCATCAAAACCAGATGGAATAATTGTCCAAAGAAGCAATGCCCCTAACCAAAATAACAAAAAGAAAAATCTACAAAAAGAACAAATCCTACAAGTCCTAAAACTCGTCAACTATAAACATTGGAAGACACAACAACCTCGTAAAGACGAGTGGACAAGAAAACTCCAAAACTAATAGTCTTTGTCATGACTATCAGCTCATAAATAACCTTGCAATCAAAGAAAGTTATCCCTTTCTTGGTGTTTTAGCATGTGAACACAACGAAACATTAACGTTTGCAAAAAGTTACAGTTGGATGTGTGTGAGAAGTGAGCTATTAGGCCACGCACCACAAGAAACTAACATCACAGTAATCAAGAACACACACAGACTTGGGAGAAAACTTTTGCCACTAAACAGTCCAGCAATGTGGAGAAATCTCAAACAGTATTAGTCACAAAACCCTGTGCAGAAATAGTGAAGAGATAGACAGAATGACAAGCATCTGGTTGTTGTTCAGAGCTTCAGCTTACTTCTGTGAAGAATTAAAGTTGGATTCAACCACCCAGAAATCTATTGTCAAATAGCAGTAGAGTTGTGTTTTTTAAATGTATCTGCACTGAAAGGAGTTATGACAATATTTACTGTTGAATAGTATCATTTTCAATACACTCATCACCTTGAAAAATGAGTTTAACATTTTAACTAATATTATTTTAGTGATTGAATTAGTGATTGAGAGCCACCAAGTACTAAATGTGCTCTCAAAATTACAAAAGGGAAATTTTTCTGCTTTCTTGTTTATGTGGCAGAAAATACAGCATTGAAACAGTTTTGTCCTTTTTTTTTATTTTTTAGAAAAGATAAAGAATTAAACATCAAAAACTGTGCATTAAAGAACTTGTGTTTAATCCTGTTTTGACAAATTTAAGCACGATAGATTCTGAGAAAGAACCACAGTGGTTTATATGTGCGGAAAAGCTGTGAAATAGCTCTAAATTGGAAGCCAGCTTGAGCTTTTCATTGTTGCTTGTAAATTTGCGACTGTTGAAGTACTGTCAAAGTAAATGGTTTCTGCTTGGATCTCCATAAATTTGGAAAGATTTCAAGAAAACTCTAAAAGGACAAGATGTGTAAGAACCCTGGAGGGAAGATGATTTAGTTTTTTCTTCCCCTTTATTCCTGATTGTTTGCATCCTAAATCTCAAACTCTTTTGCTGTACTTTGAGGCTTACGCTGCCATTTCATCCTACAAGAAAATATCTTTATTTCTCAATTGAAAACTTTCTTTTATCAGAAACAAAATGTTGCTGTGGGTGCTATTGCGCTGCCAAGGAGGAAAAAAAATCCATATTTGGACTCTTTATATCAAGAAACATTTAAATTCCTTTCTTAGAGATAGTTTGTACATTTCTAAACCAGAAATAAAATATTTCTGTCATCTTTCCAAAGATAATTGGGAGCTGTTGTTATTTTTTTTGTAAAGAAAAGAAAAAACTCATCCCATATGTTGTGTTTCTGATTAATTTGACTGGCTTCTTGTTGGTTCTAGATTTGTGTCAATAATTGTCAGGGTTGTAACTTAGTTCCTGTGTAACGTTCACCTGCAGTCATCTGCAGAGGTATTCACAGTCCACACCTTTTTAGCTTTGGTTTATGTTTATGTTATGTTTTAGATATTTTTATTGAGGACCCTTGAAATTACAGCAACAACCCTCTTGTCGGTGACAACTTCATACATATTGAAAACTACATTTCAGCCTTTTTTTCTTCTCAAAGCAACTCGAGCTCAGTCAGGTTGGATAAATATGAAGTCTTTCCACATATTCTTGATGGGTTTTAGGTCTTGCTACCTGTAACGCATCACCTTGGGTTAGTTTTCTGCTTATGGTGCTTTGCATGTCGGTCAGCTGTGGGTCAGCATGTTCAGTATTGGTCTCAGTTCTTCTCCTCCTGAGCTCAGTGTCAGTGTTTAATGAGATGTCCAAATCTTGGGATACTGTTTTGTCTTATTTAGGTGTGTCAGAGTAAATGGGGACTGATGTACAAGAATCCGACAATATGACTTTCCCTCCTCCTCATAGTGTCAGTAGGTATGAATGTCTCCTTAAGTACCTTCTGGCTTGGTTAAAATTGTCCATTGTTAAAGAGCATCTGTATTCTTAAAGGGAATCTAAAACTTTCCGAGGTTAAAGAAATCTATGGTAGCTGGTGTAGAAGATCCCTGGGAGCAGCAATAATGCTTGCAGCAGCACCACTTGAACCTGCCATCTGGTATTGAGTCTCTAAGAGCAGGAGAGCTCAGCAGCCTAGAGGCAACCGATTCTCAGGCTCCAACCATATCAGCGGGGAGAGCTCTTCATTTCTAATCACTTTCATGATAAGCAACCACGCAGAGAACCTTGAAATTGGAGGTAAGGAATTTGAAAAGCAAGGTTTTAGCCACATGAAAGATGAAGTGAGCCATTACAGCCTTATTCTGCATTTGCTTTATTTGAGCGTGTGTGCAAGGATGGATTTCAACTGCAGTGCAGCTGTGTTTAAACCCAGCTAATGGTCCATTTCAGTGGTGGAGAAAGGAGACACAGTTTGAAGAAGCTGGATTATGCTGATCAAATGAAGTTGCTGTGCAAGTGTCTATTTTCATAATTTATCTCAAAAGTACATAATTACTGTTTTTCTTTTATCAACAACAATGACATTGGCTTCAATTCAGTGAGGGTTTTGAGTATTAAAATCTGACGGAACTATTTGAGAGATT
Organism: Poeciliopsis prolifica; assembly: GCF_027474105.1. Taxonomy (NCBI): domain Eukaryota; kingdom Metazoa; phylum Chordata; class Actinopteri; order Cyprinodontiformes; family Poeciliidae; genus Poeciliopsis; species Poeciliopsis prolifica. The sequence goes on from NW_026562381.1 coordinate 420,554, forward strand.
ATATTTTTGGAAATTAAATGGGACTTTGTAACATATTTGTTTCTCATTTTTATTACTTATTAGCACTGATCACAAATTCCAATGTTACCTTAATAAGTTAAGGCTTCTTTTGTGATGATCTGACTGCCAATAGCGTTTTCTGGAAGATTTACAAATTTTCTTTTGGGAGAAGTTTAAGAATAGCACTCAAAATATTATTTTTCACAAGTAAGAAGTTATTGCTCATTTATATGAGGATAAGGGGCAACATCCCAGCATTAATGTAAGAGGATTTTGCTGTTAAAACAAAATGACTAGAGTTAACATTTTAAACTGCTTTCAAGACATCGTGATCACAGCGGTGCCTGGGTCATGATGTCTTGATCTAACGATATACGTAGATCCTTACTTTGACTTTAAGATTTCCAAAAGGCTGGCAGAACCCAGTTTGGCCAATGATCAGCCTCTTTGTTTTCTGCTGAAAGTCTTACTCTCTTTCTCAGCCTGAATGAAACACAGATTTGTTGTAGAAAATACAGTTTACTTATAAACTTAAAAGCTTCTTACACCTGTGGTCCTTGTAATTTACTTTTTAACAAAGCTGAGTTTAACATTTAGGATGGCAAAATATACTGAAATGTGATAATCACTGCGGATGTTCATTAAGTATGCCTGATTATGTAGAGGCTATAATACTGTGTCTGACTAAATGTTATAATTACATTTAAAATGCAAGTTCACAGCACTTCAAATAAACAAGCCAATAATTATTCCACCTCAGTTTTTTGCAATATATTGTGCAGCCTTATCCCTAACATGGTTCAACTTCAAACAAAGTTTGAGTCTTCTTCTCAAAGACTCAAACTTTAGGGTTAATTGGGTTCATACTAAAGAGTGTGAGGACAAAGAAGGGCAAGCAGAAAATCAGCCAAATTGAATCCTTAGCCAAAGACCTGGTGCATTTCCAATTTACGAGGAAAATTTCTGTTCTTATTATTTGTTACAGTTTCCATGGTTTAAAGTAGAAGAAGAATACAATTTTACTTGCCAAAGTATTTATTTGGTAATTTTCTGTGTTGTTAGCAGATAAATGACTGAACTTTAATTCAGATACTTTTTAAAACCGAATAGAAAACTTTTCAACTTTAAGGTGGACCTTGGATGATCTTTTTGTTTTTTGTTTGTTTTAAGCAGATATTTTTTCTGTCAAAATGTGTGTGAGCAGAAACCCTGTTTGGCTGTCAAGCCCTTGGAACACAAATATTTGGTGACAGCGTTCCAGTCAGTCTTCAAAAATTGTGCTAAGGCATGTGTTTTTCTAGTGAGACAATCCAGAGTGCAGGTACAGCTGTCACTGTACTGTTCTGGGCACATGTTAGTGTGTCCCCTGGGATGTCCCACTTCAGTGTGTTTCTAGATAGGAGAGGGTAACTGTGGTTGAAACAAGACAAAACTGTTGTACTTGTCTAGTAAGAAGGCAGTCTTAAAGACAGAAACCTGCCTTTTTCTATTATTATTTTCTTGCTTTTTTTGTCCTTATTCAGCAGTTTCAAGTGAGACGTGTTACTTTAGAAAATACATCAGATGATGGATCACCAGATACATAGAGGACAGAGCTAAATACTTTTTTTGGAGTTCTTTCCAATGTTTCTTAGGAGACAGCATGTTATTGTTTTCTTGTCTTTCTGTCTTGTATTTTGTAAGGATTATCTCCCTTAAATTTGCAGTTTAGGGATATTTTTGATATACTGTGGGTTCAATTGAGAGAGACCAGAATGTATTACCAAGAAATCTCTTGACATTTATTACCCCTTTGCTGATAACTTATGAGTATGAGTTGCTTCAGAGTTGACCCTCTTAGCCAAAGTTGTTTCATGCGCTGATGTTGAACATTCCTCCCTCATACCTGAGAGCTTGGTTTAGTGGCTCAGATCAGAGAAAGAGGGGTGTCCAGAGATTGCCTGTCTGGAAAGCAGCCATCACTCCACTGTAATAGAGACTGAGAGGCCAGATTTATGTGCCTGTTACTTTAGGAAGAACGAATGGCTTAAGGGGCGAAGGAGCAAAATGGTACCAAAATGGATGGACAGAATGTAACCAAGAATGCATTATTAAAAAGGCACCAGAGGTTCTTTGTATTCTCTCTGTCTTGTGGAGACATTTTGCTGTTCAGTGGAAGTTCAAATGAGAACAGGGGCTGCTTTCATGGGATGGCGAGTTGAGTTGGTCTGCTGGGCTATTAACTTCATATTCTGTTTCCTGTTTACATGATAGCTCAGCTCTCTGTGGGAATGAGGTTGCAACATTATGGCTAACCCAGGAATGTTCCATTTGCAGGACAGTTTTTTGTGGTGACTTTGATTTCTTCTTTCTTTTTAATTTGCATCAAGAAATGTAAAGTTTCTCACTGTGCAGCTCTTTTTCACAAAATGTCGCCAGAGCAGCTCTGAAAGGTTTGGTGTTTTGAGCTCAAAGGAAGCCCTGTACTTGCATGTGTACGGCAGTGAGCCTGGCTGGAGTCAGATCCCTGCTGTTGGATAAATGCAGGCTTTTTTCTGCTCTCAGCATATCTTACTGCCCAGTCGCAGGTCGGTCTGTAGCCTTATTTTCAGCCTCTTTCTGAGGAATGAGAGGTCAGCATTTAGAGGAGGATGATACAACACTGCTGTAACATTTTTACCAGGGGATGGGGTGTAGCTTTCGAGATGGGTTCTTCAAATTATAGCCTTGTCTATTTTTGAAACACTGGAATGCCTCTTGAGGTCAGCTTTTGCATGAAATGAACATGATGACAAGAGCAGATTTGAAGATTTAGTCAGATTTTCACTGTCTCTCAATGTGTTTTCAGGGAATAAATGTCCAACAGTCCCTGTGTAAAAGGACTATAGTCTACATCCCAAATTATTATCATTCCTGAAACCAAAACCCCCATCTGTCAGATTTACTGAATGTAATATTTCAGTTCACAGTTGGCCTTGTTTACCTTAAAGACCGAGGAACAGTCATATTCATTCACGCTTGTTTAGAAAAGTAGTCCTGGCTGAAGCTCAAATTACGCTCAGGAGAGTGTCAGCAGAATCTCTGAACATAATTTCAGACAGGACGATGCAGGAGGGAGGAGCACCTGTTCTCCTGCTTGTGTGGTATATGAGCCTAAAGTTATAATTCAAAAGAAAATATGTGACATGGAAAACAGCACCATTTAATATTCTAGATGAGGAGTAATTTTCTGCTCATTTAGTCTGTACAGTTGTTTTATTGTCCCTGAGCTTGTTGCCATTTTGTCAACTCTTATAGTATAAATATATTTCGGAGGGAAAGACCAACTCAAAGTAGCACATAATTAGAAAATATCAGGACATGAATAAGAGTTCATGTTTTTTTATAAACTGTTACAACAAAATCTCCAAAGAGAAGCAAGCAAATACATTTTTATTTGCATGATGTCATTATATCTCTGACGTTCTCTAACAGGTCTTCAAAGATCAGTCAGATTTATATTGAGATCAGAAATTCACAAAGGTGGGCTTTAATTGGATAATTGAATTTTTGGGGGGAGCTTAACAGAAGTGAAAGTGGCTGAACATAAATTCATGCTATCATTTTCAGATTACAGCATGAAATTGCATGTACCATTGATCATTTTCATTCCACTTCACAATTGTGTTCTTCTTTGTTTCAAGTAATACTTCTGCGTTCTCGGAGTCAAAACATGCAAGAGAAAACAAACCTACTCTATTCTCCTGTATAATATCCTGCACTGCACTACACCAGGTTAGTTGTTTCATAGATCAGTGATGGCGAGTATCTTTCAAATTGAATGCTGGGACCTTAAGGACATATGCTGACAATAGCTGACTGAACATTATGGAAGTGAACACAGCCATTACAGACGGGACATAATTGGATTCACAAATCAGCCATGGCTCCAGGTTTATGGTGGCACTGGCCTTTATGGGTCATATTTCAGAAGCTGCTCGGCAGTTCATTATAGGAGACTTGGTGCAAACAAGAAATGCTGAATAAGACTGTGAGAGGAGCATCTAAACTTGCTCTTTGTTGTTAAAGATAAGTCAGACGTCGGTAATTGTCATGTCGTTTTACTCCTGTGATACTTCCTGTATAGTTTACAGGTCCACTTTGTGCATATTGTAAAACCTGCTGCTTTAAACCAGCCCTTATGTACTTATCCATTATTTATTGTTCAGTTGTTGTCTCTGTTGACAAATAAAATGCTGTGTAACAAGGAGGCTGATGATATATGTATATGATGCATAAATATTTGTAGGATTGTGAGACTGTGTGGGAGGAATAGGTAAGGCGAGTCTTTTCGCCGCCTCGCGTTCGGTGAGCTGGAACACAGTGGAGGTTCTCCGTCATGCTCCCCATGCTTGTCCCAACAGAAGTCAGAGTGGTGGATCGATATGAAGATTAATTATTGTGTCCACATTGAGGGCTGCACCCAGAAAGTGCATTTTTCAGCCCTCTGGTGAGAGGCCAAATGCTCGCCCTGACGAGTGTGGAGCTGTAGCTTGTTAGTGTGGTCTGTGGACCGAAGCTGCCCTGAGAGTAAATTGGACTAAGCTCCAGGGGCAACGCAGTGAGGCTGAAGCTCAGCTTAGCAGCACCGGCCAGCCTACCGGAGGTCCCACGGCGTTTTTCTCAGCCTAATATAACCACCTGGATATTAAGTATTAGGTTAACACTTCTCTGAGGAATTGAAGGCTGAAGGATATCCAGTCAACTCTGCTGGAATGAAAAGTTTCTCCTGAGCTGCTGGTCTTAAAATGAAACATTTCTTTATTTTAACTGCATAACTTGTAAATCTCATTTTACAGGCTTCCTATCCAGTCTGCATGAAGCTATGGAGTTTTACTTGAGTTTTGTCCACGTTTGGATAATTCTGAGGAAAAAAAAGAAAAGTAAGGGCTTGTGATAATGTCTACATTTTGAGATGCAGTTCACTGGAAGAATAGTATTCTTCCTTCCATCCTTCCTCTCTTGTGACCTTTCTTTGTCATACCCCTTTCATTTCTCTCTTTTCACACTTGCTTAATAGCGTATCCTCCTTTATTTCATTTCCTGCAACTTTCTTTACTTTGTCTTTCCTTGTGATCTTCCTTCTTTTCTGATCTTACTTCATGGTGTCCTTTTTGTATTTCTATCTTTCAGCCTATCTTTCCTTGTGACCTCCTTCTTTTCATAGTTGTGTTCTCTGGTTTGTCCAGGTTGCATATTTAAAGATTGCCTGTTGCAGAATTATTGACTCTAAAGTCACGGTGAGCTGGAGTGTTTTTAAATGAACACAAAGGACTGAAAACTCTGGAAAGTTGTCTGGTAAAATCTTAAATTTTTTAATAAAAAATCTGTCGAAGCCTGGATTTTTAGAAAACAGTCTCTAGTTATGGACACATAAACAGACAAGAACGCTTGCTACAGTATATATGTTTAACCAGCCTGTCCCGCATTGAGATTATTTAGTGTTTGCACAGTTTATCAATGTGTCTCTGTTGAAGCATATTGATATATTGTGTCTTAAAATGTCCAGCGTGTCACACCGATAAATCAGCAGCATGTGTTTAGGTGCAGGGCCGAGCTGCAGAGGCAGGGAAAAAATGGCCAACAGCAGAATGATAAATTTCCCTCCTGAAGGCCACTAGAGGATTTTAGTTTGTTGAAGACTTGTCGAAATCATGAACAGAACTTGAATCACTCACTATTGCTGGCAGATGCTAGGGTGATTACAATAGTCTAAGTCCTTGATTTGATCTAAGACTGTCAAAGCAGCATGAATTTGTCCTCTTGGTCCCTCTTAACAGATGTCTCTGAATAAATTTAAATTGGTCTAAGTCAAATTTTCTGAAATTGGTCATTTTAGGAAATTTGACTTACATCTACCACATATAACTTTTTCAAATCATTTTCTATCATAACAGTATCCCCACCTTTTTTTCTGAGCTTTAATATTTCGGCCACTAAAAATACACAAACATCAAGTGTGTATTGAGGACAGTGAAGGCTCATCCAACAGGCCAGATATATCATTGGCACTTGAAGTGTAATGTCATACCAAATATTGCACTGAAATGAAAATCTGGGCCAATAGCAACATCCAATAGCAACATTGCTATTATATCTCCCAATAATATAATATATATATATATATATATATATATATAGTTAGCTCCCCTTACAACCTGTTCTTCACTTACATCCCCCTTAATCCTGCTGTGCATCACAATCTTTGTTACATGCCCAAACAAATATTGCATGGCAAAACCCCTCTCAAAATGAAAACACACACAAATCAGCAATCGATAATTAAATGGCATGGGGGGGAAAGGAGAATAAACTGAAATCTTTTAAAAATAATTCACCAAACTTTGTTTTCATGTTGAGGCATAATTCCAAAATACAAAATTACTTGGAGTTCTTTTTGCTCTTCCTCGTACTGTTGCTTTAATTATGTTCTCATATGACTCATTTACAGTGAAAAATATTCCAAGCAACTACGGCCTTTGGTATATTAAGTGTAAATATCACTGCACAAATACAAATCATGCAGTACAGATTCATCACATATTAAGTAATCAATCTTTGCCATCTTGTGCTTGTCACAGCGTTTGTTGTCTCGTTTCCATTCTCATCACCTTGCATGTTAATTACAGAACCAGTACAGTTCCCAGTTTGTCTGGTCTGACATGTGATTGATGCATAGCTATAACTAGGATAGACAGAAGAGAACATGAAAAGCTCATGGGAGAGGATCGGCCAAATCATAGCAGCTGGGCCTACCCAGTTACATAATCTATGGCGTTTCATTTGGTTGTTCTGTCTTGGTAATTAAACAAGGGGAGACCCACGCAGTGGTCTCTGGCTGATTGCTTCGTTTCTCTCCCCTAATCTTCCCATAAGACCACATAATTAATGGCGGAACGACAGGAGAGCCCCCAGCCCTTCTGTTAATTGAAGGGATTCATCTTGTTTACTCAACTTTCTCCGTGTTTCTTTATTTTGGGCTCGGCCTAGGTGTCAACGGCACGATTGTCAAAGTTGTGGAGATTTGGCATTGGTCCGGATGTGCTGTGGCAGATGATGTCGTGACAAGTTTTGGCTCAGATGGAAATATTGGAATCTTAAATTTTTGCTCCGTTTTTCTGACTTGATGCCCATTGTTTCAGACACACTGAGATGAAATTATTTCTTTTGTTTGGTCCCACATAGTTGAGTCAACTCACACTTAATCACAAGCTGTGAGGCGATGGCATGTTTATGTGCAGGATGTCACTGAAGACAGGTCCATGGAGATAGAAAGGGGCTTTTAAACATTAACAACACAAGAAAGATAAGATCTTTTCATGAGAAGGAAAAACACTAGAAGGTGCCATTTGAAGCAGTTAAACCCGTTTTATTGTACTACAGACTGCCCTCTTTTTGATTTAACTTTCCTGTGCTCCTTTTCACTGTAGATATTAAAGCATTTTATCTGTTTTCTCTCCCTGCTATTGACAAGTGTCGGCCTGAATGGGGTCTGTCGTGAGCACTCTGTAGACATGCAGCCTGCAGGTAAACAACTCTGGGGAAATGAGACCTGTGCTCATTGTAGAAATGCTCCTGTGGGCAAAGAGCTGCTCAAGCAATATTTTGACAAAGACTTGTCAGCATCTGCCTCCTGCCCAGACCTTCACAGGCCCACACTGTCAGCATGTGATATAGGTACAGATCCACCGTTTAATTTTTAAGTGAAACACTTGATTTCATATAAAAAGATGCTACAATACTTCAAGTTTCGTTCTGAACATGTCGAATGATGATGCATGCAAAGATTGACATTGACATTCCGAAGTAGAAACGATCCTTGAGAGCTGCATTCACACCAGCTCTGCTTATTCCACTTTTAATTGATCTCTAGTTTCTTTGCCTAGAAGGTTTGGTGCATTTGAGTGATGTTGTGCTGCCAGACGTGAGGAGGTAAGCAGGCTTTTTAAAGGTTTTGGTTCGTTTCACACTGTGCAGTGTGAAAGTGAACTGCGTCGGCTGAAAATGTTTAATTTTTTTGTCCACAATCGAGTCTACCAGACTATCACATGAAAACACCACAAATGTAAAAATATGGATGCAATTTAAGACTTGTCTTTGTTTTTCTGTGTGTGGTTTTTATTTCAAGCACATTGTTCAAAGTATCTTTCTTTGTTTTTCTTTTTTTTTTTTTTTGACCAAAAAAAATGAGTGCAAAGTTCTGAATCTAAAGAAAAAAAAAGACATCTGGTGTTAAACATTATTACAATCTAAATTGGAAAAGTATGATTTTGTTTTTAGCCCCACTGACTTAATATTTTGGAAGTACAGCACAGTGTGTGAGTATGTATGAGAAACATTTTTGCTCATTACTTTTTTTGTATAATGGCTCAAGCTCAGTCAAGAATATGCTTTGCTCTATACTCACATTTTAGCCAACAATTAACTTCTAGCATGATAACGATTAGTGTTGTTATTCTGGAAGGCGACTTTCTACTTGTCTCATGACTCTAAGAAATTTTCCTCCAGGATTGCCCTAAATTTAGCTCCATCCATCTTCCACTCAACCCTGTGACTAGCTTTGTTTTTTTCTGGTGCTGATGGAAGAACCTCCCCACAGCATGGAGCTTCACCCTGGGCAGTGGTCCCGACCATCCTGCCCCACTTAAACGCCTGCATAATCCAAAACATTCGTCACACCCTGTGGTAAATTTGAGATATCACGAATGTCTTGCATCATATGAAGAAGTAATGAACTGGTGTGTGGGTGAGGGCAGCATATATCAAGTGGATATCCACAACAGTAACAGGCTTTGTTTGGGACCACACGCTGGTCTCCTGCTCCCTACCAGGTGTAAGTTTTCATATCTGCCAAGCATACAACAAGTAGACGGATGGCTCTACTTTTTCAAAATGAAATATTTCTGGCATTTTGATACTAGTGACAGTGATGCTTGGTGACCCCTAACCTTTGAGATAATGCTTGAGTGGATGCAGAATTACTTTTCCACCACATGTAGCATTTTGAATGGCATGTGGCAAACAGCCAAGTTGACTTTGTATCGCTACTACGGGCCTGCTTCTCTGTTTAATGTTCTCTGTGCTGTAACTGTCAGTCGAGTTGAATGGCTATATTTTTATAGGTAACAGATCTGACAAACTCTTCACTTATGGATGATGGATTGAGGAGTGCTGTGTGAGACTTTAAAACGTTGGGAGTATTGGTTTATATCATAACCTTATTGTAAATGTCTTCTGTGTTCCTTGGTCTGCACAAAGCCTTTTGTTCATTAATATTCTTTTAACAGTGCAGTTGCACACACTGACTTTTACTGGACTAGTGACCAGTGAATTTCACTACAGGGTATCAGAGTGTAGGAGATTGTACAGAGATTTTTATTTGAGTGACGTAAAACATTAAAAACATATATATATTTTTTTACTTGACAGTTGAGCTCCACTTATCTTGGTGTACTCCATCAAATCCCGATAAAATGCCTGAATGATGAAATATTCTGGGGGTGGGAATACTTTTTGGGCTGACATGCTCAAATCATACATTGTCCCCTTGACCCTAGAAAGTTTCCTGCAAGACATTAAAATCTCATGTTTATTATATTTAAACACAGATAAATACTGAACACAATGCACATCTGCCAACACATTCAATTCAAATATAAGGTACCATCTTAGTTATTGTCACCGTTTATTTCAAAAGCCAAATGTAACCTTTCAGAAGAGTCTGGTCTCAGTAACGTGAGGCTGGCTTGCATCACCCTAAAATGTTGCACTCAAGGATGGCCTCGTGCCTTAGTAACGGGCAGCTGTTGGTGGGCTTTAGGTTATTTTGAGTTCTGTCTGTGCTGGAAAAGAAAAGTCAGCTGTAATCTGTTTAATTTTTCCACAAATCAACAGTGTATCAAATAGATTATTGTTTCGATCCCTTAAAATCCACTGAAAGAATTCAGTTTTGACATTCTGTGCTGCCATTTCAATAGGCTCAGACAGCTGCACTTGTTCAGTTGGTTGCAAGCAATTTAAGCTGAAGATTGAACACAACTAATATTAATACAATAAATATTATCTCTTCTTGTTTTAAAATCTTACAAACCTGGTTGGATCGTAGAAATGATGTTCCTCAAGAGGCCACAAAACTTTTTTGACAACTGAAGAACTTACATTGATAGTATGATGCACTGCTTTTTTGGTGTTATGTGATGTCATGAGGTTTACCGTATTTTTCAAACAATAAGCCGCTACTTTTTTTCCCAGTGCTTTGAACCATGCAGCTTGTAGCACGGTGTGGCTTTTCTGTAGATTTTTCTTTTTAGCAGGAAGTAAATCATTGAAAGTCAAAATTGGAAATCAAAGAAGAAAGTGCTAATTTTCATTTAGAACAATCACCTGGTTGTTCTAAATCCAGCAGGTTAAGACGCTGCCCTCTGCTGCAGAAAACCGATAGTGGCAGAGATACCAGTGGCTTATAACCCAATGAGGCTTATATATGTACGTTTTCATTTTTCTTTTCTTTTGGTAAGTTGGTAGGTGTGCCTTATAGTATGGTGCGCTCTATAGTCTGGAAAATATGGTAATTTGTTTCATTTTAGAACATGCAGTTATTTTTTACCAATTCTTAGAGTTAATACAGAATTGACTAAATTTTAACATGATTAGATCAAGAAATGCAGACCTTTTTACCATCCCTCAAATCCAAGAAGGCATCCTATTGCTAATATATTTGCTCAGTGCATTAGATGTGTTAATGTATCCATCCTTCAGCTGGAAGTGGGACGCATTATTCATTTGTTGGTTGAGCATCCTCTGCTGTGCTTGGCTTCCTCCTCTAGAGCCGCATAAGTGTGATCTATAAAGTGCCTAATTGCTTTTGTCCTGATCCCCTCCTTGACCAGGCCATTTACTGTCTGCAAAGATCATTTCCTGCTCTCTTTCTGCAGTGCTCAGGCGCTGTGAAGTGAAATACTGTGGATGACATTATTGCAGTATTATTGTTTGGTTTATCTGTCAAATTATCGAAAGCTCATCCCTGGAGAGGCGGCGCGGAATGAGCAAACAGCTGGAAATGTCCAGCTGATGGTTGTCTGAGCACATCTTTCATCGAAGATGAATGGCACAATTTCTTACAAATCAGTTCCTGTTGAAGGTCAGGCTGAGATGAGCGTCGTAGATTAGTGTTGCAAATCTTTGTTTGTGTAGAGCTGAGAGGAAATAAGGAGCTGGGACTAATCCCTTTGTTTGCAGTGTCAGTTTTCTTCATTGGATTTTGACTTCAGCTCTTCAGCTACATTCCAAAGAATGACACATCCAGTGGTAACTATTATTTTGTTGACTACAAAGTGTGTTTTTAGCTTGTTTGTCTTCAGCCACGATGAACACCTCAAATCTCTCCAGAGAGTCTAAACTGAATTGAAAAATAACTTATTAGAAAAAACAGAAAGTGTGTTTTTAATGCTTAATTCAAAACAACTGAAATTCCTGCGGGGTGGGGGCTATAATGAAGAAAAACATCAAATATTTACAAGAACGGATTTGAGGTTTATGGAAAAATTGTTTTGCAGCCTCATAAAAAATATAAGGCAACAGTAGAACTACTTATTGCATCAGTAGGAGGACTGAGCTGTAGAAAAATTAAAATATTGCATAAAAATAGTGTTTTTAAAGAGCTTTCTATATGGACTGAAAAAAATATTGTTCTTTTCAGTTCAGATCAATGTTTGACCCCACGCAGACCCCTGGATTAGCCAAGCAATGTCAAACTGATGTGAGCCATATATATCAGCTTTTATGTCATAATTTAAGTATAATAAATCCTCATTTTAATAAATGTGTAAAATGTATTTTCTGCTTTTAAATTTGTAATGGAAATTGCTCAGAAGGAGGGAAAATACATGCTTCACAATTTATTTTTGATTATAAAGTTTAGACAATTAAAATGTACAAAAATAAAGTATAATTAATCAGGATGTTACAATTACTGGGATTTAAATCTTATGATTGCAAGTTCACACAGCAGAACTGCGAGAAATATTTCCTAAAGAAACAAATCAAATAAAGTAATAAATCAAAACACCCAATTTTACGGGAAAATTAACCAGATCTTGTCTTAACAGCTTGTCAGTCAAGCTAGTCATGCCAACATAATTTTCAGGAGCTAATTTCTGCATAGTCAATTTCTTAGTCCTTATTCTCACAAGGACTATTAACACATGGATCAGTAGGTGTAAAATTATCTAACACTGCCACATCAACTGTGAAGAAAAATTAATTGACTGACTTTCCTATGAGAGCGATTGCCCCGGTCTAATCGGGTGTTTGGCAACATCCTAATTTCTTTTGAGACTAAACAACTACATCAACCTTTTATTCTTAGTTTGCATGTAAATAGCCACTCTTTTTTCACATTTAAAACTCTTTGATACATAATAAATGGTGAATGTACATTCAAAGAAATATAGAGCATAAAAACCTCCTGGATAAAGCATTAAAGACATCTTAGCTGCACAGACATCATTCATAAAATGTGTATTTTTTGTTTTTACTTTGTACACCACAGAAGGCAAATTGTGAGAAAAGAAATTTCCCAATATGAGTGTCAGTGAGAATGTGTGAGCACAGCTTCTTGGGTTGTAACCTGCTGATCCTTATTCTGTCTGATGGATTTTAAATTAGATTCATATAAAAGATTTTTGATGAAGAATGCACACTTTTGTAAATACATTTGTTTGTATGGGAAGCTCAGAAAGGAGACAATTTTCCACTCAAACCTGCACAGTTTTCACATTGAGTCACTTTCATTGCCTAGAACAGTCTGGTAAGAAAAAAAAAAAAAACGCTACAGTCATTCTGACTAATATAAAAATATAGATACTGTAAGGAGAAGCAGCAAAAACCTAAAAGCCATTTTTATTATTTATCTTAATCATTAAAACCATTTATCATATTTCCATAATCCTCAATTTAACCTTTATTTACAAGGTAAGTAAACCAAAGTAACTTAAACACTTAATCTTAATTTAGATGTTTCTTGTCATTTTTACTCTGTTGGTTCTGTTTATGTAAATAATGTTTACTGACCATAAACTTTATTTTCTTCTGCAGCCTACTGCATGCAGGATATTACTGTCAAAAGTCTATGGATATTATTGACAATAAAACTATAATCATTCCTTTGCAGCAGCTTCACTCAAACTTGTGTGTCAAACTTAATGAGTTTCAAAGACTTTCTTTCTTCTCCTTTTGTTCATGTTAAAGGGGTATAGTATGTATTTTTGAGGCATAGGGCCACAATCAAGTAATTGTTGCTTTCAGTTGTTAAGATATAAAGTTAAAAAAAGGCAATTTTGCATTTTATTCCCCTTAATCAGCTGCATTCCTGAGCTGTTGTGTGTTTTATTTGGGCCTCAGAACATAAACACTTTAAAAATACTTTCGCATAAACCTCTAAAATCCTACTTTAATTGAAGGAGTTGCTCTGTCTGACTCCATAGACAGCCAAAAGCAAAAGTCAATTATTTAATATATGTAATAGTTAGCAGAAAATATAAACTATGGAAAAGTTCAAGCTGCAATTGTTCTGACAGAATGTGCTGAGAATATTCTGCCATTCTCTAATACTTCCCTCCACTAAACCGCCCTTTCGCAAAGTTCTTTTACAGACTGAAAATAAAGAAATACTGATGAAAATGTGAAGGTTAAATGTTCAAAGATTATTGATTTCTCAGTGATACTCTTGTTTTAAAAAAACATGCTTGCTTCAGTTGGTAAAAGTATAAATATCTGTTATGCTTAATGTTTGGGTATTCCATCAACGAACTGGACTGACGTGTTCATGTTACTGGACGTTGAAATAGAGCCAATGCGAGAAATATCCAGCGGATCAACATTTTCTCCTTCTAAATGTGTGAAGCCAAAGAAATAACTTTATCTGCTGGCTGCAGTGCCTGGAAGTATATCTACATTAATCCGGCTATTATTGATGCTTCAAAAATTTTCCGTCTGCATTTTGATGAATAATGCACTCAGCTGCCATTTTGGCTTAGTGTTGTGGATATAAATTGTTGCTGTTCTTTCCACGATGGTTTACTTTGCTAGTAAAGTTTCTAAAAAAGATGATTCACCTCGGCCTTTGTCACACCGCTTCTCCCTTTAAATGAGTCAGACCTCATCCTTAGCATGCATGAGTGAAAACCCAAGGCATTTGAATAAATCAAATAAATCAGTGCTCCTAAGTGGGTGTTTACTTGACTGAGTGCAGCCTGTTGTGACCCCAACCGCTTCCAGCCTCCCCAAAGTATAACAAAGATGTTTTGCACTCTTGTGCCCCACTTGGCTATTTTCTTTATTTATGAGTTGAATTTCAGTGTGGCAGCTTTTGGAATGGATTCTCCCTGACTTGTACCCTGGTCATTACAGAAAAAAAACTTTCTCTTGCTTCACTGAATAATTCCTTTTGGCACACTAAAACCCTGTTTTCCACAAACACCTTCCCTACCATTTTCCTCTGATAAAACAACAAGGGACTTCAGACAACTAGTGCTGACTTTTTTTTTGCTATAGGGCCCATTAGCACTCTCATGTGTGACGAAACATTGTTTTTTGTATGGTTTTTAGTGAAGGCAAAACACAGAAAGCACTTGTCAGAGTGGAAGGCTAAAAGCTTAGATGCAGGAAGAGCTATTCTTAATAAATGTGTTGGGACTTGCATCAAAATTGTAGATGAAATGTTCTGTATTAAAGAATAGCAACAAAATATTTAATGTAGTTTCACTTACCATGACATTTGTTTTAATGTTTTTGTCTCTTTAAATCAAAAAAGCCACTTTTTTATGGAACAAAATTGAAACACTGCATTTAAAATGCAATATAAATAAATTAGTTTACAGAGAGAAGATGGTGTTCTGCTAAATGCCGAGATGGCAGAATTCCTAAATACTGTTTTATCGGTTATGTAAATGCCTCTGATATCAAAAATGTTCTGAGTGTGGAAAGTTAAAGCTTTATTATTCATATTTATGTTGACATTTATTTCTGATGCGACTTCAAATACAAAACAGTAAACACCAACTAAGCTTTTATTGAATGGATTGAATGCTACACCTTTTTCACATTCTGTCTCTCGCTCATTAATTAGCCAGGCTGTCTGCTCAGGTTGCTAACCTGCAGTTAGCTGTTTAACGTACTTAGCTGATTGTAGTGAGCTACAATCAGTGAACTCCATTCCCACAGTGAAAGTGGTATCATTAAAATTACCTAAATGGTTGCAGAAAAGTGTAATTGCTGTGTTCTATTCTACACAAAGGATTATCTAAAGTGTGAAAATACTCAAACGTGTGGGACTCCTTGGTTGTGTCTCTTCTTGAGCCAGCATAGTCTCTTTTTTTCATTTATTTAAAAAGAGAAAATTAACAGAAGTACTTCATAATTATTTATCCATTAATGTTAATATTCATCTGTTCTCCCTCACAAGTAGATTGTTTAAAGCAAAACTACTACAGAAAGTCTCAGTAATTATCTTTTGACCTGAAGTCTAATCTACTTCTGTTGGAGTAGATTAGAGTTTTTGGATGTTTTTACAACACACTTAATAGTTTTAGACCATGTTCCAAATTATTAGGAAAATTGAATTTAAGTGTCATAAAGATTAAATTTTTTGTTGATGGTATTGTGTCAGGGCTCTTTGAATCACTATAATTTCAGAGAGCTGGGTTGATCAGTTTTTCTGGTGAGCTCAATCAAAGAACATTTACTCAAGAAGGATGTTCCACATTATTAAGCAGGCCACAGGTTTCAAACAATATGGGAACGAGAAAGGATCTCTCTGCTGACAAAAATCATCAGATAGTGTAGTGCCGAATGACAAGGTATGAAAACATTGGATATTTAACAAAAACTGAAGTGTTATCATTGTACTATGAAGAGATTTGTGGTTGATTCAGAACAAAGATGGGTTTGTACAGATAAAGGCATAATGAGGAAGGTTTCTGTTTGACAAATTCATCGGATTAAGAGAGCAGGTGTTAAAATGCGATTACAAAGCAGCAAACAGTTATTTGAAGCTGCTAGTGCCTCTAGAACCTCAAAGAATTATACTGACCATCATTTGCATTGACCATTTAAGAAAATATGAGAAAATATCACTTGCATAACAATTTGGGACACGGTGTATTTCCAGGATGGAAGAATGTTAGCCATCACCACTGCTTGTTTCTTAAAACATGGCAATTTCTCTCTTCCTGTTCAGTCTTAAGCTTCCTCAGTAGGACGCCAAACAACTTCTCCTCTATAAGAGAGCATCTATTATCTTCCAAATTTCATTTAAAGTTGTTCTGTTGTTCTTTGAAAATGTTGATATTACCTCTGTCCTGTAGCACCAGGACAGAGGTGATTTGTTCAGAGATCAGTTATATACTTGCATAAATGTAGAATAAATACATAAAATGTAGTTTTAACAACCTAGATAAAAATAAAATGTGAGAGTGCTAACTTTGCTTCAAGTCTTGAGAAAAACCAAGATTGCATTAATTGTCATTTTGAAGTCAAAAGTTGCAAAAACTGATATTTAGACAGGACAGAAAGCCTGGTGGCATAGAAAAATTAATGAAAACATGAACCACATGAACTTCAAAAGTAATTTTACCAGAAGGCATTATAATACTGATGGAAAAAAATCAAACAAGGAATGACTTCAGACGTGAATGAATATGCACCATCAAGTCAGTACAGCTTTTTTATTCTTTGAACCTATTTTTAGCGAGAAATGCACACTTTTTTTTTTTAAACTCACCAATAAATAGTTCCATGTTCTGTACTGGCATGAAGCCGGTACAGAACATGTTGGGAGGGCTGGTGTCTATCATGGTGGAAGGAAGTGCAGTGCTTCGTAGACAGGTCATCTAGTTAGCAATGGACAGACAACAGTGTATGAAAACACACCAAGTCCTACAGCTTGCCATGCTTTCAGCCAGTGGGAAAAAGCTGGCATACCCCAGACCTGACTGGAATTTGTACCAACGTCCTTCTTGCTTCGAGGCAACAGTGCAAACAACTGCAAGTGTATAACAATAAGTGAATAAAAACTCGACTTTCTGAGTGCTCTAAATGTAGCTGTTTAAGTTATTTGCTCATCAATCAGTCATGTTAAAAAGTCTGTTAGATGATGATCTGAAGTCTTGAGCATACTACTTTGACTTCTGGAGAATTACAAGTAGCCATCTGGTTATTGTTCACTCCAGACCTGCATGGGAGCTTCAGCCTGAAATAGCATCAAAGGCGAAGAGATGTCTTTTGAAAATGGGCCGCTGTATCGAGAGCTAAAGAGATCTCAATTGAGTTGTCACTCAGGGGTGTCTGTTACATTTGGATACAGATGCAGTCACGCTCATTTCCCTTTTCATTGAGGGGAAGAGAGGTGAAGCCGCATTCATAAGACAAACACAAACAACGAAGGAGCACTTTTTTACGAGTATTAATTGACACACAAGGGAATAAGGTCTCTTATCTGCTCTCCTTGAAACTAAGTACAGCCTCTGGGATGTTTTGAAGTGCACTGACAAGGTGTGGGTGTGCTTTTCAAATCGAATCTCAACTATATTTGAGATTGGAGGAATCGGTAAAGTTTTGACAGTCTTACGGGTTTGGTAGATTGATGTGATCCAATGATGCTTATCTCCTGGTTCCACGGACCCAATTTTACTTGGTTTCTATTGACTTGTCTTTTCTAAAGTGACATGTGACAATTGGTTATCTATATCATCTATTACATATATCAAAGAAAGGAACTGAGAATTACCTAGACAGCTTTAGGAGGTCATTTCAGGTATGATGCTATTGTAATAACTAAATTTGAAGAAAAAGCAGATCTACTACAGTGAAATTATTGCCTAAATATAGCTAGGAACATAATTGACATTTGAAAAGTTAAATACATTCGTATAAAAACATATTTTTGTTTGGAAATATTTTTTTTTTCAATTAAGTTTTTCATTAAAAACACTGAAAGTGCTTCATTGTGAGTGACCCTTGCAACAGTATGGTTATGTTTGTATAATGTACATATTTTTATAAAGCAGTAATTCAAACAGCCGTATCTTAAGAAGTATCAAAAGCTTGATTTCATAATGTTAGCTATTCATCATCAATCTCCTAAGCCCTTTTACTTCAGTCCATTACTTCACAAGTGTAAAGCATTGATGGTCTGAAACAAATTACGGAGCAACTGAGACTTCAGAGCGGTCAGGAATTAAAAACTAAGAAGTGGTTGGCTGCCAAGTACTTGAAAGACTAGAAAGGCATAATTAAGCAACGACAGCAGATATTTTGAGTTTATTTTGTCCATTAAATGACAAGTATATTGACAAGAAGGCTTTAGTGGGTATGGGATTCTAACTGCTTCGTTACCATCAGTCAATGTACAAAAGAATCATCCAATACATTTATAGAATAACAGAGTATAAGAAACAAAAATGATCTGGTTACTTGAAGTAGATGAGCCATACTACAGGATGCTGGATGGTTGAAGTTGAAAGTGCAACTGACAGCTTAACCTACATTTTGGTGCAAGTTTAGCTTGGACCTTTTTTATATATATATATATATATAAAAAGAAACACACACACAAGGGAGCTTTCTTTCAGGCAACTGATCAACAGTGAGAAGCAATCTGAGGGAGGGGGCATTACTTATCGCTGAATACATTTGGACAAAACTACATCTCATTGAGAGGACTTTTATCCTTAACAAAGGTTTATTGAAATGTTTTGATTGCTGTTTTCAAAACATTGGTATAACTTGCATTTAAATCTACTAAAAGGGTGTATCCCGTTTCTTGCCTATTAACTACTGGATATTGGCACCACCCATCACCCAGAAAATTTAATCAGTAAGATAAATGCTGTTTCCTCCCATTTTAATTGGCTGTCAAGTGATTTTGTTTCTTCAAATCACATGTTTTAGTGTCAGTGGGAGTTAAAACTCAGATAAAAAAGTCATTATCTGGACAGTTTAGACGGAAAGTGATTGTAAGCATTTGCTCATTTGGTAGAGAAAACGGGATGTAAAACTGTCGCACTGAGAACAGACAAGAGTGTGCTTGGAAGAGCAGCAGGCCTCAAGAAGGACATGTTCATTTTGAAGCTTGTGAAATGCATGTTTGAGAATAAAAAACTATAATTTAAAATCAGATGTGCCAGATTCTACCAATGATTGAACCACACCCCAGAGCCAAGCGCTCTTTAAAGGCAGCCATTCACAGCTGTTTCTGTCGGCACTGTGACACACACTCCCAACATCTCTCAGTGTGCCGTTGTTGAAGTTCATTGGAGCCAGTGAATGTCTCATTAGCCAGGTCTCTGGAGCACAAAACCACATCAACATAGGCTGGATGTTTTTCTGACAGACTGCAAATAGCTTCAGCCACTATTTAAGGGAACGATGAGCTTTTCCAAAGTCATTAGCATGGGAACACCGGTGCCAATCATCACAAATGCTACGCCTGTAATAATGTTGCAGGACTTACTCACATAGCCAATATATCCCTAGTATTACAGCTCAACTGTTGAAGGCTTGATCTGACCAAACCCTACTTGCATTGTAGCGTCCTGTCATTCAAACGATAGAACAGATGGTGAAAGCTTAGACTTTACTGTGTCCTTGAGGGTAGTAGAAACTGTATGTCTTATGGGGGAAAACTTAGTGCCTTTACTGCCTGCCATGAGTGGTTTATAGAATTATTGGTTCAATGTTATGCGCTTCTCTCCAAGGACTCCCCACATGCATGTGTAAGTGAACATGACCTTATCAACGGCTGGGCTGCCTTACAGACACACAGTTGTTCACTCACTGTATGGCAAAAAGGGCAGGGCCCTTTGACTGCAGAAAGAGGATTAGACTGCAAACCAAAGATTCTTAGTCAATTTAATGGAATAGATATGAGTGGATGGGAGATTTAAATAAATTAACCTTCAGTGAATTCCCAAAGGCTTGAAGGAATGATGAAGGGGGCCTGAAGAAGAATATTTTCACTGTCAATAATGCCATGAATAGTCATGCCATTCTTATACAAGGTAACTTCTGATTGTGTTCAAAGCATGACTTGCATGTGGATCACGTATTAACAAACAAGAGACATTTATTCCCATCTTTGTCTCATCTATTTCATGGAAGGATTTTTCCATTGTCTACCATCGCTACATGTCTCCGTATTGGCTGAGTTAATGAGACATGCAGAGCCACGTGAATTCATAAATGTACAGTGATATACTCTGATGCATACATCATTTCAAAATGCCAACACAACATCAGGGAATAGATTAACCTTTACCAAACTCCCAACTGTAAGGAGCTAATTCTTCCTCCTCAATTATTGACACTAACTGTCATTGTTTTTCTTAACACCTAAAAATACAAAACTTTGAATATTCTAGATATCCTTACAGCAGTTGAGGTGATAACACATGGCTTACACTCAATTTGTTTATTAATTATCTCAATTTTGTTTGCTGTTATTAATGCCAAACACTCCAGAAAAAGTTTTTCACTATATTCATGAAACAAATATTTAGCAAATCTGATCAGTCTTTAACCTACTTAGATGTAATGTACGATACTGTATGGACATAAACCTCCCAAGTTTAGAGATTCCCTTGTGTCTGAACGGATTAAATCCTTGGAATGTTCTTTTTTCCACTTTACAGTTGCTTTAGTGATTAATATTCATAGCTTCAGTGTTTTGATCCTTCCCACTCTGTAATTCTTCACATTTCTGTTTCACTTTGCAGACATTACATTGAAAATTGTGAAATATTGATTTGTTACACATGGATTAATGGAATGATTTTCCATTTTAACTTATGGCCTCAAAGGAGTGCACTGTGCTTTGCAAAAGTATTCACACCATAGACTTTTTTCCACATTCAGTCAACCACAAATGTCATTGTGCTTTCAGTGTGCTGTGCATTTCCATGTGGATCATCGTATTGTGATGTATTAAACAAAAATCAAAAATATCTGTAGTTGTAGCTGCAGCAGTCCAAGAACGGAATGCAAATTCACACGTTTTTCTGCTTCTGTTTTTTGTTTGTTTTGCAAATGGAACCCCGCCCCCCCCTCCTCCCCCCCCGTAAAATACAGTAAATCTTGAGGTTTCAACATGACAAAATGCAAAATGGCTGAATGCTTTTTGCAAGCCGCAGTGTACAAGTTGAGCCCTGCCTTGCAGCCAGAAAATCTCTTTGGAGTTTGCATGTTTCCCCTGTGCCTGTATGCTTCTCCTTTGGGTATACTGACTTCCTTTCTAGTTTCATCCCTGTTCATTATTGAATTGAACTAAGCGAAGGTCTCAAATCTTTCTCTATTTCACTGATCTCCCGGGAAAGGCTCAAACTCAACGTGCTCATCTTGTTCCACCTCTGGGTGAGGACTGTGTCATTGTGCCCTTGGAAAGCAGTAGAATCAGCTCTAGTAAAGTTCTGTTTCTAGTTTTTGATTAAAAATGTTTACGTTTACTTCAATGACACCTGTCATTTCTGAATAGGAGAAAGGACAAGCACGTAAAGCCATCATCTTTAATTACTTATTAAGTATCTTGTAATTTCATCAAAACCTTACAAACTTATTCACAGTTTATGACTAAATGGGGATATAACCAGAATTTAAAACACTGGTTGTTTCCTCTTTGAATATGTAATGTGAATCACTGGCAGCCAAAGACAATAAACTATTAATGTGATGCCTTGTTCTGTGGAAAGGCATTAGAAAAATACTCAGGATGATCCCAGTTATTACTTTTATTAAGATGAGCCTATTGTGCCAGATGATGGAGCTTCTCAGAAACTGATCCCATCTACTCTCAGTTGTTTGGAGAGCCTGTGTTTCTAATAGCTCTTTGTCTTTGCTATAACTGGAGGTGAAAAGCTTTGCTAATAGTCTCTAGAGAATACCGCTGCTGCTCGGCATGCTTTGCCATCCATTGCTAAGCCGCGTCAGTAAGACACCTTGTTTATGCATCTGCTGAGGGCACTCATGACTTCACAGTCACCTACCTTTTTAGGAAGGTGTGATCTCACGCCAACATTCCTGGGTGAAAGTGCGCTCTGACGTTCTAAAGGACACTGCGGGCTATAACTGGTGTGACAACTCAATTTATTCTGAGGAATGATGTGCACCGAAACTTTTTTAGCAAGCTATAATGGTGGTCTTGTCTTTATGATGTCTGTAACCTTTCAGGTTATTGAAGGCTAATTTTGGAAGCTGTTTGTTGACTTGGCAGCTGCCAACAAATAGTTTAGTCTGTGACTGTAACAAAAAGTGTCAAGCTTTGATGTTAACTGAATTTTGAGTACAAAATCAGACATTGCTCTCAGGTTTTTGCTTCGTCACAAATTAAATATGATATTTTAGAAAATGGGGATGTGGATTGGGACTTGAGCTTGCTTTTAGAGAAAGGAATGATCATTTAAGGACTGCTGTAAATCAATACTTCAGTGCAAATCAGTAATAAGCTGCTACTACTCCAGTCTTTTTCATGGTGTGAATTATGTGCACAATTATTAGGCATACTTTAACTCCAGGATGGATAAACATGAATGCTTAATGGATTGTGTATTTGTATCTATGTCAGAAATTTATTGGAAAGTTTCGAGTTGTTTTATAATTCTCACCTAGAGATTAAAATACAAGTGAGATGTGAAAATGTTTGTTTCATTTATTTGCATAATAATTCTGCACAATAACAATTATTTCAGCTTTCCTGGGAGAATATCTGTGATTAGCACATTAGTGTGACTAGTATTGCTAAGACAAATGTTTGTCGTTCCGTCGAGAACATATTTCCTAAGCTTAGCTATTCTAGAAGAAAAAGTACCAGATCCCTGACATTCATTGGGATTATGGACCTCAGGTGCTTAGTAATAATACTACAAACTGTTCTAAAAATGTCTTTAACTTATAAAATTAAACCTATTTTCATAGTTTAAACACCAAACATACCTTAATATGCTTTAATGCACACAGCGCACACAACCTCTGCAATACCGCAGAAGCTAACATTTATGGTTTTTCTTATTTTTGCTCTTTGAACGGGTACAGCCTATAAGCACCAATGAAAATAAATGGCCCACCTGGATTGGCTACTTTGTAAACACCATCTTGACATTGCATGTCAAGAAGCATTGTGCTTGTAGGCATTTCAGGTTTCCAAACTGCATTTTCTTTAAAATGACTTGCATATGTTCTGTAAAAGAGTCAAAAAATGATATGGAATTCATTTGGAGTCACATTCTACAATAAAAAAATTCAGCAAACATATGAAGCTGTGAATTCTGACCCACAAATAGCAGAGGACCACACATTACCAAGCACACTTACACTCAAATCTAAAAAATATGAAGACATATGCAACAAAACAAAAAAAAGGATAATAAAGGCGAGTGAGGAAGTTATGTCATCTTTGTAAAAGGAGTGGCCCTGGGAATTGTTTTGTTTGACTTCTGTTAATGAATATCATGAATAATAAACTTTAGTTTCTTTAACACTAATTAAAAAGAAGCTGAGAGTTCACAGTTTTAAACTTTGAAAGCAGTATATGTAACAGTTTCACAATTATCCTCCTGTGCATATCTCTCTTCACTTTACAAATTGCAATGGTGAAATAAATTGAGAGGAAGTTTTCATACCTGTTGAAAACTGTGAATAGTATCCAAGTGTCGTTTTAAGCTGTCGTCAGTCAGCTGTGATAACAGCCTTTTGAAACTGCAAGATCACAATGAAGGAAGATAAATTTAACCGTTTAAACTTTCACAATCTTTGGTTATTTTCAGGACACAGAATTTTAAAAACTTTGGTCTCATTATGGTCCTCAACCCAATCGTTCCATCTGCTTAGTATGGAAAGTCGGTCCTCACCTTTCTACATGACAGGTGTGTTTTCTCGACCACTTTGCCTGTTTGAGGATATAAGTTAGTGAAGCAGAAAGGCAGTTTGATAGACAGAAAAGGTTTACTAATGAAGTGGAAAAGTCAGGGAAGCTAATATTTCTGCGGTTGAAAACATGTTATGTTAATGCTGTATGCCACCATCTGGCCCCTTGTCTTGCTCTGGTTATATAAACACAGCAGTCTGCATGGTCAGTAAGTTTCTGAGTTCTACATTAGGTTAACAGTCTGCTGCTTCGGGTGTTCCCCCACCGATGCCCTTCCTCTCTCCGCATTGAGCTGATGTACAATTCCTTATGCAATGCATTATTCATCCTTTACCGTTGAGTTATTAGCTGATAGGAATTAGATGAGGCATTACAGGAGAATTATACAAATTGTGCTGCTAAGAAAATTAGTGCAGCTCAGTGCTATGCTCTCTGACTGAAAGATCATAAGTTCAAATCCTGAACCTGCCAAAAACCCTTGATGCATTATTAAAGACTAATTATATCAACATTATTTAATGGATCCTATTATGAAATTGAGTGTTGGAGCAAACATGATTATACCTTTCAAAAATAGGGGATTGGCGTGTGGGATAGAATTCATTTTATATTGTTTGGGATATCATATGGTACACTCTCATTGAGATGACACACTGCATTTGCTGTACATTTTTCTCTTCCTATGCCCTTAAAAATGAACCATAATTTATCGAAATGCCTCATTTACATGTTTCAATCTTTTGCCTCCCTCAAAATTAGGTCATAAAAGGATATTAAGATAAGTTGTGAAGTTTGTTGACAGAGTTATAACCCTCCATTTCAGCCTCAAAATGCATCAAAAAGGATTCTTTTTTTGTGTGTTCTTCCACCGTTCCTGCTGGGAAATATGCCACAGCTGACGTTGCAAAATAAAATCTATTCCAATTTTATCCTGTTTCTAGGCTAATGGACATGGAGTTACAAATATCTGATTGCGTTTCTGTGTGTAGGTACACCTGAAGGGAACAAAATGCAACTTGGTGCGCCATCAGTGTACCTTAACAATAAAATGCATTAAATTGGAACATCACATTGTCCCTCATTCTGCGAGGGAATACACAGTACAGACTCTGATTGAACTCCAAGGTGGTCATATGCCGAGTTAATGACCCACTGACTTTTACCGTGTATTTTAATGTGCCTGTGCTCGCCTGGCTCTCCATCATTAGCGCTGCATGTTATTAATGTGTCCTTGATATGAGTGGGTCACAATAATTTGCCACGTTTCTGTGATTGCATTTTCACCACATAAAGTTTGTGTCTCCATTTAGCAGTTTCATTGCCTTAATTTATTCTGCAGCCACTCTGTTCGGGCTCCTCCTGTCTCCACCCAGCCTCCTGGTATTTATGTTCTTCCTCCCCCGGGGAGTGATACTCTCTGACATTGCTCCTCCCTCCTGGCCAGATGTTGAAATTTAAACAGGCCATTCATCAGCCAGCAGATACATGAGTAGCAGCAGAGACGGGGGCAATGACCCTGCAAAGACGTTGTTAATATGCAGGTTTACATGCCTGTGCTGAAAGCGTTCTGTTCTAAAGACACGTATGGGGCAGGAATGGACGCTCGGTTCAGCTGAAACTCGCAGAACTGAGCGTCAGGCTGATGATTAAAATGTTTAATTTTCTCTGTGTCCAATCTTCACATTGAATTACTGTGGTTACTTAAGAGCCAGATGAGATCTTGGATTTCACTCAAGATTTTCTGGTTGCATAAAATCAAGTAGATTTAGTTTTAAATTACAGCAAAATGTCTTTCTTGATTCTTTATACAACCTTGGTACCACATTCATAAAGTTATATTCCTAAGGGAGAAAAATCCATAACATTTTTGGATATGGCTACCAGTGGGAGCAGAAGTGAACATTTTGTCCTTCATGACCTGTAATAGGACATTATCCCCTGAAGCTGAGTGGTATTTCCCTACCAGCTGTTCAGTGTTGTCTCAATCTTTCCACTGCTTCTCTTCGCCGCTTTTCCTGGGAACTTCTTCCTGCCTTTAGTGACTGAGAGCTGTCTCCTTTAATGTAAGCCGTATCTGTTTATTGGTAACAGAGTTAACATTGCCTGAGTAATGGATTTGTTTCACTCTAGAGGATTGACGGTCATCTGTAAATAAGTGTGACAGATGGATTTTCGGTAGAGATCGACTGGAGAGGTGTGTGAGAGCCCAGACAGGAGATCCATTTAAACTGAGTATGCAGCAAATGCAGAACCCACAGAACTGCCACCCACACATTCAGAGTGTTTGAATCCCTTATGTCTCATGTTCTTATCACTATAAGCAAGCAAATCTTCAGCTTCTCCCATAAGGTGACTGTGAGGCAAAATGGTAACCAAAGTATTCATACCCACTGAATCATTCCACATTCTTCTATGTTGCAACCACAAATTGTCATGTAATTTATTATAAATGCAACGTGGGAATGGTTTCAAACATTTATAGATACAAAAATTAGAATATTGTGGCAAGCCCTCTTGTTCAGCCCCCTTTACTCTGATGCCCATGAATAAAATGCAGTTAAATACAACACTAATAGATTGCTCACCAGAAGAAGAAGGCAAGGAAACTCAAAACTTATGAAACTCTTAAAAAAAAAAAGGAATCCCAAAACACTGAGGAGACAGTCTGAAACCTAAGCAGCTGCAGAAAACAATATCTTACGTTGGGTGTGTAGCTCCGACATGTTCCTTTGGTTAAAGTTCATAAGAGGCTGTAAAAAAGACATGACATAACATGACCATCAGATTATTAGTCATAATATAATTGAAAAAATTTGACTGCACAGTGATTACAGAAAATCATTTTGTTCGCTTCACTAGTGGGCAAATTTGTTTTTGTTTTACATGATTTCAACATTTTCAAAGTCAAAATCACTTAACTTTTAAAATGAATTTAAGCATTGTCTGTTGAAAGGTAAGGAGTCTGAAGCGAATCAGTGCAGTTCTGTGCCTTACCTCTGGAGGCGATGTGTCACAGTGAAGAAAGCAGGCAAATAGCTGCCATTGCTCCTATTTTTATTGCTGTCTTTCTTTGTTAATTACAATGATAACAAATACAAGATAATCCTGAAAGGAAACTTTTAGAAGCTGGTGAAGTCTTAAGACGCGTGCGAAGGTTCATGTTTCAGCAGGACAATGACCCTTAACATGCAACCAGAGCTTGTATCAAAGCAACTGTCTGTTGAAACGCCTGTCATTAAATATCTTGAAGTCTTTGGTTCTAATATCACAAAGTTTGGAAAGTTCAAGGAATATAAATAATTCTGCAAGTTTCAGTAAAGCTTTAAGTAAAACTAAATAAATATGAACACACGAGAATATATTTGTTGACAGCAGCTTGAAAGTTTGATAACATTTGAAATAGAAACTTAATAGTTTGCAGCTTCATTTCTTGTTTTATTTTCTTTCTGCAACTTATCTGTTAGTCAGTCTTGCTTCTGGCTGATTGAAGTCATGAAAAGTAAAGACGGACGCCACCGTCTCATTTGGGCTGTTGCTACATGTAAACTGCATTAATTTGGCTATTTTTAGAGCTCTGCTGAAGCTGCAGGAGACTGGATCTCCTGCTCAGTTGTGCCACAGAGGGAAAATAAATTTGAGCACAAAGAAATGTAATAAATTTTTCATGAATGTAAACAGAATCTTTCCAGGATTCTGCTCTGCTCTGACAGGAAAAAGTGAGACGTTAAACAGAAAACACAATTTAACTAGAAAAATAGGGAATTAGGAAAGTTCACTTTATTTATTGTCTGCTCATTGTCTTATGTTTGTATTTTGGGCAGTGTGAAAAATATTAGTTTATACTTTATGCTAAAACATCTTTTAGCCTTTGCACAGTTTACAGTTGAATGAACAAGAAATTTTGGTTTTATGAAAGTGAAATTTCTGTATACAATAGATTATTCGAATTTCAGCGTGTTTTTAAATACCCACACTGCCAACTTTATCCAAAAATGTTTAAGAGAGTCAATAAGGCCTGTTCCTTACTGACCTGAGTCATGATCTTTTTAATGGATTTCTGCTTATAAAAGATAAATTATTGCTGTGCTGGAACTTATATTTTTCTAAGAGGCCTCATATGTAAGTGATTCCCAAATTTGGTCCTGAAATCCTGCCGTCCTTCATGTTTTAGCTGTTTCCCCGTGGCCACACACCTCATTTAAATAAACGGGCCATTAACGGTCTGCTGTAGAACTTCATTGCATGGAGAGGGGGAAGAACAGTTATTAGAATCGGGTGTGCTGGAGCGAAGAAACATCTAAAACATCCCAGATAATGGACCATGAGGACCAGGATTTAGGACCTCCTAAAAGAATAACTTCTTTCTGCCCATTTTATAGTTGCTGGTTATTTTATTCTTTTGTACAGTTTCGGTCCTTTTGAGCCTGACTTCAAGGTTTCATAAAGGAAGATTTCTTGAGATGTTTTGTGTTGACAATAGCTGTTTTTTTATTCATTACAAATGTGTCCAAAGCCGTGTCGATATTCTGGAAAAAAACACAAATTTGCAATTGTGTTGTTTCCATCTAATAAGAAACACAATTAAAATCACACAGTATTGAGTTTGTTCACGCAATAATTCACTAGAAAACACGCCACGCCATCATCATCCTATCTCTTTTTGTTGTTTTATTTATCTTTTCTGCCTGTAGTAACATCTGGTTTTTGATCATGTGACTGGTGTGATGCAAAATAACTGTTTTCATTGCGGTTTTTAGAAATACACTAATTTCATTACAGACTCGGATCAATTTACATTTATTTATATAGAACATTTCAGCAAAAAAAAAAAAAAAAAAAAAAAAAAAAAAAAAAAAAAAAAAAAAACAATTATTAACCAAAAGCAGCTTTTAACAAATGGGTTTTTAGTTTTGATTTAAAGGAACATGCATTTTCAGCAGTTTTGTTTTCTGAAGATTTTTTTCGGATTAGTGGAGCTAAAAATAAAACGGAATGCTCTCTCTTCATATTTAGTTCTGATTCTGGAAATGCAGAGTCGACTAGAACCAGTAGATTGGACTAAGCCTTTTGCAATAAGTAATTAATAAATTATTATTTTCTTCTTGTCTGTCTTTCAGGACTCAACGCTCTGCCCTTTGATCCAGCAACCAACAACGATCCTCTTCAGTTCAACGGTTCTAGTGGTCCACTTGGGACTGAGTGCGCTCCCTTGGATAACACTGCTGAAAACGGCAAAAAGAGAAAGAGAGCCAGCCTCCCTCCAGGTACCGACTACTCCCTCTCAAGTATTCCTCTACAGCAGCAGGATTACAGCATGATCTTAAATCCTCATCATTTTGTCCTAAGCCATGTCGAATTTCAACCCAAGTGTCTAAAAGCTCATCTGGAGGACTTTTCTGTTCACTCACGAGAGCTTTTTACCTCAGCTAGCTTTCATACCTTGCTATTTTGTACCTTCTTTTCTACAAACATTCAATAGCTTAAATGAGAATTGTGGCATAATCCTATTATTGGGTGGCAGTATGGACAAAAAGTGGCTTATTTTTTAGTCTGCTTTTTCCTATTACCTTGCCATGTCCTGAGGCTCCAGTTGTCTGGCCTGTTTAGGGGTCATGCAGCTGCTGCAGGAAAACTGCTCCTTTGAGATTATGTGTGTGTACGCGGGTATTTTTGTCTGGATGTCTGTTACCGTGACAACTCTACCTGGCAATCACAAGCTCCTGCACGCCTTCAGTTCTCCCACACAAAACACTCGACTCGTCACCCAGGGAGTGGCGCACCGAGAAGATGTATGTGTCCGTGTGTTTATGCGAGTTCGCTATAATTAAACAGTCATTTGAGTAAGTGGCTGGTCGCATGGTAATGTGTCAAATTAAAGAAGGACTTTCTAATTAAAGAATTAAAGAAGTTCTGACTAATTAATTGCTTCATAAGTAGACAGAAGAAAGCCCCTCAGACAGGGAGGTGGCTTGCCATGTTCTCTGCTTCTGGTCTGGCTTAATAACGTACAATAAAAAATGAAAATAAAAATAATAACTTTTTATCATTTCTTTTCATCTTTACTTGGATAAGTTCATAAATTGATGACTATTTGGTTTTAATTCACTAATACAGGTTTAATGTAACTATTTATCATGGCTGATTGTCAAACTAGTAATTACAGTTGGAACAAATGATGCTCATGTGTACCGCAGCTTTTCTGTGTATGCGCTGTTTGTTAGGAATATGACTTTTTTTTTTTCATTAGAAATATGCCATGCCCATCAAACGTATCATAGTTAGTTATGTTGCAGCCACAGACGTCAGTGTCTTCATCTGGATTTTATTGCATAACTGTGAAGTGAAATGAAAAAAGATTTTTTCAAATACAAATATGTGAATGATGGCATTTGTTTGCATTTGTTTTTAACATTTGAGGCAATGTAGCAATGGCTCCTCTTTAGAGTTAAAGTTGTATGTTTCAGCCAGTTCTAGTACATTTGTAGACCAAGAGTGCTTGAGTTTCATCAGATTGTGTCTGTATGTTTGGGGTCTTTGTCCTGCTGGAAGGCGAACCTTCACAGCTGTCTCAACTCTTTTGTAGCCTCTAACAGGGTTTCTACCAGGATTACCTGTCTTTAGCGCCATCCGTCTTCCCAACAACTCTGTCCACTTTCCCTGTTCCTGCTGATAACAAAATGCTTGCTGTCCCCCCTGCAAATGGCTCCTATCAAAGGACAAACAGGATTTTTTTTGTGGCTTTCTTGCAATAGTAGTTTTCTTGTTTTCAATCTTGTTTAAAGGTCAGATTTGTGGAGTGCAAGACTAAAAGACGGCAGATTGCCCCACCAGAGCTTCGGATCGCTGCAGCTCCTACAAGGTTACCATGGTGAATCTTGTCTGCTTCTCTGGATAATGTTCTCCTTGCTTGGTCTGTCACAGCTTGAGACATTGTTTCGCTACTCACCCTTCCTTAACCTCTCCAAAACATTACCTTTGACTTGTTTGCCGTGTTCATTGACCTTTATGGTGCTGTTTGTTCATTAATATTCTCTATACAACCTCTGAGTCCCCCACAGAAGAGATGTATTCATAATGGGACTAAATTACACACAATTAAACTCTGTATTAATAATTACGTGACTTCTAAAACCAAGTAGAGAAGTTCTTCCAGAGGAAACAGGATTGAATACTTTTGCAAGACTTTTTAACTAAATGGCAAAGAAAAGATTAGATGTAGGACAATAGATTATGATGGACATAAATTAAATGTCTGATCATAAGATTGTTTTTTTTTTATAAAATGACTCAGTCTTATAAAAAAAAACATGTATTTGATGAGCTTCATGGAAAATAACTTGAAGTGCCTGCTGTGTTTCATAAAAAAGAAAACATAATTGTAACCACTATAGATACATTTTGTGAAGAGACAGATCAGTTTAAGTGTAGGGAATTATGGTCTCCATTCAATGCTGTGATTTATATATGAGGAATTGCCCTCTGTGGCTCTGACAGCCTGCTATCACATCATTAGTCTGACTCTAAATGACTCTGTCAGTGCCACCAGTGCAGGATTTTCTCTGCCATTGTTGTTGCTGAAATTGAGAATATTTTTGCTTTCTTCTGCTGTGATGGGGTACCGTGTGACGCCTGTGAGAATATCCAAAATGCTAATAAGACTGTAAACCAGTTTGTAGAATTCCCACCTTTAGATTGGAGATTAAACTGTACCAGAGGACGCATGTAACCAGCCAAACACAGTGTAGTCCTTCAGAAAGTAACACTTTGGAGTTATTGACCATCACAGCCATGCTTTTCTAATTTTGTGTCTTTTAAAAGCAGTGTATAGACAATATCAGTTTTAGGCTCATTTTTGACCAGAGTAAAGGAGCTCCTAATCACATTCTGCTGCGAGGAAAACCTGAGGCTGACCTAGAATGCTGTTAAGAAAATGGACGTTTGTTCCCCTCCTGGGATGGATGGATGGATGGATGGATGGATGGATGGATGGACGGACGGAGAAAAAAAGGGACAGATGGATGGAAGGGATGCAGAGCTACAACTATCCATCATTGTAGTTATTGATTATTCAGATGGTTAATCAATTAATCAGATATAATCACATTCTGCATATTTCTCATTTTACCACGTCTTTTTTGACAATATTAGAAATACATTAAAAAATACATTAAAAAATACAAGTAAATAAATGATTCAATTCACATTTAAAATAAGAAAATAAGCTTGCCTAAAATGCCACAACAGCATTCTGATTGTAAACACCTGGTTATTTGCAGATTAATCCATTTTTGGATTAAGTGATTAACAATTAGAATGCAAAGGTGCTTAATCTGAAATTGTCTTTGTACAGAATCTGAACCAGGTGAAGTTAAAAGTGCCACTTGAGGAGTTGTGGGTCGAATAGATCTAAAAAAAAGTTTTATTTTTCAAAATGTTCATTTTTTTGTACAGTTTTATCTTTATTGCTGTACTTCAGTTAACAATTAATCAATTATTAAATTGGTTGGTGATTATTTCAGTGATTGATTCATCATGATAAATCTGATTAATTATTCAAGCCATACTGGAATAAAAAAATGGATACGAAGATAAATGGGTGGATGGTGTTAAAATGGGACTGATGCATGGATTGATAGATGCATGGATGAATAGATAGATTCGGTTCTCTAGTTCTGTCTCTATTTTTACCAGGTCAGTGGTCAATTGCATGAATAAGAGACAATTATTGTAATTATTTCCTCTTTCACAGTGAAGATGTAGAGGTCAATCAGGAATGTCAGATCTTTGCTAGAGTTGTGTTAGACAGCAATTTATTTCTGCTTCCTTTAATTTTCTCATTTTGATGTAATTATTGTGTTAAAAGGTCAGAAGCAGTTTAACAAAACAATACTTGCAGCGCCCAAGCCTGTGGTGTCATATTTATTATTATAGTCCTCTTTACGAATTTCTGCTTAAATGGCAGTCTGTGACATATATGTGACGTCTCTGTGGTGAAGTTCAATTACAGATTTCTTTGACTTGACCTGCCATAATCAGAGGGTTTGTTGACGCTTCCTTGAAACCTTTGAAGAACTGCAAGGTTAGTTGAGGTCTAAAGCAAATCAATGTGAGGACTTTACTCTCTTACACTTTTAGATTCTGTCGAGCTCCTGATTGTCTTTGGTCTTGGTCAGGTTCTTCAACCTCTCAATGAGGCACCAATTCATTAACAACCTGATTGACTAAGTGCCATTAAGGAACAGTTATAGATTGTTTTAGTTTTTCTCTCTTCTCTCTTTGCTGCATCTATTAATCTTTTGTGCATATTTACAGCCACTGAGAGTCCATTTTCTCCAAGTAACTCATTTAAGAGATTTAAAAAACAAACTAATATGAACTTCAAAAGTTGAATTTCATCCTTTTTGCCTGGTTATTTATAGATGTCCACCAATGTCTTTACTGACAAAGCAGCATAAAGCTGGAAGCAAAGTTTACACACAAGTTTTACCTTTTTTTTTTTTTTTAAGAAAATAGCTTTATTGTCAAAATAAACCTTTTATGCATTTATGTAGTTTGCAACAAGGAAACAAGACAAACATGTAGCCTCTGGGTAAAATTTACTCACAGAATCTTGTTCTCGCAAGACAAAGTGGCTAGATTAATTATAATCATGTGTTAAAAATTAAGCAGTAAAGTTGAGACCAAATTGTATGGAAAGTTTTTTGGCAAGACTTGAAAATATGTGTGTGTGGCAATTCTCCATCTTATGTGACAGAGGTTCTGAGTTTTACAAAGAAGTGACAGATTTGAGTCCCTGGAGGTGCAAAGCTGATAGAAACGCACTTCAAAAGACTTCCAGCTTGAGGAATCATGTAGACCATGAGTTATTCTCCTCTAACTTCACAAATATGCACTACTATGGGCTTGTATTTCACATAAAGAATGAAAAAAAATATAAAATACACAAAAGTTTTTGGATCTGATATGACAAAATCAAAAAGCTCACTGGGTATAATCATTTTTGTTCGACACTCTATGAAATGATGAGCTGTCACCTGCTGTAAACTAACAAAACGGCTCAAACGTTTGAAGCAGAGTTCATTCTGTTCACCGAGCCTTAAATAGACACTCACTCGACACTCTGTAACTAATTATACTTTAAGTTCAGGGTAAAAAAAAATGTTCCTGAGAATTTAAGTGATTGCAAGACTGGAAGGGCTGTGCTTAACTGTCTCAGTCCTTTAATTCATGAATATTAACACTTTCTTTTAATCAAGCGTTACGTTTTTACGCAGTTTTTTCCCTCTAAAGAAAGAGGCGAGGTACTTGACCACCATCTTTGCCCTTTATCCTCTCTGTCCTCTCTTCTGTTTGTGGACACTCAGTGTGCCGCTGTGTGCTTGTCTTTTCTTAATTCATAATAAGTGGGGCTTTGGGGCTGCAGAGATTTCCCTACTCTGCTCCCTGTTATTTTTGTTAGTTTCTCAATGCAGCCAGAGATGGCCACTTCCTGCTGTGTTTGAGCTGCAGGCGGTAAACGGAATGAGATTTTGAAATGATGCACAATTTTTAAAGAGGCAGTATCTTTCTCCCCCACCCCCTGCCTTCAATGAATAGAAACATTAAATTGGCAGGATCCTTGCAAGCCGGATTTCGTCATTCCACACCAATCTTCACTTTTGCCTTTATAAACAAAGTTTACATCCAGGGAACTGTGAGGCAGAAATTAAAACGAACATTTCTGAAGTTATAACTTGTTATGAAATAAGTTGCTTGGATTGAAGAGTGGTATTTATTTTTCAGGTGAGGGCAAGGAGAGTCCGAAGCTCTGGGAGGTTCTGTCAACTACAGTAATGAAGTGTTTTTACTCACTGCACATAAACCTTGCCTGCAGCCCTTGTCTGCTAACTTTCTGTATCCATGCAGCCCTTGATAGGTCAAAGAGAGTGCAAACACATTTCCTTTTGGGGGTGCGAGGGGGATTGGATGTGGACAGACGGCTGCAATATACCCTGTATATTACATTTATTGACACCCCGGGTAAAGATGTGTCAAAAGTTTCAAAGTACTTTATATTTTGTATTTATTTTTTTATCTTTTTTTTGTTGCAGTTTTAGAATATCACAGTGAAAGTTTGAGAAGAATCCAACCATTAATTTGAGAACATGTTCCCGAAAGGCAAAAAAATATCACATTAAAAAAAAATAATTATTTTTTCATCAAAGGTGATACAGTTTTGGACACCCCTGCTTCATGCTGTAAGTTTGCCAGTAAGTCAGTGTAGTCTTCTGCTTTAACTTTTCAGAAAGTTAGTGATTGCAGACAGAAAGATTTTTGACCATCTGTCACCACATATTCCTCCTAAATCATCCTGGAAGCCTGGTGGCCTTGGTAGCCTTTGTGTTTGGTGAATTTTGTCTGTGTTGATTTCTTTTTTCCAGCGGTTTTCTTGTCATAAAAATCAATTTTATCAAAGGCACCAAGAAGGTTTTCAGACCTTTTCCACCACCGTAGGAGCATTCACCTTCTAAATGTATGTATCAGGTTAAGAAGCTAATTTTTAGAGTTAAACTTTTACTGGGTGACTCCACATTTTAATGTTTTTGGCATTTGGAGAAACCTATTTTACTACCCACATCATTTCCAGACAGCTACTTGGTATATAGATCTTTTTAAATAGAAACCTGGTGAATCCCAGATAAATATAGATCCACATCCAGCCTACTGATCCACATCAGTAGTGTGAAAGTCACAAATTAATAAAGTTTTTCAAAGCTCTTAACTTTAGAAGATGTAAATACTAAATTGTAAAATGTTTCAGTTGCTGTTTTATTTAAAGCATTTACCTTCATGTGGGATTTATCTTAATGGGAGTTTTTGTCACTGATGGAATTTTATAAAATTACTGTATGAAGTTTATTCATTTTACAATGAATAAACTATTAAATAATTATTTAAATGTGGTATTTAAAAAAATTGGAAATAAAAGAATAATTTATTAACATAGAATTGATTATATGTGCCTTAATTAAACATCAATTAAAACCATTGACTCAGAGTCATAGCAAACTTGGAAGAAGCCAATCAGATGCCAGGGTCTCGATATTAGCTGTCTTAGATCCGCCCACTGAGTTTGATCAGTCAAGTTGAAAATTTGAATTTATTTATGTGCTTCAGCAATGCAACATGTACATAATGGTATCTAATTTATAAAATAAAATCAATATATTAATTCTATATGAAAATTATTTCTGCATTAATTTTCATCTTCTTAAATAAATTGATACATGTAAATAACCACATTCTAAGTTTTTTGCTTATTGTAATTTGACAGGCATCATATATATATGTGTGTGTGTGTGTGTGTGTGTGTGTGTGTGTGTGTGTGTGTGTGTGTGTGTGTGTGTGTGTGTGTGTGTGTGTGTGTGTGTGTGTGTGTGGGTGGGTGCGTGTGTGTGTGTGATGTTCCACATAAAGACTGCTGCCACTGAAGTCTGGCTCCATTTCTGTGCCGTAACAAATAACTGTGTGATAAAGCTTCACCAAGCAGAACATTTGGCCTTTTCTTGAATGGGTTTCATCTAACAAGGTTGTTAGACGGGAAGAAAAAGTGCTGAGTAGTGATCAGAGCAGAGGTGTATTTTCGAACCTGAGGCCTGTTGTATGGATTCATCCAGAGCATTTTTAATACCGACATTGCGTTGATCAAAATCGATCAAACTTTTAACACAAATGCCAATTCACAGGCAATAAGAGAATTGTGCTCTCACCAATCAAATCGCTGATGCATTAACCTTTCCTGGGAGCCAAGTGAGGGGGGATTGAATAAAAATGCTATTGATTCTTCAGGCGAAAGGTTAATGTCATTGAGCTGAGGAAAATAAGGATGCTAGTTGTGTTGGTTGGCTGTTTTAATACTTACCAGACAGCTGCTACAGCATTATATCACATGTAGCAGGCATTGTGATTCAGTGTGTATTTGTAATTGATATGCTGAGTTTTTCTGCGGTACAAAACATTTTCAGAGTTTGGACGTCAAGGCAGGCATTAGTCCTGTGAGGGAGAGAGAATGCTTTCCTCTTTCTGATTTACTGGTAGTTGTTGTGCTGCTGCAGGTGGCTCTGGCAAAGAAACAATGCCAGACTGTCCAGCTGAAAAGGTAAACCTGGCTCAGTGGAACAGTGTCTGAAATGATGCCAAACATACACATTCAGGTTTCTCTGTAAGATTACGGTGTTGCACAAGAAGGGCAGTTTTACTCCTGATTGTCGTTACCACTGGAACAACAGTGACTTGTTGTTGTAAACCATTCTGTTATGCTGTGACATCTGCTGGAGGTATTTTAAAGGCGAGACCTATGAGGGAAATCTGTTCTCAGGGTTCGTATTAGAAATTGTCAAAGCTATTTTGTCAGTACAAGGTCTGTGAAACCGTGCAGTTTATACCTGATCTCTTTCCCTCTCTGGCCTTCTTGTGATAAATGGTTTTCAGCTTCACTGAGTTTCTCTTGTGTGGAGCACCAAACACCAGAAAGATGCACTTCGCTAAACTGAATGTCGGCTCATGTTCTCCTAGAGTGCAGTAAAAAAGTTTCTGGCATTATGTGCTCCAGGACTTTTAAATTTTTTTTTTTTCAGTGATTTCTTTTTGTTAGATGATAAATTAAAGCCTAAAACAATGTAGTGTGGTGTAATTCATAGTCAAGCAGCAGTTAAACAGTAGAAGATAAATAATTCAGCAAGATGTTAAAACTGTCACAGATGACAGTCATGATGTATGACCAGGTTGGTGTCTCAAAGAGTTCTGTGTGAAATGAGAATTACTCTGCTTTTTTTTCATGCTGTGGTGGAAGTATTTAATTTCTACTGCAAAGTCCCTCAGTTAAAAGAAACCATATAGCACCATTTATACACGGTAATTCAAATAGCTTTGAAGAAACAAAGGAAGAGAGATAACACATTAGAAACGCAACGTTTGCATTGAAAGCACAACACAGTTGTACTAAACAGAAATGTGTTTGAGCTGTAGAAGATAGAAACTAAAGGCTAACCCTCCCTTGTTCAGTTCAGAAACGGAGTGAGCATGTCTTTGATGTCTATTTAAGCAAGACCTTTCAGTGCTTTATAGATCATTGAGAAAACATTAAACACTGTCCTACTGCTAACAGCAGCAGTAGGATAGGTAGCCTTTATGCTCAGTCACTTTCCTCTCTATGTTCTCCTTTCAACTAAATTTTCATTGATAAGCTCCAAAGTTTTTAAAAGTATCCTGTAGACTGATAACCCCGGTCTTGTAAATGTATATATAAAAAAAACACCAAGCCTACTGTGAAACATGGAGGGGGCTGCTTTGCTGCATTTGACACAGAGAACTTTGAGTCTGTCCGGTGAAGTCTCAAGCATCCTGGAGTAAAACACACCGCTCAGTTCTAGGGTTAAAAATGGGGGGAAAGGTGTTCAAGAATAACTCTAGCAAAACAAAAAACATTAGACTATTCCTAAAAGTCTGAGATCAGATTTAATCTTTTTGAACATTGTTAGACATATCTAAACATTTCAAGACACCATGTTTCACTAAGCCCAGCTACTATTTGTAAATGCAGGAAACAGATGGTTCTCTGATCAGATTCTATTGCTATACAGTATCTAATTAAAGAGAAATATGTCTTTCTAATTCATTTTATTTGCTTAACTATTCAATATTCAATTTAATCAAAAATGACACAGTAGTGGGTCATATTCGGTCAGTCAAACACACGGCAAACAACCCCGCTACATTCACACCTACGGGTGTTTTAGAGTGTGCAGGTAACCTAATAATCATGCTTTTGGACTGTGGGAGGAAGCCAGAGTACCTGGAGAGAACCCACACTTGGATGGGGAAACCATGCAAACAGGAAGCCTGAATTAAAATGTGTGAAACATGTCAGTTGTTTATGTCATTCCAGATGTATTTATTCATACCGTGCCTCTATAAAGGTTTATTCTGTTAGTCTTACTCTGTACTGCTTAAGTGTAAATTATGTAATCTGAATTTACAGAAATTCAGATTACATAGGACTTTCTTGTTGCAAGGAAACAGTGCTACCAACTCCTTCCCTCCTCTTATCCAGCATGGGTTACTTTCTCTCTCTTACAAGAGTTCAATTGTTTCCACGGCTGCTCTGGGACAGATAAAGTCAGTGCAGAATCTGTGTGTGTGTCTCCACGAACAATGTGTCCTCCTCGATGAAATTGTTCAGCTCATAGAAGGATCCTTTGATCCGAGTTGGAGCAGAGTTATCTGATCCTATAGTCTTGATCTCTTCTCCTGATGATCATCAAGGAAGGAAATTAAATCCCCATTCATCTTTTGTCTTGTTACTTATCTCCAGTATGTATTTTCTTTTTTAATTGTGTGGCCAAGCTCTCCACCACTTTCCTGCATGCTTCAGTGGTCTGGGATTTTAACGCTACATCTCCTCAACTGGCAAAGCCTACAAATGTGAGTGCTAAATAATTTAAGGCGAAAGGGCACTCTGGTTGTCTGTAGACTCCAGCTGAAACTCTCTAAAGATCCAAATATATGGCCTCTTTGTTTGTTGCATTTTATTTATTTATCGTCTTTCATGATGAAAAGAAAAAAGATTAGAGATGTGCACGGCCTACTTGGATTTACTCAAAGTATCCAACCATATGGGAAAAATATAATGCCTCATGAATTACTCTTTCTTCCTGATGATGACAATCTGGTTGTTTTGAGGGTTCTAGGATTTCAAGGGTCGTACTGATTTATTGGTCAGTGACTGAACTTTTAACAGTTTCCAGCATTCAAAAATAAAACCTGTGTTTTCAGGCAAGTGAAAACAATATTCCTGCATCAGAGCAGCAAGTTTGTATTGATGGAGAAACTCCTAAACATTTACAGTGCGTCTCAACATTGTCAGAACAAGTTCAGTCGTGAGGATTAATCCATTTTTAGCTGTTCGAAAAATAATCAATTTGTTTTCGGATTAAGTCTTCCAGATGGAAAACTATTGTCATCTATTGCTGTGTGTTTGTGAGGGTGGAGAGATGAGGGAGTAACTACCGTGGTAACAGTAAACGCAATCTGAAAAAACTGTAGCTGTGGTTGAGGAATAATCTGGAAAACATTTTTCTGCCCCTTGTTAGAGGCTGATGTTGCATGCCAAAATTTTCAAGTTTATCTAAGGATTTTTATTTTTATAGAGTATGAGTTTCTTGCTAATTCATTTTTTTGTGTGTCATGACTTTTCACTCAGTATCTTGAATCTGGTAGAAGGCTGCAAGTTTTTGTTCTCATTTGTTTAATTTAGACGTTTTCTCAAATTTTGCCATCTTTAAACTGGTGACGAGATTTTTTTTTCTTGTTTTGCAAAATAGAAAACCTAGATATTTTTTAATATATTATTTCTTCATCTAATATTTGCCAGTTCATAGAAATCTTAAACAATAGCATCTCAGATGAATGGCACTTGCATGCTTAGGTGCCTATACATGTGTAATGAAGGGCTCTAATCTTGTGTTTTTCTTTAAACCACTCCACCCTCTGTTGAAATAAATATGCCATTTCCTCTTGAGTGCATGTTCTCCAGAGGAAACGGCTGGACCAAGATTCAAGGGCTCAGATGGTTCAATTACAAATGTAAGAGCTATTGAGAGGTTTTATCTACAATGTTTCATCAAGCCACCAGCGACTCTCAGATCTCTACAAGTCTGAGGTGGCCCTAAAACACCAAAGCAGAAACACTCACCCAGATAGGTTGAATTACTTGATGAATTATTTATCATGTTGATGCAGATAAGCTTTGTTTCTACCACTAATGGAGCAAAATTTTGCTTCTGCTAGCATTTGTAGATGTTTGAACTGGACTGTTTAGTCCAACCAGACAAGGTTTTTCTTTCAATCTTAGAAATCAAAAGCAACTTTGGCCATTTGTGTTTAAGTAGGAGTTTAAATTAAGTTTTCAAGTGGAATCTAAATGACACAAAAAGGAACCTGAGCATGGAAAAGAGTAGAATCTGCAGGGATCTCCTTTTATTTCTTTTCTGACTGGCACTGCGCTCTCAGCAGCGTATTCATCACCGTCACCCTGCAGCTCTACTCCCCTTCGATCAACACCTCTCCTTCTCCTTCTCCGTCTGTCTTCCCTTCGAGCCTCCAGCGGGGTTAACTGATCCATACCAGCTGCTTCTCACTGCAAGACATTAAGACTACAACCAGTTTAATGAGCATGTCTGGTTCCCCTCCGATGTCATCCTGTTCTCTTTTATTACCGGTCTGTGCACATGTGCTTTTTCTATAGAGGTTTCTACAGCCAGGTGGAATGTCATATTTTAGATATATTCTTCAGCTGTACAGTGTGAAATCAGAGCTAGAACTTGTTTGTTTTTCTCGGGAAGGCAGCGCTCCACCCCTGCAGTTTTTTGGCCTACTCCCCAATGGTCGTGTGGAGCATTGTTTGTCAGAAAAGTTGTTTGTGCTTGCTTTACAGCTGCACTTCATCAAATATTTCAGCAGTTGTCTTATAAAGAAGAAACTGCAGAGATGAGAAAAAACAGGAGAGGTTGTGACGCATATGTGCATCGCTAAATGAACTGCTGTGGATTAGCTTTTGAGCTGGATTGGGAAGTGTCGTTGCTATATTGAATCTGAATTGTTTCATTTGTATGTTTTTATAACAGAAGATTTTTAACAGTTGCTTTTGAATGCTTGCTTCACATTAGGCTGTCCTCAACATAAATTGAGTCAAACTAAACAATGTCTAAGAATGGTGCTGACTACTCTGACCAAAAGACGTCAAGAAATGCAAAAAGTATGGTGGAGAACCTGTGATAATGAAGACCCCATTTCTCTCCAAAAACCTAAGGTTGGTGTATGGCATGAATGTAAATAATGATAATTTAAATACATAATAATTTAAATAATGAATTTGAGCCTCCTTTGGGTCTTTTGGTAGGGTAGTGGCCCATAATAAAAGGCAAAATCAACACACGATTCACCAAACAGTGTGTCAATCTTTTTCCAAAGTTGTTCCCAGATCTAAATCCCCCCTGTCCATTAAGATGAAGTGAAGAGATGAATAATTTTCAATTTTTACACATTTTCCCTAAACTTCCAGCAAGTGTTCCCAGATCCTTTAAATTCAACTTTACTTTTTGCAGTAGTTAAAATTTACTTAAAAATTGGATCTTCCTACTAAACTGTTGCATTAATCTTATGATGCGACAGCTCCCTTACGGTATTCAAGTGTCAACAAAGCAGCAGCAGCTCTGCTAACTGCCTCCTGACCTTCCCTTGGTCTGTGTTGCCCCTCAGCTGTTTGGATTGTATAAGTAGAGATAATTAGTTTCATCTGAACTTGATAAGGTTTAAAATTTCATAAGTGGTTTTTGTGTAATAAAATGGAAAATTAAATAATAGTGGTAATTCTAGATGAATGCTGTTGAACTTGATAAGTATTTGTTACACGGTTCAATCAAATAAGTTGGGAACATTTTTATATTTTATGCAATATTTAGCACATTAATTTCCTCATCAGTCCATTTAATTATTCCTATATTGGTTACTAATTTTGGCAGGATCTGTTTTCCGTACATTACAGGCGGTGTGAGTCTGTGCTGGTGTGGGATGTGACACAGGGTTGCAGGAAAGTCTTTGCTGCAGGCTCATTGTCATTCCAAGCCAAGTGACGAGACTGTTCATCTGGAATCTGACGCATTTCTATACCTGAGGGTTCTGTGCTATTCATGCACTTATAGCTTCAGTCAATCACGGTGCCTTAAAGGAAAAAATGAACCAGTAAAATAACCTCAGCTTCTTCCCATTCATTGAGAGTTAACAGAAAAAGATTCCCAGGAACAAAACCCATTTCATTTATTCAACATTTCCTGAGTCAGAGGAGGTCACTGTCTGCTTGAACACTGCATATGATCATAAGTGTCAGTCCGTTCTATATGTACGTTCTTTTTCCCCATTAAATTTTATGAACAATCATGATGGAAACTAAATCTGCCTGTTTGCACCTCATACCTTTACACTGAGTGTAAAGGCATTACGTGATAGCATTCTCTCTCATTTGTCTAAACTATCGCTCAATATTGAGGTCAAAATTTTATATCAGTATTACAGCCGGCATTGAATATAGTTTGATATTATCGAGATTCTGATATATAGATCACTCAGTAATAAAAATAACAATTAGTGGTGCTATTAACTGTGCCAAGAACAACTCATGTGGTAAGAAGGTATAGCAAAGCAGCTATAGGCAGAACTTTAGTAAAAATGACTTAGACCAGGCAACAAAATTTATTATTGATATTTGTGACAAACTAACTCAGAAGGATATAGCATTTATAGAAACACAGATTATCATTGTAATTGTTCTGGTAATAGGACCTAGCCTGTGATTCTGGATCATGTTTTTATTCATAGAGAGATAATTCAGCTTCAAGTATTTTTGTAAGCAAGGATATTCATGTAAAGATGCTGCAAGGGAACAGAAAAGGGTGTGGGTCATGTCAGAGGAGCAGCAGCCCCTGTTATCATCCAGGAAATTTAATTGAAAAGAAAACATTTAAAAGGAGATTTATCTTCTTTTTTTTCAATATATAATTGACATAAACATATTACTAATAATGGTCAGGTTGCAGTTGTTGAAACTTTTTAATCTTCCTAAATAAGTGTCTCGGTTTTCTGCTGTTTTCTCTGCTGCACTGCAGAAATGTGTCCCCATGTGTACTTTTACATGTCTAGTTTTAACATCTTTTATAACCTTTGCTGTTCAGTCTAGACACACACCCGGCTGAGGTTGAAAATGAAAGAATTTCTTTGCTTTTTAGTCGTCAGCTGTCAAAAAGCTGCTAAAATTTTGGCAGCTCTCAGGAAGTGTGGAGTCTTTCTGGGAGGCTTGCTCTTTAGAGACCCGGTTATTCCTTCAGCCCTTCTTGTCACAACATTGCTCTGGCAGTCATTACTGCCATGACATACTCAAAGAAAGCTGCCTGGATGAAGAGGCGTGGCCCGATAAGAACCCTGGCAAGTTCACTGAGCTGTTGACATTTTCTCGCTGCTACTCCCCTGGTTCTAATTGGCTGCCGCTGATAAGATTCCCACGTTGTAATTTGCAGCTCCTGATAAGATGCTGTCACCTGCTGCAGATGACAACGGCTCAGCCGTCACAGGGCGGACAGGGCCAAATCCAGGCCCTGCACCTCATTTTCCAGAGACTCTCTTGCAGCGGGGGAATATAGAGTAGATGCAATCAGCTTGTTTGTTAATACGATTGAAAATTTTATTTCATGCCTATTTTTCACCGCCTTCAACATGTGCTGCTTTAACACTCTCCCTGTCAATCTTTGCTTAGAGTTAGAACTACATTAATTTGTGAAAATGAGTCTTGTAATTCTCTGTTCCAGTGGAAATTGAAAATGATTTAAATTAAATTGATAAATTAACACAAACTGTAAAGGTGGGTTAAGAGTTTTGTCTAAATAATTGTTAGTCAGGACCTTAAACTGTAGCTGCATTAAACTTTTAATAAGGGATCATCATATGCATATGTGCTTTACTTTTCTATACAGCAGTGCTTTTTAGCAAAGTACTGAATTCTTAAAAAAAAACATCCTTATTGAAAGATTTAGTTAATAAAGTAAACAAATCCAAAAGATTATGAAGTTTACACTGATATGTTTAAATTAATTTTCCTACAGTAAGACTTAAAAATAACATAATTATAGTTCTTAAACTCAACCTTAGATGCTTTTTTCAAACAACTATG
Organism: Poeciliopsis prolifica; assembly: GCF_027474105.1. NCBI lineage: Eukaryota > Metazoa > Chordata > Actinopteri > Cyprinodontiformes > Poeciliidae > Poeciliopsis > Poeciliopsis prolifica. The sequence continues at coordinate 465,241 of NW_026562381.1, forward strand.
GAAAATGTTTGCGCCATGTCATTATATTTGGCTGTATTTGCTCAGTTGAGGTCAGCAGATATTTTTCAGCGATAAAAAAATCTGTTCCTGTGTCGACAGCTTTTGAAGATACGGTAATGAGTATTGCTAGGGGAAAATAAACAAAAAAACATGAACAGGCGTGAATCTATGTGTGTAGTAGATGTGTTGTGGCTGAAGAATTCAATTCATTTTACTTCCAGTTAAATCCTAAATTTATTCACAAATATAGATACAAAATGTTCATTCACCCATTTCTGATGGGAAAGTAATGCAAAACATCAGACGATAATAAAATTATACAAAAGAACTATCATTCTTGAAAAGGTTTTCAATTTATATTTTGTTAAAAAATGTCAGAGATTAATCTGAGACATCAGTGGTAAAAAAAAACAAATCAAACAACAAATCATAAGCAGCTTTCTGCATGTTTCTGCTGATATTTTGACAAGTTATCTTTGATAATGAGCTTCAAGTCTTTTAAAGTGCAAATAGTTTTTGCCATCACTTTCATTTTTGTTTCAATTTTCCTTTTTTGACTAAAGCTGAATATTTTCTAAAGATTGTTTGACAATTTTGTGAGTTTAGGTTCAGTTTTAAAACTTTATCTGCTTTTTTTGTTTCTGTTTTCTTCTACTTTGATAAAACATCTTGTCTCATAATTTAAATCAGTTTGTTATTTAGTCAACGGATATGTTTTTCTTAAACTTATGATGAAGTGTGACAAGAAACAGCTATTTTATTGTCATAAACATACAAATTAAAAGTGAAAATCACTTTTTTTTCTGCTCACTTTATCGTCTTTGGATTGGTTGAGCAGCTTAGTGGTTGTCCTGGGGACAGAGTACCCATTGGTTTCTTCAGGCACCAAGAAGAAACAGAGACTTAAAAGAATGGTTGATATATCCATATATGCTGATGTGTCATATGTTTTGATGATGGACCTGTTCTTTTAATAACTACGCAGATGTTTGCAGCTTTGTGGTATTTGTCACGTCACATGAAGAAACTAGGACATTTTTTCCTTCTTTACTGAGGAAATCCACTCCATCTGATCTTGTTTTTAGGCCGAACTTGAACATTTTGCAGATGTTTTTTGCCGGCAGAAGTAGCCCATAGTCTCGTGGGTAAAAGCAAAAACCGCTGATGAAGACATTTTTTGCTCTATTGTCTCCTTATCCTTAAAGTCGACACAATTAATATACTCAACGGTCGCCCTAAAAGTTTTATCTTCTCTCTTACCTTATCTCGTCTCTGCCCACCTTAAGCTGCATTCTGCATGTGTCTGTATCATTTTTTTATAGATCTCAAGGAAGTAATTAGGCTTCTGTTTTTAGTTAATGGAATCCACAGAAAGCCTTGTCTGGCAGGCAAACTACTTGATGTGAAATTTGCTCCGGTCCCCAGAGCTTGTGTAATGGAAGGGCATGTGGGTGTGTGCGAGTTGGATGAAGAGGATATGAGACAAACGCCTTTGCCCACAGTTAGTGCTGGGAGTCAGGGAGGCAGACCCGTCTCTGGAGTTTCAGCGTGAAGCGCTCACCAGCAGCATGCCGGCTCATTCAACTGCAATAACGTAATAAGTTGCGACTTTGAAGCCGGCAGATGTATTTATAGTGTCCTCAGTGATCTTAAACAGTGTTTGTCAAAGTTTTTGATGATTTTCTTTTTCCATTGGTCTTTGTCTGCCTTTTTGCTCATTTTCAGATTTCCATCTCTCCACTTTGAGAACTATATGTAACTATGATCATCATTCAGGCATAAAATCCACTTAAAATTGAGGGATGAACTAGTTTTGACAACTTAGCAAAGAAGCTTTTCAAATTAGGCACCAAAATGATCATCCTTTCGTTTAAGAGATTCATTTAAAATATCGTATGTGACTTATCACAACATTGAAAATGGCTAAAGCATAATGACACAAAATAAATATCATTGTTGAGTTTTGCAACTCATAGGCTGTCCTGGAGCAAATATAGTTTGCAAAGGAGTCCCAGTATTTCTAGGTTTAGGAACCACAACTGGAGATGAATAGTAAAAATCTGTGATTATTTGTGACACTTACAGCTGCTTATATTAATAGTTATATACCTTATTATGCTTTAATACACATTGAAAACTGTATTAGTTCTATCCAGAAGCTAAAATCTACAGTCTTCCTTATTTCCGTTCTTGGCAGTACTCCAATCAGGGCCAAAAAGGTCAGGCAATATTGTGTCAAGTAGCATTTCGCTAAGGTATTTCAGCTTCCAAAGCTGCATTTGCTCAGCTAAATATTTTAGATTTGCTCTGCAACAAAAATCCACAAACAGAATTTGGAGCTACAACACACAGAAAAATATGTAAATATTGAACCAAATATGGGTCACCAAATACTGACCCATAAGTGGTCCACTGTTGTAATGATTACATCAACATCCTCAGCTGAAACCCCTGATGCATTTCGATACCAGTGAAGTCGTAAAGTCAAATGCACAGTTTACTAAACCAAGAGAATGGATTTCACATACGTATATATTTAGTTTATATTGGCCAATTAGTTGCCATGGTTGGGGCTGGACTGGAAATGAACAAAAGGGAAAAGCTGAAAAGAAAAAAATGAGAAAAATGTTGAAAAGGCAACCGAAACAAAGGGAAATAAACTTTATTTATAACCTCTTTTATGTCAACACAGAAATGTCATTAAAATGTTTGTTGGTTTCTACATTTATGTCTGGAATGAAATTCCCTTATATTGAACCACAAGTTTAAATTTTTGTTTAAAAATGACTCATTGGGCATTCCTTTTATTTGCAAGGAGACTCCGCTATGATGGTGTTTTTCTGTTTTAATACTTAGACAGTTTGCTTTGGGCCATTTTCAGCTGTTCATTAACCATGACCACCAAAGACTCCCCCATATTTCCCACACCTCTCTAAAGCAATCCATCTCCACCCACCAAACAACACTAAGCCTACAAACTAACAGTCCTCCGAAAGCTTTGACTAGCATGAACACTGACAGTCCCACAACTTTTTTTCCCCCGTTTGGGGACATATAGTCTCCACTCCTGACAGATCAAACTTCAAAGCAGACAGAAAACAGACCTAAAGAAACGTTGCAGCTTGTTTTTTTTTCCCTCTTAGGTTGTCAAACTGTCCTTCAGGCGTCAATAAACACGTTCAATTTATGTCTCTTGTACTGAGCAACGATTTGCCTTTGTAGTGACTGCCTGTTAAACACCAAACTCCTTCAAGGCTAGTAACCAGATCCAGGCTCCTATGAGAAACTCACACTTTATGCAGTCGAGCGATGCTTACAGATCCGGGTTAAAATATTAACCATCCATGCGATCTTCAGCCTAAACACGTGAGATTTATGTTTTCTTTCTGCTATTTTCTTTAATTTCCTCTTATTTAATATTTTTATTATATCTTTGCTGCTTTATGCTCTCCTGACACACCGAGGAGAAAAATTAATCAGCTCTTCCGAATTTAACTCTTGGTCACTCAGGAGATTTCTGCCCGTTAACCGTAAGATGGTTAATTTCTCCAATGCTCTGTTTCTTTTACTGCTTTGCCGCCACTCGTAAAATAATTAATCTCAAAAGCTGGGGATTTGCCTTCAAGCTCCTGTCTCAATAATGATGCTAAAACTGAAGGCAAATTAATGTTGGAGAGGGTAAACAAAGCAGAACGTGTATAGTAAACAAACACTGAGAATGTTTATGGTATGTACTATAGGATTATCTAGACCATAACAGAAAAAGGAGAACAATCTAGAGATTTGAAGGTTTATGCAAGGATGTTAAGTCACAAAGAGAAATGGTTGCAACGTTTTTCACACCTAACTTTAAGGAATTTTAAGTTGTGATTTTATATTTTAGCACATCTGCTGAAGTTAATGAAGGTCAAAAACAGATGAAAGCTGCACTAGCAAGCTGTAGGAGATCCCAATCCTTAATCTCCTCACAGAGACAGAAGTATCAAACAACACATCAGTGGGCTAAACGTTAAATCCAAGAAGGCTAATCTCTCCTGGCCCTGCTGTTCTGAAGAGTACTAAGCACTTACAGAAACTTTGCTCAAAAAAGACTTTTTTTTCTCTTTTTTCTCTTTTTTTCGTCTTTGAATTGCATTACATGTGGGATCAATTAAACTGCACAGCTGTTAAGATTCCCCATTAGGTTTAGAAATCTCTGAAGTGCAAATCATATTTTGGTTTATACCTCATGCACTGTTTTTCACCTAAAACACTTGGATTTTTTTATTTATTTTGACCGGCAAAGCTTGACTCATTTTATTGATCTTTTTTCTGTGCTTCGAGTTTCTGTATTGGAGGCTTTTTCCCCCAGATATATTGTTGAAGGCTGTGCCAACTCAGAAAGCACAAACAGCACTTGTTATTCGTTTTTGTCATAGTTCAGGACTGAAAGCAGTCTCGTACTTATGGCTATTTGGAGGCATTATAAAGTATCAAAATATGAGAAAAATCAAAGGTACAATGGCACCTATTTGTACTGACAACATTTGCACCAACTCTCTGCAGAGTGGCTTTCATGCCTCAAAAGCTCTTTGGATTACAGTTCAGACAGATGGTTACTGGAAATATGGGAGATGGGAAAATCTCCAGCAAGTGATTAGCTTCCACTTAGAAGAATGGATTGTTGCCTCAAGATCAGGGAAAATGTAAACGTAAACATTATTTGCATTGCTTTAAACTAGAGGAGAAATTTAATCTATACTTGTTTATATGTATTATTATAAGATCTTGAACATTATTTTAATTAATCTGCTGTAATATGTCTACTGACGACTGGGATATACAGCGCTGAGCACAGAAAAGCAGATGTCAAGTTCTAACAATATCAATGCTTGAATGACCTTACAGCCTCAGTTTCCCTGTCATTATGAATCTCAGTAAATTAGACAGAAAAGTTCAGAACCCTGTCAGTTTTTTGCAGGTTGCTGCCACTCAGCTAAATAATTATTAATTCTAGCTTTCCCCATGATATGTTTCCACACACTTCCAGTTGCTTGATTGTATCAATATTTGGACTTGTTATAATCTGAGAAGGAGCATGGTGCAATAAGTAAGCTAAAAATAATAATTACTGATCGCAATCATAATATCTGGTGTGAAATGATGGAAAGATGACATGTAATCTAAAAATCATGACATATGTTTTTTGTTGTCTGCTTTAACTGAACACATTTGATCATAGTTAATTTTTTACGCCATATAGACACTTCAGTTTGTCTCCCAGATAGAAGCGTGAAGCTATGCAGCATTTTTATTTGTTTTTCTAAATAAACTGTTAGAACTCTATGATTCTTTTCTAAAATAGTTCACATTACTCTTGACAGACAAAGAGCAAACACAAAAAAGTGGGAATCCTCAAGGCTCTCTTCTCGAGCCACTTTTATTCAATATCTACAGACGACAGGGATTTTTCCATAGAGCATATCTAAAATTTCTGAAAGAAAATGGGTTGTTGAATACTGAGGGTTCACTGTATATGGTTATGGAGTGCTATAACATATTTTAGCATATGTATTATGTTTGCTAATGACACATACGTTTTTATTTGTGTCCACAGTCACTAAATAAGTTAATTTTGATATCAGTTTAGTTCAGATTCTCTCAACTAGACCAAACAATTGTTAACGTCACAAAGCTTGCTAGAAACAAGGTGTCTGTTTGAACTCCAGCATTTGTTTTAGTTTTCAAATAAAGTTTATTTCTACATAAACTAATTCCAGGAAGGACCAGAGATTGTTGGTTTTTCATTTTGTGCTTTTCCCCTTTCTTGGTCATTTGTAAACTAAACCTTGAAAGATGAATCAAAAACATAACTATTAATGAATTTTACTCTATGTTCCCACCATATGTTTACTACACTTATGATTAAACCCTGATAGTGTAGCATTGCACCTTGTTTGCATTGCTGCACTATTTCATGTATCTGTGCTGTAGCTTCGTCAATATAAATGCTGATGAGATGCTGCAGCCAATTTCAGATTGGTCTCTGCAAGCTGTCTAATAAAACGGAGAGCATTCTTTATTGAAGCCTTGTTACATGTGCTTTAAATGCATGCAGAATTAGATGTACTTCATCAGGTTTGTTTTTAAGCTCTTAACTATTGCATAAATTGTTGGCTCAGGTCCCTCAGGACTCATGGCGGGTTTTATCTTCTCCTTCTGCACAGCTTGAAATAATCAAATAGCCTATTGCGTCTGTCCCATTTTTTTAGATTGATGCGCTAGTAATGGTCTACCTCTCTACATCTGTACCATCAAATTGACTTCTCACAAATCACTATTTAATGATGTGACATCTTGGCTACTTTTAAGAAATATGTCAGAATCTGTCTCCCTGCTTCTCATCTTCTCTCCAACAGAACAGTCAAATAGGTGCTTTCCATCCTTTGCAAATTAAAATGAGACAATTTCCCTTCTGCTCTGTAATGAGATCACCAGGTCTTTGTGTCTTTAACCCCTTTGGTGTCAGTGTGAGCTGGGTATTTTGAATTAAATGTGCATTGACAATGTGCAGCATAATTTGCTTCATCAAGCTTGATAAACCTGCTCTGGTTCATTATGTGCATATTAAATTAATAAGACAGCAGTTTCATGTCATGGGTTAGGGGTTTGACTGATAAGTTAGCAGCTGATAAAGAGACACATCTACTCCAATGTATGTTCTCCACATGTCCCCGCTGTGTTGTACTTTTCTCGCAGATGTCGCAAAACTGCAGAACAATAATCAGTCTCTTGGTGATTGGCTGAATCTTCATTGCTGTCAGTGAATACAGAAGGATGTCAGCCACATCCGCGAACATGTTCGTCTCAGAGCTCATCATTCCTACAGATCAGCAGCAGATGTTTCGTGACAAGATATGGTCAATCAGCTGGCTACTACATCCTGTCAGACTGCCAGTGCCTTCGTTAGCGCCACTTTCAGGTGTAAAAACATTCACATCTTTTTTTTTTTTGTCATTATGTGGAAAATTATAGTGCTGAAAATGTCTGTTTTGTTTTGTCAGAAGTAAGCTTGTTTCTGAAGTCTTAAAACAATGGCTGCTGTCACATTTATTTAGTTTCAACAAAATTTAAGTTTCAAACCATTTGCATACAGAGAACTTGATGGTGCAGCAGCTCAAGCAGAACCAGAGAAGTTAAACACCCATCTGCACATATATGAGAAGCTGCATCCCTTTAAGTCCTGTGCAAACACTCAAATTCTCCCCTCTTTTCTTTTTACTTCGCTTCAAAGCAGCAAGACTTTGATGTGTGCTTTAAAGTTGTCTTGATGAATATTTCCTCAGCGTCCTGAACGTCTTTTAGAGCTTTTCTTTGGACTCTGGCTTCTGTAGCTGTAACATCCTAGAAAAAAATTTATAAAATGTAGTTCTAAATATAGTTTTCAAGATGGTTCAAATTTTTTTTATTTGTTTTAATTTATTTAACATATTGTTTTATTTGTTCTGACTGGAGACAAACAAATCAGAGTTTTACAGCCTATTGCAATCTGGTGTTAATATTTACACTAGAATAAGTAATTTGTGAGTTTCTGAGCAGCTCGTTACTATTCAGAACCATTGAAACAATTAGGATCTTATGCAGTTTCAAATATAGAGGAATTTAATGACTAAAACGAATTTTATGCTCCATCTTGAGCCTGAGTTTGCTGGGTTTAGTCAGAGGCAGACTGCTGCTGATACTTGGACCTCACAGTTCAGCCACTATCTGCATGACTCAAACATCAACTTTTCAGAACTGCCTTTGGTTTTTTTCTGTTAAAACTCTCTTTTTTCCACACATGGAGCGATACAAAATCTTGTATTACAGCCTCTATTCAGAACCTCACATCATTATCATAACACATTATTCAGAGAGCTTTGATAGCCTTGATGTGGGGACTTTACAGCCCTGTTTGTAAGCTTTTTCTCTTTTTCGTGTGGTTTTATCTCTCATTCCTTTTCTCATCCCAAGATATCTGAGTAATCTGTTCATGTCCGTCTCTTCTCTCGGTCCGATAAGGCGCGGAAGAGCTTTCGCCTTTTCAGGAGCAGATGTTCCTCCTTGACAGCATTGACACAAACACAAGGGCCTTTGCTCTGTTTGTATAAAATGCCTCCTGATAAGGCAGCTGAAATTGAGGTTGTTTACTACAAGTAATCTGCCTATTATGAGGGTTTGTAGTCTTCTAGACTCCTTCTTCGTGAGATTCATGTAAATGTTGAATGTCAATAGGACTTTTTCTTTGGCTGGTTGTCATTTCAGAAATAAACAGCTGCTCAGCATCATATGTATGCACAAGCCTAGTACACATTCTTAGATAAAAAAGGCCTTAGAAGATGATTTTATCATTTTATTGTGACAAATGTAGCTAGCAGAGCTGCTTTTGTTGAACCCAAAACTAATTCAATTCAAATGTAATTTATCTTTCCCAAATGGAGATTAAATATTGCTGTATCTCAAGATACTTTGTGCATCGAAGTGTCTTGAGAGAATCATTGTGGATGGAGATGCTGTCATTCTGACAACGTATCTAAAGATGCCTCTGACTGAAGACAGTTGTATGATGCTCTCACAGATCGGATCTTACTTATTTTCATAGTTAGGAAAATCCTGTTTAAATGGTAAACATTGTTTATGCACCATTTTTAGCAAATGAAAAACAAATTTATTAGATATGTATATTTCTGTATAACTGGAAGAAAAATGTATCTGGTCAAAAATATTTGTTGTGAATTGTTGTTATATAAATGAATTTAATATAACTGTTTTGAATCCATCCATGCAATCTCATTCCATTTGTTTTTTTGTTATTGTTTTTTTTCTGCCAATTTTATGTTCTAAAAAAATTATTTTTGATGTGTCTAAGTGATTGATGTAGGTTCTATTGGACTGTTTGGCTTCCTATCAGACTCTCATCTTCTCTGATTTGGTGCATGGGCTCATAAACTCCTAATAAATGTTTTAAACTACTTTTGTGACGCACATAAACAGATCACATTCTGATGAGGATCTCTGTGGGTCATGGGTGTGAAATTGTGAATTATTTCACTTCTCCAGGAAAGGTTTGTTTTGATGCCCTTGGACTTTGATTGACTGTTGCAGTCAATTGAATAGCATTAAATATGCATTAGTCCTGGACTAAGGAATTGACAGTTCACCTTTGCTGAGGATTGGGTTCATGTTGGCTTTTGCAGTCCTAATTTTGTAGCCTGTCATTTAACCTTTGGAACCATCAAATGGGCTTGGTGTCTACAGCAACCAAATTGTGAAACACTGAATATGATTTGCTTTCTTAAAAGTTTCTTTGTTGCAAATTTCCCTTAAATTCACTTTAAAAACTGCAGAAAACTCATGCAGGATGTCATTTATTTGGTCATTTAGTTTCTGGATTGAGGCAAGTTTCGAACAGTTTCCACTGAAACAAACATGCAACGATTTAAGACAAACAGCTGATTAAATATTACCGTACTAATTTCCTAACGTACCTGAATCTCATTATTTCAGAGCCAGTCTGGCTGAAGTGAACTTGTCAACTTTGCTTTTCCTTTTTATTAGCAGAACATTTTATTTAAAAGAATGAAACAGAAAAGTATGCATCAAACTCTAAAATCTGCATAATGTAGTTATTTCTCCGTTTTGGACAATTTTTTCCAGTTTTTAGTCGCTGTAATGAGTTGAGGCAATTAAAAAAATAACAGCAGAGGGAGATCCTCTCCAAGTTTATTCCCTCCTTGAGGTCAGACTGTCTTCTGGCTTCTTCTGTCCTCCTTACATCCTCACGTTATTGTCACCGGTGTATTATAACATTCAGGGGGCTCCTCACTGTGCTACCACTAATCATCAGACCCCTAGCAGCTTCATCTTAATTAACAGATCAAAGAACTGGAGAAAAGGGCAGTCATACATTATTAAACAGACACTGAAAATGTGTACCTTAATAAAAAAAAATGGATCTACTTTGAAAGTGTTTCCATAAATAATCAGAGATTCTTATGAAAATGCATGGAGGTTTTCTTTTTTCTCTTTCTCACCACCTCTGATACTCACAAACACAAACACGCAGACTTGCATTCAGGAGAAGATTAAGGTCAAAAAAGGTTAGCGAGGCTTTCTGTTTGTGTGCATAAGTATGCAGACTTCACACAGTCTTTCAAATGGAAAATGCCAGACTTCATCTTTAATACTATGTGGAAGGCTCAGGAGTCAACGGCAAATATTCAGAGATTTATTCATTCTTCTTTGGTTCAGGGGCAGGTAGGGAAATTTAATAAAGTTAATCTGTTTTCTCAATATTGAATTTTGATCATTTCACAGCACAAGATCTAATAATGCTCTAGATGCAAAAAAGAAGAAAAAAAACTGGAGAAACCCACAAAGTCGACAAATAATCAGGATTAAGACAAAGACAAAAATACTGCTATAGTAATCTTAATTAGATTAATAAGACGCATGAGACGGATCGTTGTCTGCTAAAATAGAGAACCAAGTGAGGGTCTCAGTTAAATCCGGTGAAATATGTTGCAAAATATTGAACAAGCACCAGTTAAATGTAATGGTTGCTGTAAATATGCTTGTTCTATTTAGTGTTTGCTGTCATTATGAGTTTGATAAGCTAATGATGAGTGGTTAATCCTAAACAGGTCCTGTTAAGCTCTATATTTCACTGCTAAGAAATGAATATTAATATTGTTTCCACTTTTTTACATGTGCTACAGCCTGAGAGGTTAATATCATATTATCTGTATATTTTGGGGTGGTTAACTTTTTAAATTGAGAAATAAAACTAAAATCATATCCAATAAAATACATTTAATGGAGTATTTTATTGCTTTGATTAATATTAGGTCCTGAAATGGGTCACTGCAGTAACATTGATTTTAATACTGTCTGGAAGGTGTTTTGAAAAACAAGAAGTGGTTGTTAAATATGATAATAATAATAACATATTTTTTCTTTTCCATCCTTGCAATTACCTCCCTTGTCTGGAGCTTCGCCATCCTGGTCATTAATGTCTAAATTAGGCGTTGGCATGGGTTCCTGATTATATTGTTTACTTGGAAAACACACATTTCTCCCACAGCCATGCCCAGCCAGCCACCACATTGTTAGCCACAAAACAAAAGGAATACAAAAGCAATCTCTGATGTATATTTCAATTCACCTATTGTCTTCCTATTAATTCAGGGTTTGGTTACAAGGGCAACAGCCTAAGCAAGGAGACCCATACTTCCCTCTTCCCTACCATTTGGCCCAGTTCCTCTAGGGAATGCCAACACGTTCCCATTCCAGCTGAGAAATATAGTCCTCCGGGTTTCCTCACAGTGGATTGTTACTGGAACACCTCATCAAAGAGGCATCCTAACCAGAGGCTCTTCTGGCTCCTCTCGATGCAGAGGAGTCGCTAAGGGAGAGTACAGATACCTGTGGAAGAAACTCTTTTCTTCTGCTTCAGCCCTCTATCTTGTTCTTTTGGTCACCACTCAGACCAAAGATGAGGGAGGGAATATAGTTTGACCAGTAAATTCATCTTTCAGCTCTGCTTTCTCTTCACAGAACAGTGCAGACATTGCCCCAATCCACCTCTAACTCCCGTTTTTCCCTCATTCATGAAAAAGATTCTGATAGACATAAACTTCTTCACTTGGGGAAGGACCCCGTCCCTGACCCAGAGCGGGCACTCACCCCTTCTGTACAGCGACCATTGAAAACAATGGTCGCTGTATTAGGCTTTCAAACCACTCATCTGAACCTTTAATATAATATATAATGATAATAGGTATATAATAATAGTGGTCAGCTGGTTTTGCTTCTGTATGCACTGTACAATGATGCTTTAATTGCCATGGGCAATATTCTAGAAAAGACAAAGGTGTTGTTATTGACTTAAAGAAACCATTTGGTGCATTCTGGTTGGTTGTGCAGGAGGCTCCACTTCTGCTTTTCAAAGATATAAGGCTTTATGTGCCATTTCAAGAATAATGGCACATCCTTTTGCAGGCGTTTTCACATGTGAGTTAGGGGATGTGGCCAGCAGCAGTTTATTTGGATTTAAAGCGACAAAATCAGTTCATTCTGAGATGAATTCAAAGCAGTCAGAACTGACCAGACTAAAATAAGAACAATTTTGTGCAGAAAAATTTAAAGAACATGTTTTGCATTGCCCAAAGACTTATCTTAACCTGTTGAAGAAAGCATAATAGGTCACCACTACAGAGTTTTTATGTAGAAAGTTTGGTGTTTCTGAGTGGTGAGGAGTAACGACAGATATCTCTGTGTAGAGAGAGAACAGGATACATGAGCACTGGCCACTATTAATGAGCTGACAGAAGTAACAGTCACTCATTTAAAGCTCCCTGAACTTAGACATGTTGTTGCTGCTTTTTATTGCTCTGAATAAATGCTTGATTAAATGTTTAGACAAGAATCTGGGCTGATGTTTTTTTTTCCACTAATGATGTGCCTGTCTGTGTTAAAATGCTGACTTATTCAGCTGACCGTGTTCATTTTCCAGTTTTAGGAAAGCAGAAACCAGTCAATACTCTTCTTCTTGTTTTGTTTTTTTTAACCAAAACTTAAAGACTGACTGAATAAAATAGTTGCTGTTTTTAAGGCTGGTCTTCTGCATTTCATCAGCTGTTGCTGTGTATGAACGTGAGCTCGAAATGCTTCCATCATTTCACCTGCTTCCTTTGTCATTCTCTTACATCAGCATCGCAACCCCCCCCATTAAAGGCAACGTTTTCTTTCTCATTTTATCTCCATCCCTAATCTCTTTCGGTCCCCCTTGAATTTACTCTCCAGGGACCATCATAAATCTCTGGTTAGCTGTTAAAACCATGCACATTTTAGACTAAATGGCCCCCAGCGTCTTTCTCTCTCTGCCTGCTGTTGGGGCTTACGGCCAATGGGCCTTTAAATGACTTAATTTCCTATCTACCTCCTGGGGGAATTTTAGGGAAGCTAAAAGCTGGTCACATCCTGCAGAGAATGAGTATCAGGAAAGCTTTGGGCTGGATGGGCCCGAGCTGAATGGAAATCACTATTGCTTTAATTGCCATGGGCAATATCCTGAATGCAAACAATATACTCTGGTGGTAAAGGTTGCTTTCATACAGGTGGCCTGTGTTATTCTCCGAACGTAGTTTGACTTATAAAATCTCTTTATATAAACATTTTAATCTCAGTAAATTTGAAACGTTAATTTAGTTTAGCCAGCTTCTTTAGCTGTTTTGTCTTTTTGACTCTAAAAATATTGACTCTGAGTCAATATGAACCAAAATAAATGCTTAGGTACATCACTGTGTTTGAATAAATCTGTGCATTTCACTTTTTAGTTAAATTACTAAAATAAAATGAATTTGTCTAATATTTGGTTTTTAAAATCTCAAAAGGGATTATCCAGATCACTTTTTAATGTGCTAAAATATGTAGCCTAATGAAAGCAAGACACATATTATTATCCTGTTCATTTTACTGTATTTCGAAGCTTTGCATTTTGAAATGGTGTCAGCCCATCCCATGAGAAAAGGGGGAAGTATGACCTCTGCACCTCTATTTAAATGCAGCCAAGCTTGACCAGATTGACTTATTAAGTTCCAGTCTTCAGAGCTCCACATTTAGATCTCAGTGTCAGGAGGTCTTGGGCTACACATGCTAAGTTTGTTCCAATTGTGTTATTAGATTTGGCATTTGCATGAAACAGTCATTTCAGCTAACAGCCGAAAATCTTTTTTTTTTTTATTATAATTATTATTTCTATTGATTCTTCTTCTATCTTTCATTTACCCTTGCTCTGAGCTCTTCAGCTGGATGTGCATGTTAATGGCTTAGCTAAGACCTCATCTTCACGTTTCATTGTTGGATATTTACTGACATTGATTTCCTTATTGACAGCTTTTGCTGCTGGTTCTCCTTTCCGCCAAGGTGAACCTGTGTGCGTCTATCTGTGTTTTCATGCATTTGCAGCCCCTGTGTGTCCGCAGCTGTTTGCTATTCCTTACTGGACTCCACATATCAATCCATGAGTGTCACATGGCACGTTTAGGGGACTAAACTGTTGCCCTCAAGGGCATGTTGTCATATCAAAAGTACTGAGGGGTGAACATGCACAGGTTCACCTCCCAGAATACAATATGATCAAATAAATGAGATTATTGTGAAAATAGGAGAGTGGATTGACCACTGATGTGTGATTCTGTGTGGTGAAAACAAATTGGAGTGGAAAATGAGAGACCTAAATGAATGTGTACTGCAGTAGACACATGAATTGTGGGATGAATGGCTCCAATGGAGACTTTGTCAGCAGGGTCAAGAGGCTAGCATAGTGGAGATAACTTGACCTCCACTTCAAGAACACTTGAACATTTCTGACTGAATCGATTAAGTGCGTGGGACTTTAATTTGAGCTGCACAATCAATATGTACTCTATATGTCTGGTGAGGAACTAAAATGGATTCTGCTTCTGTTTTTATCTAGCAACCTATTAGATAAAATAATAAGTGGGATTTATTATATTTTTAGCTTGCATTTTGAGAACAGATGAGCAGAATGTTTTGCAGCAATTATTGGTGTTTAGTGTTTCACTGGCTTTCAGACAAATGGTTTGAAAAATTCAAGCAATATTAAAAATTATTATTTATGTCAAGCTGTTTGCTTGTTCGTTCCAAGCTGTTCCAGAAGTCACACATGATGACTTGTTTTAATAAAATATGCTTAAGGAAAAAGAAACAACTTCAAAAAACCCTCAAATGCAGGATTTTATCTGCCTATCCATTCAGCTGTTCATCATCCATCAATTTTTGTCATCCATCCATTTGTTCACCAATCCATTTATTGGTTTATCCATCCATCTTCATCAATCAATTTGTTATCCATTTACCATCTATCAGTAATGTGTATTTCATCATCCAGCCATCATCCATTCATTGATCATCCAGCCATCATCCATCCACTTATTCTTCATCCAATCATCCATATATTATCTATAATTCATCATCCATTCATCTGTCAATCATCATTCATCAATTTGTCAATCATCTCTCCATCTTCTTTCTCTTCATCATTCATTCATCCATCATCAGTCTGTAAATTATTCATATTATGGACACAATTTATTCTAATTTAGCTTTTAGGGAAACTAAAGGACTTCTCTAACCAGAAGACATCACCTGTCCAACTGGGAGTGAGTGTACTCACAAGCTCTCTGGAGAGTCTGGTTAATGTACTGTAAAACTGTAATAAAACAGCTATAAAATAGCTCCTCAGTGCTCCTCTCCTCCTTCATTTTAACTCCTGGAAAAGTGTCCCCAGTTAATAGGGCTGCGTTCGTTAACAAGCCTGTGAAGTCCTCGTCAGCAGCATTATCACAGCGACACACAGGCATGCTTGGTTTTATCAGGCCTCTCTGTGGCAGCGACAGCAGACAGCTCTGCAATTAGTGACTCAGAGAGAAGGCAAAGAGGCAGACAGCATTATTACACATTGCCAGCTGTGTCTCAACACCGAGAATACCAATATATTGGCTTGTGTTCAGACAGAAGCACATACATTCATACCTGTTGGCTCTAAGGTGTGCTCTGCCTGAGACCTTCTGTAGAGTAAAGTGTGTGCAGAGTGCAGCTCTTCTCATTATTAACAGTTGTGCTTGCTTTGGCATTGTAGAAGAGGGCAGTCTGCCTTGGCCAGCAGTCACAGCAATTTACAGGTCTGTCAGAGAGAAAGAGGTCGACTAGAGGAGAGAATTAAAGAGCATTTAGAGCTGTGAAATAGACTGCAGACAAGAAGAATGAGCTGCCAGTTGACATATGATGTGTACATGTTGACCTTCTTGCAGGGGTTTTATTGTGCAGTCCTGAATGCATTTGCTTTATTATGAAGCACTCGAATGCACAAACTCTGGTGGCTGTTGGTTTGGCAAGATGTGTGCATAATGTAGAAGATAAATAGAAGATTTATCAACATTTTAGTTACAGACTGTCTGAGGAGTAACTAATGGCATCAGGAGTTATGCTTAGCACCATAATAATCTAGTTTTAGACATTATTTTCTGTGGCCTGCAAAGAAAAGCAGAGCAGAGGATGCACTGCTGTTCATTTCTATGTTATTACTAATCTAATCCCATTCGTCAACCTTTACTTGTCCAAAGAACATTTTGAAATTGAGTTGAAGCTATTCCTCTGTGATACAGTATAATTTCCAGTGGGCTCTCAGTGCTAGTCACTGAGACAGGAAGTGTCAAAAGGCCGGCCAGCTGAAGCTACCAAACAAACAGCAGCACTCAGATTCTCCGTGACAGTACTGTTGAAATCAGTGTTCAGAGACTGACTGCAAACTAGCGGTGGCCTCCTCTCCCCTCAGAGAACAGACAAAGCAACAATTGTGGGCTGAAAACTGACTTTAAAACACTGTCACTTCAGCTTTACACTAACATATAAATTCTGAAAAGTCATTTTTACGCTGTTTAATTTAGGCTTCTCAGGTCTTTCTTAAAAGTATGGAACTTTATATTTTTTTTCCAAGAAGGATATTAGTGCTTTATGTGGTAGCTGATTGCTAGATTAACTATTCATCTCAATAACTCTCTCATTTAATCTTGATGCTAGATTTTCACTTTATGGTAAACTTTAGTAAAACTACCTTTTTACTTTTTGGTATTTCCACAAAATCTGATCTGATTGTATTTTTGGAAACAGGAAAGCAATAATTTCATCTCCTTTGTTGGTAAATATCTCCACTATGACATTGGTCATATTTACATAAATCACACATGTGATTTTGGTAAATACATATTTGAAGATTCACTTAATAATTTAAATTCATTATCAAAAATCATAGCAAGCTGGTATTAGCTGATTAAGTAGTCAGGCTGTTTGCTCATGTAAGCAATCTCTAGCTGTTTTTCACAACCAGAAATATTTCAAAATGGAAAAATTATGTTTTCTTGTAAGCCATTGAATTTGTAGTTGCTTTCTCTCAGCCACTTGACCATTAGTGAGCAGCAACACACTGGGGTTGTGCAGAATCTCATTTTTCTGTGCTCCAGAAGAGAAAACATTCTTCCCTGGCATTTTATTAAACTTTAAACCTTAAGAGCTGCATGCCTGAGGGGTTTTAGTGTTTTTTTTTTTGTTTGTTTTTTTGAGCCGTAAGATTTTAAACCTCAGTGTACCTTGACACCAGTAATATGGCCATACCTTACTGTTACTGTTATGATTAACTTAATGAGGGTTTGGCCCCCGTACAGGATCATATTTTGTCTATATAACATCAAGTTTTTTTGATGTGATGAAATGATGCACATTATTAGGGTTTAAAGGCTTTGCATAGGAATAAGTCATAAAATGAGGTGAATACTCTCCTATTGAAGTCATACAGTCATTGGTGATTCAGGCTGTTTGCTCGTTTGACGAAAAAAAAATATATTTTTTTGTTTTCTCTGCAGAAGGGATCTGTAACATGACGATGGACTCCAACTCGATGACGATGCCCATGTCTGACCCCAACCCCTGGGCAGCTGCTATGAACAACATGGGGATGCCTCCTATAGGAATGACAGGACAGCCACTTCTACCAGGTACAACTCATTTCGTTCCCATAGTAAATGTCCACAATTCAAATGTGAACATCATTTGGGTTTAGAGTATTTTCAGACGATAGATTTTTATCAAATATCCAAATTTGTGAATTAATAATCTGATTAGTAACCCGTTCAAAAAGTGGAATAATAATGGAACTGTGCAACTGTGTTCATGTGATACATTCAATAATTATCTAAATAAAAGCCCCAGTATTTTCTTTCTTAATTTTCATCTAAAAACATTGCTTAATTTCCAAAAAAACTATTTAAACTATGCAATGGTTAGTTGTTTTTAATCTCATTTGGTTCGTCTAATGGAAATATTGGATTTTCATACCAGCTGAAGCGGGGGTTTCTCAGTATACACCACTGTCTATGCTTTGTTCTCTGACATCTCCTGTGGTTTTGCATTAGACGGTGGGGGAAGCACTCTCTCTCTCTCTCTTGTGTCTGTGCTACTCGTATAAAATAAATATGCTGGAATAAGCAGGATGAGCTGAGTCATCAACGTGGAATTGCAAGCTGGTAATCAGTTATGCTGGCACATGCAGGCAAGCGCTGACTGACGGAGGTTGATGTGACTCAATTGACGCTGGATCAGAAAAAAGAAGCAGGACTTTGCTCTTTACAACTATTACCATGCAGGGCCCACACAGGGCAAGCAAACTGTTTTATTTGCTTTCCCTTGCATACAGACCTATTCAATAGATTCAAATATTATTGAAAAACATTTTTTTTTCAGAAACTTTATAAACTAACACACAGACAGATGTTTGAAAGTCTTTATTTCTGATGAGGATTTTCCACGAAGTTATTTATAAAACACTTTGCACTTAGACAGTGCAGGTCAAAGAGCAAAGATGAAACATGAAATCAAATTGTATGCAGACATCCAAGACAGAATTGTCTGGAGGCACAAATGTCAGTCCAAAATAATTTAGTTCATGTTTTAACTAAATTATTAGGTGAAAAGAAAAGTTTTTCTTTTTGAGCTGGAGCTGTTTTAATGTGGTTCAGATGCATGAAAAACGCTAAACTTGCCCTTTATAGCGTCTTCAGATATCAAATAAAGGTTTCACAGATCTCACACAGAATTTTAAATATCCTGAAAATGTTATTGAATAATCTAATCCAAGTACAAAGTGCCTGAGATTCATAGTTCTTAGACTAGAGCTGATTAAAGATGCTCTGGGTAGTGAAAAATAAGGCGGAATTGCCCTTTAGCCATTTCTCGAATTGGAAGATGCAATCAGAGACCAACTTCCTCTGTGTGGCATTCAATCAATTCTTCAACTTCATCCACAGCATGGCCTGGATGACTCTCCTGCTTTCATGTTGTCTCATTGTAAAATTCCACCAATGAACACACAGAAAGTTTCCAGAACTTTCCAGAGAATTAAAGATTTTCAAAGAATCAAGCTAAGCTAATGAAGTTCAATAGATCGTGTTGGCCCCGCTGGAAGGACGAGTTTGACAAAATGGTGACATTGTATGAGCACGGATCATACAATGGTGTGGTATTAGAGTGTCTAAGTGTCACTAAGTGTCAATATTTAGTGACACTTAGACCTTTAAGTGTCACTAAATATTGAGTAAGGAACATCCACATTAGGCTGCCACACCACGTTAGCTATAAACACAAGAAACGCATTTAACTAATTATAAACTCTAATAACTTTTATTTTAATGATTTCATGATTTATTCATTTGTCCTGTACATACATTTTTACATAATTCCTGAGCACATCATCCTTTAAGAATCATATTGTTGTTTTAACCCAAACTCTGAAGTCACTCGGATGTAGCGGTTAAAATATTTCTCGGGTTAGTCAATATATCTTCCTCTCAGAGGGTGTGAGCCTCTGTATTCTTATCTTACCCGCACAATATCCAGTCCAACCGATTGCAATGCTATCTATAACATTAGGTTCAGCTTCACCCTCCCACTCTCCCTTTCTGAAGAGGCATTCTGCTGCATCTTTTCTCTCTCCTCAGTAGAAGCCTTTCCCTGAAATGCACTTTCATATTTGAAACACGCCAGCCTTGTGTGTCTGCGTGTGCAGATTCATGCGTGTGTCCGCGAGCACGCGGAGACGAACGGCCTTCCAAATGCACTCCTCAATAAAGAGTAAGGCTAACATACTTTCATGCTCTCACACACATAAACGTAAGCATGATATATTTGAAACATGGTAAATAAAAGCCTTTCAACCAAAGAAGGAGCAGCGTTTCATAAAAGCGGAAAGCGACAACATTTTTTAGACTGTAAGTGGGTTTTCAGGGTTATGTCAGCCTTTAAATATCTGAACAAGACAGTTTACTTTAACGGCTCATTTTCTTTTTCACACAGTCAACCTAAACGCCACACTGCATGAAATGTTGGCTTTAGACTTGCGTGTTTGTGGTGAAAGTAAACCTCTAGAAGAAATACTCAAAAATGACAAAAGATGATTATTATCAGGAGTCCAACAAACTTTGTTATTGCAGGGGTTGCTCTAATAAGTTTAGCATCTAAAAATATTTTTGATCTCCTGTTACAAAAATAATCCTTAGTTTTAGCTCTTAGATTTGTGGAAAAGAAATCAAATCAGCAAGGAAACAACCCA
This sequence comes from Poeciliopsis prolifica, assembly GCF_027474105.1. NCBI lineage: Eukaryota > Metazoa > Chordata > Actinopteri > Cyprinodontiformes > Poeciliidae > Poeciliopsis > Poeciliopsis prolifica. The sequence continues at coordinate 485,444 of NW_026562381.1, forward strand.
AACTAAACGTCATAGGTCAAAAAATTTGTTAAAAGGAGAAAATGTAGCTGGAGCCTAGTGAGCGAACATAAACACATCTTACCTAGAGTCGACATTACAGATGAAATGTCTTTTATAGAGGCTGATGAACCCCCACTGACATCCTTGCTTTGAACTTTATTTGCAGCGGTTTGAGTCCTTTTACAGCAGCCATTTAACTCCCTAGCAGGAAAAGCTCTCCTGTAACTAAAATCACTAATGGAGGCTATGCCAGTGATGCAATGTCAGAACTGTGAAGCTTGCAACCATAAAGGAAACGCAGTAATTAGCGATGTTATAAAGCTGCACCTGTGTTTAAGTTGAAATACCTGCTGCGAGTTAAGTTAATGAAACGGCTCTTACACTTAATCAAGTCTTCTGACAGTTTTTTCTAAAACAACCAGCTGAAATAACTAGTTGTCTTTGGTCTCTTTCACAGTATGTGATGTGAAAAAAAAAGCTCAGTAATAGACCTTAATGTTGGAGAGGAGCGCTCAGAGGATTTGCACTCACACAGGTGGTTGCACTCTTTAGACCTTTTTTATGTCACACATCATTTATTGGAAATAGATTTTCATTCTGCAATTTCAAATTCACAGGATTTACGCTACTGTGTCCCGATTTGAACCAGTTTTATTATTAAAGTTATGTCAATCTATCACAGTGTAAACCACTTTATTATACATGTGAAAAAGATAGCAATATGATTAAAAATTAAAAATAATTAAAAACTGATATGAAAATAGAAAAACAACCAAATGACTCATCCACATCCACCAGGAGAAACAAAGATCGGCCCAAAACATTAGTTTTACTCCCTTAGACCTCTAAGTGTCACTAAATATTGAGTAAGGAACATCCACATTAGGCTGCCACACCACGTCAGCTATAAACACAAGAAAATAACAAAGGCAAACAAAGTGCAAGTGGCTTTTTGCAGCTGTGACTGCGTCTCCAACTGGATTGAATTTTGACCAAGAATACAGCAATTTGACGAGAATGTTGCGAGTGAGACAGAAAGTGAGACCTTGGTTTAGGGTCAGGTAAAGCACATCCACTTTGGGAAAAATGCAAATATTTATCCATGGTGAAAAAAACACACACACACACAAAAAAAACATTTAGTCCAATTGTTGCAGCTTGGGTTGCAAGGGTCTTTTTAATTTGACAAATCTATCTGTAATTAGTATTTAGTGCAAAGCAATTCTTTATTTACAGTGAATAAAGAATGAGGCTTACATATGAGGCTTACATGCTTTTTAGGAATGTTTTGGGGGATTCTCAGTGCTTATCTAACCAAGATAAGCATTGAAACATTAGTCTGTAATTTGCCACTAAGTTACAGACGATGTTTGATGCCTCAGTTGGCGTCACAACTTGGACGTCAAAATGAGTGCTATTCACAAGTGGAAAACTGCTTATTGCAGGGTCCTCAACCCAATGCTCATCATTCTTCTCCTTTCTGGTTAATTAAAGAATGCAAATGTGATTACTTTATCTGATTAGAAAACAGAGTTTAAAGAGAGTGCAATCCAGAAACACCAAATCTACAATCAACTAGAAGAAGAATAATTACTTCTTACCTTAACAGTGAGGAAGGTTGATGCTGGGTGTTGATAGCGAGCTTTAAATTAATCAGGACTTATGACACATTAGACACTAAAGGTTTAGCTACAAGGTAGATGAAGAGGAAGTTAGAAGTATTGGTGTTAAAAATAACAACTATTCTTGTCTATTTCATTCCAGAATCCATTTTCTTCCCATTTTTTTCTTACATCAACTAAGAACCACAATAGAATTGCTGCTATTTATCTCCTCCCCTCACTGCAGAGCTCAATCAGACCATCTATTACACTGTATAGATGCCCAACTGAGAAACAACTAACAAGTACTTTCAATGCTCCACATTCATTAAGTTTCTGTTCCTCAAACAAACTTTAACAAAATAATTTTGATAAATGGACTTCAAAACCGTTCTTCTTTGCTGTGCATCACATATATGTCTGTAGTTCTCACACTTTTCTAAATCGCCCACGCCGAGAAAGCTTTCCTAGTGAGCCGCAGGAGAAATGTGAAAACGTTCTCGCTCTTCTCTTTCCACAGTTTACAATAACGTTTAACGGCAAGGTACCTCAAAGTTGGCTTCTAGAGCAAAACCTCAACTGTCAGGTTGTCTTTTATCAAATAAGTTTTGTATTAAAACAGGCCAGAGGCCTTTAAACAACCAGCCAAGTTTTATCATGAAGTCTTTCTCTTTTTTTGAAGAAAAGTTTGAACACAAAGCTTTCAGCACGTTCAAACAATGTCACAAAGTCTTACTCTTGCCTGTCAGGCTATATATTTTCCCAAAGCACCTTCAGCTTTGAAGTAATCCAGGTAGATTAGCTATTGACTCTCTATCATGACAGTACATCATCTCTTTCTTTTCGTTCACCTTTTAACTATAGGGAAGGATTCACCATCACTTCCTTTATCCTTACCTTGTGATGTTTTGTTTTTGTTTTTATTAAAATGATTTCAGCTTTATGATGGAGGGTTGTGTGAGTTTTAGGCACTTTCAGTTAGTCTGTTGGGTCTCTCATGGCTTTCATGCCACATTCAAGTTTGCCTCCGTTTCATCCACAGTTAGTCGTGATTTCACTTCTGTTTTTTCCCCCACAGCTGAGTCTTTTCCTGCCTTCAGCCAGGTGGATTTATCCAGGCAGACAGCTGGATAAACGGACTGCTCTTGGCAGAAACGTCAACACTGCAGCCTGACAAAACCCAGCATACATCAACTGTGATGACAGCTTTGTTTCTGCAGATGCGCAGAGCTTAGCTGTTTATTAGAAAGTTGTTGTTTTTTATATTTGTGTTAGGGAAATATTTGGGTTTTTAGTGAGCGATACGTTTCAGGCTACAGGCAGGACAAAGGATTGTGTACGCTTTGTGATTTATGTTGTTGTACTTGAGGTTATTGTGGTGTGTATCCAAGCATCAGTCATAATGGTACCTCGAGTTGTACCTAAATGTAAATTTGCACCGATGCGCTAAGTTTTTTGGGTTATTATTCTGAAATATAAATTTTAATATTTGCCCATAGCATTTTTTACCAGTTCAGGAACTGTTCACATTTGCTGTTGGTTTTAGTCTTGAAAGTTAATAAGATTAAACCATAAAAGCGCTGTCAGCTATACAGCACTTTGTACCTGCACAATAAGCAGCATAATTAACTTTTTTTTCCCAATAATACCAGATCCAAACTATATACTGAAACAGGATTAGTGTAACTGATTTGCTAAAAATAAAAAAGCTAGGTGTAAAATATTCTGAAATGTCAACATATTCAGAGATAAAATCTCTTAGCAATGCCAGACTTGAACGGGTCTTTTTATTGTGAATGTTTAATGATTATTCATAAGTGGAGATATTCCATGATAGGCTTAAATAATAAAATGAATCAATTTCCGATGACTTCAGTCCAGTCAGCCTCCCCAATCTTTCTTCAGCATGTGGTTGCTTCATCTTGAGTACCATTTGTAATAACTGCTTAATGATAACACCTAGTTTTGTACTTTCATTTGGGTCTACTGGTTCTAGATGTAGTGAAAGCCCTAAAAGAAGTCATTCAGCTGTTTTCTGGCATTTTGTTAATGGATTCTTGGTGTCTGGAAAACAAGCTATTTCAAAAACCTTCCATTTATTAAGCCTCAATCAGTGGACAGCATGGAGAGCCTGCAGTTGCAGTAACGTGTTTACAAGGCCAAGCTTCTGCAATCAATGAGACCCAAATCATTTGAGAAGACGCCACTGAGGGACAAACTGCGTCTCAGCTGGGAACCAATATCCCAACACAATATTGATCTACCGGCCAGACGTCAGGACATTTTACTGTAAGGAATCAGGGAAGGAGGGGTTCATTGTATCTCTGGCAAAAAAAAAACAAAAAAACAATTGATCTGGTGTTCAGCTCTGGTTATAGCTGCAGTTGGATTTTACACTTCTTAACCTTTAACATGATTGATTTGTATCTTTAGATTGTGCTGGTGTACGGTTTTCGTTCTGTTATGTTTTAGACATTAAGTCGGTGGCGACTATGGAATAGCACATTTGGTTTTCTGGAAGTCAGTCATTTTCTTCTCTGGCTAAACAAGGTACCAGAAATAAGTCAAGGATTCATTTCGTGGCTACAGTGGATGTGAAGTTTATTCTGAGTAATTATGACCCCTCGCTTTGATTCTGACATCATGGTGTCTGCGGTTTGGTGAGTAAAATCCCTGATACGCTGTGGAATCAGTAGGAGTCAGCATCTGGTTTTAACATGTTGGACATCTGACACAGGGAACAAAAACTCCTCCTCTAGCGGAGTTCATTACACATTATGTTTCCCCAGCGTTTATCAGTGTTTTCCCTTCTTCAAAGCAGAACCAGATGTAAAGCTCTAGCGTTCTTCTACATCCATCTCCAAATACAGACCTCCCAACCTGGTCTTTATTATTTGACATGGCATATTTTATGTTACTGGTTTCTTGAATGTACACAGCACTTCATTGGAGTTAGTCTGACGTATATTCCGCACAAGTCGATTCCTTCTGTTTATGGCTTTAAAATCTTTAATGTTCGTACTTTGAATCATAACACTCAGTAACATTTGTTTGCTATTTAATGGCTTTGTAATTTTTTGGCTCTAGTTAACATGAACGCTACCCAGCAGGAGCTGTTTGATGCTATAAAACCAAAAATATGGCACAAAAGTTCAAGTTAAAAGCAATTGTTTAATTACAAACTTTGCTACAGCAGTTGGAAAATGATTTATGCTTTCCAGATTCAGTTAGTTAAGGGGTTTTCTGAAAAGTTCACATATTTTTACTTCGCTATGAACATCCCACTATAAGTATTCACACAAAGTCTTAGATTGCTACATTACATCTTTTATGAAACCTTATCATAGCTTCTGTCTATCTCAAAAACGGTCATGCCAACGTGATGCCAGAAAAAATAAATTAGCTGGCTTTGCAAAAGCCGTCATAAGACTGATGCAGAAACTCAGCACTTTTTAACAGCGCCTAAGCAGAACGGAGAGAAAGTGAAATGTGCTGAACTATGTTTCACATGTCATTTTGACTTGGTCCTCCACTTAAACACCATCTCATGAAAAGCCACCACCTTCTTCGTATGAAGGCTGAAAATAGCTCTGCTTTGTCTTCTGCTGATGCCCATTTTTCTATTTATGTCCATTTAAATAGAAAATTTAAATGGTTGAAAGTACAAAGTTATGTCATCATGTAAACACAGCTGAGGGAAGAATGACTACACCAAAATAAGTGAGAAACCCCTTTATCTAAAAGTGCATGAAATATATTTGCTAACCTCTAATCCACCCTCTAATTAGTTTGAGTTTTGTATGAATGTTAATTATAACAGCTTTGAAAATGTATTTAAATATTACCCCAAATGTATTGAAACACACTCCATAGATTCAATTTAATTGGCTAACCTGGAAAAGCTAAGAGTGAAAAACAAAAACTCCCCCGGTGATTCTGTGGCTGGTGAAGCCATAATTTGTCGGGCTCACGTTGTGCATCTTTTTTATATAATGTTTACGTTAACTGAGACTTACTCAACTGTCTTAAGGTCCTACCACAATAGTTTGTGGCTGGGGTCTTGGATGGCTCATTGAAACCCTTTGCTTTGGTTTCTTTCTCAGCCATTGTCAAGGTTTTCTGCTCTGTTTGGGATCACTGTCACGACACGGCTTGGGTCACATTTGATATAAATTAGATCTGAACTTTTTAGATTTTGCATTTCCTTTGACCTTCATGTCATTTTGATGGGAAATCCAGTCCAATATTCTTCATCACTGTGGAATGAATGACTTTATTTCAGAAATGGCCATTTAACCATTCCCAGGTTTAACTATTTCTTTTATGAAGTAATTTTGCTTTGTGGTAACACAAATTTTCATGCTTTTATGGAGATAGTCTGCTGATAATGATGCATTTTATTTGCATTACCAGAGTTACTTTTCTATGGAAGCACCTTGGGTTTGATTCGACTTCCATGTTTCATTTGATTTTCTTTTAGCTCAAGTTAGATTTAACCTGCCAAACCTATATTGTGATGTTCGTAATTCAATATAACTCAAAGAGGATTTGTTGTCTTCTCTTAATAAATGAAAAACATCAAACTTTGGATGGTAAAAATCAAGCTCGATTTAGTAACATCCTTTTAAGCAAAAAGAGGCTCAGCAGGAGTGTTAGCCTTAGATATAACAGTTTTACTTGAATCATACCTCTTATTTGAGTGTATGGCTTTCTTCCTCTTTAAACCTGCTCTCCAGTGAAATTATTAAAGTGTCGGCTGTCACAGTCACACTCCACCACGAGGAAAGCACTCAGCTCTTCACACATGTATTTTGAAGTTATCAGAATTAATTTAGATACATGGACACACACATGCTCAGATACTCTGGAGAATAGATAAGCAGCTTCCAGGGGCTGTCAACTGTTCACTGAATAAACAAGTATCCCTTTTGTCTGTTACATCCCACTCACCCTCATCTGTGCCTCACAGTCGCTGCAAACCCCAAAGCTCGATACACAGGGAAATATGTGGAAAGTTAATGTCATGCATCATTAGCTACTCATTGATAAAGTCCCTTATATGTTATTTTAAGACTAGTGGATTATTCCCACATGTGTGTTTACCTGGATTGGCATCAGGAAATGAAGGCAGATCTCCATAAATTAGAATATAATCAAAATTGTAATTTACTTAAGTAATTTCAGTTTTAATGAAACTAAAACTGAAATTACTGATATGTGCTGTAGATATGTTCTACACATATCACTGGAAGGTTAAATGGAAGGAAAAACTGTTGGAAAAGGACGCGCATGCGATGTGGATTACGATAGACCAGTGGAGATTTTGAAGTAAAGTTCATTCGGTTGTTTTAAGATGGAGAAGGCGTGGCCTACAGCTTCATTCAGTGCAGTATTTTCTCAGTGTGGTTCAAAATCCTCCTTTTCAGATGAAATTACACTACACTCTGTTTGTTCACTTGGATTTAGCTGTTCGAGACCAAGACTGACCCAGAAAAGCTAAAATCTGTGAATACTTTAGACTCCATCTAAAAACACTCATAAGTGGCTATTTTAATAGTTCAAACACCAAATGTACCTTACAATGCATTCATATATAAAGTGGAAAAAGCCAAGGGGGAAAAAGCAATAGCTGTTTCAGGTAGCATTGCATCAACCATCAGCTTCTCAAGCATTTTCTATTGAATATTTTTTATATACTCTTCAAAAAAAGTCTAGGAAAAGCCTTTTTTTCACAAATAATTTGGACTCAATAGCAAAATCAAACAATTGGTAAATTTTCTAATATTGTATCATGAATAGGGGCGTGTACTGTACTTGTTTGTTTGAAAACAAGGTCTGATAGTTTGGAGAAGGAGTGGACAAGGACAGAATCCAAATTGCTGGAGATGCAGGGTAAAACTTCCACAGTCATGACTTTGGGGAGCCATGTTTTCTGCTGGTGAAGGTCAAAGGTCACATTGCAGCAGTCTAGATGTTACAACTCTTCATGCTTTCCTCTCCCGACAGTCATTATGGAGATGCTGATTCCATTTCCTAGCAGGATGTGAAATGAATCACACTGTGTGCAATAGTTCTATGTAAAGTAAGAGTTTGTTTTTGAATTAGGTTGCTGAAATAAAATAACTTCTCCATAGTGTTTAAATTTATTGAAATGCATTAGCTAAGTGTATGATGGTTGTGGCTGTATGTAGGTGAAAGATCTCCTTACCTCAGGCTTGCAATATGTCAGAAAGAAACGGAGCTGCAGCTTTACTGCTATTGAAATGGGACTTTTCAGAGCGTACTTCTCCATTTACGACAGCCATGTTTCCCCATTGATGGCTGGGTATAGTTAAAGGCTTATGTGGCAGACATAGAATAAAGGTTCCATGGGGAGATATAAAGAGGTTGATTATTATTTAGATGTTATAAATTCAGACAATGGTGTAACTTTTTTGACAGAAGGAAAGTTTTTCTCTTTGGCCCCTGGGCAACGGCACCCAATAGGTTGCAGTAAAAAGAAATCAAGCTGGAGATGTTCGGATAAAAAAGCAGAGATGGTGACTCCTGGCAAAGATTGTGAAAGGCTTCAGCTGGCAGGGTTCCAGGTGGCATGGCTATCTCGCCTCATTAGAGAATATTATTCAGAAACGCTTGCAGCAATTGCCTGTCGTCCCTTCAACCTCCCACCCACTGCAGAGAGCTAGAAGGGACGTTTACCCTGGAAATCAAGAGGAGGGGAAAAGGGAGGAGTGAAGACGATGACATTAATAGCTAAGGGCTTAACACAATCAAGTCGTCTTCTTTTTTTTTCCAATAATTTGACTTTTTTTCTGTCTTCACATTCTGATTTACAGGGTACTCAAAATGCAATTACTTTGAACAGACCTCCAGGACAGAGTTTAACATCAAAAGGACATGATCAAAAGGAACAAGAAGGAAAAAGAATGAGTGTAATAATCTCAGAGGCAGTTACACATGTGTCCGTTAGCACATTTCAGAGCAAGAAGACGCATTTGCGAGTTTCAGTTCTCCAACATGACAGAAAATACAAAGCAAAGCTCATTGACAAGCTTGGTAAAAAGGATCAGACGGATGCGTGGCCACGTGTGGGTGGAACCGGCCCCAGGTTTCTTTTATTGTTCTTCTTCAAGAGAAGCTCTGTGCTCTTTACCTCTCTGCGGAGATTCTACAAAAGCGGACTCATACATCCCTCCTCCATCACTATAAATGCACAAAATGATGGCTAACAGTTCAGCTTATACCTAAAGTGAATTATTCAATAGGCATCAATTATTAAACCATGTCTGTATTGATTAATTCACTGATGAGTCTCTTTACAGATGAAACCTTTGGCTCTTATAGTCCTAAGACTTTGACATTTGATGTTTATCCTTAGCTAAAGGTAAAGCCAACAAGCAGACCATTTAGCCTTCAAAAGGCAAAATTATTTTTCTCTACTTTAAATACAGCACATTTTTCCAAGAACATTTTGTTCCAAAGGCTTTGGCTACTACGTTTGTGAGAAATCTAGTCATTACAGAGTCTGCTTTTGGCTGCAGTCATTGTATCATGTGGTAAAAGTGTGAAACATTTTGTTTCTGTTCTACTACAATGCTTCATCGAGGATTTTGGATTTTCTTTACTTTTGTTTAGTTGTTGATCTGTTCTCTTAAAATTTTTGCCAGGAATGCCTCCAGCTGCCTATTTATGTGCAGTGGTAGATGTTGCTTATTAACTTCATTCATCTTCCGCACTATCAGTACTAAATCTAGTTACAACATTGATTAATCAATTTTAAAGCCTTATTGATCTGCTGTAATGCAGTTTGTGTCAGGGGGTTTACTCTATTAAAGGGAAACAGTAAATGATGACAGCCAATAAATGAGCTAGGTAAAATATCATCCAAGACATTGCTATTACATGAGTGAGCTTGGCTAAGAAAAGCAATATAGTCATTCCAACCACTTACAGAAGAAACCCGTAAAAGAAAATTGGCAATAAAAGTTCATTTATGTTCTGTCAATGCTTAGTGTTTGAACTTTGAACTCATCTGTTGCAGAAATAATTTCTGATACCGCTACTTGACTCACCACCTTTTTAGTTTATCACCAACTGAGGTGTTAAAGGGATCCCTGACGAGTTGAAAATGTTGGCCTTAATATGTTGCAATTTTTCTATTAGCCTAAAAGTTGTTTGTGATGCATTAAAAAAAATCAGAATTTCTTCAAAAATCGTATATCTTTATTATGTTTTTCACCCACGTAAGTCACTATTTCTTTACCTGCAACGTGTGGTGGGGGATGGAGGAATGCCAGTAGCAGGAGCTAATGTGAAAAACCAAACTGGAAGATAATAAATGGATGTTTTCTGAAAGGAAAACACCACAAGTTCTCTCGTGTTACTTATTTTGTTGGCGCACTTCTCTTTACATATAGACAAAGGGTATCGTTACGCTTTCCATTCTTCTGTTTCACACATCCTACTCTTGTGTAGCATTGATAATGTTGGTGTCATAAACTGAGTTGCAAATCTTAGTTTTACAGTAACAGTGTATCAGGGCAGTTTGCAGGTTTCTAATTAATAATGGTCTTAACTATTTTTTATATTTTATTCTGAAAATATCTGTTGTAAGACCCATTGTTTTGGCTGACATTCAAATGTTAGTTTTCACTATTAGAGTTCTCACAGCTGGTGTGATTATGGATGCTAAGGAAAGAAAAAAAAACTCCTTATAAATCAGTAGTTTGTTGAAGCTTTTGAGTCACTTTAAGTATTCATTTTGTGCACACCTTCATTATCCTTTCATATTCTTGTGGATGAATTTTGCTCCATTGTTCTTCACAACAAGATTTGAATTTATTTCTGCACAGACATTTCTTCTTCAGTCTCATTTGCACAAAGGGCATTTTTCCAGGACTTTTGTTTCACTGAGTTGAAACTTTCACTCGCAAATTTAATTTATGAATTCAGAATGATTCACATTGAAAGCCATTCCCTATTGACTCTCTTTTCTTCAAACACTATGACATTAAGTACTTCAGTATGAACAGCATATGAAGCAATGCTTTGAGTTTATGAAGGAGAAGAACATATTTGTGTCTGTACAGGAAGAACCAGAAAGAACAGAGAGAAATATCACGAGCAGAATAAAGAGGGAGAAAATCGCTGACTATCTATGCAAAGATTTGCAAAAAATTGATGTGCTTTTACTAAGACTTTTTAAAGCTGTTTCATAAAGCCACCCAGCCATCCATAGACGTTAATCCTTGCAGAGTTATGGGTGGGGTCTCTGCAGAGTTATGGGTGGGGTCTCTGGGTACACCCTGGACAGATCACCAGTTCATCGCAGAGCAACACAGACACACACAGAACAAACAACCTTAATGGATCACAGAAAATGTCTGTCAAAACATCCAGAAAAATCATCATTGAGCGAGTTAAATGGAGCAGAGTGACAATGCTACAAAAAAAGACAGTCACAGGAAAATGTAATCTTTAAAGATCTTTCTTAACAAATTGCATTTTAATCCCAATACATTCAGGTTGTTTTTCTTTAAACTGTTGAAATTGCATGCCACATTTAGATGCTTCAAATTAATCTACTTACATATACAAAATAAAAATGGAACATGGGGAGAAATTAAACTCATTTTGTACAGCACCGTAAGTCAGACTTGCAGTCCGGCACATTCCTCGTTGGTTATTTTTGTAAGTTCTCTCAGGATCGCCCTGTTCAAAGTTTGTGAGGATGTCCATCCCTGGGAAGTTTGGAAGCATCTTAGAAGTTAACCACTTTTTTTTCTCAATCTAGTACAATGCAATTGAAATAGTTTAAAAATATGCTTAAAGTCCCTGTTTTTTTGGGAGGATTTTTTCTTTCTCTTCTGCGACCGAGCATGCATTACTGAGAGTAGTGGTGTCCATTGAGGACAACCCAAACTGTATGGAAGAAATGAAAACAGCTCATTCTCACGCTGCCGTCCAAACCGTAAAACGTTTCCAAATTCAAATCCGGATCACAACAGCAAATCCCAACAGTAAGAGCAGCTATTTATGCAGAAAACTACATGCTCATCTGTGTCCACTTACTGCTTGCATTATAATGAGTTGTAGCTGAAGAAGAGAGAAATAATGGATTGTCAGTGATGAAACGTGTCCTCGAGCTATTTTGTTCAAAATGGAGATGAGAGAACTGTGGTGAGGCTGGAAATCCTGAGGAAGAAGTAAATAATCTCCTTTATTACACACAGCTCTGCTACATTTTGGCTTCAGGTCCCAAGCTTTTAATGGCCAGGGATAAATACACAGGCGAACACGCACACACCAGCACTCAAACACTCTCTTTAGTGGTGAAATGAGCAGCACCACAGTGAAATAGCACCCTGATGTAACCAGATCGTTTTCTCCATGTGCTCTGAAATCTAGTTTGCTTTCCATCGATGTAGGAACTCATAAGCATATATCCTCTTTATACCACTGGAGAATTGGTCTGTCAGACAATAAAGCGTGTCTTCCAAGGTCCATGTACATTGTTTTCTTTGGGTAATCTCCCATAACACTTCTTTTGGTGTTGATATTCTTTATTTTGGGGCTTTTTTTCAGTTTTTTTTACAGATATTGCAGCTTTGTCAATCAACCACCTCTTATCTTCTCTCCTGTTCTCCATCTTTATTCTTCTTTCTACTACAACAAGAAAAAGCAATCAATCGCCTAGCAACAAAGATACTTATCCCAGTTCCTCTCACACCTGGTTAGAGACTGATGCTGAGGTCATCAGTAGATACAGAGTTTTCATTCATTTTCTTTTAATCTTACTTGATGGGCTCATTTTTCCCTCTCTCAGCTTTGTCCTTCAGCCGGTTTTATCTGTCTTAATATATTTATTTCATCCGGTCCTTTTCCAGGCACACTAATCTGTGTCTTTAGGAGTGTGCATATTTCTTTATTCGCCCTCACTCTCTGTCATTTAATTCATCAATTTATTTCTATTGCTGTGTGCTTAAAGGAAATTGGTTTCCAGGGAATGTTTCTGGATCCATTTAAGCCAAGTAGATATGAAGGAAGTATTTTCTTTGACTTTACTGTCACTGAAGAGCCAAAAGATAGATGTGTGCACCCTGGCTTGAGACAAAGTTATGCATTTTTTGTGTTGTACTACACTGTGTGCATAATTATTATTGTATGTTAATTATTGAGGATTATCTTTGCTGAATCACCAACTACATTGTGGTTTATCCCAAATGTTAGTAAACCCCAAACATGAATGATTAAGAAGATAAGAGGGAGTTTTGGGCTTTCTTAAGAGAATATCAATATGTGTAGTTATTGGTCAGCTATTGTTCTGCAGAGTTATTACACAACTAAATGAAAAACACACATTTTCCCTTTTCACTTTTATATTTTCATTTGTTTAAGTGAAACGAATAGCTCAATGGTTGCCCATAAACATGTCTGACATTTCTTTTAAAAATGGTGATCAACATAGCCACCATAACTGTGATCAGTCTTCCAGTCATGGAATCTATCAATTTCTTAATCAGTTTGATTATCAATGTTTTGTGCAGCAGTAACCACAGCCAGTTTAGTTTGTTTTCCGTCACTGAAAATCCTGTTTAAGAACTGTCCACATGTTCTCAATCCAGTTCTGATCAGAGGAGGAAGGGTCTCTTTACTGGCTACTTAGGTAGTACTTGAATGCTTGTGATGAAGCGTTGTCCTCCATTAACATTATTGTCTTTTTGGGAGAGACAAGAAACTTCCTCCTGCATCACTGCTTAAATAAAGTCTTCCTGTCTAACAACTGGAAAAATTAGTTGATTTTGAGCCCATCTTTACAACGTTCCAACCGACTCATCTTCAATATTATCTGGTCCATACCAGTACCCCACCTCCACCTTCCTGGTGTCTGAAAATTGAGCTCTCTAGCTGTTATTGATCCAGCCACAGCAAGAGTATCTTATTTCATTGACAAAACCCTTAAAAAATCTGTCTTCAGACAATTCTTGGACCCGTTTAGACGCTTCAACTTGTAAGTCTTGTTCAGTGGTGGTCGGGTTTCAGCCTCTCTGACCCTGACAATGTTTCTGGGACCTGAACGTTGTTTTACTTCTTGATGCTCCAGGAAGGTTGCAGTTATGGAATATGACTGAACAGGGTGATAATGGATTCCTGGTGACTTCACACCTGAGTCTTCTGAAATCGTTGATGGTTAATTTGCAGCTTTCTTTGCTCAGCACATTTTTTTGCAGCCCCGTTGAGTATGTGCAGCAAATTGTCTGATGGTTTTATGATCGAGCCTCAATGTCATTACAGTCCTTCTAAAAGACTTTTTGACTTCAGAGTCAGTTAAATATATATATTTGACAATAAAATAATCTGCCTAATAATTATGCACACCTTGATGTTGACCTCATCAGGCCCACTTTCTAATTACACAGCTACACATTACCTGCTCTGCTTAAATCCATTAAGCATGTCGAGCTTGAAGTAAAGATATGTGAATAAAAATATGGTCATAAAAAGTGTGCACGCATTGTAGAACATAAAATCCAAAACAAAAATACACTGGATTTTGTGGTAGTACCCTTGAGGGAGTCTTTATAACTTCATGGCCTCCATTAGTTTGTTTGTTTTGGACTTTGTGCTTTGATCCAAATCAAGCCCTGAAGGGACACTACAAAGAAAAAAAACAGCAATAATGAAAATCTTCAAACACATCTTTAAAACAAAGTGAGAATTGTTGAGTTGCCATTAAGGTTTTCATGGTACGTTATGCTGTATTGGTAAACAGGGAGCGTTTTTCTACCATACCACACAGGCACTGACATGTATGCTGTTGCAGTTGAAAAGTAGTAATTACGACTTTACCGTGTAATTAGTGGGTGAAGTACAGCAGAATGGTTACTGCAGAATACTTTACTGAATGTTATTTTAACATACCACAAACGTAAGAAAACATCACCAATACAAATGATGCTAAGGCAAGCAGAAAATGGGCTCTGAAGCACGTCAGCATTTGTCTCAATAACAATTATTTTATGTCATTTTAAATAGTTATGATTCTTTTTGGATTGAACTGCAGTTTCATTCTTGTTATCTGATTCTATTTTGTACACAGTTTAGTTGTTGTATGTAACCTGTTTCAGTGTTATTTAGAATTAGTCTAACCTTAAAGTAGCGAGGGTCTCATCTCTGCTGTTTCTGCTTTTGATGAAACAACCCGCATAGGCGTTTTTACGTCCACGCTAAAATAAATCATTTGAGGACTCGTGTTTTGATACGTCGAATCCATCATGTTGGTTTTTATTTATGCACATCATGATACCGATTCCGTCGACTCTCACTTGCAGTCAGCAAATACCACATTCTGTAAAGTAGTTTTTCCCCCTTTCCTCATATCTAGGATATTGCAGCGTGCACATAATTTTTGGTGAAGGATTTGTTTTAGTGAGCAGTGCTCCTGCATGCTCACACGTAGGTGCATGCGCATTAAGCAACCTGCCGTATAAATGTCAGCTCCAAATCCTCTGCAGGTGAAGCCGAGGCTCATAGTCAGGATGCAGAGATTTGCATTTCACAACATTCCTCACAGGCACACAAATACACTTAAAAAGCCGGTGTGGCAGCTTCGGATGCCACCGTTGTTTATATGCATGTGCTTGTGTCCATGTAGTCACGCCCCACTGTGTAAATCAATATTGCAAATAAATCTTGTCTGTGATGTAGGTTTCAGAGCCAACTACATTATCTGTGAGTTCATCATTCAAACAGCTGGGGTGACAGAGAAGGAGTGACTCAGTGAAAACGTCTTAAAATATGCATGTTGTTTAACAGATGATTTATTCATGAGGGGTCTGTGTTTGCCATTAAATGTAGGCTGCTGCTAAGTCACTGATGTTGATTCACAGAGGGGGGAAAAGTACACAGTTTGGAATGCAATGCAATAGATTCTCTTTGTGTTTAATCGATATTGGACCAGAGTTCTGGGTTGAGTTAGAACATTTCTGTGTCTGTCTTGCTTCCAGATTTTGATCCTAACCTTGGCATGATGGCTGGAATCACCCCCATAAACCCCATGATGCCCGGCCTCGGCATGGTGCCCTCACCCGTCTCCCAGGACGTTCCAGTCGTGAAGGAGATCATCCACTGCAAGAGCTGCACCCTTTTTCCCCCCAACCCTAGTAAGTCACAATACCAAACTAATCCTACTTTAGGCCGTTTCCACATGTGAAGCGTTAAACACACTAAGACACTGCGGGGCAGCAGCCAAAAGGAAGAAGAAAAGGGATCTTTATGAGGTCATCCTCTGTTGACAAAGGCAGAATAAATTGAGAGAAACATGAGAGGCTTGTATTATCTAACAGTTTTTGTAATATGAAAAATTTGGTGTTCATTTCCTTTTGCTTTTTAGACTCAACGTTTGCCATGAAATTGTTGGAACTTTACTTCAAGATCAGAGCAGGTCTAATCTTGGTTCTGCACATTATCACAATGAGTTTTACATAAAACAACACAGATGGATGAAGCTCAGATTTCCAGCTTTAATTCAGAGGAGGAACAAAAACATTGCATAAAAATGTGAGGAACTAACACATTTTTTTATTTTTTATTTTCAGGGCCTCAAAAGCAATTGAATGATTTAAAAACTGAAAACACACAATGTTCATTCAGAATACATGGTTGAAAAGCCTTTGCTCATAGACATCTCTAGATGTTGGGTTTCCTCATTTTTAAAGCTCCATCAGGCCTTTGCTGTTTGTGGGCCTTTCTGTCCGAAGTTTAATCCTCAATAAGTGAAATTCCCAGTTGGAATCATGTCGGGTTTCTTACCCGGTCATTCAAGGATTTTCCACTTTCGTAATCTCCTGATTACTTTGACATACAGTGGTTTTGGATCATTGGATCATTAATATAATCTTATCAAATTGACTCTATTTAGTTGGATCTAAGCAGACTGCATGTCTGTGGCTATCTTCCAACCAACTAAATGACAGTATGTAGCAACATGTGGGGGAGGGGTATCACTGCTTTGCATATTTCACCCGCTACCTGACTGAATTACAGAACTTTTTCAGCGGATTGAAAACTTTAACTTTTTGAAGTTTTATGCATAAAAGATCCGTCTCTGAATTTTACAATAAAAGAAGATCAAATTTTTTCTTTGCTAATCATATAAAGAGACACATTGTGGAAATTTTTTAGGTCAGAGTGCCTGAATACAATTTGTTTAGAGATGTGTGACTTAGTCTGTCATTTATGAGTGATTGTTGGCACCTTTTGCTTTTGAATTTTATTGTCTTGCCAACAAACGTGTATTTTTTTAAAGTAAATATCTAAATCTTGGAGTGTTTTCATTTTTGCACAGACAGAATATTAGTTCTATATCTCTAGCTTGTATTTTCACTTCAATAAGCCCTTTGAAGCATATACAACAGCCAAAACAAGTTAATTAAAATTTTACTTCAGCTGCAAATATTTTTTCTTATTCACCTCTCAAGAGTAGGAAGAGAAATGAACAGTTTCAGGAGAACTTGCAGACCCTAAGGTTAAATAAAGGATCAGCTTGCCTAGAAAATCCCCAGAACTTTAAGTCCTGTCACAATCAATCTCTTAAACAAGTGAAACTTTTTTCCCATGTTGCTGCTGCCGTGACACGCATACATGAGTGGAAAAGTCAATGAGATTTCTCAATTTGTTTTAGACTTATCTTGATGTCATTGACTTTTTTTAGCGTATATCTTTTTGCTGTGGGGTTCAATCTTTAGTCCAGCTTTCCTTTCCCACCTTTTGTTTTTCCGCCATCATTTTATCTTTCCACTCCTCTGTTTCTTTTTGTCCAACCTGCTCTTTGTTCCTTGTTTTGATCCCCATCTCTGCATAAGATCCTTGGTCTTGCCTTCTTTTCCTTTTAAAAAAGAAACGGCTAATCTTAAGGCCCAGTATTTTCATCAGCCGGGCAAAACCGCCTGAACTTGATTCCCCTCATGAAAATCTACTAACTCAACAGGCAGACACCCGGCATGTGAGACACCCAGAGGGAACCGCCTTCTATTACGATGGTGGTGGATTGATAGTGCAGCCCTGCAACCCTCGGAGACGTGCTGCCAGCGTCTGCAGAACCTCATGGTGTCTCTTCGAACAAATTAGTCTTGAAAAGGGCCAGGAGAAAAGCAGCTCATGTGTTGGTCTGTAATACTCACATCCATAAGTAGATAGAATAGGTTTTTTCAGCATGCAGACATCACAATCACCAACCAATTAAGATTGGTGTAACAAAATAAATACTTCTGATAAATATCACTACCATAGAAAGGCATCCCAATCAGCATACTTTGAGAACCGATATGATGCAGGTAACCCAAAGACTTGTCTTTAATTTATGGCCACAGTAGTATTTCTGTTGATACCTCAGTTGATCATTTGTCCTTGAATCATTTCAACAGTAAAAATTAGATATAAAGAAATAAGAGTGCAACACCTTATGTTAGAAATCCCCGACATGAAAACCTAATTAGTCAAGCTTTTGTCTTTTTTAAATTAAAGGAGTACAGAATTGAGCATCTTTAGTGGATGTCTCGAAATGAAGGTATTTTCTCTGAAAAAGTCAACAAATGCATTTGTTTAGCTTAGAATTTTGTTTTGGCAGGATTTTCTTATATACTGGCATTTAAGGACGCTGCATCAGCCTCATGCAGTGTTCACTAAACATACTCCCTATAGAATTACCGTCTTTATCTTGAATCGACCAACGTTTTCTAAACCAGCCTGTTCTAAGACAGCAATTTTTCCCTATTCATCCTTTTTGATATGAGCTGAAAGTTTTGCTCTCACTCTCGCACAGCTTTTCCATTAACCATCTAGTTGTGCACACTGAAATTATGAACATAAATTTGCTCAGTGGATAAATGGCAATTTTGAAAAAAAAAAAACAAACACTTTTTTTCAATAGAAAGTTTATGGGTTAGGATGACATAGTTTTTCAGCCATTTTGAAATAGATCTATTTCACACCACTTCAAAGGAAACATGTTTTTTTTTTTTCTTATCACATGATAAGAAAAACACCAGTCACACATGACTGGTGAAAACAACAAGACATGTAGCTGGCTCACAGTATTTATACACTTCTTTACTGTTTAAAATTTTTGAAATGTTTTTTTTTTTTTTTTATGTCTGTTAAAAGGACAGCTGCTTTCAGCAGGAACTGTGGCTTATGCACCCATGAATAAGCAGGTCTCTGATTCATTCTATTTTTATAGTATTAGACATCAAAATTTCATCTCTTAATTCATTTCAGTCCTATGATCAAAGGTCACTGGGACATACCCAGAAATTGCAGAGCAGATTAAATGACCGAGCTGGACCGAAAATATTTCATACTCTGACATCAACTCTTAGCAGCAACACTAAGAGAGGAGAAAATTAGATTTGATTACCTTATTGAGTATTTTTAGGACTGTTTTTGTCCTATAATCTTTCCTGGTTTTAAAGTTGGCTGTCTGCACAAAGAGGCAGCAGTTTTCACATGGGAAGAAGTAAAATGTGGATGGTATATTAGTTTAATTTCTGAGGATTTTAAGTTTTAGTGTCTGTTTCACTGAAGCTCTGGTTTCTCCCAGTGGGACACAGCAGACAGGTGCAATATTCTAGTGGCATGTCATTATTTCAGACCGCATGCTGTCAAACATTCTTTCAGATGTGAAGTTGGGATTTTAAAGGAGAATCTATCAAGAAAGTGAAGTTTTTGGCGCATGAAGATGTAAAAAAATTTAAACTTAGAAGCTATTTTAATTTTTTTTGGCTCAAGAATCTTTTATTTAAACAGATACTTTTGAATAAAAAAGTTTCTGCTTTGATTATCCCCCTTTTCTATATTGTTTGTGGAGTACCAATCTGCCTGTTTAGCTGCCCATTCAACCTGATTCTAAACTAATTTAAAGCCTGGGAGGCCACCTGTTGGAAGCAGGGAAGCGGCTCTCAGTCAGTGCTGCAGATTAGCTGCTTTAAGGCTTTCAGCAAACATCAGAAGGAAAAGCACTTATGTCTTGACGGCCAGGTTGCACATATGGTGTCCATCACAAGTAGTCGTTGCCCTCTGGCTGCATGCTCTCAAGCTGGCACTACGTGCAGCATCCTTGCTCACTGACCTTTTAGTGGAGAAACAACAGCCCCCTTCAGTTCTCCTCCCTCTCCTCCTAATTCCTCTTCTTTTCATCCTGTCAGTGTGCATCACCTTTAACATGTTTGAGATTTACATCCTCGAGAAGTTAGTTTTTCTTTGTACTGTTCACTTTAACTTTTCGCCAGGCGTTCACCCTGTCTATTTCCACTTCTGCTTTCTGATAAAGCACTTTTGTTGCTTTTTCTAAATCCTTTGTGAACTTTTTTTTTTACTTGACTTTAGATCTGTGGAATCAATTAGATTTTGTTTGCTTATCTTTTTCATTCGAAGCTCCCTGGGTACTCCATGGGAGGTTTTTATATTCTGCAGATGATAAAATCGATTTTTTACACACTCTGTTTACCTGTCACAGGAAAAACAAAACACTGGTTATTTGTCTCTGTGGAAATTGTTAGGAGTTAAATGTGAAGCTCATGGGATTAGAAATAATAGATTTTTTTTCTATGCACATAAAAAGAGATTGCAGATGTTACAATATTCATGACTCATCTTATTGCTGTTCAGTCAACTGTGTGCTAAATGGCTTTAAAAATAGACAATCTAAAAACAACAAAACGAGGAGAATTGTCAGAACATCCACAATTGGCTCAAGCTTGTGGTGCTAAAAACCCCGATGCATTCATATCACTGCCTGCTGTTTGTTCTAAGATGACATAAATGAACTTAACATGTTTACTTGAGTGTGTCTAAGAGTCGTTTCTGTTAGCTCTATAATGGCTGACGCCTCCCTGCTGGGGCATCGCCTCGCTCCAGGAGTGGGTGTTTATCGAGTCAGGCTGATGGATGGTGATCACCTTTCCTCAGTGAAGCGGTGGCCACATATACCAGCTGGCTCCTCGGGCAGCATTGAGCTACGAATGAGCAGACTTGTTTGCTTTCATCAACATCCATGCAGTGGCAAGGGAACAACTTTGGGAGTGTGTTTAGGGTCGTCCTGTAGGAAGGGGAACTTTCACCCCAGGCTCTAGTCTTTAGTTTGTTTCTATTTCCAGCTATCTTCTCATCAACTCAGGTTAGCTTCCTAATCCTCAACGACAACAAAAAAAACATTTCCACACCATGATAATGACACCACCATGTTTCACAATAGAGATGGTGTGTTCAAGGTAACATGTGGTGCTAGTTTCTTTTGCATGAAGGTAGTTCTGTTGTTTATCATTTATCATAAATAACATTTTGATTTATTGTTAAGTTAAATTCCCATTAGTGATGTTTAATATCTCCAAAAGCTGTTCATACTGTTGAGATTAAGTTTTACTATTTTGTCCATTAATTGTTTCTTCAGACTATCAATAAATATCAATCGGCTTGGAAGTATGATTAAAAAATATGCAATTTATAGATGCAAATCACATTTCTTTTTGTGAAATCCAAAAGAGGCACAGTGTCATGGAGTCACAGCCATGTAGTTACCCAAAAAGAAATAATAAATAGTTCTCATTATTTTTATCATTTTCATGATAATACCACAAAATGTCAAAATAAAACTTTATCACCCAGACCTACTTGCAAGACCATGTTCTTCTGTGTGTTGCATGGACCCCTACACTTCAATGCTTTTCTTTCAATAATGGCTTTCTTCTCTGTGCAGCTCTCACAAAGTTACCTCTTGGCTGCTTCTCTGATTTTATCCTCCAGGCTCTTCAGTTTAGGTGAATGATCATGTCTTAGTAGGTTTGTAGTCAGGCCAATAAAACTGACTACAAAGTTTTATTGGTGCGTCATGATATTTTACAAACTAGAGGTGTTTTTTTTTTTTTCTAACCTACCCCTGCTTTAAACTTTAAACATCGTTCTCTGTGACTTGTCTGGTGTGTTTCATGGTCTGTGTGATTTTGTTTGCTTACTTTTTTTTTTTTAGAAACCTTTAAAAACACCTGGATTTATCTAGAGATTACATAACACAATGGGTGTTTGTCATGTTACCTCTGCCAACTTCCTCTCCACCACCAGGAACGGAGCGATAACTACCGCAACTGGAATGTTTGTAAAAGTTTCTTATATATATATAAAATAATTTCTGTGCTCTTGCAAACTGAGGCAATCAGAGACACAGATGAGAAAAACATCAGATTTTTTATTATTCAAAAGTCTTGATGACTATGAAATAAATTATCTAGACAAAAACAATCTGGTTGTCATTTTATAAATTGAAAGGATAAGTGTATTTAATATTTTTGATGCAAGAGGTCTATTTTGACATCATCAGGACATCATAGTATATGGCAACCAATGATGGATAGGTGAGTCAGATGACTATTTCTAAATTGCTTGAAGATATTGCCTTGGGCCACGTTATTAATTTTGAAAAAAAAACTATATATATATATATATATATATATATATATATATATATATAAACAGTAATTGTCAACTTGCTAGTTTAATTGTTGATTTACAAATGAAAAGCTCATGGACTTAGCAATTGCTGAAGAAAGAAGCACTAATTCAAAGTTTTAATGTCTCTTATCTAACATGGTTCTGGTCCAGGGGTTTGAGACCTGCAGCTGCAGAACCGCTTGTGGCTCTTAAGCATTTTTGGCCAAAGCTTTTACGAGCCACAATTGAGGGCCTAAAATGTAAAGGTAATAAATTCTAGCTTTAGTAGTTTTTCCTATGCATTTTCATGCAACATATGTAAAGAGTTTCCACATAGAAAGGCACTAATAGTTCAAAGCATGTTCCTTTTTTTTGTAAAACCTTTTTTTTTGTCTTTTAGTTGCTAGTTACATGCATTTGTGACATTTTGTATAAAAATTAAGAATATGTTTTCATTCTCTTTACATAGATGTGGTGATTTTCTTTATTTTCAATCACAAAAACAAATATTGATTAGTTATTCAATTTAAAAATGGATATTTTATAAAAATTTGTTTCAAGTAGCAAAAATATCAACTGCTGTTGTTTTAATACTTTCTTCAATATTCCTGAATTTGTTGCTATGGTTATGCTTGTTTTCTCCCGATATTGCCAAGAGATACTTTGTCACCTCACTGCAAACATCTAAAAAAAAAAACAAAAAAATGGTAATTAATACAAATACACACCTTTTTTTTTTGGAGATTTATAAAAAATCTTTGTTGAAAACCATAAAATTCCTCCAAAAAACATGTCTGTGGCTTCAATGTGGTGAAGTCATGTAGTCAGAGAAGCTGATCATCACATTATAGCCTCCTGCAAACTACAACTATTTCTTCATGTTAATAACATTTCTTTAAAATATGGGTGTTTTTATGCCTTTCCTGCGAAATCGATTTTTTTTTCAATCTTTTCCTATTTTATTCAAATAAACTGAACACAATGTAATATTAGGTGTACTTTAAAACATCTCAGCTCAGGGCTATGCATCTTTGTTTTCCTCCTGTCTCACCTTTTTCTCTGTTGTTTCGTCTTGGCAGCAGATATTAGCAGATATAATTTCCACAGTGAATGCTGGGAGGGGGAAAAATGCTTTCCGCTTGCTCTTCCTCTCCTTCGTTCCCTCAGGTTCCAGCTGCTTATTATTTTGCCATGCAAATGCAATCACTTGGAACACTCACCCATGTTTTTATAGTTATTATGATATAATGTATTTATTGTAATCTGGAAATCATGAATAGTTCATCCGGATCTTGTTTGTGGTGCATTTGCATAAAATCGTCTTTTGCCATAACAGTGGGAGTCGACGCAGCGGGGAGCCGAAGGGATTGCGAAATGATCCCACTCTGACTTTTTAATGGTTACCAATTAATTACCAGACAAAATAACAAGAAGTTTTCTCTGCCAAAGAAAAAAAAAAAGGAAAAATGTTTGTATTTAATTTGCAGCTTGGCACATTTGGACGTTGCTGCAGAGCATCTGTTTCCCCTCTCTTCGTCCTCGCTGCTTTATCAGCCACTCGTGGACCGAAAAGGTCACTTAATTTGGAACTCTTTGTTGAATCTGCCAGCAAAGCTGTTTCCTACCATCACAAGCGTTTTCTAAACCACATTTTTCTTCTCCTTTTTTTTTCTGCCCGTCTCGACTCAAAACTCGTTTAATCTGCCAGCTCCGGAGGTCAAGGAATGACACCTCTGTGAAGATTTTGCTACCACAGTCACATTTTAAGAAAAGAAGAAGAGAGAAGACGGATGGTATTTTGTTAGTGTGTGAAAGTGTGAAAGATACAAAGATGAAATCTTTGTAAAGATTTTGTAGAATCTGAGAACTGTACATAAGTAAAAAGTAGTTCTTACTACAGAGGCTGCGTTGATGATAAGCAATGATAAGTCTCGTTAGCTAAATAACAAGTTATGTACGCTAGTGTGTCTTTTCTGAAATTGTAGCTGGGGATTTAAACCTTAAGCTGGACAGAGTTTCAACATAGTTTGAAAAGTATTTACGTGTTTTATATGTCTGGAGGTTTTATTTTAAAAATGTTAAATATGTAAAGTTTGTCAAAATCACCAACTTAATTTCCTCTTTTGTTAGAATGAATGCAATGAACCTGACTGTATCTGTCTTGAAGTCAACCTCCTGTGTCTGAGATAAACAAAGAATGGTTACATATTTACCCATCAATCCACCTGTTTGTGTTTCCATCAGAATTGCAAAAGTTAAAAGACTTCAGACGAGACATCAGAGTAGTTTATTGCAAGACAAAAGACTTCAGACTTTTAAAAAAAAGGACTTGTCAGCATCTCTTTAATACATCCATCTAGTACATTTTTTAGTTTTCCATACCATAAAATGACAATTTTGAATTGATATTCTTAAAACCTGTTTTGTTGTCTGGCTTTTAAATAAATGTGTCTCCAATCCAGACAATGTCAGCTGAAAGATACCTTGCAATGCGTACTGACTCCTAAGATCCTTATTTTGTTTTGCAGAATTGGATCAGCCACCCTGTTGAGAAATCCCTCCAGGTTGTTTTCATTCACCCTGTTGTTACTCAGATCTCTTTGCTGTAGATGAGGGTTAGACTGAAGATAAGGCTGTCACTTTATTTGTGTAGACTTGCTGTTTGTGCAGCTGTGAATTGCACAAAAACAAAAGTGTGACCTGCGTCTGTAAAGAAGAAAACATCAAGAATGGAACGGTTTGAATGAGTTAAAACACTTGTTGTGACCCAGTTTAACAGTTTAAAAGAGAAAATGCAGCAGCTGCAGTCAGTGTACCTAACAGATTCTCAGCTTTTAAATCATGTTGGCCACAGTTAACATATCTAAATGAATCAACATTACCCCACTCACTTCTCATCTCCGCTACACGACACATGGGATATTGAGCCAAAGTCAACCCATTTCGGCTCAGAGTATTGATATTTGCTGGGATGGATACAGCAGTGTGCGAGGCCTTTTTAGCAGATATCTAGAAATACAGCATCCTCAGCGTTCCACTGATTATTCGGTTCACTCCTCATAGACCCCACTAATCACATTCATCATGGATGAGAAGCCTGATCTATTGGAGATTAGATCAGTCAACACTCATCTGTGTTGAATAAGTGATTTCTGCAGTGCATGGATCCTTTCACATGAGAGGATTCACAATCACATTGTTGCCAAAAGGATTTCATTTCCATGCTTCGGATGGTTTGATTTTAGCATTTATCTAACAAAAACTGATCTGAACATGTTGCTCCAAGTTATCATTATGCACGCTTTAATCTTTGTAATTTTTTAGGTCATAAGTGTTATGTTTTAAATGTGACTTAATTGAAATTTGCAGCTTCATCCTTCAGAATTTGGCTGTTTAAAAGGTCTTTTTTTTCCATGTTATGCTGATTTAATTTTTCAACTGTAAACACTGTTGAGGAGTGACCTAAGTTATATTTACTCAGAATTTTTGGAAATAAGGCTTTTTTTTTACACACAGTGAAAGTAGTAAATTTTTAAAAGCATCCTAAAGGGAATGTAATAATTTATACATCCGTCCAGTTGTGTTCAGATTTGCAGCTCAGAAAAGTTGTATTCCTTTTCAAGTCTCAAAGTCAAGAAATGTGTAAAACCGAGTGAACAAAAGTAAGAACAAATGACCAACACAACATCTCATGTTTCTGTGCAGACCCATATATTGTGAGTTGATTAAACATTCAGAGAGATTTTAATGACTGATAAATAGACAGCAGCAGACAAAAACTTTATGCTCACAAACACCTACTGTCATTTTATAGTCACTGGGGTCGTGCAAAAATAGAAAAAGAGAAGAAAACATTGAACGTTAGGGAAAACCTTTATGTTGAAACAACAACATTTTACAGACATATCAAATATTTTGAACTAATTCATGTTCAAGGCTACTCCATCTAATCAATAAATTTGATTTATTTATTCATTCACTTTTAAAGTGAATGAATAAAGCACGTTGTGGCTCTGTGGATTTTCTTCTATTCATTGAGAATAAAAGCACAATTATTTCCTACTGAGGTAAAAAAAAAATTTCAATGTGGCACCCTGTCTATTGGCAAAATAAGTAATGAAAACGATTGCTGCCATGGTGCATATTGTTTTCAGCTTCTTGAAGAGCATAACTCATTCAAAATTAGATTTCACTTTTGCTGAAACAGCTTCAGTTTGTGTATTTCATTTTTATTATCTCTACATGAATGTCAATGGGCAGCATTACATTAGTTTGTTTATTTATTCTAACGTTACGTTTGTTTATTTCTGTGTGATTCTCCCTCCGTGGCTGTGCACGTTGGATTTGTCTTTAAATTCAACTTC
Organism: Poeciliopsis prolifica; assembly: GCF_027474105.1. Taxonomy (NCBI): domain Eukaryota; kingdom Metazoa; phylum Chordata; class Actinopteri; order Cyprinodontiformes; family Poeciliidae; genus Poeciliopsis; species Poeciliopsis prolifica. The sequence continues at coordinate 511,890 of NW_026562381.1, forward strand.
CTGAAAAAAAGACTTGAGGAAGTTGCATAGAAATGCTCAAGTCTCACTCCAGGAGCCACGCACTGAAGAAATCCAGCATAAATTACATTTTCCACATTCACTGACTTTGTATTCAATTTGAACAGACCTACCTCCTCCTGCCACAAGAGAACGCCCTCCAGGCTGCAAGACTGTGTTTGTCGGCGGCTTGCCAGAGAACGCCACAGAGCAGCTCATCATGGAGGTCTTTGGACAGTGTGGCGATATCACAGCGATTCGCAAAAGCAAGAAGAATTTCTGCCACATCCGATTTGCAGAGGAGTCCACAGTGGACAAGGCTCTGTTTTTGTCTGGTAAGCTCTCAGCTAAAAAGTGATCATAAATATTTTAAACTCTTGTGACTTTTGTTTGGAGTTGTGAAGGTTTGTCTGATTCATCTCAAATTAACATAAAAACGGACTTTTCTAAGATGTAATGAGTGAAATTAACAGTTACTTTGTAGAGACAAATACTTAGCCATGTATGTCATATTGCACAGATTAATATAGGTTCACTCTGGAATAAAAATGAAATCACATTTGAAATAACTTTCAACAAGTGAGAGAAAGCAGAGTTTCATGAGAAAAAATACAATTCTTTGTTTTTAAAAAAAGCATCCATTCCAACTATCTGGCTGCTGCACCTTGTATTTTTATCTCATCTTCATTTTCAGCCTGAACAGAGCAGAGATCCTCAATCTCTCTGTGCAAACTGATGACCACTCGCCCCGGCTTCAAAAAAAAGCCCACTCGGATGAGCCGCCCTCTCAGAAACATTCCCAGCATTATTGCGTGCGTCCACAAACACATGAGAGATAGTGAGTTTGAATGAGAGATCCCTTGATTTCAACAGCCTCTCTTCTTACAGTGAGGTGTGGGTGCAGAGGTCCATATATTAGAGCGATGACAGAGCTGTGTAGTTTCCCCATAAATAATCCCCCACCCACACACACTCAAGGAGAGCCTGTGCAAACAACAATACCCAGCAATGACACACACTCCGGCAGCTCCAGCACACCAGCATCTCCTCATATGAAATATTGAAGCAGGGATAGATTAAGAGTCTGAGGCAGAGAGAGCAGACTGGAGGAGAAACTCCAGGCTTTTTCGCTCTTTGCTTTTTCTGGTTTGTGTTGGTAAGCTGTGTCATAAAACACACTTGGATCATTTAAGCCAATTAGATCACAAAATGGAGCAAAGTTTCACTTCAGTCCACAACCGGTCATTAGTGAAAATTGAGAAAGGGGGATAAAGTAGATATAGGAGGAAAGTTAAGAGGAAAAGAGGGGTTAATGAGGAATACTGAGCCTGTAGAGAAGTAATTGGCCTCTGAGTTTCTCTTATGTATTGAACATTGATGATACAGTTTCAATTAATCTTTTCAAAAAGAACAATTAGGCATTAACAGCAAATGGCCGCTCAAACTCGGTCGGTTTCGATGTTTCTGCCTGGAAAGAGTAATTTCTCTTCACTGTCGCCACCTGCTTGCTCAGGAAAAAAGGTTATCAGCAACTTTTCAACTGAGCTGACTTGGATAAATAACTGCTTACCAATAGACATTATGAACTAAAGTTGACTAGACTGTATTTTAACTGGGTTCAAATAGCACTTAATGTTCAATTTCAATTGCTCTTGGGCTCATTTTTCTGCTTTTTGTCATATATTTCTTCATTATTGTGTACAAATTTGATCTGTTTTTTATCAATTAACCTTTATATATTTTTACTTTAATTAGGTTTTTACCTCATAAAGGTGTTAACATGATTTACTTTTGGTATAAAAGCATCAAAAGTTTGAAGATTTCCACAATGAATGCAAATAAAAACCCTTCCTGGGATTTATTTTAATCAGATGGTAAATTTTTCTCTATCAATCAAATCTATTAACAATACTTACAATTATTCTGAGTGCTTTTGTATGTTGTCTCTGATTTAGAGGTTTGCTTTTTGCTTTTTTTTAAAAAGTTTGTATTTTGCTCTGAGCTCAAAAAGTTAATTTTATGGACTTTCTAGTAATTGTGACTGAACTCCAGTCTGCATGTTGGGTTTTCGGGCATTTTATGGAGATGCACTTTCCAGCTAAGCTTTAAATATAAACCGTAGAAATGTTGGAATGTAGTGTGGAGAAATTTTAACTTATTGCTCCACACAGCTCAACCCTCACAGGTTCAGAACATGATAAATGCACTACCTCCCACCAGGTCTCTTTCCTTCAACCCTAGTAATCTGTTTCTACATTGATAGATGTGGTGGAAATGTAAGAGGTGTAAAGAATGGTCCTCTGCATTCCACTATCATCTCCTTCTCTTGTTTTTCTGGTTTTTAAATCAAACTCATATGTTTCCTAGGATATCGAATCCGTTTGGGCTCAAGCACAGACAAAAAGGACACTGGGCGGCTCCATGTTGACTTCGCTCAGGCCAGAGACGACCTGTACGAGTGGGAATGCCGCCAGCGCATGTTGGCCCGAGAGGAGCGTCACAGGCGCAAGTTGGAGGAGGACCGCCTGAGGCCGCCGTCCCCTCCTCCCATCGTCCACTATTCAGAGCACGAGTGCAGCCAGCTGGGAGACAAAATCAAAGGTACCTGGACATGGATGCTGGCAACTGCTGGGACCTCAGTGAAATATTAGAGAACAAACACTGGAAACTGAGAATCACAGGGGGGGGAAATGCTTAATGGTTTAACCTGACGAGACAACAGGGTTTCTACACAATCTGGAAAAGAATAGAATCTGGTTTAGATATTTAAGAAGTCTGGACGAGTATGGAAAAAGAAAAAGGAGAATTGGGAAATGTGTCTTATGTGAGACAATTTTTCCTATTCCTTTGTCTTTATGTTGTGTCCTGTTCTTCCTGTCTATCTTCTTTGTATTATTCCTTCTTTCCTCCTTTCCTACTCTGCCATTTCTTTCTTCTTCCCTTGTTTGTGTCCTTCCTTTTCCCTCGTATTCTCCCTTCTCTCCTTTTGTTCTTTCTTTCTTCATGTACTTCATTCTTTCTTTCCTTTCATTATTCTTTGCATCCGTATGCTCCTTATTTGTCTCCTTTCTTGTGCTCTTCCTTTCAACTTCATTTTATTTTTTCTTTCCGCCATTTCTTCTTTGTGACCTTCCTTTATTTTTTCCTTGCATTCATTCTTCATGGCCATCCATGTACGAACCTTCATCTATGGTCACAAGCTTTGGGTATTGACCAAAAGAACAAGATTACGGATATAAGCCGTTAACATAAGTTTCCTCTGCAGGGCGTTTGGGTTCTCCCTTCGAAACGAGGTGAGAAACTCGGACGGAAAATAATGGATGACTGTACAACATTCTTTGCAAAATGGATATCTCATGGGAGGAAACCTTGAGTCCAACAAAGCATTCCCGGCTCTAACAGTCTGTGAATTTGTCATAACAGATTCTGTTAAACGCCGTACGAGTGGATCCCAACAACATGCTCCTGGGTTATCTCGTCCGCCGCTCGTCATTTTTCAGTCTTCTCTCCTTAACTTTCCTTTCTGCCTCTTTACAGCTTTCTGTCTACTTTCCGCCTGAATAAACTTGTTTCTCTAATGAGCAGTGGCACTTCCAGGTCTCAGTCACAGTGGCCTGATAACTCGGCTGTGACTTTCCGCTTCTCTGCTATCTGCATGTGTCTTTTCCAGCTCTCCGCCGCCTGTCCTTAGCAGAAACAAGGAGTAAACTCAGACGCTGTGCTGTTTCAGCCAAGAATGTGTTTGTGATCTCTCCAGGCTGCTGTTGGGAGCAACACAGTCAATTGCTGTAGATTTTTCTTTTTTACCCAGAGGGGGAAAGAGATCTTGCTGTTTTTACTGCCAGTTTGTATTACTGTACTCCAAACTCAGTTACACTCTATGATGATAGACCACCTCTAGTAGAAATGGGTTTTATAGCCTATTTTGCCTGCAAGTTATAATTTTATTCCACGATGTTGTTTTGTTAGCAAAATATATAGCTGAAATTATCATTTTCTTTTTGTGGTACAACGGAGCTGTAATTTTAGGTTTTTTGCCATCTTTTTTGTATTCTTTCACTCAACTCATAATTTTGTCCAAAGAGCTTGAAAAGCAGCGTTTTATGCCTAATAACCATCATTTTTCCACAAAGGCAGGAGTCCGGTAAAGCCTTGTAGATTATGTCCAAAATGAACTTCTTACTTCCATTTCATCCCCCTTTTTTTTTCCTCCCAGACGACGGTAAGTTTCCAGAGGCCGTCCGCGTACTCCTGACCTGGCTGGAGCGGGGCGAAGTCAACCGCAGGAACGCCAACAACTTCTACTCCATGATCCAGTCCTCCAACAGCCACATCCGCCGGCTGATCGGCGAGAAGAGTCAACACGAGAAGGAGATGGAAGAGGCCAAGGACAAGTTCAAGTCGGCGCTGGCTGGCATCGTGGCTCAATGTGAGTCTTCATCGTCATTCTTACCACTTACTGCATCGCTTTGGCCCTTTAACTTTTTCACTGTTTGTCATGTTTCGATTTGAGGCTTCAGTGTGGTTTATGGGGATTTTATGTGATAGTACGCACAGTAATCCATAAATTTGAAGGGAAGGGGAAATTATTCATGGTTTTAATTATTTTTTCCTCACATACACAGCATTTGGAAATCTGCATTTGCATTTTTTTTCTTATTTATTTTTTTTTACCCCCCCCCAGCATGATTCATTGTGCAACCGCCTTTCACTATGAGGTTTGGGGTTAGTTAGGAGTATGACTCCGACCAGCTTTCCTTGTGTGGAAGCTGAAACACAACCCATTCATCATTGGAAAATACTTAAACTAAGTCCTTTTGGGTGGCGGGTATCTGCAAACATCAGCTCTTTTGATTCTTCCCAGTTATATTCCAGTTTGGCCTGTGACTACACCATTCTAATCCTTTCATATGCTAAACCAGCTCTGCAGCTCCTGCTGGAGGACATAGTCTCTCCCTAGTTTCAAGTCTTTTGCACTCTTCCTGACAACTCTAATCAGAGTCCATTTCTCTGCTGAAAAGTATAATACCACCATAATATTTCATCACAGAGATGACATGTTGATTGTCAGACCAGACTACCATCTACCTCCATGTTTTACTTTGAAAATCCTTTGGGTTTCTTTAATCAATTGTTTTTCTTGGCCAGATTTGTGTTTGAGTTGTTTGGACAGATTCTCCCACCTCAGCTGAGGATCAGATACGCCTCCACCCTGGTCGTCTCATAGGTTTCCTTACAGGATTTTCTTCTTTTTATCTTTAATTTTCTTCCCATCAACTCTGATTAGCTCCCAAGTTCCTGACAAAGAAAATTATCCCCACAAGAAGATATGTATTAATCAGAGATTAAATTAAACAAACAGTATTTATGCACTAAACAAGAAGCATCTAAAGTGAACTGATTGACTTTTGTTTATTTAGACCAAAGCAGCTTGAATACAAATACACCCCACACTTTTCACTTTTCTATTCATAAAAACATTTGGAAACTGGGGTTTTTCAGAGATATTATTGATTAACCATCATTTTTAGGGATGTAACTTAAGCATCTTGGGGTTCAAAGCCATCATCCTGCTGGAAGTCAGTTCATCAAGACAAAACTCTCATTTACTGGCCTCTTTCTTTTCTTCTTTAGCAATCTGAGGTTGGACCTCCAGTTTGACGTCAGTTATCCTCTGCTCTGTGTTGATCTATCACATAAAATCTAAATAAAACACACTGAGTTTTTTTTTGGCTGTGAAACGACAACATGTGAAGCCCAGAGAGTGAAAATACTGCGTGTGCAGTAGATATCCAGGTCAGATAAATGTTTTTTTTATTTTTTGCTTGCTCTGTGTCATTTTAAAATCCAAATCAGGACTTTTATGCCCAGAGTGCTGAAATCCACAGAAAAAGTAAGTATTACATTGTTCATAGCCTGACACTGAGGGTATATGTGCTAACATTTATAGTTACATTCATTGTATTCTTCCTTAAACGAGCTACCACAAACTTAATAGCTGATTAAAGAATGGTAAGTTAAATTCATGTCTCCCTCAGATGGTCCTGAATGTTTTTGATACCTTCGACTTTCAAATGCAAAAAAAATATTAGACGTCATTTTATTATTCATGTAAGACGCCAGGAGTCGATTGTTAAGGTTCCCTTCAGATGAAAGAAGTAAGTGGCCTCAAACATTTTTTTTCTGGAGTACAATGAAGACTAAACACAAACATTTACTACATGCTCAGTTCTTTTACACACTTATAGGGTTAAAAAATAAGCCATGCTTGTGCAGCTGCTAGTTTACTCCACAGCCTGCGGCGCTCAGTCTCCACTCATCCCTCCACATGTATGTTATATAAAATGTAAACATCCAGACAATCTTCTGTTGTTGTTGACGATGTTTCATGCATTATTAGTCAAAATAAGCCGTGAAGAGGCAGAGTGTGTTTTAACCATATTCGATTATTTCTACCAGTAGAAACGCATTCCCATTCACGATGTTGCCTTCCCTTCGGTGTGTTTCTGTTCTTTTTCATTATAAATCTGAGCCGGCCTGCTGGATCTAGTTTACAGGTTTGGAAAGGGTAAAGCTCTCTTCGTTTTGGTTCTGGTCTTCTTATGGGATACAATTTTTAAAAAGTAGTTGCAGAGCTGTAAAGAAATCATTCACTGTAATTTGAAGAACCAACAATTCAACTGACCTTGGCTGCAGGGTAATTGGAACCAGCTAGTCCACTTTGAGTAGTTTAAAAAATAAAATATATGAAGGTTTTGGAGTGGCCTAGCCAAAAGCAACGTTAAATTCTTGCTTAAAATATGAAAACACTTGATGGTTGTTGTTTTTGCTCACAGTGCCAGGAAGAGCTTTTTTTTCCTCAATAATAAAGTCTTGATTTAAACACAGTTTTTGTTTGACGATCCAGACTGTTTAAATGTAACAGTTAAAAGCAAAAACATTTTAAATCTGCAAGAGGGGATATTATTTTAAACAATATGAATAATATTTGCTATAACAAGTGAGAAAAAAATACACTTCTAATATTTTCTACGTTGAATTAAAAAGAATTTCTATTTTAGCACTTAAAAAATGCTGCCTCACCATATTTGTAGCTGCATAGGAGCTCACACTCCTGAAAGATTTTTTTTTTTTTGTGCTCAGTGTCTCTTTGCCTTCATCATCACTCTGTTCATCAAATTACAGGGTGCTGGGAAGATGCTATTGATTCCTGGGCTGTTCTGTCTCTCAGCACCCTGCAAACACACGTATTCATACAGAACCAGTTTTATTGATTCGTGTGTGTATATTTGAACCTCAGAAATGCACAGACCTCCCATCCAGTTCTCTGCCACCACTTTAAACAGAGCTATAAGCTGATAGGAGGAAGAGTCAATACTATGCTGCAAATCATCGCACAGGTAGGCTCTGCAGTGACCCTAGTTGATGTTTCTCTCTCATTCAGTTCTATCCCAAACAACTCTTCTAGCTGAGTCAAAGCTTAATTCTCTACACTATCTGTAGAGCTGCAGCTTGTCTGATGTGCTCTTACCCTTTTGTAAAAAAGAAAAGGGTCCTCTGCAGAGGGATATGTAATCAGGAAGACTGTAATGCGGCAGTAAGAAGGCGTCCTTGGGTAAGGTTCTTAAGAGACCTGTTCTGCAGAGGAGCTGCACTGTGGTCAATGCTGGCAGAAGAACAGTGGGTTATTTTTGGCCACCGGCAGTCTCTGAGCAAATCTAATAACAAACTCACAGTGAAAAGGTTCAGGCGTATCCTCATAGCTTATGCTATGAAGGATCTAAAGGCAGTTTGCCAGAATTTGATACACTCTTATATGGACTCGGTGTCCTGTAATAAAACAACTGGCAGCAGTTTTTGTAAGCTTTGTTCTTATGTGTACCTGTCATGCTGGCATGTTTGCAGTAATTAATTCATTTAATATTGCATACCTTTTTTTGTTTGTCAGGAAGTTCCTATTTAGCAGTTTCACAGTTATTTTTCCCACAAAATAAAACATTCTGGCCGTGGTGACCCTATATTCCTCAGGAAACAGTACTTGGCACTGATCCCATTCCACACTGTGTAGATCATAAGACCATCTGTCTGTGAGACTCATCGTTTTGGCATCACCTGTGGGTTTTTGCTTTTTTTTAATGTATAATTGCTGAAACATTTCAGTTTTACAGTTGAGAAGCAAATGTAGCGCAAACATAATAAAAGTTAACAGTTGGGATGTGAAATACTGTGCAGAAATTTCAAACTACCACCTAATTTCTTTATTTTTTGCTTCTGGAGAGCCCATCTAGTATTATTATTATCTTTTAAATTGTAAATAGTTGTCCAGATTTTTCCGATTACATTTTATTACATTTAAAATGGAGAATAATCATAAAACTGATTTAATTTCAGTGCATTATGTTGTAAAGATTTTTATTACACCACTTTTCCATTTAGTCTGGTTCTGGCCCACATTCAAAGTCTAACATTGGCTTCTCAGTGACATCCCTTCAGTGCATTTTTACTCCGACTTTATAACTATTGAGATTCATTGGATTCACATTTTTACACAGTTATTTTAGCAGCAGTCTTTTCAAGCAGACCTCTGTACTTTGACTGGTGTCATATGAGAGAGGAAAAGGAAAATAATCAATTCAGTTTGTTTATTTAGTGCCAATTCACAAATTCACATGCGTGTTAAAGTCCCCTTGCAAACCAAACTGATGCAATTTATCTCCAGAAATATTGAGTCATTTCAGTTCTACTTACAAAACAATGCAATGAAGTTTAGTGTATTACGTTGTCTTTCAGGAAGTGATTCTTTGCAACAGACCTTTCTCTCATAATCTCAGTTTATGTTGTGTATTGCTAACACTGTTGCTGATTTTGCCTGACTGACTTCAGTCAAAAAGCACATTTCCTTTAGAATTGGTAACCAAAACCAACGCAGAAGTCAAACTTTATTCAACTTTTATGAAACTGCCAAGTAAATTATCTCTTGAGACTTTATCTGGAAAAAAAATCATTTGGGGAAGCTAAGTGCGGCGATGTTTTCAAAGTCTGCAAAAACACTATATATATTGTCAAAAAGCAGTCCTAAGACATGAATGGTTGGTATGAAATGACGCATGGTCTACTAGAAACATCAGGCAGCATCTTTTTCTATCCAAAGTATTTGTGTAAAAATAGAAAACACACATTTATAAAACATCCCTTCAGTTTAGCAGCCTTTTTTATGTCCAAATGATTTATAAGTCATGCTCTAACAAAGCAAATGTGAAAAAAATCCTCTGAAAATGGTCAGATAGTTGACTAAAAATGAGCTAAAAGGCAGCTGAAAACCAAAGACTAAGAAAATCTGAAACAATTTCACATTAATTTGTGTGATTACTCAAATTTGTCAAATGTGACTTGGAACAGGCCTTCATAAGGCGATGCTATGGCATCAGTCGGTATGTATAACACACACAAACATGCTCACACAGAGTACTGATGCCTAGTTGACTCCACTTTCTCACTCCTCTGCTCCCTCCCAACTGCCCTCTGTCTTTCTCTGTCTCTGTCTCTGGGTGGTCTCTGCTCCTTCCCTGCATCCCGCCACAGTTGAACAGATTGTGTCTGTATTCCAAGCTGCTTCCAAACAAAAGGCATGGGACCATTTCTCCAAAGCTCAGCGCAAGAACTTGGACATGTGGCGCAAACAAGTCGAGGTTGGTACACTTTGGTTTCATTCTGTTGTGCGTGTAAAACGTGTAAAAGTAGACGTTCTGCTTTTCTGTTTCATGCTTCATTGACAACTTTATTATGTTTTAACTAGTCCCACGTTATGGCATGGAAAAGGAAATCTTTATTAACATGTTTTAAGAAGAAATACAGAAAAACTGTGATATAGTAAGTACTTTTAACCAAGTAAGGCAGCAGAACAGGTGTCTGCTCACTGCAGAGGTCCAGACATCTCCCCCCATCCTCTTCCTCTCTTCTCACCTCTCTCCACCTCCACTCTGAAGGAATACAAGCTGCTGGGTGAGTTTGTTTCTATCTCTGATAGCATCCTGCACGCAGGTAAATATATAGAAGCTCTTTTCCCTGTACCAGAGGATGCCAGGATTACAGGAAAATGTCAGGAAAAGCATCTTGAGAACTGAAAGTGTGTTGAATTTTCTTATTCAAGCAGCATTTTCTTTGTAATTTGCTGTGTGCTTGCCATATTCTTACTCTCCCAAATAGAACATTAATTGGCATGATGAGGGTTTGTATGTAATGGAGGGTCTGGAGTGTGTTGCAGCCCGGGGTCTAATGGACCATTTATGATCATATTTCAATTGGTAAGTTTCTTTGAACTTCAGCACAACAAACAGATTCAAGCTGTAATTTAGGGGCACATTAAGTCGTGCACGCAGAATAATAACAGAATCTGACATGGCAGAAGCAGCAATCATCCTGCACTAAAACCTCTCTTTATAAGGTAGGTGATGAAAAGCAGAACCGTTGATGTAATTCTCAGAAGTATCAAAACAGTCGACCTGAAATTTTATCTTCCATCTGTTGCTGAATGGTAGAAGCTTGTGTGAAAGTCGGTTTGCACACATGGTGGGAGGATGAGTGATGAATGTTGAGTATGTCTTCTATACTCTTTATGTTCAATTTTAGATCAACACAAAGTAGCTTATGTTTGCTTTGTAGAATGAAAATACATGTTATTTTCTTCAATTTATTACAAATGACATTTTTAGTTGATCGTTTGGACCATTCTTCTTTGAGCTAAACCTCAGACAAATTGTATGCAAAATGACAATGACTAGGTCTGGACTTTGACTGGGCCATTATAACATAAATAGCAGCTTTAGATGTACGTTTAGGGCCATTTTCCTTCTGTATGGCAAACATCTACAACAGTCTCAAGTCTTTTGTCGCTTTTAATAGGTTTTCTTTCAGGATTATATTATAAAATGTTGCCACTTTTACTGTACTATTCTGAAAAAATAAAGAATACGTTTTTGTATATGTAATTGTGGCCTGTCTGAAGACTGACAATCTTTAGGAAAATGGCAATAACTTGCTTTGAAAGAGACTGAATTAAAAACAGACAAGCAGTAGCAATATAAACACTACACTAAGGGAATGTGTTACCAACTGCATTTGGAAAGAAATATGAGTAAGCCACTAAATCTAAAATGTACACCACACTTTCAATATGTTTATCTATAGAATAAAAAACTAATTAAAAAAAGCAGGATTTTTGTGTTCTATCACATCAAATCTCTGTAAAGTACAAAGAAGTTTTCAGTCATAACATAAAAAAGTGTGAATACTTTTGCCAGGTTCTGTGTGCTGATATTTATTTGCCCTCCTGCTGTATTTTGGTTTGCACCATCTTATTACAAGCCTTCTATATCTAGGTCTCACCAGAGCTCGAATTTCCTCAGCAGCTACTTTACTTCTGCTCTCTGTCATTTATTTCTGAGCACTCAGCCTCCTCACAACTGAAAGCCAGTGGTTAAATATGAGGAAGTAATACAGGAAGAGCTGCAAGATGCAACCATACATTCGTGTGAAGGTCAGAAAACCGTAGCAATTGGTTTAAGGTGTGAAAAAGCTACACGTGGCCTCACATGCGTGTTAAATCACAACAAATTACTCCTTAACTTGCAAAATATGGCCTGATGCAACCCTGTGTCCACAGTAAATCAGACTTGGAGGCTCCAATACTGGAAGCCTTTGGTCAGAGCGAAGGCATGCCACGACAGGAAGTGTGTTACTTCATTCAGATTCTGTGGCAGGGAGGAAGAAAAGGCAGCAGAGTTAAATCGATTCAGCTCTGCTCCTCAGTCAGACAACAGCTGCGGCCTCCTGTCAGCGGGCTTCATGCCCACCAGTAGGTTGTTTTCGTCATGTGCTGGTGTGTGTGGAGTTACCTGTGTGACTTCTTCCAGGAGCTTTGGTTGGTGACGTCAGCTGACAGATGGTTGAGATGCTCTCTGCTACCTTTAGCAAAAACTATGATAGTTTTGTTTCAATTTCATTTCTCACAGATTTAACTTGAGGCTTTTCAACATCTGATTTTTTGTTCTTTTTCTTTTTGGGAATTATAGCAGAGCGCTGCATAAAAATCTGCAATGGCAGGACAGTTTGCGTAAACACAACTGTTTAAAAATAATCTTTTTTTGAGTCATTTTGTGGAAAAACTAGTTAATTTCTAGGATGAAAACAAGTCAGTTTTCACCATTTTAAAGAGCTTTCAGAAGTAGCTACTGGTTACTTGCACAATTTTCACTGCTGATGAATCGCAGAGGATTTTTTTTATCACCATCATCTAAAATAACTTTATTTGATCAGCTTGTTCTTGTTACATTTCAACAAAAATGCTTTGTTAAATCTTTGTAGCTTTAGTTTTGATGGCTGCTCTGAATAAATTACTTTGTCTCTTGACTTGTTCTTTTTTTCACAGCAGTGTGGTTTCAATCAGTTTAAGTAGGAGACTCTCTTATCCGTATCAAACTTTTGCGATTTCTGTCACAATGCAGTCACAGGCTTTAATGTATTTTATTCAGATTGTATTTAATTGATCAACACAAAATGGTGCATAATAGTGCTGGAGGAATAGGAATATGTGTTATTGTTATTGTTATTTACTAATTAAAATCTATAAAGTGTTCCATATTAATCCACTTTTATTGTTCAATATGCCCAAAATAAAATCCAGCTGCCCTCAGAAGATTTCTATTTACTTAATTAAGTGAATCTATGCACAATTTCATCTCAGTACAAATCCAGATGTTTTGCGAAGGCCTCAGATGTTTGTTAGAGAACATTAGTGAACAGACGTCATAATGAGCCAAGTAACACAGCAGACTGGTTGTAGAGATGTTTAAAACTGAGTTTTAGCTTTTGAAGCCTAAACTTTGAACATCTCGCAGAGCTCTGTTCAATCCACCATCTGAAAGGTTTTCACAGCAAACTTCCTTATTTAATAGGGCAGGCATTAAAATTGGGCAGCTCTAACTCTGCAGAAACTTCAGAGATCTACAGATTGTCTTTATGCAAAAGTGGCAAGAAGAAGCTCTAAGAGGTTATGTTTAAAGTTTGCCACAAACCAAGCAGGGGACACAACACACTTATCAAAGAATGTGCTCTAAACATATGCAAAAACTTGTTTGACAGAAAAATAAACACTTTGCATCACCCTGAAGGCGTCATCACTGTTGTGTATTGTGGTGGTGGCAGCAGGATGCTTTGGAGATGCTTTGAGCAAAGTTATGCTGAGGGAAACCCAGTTTGATGCTTTAAAAGACTTAAAACTAAAGACCGATCACCTAAATCCAAACTCTATTTATGCAAAAGACAAAATTTGTCTCAATGAAATATTTTTACAGCCGGTTAAATAGAAATGCATGCCACACATTTTGATCTTAAATGTAAAAATGTTTTAAATCCATGTATCATTTTCCGCCCCCTTCCCGAAAACGTATTCCTAAAAGAGTATATTGAACTTTCAGGCTCCAGCTGGTCATAAAGTTTAAACCTATATTGTCTCATTTGCAGTCTGAGCTGTAAAAAGAGAAGGAGCTCCTTAGTTTTGAAGCGTTTCATCTCCATTCAACTTCATCCTCCTTCATCCTACTCTGATGCGTTAAAGTGTTCCTCATAACTTATGCTTCACATTAACTATAGAAGAGGACTCTTTCCTGATGATTGCACCCGGTCAAGTTCAGCACCTCCTTAAAAATCCTCATGAGTCTTGGCAGTTCTCACCCACCGCTCCTTTCGCTGTGTTTCACAGGAGATCAGAAACATGCACAACGAGCAGCTGATGGGCATCAGGCGAGAAGAGGAGATGGAAATGTCTGATGATGATATGGAGGACGTCCCTGACAGCAAAGACTCTGAGGACTCAGGTATGCATATGCATGCGCGTTTCTGCAGCTCAGCACTGTTGTCATCTTGACAGGAAAGCTACCGATCGAGATCTCCTGAGGATGAACGCATTGATTGTTAAATAACTGAGGGAGACGGTTGTGTTTGACTGGAATGACAGTGATCATCCTCTAAACATCTGACAGCCTTCCTACAGCTCCACACGAATGAAGAAACAGGTGCAAAGTACATCACGCCTCACTCCAGCAGAAATATACACAGCGATATTTCAGATTATAAGGGAGATAATAATCCAGGTTTTTTCAACCTCAGAGGAGTCTATTTGTGTGTGCTGAAGCAACTAAAGCTAATGGTGTTGCTTATCTCTCAAGCCCCATAACAATAACCTGACAGTAGTCACCAGGGCAGCATGGAGAAACCACTCACCGCCACGTGTAAACTCAGTCAGCTGTTCCTTCTGTTCTCCTTCATATACTCTTCATCCCTGTTCATCATTCGGATCTCTGCCATTTGCCAATATGACAGCATCTCTAATTACCATGCAAATAAATGTAAACGCTGCAGTCGGCTCATTTGCAACCTTTCTATTTAGCTATCAGCGATTAGTGCTGCTGTCAAAGTCTTGTCATTTCGCTCGATTCCTCAGGATCGGTGGAGGTGACTGGTGTTAATGTGACACGTTCCGATATTTGTGTTAACAGGTTGAAGTGTTAAGCCCCTTTTTTCCTCTCTAACCTTTAAAAATGAATGTTTACACGTCAACAAGCCCTGCTGGAAACACCGGTGTTATGACTGCAGCCTCTTCAAAGCGAATCGAAGCTTTGCGTCTGAGCCATGTGCGGAATAGAAAGACGGACCGCCGGTTATTGTTGGCGGATGTGCGCCCGGAGGCGTGTGCATGCATTCTTGCGGGTCGATAGCACTGCTGGTTATGTAACCGAATCTGGCCACGCGGTTGACATCTCCTCTCGCCAAGCTGATGAGGCTCTCAGATCAATACCCTTTTCACCTCAAACCTTCATTTTGCTGGAAGAGAAGCACACACAAGCTCCATCTCAACACACACACTCGCCCAGCAAGAGTTCATTAACACCGCCAATGGTCCTTGATGATAGACTGCTGGCAGCTCTCATGAACACCGGCACAAACCCTAATAAGATACCCTTTTATATACACACACAGCGATAGAATGAGGATTATCTCCTGTTCAGACCGTGAATTAGCTTTTTTTCTCTTTTTTTAAAGCTTCTTTTTTAAAGAAGGAGAGCGAGCTGATAGTGCTGGACGTCTCTGGTGCCGGGCAGGTCTCATAATAATGATGCCTCCCTCTGTCTGCCTCGTCTGCTCTACAGGTCAGGTCAAATATCCAACAGAGAGTTATTGGACAGAACATTCTGGGATTATTGCACTTTCCAGTCATTGTCAACACGCTCCTGGTGTTTGATTTATCAGATACGGCGTGAATCCAGACTCCACTAAAGACTTCTAATGAGGGAACTTGTACTGGGAGATTAGGAACACAGATATTTTGCATGCAAATGTCACTTTTTGAGATAACAAGGTTTATTTTCTTCAAAGAACAATCCAGTCTGCAACTGCAGACCAAGAGTGCTTCTGCTTTGCAGCTTTAGGACGCCTCCCTGCTATAACACACCTGAATAAAATCAATAATTAATTAATCAATTGATCTATTTTTCTTATTATATTGGGAACTATGCCTTTTTCAAATAGTCTTCCACAGATGTCAGTCCTGTAAAAGTTTTAATTTATTTAAAATCTAAATATAAGTATAAAATTGTGTTGTTTTCTTTAAATGGCAGCAAATTTTCTATTATAAATTACGCAAATGAAAGATGTCTTTTTCAGTTCTTCATTTTATTTAGCTGGACTGAGGGCAAAAGGAGACTTTGGAACGTTGAGATTGTGGACATTAATAAATTAAATGCATTTTGACATATGTGAAGCACATTTCTTATCTATTGTGCTTGTTTGCTTAATCAGACGTTTGAGTGGCATTAGAAGTTTAAATGAATTTCAACTTTATGAAAACCTTTAACAGCTTTTATTGAAAGTGAACAGCTGCTGCATGTGAGCTTCTATATTTTATATACAGAAAAAGGTCATCAGTATTTTCCTGCCAATGAAGAATCCATATGTCTACTGTCCAGTGTTTCTCACATTAAAATGCATCTCATGTAAGCATGAGGAATAGAAAGTCAAGTTTCATTGCTTTGACAGAAATTTGAGCTTTTGAGCTTTGAGTCAGTACTTGTTAAAGGATAAATTAATGCTAAGCTGCTGTTTAGAACTCAAGAATCGTTTGTTTTCACCCAATAATCCTCTCATGATCATGATTTCTTGAGTGCGCCAATATTCCGACTGAACAAGAGCCCAAATTCTCAGGATAATGGAAATAGACCAACTCTGGTGTGTTGACGTGAAAATCATGCAAGGTAGCAAATGAAAGAAATCACGTATACAACATTAATTGCAGATATAGCTGTCCTTGGCTTGTGTACAAACTTCATCAGGATTTTATTTGACAGATGTTTTGTCTCAGAGAAATAAGTCACTTACCTGAAAACTGAAACAAGCATGTGAGTTTATTTTTGTCTTAATTGATCCATGGATAAAGAATTCATGTTCTTTTTTTTTTTTTACGTATTTTATGATACAAAATACCAGTTGTGGTGTGAGGCAGAGTTTATATGTTGAATCTTTCATTTGCATGTTTTGTTCATGTGCTGTTGAAACTGGAGGAATACATACACTGGATAAAAAAATAATAATTCTCACCATCTGAAGTTAAATTTCCTGCTTTAGGTAAGTTAGAATTATCTAAATTATTTATATTTGATGAATATCACAATAACAAGAGCACGAAAAAATCCGTGGCATATTTATACACCTTTACCTTAATACTTTACCTCAGTATTTTGTAGCAACGCCTTTAAACTTTATGATGTGGGTCAAATCTTCTGGGTTTACTTTTACAGGCTTCTCAGTAGTTTGCTTGTGTTTAAAAGTGCACCAGTTCTTCCTGCAGCACAACACACTCACAAAATGATGCTGCCACCCCCATACTTCACATTTAGGATGGTACAAGCATCTCAGCTCTTCCTCCAAATGTAACAATGGTCAATATGATCAAACACTTCCACTTCGGTTTCATTAAACCACACTCCAAAAAAGAAGCTCTTTGTCTTCAATGTTTTACTGGACTAATGGATTACTCATTTAGCCCATGCCACTATGTGTCTTCTTTATTCAGTATATAGAAAATTCTGGTTTCAACTGTATGTTTTAGTTCAGTTAACGACAGGAACATTTAACATTTGAAAACATGACTTTTGACACAATGAAAGTCATGATCTTGGTTTAAAATGTCAAATGTTTGATCTAGATTCAGATAAAATTGTTTTTTTCCCGCCATAAGGTTCACATGCTAGAATGTTTGTTGCAAGTTCTTTTTTTTTGACATGCTTATTTGTCAGTCTTTTGTCATTTTAATTCAGTTGGGAAAATGTCCGTCTGATCCCAATGAAAGGTGCGTTGTAGCAGTAACTTACACTGTGTCGTCTTTAGGGACGACACAAAAGAATTAAGTGGAAAAACGCTGTTAGAAGTTTTCTGGTTCCTCAGTGAAACCGGTTTTATAAATAAACACAAGATCTTTTTCTGACTCTGTCTGCACTTTGGGAATAAGCTGAGAGGCTTTTATTAGCAAGCATCTATCAAATAGATTTGCTGTTATTCTGTCTTTCAGGACATACTGTCATAAAATATTGTCTCACCTTCTATACCTGCAAACACCCAAGAGAATAAAGGAATTTACTGTGAATGTTACTATCCAAGTTTCAGGTTTTTAGTTTTTATTTATAGTGCAAAGTCTAAAAACCATTAAAAGTTGTTTATCTACACTGTAACCAAATTGATTAGTCCCATAACACTCAGCACGTTTGGAAAATATGTGTTGTGTGTCTTTCTGTCTCTAGGTGTTTCCCAAGTAGAAGCCTTAAAGGAGGAGAACGACTCGCTACGCTGCCAGCTGGACGCCTACAGGAACGAAGTGGAGCTGCTCAAACAGGAGCAGGGAAAGAACCAGCCAGTCCGCAGCGAGGAGGACAGCACTCATTCACAGCAGCTCAGCTTCCTGCAGCAGGCTCTGCAAGGCATGCAAAAGGTAATCCTTCATAAACTAACCATCCTGGTGTCCAACAATGATTTAAACCCACTTTTAAATTACCACTTTATGACCAAGGACTTTGTTGTTGCTTGTTTTTTTTTTCTGATTGAAGACAATTTGATGAGTGTTAGGTGGGTGCTGCTATTTTAAAAGGCTTACATAGACATCCATAGTGAAAACCTTGCAAATATTCAGTGTCAATCGGTCAATTTTTGATTCTTTTCCTTTTTTAAAAATGTTTTGAATCTCGTCTTTTAAGCGCTGTACCACATTCTAATGAAGAGCTTCTTCATTCTTTCATTTTTCAAATTACAGCCCCATTTAAGCCGTTATTATAACCTTTGAAAAATCCATTAAATACAAAAGGATTCAATGCTGAAGGTTTTTCCTGCTGTCTTCCCTAATGTTTAGAAATCGAACAACCTGTAAGAAAAAAGCACATCACTAGATTAGACAGGCAGGGGAAACGGGAAGCAAAATAATTACAGGAGGCATTCAGCAGATCCATAGATGGAGTGAAAATGTAAACGAGATGAATTTGATGTGTGCAGATTACCGGAAAATCGATGCCTTGCAAAAATATTCATTCCTCACATTTCTGTATATTTTATGAGAATATAATTTGAAAGACCCACAGAGGATTGCATAACTTTGAAGTCTTTGTAATAGGATTTTAATTCCTACAAATACAATTTTGAAATGACTGTATTGTTTTTCATCCACCTACCTAATTCCGAATTGATACATTTGACATATCCCTCTCTGTATTCTCATTAAGACATTTTATTAACTTTTGCAAAATATCTCATACCAATATAATGAAACTGCCACCATGTTCACTGTTAGAATGATGGATTACTAATTTAACGAACCATAAAAACAAGTTCTCCAACCTGAGTTGTGGATCTCTGTACTCCTCCGGAGTTATTATTCACAAAAAAAGTTGTTTATCAATAATCAAGGCCTGAAATCTGGGTGTAAACCAAACCCAAACCTGAACCTTGACAGTTACAAAGTCGGCCTTCTACCACCTAGAGAGCTTTTCTAGGAGTAAAGACTCATATCTCAGTAAGATCTAGAGAAATTCCCTCGTGTTTATCTTTAGTTGCATTGATTACTGCTACAAGATCTTGACATTGCTGCCAAGAAAGTCAACCAGACACAATGCTGCTGCGCACATTCTGACTAAAACCATGAAGTTGAAGATCATCACACCAGTTTTAACGTCCCTACCTGGGCTTCCTGTAGATCAGGGAGCAGACTTTAAAATACTGTTGTTAGTTTATAAATCACTGAATGGCTTAGCACCACAATACATTAAAGATCTGCTGTTGTTGTATCAACTTTCCACTTTTCTCAGGTCTTCTAGTTCTTATTCTGCATCCCCAGAACCAGCGCCAAACATGGAGAAGCAGCATTTAGTTTATATGTGGAACATTTATTCATTTTAGTCTGTATGCCAACCTTTCTTTTATTTTTCCACTGCAATGTTTCTTGCTTGTTTTATTTTTTTCATCATGTAAGGCTCTTTGAATTGCCCCTTTGCTGCCATGAGCGCTACCAATAAATTTAGATTGCATTGCTTTTTAAATTCCACTTTTTTATTAGATTTTTAAAACCATTGGATTATTTGTTTGTGTAGGTCTACATAAAATGTTGGGGTTTTTTTTATGTAGACCTACAGTGGAGCAGCTGTCAGCAACATTGCCTTGCAACAAGAAAGTCCTGAGCTGATTCCCATTCATGACTTTACATGTTCTCTCTGTTTATGCAGCTTCTCACTGATAACAACTAATAACAATAGGGAATATTTTATCTAACATTTTGGAAAAACTGCAGATATTTCTCATTCATTTGCTTTTTCAAATTTATTCTTTAAAACAACATATACCGTCTTGTCACCATTTCATAGATGCTCTAAAAAGTTCAGAAGTAATTTTATAATTTGAACTTTGGCATCTGAAAAGAAACTGAAAGCCTCTCCAGTTCACATAATGAAGCCACCAGTTCTACTTCTGTATCTTATAGAATAATAAGCATTACTTTTCCTACAGAACAGGTTTCTGTTACATTTAGATTTGATAAAAGTAAAGTGGCACTAAATCGACTGTAGTGTTTATCAGATGTCCTCTCTCAGCTGTCTTTCTTTAGTAATGGAACTTATGATCGACTGGCGTTTAGAAGAAGAGAATCCATTAAGGCAGCACAGTTCCTTTCTGCTTCCAGAGTAATTACCTTTCCAACATGCATCTCTCTCTCTCTCTCTCTCCTTGTGTATTTATGAAGAAAAGGAGGCGAGCGGATTAAATGAGCTCGAATGCACTGAAATTGGATACCTCGACCTGGCCGGGTCCACCAGGTGTTTCGCCGCAGTCTCCTGGATTTGCAATAAAACTTTATCAGCACCTATTGACAGCTTGTTACCCTCTCTCATCAGCCGTGGTGTATCTGGCAGTATAAGCACTCGGTTTCTGATTGTACAAACAGTATTATCACCACAGGAGACTGATCGTTTCATCTGTGCTCAACAGATAACTTTGGAGGCTGTTGTCTCTTAAAACTTTCTTAAATCCCGTTCTCATATTTCATCCTAAAGCACGTCCTAATTTTCTTAATCTTTGTCCAAAATAAATGTGAAGGTTTTGAAGATTTGGCAATATTTTAGATATGCAATGTCCTTCACATGTAATTTAGACAAATTGGCCTTTATTTCAAAGGCATCTGTTTAGAGAAAAAAAGTCCCAAGTTAGGAATTTTTGAATTCATTTTTTAAGAAGTCACGTAATTATTATTACCCATATCAATCTCTTCAAAATAAATTTAGCTTGAAGATTTTTTATTTGGACTTTCACTTTTTTAATTGAGCAGTGTGTCCTGGAACTTTTAATTAGCAGTCCAGACTCTTTATTTTCTCCTGGAAAAAATATGTCATCCAGGGCTCCTACTCAAATTAGTGGAAAGCAAAAAAGTTTTCTTTAATTATTTTTCATGTCTGGAAAGGTTTAGAAAAATGTCTCAATTTTAAGCCTCTTTTTTTCCTCTTCCATTTTCTGAACTACAAAACTCTGAGAATGCAGAACTGATTGTAGTCCAAATTGACAGGTTTTATCTTTCATTTGCAACAACACGCCTTGATTCGAGTGCTTTATTAATCATCACTATTTTGTTTTGAACTTGCTGACTGCATGTGGATTTATTTAAAAATGAAGTTTGAGTAAATTTACTACCGTTTGGTTTCTAGACCTGTAGTTTTTAACCTGAATCTAGCACTAAAACTGTTATTCTTTGGATGTACTACAAAGCAAATTTGGATATTTCTGTTCAAAATTTTGCTTTTTTTTAATTTGACCAGTGTAAGACTAATAGATCTAGAAATTTGACTTATCTTGTTTAGTCAAAATACAACAAAACCAGTAGAAGAAAAAACAAAAAGATAAAAAGCAGAAGTGAACGCAATTTTAATTAAGGAGATGGAAATAAAAAAATGCTGAGTATATTGGAAAAACGAAAAGAATTTAAAAATGTAAAATAATGAAGGGAAATGTGATCCTGGAAAAATATTCTGAAATGACAACTGTGTAGGAAACCTGAATATAATGTATATAATTTAAATAATTTCAAACTAATGGTCATTTCATTGTCCCAATACAAAGTGAGGTGAATGGTAATGGAGGTGGAATGAAACCTCTAATGTTCCCAGTTAGAAACCAGACAACCATTAAACATGTCATCTGGTTGTTATGAAGTGAAACTTTTTCTTTCCGACTGTCACAAACATTTATGGTGAATTTGATTAAGATTGTGACATTAACAAAAACTCAGTGGGTTTGGAAATAATGAAACAAAATACGTGCAAAATACGTGCTTCCTTCCTGTGAGTTCTGTAGGGTTGAACAATAGTTTATTTAGGAATCAAGAGCCAACAAATCCAACATTAAATCCAGACCTGAAAGGCACAAAAGAGTCATTTCAAATATCTCCAGAACCAGAAACAAATTAAGGTCTCACATTACCTCGAGGAGCAGAGAGGTCATTCATTATTTAATTTATTGCATTTTAAGATTGATGTAATACATTTTTACCCATGCAAAGTTTCCCTGATAAACAATAATATGTAAAATGTGATGATTTAATTTTTTCATTCCACATCCTGGTGTTTTTACGGCTGGTCAGTTCTCAGCAACATTAGTGTCTTAATGTCTGTTTTCACAGCAACTGTTAAAAATGAGGGACGAACTGAAGCAGCGGGAGGCGGAGCTGGAAAAGAGTCTGGAGGACAAACAGCAGCTGAAGTTTGAAGTCCAGAATCTGAAGGAAGGCCTCCAGAAGTTGCAGAGCACACACACAATGCAGGTCAGTGTGACAGATGACATCCCTCACTCTGCTGGCTTTCACCTGAGCCGACATGGAGCGTTTACTTAGCGGGCTTCACAGCAGGACTCGTCTGTGGGTTGCTACTGTCTTTGTTCTTTGCAGTCTGCGATTTCATGAGAGAGAGGTTAGCTGAGGACATCCAGGATTATGCAAATCCTGATAGAAAGTAAAGGAATAAATCACTAGTGAATCAAAGTGATGATACTTACTTTAACCATTTTTCTAAGCTTCTAAGAAATCTGCAAATACATTCTGTGCATATTTCTGTCTCTGAAACTGAAGGAAAGCGCTGACAACAGTGTCATTGATTATCAGGCTTCATTGAGTGTTCATTTTTACCTTAATTCATACTTGTATCTTTTTTTCATGTAAATTGCATTCAGCTCAAATTTATTATTCAATCTTTCTAAATTAAAGTGTCTCATTCTTTATAAGACGCCTCAGTTTAACTGTTCTTACTTCATACCGATAAAAAGCCCAATTAACACACACTAAACACGAACCTGTTCTGTGATTGCCTACTTTCACATATTTGCATATAATATTTTTCTCTTTATGTTAACATATTAATCAGTCTTTAAATAGCCAAAACAGTGGGTTTTGGATTACAAATTAATTGTTGAATTGCTAGAATCCTATTCTAGTCACTCTAGAAGAGGATCTATCTGATGATCTGTCATGTGGTGAAGCTTTATCACTTTGGGTACAAACACAGAGATTTGTTTTTAAGCATCCAAAACTGAGGAAAAAAAAATCCCATACTTCTTTTTAATTTGCTTCTGAGAAGCCAGACTTTTTTAAAATCTTTAAAATTCATTTGATCCAATGCACGAAAGGAACCAATTATTAAAAACAATTTATCTGAGTGGAAATGTTACATAAAATGCTGTTACTTGCAGTTGTAGAGGTATTCAGAGGCAAAAGGTGCAAACACTCACCTCAAAACCCCCTTTTTTATAATTTCAACTGATAATTTACATAATTTGTGTTACAGTATATAATTTAAAGTAATCAAAGCAATAATTAATGTTTTGCATGTCCAATTTTGTGCTTGTAAATAAGTCGCTGCTGCCTCTGAGACTGCGTGTGTGGTTCATGGTCCTCTGGGATGCACCATGCAGAGTTTTATCTCGTAAGATCTGTTCAAATTATAAACTTCCACTGACTTTGAAGTCGTTTGGACTCTACCAGAGGATTTTACAAAATAGAAGTGGTTGAAACCTGCACAGAAAAATACTGCTATGTGTGTATCTGTACTGATGACATCACAAGAGTAGTGAATTTGATTGAAACTAGGGTTGGCACATTAACAACACAATTTCAATTAGTTAATTACATAGATTTTAATGCATTGAAGATTTGAACACAATTAATATTTGGAATTGATATAATTCATACATTCGGAACTTTTTTATTCCAAATTATTTTATGTGTTTCTGGTAGGCCTGTAAAACTGACACAGAAGAATCCTTCATAATTGACAGAAATCGACAGAAAAGCCGATTCTCTTGGTCCACTGGGGGATAATTTTTGCTTCAAAAACCAAACACGATGTGTCCAAGTTGTGCTATAAGTTGTACTAAAAGGAATTCATCTGTCAGCAAAGCTATTCAAGCCTAAAGTAATATTTCAGCTTGAAGCATGTTGCAGCAATTTAAAGGGATTTTGATTTGTAAATGTTCCTTAGTTTGTCAATATATAGTTTTAAATTAAAATGGGATTAATGGCAATCAATGAATTAATTACAGAACCTGCAAATAACTCCCAACACTAGTTAAAACATGCAAAAAATACAAATAGGCCCACTCAAAAAAACATGATTACATTATGCCTCATGTGATGTCATCAAGCATCTGTGTGTTTTGCAAAAGCTTTTTATTGGAGGGTAGATCATATTGTACGGAGATAACATGACAACAAAATAATAAAACAAAACATGACCTGACCACGGTGTCAAACTATCCAAAGTGAACTTCACTTGTTTTCACAGAAGAGTCCGGTGTGCAGCTTTAAAACTGTCTCACAGTTGTAGCTGGTCTTTGCAACATCCAGAAGAGCTCACTTTAAATTAAACCAGAGCTGTTTCAGGAGCCGGAATCATTACTTACAGACACTCCTGCTTCATTATTTATTCACTGGATGTGTTGCTTATGTTAAGATGCTCATTTGCCAGCAAAACTGAGCCTAATACTAATTAATGCCTGGTTGTTTAACAACCAAACTGCAATGCTAAATACCCGGTCTTAAAAACATTTTCAAGTGTCAGGGGTCATTTTTCTCCGGTAGCCCCATCATGTTTACTAATGTTTCAGGTGTTGTCTGCTATCCCCGGTGGTCTGCTATTTGTTTGTTAATGTTCCCTCCAGCTCTGTTTAATGAGAGCAATGGCTGTCGTTATAATGAGCCTCAGTTAAATCACCTCTTAAACTGATAATACAAACTAAGGGCTCTCACAGCTCATGAGGATTCCCCTCCATGAGATCGCCGGCGGGTTTCTTTTAACCTAGAGCTGAATCAGGAACGTGTTGGCAGTCCCCTTTAGCAGAGGGACGCTTGTCAATAGCTTGTTAATCTTGATGAGTTTGATAAGAAATGTGTCCCCACGCCTGTGAGCTGAAGGGAAATATGCTAATTAAAATTCCTGCATGCTGGCAAACTTGAATCATGAAAGACAGTCTCATTACAGGCTAAAAGAGAAATCAATTTTAGGGTTTGGGTTTCACTGAAGATTAGCAGACACTGTGGGACGATTTGTCATGTTGAGGATATTTCTTTACGGCCTCAATTCTCTTTCATCGGTGCAGTGTCCCTGCTGTCCCCAAGCTGTCACCACACATTACTCCTGCGACTCGACTGCAGGTCATTGCAGAGATTAACCTTCTTATTATTACGATCAAAACAAACTTTTTCATCAGTTTTTATCACATTTTACTGCTGCTATTGACGGATTCATGTTTGATTTATTTGTTGATTTGTTCGTTGTAATTAGATGAGCACTTCATACACTTTTTGATTTAATTCTGCCGAGTTGAACGTCTCCAGTCTCACACATTGAAGGATGTCGCTTTTAAGATTTCTGCCTCTTTACTTTGAGGTAAACGTTTTAGTTCTGATTCTTTTAAAAGATTAAGGGAGAAACCTGCAGCCTTGTACTGCTAATAAAATTTACGTGGCGACTTCCACATCATAAAATCAGTTTTCTGCTCTGGAACAAATGCATATATATGTATATATGTCAGTATTTATGGATTTTTCTGTGGAACATAACTTCAAATTATTCACAGAAATCCCATCTATTCACTGATTTCTTTTTATAGAGCTTTTCTAAGACATTAGAAAGAAAATGCAGCTTTGGGAATTGAAACACCAATAGGCACTGTGCTATTGGCTGGTGTTGTTTAAAGCAGCCAATCCAGGACTTTCTATCTTAGATAACTACCGATCAGGTAATTTGATGTCGATTAATTTGGTTGGATTTCTTAGAGAGCAGCCATTCAGGAAAATCAGGACACAATCTGTTGTATGTTCATCAGATGATTCATTTGTTCCAGTTTTGACTCAGATTAGTTAAATGTCTCCATATGGGGTCCAGTAATTCAGCTTTACTTGTTTGTTTGAAATCCACAATTTTCATAGTAAACAATGCTTGATTGGACACGGCTGAACTCTTCATTGCTGTGTCGTTCCTCATGTGCTGCAGCTGGAGATGTCAAACCCGGCCGATGGAGGCAAAGACGACAGCAACAACAAGACTGTTGTAAGTGGAAAACTTAAAGCCCTTCCAACCCCATTATGATTTTTATGTTTTTCATCTTTCTCCTTATCTCCTTTTCCTTCCCTTCCTCCACTGACATAACAGATCATTGTAGCCTAAAGTGGCTTAACGTCCTGTTACTGCATTTGTCATTGAATTAATCACCCAGACTCAGCCGAGATTGGAAATAAAGCAGCTGTAAACACTAAAATGCCTTCCACATGTGTGTACGTCTACACTCCCACACACTGGTATATCCAAACGGGGTGTGATGAATAGATTAAAAACTGAAAATGGCCACCAGGCATCTCACAGCATGAGTGGAAACATTACACACAGTAATATGTTGGACAATAAAAACTCCTCTGCTTTTTCTCTGCCACCTGTCAGAGATCTGGAGCAAACTGTTTAATTATTTACCTTCTAAGTCTCTTCCCTCTGCCTCTCTCTGCTTCCTTAAAGCTCATCTCATTTTGTGACGTTATGTGCGTGGATGTGTGTGTGTGTGTTTGACAAGTATCACTTTGTTAGAAATATAGCTGATGTCTAAATTGAAATCTGAGCTTCATCCGTAACCGATTTATTGTTTCTCTGGACAGACGTGGTGAAACCTTCTGATGTTCTCATATATTTATCACAGAAATTAATGCATTAAACTTTTACAAATTTAAGCCTTTTTTTTTCAGGCTGAAATTATTAAACATCAAAAAATCAAGATGAGGGTGCCCAAGTTTGAATTTATTATGAGATTTCATAAATCAAATGTATTTGATTTATAAATGCAATCATAAATTCTCCAGATGTCTCTAGACTAAACTCAAATTTTAGCGCAACAATTCGAAAATGAATGTTTGGGACAACAACCTCAGCCCATCACCCAATAAAAGCTACCAAAACCACAGTGAAACATGGAGGTGGCAGTATCACAGTGTGGGATTATTTTATTTGGATGCTCCTGGATTTTCTTTTTGTAGTGAATGTATAGATGAATTGTTCTAAATAGATGTCAATTTTGGCCAAAATTGTGAAAATTGTTTGCTAGTAGGATAAAAAAAAATTAAGTCATGTTTAATTTCTCAGCATCAGTGTGAGTCCAGTTTTGCATCCAAGTCAGATGAAGAAAGATCCAATTAAAAATTAAAGTTTTGGGATGGCATAGCCCGAGTCCAGAAATTGGATAGAAAATCTGTGGTCCTGTAGAGGGCAGCATACAACTGACTACGTTCCAATCTCATAGATTACAAGAACCTTTACGAGTTGGAATGGACATATTTTGTCAAATGAAGTTGTGGGATGCTGTCAAAGAGGACAATATGGTAAAAGTGTCTCATTGTTTAATTTAAGGGTTAATAATCTTGTGCATGGTGGTTAGATTTTCTATTTTGCTTGAATTGTACATTATAAATGTTTGGTTATATGTGGGAAATGTTTAGAAATGATATTGGGGGACTATTGCTGTAGAACATAAACTTGGCTCTTCTGTCCCACTACTTATGTTTATTTGATTATCTCAATGTGTGGATAAGAAAAAATATATTTGACTTGTGCAACACCCTAAAAAATACTTCCTTAAATAAAACATGAAAAATTAAATGCATATGATATTCATGATGAGTGAATGTAAACTGCAGCCAGCTCTGAGTTTCCATATGATTCTGAAGCCCTAATTCTATTTTAATTTGTTTACATCAGCGACTGATGTCTGATTTATTCATTGGTTCTGTTTGTGTGTTTTCATGTTTGCAGGAAGCCACACTTTCAGCAGTGGTGTCCTGCAGTCAGGAGAAAAGAGGTCCCACAGAGAAAAACTCAACAAGTCCTATTCACTCAGAGAGGGAAGCCCTGCTAGTTGGTAAGCTGCCGCCACTTTCGCATCAATGTCTTCATTCAGGCTCAATGTTCTGTGCAAACTGAAGCTCTGTGGGGTCTTTTTCACTCTCATTATTTTACAGAGACTTGTTTAAGCAGATTCAGTTTATTTGCTCCTTCAGTTGACCAAACAAATCTCAAAATTAAGGTCACTTATTCATCCATCCTTTTTTCTCAAGGAAAAAACACTAAGACCGCTTTCAGTTCAGCTGAAACGTATTAAATTAATATGTATTGGAGCTATTATCATTGTAGGCTTTCCTATAATCGAGATTATTATCAAATAATACTTCCATGCCCAGTCGTCTGTCCTGTTGGTGAGCGAATGCTTCTCTTTGTTCCACTCAGTTTAATCATCTCTAATCGATAGAGTGTCACTCTGATGGTCATTATTTCATCATGCTTGTTTATTTACCCAAAAAATTATATCTGTTAGTTAGTAAATGTTTTGCTCTGCCCCCAAATCTATAAAGTCTGCTTTTCACAAATGTCTTTTTGAATGAGACAAGATGCAGATGAAACCAGACGTTTACAAACACTGGATAAAAAGACACTATCTGCGTTTCCAATAGAAATTTCTGCAGAACTTTGTTGTAAAGTTTGGTCTGATTTAACATCATAAAAAACAGTGAGAAAAAAAAGTCCTGCAACTAGCTAAGTATTTCATTAATGCTTTTCACCTGGATCTGTGTTATTGCCATGTTCAAATCTATGCATCCCTTAAGCTTTTCCAAAACACACATAATGGAATGGTTTCGATCAACATATGTTCATGAATTACAAAGGCATTTTCACAATCCACACCTAAATTCAATTAAGCGTTTACAAGAATTAAACATTGATATTCACAGATTCACCCTGTCTAATCCAACTGAGTTATTTTGCTAAGAAGAACGGTCAATATTTGTCACATTGTAGCAGTGGAAAGCTGCTGGAGACATACTCTGTGAAACCTGCAGCTTTTTCTGAAAGGTATTGGCTCAGGGGAGCTGTGCACATTTACATTTTTTGTTATTTATTAATGAAACCAAGGTAACATTTTTGTTTCACTTCACAATTAGGCAGTTTTATGTCTAACACATAAATTCCCAATAAAGTTGTTTGACAGTCCATTAAAATATCTTCTGATGTTTCACTGGCAGCCCTTGTAGCTTAGTTTAACTCTGGCATGCAGAAGTGACTGTGACACATTAGACAGATGTGTGGCGTCCTAATTAAGTTCATTAAATTAATTGAGCCATGCACAGATCAAGGACAAGTAGAATTAACAGCCACTGTCTAAACACATTTGTAAATTAGATACTTACATGTATTATTGTTAATAAGGCAATTTGTGGAGGAAAATTGAGCTTTGAGGGAAAATAAAAACAAGCAGAGGGGAATAAAAACGTTGTTTATGCCTTTCAGAGAACATGCATTATCACCGCTTCACGTTCCTACCACTCCACAAGTGTTAAAGTTTTGCACTTGGAATAATTCTTGTCTATGCTGCAGGCTTTGTGGTGTTTGTTGACAGAAAGCATGGTGTCAGAGTGTAAGCTGCAGATGCTGCTCCATGCCTGGTTGAGTTTGCAGACTACAGGAACTGAAGGACGAAAAGAAGGAGGAACACCTGCAGTTTTTGTTCATTTATGAAAAAGGAAACCAAGAATTATTCATATTTAAATGCACCGACTTGAAGGGAGGATAAATCCCAGCATGTAACTCACACAAACTAGAAGCTTTGTACAGTTGGAGAACATTTTTCTTTATTGGCTTTTTCATGGCATACATGCAGAGCAAAGTTTTTTTGTTTGTTTTGTTTTTTTGGGGGGACGGGGGGGTAAATTCAGACGAATAACTCAGAGAGACTTGGACTTGTTGTTCTATCTGAGTGCTCCATTAAACTCCCATTCAGCTGAGCAGCTCCAGACAGGCGCGTTGTTTGTACTCGAGCATTGATTGACCTCCTGCAGGTGACAAAAATGAAGTCTTGGTGCAGCATTATGCCTCTTTGAAGCTTCAAGCGACGGTTGTGTTTCTGCTCAGCCAGAAGCTGTGCGTACTGAAGTGTGTTGCGGCTACGTCGGTGGTTAGTGAGCACAGACAGAGAGCTGGCTCTCCTCTGGTCTTCCTCTGCGAGCTGATGGCAGATGGTTTGTTTGTGCTGGGGGAGAGTGTGGCTTTGATCAGAGACAACAGCATCAAAGGCATCATTAAACTCTCTTTCTAATCTGGAGCGACAACATACAAGAGGCTTTTAACAGTAATGGGACTCGGGGAAGAAGTCGGTTAAAGCCGCTCCTCCACTGAGCCCAAGGAGACGATGAAGAGTGGAGAAAAAAAGAATGAAAAAAAACCGGTTGCTCCAGACGTCCTCTGGTAATTTGTCAATGTTTAATGGTTGAGTGAAGCTGGAAGTTAAGAGCTTTGCATGACTTATTATTTTTCTCTCCTAAGGGATCATCTCAACCTTCCTGCACGTCCACCCGTTCGGAGCCAGCATCGAGTACATCTGTTCCTACCTCCAGCGTTTGGACACCAAGGTAATGCTTTGAATCAAAGCTTCCACTGAGGAGCGCTGGAACGCTGCTGCCATTTGGTATAAATCTACATTACATGCATTTATACAGACGGCGTGTTGGTCCGTACTGCTGGGCTGACATATGGGCTTGGATATTCACTCAAACTTAATCCAAGTGGACCTCCCTAACGCTTTTAGCAGGCTGTTCCACAGAGGTGGATGGATTTACTAGAACAAAATCACTTTAAAGGACAGTTTGACGTCCTCACAGATGCACTCGCTTGGCCCCCCGCTGGGAGGTAAATGAGGGGACAACAAAAAAATAGCACACATCATTAAATATTTAGTCCTTCATTGAGAAATGTTCCTATGTTGATGTGATTTTTTTTTTTCCTGGAAATGAAAGGATTTAATCACAGTCAACAACATTGAGCTAATCATTTTGTTAAAGTTAGAACGCCCTTAAGAGCTGATGGTTTAAACAATTTAGTGGGAATAAAGTCATGAGATGTTTCTTGTGGCCATCTGCAATCTAATGAAGGTCTGCCCCATTCCTCACTCGCTCCTGCATGTGCAGTCTGCTTCAAAACACCCCTAAGCATTACAGTCAAGTTACAGCTGCTGAAATAATCCTCCTGATTCTCAGATTTGTTCAGAACCTGAAAATCACAGGAATGTACCTTCTCTCATGCCGTAGCATGAATGTCAGCTTGATGCAAAATCAAAAAGTTTAGTCCACTTATACGGATTTGGAGACACAGCTGATCAGGCTGATTGAGATTCAACAAACATAACTGTACTGTAAAACAGCAACAAACCATAAGGTTTCTTCTGAAAATGCAAACGTTTAATATCGGTTGCTATAGCGTTGCAGCCCACTTTATGTGAGGATTTTCAGTTTTAAATGTTTTAAATGGTTAAAATCATCATAAACATGCATCAGTCTGGATGTTATAACTCCACTGCTGAGGATTTATTTACTTTTCTGCAATCTGACAGTAATATGACTGTAGCTGAAGGTGCTGTTACTTCACAGAACCTCAATTCAACAAAAATCTGCAACTTTTTCTGATGTGTACAGCCTGTTCCACATCTGGCTTTAATAAATGATTTTTTTACGTAATTAGAAGCCTCTTAAAGATGGTGAATATTAACATAAAATAATTAAGGGTAGGAATTTGCAGCTCTGTAAAAAAACAGCGTTTGCCTCCATGGAGCCGAACTTTAATGAAATGTTTACAGTCATCTGGATCAGTATCTCTCCAGGCGTTCTGAAAGTCTGTCAAAGTATTTCTTAAAACTTTTCTTTTAAACCAGCACCTGGACTTTTTTTTTCTTTCTTGAAGCAACTCGACTTGTATTTTTCTCAAAGGGAAAATGGGTTTTCAGCAAGTCAAATCCAGACATTCATAACACAAGTTATACTAAATCCACCAACTTCAGAATCCAACAACTTTCTGTTTTCTGATACTTTGATTGCACCAACCAAAGCCAAGACAGCTCCTCATAATAAATAAGCATTGAGTCAGGGCCATCTTGGATTTAGCAGAGAAGTGGTAAACACAATTTATTTCAACTTGTTTAATTAAGAAGTACAAAAGTCCTATTTCTTAAAAGTCATGCTGTTTAGGTACTGCTTAAGCTAAAAATCTGTTCTTTTGTTCTTATTATACCCACTTGTAATATTTTTACTTGTTTTATTTTATATTTTGGCATATGTTACACCTCACTTTGTAATGGTCAGGCAAGAAAAGTCCAATCTGTGGTCAAAGGACCAGTCCCTGAATCTGGACACACCCACTATTTAAATCTATTCTGAGCAGCAAGAACAGAAAATGTCTCACCCTTGGTTCCAAGCTGCTTATTGTTTAGTGAAAGTCTATACGTCTGTGGTTACAATTTACTGTTAACTGAATGCAAGAAACTTTATTTATAACAGATGCAGATTGTATGCTGTGCTTCACATTTTCCATTTGCAATTAATTGTCAGTAAAAGTTTCTCGCTGAAAAACAAAAACAAAACCCTGTCTGTCTAAATTTTGACAGACAGTTGTTGGTTGAATAAAATCAATGCAAGGCTTCAAAATGACCTGTAAGCTTTTTGCTTTGTTTTCAAATGATTGTGTTTAACTTGAATACAATCCCAAATACTTTTTGTTCTGTAGTTGAGGAGAATTTACCTTTTGAGGACTTTGTTTCTGACTTTAAAAATATTTAACACTTTTCCATGACGTTGTTGTGGGAGTTCTCCTCATGCCAGACTATATTAAAACCGATCCATCAGTCTGTCAGTTGAAGCCGAGCACCATCTCAGTTTCTGACATTCGTTTTTGATGAAGTTCAGCCACATCATCTCGTCTTTCTGATGAGGCATTTCACTCCCATTATGACTCCTCTCTGGCACTTAGATTGAGGCTTTCAAATCACCACCTTTTAGCATCGCCTCCAAAGAGTAGGACTAACATTAGTTTCCATCTGTGACGACAAAAGTATTATTTACCTCATCACTTCGATATTCAATTTGTCATCTTTAGAAACTTTTTCTTGTCTACTAGAGAAGTTGTTCTTTTCATCACCGCCTTGACTCATTCTCACGTATACAGTGAGTGTGACGGTCCTCTCGTGCATATTTTTGTTATTATTATTCCTCTACTTTATGTTCATGTGTTGGCTTGTGCACCCGCCCACGCTTTTCTGTCTGCGTGCGTCTGATTTCTTTTTTTTTTTCTTGTGCATCTGTTGTTCCCACGCTGACTCTCCACCACACACACCGTGTAGCCCACAGAGTTTTGTCAATATCATTGGCTAGACTCCCCAACTACAAGCTCAGTCCTCTACACTTATCTACTGGCTCCACACACACCGCTTCATTGTAAAATGGCAATCTCTTTTGCATGGCGGACCTTCATGTGTCACAGTATGAACACTCACAGATTAATTCAATACACCGCAGGTTGATCGTAGATCCTCAAACTGTTCATTTCGACGTGATCATGTGGGATTTCAATTGGCCGGCTGATCCTCACCCCACTCATGTCAGAGGAGGGTTTATAAGAGCTGATGTGCCGAAATCAGAGAAGAACGCATGTACGTAGGAGCTGCTCAATGGATGACACATAGAGGTGAAAAGTTTTATTTCACAGTAGTTTAATCATTTTCTCGACAGAAAATGTTTCTGGGTGATAAATTTAGAGGGTTTTCTGAAAACACAGTGGCGTTATCACACTACTAAAATGTCAAAACAAATATTGACAAAAATACTTGATCACAGCAACATTTAAGTTTAGAGCAAAATATATGATAAGTTACACAAAAAAAGTTGGGGAACACTTCAGCCCTTGTTTATAAAATATGATTTAAAAATGTCACTTCCTTGTTTGATTAAACAGTGGACAAGCTAACACAGTTATTAGCACCAATGTTAATAACTTTCCAGTAATATTTTTTATATCATAAATGTGGCCCTTACTGTAGTGCACCACTGCTGATACAGAAGATTTACTGACCTTTTTCAGCTGCTCTCTAACATTAGTGTAACATGTAGTGTTAGCATGTAGCAGTAGCACAGCTAGTATGTGGCTTCATTCCACATCCCCTTATTTCTTGTCTTATTGCCTCAGAGAAAAATGGATGACACCTCTCAACGCTGTTGTGTTTATGTTGGAACTTGTGGAACTTGTACTTTTTCTATCAATATTAAGGGATTATGGGCTTAAAACAAGATGCTATCGCACTGAAAAGTTACTCGCTAGTTGGCCTTTTTTTTCTTTAGATGCACTAGAAATTAGACTAAAAATACTTGTTCATGTTTTGTTCATGTTAGGCAGAAAGCAACCCTTGACATGTGAACTTGTCTGTCTGTCTGCAGATTAACCCCAGTGAGGTGGAGGCTCTCCTTTCCCGGCTGCCCTGCACCTTCAGGCAGGAGCTGACTGGCGTTGGAGCGAGTTTGGAGAAACGCTGGAACTTCTGCGGCTTTGAGGGCATAAAGAGCACTTAGGCTCCACAGGTGACACTTCTGGGACTTCAAGAAGACGACAGGCAACACAGACTTTGTAGCAATGTGAAAGATACAGTATCTAGCTCACAAGTATCAAAGACTCTGTACTGAATCCTGACTGTACAAGGGACACAGAGGACTGATCTCAGATCAAGCGGGAATGTTACATGAGCACTTCAGGGACTGTGTAGGTGGCAGAGACTTTAAACATCATCGCTGTGGAGACCAAGCACCCACGATGGAGTCCTCAGAAGCTTGATCTCCGAGTTCCTGTGCATCTGCAAAATATTTTTAGACATGATGACTCCCTGGGAGTCACAGAGGAGCACCAGTTTCTACCGTCACTGGATCATCGCGTAGTTTTGCCCACAGGAGCAGAGCGTGGTGCGTTTGGAGTCAACACGTGGATCTGTCTGGTATCAGGTCTACAGGGCTAATCCAGGAGGAGATGAGGGTGTGTCCTCCCAACCCGTCGACCTCCTTCTCTTCTCTTTTTGCTGTTGCCGGTTTGTAACATAGATCAAAAACGAATATATTTCTTCATTTTCTGTAAAGGCTGTCAGCAGTTGCATAGACTCATTTGTTGTAATACACTGTAAATGCTTGGATGATATTTTTGAATATAAAAGACATTTGAATATAAAGAAAACAGCAAAGTGTCTGTATTTTTGTGCATCTGAGGAGCAGGTAGAGGGGTTTGTGTGACTGATATGCACAAGACAAGTAGGCTACCTCTACGTTTGTGCTCATTCTTGCTTGAAGAGCCGTGTTTTTTTCTCGTTTCCTTTATCTATCAGGAGCTGTACTCAGAGCTGGGTTTAGAAGCTTACATAAGGGCATTTGTGTCTTTCAGAAGCCAATTAAGCCCGTCTGTCAGCCTGGCGAAAGGCAGAACGTTCGCATCACACTTAAGTGGGAAGCACACCTAGGGGATCGTGTTAATGATGTTTAATTGGAGAGGCAGTTGGTGTGTGTGCTTTCTGGCACCGAGTGAACAGCAAACTGTATTGTTTGTGTACTGTGCCTGCATCCGTGTATTAAATGGTTCTGTAGCTCTTTATGGAGTGGGGGAAGTCATCTGCTGCACCTCCTGCAGATAGAGAGCTCACCAGCACCAGGGCCGGAGGTTCCCCCCATCACCGAAAACCCAGTCGAGCATTCTTAATGCGCCGCCACTGGGCCGTGGGGCAGCATGCTCTCTTCCCCGATTGCTCTGAGAAACAGATTTATTATAATGTGTGATTTGCTCTCATTTAGCCTCCTCAGACTCATGCAGTCACTGCTTTTGAAAAATTAGCGCCTCTGCATACTATTCTTCTAGCTCAATGTAATGTTTTAAAAAAAAGGCCATAACTTGCCATTTGGACAAGCTATTGTTTAATTGTTTAGGATGCCCAGCTGCTCTTCCTGGTGTCCATTAAAAACACACAACACAGAGTAGAAATCTTTCAATAACAGATTTAACATGTATATCTGTCAATTTAACCATTCCAATTAAAAGTATGTTGCTCCTAGAAAGCTTTTCAGCTACTTTTTAACTGCGTGACCATTGCATCATGTTATGATGTTACTCCCTTATCAAAAACATACCTGGAATGTTGCCTTGATTCCTTCATGCATGTTTGAGAATTTTTTTAATTTTGTCACAGCAATCATTCAGCTGTGCACAATGCCTGGTTGGACCTAGCACGGACGCAGCTACTCATAGCTGCAATTTCAGTTCCTCCAGACTAGCCAGCAGCAATTAGCAAACATCTTGTGCAACTACCAATCTTATGAGTTCATTATACAGATTACAAAACATTGTTAGAGGGTGACTAGAGGAGTGATGTTTTGAATTCTTAAAGTGGGTGTTTTAGAAAAAGCAGGAGCTCTTAAAGAGACAGAGGCCCAATTTCCAGGCATTCAATTACAAAGTAAAATTTCCTTAAAGTCATATTTTATATAACATTTTTATAATGACTGTGATATGAACTTCGTTTTATCACAATAATTTGAGGTGCTATTGTGGTAACAATAAAAGTGGTTGTAAAAACTATAAAAATTTTTAGGTACCTGTGTGACAAACAAACATTCCTATTTACAACATGTTTCTTTAAGAAATGAGTCATGTAAGGATGTGTTGTTTGTGTCACTATACTGAACATAACTACATTTAAAAATAACAATCCTGACAAAAAAGACCTTTTTATAAAAAAATGTACATTTATTGTGAAAACAATAATTAAAAATGATCATAAGAAATATGTCACAATAAATTATA
This sequence comes from Poeciliopsis prolifica, assembly GCF_027474105.1. Taxonomy (NCBI): domain Eukaryota; kingdom Metazoa; phylum Chordata; class Actinopteri; order Cyprinodontiformes; family Poeciliidae; genus Poeciliopsis; species Poeciliopsis prolifica. Next base: position 548,690 of record NW_026562381.1, read on the forward strand.
CTCGATACAATAAACGCCCACCCTAATCAGCTCATGTGGGAGAATATATAGGAATGGACAACTATTATGCATGCACTCAATAAATCTGGACTTTATGAAGGAGTAGAAATACAAAAACCCACTTTTGAATCTGAGGCTTAAGGAGCCATGTTGAATATTTTTTCATATAGCCTAACATGTAGGGGACACGGCATCTACATAGAGGCCAAAAATTGTTAGTTGGTTCTGGGTTTGAAGTCGTTCTGCATAGAGTCAACATGTCCCGAGTTTTCTCTGTATTCCTCCCATGGTCCAATATACTGTATGCAACGATTGCCCTCATGTATGAAGTTATAGGTGGATGGTTTCCTCCATGTTACTCTGTGATGGACTGGTGACCTGTCCAGGTTTTTCACCCTGTTAGCCAACCAGCCACTCCCCAAGCTAAAACATTCAAAAAACCTTGACAATTACTCATCTCTGAAATCCCAGTGAGAGACACTTAAGTTTATGGTTGAGTCATGTTAAAAGTAAAAGATATGAATGCTTTTACATGGCACAGTATGAGCAAAAAGACTCCCACTTTCTCTTTTTTATGTAACCCGTGCTGCAGTTATTTGTGGTTGTAATGATGTTACTGAAGGATGTGGAGGTTTATGTCCACATTTTTCCCGTTTCTGTCGGCCTGACAGAGCACTTGGGATTGTTGCGAGATGTTGCCTGTGCACCGCGACGCTTCCTCTCCACGCTGTGTGAGCCGAGCTCAGCAGAACATCCCCCAATGACAAACTCCAGCACACCTCACACCGACCTCTTCCTTCCCCAACGCGCTTTACCTTCCTGCACTCACTGACACAAACAAAACACCTATACGGCGCTTTTGTGTTTTTCAAAAGCTGCTTTTCTGTGTAGAGTTTCCTCCCAACTGAGCTGCCATCCCCACGCGCTGATAGACTCGGGGCGTTCACAGTTTATCTCCTTTACAGCTGTCTGTGACGGGGAGGATGAAGACACAAACATGCTTGTGATCGTGCTTTAGGTTCTCCGGCATCACATGAGGAGGTAAACAAAGACTAATTAAATCCATCGGCAGTCCCCGGTGAGCGCCCCTCTCCATTTGCTGTTGCCTTCTCATTACTGTGACACAGTCAGGAGTCTCCTCGTTAATTCAATTCAAGGTGTATGCAAGCAAAAGGAGGCAGATCACCTCCCCAGCAGTGATTATGCCAGAGGACTCTTTCCTTGTAAAAGTGCTGTGAGCGATATCAGAGGATGTCCTCAGGCATTTGTTGATGTTAAACTCGAATAACCTCTGCTCCCCAAACCCTACATTTCAGGTTGTTGTCTCAGACGCAGATTTCCAGGAGTTTTTGCTACTTTTTTTCCACATTTGTCACGTTACAACCACAAACTTATATGTATTTTGGTGAACTTTTAGGTGATGGACCTTAATAAAGTTAATTACTGTGAAGTGATACTTGCTTGTTCACTTTGTTTTTGTGAATGTAAATCTAAAAATATAAACTGTGCCCTGAAGTTGTACGTTTCAGTTCCCTAAGCTCTTCTTTAGAACATCCTGTCTCTGCAAACGCAGATGCAGGTCATTTGGGGTATTTCTGTTCCACCATTACACATCGGTAAAGGTGTGTAATCTCTGTATTTGCTCCCTAACTCAGATTGTTTGATCTAAACCACTTCCCAAAATTTGATTCAAAAATACTTTGTTTATCCCAAAGGGAAAGTAAATGATGTCATAACTCATATCATCCAAGCAGCTTCAAAGAGTCATTGTATGTGGTGATCTCCAGTAACAGTCAGTCTTGTAATGAATCAGAAGAGGCCTCTGACTGAAGCCTGTTGCTGTATGACAGTTTCATGACTTTAATGACGTGCTAACAACGCAATATCAGGACAGCAGACAAGACTTCTTTCATGCCCCTTTTGTTCCATAAAGCCCGGCTTTGTCACCTGCATTCCTATCTTCTGTCGAGTTCACAGTTACATGCTATTTTATGTTGGTTACCACATAAAATCCCAGTGTGAAAAAGTTATGCTTGCTTCATGTTGCGGACAGATTGAATTGGATGTATGATAGGTCCACTTGGCTGAGATCTTATTACTCCAGCTATACTTAATTACTTTTTTTCTGCTCACGACGGAGACTTAATTATGTTCACGGCGCCTCTTGAGTGAGCAGATGAGATGGGACGCCATCTTTGTATTCACCATGCGGCCCAGAACACGATAAACAAAGACCCCTGGAAGAGGATTAAGAGAACATAGAGGGGCTTCACCTCTAAGCTTGTCCACATTAAATTCACAGGCCCACAGGTTCACAGTTGAGGAGTTTGAACACATTAAGCACCATCTCCCTGCCCACTCTGCTGCTGCTGCTTTGGCTGTCAACAGATAAATCAATGAAAGTGGCTCAAAGCGCTCTGTGACAGGAAGTGATGAGTCAACAGCTCCTCCTGTTGAGCTCAACAGCAACTACACTCACTTCTGAGCTGTTTCAGACCAGGACCAGGTATGATTCACACTGAGAGGAGGGCTGTCCCAAGCATGTTAATTCAGGTTCCTTATACATTTTATTATCCCACAAGCTGTTAAAACTCATCATATTTCCACCTCCACAGCCACTCGAAGCAACATCTGATCTGTCTTTTCTATACATATTGTTCCGATATGGCCAAAAACCTGTCAAGTTTTAGCTCAAATATATGTGGATGGTGTGAGAGTAACCGCTCTAGACTGTTCTCCAGGGTGTCTGGGGTTTTAAGCTGCAGATTTCAGTGGAGCATGTCGTGCTATGCATCCTTTATTTCTCTGTCTGCCTCCTTCCTTTCCTCCCACTGTAACCTAAATGGATCCCCATACAAAGCAGGCAGGAGCTGAAAGCACGCCGTGAATGCCCATAAGGTATTTGCACCCGCTTAGCAGGCTCCCTGTAACATTAAATGCCTCCCTGCAGGTGAGAAGAATTGTACGAGTTAAGTAACATTTGCCAGAAAATCTTCCATTATACATCAATACTTTCATTGAATTCCTCCAGAAACGGTCTATGATTTAAACAGCAAGGTCCTTCACTTACTGAAGCTGGTGGGTTTGATTGGTGCTTGATCTGAATGTCAGCGCGGTGTGACTCATGCCAGCCTAGGTGGGAAAGGGCCTGTTGCTCCTAACGAGCGTCACGCTGTTGTGAACGGAGAGGACCTTTAGCAGAAAGGAACTGACACCAATTATCTGCACAGGTAAAGGTTCATTTATATTTGTGTGTCTAGAATTGCCAATCAAGCAGGTGTGGACAGTTTGGTACTTTCACATAGCTGAAGAAGAAGAACTCCTCTAACCTGAGAAACATTTAAATGTAGAAATTAAATGCGTTATCTTGCTCCGTTGACATTTCTACTGACATACAGGAAGCATCTTTCGTTTAGCAAGAATAAAATGCGTTGATGGGGTGAAGTGGTTGTGAGATTTTCAACAAGCTTTTGTGCAACAGCAAACAAGAAGCAGCTTTCTGATTCACCAGGTGTGTTTAGGTTGATGGCACCAAACAGCAGCTGGTAGATTTCAGTGTCTTTCATTCTTATAAAAGCAGGTTACGCCTTCCAGATATATACAGAAAGATCTCAGTGTGTCTTGCAATGACAGCTTTAAGAATGTTCTCCTGTTACAACCTCTGTAATCTCTGTTTTTAGTATTTTATGTGGCAGACCGAAGTTGAAGAATGGTTTTCAATATATTTTACACATGAAAATATATTGTGGTGCATATTTCTATTCAGCCCCGTTTACTGTGGTAATTTAAAATAAAATCAATACATTTATTTCCTTTCAGCATTTACCTAATTAGTGAGTATAGTACCCTGGTGTGCATTCCACACTTTCCAGATGTTCACTATAAATTCAGAAGCTCTGTGAAGGCTGTAGGAAACGTACCAGACAGGTCAGGTGATAAACTTCTGGAGAAGTTCAAAATAACACTTAAACATTTCATATTTCTCCTCATGTTTCAAATATGTCATGATGATATCAAAATTCAAAAGAACATTCAGTGTCCAAATCTGGAAGAGACATACATTTAAATATTTGCTTCTGTAGTTGCAATAAAAGATGCTTCTAGGAAGTTGAGATTTTGCAAGCTGATGTGAAACCTTTAGCACTGCTGTCTTATAATCTTTTGTAGATGGCAAGATAAAAAATAAAATAAAAAAAGATACAATTGAACACAACTATTAAATGCTTGTATTATTTTATATGTTTAAATAAAGCATGCAGAAATAAAGACTGACCATAAGCCTGTGAGACATTTTCTTCAGGACATCAGGTCATGCTTAGTGTGTTCGGTATTCTCTCTTTCTGAGGATATGAGGGATATTTGAAAGCCTGAATCTCTTCCCAGTAGTGCTGATGATTGCTGGGGGTGAGAAGCAGGTTAGGCACGTCTGCATGACACTAAAAATGACAAGTGAAGCACGCCGGAGAGGAAGCACTTTTCTCCCTGCTGTTTGGATTAATTACATCATATCTGTGATGTATGAGTGCCTTTCGTCAGTCAAACCTATTGAGATTTGTTAAGGCGTTGTTGCATTTATCATACATTAAACCTCTGTAAGGATCTAATTATCTTTCATTGTAAATATGAAGGTGTTTTTTTGTCTCTGAAAGTAGGTGCAAACACCTGTAAGGCAGTGAAGGCTGCAAACTGAATTAATCGATACATTAGGAGTCCTGTCTGGAATATAAATAACGTACTTCAAATATTATTCAACTGAGGAGACATTATTTTAGGGATTGAGGTCAGAAAAACACCAAATACACTGGGTTTCTTTGTTAGGGAAAGGAGATTAAATTGTATCCCTGTGATTCACATTTTAAAGTTAATCATAAATCATTCATCTTTTTTCAGAAAGTTCCTCTCCACTGGAGTTGCTGACATAATGACCTAATATTAAATATGGAATTACCATATTATGCCCTTTTGAATCGTCTAATTTGAATCTCATGCAGAATGTTTTTAAAGCAAGTCCCAGATTGCCAGCTGAGCTGCAGCTGCTGTCCACATTTGTTTTTTCTGTTCTCTGTTCAGTGTCACATTCAGAATCACATTGCGATCATGCTGCTGTACGCCTCCTCAAATCGGCAAGGTCTTTTCTGAGATATGAAATGTCATTTCCTAATTATTCCATTTTTTCATACTCTTGTGTCTAAATGGATTTATTTGTTTTCGTGACCTTTTAAACATCCGGATCTAATCAGATAATCCTCAGTATTTAGTTGGTGTTTAATAGAAAGAAAATCTCAGTAAATATTCAAACAGGCGTGAGGGAGTGATGTGGCTGAAGTAAAAAAAAAAAGCTGTACTTTGTTGTCTAGTAATTAAAAAAAGAAAGAACTCATTATGCTGTTAATGTTTATGAAATAAATGATAAATACAGCATAAAATTAAGAGAATATAAAATTCTACACAAATTATATATTATTGAAAATGATGGATAAATAGAATTTAGCGTGACGTTAGCCACAGTGGTAGCTCAAATATGCCAACACTATATATTTCATGCTGATTTATTAATTTTCTGTTACTTTAGATTGGAAAAATGCAACAACAGCTCATAAATTAAAGTTCTTTTTTGATAGATTTCAGAGTCACATTTCAGCAAAACCTGAAATAGAGTGAAAAAGACTTCAAGCTACACTAATTATTTTAGACAGCCAGACTTTTTGGATAGCTAGATAGATACCGTACTCCTTTTGATTCTTCAACAGTTATATGTTAAATAATTGGGCTTCATTCTGGCTCTGGCATCATCAGCGATTGTGAACATGAACCCGTCCCGTGAGGGAATGGTAAGACATTCTTTGTTGTGAACCTTTAATCAGTGCCAGTGGATGTGAAGTTTGACGCTCCCTGGAAGCCGATTTGCCACTTTCACAATCAAAAACGACCTTTGGCAAAAATTAAACTATCTGACATTTTCTGGGAAATTTGTGCAAAGTGACTACTGCTGCAAGAGACAACCGACTGTCCTCTTCTGACCAGCCTGAAATACTTTCACAGCCGTTTCCTTTTCCTCTTCCTCCTTCCCCTTTTTCTCTCTCTGAGTCTGACTCTAGTGATGATAACGGGAACAATTTGTTTTTATTCACTGATATTTCTCATGACTTGATTCAACTGCAGCAGTAAATCATGCTCTCTGACCTTTTCTTGTCCACAGAGGTAACTATCAAAACTTTGTAATAATGCCGTGGCACCATGTGAGACATCCCGCAGAACTTTGAAATAACATGGATTTTTTTTCATAATTTTTATTGTTAATGGTTCTGGATTAAGGTCTTTTCTTAGCCTATGTGAGACCCTGACTAGGAAGACAGTAATAAATCTCTTACTCCTAATTTGTAAGTAACAATCCCCTCCAAATGTGCATCATAAATTTGAGCAAAGACTTTACAGAGCACATTGTTTCTATTTCTGTCTTCATGAAAAGCACAGAGACCCAGACAATTTTAAACTGAGCTATTTTTACAATAAGAACCTCCATTAAAGTTCTGCTGAATGTTCAGGTCGGCCCCTTTGACTGAAATATCAGTAGCCGTATGATATCGTCAGTATATTCATTAACATGTTCATTTTAGGTTCTTTTTTCAGTGTGATCTCTTTTATGAAAGAGATGAAAGACCCTCTTCCAGTGGTTTTATTTATAGCCATTTGTGCTGATTTTTTTCTTTCAGAACTATAAGCTGCTTTATTTGATTTTTTTATGGTTGCTACAGACATTTAGAGTTGCCAGGTAACATGTGAATCTTGTCAGTGCGCCTGTCTAGTGGCCTTTTACGTTTCAAACAACTTCAAATATTTGAGTTTCTCTAACATTTTGTTTTACAACCACCTGCAGAACTGCTTCCCATCTGCCTTTTCTCAATATTAGCTTTGCTTTGTCTTGCATTAACCAGTGCTCCAACTAAATGTACTTTCCATTCAACTGCCTGCCAGACAAACTTTAAGGAACATTTCAGGATGTTTGAAACAAGTAATATCAAAGCTTGTTTTTCTATTTTTCTTTCTGTCACCATTAAGTTCTAACTTTTAGTGTCTGACAAAGATTATCTAAATAAATGAAAACAACACAATCCAAACTGACTTTATGTGAAAAACTAATTGGCCAAATGAGTAGTTGTGCATCCATTGGTTAGAAGAAATGTCAATAACTCTTTTATATTATTGTGGAGGAATTTTGGCCCATTCATCTTTGCAGAATTGTTTGTTTCTGCCCCATTTGAAGAAATGTATTGTCTCTTTAAGCTCATGTCACATTGTTGCAAATGGATATTGCATTTATTTTTAATTTATCACTGTCCAGCAGAAAAATGCAAATGTCTTAAGGTCACCAACCGATAGCCAAACTTTCTTCTTCAAGATTTTTGAAATCAAGAGAAGTCTCTTGAGTCTTCCTGGTCTTGAATCAGCCAAAGAGCCTTCAAGCATCATACCACTTTCCTTGACTAGATGGCAATTTATTTGGTTGAAGTACTATTGTCTCTAAGCCAGATGTTGCAAACTCTCAGTGTTTGACCAACTAAAACCTTTGACTAATTGAAGAAGTCTACTATTAACTGTTTCAAATGCAACTTTTCATCTAAGCGCACATTCAAAAATCCTGAAAAACCAGGCAAATGCTGCTACTATTGCATAATTTGCATATATCTGTCTCTTACCACTATGCAAAAATACTGATTGCTTTCCGTTAAGATTGAGCTACTTTAGCATTTTCAGAAATTTTGCAAATTTATTTCAACTAGAGCTTTGTTTGTTGTCATTAAAAGTCCCTAGCTTTTCTGTCAGTCTTTAGTCAGCTTGCTCAGGATCTCATGTACACATTTAAGCAAAAAATCAACAATGACATGCAGAGAGCTTTCACTCTGAACCTTCACTGACCTTGCAAGCTACTTCTAAAGTTACCACCAGATGTTTCGCAAAATCCACCAGCACTTCCAACTACACACAATTAAACTCAGTAACTCGGAAATTATGCATTCATAGGGAAAAAAAAAAATTAAATCATTGAGGGAAAGAAGTCTCTGAACAGGTGATACATACAGAGTATAAGAAAAATGTTTTCCCAACCATCACCTTGTGGATTGAAACAGTGAAATCCCTCCCTAATTAAATATATGCTTCCTTGCACCTAAGATGGCAACGCTTGCACCAGCTGCACAACGTAAACACACCAAGGTCGAGTAATTGAAATGTGCAGTGCTGCATTATAGAACGTGAGTTTTAATATTAATGCATATCGGCAGCTCAACAAATCAAGCTGTCTTATGTATTTATCTACTCAGAACATGATAGTATCGTAAGGAAAAAGACTCTCTACTCTCTTTTCAAATGCTGTTAAAAAAAATTTTACTTCTTCTTAAATTTTGCATTCACAATTACCTTGTCATTGCCAAAAACATCAGACTTACAGCAATGATTAAAAAATGGGACATTCCCATTTGTAGATGGTTGCCCTGAACGGAAAGGCCATATTAGAAGAGAAAGTTTAATAACTTTCAGTAGCTCCTAGACTTAGATAGAAAAATGTTATACACCTTAAATCCACTTATAAAAGATTCAGTACCCTTCATTCATCGAACATATCCATCAGCCACAGCCCAGTTCTCCCCTAAATCATGAAGCAGAGGCAGAAAAGCAGAAATAGAGGGACTTGTGCTGTGCTCTCGCCTGAACCGTGGCTTAGCTTTTATCTTAAGTGTCTCAGGGGGTTGATAACACAGACTGCATTCAGAGCATTGATTGCAGAAGTTCTGCAAATTTCCCAGCTCAGTAAAGTGAGACTCTATCGATGGTTTTCTTCGCAATTCCAACTATTGCTTTTTTTTGCTGGTCATGCAGGGACAGCTGGTAGCAAGTTTGCCACATTACACCTTAAAGATGTTGAAGGATGAAAATCTAAAAACGGTTTATGTTACACAAATTTTAATATGTGTAACTTGGTCCTTTTTCCTCACAGATGGAACAAAAGGGCACCCTTAATGACATATGTACTTTTTTTTTCTCACTCTTTGATATTTGGTCTGACAGCTTTAAATTAATTGGACTCTTTGTTGAGAAAAAGAAAGTTTCACTTTTTTCCCTGTGTCAATTTCAGGCAAATGTGAGGATAAACGTAGAGAATCATTTGCAGAAGAAGTAGATTATTTATTTTATGTACAAACAAAGGTCTCAATACAAATTGCATTATAAAATTTCTTTAAAATATCAAAAGTTTTGGGCCTGATGACCTTCTGTGCTCACTGAATAAACATCTTCATATATAAGGGGTGAATTGTTTGATGTGTTTATGAGCAGAGAATATATTTGGCCCCCTTCAGTTCAAGGTTAAGTCAACATTTTCATCCTTCTTGTGATTCAACAATGGTGGGACCACTTTTGCAAATAGTGGAGCCAACTTTTTGTTTAGCACGTTTGCTTTCTACATTCAGTGTACTTTCTTAGATCTTAAACACACTCATATGGAACTTATAGGGAACCTTTTCAGAACATTCAGGTATTTTCCTGGATAGTGCAGGATGCTTTCCTCATATGGATGACCTTCCTGAAACATACATGGTCCTTTCAAATACTTTCACAGCTCTTATAAGATACTTACTGAATCATACAATGTACTTTCCTTCATGATTCCTTACATTTTTAACATGCTTTTCCAGTTTTTCCAGTGTACTTTCCTGGATCCTGAACTTATAGGTCCAGTACTTATTCAGTCAATGTATGCTGTGTCCATGTGGTAAAACCCCTGCCTGTACATTTATTATTAATGTGAGATGCCTTTAAATTACAGCAGCCGTATGAATACTCTAAAATGTTTATGGAAGATATCGTCATGTAAAGTAGGCAATTACAATGTCAGGTCAATGCAGCTTCCTGGAAGATGTTATTGTCCATTCTCCAGATGGACTCATCAGGGTCTATGGTTACTGTATCCAGTGCAGTCCAGACATGGCCATTAAAAACTGCTAGACATATTCTATTTCCAATCTCATCACCAGTAAGGCGTCATGTTCTTTTTAATGTTAATAGATTATCTGACCAACACACCTATTCCCTCAGTAGGAACTTCTCAGTCTGCTGTCTGAGAAGTTCCTACTACTGGTAGGTATTTACTTAAGAGGTAGCTGCTGTATATGACTGGGCAACAGAAGAGAAAAAAATTCTATACTTTCATCCTTCCAAGAATAAAAAAGTATATATTTTTTTCTTTGCACAGCTTCTTGAAAACTTCCATGAATGAAAATGCCAGGGTATTTAAATATTATTTAAAAGAAGTAGTTCCTGGGAAGGAGTAGTTAACAAAGCACAGTGAGGAAAGTTGCCCTGTCAGAAACAGTGTATTTATATTGTTTAATATTTGAATGTGTCTTGAACATCAAAAGGCTCTCTGCAGGCTTTGGAGTCGCTGATTCCTTTTTTTGTTTTGAGCCTTGAAATGTTTTTTGACATATCCTGTCCTTAGACAGGATATGTCTAACAATTGTTAATGTAATCCTCAATTTATGGTATGAATTTTAACTATGTGCCCAAAACACTGCTTTTTGAGTTTGTGTACAGCACCATAGAAACAACAAACATCTTAATTCTGTTAACTGGTAATATGTCTGTTTGGCTGTTCAGTGAAGGCTTCAGATGTTTGTTAGAAAACAGCAGAAAACAAACAGCTCTATGAAGACCAATGAGACGCCAGAGGGATCAAGGATAATGTTCTACAGAAGTTTTAAAGCAAGGTTATGTGTAAGGAAAGTTTCTTTAAAAATTAAGTCAATAAAAATCTGAAACTGTTTTGAATGCACACAGTGTCTATTTAACCTTTGTTGGTGAATATTTTGTAGAGCCTTCTTTTGCTTTTGTTGCAATAGCATGTTTTTAGACGTCGCTGCAGTTTTTCAGATCTACAGTCTTGTAAGTAAAATAGGGCAACCTCAGTGTAAGTGGATGAAGAGTGTCTGTGAACGCTCTCCATCTGCTGCAGATGAAAATTCCTCTGCATAAAGCAGATACCACCGGCATGAATAGTGTACTTCATTCAGTTCTTTGAGAAATGTTCAAAGATTGGAATATTGTTTTATCATCTAACCACCTTTGGAAAGCACAAATATGCTTCTCTGTTTTTAAAACACATACAAGTTATCTGATTTTAGATAAGTAAGAACAAAACAGCAGTCGAGTAAAATTTGTAACCTTTAAAAACATTCAGTTATGATTTTAAAGTCAGCCCTTCCTACTTTTAAGATCTGTCAAATTTTATTTATTTATTATTTTATTTATCTATTTATTTATTTATGCATGCATGCATGCATGCTTTATTGTTAATAATAACATTTGGTTGAGAGTGTGATTACTGTGTACAAACGCTATTCAAAACGGTGTATTGTTCTCCCACAGTGTTAATTTGATTTTTGAGAGCAATTCAGATTTTCTAAATACAATAATTTGAAGTCAACGGGAGTTTATTGCGTGTGTGTGTGTGCGTGTGCGTGCGTGTGTGTGTTGGGGGTCGTGTGCATGTGTGGAATCAAGTGATATCAGCAAAAATTCCCTGAACTTTGAAAGAATACTCGAAACTCTACTTGGTCTAAATCCTTCATGTTCAAACAAATGCGTTGAAGCATTACTTCTAAAGCATTTTTCAAATTTGCTTGGATGATTAATTTATTCAGTACTTGTAGCTTTTTTCAATATTTGCATTTAATGAGTTTTCAAAGAAAAAAAAACAACTATAAAACCAAAGGGTTTATGCAAAGTGTTGTCCTTTTCATTTCGTCTGCTCTTCCTAGACACACAAATACCCGTTAATTCAGAGGATAGCCAATCACATCTATTGTTTTCCTTAACGACGTCAGGGAGTAACCAATCAGATTCCCTGTCACGTTCTCTGCTCCGCCCATTGTTTTCCTTTCCGTTACCAGGGGTGACCGCTCAGCAGAGTTACCGGTTGGCGGAGCCGCTGTTACATCAGAGTGAAGCCGGGATTTCCTCTCCCCCTGCCGGGCTGTGTGACCGCCTGAGGTCGTTATGTGACGGAGGAGCAGAGCCGTGGACACCGCTGGGAGGAAGCAGCACGCACTACATACACGTGAGGCGGAAAGTTTGCCATGTTCAGAGCCAGTGTTTTCATCTGAGGACCCGCGGCGGCTGTGAAGGGAGATGTGTCCGCACGCCGTCGGAAAAGTTTGAAAAGCTAACAGAGGAGGCGTCATGATCATCTTCCTCCGCTGCTTTTCTTGATTTTAAGCACGCTTCACATCTGAACTTCTACCAAAGCGACCCGCGACTGGCGGAACTAAACGTAAGTGATAACAAGTGGAAATGTACAGCACTCCAAACAACGATGCCAGTTGTAATTTCTCGACTTTATTCCATAAAGAGCTCGTTGTAAAAGTGTTGATGAAGTGATCTCTGGAGCCTTTAAGTTGGACTTTTTGAGTGCCTTGGTTATTATACCTGATCATGACAGGGCTGAAGACTGTTGACACGGTTTCTACACAGTTTCATGTTTAAAGTTTCTAGAGTTTTTAGTGCATTTTGCCTGGCCCAGTGTCAATAAAATAACTTAATATAAGTTTATTGTACTTAATATAATGAAGCAACAGGTTGAATGGATAGATGGACAAGCAGTTTTAATGGATGGATGGATGAATAGATGGATGGACAAGCAAGTTATTTAAATGGATGCATATCAAGTCATTTTAATGGATGTATAATTACACCCATTAAATCAGTTTTATTGGATGGATGGAAAGACGGATAGGCCTGAAATGGAGAAAACAAAGGCATATTTCAGATTAAGAGCTTTCTAGTTGTTTCCAGACAGTACAGGAACTCTGTGTTCAGTGTGTACTTCTAAGGTAAACAGTATAGAAAATACTTTTTTTTTTTTTTTTGCTGAACACAATCCAGCCAGGACCTGACATAAGTCCTTGGAAATACCTGCTTCTTTGGCTGAGTATCTGTGTTGTGTTTTCAGCTAACAGTCTTTTGAATGTCACTGTTTTCCATCTAAATGCTACTTCTACCTGTCAAACTGTTTTCAGTGTTGTCTTTCTCTCATGTTGTGTGGTTCTTCAGTTGAGTAAAAATACAGTGGTGCTAAACTAAAACGTCAATAAAACTAAAAATAAACAATTATTCCTGTTGCCAAAATTATGAATATTATTACAACTAGGATAAGGTATAAGAGTGCTATTCCAATTTTTCTGTGTTGACTTGCAAAAATTTGCAGTGACACTTGAACTGTATCCAAACATTCCAGTGCTTTCGTTGAAGAACTTTAAACTCCAGAGGTGCAATGAAAAAATTGAAGTGTTTTTGAAATCATACTCTTGTCCTTAAAATAGAACATGTCCCATCCTTAGTTGAAGTTATAGAAATGGAAACGGATATACTAGATACCCTTTAAAATTGGTTGTTTGATAAATCTTCTGTGTATATGCATAGGCACGTTGATTACTCAATGGAACAGAAATATTTTTGCTTAAAGTGATGCTGGACAGACGCAGCCAAACTTCAAAAACTTGCAAAAAGCAACATTTAATCAGAAAAACTTTAAACGCCTGACTGCTTAAAGTCAACATATAAAAACATAAGAAAGATCAGATCAGACAACTAAATTAACCCAACTAACATTCTTACCATGTAGGAATTCTGTACAACATTCTTAAGTGTTTCTCCCCGTCGGTTTTTCAATGTTTGTTTTGGCACACTGTTCACAAGACAGTAGTCAAGATAGTCCGGTATCTTGAACCTGAGGAACCTGCACTGTCTGGTTTATGGCCAAACTTGGCTAACAGGTAAGATCGTCTTTTAGATTATTTGCTCTGTTTAAAACACTGTTGAGCAACGCATGAAAGCAAACTTTAACATCAAGTCGTCGCCGCTCTGAGTCACAACCATTAGAGAAACCTCATACACAAAAGCTGTGGATTTGTGCTTTCCCCTAACCTCTTAAGTTTTGTTCTTGCTGCATCAACAGTGACTGTATTTCTGCATATTTCCCAACACTACTTCTGGTATCAGTTTCTGTTTTGCCCCAGTTGACTGTCAGTATTGAATCTCCTCGCCGACTGCTTTCCCAGGACAGTATTGTGGCCCACGGCAGGCCCAGCTGACCTTGTAATGGAGCTTTGCTACAGAAGGGATCAGTGACGGTGTACGGGACGCGCTGGCACAGCTCAGACACCTGCTTCTGAGCACTCGCAGCGGCTGGCAAGCCGTTTTTAAATAGATAAGCGCTGTATGCCAGAGAGAGGTGCTGACCTGTGAGCAAGGTGCTGTTTTTTAAAAAAGACTATCTGCATCGCAGAGGGTGATTCAGCAAAACACTGCTCTTCTGTAATAGCTCTTAGGGTTAAAGGAAGACAGAACAAGTGTTTTATCTATTCCCACTGAGAGTTTGGCTGAAAATGTCAGCTTAGGAGTGATTAAAAAAAAAAAAGCGCATACCATAGCATTTCAGACCAAGATAACCTGTTGCCTGTTAGAAAACACATCAGTCTGTTAGATGTGTGCATTTCTGTGAAGCTTTCACAGCTTTCAGCTCATCATATGTTAAAATGTCTACAGGCAAAACAAATCTTTTAAAGCTGGGTTTTTCATTTGGCATAGAAGCACTTTGGCATTATTGCTGTAGTATAAGCTTGCACAATCAATGATGAGAGAGTTGGACCACATCATCACAGTTTGTGTCTGTACATCCTAAAGATTCTCAAAAGATTTCTTACGGCAAGTCAGATTTGTACGTTTTTTGTTTTGTCTTAAAGCATTTAAGCTGCAACTGGAGTTATTTCAAAGATTATTAATCATCACATTCCTCTTAATATATTTGATTTGCACCCTTATTGTAACTGTCTTCTGAAGCGAACATAACATTTCATGCTTAAAAGATGATGAGAAGTTTTTCAATATTGTTATTTTCACTAAATACCTTTCAATTTTTGTAAAAGTAATGCAAATTTGATTATGAGTTTCAGAGTTTCCAGCTTACACATATCAATTACTGTTTGCTCCATGGCATGTAGCGTATAAATGTTGACATATTGAAGAATTTTAATAAAAACTTGTCATTCTACACACAAAGCTCATGCCATGATCCAAGCGCAGTCAGTTTTTAAAATTGACTAAAATCTTTTTTATGTCAGTAGCTGATATAAAACACTTGATTGATTTTTTTTTAGTCAGTCTTCTTTTTTTAAAATCTGCAGAGGTCCTGCCATGTTCCCTGATGCCCTGGATGCAGCCGGCCGGGTGGAAGGCCTTTCGCTGTCCTCTCCACAGCCGCTGCCCCACCTGGATGAGGAGGACGAGAGCGAAACTTCACCAGAGAGGGGGCCGAAGAGACGAGGCCGCTACCGCAAAAGCCTGCAGCTTTTAAAGCCCTTCAGGATAACACACAAGTCAGTCATTTATTTAATATTTTTTCTTTTAATGTAAGCGACAGAAGACTGAAACTGAAATGCACATACATGAATCATGAGCATCAATTTCACATTAATGTTGGGCTGCAAAGCTTCTGGCATATTTTGAACCACCAATTTGACCAACCTTCTTGGCAGAATCGCTGCAATTTCTTGAAATTGCTTTATGACCTGGCAGTGACCCAGCTTTGAAGCATAGTCCCCCAAATTCTCTGAATATTTGAGGTCAGGACTGTGCAAAAGCTGGGCTTACTGTTCTGCTGGAACACTGAATACTGCCTGAATTTTGACAGTTTCACCCAAATTATGAAGCTCAGACTGAATAGGACTGGTTATAATATCCAGAAACAATCAAAGAAACAATGAAATATCTTTCAGTCATAAACTGAAAGATATTTAAACATCACTGTAACAGTTTCCAGGGAATAACTTCTGCATCAACAGGGGCTGAAAACATAAAAACCAAGAAGGAAGTTTCAGTTAGGCTTGTTACAATTACAAGATTTACTATATGATTTTATTTTCAAATTTTACAAGAAATTATTGTGATAAACAATAACAATGCTGTTGTGAGAGCATTTTCAAGCAATATAATAATTATAATGGCATGAGAATGCAAGCTTGCCCTCTTAATGAATAACACATTTGAATTTTGTAAATAATTATTTTGGATATTCTTAATATCCAAACTAATTAACAAATAAACAAAGCAACAAAAACAATACATAAAGCAGAAATAAGAACCACACACAACTGTAAGCATAAATGAAATGGATTATAAAGTCCTGGTAAACATAATTGCCCTTCCCAAAAAAAATTTAATTATTAGAACAGAAATTATAGAGCTAATTTTAATTTGTCTTGCGATTAGAAGATTTATTGCTATTGCGACAGGCTTTGTTCCAGTTTAAAACTCCTTCGGTTTTCACTAATGTATAAAAACTGCCTGCTTAGACAAGCCCAATACTTTATGGAGAAGGTTTTAAGGTCAGAGAAGCTAAAACTGAACTAATTTGTTCCTCAATAGCAAGTACAGTGTTTGGTAAAGTCAAAGGAAAGCCTTCAAACTATAGAAAACTCTAACAACAGCCAGCTATGCTGGTGGCAGCATCATGCACTGGGATTGTGGAAATGGAAGACTGTCTCTAAATTTGTCAATATTACTATGAAGTATCAGCTTTGTGGGTTTAAATATGACAGAACTGCGTTCCAACAGGACAATGAATCCAAACACACCAGCAGCCTGGATTTGGAATGCATAAAGCAGCTAACATTAAGCTTTTTAAGTCTTGACCTCCAGTATAATGCTGACTGCTGGTGGCTAGAACAAAGCTTTTAAAGAAATAAAGCTTTTTCATGGGATTTAAATCCCCACGTTATGATTATTTTGATGATGGCAAAATGTATAGTTTGTTACTGTCTATTGTTTTTATGACTTTTCATTTTGTGATCTTAGAATGTAAACTACTTTGAACTGCCTTGTGGCTGAAACGTGCTATACAAATAAATATAATGGACTGATTGATTGATTGATTGATTCATTGATTCATTGATTGATCAAACCAAATATTGATAGGGAAGCTTTAAACTTTTGATCCTGTGGATTTAAGAGAAAGAACACTAAGTTCAAACATTTAATGTCAATGCTTCTCTGTATGGCACCATGTATGACACCATGTGACATAGATGGTGTCATACATATGATACCATGTGACATACATGGTGTGTGCACTTCACTCAGTAGTTTTCTGCTGACTGTTGGGGTGTAGCAGGAGGCCCTGATAAGGCATGGGAACTTATCCCTCGGTGACACACAGCACCATGTTTGAGCATGTCTCACCTGATAAACCCCTCCTGCCCTGCTGTTTTTCACTGCTTTCTCAGATTTCTGTGAAGAATGTGCAAATTGCTGTCCAAACACTGCTGGCAGGGTTCTCCCATTTCTGACTCTGGCCATCAAAGTCACCTTTTCCATGAGAAATAACATAACATCTCTGTGTCAGCTCTGCACTTTTAGGGCTCTCACAAATTTCCACATCTTCTGCTCTATTCCAGGCATCAGCACCCAGTTGATAACGCCGGCCTCTTCTCTTTTATGACTCTGCAATGGCTCTCCCCTCTGGCACTGAAGGCCTACAAGCAGTCCAGCTTGTCTTTAGATGATGTGTGGGGATTGTCATGCCATGAAGAATCAGGGGTCAACTCTCAAAGGTGAGATTGTCCTCTTGAAAGCGACCAGAGGTGTAAAAAGACAGATCATTCCTGAAATACTGGCGACTTTGAATAGATGGAACTGAAAAAATGTGAAAAATGTTCAGTTTTCTTTTGCTAAAGAAAGTACTACAAGGTCTGATGCCATCTAATTTAGTTTCAGACTTTAACCTCAATATTTGCGATATTTCCCAAAAGGCCCAAACCTACTGGGATTTTTCTACTTTGAGTGCTCATTCTGTCATCTTAGCCTGGAAAAAGGGGAAAAAGAAAAATTAGCAAGAGAAAAAATAATGAACACTAGTTTGTGTCGTTCGAACACATAATATCCCAACAGAATGTAGAAACGTTTGTCTGGACCAGAAATTGTTGAAATATTATCAACCTTTTTCCAATTATTTTAGACAATAAAACATAAAACAAAGTATGAAGGTAGGCCTTATAAATTATTTACACATCATCCTTAGCTTAAAATTCTTCTGGGAAAGATGGCCACCTTTAACTCGCAACTTGAGGTGCTGTACTGTTTGTTGTTGTTTGTGAGAGTCTGCTCCATGAGACCTTAGTGGTGATCAGCCTGTCTCTCCTTTACACTGATGCAGGAACACTGTGTTGGGGTCGGGATGGGGCGTCTAACTATAGCAGGGATTAGAGATTACAGTGAGAGTTGTTGCCTGACTTGTGTGCTTATGTCACTCCTCCACCTGAGTCTCAGACTCCCTGACTGTCACTATAATTAGCTGTCACTGACTGTCTCTGTTTGGCTGCCAAAGCACGGCTTAAGAAATTGTGATGCTTAAATTTACTGAATGAACCATCAAGACTAGAAATAAGCGCATTAGAGGGCATTTAGACCCTCACTGAAAACGAAATGCCTTTTCTTCATTGCTCTTGCGCTGTCACATCTCCATGCATGACTTGGCAATAGAGATTCAGGAGAACTTTTAAGGAAGTTCTCCTGAATCTGGTGACAACTGCGTGACTTGCTCTGCAGCAAGATTGTGGTTCAGTGTCTGGTGGTGCATTTCTTCCTCTTCTATGACTACTCTAAAGAAGCATTTGTGAACCACTATGCTGCCTCTCTGCTGTTTTTGTATGCTTTATGTTATGTCATACATAGCGGGAATGGTTATGCAATCTTTGCAGAAATGATAGAAAATTTGGAGGAAAAAAAGAAAGCAAACCCTGGGAGAGTTGACACTTGTTGGTGCTCGGTGAGGTGCAAACCTTTATCGCGATGTCCCAGCCAACATTTTCTTGAAACATCAGCAATGCTTGCCATCTTGCTGGTGGCTGCTAGGAACATTTCATTCCTGCTTAAAAAGCAAACAGTCCCGCTTTCGGAGCACACGTTGTCAGCACAATGTGTGCTGTTTCCTGTATTCAGAAATACTTCAGTGATTCAGAGATTGAATTAAAAACATCTGTGTATTTTCTGGTTTTGTAATCAAGTCTTTGTGCACCCAATTTTGGCCAATGAAGAGGTTTGGTCTTTAACAAAACATCATCATGAACAAAAGTGAACAGACCAGACAGGTCAGGAATGAATTTGTTGAGAACATCAAATCATTCTGAGGTTGGAAACAGTAGCCCAAGATTTCCCTGAAGACGTTTCAAAACATCATCCAAAAACACAAAATTTTATGAAGTATTTCTGTCTAGTTTTTGGTGCAAATATCTTGGGACGCTTGAAATAAGACAAAATTAATTAACAAGTAACTTTTCAGCTAAATATATGAGCTTGTTTTGAAGTCAATAATTCCTTTGTACTTTTTTAAAAATGTTCCCACTTATAACACTGGAAAAATGTCTTGTTATTTTACTTTTTGTTTCGCTCTGTGCCAAGATGGGAGCATGTTTAAACAGTGTGGCACTCTAAATCATATTTTGTCATGTATTTTTTCAAAGTATTACAGTAGGTTTTGATTTTTGTCTTATTATTTAAAAGTTTTTGTGTTCTTTCAGAAACTTTTTAATCACTCATATGTTAAAATTGAGCTAAACTAGATTCTCAATATTTCTTCCTGCAGATGACATTTCTGCCTATTTTTAATAGAGTATGAGGCATTGCATCTCTAATTGTCTCTCACACACTCATTTTAGCTAATTCAAGCTGGGTGTGTACTGCTTTTGGCTGCTGTTTAATTGTAATTTCCTACATTCAGCACCATTTGACTTAGAATAGTAATTATCAGGCATCGTGAACGTGTAGCTGGCTTAATGCTCTGTCTATCTCTGATACGTTTTTAATAAAGTCGTTTGGGGCATAAATTACTTTCTGCAGCTGCTCCGTTGCTGCTTTATAGACTCATTAGCTGTGAAGCATTTGGCCAACAAGATATTTATCTACTTCAAGCCACATTCTGCAGCCATTGAGGTACTTTAGAGCATCTTTAACATGTTACCTACCTTTCTTAGGCTAATTATGTGATGCATCATTCATGATTCTATATTATAGGTCACCTTTTTTATTATCACCACTAGCTGCTTGTCTCTTGTGATTTTTATATAGAATTACTGCCTGCCAGGTTGTTTATCCCCTCTGGGGGATTCTTGCCATTATGCCTGTACATAATTTAAGACAAAAGAGCAATATATAGAATACTCTCATTTACTCAATATGATCTTGACCTCTCTAAAGGCCAAACTTGCATGCTTTAATGTGGCAATAGCAATGAATCTTTCTCTTTTTTTTATTTTTATTTCAGACTCGAGTTTTTGTGGCATAATGAGCTGAAAATGCGTGGACGAGAGGGGGCATCGCTGAAAAGAGTTTTCTGGAGGTTCTGCCAAACCCGGATGCTGGTGGCGATCTTCTCTCTCCTCCTCACAATGGTAGCAGGCTTCGTTGGACCTGTGAGTACCATACAAATTCTCTTTCTGTTCATGTTCCTTTGAGAATAAACCCTCACCTGAGCGGTCCTTATTTGTACTTTAAATCTCTTCATTCACTTTCTTGCTAGACTTGCTATTTTAAAGCAAAACAAAGCCTTTGATGGTGATGGAGAAACTCAAATTAATATGTACTTTTTTCTCTTTTTTTGCCTATTTACCCTCAGAGAAAATAGGTGCATATTTCTCGGCTTTCTATATCAGATATTTGAAATAACTTCAAACCTTGTTTCAAGTTCAAATTTACTTCTTATCTAAATTCTCTTGCATTGTTCCTCTTTACCCTAAGCAGTTTATTTTTAATGCTGTGGTATGTTTGCCTTGTTTCATCAGTGCTGCCAACATTTAATAGCATTAACTGGATTCAGTTTTTGGTCAGTGATGCATTTCTCTGCCATTGCTTTCTAAACTATTTGCTGCACATGATCACACAACAGCATTGTGTGGAGTTTTTCCTGTAGTTTAAGATGTGAGAAAGAAATTTAAGTGGTCCTGGATTTTATATGCATCACTGGCCACATTTATTTGCACCCACTTCTAAAGTTATGCAGAAGGTCTTTAAATTAAATGTAAATACATTCAAGCAAAGCGTGATACCTGACAGAGGACTTATATTATCATACTGAATATTTAAACATTTGTTTAAATGTTATATGTTCCTTTTCTTTAGTTGACCAAAGTTTCTAGAGATTTCTAGTTCACATCTAATCAGTAACCCATGGCGTTCCCTGGGTTATAAATGTTAAATGACACTGAGTCCAGTTCTTTTAGCCTCTGGCCACTAGGCTGAATGAGGATCCATATTTATAGAGACATCTTTGTGAGCAGGGTAGTAAGGATTGCAGAAAAAAATGTTTTAACTACATTAGAAAAGTGCTCCATTGTAGCATTTTGGGTGTTGCCAATGGTTTTTATAATAGGCATTAGACACCATCTGCAGGCTAACCAGTTGTTTGTACTTTTTGGACAGAAAAGGATTTTCTGAGTGTCCCTGACAAATTTAGACATGTGGAGTTTGTTGAGCTCTACTAGGACTTTAATTGTAGTTCTGTTCTTCAATCAGGTGAGAATAGGGCTAGTTTTTTTATGGCTTTATAGATCCATCCATCATTATTCTGCTTAATCTGGGGTTGGGTCACAAGGACCAGAGCTTAAGCAGGGAGACCCAGGCTTCCCTCTCCCCAGACTCTTGGACCTGACCCGGAAAGGACACTCTGTCCTTATACCATGGTCTTGAATTTGGAGGTGCTGATTTTTATCTAGGCCGCTTCACACAGGTATCTGCAGAAAGCAGACACCTGATTCTAAGGTTAACAAAACGGATCTATTATCACTTGACTGCTCCTACAAACTCCAGGGGGCTGAGAGCGGGCCTGGAATCAAACCCAGCACCTCAGGGTTGAATTGTTGGGTGAAAAACACTCAAGGCGCATCTGGTGTGAAATGAAAACACACCTCATACTCTGTGGACCTATTTCACTTCGAAAACCCTAGAGGAGCTTGTTACAGTGTGTCATGGCATCATTGATGTTTTAAATGATAAATTTAATGGAAGGTAAACTGGAAATGTGTTAAAAAGTAAAATACGGGTTGCATATGGACAAAAAAATCAGATTCGGGTCCCATTTGTCTGTTCTGTGACTATGTAGCCTAAAAGTAGTTGGTATTAAATTAACTATTTTACTTTGGAGCTTCTATTTCTCATCTTATTTCCCTTTATGTTTTCTAAACTATACAGTTTTTCTTTCAAGTCTTTCTTTTTGTGCTGCTACATTTACCCTCCCCGTTTCTGTCCACACTTAGGCTCTGCTGGTCCGAGCTCTCCTGGAATATGCCCAGAGCTCCCAGATTTCCGTGCAGTACGGCCTGGCTCTGGTAGTCGGGATCTTCCTCATGGAGCTGATGCGCTCCTGGTCTCTGGCGCTCATGTGGGCTGTAAACTACCGCACCGCTGCGCGCCTCCGTGGGGCAGCACTCACGTTTGCTTTCCAGAAGATCCTCCGCCTGCGCAACACTAAAGACATCACCCCAGGCGAGGTAGGTGGCATTTGTGGGAATAGAGTCACATCTTGATGGTTGAGATGGTTGACCAGTACACCAATCCTGATCATTTACTTACCAGTCTCACATTTTTAGAGAAATATTGACTGAAATTAGTCACACAACTTAAATCAATAAACACAAGGAATTGTCTTTGCTTTCCCTGCCCAGCTGATCAATATCTGCTCCAGTGATGGCCAGCGGCTGTATGAAGCGGTGTCAGTGGGCTGTCTGCTGGCTGGAGGGCCCTTGGTGGGAATACTAGGCCTTTCTTACACTACATACTTCCTGGGCCCCACAGCTCTGCTGGGATCAGCCATTTTCATTGTCTTCTACCCAACTATGGTATGATTTCTTGTTCAGACATTGTGTGTCAGTCACCGTCTATCAGAGTCCCTTACAAAAATCATGTTTTGTGTTAAACTTCAAACTTCATGGAATACAATGGTGTTCTATTTGATAGAGTGACAAAGTAGTAATTTATAGACTACTTTGTGTTGATCTGTCACATAAAATTCCTGTGAATTATATTTAAATTTCTACTTGTAATGTGAGAAAATGTTAAACAGTTCAAGGGAAACAAAGAGAAAATTTCAAAAGACTGAAAAAAACAAACTCTGCTGCTGACTATATCTTTTCTGCAATAGTTTCTACAGACTTTTCAAGAACCCCACCAGCACTCTTAATAGCATCATAACTATGTGACCATAAATCTCCCATCACCTTTTGAGCTGTTAATGTCAAATTACACCAATTACACCTCAGGCACAGCCAAAGACTTCGGTGTTCATGTGAAGGGCGTTTATCACTCTGGTATCCCAGAGAGGCCCCACAGCTCAGCTAATACAAGTATGCCTGCTTTCATTTCCTCTCTTGCCACTTATTCTGTCATCGTTTTTTTTTTCCCCCCCATTGCCGTCTGGACAGATGCTCGCATCGAGGCTGACAGCGTATTTCCGCAGGAAGTGCGTGGCGGTCACTGACCGCCGAGTGAGGCTCATGAACGAGATCCTGGGCTGCATAAAGTTCATCAAGATGTACTGCTGGGAAGACGCGTTCTCGCAGAACGTTCACAGTGAGTGCCCGTTGACTTCCTGCATGACTCAGCGTTTACATGCAAGGGCCTGTTTCCTGTTTTTTGTGCTTCCCTGAAGAATCCAGAGCTGCTTTGTTCTTCTGTGGGTTTCTCTTCACTTTATTTTTAATATTAGTCACCTGCAAATGACAGGAAATTTCTCCATCACCCCAAATCCGATTTACTTTAAGTGCTTCTCAGCGTCTTTCTAAGATGTTTTCTACCTCTATGTAGGTGTTTGGAAAATCTGGATTGTTTTTTTTTCACTAACGCACTTCTGTTTTTTCCATAGTTCAGAGCAATTTTAACCCACTCAGGAATTATCCTCTATCTTTGACCAATATGTTTTGCTAAGGAACTCAAAGAGCAGACTAAAACCTCATCATCTAAGAATATTTTTGAACAAAACATGTAATAAACATGTTCTGTACAGCCCATAGATCTATTGTAACCTGTTCAAGGAAGGATACTAGGACACCTTTAAGGACAAAGTGGGGAAAAAATTTTAAAATCGGAAATCGGGTTTGGTCTAAAAAAAAAAAAATCTGAGATTTTATTCTTAAACAATTTTACCCAGTCTTTCTCTCCATGTCGTGGTATGTTTACAGATAAAGATCTTTTCCTCCCTTTTTAATCGTTCTCCAAATTAATCAAATGGGACTCAGTTTTACTGCTGTTCTGTGACCTATTACAGTGATAAATAATTGGTATTCAGTTTAATTACCTATGAGCCTTAAGGGTTACAGACCCATTCCTTTCAATTAGTATCACCATTACATGGATGATCAGGGTTTTTGGCCTGGGTGTGTGACTCATTCTCTACTGCTCACACAGAAATTCATCTAAAGGGAATCCAAACGGGAAATAAGATGTTCTGGGAGGAGTCGGAGGAGGGAATTCTCATATTTCACACACTGTACTGCTGGAGCCTAAGATGCTGAAGCGTTTTGTTCCTGTGTTGGCGCCCAGTGCGCCTGGGTAACAAAGCAGCCAGCGTATGCATTCAGTAGATACAAACATGGAGGAAGGGGTCAGTTTTTGGGCTTCAGGCCCGGAGTGTTATCAAGCCTCAGCAGGTTTTTAAGCTCCTCCAAGAGAGAGGTTCATGTAGTCCCTCTTGGATCTGTTTTTCCATGCATGTTGTGCTGGTTAGTGACTCTCGGGGTGCTGTTGATTAAATGTTCATTGGCGGACCCTTTGGTAGCCCCTATTTTACTTAGTTTTTTTCTCTGTCCTCTTAGTCATCTCTCTTTTTCATGTCTGTTCCACAGAAGTGCGATCAGAAGAGAGGGGGATACTGGAGAGAGCCGGGGTTGTCCAGAGTCTCACAGTGGGAGTGGCTCCTATAGTCGTTGTGATAGCAAGTGTGTGCACTTTCACCCTACATATGGCCTTGGGCTATGACCTCACTGCAGCTGAGGTATTCATACCATAACTGTACATTGTCAGCTTTGCACGTGGTTTGTTTTTTAACTGTTTTTAAACAGCATCTCTGTCAATGCCTGATGAATCCATTCAAATTGCTTTGTTGTGTTGGCTTCATAACTGAGAAAAAGATGTTGCAAGTCACTTTTTTTTCTGTTGTTCATAAGGCTTTCACTGTTGTTGCTGTTTTCAACTCCATGACCTTTGCCCTGAAAGTCACACCTCTGGCTGTGAGATCCCTGTCGGAGGGGGCTGTCGCTGTCAGTAGATTTCAGGTGAGAAAGATAGAAACGTCTAAAGAAAATATACGATGCCTGCGTATGGGGTTTATTATGGTAGACTAACCTTTAATCTAAAAGGAATCAAGCATAACTACTGGAGCACACCAGACAGATCAGAGATAACGTGATGGAGAAGTTTAAATCAGAGTTAAGTTACAGACACAGCTCAGGTGGGAGAATCTGTTGACAAGACAGGATTCTGTTGGTGGATCAAATATGATTTCATTCTCCAACAGAATGCTTATACAGCATTTTATTTAATTCCAGATATAAATTATCTGCTTAAGAATTGCATAAGAAGTGTGGGGGACTTCTGAAGGGGTCTCTAACCTTTTCAAATCAATGTAATGATTCTAATGCAAGCACAGTCGTGTGCCATTTTATACATGTTTTTATCTGCATCCTATTCTGCCAAGCAAACGTTTCCTATCAGATGGACTCTAGAAACTGAAGCGGTGTGCCTGCTCTTGCTGCACTAACCACAGAAGCCTATGGTTTCTGCCGATGTCTTCATTTTGTATTATATCCCTGTGTCACATAGTGTGACACAGGGATGGATTAGGGATTGAGTATTGGTAGAATGACAAATTTCCAATTCTCTATCTGGACCTTACAGGTGTTTCCAGTGATAGAGAAAACATGGATTACTAACTACAAACTACAAATCAGGTCTTTATATGAGAGTGGCGTTGTTAAAAGAAAACCATAAGAATTGCATTTTAAAATGTTGTGGGATATTTTAAAATGTGGAAAGTTTTAAAAGCCTTTTTTGTGGATGAAAATCTAAAATAAACTTAGAATTTTGACATTGTGTGAGAATCAGCAAGTGGCCTCTACCTAGAACAAGTGAAAAGGTGATCCTGTTGCTACAGACCTTTCCACCTGACCCGCATACTGATGCTTTGATATCATGTTTCCCAACACACGGTGAAAGTCACACGTTGGTGAGAGAGGTTTCCCAGAGCCAGCTGGGGTTAAGTAAGCAGACATTTCTGCCAAAGATGCATCAAAGAGTCCAAGCTCCTTTCTAAATTCACTCCAAAGCATGAATTATAAAGTGCTGAAGAGCTTAATGACAGGCCAGACTGTACTTAAAAGCACTAAGCTCTGTAATGCAGTGATCAGTGTGCAAGTCCATCAGTATGTAACAGAAATAATGATAAATCTCATGTGAAAAAACTTTAAGGCAACCATAAAAGTGAAACTGCGATAAATTCTACTTTTGCTTAACCTCACAGAGGCTCTTTATGATGGAGGACAGAGAGATGATTTTAGCCAAAACAGAGGATCCAAACAACACAGTAGAGTTTCTGGACGCCACTCTGGCCTGGGAGAAGGCGAGGCCCCCTGTTAGAAAATCAAATCCGCCTCCCAAGAAGCACAGTGGGATACAGCGAGTGCTGCGCAGGGAGAAACTCAGCCTCTACATTTCCACGGACAACAACAAGGCAAGTCAAGATGCTCCCAATGAGCAAAGTCTCCTCACAAACATGGAGCAGGAGAGCCCGCAAAGCACCATCTCCTCCACCCAGAGCATACGGCCGCCGCTGCACAAGACCCTGCACCGCATTAATCTGCGAGTCAAAACGGTAACTCTACAAATAATCCCAGGGCATTTGTAGATTTTTTCAGCAGCTCAACAAACCCTAATCTAAAGTTTTCTAATTGAAGGGATCCCTGGTTGGAATCTGTGGAAGTGTCGGGAGTGGGAAGAGCTCACTTCTGTCAGCTTTACTTGGACAGGTTTGATTCAGTGGTTTTCTTTAATAAGCACAATAATCCCAGAAAAACCTGGAAATTTATCATTTACTATTTTCTTTGCTTCTATTTTTCTTTTTTTGTACAACAGATGACTCTGGTAGAAGGTAGAGTTGCTGCAAGCGGTGGCTTCGCTTACGTTTCCCAGCATGCCTGGATCCTCAACGACTCTCTAAAGGAGAACATTTTGTTTGGAAATGAGTTTGACTCAGATAGGTAAAAATCTCATTTTAAGTTACAATAAAACAAATCCTAAGATTAAATTTGTACCATTTGAGGGATTTTTTTGCATTTGTTTCCACTACAGATACAATACCGTGCTGGAAGCATGTTGTCTTCTCCCAGATCTCGCTGAGCTCCCATATGGAGATATGACTGAGGTTTGTGTATTTTCTCACTTACAGGGCACCTCGTATTTTATTCACTAAATATCACATGCAGCTTAGTTTGATATTTCTCATGCAGATTGGCGAACAAGGCGCTAACCTGAGTGGTGGGCAGCGGCAGAGGTTGAGCCTGGCTCGTGCTCTCTATAGTGAGAGGCCCGTACTCCTCCTGGACGACCCACTCAGTGCAGTCGATGCCTGCGTGGGATCACACATCTTCAGCAGGGCCATTCGCGGGGCGGCCAAAGGGAAAACGATTCTGTTTGTAACACACCAGCTGCAGGTCAGAACCATCTGTCAACTTGAGTGCATATTTGTAACATAGTACAGTCTTCCATTACACTTAGAGAAAAGTCTGAGATCAATGTCCGTATCCGCTACACAACTGATGTACAGTTTTCCATTTTTAGTTATGTGATTTGGCAGAACAGTGCCAGTCTGAACCTTTATTACTGCAGTTTTTGCCAGAAGTCTCTCTTTCTGGCTGCCAAGCGATGTTTTTTTTTTTCTTCTCCTTCTCCTTCCTGTGGCATTAACTCAAATGATGGTAAATTCAAAGGCTGGACTCCAGGTGAATGACTGGAGTCTGATAGGATTTGACTAATTTTTTGTCTACCCGGTGATCATTTTCAGCAGGCACAGCAGTCGATGTTCGACTGGAACTTTAAATCATTGAATGCATCTTATCAGAATACAAGTAAATTATTGAAGCGTGACACAAAATTGTCTCCATTCATCTTTGATGATGAAATGTTGCCATCTTACTCTATCCTAGTCCTATTTCCATGTGTTTTTATTGCATTCAAGGTAAAAAGTGCCACAATTCAATGCTTTAAGAATCCCTTAAGTAAATATTTATACATGTGGTCATTTAAATACAATAGTAAATCTGTTCATTAATGAATTAATAATTTAGGTAAGTAAAATAATTAAGAATTGCATTAATTCAATTGATAAAATAAAGAAAATTATGGATTAAAATGAGCTTTTATCATAAGTTAAATGTATATAAAATTAATCAACTATCTAATGTTTAACTGTTCTGTATTTCTGTGTTGCATCACATTATAAATTATTTTAAAATTTAGCGTCAACTTTCAAAGTCAGTGGACTGAGCTAAGCCTGCTACAGTCTATAGTTGTGTTGCTATGCAGGTTAAGGAACCATTTTTCTGTTTCATAAAACTTAATGACAGTTTAAATAAAATCTGAAGGGATTGATTTTGAAGGTAAATTGATTTTGAATCTGAAGGGAATAACTTTAAAAAATACAAAATTTAGCCCAAATGAATCAAATTTTAATTATTGTTTCATCATTTCACTAACTTTCTATTTATGTGCACAAACATGTATTAAATAACTCTAGATTTTAGTTTATTTATTTATATTTGATTACTTTATTAATAAAATGTATGTATTTTGTTTATTTTACAGCATTTACTTACTTATTATGGCTGCCAAATTCTTCAAGTGTTCGCACATACATTTTGCAGCAATCCTGCAGAATAAAACTAAGCAGCACATTTAGAAGAAAGAATTTAATTAATACAGGAAACAAAAACAATCAGTGACAAAACAACTGATCAGTTTTGGCCTTATGTGACGTCGTCAGTCGTATGCGTGCGGGAAAGTTTGTTTTTCGATGAGCAGATTTTGTCTTGATTAAATATCGACTTGTGACAAAACAGCAAGAGAAATAGAAAAACTGACCATGACATGTTGTTCTTTTTAAGATGAATGGCATCTAAAGTCAGTGCCATTGATTTTATAGAAAAGTCTGGCCTAGTAGCTTTGAAATGTTCTTTTACAACCCGTTTTACCAGTCATACTAAAGCAACCATGAACCATTAGAATTTAAGTCTTCCTGTTTTATGACTGATTTACATGTCTCTAAACAGCTGCAGCCCTTTTACCTTTTTATTTGTTTCTTTCTCAGTATCTACCCGAGTGTGATGATGTCATCCTGATGAAGGACGGGCAAATTGTTGAGCATGGCAACCATGCACAGCTAATGAGTAAAGAGCGTGACTACGCTACCTTATTCAACAGCATGCAACAGGAGGTGAGGCCAGGACCACGCACGCGACAAAGCCTGCTCCTTTGAATAAAGGATCTCTGCTCCTCGATGCACATCAATACAGAACATTACAAGCTGAATAATGCATGAGTACAGATAGTCGGGCCCAATAGCAGAGACATTTTTATGTATATAAGGTCTTTTATTATTTATGTTGAATCGTTTCACTGGTGAGCTGTAAAAAGGCCGTGTCACTTATATCTCTGTTTAAATTCAGGGTATGCCACAAAGCTGATTTGTTTCTTGTTTTTTTTTTTTGGGAGGGCTCAAATCTGAGCTTTCATTTTCATATTTGTCTTTCAGAATGTTGTGAAGGAGAATTTAAAGAATAAACGGTGGAAGGAAGCTGTGAAAACAGCTGACAGCGCTGGTGAAGTTGCCAAGGTTGAGCCAAAGGTGGAAAGCAAGAGCGGAGGTGAAAGACGCTGTCTATTCCTGTTACATGTGAGGTTAAAGCTGAATGTTGATATGTATTAAATAATTCTTTGATATTTGGTCTTTTGTTTCAGAGCGCCTGATGAAAGCAGAAGAAAAAGGCTCTGGTGCAGTCGCCTGGTCGGTTTATGGAGCATATATTAAAGCTGCAGGTGGACCACTGGTCTTCGTCATCAACATCATCTTCTTCCTTTCCACAACCGGCAGCATAGCCTTTAGCAACTGGTGGCTGAGCCACTGGATCAGACAGGGCAGCGGGGTAAGTTAGGAGGCTGTTTTTTATAAAACAAAAATTTAGTTTAATATGCCATTTATGTTATAATTTATTTCCTCATCAACAATAAATTTGATGAGGAAATAAATTTGAATGAGTGTTTTGGCTCATTCATGCATGTTTGAGTAATCCTTGAATTTTGGGACATTTTAATGCTCATACAAAGCGACATCGATTCAGTCCCCAGGCAAGCTCCAAATAATGTCAGTTTGTTTATATTTTTAACAGCATTGATTAAAATTTATCAAGACAATTCTTGTCATAATAACACATTTTCATAATAAATGATAAATGAATTGGTTAATTGATTTCACTGCATTTATCCATGGGTATTGCAGTAAAAGGAGCTGAATAAAAATGTAGCCCACACTTTTTAGATTGCAATGCTATGTCACAAAAACCACATTAAAATACATTGAAGTTTGTGTTTGTATTATAGCAAATGTTTAACCAGAGGTATTAACCTGCAACTCTCTTTGACGAGCCAATCACACACACAGGTGTGCTTGAGAAGGGAGGCATCTAAAAATTTCAGTTTAGTTCCTCTGTAGGACTGGATTTGGCCTCTGTTGGTGTAGAGGGTGGGAATACTTTTGCAGAGGGATTGCAGACACATCTCTTTAGTGTGTGTTTGGCTCCCAGAGGAAAACTAACTACTCTGCTTCAGTGAGTTGTGGCAACAGGCTGAGAATTAATCTGAATGTGCGTGATTAAAAAAGTAACGGCACCTCAGTAAACTTAATTAAAAACAAGCACGAGCAGTTGAGAAACAGATGTGCAGCAAAGCAAGGAGTCGACGCCGTGGAAGGGATGTGCTTCAAATAGTAAATGTCACCAGGCCGGCTGGATTTGATGTACTTTTTAGAAAGCCAAACTGTGCTTTTCTCAATTTCATTAGGGAGCCAAACGGGGAATTTTTCTTTTTTCTTTCTGTGTTTGTAATTTGTTGCTCCATCTGCCCTCAGAACACATCATTAATCTCTGCAAATGAAACGATGGAGAGCAACAGCATGAGGCTCAACCCCCATATTCAGTATTACTCCACTGTTTATGTCGTCTCCATGGGAGCAGCGTTATTTCTGAAGACTGTGAGGGGGTTGGTGTTTGTCAAGGTAAGCATCTTTAAATCATTCTCTTTCTTTTTGAACACTGGAGATGAACTTTAATTTAAAATCTTCACGTGATTAGTGTTTTACAGTTTTATGCTCCTCTATAATTGTGATTTTTTCATGCTCGCATGGGTGCAGCACCATAATGGAAAGTAGCTGCAGGCCAAATCCATTTAGCATTTGTCCACTGCGGCTTTTCACAGCTTTGTGAAGGCGGTGCGTGTCTGTCTGGGATTGAATTAAAAAACAGAAATCAACAAAAGAGTTTGTGCTTATGTCAGTGCCCCCCTCGGGTGCGTGTCCGCTTTTTCACGCTAACCCATCCTGACACAACATCGTGGAGGTTACTCCCCCCCACGTTAATGCGTGCCACTTGAAATTGCTAATTTTTCAAAGATGGATGATCTTTTTTTACCTCTAGCTGCGATGAGATCTTTCTGAGTGTTAAATATTCCATTAATAGAATTAATTTGTTCTTTGCTGCCACATGTAATTTCTGTCCAATCGGTGAAATGTCTTTTGCGAATTGGGTCACAACCTTTATATAGGACTCCCAGAAAGTCATTATAAATTGGGATTTGACAGCTGAAGGAAAACAGCCACCCAGCTCCTCACACATGCTCAGCATATGGACTGCTGGTGTTGGTAACATGTGGCTGCAGCTGGATTGAGCGACTTGATCGCTGAGTGATTTCTCCCCCCAACCTATGATTGCTGCCGTCTGCTTGTTCAAGTTGTTTGTTTACACGTCAGGTCTCATGTTCAAACATGACTTCTCGTCTGCGTTGACAGTGTACCATGAAGGCCGCCTCTGCTCTCCATGACAAGCTGTTCCACAGGCTCCTTCTCAGCCCGATGCGGTTCTTCGACACGACGCCTCTGGGTCGCATCCTGACCCGCTTCTCCAGGGACATGGACGAGGGTGAGGCTTGATTTACCTTGACTGAGAACCTCTCCCCTAGGAGGG
This sequence comes from Poeciliopsis prolifica, assembly GCF_027474105.1. Taxonomy (NCBI): domain Eukaryota; kingdom Metazoa; phylum Chordata; class Actinopteri; order Cyprinodontiformes; family Poeciliidae; genus Poeciliopsis; species Poeciliopsis prolifica. The sequence continues at coordinate 581,068 of NW_026562381.1, forward strand.
CTCTCAGTCAGTGAAGTCACCGTGGTTGACAAGGTGTAGTGCAGAGAAATTGTGTGATTTGGCAGTGTGTTTCCCTTGCGAGTTGCTCTCTGTTATCCACTCCACTTGTCTTTTCTTTGTGCTTCAAGTTTTTTTGTTTGCATTTTTGGCTTTTGTTCAAAACCTGCAACGTTCTTTTACTTTTTTTATTGAAAAGGTTTATATATAAAAGCATTTGAGCTTCATGTAAAATTCAGTAAAAGTGCAAATGCAAACCTTTTAACACTGGAACTCCAAAGGCATCTTTTAGTAAAAAATATTTGGAAATTCTAACTTTTTTAGTCTTAGTCAAGTTGCCTGATCATTGCCAACAACTTTTTCACCCACATTAAACATCAGTATACTTAAACGTGCAGATTAAGGCACTGCAGAGCAAATGCGTTTGATGAAATGGTCAACATCAGTCAGTCCTCTACTGCAAAAAGCAGGACTTTTGTCAGCATGCAAGTCTTGAACTTGACAAATTGCCAAAGGAGCAAAGACATCAGCAATCTGTTGATACCCATTGACCTGGGACAAATATGGCATTTGATTCAGAGAAGAAACGAGGCCTTCAAAGTCTGAGATGAACATTTGGTCATTTCTGAGCAAAATGAAGTTGGAAATCTAGAAGAAAACTCCAAAATATTCGTCTCAGACTCTGTAACCCTCAGCTGACATGTTAAATATTGAAGTTCATTCTCCAAAAAGATTGTAAATGCCATGTTTGGCCATTATAGAACCCAAAAGATTAGGACAAACCCCTCATATCATCAGTCAAGCACGGTGGTGGTGGCTCGCCAGATTATCGTTTGACTCTATTCGCTAGAGTCAAACGTAAGACTGTCTGACTTGTAAGCAGAATGACTGGAAAAGAAAACAACAAGTGTTACAATGGTCCTATTAAAGTTCACACCTCAGCAAAAACAAATAGTGTGGTGGTCATTTAAGATGAAACTGCATCAGCAATGTCCACATGATTTAATCAACTGAAGCGATGGTAAAAGGGAAAAAATGGCGGCAAAATTATTCTACAACAATCTGACGACTACTGCCATGAAGGAAACAATAACTTTACCGAAGCAGCTACTGTTGCTGCTTAAATTGATTCTAAACGCTTTTCAGTTAAATTAAATGAATGTGTTTATACTAAATGGCACATAAGAAAGCACAAAGTAATTTTCAAGAGACCTATAACTGCCTGAAAAGGTTTTAATAGTTCATATAAACACAAATCATCCATTATTTAACAGAGGAGCTTTTCTTTTCCCATGACTTAAATTTGATAATCCTACACTACTACTGTAGTTGGTCAAAGTGCCTCAAAACATGTCCATGACTAAGAACCAAACTGGTCTTCAGTTGTACAGACTGCCTCTAAACATCTGGCACCACACCGGGGCTCTGATGTGGTTTCTTTCTCATCTTCACAGTGGATGTGCGTCTGACCATGCAAGCCGAAATGCTGCTGCAGAACCTGACTCTGGTGCTGTTTTGCCTGGGGATGGTGGGCATGGTCTTCCCCTGGTTCTTGATCTCCATCTTACCCCTGGGTGCCTTCCTCTATGTCATCAATCGTATCTCCAGGTCAGACTCTCCTCTCTCCAGTTCTTGGAAAGGTTGTCTGGGAATTTTCCTCACTGACAGCTGAGCGATTTTTTTTTATTTTTATTCCTTATGAAGCTCATGGCTGTGAGGGACAAACAAACATTTAAAACTCAAAAAAAAAATTCCATAACTGAGAGTTAAATGTTTTATCTTTCAGATTCCATCAACCACAGTTTATTTGTATTAGAATTTAATGTGGTGGACCACATAAAAGTAGTGCATAATTGTGGAGTATTTATTTTATTTTATCTTTACAAAATAAAGCTTAAAACCTGAGGCAGCTTTCCTCTTCTTAATGCTGAAAAGCATGATGCTGCCACCACTTTTTGTGATATGTAGTGTTCAGTTTCAGCAGCTTTATTTAGTGAGACTGAATTTTTGAAGGCAGTACTTTATTGCGACTTAGTGTGCAATTAATAAATAAAGCTCTTTCATTGTTGTAAAATTTAGCAAATACTATTTTTCCTTCTAAATGTCTTATAAGAAGTGAAGTTTGTTCAGACTTAACTTCAAATGGTGAAAAATAATGTGTGTCTTTTTATTCTGTGTATGTAAACTTCTGGCTTCAGCTGCCAAAATGAAAACTACTATAAGGCATTGCATTTTCTCTTCTGTCCATATGTTTCATTTAATACCTGAATTTCAGTATTTCTTTAATCAAGTCTGACTCCAGCTGGCCACTTCAGAAATCACTTTAATTAAAAACATCTTCATTTGGAGACATTTAATTGGTGTAAAATGCAAGAGGAATTAAATATAAGCTGTAATAAACAGCAGACTTAAGCTGACTCGTAGTGGTTTATAGAAAGTAGCGATGACCCTCGGCATCGTTGTTTGAAATGGACCATCTTACAAAGTTGCCACATCCCAGGCAGGATATAGATTGCTGTTACGTAAAAGTGAATCTTCCATTGAAATTACCCACTTTTAAAAATGCTTTATTTCTGGGATTTCTGAAGTTAAACTGCCCAGGGCATAAACAAGTTTGTGTGCGTGGCAGCCTGGAAGGGAACATGTGTCATGTTCTTTCCTCGTCTCCTCAGCAGCTTTTAGGAGGAAGCCAAAGGATTCATGAGAGACTTATAATTCCCAAACTCTCCTTTTCTGTCTTGGCAGCCAAAAGTAGACAGAACTCTACCTTTCTCAGTAAACCTCTTCTCCTCGCACTTCTGCGTCAAAAACTCTCGTCTACAAAGAGTGTGCCTCACCGCTGCGCGCTTTGCAATCGTCAGTGTTGAGAAAGAACCAATCAGGAAAACAAATGCTGTGTTGTGGGGTGCATCACGTCTCATCATAACCTGTCTGCTGCACCATCATTCAAGCTTAAGCATTTTCCTCTCCTTTATTCACCAATTTTCCTTCGCTTCCCTCCTCAGCTGTATTTCTGTGTTAATATGACAACGTGCCTTTTGGGGTTTTAGAAAACTTCCCATATCAGGTCAATTGAAATTAATCATGCATTAGTTTTTAAAGTGGTTTGACTCACCGTCGCAAAGCTTCATGTTTCATTCAGGTTTCAAGCTTCCCTCTGCACTTTGGTTTCCATGATTCACCCTTCATATTATTTAGGGTATTTTCAACCCTTTTCACATTCCCACTATAAATTTTATTGGGTTTTAGTGGAGGACCTTATTTGTCCTCCACTAAAACCACAGGATAGAACCACACAAAGAAGTAAATATTTACAAACACCGAATAAAAAGATTTTTTTTTTCTCACTGTCTGAATTTAAATCAAACCAAGCATTTCTTGTTTAAGATAAGTTATTTCTATTTCTAAGTTAATTATTTCTATTCGCTAAATGCAAGAAAACCTGTATTTTTTGTAGCTGTACTTCAATTCAGAAGTTTACAGAGTTGGTCTGTATCGGGGATAATTGTCTTTTAGACTGTTTGACTTGGAACAATCCCTCTAGCTGTTCTTTCTTCAGTCAGCACTGGGAGAAATGATATTCAAAGTTGATGGAAAGATGAATGGAAGTAAATATTGGGGACATCGTAGAAAAAAACATGCTACACAAAAATTATTCTGGATCAGAAGTTCACTTTTCAGCTGGACAATAAACCTTAAACATCCAGCCAGAACAACAGTGGAATCGTTTAGATCAAAGCATATTTATGTTTTAAAATGGCCTAGCCCAAGTCCATAGAGAATCTATGCTAAAACCTGGATATCAATTCTTATAAACACTCCAACTAATGTATCGGAGACAAAGAAGTATGGCGAACAGTTTCCTCTAACAGATTATTTCCTGGCAAAAAACCTCTCAAAATTCAATGACGCTCTATTTTCTTTTAGCTGTTTGTGTGCCTCTTTGTTTTAGTTTATCACTTAAAATGCAAATAGATTAAAACTTTAAACTTTCCCAAACTTGAATGTAATTTAATTATTTACACATTAATCAGATATTTTTCCTCCAAGCGATACCAGCGGTTCTGGTGTGTTTTCGGACCTGATGATGATTGAAGTGAATGTCCATGGGAATTCAGGGAAACAAATCCAAGCAGAATAATGATTTCATGCTCCTCTGGAGTTTTAATCAGCGTGATTTCAGCTACATGCTTTACCAAAAATGATTAGTTTATTACAAGTTGAAATTAAAACAGCGTCCTTGTCTGCTCTCAGGGTTTTCATTCGCGAGCTGAAGCGCCTGGAGAACATCAGCCAGTCACCGTTCACCTCTCATATAACCAGCAGTCTGCAGGGACTTTCCACCATACATGCGTATGGAAGAGGGCACAGCTTTCTCGACAGGTGAAGTCAAGGCTATTTGTTCTCGACAGACGTCATTAAACTTTAACTTCACATTATCTCCTCTTGTAGTTTCTCTCTTTGCTCTTCTCCCTATAAATTTATTAAACCGCATGCTAGAAGTTTTGCCCTCAGCAAGCACTGCAGTGCAGAGCCATGCTTGCTGAAATAGATTTACAATCAGTGTCTTTTTTTTTTCTCTCTCTCTCTCTCTACAGATACCAGGAGCTGCTGGACACCAACCAGGCCACCAACTACCTCTTTAGCTGTGCTATGCGCTGGCTGGCTGTTCGCCTGGACCTCATCAGCATCTCCCTTATCACTGCTGTTGCACTTCTGATTGTCTTCATGCAGAGTCAGATACCTCCAGCCTGCGCAGGCCTGGCTATCTCATATGCAGTGCAGGTCAGTGAACAAATATGGAGAAATATAAGCCTCAAATATGTCTACCGTGCCTTGCAAAACCATCTGTTAAATGACAAAGTTTTTTACATTTTGTCACTTTTGTGACCACAAACTTTAAATTAATCTTTTTTTTGGTAAGAAGGAAAATCATAAATGTTTTCTGGACACTTTACATATAAAAACTGTAAGTGTGTTGTGCATTTGTATTCACTCACTCAAGTGTAAAGTGTTGATATCCAATTCATTATAAATTGCATTCAGAAGTAATGTGGCCTACAGTTGGGATGTCTGGGCGTCCCTAAAATGTCTTAAATTTATTTTTTTTAAATGTAATTTGGCATTAAATTTGTTAATCTCAAGTCTGAAGTTTTGTCATGGAAGAACTATTTAATCTAGTATATTCTATGGAGCTTGCATTTCTTTTCTTGAAGGGCTTTTCTGCTTTTCTGGTTTGAGTGTGAATTTTGCAGCATTTTATCACATGTTCTAATCAACACGATCAGTGCAGATAATTGAGATCAATTAGCGAGGCTGTGAAGGAGGTATCACCATCATCTCTGCTTATGATGCCTAAACAGGCAGTGCTTTAAGGTAATTGGTGTGACAGCGATAATTATTAACCTTTTAACTCTCTGTTTGTGATTCACCTCCAGCTGACCGGCCTTTTCCAGTTCACTGTGCGGCTGCTCTCCGAGACCGAAGCTCGCTTCACATCCGTTGAAAGGATAAATCATTATATAAAGGTAAAGGAGTGTTAGTCTATAAGATCACAGCAGGTAGGGCTGGGCGATGTGGCTTAAAAATAGAATCCCTTTTTTTCATATCAGATCTGATTTCCAGTTTACTTTTTTTTATTTGCTTGATTTCTTTTATAAAAATATTTTCAAAAAATGGCTTTTATTTCAACCATCCATTCTGTAAGTTCTACTACAGAACTTATATGGCCAATCTACACAAATTTTTGCTTCGTGACAAGAATTTAATCATAATATTAGCAAAAATTTCACTGGAAAAACAACTTAGAAGCTTTTTAATTATAAAAAATGCTTCTAGAGTTATCAGAATCTGTTGTTTTTAAGTCTTGGTGCTGATAATAATAACAATAATATAATAGTTTTATGCTAATATTTTAAAATATGAAAATGGGCATCTATAAAACTTATACCAAAGTATAACTCAACATTTCACACTTAAATGTTTTATTTTCCATGTTGGATTTCTCATAAAATAATTTTATTCTCAAATATTACGACTTCAGTCTTGTACTATTATGACTATAGCCTTGTAATAATAAATAAAATAAAAAATAAAATCTTAGCCTGGCTCTAAGACTTTGTCGCAGAGTTGAGCTGAATTCAAAGTCCAAATGAACTGACATGACTCTGAACTATGGACAAAGGAGTGCATTGGTAAAAAAAAAAAAAAAAAATCCACATTTTCCAAAAATTATATCTTCAGAAACCAAAAACTTGATTAATCGATGAAATCGATTTATCGCCCAGCCCTGACAGCAGGTAACCAGAATGAAGTAGCAGATTTCATCAGGGCAGCTGCTGAGTTTTGCTCATGTTTTTGTGTTGTGTGCATGTGAGCTCTACACACTCCATAGCACATGACAGAGCTTGTCACGCAAACCACAACTTCTTCCCCTTTAGTGCAAAGAGGGGGAAAAAAGCTTACAGAGCAAAAATCAGTACAGATCAGTGGGGGGGCCCCGCTCCTCTTCAGGAACTCAGTGATTCATAGCAGATACCATCGCCTCTCCTTATCTCAGAGTCTTGACAGTGAGGCGCCCAGACAGAGTCCTGAGGCAGCTGCTCCTGCCCCCTCCTGGCCTCAGCAGGGGAAGATCAGCTTCCAGGATGTGGACATGCGCTATCGGGATCATCTGCCACTGGTGCTTAAGAACCTATCTTTTACCATTCTCCCCGAAGAGACCGTCGGCATCGTAGGCCGCACAGGATCAGGTACAGCTGACCCCTTCTCTGTTCCTCAGCCAGCAGCGTTTCCAGCTCACATTTAAGTCTCTGTTTCAACATGTCCACATTTGTCGGCACAGCATCTTTTTTCGTGTGTGTTTGTAGGGAAGTCCTCTCTGGCTGTGGCTTTGTTCAGGCTTGTGGAGCTCAGCGCAGGCTCTATAGTCATTGACGGGATCGATATTGCACAAATTGGCCTGGATGACCTACGGAGCAAGCTGGCCATCATTCCCCAGGAGCCAGTGCTGTTTATAGGGACCGTCAGGTAACCCAGTCACTATTACTTTATCACCAGTAGCTGGGACTCTGTGATGTAAAATTAATTTTGAACAAAAATACCTTACAAAAAACAATTACTTCTAATTAGGTCTGAAGCGACGAATCAGATTAATTGTGAATTGAATTAATAGTTAATTAATTTAGTAATCGATTAATTCTTAACTGGCGCATACAGACTAAAAAAAATGTCAGTTGCTGAAGGAACAATATCCTCAGAGCTATAATTAAACCAAAAATGTACAAAAATATATACCTTCTGGTAAAAAAGAAAAAGAAAAAACTTTGTTTGTAAGTGCATTTTACCCACAACTCCTCAGGTGGCTATCAAATAATTATTCGGTTCATCCAAAATTAATCTACAGATTATCCCTAAACTGTATTAATTTTAAGTCAAACAGAAAGGCAGAGCTTTTCACATGTTGCCCATAACTTTTAATGAAATGTCATTTTCCATGCTCATCTTTCTGATTGGCTGCTAGTCAAAATGATCAAACTACTTTGCTTCTCAGGCTAGTTTTTGTGTTGTTTGCATGTGAGCTGTATAACAAGCACAAAATAGAAAAGTTTCTGACAGGAAAAGATTGAAGTGGAGGAGAAAACCCTAAAAATTCAAGGCCAACTAGAAAATGAAAGCAGTATTTATTCTAGATGAATGCAGTAATTATTGAATATTGAATAAAAGTCAGAGAAAAAAGCATTTTTTGCAAACTTTTTGGAATTGTTTTCGGAATTGTCTGTGCTCCAGTACATTACATTTTAATGATTGCATCATCTCAGCAGGCCATTAAGTGCTGCAGAGAGTCACCATTAGTTAAAGCAGTGCTTCTCAATTATTTTCCGTTACGCCCCCCTAGCAAGAAGAAAACTATTCGCGCCCCCCATTCCCCACTGTGACTATCCATCTCTGCATAACATTTTTTCCTTATTAACATTTTTTTCGCTGAAAAAACTCTAGCGGCTTACCGGCGTGATTGGGATGTAACGTATTTAAGTGACGCGCTAATTTATTTGGCTTCATGCTGTCCGCTGCGAGCATTTTTAGACACAGCAAACACAGCGGTCTTTCCTCTTCTCCAACTGTAGTCACAGTGAAGCCAAGCGCTAAATACGCTTCGTCGTATTTCCTCTTCTTAGCTTTCGGTTGACTTTCTGTTGTCTCATTATCTTTGTCTCTCTCCGCTTTTCTTTTCATCCCTGTGAAAAACTTTTTCATGTTGGGGGTTGTTGAATAACGGAGGCCATAGACAGAACGCAGTCGGAGCTTTTTGTTGACTTAACACTGCTAACCAAGGCAAACCTGTTGTCTTGTAAGTCGTAAAATGTTGCACTGTCGCAAACGTGACAGAAGTAACAATGAGAGCGCCACTGCCGCCTACTGTGCGCAATTACACTTTATACTAGTACGGCCAAAAAAAAGACTGTTCCCCAGGATCACACGCCCCCCCAGGTATCGCACCGCGCCCCCCAAAGGGGGCCCGCCCCACTATTTGAGAAGCACTGAGTTAAAGTCAGGTGTGGCAGCAGGGAAGCAACTAAAACATGCAGGACATTTTTGAGGAACTAATTTATTTATTTATTTATTTTAATTTACCTTGAAGTCAAAACAAACAGAAATAAATGCTTGACATATTTTACTCTAAATCTAATGAAACCATTTATAAAGTATGTGTCTCACGTCCCAATTTAATTTACTGAAATAAATTAAATTTTAAAAGTTATTCTAATTTATTGAGAAGCACCTCAATATGCAGAATATAAACATGATTGATCATTTGTAATACTCGCAGAGTCTGACCTTTAAGCTGAAAACTGGTTAAAACGGCAGTGCAAGGAAAGAGAAACGCAAGAACAGAAACCTGCAGCGTGTTTGTTGGATGTTTCTGGATGAGTAAACATTTGGGAGGGCAGGTGGGATGAGTAAAAACTATTTCAGGTAATGGCAGACATAAGATCTGCCTGCTGCTGTTTATAGGCCTCCTAACACTTCTGAATTTACAGCCTGTGAATAATTACTCTGTAAAATGTATGTCAGCAGTAACTTGGAAAAATATTCATTAAAATTGGTGCAAAGGGAATCCAATTAAGCTGCAAACCTGGGTGGAGATTCATGTCACTTAAAAATGCATTCGCAAACAGGAAGCAATAAACTTTGTTCTCCTTTATATACAAAATACAGGATCATTATTATGCGTAAACATCTTTCTATTTAGTTATGTCAATTTCAGATGCTAAAAGGCCTTTTGAATGAATTTGTTGCATTAATGTGAAGTTTTTTTCATCTTTGATATGATTTTTCTCCTCCCAGGAGCAATTTAGACCCGTGGGATCAATTCTCTGATTTGGAGATCTGGGACGCTCTTGAGAAAACCCACATTAAAGAAATGGTAAGTTATTTGATCAACAGGTTGTAGATTGCATGCAAAGCCTGTCCTCACAGTTTGGTTCCTGTGACCCTCCACAGGTCTGCCAGCTGCCTCATTCCCTCCACTCGGAGGTGACGGAGAATGGAGAGAACTTCTCGGTGGGAGAACGGCAGCTCCTCTGTGTAGCCAGGGCCCTCCTGAGGAACAGCAAGGTGCCAATTGCGTTGTCCTGCCATCTTTTATTTACATCCTCAGCTTTTCTCTGGATGAGCAATGATCTCCTCAGTTTCAATTAATGGGAAAATAAGAGCCTCCTTTCATCTAGTTTTCAATGGGATACCAGTGCCACCTAGTGTTGGCCACCTTAATTGCATCATTAACTATGTATGAAGGCACAGGTAACTGCTTAAAGCTGAACTTTTCATTGTTTCTCTCTCCGAAACTGTTTTTAGATTCTCATTCTGGACGAGGCTACGGCGGCCATCGACACGGAGACTGATCGTCTGATCCAGGAGACGATTCGCACTGCGTTCAACCGCTGCACAACTCTCATCATCGCACATCGACTCAACACAGTGATGAGCTGCAGCAGGGTCATGGTCCTGGACAACGGCCAGGTGGGTAGAAAAGCGAAGCACATTTACAAACTGAAGCAGCACTTTGACTTAGAAAGAAAGTTGTTTCTTTTTCTGCTTGAAAACAACCTGAGAAGCGTTTAGAGAACATGAAATGTCCAAATGTGATTACTGGTTTATTGAGAACATAATTTTTGGTACAAAGTGGAATATATTTTTGATATTTTACTATTTCTAAATGGCTTTTAATGATTAACTAGACAAAACTTTCACAGAAACATAAAGAACTGATTTAGACTGTGTATTTGCAAAAAATTATTTGGGAGTTTAGTCACTATTTAAAGAGGAGCAGCAAAAATAAATGAGGCGATTAGCTGAGCTTTCCAACAATCCATGGAGTCATCTAGGCCATGCTACTGTGAAATATCTGCTGCCGTGCCTGGATTTTGAGCTGTTAGCATGTCATGGCAGACTGTCATACAAAAACAGGGTTCAGTCAGAGGCCTTTTCAGATGTGTTGCAACACTTTCTGCTACCAAAGATTCTGCTGCCAGAGTTGTGGATGTTGATGCCACAACCTTAACTGTCTCCACCTTAACTGCATCATTAAGTCATATTATACCTGGATAATATGAGTTACTTTTAATTTCTTAAGTTCTTGTTTATAATATTCATATTGAAGAATAGTCCAAATAATTAAAAGCCCAAATTGTCAGGGATTCCTTTTAGTACTCTGCTTCTTACAAGGTTTCAATGACGTGTCTAGATGTAATTCACTTATATCGAGCGTGCCTTATCTGCTTCCTGCTCACAGATTCTAGAGTTCGACTCACCGGCAGCCTTGCTCGCAAATGAAAACTCAAGATTTCGAGGCATGATAGAGGCGTCAGAAAGCAGCCAAAGCAGATGAAATAAAACACTCTGAAGACGACAGCCGTGATCCTGAAAATATATGCAAATACATAATTTACATGATACACACACACAATCATAATGTGAAGAAAAATAATGGGTTGATATCAGTTCTCTGAATAACACTCAGAGACTCAGGGACTATACTTAAACCTTAAACTTATCAAGTATTGGTATACAAATTAGGATTCAGCTAATTCTAGCTGTTTGTTGCTGTCAAGGCCAAATAATTAACTCAGACAATAGCACTTTATGTTTAATGTGATGCTTCCTGTTTCTTTAGAGGTCAGTTAATCAGTTAAAAAAAAATTGTTTGTTACTCAAACCTCAAAGAGCAGGAATGTACACATTGATCAGAGAAAAACGTAATGTTTCATGTTTCGTATTGTTTGTTTTCCAGGAATGTATTAGTGTGTTTAATATTTAAGACCATGTTTCAACAAAAATCACCTGTTCATTTCCTTCAGGTACTGTTTGCTAAAAGTAGGAACCTTTTTTGGTGTAATTTTAGTTTGTTTTTTTTAGCCTTGTGCTGATAACACTTTCAGGTTTTATGAAGGAGTCAGCCATGTCGGGACGCTTTTTATGACTACTTTCATGTACAGTACTGTGATTTGAACTGAGCTAATGTTTCCAAATGCTGGAGTTTAAAATCTGCACCTTTTTATTGCGTTTGCTGTAGTCTGGAGGGACAGTATGTAATGTTTTCACAAGCCGGAGGATTTTAGACATTTGCCTTACAGTAAAGTACATGCTGAACAATCAAGAGGAGTGCAATAATACTTTTTCAAGATTGCCTTTATACACTTGAGATTGTAATGCTGCAGTAATTTTGTTAAATGTCTGATTTTTATGTTTTTTTTAATAAAATGTTTACTTAAATGAGTGTCCACTGTTTTTTGTTATTGTTTTTTACAGTCCCTGTTTATTATAATCCTGGGTGTAATTTTATGTCTGTACAAATACATTTTATAATATAATGTTAAAAATATCAAAAAAGAGTTCAGTTTCTGATTTAAAATCTTCATTTTTAAACCCCAAATTAATAAGTTAACATTTTTCCTTTTTCAACCAACAGAACCTTTAAATGGTTCTCAGGCCCTCTGGGACAGGAATAGGTGCTAGTAAAGTAATCTGTGCAAAACATGCAACAATACATTTTAAAGCAATCTTTTTAGTTAATCCATTGCCATTGGATTGTTGACTTTACTCAACAATCCATTAATTTCCTTTTTGTTCAAAGCACAAGCCTTAATCAGCACCAGCTGAGAAGAAGCTGTTAAATGAACAGCCACAATAACATTCATCCTTCTCTGATTCTCAATGTCTTGAGCTAGATGCAAAATACTGTGCAGCAGAAAACTAACACTCCATGGCCCAAACACACCATCCTCACAGTGAAACATGCCAGTATGATGCTCTTCAGCAGGAACAGAGACCCTGAAAACTAAAGACATATTGGAGGTTAAAGACTTTAGGGTGGAGATTCAGCTCTGGTTTGAGGACGGGCGTTCGGCATGTGTCAAACATGTTTTCTATTTTTATTTTTTATTAAAGGAGACCATGTATCATTTTCCTTCCCCTTCACAATTATGCACTAAAATACATTGGCTTTCTGTGGTTTTATTGTGATTTTTTTTTTTAAACAAAACTATCCTTTTTTTAAAAAAACAATATAAGGTTGTACCTGTGGGTAAGAAAAGATAAATGGGTGAAGAGCTCATATTCATCTCAATAGGTAACCTACACTCAGAGAAGTTAATGGTCAGACACCACCTTTTAACAAGGAAGATAACTGAAGGAATAAACAAAAACTTCACAGTCTGAGTGCCAGGACAGAGCTAACACTAACAAGAGCAACACGATCAGAAACTTGTAGCAGTCAAGTCAAAAAGTGTAAAATTCTTGTCTTCAGGTGACTGACAAGGGTCTGTTCACATCCTGCTCAGTACTGCTAAACCAAGAAATCCACTTGTTCAGCCTTTGAGATCAACACCAGACAACATGACCTGTCTGACTTGAAGTCCTTTCCTGCTGTAAAAAAACATCCAACATTGTGATTTAAAACATTAGTGGCTTTTGAATAGGTTTGGGAAATGGTCAAAGTCCAGAATTTCCTGAAACTCTTTAACCTCACAGACCATTTCATTCATTGTTTAGTGAACCACCTATTCCTGGCATTGCAAGCAAAAGCAGGAAATGTGAACACAAGTCATGGAGGATTCATTTACATGGTGCATTTAAAACAAATGTTGCTGAACTAAGCTGTGGATATAAGAATAAAATAGAACTGCCTTTATTGTCCTGCAAAGGGGAACTTCTGGTGTTACAGCATTGTCAGGTATAAAGGTCCACAGAAAGTTTGAAACATAATATAAAAAGCATTATCAACAATATCAATGATAATAGCAATAACAATCACATACTGAAAATACTGTGCATTTGTTAGAAATAAAAATATCCAACTTATGATCCACTGGATGATCAATTCAGTCAGATCACTTTTCCAACAATGTTCATAGTATGCATGTGTATTGAATATTAAAAAAGAACTATTTACAGTTTACAATAACGTTCATTAAAGCAGAAATTCAGATGTACAACAATAGCAGAAATGATATTTAAAAATGAGTAAGAACAGTATAGGTCATTGTGCAAATGCCAGCATCGATGTAAAATATATATTGGTTTTGTTGGGAGCAGTAATGGTTGCAGTCTGACAGCTGCTGGGAGGAAGGATCTCCTCTAATACTCCTTTTTGCACTCAGTTAATCACTGAAAAAGCTCTCCAGATCAGCAACAGCTCCATGCATGTTTAAGGAAGAAGATGAGATAAAATACACAGAAGATGATAGAAAAAATATGTTTTAAACAGATTTAAAAAAAATAAAACTCTATAAAACAGGGGCATTTACATGCCCTGCTTGTGTTGTAATCTGCATAAGTTTTATAATTTCCATGCCTTGAAAGCTTTGATACCTGTGTACCTGCCTAGACCTCATGCTTAACATCTGAGATGTTTATTCTCTCTTCTTAAAAATAAATTTTGGATCTCAGCACCAAGCAATAATTTCTGTCAATCCTTTGCATAAAGTCATAAAAAATACATGAAACTCTGTGGTTGTATTTAAGAGGAGTCAATGGCTTTGTAAAGCACTTTATGTAATCTGGCAGCCTCAGCACGTAAGGCTCAAAGAATAAACAAGGTGATAGGAGCCTCTGTATTGCAGGGATCAGTTATTTGATAAAAATCAACACAAGCAAACAGAGCCAGTGAAGCAGAAAATGAATTGGAAAGAGGTACTCTTGCTTTGCTGTGTGTGTTTAAAAGACAAAGTGCAGCACTCTGAAGCTATACTGATGACAGCTAAATATGACATGAAAAAAAATACATTTGACGAAGGTAAAAGTAAGTTTTTGTACTTTCTGAAACTTTACTTCTAATTTACTGCCAAATTTTACACGCAAAAGTCTCTTCTGTGTATTTTATGTGATACACCTCATTTGTATCGTAAGTGAAACTGCTGCAGATGTTCAAGACAAATCAGAAACACAGTGCAGTTTCCAGAGAAACGGCTGTGGTTTTGCTGGGACTGTCCACAGTTTACATCTTGTTAAACATTTCAAGTTTACTCAAAGCTGAAGAGGGTGGAAACAGACCAGAGATATGAGTAGTTGTCACCAAGAAACATCAGCTGTGACTAAATATAAGTCTCTTTGAAATGACCACATTGATTTATAAATATTTAAAGCAAGATAACACAAGAGCGTGAGACTCGGTTTCTTCTGCTACTCTGAATAATCTTCAAACCTTTGCACATCCTTTAGGGGATGTTCCTTATGAAGGATTTTTTTGAGGCCAATCCTTGAACAATTCCCTCTGGCTGTTCCAGGATTTTTAAAAATTATCTTTCAGCAACCTTGGCAAAGTTGCCTGAAGGTCCTCTAAATGTTTCACAGAATACACAAAAGGTAACGTTCTATATGGCTTCTCCACAGTCTAGTAAGGGATAAACGTGGGATTCCCAGTAAGTGGGAATCCCAAAAAAGTGTAAGTGGGCTCTTTAAAGACAACATGTTGCTGTTATAATTTCTGTTCATGTCCTTACAACAGGACATGAATGGTTTACACATTTTACGCAACTGAATTTGCATTTCTTTTTTCAGTTTCCCTCTTTCAGATTTTGGAGTGTGAGCCTCTTTGAGATTGATAGTCAAAAGGTTTAGAGCAATCAGAAATACATTACAGTTAAACCACATAAAAAGATTTTAAATCTTAAATCAAGATAGATCAACATAAAATGGAGTGCAATTATGAAGTGAAAGAAAAACAATTCCTAGTTTTTCAAAGCTTTCTGATATAAGGGTTTTTAGACCCCTTTATTTTGACACTCTAAATAAAATCTTGTGGTGCCTAATTAGTAAATGGAGACTGTTTGTGTGTAATTTACATCAGTTCTGTAAAGGCCTCGAAGATTTGCTTGAGAACTTGAGTGAACAAACATCAACATGAAGACCAAAAAGAAGCAGACAAGGCAGGGAAAAAAATGTTGCAAAAAAGGTTATAAAACAAGATCCCAATTCTTGAACATCAGAACACTAGTCTGGCATCTGAGAATAAAAAAATTGTTGCAAACCTACCAAAATATGACCAGTAAGGAAAGCATCAATCAAAGAAACAGCCAAGAAGTCAATGGTAACTCTGGATCGCCTGCAGACATCCACAAACTGGGTGGAAGAGAATTATAAATCATGCGCTCCACAAATCACTGTGGCTTGTGACAAGCTGGCTACAAATGAGACTTTTGTAGTTCCTGCCTTCAACAACAGCTCTCCTCATACTGTGTTTTTATTGGTAGATTGCATAACCAATAATGATCCTGTCAAAAGACTCTTCTTTCTCCTACAGGATTGCCATGGGGCTCTTGGCCACTTCTCTGATTGCTGTTCTTTTTGCTCAGCCTGTCGGACTATCCTGGGAGCGATGTCTTATCTTGTTGGTTTGCAGTTAAGGTGCTCTTTGCTTTTGCAGATGATGGATTGAGGACTGCTCCGTGATGTGTTCAAAGGAGAAACATATTGTTTAATAATCTGACTCTGCGCAGGGATAAAGTGCTCACAACTCTTAGCTTTCTCTAACAAATCTATACAGTGCCTTCACAGAACACCTACATTTAGAATAGAATTAAATGAAACGCAGATTCACTTTATTTGCTAGTGAGATGTTTTCTGAAGACAAGTGAATGCACTAGATTGTATTTAGGGGCATTGGGGGAAAACTGAATGCACATTTAATTTCCCTTTGGGATTAGTATTTTTTAATTAATCTTTCTCAATTTAATGTCAGATTAATAGTCTACCCAACTACATAAATCTGGAAAAAAAATCATTCCGTGAGACGTAGTTATTTGCAGATCCCTGCTGGAAGTGCCCATTTATGTGCTTTTATTTTGAAGTTGGCGTTTGAACGCATCCCGGAAGCTCGGTAGCTTGTTGTCGCCCGGCGCTCAGGCTGCTGCTGCTGCTGCTGGGGAGGTGGAAAGCCCTGGCTGTGATGCCGCTGGATGATGGCTGCTTTCGGGATCTTAAGTTACGAACACCGGCCTTTAAAGCGGCCCCGCCTCGGCCCTCCAGACGTCTATCCCCAGGATCCAAAACAAAAAGAGGTAAAGACCGCTGCTTTGTGGAATATAGAAGCCCAGGGTCAATGTTTTAGTGGAATAAAATGCCCTAATAGAGCAGCGGAGCTAGCTAGCAGCTGCTAGCCTGTTTAGCAGCCCTGCAGACGCTTCGGGCCTCGCAGTAACAATGAGCTGCAGCAGCTCCTGGTTGGCAGCTTGTTAACCAGCTCTGTCCGGCTTAACTTTGGAAAAACAACCCGCTGCTGTCACGACCAGTCCAGCTGGGCTAGCTCCTCAGCTAACAGATATGCGTATAATCTGCTACATCTCTTCTGTTTCGTGGAACAAAACAAAAAACGTCGGATATTTAAATTCTGCCTGACTTGTTTGTTTGGGTTATTTAACTGGTTGCTACACAATGACGTTAGCTGAACTTGCTAATCTAATCCTTTTAAAATATTCAGAGCATGTTTAAAATAAGTGGTCGAGTTTAATTGATTCTCTGGGACGCTGAGTATCGTGTATTAATCTGACATTAAGCTGATACAATTCAACTCCAAAATACTTCACTAATCCCAAAGGGAATTGGAAATGTAGCAACAGAGTATACAGAAATTGCACCCAAATTAAGAGTAACACTAATTCAACATATATCATATGATAGTAAAAAAAACAAAAACAAAAAAAAAAACATTAAATATATTACTCTGAAGTAAACAAGTACTAACTGATCAGAAATCTGACTTAATACTTAATGATGGCATTAGAGCGACAAAAACATAAAGTTATTTACAGATTGTGGTATTTTAAATGTCAAGATGAAAACAAATCATGTAATTACAGAATAACTGATTCGGACAGAAGGAATTTTTTTCTAAATCAATATTTTAAAATATAAACCTACTAAATTCATACTTCATCGTAGGTGTTGTGGGCATGTTGGAACCCATTTTTCAGTGACAGTACACTGTTTAGTATAACTTCTTAGCCTGCAAATAGTGCAAAAGGTTCTGTATAAATTTATGTTCTAGATTTAGAACATAAAAGGTTTTATGATCTTACGTTTTTAGAACATAAAAGATTGAAACAAACAGTAGCTCTCAAATTAATGTACATTGTAGGTGTGTGTCTGACTCTAGTGTATGTTTATTTTGAATAATTTTGCTTTACTTACCAATGGGTGGAGTGTCCAGAAATTTTACTTAAGTGATACTTTGTGACAATATTTCTCAAGTAAAAGTAAAAAGTATGGTTTAGTAAAATATTCATTAGAGTATTTTTTCCCCCATAAAGTTACTCATGAGTATTCAACTAGTTAGAATTAATCTCTGGTTTTAACTTATACTATTTAAGGTTCTTCATAGAGTTGTTGTCAATGCTGTTGGCTGTGTGAAGAAAGGATCTCCTGTAGCTGCCCGTATTGCAGCAACTTTGAAGAAGCCTCTGATTAAAGACACTTTGTTGTTGTATAACAGTCTCATGTAGAGAATACTCTATAATTTACATGATTTTATGACAAATCCTTCTTTGAATTATAATCTCCAGAGGTCGCACAGTCGTCCACATAACAGAACCGGCTTTCTTTATCGGGTTGCTGAGCCTTTTTAAATCCCTGGCTCTGATGCTGCTATCTCAACAGAAGAGATGACTCTCTCACAACAGATTTGAGATATGTGGCATCCTGCTGCATACTGACATACCGGAGGTGTTCCTCGTTGTAGATGCCGTCACTACAAGAATCCATATGTGCATGTAGACTGAGTTTATGGATCTCTACTTAACAATTTACTGACTTTCTAGTGTTTGTTATTATTGATTTGTGGTTTTGGCAAAACACATCACCTTATTGTTTGGAGTTTAAAGCCTCCCAATAATTCTTCTTGAGCAGCGGTGGTTTTTTGCAGACACACAGCCTGGTTCACCCTCATAAACTGGAAAGTTGAACAAATACATTTGTATTTGTAATATTATATTTTAATAAATGTTATTATATTTTAATAAATGGACCAACTACTTTTTACATAAAGAAAGGTTATCATGAATAGAGAATTCCTTAATAAATGAAACCATAAAACAAAAGCATTTAAGTGCTTGTTTCAGTTTTTAGGCATCTCTCTGTCTTCGATGTGCTTACTTGTTAAAACACTATAGGGAGTGTGCTTCTTGTGTTTATACAAGCAAAATCAAGTTTCATAAATTAAATATTGTGTATATAAAGACATCCAGTTCAGGTTTTATCTGTATTTTAGTTTTTGAGCTTATGGTTGAATGTAATCCACACATTGCAACCTTTAATATCCCTTTAAAGTTGCAATAAAGGGAAACTGAATCAAACAATGACTTCAACAAATGATATCTATAATTTTTCTAACCAAGTGGAGGAAAAGCTCTGCAACTATGAACTAGAATTATCACAATAAATCATAGTTAGAGGAGTTTGCACCTTGCCTAATTTTGCAAATAATATAAGTAATCCAATGTTTTGGTTTGGAGAGCTTTTGTACTGTTGGCAGGTCACATCCTTAAGCTGGACTGCTTTTCTCAAAGAAAAGTTTTAGGTTTTTTTGTCACCAAAAATAAGAAAAGGATCTTGAAATTTCAGTGTCTGTGCATTTACTGTCAATGTAGTGCCATTTATTCTGGACATTTACTTGAATCAGACAATAATCCATTTAATTGTTTCCTGTGGATCAGATTTTTGGAAAAATGTCCCTTTCCTTTTTTCACCATTAAGACTAACAAAATGAGAAGATGGAACATTTCAGTCTGAACCCATCTTTGTGTTAAAATCTTGTTTCTATTAATGGAAAATTCACTTATTCAGGTCACTGTGACCTTCTTCTCCATGTGATTTAACTGTCCTTTCTTCTGCCCTAATCATCCGTCTGTCTGTCTGGTGATCTGACCTGCCAGCCCACAAAACTGTTCTGCGTTTTTCAATTTTAATCAAATTTCCGTGTTAACCACAACCACTCTGAAGGGCTAGTTTGAGCTCTGGTTTTGGAGTTTATAATGAATTATTTTTAGGTAATTGATTGCATGATGAATTAAAATGAGCTCAAAACTCAGAAACAGTATTTCTGTGTTTAGTATTTTTGGAAAGGGAACTTTGTTTACAGGGACATTATAACCCGTTTTATTAATGGTTTTGGTTAGAAGAGTTTTTTTTGTTTCTGTTTTATTTATTCTTTATGGGGTTTTTTTGGGATATTTAAAATATCTTCCAATTCTTAACATTTTAATAACATTTGGAAATGGTCTCAAAATAACGTTTTATCATTTACCGCAATAATTACTCGTACAATTTATAGTCCAGCAAACAATAATTACTCCAGTTTACCTTTTTAGAGAACATTCGTAATCCTTTCTGTTTCACCTGACAGATGTCTTGTGCCTGTTTCCTGTTATTCAGTCAGGTGCAACAGCTCGTGAAGGACTGATTCTCTTTAATCTGGAGACTCATTTACGTGGCTTTGTGTGTGCATGGATTTGTTTTAGAAATTTTGAGTTAAGAGTGAGCCATGTTTCTTTTTTCTCAACACGGTCCAAGACTAACATAGTGTCATTTAGTAGTCCATCGGGTAGCTTACAAAGCCAGAATACTAATTTAATGTTATTTCTTGACTTTATTTATGTCTAGTACAAATTAAAATCTTTTAAAAGTGGGCATTCCATT
Organism: Poeciliopsis prolifica; assembly: GCF_027474105.1. Taxonomy (NCBI): domain Eukaryota; kingdom Metazoa; phylum Chordata; class Actinopteri; order Cyprinodontiformes; family Poeciliidae; genus Poeciliopsis; species Poeciliopsis prolifica. The sequence goes on from NW_026562381.1 coordinate 601,255, forward strand.
CTAATGTTTGGATTTTTGTGCAGTTGACACAAATTTACACATGTTTTTACATTTTCTGTTTATTTACATGTGAACCTGTTTCTGTGTTTCAGGATGAGTTGACTGCTTTGAATGTAAAGCAAGGCTTTAACAACCAGCCTGCTGTGTCTGGAGACGAACATGGCAGCGCCAAAAATGTCAACTTTAACCCCTCAAAGGTGATTATGAATCATTTCAGCCAAAATAATACACCTGAGTGATTTAATGATTTGACGTTAATTGTGTCATTTCTTCGCTGCTCTACAGATCAGCTCAAACTTCAGCAGCATCATCGCAGAGAAGCTGCGCTGCAACACGTTTGCAGATACAGGGAAACGTAAACCACAGGTCAATCAGAAGGACAATTTCTGGCTCGTCACAGCGAGGTCACAGAGCTCCATCAACAACTGGTTCACAGATTTAGCTGGAACTAAACCACTCACACAGCTGGCTAAGAAGGTTAGAAGCTGAAGAACATCTTCTCTTCTAGCTTAATTTATTGGCGGTTTCTGTCTTATAAGAAGTATTTGTAGCAAAGTTAAGCATCTTCCTTTTTTGTCCTTTGTGCATGACATTTATCTAAACTGAACAACCCAGAATGCTCCCAAGCGATTCTACTTTTAAGCCAATTAAACCCGAGTCTAAATATAGATAAAATAGTTTGACAGAGCAGGATGAGATGGAAAAGAAAAGCTAATGAAGTCTGACAGAGCAGTCTCGTGGCTGCATAATTTGACCTGCTTTACAGAGTAAATTTAAAATTTTATGTTTTTGGCCCATTTGCTACATTGATATGCGATCGTATTTTTAAAAATCCTCCTTTTTCCTTTTATTCTATAAGCATTAAAATTACTGAATAGAAACATTTCCAGTGTTTCTTTTCCAGGAATATTGAATTGGATGCTGAATTAGTCCTGGTGAAGCACAACCGACTTTCCAAAAATAGAAAATATGTAATAGATTGTAAATAAAGTCATATTACAATGGTTCGCAACTCATTCACAATTTATTACAGCAGTCACAGTTTTATACTGAACAGCTGCATCCAAATGCATACATTTCTATTAGAAGAAAATCTTTTATTGCTACTCTGACAAATGGTTTCCTTTAATTGGAATGGATGTGATTCAAGAAAAAATGCCTTTAACTGAGGTTTATTTACCTTAATTTTTATTTTATTTTACAAAAACAGAAATCTAAGTAATGCTTTGTTTTTATTCGATTTTGTTTACAAGGCAAGTCTTTGGCCCGTTTTGTTGTATGTTCTCAAAACACAATAACTGTCATTGTTTGTCGAAGGCAACAGCTTTTATTGTTATTTTTTTTATTACTTTGTGATGTCTTTTCTTCATTATGTGTTCTCACAAATAGCCAGTAAATGTTTAGTTTTTGCTAACATGCATTGTTTTCTTTCTCTCGTCTTTGCTTCACTTGAGCTGTGCAAACATGTTTCTTTGTTTGTTTATAGTGCAATACATTAAGCTTTAACAATGAAGAATACAAATAAAATGTTCTATGATTTTTCTGGTAAAACCAATCGGTTGCATAGAAAAATGATAACACAATCTTTTGAAAGCAAGCAAAGTCATTTATGGATTCAGGATTTCTGTTTTGTAATGATGAATGTTTATTATTTTCTCTGTTGCTAATGCACATATAATTTCTCTGTTCCAGGTACCAATCTTTAGCAAAAAGGAGGAAGTTTTTGGATATCTGGCAAAGTACTCTGTCCCTGTCATGCGTTCAGCTTGGATGATAAAGATGACATGTGCATATCATGCAGCTATAACAGATAATAAAGTCAGGAAGAGGCATGTTATTGATCCTTGTATTGGTAAGAGATAAAATAATGTTTAGATTTTTTTTCTTCTTTTTTGTTTTACCTTTCAGTTGATTTTATGACATTTGATCTAAAGCGTGTGTCTTTGAATAAAATGTTCTTGTCCTTGTGTTTGTAGAGTGGAACCAGATCATCACTAAATATCTGTTGGAGCAGCTTCAGAAGATCGCGGAGTTTTACCGCCAGTGTCCCAGTCAGGGCTGCAGCTCCCCCGTTCCAGCCATGCCTGCGGACGTGGAAACCGCCATGAAGCAGTGGGAATACAACGAGAAGCTTGCCATGTTTATGTTTCAGGTGAGCTGAAACACTCTGAGCTATTTTTTTAGCATTATTATAGATTAATAAATGAACTAAATTATTTGTAATGATTATGCTAACGTCAACAATTTTTTTTTAACTTCATTTACGCTTATGACCTGGCAGAAAATGCTGATGTATTTTGTTTTTGTGTCCAGGATGGCATGTTGGACAGACATGAGTTCCTGACCTGGGTGCTGGAGTGTTTCGAGAAAGTTCGTCCAGGTGAAGACGAGCTTCTCAGACTTCTGCTGCCGCTCTTACTACAGGTAAAAACACCTGCAGTCGCATCCACACATGTAGGAGGCACACAGTGCCCCTTAAACCTGTTCAGATTTTTAAAACGTTTTTTATATTTGAGTGCATTTAATTGGTAATTTTGTAATGAATCAAATCCAAGTATTGCATAATTTTGAATTCAAACTTAGATTCAAGGATTCCAAATAATGCTAAACATGTTTAGCATACGTATTGGTTGCAGTTTCAGTCTCTTGTCTGGGTTTCTGCCTCATTATTTTTAAGTTTTGTCTGATTGTTGGAGAGCCTTGCTGGAGTTTCTCAATTGTATTTAAGCCTGGACCGTGACTTGGTCATCCTTGTACACGAACATACTTTGATTTATAGTATAAGACAAAGCTAACTTACAAGTAACTTTAGCAAAATTATTTTGTGTTTATTTGAAAGCTTATTTGTGTTAATGGACACTGAGTGGCCATGGCTAATGCTGCAAATCTCTCCTATGCGCCTCAGTACTCAGGAGAATTTGTGCAGTCTGCTTATTTATCACGAAGATTGGCTTACTTCTGCACACGTCGCCTCAACCTGTTGCTAAGCGACGGCAGCCTGGGCACCGGCGCAGGGGGTCACGCGGCACACGGCATCCTCACGCAGCAAGGCAACGCTCTGCCTACCACCCCGACCTCCCAGCCGGCAGGAGGAAACCAGGCCCAGACGCCGTTCACAGATTTCTACGTTTGCCCACAGCACCGGCCGCTGGTTTTTGGTCTCAGCTGCATGTTGCAGGTGCTTCATCTCACTTCACCTGCTATTTCACTGCGATATTATGTCAGATTTTACATTTGTGTGTTTGTTTGGAACTACATTTTCTTTCCACTTCTGTTTGTCCCTTCAGAGCATCGTTCTGTGCTGCCCCAGTGCTTTGGTGTGGCATTATTCTTTAACAGACAGCAGAAATAAGACTGGATCACCGCTGGACCTGCTGCCTATCGCCCCCTCCAGCCTGCCAATGCCAGGAGGAAACACTGCCTTCACACAACAGGTACTTCCACTAGTAGTCTAGTTAACACTTTTTTTTTTTTTTACAATGGATTGATGGAGCACAAGAGAAACAGGAATAATGCAGCATTTGAGAAAAATATGACAACCTTTCACTCTCAACAATTCTCGTAGAAAGAAATGTTCTGTATGCCTGTTCGTCTCTGGCATGTTTTAATCTGCGTCCACTTTGCAGGTTCGAGCAAAGCTGCGAGAAATCGAGGAGCAAGTAAAGGAGCGCGGCCAGGCTGTGGAGTTCAGATGGTCGTTTGATAAATGTCAGGAGACAACAGCAGGTATGTTGGATGCACTCCTTTATCCTCGCAGACCTGTTTTATCTCTGGACTTGTGAGAACAGGCTGATGTCAGACAATTTTTTTATTGTTTTTTTTTTCAGGTTTTACTATTGGTAGAGTTCTCCACACCCTGGAGGTTTTGGATAACCACAGCTTTGAGAAATCAGACTTTAACAACTCTCTGGATTCACTGTACAACAGGATATTTGGTTCCGGCCAGAGTAAAGATGGCCACGAGGTACGAACAGATTCCCTTCATGAACTTCTCATTATGCACGTAATAAAACTAGAAATCTCTTCAGAGGGGTTTAGACTAATGGGAAATATATGGCCAGTTTTAAAACTCACTTCATTATTTCTGAATGAACTAAAAAGCGATTAAATGAGTTTTCCGGCTAGATCCTCTGATGGAGTAACTAAGTGAAAATATTCTTATCTGTTCTTGCTTTTAACTCCGGATTGTGTCCAGATGTCGCCTGATGACGACGCCGTGGTGACCTTGCTATGTGAATGGGCGGTGTGCTGTAAGCGCTCAGGCAGACACAGAGCCATGGTGGTCGCCAAGCTGCTGGAGAAGAGGCAGGCTGAGATAGAGGCAGAGGTATGAGGCACAGCGGCCTCCACAAAGCTAAATATAAACATCAAATAAATACAGAGCTATTCTGCAAGAAAAGCTTTTATTAATCTAATGTGACAGACTGTTCAATTGGAGTCCAAAATTGCAACATTTGTTACATATTCAGCTGGTGTGGTTCACTTTCACACTGCACTGTGTCAAGTGAAGCAAACCCTATTGATGGCGCTGCACCAAGAACGACAGAAGGAAACGACACAAAAAAGAAGAAACTGAGCACAACTTCCTTCTTCACTAAAACAAACTAGAAACAAAATAAGAATGTAAATAAGATTTCTCTTTTGTCATTGGCAAAATATTATGACCCATATCTCCTGCTGGCAGTACACATATGGGTTTGTTTAGGTTGAATTTAGAAACGTCACTGAAAAGATCGGTTAGAGTGGTGAAAAATGCTTTACTGGGGATTTGAATCTAAACGTATAAGGAATTAAATCAGCATAACTCTTAAGTTGAAATCTTCCCAAATTAGATAAGAAAATATGTTGGTTCTCAGATTAAAATTAGTTTAGGAAAAAGGGAGATTTAAATGAATAATTTCTTCTAATTGGCTTGGATTTTTTAGTTTTTTTGAGAGATATATACAAGGTCATTAAGTCTAAAATGGATTTAGACTTCCAATGATTTTAAGATAATTGTGAGCTTATGCAGGGAATGTGAGCACAGGGATGTTTTATTCTGTTTTTGACTCTAAAATCATGTTGTTGTGTTGTTTTGCAGAGGTGTGGGGAATCGGAGGTGGTGGACGAGAAAGGTTCTGTGTCGTCCGGCTCGCTCTCAGCTGCGACCCTCCCCGTCTTTCAGGACGTGCTGCTGCAGTTCCTCGACACGCAGGCCCCCACGCTTAGTGAGTCTCTTTTTATTCCCATTCAGTTTGCTTCCGACTGCTTTTAGTCTACATTACATCACATTTGATTCTTGCATAAGATTTGAAGAAACGCAATATCCTTTTGCCTGTTTAAGGATTTTATAATCGCCAGAGTATTTATTCGTAATGTTTCAGCAGGAGAGAGTCAATATTAAATTATTCAAATGCTCTTCTCTCCGTTTGCAGCGGAGCCGGGGAACGAGAGCGAGCGAGTGGAGTTTTCCAACCTGGTCCTTCTGTTCTGTGAGCTCATCCGACACGATGTCTTCTCCCACAACATCTACATGTGCACGCTGATTTCCCGTGGCGACCTGGCGTCTGACTCCCACCTGCCGCGTCCCCGCTCCCCCAGCGACGAGCCCTCCGATGATTCAGAGCGCAAAGAGCGAGATGCTGGTAGCAGTGTCAAGATGGAGGTGAGTTACAGGCATCTGTTGTGTCCGGAAGGTGCTAATTTATCCAGACTGTCTTTGTCCCACAGGATACGGGTCTGTCTGAGTCCATGGAGACGGATCACAACTCCAGTGCAAACTTTGATGAGGTAAATGATGTGTATTTCACCATAATCAGCAAACCTCGTTGGATGAGATTGAGTTGGGTAATTTTAGGTTCTTGTCTCCTGTAGATGTTCTCCCCTCCGATGCATTGCGAGTCCAAAGGGAGTCCGTCCCCTGAGAAGCCTCCGCAGGAGCAGGACAGTAAGAGCAGCTGCAAGGACAAAGGCATGGACCCCGCCTTCCCTCAGCTGTACGAGCAACCGCGCCACATTCAGTACGCCACCCACTTCCCCATTCCACAGGTGAGGACACTTGCTGTCTGTTCTTTAAAAAAATATAAAAAAAAGGAACAAGATTCCTTAACTTAATGTTAGGCATTTCATTACAAATATGTATCAACTTTAATTTTTATACTAGTGTAGTTGTAAAAATTTAAGATATTAAGCAGAAAAGTGAGCTTCCTACAATGCCTAAGAAGGAAATATAGAATAATAGAAGATGGAAAAAGAGCAACATGATTCATCTTCTTTCTTTAGATCATCTACAAAGTAAAACATCAGAATAAGCAGGTAAAATCTTTGCTAATGTTAAACTTCACAATCATTCTAGAAAGCTGTGATTAAGAAACATATCAACTCTCTTTGATGCATACTTGGTATAAATTGTGTTTTTGTTAAAGTGTAAAAAACCCAATGTGAAAGCATAACCAGACAAATTATGAATGTTTCCATCAGTGGGTGGAGCCAATAAACATGGAGGGGCGTGGCCGTGTCTGAGGACTCTGTTAAAGCAGGGATGTGGTCAGGATGAGGGAAAGCATTGTAGTCAACTTAGCAACTTTATTACTATATTGTGTGACTTTTCAGACTCTTGTTAAATTTTTTGAAAAAGTAACCAGCGTTGTTTTTCTTTGTTATTGGAGACTTTTACAATAACATGTGAAGCACCAGTTGCTTGGTTAATATCTGAAAGCGAGGTTGTGACGTAGAAATCGACCAAGTTGTATCGTTGTGACCAACAGGAAAAACTGACTGCAGTAACCACAGTTTAACCCAAAGAGTGCAGGACTGAGACAGATATTTCAGAATTCAAAAGGTTTTTCCAAAAAGACAGCAACACTAAGAACCTATTTATTCAGTTTAACTCAAAAAGGAGTTGATCTGGGATTTAGTTACTCTTTTGAAGTGCATTTCGAAGCAGAAAAAATGCTCTTATTTTTAAAACAATATAAATGCAAGACATTTGTAAAGTTATCCCCTGCACCCTGCCAGCTCTGCTTTTGTTGGAAGACAATTTAATGTGCTGCTGCTGAGTTACTGATGCATCCATTGCGGTTGGATCTTTGTTTTGTTTTTGTCTGTAGGAGGAAAGTGCCAGTCATGAATGCAACCAGCGTTTAGTCGTCCTCTACGGTGTGGGCAAACTGAGAGATGAGGCGCGACACACCATCAAGAAAATTACCAAAGACATCTTGAAGGTGCTCAATCGCAAAAGCACAGCAGAAACAGGTAATGGTGAAACCCGGGTCTGTTTGCGTTTGACGCATTTGTCGGTTTCCACTTCATTTGTGTTTTTACAGCTTGTACTTCTTCTTTTATGAATATGTTTTGGCAATATTTGATTTACTTTTTGAGGATCAGATTTAATGAGAACATTAAAACTTCGTCTTGACTCTCCTTTAACAGTATGGATTATTTTGTTTTGCAGATTAATTTGTTTTTTAGAGAAATTGTCCAAATAACACATCCTGAGGAAAACGCGTGTTTTACTTTAATGTTTGTAAACTGTGCAAAAATTCAAGCTAGTTTGCCACAATATTGCTCCATTGGCAGTTTTCTGGTCTATTGTTTATCATCAGAGAAAGAGGGATTGTGTCTTTCTGTCTTCATCCCACCCAAACAATTTTCATTCTTGGCCACATCATCTTAGGTACAAGAGACCATTTTAAAGGCAATTTATTTTAAGAGTTAAGATGTTAGTGTTTTTTATATAAAAAACACTAAAAAAAGTGCAACTTTTTTGTGATCTGTATTTCAGTGGGTTTCTTTCTTGTGGGTTTTGTGGCCTGAAAATAAGCCTCTTTTAGCTCATCTTGTCCTTTTTTTTACTGTGAGTACAGGTGGGGAGGAAGGACAAAAGAGGAAGAGAAGTAAGCCTGAAGCCTTTCCGACTGCTGAAGATATTTTTTCCAAATTTCAGCACCTCTCCCACTTTGACCAGCATCAGGTCACCTCCCAGGTAGAGAAAAACAGAGTCTGTCACAACATGCTATTAAAAATTTGAAATAGAAATACTATGAAAACTACCAAACTAATTCTGGATGTGTAAACTGTTTTGTATGACCTATGTTTTATGGATATTGACAGCAAATTGTTGCAGTCAGGGAGGTTGAATGAAGATACATGTTGGAGTTCACAGAGCAGGAGTTTGCTAATTAAATGAATTTTGAAGGAAACTGGTGACCAAACATTTTATTTAGGGGTGTCTGCGTTTTCAATCAGAGGCCTCTTCAGATTTGTTGCTCACAGTATCACAAACCACGCCGACTCTTGGATGATATGAGCTACAACGAGATTTAATTTCGTTTTAGGATAGATGAAATACTTTAGAATTTTGAATTGAAATAGCCACAAAGCATATTTAACTTTGTGGTTTCAACCTGACAAAATGTGACCAGAAAAAGGGGTATAAATAGTTTTATACATTCAGCTTGCTAAAGAGAACACGCTGTGATTGATACAAGCCCATGAATTTTGAAAAGGCTCTGGCTGTTTATGTAAAGGTGCCACTGATCCCAGAATCACAGCGTCTCTTGTGGCCAAAAGCTGCTTCTTTGCTGTTTTGAGTTTAAAATTCATTAATAACCTTCCAGGTGCAGCTGAGCTGTGGCTCTTTTCATATTAAACACATATTTGGATATTTCTGGATGCTTAGCTGTTTGTTTTTTTGCAGAATGTGCAAGAAGTTGATGCGTTTTGGTTTTTGTTTTGTTTTGTTTAAGCTTCACAGTATTTTCCAAGCAGACAGGTTTTCGGTTTCTTTAGTCATTCAGCTTCATACTTGACAAATCAAGCTCAAGATATTTTTACATTTATTACTAACTTATCAAACTCTTTTATCAAATTATAGTTCTGTTGTTAAATGAATGTTTTTTTCTGGCTGTTTTGTGCCAGGTGTCCAGAAACGTTTTGGAGCAGATCACCAGCTTTGCCTTAGGGATGTCGTATCATTTGCCCCTCGTCCAGCACATTCAATTCATCTTTGACCTCATGGAGTATTCCCTCAACATCAGTGGCCTCATCGACTTCGCTATTCAGGTAACAATATTTGTAAAGGCAAATTTGATGAAATCCAGAAAAGCTCCTTTTTGTTTGTTTTGTTTTTGAAACTTTTACAGTCACAAAAGTTTCAAAAACAAACAAAAAGGAACTTTTCTGGATTTGCAGCTTCTGAATGAGTTAAGTCTGGTGGAGGCAGAGCTGCTGCTGAAGTCGTCCAGCCTGGTGGGCAGCTACACCACCAGCCTGTGTCTCTGCATCGTAGCTGTGCTGAGGAGATACCACTCTTGTCTCATCCTCAACCCGGAGCAGACGGCTCAGGTTTTTGATGGGTGCGTCACTCATAAGTCTCAAACATTTGCATTTATTTTTAAGACTGACTTTGATTTATTTGCGGTTTTTAATGTTGCTTACATTAAAGTAGAAATAATGTATTTTTACATGCGTATTAGTGAAGATTAGAGCTGCTATTTAACTTTTAAAAGAAGCTGAAAGGATGTTTAGAGTTGCAGCAGGGTACTGATAAATAATTACTCCTTTGCACAAACACATTCTGATAACTTATTAATTTTATATAATGTTTGCAAGTGTAGATAATTAATTTTTCCTGCATTGCTGAAATAGAAGAGCGGCCTCCTGAAAATAAGCAGAAAATAGTTTAAGTATTTTCATTAGTTAGCTTCAGAAGTGGTGGATGGTAGAAACTATTACCTTTAGAACAGAGGATGCACTAGACATTTTTGTTCTCAGTCATTTTGACTGACAGCTTCAAAAATATTCCATCATATTCTATTTTTATCCATCATTTGTTAAATAAGATTGACATGGACTATTATGGTGCACTTAATTTTTTTGCTGTTTAATTCATGTTCAACAACTTGATCAGAGAATCCAGATCCCGTCACACATTAATCAAGCAGATGAACACAACTTTTTCTCTGCAAAATTAAGCAACTCCACTTGACTATGAGTGTTTCACCTGTTGGGATCTCCTGGTTCGAATCTGGAGGAGAAATCTGTGCTAAAGTTTAAATGAGACCAAAAAAATCCAACCCGACCTGGACCGAGTCCATAGGCATTGTCTCTGAACCTTATCCAACCCAAGTAATTAATTTTAATTAGAGGCTCGAGCCTTAAGCAAACCCAAAATATTATTTTAATTAAGATTTTACTGCTTTCATTTTTCAGAGCAACATTTGAGTAAGCAAGTTTTGATAGTGTAGAAATTTAAATCCAGGCAAAATGCAGAATTTATCTTTTTTAATATTTGTTTAAATTCAGTTTCTTCAATTCTACTGAAGTTACATTTCTGAGAATGTATACATGAAGCTTTGGTCAAACAACAGTGTTTTATTTATTTGGGTGAAGAAACAGTGTTGATTCCTTTATGCAAACCTTTGACTAGGCTGCGGATCGTGGTGAAGTCAGGCGTGAACCCGGCCGACTGTTCCTCTGCAGAGCGCTGCATCCTGGCCTACTTGTACGACCTCTACACCTCCTGCAGTCACCTCAAGAACAAATTTGGAGAGATATTCAGGCAAGTCAGACAATTTCCTATAAAAGTTGTATTTATCTTGGCAGTGGAGCATCATTTCAGCAGTTATTTTCTTTTCGAGCCGGGTCATTTCTGAACATCCCCGCCGTACTTTCACAGCGAGTTCTGCTCCAAGGTGAAAAACTCCATCTACTGCAACATTGACCCATCGGACTCCAACATGCTATGGGATCCTGGATTTATGATGGAGACAATCAGCAACCCTTCAGCCAACAACAACCACTCCATGGTGGGCAAAATCCTCAATGACAGCCCGGCTAACCGCTACAGCTTCGTGTGCAACGTGCTCATGGAGGTTTGTGTGGACCACAGAGACCCAGAGAGGTGAGTGATGATTATATTCTGCACATCCTTGTTTACTGGGATGTGTTTTTTTTTTTCATCCGTTGCTTTTGTGATTTCAGGGTGAATGATATTGGGATCCTGTGTGCAGAGCTGACAGCTTATTGTCGCTCTCTGAGCGCAGAGTGGCTCGGCATTCTCAAAGCTCTTTGCTGCTCCTCGAACAACGGCAACTGCGGCTTCAACGATTTGCTTTGTAATGCTGACGTAAGTCCTGCTTACCTCTTCATGCCACTGTGTGTTACATGATGATGCATCAGGTAGTTGTCACCTGATTGTTACATTGTTACCATTGATTGTTGCTCTTTTTTCTCTCAGGTTAGTGATTTGTCCTTCCATGATTCGCTGGCGACCTTCGTGGCTATTCTGATTGCGAGGCAGTGTTTGCTCTTAGAGGACCTGGTCCGCTGTGTGGCCATCCCCTCCCTCCTTAATGCAGGTAAATACACATGCTGACCATCAAAGTGTTTGTTTGTTTGTTTTTTGCTGATTAGGGGTGTCAAACTAATCCAACCTTTGACAAACTCCATCCATCAATGCATTTTCTGCTCACCCTTGTCCCCAGTGGGGTCGGGAGGTGCTGGTGCCTATCTCCAGCTACGTTCTGGGCGAGAGGCAGGATACCTTCGACAAAATCAGTACCAAAAAAAAAAAAGATGTATCGAAATTTGAATGGATGAATGTATGTCAAAATCTGACCCATTCTTATTTGTCCAAATTGTGGCACTTCCTCCATCAACTGTACTACAATAATAGAGCTACTGAAAGTACAGCCAGAAAAAAACAACAGCATGTGACCACATGTGGTCATGTCAACATGTTGCCAAGACAGGCAAACAGAATAATGTTGTTCAGAGACACTTCTCTTATCTGCTCTAATGCTATAAACTAATGATAAATGTATTTTGTTGTTGGCTCTGTCTTTTTGTAGTTTATTCTTTTTGTTTCTTCCCACTAACCTCGCTATGAACCTCGTTCAGCCATGCTGTTTTGTTGTTATATTGTTGCTACACCTTGTAAATGCCAGGCGCTGTCACTTTTTGTAAATATTTTCTTCTCGCTGCTTTTACATCAACCCCAATGAATAAAACATGTTTTCTTGGAGGGCAAGGTTTGAAGTTAACAGGATACACTTTTAAGTCAGTTCACTGTGCAGCTGATCTACACATACTATAAAGGAAACTCAGTTCTAATGAGTCCATCTCTACCCCAGCGTGCAGCGAGCAAGACTCTGAGCCAGGAGCTCGACTCACATGCAGGATCCTGCTGCACTTGTTCAAGACGCCACAGCGTAACCCTGTCCCCCAAGATGGCATCAAGTCAGGTACCCAACTCAAACTCCAAGACCAACACATTCTTGTTTTTCAGCTGCGATTATTTATTGATGGATTGGTGTGACTGTTGAACTTTACAGACAAATCTTCAGTTGGTATCCGGTCGTCTTGTGATCGTCACCTTCTCGCTGCTTCGCAGAACAGCATCGTTGTTGGAGCGGTTTTTGCTGTTCTTAAAGCTGTTTTCATGCTGGGTAGGAATCTCTGCAGTACTACTATCTAGTTCATACATCTGTGTGTGCACCCATCATATGCCTGTCCATTCAGCCATCTGTCCATCTAATCCCCTTGTTTAGACGTCCCTTTGTTTGTGCATCCTTCTTTGCCCATCCACTGTATCGACCGTCCACCCATCCATTAATCGTCTGTCCACTGTAGAAATGCCATAACCTCACTGCCAGCTATGTGTTCAAATACATATATTTGTTTATTTTTATAAAACTTGCTGTAAAGAAGTTTAAGTCTGGATGAAAATCTTGAAATTGTGAAATTTCTTTTTTTGTACCATCTTCTGTTATATTTGAAGTAGATTATTGATCAGTGTTACTGCTTCTGCTGTAGAGATTTACTTGTTTTTAATGTTTCCCCAGGCGATGCAGAGCTGAGAGGTTCAGGTTTGTCGCATCCCGCCGCCCTCGACGACATATCCGACGGGCGCAATGTTTCCATAGAAACGGCCAGCTTGGATGTGTACGCAAAGTACGTCCTGAAGACTATCTGCCAGCAGGTGAGAACATGAAACTATGAGCTGCCATTGGTTGAATCTGCATGGAATGTGCAGGAAAAACAAAATATTTAATCCTGTGAAACTTGTTAACTTTTCTTTTGTTTCCCAAGTGGCTGTTTCATGTTTTTCCTTCTTTCCCGACTGCCTTCCTTGTCGTGTTCTTGCAGGAATGGGTCGGAGAACGCTGCCTGAAGTCTCTCTCTGAAGACAGCAGTGCCCTCCAGGACCCGGTGCTGGTAAACATTCAAGCCCAGCGACTCCTGCAGCTCATCTGCTACCCGCACCGCCAGCTGGACAGCGACGATGGCGACAACCCTCAGAGGCAGCGAATCAAACGCATCCTTCAGGTACAGAAAATATATTAATTCTAAATCATATGCATTTTCAATCTATTTAGTTGTTTTTACTTCAATACTTTTACTTGAATAAATTTTGTTTAATTGCAAAAGTGAAGTTTTGCTGCCCTCTGCTGGCTAATTGTATGAATTCATGCAGTTGAAGTCCATAACTGCCTAGGTTGGAACTATAATAAAACTAATAATAACTCTGTCTCTTTTACAGAATATGGACCAATGGACAATGAGACAGTCGTCTCTGGAGCTGCAGCTCATGATCAAGCAGAGCACAAACAATGTAAACCCAACTTCAGGGGTTATATCTGTATTTAAAGAAAAAAACACCTGCAAGATACAACAATATTTTCCTTTCTGTGATGTAGGAGCTTTGCTCTCTCCTGGAGAACATAGCAAAGGCAACAATTGAGGTTTTCCAGAAATCAGCAGAGATGAACTCCAGTAACCCCTCAGGAAATGGAGCTGCAGTCCAAGGAGGCTCTGCAACCAATAGCAACAGCACTACAAGCAAGATGAAACCTATTTTAAGGTATGTCAGTTGGCTGATCGTATTATTTATTTATTTTTATTTTTTTACCTGCTTTTGCAAAGTTTTCTAACAAATTAGTTCCAAGTATTGTGACAAAAAAAGCATTGCAAGTCTTTTTTAAAGGTTTCAAAATTGATTACATCTTAATTTGAGGTCTAAAAGATCTAACTGTGTCCACATTTGTCATTGTAGGCATTAAATCTCGTAAGTATAGAAGGGAACTGCTTCTTCAATTTTTCTTTATCTGCTGGCAGCAAGCATTTATTTTGTATGTTGTTGTTCTGAACCAGGAAGTAGATTGACCTCAGGAAATTATTGTGTAACTTTCAGCCTTTTTAAAAAACCCACTGAGAATTTTTCACACTGGCTTATTTTTGATGATTTTTAATTACTTATCACTTGAACCAGCTTGTTCACGACAAAATCTACTTCAAGCAAACATCAGAAAATCAGCCACTGTCTCTCATCTGACAGAGAACTGACTGACCGGCTCACCAGGTCAAGCTGACATGTTTGTTATTTCCAATAGCTCGTCAGAGAGGTCGGGCGTTTGGCTGGTCGCCCCGTTGATCGCCAAGCTGCCCACTTCAGTTCAGGGTCACGTCCTGAAGGCAGCCGGAGAGGAGCTGGAGAAAGGTCAACACCTCGGCTCTTCCTCACGCAAAGAGCGAGACCGGCAGAAACAGAAAAGGTCGGCCGCAGATTTAATGTCTTTCAGCTCAGAACACTTATGTTTATAATATTTACTGATATCCATGTTTCTCCGCTTGCAGCATGTCTCTGCTGAGCCAGCAGCCCTTCCTGTCTTTGGTCCTGACCTGCTTAAAAGGACAGGATGAGCAGAGGGAAGGCCTCCTCACCTCCCTGTACAACCAGGTCCAGCAGATCGTCACTAACTGGAGGGAAGACCAGTACCAGGACGACTGCAAGGCCAAGCAGATGATGCACGAGGCACTTAAGCTACGGCTGAATCTTGTAAGCATCTTTTTTTAAATCACTTTACAAAAGCAAATTAATATGCCTACTCATGCACATATATACAAATATACCCTCAGACAAAAAAAAAGAACACATACAGGGAAGAGAAAGAGAGGAAAAAAGTAAACAGACCAACATAAAGACCAGTTTATCTTGTGTTAACCTTATGACCTTGTGTCAAGTTTTCTTTATAACACTTTGAGTTGGATATTATTTTGGACTAAAAAAAGACAGACCAGGTCTCCCCAGCGTTTATCAATAATGAAATACCTGATCTTCTTAAGGGTAAAGTTAAAAAGTCATCTCTTTGATCCATTGTGAAATTGCGCATAATGTCTCTTTCTTTCATAAGCACAGACTTCCAGAAAAGCAAACATTAATTAAGGATGTTAAATTGTTTGAGATATTTAAAATGCACATTTTAGGATTTGAAAGAACCTCTTTACCAATCATCTGACTGATCACAGTTAACAGCCTTCCAAAAAGATAACGTCCGAGGTAAAACACTCCTTTTTGATTGTTTTGCTCTGAACAGCATTCATGTAAGCTGTGTTTTCCTGTCTTCGTAAGGTTGGTGGCATGTTCGACACAGTGCAACGGAGCACCCAGCAGACCACAGAGTGGGCGGTTCTGCTGCTCGATATCATCAGCAGCGGCACCGTGGACATGCAGTCCAATAAGTGAGTTCATGTGATTTATTTAGCTGCACATTTTTTGCAACTTCTCAGGCTGCCTGGCTCTTACTTTGGTCTCTCTGTCCCAGTGAGCTCTTCACCACCGTGCTGGACATGCTGAGCGTGCTGATAAACGGCACGCTGGCTGCTGACATGTCCAGCATCTCTCAGGGCGGCATGGAGGAGAACAAGAGGGCATACATGAACCTGGTTAAGAAGCTCAGGGTAAGACGGACACATCTGTGTCTCCTATGCATTTGGTTTTAAAGATTCTCATATTCGCTCCCATGTGGAGATACAAGCCTGAATCAGGTTGAAAAAATACTAAAATACTTTAGAAGGTTGAACTTGGCTAGAAAATATGATTTTATCCCATGTAAGTGACTCTTTTAACCTTCTGTCTTTCTGTTTTTTTTTATTCTTGCAGAAAGAGCTCGGAGACCGGCAGTCAGAGAGTCTGGAGAAGGTTCGCCAGCTGCTGCCGCTGCCGAAGCAAACCCGTGATGTCATCACCTGTGAGCCTCAGGGCTCGCTAATCGACACCAAGGGCAATAAGATCGCAGGCTTTGAAAAAGAGGTAACACAGCATTCAGGCCTGCTCTGTTTTCTGCGTCTGGATGAATATAGAAAGAAGAGTATCAGAAAAATATTTTTATTTTTCAGACTTTATTCCCTCTCAAATTCTCTTCATGTTCTTCCTTTCTAACCTTTGTGCTCCTTCCCTCCCTTCCTTAAGCCAATCCTTCTTCTCTTGGGTTATTGTTTCTTTCCTTTTTTATGTTCTGAGTTTTTTTCTTCCTCTCCCTTCTTTTAGTTCTTATTTCTACCTCCTGTCCTACCTTTGCCCCATCTTCCTTCCTCTTTCTTGTCTTACCTCTCTTCTTTCTGTCACTGCTCATGTGTTTCTTTCTTCCTTGTGTTTTAGCTGCCATCCCCCTTTTCCCTGTATTTATTGTCCTTCTTTCATTGTCTTCTGTTCTTTCTTCATATCCTCCCTTCTTTGCATCCTATCTCCATCCCTTACTAGTGTACTTATTCTTTCTCGATTTTCTTTCTTTTTTTTCCCCTTTTATTCTTTCTGCCTCGTGCTTTGTTTAAACCCATGTAACTGAATCTCTCAAAAGCACATTTTGTAATTATTGAAGCTGTTCTCTGATTGGCTCAGGGTCTTCAAGTCTCAACCAAGCAGAAGATTTCTCCCTGGGACGTGTTCGAGGGTCTGAAGCACTCGGCGCCGCTCTCCTGGGGCTGGTTCGGAACGGTTCGCGTGGACCGCAAGATCGCCAAGTTCGAGGAGCAGCAGCGCTTCCTACTCTATCACACCCACCTGAAGCCCAAGCCACGCAGCTACTACCTGGAGCCGCTGCCCCTTCCACCGGAGGAGGAGGAGCCTCTGACGCCCATCTCCCAGGAGCCGGAGAAGAAGATGATGGAAGTTGTGAAAGCGGACAAGAGCGTAGCTGCTGTTGCCTCGGAGTCCAGCAAGAAGAAACCAAAGAAGAAGAAGAATCAACCCAAGGAAGGAGTCAGTGATCTATGAAGCTTAAATATACTTTTAGATGATTTTGACGCTATGATTTCTAAATATAACTATTTTATTTTCCTTTGGTAGGAGTTTTTGAACCGCACACAGCCCAACATGACCTACGTCCACAACGTGCCAACAGAGTCGGTGCAGACCAACCTGTATAATCGGATTCCCTACGGTCAGCCGTCCATGGGCGTTTTCCCCCAGAATCAGCCCCTGCCTCCAGGTCAGCCCACAGAATACTTTCATCCCAATCGTACGTCCCATTCTGGCTCTCAGCAGCAATCCTCCCCCTCTGAAACCGCAACACACTCAACGTCCTTTGACGTCCCGGCCCTTTGTTTCCTACAGGTGGTCCGGGTTTGGAGCCCCCATACAGGCCAACCCGCAACACACCGATGCCCAAGATGATAACCACTCGACCCAACTACCCACCCATGGACAAGCTCTACCCAATTCCTTACAAGCCTCAACCCAACGTGCCTCCGAACCTGCGGCAGCAGTTAGTGGTCCGACTGGTGAGTTAGGGACGTGAATCATGTTTGATCAACAAAAATAAATGTTTAATACGATGGAAAAAATCCCAAGTGCTCTGTCTAGAAACTAGAAAACCAGAAATATTTTTACAAATCAGATTTTATTTTAAGTATTACTAATGAATCCTGTTATAACAAGTAAGCCAAAAATATTTCACACCAGCTTAATAGTTATTAACAATACTTAAACCACAGGAACAGTATGGCAGAATACAATTTTTTTTTATTCTGTTTGAATCATTTTTATACCTTGATGCTGTAACCAGCTCAGGCCTATTTTGGGTTTTGTCAAACTCGATACATATTTTTGGACTTTTCATGTTTTAATTCGTCTCATCATTTCTATTAGCAAAGTCAAAATACCATAGGACCACAGATGAGGCAGATGACACCGAACCAACCATATCCCCAAATGCAATCATCGCAGGTGCGTTTGATTGGTGGCTTTTCTTTTTTGGTTCCCAATTGTTGGAATTATCTGCACACGCAGAGTCACAATTTGGTTTATATTTATATGTTGTCAGGGCTATACCACATATGCAACGCATATGGGCATGCAGCAGCATCCTTCTCAAGGTGGCGGTATAGCTCCTTCCTCCTACGTAGCCCAGAACTTCCCTGGCGCTCATCCAGGAGCCAACCCAGGTGTGGTGGAGCCACTGAGACAGATGCAACAGAGGTCCAGCGGTTACGTTCACCAGCAAGCGCCGGGGTATCCACACAATATGCAGAACACACCCAGGTTGGTAAACACTCCGCTTTATTAGAATATCAGCAAGACCAAAATATCCAAACAACAAAAAAAATATACATTTTTGTTATGTTGTTTCAGGCAATAAACAAATTTTGACAATGATGACTTTCAAAAAGATCTTTATCGATCTACTTATAACTGCTAACATCAAACAATTGGTAGTTGCTTCAAAGCGGCTATCAGTACTTTTTGATAAAATTAACAGAGTTAGGGTTAAAAATAAAGTTTAAAAAAAAAAAGTCAGGACACCACTTATTGATCAGGAATCATTAGTGAAACAAAAGTAATCAGTAAACAATCTATTATAATAAACACAAACATATCAGAAGCGATTCAACCAAAGACTGGAATATTTCTCAGTAGTCCACTTTTTTTTATATGAAAGTAAAATTTAAGGTTTTTATAGCACCATATTTCATGATTTCATCTGCAAGTAAAGCGTATTTTCTTTGTATGTGGCCAGTTTTCCAGTAAAAACATTTGTCTTCATCACTGCCTGTGTCATCTTTCTTCTTCTAATCATCAGATTTCCCCACCAGCCCATCCAACAAAGTTCTGTCATGCACAGCCTGGGTCCTGTGGGAGCGCAGGGGATGTATACAAACCTTCGGCCCAATCAGATGCTGACAGAGCAGCAACAAGCAGCACAGCAGCAGCAAGCAGCGCAGCAACAACAGCATTCATTCCTCAGACAGCAAGCACTCAGAGTATGTCACAGACTTGGCTTTTATACAAGCAATACCCTCATTCATATTTAATCTGCCGGTTTAAATGCGTGTCCTTCTGACTCATGCGTCCTACTCTGGTTTGTTTTTGTTTCAAGCAACAGGCTCAAGCTCAGCAGCAGCAACAGCAGCAGCAGCAACAACAACAGCAGCAGCAGCAGCAACCGCAGCAGCAGCAGGTTCAGCCTCAGCAGGTTCCTCCACAGCAGCAGGTGCCTCAGCAGCAACAGCAGCAGGTGTCGGCTGTTCCCCCTCCGGGCCAGACGCAAAACCAGGGCCTGGGCATGCAGCCACTGCCTCCCCAGCAGCCCATGGTGAGACCAGAGAGAGGATAAAACAGTCTGGGTTTCTACCTAGGCTTTAAAAAGCTTGAGAAGATTGGACATTTCATGGTTTTTCACATTTAATTTCCTGTATCCCATTTACTAAAGTTGAATTTCTTTAAATAAATTACCTAAAAAGCAAAAGATGCCCTTAAAAATGATTAAATATAAAATAAATTGGTCCATAAAGCGTTCTCTGGATAATATGGAGCCCACGCTTGCTGATTCTGCCAAATAAGCAATCCTAAAACTGAAAGTGCTTTTTCATTTAACTTTCTCTTTGGCTTTTCCTTTATGGGATGTTAGCAGGATTAATCATCCAGACAACTCATAAATCAGGATCACCATAAATACACCTGTCTATAAAAAAGCTACAAAAACACTCATAAAAATATGAATTATCTATTTAATGTTTTGATGATTTTTCAGACCATAAAATCTTTTTAAAAATTTATTTAAAAAAAATATTGATGGGTTTTTTGTCTCTTTTTCCACTTGGGTGTTTTGATTGAGTGTGAAATCATTGTATTAAAAGTAGTTCCTGTTTATGTGAAACTCTTATTTTATTTGACTCTGATGCATCCTAAAAGCAACAACTTTAGGTTTAGTTCTTAAGCTATGACAAATAATTGAAACCGTAAATGTAGACTATTATTCTTGAACTATTCAAAATAAGTTTGATCACACAATGACAGTTTTGGAATCATTTTAAACTTTTCCAGTGTTTTGTGTTTGATTATCCACTGTGTCCTGGCTGTGCTTGCAGTATGAAACGTACAAAACAAACAGCCTGTAGGATAAACTTGTGCACATCTGTTGCAGTTTCCTCGACCAGGAATGCAGCAGACCCAACAGCAGCAGCAGACTGCAGCACTGGTTCGGCAGCTGCAGCAACAACTCTCAAGTAAGTCAAAACCTTCGTCTGACATCTTGCTTGTTTTTCAACCCTGTACATAAGAGTATCAGGGGCTGTAAAATACACTCCAAAGCATGGTTTTATCCCAAAAGCATAAGAGTTCATTAAATCTTATTTTAAAATAGTCTTCTTGACTCCATTGTTGATGCTTTTTTTCCACTTTTTCATTTTTTTTTTAACTATGTGGGGTCAGAGTTCAAGTATTTGGGCTTTTGAGATGCTAATCGGATGCACCTAGTTGCAAAAACAACACCTTGTCTCTGTGGTTACGTGTCTTAATAGTCCAAAAGTTGTTTTAAAAAAGAAAGTAGGAGCAAAAATTCTTCCAGCTGCACAGCATTCAAAACCAGAGGGAATAATTGGCCCAACATGCAGCGCCTCAACCAGAATAATGAGCTGAAGTCTAGAGAAAGAGCAAAACAGAATGTGTATCACAATTACATCATTTTTTGTATCGTAATTTCAGCAACTGTAACAATAAATAAATTTTAAAAAACTCACGGTGACCCTAATTCTCCTCCATAGTTCTTGAACTTCAAACATTTAGCTGATGTTTTTCTCTCGTTTCAGATACACAGCCAGGACAAGGCACCAGTTCCTACTATTAATCATGCTCATCTATAGTCTTGTTGGGGGTAAATTCTTGTTTTTTGAACAAAGATCTGTTTGGTAAGTTAGTTAATTGAAAGAATCAGGAAGCAAAGACTGGGAAGGACCATTAAATGATCATGATGAACAAAAACCAAAACCGGCTACAAGATTTCAGTTGTAAAATTATGAAGTTTCAGAAGAGGGAACCTGATATAACATGTTTAATGACTAAAGAGTCTATGTAAAAAAAATACAATTAAAATAATGCTTTTTTTTATTTTATTTCAATTTGTACAATTTTCATTTCCAGTTTTGTGTATTTCTCATTAAAAAAATCATGTCAGTTTTTATGTCTTGTACTTGTGTTGGCTGTCATAGAGCATCTTTTTTGGGCGGGGAGAGATCAATCCTAGAGGATGCATAGTGACAAAGATTATTATATCAGGAGATCTTCATGCCATTTTAAAGTCTTATAAAAATCCTGATATACATAAACAGAATTTAGGTATTTTATCTACAGAAATACATATATAGTTAGAAAGCTTATTTATTCCAGTAATTTAATTAAGCTTGTAAAAATTCACTGAGACACAATGAAGCGTTAAGCAGAATATTTTCAAAGTTTAATGGTTAAAATAGCACAAAATATAATATATGGTAAAGTTAAGTGGTGTAAAATAGGGAAGGAACTCAAGGTGAATGCCCTCAGCATTCACACCAATAAGCTCTTGATACATTTCACTCTGTATTTTACTTTTTTGCTGTCACTAATTTTGAGATTCACCTTTTACTATAGCTTTTATATTGCCATAATAAGTAGTTTAACATGTAAAGTAGAAAAGGGTTCTGACAATGTTGTAGTTTAAGTCAGGATATTTTATTGTAACAGCTTGAATGTATATTTTTGTGTTCCAAGATTATTTGATATCAGCTAAAATGAAAATACTGCATGAAACCAGTCACCTCTTCTGTGCAGGTTTTTTACTTTTCATTGTTTTTTGTTTTGCTCCACTCTGAGTTTCCAGTCTGCTAAAAAGCAACCCACAGTTTGACCCCAATGGCCTCCCTTCAAACGAACAGTCTGTTCCGAAATATCTCCCCAAAAAATTCAGATCTTTCCAGCTTCTCTCTTGTGATTGCACACCGAGTCTAGTTAGCAGCCTGTCTGAAATCTCCGGCACCACCGGCTGGAGGAGAGTCCCATAAACCCTCAAGCATTCGAGAGTCAAGTGGATGATTGTGTCTAACCAGCGGCCATCTTTGCTGTCGCTCCTGTCCAGTTTCCAAGGTGTGTGACGCTGAACAAAACCGTTCGTCTGTTTCACGCATGCACTGATGGCTTCCAAAGCTTTATACACCTGCATGCCCTCGTAGTGCTTCTCTACCACAGTGGATAGACTTCTTACAGTTTCCACCATGTGGTAATCTTCCTCCACCGCTCTGCCACGCCGGTCTCTGGGGAAGGAATGACTGCAGAAAGCAGGGTAGACCTGAGCTGGGTTGAGGGTTGGAGCTGTGATGCGGTTCAGCAGACCACCTAAAGAGTCTGCGAGCTCCGCATTGAGAAGTTTTTGCACTTTGTCATGAGTGTAGTTGCAGTCTGTGTCTGGGACTCCCTGACGCAACAGGAAGTACCTCATGCCGTCATTAGTAAACATCTGAGAATGCTCAAAAGGATCCACAACGTTACCCAAACTTTTCGACATCTTCCTCCCTCCGACAGTCCAGTGCGAGTGAACATGGATGACCTGCGGCAGAGGCAGCCCTGCTCCTAGAAGGAAAGCAGGCCAGTAGATGGCGTGGAACTTCAGGATGTCCTTTCCTATAACGTGGTGGGCAACGTGCCACCACCGCTCATGTTTGTCTGGGTAACCAACAACCGTGAGGTAATTCACCAGAGCGTCCAGCCATACGTAGATGGTTTGTTCAGGATCTCCTGGGACCGGTATGCCCCACTGAAGACGACTCCTCTGACGAGACACGGAGAGGTCCGGAAGGTCTTCCTGCAGCCACTGCAGAACGGCCTGATGGAAGCGCTCCGGCTGGACGGCACCGGGATTTTTCACAAGCCAGTCAAGGAGAAGAGATCGAAAAGAGGATAGACGGAACATATAGTTCTCCTCTTTCATCCACTCCACCTGTAAAACAGTAACATCATTTATGAAACCTCAGTAATGGAGTACTAGTATAGAAGACTGATTGCCAAAATTTGCTAAGAATAAATGAGGAAATAAATTAATTTTAAAAAATTGGTAAAATTAGGAAATTAATAAATGAAACTAAATAAATATATAAAGTTGAACAAAAATGCAATTAGATAATTCCAACATATTCCCAAATTTCTTTTGAATTTAATTTTCTTACATACAATTTGCATTTTTATGTTCACATTTATTTATTTGTCAATTTTGGCAGCATGAGCCCTCCACATTCACATTTACCTTATGTCCACTCTCGAGTGACACTTTGACCTCCTTCCCCGATGGGTCCAGAGCATCGCCGACCTGCGATGGCACCAGGAAGCTTTCATCTTGTGTGGAGTACCAGCCCTCATAGATTCCTTTGTAGATGAGCCCTTTGTTCCAGAGCACTGACCAGAAATGCTCCACGGCCAGACGGTGTCTCTGCTCTGTGGTTCTGATGTAGTCGGTGAAGGAAACGCTGCAGCTGCTGAAGAGCGTTTCAAAACGCTGAGACACTTCAGTACAGAAAGTCAGAGGATCTTTTCCTGCAGCTTCAGCCGCTTGCTGGATTTTCAGGCCATGCTCATCTGTTCCTGTGGTTGAAAAATATACATTGGTTTATTATATTAATCATTACATCTGCAGTGTAGCAAAATATGGAGCTAATACTGACGATGAAGAAATAAAACAGCAGATATCGGTTATCAGATGTGTTAATAAATAATATTTGCAAATATGTTAATTTAACATTTTATTTCCTCATATTCATACTTTTCCTTATGCATTTTAAATTTCCTCACATATATCTTCAGAATTTTTCTCATTTATCTTCTATTTAATTCCCTAATTTATTCGATTTTGTTTCCTCTTTACTATCAATTTCCTCTAATTTATCCAATATTTCTCAGCGTTTTGAAAATGCCCGATCTAAAATCGGGCAAGTTTGTCTTGGGCCGATTATCGCAGCCTGCGTGGTTTTTCCCTGCGTGGGAGCCAGAACTCAACCTGTTGAATGTGACCGGGAGCCAATCAGAAAGCGCGGTGACGTAAGAGCGGAGGGGAATCCCAAAAAGTTGATATGGCAACCAAAATCCGGTGGACGTCGGAGGTGATGTGTGGAAATGTTTATTATTATATGAAAAAGACATTTTTATATGTTTATTGTATGTGGTTATGTTTATTCAGTTAAAAATGTTAACTATGAAAAAACATAACTCACCTGCAGCAAATAGAGCGACTGCTCTCCTTTTATCAAACGCCTTTTCTTTTATCAAACTGTTACCACTGTTTCTACATCGTCATCCATGTTTGATTATTCTAAATTCACGTATGGTATGTTGGGGGTGGTTTTACTGGATTTTCTTCTGGAACCGGGATGTTCGTGAGTGGAATCGGTTCTTGTGGCGCGTTGCTCCTGCCGTGTGGCTGGACGCACGAACCGACCGAACCTGTTGGACTTTTATCGGCTCTGTGGTCACGAGGTTTGGAAAATCGTCCCTTAAATCGTTGAGTGAACCAGACCTAAAACTCACAAGCTCTTCTCTTCTCGACCACTGCCACTGCCCTAACACGCTCCGACTCTGGTCGCTAATGGTGTAACGTTTACGCATTCCTTCAAAATAAGACACAAATGCGGCACGAAAACGAACGTTTTACTTTCGTGAACATGTTAACTCAGGATAACGACTAATGGGAGCCCAGAGCTCGTTTCTCTGCAACGAGACGGTCCCATCCGGGAGTGATGGGAGACAATGAAGTGTTGTTGATGCACAGGCTGCCTGGTTTCTACGTGGAGAAGCAGTTTGCAGCGTCATTCCCTCATTAACAGTCGGTGACGTGTCATGCAGAGCAGCTTGGAATGTGGGAACAAACAAATCCATCCTCCTGTCTCTTCTCTCGCCTTTCCCCTTTGCAAAGAAACTTCCCAAAGACATCTCATCTGTTTCTTATGAACCCTAACCCGCGCAAGACGTAACCGAGAGAATCCGGTTAAAGGATTTTCAAAATAAAAGATCCTTCAGATTCAAAATAATACATAAAACGTAAATATTTAATTATTTCTTGCGCGGCCCGGTACCAATTGGTCCGCGGCCCGGGAGTTGGGGACCACTGCTCTACATAAAAATGTCATCATACGGTTTGTCATATGTGTCAAATAGGCCCTTTAACCATTTTCAAGTAGATGTAATTACTGTAAAACGTTTTTATATTGCATTTTTCTGATTTTTAGAAATAAGTCTGAAACACGTTTTTTTTTTTTTTCAACACCCAACTATGCAACTATTTTGTGCTGGTTTATCACATTCGATCCAAGTCAAATACTTTGACTTTTTCAGGAAGTAGGATTTACCTGTGGCAAATCTTGACTCAAAACCCTGCAGGAGTTTCCACCTGTGTAGGCAGTCAGCAATCACGGCTGAGTAAAGGTGGCCGAGATGAGGAGCAGCGTTCACATAGAAGATCGGGGTTGTTATGTAGAAACACTTTTCTTTGCTCAGCTGACTGCTGCTCCTGCTGCATTTCAAAGCTGAGCTCCACAGTCTCTGGTCTGCTGACAAAAGTCCTCTTTGCAGGAATCCATAGAAAGTCTTCCAGCCGCTGGTGACTGTAAGAAAAGGAAACCTCATCGTTGCATCTCAGACGACTCCAACAAGACGAGGAAACTCAAACCAGGGAGTGAAGAGCTGAAAGCGGCTAAGAACAAGTAGCCTACATGGCAGACATGACAATATTCGTGGTGAAATGCTTCAGTTAAAGAGGTTTTAGTCATTTAAAAAAATTCATTTGCGTGAGCTTACTGTGCATGTGGCTAGCCTGCTGCTCAAGGTTAGCGCTACTTCCGGTAACTGTCAATGAAAATCCGCAATCCAATCAGAACGCTGAAAGAACTACACCACCAATCAGATTAAAGAATTCTTGTTTACATTTTTTTCAATAACTTTATTGGCAAAATAAAAAAATATTGTTAAAGTTTTAGAAAACATCTATGTTGTTTAGAATCAAAGTTATACTATTTTATTTCTATACTATTAAACATTTTGTTGAACCTTTTTGTGTTAATTAGAAGTTAAGTTCAGAAACTCCTAGTAAATTTTTGTTATTATATTCATATCAGCCAATATTTTTTACAATTTTCAAATAAAAAAAATAAAAAGTAAATTAAATTAATAATACAAATGATGAGAATATGTAAATACATTATTACATTAAACTGTAAATATATAAATATATTTGAAAATAGTTTTTTTTAATTAATTTAATTATTCATTCTGTGCCGATTTTATTTATTGTGTGTGCTGCTTGCATCGCGAGCTGCACACAGGCTTCTTATCTTTTCGTTTCAAAGCAAACACCAGGAAGTAGCGCAGTGAAACCCAGCCTTTCTCGGCCAATCGGGTGCTTCACTTCCTGTTGTCACCTAAATGAAGCCAAGTCGACAATCGAGGTAAAACATTTTAATAACAGTTTCACTTTTCGGTTGGAAAATGATGTTTTCAGGGTAATGTGATTAGGAATGTATTTTTTTTTCATCGCACAGCGACTTTAATTTGTTATAGAAGTTGGCTGAACTAGTCGGGGGATGTCATCTAATCATGTGATATCCACACATGATATCTGCTGCTTGACTTTCATATTCGTTTATATATTTACTTTTTTATCCAGTTGTAACTCGAGTTTTGGTGGGTTTTACAGATGGAAGTGAACCGCTTGGACTTCTACATCGGTCTCTCTCTGGCTGTGAGCTCCAGTATTTTTATCGGGTCAAGTTTCATCTTGAAAAAGAAAGGCCTGCTGCGATTGGCCAGCAAGGGCACAACTCGAGCAGGTAGTGGCAGTCCACGATAAAGGTCGAAGTGCTTGAAGTAATTAAACAAAACCTTAAAATGCACTAAAACTTTTAAGCAGTGGATTATGACCACTGCTTAAAAGAAGACTTCTGACTTTCATGCTCCTCCAGGAGAAAAACCTTCTCATGTTGGATTTAAATGATTTTTGTATGTGGCCTATTAAAGTCTAAGAATTCCAAGAAAAAAAAAGAAAAAGTTTGTTCATTCTTTTACATGTATGCTTAAAGTCAGTAACCTATAAAGTTTAAACAGTTATAAGTATTGCACTTAGTGAGGATTTCATTAACAAAAGTTTCCAACGAAATACAAGATTACAGATTTTATTTAGTAGACAACAATAGTTAAGGGCACCATATATCGATTTAAAATGTTAAGCTGTTTTGATAAAAAAAAATATATATATATTTTTTTACATTTTTCTGTACAAGACAAAATTACAAGCCACATTAGTATGTGTGAGAATATAAACCCACTGTGGATTAGGTATGTTCTAGTGCACCACTGCTTCTCACTTCATGATAAAAATTGGCGCTAGAACTTTTTATTATTGAAATGAAGAAT
The DNA here is from genome assembly GCF_027474105.1 of Poeciliopsis prolifica. Taxonomy (NCBI): domain Eukaryota; kingdom Metazoa; phylum Chordata; class Actinopteri; order Cyprinodontiformes; family Poeciliidae; genus Poeciliopsis; species Poeciliopsis prolifica. The sequence goes on from NW_026562381.1 coordinate 628,715, forward strand.
TTTTCAACCAGTACCATGACTCTGCTGCTTTTATGTCACAGGTCAGGGAGGCTACGCCTATCTGAAAGAATGGCTGTGGTGGGCTGGGCTCATTTCAAGTAAGAACATGACTTACTGTGGTCCAGCTATGTTTCTCCACTCTGTGTGTGTGTGTGTTGTATTTATATTCCCCTAAATAGCACATTTACACATGTATTTCTCAGAATTAATTTTGAGAACTATAGATACACCTGAGAATCTAATGGTGTATCTGATTTGCTGTAGTGGGAGTAGGAGAAGGCGCCAACTTCGCTGCATATGCGTTTGCACCTGCCACACTGGTAACCCCGCTCGGAGCGCTCAGCGTGCTTGTCAGGTAACCATATCTCAAATTACTCACAGTTAGGTTATGTGTTTGGTTGATTTAATTTAGAATTATTAAGGTGAAGGAGGCTTAAAAAGATTCCTGCCACACTTTGTAGAGCATTTTGCAAACCATAAATCATGCTCTTCTGTTTTATAGTTATCTGAAACTTTATGTTGTTTGTGTGTCAGTTCAAATCTAACTATTTCCATATGGAGAACTGATTTGGCCAAAATTGTCAATATCTATAAATTTGTAAATAAATAAATAAATGAAGAAACCAAACTGAAAATTAAAAAAAATACAGAAATGAATAATTACAATTATTTCCAAATATATTTATTTATTTAACATTTTATTAAATTGTATATTTGGCCTCATAAATATAAATATTTATTTTCTCATATTTTAATTTACAGTTTCAGTTTCCCACTTACTTATTAACAGTTTTGGCAGGATCAGTCCTCCATACATTTGTAAAAGGAATATGAGCAGATAATTAAAAATACCTTCTGACCTTTACCTGAAACTGAGAAAAACTAATAGAATATTTGTTCATTTTATTTTGGATTTCATAAAAATGCTTTGACACATTTGTGCAAAAGTTTAACAAACAATACCTGAACTTTCCCAGTGCTGTGCTCTCGTCATATTTTCTAAATGAGCGGCTGAATATTCACGGGAAGATTGGTTGCCTGCTTTCCATCTTGGGTTCCACGGTGATGGTGATCCATGCGCCGCAAGAAGAGGAAGTTGCCTCGCTCAGCGCCATGGCTGAGAAACTGAAGGACCCAGGTAGTCTCATGTCTTTATCTGTGACTGTGGAGTCTTTCGACAACTTGTAGACTTTTTTACAAATTGGCCTGAAATCACCATACAGCTAAGGTGTTGTATATTTACCACAAATACCTGTTGATGGTTATATTACACAAAGCTTGTGATTTAGACTTTGATGCCAACTAGGGACCAGTTACTCCCAGTTGGGCCTAAATGTGCTACTTTCCATACGCAGTAGCTAAATGCCACAATAACAAATTTTGCTGGATGATAAATTGTCCCAGAAGTTACTGTGATAAATGTAACTAAAAAAAGTTACTTTTAATATATCTTAGTTACTTTCCAAATCAAGTAATCAGTAATCTAAGTTAATTCAGTTAAAGTTAGTTTTTCAAAGTAACTATGCCATCACTGAATAGTAGTGGCATAGTGATGCAAGTACACCCTCTCAAAGATCAATAAGCTTTAATTTATAATAAACATTGTTATAAATTAACATTGTAAATGTCTTCCAGTTAACATTGTAACTGGAAGACATTTACAATGGACTCTAAAATCTCTGTAAACAAAATTGTCCTTCAAAAACGGGACCAAAGCACCAGACTGAGGCCTTTATCATTCAGTCAGGTAGAAAAAAAACAAAAACACAAGAAATACAATCATGTAAGTAAAAATGATGAAGCTTGTTTTAATTTATCATGTGATTGATTTAATACTTATTGCGACAGGCTTACCTAAAAATGTATGTTTTTTTGACCTGTGATCAAATTACCCAAGTACCTCATTTTGGATCTGTGGATCTTTATCTCTAGGTTTTTCTAAAGTTTCCCTCTGAAATATTCCCACCAGGCTTCATCGTTTTTGCCGTGTGTGTTGTTGGAAGCAGCCTGGTCCTGATCTTTGCCGTGGCTCCTCGCTTCGGACAGAAGAATGTCCTGGTCTACATCCTGATCTGCTCTGTGATCGGCTCCCTCTCCGTCTCTTGTGTCAAGGGTCTTGGCATTGGTATCAAAGAGCTGTTTTCAGGGACGGCGGTGCTGAAGGACCCCCTGTTCTGGGCGTTGCTCGTCAGCCTGGCGATCTGCGTCAGCATTCAGATCAGCTACCTGAACAAAGCGCTCGACATCTACAACACCTCCATTGTCACGCCAATTTACTACGTCTTCTTCACCACGTCCGTCATGGCTTGCTCAGCCATCTTATTCAAGGAGTGGTTAAAAATGACTTTTGATGGTGCAGTGGGGACAATCAGTGGCTTCCTCACCATCATTTTAGGGATTTTTCTCCTTCATGCCTTTAAAGACATTACGTTTAGTCTGGACTCCCTCCCTTTATACTTGAGGAAAACCCCTTATTTGCTAATTGAAGGCCAATATCCATCGGCTCTTCCTGTTGATAACTTGCGAGCAGATAATGACATTGATGGTGACTAGAAAGGAGCCTTGTGAATAAAAAAAGCACCAGTATACTCATCCTTACCTCTCAAGACTTTTACAATGTTTTTCAAGCAAAGCATGATACATTTGCTTTACCATAGCAATATCTCTGTAATAGATCTCATTTATAACCTTAGACACTTTTAATTTTGGTTCCAAACAAAATGGGACAAACTATTTTTAACATCATTTATTTTTGTTCATGGGTACCTTTGATATTTGTTTTTTAAGTGTTTTGCTTTGTTCATGAAAGCTTCAACATACAGAAGGTAAAACATTGAACACATCACAATTTTTTATTGAACATATTTCTGAAGCTATTGAGATGTAATTTTCACCATATGTTGGTAGCAACCCAAGAAATCCATACATAGAAACCAAAACAAATAAGTTATTTTGATGTGTTCAATATTTCTTTTATTCACTGTATATAGTTTAGCACTTTTTACTATAATTAGGAAACTTAAGACTTATTGGAGCAAACATTTGCTCTTGAAAACATTGGTGAGCTACAGTATTACCTCAGCATTATGTTAAAAATCTAAACCAAAGAACATAATATGTGCCAAGCTGTATATTTAGTTTAAAGTCAAGTCTCATTAAAACAAAGCGCTTACAGTGGATGAAAGTAGTCTGCATATATCTCTTAAAATGCCAGGTTTTGTGATGTAAAAAGAATAAATTATTTCACAACTCTCAACCACATTTTACTATGTGAAACACATCAAGAAGAAAACTGGTCAGGAGCAGCATCTAACAGGTTGCAGAAATTTCCGGTAATCACCACTGTTTTCCATTTGATTGGGTGGAAGACAAAATCCTTTTTGAATAAAGAGAAATATCTAAAACAAGCACAGTGACTCAGTTGGTAGCACTGTTGCCTTGCAACAAGAAAGTCTGGGGTTCGATTCCCAGCCCGGGATGTTTGCATGTTCTCCCTGTGCATATGTGGGTTCTTTCTGAGTACTTTGGCTGCCTCTCACAGTCCAAAAACATGACTGTCAGGTTAATTGGTTTCTCTAAATTCTCCCAAGGTGTGTGTGCATGGTTGTTTGTCCTGTCTGTCTCTGCGTTGCCCTGCGACAGACTGGCGACCTGTACAGGGTGGATATAGGCACCAGCACCTCCCGACCCCACTAGGGACCAGGGTATTAGAAAATGGATGGATGGATCTAAAAAACAAAAAAAACCATCTCACAGACTTTTACAAAATACTTATTGTTGCAAACATTCCCAAAGCAGCATGTGAGAAAATATGATGAAACTAAAGTTGGTCCAACAAATGAATTTGATGTACATCACCAAAACCCAGTGAAGCATGGTGGTGGCAGCATCATTATTTGGGAGTGGAACTAGCAGAAAATAAGGGGAGCTTCAATTATCAATCGATGTTGACACAAAAGCTTCAGGCTTCAGTAAGAAAGTGGAAGAACTTCATCTTTTAGAATAATAATAATAATGAAAAAAATCACCTAGACAAATCAACAAAAAACTGTGGCTTTACCAGATAAAGATTAGCTTTGAAATGATCTCTCTTACATCACAAAAAAATAGGAAATTTAGACAAGATGTGCAGACTTCTTACATACATTGTTCAAGCATTTTAAAAAGGATGCACATACTTATTTGGCATTTTGTTTATTGCATATTTACAGTCCAGTCTTTTGAGTACTGATCTTCGGTCAAGAAGTTGTTACAAAAATCCATGTTCTGAAAAATCCATGTTTTTCAGATAGAGATTTTTGGTCCATGTATCTGAAAAACATCTCATCATAATCAAACGTCACCATCTGAACATGAATTCAAAAAGCTGACAGTCAGCAACAAACCACCACCTCAACACTCGTCTTCCTGTAGTCACAAAACACAACCCTAAACTTTTACCCAGGTCTGTACATGGTTTAGACGTCAGGCACTTATTTTCAAGGTAACACTTGTTGTGGTTGTTTCCCAGTTGACTGGACTCTTCAGCTTACTGTACAGACTGCTGTATTTGGACCAAACAGCATGAGCATGTTTTTTTGTTTGTTTGATTGATTTTTTTAAACTTTTTTTTTCTATAAAACTTCCAGTTACAGTTTTTAATCCAACATCGTCTCAGAGAATCCTCCCCTGCTCTTCTGAGTCTGTTCCAATCTGTTCAGGATGAACTGGCTGGTGTCTATAAATCGCTCCACGCAGTTAACGAAACAGACTTCAGTCCTGGAATCCAGCTTGGGTCCCGGTTTATCCATGCACTTTTCCTAAAGACACACACACAAACTATGAGAAGAAACATTTTCGAGACTGATTTACATCAAACATACAGAGGGAAATACTTCACTATTCTATTTTACTACAGGAAAACCTAGTTTAGATTAAAGAGACAAGATGCATGCACACACACAGATTTTACATACTGTTTAAGCCAGGAATCTCCCTTGTAAAGCTCTCAATTTAGAAAAAATAAAACTTTTGGAGATGCAAATGTTACAAGACCATCCAGAAAAAAATACTTGTAATCTTTCATAAGTATCTAATGTGTTGTTATTTGTACAGAATGTTTACTTCTACTTTATTTCTGAAAGAGAGAAAAAAATGAAACATTCACAAAAAGTGGAAGTATACATATTTAGAAAAGCACAAAGGTTCCAACTTAGTAAGACAAATGGACTGAAAAACATTACTGATACTTTTTAGCCTCATTCTGTTTTGTTAAATTATTAATAATAAAAAAACACACTTGTTATATCAATATTTGAAGATTTTTTGTGTTTTTTATTATTTTCATTCAATCTTATTAGGAGTCATTGGAGAGCATAAAGAGCCACTTGTGGTGTCAGAGTCACGTTTATGAATAGATTTTTATCTTTTTAAATAATTTAAGCACAAGCATAAAACAATCTAATGAGAAATAAATGGACAGATATTCAAAATCTTTTGTACCTAAATTAGTTTGATAAACTGCAAAAGGTTTGATCAGCTTTATATTAACATATGTACTATACGGAGTACTATGTACTACCAGCAAAGCATGTTAAATTTCATTCCAGATGCAGATTACTAAAAATAAGCCAAAACTCAAATAATACTTTCACATAAAAAATGAATGCAATAAAAGTATTTGTGCTTCACAGATATTTGATTTTATTACAACTACAAAACTATTTGAGTTTAAATAAAAGCTAGTTCTGGAGTTTAAGACAACTTAGCTCAATATTTTAAACCACACAAACAGAAAAACAAAAAGTGGTGCAGATGAAACTTTGTATCCCTTTCACTGCCACCCAGAGGCCTACACGTGTAATTACAACACATCAGTCAGTCAGTTAAAGGAAAGCCAATAATGCTGTTCACTTTTCTTATCTTCTATTTATCCCTAGTACAAAGCACAAGCTTTTAGATGATTTTTTGTTCCTCATTAGTGAGAAGGATTGTTAAAAGAACATAAATTAAGTGGATTTTTTTCAGTTTGGGTAGATATTATTAGTGGTGCTTTACCATTCAGATCACCATGGTAAATCTCAGTAATAAAATCTCAATAATGTGACTATTATGCAGGAGGCAACAATACTAAGAAGCAATCATAAAATAAATTAATAAGGGGGTAAAAATGTAAAGCAAAACGATCAATAAAAAAAAGTTTCTTAGTATTGTATGTTAGCATTAATATTTCTAAAGGGTGTTGTAAACAAATATTTTAGCAATCAAGCAATCAATCAATTATTTTTACAATTAATCTGCAGATTAAAAACTTAAAATTAATGTCAACATTAATGTCTAATGTCTGTGTGTATAAGAGTTATTTAAAGTTTTTTTAAAAGATGGTGGGGGAGTTGAGGGGGGCAATGAACGAACGTAAGATGGAGGTTGATGGGGGTGGAGAAAATAATAAAACATTAATGAAGGAAGCTTCGAGACAGGCAAGTTTTCCTCGAGGAATTTTAATAATCGAGGTACTCTAATCATTACAGGAATTGTTCCAGCCCTAATATTTATATTGTATTAGTATTTTTCTAAATATTGCTTATACACAATATATACACAAAATTACAAACCAAACAAAAAGTCTCATATCACAAAGACCTGGCTGGCTGCAGCAAGAGTTTTCACACATGAACAAAATGCAGAAACTCCATTAAAAAGCTAATAAACATAAGAGACTAAATTATAGCTCATAAAAGTGCTTCAAATATCGATTCTTTATAATAATAATAAAAATCAAGAAAATTTTGGGCAACCCCTTTATGATTCTGCTCTACAACAGCACAGTATCGTCAGTCAGAGGCTTCTTTAAATACGCTGTAGCACAGTTTGCTACAGGAGATTGTTCCTAACTACAGCCATCAGTCTCTAAACCGACTCTGGAACCTTGGGTGATATAAGTTTCAACATTTAATTTCCATTTGGTATTAATAAAGTATTACTGAATTGAATTGAAGCTTAAAACAGCTCGTGGCACTGGTTGTGACGTAATGTGACGTTTCGAATAAGCATTTAGGTCCAGCGGCGTTTTATACTTTTTATTATACTTGCAGGTTGCGTCGAGAAAACCATATGTTGTCATTTATAAGCAAAACATTTACTTATATTATGTTCAATCAAAAAGTTTTGTATTTACGCTGTTTTTTTGTTTGTTTTTAGTCAGCCGAGTTAGCGCCCTAAATTTATTTTACAGTGGGAAAATAAATATAGACAATCTTCTTAATTAAGGTCCATGCAGCGCAGACGGAAAGTAATTACGTGAAAATAAAATTAAGCTGAGAAGCGGCGTCTAAGTTTCACAAATGTCTATAATGAACAATTTGTCCAGCCATCAGTTTATTAGGAAATTTACTGAAGGAAATTATTGCATGTTTACAACAAGCGCACCATCTGTCTATAGCTGCAGCAACTGCACAAGTCCCTATCGTAAAGAAGTTGATTAAAAAAAATCAACATGCTGAACTGTGCTCCTCTCTTACCCAGCAAACCTCAGTCATCTGATGCACCAGCTGCTGAAATCTCTGTTTCTGAGACTCGATTTCGATGAAATGTTGAAGCTGAGGGTCCGCTGAAGCTCCTTGGCCGTCCATGTCGGCAAAAAACGTCGAAGTTCCGATATTTATTCTAATTATAAACGCGGAGAGGCTGTTTTTTGCTGACCTTCACGTGTGGATATGAACAACGGGAAGCCGGAAGTCGTTCAGCCAATCACGAAGCGCGTTTTTGTAGCAGAAGGTCACGTATACGTAACTTCATGAAGCCCCATAAGTATATTATATTATATTATATATATTATATTATATTATATTATATATATTATTTATATTATATTATATTATATTATATATTATATATTATATTATTATATATTATATTATATTATATTTATAAAAGACGTTCAGTATGTTTTTATAAACCTTTCTTAGCTTGAAATTACAACCACAGGTAGATAGTAATTTGATACATTTGCTTGAGTAAATTTTTTGAAAAAAGGAGTAGTTTTAATACATTGCTTTTTACTTTCACTTTACTCTCTCTTAACAGGGTAAAGTAGAACACAGTGTTAATATTAACTTAATGCTGTAAGTATTAATTTCATATTTCTATTTTGAAGTAAATTGACTTAGAAAGTTGCCACCTTTTAATTTTTGTGATTTTGTCATTAAGTTTTTTATTTCTGTTAAATTTTTCATTCTAGTCTTTAAATGATTAGAATTTGCACATAAATTGATATTTTTCTGTTTGTCTGATGACATTATTTTATATTACGTGAGATATTATGATCAGTTAATTACTTATATCTTACAAGCTACGTTATAGATTAATGTATAGAATACTGAATATATCATTGCTGTTAAAAATATTTATAAACTTTGTCTTTGTTTAAGAAACATAAAGTATGTATTAATTATACCATTTACTGTATGGTATTTGAATATTTATGCTTTTTGTGGTATTTTATTAGCTTTATTGGAGGAAAGCAATGGATGGATAAAGGAGGAATGTTTTTAAGACCAGTAATGCTTCCAGATATTTTTCTATAAAAACATCTGCTTTGTTTAAAAATGCTTGTGCAAATAGATTGAATATAAACTGAAAATTGCTGATATTTGTATTTCATACATTTGCAAGCCCTTCTTACTTGGTGTTTATTTGTGCAACACATATTAGCTTACAAAGGTTATTTTCACATACAAAGGTGTTTGCAATGATTTCAGAGTACAAGAAACAAAAATATCATGCTTTAATTGAGCAACCTTCAGTATAATATAAAAAAAATCTAAATAGGATTCATAGGATTGCATTTTTATTAATGTGATGAGAAAGCTAGTGACTAAAAGTGACATTTGCATTAAACCTATTCACATTCTAGATAAGCCTTAAAATGCTGCTCACTCCCACATTGAAGGTTTCAATTGTATTAACGATGCTTTGTCTTCAGGGATCCATGAGGAGCTTTTCTACGGGGATCAGAGAAGTTTTTTTGTGTTACATAAATTATTCTCTGGTCTATTGGAGTTCATACAGCAAATCCTGAACAGTCAGTGCCAGCTCCTGAAAGGTGGGTCTCTCATCTGCTTTCTGTACAACAAAGGCAAACATTGATTGTTAACGCTTTTCATGTCAGTATTTTCTGAATGTGAGAGGAAAAGAGCTTACATCAGACCAACAGCTTGTCATGATGCTGTAGACCTTTTCATTGGCCAGCTGTGGACGGAAAAGGCGCAGGCCTCGGGACACCTGATCCACTATTTCCGTGTTGTTGAGGCGTTCATATGGAAGCTTCCCCAGAGTGTACACCTCCCACATTAAAACGCCTGATGAAGAACAAAGAAATGTTTAAAGAGCTGAAACCACTCAGAAAAGATGCTTTGCATAAGTCTTGAGTCATTATCATTTATCACCTCTTTCCAGGCTTTCTGAATGTCCACTAAAGTTTGTTGTCTGCTTAGTACCTGACAGTTTTCAGAATTTTTTTGTCTGTGGTTGTAAAATTGCTTAATTCAAATGGAAAACTAGCATATTGGCCTTGGTGTTTTATGTTTAAACACTGCACCAGATACTGTCATAATCAGACACAAAGTCCATAAAGTTTGCAAAATTTATAAACAGATAAAGTTCACCTTTAAAGTTTAAAACTACCATTCTTGTAATTTCATTGGCAGTAAATAAGAAGAAATAAACAGCTGCATTTCCTCACCGTAGGCCCAGATGTCAGACTTGCTGCTGAATTTGCAGTAAAGCAGTACTTCTGGAGGTGACCAGCGAACTGGGAACTTTGAGCCTGCTGAGCTTGTGTACTCATCATCCAAAACATATCTAGGGGCATGGGAAAGGATTTTTAACACAGCATTGTACACTCACATGCCTATTTTATTTTTTTCAATTTTGTTACACATTAACGCTTTACCTTGACAGACCAAAGTCAGTCACTTTGACTGTGCCATTAGCATCTACTAGACAGTTCCTGGCAGCCTAAAGATAAAACAAACAACACATTGTGGATCAAGCATAATCATTAAACTTCTAGCCTTATCATGTAATACCAAACCAGAGGTTATCCAGTCCCTAATTGGAATTGATTGAGATTTTTTGCTACTGTTTATTAATAGGATGTCCTTGTTGCTCACCAGGTCTCTGTGGATGTACTGCTGTACTTCAAGATAGGCCATGCCCTCTGATACGTCTTTACACATCTCAAGAAGCTGGACGGTTGTTGGATGCTGCTTCAGGCCTTCTTTTAGGTATGTCAGAAGGCAGCCATTTGCAAGGAACTCAGTCACAATATAAATAGGTCTTTGTTTGGTGCAGACGCCATACAGCTGCACCAAATTCTCATGGCGAAGCTTCCTTATTTGAGAAAAATTAGAAGAAAGTTAAGTAGTTTTTTTTTCGTTTTTTTTTCAATGCATTTATGCTTTCCTCATTTGACACATAAGTTCTGTAGCCTTACATCATGATTTTGGCTTCTTCTATAAAATCATCCTCAGACATGGAGCCCTCTTTAATCATCTTAATGGCCACATCATGCTGGCCCTGCCACTTCCCATACTTCACCACTCCAAACTGGCCATTTCCCAGCTCTTTGATGAATGTTAGATCACGAGGGTCGATCTCCCAAACACCTGAAGAAAGTAAGATGCATTTCAGTGCTTGAAACTTGGAAGCAGAAGTTAAGAAGTAAATTTGACAAGCTTTATAGCTCCCTTGCAGAATTGTGTGAAAACAATGAGTCAGCTTGACCAAAAGATGTAAGATTAAACAGCTAATTGGCATAAAGACAGTAGCTATAACTCCATTTAAAATATTTTCAATTTTTCTCTTTTTATTTCATGACAAACTAATACTGTAATATTAAACTCCCCCACATTTACTACCATTAAATGCATACACATTCTTATTTTGTGAACTTGGAAAATCCAAACTCTGAATAAAATGTGGATACACTGTGAGACAATTAACTTAAAAACAAACAAATTATTCTGTAGAGAATAACTTAAGCAAGTATGAAAGGTATAGACTGTTCCCTTAAAGTTTGGACATTACTGTTTTTTGGTTATTTCAGAATGCCCAGTTTGTCTTTGGCTTCAGTTTTTTAAGACAATCTTATACTTAAAATTGCACAAAATACAAGCCTTTAAGTGCAACACAAAGAGAAGGAAGTTTAGTCTTGTCAAAAGTTTCTCATATCACACAGTGCCCCAGTGGCATCAGCCATTTTCACGCAAGACTAATTTAGGAAACTCTATTATAAGGCTCCTAAATATGTCTTGTGTCTTATAAAAGTGCTTCAGAAGTGTTTATTTTTATTTTTAGAATACACAGCAGATTTAATTTCAACACTTTTCAATTAGAAAAAAAATGTGTCGTCATACCTTCAGCTTTAACAAATTAATTAGGGGAACTGTTATGTCTTGATAGAGAACAACAATATTTGAAAGTTTGATTGACTGTAGTTCAAATATGCTCTTACCGTAACCCAATCCTGCTGTGGATGGAGGTCGTGCCCGATTGGATACAATGTGCTTCAGCCTGCTGACCATACCTGGTGATTGGAAAAAAACAAAACCACATTGGCAAGTCAAAAAGAGGTGCATATAAGTGTGCGTAAAGTCTGCTGATTTTCCTGTACAGCTTATCTTGAATCAGCATTTTTTTTATTTTCTGTATCTTAAACTATCCCCATTATCGGACCTGAACATTGGCTGTGACCTACAGTATATAAATAAATTAAACTGAAATATAGAGAGTCTTTTTTGGCTAAAAAAAACATATCATCCTATGTATGTCAGTATCTAGTAAGAGTAATAAGCTTTAGCAAATTAAACCTGCAGCTGCACCGAGAGGGACTTTGCAACCGAGTTATCGAGGTAAACAAATATGTTTGTATGAACATGCAGAATCATAGGAGAGACATGTTTTATGGTCATGTCAGCTTCCTGATTCTGCTGCCCAGTTCTAGTCTCAGTAATACTGACTATATTTTAGATGTATAGCAAAAATGTATAGCAAATTTAAAACTTATTTATAATTTCTGCAATGATTTGCAGAAATTAATGTAGTTCAACATTTTGAACTACATTAATATATTATACAGCCAAAACTGATGGTTTTCTTCCTTCCTCACATATCTTGTTTATCTACTTTAGACACTTGTGCCTTTTTAGGTTCAAGTACATTCTGTCAAATAAGATCTGACAAAATAATGTCATAGTAACACATTATATGACCTTGAGCCTTTCTACAGAAGAAAAATAAAAATAAGAAATGTAATAAACTTAACAAGAATTAAATTTAGAGAATTATAAAACTACTATATGTTTGATTCTCAAGACAGATGGAAAAGGGCATCGCAGTTCTCAACAAATGTTTGGAGGCAAGTGAAACAATCCAGTTCTAGAGTTCCTTCTATCAAACATACTGTAGAATTGGCCTATTTTCTCCTTATTGATTTCATAATTGTAGGTTAGTGGATCAAATACTAAAAAAATCTTGTTTGTCTAATTTCTAGACAATCCTGCAAATTTTGTTTATAAATAAACCAACCAAGACCATATATATGGTTGCACTCTGTTGGAGTTATGGCATTAAACGTATGCCTTGTGTTGCATAAATGAGGAATGTCTTGTAATTCCTCCATTTGCTGTTACAATCAAAACTGCTTCCACGTTCAGATTTTTGTAGCACATTTTTAAAACTGTGCTTGTTTGATTGTAATGAGAACCAACAGGTAAGGCCACAAAAAAAATAAATAACCTGAAATTAATCAGGAAAATATTAATATTTTTTTTCTTTTTGCAATAAATGTCAGGTAAGGATATTTGCAGCTTGTAAAAGGAGTTATGTTGGCTGTCACAGTGACCAGATGTAGTATTGACCTGCTGCGTTGTGCTGGTGATAGTTGATCAGCTCTGGGATAGTATTGAAATGATGCTTTTCTGCCAGGTAAAACTGGCCCTGCGGGGTTGTGCAGATGTTATAATGTCTGCAGCTTCCACCTGTTTCCCTGTAGAGAAAAAGAGAATATCACATGAAGCCAGGCATGTCTTATTTATGGCTGTGCAGTTAATATCTCCTCACTGTTATCCACAGTTGGCTTCAGAGTGAGATTAACAAAAAAATAATAATTCTGGACATAGATTAGCCCAAGTTTTGCATGAATAATTTACATCTCCGTCCCTCTGTGGTCTGCAGTTTCCGCTTTCAGTATGCACAGTTCTTCTTTTCATAAGTTCATGCATGAGTGGAGCCAGGAGATGAACTACATAAATGGCAGTAGTGTTTAACCCAGTGAGGTTACTTACACGCCACCTTTGGTGAGCAGAGACACAGTGTATTTCCCGGCTTTGCTTGAGTCTCGTATGAGGAAACCTCCATCTTTGTTCTGGGAAGGGAAACCCATTTCATAATTTTAAAACTTCTTACAGTTGTCATTTCAGTTTACAGGGAGGACAGATAAATCAAGCAGTATTGTGTTTACCTCAGATTTTAAAAGCTGCTCTGCTTGACTCCGATTCATGTTTTTGCAGTACCAGCTGTGAAAATAAACACTTTACTCTACTAGAAGAATGGACTATAAGCGATGAAGTTGCACAATAAAATTAAGATAATTCAAATAATTAAAATGACTCTCTAATAAAATAGAGACATGTACAATATCAAACACCAATTTGTGGGCAGAACAGTATTTTTGAACTCACTCAAATCTTTCAAGCCCTTTTTCTGATTCCACCACATAATTACTTGGTATGTAGCCTTCTTTCCTGCAGAAAAAAGATGTCCAGAAAAGTGTCAAATCATCAAAAAATATATCTTTGGAAGCATAATGCATTTTATTTTTAAAGTTCAAAGGATTCAGATATTTTGAGGTTGTTCCTTTTTCTTTTTCACTCATCGTGGTGCAAAGGGTTCCTATTTCATATTCTTATGACCCAAAGAATGAAAACACTTAGGATTAATATATTTTTGTGTAAATCCATTACTGCAAATCTGTATTGTTTTGCTTTGCTGTATTAAAGCTGTCTCACCCGTATTTGTCTCTGGCTTTCCACCAGTTGGGGTCGGACCTCTCCAGGATGGTGTACTCCTCGTCCTTCCTCAACTCCAGGTCCTGGGGAGTCATTGGTGTGTAATCGTACTCAGCTACTACAGTCATGCTTGCAGACTGTGCTGGAGGCTCAGGTGGTTCTGGAGGCAAAGGGCGACCATGTTTTTCCTGAAACAATTTTAGGTGTTTGGTAAATTCAGAACAAACGGGTCTATAATATGAATCTAAATGAACTGGCCATACTTCTGTTGGGGTTGGAGGAAGTGGTTTTCTGGACATTCGTCGACTCGGTGAAGATTTAAAACCTGTTGTTAATGAATGCATCAATGATTTAAAACTTCAAAAATCCATGTTTTGATTCAACTTCATATTCAACCCTGACATAAGTGTCGTTCTTACCATTTTTAGCAGAACTTTCCAGAACTTTGCAGCCCATAGCTTGTTTAACTTCCTGCTGGCAGCAAAGCCACACCCCATCCACCCAGAAACAGGGATGATACTTCTGCATCAGATCTTTGTTGAAGCGGACCACTATGAGCAACATTAGGACGCATGAATTCATGCACAGCACATTTACATCAAATCAGCATTTGCATGGACATCCAACTTCTCTGTCACACAAGATGTTGAGATAAATACACCAAAGTTTATGAGATGAACGCAACATTGAAGTCTAAATCTGTTTTACTCACATTCTTTTAGCCTCTTTATCCATGATGCTCGGATGTCGTCAGTTTTTGCGAAGATGTACAACGGCCCTTCATCATAAATGATCTGTGGAAAAAGACAGAATCAATTAAGAGTACTGCTCTCAAAATCTGCCTCCAGTACCAATAGCAGAACTTTGGAATGTTTTTAAAACTACCCTGATAAAACAGGATATTCATAAATTTGAAAGGTTTAAAAAACTGCTTTGGATGTCATTGGATAAATATATGCTGGTGCCTATTTGTACTGGGTACCATTTACATCTCATGTAATTCTAATTATCTTCCAGTGACAGGTTCAAAAAGCAGTAGTGCAACCCTTTTCAGGCTGATATGTGTCATAATCTTTGTTTCTCAGCTGGTTTTTTTAGATAGGAACATGATGTCTTGCTTTTTTGACCCACTTCCTTTTGTCAGAGAAATTTCTGTTAAGTGAACAGTAATCATTCTGAATGTGACTTGTGAATTTGATGGCAGCTCTCCAAACAGGTTGCCAATCACATTTTTATTCCTAATCTAACAAGGGGAACAATTATATTTTCACATACAGTCAGGTTGGTTTGGATAACTGCTTCCCTTAATAGATGTAATTATTATTTATTCAGTTTGATAAGGTGTCATAATAAGAGTCAAGTGGTGCAACCTGGATCAGAACCAAAAGAGTGTAATATAGATTATTTACATTTGTTACATTATATGTTTGATTCGAGCATTTTTTGATATTGCGATGAAAATCATAAAATCAATAGCTACAATGAAAGTAATTTCTAATGGCATTAGCATGGATATGAACTGGTTTGGTTATGGATATGAAATGGAAGTAGGAAATTGATAAAATAGTGGTGATTGGGCACAAAAGAGTGGCAAAACCTGTAGAGACACGTTTATTGAAAAAAGTTTGGTACGCTGGACTGATTTAATGAGATGCATAGAAACATGTAATTCTTTTATAAATATCACAATGTTTAATATTAAGGCAGCCATCTTGGATTTTGGTGTCCTAGGTCCTAGATTAAATTTTAAACTTCTACGGATTTGTCGGTACCTTTTTCCAGCTTCAAAACAGAAATTTTTTTCGTGTGAGAAAATATAAAACAAACTGATTACTTTTTTCTTAATGAAAACAATTTGTCAGTTAAATTAAACTAAAAGAAGATAAGAATAGGACATTTAAAACAGAAATTGTGAATAATTTTTTTGGAGAATATTTCTAATGTGCTTTACTTATCATGTGAGATATTAAAGGCATGAACTTTTTGATTTCCTTGATGGCTTATATCATCAAGGATATATTACTTTCATTACTTAACAAACAGTGGCACCTGGACTGCTTCTGAAATCCCCATGTTATCTGAAACAGTTTCACTTCTTAAGAATGGACTTTCACAAAATCAGACATTTGCAGTTTTAGTTTGGAAAGAAAAAAAACAAATTAAAATTGTTGTGATGCATTGTGAATGCAGGTGATTATAACTTGATAATCCAACAGTTTTAAGCTGTTGAATTAAAGAAGTTAGAAATTAAACCCAGTGAACTTTATATTTGAGCTTATTTCTGAAGAGTATGTTGAGAAAAGATCTACCTGGAAAGCGTACATGCGCTCCAGTGGGGCATTGGGTTCTGGTTGGACCGTCTCCACACACTTAATCTTCTCTAGGTCCACTGCCCCTTTTAAACCTTTCCGCTTCTGCTCAACAAATAGAAGACAAAAAAAAAAAAATGCAGATTTAAGGTTACCACCCAAAATAATGTTAAATGTAGCTCAGTTTGTCTTTAGGTACACACCCCTTTTTCAGAGTCAAAGTCATAGTAGGCTATTTTTTCCTGGGTGAGAATGAACCACCTCTCCTTGTAGTTTAGGGGAGAGGTCTTTTTCTTCTGCTGAGATCGTTTGATGAAGATTTCTTCCATTAGATTGTCTGACATGATTCAGTTTCGCTTGATCTGCAAAGAGACAAGTGATCGATGGTTAATCATTTTATGGTAGCAGAACGGAGTGAAACAGCAACTTGACTCTTTGACCGCGGTCTCTTTTTGTGTTATAAGTCATACCCTTCACCACTGGGTCTTATGTTACTAATACATTTGTTCCAGTTCCTCCCACTAAATGTTTGAGTACCTGCTCTTTTTTCACAGTCAAAGCAATGCTGCTGTAACAGATGACAGACCATAGATCTGCAAAGCAAGAAAGAGTCTTTTGTCATGACTGCATATCAGTGACTGATTAAAAGTTTGTTTGCATAAACTCTGCATTTCGTGCAAGCAGCTCCCTTTGTTTCCAGCATTTCCCCCTTTGGCATATCTGTTTTCCTCAGCTGTGACAATGTGGCAGAGATGTAAAATATGACTAGCTGTGGGAATTTGCAATCTAACCCCCCCAAATAAATGTACCATGGTTGCTTTAGTAATTTTCCAGATAACAGTTTGCGCTAGTCAACCGTATACTTCCCGTCGTGACATCAATGCCTATATTAGGGAGGAAGGTTTTGGGGTTTTTTAATTCGAAGTCATCGTGATTTTAGAAATGTTCTTGTTCACCTTTGTTGATTTTGTGGCAAAAACCAACGTGAGACAGCATGTTTGAGGTGCATAGAAGTGCATAGAAGATTTTCTCATTAGAAAGCAGTAATACAAAGCACTGTTGTCTTACATTAAGAAGGTCCAGGGTTTTATGGACTTTCTGCATGTATTTTCCTCATACATGCCTGGGTTTTCTTTGGATCTTCCTCCAAAAAACATGACTGTCAGGTTAATTCGTCTCTCTAAATTGCCCTTAGGTATGAGAATGAGTGTGGTTGTCGGTCCTGTTTGACTCCGTGTTGTCCTGTGATGGTTTGGACAAACTTAAAATTTAAAGTAATACAAGCATTTTATAACTAATACACACACAAAACTGGCCTGTTTTCTCATATTCTGCCACCATCCACCCTTCAGTTGAGCATTTTTGACAGAATGGGTTAAACAAATAGAACAGGGGAAAAAATGGCTTTGACAGTCACAAAAGGCGATGGTTGATAGGAATTAGATAAAGAAATGGGTCATTTGGTACTTTTCTTATTTGTTCGCAATCTTTTTGATTTGTTTGCTTCTCACCACTGGTCCTTTGTTAAGCATTTTGAATTACCCAGAGGGGAAACGATGTTAAATAAGTAAACTTCCCTTATGTTTCCGTGTTATTTTTAAATATGATAAGAAAATCATACCAAATTTAAATGTCTGCTTATCTGTTTTTCACAAGAAAAACTAACAAACCCCCCCCTCACCCCCCCAAACAAACAAATGAGCTTCAAATTAGGAACATAAGACTCAAAGATCCAGAACTTTATCTCAATAAAGTTCTCGAAATTTGGAGAAGTATGAAACGTGTTCACCTGGATTACCTCGTATAAAGTATCCCAAAGCGACCTTTCTCTGCCACACATTTACTGTGTGTCAGAGAAACAGATTAAAGATACACAGGCAAATTAACCAGAGTGTCATTTCAGTTTATGGCAGCTGTTGTTTGTTTTTTGCCACCTTGTAACACAGAAACTGAAAGTTTCACCTCCAAAACTAGAAATGCTAACTTGTTATTTTAGCATTTCAAAAGCTCTTGGTATATACTTTGTACGAAGAGCTCAGAGAAATAACACTTTTATATTATAGAAAATATAAGATGTTGTTTTATGTAATCTAAATTTGGGTTACTTGTTATAGAATTGTAGAAAAAAATTAGTTGTTACTTGATAATTGATCAAAATGTAATAAATGTTCTGCTAAAGGCTGAGTCTGTGTGTTGTAAAGATTGCTTTGGATGAAATTGTTGCAGAACCAGAGGTGGTACCGCATCCATAGACCCCTTTTTTTCTTGAAACACAGTTAGTGTCACCAGTGCCAGCCTCAGGTTTTCATCACACAGCTGAAAGCTCACAGTGAGTGAGTCTCTGTCAGATGTGTTTGCAGTTCAGTCTAAACCTATTTTGGGCCTGTGAGCACTTCCTTTTATCATCTGAACTGGAACAGTAACTCTACAAGAAGCTTCAGTCGCTCCCTGCTATCACTAGAACGGTGACATTTCTTAACACAACAGCGACAACACTCGTTAGCCTTGTTTGTGCCGTCATAGTCGGAGAGCGATGTTCCCCATTCTGAGAAACATTGTTACCCATTCCTCATTCGCCACCACCATTGTTTTTTCACATCTCTTAGCTGGGAGCTCAGATAATCTGATTCTGGTCCATGTTCCCTGTAACATTTTAACATTTTAAACTATAAGTTAGAATTTGATATGCACTATTGCTACCAAAAAAAAAGGGGCTTATTTTTGTCTTTTTTAAAGAGAGTAGACTCATGGTGGCTGACACAGGCAAACTAAAGAGGGAAGTTGCATCAGGGTTACACTGAAATATGAAGGGAGAAGAAACCCGATACCCTGCAGCACTTCTACCTGGCATTGCTGTAAAAACGGTAATTTGCATAATTTAAATGCACAATGTGAGCCTTAGACCTTGACAGAGTAAATAAATATCCATATATGCTCACATTCTTTTCAAATAAAACACATAGCATTGGCAGTTTTAGCTCAACGTCCATCAAGTTTTGGTCACGAGGAATTAAACTGTAGGAAACAATCAGTTTGAAAGTTTTAAATAAATAATAATAAATGCCAGAAAACAGAGCCAAAGCTTAAAACACTTTGTTAAACAGGAATGTCCCAAGATGCCCTTTTCCCTGGTGTTTCCTCATAGATAATCCTTACTGGGAATTTTAGAAAAAAAAAATTCCAGTGAGCAAATATAGACGAGACAAAATGCTTTCAGTCACCAGTTTGAGTTGATCTGTGAAATGTCTACAAATGTTACTCTTGGCAGAATTTAGCTTAAGTCTCTAACCACATGAAACTATCTGATCAACTTAATCTCTTTATTCATCAGCAGATGTAGCTGCATGAACATACATTTCACAAACATAAGAATAATTATCATAATTAATCTGGAATGTGCTTCAGCAGTTCTAATGCGATCAATTTTAAAATTTGCATATATACGTACGAGTTTCAGGGCTAGTTAAGCACACGACCAGCTCTATCTTCAGACCTCTTGAGAATTCACACCTTTTCAAAGTAGAAATGGCTGAAAATACAGACTGATCTCACAGCGCAGTGTTTTAATCAGTGTGGTCACTTACCCCTGCACCTGAAAACAGCAAAGCATCAGACAAACACAGCGCACCTAAAAACTGACATGAAGCTTCTGCTTGCTCTTCATAAAATGTGTGATAGTCTGTGATGCAAGAAGTTAAAACACACCCACAGAGAGGAATCGGCTCCGCTTACTTCCTCTTTTTCTTCCTGCTCATTTTTATATCAACCTTCTGGACAGTTTTGGTGATAAGTTTGAGGCGGGTTAAACATTATTCAGAGCCCCATATTTAGCTGCAGCATGCAGTAGCACTTTTGGCTGACAAGTTTTCTTGTTCAGTCCAATGACAATTTGAAACTGTTTAGAGAGGAAGAAATAAAAACTTAATAATGATCACTTTTACTGTCCACATAGAGTGGTTAGTAAAAGTGATCATTATTAAGTTTTTAATAAACTTAATAATGACCACATAGAGTGGTTAGTAAAAGTGATGTAGTTTACTTGTATTAAATGAAAAGGATGGAGCAAAACCATTTTAGTATAACTAACAGTTTGCCTGGAGAGACATTCATAAAACAAACTGGTTATGGTGGCTATAACAATTATTCACCCTCTTGGATGTTTTACCCTTTTTATTGCTTTCACCTGTCAATCATATTCAACAAAATTAGGCTTATTTTGACAAAAAAAGTGAAAACATGCTCATGGATTTACTGTATACAAATTGTATTGTGTTGTAATTTCTTTACCCTTTGTGGACTTTTGCTGTTTTATTAACATTTACAATTTTATTTTTTCTTACTATTCAACAGCTTGCTCAATTTTACAGAACTGCATAGTTGATGTCTCACAGCAAGAACGTCCTAAGTTTTAAATTATTACTTCATTCATTAAGAGAAATTACCACTGAGTCGTAATACTGAGAAAGACGACTCAAGAACCAAACACAGCCCTTGCTTATAACAACTATAATTTCAAATATGCAGCTCACTTTGAGATATACAATTGATGGACAGATCTTTCAAAAGTAGTGAAATCTAATCAATAAAATAAAATTCAATTCAGTTCAGTTATCTTTGTAAAACCAAATTTCAGCAATATGTAATTTCAAGATACATTGCAAACAAGCCCTATTCTGATAGGGTCACACTGAATCCGAATTATGACACGCAACACCGCTAGGGGGCAGAACACGCCGCTATTCTCCGCTGAGATCGACTTCAACAACCGCTTCCGGCCTCGTCCTTCCTCTTTTTCCTCCTCATCGGGTCGCAACCATGGTATGAAACGACTACACCAATACATTTAATAAAATCAACATCAATCCTGCTATTTAAAGCATCACGTCGTACTTTCTTTAGTTCAAATGTGGTTACAGTTTTTCGATAAATGTTATAGTGGCTGTATTGGCAGTTTTGTTTCGGATTTATGTTGTTATATTGAGATAAATAGGAACGTTACTGTTAGCAATGAAGAGCCGCTGTTAGCTTCTTCCATTCTCCTCAAATGTTGAACTTAGTGTGGGTGAATATGGTGTAGCTGAAATATTCATTCAAAACGGCATTGTGTCACGTTTACAGGAACTGAACCGCACATGTTTGCGATGTTTTAATATCCCAAAGCAACCATGCTATCAGAGCTAACAGCTAGCTTGATTAGCACAGTATGTCCAACAAGGAAAGTGTTTTTTTTAAGGCTTTAGTTTCACGTTGTTTACATAATTATATCGTTATTCAGTTGTCAATTAACGTCAAGGCTAACTATGTGGCTTTCAAGGCTATAATTTGTCTCAGACTTGAAGTATGTTACCTAATACATGCTCTGTGTTGCCATTTAGGTGAACGTCCCGAAGACCCGCAGGACTTACTGCAAAAAGTGCAAAAAGCACCAACCCCACAAGGTGACCCAGTACAAGAAGGGAAAGGATTCCCTCTATGCGCAGGGTAAATAATTTCTCCACATAGATCTGATGCAGTTCTTTGTATAAAATATTCACAGTCCTTGAACCTTTTCATGTTTGGTCATAAAAGAACAACATAAGCGTATTTTGCTGGAAATGTATGTAATGCATTGTAATAGTAAAAAGATTAACAAAACGAAAGTCATTTGTATTTGACTAGTTTGCTCTGATGTTCCCAAGTAAAGTTACCATATTAGTTTAAAAATTAACATGTCACTTCATATGAACTAGTTTCGAATGAAAAGGTGTGGAAGGAAGAAAAGTTTTACATAAGCTCCTACTCCTCTACTCCTTTTTTAACACAAAACAGGCAATAATCTAAGAAAGATTCCTATGTGGTGATGCAGCACTAAAGTGAGTGAAAATATTCTACATCTTGATAGCACTGGATTTTCTACTCGCCTGTGTTTCTTTTGACAGATTATTCCACAGATTTAATCCGTTAACAAATTAAATGCTCCATTTTTTTATTTTTATGCAAATTTGGAATTTAAGCAAAACTAAACTAACAGTTCAAGTTGTGAAATTTAATCTAATTTGATCTCATTTTATGCTAATTTATGCTAATTATTCACTGCTGTTTTGTGAACAGTAACTATGGAGCTGCAGAGATTTAAAACTGAGCTTTTATATAAGAATTTACCTGTGGGAACTTGGGAAAATTCTCTGTTCAGGTAAGACCAAAACTAGGTGAACTGACATGCAAACAGTCGTAGCTAACGCTGTAAAAGACATTGACTG
This sequence comes from Poeciliopsis prolifica, assembly GCF_027474105.1. NCBI lineage: Eukaryota > Metazoa > Chordata > Actinopteri > Cyprinodontiformes > Poeciliidae > Poeciliopsis > Poeciliopsis prolifica. The sequence continues at coordinate 651,311 of NW_026562381.1, forward strand.
GGATGGATGTTCACCTTGCTACAGAACAACAATTTAAAACAACCAACCAGATCTAAAGTGGAATATTTGATAGTATCTTTGTAGATTAAAACGGTCCACAGAAAGTTTAATTCGATTGAGCATCTGTGGGAAGATTTGAAAGCAGAGCGTTTGTAGATTTACTCGAGACTGCAGTTCCAGCAAAATGAGGTTCCACAATTGATTGAATACAAATGTGAATAAGTTTAAGCTGTGTGGATACTTTTATAGATTGTTTTATATTGTAACTGTTGTGCTTTCCCTGAACTCTCAAACTGTTCTGCAGGTAAGAGGAGATACGACAGAAAGCAGAGCGGGTACGGTGGGCAAACAAAGCCGATTTTCCGTAAAAAGGTAACGCCAACCTTCCCTTGTAATTTTATTTAAAGGGCTAAATACATGTGAAAGCTGTGACTGAACTACAATACCTCTTTCAGGCTAAAACGACAAAGAAGATCGTATTGAGGCTTGAGTGCGTGGAGCCCAACTGCAGATCCAAGAGAATGCTCGCCATCAAGAGATGCAAGCACTTCGAGTTGGGTGGTGACAAGAAGAGAAAGGTACGAAGCAACTATCATTGAGTTTTTTGCTACAATTCAATGCAAGACATAAGAGTTTGCCAGTAACTGTTCCTCAGTACAGTGTCTCTAGGGATAAGAGTATTAATTCATGAAAATGTTAGAAGTTGATGAAATATCCTAATATAATAGATTATTAAATTTGTGCTGCATTGCTTAACTTAATTACTCCAGTTAGACACGCCATTCTGTTGTAGTCATAATGCTAGAATGACATATTTAACACAAATTTCTTGGTTATCGAGCATAATTTATTTTGAGTGGGTATTATAGAAAAAAATTATGGCATTTAACGTGTGTAGAGTGTGAATGTTGGTAGAAAAATTCACAAGGCTTGAGTGCTGCATTTAGCTTTCAGTCTCAAATTGCAGCATCAACTATCGGGTCAAAAAAGTTGTAGTTGCAGATTCGTTCTAACATTAAAAAGCCTGAAAATGTCTGGAAGTGTTGACTTTGTATTAATGGGTGAAGTGTAATCCTACTGATAGAAGTGTGTGGGACTTAAACCCTTAGTGGACTGAATTTTATGTAGCTATTAACCAGAAAGAAGCATTTATCTTGAAGCATCATTTTCACTCAGATTTTCCTCCGTTTCCTTTTACAGGGCCAGGTCATCCAGTTTTAAGCTGTGGTCCATTCCTCTGGATGAAGTTGTCACTATTTTCAATAAATTTGTTGAAACATACTTTTATTTTGTGCTTTCTTTTCATGCTTTGAGAACTATAGATGTGAAGAATGAAATTTTTGTATAAACATGTTAAAAAGAAAAAAAATTGAAACTTTTCATAAAATCAGTTCAGATTTCTGTATCTGGAGATCTTCATGCAGTTTGATACAGAACATTAATGGACACACCTTTGAGAATCACATTTATTCTATTAAATAGAATTTGTTAAAAAAAAAAAAAAACATCACAAACTGAGTTTAAAAGTTTACCCATAATTGCTTTTAGTTTCAAAAGTTGCTATGAGAGTCTGCAGAAATCCACCATGATTTTTAACAAAAGTCATTGCAAAGGTTTGTCGGTCTCTAGAAAATAAAAACAAACAAAAATTGGCTTCAAATAACCTGTTAAGTGTAAAAACAATAAAACTGAGCTGATTTAAGTTGATCCGGATGCAGGAAAAGCCCTTTACCAATACAGCGAATCACAAATGGTCATGTATTAAAGTGTCAAGAATGGTTTAAAACCTTTAGAGCAAAAATCTAGAAAAAATATTTTTAGAAACTTGATTAAACCTGAGATTTAGAGTAACAATTTGACGTTCTTTAGTTGGTGTTCTTCCAGTGAAGCTTGCCAAAGTCATTGCTGATTGGCGTGACTGTCAGCAGAGCTGTTCCAGAAGGGTTTACTTTTAAGATGAGTTTGCTCTCTTTAGTCTGCACTCCCATCTCTTTATATTGGGGGAGGATTAGAGTGACGTTGCACTGGGGGTCACAGACCTTCCAGCCAGGGACGCTGCTCATGCTTAACCCCCGAGGACCACCGATCTCCTGCAGGTTGAGGACGGCGACAGCCAGGCGGTTTTTAGATAGAGGTCTCTCCCAAACTTCAAAACTATTTCCCTGCAAAACAAGCCAGATTTATTGGCCTTCAAGAGATAATTTCATGTCTAAAACTGTTCAGAGAATGAGTAGATGAAGCTGAAATCTGTGTTTTCTGTCAGTTTTACTCCCACCTTGGCAGAGCGGTGTCCCTGCTTGCCCAGCGGGTCCTGGCTGATTTCTATGATTCGTCTGTTCTGCAGCAGCTCCTTGGATCGAGGACAGATGTCCCGCAGATCATTAGACATGAGCAGAGGGGCGGCCATGATGGCCCATAACGCCATCTGAGACTCCTGCTGGTCATGACTCAGTCCAAAGTTCCCAATTACAAGCTGGAGAAATGGATCAGTATCATAAATATGCAAACTTACAAAAGCACGAACAAGCTTATTCTCTGATATGAACAAGCCCAATATTGTTGTTTTATAAGTGATGTATTATACACCCTTGAACAAACTAGGACAGGCCTATGGGTTAGACAAAGCATGTACATTACATTTTTTGCACAAAATCATTCTTAGAGAATGACATTTTAGTTTCCTCACTTATGCCTATTTTAAGCTCCTTTCAGAATGAACTGTTTTCGTACAAAATGTACAAAAAAGTTAATTTTGAATAACAGAAGTAGAAAAGTTCTGATACAGAGAAACTTCTTGGTATTTGAATGTTTTGGGATCAAATTGAAAGATGTGTTGAGTACCATGTCGGGGTCATTCCAGCCCCCGGGCCCAGCTGAGGGGACAATGATGTCCTGATGAGAAGCAGTCCAGTCCAGGATAGATTTGATCGAATTCCACGAGTCAAACACGTCGTTGAAGTTGCGCCAGTGGTTGCAGGTCTCACGGATAGCGGTGTAGTTTGGCTGGAGGCAGAGAAAAACTAGTATATTTTAAAACACCTTAAAAAGGATATGAAAGATGAATTTTCCTCACCTTCTGGAAAGGCCATTCATACAAAGGCCACTCACAGGAGTATAGGATACTTCTTCCAGTTTTGTTCAAAGCTTTTGACATCTTTATGTAGCCTAAACCCAAAAATTAAGCAAGAAGAGAACAGAATGACCTGATAGAAATAGACACAATCTCCTTATATTTTTAAATAATGGAGTGGATGGGCATGCATGCTTTGGCAACACAGCTTACAATTTAAATGAACATTAACTTAAATCCTGAAATTAATTCTTACCCTCCGAGCAAAGTCCATTTCAAGTTACACCCATCAAATTTAAGCAGGTCCACATCCCAGTCTGCGAATGTCTGAGCATCAGTCTCATAATAACCCAAACTGCCAGGGTATCCAGCGCAGGTTTTTTCTCCCACATCTGCATAAATACCCAACTTCAGGCCTTTCGAGTGGACCTGAATGAGGGAAAACATAATGAGATGTTCAAACCAGCAGGTGGCAGTGTTGCGCAGCTTAAAACTCAAAAAGCCTTTGCTGTCCCTTCCAGCTAAATGAAGAGTGAAGGGATACGAAAGCTGATCAGAGCTCAGTCGAAGGTGAATGGAACTAAAATTGGGACAATACTGTAAGAAAAGCACACATTTTGAGACTGAGGCAAAGATTCACCTCCCAAAGCACAAAAATACTAGACTTACTAAACATATACTTACTGTTTTTAAATAGTAAGTTCAGTACAGATCAACACACATGCCCCAGGCAAAGGCCAGAGCTATATCCAAACTGACATTTACTGAGAGGAATGGGCAAAAACATCTGAAATTTATAAAACCAAGAGAAAAATATAATGTATAACACCTGCAGTTGTACAAAGAATGATACTACAAAGTATTGACTTAGGAAGGACAAATACATCCATCCATCCATTTTCTAACACCCTGGTCCCAAGTGGGATCAGGAGGGGTGCTGGTGCCTATCTCCAGCTAACGTTCTGGGCGAGAGGCAGGGTTCACCCTGGACAGGTCGCCTGTCTGTCGCAGGGCAACACAGAGACAGACAGGACAAACAACCATGCACACACACTCACACCTAGGGAGAATTTATAGAGACCAATTACTCTATGAAGAGAAAACTTCATGTTACAAAAACTCCAATGAAAGAAACAAAAATTTATGGTGGTAGCATAAAATGCAGAAATATTTCAAGATATAAAAATACTTTTTAAAAGGATTGTGACATGCTTCTCAATCACAAACTTACATGGTGGTCATTCTGCAGCCCAAATCTATTAAACATCCCATTATTTTCACTTTGTGGTTTATTTATCATAGCAGTAACTCACATAGTCGGCTAACTTTTTAATGCCTCCCGGGAATCTTTTGGGGTCCGCCTGCAGACGGCCTTGCGCGTCTCGCTGGTGGGACGGCCAACAGTCGTCGATACAAACGTACTCATAACCGGCCTCTTTCCAGCCATCCTTCACCATCATGTCCGCCATCTGCATGTACAGACGCTCACTGCCAAGGCATCGGGAGGATATAGGCAGGGCTGTCAGTTAGGATTCAGGTGCTGAGAGGTATTGGGATGAAAACATGTCTCCAAAACAAAAACACATTGTATATATAACAGTGTATCTGGATGCTGCCACATATGAAGTAACACAGTTATCAAGATTCAAGGCACTGACATTTAGGGCCTTGCTTCCTGAATAAAAATGTGGCAATATTTATTTATATTTGAGCTACAAAAAGGAAAGATGAGTAAATATATGAAATGAAATAGAATTGATAGTCATGACAAAAATATAGAGAGAATAATGTGTTTGATAGATTAGATAATATAATGAATAAAATGATATTAAAAGTGGAAACTTCAGATAGTTTCTATGTTCAAAATCCAGTTGAAACTTGAATGTGAATAACTGCTTTTTATTTTTATTTAACCATTTTTCAGAAACTTTTAGCCTAGTCTAAGTATTTACATTTTAAATGTCAACCATCCTGTTGATCCAATCAAATCAGTGTGGGGAAATATAACCACCATGAGGAAACTTTATTATGTTTGAATCGTTCAAATTAATCTATAATCTAATTAAAGGAACAAGTAGTTGCTTCCTCGTTCCTACCTGATGCAGTTGTCGGGGTCTGTGTCACAGTCCGTGTTACACATGAACCTCTCCCAGTGCAACCAGCCCATGGTGGGTTTCAGAGCCAGCCCGTTGTCCAGCGCTTCTGCTGCGGGACTCAGGAAACTCAAAAGTACGAGGAGCAACAACATTTTGCTCATTTTCACCCAGAAAGGCAGCTTTTAGCAGCGACACCGCTTACTGGAAGGTGCTTTTGTTATTTCCTCGTTCGGAACGCAGTTGTCCCGCCTCCTTTTCTTGATTGATAGTCAGACAGACCAATAGGATCAAAATGCGCCTTCAGTGGGCCAATAACGTTTCGCTACAAATGAGGAAGAGCTCTCTGTTAAAGTCAGGAAAGGTGAGAAGTCAGGTGACATGACTTGTGATTGCTATAAATGATAAAAAATAACAAAAAGGACAAATCAGGTGTAACTGCAATAACTATCTGGGGTATTTTCAGAAGCTAACTTCATACTCACACAATACAAAACCACATTTTAAAAAAACTTTACCTTAGGTAAGGTTGAATTAATATCATCAGATAAAACTATATAGATAAAAAGCTCCAGATTTAAAGCAAAACAAAACATATTTGTTGTGTAATACAAACTGTATTTTGAAAAAGAAGAAACAGGACATGCAACTTTCCTTTCTTCAGAGATTTTAAGAGCTCACTGTATTTCAGTCTTTTACTATTGAATAAAAGAGCCTTCATTCCTGCTTTTTATGTATTTTACTCTAACTAATTTTAAGTAAAATTTGAGACATAGTAAAAAAATAAATATCAGAACCATATAAAAGTCTGTGTGTAAAGCAAAGGACTTATTGAAGGAGTCTTAATCATAAGACAAATTTTGTGCTACTTTGAATCTCTTCCCCTGCACAGAACTCTGAAAAACAAAGCAGGTCTGAAGGGAAGATGGATGGATGGATGATTCCTAGAAACCTGACAAACAGAAACCAGTTGCTGGGAATTATCAGATCAAATAAATTGACTGAAATCAGGGGAGAAGCGGCTGTTGTTTTAAAAAAAATCTCTAAAAAACCTTCAGTAGACATTGGCGTAATTTCCCAGAACTTCTTCAAAAACCTGGTTTATTGGAAGTAAAATAATGGTCAGACTCAGAGTGCTTTATGCTTTACTTTAATTGAAAATTGCTTTGATCTTGCAAAGGTTCTTTACAAATATTTGTAATGTTAAAACCAAACCCTCCACACCGATATTGACCCCCAGCTTTGTCCAGTTAGAAACTTTGATGTTTACCCAATTTTCTTTGCTAAATGACTCAAAGCATCTGTGATTAGAAGTTTTCAACTTTTGCCATTTATTCCCCAAACTGAATTCAAATCTGGACCTTCAATAAACTGTTCTGTTGTAGCTCTGGCTTGATGTTTAGTTATTATCTTGATGGAAGGTGAACCTCTGCCAAACTCTCAAGTCTTTTATAGATTTTAGCATTTACGATGACAAGCATCCCTGTAGCATGATGCTGCCGCCACCATGTTTCCATGTGGAGGTGGTTAGCCAGAGTTGAAGCTTTTACTTTTCTACTTTTTCCACTCTTCCTTACAAGCCGAATTTAATTTAATCTTCAGTGTTTGGGGTCACTGTGGTAACCCAGTGTTGTTAAAAACCCTATTTTATTTTTGTTTTTTAGTTGGATTCACAGCATTTTTCATGTAAGCAGTCAGCTCTCACATTGCACCCAAACAAAATAACGTTTTCCTACAATCCACAAGTGTAAAAGAAGAATTTGTGTTGACACCCTGGGTGTTTATTTGTGTTTGTCTTACAGCAGGCAGCAGGACTGACTGAAAATGGTCCAATTTATCCCGCTGGTCCCCGAGGAGCCCAGATAATAAAACTGCCACACACACTGCTTGTAATAACATACATATCGAAGCTGCTTTGGACTGTTTAATAGCTTGCAATGGAAAGCAATCATTTTTCCTGTATTGATGTAAAAAAAATTATAGATCTGTTTCTTAATTCAGCAGTAAAATAGACACCCTGCTACTGAATGAAATTAATCCTGGACATTTCCATTTGTGAAGTTGTCACAGATCTTCTCACGCAGAGAGAATGATGAGCTTCGTAGTTATTGCTCTACCTTGCTCTTTTTACAAGTAAAGCTGCTGACGTTTTATTTGCAGATGAACTTTTTGGGGTTTTGCCACGCTAACAAACTAGCTACAGGTTTTAATCAAACCTCGGATCAACTTGACAGCCTATCATTGATAAGAGTGGTTAGTGGTTGCTAAATGTAAAGTTTACAGCAAAACATTTGTTCTACAGGTATTCAGTTAGTGTTGTCAGGAATTTACTGTGAAATGTAGCCATTCAAAATAAAATGTTTTAGTGTTTTTTTAACATAGATTTTAATAAGGTGATGTTATTATTGATTAGTTTAGTTTTATTATCATATTTATGTTGGTTTATAAGTTATATAACCCTTTACTGTTCAATTAACAACACATTACCATTAAAGGACTATATTTTGCCTTTTTTACAGCAATTTTTTTTAAAGAAGCTACAGATTTTTTATTTTTTATAAGTTATTAAAAATTTATTTCAAAATATTAATATTTAATAATGAAGCATGTTTTTCTACAATAGTTTTCAGTGATAAAATATGTTTTTTACAGTACAATTTAAGGTTACCAAACCAATATACTGTTCTGGAAGGTATATTCATTTGGTACATTCCTGGCAACCTCAGCTGCTGATATTTTATCACAATTTCAACATTTACAGTATGCTTCCTTCAGTAAAAAAAACAAAAAAACATTTTATTTAATTTACTTTGATAATTTGTCATTTTTCCACAATGAGAAAAATTATGAAACATAAAACAAAACTAACTAAAAAAGTGTAGGATAAAGCAATGCCTTTTCTCTTAATTCTTAGAAAAATCAAATAATGAAATAAACTAATACGCTGAAAGTTTACACCTTGCATTAAGAAGGATTTCCTTTTGAATCTCAACAAGGTTTTGCATGTTTTTAATAAGGAAAAAAAAGGGTGCTCATTAAACTGATGTAAGATCTTGACTGCGCTTCTCAAACCCCACAGCTGGCTGTATGTAAAAGAGGGCAGTAATGAACACAAAACATGACCTTTCCTCAAAATGTCAAGGGTGCCCATTTCATCTCTAAACATTATCAGAGGCTTCACCTAGGGACAAGCCTGATACAAACAATTTGTCACATGCTGCAGTTCACATCAGAGCCAGTGAGAGAAGCCTTTGAGGCTCTAAATGTCAGATTTCAATTTGACTCTGCCCTCCTTCGCTGATGGATGGGCCAATACGGCTCATCTAAATACTCTGTTTTCTTCTTGTAAAAATAAAATGCTGCCCACTGTTGAGATAGACACCCTTGTTCTTGTTATATAAAAGAGCGGGGTGCCTGTATCTTTACAGCAGTTAATTGAGATTGTTGACAGATGGGCAGCCCCTGCGCGTTGTCTTGCTTATATGGTCCTCTGGGGATTTGACACCAATCCATCATGCTTCTTTCTTCCCCACTGTCACATAATTGAAGAGACTGTCATGGCTGACTTATGTGAGCATCTCTGTTATGAAGTGTAGTTGGGTGAAGTAAAAGGGAGAGCGTTGTTGTTGTGTGTCTTTCTTGCTGAGAAGTTTCATTATTGTATGGATCTATGGAGACAGATAGCAGTGCGAGTAAATATCATCAAAAAGTTATGCTTCCATGAATTTAATCCCCACTCCATGGCTCACGTAATCTTAGTGGGAAAATCATTTATTGTCATGTAATTTAGCTACTTAAGTTGTTTATTTGAACATCTCCAGGGAGGGAACCCACATTTACTGATGCTGCCACTTTAATTAGGCCACTGTTGGCTTGACAAATCTTTAGAAGCAATTTGAGTTGTTGAGTCCTCATTGCTCACAATAGTTTTCTATTCTAATTTTTGGTTGTGTTTTAATATCAAATGTAGGCATTGTTTTATCCATTTTACTTACAGGTGTTTAATTTCAGACTGAGGCTTACATGGACATCGCCAGACTTAAGAATAGAGTTTTCTGAGCCAGCAGTAACTTAAAAAAAAAACTGACATTTGACTTAGGTGGAGATGCTATCAAACATATTTTAGCTCTAAAACCATTTAAACATAAAATAATTACTTGCTGTCACTTTTTCATATTAATGCCCTTACCATTTTAGTGCAGGTAGTTTTTTTGCTGAAAGAAAACAGTACTTTTTGTAGAGTGTGATTTCTAATTTTCAGTATTGACGTTGTTTATATTGGCAATTTACAACTGTCAAATCAAAAACTTGTTTGCAAACTCTTACACGTCTGGCGTGCGTCTTAATGCTTCTCTATTTCTTACTCTAATTAGTTTTGACAGGTGACAACCATTTTGGAAAATAAGTATTACAGTGAGTATGTTCATTAGATGATTTTACTGAGGATATTGCTTTCTTGTTGCCAATTATCAGCTGCCATACTGAAAGCTTTTCCTGCAGTGAGTGACGCAGGTAAAATTTCCCCTGGTTATTTTACCTCTTCACCACTGTTTATTTTCTTCCTAGTTAGGTCATTTAAAAAATAGATAAATATAAATTAATAAATGTTAAATCTAACTAACAAATCTATTTATTGTATTTTTACTCACACCTTATCTTTTCCCATATAGGCAATTTTACTGCTGTGGCAGCAACTTCATTTACTAGTCATTCCTTTACATATGGTATGCTTATAAATAGATTACAGTAGTCAACTTTATATTGTAAAAATCTATTTACAGAAAACTGGCCAGCCTTTCCTGCCACTGAAGTGTGAGGGCAATGAAGTATTTAGCACATTACCAGAGTTCATACTACTTTAAACCAATAATTCAAATCGGCAGGATTATGCAAAACGTTAACAAAAAGTATTTATAAGAATCACATTGCTTTTTATTCTGTTAATTTAGAAACTCTGAAAAATCTCCAGCCTGACAGAAATCTTTTAAAAACATTACTTGAAAAGAGTTGAAGTCCAAAGTTGGGTAAATATTACCCAAATTTTCATCATATGATATATATGATGAAATATATTTTTATTGAAGATTCAGGGGCTTTTTAATTAAAGAGAGCCCTTAAGTATATTGTGATTAGAAGAAAAGACTCAATGCTTTATGTGAGTCTCCAAACTGTGCAGTAGATATTTTAATTAGCTTGGTGGTGCTTTATTCTTCTAGGAGAAAGTGTAATTAAAACTCATACAGTAGATGTAACATCTTAAAACACATTCACAGTAAAACACAAGCACAACCTCCTTTAATTCCTAAGTTTTATTGTTAATAAAAATAAATCTATTTATTATTGCAAACCTTTTGTAACCTGTCCTTTCATATGCTTTTTACTCTTATAGCCCTGGGCTATGTAGAAGTTCTTCATTATGACAGATTGAGCCAAAATGATCTTTTTCTTTTTGTGTTTCAAATGAGAGTTACATAATATATTGCAACTTAATGTCAGCAATTTTATTCTCCTAGTTTTGAGCTCAGTAGGCATTTGAAATTAACCTATTTTAATCTGAGAGTGGTCGTAAACATTACATAGTGATTCAGCCCATGCTTTCCAATAGTTTCATCCATCACTGTTTAGAGGAGGGATGTCCAAAGTGCGGTCAGGGGGCCATTTACAGTCCTCTGGAGGATTTTGGTTGTCCCCTCTGAGAAATCTTTAAAGTCAAATTAAATCTTAAAAATTTTTTTTAGCAAGTCAGCTGTTAACACAGGAGAAAGACTAATTAAACAGCTGTGTGTTGTTTGTAAGAGTTTTAAAGTTGCTTCTGAAGAAACAAAAATACCTCTGGAATAATGTGCTGTGACAAAACGAGACAAAAAATAGAGACATTTGTCTAGAATACAAAACCTGCGTGTCAAAAAGCCAAGTTTTGAGGAAAGATGATTATTTGGGCTTGTTCTGCAGCCACAGGAGCTGGACTCCATGCAGTCAGTGTGTCGACTCTGAGCTCTGCTGAACACCAAACCCTTAAATGTGACGCCATCTGTCCGATTGAAGCTGAGGCCAGGTCAAAACTGGGTCATTGGGACAAAAATCCAAAGCACAGCAGTAAATCTATAAGAGAAAGGCTGAAAAGCAAAAAGACCAGCATGCTGCAATGGACCATTCAAAATCCAAATGTCAACAAAACTGAAATGCTTTGGCAGAGCCTTCACAAGGACAAATATCAGTATTCTTTTCTTCATAAAAATGAAGAAAGGAAGAAACTAAATACAGACAAAATATAGTAAATATACCCTGAACTGATGCAACAAGTAACTTCTAATTTCTTAAACAACTATGTGTGGAAATATTGATAACTCTATTAATCTTCTGTAACAGATTAATGGAGTTAATCACACAAAAGATCATAATCAATTACATTTTGTTGCTGATGTTCGATATTTTTTGTGCAGTCATTAAATGCGACCCCAGTCACACTTTTGTGTCAACCGTTTACGGATGCAAAGTGACCCCCGTGCACAGGAGAACGTAGACGTCACACACTGGTTACAGAGGTAATAGTGGATGCAGCCGTCTGTGGATCAATTTTAAAGTTATTCAACAATGAGAGCGTAGAGCATTGACACAAGATCATAATAAGACAAAACAAATAAAAAAAAAAGAAAGTCAAAACTAATAGACTGGCCTTTTGTGGACCAATGATGGCAACCTCTGTAGGAAAGTCCAAACCAATATGGGTTTGTGATGTGATGCACTTCAATGACACAGACATCTTTCATAAGTTTGTAATTTTCATAATTATAATTTTCAGTCATTGTTTACATCCTGATTTAGTGAATCTGCCTTCCTCTGGTGCAGAATTATGATGCATGTGTCAACTTAATGACACAAAAATCAGATAAAATGCGACAGCAAATGTTTTGAAAATTATTAGATACATATCCAATTTAGTCCCACTTGTAGATGTGGCACAAATCCTATTTTCAGTGGATGAAAAGATTGGAATTGGGTCATTCAGACCGCCGTGAAAATCTCGGATGTGGGTTGCATTTGCCTGCTGCCTGAACATAGCCATCGAAATGAGCGAGAGAAGGATTTGTTCTGACTCTCCCATCCTCTCCACGACTAAGTGGAAACTTTCTTAGCACCACCTCAAAATCTAGCATCTACAGTTTTCCTTATCCCCATTCATGAGGGTACAGCCAATTAGTGAAATAGAAAACAAACATCTAGCATTGCGCTTGGGTATTTCAGCTTCCCAAGGTGCATTTTTTTTTTGTTGAATATTTTAGATATGCTCCATAAAAGAAATCTGCGAGTAGACAGATTTTCATTGAGTTGATTGCCATTGTGGTGCTGCTAGAGATAGTCACCTGCTCGCTGCGATCCTCTAAGCTATGAATGTGCAGGAAAAAGGTTCATGCATGTGTGTAGACCTAATCTTTTGCTTGATGTTCATTCAATTAATGATCTCTACATGTTTGTGTAAGATAAAAATATGCAAAGTCAATGAAAGCAAGTATTCAACTTTTTCCTTTTATTAATTTATAATCTGTTGTTGATTATTTAGATTCTTAGTATTTCTACATACTATTATAAAATTATAATGTTATTCAGTTATTTTTAAGCATCACTGTGGGAAGTGTGGTCATTATTTCTGTATATTTCCTCCAATTCCCCTGCAGAGATTTAGAAACAGTTCTCGGGGCAAGTTTTTCTTTTCATTAGACCTTCGTAATAAATTATTTACCAAATGCATTATTTACTACCTCATAGCTGAAGGGTTTTATCAGAAGAAGCTCATCTTTTGCTGTTCAAATATTTTGAGATATTCTTTCTTTGGTGTTTTTGTTTTTCAGAAAATCTCAAATGACTCGTATCAGACAATAACTGACAATTATCTGACTTTTGCAAACGCATGCAAAAAGATGCACAACAATAATCTCACTGTGATTACGTCTTAAATGTCATTTACAATGATGTTAGAGGCAGGCACAGCAGCCGACTCAGCGCAGGCTGCTACAGTACATTTTGAGAAAATCCATTTTAATACCAAAATCAATAAATGACTCAGTCTGAAGTCCTTAAAAACTTCAAGAGTACACAACTACTGACCTTTAAAGCTGTCTGGTTTGGCTGGAGCACCGAGGATCTGCCAAGACTAATCCAGGCCTTAAGGAGCCTCGATGATGCTCATTTTTACAGTAATCAGATGGAGCTGTCTGTTGTGTTATGTAGCTGGCGAACAAAGTGCTCTGAAAAATCTATAACCAGCAAAGAGACTATGTGTGTTTCTGTCAAAATCACTGATTTGTTCAGCCTTACCTTGTATAGATCTGATATTCATTCTGATCGTGAATGAAGGACTCTTGCAGAATCAGTAAAAGGTGTCTGAGCTGGACGGAGTTCTCCATATTTGGATTAGATAATTTCATTTCATTTGGTTGTTTAATATAAAATAGGTGATAATACATTTTCTGTATCGGTGAGTGTTGTTATTATTATTTTTAAACTCTCTCTGAGATCCAACAGATAACCATAAAGAAGGTCTAAGATGTTTATCTTTTCCAATGACAACTACCAACCATTTAGATACTATTTCCCTTATCCAGAAGAGCAGAAAAGATGTAAATATCTTACATATTTAATATTTTACTGTGAGTAATGTTATTCTTACTGAACTATTTAAAAGTGCATGTGCAAAATTCTTTACTAGATTAAAACTTGATTTAAATTGATGCTCTTTATGTAAAGCAACAAACAACTAATCATGTTAAACAACAACAACAACCAACATTTGAATTCAGTCCTTTTATCTTTCAGTGGACTTGTCAATATAATAAATCTGGGTGCTTGGCTTTTCAGCCTGAACCCAAAACTAACCTGCCAACTGAAAGCTCTGCTGTCAGTTTTATATTTGAAAGAACTGTAAACAAAAATAAAACAAAAAGTCTCTGGTGAAGCGCTCGTTTTGACACGTTGTTGAGTTTTCTGACGACCGACTACATGTATCAAGAATGACTTTAACCACTTACTGTCTGAATTTATTTGCAATTATTTAAGAAAAATAAATTATTTGTATTTTTGCTGTAAAATAGACACTCTGATAAGTTTACACTCCAATACATGATCAACTTGAGCACAATAAACAAATAGGAATGCATATAAAATAAATGGATAAACGTAAAACAAAACAACCATAATATTACATCAGTAATAGATTAAAGGTCTCAAGGTTCAAGGATGCTTAATATGAGCTAAAGATGGGCTCATTTATGTGAACATGACCCGTTCAGCAAATCAATTCAGTGAGATCAATAAAAAAGCTCTGACAGAAATCATCTGACATCTAATAAACTGAAATAAATTAGCATGTTATTTGCTCTGACACATCATTGTTTTGTATTTCATTGTAGGTTTCCTTTGTGTTGATGTTTTCATGTATTTAATTAAAGTAGAAATGGATGGAAGGAGATGTATTTCAACTGAGCTGCCAAGAAAAAATGTTTTCATTTCCAATGAGCTTTAATTAGATGATAAAACTTTTGGTACGTTGTTTTACTTTTGGTGTAATATGTGCAGCATGTTTTTTAAAGATTTGCTCGAAGACCTCAGAGGGATTTAGTATAGATCAATCATTTTCCTGCACAGCAGCACTGAGAGCCAAAGGACGTTTTTCAGGCCTCCGTCTGTGCCACTCGTGCTTTTTTCAGACAGTGACCTTTTATTTGGGTGTTTTCTTGTTTATGAAAAAAAAACATCTGCAGGATATTTAAGATTGAAAGGAAGAGCGAAACAACAAAAACCTTTTGGTGGATGAAATGTGAATGAAACAACCTTTTTATCAGTTAAAGATCTTTTTTAGTGCATTACATGTAACATATTTGCAATGGAGGAAATACTGGTATTATCTTATTATTTAGTATAAACCAGAATAGCCTGAGAAAAGCCAGAATATGGCAGAATTAAAAACCATTCATATCTTCATTTTCACAGATTCTTAAATGTGGCTTTAGTTTCTTTGAGCTGAAATTTCTCCTAAATTTTTCATTTATTGTTAAAAAATTCAGCCTGAGTCTTCTTGGAGACTCAGCTTTTGTATTACCCGAGAAATTCTTCTGTAGCTGCAGGAGTTCACAAAGTCTCAGGTTACCATGAACCTGCAAATTGATTTCTCTGGGTTAGTTTGGAGCCGCAGAGCACATTTTTTATTCTCTTTGCTTCAGAAAGAAAAATAAATATTGTCACGCACATCATTCCGTACCAAAGGAAGAGCTTAACAATTAAACTTTATGCAACCCTTGTCATCAAATTAATGATAAGGAATTAAAACAGCAAAAGCTGATGTCTTCTTGTTCTCTCTAAAGCATCACAGGACATTTATAAATACTGTGGAAAAATATACACCGTGTTCCAAATTATTATGCAAATTGGATATTTTGTTATGCTATTAAATTTATAGATGGTATTATGTGTCAGGGCTCTTTGAATCACTATAATTAATTTCAGAGATCTGGGTTGATTAGTTTGTCTGGTGAGCTTAATTAAAGGAAATCTACTTAAGAAGGATGTTCCACATTATTAAGCAGGCCACAGGTTTCTAGCAGTATGGGAAAGAGAAAGAATCTCTGCTGACGAAAATCATCAGATGGTGTAGAGACGTAAGACAAGATAAGAAAACATTAGATATTTAGCAAAAACTGAACTGATTTTTGACTGATCTAGAACAAAGATGGATTCAGATAAAGGCATAATGAGGAAGGTTTCTTTTAGACAAATTCATTGGATTAAGAGAGCAGCTGTTAAAATGCCCTTACAAGCTTGAGGTGTTCGAGTAGCACATGCTATTTGTATTTTTCACTCAGAGTAGTAAAATCTCAACCTAAAATTGTTGAATTTTTGAAAAAAGTATAAAAAACATTGTATTTCAAGGAGAACTGAAACATTCATAGAACCAACTCAAGGATTTCTCAAACATGAATGAGATTCAAAATCGTGAAGGATATTACATCCATTTTGTTAGTTTTATAAATGTGCAATATAGTTCCAGATATAGTTCTTCCCCATTAATTAATGTTTTAATTTCTTTCAGTTAACGGAAATATTTGCTCAGTTTCAGTTTTTATTTCGTTAGTTTAGTTTACTATAATAACCTTGCCCGTTGACTGGTTTTTGTAAATGGTGACAGATAAATCTGAAGTGGTCTGTAGGGAAACAGGCTCCAGCTTGAGTGACCGTTTTCCCTTTGTAGTGCTTGACCAGTATCCATTTAATGTTGGGTAATGTTGCGTTTATGGATGATTAAAACTGCGGTTTGAAATATTACTGGGGACGTTTTGAAAGGCTTCCTATGTTACCTCATTACACTTGAGTGGAAAACTCTGCAACACTTGAATCAAGTGGCAAAGGCATAATTGGGTTTAAATGAATTTTTAACCTGTTGGAATGGGTTTTGTGTATTGAAAGGTGCTAAGACTTTAATAGGCCTGTTAATATACCAAGCGTTAATGAGGAATTAGTGTGTTACTGCAAAGCCTTTTCACAGCACCTTAATTATCTGACATTGAGATTAAAGGTTGCAGCTTATTTTAATTGTGTTTGCATTTCTGAGTTTCTGAACCTTCTGTAAAGGTTTGCTGTTAAAGGTTCGATTGTTTGAAGACGACAATTCATCTGAAGTAATAAAATAAAGCAGATGTGTTGAGCTTGAATCACTCCAGCAACAAAACTTTGATATTGAAAACAGACGCTCAAATAAATCAGTTTTCTTCATTTAGTTAGTCACAAGGCCTTTAAACAAAAGCTTCAGGGTCTTTTTGTAATAACTTGAGTTATTCAAGTTGAGACAAAGTTTTTGGATCAAGACAAAAGAAATTATTGATGGTAAAAAGGAAGGGAGAAGAACAATTGTTTTTTAATAAGCATGCCACTTCAAATACATATTAATATAAATTTATATAAAGAAGTGCAAGTATTCACACAAAATTCACTATTAATTGTGAATAGGAGTCAAAACACTCTAAAATAGGAGAAATGACCTGGCTGTGATTTATTTACATGATTACATTTAGTATGTAATGGATTTTATGAACTAAAGATGTAATCAGAGTAAGAAATGAGACAGATTTAATGGTTGGAAGGCTTGCATTCATGTATGTTAATGTCCTGTTTATTTATTATGTTAATCAGTGCAAATAAATTGTCAAACAAGTTCTACATTATAAAGAACCTTCATCTCCAAGCCATTCTGCTACTAATATACGACCCAATATTAATAATTTTCTGTACAATGAGCTTGAAATGATTACTTATCTTTACATCGAGTATATTTTCTTTAATTACAGATAAAATATTGCAATTCCTGAGCATAAAAGTCTTCAAAAGCATATAGTCACTGTGGACCTTGTAAATTGCAGTAATAAAAATAGTGCGGTACAAAATATCGCAGGTATTTTAGAATTAGTTTTGTTTTTATTATTAAAGCCTTCCCAAATCTCTCTGATGGATGGAAAGCTGAAGGGTAAATGTGTAGTAAATATGTAATTGTTGGGTTACAGCAAAGGCTCTTTGAACATCCAACCTGTGAGATTAAAAGTTGTTACTTCTTTTGCTTTCTGAAAAGTATGTTTCCTAAAATAGCGCCTATGTGTGTTTGCATGTGTTTTCTTCCTTGACATTGTTAATATATGAACTGTTGTTTTCATGGCCACCTGGTGATTATAACTGTATTACTGTTTTTAGATCTGCTTTAGGTCTTGCTCTTCAAAATAATAAAAACTGCCTCATTTGCAGGTGAACTGAAATAGGCAAGTCACTATTCTACATCTGCTCAGTAGTTATTCTCATTTAGTTAAATCACAGTTTGTTTACTTTTGTATTTTTGGAAGTGATTGTGTCTTCCTTCCCCTATTTCAGCTGACGAGGTCCTTTAGTTTTTAAGCAGATCTCAATATGCTTGAACACCTAAAAAATGTCTTAGAAGAGGATTTTTTTAATGAGATTGAGCAACTCATTTATTATCCACGACTTCTATCACAGACCATCGCAGTTGCAAAAAAAAAGTGGAATACATACAGCATTTTTTAAGGTTATCGAGTGACACACTGGATTTAGAAAGTGTCTGTGTGCGTGCTTAAGCTTGTGTGTGCGTGCGTGCCAGCGTGAGTGTGTGGCTGGAGGTTTCTGCCTGCTGCAGACCATTACTCAACAGAAATAGGACGGTAAATAAAAGGGATGTTGAAGAACCTGCTGAATGTTCTCCCCTGAGTATCACTGGGTTTCATTTTAGAGTGGGATGTGCTGTAATGTAAAGCTTCACACTGGGGTGATACAGAGTGATCCCTCGGTTTATTTTTGACACTCCAGCAGTGAGTGCCCGCAGCAGTCATGTTAACAGGAAACAAAACTTTAGGGTTAGAAATACAGACTCAGATAATAGATCAGAAATTATGCTGCGCCTGTTACAATCATGTCATGTTAGAATATCCAACTTCAGTGTATTTTACTGCGGTTTTCTGTAATAGACAAACACAAAGTGACACATAATTGCTAAAAGGAATGGAAATTCACTGCAAATAAAATAACTTTTTTAAAAAAACAGATACTGATAGTTTTCTCATTCCGAAGGCCAATGACTGGTAAAAATTGATAAATGATAACATACCTGGAAATAAGAAAGGTAACAAAGCAGTTCAGATTAATATATTTATTTATAAGAGTGGTCTAGTCAATGTCTAGATCTAAACTCAATTAATTAGTAGTGCAATCTTAAAGTTAAAAACCATCTTATGTATCGATACCAAAGTAGAATATTGTCATTAACTAAGGCCCAGCTTTCTTTCTGTTGCGCTTTATTTCTTGCGACAGCCCTGCATCGTTTTGTTTGCAGAGGGGCAAACTGTCCTTGATCAATCAAAATGACAACAAACTACACTTAAATTACTAAACTTAAATTAAATTAATCATGGGTCACAACAGTGATTTCCTGGAATTTGAGATTTCTCATCTGGGAACTGATAAAATACCTGTAAATCAGCTCATTATTGAAAATACTTTGAATGTTCATTTCTTTTTCGAGGCATTCTTCCTTAGTATTGACTACATTATTAAAGCTTTAAATATAGTCTAGACTCAGTCTTTTGAAGCATTCATTCTCAGTCTGGTTCTCAGGGGAAAAAAACACTGACCTCACTAACCTGGAATGAAAAATTGTGGCCAATTTTGTCAAAAAGAAACGCTTTAGATTTTAACCTCTGAGACATTGTAGACATTGTAGTTATTTTCTGATTAGGTGGAGAAGAAAAGTGCATTATCTCCCAGAAATAAGAATAAACTCTTCTTTATTGCTTCATGTAGTCAATACCATGTATTGATCATGCTTAACACAGCACTGTTTTGGGTAAAAAGCCCTCTGTATGCACATTATTTGCTGCTATGCACCTTTCATGCACATGGCAGTAATGAGTACTGGAACCAAAGCGACTCTTCTCCATAAAAAGCCTTGATTAATGGGAGTCATCCAAATGAGAAGACAGGGCAGGGAAAAAATGTCACATCATTCCTCCGTTTTCTGAGAACCTGGCTATTTTATTACTGATAATGGTGGACTCAGCTTGAGTCTTTTCTGTGAAACATTGCTCACTCTGTCAGAAACTCTGTTACCAACTCAGAACTCTTCCTCAGCTGTCCAGTGTGAGGGGAAACTTTCAGAGCTTTGCTTTGCATGACTCTGTCAACTACGATGTCAAATGAGGATGGTTCACCTCCTCTGCATCCCTCATGTGTATTTCAGGTGGCACCTTGTTGTAAGTGGCAGACTCCCACCAACACATCCGGTCTGCTTATCCCTGACTTCTGGTGTTACAACACCGGAGACAAGAAGCTGAGGTGTGGGTTCAATGCAAGAAAAGAAAACAAAACAAAAAAAACTTACCAAACATGCCACAGTCTTGAAGGTGTTTACTGTCACTCCGAGTTGTTTTGTTCATCATTTATGTGCCCAACTCAATACTGCACTTGTTCATGAATTACTGTGTAAGACCAGTAAAACCTATTTATTAACATAGCTAATAAATTCAGGTCAATTTGTCATCATTATAAACAATAAATATTTATATAAATACTAGATGTATTTGCATAAAATTTGAGTTATGCTACCCCCGAAATGCTATTAACACAATATTTAGAGGAATCTAAAGCTAAAGCACTGACTTTAATTCAAATTTATCTGCCTTTGAAAGACTACAGGAGCAGGAGTTTAATGTTGACATTATCATTTACATAATGCCCGTTGATGTTTATACCTACTGTTTTATTTTGGTCTTGTATCTTTCTTAATTAAAAGAATGTGAGGAGAAAAAAACAGAACTCATGCATAAACAATTTTCACCAACTTCAAAATAAAAGCATGAATATAAACGTCTAACTTTTTGATGAATTCTTGACCTCAACACTTAATGTCAAATTTTGTTCAACTGAAGATTTATTAAACAACCAAGTACGTTAGTCTGTTAGAAATAAACATAGGAGAAGCTAAATGTTTTAAAAGTTACCAAAAAAACAAAAAATGCTGTTAGCAAACTAATTTTATTAGAAAATTAAAAACATATTGAAGAGTAACATGCATTCAACAACATTCCACCCCTTCTCTGAATTAAATACAATGAATCCAAAAATGTATCATCTTTATTATCTTATGTAATATGCATGAGTCATCAGAAATGTTTCTCTGATTTGATTTATGATTTGTCTTTTTAATGCTGTTAACATATTTCCTGAGCTTGCAAATTCAGGATTGAAAATATCAAATAATCATATTTAGTCCTTGAATAATGCACATTATTAAATATATGCAATGTTAAGTTATCCAGGGTTAATCAGTTCTTCTTTTTATAGATATTTGTAGGATGTGGATTAAATTAAAAAATAAAACCTACATTTTTAAAAAATCCATTCTTTGAAGACAGGGAGGAAAAGAAGTCCACAGTGATCATAAATACCATGACCTTTATGCAGGACAGTGCTTCTCTGCTTTTCCAGCCAAAAGAAAGCCAAAGGTAAATGAAAATGATCTCCCATCTTTCTCATCTGGGTTGAATCCCATTGAGAACATGAACTTTTCTCAAACAGTACAGACAATGCACTGCCTTGCAAAAAGGGTTTATAATTCACATTTTCTCACATTATAACCACAGACCTTAAATGTGATATGAGTGTGGGTTATACACAGCAGACTAACGCAAAATGGTGCAAGAAAAAAAAAACATGATTCTCAGTTTGTTGCTAGTAAAAGTTTGTGGTGTGTATTTTTATTCAAGCCCTTTCTGAGCAATTTCTAAATCATCTTTAGGACTGAAGTTTTTACACATTTGACTTTGAAAAATAGTTCAAGATCAGCCAAATTAAATGGAAAGCATCTGTAAACAGCAATTTTGGAGTTGTGCTACAAATTCTCCATAATATTCACTTCTGAATTTGATGGAAACCATTCTGTTTGCTATTTAGTGTCCCTGTTATGACATCCAGATTTCTGAATGACCAATAGACATTAGGTGACTTCTGAAGAAAACTGGTTTGAGTTGTGCTGCTGTATTTTGCGTATTGGAGTAAATGGGGGTTAATACATAAGCATGCCAAAG
The DNA here is from genome assembly GCF_027474105.1 of Poeciliopsis prolifica. Taxonomy (NCBI): domain Eukaryota; kingdom Metazoa; phylum Chordata; class Actinopteri; order Cyprinodontiformes; family Poeciliidae; genus Poeciliopsis; species Poeciliopsis prolifica. The sequence continues at coordinate 673,102 of NW_026562381.1, forward strand.
ATCATAGACGAAGAAATGGTTTCTCTTCTCGCAGGATCCATGTTTAATAATATGGATTATCTGAGAGTCGTATTTTTTCTTTATTTTATACCCAAACTTCCTGTGTTCACATTAGGTTTAAAGTTATTGAGAATTAGAAACAAAATATTGTCTGCTTGATGAGCATTTCAGTGTTCAGTTCCCTCCAAACAACATTCTCTGAAGAGTTTGGCTCAGTCTGCAGTCCAGTAAGCCAGATGTGTGTTTCTAGTACAGTTGGCCAGGCTGTGCCAAACCTGTAATCGCTCTGCTGCACCCTAAACTGCTTCTGATGTCTGAGTAAATACACCACATGATGAGTTGAATCCAGGTGCACACATAGTAACTTTAGCACATGCTGCTTATGCACTTTTACTTCAAGCACACAAAAGATAACTTCCATTATAGTTGAAGGTCTATTTTAACCTGAATGCAGCAGTTTTTATAAACATCTTGTCCAAGTGGAGTTTGAGAAAGTGAGTAGTAGCTAAAGGGCTTTTTATTTTTTTCCTACAAAGAAACCACAGGGTGCTGTATTTTCAGAGCACATGAATACAAAACTGGGTTGTGTTTTTGTTTCTTTTGTTTGTTTGCCTGCAACACTTTTTTTAGGTACTAACTCCCTAGGCACACAAAGCATAAGTCAAGAGTCTTTCACTTGGATTTGGCAGACAAAGAAGGATGGTGCTGATCTATCAGCATCTGAATCCCCACCTCAGCACTAAGGAGACATGCTAACACTGAAGAATTAGACATTAGAGCAACAGGCCAACCCTTGAGGGACATGCACTCAATAATCTCATGACTGCAGGGGTTCAGACTTCTAAAATGCTTCAAGTGTTTCTGTCACCTTAGTGCAGATCAGTCACAGATGGAATAAAAGCATTGCCAGAGGGTTTTTTTCAGCATGGATCGCAGTGTTTAATATAGTGAGAGAGTTTATTTCTTTGTGCCTTTTAGATCGGAAGGCGTTGGAAAGTTTTTTAAGTCCAGCATAATGGAAAAATGTAGGTCAAAACAATACAGGGCTTAGCTGTATTGTTGTATTATTCTGAAACCTGAATCAAAACAAAAAATGCATCTCCCTTACGGTTTGGAGCATTAATGTGTTTCCGTTGTTTATGCCTGAAGAGTCTGCAGACTGACAACATCCTGAAGACTCAGCACTAGTTGGGCCTGGTTCTGAAAGAGAGTACGGTTAAAACGGAAAGGGCAATCTGAAGGAGCATCACAGACATTCATTATCATTCTCCATAGCATTCCTGGTGATATTTAACAAAGGGACTTTTATTTGTCTGCCTCTAATGAGCCTGGAAAAACTAACCTTTCCGAATTGTCAGGACCAGTGTCACCTTTCAGAGGAGATGGGAGCAAATTTATTTTTGGTTATGCTACATACATTTATACCTATAACAGTTTGTTTGGATCTTGGAATCAAATCTACTGAAGTACTGACAATACTTTCATCTTACTGCTTTAAAAATACATGTTTTCAGTCAAGATTGAAAAATATTACGATTATAAGAAAGTATCCATACGAACAGTATAGCTTTCCTACAGTGAGATTATTTCAATCCACAAAGTTGAAGGGAAGTCAATAGTAAAAGTAAGTGTGGCTTACATTATGCTAATTATTTGGGGACCTATATGATAAACTTATTTCAATGTTACTATGCCCCTAAATGGCTGCTACACACATAAAATATATTGAAAGTTAATTAAACAAACAGTTCATTTGGACTTGGGTTGCCACACATACATATATTCATAAACATTTCTAGTGAAGAAATTGGATGCACTGTTGTGCCTAGTGTTGCTAGCAGCAATAAGCTCCATTACAATTAACAAATAACCTACTAGTGGTTTTCAAACTTGCAGCTTGAACTGCGTGCAAATCTAAACATACCATGACTATGATATTAATGTCATGCACGGTCTTGTGCAAAACAAAAGGTTTTTCAAGCCTCCTGTGTACAAGGGGTCTGCAATAATGCTCATAATGTCCAATATAAAGTAAGCAGACTCTATAATCATAGCTTTTAGCATGTAACTCCTCAATTTTCTTGCCTGCTATTTTGAATATACAGATGCAGCAGCATTCACTCTACAAAACGTATCTGAGAATCTCTGTTACAGAACCACTAAGGTTTAAAACCAAAACCAAAAATATAACCATTAAACCTCTATGCTGGTTACTTTGCTGTCTGCAACTGTGAATCATTATACTGCACTCCAGGGCTAAAAGAACAGCTCAGCAAAATTATGAAATAATCAGGAGTAAAATTGAAAGCCCTGCCAAAAATAGAAATTATTGTAACTGGTATTAAGTGCACTGCAAAAAGATGCAAATGACATCTGTATTAAAAATATGCAAATTTCCCCTGATGATTTTGCAGAGAAAACAGCTTTTCTCTCTAGTTTATAATGAGCATTTCCAGGCTGGACAATGACATTTAAATCTGATGAGTCTGAATTATGAGGACAGCAGTACAAGAGACTCAGCTAAAAAGACAGTGAAGTATTTAAACAGCAACAACAGACAATATCTATTTAAACAATATAACTGCAACATCCAAATAGGAGATAATCAACAGTAACCCTAATCATAAAAATCCCGATCTCAGTCCTGCTGGTTTGTAGTTTGTAGCAGTAAGTCATCCGATGCAAAACATAGTGAGGCTCTACAATAGAAAATAAGCCAACTACTTTAAAATTGTAATATATTCTTTGGTAATGACACATGATCAATATTAAACACCCAGACTGCTTAAACATGAAATGCCTTGGCATTATTATTCTGCGTGATTACACGCTGAACAGCCAAAACATTGACATCACAGACAGATTAAGTGGGAAACACAGAGCATCTCATTACAACGGCTGTCAGGAGGTTTTGTGAAGGTTAGTGCTGAAACCGGATCAACACAGGAGACGCTCAGGAGGCTTTAGATGTTTCTCACAACAGCCACTTACTTGGCTGAAGAAAATAGGGCAAAAACAGGAAGAATCATCAGGAATGGGAAAGTGGAAAGAAAAATCTGTGTTGCTGCAGATTAGTCTCAGAAAGTCATCTATAAGCACATTTCTCCCTCTTTAAAAGCACTAAATGTCAAATCAAACTGTAGGATTTTGAAAATTTCTATAGCTTACAAAATCATATGGAATAGATTCAAAGAGAACAGAAATCTTCTAAAAAGAGGAAAGAATGGTGGGTTACTTATTGTACTCTCCAGAAGGTGAAACAATTCAAAAGCTATTCTAAACTCATTTAAGAGTTATTGCAACACATGTTGCTGATTCTGATTCACGCCTACCAGCCTAATTTCTTTCTCCTTTTCTCTTCAGAAAGTCTTTTATTCTTTGTGGCATAAATTCATGTCCAAACTAAAAGGTGCAAATGAGCTGCTTCTAAAAACTCCCAAATATTCGTCACAATCAACTTCCTCTGGGCCGTTACCAAGCACCGCCAGCTGAGCTCAGCCCGTCACCTAGCAACCCAAGCAGAGTTCCAGCACGTTTAGTCAGCCGGTTTTACTGCTGTATGCACTGTGAAATGGCTGCAGGAAAGGACGACTGCTTTGTTATTGACTTGCCACTGAGAAATTACATGTTCAGTTTTCAAAATTGGTTGTATAATTGCGCATCTGTTTTGCAGCCATTTTCACATGTGAGTGTAAACGTTGAGTTGGGGGATGGATGTGATCAGTAGCAGCTTCTCTGGAGCTGTTTCACAGACAAGAGGCCTTGAAATGGCTCATTATGAAAAGATATCAAAGTAGGCAGAACTGCCCAGACTAAAATCTCATTATCTAAGACTGACATTGTTAATTTGTTCAACATAACTAACTAGAGTGGCATCAGGTTGTTTTGTGCTGCTTCAAGGTTTGACTTGTTCTGCATTCACACCCTGGTTGTACTAAGTCACTGTAGGAGCTATTGTTGCCCTTTTGTAATTTCAGTCTCTTTTTCTTCTCTGGAGATTTTCTCTTTTTCGAGCAAATCTTTGTGACGCAACGTCAAACTGTTTCTCCTCTTGAAAAGCCATCAATGAAGACCTGCATCAGAAGTGGACGACAGAGCAACGGACATAGACGGTGTATTAAACTGATAAAACAAAACAAAAAAAAGATGCTTTCTTCTCCATGGCTGTTTGTACTGATATTGAAGAAGGGTTTGTGAAGAACTCTGCCCAGGCAACAGATCTTCAGAAAGGAGAAAAATATTTTAAAGCTGTACTCGGAAAGAAAAAGAAGAACAAAGAAAGACATATTGTTGGGTGATGTGTGTAGTAGTGCTTCAGAAACTTGAAAAGATGTTCTCCAAACATCACATCCTGCTGCACTTCAAATCCAACAACAGTCTCAGACAGAAAAGTTATTCACTCCAAGGATAAAAGACTCAAACACATGTTGAACAAAGTGCTTCATGCAGTTCAGCTCAGTCAGAATTGCTTAGATCTTTCTATGGGAGAAACTAAATTCTTCGCTGCCCCTCCAGACAAAGATCAGCTGTCCACTTAACTTCTGAAAGATTAAGCTGTTTTTTAAGGACAGGAACACATGTCTTGGGTTGAGTAAATAAATAAAAGACAAAGATAACAAAACAAAACAAAACAAAAAGGGCAATTTGTGTTTGGTTTCATGAATCAAACTTACTGTTCCTACTTATTAGTAGAGGCCATTCAAGATGTTTTGTTCAATTCAATTCAGTTGATTTATACAGCGCTTCAATACATTCCAACTGATCCTAGTTATAAAACAGTGCATTAAGCTCAGTTTGTGTAAAGCTTTCTATATAAAGTCCCAATAAAATACACTTAAGCCTGGGTTGGACCATGATGTAAGGAATTATAGCTTTTGCAAGGCACTGTAAGCTGACAGGTTTGTGAGGAGACAAATGTGAAGTATTTTAAAGGAAACCTTTAAAATAAACATCTGACTGCAAAGTTTTCATGTTTTCAGAATTTTGCTTGCATTGCAAACATTTCTGATATGATATGATCCAAAGGAAAAAGTCCCAGAGTTCAGTTGTTTCCTAAAATTATCTGAGAGACCTCAAGGTTAAATTTTATGCTTGTTTTCCTGGAAAAAAAAATATTTCAAAGAAATTTCACCAAAACATTTGAAAAACAATGTGAAAGGCAAGCAGAAAACTGATGTCAGCAGAGCAGTTCTGCAGGAATATCCTGTACGTCTTCTGCTTCACACAAAAAGAATAAATAAGAAATGTTACCAAGCAGAATCCAAGTATAAAAGAAAACTGGGATGCTGTCAGCAGAGTTTACACACCATGTTTCTTTTTTTCCTTGAGCAAAGAAATTCACATGTCTTTGCATAAAAGAGAAAACTCCCTAGCGTGTGGACATGTATGGATTGTCTTCTTGGAAAATATATCTTCTTGTGATCAACCTGCAACACTAAAACAGCTAATAAAATTGCAACTTGTCTCCGGGGTAATTGTAATAATGACGACTGTGTCTCATGGATGGGCCTGAAAATGGTAGAGAAAATTCTCAGTTCACTGAAACTGCAGAATGAGAGGGAAAGTGGAGACAGTGACACTCTGTCTCCTACTTACATGTCAGTGTGCAGGTGGGAGGTGAATGACTGAGAGCTTTTAATGCATTTTATCTAAGAGGAATATTTTATCTAATTTTCCACTTTTCCAAAGAGGAATATTAGACGGAGTGGACAGGATGCTTGAAAAATACTTCTTAAAATTTCACACCCTGTAGTGAAGCATGGTTTTACAATTTTGCTTAACCATGAGAGTCAAAAAAACAGAAGACATTTTTGAGTTTCTTAGAAAATTTTCTTTCTAGTTTTTACACAATAATAAATGTTTAAGCATTTAATTCTGGTCTCAGCTTTTCTTCCACATATTTGCTGTTTTGTGGCAAACTGGAAAAGGAATTTCTTTGGGTTTCTCTTTAATACTGTTTTTTTTCTTTACCATTTGTTCATAGTTGAATGATTTATGGAGTGCACTACAAGATGTGGATCTGTCAACCAATTGTCCTTCTGTATGCACAGCTACTGTCAAAATAAAATAAACTTGTAATATTTTGCACAACTTTGTTAAAAAAAACAGAGATAAAATCATATTTGTGACTAATTGAAATAAGCTCTGATTTATTCATCTTACAGAAACTTTTTACTATAATTTTCAGTGAAAGCATGTGTCTGACTCCATTATGGAATCAGATTTAGCTCTGGAAGGACAGGATGTTGAATCAAACCCCTGCAGCACCCACACAGATGAAACATCTTTAGAAACCAGCGGGCAAAAGAAGCACATCCTGTACACAGCTATGCCTTTCAATGTTCTGGGTGACATTCACAAGGTGCATAAACCACTCGGGGCAAGTAATTTCCTGTGTTTACACTTACATTTAAAGGTGACATGTGCTGCATTGTCCCTCAATAAATCACTGTCAAAAGAAACCAATATTTTCTTCCAATGCTTTTCTTTTTTTGCTACCTCCAGTTGGAAATTTACAGTAACATGACAGGTTTTTGACTCAGGAGCTTCTGGTACAATGCTTATATTTCTGTACCTGTCAAGTTGAAGTTAAAGTTACTGTAGAGAAGTCCAAATAATAGTCAAAGAAGCATCTCTTGCAAAGCAAATAAAAACGTAACCATTGTGATTCAGCAGGAGCTGGAGAGCATGATGGTTATTCCTGAGTTAGACAGGAAGAAAATATCTTGGGATATAATGGTTAGTTGTTCAATGAAAGCTCTCTATGGAGAAGGTTTTTTTTTTTTACACAATTGTTTGTCTTAAAAATACATCTGAGTCATCACTATCGTTGTGCATTCCTTTGAGGTTGTCTTCAAACAAGCAGCTATGAACAAAGAAACACTGGAGGCATCTAAGACCTGCTGGAACAATGAATATTTCATGTCTTCATTTTGCCCAGTGCTTCTGCAAGGACCAGTTTATAAATCACTGATAGCTCTGTTTTCATTTTGATGTCCTCTGTTGCAAGTCTTAACTCATAATGGTGGTCAATATATGTCTGTTCAAGTTACTTCCCTCTTGGGATTTGTGTCAGGTATTTTCATGCATGCATCTGCACACAAAGATTAGGAGTCCAATTTTACTGATGTTTACAAAAAAGTCTTCTTATCAAAGGAGAGAAGACTTTGACAATAAGAAGTAAAAAAAAAAAAAAAAACCAAACCTCAGAGAGAGATACATTTTTTTTTTTTTAAATTGATTTGGAGAGTTTTGTTGGTGCAAAAAGGGGAGAAAACAATTCAGGCTGAGCATCAGATGTAATACTGATGTAATTTAAATGTAATGACAATGTACATGTTTGTTAGAAACATTTCATTTAACAAGCTTGCCATTTCTTAGACTACAAAATCCAGAGGAAATCTGCTTTTGACTTGACCCCACCTTGACCAACATTCAGCTCATTTGTCTGGTAGGAATCAAAGTTTATTCCAAACAGTTACAGAGTTATTAATTATGTTCATGTTTCTTTGTTGTTTGGCATAAATAAGTTAGTCAGGGCAGTTTTAAAAACAGCCAAGATTAGAACAATGCTGTGATTCTTTGTTACCTATAGAAGGTAAGAAATTAAGCCTTTTCTCCTAACTTTGATCTATTGCCTTGAGTCGGGGATTAAAATGTGGGGGAACACTAATGTTCTCTAAAAACCCTCTGAGGCCTTCACGGACCTTTTTATTTGTAAAAATCCACATGTAATTTTCATTAAGCTTCAAACTGGTCTGATTTGTGTAGATCCATCACATAAAATCCCAAATTAATTATCAGAGAGAGAATTCACACTTGCATTAGCAGAATCAGGGATTTTAGTAGAATGTAAAAATGAAGTATGAGCTCTCAACACACTAAACATATACATGTGGAGTGACAGATTCAAACACTCTTTCTCATTGACAGGGGACCCAAACAATACAGAGGAGTTGATTAGGGCTGCAGAGAAAAGGACAGTCAGCGCCAGCTGCCTCTCTCAATTCATTGTCATTAGCAGTGGAACACCAAGCCCTTTTCAAACTCATTAGTTGATAAAACAACCCTCTGATTTCCCATTAAAAAACCCATTGGTCCTCCCTCCCTACCCTCCCCACCTCACCTTTGCATTCCCACACCCTCAAATCCTCCCCTGACACTGGAAAATAAACATATCCCATCCATCCCATGTATCAAGAGCTTTGTTGCATATAAATTGTACACACAAATTTCTGAGCTGCAGATTTGAACGGACTACCTGTTTTCTGTAATATTTGCATTTCAGGATTTAGTTTCTGCTTATACTTTAAGCTATGTGCCCTCTTGGGAATTTTGAGCTGATGGGAGCTATTAGTGGGCTGAAATAGGAAAGTAATTGTGCGTCACGCAGTCAGGATGTGACTGAGTTTCTAATGCACACTTCTTTTTTTTAAGTAATCGCCTGAATATTTTGATTAAAGAGAAGTGAAATCTTATCTTGTTTCCTGGCAGAATAACAATTTATTTACATTTTGACAAAAGGAAATACATATTTGTGCTTTGAGCAGTTGGACAGCTTTGTTTATATACATTTTAATACACTGTCTTACATACAGACATACATACATACATAATCTACTGATCACATACTTAAAATTGATTTACTGATTCACTAACTGAATATTGATAAATATCAAAGTCCCCATAACCCATATACCAATGTGATAATCTAAAGTTGTAAAAAATTTTCCTTTAACTTTTTATTGTCAAAAACATTCATTTAAAGCTGCGTAGTGTCAAAATTCAAGTCAGCATGTCTCATTCAGCTAGGATCAACTTTTCTAAATTCTTGAACCATCATCTGAAATAAAACCCACAGCTGTTAGCGCCATTTTGATTGATCCAAGCAACTCAAACAAACACACGTACGAGAAGGTGACCGGTAACACCAGCGAGAAGCCACTCCTTCCTTTTCACGTCTGAGATCCTGAAGACGCACCTGAGCACAACATTTTTGTAATTTCTAGTTCTGGCTTTGAGAAGCCGTGATGCTTCTTCATACTTCTTTTTTCTTTTTACTCACTGTAATGGGTCAAACAGGCAGTTTTGGTTTTGAGAAAAACATTAACATAATGTCAGCAGAAAGCATTTTACAAGTTTGCATGGATGTCCTCGTGTCGCAGCACTTTGTAGGTGATCCAGTAGAAGATGTTGAATATGAGAAAGCTCAAGGGAAAGACGGCTCTGGATATGGTGTCGATCCGTTTGGCCCGGTCAACGAAACGCTTGTGAAGAACTTCACCATCATACATAGTGACCGGGGGCAAAGGGGAGAACACCGTGGGCCCTTCCACTGCAGTCCCATCTTTGGTTTGCAGGCAGTGACCAAGTCCATAACCACGGAAGTAAAATCCTCGGCTCTCCCGCATGAGTTCCTCCTCCTGTCGGAGCAAACACAGGAGAAAACGTTTTTTTAGTGGCTTTTCTCTCTGTGTTTTTAACTCAGGGATTACCAGATGTATCTGGTGACAAGTTGCTCAAAACTAGCAGTAAAAATAGGCGTGAAAGCATTTTCTGAAAATAAAAAAAACAAAAACAAACTCTCAATATAAACGGTTTAACAATTCAAATACGCAAAAAGAAAAACGCAGATGCCGCACAGTAATTTTAAAGTTGTTGAACGAGAATAGACAGTATTGTTGCAAAGGAAGCTAAGAAAAAATAAAAGTTGCTTTCTTCAACTATTGTTTATGTTTGAATTGACCATGTCTGGCTTCTTCCTGTGCAGAATTATGGTGCGTTCACACCAAACAAGATTTGCGTGTCTAGCTTACATTCAAAGTCTATGTGGAGGTACATTGCGGTGCATTTCTTGCATCTAGCATGGTGCAATTTTAAACAGTGGCTAGAGCGATTTTAATGCATCTTATGTGCCCTCGAAGCACCAAATATAGACTGAATGTAAATCAGGTGCACAAAACACTAGGTGTAGACCAAAATGTCAAGTGAACTTGAAGCATCGGACATGTTTTTGACGCACAAAACGTATTTGGTATCTAACATAAATTATGCAAAAGCCAAATAAAATGTGACATGACCGTTCTGACTGCAAGTACTTTGAAAACTATTGAATGCCACATATGGGAGTCGTACAAATCGGATATTTTTGGAGGTCAAAGGATCAGATTTGGGCCGTTGAGATTGCCATATCAAAGTCGGATATGGATCACATTTACTTGCTGTGTGAAAATAGTCTTAGATCAAAGTTCACTTTAAATGACAGAGTGGTCTTTGTCGCAGTAACCTCCCTATTCTACAACAAAAGGTCACTTGATAAGACAGGCTCCACTTAGTCAAACTTTTTTTTTTTAATTTTGAGTTCAGTTTGCCCAGCTAATCTGTGGCATCTTCTTGTTTCAGCACATTTTTTATTGGATTTGTCTGGTTATGTAATTAAGTGTATTAATTGATGGATTGTTTTTATATATGCTAGAGGAAAAAACTGACAACAAAAACATTGCCAAATGTGTGTGAGGTATGACATTTTAATTAGAAACACAATATTTAAAGCTCATCTTCATCAATATCCCATGCAGATGTTTACAAAATCTACTAATCTTATAAATGTTTTAGAAAGCACAAAGCAATGATTCCACTTTTGGCTTCATGCTTTTTTTTAAATAAAGACGGATATTTTTACAGTGAATGAAACATTGCTTCTGCCCTTTGAAGTGAATATTTATAGACACGCAGCTTAACTCTGACAGCCTCTCTGACACTTGCGGAGATTCAGTTTAACGGGAGGAAGTGAAGATGTGTGATCTAAATTGGATGATTAGCAGTCAGTGTGAAGACCTCTGAAAGCTCTGATCCGACCGTTTCAACTCTTCATTTCTCTCTCACCAACACTGACAGCTGCCAAATTCTGGACATACTCGGAACAGAGACACTGAAAGCTCCCGTCAGATATTATGCTACTAATGTGAATGAGAACTGGCTCTAAATTTGTCTTTAAGTCAATTTCCCTATAACTGACCGCTCCGATCTCTAGAGTTTAGACAAATCTGCTAATTTAACTTCATATAGAGATCATTCTATCACAGTAGAGTTGTTATGAAGTACTTTATGGTTGCTGTTTGACATCCAAAAGACAAATTGCACCACACAGCCAAGCTATAGGGAGTTGTTGCTCCTGTAGCACAGCTTAATTATTCCTCGTACTCGTTCTTAAATGATACAGTATGTCATGTGCTAGGATCTAAAAGTACGGTCCTCCAAAGATAATTATTGCTCCTAATCTGAGCTCCGTTCTCACAGCAGCAACAACACCAACATATTTTCCTCTCTGGGAACCAGATGCTATTTCTTTCCGGAACATGTTGATGCACATCACCATTGGAAAAGTGCAGGCGGCACCTTTAGGCTCCTGGAAATTACACTGAAGGATGAAACAGACTTCTGGAGGTCCACCACTTTTCCCCCAATATCCTAGCTTATTTCTTTTGGAGCTTTTGTTATGTCACACAGGGAAGACGTGTTCTCATGGCTGACATAATTAATCAAATTAATCATATTAATTGATTATTGGAAGAATTTAGTGATCGATTAATCTTTACCTGGAGTTTACAGACTTAGCAAATGACCATTTGCTGAAAGAACAACACAGTCAGAGCAGCAATTTAACTTAAACTGTACAAAAATTACAAATATTCATTTTAAATACATTTTGCATTTGAAATGAAAGACCTTCTTTATTTGTAAATATGTTCAACTCAGAACTCTTCAAGTGGCATTTTTAGCTTCACCTGGTTCAGATTCTGTAATAAAATAAAAACAAAAACTCCTTTCTGCCATCCATTTATTAATACAAAAAAGTAGACAGCGTTTTGACGCATCATTGGCAAGAAATTATCAAATGTACACTAAAATTTTGTTATTCCATTTCTGGAATAAATGGAATAACATATTTTCTCATTTAAAATAGGAATTAAATTATTTGCTTATATGCATGTTTTAATGCATTTAAATATTGTGTAAACCACAACAAGTCCACATCAGCTAGCAATGGACAGCTGTGAGACACAAAATGCACCAAATTCAGAGAATTACCCAATTATGTTACATACAGTAATACAGAAATACAGTCCTAATTTAAGCTTTTTATGTTTTCAGTATGGAGATAAAACAAAAACAGCAAACAAGCAAGAGAAACAGCTGTCTCAGTTAATGCCACAATTCTTTGAAAGGTTTAAGAAAAATAAGAAAGAGAGCAAAAAGAAGTCTAAACTATTTCAACAAGCAACACAACAGGGACAATAAAGGGCAGAAATTTGAAGTTAGTAAAATACTGGTATGAAGGATCGGGAGGTGAGCAGCAAAGGTTTCATGAAAACGGACGTGGGTTTGGCTGTGAGAAATACAGCAGGATAAATTCACATTTGAGGTAAAACTTTCACAACACAATCAATTTGGGTGGCTGGAGGCACAGACAGAAATTGGGTTGGAAGGTCAGGGTTGACATGGACTTCATTCGTTTTTTTTTTTTTTTTACCCTTGCACAGGCGCTGCAATGCTGACTCAGATTTCTGTAGGCTGAGTTGTTACCAGGAATGTCATTGGGTTTCCGCAAAGACTCAACGCTTGCAGCTCGACTGCCAGTCGCCTTCATCGAAAAGGATAAAAGGGGGGGGGGAACGTTAGTGCTTTGACTTGAACTTTAATTTAGTTATTCAGGATTCTGGTTTGAAAATTTCAAATCAAAACAGCAGATACAAAAGAGGTGATGATTCAGTATAATAGCTGAGGCTTTGTACACACTTAACCAGGTATTTATAACAACTAATATTTCCACCGCATTGTTAAAAAAATGTATTAGATTTTCATCCACATGAACCTGCACAAATCAGGGTTCAGAGTGTTGTTTTAAACATGCCAAACCCACAGGGGGCAGTGTAGCACAATGCTAAAACCTGTCAACGAATTGGATTGCTTAAAAAAAGAAAAAAAAAACTGGACTTCCTGTTAGGAATTAAACATGACGCAAGGAGTTACTTTTATGGTGATACATATTTGGGTTAAACTATGTAGATTAATTCTATATAACAATATAGAATTAATCAAACACAAGCCTATGTTGACTGGGAATGGTGTTAAAGTGACTATGTGGATATGATACATTTTTCACAAATCTCCACTTTGGTCAGAGTTTTTGTAAATAATTGTTTTTAATAGTATTAAATGCAATTTTGATGTGGATGAAAGCAAAAGCCCATAAAAATTGATTTGTTTTCCCAGATATTTGGCTACATGTGGACTATGCCTGAGATTAAGAAAAAAGTTTCTAGAGCGAAATTGATACTCTTCGTGCAGTAAATTCAAACCGTTTTAAGAAAGACTATACATGGAAGTAAAGATGAAATATTTGACTTATTTCTAAAGATCAAGGCAAGACATAATCTTTCGTTAACCCTATGTTTGTCTGGTTTTGTAGTCTCCACTTAACTCACAACTTCTGTCTAGTGAAATTAATCGGGTCACGTGGTAATACCTCTCAGATGGATAGTTTGTGACCTCAAACATCTCTGGGGGAGTAAATCTGCTACTGATGTGAACATCAAACATCTTTTTCCCTGAAAGACCATTACTTTCTCTCCTCTGTATTGATGGCGGATGGCAGACTGCCCAGTAAACTCTTCTACATTTACAGAGAACACGTCTGAGGCTGCCCACTCTCTAAGGCATTTAATGGGATTGTCAAGATGTCTTGTCTATGGAAAAATAACTGTTACTTGTCTGTCTTTAAGCTGAATCCACTGTGGTAGGCGTATTGTTGTGTGAAAAGTGTTCCTTATCAAAACTAAAACATTTACTGGAAATGTTACGCCGAATGTCTACAACTATAACTACTTGGTGTTTCATCAACATTTAAAGCATAAACTAAGAGCATGAAGAAACTTAACTAATTTAAAAGCAAAACAAATAAAACAAGATGAAAGTAACACAACAACAAAAGAGGGGAAGAAAGATGATGAACATATACTCAAATCTTAAGTTGCACCAAATGTATAAAGTGGATATAGATGCACCAATTGGAGATTTATGGCTGAGTTATGCTGTTTTTCTTTTTTTACATTGACCCACCAATCAATTTAAGTCAATTTTCAAGCCATTCTAAGAACTGTTTTTTAATCTTGTGGCCATTAAGTTACGAATGTTACAAATAAGTGTAAACTTTTTAACACAGGGCTTTTCTACCCTGATTTAACATTATGTTTGTGCTTCTTGATACAAAAAGAGCCACAAAAGTCTGACATTCAATACTGCAAATAAGATATTAACTGCTTACTAATATCCAATATTTAAACGTATAAAAGCTGTGTAATGGAACCACTGCATCCCAGTTTCTACAGTCATGGAAAGGTTGTTTCTCTGTATCAAATGGTGTGACAAAAATAAAGATTCTCGAAGGTCCTCACAGGTCAGTGCTCAACATGAAAATGAGCCGCGCTGAGATGAGCACATCTTCCTCATCTAACTTGACAGCCAGCTGTAGCGTGTTGATGTTGTCAGGTCCAGGATACGTAGCACGCCACAATAACAAGAGGCATAAGTCAACATTATAGGAGCTGACAAGGTGTTGTGCTGCTGAATGTGTGCGGTTTATCTTGGGCCTACTTTTTAGGAATCAACTGCATCTTGTGATGGCTGAATGTTTTATTTCCTGGAGACATCCTTCAGCTGTGTGGGTGCCTGCACAATTTACACTTACTATTCTCTGCTGCCGTTGCTTTTTCCTCAGCCTGATGAACTCCTTGTGTTGCCTCGAGACAAAGTTGACGGCTGCATACTCCAGCAAGGCGGCAAACACAAACAGAAGGCACACCGCCATCCATATGTCAATGGCCTTCACATAGGACACCTGAGAACAGGAAACATGACAGGGTAATCAAAAGCCAATCAATAAGGCTGAAGGAAAATTTGTGGGTGGTTCACACTCCACCCGTTTTTCTGCTGTGGGTTTCACCGAATCTCATGTCTGGGATGACCTAGAATTGAAATGAGTCAGTGAGTTGTAGGCAGCTGAAACGTAGCGATCAGACAGGTCACGACCAAGACTCGGGGAGTGCCCCAGCTGTGTCATTCATAAAAGACGACATGTCAAAGCACATCAGTGATACTGGAGCAAAGCATAGAGACTTCACTTAATTAGGCAGCAATTTACTGGCTGTTAAAGAAGCAAGCACTGGAACAGAGAAAAGGGAAATTCTGCATCCATTATAGTTTTCTGTCATCATCTCTTAACAGGATCTAAATTATACAAAATTATGACCAAATCCTTCAAAGTCTGTCACGCCAAAGTAAATCTTTCCCTGAATGATTTAACAACGTAGTTTTGTTTCTTAAATCAAAAGTGCAGCTACTTTTACATGTATGTAGCTGAGATTAAGTTTCTGCTGCCTTCACTGTTTCTGGTATAATCAGGAAATAATAGAACCAAACCAAATGCTATGCCAAATAGATTATTTTGAAGTACTGGCAGAAGTTTTACTTCCTCTCCTCATATTGTCTCCCCTTCATCCCCTCCAAAAACATCTTTGTTTCAAATCAGAAATACAGAAACAAAATAAAACATGGATTGTAGCAAACAAGACAAACATAAATACAACATCATTATGTAATATGTAAATTGACTTTTGAATGCAGCAGAGTTGTGTTGCTTTTGTCTGCACTACTGTGATTCTATCTAAGTTTGTCTTGATATCTCAGGCTACTTTCGTGTATTTTAACCAGAAAACAGTAGAAATATAGCCAGTCTTGCAGGCTTACCTTCGGCAGAGAAGCTCTAGAACCAGAGCTCTGCGTGGTCATCGTCAGCACTGTGGTGATACCCAGACCAACTCTGGCCGGCGCAGCGTCCATGTTTATCCAAAAGGAAACCCAGGAGAGGATAACGATGAGGAGCGAAGGGATGTACATCTGGATCAGGTAGTAACCCATCTGCCGTTCCAGGTGGAACTTCACCTCAATGCAGGTGAATTTACCTGATGGAACAGCATGAAATATTAAACTCAGACTCATGGCTCTTCTTTGTGTTTGTTTGTTTTTTAATGAAAAATATAAATCTCCTATTGTCAATGTAACTATATCAAAGCAGAAAGTTTGAAAAGAGATGCACACTATGTACTGGCTGTTATTGGGTCATTGCTTTTTTAAGACTTTAAGTGGAATTCATTCATTCACCTGTGTTGTAGTGCTTTGTGCAGTAGCCCAAGTCCTTTTCTTCTTTCAGCACAAACTGTGGGAGTGTGAGATCATCAGCCACTTGAACAGGGTTGTCAGACAGCCACTCAAAGATCAGGTCATTCATGGTGTAACCGACTGTGAAAGAGGAAAATAGGACATGAAGAAACAGACGATATTCAGTCCAGAGATAAATGATTTCCTCTTTATGAGGAAATAAACATGTCCATGTTTTTTAAGTAAGTGCACCTACTAAAGCAACACAGCTCAACATTGTCCATCCTCCTTCTGACAGTTCTGGTTATATAACTAGACACAACTCAGTAAGCAGAGCCGACAGACAAGAGAAGGGATGCTGTCTTGCAGACTGTGCTGCCCCATGATTTTCCATTACTACTGGATTTTCCAAGGTCTGGAGAGACAACCGGAGACCCTCTGACATTGAAAATTAAAGTTTTTTTGCCAGGTTTGACCTCTGGTACTAATGATGGCCATATTAAAAGAAGAGATGGTTGCAATAACCATCTCTTTATCTGCATTTCTGACAGTTTATATCTCTTAATTAGCTGCAGAAATCCTCCCCAACCACCGTTAATGACCTTGTTGCTACATGGGCTGCAGAGTTGTAGAGGTCCACAAATGAACTGTCATTTAATTCAGGTGTGTTGACCACCACTGTTCAAAAATTACAAATAGGTTAAAGTGATCTCCAAGAACAACTGCACTGATTTAGAGAGAAATGTAGGAGAACAAGTAGATTTAATATAAAAATAGTTCCTGTGAAATATTGAAATTGAGCTGTTAGCAGGTCATGACCTCAATAAGAGTGACACACAGTAATAATCTTCTGCCAGAAGCTGCTTCAGATTTCCTTTAAAACTAACTGTTGAGTGAATTAGTGCTTCAGAATTTATCTGGAAGCATTAATCTGGTAGAAGATAAGTGTGTTAAACATTTTCAAAATTAGCTAAAGTGCTTAGTAAAAGATTAAGATTTTTAAAGTGCATTAAAAATCTTAATATTACTTCCAAAATAAGAATACATTTGTTGATAAATCAAACTACTCCAAACCAAAATTTGTCAGAAGTATGAATACTTTTCAGCTCAAATAGATAAATATTGTATTTGCAACAACATACAAATTAACACTTCAATATTAAGTCCAAGAAGTTATTTGTAATTCATTTAAAGGAATTATTAGTCAGTTTTATGAATCAAAACAAAGATTCAATAGAAATATGTAACATTTTTGGTATTTCATTATTTCTTAAATATACATTAGTTTATGGAAAAAAAATGGAACCAACAAATTATTATATAGTTTTGCTTTAAATGTCCACTTAAAATTTCACCTTGCATGTTTAAACAATAAAATGATTAATTTTGAGGTTCTTATGCAGAACACTGAGGGAAAAAAATGACATATCCTTGCACAAAATGCAAGGATATGTGGTACTTGTTGATATGCATTTATTTAAGATGTTATGTGTTTTCAGAAATGTGCAGTTTTTGTTGTGGCAAAAATACATGCAGCATGAAACACCGCAAATCTCCTTGAGCATCTGAACAATGCTTACATCTACTGGGAACCTTCAGGGCCTGAGCTGCAAAGACATCAATTATTCAAGACGCTACATCCAGCGCTGTACCTCACGTTAGAGAAACACTTCCACAAAAACACACTTATTTTGTTCTTGAGAAGAACTGTCACTCACACATCCTCCCACAATAACCGAGGAGAATGCCAATGCCTTCCTAAGACAATACAACGGTCTGCTTTGCTTCTGTCAATTACAACTATTGACAGAAGGTTTGGCAAACATGACCGACTCATGTAGCAGACAAAAAAAAATTCCTGAGCCAGATTGTCTGGGATTGTGAAGCGAGGTCCATTCGTCACATGTGATCCACTTCCTTATGTTTAAAAGCCATTCATCAAGTGAAATGCTTCACAGCCACCGTCTCAGTCTCTCTTCCATTCTTTTCATCGATCATTGAAGATAGAAAGTAGGTTTAAGATTACTGAACGCTGACAACGCAAGGTAGGAGAACATCTTATAAGCTGTGTATTTGGAGCTCTGATGTGTCAGAATAGAAAAAAATCCCATGCTTGGAGCTTTTTATATAACTAAATAAGCCAGTGGCATGAAAAGGCCAAGCAGAAGATTGGCCCTGGATCCTGAAGTCTGGACGATTACACCTGTTTTTTCCTCTCTAACAGATGGTGTAGGCACATTTTCAGTAGTGACAGTAAAACCTATAATGTCCTCTCAATGTTAGGCTCCAGCCAAGGTGATTGCACCCTTGGGTGGTATACTAGCACTTGTCAACACAAGGCCAAGTATTCTCACTGGGCTTTTAATCAGAAATGATTACCTCTCCTCTAATGGCAGCGGAAAGTGATACAGTAACTCAAACCAAAACACACTCACACACCTTTAAAGTCCACAATTCTCCCTTTAGTTTTTACACTTGGAGGACAAAATATTTCACCTTTTGTTTTTGTTTATTTACATTGTTAAGCTGCAGTTTCATCAATCTATTTAAATCTGTTTCAAGCATTAAAACATTCTCGCTCTAAAGCTAAAACAGACACAAGGAGATGTTATATTCAGCACAATTTGGACTTTAGTGGAGATGAGCTTTAATCACCATAAAAAATCTGACAAGAACTTGGAGTCATTAGTATTAGAACTCAAATACCAGTTAATCAATATATTTTCCCTACTGATTAACTAAAACCAAAGGAACAAAATTAATATAAGCAACTAAAGTAAAACAAGAACAAACAACACTAAATACTCACACTGTTGTAAATGAATACAAATGAGTAAAACTGCAAGATTTACTATGGGATTATCTGAATTTTATGGACCAATTTAAAAATTTTACTTAAATATAAAAAGGCTAATAAGTGAAACTCTCCTCTAAGAAGCTGACTGCTCAATAGTTTCCCTCATTATATTCAAATATTAGCCTTGAAATAAAATAATGTTTAATAAATATATAGAGACCAACAGAAAAAATGATGGTAATTAAAGAACAAAAATAAAATCTACTTTAAATATATAATACAATTCGTTTATTATGTATTGCTAATACTATGCTTATGAGAATATACTTCTAAAATAGCAAGCTTCATGAAACAAATATCTTCAAACAATTAAATGATACTGTAGTACATACATTTTCTACAGTTAGTACATTATTTTGGTAAAACAAGAATAGATAAATTAGACATCACAGTTTTTCAAATTTTTCTGAACTAATATTATATTTGTAAAATATTTGTAACATAGATTAGCAGCTCCTGCAACTTGGTTTTTAATAGAGCCATTAAAACGCCTGAGTTTTCCAGACCTAGAACATCACAACCCTTACAAAGACGAGTTGAGAAATGGATGGAATGGGAGTCCGACCAGAAAAATTATAGAGTCCTCTTATGAAAGAGTTTAATTTGACCAAGTCATAACAACAGCTTTACAGGATAAAGTTAATATCTGTTGTGCTATTTTTGTTTTGAATTGTTTGTCCTTGTGTTAATTACAGAAATAAATCAAGTTGCTTATTGGAGACCATGGAGGATAGTTTCACAAACACCGAAACAAATTGTTATTGGATCAGATAAAAATATAAGAAACACCACCAGCTTTCCTTATTTGTGGAACATCCTTCTGCAGAGATTACTTTATGACACAGGTTCTTTGTCTGTTTCACCCTTTGGTAAGCTTAAATTCCCTGTGATAAAGAACTAAATCACCTCTGGGCACAGCGGTGACTCACATAATAATAAAAGGGACACTGAAATAAAGTTTTATTATTTATATCCTGGAAATTGGTTTCATAAGGGCAGATCTTATCTCTGCTAAAGGTAAGGAGCGACTAAAAAGAGAGAATAACATTTATTCCATTTCATTCATTGCAGTAACCTTTGAAAATGTTTCCAGTGTATAAATTATCCCACATTTAAGCATTCCAGTTGTGTGTGAAATAGTATGAAAACATCATTAATCATTCATTTTTCCCTTGTCTAACCATGTTTGTAACAGTAATTAAGTATTTTCCTGCTGCCATTTGCTAAGGCAGCATGTATCTGCCTTATATGAATGGTGTTTGATGTTTCCCATTTTGAAGAATGCCTGAAAGAAATGGGTTTGCGTGTCCCGCCGTATTTTTAATCCAGAACTCATCTTCAGTTTCTTTGATTTTATAGGAACTGTAAAGAGTGTCAGAACTATAAGTGTGGAGTTTGAAGTAGGAGACAAATATATCTTTTTTGTAAGACGTCCTGCTATGAATAATATATATGCTCCTCTATCTCCTTCGTCTTATGGGATTTTAAGTGCCTAATCAGAGGATTTTAGTGACTACATACACTAGAGTACCTTAAAAAAATAACTTCCAGTAACTTTTATAGGACCTTACTTTTTAATTTTATTTGAATATATAGCTTAAAATAATTTTGAAGTCACACAACTCTTACTTTTGTAACAAGATGACTGGTTCTTCTCACTCTTCATTGCATTGTTGACTTAAGTTAACCTCCATATGTGCTTTCATTCTGTTTTTTAATTCTCACTTTCAAGTCTAAAATACTAAACTTCCTTACAAATATTTGGTAGATATTTTTACTTAATCCATATGGAAAATCTAAAAACAGAAATTAAGGAAGGAAGGAAGGAAAGAAGAAAAGAAGGAAGGAAGAGCAAACTTGAGTAGTTTGTTCTTCTTTCAAAGAAGAACAAACTTTTGTTGTCCTTCAAAAGAAAGACAAGAAAGGAAATCCAGAAGGGAAGACAAAAGTAAGAAATTACAGAATAAAATCAGAAAGAAAAGAAACAAAGGAAGGACAAAAGGAAGGAGGGCTTCGAGATGCGAAGAAAGAACAAAAGGTAAACAAAGGAAGTACACAAAGTAAAACAATACAATGTAGAAAGAAAATGGGATGAGAAAGGAAGTAAATCAGGAATGAAGAAGAATAGAGAAGCTATGAAGAACATGAAAGAAAGGTGGCAGAGAAAGAAGAAATGATATAGAGAAAGGAGGTGGGACAATATTAAAGTCTAGAAACAAATATTTTTCCAGACTGCCTGGGACTCATGTAGCTAAAAACTCTGCTACTCTCCTTTTGGACAGATTTTTAACGTGCATTATTCTTTAAGAAACAGTGAACCCGTTTGGACATGGTGCTTGTTTCCAAAAATATGTGGAAACAATTGAGCTTTTATTTTTGCAATCAAATTTGTACTATGGTAACTTGTGAAACGAGGTACACTGGAACAACACCACTGTCATACAGAGTTAGTATTCCTTGGATTACAGCCATGTAAAGCAAGGCAAAGACTGGAACACAAAAGAGATTAAAAAAAATATGTAAGAGAATAAAGGAAGAGGAAGAAATGAAAACTCACAGCTTTCAAGCTGCATGGTGCAGGTCTGAATGTCCATTGGGAAATTCTTCAAGTCCATAGGGCAGGACAGGATTAGAGTCAACCTGAGACAGAAACAGATTGGAAAAAAAGATGTGGAGCCATAGGGAATATGAGAAGGCCTTAAAGAGGTCAGGGAAATGATTCCAGACATAGGGAGACATAGTAAGATTACAGATTGACATAACAGTCAATTTTATAAGCACAAATGTACTTTGCTTACCACTTTACAGAATGCAAATGTCTATAAAGTCTTAATAAAGAAAGGGCACAAGAGGTAAACTTCCCTCAATGACAGAAGATTGAAAAACATCTTGAGTTACCATTTGTTCAGTCATTGCACCACAAGTAAATGAGAAGTAATTGTTGTAGGCATCCTGACTTCATTTGTTGTGCAGTTGAAGCTTTATGGCTCCAATGATTCTCAGAGAGGAAAGATGGAGAAAGCTATTTAAGAGTCTGACTGAAGGAAAGCTGTGTAATTACCCGCTGTAATGCATTGCCCAGAGGCGAGACAAGAGCCTCCAGCAATAAACACACTCACATCCATCTGATAATGTGCTATGATGATACAATATTATTTCCTACAGAAGAAGAACAAACTACAAATACCCCACTGATTGAATTCTCACACACAGCTTAAACAGTGTCATGTATTTCAGGTTGATTTGATTCATAATTACCAAACGCAGCTAGGAAGCAAATCAGCTACGTGACAGCTCAGTCGCTCGGTGGATTGGAAACGTTGATCTGAGTGATGCTGACACAAATGTTTTGTCTCTCTTCAGCTTTCAAATCAGTGCATTTGTGAGTGTCATTATTTCTAAACCCTAGATTATGCTTAAACCTGGTGTACTTAAATTGAGAATGGCTCATTTTGGTGACATTAAGGAGTGTTTTATCCAGGAATAACCACCTGCTTTAAACTGAAAGATCTTTTTACAGTGGGGAAGATATTTTTGAGTTTCTTCTTTAAAAGGAATGAACGTTTTTGCATTTTTTGTCCACAAACGTGAGAGAAAAAAAGCTAAATGAAATTGTTTGATTTTTAAATAATAAATTAGCATTTTATTGTACAAAATAAGTTTTTAATCATCAACCAACCAGCAACAATCCTGCCTCTCATAGACCTGTTTGTTCATCTGTAAGAAGCTCTCCAATCCTCCACTAAGTTCATGTGTTAAGTGAACTTGTTTGAATTTGTTACCTGTGTAAAAACACCTGTCCACATACTTAATCAAAGTCCTATCTCTCCAGTTGACTCGGGACATCAGGGACAAAACTGTAGAGCTACACAAGGTTGGGATAAACAAACAAGTTGGTGAGTGAGCAACAGTTGTTGGCGAAATTACTCAAAAATGGAAGAAATTCAAGATGCCTGTCAATTCCTCTTTGATTCTATTTGTATAGAAATAATAAAATTAAATAATATTTCTAAATTTTAGGCCAGTAGAAATCAGTTTTCTCTTTAGTAACTTTGGTATGACCTTTTTGCACTTTGTAAAAAGCAGGTTTAGTGTTTATACCTTACTTAAAACTGTACTTAATAAAAAAAAATGACTTTATGGTTACATAATTTTATTTAAATTCCCATTAATACTTTGTAGATGTGTTTTTATTGTTTCCTCATACTGCTGTCAGTCAAACCTCTTGATAAATCTGGCTGGGACTGTCTGTGGAAGAAACTGTTAAATCTGCTCCCATTTAGAAGGGGATACATTTTACTATGGCAACTCATGTCCAGGCCCTTCTGAAATTTGCAAGTGACTATCTGGATGATTCAGAGGGTGCATCAAAGCAAGGCATGTCAGATGAGATCGAAACCATAAAACATTGTGGTAAGCATCATAGTGCTTTCCTCCATATTGGAGCAACGTATCGAGAGATTTCCTTATTCCCCCAGTAAGAGAACTGAATATGGGTCAATGCTGGATCTTTCTGCAGGACAATGAGGCAAAACAAACAGCCAGGGCATCTAAGGCTGTTTACATAGTGACTCCATAAGAAGCATTTGAAGGTTCTGATCGAGCCAAGCTAGTTTGGAGGAAACTGTTTCCTACCAACAGCCCTGAAACCTGAAAAATCCCTGAGGGATCTAAACCGCCTGATGCAGTGTGTGAAAACCTGGTCAAGAACTACAGGAATCTCCATGATTGTAATCAGATATTTACTGTTTTTTTGCCTTGTCAATAGTATTTTTAGATAACTTTACATATTTTTAATTTGTAGTGCTGCTGCAATGTTAGTGGGTGAAAAATCAGAAGAATAGCGGTAAAATTCGCAATGCATTTACATATTTATTGTGAACTTTACATTTCATCTTGTACTTATATGTGTGGCTTAACCCCTTGGGAATCATTACATTTAGCCAATAATATTTACCTTTTGAAAACAAGGAAGCTATAATGTTTTGAATCTGAAATGTGATGCTGGAGTATCAGGAGTGCTTTTTTTTTGTCCAGTAGGAACCAGAACAATATCCATCTGCCACTCAACATTAAACAGAACAAAATGGTTATGGAAAATAGAAAAAAGATTTAACTGTGACATCCATGTCATGACTAGAAATAAGATCCTCTTCTCTGGTGCTACGCTTAAATCGGTAAGATTTCCTTTCCCCAGTGCAGAGTGTCATTTAAAAACTTCCATCAAAGCCTGTCACACGCTTTCTGTTTGGCATTTTCATTAAATCTTTTTCACCATGCTCCCTCCATCCCTTTTGATGAGTGGACAGATGCAGAGGGTGCTTGTCTTTGGAAATTTGGCAATCCACAGAAGTCGAGATGTTCTGCATGATGGGATTTCTTTGCTGTCTGCCTCTCTTGGACCGTACTGAGAGACATTTTTGATTTGAGCTGTTTTTCCACATGACACTTAGTGGGATTCAATCAACTCAGAGTTGACTTTGGTTACTTAGTACATGTTTGTGAAGGGAAAGGATACGACTAAGGCAGTCCAACTGGAATGCGGAATCAAAAAAGGACAAATAAATAACCTACATTCGATTTTTAGACAACTAGAAGTTAATTTGGTTTCTAATTACCCATCCACATCCAATGGTTTTGCTGTCCATGTTTTGACTTCACTCACCTGATGCTGTAAAGAACATTCCCATCTTGGAAAATCCGCAGCAGCTTATTATCTGTCGTGACCTCATGGAAATTGGCTCCCTTCTCATTTGCAAAGAACAGATCAGGTTTCCAGATCGAATCCAGCATGGAAGGATCCAGGTCCAGGGAGTCGTCTGGGTATTCGTTGTACGCCAACCGAGGGTCGTTCCATATTTGCCGTAGAAACACGTTGAGTCGGTAGTCCTGTGGAAGAACTCAAGGTAGTTATGGAAAACATACAACAAACAGAGATGGATTTTTCTGCTAATTTTAAAGATGTAAGGATGACAGATACTATGTTGCTTGTTATAAACATATTAGACTTAGCTATCGATTAAAATTATTTTAAAAATGTAAAATATGTCTGGCATTGTCAAGAAAAACTGAACGCAATGAACAAATGGCAGCAGTTGTAAACATCACTTGCATCAAAGGATTTATGACTTTCATTTGATTCTATAATTCAGGAACATTTTAAATTTAACTGGAATGTGAAAATGGGGCAGAGCTATATCAAAAAGAAACATCAATTTGTAAGATATTCCTCTTTTTTAATAATAATAAAAAAATCAGGTCACTGCATAATTAAGTTCAAAATTTTTCATACTCGTGGGAGATTTCAAACTGCCTTTTAATTTTACCAACACTGGCAGTAATATCAATAACTTGGAGTCCCTGTAGTATTAGGGAATATTGCTTTGTTTCATTCATTGAAAACAGTGTGATTTCTGCCTCTGCAGGGATTTTGTATGAAATAGTGAATGACTGTAAGGCAGCTAATGTTGGATTAGCAATATGGATTTGGAACCAGAGGTTATGGGTAATTGGCTTGGGTTAGACAGGGAAGCACTTATTTATAATTTGATTATTATTTATTTGACTTGAATTTGACAGAAAATGTATGAAAGGAGCTAAATAAATGAGGGTGATCGCCAGTAGGTTTTCCAACCTCAAATCTTAGGAGCCATTCACCAAAAAGAAATTATCAAAATAACAGATTAGAAATGCAAAAAGCGGATCATCAGTTAGAAGAGGGCTTGCAATAGTTATATTTTCTATTGATAAATGAGGAGGATATACATTG
This sequence comes from Poeciliopsis prolifica, assembly GCF_027474105.1. Classification (NCBI taxonomy): domain Eukaryota; kingdom Metazoa; phylum Chordata; class Actinopteri; order Cyprinodontiformes; family Poeciliidae; genus Poeciliopsis; species Poeciliopsis prolifica. The sequence continues at coordinate 698,946 of NW_026562381.1, forward strand.
ATAAAATGTAAATTAAACCAGACTTTCTTTTTCCAAAATTGAGACTCATCGTCTTTTGAGAAACACTCGTCTCATTTTCTATAAGAAAAAAGAAAAGTCTCAGTTGAAGGAAAATAGTCATAACTCTAAATCCTGTAGAGTTATGAATTATTCTGGGTTTAACTACATATTTTTATATCTGACCAAATATGTGTGGCTGGATGCCCCGTCATGAACTGGCGTGACCCCACAGGGATTAGCAGGTATGCACAGTGGATGGATGGATGGAATATTTTCAACCAAGTATTGCATGTGTTGCAGTAAGTAATATTTATAACACTGCATCCATGGCTCATTAGAATATTAAAATATAAAGAACTGTGCAAAAGTTTTGATTCATCCTCTAGTTTATATATTCTAATAGTTCAAACTGGGCTACATTGTTATTTCTTTAAGCTTTCTGCAGGTTTTTACTGACTTTGGTTCAGCAGCACATTGTAATCGCGAGTGCCGTCGTTCTGGTTGTAACCGGGGAGGACTGCTCCTCTGGAACTCCCTCAGATCCCCTTAAACAGTTCACGACTGTATTGCGCTGACCCAGCAGCAATAACACTATCAATGCAGACCTCTTCACTCCCCTCTCTCTTTCATTTCAGTTTTTCAATTTTTCATTTTAATTGCTGAGTGGACAGTTCATTATCAGCATGTCAGTGACCCGTTGGTCTCTGAAGGTTGCGCTGCTGTGCTCCAGGAAACAGAAATGAGAGGCTCCAGCAGTATGGGGATTAATAAGCAAGAAGATCAAGGAAGAGAAAAGAACTGGTTGAGAGTTGCTTTGTATTAACTAGGGAGATGGTAGAGCGACGGTTAATATAGATATCTTAAAACTAATATATAGGAATCTATTTCAATCAATTTTTATTCTGAAAAAGTAAAAGTTGTTGACTTACCATAGTAGTTTCTGTAATAGACCCAAAGCTGTTGATGAAAATATTGCAGGTGACATTCACAGGAGGGCCTGAGGGAAGAAACAACAGACTGAATGTACACATCGCTCCCATAAGTTGGGATTTATGAGATTAAACCGCTGCACACGTTAAAGCTACCCATTATACTGTACATCTCCTGAGGCTTCTGAAAAATGTCAGCAGTTTCTTCATTACTTTTAATCTTCGTGCATTGATTGCAGCTGAGAATGTTACAGGAAATCAAGTGATTGCTGCTCTACCTTTGATTTGGAAGAAACTGGAACTTTATTTCTGTCCGAGTGGAAAAGGTAAGCGGAGTGTTGAATTAGAAAACAGAAATGTTGGGACTGTTTAAACAACTGAAGCACTAATCAATCAGGTAGTGACTGAAATTGCTAAACTTTGGCTCCAACTTGTTGTCAGCCAATAAGATAATTTTTCGAACATCGAAAGAAAGTTGCTATGATCATTCTTGATGGAAAATATTGTGAAACAAAAGATGTGCTTTCACTGCAGAGTGTTTGCAGGCATTTATCTTGTTTCCATGTGTCTGTTTTGGGATTTTATTGATGGTAGTTGTGATAATATGCTGGTGCATACAACGCACCTTTGAAGTTGGGTCTGATGCGTGCATCGTATCCTGACGTTCTCCCCATGAGTTTGTCCAGGAAGTCAGAAGGTGAAAGCTGTGGTCCGACCCGCCCCGGGGGCTTTGTCTCCTCCTTACAGGAGCTCAGTCTGAAACCCCAAAAGACAAGGAACAAGCAAAGCATGAGTGATTTAAAAACCGTACAGAGTAAGTGTTTTAAGTGCTTTGAACTTCTTCTTCTTTTTTGTCGGGGTTCAAGTGCAAATTTCTAAACTTATATATTATATATTCTAATAAATTATTGCAAATGCATCTCCAATCTGCTTCAACACACCTAAATCAGATTATCGCAGGATTCTGACTTGTGCTGCACAACATACATGGTGGTTTTGCAGTGTTTATATTTCAAAGAACAACCCCAAAAAGCGCACTTTGCATCCCTCACCAGACCCTGTTCAGTTCAAAAATAGCTCCACCATCTTTGTTTCTGTGTCAATGACTCTGCTCAAGGATGCAGCAGTGCCCTCTTCTGGATGGAGGTTTTTCTACAGCATTAAAATAATTTAAAAGCAGAGGTCATTAATTAATTGATTGGAACTCATTTTGATCTAATTAACCATTGATCCATAATGAATCAATAGTCAATTATTTGTTTAAAATAGAAAATAGAATCGAACAAATCAGCAAGTCTGCTAACAAAATAATCCAGAGAGAAATGAGAATGAAAATTAGATCAAATGAGTTGGTAAAGAACGATTCAACTCTTTTGCATGTTGTCTGTGTCTCATTGCACTTGTTAGGCTACGAATGCAGAGAAGGAACAGAGAAGTTGAGGTAAACTTGTCCCTTTCCTGTGATTCCCACTGCTGCTGCCTTAGCAGGGGTAAGTCTGACAGAATGATGGCTCAATTGGAATGCTATGAACGTCACACAGGGGAGAGGAACGAGTTGATTGGAGCTCCAGAGAGGCTCAAACAACCACTGACAGGAATTACCAACAGGCAGGAGTCAAATTGAGAAGAGGAAGGAAGTGGAAGAAAAATGTTTAAAGGTAAAGGTAAAGATAAAAAAACGAAATCCTGGATCATAATGGATCAGAGTTCAGTTTGGCCCCTGCTATAGCTCAGCATGTTGCACCGCGTGATTTTGATACAACTGTAAATAGTTCACGATCTGTCTTGATCTAAAGCTCTGTAGTAGAGATGGCAGGTTCAATCCCGAGGCAGCTTTGCTGATGTACCGTGTTCCTGGGAGTGTGTGTGGAGCCAGTTTCTGATCCATCAATCTTAGAACCTCTTAGCTCTATCTACAGTCACATAAACTGCACAGTCAGGGACTGCAGGCTGGAGGTCTTTGTGGAGAACATTTCAGGTCACAGAGATGCTGGATTGACATTGTGATATATTTGTGCCTTGTAGTTTAGGCTGCAAATAGAAATTCAAACTCAGGTTGTGTCTCATTATCTCATCATTCCTAACCGGCTTGTTTATTTCACTCCGCACATTATTGGTGAGGATTTACTGTCACTATAGTGGAAATAGAATAAATGCCAATTCCACCACTTTGCAAGTGGAGCTGTCAGTAGTTTAGTCTTTTTAAAAAAAACAAAAAAACAATGCAGATATTTGTGTAAAAATAGCAAACAGTTTCACAACAAAAACACTGCAATTAACAGAGTCAAAGAACAAGTCTTAGACATTGCAGACAGCAAAACAAGTCATTATCCCCCCATTTTCTTTAAATTGGGATAATTATACAAGCACAATTTCAAGAACAGAAGAGATGTTTTCAGAGGTACTGAAAAAAGCAGCATTCAATTCATTTTTTAATTATTTTCATATAGATTTTTGTTGTTTTCTAACAAACCAACTTTACAGCCTTGCAAAAATGTTAATATCCCTGAAACTGTTTCACATTTTCCCATATTACAACCACAAACTTCAGTTAATCTTAATGATATTTTATGCTATACAAGAAAAAGTGGAATAGTTTCTTCCTTTGTCACAATGAAAGCTGCTAAGAATCCAAATACAGATAAATGAATGCGGGAGGACGGTGAACGCAACCTACAATTTCCAAAAAGGATTTGTAAATTCAGATTTGCACGCAATTCATTCAAACACATCCTTAGCAAGAGCTTCAATTCTGGATACACTTTATCATCTCTGACACGGGACCAGATAGTATTTTGCAAGCTGAGTCAAGGAGAGAACAGATCATTCAGTTGTTATTCAGGTTTATTCTATTTCTCTATCTAAAATTATATCACGGCTGCAGAGATCCATTGAGTTTTGATTGTGATTCTTCATCCTAGATTAAAAGTTTCAAATGTTCAGTGATATCTGATGTGAATATTTGCACTGATGATATTTTATCTCTGGTGTTTTTTATTTTTTTTATTTTGTTATATTAATGAGCTCTCTAGTTCTCTTTGTAGATTTAATGTTGTGTTTTGTACCTATAGGGACTTAATGCTGGTCATGGCTCATTATTTCACTTTCTTCCTGACATGAGGAGGCAATTTATCACATTTGACAGCTTGTTACTACCTTTCGTAAACAAAGTTTTCTGTTGACCAGTCATTTGCTTTTCTGTTATCCATTCTTTATTCAGTAATGTTTTACAAATCCACAGCTGGTTCACAAAACACTTTCCAGTCTCGCTCACCGGTATTTATTGTCAGTATTCAGCATGCGTACCAAGAGAGGGAAGTACATTTCTTGATCTTTGAGGAAAAACTGCTTCAGTTTTGTGCATGGAAACATCTACAAACAAATTTAAACAGGGTCATTGTAAAGAAAACAAATTGGTTCAGTTTTAGGGTTTTACTAAAAATGATAAAAATGTTCTGTTCCCTTCATTCACTGTAAAATGATGAACATAGAATAGTTTGGAATAGTTTGGTTATCTGAGACAGGTTCTTTAAGATTGCTCATGTTTTTATGTCTTTTTAATGTTTTTGAGTTGAGACAACCCTGCATACCTCACAGCAACAAAATGACAAAACTGGATTTCATGGAGGTGCTCCCACTAATCCAGGGGTCAGGGGTCAGCGACCCGCGGCTACAGAGCCACATGCGGCTCTTTAGCGCTGCCCTAGTGGCTCTAATTTAATTTTATATACTTTACGTTTTCAAAAGGCTGTAATTTTATTATACTCCATTTGTTGTTTTTTTTATCACACGCTTAACGGTGATTATTTACAAAGAGCGATCGTCGTTATGCAAACTGCATTTGGGGGCAGATTTTCCGAGTTAAACATAAAGCACCATCGTACAACAGAGGAGTCACGTGGTGCGTCATTCCTTCCAGGATGCACTGCAGGGAAAATAAACATTTAATCATGAATACTACTTATATATATATACACTTAGTCGTTTTGATAATACGCTAATATAAACACCCAGAGCCTGTTTTGCCTTCTTTATAAGCCTTATATAAGGCTTTTACTTTTTTTGCGGTTCCAAACAGATTTGTTTTTTGGGTCCAATATGGCTCTTTCAACATGTTGGGTTGCCAACCTCTGCACTAATCACTGTCAATTAGTTAATGCATTTTATTAATTGGACTGCCTAATACTTTTTATTGTCCTCTTTTGCAAAATGCTTTTTAACTGAAAGGTGTCTTACTATATGAAGTTATGTCTCTGCAAATTCAAACACTAACAGAAATTGTAAACATCAGATTATCTGCTACTAATTTTAATCTGCTTTGTAGCCTTTTATTCATGCTTTTATTTCTCACACATGCTCTCGTACAAACAAAGTTGCACGGGAAGATGGAGTGATATGGAAACCCTCAGTGGCAGTATACCATTTATTAAACTCTTCTGGGCTGAAAAATAGTGAATATTAAAGCATTTTGTTGGCTCTCCACTTCTCTAAAAATACCCTTCTGATCTTTTGTTAATGGAAACTGCCAGCCTATATTAACAAGTTATAAATGTGTGAGCTGCAGTGTAAAATCAGACTTATCTGAACATCAGCTTGAAACATGACTGTCAAATAACAGAGAAAATGTGTTGAAAATGTAACAGAAATTGGTGACTAGGGATGTCATAACGGATTTGTAAAAATGTCACTCTGGGCTGCATGGTGGAGGTGTGGATGGCATGAGAAAGTTTGGCTTGGAAACCTGGCCTGTTTCTTTCTGAATGGAGTTTGCTTGTTAAACATATGATTTGTCTCCGGGTACTCTGGCAGTCCAAAAACACAATCACACACACATTAAATATTAGTGGGCATGTGCCTGGTTGTTTGTCCATTGTCTCTTTATGTTGTACTGCGATGAACCATTCAGTTAGCGCTGGAGATAAGCGAGACTACAGTGAATGATTTCTACTTTTAAGAAGCAATAAAGACTATTTTTGCAAAACTATTCAGGGATTAATGATGCGAAACTTTTCCTGTTGAGTTCAACAGCTGAACTTCTCACCCCCAGCAGGAAAAGATTTCCTTTTTTCTTTGCTTTCTCACTTGGACCATTTCGCCTCTCCAAACAGCATCTTGCATTTCTAATAGGACTGCTTTCATGTTGGTGACATAGTGAGAATATCTTCTGTGTAGTCTTTCTTCTTTGTAGCAAAACTGTCCAGCTCATTCTAAGACATATTATGGTCCCTACAGCAGATTCTCGGTGGGACCTGGAGTTTCTTCATATTAGTAGATGCTGAAAATCTCTGAAGAGAAGATGCCCAATTCAACTAACAGCGGCTTAACAGCTGGAGTGGCGGGCACCAATGAACTTTAGGCATCAGCTCCTTCATGTTCTTTATACAAAGCAGTCACTGGATCCAACTCACCAGCAGATTATAGTCAGTGGATAAGGTGACCTGATATAAGGTACACTTATGAAAAGCAGTTATTCCCGATGTTAAGCTACAAAGTTATCTGCAATAGGTTTTTCAGTACACTCTATAAGTGTGTTTATTGGTCCTTTGTTTGAAGGATTCATTTAGTAAGATGTTCTCTGCTGATATTTAATTAGCCTGACCTTTTGCTTCCCCTGCATTCCTTTTTATTTGAGCGTTGCCACCAGACTGCCGGTTAGAATGTGCAACTAATTTCTTTCCATCCATTTTATGGCAAGTTTAAAACTGTCACAGCCTCGTTAGTGAGCGAATGTACCGGGTTACAAAAGCAAAGCTGGATCAAAGGTGAAACACAACTGCATATGGATGCAAGAAAATTTCTACTTTCAACACAATATTATGGGTGACTGTGTCAATATGAGCCTGGAAAAATATCTTGTTATTAAAAAAACACCCTGGTTAGAGTGCTCAACCTTATTCATTGTGAGGAAACTTAAGTCCTTTCTTCTTGAAGATTTAAAATTTGTTTTTATGACTGATGTGATGCCGACACCCCCACCCCCCGACACACACACACCTTCAGAGACCTTCTGCCCCACAATGCCATTAAATTACATTGAAATAATACAGTTTAGAGGTGCTCAAACTTTTATGATTTTCCACAGTACCAGTTATGAAAAGTTTGTTCTTTTAAACAGAAACAGACGCCATATATCTGTTTCATGCCATGTTTATTATTTATAGGCTCAATCACACACAAACTAAAAGAAAACAAGGCAAAATTATTTTGTAATACTTACAGTGGTAAACAAGCATAAACTTTAAGATCTGCAAACTGCTCAGTGGGGATTTCATGCATCTTCTCACTTATTATATCACATCCTTTAGATGCCTAATTGGACTGAAATTTTTAAGACCTGTAGGCAACAATAATACCTAAAACTACTTGTGCACCATTCCTGAATCATTTTTTGCTTCCTTTCACCTCCTTTATTCAGCCAGAAGAGGCCACCTGGAGGACATGACCTTATGTTTCTCAGCAGAAATTATAATTCCTCTTGCAGCCCTCAACGTGATGTAAAAGAAAAATGATTCGTAAGACTGTACTACATTCTTTCATGGCTTTGTAATTCAGTTCTGACGCTCATATTCCCATTGCTGGAGATGTAGCTCAAATTGCTAAAAAATGTATCAGAATCGATGGTGGTTCGGACTGAAAGAAGTGGTGGGTTCTGCTTACTAAAACGTTATTTTTGCTAACCTTTGAAGCTCTAATTATAACAACTATGGCATCAATATCAGATATCTTGGATCTTGAAAAAAGCAACTCCTAAACATGTACAAGTGAAATATAATCAAGGATTAAATAAGACTACGCATAGAGAAAAAAACAAACCTACAATGAAAAGTAAATTAGTAACTGAAATAGTAAAAAAACAAAAAACAAAAACAATCAAACAAACACTAGGGATTTTTTTCCCAACAGTTTCAGTGAGTTTATCATATCTTGTAGTTTGTCCTTGAATTTTACAGATAAGAAGTGGGGAAAGATAGCTTACTTTTCAATTTTAATACTTCCCTGTAATGATTGTGCAATTCAATAGCCTTTCAAGTTACATTTCTTTTTCAGGGTCAAATTATGTGCAAAGATTGATCCACTTCTAACTTTTATGTAATGGCAGAGCCACAAGGGAGTGTTGTGTGGGCTGTGGTTATGCTTGTTGATTAATCTCCCGTATAATAAAACTTGCAGGTGAAAGGAGGAAAGTTTTACATGCATTTTTTCTCGATCGTATTTAAAGTTGACTACACCTAAATTTGAAAATATTTTATTTGGAATATTAAAAAATATATATCTTAAAAATGACCAAAGCAAATAATTTTTTATGGTACCGTTCAGGCTGTTAAATTTAATAACTTGTAGCAAAAAAGATAGAACATAAACAGCCACTTAAAAATAAAAGCATGTGTATAATCATCCAACTACTTGATGAATTCGGAGTTGATAACCGAAACATCAACACAGATGTTGAATTATATTAAACTGAAAGTTTACAAAACAACTAATTAAATTATCATTCATCTGGAAAAATTAATTTAGAGGAAGTTAAAGTTAGCTAAACAAAAAATGAGCTCAGCTCACATTAGAGAGGTGTCATGCTGATCTGTGTCCACTGCTAAAAAAAACCAACAAATGCATCTGAACATCAGAACTGGAGCATGAAGCACAGTGGCTTACCCTCAGCTGCATAACCATTTTCCCATTCTCATTACGCTCAATATTCTTTGCACTAAACAATAATTACTCCACCCATGAACTTTCGTTGACTTTGAGGCACAACTCTTTTCAAATCGCTCTGTTTTGAACACTCGAGTGTCATGATTTTTATTAATCCACTGTGAATAACAACTCTGTGCCGTCGCTCATGTGAACTAATTTGCACTGCAATCTTTAATCTTGTGACTGAGCTTTGACATCTGCAGAGAACGTAACAAACGGATGTTTCCAGGCTTGTGCCACGGTGATAACCGGGGCACCGCGCGCTGTGGCTTGATGACAGAATTATGCTCCTGTTTCTCTGACTCTGAACTCCAACTACCACCCCAGGCTGTTCCAATGCAGCCTTAACTAATCTTTAGCACTCTCATCAATTCTGGTCTAGTGAGCTGAAATCCATATTTGTGTGAAATATAATATCCTTCTGTTTATGATTTAATTCATTTATCTGTCCGTATCCCACTGTGTTTAATCTGAAGAAAGTGGATCAGCAGTTTCTCCAACCTCTCGTTGCTGTCACAATGTCACAACAGAATAAAATCTTCCACCCACACACTTTACAAAGTTTTGTGCTTTGAGTTCATCTCAGAAAAAAGTTCTTGCTTTTGATTTGAGAAACCTAATCTCCTCTATGGACGAGTATAAATCTTGAGCAGTCAAGTTCAAATGGGCCAATCTTAGACTAAACTTCTTGAAGACACTAAATCATACATTTTCAGATGTACTTTGATCTGGTACAGCAACAAACTAATAACTCCATGAAGAAGAAACTATCTCTTCAAAAGTAAGAAAGGGGATGAAGTTACACATCAGGCTCAATGCAAGTTTTTCTCTTAAAGTCAATGAAAGTGATCAATTGCTCATATTCTAGGGCAATGTTGTCTACCATAATTCTTGTGAAGCAACATATTTTTAATTATTCTCTTTTGTGCAATAGTTTCTTCTTTCTTGTTACCATTTTTGTCTGTTCCCCTTCTCAAAAATATTCTGTCAGTCAAAGCAGAGAAGAAATGTTATTCTTCAAAGTACTTTTATGCATAATTTGGTGTTTTTTCCAGAATATATTTTTTTCTTCGTAGCAAAAGTTGTACAGTGTATCTCAGATAAGGCACCTCTGACAAAGTTTGATGGATATATAATTGGCTTCCCAAGAAACTAACCACTATTTTCAAAACTTAAAGTGTTGCATTTAATCTTGTAGTACACATTTTCCCTACTTTTCAGCAACTTTATATTTGACCAGTGTGAACAGCAGCAATACCAGTTCAAATGCTAGGATTTTTTATTTTTCATAGCTAATTGTTTTTATGTAGCTAAACATAAGAAACTATTTTGGAGATCATCAAAATTGCTTAAAATAATGTTTGACTGAGTTTAAGTAAACTTTCATGCTCCAAAACAATATATTTTATGCATCATAAGTAGTATTTGCCACCATTACTGATTGTGACTAAATTTGCAAGAAAAAATGACTTGTAAATTTAATTGTGCATGCCTGAAAATGTGTTAAAGTGAAATAGATATTATGAAAAAAAGACCCTAAACACATTAAGTCCATAACAATCCTTCAATTTGTGTGTGTGAAGTGGAGGAAAATAAACGCTTTTCATCCATTCTCATAACTTCATACTTCAGCAATTTCAGTTTCTAAATCTTGAACGGTAGACTGATTAGCATTGAAATTGAACATAATTGTATGTAAGATTTGTTTTCTATTTGCTCTCCTGAAAGCGATGGATCACTAACTGAAGCTTTCCGACAGAGGAAGCTGCAGCGGTAGTTTGTGATCACCCTGAGGAACTGACCTTTACCCCCATGTGAGATGAATCTAACAGAGCCTCCTCTCACCTAGCCATCCTCACAGACTTCACTTGAAGCCGCTCTGTATTCAGGCCATCGTTTTCACTTCTAAGATCTGGTATCAGCGCTGACTGCCGCCTGTCAGTCTGTGAAACAGAGCCAGCAGGCTTTCTGATAGAGGAGAGAAGATACTGACAGCAAAAGATTGCTTTAATGTGGCTGCTTGGATGGGACTGCAGCTTCATCCTCAAATAAAGGCAACTGAAAACTTTTACAAATATTGCAAAAGTACAGTAATTACTGGACAGCTGTACTTGTAGTTGGTACAAGTATTAATTGAAAAAGCTGCAGCTTTCCAGTGCATAAATGTTGTTTTGATGTAGCCCAGAGAAGTGTGTGCACGTTTTTTGTGTGTCAAGCATTTTGTCAGCTTGGTGTGGCACCACATGGTTTTCTCAGCATTGCCTCACACCCCACCGATCTTCCTCCAGAAACAAAGGCCACAGGGAAATCTCTGCATCTGGCTTCTTACCGAGTCAGACTACTGTCTAATACTATACACTGAAAATGTAATTAGAAGGTTAGGGGAGATGATGATTTATGTTTTCAATTTGCTACAAGCACATATAGGGAATGTTTTCTCCTTTTACTCACCATATAAATCAAGTAATCTATCTGATGTACAGTGCCTTTAAAAAGCATTTGGCCCCTTACATCAGATAACCCAAATAAATACAAAAGATACTTTTGTTCACAAAAAAATTTCAAAGGTTGTTTATACACCTGTTCTGTTCAGTCCTTTTAAAGGGGACCTACTATGCAAAATTTACATTTTGCAAATTTTTATACTTTCTTTTGGGATCTTAAATGCTTCTAAAAACATCCAAAGCACTTAAAAAAAAACATCCAGCTGTTTTCTGGCAGTTTTTTTGGTGTCAAAAACGTTGACTTAATGAGTCACATTTAAGGGGCAATGAGCCGTTACCCAGCTACCCCGGGTGAGCCCAGCCCATCACCTAACAACCCATGCAGAGCTCCGGCACATTTGGTCAGCTGGTTTTACTGCTGAGTACAATGGCTGTTGGAAAAGACAAGTGTTGTGTTGTGGACTTACCACCCAGAAACCACTTGTTGCTTTCTTTTTGGTTGTGCAGAACTTTCTACTAATGCTTCTTAAAGAAGCTGCAGTTGTATAGATGCACATCTGTTTGGAGCCATTTTCACATGCTTGTGTGAACGCTGAGTTGGGGGGCATGGCCAGCTGCAGCATGATTTTGTGCAAAAATTGTGAGAAATATATTTTGTACCTATCCTGTTAAAGGAGGCATAATAGGTCACCTTTAAAAAGAAAATCCATTTACTTGTCTCCCTCAGAGACATTTGGAACCATTTATCCAACTCTAACAAAAACTGACAGAATGTCCAAGGTTATAGTACTAAAATGGGAGACAGCCATTTTATATAATTTGTAATTGATAATATTTCCTATGACTATGTATTAAAAGCTTCAATAGACAACTGTCCTTTTGTGCATCCTTTTAAACAGTAATACTGCTTTGCTATTTTTCATTCTTGGCTTTAAAGAGTGAAGTTTGAAGTGGCCAAGAACCTCCATGCCCTCACTAAGTGCCTACTCAGCAATGTGGGAAGATCTACTTGAACCTGACTTATGTAAAATGCTTCAAAATGCTCACAGCGTTGGCAGCTTTGCTTGCATTTCACACAATTTTTAGAGTTATGTATTTTTATTTTATGCCATAAAAAAAATACTGCGAACTCCAAGTTTAATCTAAACCTTCACAGTGAGTAAAAGAAAATTAAAAAAATGTTCTGACTCAGAGATTTTGTAGAAGTTAAAGAACAAATCTTATTTTGACATCTGTACTATAGTTTTGGGGGAGCTGAAGGATTTTCTTTTTGCAAGGTTTAAGCTTAAATTCATAAAGAAAAAAACAGTATTCTAGGTGAAATGAATTACATTCAGTTATATTATTAAAAATTATTGAGAAGTTAATTTATTTCACCAACTATTTACTAATTGAAACACAATATATAATATACCGTAAAAACTTGACAACTAACGTTTTCAAGTTTGGGTGTGTTAATTTTGATGATATTCCACATAGTCAACCAAAACCTTTAAGATTATAATATATCAGATTAATAAAACAGCTTAATACAAAACTGTGGCTTAGTGAAAAGTGTGTTTAATACCCGATTAAATGTTATTTTCAGAAAGTACATTGAAACAAATGATAAAATTTATTGTATTTTACTGTATTTTTCCCCAATTTGGATCATATTGGAAGCCCGTGCTAAGCAGCTGAGATTGTATAAACACACTGCCATGCCTTTGGCATAAATGTACCCAACATGGCACTTTAAAGTTAATAAAGCTTTCACATATTCAAAGCTCTTATCACCCCATTGACACTAAAAGAAAAGAAAAACCAAAGAAAACCAAACCTCTGATTATTATTCAAGACAATGAAGTTAGTCCAATGAGTCTGACAGGCTGTTATCAACCTAAACAAACAAACCAGACAGTTCTGAAGAGGGCAAACATCCAGTTTAATGTTTAGTTACTTAGCATTACCATTCTTCAGCTTGCAGTGTGTTTTCTTTTGTGTGTGTGTGCGTGTGTCCATGTCCACAGCTCTTAGGATGGAATTGAGAGTTTATTGCCATTAAATCTAAAAATTAATCAGTAAACTGTCATCCCTCATTTGGGGGAGAATGTCACAAGCCATTTCACCCCTGCAACGTCAAAGTTAATTGATGAAGCTGAAGAAAGAGAAAGAAAATGAGCGAGGGCGTAGTACTGTAATGCATAGACAATCCGGCAATCTTGTTGTTTTGGCATTTTGTGCATGCATTTTTCCCCACCTTTATTTCAATTAACTTTAATATAAATTTAAGAGTAGCTTCAATTTCTAATAGCTATTTTTTTTCTAAAAATTATGAAAAACATTCAATTTATATAATTATATTTATTACATAACTTCTCTTGGGCTAGTGTAGAGTGGAGTCAGATATTATCTTGGACAGAATGTGAATAATTGATTGTGATAACACAAGTCTTGGTGTATCAAAGCACAGCTCAAACGCCCACTGCCCCACATGGAGATCCTGCACTCTACATGACCTATATTTTGGACATGCAACAAAGAGGAAGGAGGTTGCAGGCATAACCACTGGCCTGTTTCGCTCGATCAAGCTGCTGGCACCAACCAGCAGCATCATCACAGAGCCACCATGGAGTTGGTTCTTCCAGGGGGTTTCTGAGGCAGACCCGTTAAAGAGACACCCTGCCACTGCTTTCACAAAGACTTTTTTTGGCACATTTTTTCTGCCAGTTTTTTTTTTTTTTTGGAGAAAAAGCAGCTGAAATTGTAATGTTAATTTCTGTGGGGTTTTTGGTTGTTTGTTTTCACTTCTGCAAACATACATTCGACATTAAATCACACTAAACTTGGGCCATTTGTAAGTTGAAATATTTTTTTTATATATTTGAATATCAGAACTAATAAATAGGAAGAGAGAACTTTTTCATTTTAGTATTTGTTAAAACTGTATTACACAAGAAAGTAATGTGTTTTTGGTGTTGCCATGAAATGTACCAGTATTTGTGCTTCTATTTCACTCAGATATTGTGAGTTGCCCAAACAGAAGTGACCAAAGTAATGGCGTCATCCTCAAGGTTTTCCTAAATTGCAGAGTAATTTGGGAAAACCCAAATTTCAGAGGAGGTAAATGTGTAAATGTGAAGAAAGAGAAAGGGATGAAAATTGTCAGGAGAGCAGAAAAAGGAACCAGACTACCATAATAAAAGAGGAACTAATGTCCAAGAAAAAAACTAAATACTAAACCTCTAAATCAAACACAAGACTTGAAGTATTGCAAAATAAGATAACATTTTATATAAGAGTCGTTTCTCCAGCCTGGTTTGACACATTTTCAGTTGTTTTGAGTTTTTAATTGCTGCTCAGAATATTATTGTGAAGACAAAACACGCAGCTGCTTTGCTTGAAGGGCATGGTTTTTGTCTCTCATTTTGAAGAGTGACTAAAAATTACCCTCCCTGTAAATTCATAATTATACTTCAGTGAAACAGGAAAGAATGGATTGCACAGTAAAAGCTTTTAGATATACTAATCAAATTAAAAAGGTAAAAAGAAGTTTGTTTCACACTTTAATAGGTGTGGAGTGCACTGCCTGTTGACACTGTCATTCAAGAAACATTAAAATTAAGCACCAGCAATTAGATCCATATCATTGCTAGAGTCCTATTAGAGAAACCCGTGCAGATTAAATTGAGATTATCCAAAATTATAATCGACTCAATTAGCAGTTGACTTTCCATGAAAGGACAGAAAAACCTTTATATAGGATCATATCATTCCCTTTTAAAAGCACAAAGAAAACCAAGCCCTTAAAATAATAACCCAATTTAAACTTAATTCAGGGCTTAAATAAATTGAAAAAAAAAAAAGATCTAAAATAATTTTCATCCAATCGTTACAGAGGTAAACTCCAAAAAGCTGAGAATGAAGGAAATGAAAGAAAGAGGAACAATTAAAAAGTTTTGAAAGTGGCAGACTTTCAATGCATTTAAAGTTTACTATTTATAGTGGAAAAAACAGGAGTCAAGAAAGTAATCTCAAGGTTCATTACTTTGTGAATCTGAGAATTTTATGTAATATAAACTTTCATTACGCCTGAAAGCTCTGTGCCACTCACAAGTTAAAAATCAATAAAAACGGCCTGAGAATGTATATCTTTTTGAACGTAAAACATTTAATGTGTGTCAGTGAACACCTTGAGTCAAAAGACTCCCCAAGTTTGTTTATAGTGAGACTCATACAGTGCTGACGCCTTTCAATGCATCCCGAGCTGACAAGTTTGGATAGTGTCAACCCCCAAATCACAGATTATGTCCCAGTAAACAAGTCTGTGACAGCACAAAGCTGATGGCAGGTAAAAAATGGCCTGATGTTTTCATCCTCGGAGATGTGGAAAACCCGCAGGCGAGACAGACTGGCTGGCTGAGATTTCCTACGAGGCCTGAGCCCAGGAGACAACTCGGGCACCGCTCCATTTGCTTTGTGCACTTTTTTTTCCAGGGTGATGTCTTATTCACAAGAGCCTCTTGGGGTGCTGGACACGCATTGCATGTCTTGCAGTTTTTCCAAAGAACAAAGGCAGGCGGTTATGGTAATTCTTTAGCCTGTTAGGGGAAAAAAAAAAACAAGTGCAGGAGGACGACAAACTAATCCTGTTTGACATACACTCTCGTCCTTTTATTTTTTACTTTCTCAACAACTATAGAGAGAAAAGCAAACATAGTTTTTTTGAGTTTAGCTCATTAAAAAGAAATATATTGCATGAATCAATGCCTGCTATCACAAATTGACAGCTTAGCACAATAAAAAGGCATTTCCAGCCGTCATCCTGACTTGTTAGGATCTTGATTTGAGGCTGTTGCTGAGAGAACATATCGAAGAGATGGTCACGCATCATTAGTAAAGTGTGGGTGAAGTCATGCTTTCAAAACCAAGCCAACCTTGAAAGTTATGACCCTGAAAAAAGCCATATATTACCAAAATATATTTTTCTCAACTGCGACAAACCCCCACATCTCAATACGCCCTCTCAATGTGACGTCATGAAAGCTTCAAATTATTGACTGTCTGACCTTGAAATCACCACTGAGCAAAGCACATAATTAAATTTTACTGCTGTCTCAAGGTGATTTTGTTCGTGCTTGTGAAATTTCCTTTGTTATTTGACATTGTAGATGTAACACGAAGGTTTAATTTCACATTGGATACATCTTAAAATGTTCTAATACAAAAGACCTACATCCTCATGATAACATTTTATTTCATTTTTTTGTGTCAGTGCAAAACATCAATTGATGTCTGTGACTCATTTTATTAAATAAGAGATTACCCATTCTCTGCGAATCTTCCAGCATGGTTTTTAACCAAAGATAATTAGCAATACCAATAACCTTTACTTCCTGAATGTTTCAGAGCAAAATTGAGGCGATAAAACATTACTGGAGCTCCCATCTGAGAATCTTAACTTTCCTTTTATCCACAACACGTGTACAATTATATTTAAGTGACTACATGGAGACACAATTACATTTTGGGGGAAAATGAAGATGAAATGCGAGAGTTTGAGTAGTGTGACCATGACTTTGGAGATCATTTTGATCAGATCTTGGTACTCAAACACAATTTTTTTGCTGAAATCAAATTTTTTTGCATCGTTGATCATGCTACTAATAACGTCCAACTGAAATCAGATTTCTGTTTTAGGGGTTTACGACAACTAAAAATAAATAATGGATGCAACTATCTATGGACCGACTTTAAAGTTGAGCAATGGAAACAGACAGTACTGTCAAAAGATCATAAGACGAAGGAAGCTAATAAAAAAGAAAACACCCACATTTATTCAGTGTATTAAAATCAAAATGAGTTAAACACAGATGATGTTGAAAATAGCAAGACTTTCACTACCAGATTATGTCTATCGACATTAGGTTAACATGTGAAGAAAGGCACAGAGAGAGGAAAGGTATGCATCAAATGGCTTGGGGTCGAAGTCTAACCCTCTTCATCTGGTGCCACAGAGTTTTATTTGTGAACCTCTGGGGTTTATAAACGTATCATTTCTGGTTGCAACATGATCAATTATGTAAAAGTTCAAAGGTTATAAGAAATAATGTAATAAGACCCTGTGTGCATTAGGGGAATGCTGTCATAAATAATACTCAGCCAACATTGCATTCTGATATTCTTTGAGAGCAGATCCCATTTTTCTTGCTCAAATGATGAGCAGTGTGCTAAAAATGAGAGAGAATACCAAATGCCTTAGGATTTCGCCAAAATTACTCCACAAGACTTCTGCGGGAATTATTTTAAGAAACCTCACTCGGTGAAAGCTGGGTTATTTAAAAAAAAATAAAATAAAATCCTTCACTTCAACTTAGAGCATCCTTAGGGATTAGCAACAACACGTCTCCAAGTTCACACTGATGTGTTCTCCTTCAGCAAACTTTTTATAAACTTAAGCATATTATAGTTTGATACTGCTTCACCAGCCAAGGACAACAAGTCATCCCGCTAATGTGGGGAGAAAAGAGTGTGCCAGTGAGGCAGAGGTCAGAGCGGGGATTTGTGGAAATACATGATCTGCAGTGTTTTACCCTTGAAGCAGCTTGGCACTCTATAGAAAGAGTCAAATATTCACCACTTATACTAAAGAGTCTCAGATAATGCCCACCTACAGGATGTCCAACTAGCAATCAGCAGAGCACTCATGAAACGTCTCAAAGCTTTATGCTTTCTTTCTATACACTTCTGTGAAGTGTGAGATTTAAGGTGAATGTAAAATGTGACTCTTTGCGTAGAAAGGACGTACACATTTTGACCGCCCTCCTTTGACACCACTGAAGGAGGAGAAACCCTCTCGACCAACATGTTATCGGACAAACACAGCTATAATCCCTCTTCAACACCACTCCCAGCCCCCTTTAACCACACGATGCATTCTGCTTTGCTGCTCATGCGTAACTTCGGCTGAGGTAAAATACAGGATGTGGAACAATTTGTTGTTTAGGATTTTATTTTCTGACAGGAGCAAGTCCTCTGTTTCCTCTGTGCGAGTGAGCAGAATGTTGAAAAGTGGCATGTTTGAGGGATCACGGTTTTTACATGAGTCACAGAGGCTTTTTTTTATAGCTCTCACTGGGTTTACTAGACTGCAATTCCTGTCATAATTTAATATCCCTAGCACAAGCAGATAGAAAATAAAACTTTTTTACCAAAGAGCTAAGACGTTTTTACAAACATATATTTGGATTTATGACAAAACCAAAACAGTAAACTAACCCTAACTTGAGCTAGTCTAATACATACAAGCTGCTGTATTAATCACTTTTTTCTCTTTCAATTTAGCTCTGACCGCACAAAATGTGTAACACTTTATTTACCATGTGAGCATAAGACTGACATGACACTGTCATTAACATGAACATGAAGAAGTCTATAAATGTTTACAACTGTTGTCATGAAGAGTCATTCGGTAAATAGTGACACTTTTAAGGCAATTTTTAATAGAACTTTGCACTAAAAGGGTCCTTGTCGACCGAATAATGCAAAGTTTACACTTTTAATGGACATTTAATGCAATGTATAGTGCAAATGAAACGTTATCGGATAATCTTTTGGATAAACCAAGGGTGTTATGCAAATATCAACTTGTTTGAGCTTCTGTTGTGTTGTAATGTTATTCCCTCATCAAAAACAAACTTGTAATGTTGAGCTTAAACAATCAATTTGATAAATCGTGATGAATTGATTGCTGAAGTAGTCGTCAACCAATTCAGTTAAAGATTAATCATTTATTGAAACAACAATATTCTCAGAAATGAAATTAAGCAAAAACTATACAAAACAATATATACATTTAGCATTTAATACCATGGAAAATGACTAATATGTATTACATACATATTACGTATGTAGAGGCGTCAAATTTAATAAACTAACAAATTCTTACTTGGTGATTGATAAACAGCTGGGATAGTTAAACTTTAAAGTAATTTAAAGTTTCTAATTTGTTTCATAAGTTTAAAATTACGGAGGAAATTGCTACGTTTCTGTCACCACTTGCCTCCAACATTTGGCAAATAAACCACGGAGATAGAAAATTACTTACTGATTATTGAGCAGTCATTCACTGGCTCGGTTGATGGTGTTTTTATCCAGTTAGAGCAGACCTCCTGTTGACTACAAGTCAAATTTTCTTCTCATCCAACTGTTTATTGGCTTTCAGAGCGAACATTTTTTCTGCCTTCTGAAAGTGAAGTTTCATCAACATGGGCCCTTTGGGGAGAAATAATGACATGATGGAGAGTTTCATAATGGTTCCCCACTTCTGGCCTCTAATTGTAGGTTGTGAACCTCAGAGCTAAAGTGCTGCTCTAGTCAATCAGTGGCCATTTTAATCTGCAAGCGCCAGAGAACAAGAGTGGAGAGGTCAATTTAATTGCATTACCTTTCTACTGTGTCACATATTTTGTATCCTGGATATAGAGGAGGCTTACCAAGTGATACATTGTTTTGGTTTTACACAAAGTTGTACTTCTGCATAAATGCATCATACATATTCATCACAAGAACCACCTACCCCTGGCTTTCTATATGTTTTTTTTCCTTTTAGTATTTTTTGGGGGTTGCACAACTTGCAAAAAATTTATCATGAGAAATGTAGTCTGCACAGTTAAATTAAAATACTCCACATTACTGCAGTGGCGGCACAAATAGAATAAAAATATCCTTTATTGTCCCTTAGTGGGAAAATTCAGGTGTACCAACAGCAAAATGAAGAGGAAATGGAAGCATGCAGATTAAAGGTAAATAATTCAAACAGAAAATTAGAAGAGAATGTAGAGTAGAAGAAAGTTTACAAGATAAAAAACACTGTAAGGGTTTTAAAAAATAGCATATTCAGATTCAAAGAAATGTGTTAGAGGAGAATAATTTAGAAAATTTACAAAATGTGATTGTATTTAGAAACTCTGAACATTTAAGCCATGCACAGCTCTGTTCCTCCTTCATTCATTGAAACATTCCTACTTTTTGAGCACGAGCAAAAAGTTCAAAAATAAGCAGAAACAACAAATGGCTTGTACTTTTATTCCAGAGGACTCTAATGTGCTTTACACTACTTTCAGTCAATTATCCATTCAAGAACACAGTAACTCAGTGATCACTGTGTGGCTACTACATTGTAGCCACAGCTGCCCTGACCACCATAAATTCGGGCAGCAAAGTTAGCTTTTATGCTTTTAATACCTTCTGTCAAGAAAGTTAAAAAGTATTTTAAGGTTAAGAAATGATTCTCTATAACTTAACTTACAGATTGTTATACTATTTGTAAGTAATGGTAAGAAATTCTGACAAATGTTGCTTACGTTAATACTTGGCATTTGTTTTAACTATTCCTGTTTTAACTATTCCTGGCAAAGACTGGATGCATTGGTCTGAACACAATGCTACCGTCAAAGACACAGAGACACAAAGACAGGACAAACAGGAAACAATTTTAAAACATGTTCTAAAACAACTTTATCCAACGTGAAAGACAAATTTCCTTCTTTACCAGCTTGATTTATTCTCTGTGACTGGAAAAAGCCACGCCTCATGAGAGAAAGAGACCAACGTCCATGACCAAAAATAATGTGAAATGGGCTAAATAAAGCCAGACAAGGCCAATTCAAAGTGTTAAGGCCGATTTTGTCTGCTGGATACATAGAAATTAAATGTCTGCATTTCCTTGTTTCTTTTCATCTTATCGTGAGAGAAGGGATCCTAATCCTTCTCATCATACCAACCATCGTAGTCTAATTTCTCATTAGTGCTGGGGAGGTAGCAGATCTAATGTGGGGTTTATCAGAGCTCTTTAACTCTAATTGAGATCTGAGATAAAACCAAAACAATGAAGTTTAATCCTCCCAAAGGAGAACTATAAAATTTAGTGATCTTCTTAAACTGATTCAGGCAAAAATAAATTATTTTAAACATTGGAGTTATACATTTTAATCATATAACTTGGGTATTTGTAAGTACCTTTGCACCAATTTTCCGTTTTGTGCTCATTACTGTTTTAATATGCGTCGATGTGATCTCCAAGCAAATGCACGTCATTTACAACGCAGCATGTCAGAGCTTTCTGTTATAATAGCAGCAGCTTGTGGAAAGAACATATATAGACAATACAATGCATTTTTCCCAACAAAGGATTTACCTGTGTGTAAGAAAATATAAATCTAAGCTTATATGTAGAAAATCAAGGGAGAGAAACAACTCCCTTCAGGTAACTGAATCAGAAACTATGGACTGACAAATGATAGTAAGAAAACCAGACAGTATTTATGTAGAACAAAGATAATCACTGATCAGGTGCAGGTGAGGTAATTACAGCAACCTAGGAACAGGTGTGCAGGAGGTTTCAGAGAGCAGAATGAAGAGAAGAAAAAGAATCATATAAATGCAGAACATGTGATAAGTAAGAAAAAAACATGAAATTAAAACACACAGACCATCATGTTGAAAGGACTTAGTATGTGTGTGTGTGTGTGAGTGTTAAAGTATATGTTTTATATAGTTGTTCTTAAGGTTAGCAGATATATAGGATAAAAAAAAATGTCTGAATTACATTCATTCATGACATATCTTGGAAGTGAGTGTGTGTTGTAGGATTAATGGTGTGAAATTCACAGTCTCCTGCTGCATCAGGATTGGGAACATCACTTTTGAAAATGTTAGAGGAAGACAATATTGGAGAATAATTTTATCTTTGTAGGTCGTTGAAGGAAAAGAGAAACAGTATGATGAAAATTTTGCCACACAAAATAGCAAAACTGGGTGACGGATTACGTGCTAAGAAACTACTTCACCCTTTTTTTTAGAAATATGGGTCTGAAATACCTAAAAAGAACAGCCTGAGCTTGATTATTTTACATTGAATTGAGAGAAATTACATTATGGGATGTTCAAATAGCTTTCTGGGGATTTTTCTTTCCTCCCTTTGATGGAACCCAACTTGAAAAAGCAACATTTAGAGAAATCAAATCTTTACTAAAATATTTCACACTGTGTACAGCTAATTTAAAATGCAGTTTGTGATTTGTAAAACTGTAAAGGTGCAAAATCTATTTGTGAAAAAATTGGGATGCTTAGCTTTCTGTAAAATATTTGTAATATTTTGTCTTGTCAAATTATGAGCTTGTGTTTTCTTTCATCCTTAAATATAAGTAAATAAAATCAATTTGCTGGTATTTGACACTTGAGAAGGTTATTTTTTCAAAGCAGTAAATGACAAAAAGCAGGACAAGAATGTTCTCCGTGGTTTTGGAAACTAACATGATGTAAGTCAGCTGCCGTGTGTTAAGATCAACTGTAGGTTCACAAAAATGTCTGTTCATGTACGAAAAGTAAAGGAAAATCATATTTGGCAGAAAACAATCACTCATGGTTCTTAGCCTGAAATGTCAGCCTAAGACCAAACAGCACCCTGTCATCTCCACTACAAAACCAATCACTAATATTTTGTAAATGAAGCAAAGGGCCGATCTGTGTCAGGCACTTTGATCATTAAGATAATTCTTGGAGTAAATAGGTTTAGCTTCCTTTTTACTAAATCCTTTTTGCTGCAAAACCAAGAATGTAGGTTAGTTTAAATGAAAGATGCAATGACTTATTTTGAGTACAAACTCTTACAATGCAAAATTAAAGGACTTTTGATAAATATAAATGAGCAGACGACACGATAAGGTTAACTGTTTTTTAAGAAAGTGGAGACAATTAGATCTTGCACATTTCCTCAGTGGATTTTAAAGCTAAGAAGCAGAAACAGACCAAGTTGTTCTTTATCTTTTGATGAATCTTCTTCGTGTCTCTCATCGTCATAGTTCATTGATAAGTACACCAGGGCTGCTCGTAGCTGTGCTGGCTGTGGAGAGCAAACCGTCTGTTCGACTCCCCTCGTCCTACTTGGCTCATTTTTTAGTCATTAACTCACGTAAACATCCCATCTGCTCCTCTTCTACACTTTCCTTGTTCACGCAATCCTTGCTGTGTATCAACAGAGTGTGTGGGGAGTTTCCTGCATTTTAGTAAAAAATGTCTGAGTGCAACTCAAGGAGAAATCACTGAGTGGTATTCCTGTTTTCTCTGACAAAAACAACATAATAGACATTCTGTTTAAAGCTTTAGTTGTTTTAGATATGCAAAGGTTTGCACGTTGAAAATAAATGTTTTGTTTTTTTTTTAAATACAAGCCGGTGAACATGTTTCCCCCCCCCCTTTTTTTGCACAACTCTGAATAGTATGAGTAGTTCAAAACAAATATTCTGCAAAGCGGCTCTTTTTATGTTTATTTGCCTCCAGATATCACGTTACAGAGCAGATGCTACTACACCAGCTGGGACAACCATCTACATTTAATTAAACCCAAAAAAATTTTACACATTGGCTGAATTGTGTTTACTTCCTTCCAGGATGTTTTCTGTGAGAAACTATGTTTTTCTCTGCGGTTTAGCAGGTGTTTCAGAGGCTCTTCACAGGAATTTAGGGCTGTGGGCTATGCTGTGTATAGATTTAACATTTCAGGCACATACTCTATTTTTAATTTACGAACAGACTTATTTTGATGTGCTAGAAGTCCAGAAGGAATTTAAGTTTCAGCAAGCAAACAATATTTTGCTCATTAAAGCTGGATAAAACAAAAATGTTTTTCTCTCACAACACAAAAGCTTCATTATAGATGGAGGAAGGAAGAAATCTTCTTCAATCTCTAAGTGAAAGCTGCTGGCAAAAAAGATTTTCTGGTTCTTTCGCAAGAAGAACTACAGATGCACTGATTTCTGATCTCCAGTTTTTGTGAAGCTTTGACCTGCTCATATTGTCAATATTGTAGCCGATTCAGATTTTTCTTTGAGATATTTAATCTATCATATGGGATGGAAAAAAAACTTGAGTGACGTAGAGTTGGAATTTATCGTATATCTTCAAAATAAAAGCACTATTAAAATCAAGCTTATTTCAGCTGTTTTTAAATCAAGACACTCTAAAAAGTGTTTTTATCTGTAAGTACTTTGCTCGTTTAGTCCATTTGTGTTACTGATGATCTCTAAAGATCTCTGCAATATAATTGAGGCAATCCTGTCCGAGGCGATATTTCATGAAAATATGATGACGTTGGGTTTATAATCAGTGGGAAAGCATTTAAAATATTTAGAGTTAAGAGGAAAAGCCTTCCCCAGGACAACGTTTCTCTGAAGGGAGCATCAGGCTCAGGAGTTCCCAGCTCAATGGGACGATAAACCCATTTCAGATGTGAAACGTGATCTTTTGCTGGCTAGAGGCAAGGACAGCCTGCCTGTTGAGATTATCTGTCTCTCGTTCCAAGGCAAATCACTGCTTCACTCTGCAATTCACCAATGAAGAGATACATATCTGATAACCAGGAAGCGTGGAAGCATTTCCACAATTTATCCTTCTTCTGTTGTGAAGTTCACATACTTATGAAATGAGTAAAAATGAAAGTTTTGGACCGGTACTATTTTTTATTAAGCACCCCACACTGCAGGAGGATGTGCAACTTGAGTAATTTAATTTTATGTAAAGGTGCAAAATTTCAAATGTAACCACATGTGGCCCATTCAAGTGCTTTTCAGCTAATGCTAAATCACTAAAGTATAAATTATATCTTCCCTTGAAATACTACAAACCTCAATAACCAGTTTAATCTTGACAATATACAGGATCTGTGATGTCCTTATGTTTACACTTATATCGTTTTCACTGCTGTCCAGGGGAAAAAAGACACGTGAAGAAACAGAACATTACAGTAAAAAGTATTCACTTTCTTCAAATTAAGAATCCTTAACAGTTGATAACCAAAACTTCAACTTTATTTATTTAATGTTAAAGCAGAAAACTTCAGTTTAAAGTCAAAACTGATAGATATTTGGAACCATATTTTAAAAAAAGGGAAATTGATGCTGCCACCACCTGTTTGGTGTCCTTTGGTGAACCAGTTTCTGCCCCACTTTTAAAATAATTTTGAAGAAACGCCCAAGCTCTGTAATGGTCACATTTTCTTCATTTATTGATAACTGTCACCTTGAGACAATGTATTTATGCGTTATGTAAAAATACACTATTGGTACAATCATATTTTCATGCCTAAAAGCCACTTTATTTAATGTTGAGTGAGGAAAAAGTGACTATACCAGGAAATTACAGATAATTTAACGTGTTAACACTTTTCTGCTCTATAATAATTCTAAAATATTCTTAAAGTGCCTCAAATTTTTGATTGAACCTACGATTCTCCTCCAAAAAATCAACCGAGTGGCCGAAAAAACTAAGGAAGTCAGACAGATTCAGCTTTTCCCGTTCAGCTGGCACTGAATTTAAACCGACATGAAGTGCAAGGTGCAACACTGTCTCTTTGTACACACACACACAGATTGATGCATGCAGTCTGCATTCGCAACCCTTTCAGACTGCATACTTTAACTTTGATGCAACCTGTAATATTCATTGCATTCTTTGTCCCCGTTTCCTCCTGTTGACAGGCAAGCAACATTTCTACGTCCTTCCAGTCTGCGAGCTCTGCTTTGTGCATTCAGAAATGGCAGAGAGCTTCTTATTTTGGATCTCTTCTTCCGCCTCCAGTTGCTCACATTGTCTCCGTTTCCCAGCCTGTGCCACATTTCTCCATCTCCAAGCCCCATTCTAACTGCTGCCTGCAGCAAAACATGCCAAACTCTCAGCTTTGTCTTCGCATACATCTCGGCACGGTTCTTTCTCAACCTTTTCCCATTCCCCATCTCTGTCTGATTCTGCCTCTTTTACACCTGCCCTCGTTCCTTAATCTTTCCTCTTTTCCTGCTTGCCTCAATGTGGCTTCCTCCACCCCCTCATGTAGTGAGCAGGAAGGCCAGTAAGAGAGCATATAATTTCTCAGAGGAGGTGCTGTCAGTTGACTGCCTCTCCAGGCTGAGAGCTGCTCCCCTCGCCCCTGGGTTCACAGAGTCACGGCTCTGTTCCGCTCCGGGATTATGCAGATCTTAATTCCCTTCCGTTCACACCTGAGGGTGGCAGGGCATGAAATAAGGAAAGTGTTCAGTGTGAACAAAAAAGTTTTTTGGCACTGAGTGGGGAAAAGAAAGAAGCTACGGAAGTTTGGAAAGCAGGAAAGGAGAATAAGCTAAGACAAGTGAAAATTAATGATGAAAAGAAAATCAAGATATATTTCTGCTTCTGGAACCAGAAATACTGAACGCACCTTGACTGATGCATTCTCTTATTGCCTCCAGAAGCAAAGCCACACTGATCCCAACCTGTAAGCAATGTTTGCAGCTGTGTAACAAAATTTAATTCAAGCACAACAGGTTGATAAATGCACCAGTTGCACACATATAGAGAAAAACATAAATGGCCAAGGTTCAACTTTTATCTGCAGGATTTTCTGAAAAAAAGAAGTACTGCTAATCATATTAGATTGTCCAAAAGAGAGTAAAGCACTTTGCTGCAATGAGACAGTCACCTAACAAAAAAAACCTTTTCAACTAGTTTAGCTAGAAGGAGGTATTGATCTTAAGCCATTCCTGAAGCCCTGTCTCTAGCTGTTGCCTCTTCACAATCTGCAGTCATCACTAATGTTTGTCTACCTTTTAAACCATACACTTTGTTCTTCCACTAAGCCATTTATTACTATACTTAGATGCAGCGCTCTTTGACTGGCAAATTTTTGTACTAAAACCTCCTAGTGGACTGTATTATTACCGATCCACAATAAAAACAAAACCACAAAAGCCCCATCATTGGTTTGTTTGCAAATGCATTTTAGCAAAAGTATCCACAGATCCTGTGTAGAAGAGTGCTGTGCAACATCCTCACCAAATTATTTGCAAAATATTCTGCTGATCAATGTCTTATTTAGTTTATTCAGTGCTTTTCCAATGTGTGCTGTCTTTTGTATATCACTTACCCGATCTTGAACTATAGTGTTTGTGAAAATATTATCAACGTACAGACAAAGAAAAAATTAATCTTCGGACATGTTGACCGGTCTGCTTCTCCACTAACCTGGCAAAATATATCAACCTTAAAGAAAACATTTGAAAACCATTAACTGCAAATTGTTGACAAGTTGCACAGACATTTTTATCAATGTTATATAAGAGATTATC
Source organism: Poeciliopsis prolifica (assembly GCF_027474105.1). Lineage (NCBI taxonomy): Eukaryota > Metazoa > Chordata > Actinopteri > Cyprinodontiformes > Poeciliidae > Poeciliopsis > Poeciliopsis prolifica. The sequence continues at coordinate 726,153 of NW_026562381.1, forward strand.
ACTGATTGGCTGGCTGCTGTAGCGCATTCTTTCGAGGATTTTGATTGGTTTATGAAGGTGTAGCATTAAGAATGTTATCTAATTCAAACCAGAGGTAAAGATAATTTCTTTCAGAATATTTTCAGATGTTTTCCCATTTTTTTGAAGATTTCCAGTGTTCCAGGGACATTCCTTATAAATACATGACAATCCCAAATAATCTTCTGATAAATTCAGTTGGTTTATTGTATTTTTGTGAGCAGAATGGCTGTCCAAACCTCATGGCAGAAAATGTTTTGCATTTTCCAAAAACTCGTAGTCTATTTTGTAATTATTGCAACAAAAAGATTCAAATCTGAGGCACGAGAGAAAATTCTGTGATTCAGAAATGTCCTGCCTGAGACTCGCTCATGTCTCCCAGTTTGGCAGGCATAGCTAAAACTAATAGGTTTTTGTGAACACTGGTACATCCAATTTCTATGCACCACAAATCTGGAACAAACTTCCAGAAAATGTCAAAACAGCTGAAACACTGAGTTCTTTGAAATCAAGGCTAAAACCCCACTTGTTTTGAGTTGCTTTTGAGCCGCAATCACTAGAATATCTATCAATATATTCGGTGTGTATTGATTATTTTTATGATGACATCGACAAACTGTAATGTAGGTTTCTTAATTGCTGATTGTAAGATGTTTTTATGACTTATTTTTATGTTTTTATGCTGTTAAGCACTTTGAACTACCTTGTTGCTGAAATGTGCTATGCAGTTAAACTTGATTGATTGACAAATGGTATGGGGATCAATTTTCAAATTTAATTCATTAAATAAATTGTCTTTACATTATTGAGACACAATTATCAAGACAAGTTAAATTTAAATTTGGGTTTAAAGTTCATTAATCTTCAGATCTTGTACCCCAGTTTGACTTTCTGTCTTGCAAAGCTCTTTATGTATCCCAATATTTTGGGTCTGTGCATGTTTTAGTAATTGGATGTTCTCATGAGAAACAAAAAAACAAAAGTGGTATTGTGATTTCTCTTTTTAAAAAGTGAAAATATTAAATTGAAATACAAAATATCTTTACATTTTTTTAAAAGTCAAAGGCATGTAGGAATGAAAGAAACATGAAAAGACTGAACTTCTTTTCATGTTTCAAATTGATAAAGAATAAGACAGGCATAGCTTATAGTTAGAAATATTTTTGGGATATTTCTAAGCAGGCACCTGATTCTGCAACCATTACACATTGAGACTGTAGGAGGCACTGTTTCTTCTGTGCACCCTAAAGGTGTCATTATTTTTTGCCACATGAAAGTGCATATAGGCAAAATTATCCACCCATTGTTTATACCACCTTATTCTCACCCCAAGTCCATCACATGGAACACAATCATACACTCCTAATGGTAATATTGGACAGAATTACTGTAACATTATGGACTGTGGGAGGAAGCCGGAGTACCCGAAGAGAACCCACGCATGCACAGGGAGACAATCTATTGCAGAAAGATTTCATACAGGCTCGGATTGAAACCCAGGACTTTGTTGCTGCAAAGCAACAACAGCACAGAACAGCCCTGAACATCAGCATAGTAAAAGCTACATAAAGAAATAAAAAAATATGTTTGAAGAGTTAGATAAAAAAATCTGTTCTTACCGCCATCTCTCTCTCTCTCTCTCTCTCTCTCTCTCTCTCTCTCTCTCTCTTTCTATATATATATACATATATATATATATATATAGATATATATATATATATATATATATATATATGGGCAGTGACGTCATTGTTATTCAAGCATACACTTTGCCAGACTTATGTTATTTTAAGAAAATACATTAAAGTTTTTGTTTATCCGTTTTTTATTGTACACACACAAAAGAAAAATAATATTTGTATTTTTAAACAAAAACAGCACTTTTTAAATTTTACTTTATTTTATTCTGTCGGAAGTAATTGTTTTGCCAGTTAACATATTACTCAACCATAATAAGTAATATTATATCTAAGTTTCTTTACGCTTCGAATAAGTGGATTTTTGAAGCTGTGTGATTTCTGTGTGCGTAAAAACCTGGGAGAAAGAAAATGCGCTCAACATGGTTCCAGGTTATCAAAATAATAAACCTAAATTCGGTTTTTCCTCTTGGTATCTTATTGAATCCACGAATGATCTCTGTTTATAAGTTATAACATTTTTAATAGCGCACAATTAATGTCCAAAAAAGTTTGTGCCAATCAAATCCCCCCATCACCCCCCCCCCCTCCAAAAAAGGAAGAAAACTCGCATCGCTTAAAAATGCTGAATCTTCTTACCTGATGAAGCCTCCTTGGAAGACGCAAAAAGACAAGACATACAAAATCCGAAAGACTTGTGGGAGCATCCTCTAGCTCAGAATCTCTCCTTGTCCCCGCTGAATAACTTGGAAAAATAAGAAATTAAAAAAAATAATAATAAAACAAAAATCAGCAAATCCACAGAACCACCTGTGAGACCCGTCTAAAGGAAGAAGGCATCGTCTCTCAGCTGGATCCAGATTCGTCTTTGGGGAAACTTCTCCCCCTTCCACACAACCAGGGGGGTCTTCCACGCATCCACGCAGCGGCTGAACGGGAGCTGGTCAGTCTGTTACAGTGTTGCTGCTGATGTTAAAGGGGAGTGTCGGCTCGCCACTGCCTGTATGAATGTGTTTTAACATTGCTTGGTTTCCCTTGTCTCCGTATTTCCCTCCCTCGCTCCAAAAAAATTAAACGTGGAGAAGATTTAAAGGAACAGACCCGCATTTCTCCTCCCGCCCCCCTGTTTTTATTAAGCCTGATTCGTTTTTTAATTACGGTTAATACTGAGGAATAGTTGGGGTGAGATTATTCGCTGTTTTGCTGATTTGAATCTAAGATAATGAAAAAAATAAAAAACAGTAGTGGTTGTAGATTATGTTGAAATTTGTTTTTGTGAATCAAGACTTGCTTTAACTGCTTGATGACTTTTAAGGATATCCTCTTAAAAAATCTACACTCACTGGCCACTTTATTAGGTACACACCCATCCATCAGTTCTCTGGTGATTCTGAATTGATAAGTGTGGAGACAATGGATGGATGGGTGGATGTAATTGCTTTGAGAAGATGGTGGCCCACTTTTTTCTTGGCTATAGCCTTTTGGCTCGGCTAATCTGAATTCATGCAAACATGCAGATGCAAAGGCAGTTCACTGAAACCTTTTAAATGAATCTCTAGATGAGTCATCAGTAAAATATTTACTGATTCTTTTTTGTGTCGAATTTTGTTTCAGAATTCAGGTGAAATGAAAAAGTAGCATTGAAATTGCATCCATCACTACAAAAGCTGCTGTTGAAATCACTTCATTTTTTGTCAGGGCTTTCTGACCTCTCATTCTGGTAAGATTAGAGTTAAAATTATGCATGTGAAGCATTTTCCAGCCTGATGACCGACCCAGACCGACCCAGACCAACATATGTCAGGTTTACAGTGGACATTGTTGCGTTTCTTATATGCACCGATGTGCCAAATATTTAACACTGAAACTGCAGGAATGGTAGAAACAGTCAGGAAATTTAAAAAGATATAATACAAAGTAGTATCGAAGTCCAAAGCTTAATAAAAATGCTGAAATTTTCAAAGTTCATTGAAAGCAAAAAAAAGCCACTTAGTAAATTAACAAATAGACTTCTATGACCTCAGTTAGGTTTTCAAAAACAAATCAACTATGCTCTGATCTTCCCCAGTTTACAGCTTAACTTTAGAGATTTTATTTCTAATAAAATGTTTAAAAATGACACATCTTAGTAAAAGTTCAGAAGTTGAAAATTCTTCAACCAGTGCTATTGTTACTACTTGGCCATTAATGAGGAAGCTTTTTAAAAAGTTTTTACTGTAATTTCTCCTTAGATATAATTTTCCTAGCTACTTTTTTTTTCTTCGAATTTCTGTGGAGTGAGCTTCTTTTAAGTGATACCAGAAATAGGAAAATGAACTCTGTCAGCAATATGGGACAAGAAGCAAGATTTTAGTCTAGAGCACATCAGTCAAACTCAAGGCCCACAGGCCAAATCCAGCTGCCATAAGTTTTCAAGTGACCCTTTATACTCATCATGCTTAGATGTCATTTTATCAATCAAATCACAGCAGTTTTTATTTGCATAGGGCCAAATGTGAAAAGAATTTCAATATTATGTAATTTCAAGAAGTACTCATTGAAAGGAGAGATATTTATAAACTTTAACATTTTGTTAATGGATGGTTTTATCAACATGTTCTGCCATAACCAGTTCTTTAAGAAAATTTATTATGTTGATGTGACTCAAAATTAAATGCAAAACAAAAACAAAAAAATAGAGTTTTATCTACTGTTCTTTTTTTCAACAGAGGGAAGTTAAGCTCAAAATATGAAATATGGCATCTGGAGCAAGAAAGTATGTTGCTTACAGCAGGCCGCTGTCACCCACAAGGTTTCCAGGAAGGACAGCAGCGCTGACAATGTGGGAATGACTATTAAACCCCGTTCAAACTCGTCTTCCTTTTCATTACTCCGAGGGTGCCCAAGCGTTTCTGCTTCATGTCTCCAGTCACCATTCTGTAGAGTTGCAAGCACAATCATATTTTATCTTGTAATATTTAGGTTTCAGCTTGAACATGTATGAACTGCATGTTCTCATACCATCTGTTTAAATAAACTACTTTTAGTGACAACCAGAAAATAACCTAAATGGAGCTTTGATTTTATTTATGTTGCACTTTCCCAGCAATAATACATTTTAAAGTGCTTAACAATTTCAAAAATAGACATAACAGATCAACAAAAGCACAAATTATAAAATGAGACATAAAATAGTAAAAATAATGCACTCTGATTGCAAGGTTTTAAAATGCTGAACACAAACTGAAGCAGTGTGTGATAAACCAAGTGAAATATATTTAAAAGCCAAATCAGTGATCTGATTTGTCTTTTGTCACCACTATGTATGGAGACAAAGAGGGATGGAGAGTCTAGTTCTGACCTTTGAAGACAAACAAGACAATTTATTAATTTATCTGTATTAAAAGTACACTGCAGCAGATGCTTTGCAGCATTGAGTTTGTACTTACAATGTGAAGGTAGGTTAACATTTTTCTCACCCCATCAACCACGGTCATAAAACGTTTCCGTTATTTTCTCAAGCAAGGAGCACTCAAGTTGCTTCAGGTCACTGTGAGATTACTAGAAGAACTAGTTCCACAGGGACAGTTTTCAACTTGTAAAATGGAAAAAATGTCTTGTTAACAGTGAGACATTCTGCCAGTATAACCAGTAATTATTTTCAAAATTAATATTAAGGAGTTATTGACTGAAAACAAGCTCCTATATGCTGCTGAAAGGTTACTTGTCAGCTCGTTTTGTCTTATTTCAAGATGCCACAGGAACTAGACGAAAAAAATACTTGGTAAGATTTTGTGTTTTTGCAGCGTGAAAGCTGTACTTCTAGCATTGTGCTTTGCTAAAACTTAGAAGAATGTGTGCCACAATGACAAAAAGAAAATACTTCAAGAGTTAGAGAAGCAGTTGCCAAAAAAGGCCAAAAAACATTTATCTTTTTAACTGATACTGAGAGTGAACAGGCATTGCTAGTTTGGCAGGGCTTCCAGAAAAAAGATAATTCTTCAACCTTTATTTAACCTTGAAATCAAATATGTCTTTTACCAGAGGTATTGGTATAAATCCATTAGACCAGTGAGACAGAAGTGAAGCTTATCAGCACCTTTTACCAACAGCAACACAACGGAGGTAATTTGTTTTTCAACCACAGCACCAGAACACATCGCAGTAACAAATTCACCCGGCATCTCCTCTGTATTCCAAAGTGTGACTCAAACTGAGTCATCAGGACAGTGGATGCCAAACACAGCAACAAATATGCCACAGGATGCCTGAAAAAGAAAAGAATCAAGGTTTCAGTGGCAGGTAGGACAATGATGAAACCCAGAGAAAGTTGAGCATAAATGAGAAACAGAACTTTGAAAGACTGCGGGCCAAAACCTGGCTCAGCTGTGACAAAAACACTTATATGTCTGCTTGAAGACATGCAAACGGTACGATCCATTATTCATTAATGGCTGCATACCATTTGTGACTTAAATGGCATTTGACACGACTCTAATGTGCCAAGGTGACACTGCTTAAAATCAAGGAGAGAAAAAATTATTCCAAAATTAATATTCTATGAATCCTTTTTTGTATATCAAGCTGCCAATATTTCCAGCCATTGTTTGCGAACAAGCACAACAATGTAGGCTATATCTCCAAGGGTTCTTCTACCCTTAGCCCCTGAAAAATGGCTGCTTAGCCCAGCACAAAATCTCTAATTCTCTCCCTTAGGGACAGACCTGTGGTTAGAGTACACAGTTTCTGGCCCCAACCTCGTCTTTATCCCCAGCTGCACAGTAAAGACACATCCTGCACAGCTGTTGGTTTTGAGGGAATAAAAAAAGCTATGTGCAGTGGTCCATGCTGTTAATAGCCTAAAGAGATGATTATACTAAAAATGTTCTGAGCAACTTACATAGAGGAGAGAGTTAAGGTGCTGCCGCCTGAATTTAAAATCTTTTCCTATTTGTTCGCAACAGCCATGTCCTATTTATTTTTGAAATTCAGGTTGCAGCCGTTTGTGTGAAAATTAATTATTTTTGTTTTTATATTCACAAGGTCAAAGTTTCTGCCTTCTGGGTAAAGGGGTTCATGTAAAGTTGAGAAAAATACTCAGTTTTTACCCAGTAGATGAACATGTTCAGGTGACAATGGGCTTAAATGTCATTTAAATTTTGAGGAGAATTAAATTAAATATATATTTTAGTGATAAGTATCCATGCAAATTACTAACAAACATTTGGTTAAAGATACTTTACCAAGTTGTTGTGCAACTTAATGCCATTTGTGGGATCAATAAACTTTTGGCATAATAGTGGCCAGTATTTCACGTGTTAAAAAAAAAACAAACTGTTTCTCTGTTTTAAATATAAATGTATGCAAAGCTTTTTCAACATTCTGCCAGTATAAAAAAATAAATAAATTGTGTTGTTTCCATTCAATAAGAAATGCAATTAAAATCACATGTTAGAAAGTCTATTTGTGAAATAAGTCATTATAAATCATAGCAGCTATGGATGTAAACACTTCTATGTAAGTGTTTTCATTTTGAAATTTGAAGACGTTTCCATCAGCACTTAACTCTCAAATAAAAATAGTTCAAATGTATTTTTTCAAGCCCCTGATTGATATAACATTCAAGTGAATGCATTTAAGCATCTTGGGAATTGTGAATAACTTTTGATATTATCAGAAGCATGTTTTTATTCAGTGTTGATACAGGAATATCATTGTATGAAGGATAAATGAATAAATTGAGGTATTTTTGATTTGGATTTCTCAGGTTTCAGAATGAACCTCTTCAAGAACTATCCACCATTAAATGAGGAGCGTGTTTGGTCATATCTTACCCCTTCTCATACATAAATATCCCCCTAAACCCATTTAAACCTAATCCTTTTGGCCTTCACTGTTTACTTAGGCAGACGTTTTGCTCTACAAACTTGATCTCAAACTTTGTTTAAGAGCAAAGTGTTATTTGAGTCACATTTCTTAAATGCAAATGCAGGACAAAAGACATCCTTTTCTCCAAGTATGTACAGATTTAAAAAGTGAAGGGAAAGACATTGTCTGTCTGCATAAGTGAAGCATTCATTCAGTTCAAACTACCACCAGGAAACCAGACAGTCAAACCAGAAGAAAGAGAGCTGATGTCTATGACACACAGACACGGCCGCCACAACGTAAATGACGAGGCAATTCTGAGTCAGTGAGAATCAGTCAGGCAAATTATTGGAAGGTTATGATGTCAAACCAAGTTTAACACAATATGGACTCTTCATTTTATTCATTGAAGTTGTAGTCAAAGGTTCTATTATGAATCCCAATCACATATTTCTCTTCAGCCATGTGTTTAAACATGGTCTACCTTAACAGACAGTTTAAATTTAAATAATATGCCATTTGATGGCTCATATAAGAAGATTAAAGCTGACCTATTATGCTTCCTTTAAAAGGTTAGGGTAGTCTCCGGGCTATACAAAACATGTTCTTCCCATTTTTATTTTTTTGCAGAAAATCATTCTTATATAAATCCAAATAATTTCCTAAAAACTTTGAAACATATAACAACCATAATCAGCATTACCTTTTAGCAAGGAATAGAAATGTGCTGCCATGTTTAGATGAGTGTGTTTGCCTAGCATTTCACTATCTGGAAATCTTGCAGTAATCAGGACAGAATGTACTTTTGGATTAAAAAAAAAAAAAGAAAGAAAACCTTTAAACTGGTGTACTAAATTGATGTGCAGTTAATTATTGGCAACACATAATTTAATACAGAAAATATATTAATTAATGCCAGTAGAATAGACAGGCACAAACCAAAAACAGTCTTTGTACTGGGCTGATTATGAAATTTTGGATTTTAGAGAAGAAGCAACCAAAGATTGAGAGGACATAGATTACGTAGACAGTCAACAACATAAAGTTTATATTTGACACCTAACAAATGGCCCAAATGTCTTGATTTTGGTAAGCCAAGGCACAGAGCTGGATAAAACCTGGGTGGCATCTGGTATGAGAGGGAAAGGTGAGATTGTGACATGAATCTGATGGATGTCCTGCCAGCTTGATTGAAAAGATTATACATCACCTGTCAATGCTGTTCGTTTTTCAGGCCATGTAAAGCCACTTATTCTAATGCTGCAGCACCTTGATTCAAGCAGACACTGATACTGTAGTTTTACACTCAGTAGTGGAGTAAAGATAAGAGCTTCAGCCCTGAGCAAACTCGCCGCTGTCAGTTCAGACACAGCTGTGCTCTTATTTCCAAACTGAAGAGTCTGTCTTAGCCTCAGATAACACAACCAGACTTGGGGCAGAGCTGAATTACGCTACTGGACACCATGTACTTTCTTTAAAATGGCAACTTCTGTTCACCTCGTCTTGCTTTTTTTTTTTTTTTTTCTTTTTTTTTTTTTTGAAAAGAGTAATGCAACCTGAAAATGGGTCTGGGTTGAGTCTATTCTAAAAAGAATAAATAGTTTCAAAATATCCTTGATTACATGTGTTTCACAACAATATAATTTGTGACTGCAATTTTTCTTTATACCAAAATGGGCCCTTACTTTTAGTGTTTTATAATTCCACAATATCCAACAAATCTGTTGGATACAAAATGAAGAACTTTTTTATAGCGATACATAAAACTAACTCAAACTGACGAGAAACTTTCTCCTTGTAAAATATAAAATGAGAAATTTCCTCGTAATACCTATTAAAATGAAAAACTTCAGCATAAGCTTAGATTAAAAACTCTAAAAACAACTTATAGGGGATAAAACTTGAACTGATTTGCTATTTGTTAATAACAAATTCTTTTAAATTTGCTTTTGATTTGTAAATTTGTTTCCAAAGGAAGAAAGGGCTCATCCAGAGTAACATTAATGTTGCAACCAGCCACGATTGACAGTTACTACACTGTTCTTAGGTTTGAATTGTGTCTGTATTACAACACAAATATTTGTGTTGTAATTGCCAAATAATTCAACCTAACTATTACATATCTCAGCAGATATGCCCTCTGAGCACAGCAACAGTGCTCTCCTGCTTTTTCCTTTTCAAACATTGTTGTGAATGTTGGTAAGTTCAGTGACAGGTCTCAAGCAAATTCTTTTTTTATGGCAGAAAACAGAAACGACCGGCTCCACTCAGTCATGATTACTAAAGATAAGTTGATACACATTTACTTTGTCAAGTTCAAAGACATTACTGAATCAATAGTGGAGTTATTAAAATATTTAGGTGGATTTTTATTTCAATGAATCATTAAATTTGTTGATTGTTCCACCCTGGAAAATATTATGAGACGAATTCAAACGATGAGTGTTTTTAGACGACTGACCAAAGCTGCAGGTTTCCTCCGAATTTGCAAAAGCAATCAAAGTCTTTCAGCTGATACTCACAGTTCTGTTTATTATTGTTATACAAACTCAGAGAGTCATCCCGAATCTCCAGAGATCAGTTGCGCTGATTTGTTTATTGACTAGATTAGAATCAGTACGCTTTGAGTTGTGTCACAGCCACATCACGCTGGGTTCTAATTGCTGTATCCTCATGATATAAGCCAAAGTATCCAAGAATTATAATGATGAAATGTAACTCTGGCTGTGCTGATTTGAATGTGCAACTGCACAGCATCTTTATGTCTCAGGAGCATGCGGCGCCCATAAATAAGGTGCTTCTATATTGTTTTTGTTTCCTCTGACTCATGCAGTGGAAAACTGTTTTTAATTGGCCAAGAATTATGCTTGCATCTCATGTCTGTGTTTAATAAAAGAGATGTTTGAGGAGAGCAGTCTTTCTGTGACTCATTACAGATTGAGAGGAATTTGAAGGAGCGTTCAACCGCTGTCCTATTTTCCACGTAGCGCCTGGGACGTGCAGTGGTAGAAACGGTGAGAGATGCCCCGTGGCCTCTTTTATGTTGCTGTTGTGAGTTTTGTGGTAGGAATGAAAGGAATACTGAGCAATGTGGTAAAGCATAAAATTTTAATTAGCCAACAGAAACAGCAGGGGCTCTTGTGGACTTTACATTCATTTTCTGCAAACATCTTGAAGATTTGTGTTTTAAAGCTGCTTACTTGATTTGTGTATAATTAATGGTGGATGCACTAAATATATATTTAGTCTCTGAAGTCTAATTACAATTGTGGTCTCACAGAATCTGTCTTCAAAAACAAGTTTTAGACACAAGAATGTTGTAACTGTAGTGAAAGTTTTTCATATTTATATATATATATATATATATATATATACCTTTAACAATCCACTCAGTGTTTGTCATCAAGTATTTAGAGGGGATTTTTGTACATTTATAAGCCTTAATTTTATGTACAATCAATGAAATAATAGTTTTAGTGAAGGTAAAATTTTAGTTTATCCTTAATCCAACACAAAACATGGGATAATACACAAATTTGAGTTTACAAACTACAACACCAAAAGTAGAGAACTGAATATTTAAATATTGTAATCAAACTAAATAAAGATTCAAAATTTATCAAGTGGTTAATTAGTCTCTTAAGAGTCTAAGGAAACAGTTTGCAGCCAAGTTCTGACTAAGAATGTCTACTCTAATTCTAGGAGGGATTAGAAGGACAAATTCAAAGAGTTTCAGTACCAGAACCGTCACTAAAGAAGGAATGAGTGCTTTAGCAGACTGAAATCAGGCTGCTATCTTTCTCAGAGAGTTAACTTGGACTTTAGCTGTAAGGTAAGACTGGCAGCTGCCAATTCTGACTCAAGCCATTGGAGGCAGTTTTTCAGTTTGGATTAAGAACCAGTTTGAATATGAAGGAAAACGCTACTTAAAAGATGGTAGGAGTTGATAATGAGCACACATCCAACATGTTGAAGAGAAATTAAAAATAACCTCAGTGGAACTTTACACTACAAATAAACAGTCAGAAGCTTCTCCCACATACATCTCCCCTTAAAGTCTGCATTGTACACTTTAGACCAAAGCCTCAACATCCACTCCAAACTGTGTACCACTATAGTAGGGAGCTATATTTAAAACAAAATACTTTTATGTGCAATAATACACCGCTCTTTAATTATTAATGCCTGTGAGATGCATCCCATAGATACAGGAACCACATTCATACATGGAGCTTCTGCTGCTGCATGTTTTCTCCATTCAACCTTCAAATCAGTGAATCATAAATGCTAGAAAATATTTCACCTTTACCAGCTAAAACCTTTTTTAAAAGTCTTCACATTCAACCCCTCTCATTCTTCCAAGGACACGGTTTCACATTTAGGGTTTATGACTTTAAGCAAAATTTAAAGTTATAACTAATTATGTAATTATTATTAACAATAATAAGGTCATTGATATTTGAAGGACTTTAACATTATGTTAAGTTTTCTTTTGAGCACGAACTTGTTGAGATCTTAAAAATATTAATATTTTGGAGATTCTGGGAGGCCACCTGCAGAGTATACGTATTTCGCTTGGCTAAGAGGGGCATTGTGTGTGTGTATGTGTGTGTCTGTATTAATAAAGGGAATAATCTGGCTTGGTCTGACTGAGAGGCAGCCTCGGATGGGAAGTGGGCTGTGGTGTTTGGAGATGAATAATGGTTCTCTTTGGCCATGCAAACCTGCACCGATGCTGCAGCACGCACCACCAGACCGAATGCACCTGAAATTGGTTTAGCTCCATCCTCTCTCTTCAGACTGATGAGCAAAGTAAATGTATTAAATCTGGCTCATTGCTTTCTTTTCCAGGCACCAGAGCACAATGAAAAAACAGGTACGTTTGAAATTAGCATGTCTATTTATTTGTGAATTATTCATTTTAATTAATCAATTTTGAGTGCATGGTTTCTAAAAACAATTTCATAATTGATCACTGATTTTTTTTGCAATACATATTAGGATGAAACCCGTTCAGGTTGAAAATAGAATAAGTTAGGATGCAGTTGACTGAAGGTTTGTGGGCAAGTAACTGTTTTTCAGAAACAGATGATTTATCTTTCCCTCATTTCTTACTGGTGCAGCTTTAGCTCTGGAGAAAAAAAATAAGAGATCGCAACCCTTTTCTCAAAAATCAGGTGGTCTACAGGTATGCAGCCATTTTATTTGAGTTTCTGTCGAATTGCAAAACCACTCAGTGATCATCTGAACCCAACCTTATTTACTGAGGAAAGCAATAAAACACAAGTTTTGTACCAGGTCCAGCTAGATGGCAATGCAGGGCTAGCTAGTATAACCTGGAAAGGAACAGGAAACAAAATTATTTCTACTCAAGAGTTGAAAGCTTTTGCAAAAGAATAAGAAGGGTTTAAAAGAGAACTCAAAAGTGCTTTTAAGCTAACTTCAGATAAAAAGAAATCATAAAATATGCTTATTGTTCATTTTTAAAAGAAAAATTCTTAATACTGAATGACGTGACCACAATCAGACTGTGGTGACAAATTATTTTAGAATTGCATAACTTATTATTTTCATGCATGGTTTACGTGCAGAATTATTATGTATGTCTCATGCCAATGACGTAAAAGTCTGATGAAATGTGACATGATCGTTCAAACTGCACACACTTTGAAAAAAAATAAAAATAAATCCTGCTTCCTTCTGCTGTGACAATGTTTCTTCATTCTGGGAATTGTACTTTCCCCGCAGCAGGACAATGCTTGATGCCGGACAGCTAGGTCAGTCAAGATGTGGCCGAAACTTCATCAGCTCAATACTCAGTCATGGGCAGGCCGATCATCAGATTTGATCCCACTGAAAGCATCTGGAATGTGAGAACATGGAAGATTTGTTGCCATCAAACATAGCAGAAGCTCCAAGTTTCTTTAGTGAGGGAGAACATGCCTAGATGCATAAGCTATCATGACAAGTTTAGGTTTACTCCAAAGAAATAAAAAAAAGTTCCTTCTTGAGCTGCAGGAGGTTTGCAGACAGTGTAGAACCTTCAGGGTTCAACAAGAGATTTGTCAGACATACATTCTGATGCAATCAGGAGCAAGTGCATCTTTTCTTTTTTATTTATTTTCTGTTTTGTGCAGTGGAAAGATTTGACATTGTTGTCTCACATGCATACTGTAGAGATTTAGTTTTCTAAAATATTTTCCAGTCATTATGGTGTCTGCCTACACCTACTTCTTTGCTGCTAAGTAGTCTTGTAAACGAGGACACTATTTCCAATTGTGTTCATAGATGGAGAGGAAACAGAGGATAGTGAATCAGAAGAGAGTGATTTGTGATGCAGCATCAAGAATCTGCTTACGCTTGGTGTTATGGGAGCCACCAGACCCTCATTGAAGGTTGCTGAAATACAGAAAGTATGATTTATATGTATGTGTACGCTAAGATGATTAATCATGTTTCACTTGGCTGTCCGTGGGGTTAGTTCGACATGCTCTTGTGTAAACATAGGAAGTTTGAATAATTTCTGTATCCCAAACTTCAAATATCTGTAGATCTAACTGCTCTGTCAACACACCAGAGGCACTTTCTTGTTATGGTGTTTACTTTTCTTACTGTGATAAAGTTTGAAGTTAAACAATACACAATCCCAAATTGGATCTTTCTTCAAAGATAAGAAATCTGAGGAGTAAAAAGCGAAAACAAAACCTTAGTTTATTGTCTTGGACTTTGGACAAGATAAGGTTTTTTATTTTTACGTGAGCAATACCAGGCACTTCACAGTGATATATTGCCCTCATGTTTAGCACATAGAGAGGTCTGAAGTAACAAATTCTTTTGTATGATTCATACTTAGATGATTAAGTTTTGTTGTGTCTATAATTTATTACTCTTCTGAGCAAATTATGGTTTGTCAAGTAGATTCACAGTTTTGTTGAATCATAAAGAGAATACTATAAACCTTTCTAATTTACAGTTTTTTTTTTAAGTGATTGCCACCTGTATCTTTCCCCTGCATTCTTGACTTGAATTTGTCATTCTCTGTTTTTGCATCTGCTGACATGGAATCAAACAAAACTATGATGAGTGTGAGGATTTAGTTTTCTGTGTTGTTTTTTGGCTAATTTAGGCTTGTGTCTATTTGTTTTAAACTTGATTTTTTCCAGCTGGATCTCGTTTGCCCTGATTACCCTCTGCGTATTTTACCTCACCTGTGGCACCTGCTTGCTGTTCATCTCAGTCGTTTGTCGTATGACTATGTCCTGTAATCCCAGCGCTACATGTGTCAGTGTTTCCTGTATTTGCCATTAAGCCATAATTTTGACTACTACCTGGTCTACCTCCTCACCAACAATCCACCCACTTCATAACAGTGGGTGGATTGTTCTGTTGTGTATCAGCTTGAACACAACAGAAAAAAAGTTATGCGTTAAAAGTTGTTAAAATTCTAATCTTTGCAAAGTAAATACTTAAATCCTTAAAACTGATCCTGGAAGATTTAAAGTTTTTCTGTAACCAGTTTCAAGGCTGCCAGCAGAAGTTTATTAAAAATCCCTTTCATATCAATAGTTAAGGCATTTATTTCTTCCCTATTGAGAAGCTGAACCCCAGGCTAATTTTTACTAATTTGTCTCTTTTTATTTCTTTTGAGTTCATTAGGTCTAACTGAGAGCCTGTACAAATGCTCAGAGGTTTTACTGCTCAGCCCTCACGGCATATTTTATTTAGCAAAAAGGAGCTACGGTTAATATTTGTGAGTTTTCTGCCCTTGTACTGCACACTTTGCGATTCTGGTTTATTTTTTTAGGAGTGTGTGATTCTTTGCTCTCCTCTTCAATTTTGTTTCCTCTCTGGTTTATATTTAAAACTGGTTCAGATCAGCAACCGGGAGAAAACTGTAAACTGAAAGAGAACAAGAGAATGGACGTGAAAACAAAGGTTAAGAGAACCAAGGACAAATTGAATTTAAAGGAAGTGACACATTTGGGTGGTAATATTTGGGTCGATGGCCACATTCTTCTGTTGGCATTGGGCAACAGGAGGCAGATATGACATGTTCTCAAGAGAATGTAAATTGGTTCAATAGGTCACCCAAATGCAGAAACTCAGCACACTGCTGACCAGCTGCTCCCAAACACGCTTTAAGAGTCTTTCGCATACGACTTCAAACAACCCTACAACATAATCTAATAGCTCTTTAATTTTAATGTAAATGTTCAGGTGTTGCCAATGAGTAAAGCTGTGCCGAACAATAAAATACCTTGTATTTTTTTATTGTCAAATTGTTATTGGGAAACAGATCCGTCTATTTCTAGAGACACAGAGAGGTTGAAAGCATTCATTTACACGAATCGCTGTATTTATTTGTTCAACCTCTAGTTGTTTGATTGTGTGTTGTATTTGTCTGTACACCTCAATCATTTGTTTGTTCTTGCCATTTGTTCAATAATAAATAAAGTTAATATTTACAAAAACAAGAGACCAAGAGGAGAGAAGACAGAAATGCTGCATAAATTATTTCAAAATAAGAGTATGGATATAACTATAGCTAACTGCTTGAAGAATTATTAACCGTCAATAAACAAAACTTCAACATAAATGTTGAAGTTTATTCAACTTAAAGTTAGAATTTATCCAGGAAGGAATATTTAGGAGAAATTAAGTCCACTACATATTTCCAAAGTTAGCAAAACGCTAAATGAAAAATTAAATGCTTAATGGTGGTACATGGTATAGCTCTTCATGGAGATTATATTCCATGATTGCCGCTCTGCTGAACTGCTAAAGATGATGAATAATGCTCTGGGTATAATTGGCCTCTACACTCTCCATGTCTTAACTCAGTCAGTCATTTGTAGGCTGGGCTAAAAAATATTTCATGGACACTCGAATGATATTATGTAAAGTTTAAGATGGAAATCTAATGAAAGTTGGAAACTAATTATCCAGCAGGAAATCCACAAAATCCTGGTTCTTAGCTCCAGTCAGCAGACTGTGATTGACCTGGACAGCTGGAACAATGATAACTGGCTATTCGTTGAACGATGAACTGACCATCACCTCCTTCTTCACACTGCAGCATTTTTGACTGCAGCATCTTGAAATAATGTAGGCAGAAGCTCCTATTTCTTCTCCCACTTGGTGCCGAGGAGCTGCAGGGCTGTGGATGGTAATTGGTTGGATTGGAGGTTCAGTCATCTGGAGGAAGAGGGTTTGCCGGTAGTAATAACTGCATCGCTCCCTTGCAACTCAGCCTGCATACATCACAGAGTCAAATTTAAATAATTCATCAGTATGTTGTGGGTTTATTTTGTCAAAGCATCCAAAGACAGGATGAAGGGAAGGGTTTGAGGGTGAAGGAAAAAAAAGAAAGCAATAAACTCTTGGGGAAAGATCAACTAATACTGGTTGTCAGAAACTTGTCCAACATCCATCACGGGTAATTAGGTTTATGACACACAGACGGCACAACATGGTGTTCTGGAAATTAATAGGAAGAGAATCTAAATATAGAGCAGTGTCTGAAAATGACATGTTTTTTTTTTTTCTGGTGAATTTCCAAATCAACACATTCTTATTTTCTTTTCGAACTTCTATGGCTGCTCTACCTTGTTGTGTAAGATGCATTTCAAACATGGAGGATCTTCTTTTTCTTGATGTATTTACTTACAGAAAAGATGCTCAGTATGAATCCTTTTAATCACTGAGTCTGTACGTGAACATTTAGGTCAGCCCCTCTTTAGTTAGGACGGCTTCAATGCCCTGCAGCCACCATCTCTATTGAAAGACGCACCACCCACTCGAGAGGGCTACAAAAAATGGGAACATTTTGCTTCACTCTTTTTTTTTTTTACAGTTTATTTGAATTCAAAAGGATTCTCACTTGTACTTTTGCTTTCTAGCATATTTTTTTTCCCATTAATGACAATCAAACCCTCCTGGAAGCTATGCTTTTATCTTCTTTACAGTGAACTCTGTTCTACTTTAAAATATCTTATTATAAAGCTTCTTGGATCCAAACCTGCTTTGTGTTTTTTTATATATATGACAGCCACCCTCTGGGATTTGTCTCATACTCTTCATCAAATCTGCAAAACACTTCCTACTTTTGAAGATCCAAAAAGTCTTTGTCTCAGCTGCAGATAGAAATTTATTGAGCTTAAAGTGATTTATTTTTTTTTAAAAACTCTAATTTTAACTTTATACTCACAAAAGCCCGACATCATCTGATCGCAAACATGCATGGTATTCTATCTAGATATGGTTTTCTGCTGCTTTGTGCTTTTTATGTCTTGGAGGCCTTCTTTTAGCAGAATCCTGCTGAGACAGCCACTGGATTGTCTTTTTCAGAGAAGCTGACATTCAGTCATGTCTTGCAGGCTCATGGCTACATCTCCAGGGAGGCTGAGAGAAACAAAAGCCCAGTGCAGTATGGATCCTAACAAAACAGCCTCCACGGATCGGTTCTGGCCTCCCTGCTGCGATACACTGACATGCCTATGGAGCTGACTGACAGCCTCCTCTTCCTTACCACTAGTAAGGTGAAAGGATCATATTCTCATAGAGCACATAATATAATCGATTTACCAATCTATCGTAACATGTCGTAAAAAAAAATCTGGATGTTATGAAAATTTTGAAATTCAAAACGGTAAAGATTTGCAATACAGAGTGAATTATTTAAAGGCTTAATTTCCTGTAATTTTTATGATAATTGTATCCCTCAAATAATAAAATAAACTCACATCTAACCATTATTTAGATAGTCAAAAGGTAACATTAGCAAATGCTGACTTCATGCAACACATCGTCATAAGTGAGTTGTGAGTTTACTAAATAATATCTTGACCAAATGACAGCAAAGTTTCTTGTAAAACAGCCAATATACTTTTTTTTAGATTATCTTTGTTTATTTAGTTTTTAGTTCTGCATAATTGCTCTGCAGTAATAAATGCCTTCCCTTCTTTAATTCACATAAACAGATATGTGAACAGAGAAGTGATTTTTAGCATTTATAGCTGTCATAAAGTGTGGTGGTGGAGGTGGTGAGTCAGGCGCTGGAGACCCAGGTAAGGTGAATAATGAAATTTAATGAAGAATATCAGTTCAAAAAAACACAGTCAATAAAGTTGTCCGCGGCTAGGCAGCACGGCTGAGCGGAAGCCAGGGCTCACACCGGTAGCATCTAGTCATGCAGGCGGCAAACAAAGACAAAAGAACGACGATTGACAATATGACAAGGACCCGACGAGGAACAGAGGACACAGGAGGGACTAAATACAGAGGGTAATCAAGGGAATAAGACACACCTGGGAACAATCAAGGGGAAGACAGGACAACGAGGAGACTCAGGACACAGAAACTCAGAATTAAACACAGAAAAACACAGAACCTGACAGTACCCCCCCCCTTAAAGGGCGCTACCAGACGCCCAAAAACAAAATTCAAAACCCAAAAACCAGGGTGGGCGGAGGGGCGACGGAATGAGGGCCAGAGTCCAGAAAACAAAACTACCCACAAAGGTGGGCGGAAACACAAGGAGGGGCCAAGAGTCCAAAACTAAACAGAAAGAGGGCAGAGGCGTCGAGGGGGGTCCGGTGGGCGTCCTCGGCGCCCGCGGCAGACCCCACAGGGGAGGTCCGGAGGGCGTCCTCGGCGCCAAGGGACACTAGGGGGCTCTGGAGGGACGCTAGGGGGCACGGGAGGAGCACTAGGGGACTCGGGAGGAGCACTAGGGGACTCGGGAGGAGCACTAGGGGACTCGGGAGGAGCACTAGGGGACTCGGGAGGAGCACTAGGGGACTCGGGAGGAGCACTAGGGGACTCGGGAGGAGCACTAGGGATCTCGGGAGGAGCACTAGGGATCTCGGGAGGAGCACTAGGGATCTCGGGAGGAGCACTAGGGATCTCGGGAGGAGCACTAGGGATCTCGGGAGGAGCACTAGGGATCTCGGGAGGAGCACTAGGGATAGAGGCTGCCGGAGCAGCCGCACGAGGAGCAGAGTCCACGGAGGCCGGAGCGGAATCCGGCGGAGCAGGAGCCGGAGCCGGAGCGGAATCCGGCGGAGCAGGAGCCGGAGCCGGAGCGGAATCCGGCGGAGCAGGAGCCGGAGCGGAATCCGGCGGAGCAGGAGCCGGAGCGGAATCCGGCGGAGCAGGAGCCGGAGCCGGAGCGGAATCCGGCGGAGCAGGAGCCGGAGCGGAATCCGGCGGAGCAGGAGCCGGAGCGGAATCCGGCGGAGCAGGAGCCGGAGCCGGAGCGGAATCCGGCGGAGCAGGAGCCGGAGCCGGAGCGGAATCCGGCGGAGCAGGAGCCGGAGCCGGAGCGGAATCCGGCGGAGCAGGAGCCGGAGCCGGAGCGGAATCCGGCGGAGCAGGAGCCGGAGCCGGAGCGGAATCCGGCGGAGCAGGAGCAGGAGCCGGAGCGGAATCCGGCGGAGCAGGAGCAGGAGCCGGAGCGGAATCCGGCGGAGCAGGAGCCGGAGCGGAATCCGGCGGAGCAGGAGCCGGAGCGGAATCCGGCGGAGCAGGAGCCGGAGCGGAATCCGGCGGAGCAGGAGCCGGAGCGGAATCCGGCGGAGCAGGAGCCGGAGCCGGAGCGGAATCCGGCGGAGCAGGAGCCGGAGCCGGAGCGGAATCCGGCGGAGCAGGAGCCGGAGCCGGAGCGGGATCCGGCGGAGCAGGAGCCGGAGCCGGAGCGGGATCCGGCGGAGCAGGAGCGGCAGCCGGAGCGGGGTCCGGCGGAGCAGGAACGGCAGCCGGAGCGGGGTCCGGCGGAGCAGGAGCCGGAGCCGGAGCGGAATCCGGCGGAGCAGGAGCCGAAGCCGGAGCGGAATCCGGCGGAGCAGGAGCCGGAGCCGGAGCGGAATCCGGCGGAGCAGGAGCCGGAGCCGGAGCGGAATCCGGCGGAGCAGGAGCAGGAGCCGGAGCGGAATCCGGCGGAGCAGGAGCAGGAGCCGGAGCGGGGTCCGGCGGTGCAGGAACCGCAGCCGGAGCGGGGTCCGGCGGTGCAGGAACCGCAGCCGGAGCGGGGTCCGGCGGTGCAGGAACCGCAGCCGGAGCGGGGTCCGGCGGAGCAGGAGCGGCAGCCGGAGCGGGGTCCGGCGGAGCAGGAGCGGCAGCCGGAGCGGGGTCCGGCGGAGCAGGAGCGGCAGCCGGAGCGGGGTCCGGCGGAGCAGGAGCGGCAGCCGGAGCGGGGTCCGGCGGAGCAGGAACGGCAGCCGGAGCGGGGTCCGGCGGAGCAGTAACGGCAGCCGGAGCGGGGTCCGGCGGAGCAGGACGAGGAGCAGAGGCTGGAGCTGGGGCTGGGCTGGCGGAGCGGATGTCTGGCCTGGGAGGCAGAGGTTTAGCGTCCCAGGCCGCAAAGGCTGTCCGGCGTATCTCCTCTGCCTCCCGCTGCAGCTCCACCAGCGCGGGGTGCGGGAGACGAGGAACCCAATAGTCCAATAGCAGGCCCAGGCGTATCGCGAACCCTGGCCGTCTCAGGGCGAACGTGGACGTGCTCTTTGACTCCTCATACTCCTGGATAGTACGGAGTAGCTCCTCTAAACCCTCTGGGTCCATGATGTAAAACAGCGAGCCTCACCGTATTCTTGGTCGGGTCCTTCTGTCATAAAGTGTGGTGGTGGAGGTGGTGAGGCAGGCGCTGGAGACCCAGGTAAGGTGAATAATGAAATTTAATGAAGAATATCAGTTCAAAAAAACACAGTCAATAAAGTTGTCCGCTAGGCAGCACGGCTGAGCGGAAGCCAGGGCTCACACCGGTAGCATCTAGTCATGCAGGCGGCAAACAAAGACAAAAGAACGACGATTGACAATATGACAAGGACCCGACGAGGAACAGAGGACACAGGAGGGACTAAATACACAGAGGGTAATCAAGGGAATAAGACACACCTGGGAACAATCAAGGGGAAGACAGGACAACGAGGAGACTCAGGACACAGAAACTCAGAATTAAACACAGAAAAACACAGAACCTGACAATAGCACTGTCTAATGTAACTCAAATCTAAAAACATAACCCGTAGGTGACAAATTAAATTTTCTGTTACTTGAACAAAAACCCATGTTGCTGTTGGTCTTTTTGCAAACGGCATGTGAGATTTAACATTTTCATAACCATTTTTTATTTTGCTATACAAAAGAATTGGCACAAATTTCCAGAATAACCTGCGTCACAATGACTAAAAAGCATCCTGCAACATTCAGATGCAAAGAAATCAATAATCAGGAATAATACAAATGTTTCTGCAAACTGTATGAACAATGTCTTACAGTCCTGTCTGAAAGAGGAACAGTCAATATCATTTAGTCTGTAATGCACATAATAAATCTGATCAATAGTCCAACTGAGGTACTTTTACTTTAAATGGGATTGCTTTGCACTGACTCTCTGTTTGACCTGTAATGAATACAAACCCTTAAGTAAAATTAAATAAAACAAACACAAAAGTCAATAAAAGGAAACAAATGAGGCTTTCCTCAACTGTATTAAATCCCTTTATTAGTCCTGCATGTTCAATATGTGTGTGAGAGATTGCTGTATGGAGAGGTTTTTAATTGACGTTGACAAACATGTTTGCTGGTTTATTGTTTCAAAATTTAAAAAGATCTAGCTGATTATCAGAGCAGTCAATTTGCATTTATCAATATGGTCTGTTGCATTTGGATTATGCTATTTGTGGCCTGCAGGGAAAACATTTGTATTTCTCTTTTTAATTATTACGCTTTATAAGGTTCCCATAAATGCTCCGAAGTTTTGAATGCTTTTTACCTAATCACTACACCCTCCAGACCTTCAGGGTGTTGAGAGGAAAAGTTACATAATGAGTTTCATGTTTGCTTGTTGCAATACAATGAAAGCTTGAGACACTAATGGAATAATGGCAAATGACACCAGCGGATTGCAATATCGCTCCTCCTGTGACACCAGTGAGGAATCGCACCAATAAAATATGGTTAATGGGTGCACAGGTTGGAACTGTGAGTGCACACAACACGGAGCTGTGTGTCCATCCATAAAACACAGAAATTGGTGAAAGTTGTTGGCTCTCACTAGGACGTGACTCCAAGGATGTTTGAACAAGCAGACAACAACGGAGGGAGCAATAACTGCACAAACACGAGCGATTACTCCTCCTGGTCTCTATGGCAACCACGGGTTTCACAAAAATACTAAGTGGAAACACAAATGCATTGACTAGAGCTGGGTTTTTTATATAAACAAGGAGTTTTAGGTTAAATTTTTTTTATGGAGAAAAAAGTACAAAACAGATTGTTTTATAAATAAAACATATAAAAGTAAAATACAGGCATCAAAAGAAATAACAGACTTCCATTCAATAGTTCGAAGAAAGAGCATAAGAACAGTGTTTCTTCTTCTCTCATTTATTTATATATATGTGCTTTTTTTTTTTACACAACTCTAATTTACATTTATTGATATGCAGACTAGCATCTTCCACTAAAGTCAAATGTATCTTGTCTAATATTTTATCCAAATAAAAACTTTCAAGTAATTCTGTCCTTTAAAAAAATGTATTAGCTGTATTAGCAAATATAAAACTAAATTGTTGACTAGGGTATCTTGTGTGAATCAATTCTGAAATTTAAACGCAGAAGAATGTGAAGTCCACATCAAATATTCTGAAGAATTACAGAGAGAGGTGTGTGAAAAATGAGGATAATGGAAACTAACTACAAGGATGTTCACCAAACCTTTTGCCTTGCTGGAAATGAAAATGTGTGAACTCCCACGGAGACCTGCAGTTTGTCACTATATGAGCTACTAATACATTTCAGAGAGGATGTGTGATGAAACTGGCTTCCGGATGCAAATGTCCACATCTTCATCTCTTTCATCTGGGCTGGTTGGGCTCTAAATATGATATATGTGAATGCATGTGTAGTTTAGTAACCTCACTGCTCTAAAGGGACGGGGTATGGGGATAAATCAAAAAGTGTAGATGATAAAGTAGAAAACATTTTTTCTGTGTTTTCATGTTTCATAATACTTGCTATGGCATTGCACATTTTTCTACTTATTTGTCTTATTCTCTGTTAAGCACATCTAGCTTTTAAATTTTCTAGTCATTTTAAAGCTACTTAACCCTCTCCAGGCAGATGTTGCAGATTTGCAACAACTTAGCCTGTCTTTTCAAGTAATTTGAGCCTGAGAGGGTTAAAGAAAAAAGAGAAAATCTCTAAAGTAACAAAGATCAGCCAATAAAATTGTGTTTTTGATACAGCTTTCTCGCAGCAACAAGACGTCCAACAAGAGCCACTGAAGGAAGCAAGACAAAATCCTCTGGAGAAGACAATGGTCACAACTTCCTTCTTCACAAAATGTAAGCAAGAGTGGACTGGCATCAGATTATTGTGATTGTAGGATTTTGTTTCTGTCTTTGGCAAAAGACCTTGACCCATTCTCCTTCTATTACTAGACTTGTGTGTTTGTTATGGTTGTATATACCCAGAATGCCTTGTGCTGTAGTGCGTTTACTGCTTTTGGAGTGGTCTCTGGTTTCTAATGTGGGATGGGAAATAAGGAAAGAAAACACCTCACAGGTGTTCACTTCCACCACTAAAATGACTATAGAGATCCTTCTCCTGTGCAACTTTCTGATAAATAATTGCTCCAACACACAAATTAACCAATTAAGTGAATGGTCCATTACCTGGTCTCTGAAGAACTAGAAGCCATGCAGAGGAGTTTATTCAACCATTTGATTCAAGTTTGTTGGAGCAGGAATGCAAATAAACACTGCAGGACATTGAAGACAGCAGCTGGAGACCCTTGCTCTGGATGACAAAGCTTTTATAGCAAATACTATTAGAAGCGACACTGGTGACAAAGGAGTTTAAATGTGAAAGCAGTTACATGTGTGCTGCATCCCAATTAACATAAACCTAAAACAAATGACTAACATCACTTTGGCAAAGCAAAGTTTCCCATTTCCTGCCGCCCATTAACTCAGCACTTTACTCTCACGGACGAGCAGGCAGTGAGCGATCCACTTAATGTCACTTTAATTATTACCTGAAAAAATACATAGATACTCCACACTGCAAAATGAGGAGCAGCTATAAAGCCTCACAAAAAGCTATGAAAAAGGGCAAAGAGAAAAGGATGTTGACAATCCACTGATGAGATGCGACTCAAACATGAACTAATCAATAAAAATGAACAGCTAAAACACAAAATCCTTAAACTTTAATTACCAGCCACAACTTGTTCATCACAAGGAGTCAAAAGATCTCCTCTTTGTAAGACACATGCAAGATTTGCCATTCATTAATGGCAATTATTTGGATCTTTTGGGCCTCTGTGACTCATGCTCTGGCTTTAAATGGCTTAACCGCCTCACTGGGCAGTGTGCAGCTGTGAATAAATATCCACTAATTGAGTAACATTGCTAATTCCATCTTATTCTGAATCATAGTGATTCCAAGGAGCTCCCAACAAAGTTCAGCAGTGTTACTGGGAACATCGGAAAAGTCAAAGTTGCAGAAAACAGGAAGATTGACAACAAGCCTGCAGTTAAACTGGCTCATAATCTTCTTAGCCTGTATCCAGTTACCATGAAACATAAACTATTGAGATTGAAATGCCCCAGTTCTCCCTAACAGTCATTAAGTGAGTAGGAATTTGCATTATCACCAAGTGTGACCTCAAAATTTGCCGCCTCTGTGCCTATC
Source organism: Poeciliopsis prolifica (assembly GCF_027474105.1). Classification (NCBI taxonomy): domain Eukaryota; kingdom Metazoa; phylum Chordata; class Actinopteri; order Cyprinodontiformes; family Poeciliidae; genus Poeciliopsis; species Poeciliopsis prolifica. The sequence goes on from NW_026562381.1 coordinate 751,352, forward strand.
TCCTAAAAGTCTGTTGCTTTTTAATTGTAAAACTGTCTTTAAAGAAAAAAGGAAGTAGCTTGGAAACAGCTTGGTTATGTAAATACTCTCTAAATCTAGACCAGTGGGCCAGTTTCTTAAAAGAAACAAAAGAACACAATGAGAAAGCTTCCTTATATTTTTAGATGAAAGGCTTTTTGTTGTGGAAAGCCCACACATGAGAAAAAAAAAGGGTTTATACCATGAAATGGGTTTAATATTATTCAAAAAGCATACATCTTTTTTTTTCTTTACTGCCCTCCCAGGCATTAGATGCTCATGCCTAAAGCAACAGAGATGTTTTCACTCATAACTCTTTTTCGTTCATAGTTGAAACTGTTTCAATGTATGAAATATTTCCCTGCTTTTAACCAGAAATCCTCAAACTGGCTGCACTTTTGACGTCTGGTCAACATAATTCAACTAAATGTAAGTACTGCAGGGATGGCCTGCAATTCAGCCCCAGACTGGCAGACACAAAGAGGTCACTCAGGGCCTGACAGTGACAGATGGGGGAGTGTCTGGAGCCGTGGGCTTAGTGTTAAGCATACGGTGCATCTCTCCCACTGCCTTCATCCGGCTGGCCTTTAACGGAAATCAGCTGGGGCTCCATAACTCAAAGGCCTATTGGAGGCAAGGAAGGTGGGATAGATAGCACTGGTCAGCCCCGATAAAGCCTGATGTCCTCGAGTGGGGAATCAAGAGCAAACAGCTTGAGATGATCCCCCCCACAGTCTTTGTCATGGAGACAGAGGAGCTGTTGTGCATGCCAGTGGGAGTCGGGGTGTGTTTGTATAGTGTGATGAGCAGCACTGATCTCCACTGGTTAACCAGTTCTGATCCTCACAGCAGCAGATCGGAAATACATCTGATAATGTTGCATGCAATTGTTTGTGTGTTTAACCTTTTACAACTCAGTGTCATAATACAACATCTGTATTTTAAACAAAAAAAATGCATGAATGTTGACTTTCATTCTGTTTTTTTTACACAAAATTAGAGCTTGAACCCTTTTATTGAGTCTTGTTGGTACATGACTCATTTCATCATGTATAATGACCTTCCCATTTGATTTTTTTTTTACATAATTGTTTTAACAAATGAATGCGGAAACTTAAAATATTTGAAAATTAAACTGTACAGTCACCTTCCTTTCATTTTGCCTGATTTGTTTTCTTTTTTATGACGTCACATGCAATAGCTGTGTTTGAAATGTAAAATACCTCCAAGCAACTGCAGAACTGATTATGTTTGATGCAACACTTAAAGATATGACAGGTGATTCCAGAACTGAAGACATGTTCTCTTTGAATGGGAAAAGTTACATTAGTTGTCACACAAATAGTCTAAAGTTAAAGACACAAATGGCGGAGTTGTCATCCAAACTGAAACACAACCAACTGTAATTTCTGAGTAAGGAAAAAGTAAGAAACATCTGAGTTCAGCTGAAAAAAATAAACGGACCATCTGAACCTGGAGGTAATCGTCCAAGGAATGTTCATCAAGTCGTTTGCTCCCTTCATCAGCAGATTTACATCCCCTCCTGTTCGCCTCATCTTTCCAACTTTCGCTCTCACTCGATCATTTGATGAATGACCCTGAACAGCTGTCAGCGTAGCAACGTTTAATGAGTTCTGCTGCAATCACAGCATCATGTCTGCAGTAAACACATGCCTTTATGATCCTCTGTCTTATGAGAAGGAGCAGAATGAAGTCTATCAGAGAATTGCTCAGTCACTGAAAGGAATAAGTGAGGGAGTTGTTGTTTGAATTGAAAGAAATGAACTTATGTGACTTTCTGATTACTGCATTTTTATGACTTTTTTTCTCCTATCTGTGTTCCTGATTCAATAATCAGTAATGGCAATGTAATATATAAGGTTAAACTAACTTAACATGCAAACAACCATCCATCCTATTAACTTGCTTAACTTTGCAGGTTTCATACAGAAAGTTGGCAACCCAGAGTTTGAACTCTGTTGCAGGTTAACTCTGCCAACTATGCAACTCTGCAGCCCCTTAAAATGCAGCTAATAGTGTAATAATTAATGTGATCTGAGAATACATACTTGCACTAAACCTTTTTTTAGCAGAAAGCAAAGAAAAATGTAATTTTTTGCATGTCAAAGTAAATATATATTTTAAAGAAACATTTTTCATATCTATTAATTTATGTATTGTGATAATGTTTCCAAATCTCAAAAGTTTTGAATCCCAACTTGAGACAAGACTTAAGGACACAGTGAATAAAAAATTAAAAAACTCTGTTTTTTGTGCAAATTCTGATGACGCTGGAAGCCAGGAGTTGTTTGTTCCAAGGCTGCTTGGCAAAACCTGCACATAAATGAACATTCTCGTCTCACTTGATTATTTTTCCAACTTGAGAAGACAACAACTTTGCTCCTTATTCCATCTGTGTTTAATACCAAAAGTGGTACGATTTTTAAATGCTAAACTTTTTAAAAACACGTTTTGCTTAAAAGCAAAATAAGCTCTAAAAAAAGCAAATGGCTTGTTTTGCTTTTGCATAGCAGATAAACACACAAATGACAGTTATGTTTCAATGCCAAAGAGAAAAAAAATCAATCCAGAACTCGGTGTACAAAAAAAAAATCATGACAGCACATATATATCACTCTGATGCCTCAAGGCTTCCTGCAAAGCTAATAAAATTATTTGTAATTTCAGTACTGTTTTATTACCATCTGTTGTGTTTGTCTTCAGCAGAGTTTTTGTGGTGGGCTCCGACTGTGAAAAATGGCACAGAGCGTTACAGAAACACCCATCATGCTGACGAGTGGCACCTTTGACAACGGGCATCATAACTATATTGTGTTTTACATCCTTTATAGACTGAAAAAAGTAACTGTACTTAAAGTAAAATGACAAACTGTTAAGTCAGTGACTCAAATGCTTAGGGATATCATGTAAATATAATTTAGTTATTGAAGACTTTGTCAATTTTTCTCTTGTTTAAACATCTTCTCATAAGACAAACTACCACTCAAACATAGTATAATCTGTGTTTTTGTATCAGGCCAAAATAAAGTAAGTCAGACTCCAACAAGTTTTCTTTCAGTCCAACACAGTTTATTTTTGTAATGCTAATTCACAGCAGTTGTCTCCTTGAGGCACTTTACAGAGAGTAATTTCAATTCACTTATACATACGTTCCAAATGATCCACGTTGTCAAACATTGCAAGAAAATCAGCAGATTGTATCGAGTTATTGACTTGCAGCATTTGCTTCTCCTGGATAAGCATGTGGCAACAGTAGACAATCACTTGTGTGGTGTTGCTGACTTTATTACAACCCTTCATACCCAATATATGTGTAGCAACATTAGAGAGGAAAAAACTCTCTTTCAACAGGGGAGAAACCTGCAGCAGAACCAGAACCTGGCTCAGGCCATGACTGACTGGGTGTTTGAGAAGACAGAGCAGATACACACACAAAAAAAGAAACAAACTGAAGAAGGATTACCTTCTGTGTTAATGAAGAGTAAAAAGTTAATTGCAGAAAAGGGAAAACGTTTAACTGTTGTCAGCATTTTCTCAGGAAAGTATTGCAGCACAAACACATTGCCAAACAAGATGCAGGTTCTCCGGAGAGAAAAAAAAAACTGAGAGAAAACATCAAGTTTACTGTTGAAGCAACAGCAAATACTACAAACTAGCAAGTAGAAAAAGAAGAAAGTGAGGAAAAGGTGGTCAGTTTGTCCAGAGTTTAGGGTATTACTTTACTCGGATTTATGGATTAGATTGGTGCCATTTTCTTTCACCTTTCTATTTTGCTCTATTTTGTTGTGAATTTGTCAACAACATTGCAATAAATGTCTTGAAGTCTGTTTACTGTATAAGGTACTATGAAAAAGTTCAAGGGGTATGAATAGCTTGTCAAGATAGAGCACAACACAAATTATTTGAAAGGATAAATTGCCCATTCTTTGAACCTTATCTTGAATTTACAATATGTTTCTTATCTCACCCACTAAATATCTCTTTTATCAAACATGTGCATCCTATATAATTCTCACAAAGTGACAAGCACATTGGGAACAGTGTTTACAAAATCACAAAATCATTTTTCACGTCAGCCTCATTGATCATATTTTGTCCTCGGAGCCAAAAGTCTTCTGGGCCCGGATGTTTTCATGCAGTGCAGTCCAAACCCCACATTAAGAATCCATCACCTGAGATCAAGCAGAAAATAGACTGTATGTTGAGCAAGTACTTTCCTCACTTCACTGAGCATCGACAACATCAGGTTAAGCGTATGTGGTCAAGCAATCATGTGAAATGTTTTCGGTGTGTGATCTCCTGGGGTCGGGGAGAAGATGCAGAGTACACAGAGCCACACACTCCAGGCAGCTGGTCAATGAGCCGCGGGTCAGTCGATGCAAATCAGCACAGTTTGATGAATTGAACAGTGAAATCTGTCTGAGAATGTGCTGCTGTCCCACAGTGAGCGGCTCATTGCTCAGTGGAGGTGGCTAGTTGGGGGTGAGCAGCAGGAATTGCTCCATCTGAGACTAACAGCGAGGGCACATCTGGGCAGCTGGCTGACCTCTGTCTGCTGATACGAGAACCATGGTCAGCTGAAAGTCCAGCTGACAAGGCTGCTGTAAAGCCTTGTTGCTTATCATCAAATATCAATCTTTTCTATATTCTAAATATTCAAATTTGGTCTCACAGTTCAAGTATTTTGATACGGAGGCACATCTGGATAGCTATTTTGATCAAAAGCTTTTCTAAGTTCATTCTGTTTCTTTCTGAGATTTCTACAGTTTGAATTTTAATTGCTCTGAAAAATATTATTTATTCTACCCAGAAATAAATGCGTTAAGATAAATTAAGTAAATTTACATTTGTTTTCAAAGGACCTACACTTTTTTTAGCAGAAGCTATGTGGGATTAGATTGAAGTGAACTCCATGTAAAGTTGGTAAGGTTAAATTAAAACATTTCATTTGTTTTCATTTTTTAAGCATTACATGTTGAATTCAAAGTTTTGCTTTCTAATAGAAATTTACATGTCAATGAATCGGAGAACCACAAACTAACCGATTAACAGAACAAACTAACTTAAGCCACAGTTTAAATACTGAACCGAATAATCAGAAATTTCAAAGTAATACAAATCAAACTTAAACATTGCTCACAATCTATTAAAGTTACTCATAAGCAGACATGACTTCACGTAAAATAATTAGTCAAGCATCTAAACGATTTATAAAAATTTGTGTAAGTGGCATGAAATTGATATTTTCTAACCATAATTCCTACATGGAGGAACTCTGAATGCCACAGAGCAACTCTACATTTCACCCTTAAATGTCTACAGGAACCCCCTGAGCACCAGCAAAATAAGGAAAAACATTTCACAAAGTAGAACAGAAACAAGCAAACTAACTACAAATACAACTAATGTGTATCAACAGAGCCAAATAAACATTTAACATGCAAGCAAAGCTTGTATTGGTGAACAAAAGTACATCTTTATCTTTTTCCTGACTCTTTATGGATGTCTATCCCTTTTGACTTTCAAATGTATTTTCTTTGTACTCTATCAGTCTTTTACCTTCTTTTTTATCTTCTGCACCAATTTTATGTTTGCCAACTCCTTCACATTCATTTTGATAAAACATGTCAATTCTGCATTTGTATCAGATTTTCTATGCACAACCAGACCAGTCTTGCATCAAATCTGATAACTCTTTTTGACCTTTTGGTTTATAAAATCCTTAACATTTCTTTCTTATTTTTTGCCTTTTCTTTTCTTGTCTTATGTTTGGCATTCAGACAACTGGGTTTGTCCATCATCTGTCTGCTTTCTGTCTCCTTGAATTGAGTTTCCATTTCCTCTGACAGCTTTGTAGCCAGACCTCAGCTTTTAGGCATTCATAAAATAAACAGTGCAAGCTGTTTCTTTAAGTGTCAGACATAGATCAACAGTCCAGAGAACCACTGCAAAGGTAAGGGGTTTTTAACAAAAAGGGAGATGTTTGTATCAAGCACCAATCAAACATATAGTTTTAAGACTTTCAGCTCAGAAACATGCCTGACCCACTGAGAATGAGCTCCAAATGAAATTGCCCCTAATTCTGCTTGTAATAAATGTTCAGCAAGCCTCACATGTTCATGCAAACATCATGGAAATCCAATATAAAATCAAATTTGTCATTTTATTGCTCCATATTTGAATTAATACCATCAGAAAACTACAATCAAACTGAACTGAAATTGCTTGTATTTCATTTCCTGCCAATATTTAAAGTTAATTTTTCTCGTGTGGATGTGGTTTCCTCAGCAACACCTCCCTCTTTTCTCTTTCTGAAAGGTTGGAATAAACCCACCAAAGATAATTAAATGTAATTGTCTCAGAATGTTGTGAAGTGTTTGTATTGCTGATAACTCTTGAGGGTTGAAAATGGATTGCTCTGCGCATGAGGAAATATTTCTAAATGCTGTGGTGTTTGGAGAAAATTAATTCTTGGAAAAGCTTCTCTGCAATGAAGTGATGACTTCATTTTGACCAAAGAAACAGGAGTGTGATTGGATTATTCAAAAGGGTAGATTTACTATCTCATCAACTGCCAGTATTGACACTATACTTACATATTATCATTTAATAATGCACTCAATGCATTTTCAATCATGTTCACTTTTTTTCCAGGAAAAATGATCAAGCAATGAATGGACTGTCTAGACCTCTAGACAGAATATTGTTTATAATTACTGGTTTTGATGTAACTTTCTCAAGATGATGATTCACTTTCAGTTTTGTCATTTTTATGTAACATTGCTTGTTTGATCTATATATAGAAATATATAAATATACTTTGCAGTTTTGTGAGAATAAGGTGATTTTGATTTGGGTTTTTTTTAACTCACTACATGAGATATATTTACTTTAAGTGGATGTTTATGGATGTGAAATTGAGCCAAAACATGTAGAGAAACATCCAAGTGTAACAAAAAAGAGAAAAAAATCTGAAGAAATCTGTATGAAGGCAAAACGTTCTTTACTCAAAAGTTTCTGAAAAGGCCAGGGCCATGTGTCACAGTAAAACAGGCCTGACGACGGCTATGTTGTGATGCTGTAAAAGAATAATACAGTATTAAACTTTATCTGCTGAGTTTGGAATTATTAAATGTGATATTTAATGGTGGGACATTTAAACTGCTCATTATCTTGAATTCATAATTCATTTATCACTCCCTCCTTAACAACTCAAATGTTCACTGTTTAGGGAGCAGTTTCCTCTTTTGCATTAGAGATGAAAACTGACACGGTTGTAAGCCCGAACTTGCATGCAGAAGTTGCTCCAGTGAGTATGTTAATGAGTCGGTTAATTAGGAAGACTGTAGTGAGTTTAGTTTCTCATGGCCACAGGGCAAAAGAGAAGAAGACAAGTGTCGAGCTCAGGGAATGGAGAGAATCAATATCTTGCCTTTTCTGGTCTCTTTGGGCTTTTTTTAGTAACTTGATGCTCAGGTGTTAATCACAGAGTCAAATTGTTTCATTAATCAAGTGAGGAGTCCCAGAACATCAGAGACAGGTATCTCTGCCCTCCCCGCGCTCTCTGCTGTGTCCTCCTCCTGACAAGCAGATAACCATCAGTAGAAAGAGAGAGGAGAAAGAGGTGACCGTGCTACAGCGGAGCCAAGTCTCACTGGGAGGCTGTCAGACACCGTTCCAACACCCAAACGTCTCCTGTCCCCATCATCTCGTTTCCTAAGCTGGCAGTTTGGGGCTGATGAGTCCAGTTATCTTCTGACAATTTCTGTCAGTCTCGGTCATTTCAGATGGCAGGAAACAGAGGGAACGAGGAGATAAAATCTGCACGCTACTCTGCAGCTTATCTTTTGTTTATGTCGATTGGACGTATTGAGCAGAAATCTAACCAGCATATCTGTCTGCTGCATCTATCAGACCTATATGATCGCTAATCTATAACTCCGCACAAACTGAAAAACAAAAGGATAATCCTAAATACAAGGTTATGTTAAAAATGCCAGTACTAAGATAGCTTAAAGTATAAACAAGTCTTTTCATGTTATCTTCAAACATTTTTTGAAAATATTCATTTATTCACTTTATCAAGGTCCCTACTGAGGAAAAAGATGGAGGCCAACATGTTTTTACATTTCAAACACCACTTACAGGCAGCACTACTTCATAATTTTGAGGTTAGTATTATCAATTACTTTTACATAAACAAACAAAAATGCATCCTTAAATCCAAGATTGAGAACAGCATCATTGAAAAAAAATCCTTGACAATTTTTTTTCTCCCTCTTTCACTTTTTTGCTGTAACGTTTCCAAAATGAAAGAATGATAAAATAGCATTTTAGGGCCACTGTAAATTAAATAGATAAATAAATCTGCCAACAAAAAATTTTTTTTAAATTAATTTCAGAAATTTTCTAGATAAAACAAACACATTTCTACATTTAAAAAATTGACAATTTTCTGGAAAAATTTCTGAGGTTAATCTCAGAAATTATCTTGGAAAAACTTGGAAATTACAAGTTTTTTTTCCGAAAAATTTCTGAGTTTTTTTTTCAACCAAATTTGGTGGGGGACAGTGCAAAGCATTTGTGATTAAGGAACTCATTTGGCTAGCGCCGGACCAATGAGGGGCAGCAACTTTTTCAGAGTTGTAATAATATGCCTGTAATTTTTTTTTTTTATTGAACAAAAATTGAAAAAAAGAACAATAAAAAGATCATGTGTTGTGTTAATTTACAGTGATTTTCTCCAACATATTTGCTGCTTGGTTTTAAATATGGTTCTACTGCAAATGTTTTTAACCAGGACCACACAGAGACACAGGGCAAATAACTTTGCAGATGTTTTTATTTCTCAAATTCTGTTGGTCATACTGAAGAGGGGTGAGGTGTTGAACATGTGAGACCCTCAAGGAGTTTTGGTCTTTAGTATTCCCAACCGTCTCTTCTGAAAGAGTAGATTCATATCTGCAAATATATTGTTGTGTTCTTCAATTTCCTCTTTCATTTGTTTTCTTAGAGATTAACTGCTAGCCTTCTACTGTGCTGAGGATTTAATTTTCTTTTTTTACTTGTTTCTAAACTGACTGCAATATAACATACCTGAACACACCTGAACCAAATGACTGAATTACTTCCTCAGCTTGTCATGAAGTTCAGTGATGAGCTGCTCATTTAATTCAGTTGTGTTCACGCAAGGATGAGCCTAAAAATTACAGGAGTAGTTCTTAAGAACTGGAGTTGTAAACCCTTGATCTATATACAACAGGTAAGAGAGTGATTACTAAAAACAACTAAAACAGGAAAGAAAGACGGTGGAACCATCACTAATCACAAGGGACCAGCCTTGACAGAACAATCAACAGAAATAAACTAAAGACACAAGAGATGCTGGAGATAGTTTTGCACATTTAAAAGCAATGCCTTGGTGGTAACAGAGCCCCACTGGAGAGAAGCAAAGCTAATTTAAACAAAACAAAGAAAAAAGTGTAATATTGGAGGATGTTGGTGGATTCACAGAGCTCTCCCTGCCTTCACCCCCAGTAAAATAACATCGCTATAGACAACAGAAAGATATTGAATACATTGTGAAATGGGACACAGCATTACAAAACGGATGCTACCAGGTAATCTACAATCAAGAAGAATTATAGTGCTTTTATTGTACTGTAAAGTTTGCCACAACAAAGTTAGAGGAGAGTTGTACCAGAGTTTTACGTGAAAGAGAACTGATATCAACGCTTTAGCTGGTGTGTTCATCATTTCCGACTGTAGATACTAAATAACCCTTCAATATACGGTACCAGAGAAGCTGGTGTTGAAGCCTGAAGATGAATCATGGAAGAAGTAAAAAAAAATCCCTTCTATATTAGAAACAAAGACTTATGCTTGACTTTCTGGTGAGCTGTACTTCTCAGTCACCTTCGTTCTCAGCGGTCTCATATCCCGTCTCGTGGTGAACTGAAGCTGATGTGGCAGCACAGCATTAACAATGATCTGCTATCAGTCTTACATGATTATTCCCATTTGAAACACCATTAAAACTTGAGCTACATCATTCCTCTGTCTGAAATGAGCTCTCCTGTCTAATATAGGCTACTTTTTCATCTGCATGTATGCCTGATAGGAACTTGACATTTGTCAACTTTCAGATCCCACATTTCTGAAGAATATTGGGTATAGTGCAGTGAGTATTGGTTGCTTGTCGGGGCTTTTAGGTCATTGTACTAAAACAGGAGTGGTGTCCAGCTGAGTGAAGTAACCCCATTGTATCAGTTACTGCCTACAAATTCAACAACATTGGAGTCAAACGTGGGTGCTATGTTTGTGCTAGTTTGTGCAGCAACTTGTTTTGCATGTGACTATTATTTTAAAGATACCAATAAATGTTTCCAGAAATCATCAAAAGTAAATCAGTGCCCTCCCGCTCCCATATTTACAAAGGCAAGTGAAAAATGGTGACAATCTACTGTGCTATGTTTGTGCTGTTATCTTGGTGCAGCAAAACAATTCACTTGTTGCATTTATTTTCAAAATTAAAAAAGAAAACATTTCCAGAGGTCACCAACGTTCAACCTGCCTTGACAAGTAATTATTTATGTTTGTTTAACTTGACAACTTAATAACTTTATTGGATTATTTGTGATTAATTAAGCAGTATCTTTAAGTTGGATAACCTATTCTTCTTTTTTTCCAGTGCTATTTTACATGCAGAGGGGGCAAAAAGTTTGTGACAAGAAGTGAACAACAAAATGAGATGATTTTTCATCACGTGGCATCAAGCCGATTTCCGCACAGCGGTTCAACGACGCTGGGTCTGGAAAGGAGCTCACAAATCCACAGCAATTGCATCATGCCTTCATGACCATGTAAGTCAAGATCTCTGAGTTATGCTTTCCATGCCTTGTTGAATCATCAAAAGTAGTCAGGAGTACTTAATCTAGTGGCCAGTTAGCGTCTGCATACAGTGGGAAGCTTTGCCTGTGCATCATATTCAGTGAATGACTAAAATCCCCTCTACAAAATTATTTATTTGTGTTTAAATGTACTCATTTCCACATAAAATGGGCTTATTGTGTGTTTAGAATTCTTGTTTTAGTTTTAGTAATGACTGTGTTTGCAAGAAAAGCAGGTCTATATGAGAATCTTAGCAGCAGTAAAAAGAGTAATCCTTTTTTACACTTCAAAGCTTATTATCTCTCAGAGGCCTTAGAAGAAAAAGGTATGGGTCATGGTTTCAGTGTGAGAACAACAGACTGTAGCTCAGAATAGAATACATACCCTGCAATGAAAATTAGAAGTGCTAACATCCTGAGCTTTTCCATTTAACCAAGATTTTTGTTTCTGTCTCAGCAGAATGTGAATGCCACTTTAAGTCTTAAGGTTTGAGGGATTACATCCCCATAACCTTTAGAGTCTGATCCGCTCATGAATCAAAGTCCTCTCTGACCCGTCGCAATGCAGTTTAAATGCAAACATAAAAACTATTATGAGAAAGTATGTAAAATGAGCCTGAAAAGCTCATCTCAACATTTTATGCAGTGAAAACTGAAGCACTGATTCTGTATTTTAAAGCTTCTGGCATATTCTGCCCTTGATGATTTTGATCAACCAAAAGGAGCGTTAAAAAAATTCCTCCAGCAAAGGTACACAGTTATTAACGGCATCAACTGGACCCTGAGATAAGAGATGAGAAAGCCAGAGTACGAGTGGGAGACAAATAGAGGTGAGATGTGAGATTTCTCCTTGCTCCGATAATCTGGTGAACAGATGAGCCCGGATCGGACCCGTCGCCGCAGCTCACCAGCAAAACAAAGCTGACAAATGCAGCGAATTCGAGATGAGGAGGAGATTATGAGCATGGCGGAGGGAAAAGGCCTCGGTGTGGCGAAAGCTCTTAATGTTCTTGGAGGGAGACGGGAACTCCGTGGATGTGTGTCCATGCAAAAATAAGAAGGTCAGCTGAGTGTCGCGTTGGCCTGATCACCCTGCCACTCATCTCTAGAGGCATGCAAACATGTTTAAGTATTTATAAGTATGCACGTGTTTGTGCATGTTTATGTTTTTGCCAACACCATGTGGAACAACCCATTCACCTCTCTATGAAAGATGCTGGAGAGAAATAAAAAAAACATGAGGTGTGAGTTGCTTTTGAATTAAACAGGGAAGGAGAGCTCTAGTTATCAATGTCGTTTGCTTTCCAGTTTAATTTCTTCAAGAGGATGTGGCTCAGTTAAGGCTGCGCAGCTGTAGGCTTGACAGCTTGAATTCCTCAGAGGGTAATATTTGGGAAAGCAGGTTGAAGGAAATACGAAAAGACTTTGAAGAGGCTCTTTAGTTTGGAATAGAACAAACATAGGCCGGGTTTCATCTCCCAGTGACTTTGTGCTAAATACAAGTTTTGCTCTAATGACTTCTGAGCCTGCAATGGCGCCAAGATTGTCACATCGAGTTTCTGTGCTTCCTGCATAGAGGTCGACTCTGGGTGAAAATAAGGGGAAGAACAGGAGCGAGAGGACGAATGAGAGCAGCAGATAAAGGGTGTTAATGCTGGCAGAATACCCGTCACATGCAGGGTAAAGAAATCATCCTCCAAGGTTCTCATTCCTAATCCTATTTTTACACACAGCATAGTGTGTTTTTCAAAAGTGTTCCTAACCATTGTATTTCTCCATACTTTGTCACATTACAGCCACAAACTTTTGGTGATTCGTGTGGCAGATCAACACAGAGTAATGCATAATTGTAAAAAGAAAAGTCAAGGCAACATTTGAGGGGGGAACAAAAATGCAATAACAGCTGCGAGTGTTTCCTGCTCCGAGGTAAAGTTTTGCTGTTTTTGGTGCAAAATAACTCAGGAGTGGTCAGATTTAACAACAAGCACATGGTGGATTCATCTAGATGATGACGGTTAATATGTGAATATGGTTTAATTTAAACCATCCTGTCCATGTTTAGTTACTTTTCAGTACTTTTGGCACCTCAATCAGGTTTTTCTTCTATGCAGTTGATCCCAGGATTAAACACCACATCCCCCTATGAATAACTGAATCGGCAAATGCTTGAGACTTCCTGGAGAAAGGCTTTTACTGCGACACTCATATTTGGCATATAAGTTGACTCTGAAAGGCATCCAAAGTCAGCAGGTTTTATTTACGTAACCAGAAAAAATGGAAACCATTTGGCATTTTTTGAACCAATACAATGTGTAAACTTTCCCCTTTACAACTTCACAAAATATACCTAAAAGAGGAAAGTCTATAAAAAAGCTTTTTTGGTGCCCATTTTGCTATTTGCCTTATTTAGTTAACAAAAGAGCTGCCTTTCACTCTGACTTTATGTAATTACTGGAATTAAATTTTAAAGTCTCACAAATGTAATGCTAATTTAGGACAAAGAAAGTCCAAAATCAACCAGGATGAAATCACAGAAGGTGCTGGATATCTCCAAAAGCTGTGAGACTCTTTGGTGATTATATCAGTTAGGATGAATTAATCAACTTGTTTGCCTGCAGCTTTTTAGTCATGGTCTTCGTGTCCCTTTTCTCTCGGAGATGGATTAATAACAAGAAATGCTCCAATGTCCCTGCGCTCTTCTGTCTTTTCTGCAGAACTGGCAGAATGTAAAATCCCCCTTTCATTAGGAGAACAAATGGTACCTTTGACAGCCAGTGTCAAAAACATGCAAAGGGTATATTAATAAGCAATTGGAGAAGCACACTGGAGGGATAACCTCAGCAAGGCCTCAACCTTAATGGTCATCTTTGTCATGAATTTTTCAACTCCTCATTAAGGGTTTTAGCCATTAAATGTGCATTTGTTTGAGCTTTACTAAGTTAAAAGGCTGACAAATATGCAAATGGTAATGAAACTGCTGAACATCCACAGAGCACATTTGCAAAAAGAGCTAGTGGCCAGCAGGCAATTTCATAAATGCAGCCTCTGGCAAAACTGGGAGATATTTGTTGTTGCCTGAAGCCATAGTAAGTGGAAATTAGTACTGTTGTAAAATCCCTGTAGATGTTGATTGAAATTCTGATTTTTACTTTTCTTTCCCTGTAAAGATAAGGAATAAACAGGTGTAAGCACAGCAAGCAAAACGCTCAAGCCTCCCTCTCTTATGAAACAAGAAAAAAAAAATCTCTGTGGTTTGAATTAGGTGACCTTAATTTCTCCTTTTCTTTCTCCACTTTAAAGATTATCTCCTGAAGGTTTTCCGATGTAAATGGGGTGCAAATTTGGTTAATGGTGCTTTGCTGTAGAAGAAAGGTAAATATTTGCATTATGCTTTCAAGATGCAGTGATCGCCACATTACATGATTTTATTAGCTTACCTCTTCATGCACAACAACATTGTATCAGTGGGGATAGTTATGTTTGCACTTTGCATTGCAAATTGTTCTGCATTTAGCCATGTTTCTGTGCTTGTCAAATTACTAGCTGTAATCTAGTGCTTGTGAAAAAATTTTAAAAAGAAAAACACTGATGTTTAGATGCATCAAGATGCAATAGCTTGGTTTGTTGAAACATCAACCAGAGAAACATCAACCAACATAGGACCAATTTCAAAGTTGGTCCTATGTTGCTTGTTTTCTTGTCATGTAGATGGTGTATTAAAATGTTATTTTTTTTGGTCTGATGAAATTAAGAAAGTTTTAACTAAAAAGTTAATTGCACTAATCCTAAAGCACTAATTAAACTTTAGTACCACAAAGAAAATATGACAGGCAATTGGTTTTATTGATCATTTTGGAAAAAGTTTGGACTTGTATTTTCTAATTTAATGTATCTTCAAGGATGAAATGAAATGAAATGAAATTTATTCGAACATGATACAAATATAAAAATAAAATAGTGCACAGTAACAAGAAGTGCATAAGAAAGAAGAGAAAATACAGATTTTTTGTTTCAGTTGACATATCATGCTCAAAATGGGGTAGGAAGAAGTGAGAACTTATAAACTCCTACCCCTAAACACTTGAGACTGTAGAATCCTACTGTCATTAAAAAAATCAAAATCAAAGTGTCAGTCAGAAGTAACAGTTACTAATATTTACCTATTCATTTTCCCATTTTATGCTGGTTTGTCTTTCTTAACCCTTACACCAAGTTATCTGCAATACACACCTTATTGCTTTCTATTACACGTATGTGTATCTATTGAAAATTACCGCTTTGTACTTTCTTTTGAATTGCGTTAAACTGTTGCTTTGTTTTAAATCTTCATGTAACTTATTCCATAACTTTACACCTGTAATTGAAATACAGAAGCTTTTCCTTGTTGTTCTGAATTTGCGGATCTTGAAGTTTGAGTGACCCCTCAAGTTATACCCCCCTTCTCTTTCAGAAAACGTGCTCTGTATGTGCTCAGGTAACAGCTGTTTAGATATTTTGAACATAAATTGAGCCATTTTAAATTCTACAAGCTCGTCGAATTTGAGAATTCTGGATTTTATGAAGAGCGGATTTGTATGGTCATAATAACCGACATTATGGATGATTCTAATGGCTCTTTTCTGTAGGACGGTTACCGGATGTAAAGAGCTCTTGTAATTAACTCCCCACACTTCACAGCAATATGATAGGTATGGTAAAATCAGGGAGTTATATAGAATATGAAGTGATTTAGCATTCAATACATGTCTAGCTCTAGCCAATATGGATATACTTCTACTGAGTTTACTCTGTAAATGTTTAATATGAGGTTTCCAACTGATTTTGTCATCTATTATTAAACCGAGGAACTTATTAGCAAAAACCCTTTGTAGAGTTACGTCCTCTATTTGAACTTGGATTTCAGTATTTTTATAACAGTTCCCAAAGACCATGATTTTCGTCTTGTCCAAATTTAGGGATAATTTGTTATGGTCAAACCATATCTTTAACTTACTAATCTCTGAAGTGACTGTTGAGAGAAGATGTTCTAAATTGTCGCCAGAGGCTAGAATATTTGTGTCATCAGCGAATAAGATAAATTTTAATACATTGGACACTTTACTGATATCATTTATATAAAGATTAAATAAAACTGGTCCCAATACTGATTTCATTAGAGATTGCAACCAATCATATCTAAATTTTGTGTTTACCTAAGTTTCAACCTAATTACTTATACAGAAACAATTGCTAAAAAGAACTGATCAAAGTCTCATATTTCATTACAAATTCATGGTGTCCTGCCATAAATTTGACTTCTATGATTAAATACTTGGATCCATGTGTTTGTTGAAACTCCACATTCTACAGCAATGTTACCTTTTTTATCTTGAGGTGACATTTTATGGGGGTGCTTTTACTCAGCTAACAGAATAAAGATTAGCCTGCCAAATTCATGTTTTATGCAAGTTTGATTTCCAGTTTTTCTTTTGGCAGGTCAGAAACATCTAAAGCATCATTTCTTTGGTTCCTGTTTCTGTACTCCAGAGGCTGTAAAATATAAAATAAATGCTACAGTGTTAGTATAAGTACAGTTCCATCTCTAAACTTTTAACCTTTTGGGAATTTCCTCTTATTTTTCTCACTGAGCTTTTTGCAAACTCCTGATTGGTGGTGTGCCAACATTTGCATGCAAGTGTAACTTAATTTCTCACTTCGCTTCCCAAAAAAATTCAAACCCCATCTCAGGATGTTAGTGCAGCAAAGAAGGGGGAATTGCTTGTGTAAAGAACATTTTTAACAGTATCTGAACCAGAGGGCACCGCCTGAAGAGGAGCAGCAGGGAGGGCTGGCTGGTATTTGGCACATTTGTGGCAGCTGAAGTGGGAGCTTTGCCTTATCTCACAGTGTGAGTATGAAGCCGTTTTCTGGAACTGGTGTCATTTGAATTGAAGCCAAAACCTCCTGTCTGCTACCAAGGTGCAACAAGGCTGCAGCTGCACAGCTCTGTGAAGAGAACATTTAAATGCCTGCCGCTAAAATGGGCCCTCTGGTATGATGTCTGTTTGTTTAAATCATTGGTGTTGGTGTCCTTGTCAATAGATCTTTCAGTGCATAGAGTAAGCAAGCTTGTTGCATAAAACCCTACAACTCTGTGATGTGACTTCCCCTTGCCTGTAGCCAAATGTCATTGTGAAAGACATGATGGTAAATTCACTCTATGTTCCTATCAAATTGTTTGACTAGAGGCCTGGGTTAACTCAAAAAGAGCACAATAGGTTATCATAATGTTTAGAAAGTACAGTGCCTTCCAGACATATCAATCATCTTACAACTTTCAGATGTAGGTAAGTCCACCAAGGCTTGATCCTAATAGATGCTAAAATCAACCTTAGAAGCTTTAAGTTGATTGCAGCCAGAATGGAGTAAAAAAATTTGAAAAAGACTTACCGTTCCAGGAAATCTGCTTATTCGCAGTCATCAATATGTTATGTTGTTGACGGTACTTAATGAGCTTGAGCATTCGTAGCATGCTATGTCATAGTGAACCAGGTGTGTCATAGCAGAGAGAAATGGGGAAGTAGAGTTTACACAAGGATGATTGACATCACCAAGATCCTTTTCCTGGCTCTGCTCGTTTCTGAAGGAAAAAGCAGAGGAACTAAATTTTTTCTCACAGATTCTGTCTCTTATTATACTGTCACAACATTAACTGATAGTTTTGACAAATATTCAACTTTTTCTTTTCATAAAAGTTACATACTTAAAACTCACCTTCAAGAAAGATTACTGCTCTTTGAGAGTCTCTCATGACTATCATAACACCAGGCAGGAGAGACAATATTTCACAGCTCAAAAAGTTTGTCAGGGTAACACCGTCGGTTTTTGGCAAGCACTGCTAATCTGCCTTATTTGCTTTTGCCACTCCTTCTTAAAGTTGTGTCTGGAAATATAACCAACACAACAGAGCTACTGCAATATGCTGCCGCCATCCATGGCACAATGAAACCAGCTAAATCTATAGCAGTGTTATAATGGAATGGCCTACCTCTCGGAATATCCTTGTTAAAATGGTCAATTCAAAGTCCAGTGCTGTGGCAATACTTGCAGATGATCTCTGTTCAATCTGATTGAGCCTGAGCTTCTTTGTACAGAGGAATGATTCTTCGTCACAATTATTCATCACCTTTTTTGATCTGTCTTATAATATCTGAATAAAATACATCAAAGTTTTACATTTGTAATGTGAAAAAATGCAAAAATCCACAAGTGTGGAACTTTTCCAAGTCCCTGTAGTAGATAACAGGTTGATAGCCGCGACAGAGGGATTATGTTGTTGAAGCTGTCATTTTCAAAAAACAGAAGGTGCCAAAATGACCCAATCTTTAGAAAAACTGTTTGTTAAAGCTTACAGCAAGTCTCGCTTACAGCAGGATAGGATGCACTGAAAACCCTTTAACTGGAGGATCATTTTCTGTTAAAGACTCTGCTCCCACTAAGATTTTTTATGTTTTTTTTACTTTTAGAGATGTCATTTAAATTGGCTGGGAAAAGTACACCCTGTTCTTGCCAGTACTACATGGGATTTTTTCCATGTTATGGCTGAAGTCTGCGAATAATGAGATGTTCTAACACATATCTTGTTGTCCACTTGAAATATATACCAAAACATTAACAGGGTCCATCATTTACAGCTCCAGAAGTGCCTCACTGCAGCTCACAGCTAGTGGTGACATTGAATAATTAATGACAAACAAATTACTATTGCTGTAGCCTGGCCTTGTTACATCTTTGTTAGACTCTCCTCATTAATGTAGTGGGCAAATTTGTAAGAAGGTTGGTTAAGCTTTCCTCAATCCCCTCCAGAGCAACATGCCTCCTTTATTCAAACGAAAATGTGCAGAATGGGAACACTAACTTAGAGTTTGGTAATCTTTAACTGTAACTGTTCTAGGTCAAAGGGAGGATGAACAAGTCCCACTTCTATTTCCTAAATGTACAAGTAGTATAAGTGAAATATTGAAGAAAATCATGTTCTGATTCTATTTGTAGAAATCTGAACTTCCACAGGTTTCTTAAAGCAATATTAAAACAGCTGTAGAGTTGGTGTTCTTTCACCAATCTCATTTGGAAATACCAGCAGATCTAGATACACTACCGATTTCTGAAGCGTTAAGTAAAACAGAGAGTCTCAGAACAACAAACACATTAAGTCAAAAACCATCTACTATACAGTTCAGGCAATGTGGAGGACCTGATAAGAATCCCCAATAGGACATGCATCTGAAACACCTCGGTGTTGTTTTCCCTGGGTGTACAAAGCCGCTGCTCTAAATCCATGACTGCGGGAGCCACATTTGCTAACACAACCTGCCACCACAGATTTTATGCTTGGCATACAAATACTTTATACACAAGAGAAATATAAAAACAAAGCATCTGTAAACTGGACTGGCTACTGTACTATAAACAAAAGAGGTCTCTGAATACAGAGACTCGCAATGCAGATTGCAAAATATAAGGTCCATGCAGCTTAAATTAGAATGCTAAACTATCATATAACAATGAAAGTCTACTGTGGAGATATCAAAAATACTTTGTTGTATTACTTTTCTGACATAAAATATCAATCCCAGGCACTGATGCACTGAAAAATGTTTTATTTTTGGTGGAAAAAATCCAAAGAACTGACTTTCTTTAAAAATATTCAACCAAAAATCCTTAAGTCTCTGCAGAAAAACAATGTCTGATTTCTCCTATCCATAGCCCAGCAACTACATAATTCATAAAATCATGTATTTTCCACAGGATGAGCTCAGTTGTTGAAACTACCTTGGGCAGTATAAGCTATTGGACATTAAAGATACTTTCTGTTAGGAAGATTATGGCTGGAGGTGAGTTGAGAAACTACATGTGAACTTTAACATATCTTTGTTTTAAAAGGGGTGTTATATTTTCTGCAGCCAAAAAGCTTTGAGCTATTTTGCTTTTATCAGTTCAAGATACTTATCCAGAATCTAAAACAATTCTGATTAACCTTCTACCCACTTAATGCTGGCTTTTTGAACAGATGATTGCTAAAAAAATTACTTATTAAAGAAAATAAATTTTCCAAGTGGTTAAAAATACCAGATAGTAAGCCTCAGATAAACTCATACAAAAGCACACAAAAATATATTCAAAATAACTGTGAAGGATCTCAGGTAAAAATTTATGAATGACATTGCATTTTATTCTACGATACAACTTTCCCTGCTTGTTCTGCCAGAATGAACCAACCCAACAATGAGGAGCTGAACAATGCATATCAAGAGGGACAGAAACGTTTTAGCTCCTAAATGCCTCTTTATTTGTCAAATTGGCAGGTAAGAAGCTGCAGGTCCATATAGGCTGGAAAGCAGGCCAGTAGTGCTGGGAACATGCATTGTGAGGATTTGATAGTGCTGCTTTCATACATATTCACAAAATTTGAAGAATCCTGCTGACAATGAAGAAGTGCAGGCTTTTGAGTCCCTACTAATAATCTAAATGAATTCTGTATGCTTTTTACTTTCACTTTCTAGTCTTTGTCTTCCAACACTGAAAATGTCTTTAAGCTGGAAGAAAATAATAAAATACAGGAGAAAAAGCTTTCTGTCATGTAAATATCTTCAGATTTTTCCAAAAGGGTTTATGTGGCTGCATTTTGTGAGCATATAGCAAGTGCTCTACTTTCTTTGGAGTGGTTTAAAATATAAAATATCGCCCGTCTACCTGAAAGAGGCTGGTTGCTCTGCATGGCTGCACCTCGAATGTCTGTAAGTGAAAGGAGGTGTACTATCAGGGGAGGGCAACTCTAACTCTGCTTATCAACACGAAAGGCAAGAAGAGTTGAAGAGGCGGTCGTAATGTTGTTTGAACCTTTAGTACTGTCAAATTAAATTGTAGAGAAGTGGAGATGTAGACTCTTCAGAGGACTGATGCTGTGCAGTTATGCCAAATGGTGCCAGACAAAGTCTGTGCATACATTAGCCAACATGCACAAAGACCCAAAGCTTGGCTATGGTACAGTACCTTGTAAAAGCTTTTAAAAAAACGGTAAAACACTATTCATGTTGTCATGTCACAACAAACTTGAAAGTATTTTACTGAGATTTTAGGTGACCAACAGAAACTATGAATCTTTTTCATTCTACCTTAGCAAAGTAAACTTGCCAATGTCTTTAAATCTATATTTAAATGCTAAAAAACTTGAAATATTTTAACTGGTCTATGCTAAAACTGTTAAATCTATTTTAATAGCATTCTCAATAAACAAATGTTAAAATTCTAGATCTATGACCTGTGTTCACAGACAAACATTTTTGGAGGGAGCTGAAGGTCTGGGAGCCATAAGTAGCTGCTTAGTTTGCTTTTATCTTTGGCTGGCTCTACCAGCAGCCATACTGAAACCAAAACAGAGATTTTGATTGACATGTAAAAGACTAAGCATGGTAAAAATCTAAAACTCGACATCACTTTGAACACAGCGTCTTGTCAAGTCAAGTTTATTTGAATAACATATATCAACAACAGGCAGTTCAGAGTGCTTTCCATCATAAAAACTTCATCATTAAAGATAAACATTGTCAAATCCCAGCATCAAAATCATCAATAAAATACACAGTAAGTATAATGGTGGCAGCATCATGCTGTGTGCAGTAACAGGAAAACTGGTTAAAGATGGATGAAGCTTAGTTCAAGGCAAACCAGTTAAACTGTGAAAGACTTGATTGTGGGGCAGATGTTAAAACCTATTCATGTGTTGAAATGGTACAATCAAAGTGCAGACTTCAATCCAACCTAGGATCAATTGGAAGACTTGAAAATCAATTACTTAAAAACCTACATTCTGAGCTCGACCTAATTTGCAAAGATGCACAAAATTGTTTCCTCTCTAAAGGTGCGACGTTTCCACCCAGAAATAATCCAGCACATACAAGCTCAGCCATTGGATCATTTTACTTTATTAACACCTAGTCTGATCCATGCTACTGATTTTTTTTATTTTTTTTAATCCCAGGTAACCCAGAATTTCAAAAAGCTGATTTTTTTCTCTTTATGTGTTAAACAACAATGTATAAAAATACTGGAGGCAAATACATAAAACCTAAAGCATTGCTACTGTAACTACAAGTGCATTTAAACAGCATGAGGCTGTTGTGTGTAATTACTGAGCGTGATTTCTCCTCCTCCAGCCAAAAGGCTCAGCTGGGTTTTGTGCTGGAAAATGAACGGCTGGACTCTGCCAAAAAGCCCTCAAAGTCATTTCTCCAGACGGCAGTGTTGAGGATTCTTGTTAATTCACTGTCCCCATCATCTCTAAATAAGTGGCACAGTTTGTGGAGAGAGCAGTTTAGAAAAAGCGTCCTGAAGCCCGACACTTACAGGGTCTATCGTTCTTAATTTCAACTCCACCGCACAAAGCAAATTGGAAGCCAGTAGGAAAAGGTAAAGTGAGTCGGTGATGTTAAAAGGACTTTTTTTTAGCCATTTTTTATTTAAATACAAAACAAATACACCCTAAAGAAGAGGGTAAGTAAATAAACTGCAATGTGAGTATGCAATTTGAGATAAACCTTTCCTTATTTCTTAAAATTTCCACCATCTGCTCTGCCTGTAGCTTTGAATAATTTTAATTTATTTACAAACAAAACTTTAAGTGGACCAGTTTTAACTTGAAGATGCTGGGAGCTATTTCATTCCCCAGTCAAAGTCTATGCTGAGCAATAATGCAGCAGAGCCACGAGGGCCAATCAGTTGTTTGTTTCACGTCACTGCTTTGCCTGATATTTGTTTTATAAATCGCCAAGGGGTAAGGCGATTATACAACCTAATTCTCCATGTGGCATTAATTGCCAAGCCGTTAATTAAAACCACTGTGATTGGAGTATACTCCGTCCCCCAGGATGTAATAAAGCTGGTATCCCAAACACTTGATGGCGACACCGATATTATAATAATGAAAGCACTCATCTGCTGGGAGTAATCAGGTCTTTAAGTTTTACTTCCTGGCTTCTTTTTGTTGCTCAGAGTTGTTTCTGGAAGGAGCTTCCATTTCCTGTTACTTTCAACACATTAAACAGTTAAACTCCTTAGAGCAGGAGGGATAGACCATGTTAGACAGTGAAAATCTGGTTATTAGCTTTCTGCTGCAGCAGGAAGTGGAGTTAAATAGTCGGGATTAGCAGACTGATGTAAAATATTAGCACACCACATTGAAATAGAATTGCAAACTTAAACATTGGCTACATCCTGTGTGCGTGGATTAAGACTGGGTTTTAATTGAATCTCCTAATCTTACTAAATACTTTTTAAAAGCTTTGTTTAAACATCAGAAATTAAAATAAGTTTTCATTGAATTTGGTTACCAAATAACCTAAATCAGATTTTCCACAAAAGGCCATTGCTAAAAATTGCGCTATCATTTTTCTTAGCTTTCCTTATATTATGATCTTGTGGCTGTACTGTCGCCTCCAATTGCCTCCAACTTTAATGTTGATATTAATATTGACAGAAGTAACAGCATCCACTGTTACTGCTGCTGTTTAACATCAATGTTCTTCTTCTGCTCTTGCTTTGGGATCATAAACCATTCACACTGAAATAATATAATTCTATTTGTATTGAAATATTCATTCATAAAATTTATCAAATCTCTCATGTAGCAATTAGCATTAGCTGATTCAAACATCAAATTATAGCTGGTAAAACTATACTACGTAAAGTTTTAAAAATAGTCAATTAGATTTGCTGGTAAAAATTATTTCAAAGCTAAGTGGGCAAAACATTTCAAAGTTAGCACGAATGCACTAAATGAAAAGTTAGATCCAGCTAGCGCTAAATACTGAAGACTTCCCACTGTGTAAAGACATTTGTACAGTGGAGATCCCCTCTGGTGTCTTTCAGACTCATTGTGTGCTCATACTCATATCAGCAATGACTTCATGGTCACTCATGCTTTAATCACACTCTAACCACTCATGTGCCTCTCTGTCCTTCTCCACTACCTCAGGGGTTTTACACTCTGCTGGGGAGGGATTTTCCCTTCAAATCTAAATCTATTGGTCCATTCTTCCACTGTTTTACTGTTTTCTGCTTCATCGGCCCATCTACTGCAGACGTTCGGCTGTAAGCATCTATTTATTGCCAAACACATTAGGTGAGGTTTGAAATTACACTTCTCCATATTGTTCAATGTTTCCATTTAAATGTAGGCTGCAGCACCGCACACATGAAGTTGTGAATTCGTCTTTTTGCTCATTGTGACAGACGGTGTTTGTTTCTTGGTTCCCATTTAGTTTTCTGACTACAATATCAATAGTCATACACTTGGGGTGAAATAGCCCGTGAATGCTGTCGATACACATCCGTAGCTTTACATCAAGCCTCGAAATTGATTACATGCATAACTGTTTAAAATATTTATGTAAACAATAAATTACAATAGTTGCAGTCAGGGGTATGCAATGTTCTCTCTGTTACATAACTGAACTCATTCATTGTATTTATGTCTTTCTTATGACAACATCTGCAAATAAGTTTGCACATTGCAAAGTGAATTACCAGAGATGAGATTGAACAAAAATTGATATTTCTTGGTTTATTAATGTTGGTCATGTTTGTTTGTATTTGTTTCTATTTTTCATACAAAAAAAACTCTATGCACTCTTGAAATTATGCAATTTCTGTTTATGTTCAAAGACGCTCAACAC
This sequence comes from Poeciliopsis prolifica, assembly GCF_027474105.1. Lineage (NCBI taxonomy): Eukaryota > Metazoa > Chordata > Actinopteri > Cyprinodontiformes > Poeciliidae > Poeciliopsis > Poeciliopsis prolifica. The sequence goes on from NW_026562381.1 coordinate 775,992, forward strand.
AGATAAACATAGATTGTGGGTGATAATCACAGTTCATATGCTGCTCTCTGTTTCCCCCTCCTCCTCTCATCATAAAACTTCACTTCATTCTTTAGATGACAGTCTAGTTTATTCCAGAGTGTCATGTTAATGAAGACAGTTTTTCTGTCATAGCCAGGGCAGAATAGCTGCCACATGAAGAAAGACAATAAAAATATATAGCTGTTTGTGAAGAACCACAATGAGGTTAAATATGCATAAAGAGAAAAATCACTTGCAGCTGCAGTGTCTGTATTTACTTCCTGATTTTGTCTCCTCTGCAATGTCAAGAAGAGTATTTTTAAAAAAAAGAAAGAAAAAAGACATTGGCTATTTGCATGCTTTTTTCTTTAAACACATGTAAAACCTTCTAGTCATTATTAGTTTGATTTACTGATTGATTGCATGGCTTTTTTTTGCTTTGTCTTTTTAGTCAAAAAAAGAAATTAGTCAGAAAATCGTCAGTCAAAACCAAGTTTGATTGTTGTGAGTGAAACCTGCACTAGTTTTCTCAGTTGTCCAGCCTCCACTGAACAAGAAATCAGACATAATTTCCTCTTTATGTTGTTTTATGTAATTCGAAAGATAATATTAAAAACTAGCTTTCATGAGAATGCTGAAACATTTCCCCAAAGTGATCTCAGTGTAATCTCCTTTCTTTGCTGGAACAGGTTTAGGATTTTGGCAATTTTGTACATTTCTTTTGGAGCCTTTTTTACAAAATGGAGAGGGTTTGTTGTTTTTCAGGAAACATGCCAAATCGCTTTGTGACCCTGTTCTCTGGAACCACAACAAATAGTCCTGAAATGTTAAAATCTAAAGTTAATTGAATCCCCACGAGGGGCAGTTCTTGCCCGGAAGGGATTTGAGAAAAACAATACCATTTACTTATTTTTCTTAACTCTATTGAAGTTGTTGGTGTTTTTGCTTGTTTCATCTCTTTTTTACTTTTTTAAACTTCTGTAAAAGCATCAGTTTGATTGTAAGAAAGTGTGATATTTAATCCTCATTGAACTGAAATGAGTCAGACAGACTCCTGGTCAAAACTAATTTTGACTCTAATTCCCCAAACTTGTTTTCTCATTGGTCCAAGCAAATTTCCCATTAATACAACACACTTGCAGTTATTCTGTTTTGTGGGCATTTCGCCTGTTGTCCTCCAGGGGCATTTCATTGTCTCATCTATTTTTCTGAAATCATTATCGGTTTTTATTGCTAGTTTTATCTATTTATTTTCTCGTTGTCTTTATAATTCTCTTTTGTCCCTTTTAGACTGAAAGTAGTGTCCAAAACAAAACATATTGCCTGCTCTATTTTGTGACTGACATGCCATTAATCAATGGGAATTGTTATTTTCCTGTGGATCGCAGTTATTTGTTGTGCTTGCATTTAAATACTGCTCCAGGATGCTGATGAGTAAGCCAAACAAGGCAATAAAGATAAAAATACATATGCAGTACATGAGATAAGGACTCAACAAGATAGCAAAAAGCGTATCTCAGCTTCTTCAAATGTGATTCTTTAATTATCAAGTTTTATTTATTGACCCAGTGGGGATTTGTTGCCCTTTGATTGTTCTGTACAAGCCATATTTTGTGAGGACAACAGCAATACTTTCAAGGTAAAAGTGTATATCCCTGAGTTCAAAATAAGCCAAGTCAACAATCCCCTTGGAATGCATTAGACACCCGTCAACGTTACACCGCTTTAAAACTATCAGCTCAGCTTTTTTCTCTACCCATCCCTTGTGGCAAACACAAACTCATTAAATACCTCCAAAAACAGGGAGGCAACCATAGAATAGGTCAGGTCAAAATTTTAGAAGCCTCCAGGTATTCACAAAACACCAGATAGAGGTCTTAAATGCTTCCGCTGCAAGGGTGAAATGCTAATTCGGAAAGTAGGTTTAGTATTTTAGTACTACCTAATGGTAGTTGAAAAATGCAGAAAATCTTTCAAAAGAAGCAAAAAACAGTATTCAAGATCAGCTTAGCTTCTTTTTAGTCCAATAAAAATGCTTGTACCTGTTAAACACTGAGACATAAATACGGAAACTTTTCAGATCACTAAAGGAAGAATCAATTTTTTCCATTTCACTTTTTTATTTTCCATTTTTTATCATTTGCCACTTTTTTCTAACTTTTCTGTGTCCACTTTAAGATGTATTGACCATTAAAAGCAGCATGTTTAGTCAGAAAGACTGCATGCATATTTTCATGAAGATGCAGACATACAGTTGGCATCTGTCTTTATTATGCAACAGTTCCTTGGAACAGAGGGCAGGGAGATGGAGATAAGTCACCTGCACTTCACAAACCCCATTTGAGTGCAGTGCACCTCGTCTTCATTTATCCTGTTGTCTGTTACCCAAGCACTGAGTGGAAATTTTCCAGCAGCAAGATGCAGGAGTACAGTATGTAGCTACTTTTCAGGATTAAACATAGCTTTCTCAGGGGCTTGTTGACTCTCATGTCTCTGAGCTTCCTTTTTTGCCAAAACGAGATCTCAGGCTGTTCTTGGCAAGTGCAAATGCTGACACCTTGTGATATGAGACTCTCTAAATATAACTTTCACCTTGCGGTTCATATTTTGGGAATGTTTCAGTGAAAGCTACCATGGGAATGTAAAGTTTTTCAAACTGATTTTGTTTTATATTTGTTGTTCTAGAAGATCCACTGTTACTCTGCTTGGGTAATCTTGTGTCCAGTTCCTGTCTTCAGAGGTCAGAAGTTGGAAATAGAACAAGTCACAAATTCATCACAGGTCAACTCAAAATGACGAATTACATACAGCAATGTATGCACACTCATTTTTGGATGAGTGTGCATACATTGACATAAAATGTCAATTCACTCTACACTTTTGCAGTTTGGGAGCAAAAATATTAATAAATGCACAGGCAGAGTATGCAAACTATATTCAGAACAGTTGTGGCTATTTGAACCCAGAACCTTCTTTGTGCAGGGAGGGTATAACTACAACCTGGTACAAAACAACACACACACACATCTGTTTAATTCAGTTATTCAAGCAACTGAGTGCATGATTTGCACTTTTCTTGAGGGATTTTCCAAATCTCTTCAAGTTAGAAAATAGATGCAACAAAGTGAAAAGTTTACCTCCCCATAAAGTGTCTTGGTATTGAACTGAAAGGAAAAATTACAGTAACCTCAGTGGTCTCTGTCCCTGGTTTTCTCCATGAGTAGCAACTAAAGGACAGAACAATGTTTTGAGGAAATAGCAACAAACATCAGATCTGATTTATTTATTTTTTTCACAAGGGGAGATGACAAGAGCCTTTGCTTTTTTACTGTTAACAAGGAGAAAATTAAAATAGGAATCCACTTCCTGTAACTAGCAAAAACACATCTGTTTGAAACAGGACTTCAGAAAAGGATTAATTGAACCCTTTAAGACAATGTCTCAAATGCAAAACAATGACTCACAGGATTGTTTTGCATGTATGTATTACTTAGAGGAAGACAAAAATAACATCTGAAGCCAAATCTTTATTTGTTAATCCTGTATAAATTTACATTTACACACCTGGCTGATAAAGTGTTGGGGTTATTCTGATCTGATGCTACAAAAAGTTGTGGGAATTTTGCTTTATGCATACAGATTTTTAACACAGGACAACTGTGCAGCCAGATAATTAACACAGCTGTAATATTCTTTAAAAAAACATCCACCTTTGCTACCTCAGTAAATGAAAAAGAGGACACAATGGGAGGGGTGCAAAAGAATACATGTGTAGTGCTGTATTGTATGCATTCCTTAATCAAATTAGCTCAACTTTCTGGTTCCCAAATTTTGTTAGTAACTTGGCACAGTAACTATCTTATTATATATCAAGTCTTTTCAAATCTTTACGTCATATGAAACCTCATTTCTTAGCCAGCAAAAAATACATTTTGATGAATACACTAAAACAAATGTGGACACTGGCACATTAAAAAAATGTTAATCAAATTAAATTGTTTTGTCGGAGTCAAACAAGTTTGGTAAATGTAGTTCAGATCATTTCCAAGACAACTTCATATTTATATCATTTTGCTTTTGAGAAAACAAAGCTCCTATTGTAAAGGTGAAGGATTTCTACTGATGTCACTTTTTAATGACTGTGAATGGTCTGATGTTGTTTGTATTAATTGCAACTTAATAAGAGGAGACAAACTGAGTGTGAAAACATGTTTTAACACTTGTACAGCTTAACACTGTGAAGTTAACACTTTGATGTCAACACGTTTAAAGTCAACATGGATATGAATGGCTAGTTAGGGATTTTTTCATGTGTTTCTTCACAACATAGCTGCATCACTGGAGCACAGAATGTGATGCTCATGTCTTTTACCTGCAGAGAATGATCGTCTGCAATAAAATTCCAATTCCCACTGGGAACAAGGAGTACTTCTTCATATTGGTAAGTTTGAAACGGCATCTATTTGGCAGAAGATGTTAAACAAGTATATGACTTTAAAATTATACAAATGTTTTTGTTGGATTGTCTACTGTTGGTTGCCGATATGAACCAGATAATTACATGTGGAAATTAATTTGCAGAGTAATCTGACCACTATTTTATCTGAAGCGCTCTGAGCAGAAATTATAGCTTTATCTTCACCTAATGCAGCATGACTCCCATCTGACTTCCTGTTGTAATAATGTATCTACTTTCTTGTTCTTGTTCCAGGACTGAATTTCTAGGTCAGTGATACAATGTTTTTTATTTTGCTGTTGTTGTTGTTTTACTCTGATGTTCCCTCCCCAAAGTATCCATTATACAACAGTGAAAATGGGACAATGGTAATTAAAAGTAAAGGCAGCCTTGTGAAAATTCTTTCACCTTGTGGAGAAGCCAACCATGTGAAGCTCTTCGTGTGAGAACTGCAGAGAGAAAAATAGTTCTCTGATTTACAGGATGTTAACTGATTCTCAAAACCACAACTCATCCTCTCCTTCCAAAAATTTGAAATTAAGAAAAATCTACTAAATTAAATTAAGTGAAAATAGTGCAATGACTATTCTACACAGTTATACACAGTTCATGCAGAACTGTGTAGAACAGCTCTACTTACTCTGGGATTAAATTACAATCTAAATCCATGCCACCATTTACAGGGAAAATGCATGTATAATTTGATTTCCATTTATCAGTTATGTGCGACCTTGTGTTGGTCTGTCATATAAAATATTTTTAAAATACATTAAAGGTTGGCAAAATGTGAAAAGGTCCAATGGTAAAGATGTCCTTATTGCGCATTTTGATACAAATGTTGAAATTAAACATTAAAGCATCAGTATGTAACTTTTATTTGAAAAAGCGTTTTTTACATTTTTGTTAAAATTATTATTTTGTTATGACAGTATAGTTTGAGGTAGATAATATCTGTCTTCTCCCAGTGCTCCCAGTATTATTTACAGAAATCCACAGAAACAACCAATCACAGTGAGGAGGAGGGTCTTAGTGTTGTCAATGAGGCTCATGTTCATGCTGCTTAAACTTTCCCCGTTGCGCTTTGCTTCCTGACAGCAGAGCCTGTGGGAATGCTCAGGCTAGTTAGCACTACGGACCATGGAAAAACATGTTTCCTGTTATGGTAAGTTGTTTCTCCGCCATTAGAACAGTAACAGCACTAAGATTGTCCTCCTGGCTCTGATTGGTTGTAGTTGGTTGGTGCATTTCAAACGGCGATGGTCGCTCAAGAAAGATCTTTTATTTTTTCACAGACTATCAGTCTTGCATTACGCTGTTACAACATAATGACAGTTGTAAGAAACACAGAAAAACAGATCAAAGAATAATAATAATAATAAAAGTTTCATGCTGCAGCTTTAAACTTGTTACAAAGGGATTCCTAGGACACTTCTTTTCTTGAAGATCCCCAACTGAGATTTCTTATCAAACCGTTAACAGTTCGGCTCCAATTTCTTTTTATCAGGGTGACCCATGATGAAGATGCTGCAGTTCTGCAGAAGGACATAAAGGATGGAGGAAGTTCAAAGAGTGGCTTTCTGGTCCAGATGAAAGGCATATGTTCACTTTAAGTAGAGGTGCCCTAAAACACTCTAATAGCCTCCTGTGATCCAGCTTTATGTCTTCCTTGTGCATAGAAGGCTATATCAGCCATAAGACTTGTTGTTCCTATGGTAATCTTACTGGCTTCTCTTATATGATCATCTGTATGTTTGTTTGGGGTTTTTTTCTATGTGTATCATGAAGGAATTGCTGACACGTCTTTACTACTTTAAAATTTATCATCAAAGGTGTTTTATAAACGTCGATGTACTTATATTTTTACCAATTAGAAAGGTGCAAGAGAAGCATTTTACGTTTAGGTAGACCCAAATACAATAGAAGCACTGCCAGCTGGAATCAACATAAAGAAAAGACATTAATTTACCTCAATAGCGGTTTCTGATATGGACCATACTGGTCGTCTATTTCTGCTTTTCTTTCTGTTTTTGCTACTAATGATTAAAGGTCATTAGGTCAAGGAAAACGTTTTATAAACTGTTCAGGGCTATTTTTCTTCCTTTTGAACAAATAACATTAATTACCAGCTCATATTCACTTAGTTGACTCTGGCTCAGATCTTTGATAAGTACATTTCAACATTTATGAAGGAAAGCATTGCATGAAAGAAAACTGTTCTTGGAGGGAGCAATACATCAGTTACAACCAGAAATTAAAGTATTGCAGAAGAAAGGATGCTATGTTTCTCTATTAATTTCAAAAAGCCTAGAAACCGTAGAACTTATAAATGTAAGTATATGTGCAGCAAATACATACAACTGACATTTGACAGTGTTTCTTATCCAAGAAAATCCTAAAATAATTCTGATATATTTTATCTGTAATTAAGCTTATTTGCTTTCATAGAGAGTCCTCAAGTTATCAAAGTGTGCTCTGTGAACCAAGGCTCAAGTTTTATAGTTTCTCCTCACTCTTACAAAGATATTTGAAGCCTAAGTCTGCCATCTACTGGAGAGCAAAATTAATGTATTTTCCCAAGAAACTGAAGAAGCAGGCAATTTACTGCCCTATTTTTCTACAACCAAAAGTGCAACATGATTCTGCATCTATTAAAAATTATCAATAAAAATAGTGAGACATTTTTCTGACATAAACCTAAACAGAAACTGTAATATGTAATTCAAGTCACATTCTTTACCTAACTTTAATCATTATAAGGTATTTAAGATGATATTCGTTATTTCAAGAAATGTGTAAGTTTAAAGAATATATCTTATTCCATGTGATAATCATTCTGATTATAATATCTGCGTTTCCTTTACAAATACGCGCAAAACGTGTCGTCGAAAACACACGTGAGTAGGTGTGTTCACGCAATAAGACAGTAAAAAAAAAAAAAAAAAAAAAACATGCCACGTCATGATCCCAAAAACTACTTCCTGTCGTCTTCTTCGTGGTTTGTGCAAATGGCAACGTCCAGTCATGAATCATGTGACTTGTGTGATGCGGGGAAAAAAAACAAAATCAAAAACAAAAAAAAACTAAACTTTTTTTAATTGAAAACAAAAAAAAAAAAGTCAAACATTATGTTTTCAGTATACATATTTCTAGGCAGCACAGAAACAGCAAAAATGGTTAAACTCGGGAGTCTGATTCTGGCAGCAGCCTACTTGTGGAGATCAGACATCATCAGCTTGATGTTTCATAGGCCTGACAAGCCCAGGATGAATGTCTACCACCTAAAGTTGCAGCAGTGAGCATGTGAAATAGACCCAGGAGCAGCAGAGAAAGACCTGCGGTCTAATTAGTGGAGATTTCTTTTACATCGTTTAGACAGCTGAGTGCACCTGGGGAGAAGGTAACACAGCTTCTTAAAAAGTATTCAAATCACTGGAGGAAGTGATGCTCTTGTCGATGTTCAGCTGGGAAATTATGGCATTTATGTGGGAGGGAATATGACTTTAAACGGGTCAAATGAAACTGTTTCATGACAACAACATTCCCCAATGGCAGTGCCCTATTTCAGATATGTATCCTGAAATTTCTTAATTTGGAAAATATACTTAAAAAAGAATATTTGTCCTCCCTACATCAAAAGGAGATCACACCTCTGTGGGATTTGTTGGAAAACAATTCCCATCAGAGTACATGCCACTTTGACATTGAAATTTCTCTTTTTTAAGCTTTTTATTTCAGGAATTTATTTCAATGATTCTGTAAAGCAACCTATTTATCACGCATAACCCCAAAGGAATTGAAAAGGTTCAAATTGAAACGCCACCTGTTTCTTTTCTTGGCTTTTTGAATATGCTGTACATGTTGCTTCTAATCTGTTTCAAAGAAAAATAATTGCAGAAGAAGATCGGGCAAAGATCTACTGTAAGAGGTGTTCCAGGTATTCTTAATGCATGCAAGGCTGTGAATATTAATTATCTGAATTTATTAAGCTTACAAAACAACCTCCAGCTGTTCTCTTAACATTTTGCCTTGGCCTTCTGGGAAAGAGACATAACGTCAGGGTGAGGGTCGTCAATCTTTACCCCTCATAGAGTCAGCAGCGGGAATAGATTAATTTTCAAAGTTTAGTGACTTCTTTTTCACTAATTATTCATGATGTGTTTGCTTGCTTCATTTCACAGATTAGTGTGTGACTTTACCATGACCTAGCAGCTGTGGAGCTCTAGGAGCATGGGTCAGTTCAATGGGTTAATTAATCATATTTGTCACTCTGTCAGACCCCTAAGGACTGCACACCGACTGCATCTGTTTATGTTCTGATAATTTTCCAGTGCATTAATCACAAGCTCCAACCTTTAAGAGAATGGGACTGGTGAGATCAACACTGCTAGAATTCTATTCTGATAAATGGTTTCTGGTCATGAAAAGAGTGTTGTCCTGCGATTACCCGATTACCCGGCCTCTCGCCCGAAATGTCTCGTTGGAGAAAGGCACCAGCACATGTAAATATTTTCTGAATCAAAGCAGTTACACAGCTTCTGAAAATTTTGTTCGTTTTTATATTAATTAAATATATGGCTACTTGTCAAAGCATTTTCAAACTTTGTTCAACTGTCTGGAGGTGTGTGTAACCCCTCTTTTCTATATTTGGACACAAATAATTTTGCCAATTCTTCCCTGCACAGTTGACAGAGAGCATCTATGAACATCTGGTTTCAAGTCTAACCATGGCCTCTCTGTGGTATGAAGGTTTGGACTTTGACTAGGACATTCTTACACATGAATATAAACATGTTCTGCTGAACCTGAAGTTAGCACATGAATTATAACCTCTGAAAGAACTGTTTAAAGGGTTGTCTCATAATTTGAAAGCTTTGAATCAGATGCTAACTTCAGTGCCATTTTTTACGTGAAAGGGCTGTTATGGAAAAACTGTCAGGCCAAAAATAAACTTACATGTTTTTAACAAGCTCATAAATATCAACTTACTCCAATTAGCATATAAATATTTTTAGAGTCCCTTAGATCATCCCAAAAACAAAATATATTATTTTAATTGTCAAAAATGTGAACTTTTTAGTTGTTATTAATTGTTACAGAATGTCTCTTTCTTGAATTAATTTACATTTTCCATTATTTGCTCCTTTGATGTTCCTCTGGGAACTCTGGAGCCATCATGATACTGACTTTTCTTTGCTCTAACTTGGTTTCTTTATGTTGTAGCTATGATGTTTGAGAAATATCTACTTCCTGTTTTATTTTGATAACAGTTCTTTATTTGTGGTTTCTGTTCCTGTTTCAGTTCAGAAACTGGTTTCCATTTGTAATCCTCTTGTTGCAGCTGACCTCAATGTGTTCACATACAGCCTGTTTTCTTTCTTACTTTTGTTAAATTCTCCAATAGTTTATTTTTCTATTTTAATATTCAAAAATAAAAAAAATATGCTACAGAATAAATTATTAGACCATGCTTTTTAATATTTTAGTAATATCTTGTCTTAGCCTTTTTGTTTATGCTGTTTAGATTAAGTTATTATGACGGGTCAGCTCAATTTGTATGTTGAAGGGTTTTTTTTTTTTTTTTTGCAGTTTGAAATTTATATTGACAGATAATTGTGTTATTTGCACCCTGCCTTCAACCGATGATCAGGTTGTATGTAGCACAATGTTGTTGCCTATTAAAGTGCTTTAAACCCCGATGAGCAGCATGGTAGAGCAACTTTAAAAATCAGAGCTTTAACAGATATTTAAAACAGAAAACCTGAGGAGGAAATACATCAGCAGTAATTTTAGGGAAGTGATTGTTGCTGCCAGTCAGTTTAGAGAGACTGAAAGGAGCCAGTTTCAAGACAATTTGAAGTCCATGATTCTACATCAAGTAACAGCACCCCCTGGAGGCCACAGATCCACAGAGAGTACGCTGCAAAGCTCTTCCTATCTATGAACCCACCTATTCTTAGTATAGTCTGTTCACACTCATGCCCTCAGCTGAGGATAAAACCCCAAAACTGAGAAAAAGCTTATTTTCTGGAAAAAAACTGACTCTTTTATTCCTCCAAAGAACAAGTAACAGTCTGCCTGTCTGACATCTATTGTCACAATCTCATAATCTCAGTTCAATATTTGCAGTTGTGCACATATTTAAATGTTTCTATCTGCAACAGTCACAATGGATATTCTTGTAGACTTTTTCCATGCTGCACTGGTATGTCTTGTTCTACTGTTTTTTTTCTACTACGTCTGCAATTTCTTTCTTTTTATTTTGCATCAAATGATGAAAACAGAATGTCATTTTTTTGGCATATACTTCCCAGTCCTTTAGAATATTTATATTTTAACTTTAGCAACTATGTTTCCAATTTTATTTAGGCCAAGAGATTTTACTAAAAATTACATAAAAGCAACAGAGCAATTTCTGTTTTACTTAAACATTTAATTACGCTTCACCACAATACACTGTCAACAAAATTAAGCCTCTTTTATTTGTTAGGTTCAGTAGAGGTGAATCGTAATATTACATTCCATAATAAATATTAATCTTATTTATTTTTCTAATCCTGAACAAAGTTCAAAGTGATGCAAAATCCAGTTTCAGATTTCAGACAGAAATCTGAAACTGGATGTTGCAAGACAGAAGGACAGATAGGTTATTTGTGTTTTCCAGAAAACATTAAATAAGTAGATATTCCTGCATATGTCAAAATATAGACTTTGAAAGTAAGATTTATTACTTTAAGTTATTTTTCTTCTTCCTAAGTTTGATGTTCATGTCTTCATCTCCATTGGATTAATATCAGAAGGGCAGTGTCAGAGAAACAGGTCTGTGTGGGAAGAAACATCTTTTTTCTCCATTGTTGAGTGAGGCAACCTTCATATTTTAAAAACAATTATGGTGTCTTTTATGCCATTATGCAGCTTTTCTTTCCAGTTTAGTATGGAGACATTCAGCATTGATATAAAAATGAAGTCCTCCTTTTAAGTGGTGAAAAAACCTTGTTGGAGTGAATGAACCAGGAAGCAAATCTGCCACTGGATGGCATTGTGATCCAAGAAATGAGCTCTGCCTCTGTTCCCTCTAAAGTGCCAATTTCTTGACCTTCACAGACTCACTCCACAAAAGAATATCATCTTTAAGACTCTGTTTGTGTCAAATCAGTTAAACGAGGTTATTAAATAGAAAAATAAATAAAGATAAATTATTTAGCAAAAATGTGAGAATGCCAAACATGTGGTGTCCTTCTTTAATCCTTGCAAAAGTTTTACAAAGTTTCTCTATTTATAGTTGTGTGTGTCACGCTAACTAATGCAACCTTTTGAAGCAATCATTTCAAAGGATCAAATGTTAACAACGCAACACATAACTCGGGGATTTCAAGGGTAGAAATCATTTAACAGCATAAAAGCTTCAAAGAGAAAACATTAAATCTGGTAATAAACCAAATATTCACATACAGAGTGTGAAAAGACCCATTTTTCTTGGCCGTCAAAAATTAAATCAAACTAAACTTTTTCTGTTCAAGGTCATTTAGGATCAACAACATCACTTCCATTTAATAAATCCCAGAAAACTTATGGACATCCAGTCTGGTTCCTCAGTAGGTATCTTTACTAGACTCCTCAAGTTATCATGTTCATCTATTCCAACAATTACATATAAGGATAAACAACATCGAAACATCAGAGTATCAATTTTCTAATTGTCTTGACATCACCTGTGAATCATTCTAGAGGGTTTGTCATCAACTCACCAATCGCTATTTATCCCAAAGAACTTAACGTCCAATAATGTCAGTGTTGGTATCGTGCTGCTGTGGTCGTAGAGAACTTAAGGAAGATAGGAAATCATTACGTATTACAAAATTATTACTTGTTAAATTTTGATGTTTTGTAAATTTTACCAAACTGAAAATAATCATCAGGTCTGTGGGGGGAGGGGGATTCAGTTCAGTTTACCATCATCTTAATACATTTTATACAACAAGACCTCTACATATAAATATATAATCATATGAATCCAATAATGTCTACATCTTTTCAGACACTGGGCTTTTGTGGAGCCACTGGAGTAATACCAAGTGATTGATTATTCCTGAAAAGCAGGAAATTAGAAGTCACACTGGTATGATCATTTTTAATTTATATCTCAGGGCTATTTTTCATCACTGTTCCATGTCTTACTTTCATACCTCACGTGAACAATCTTTTTTTTTTATCTTGATGATGGGCAAACAGCTCTTTCACTCTTTCTTGCAGTCAGTTTAAAACTAATAACACTTTTTTTTCCAATTATAAAATTAGTAAACTTTTTTGGCTGTCTGTGAAAAATTAAGTACACCCTTTAAGTTTCAGTAGGGATCAAGAGGAAATGTAGCATTTAGCTACTGATAATCAAATGAATTTCATTACATGATCAGATGTGACCACCCTTATAAAAAACAACAGTTCAGTTCAGTGTGTTGCTTTATAACCAAGAGGTGTGTGTTAATAAAATGCCAAAATTACAGAGTCCAACGGATGCAAAAGCCCTCCAAACAGCTAAACTTGAATGCAGCAAACCCCAAAACAATCACAGACCAAAAACAGATTCAACAAAATAATGTTGCCAACAAAAAAAATACTGCAACCACAGGACATGGTACAAAAACAGGAGGAAATATAAAATACTGAAAGCATGCATAATGTAAAAGTCAAACTTACATTCCTTTTGTTATGAGATACAAAACCTTAAAACTAACAGGGTGCACTTTTTTGCAATTGCTGCATTTATGAAAGCCATAGCAGTGTTTGCTTCAAATATTTAATAGACACTCGCATAATTCAGAATTCATACCTTTCAAATTATTTCAAGGATTTTTCTGACAGTTTATTTCCAAGTATTAGATGTAAGGTTTTGATCACCTCTTTTCCACTTGTTTCCAGTCATAAACAATAAAACCAATCAGCTCTCAGATTGAACTCAAATACACCAAAATGATATATTTCAGGACGACATAATTGCTTGGGTTTTTGTCTCACAGAAAATGTAATCTTTTTTGTAAATGGATTAGTGGGTAAAACAATCAAGAGTGAAGTGAAGGGCAGACAGGAGAGTTTAATGGATTCTGTCCCCAAAATGAATGTATTATTCTCCTACAACATATTCACTCACTCCCCCGCTGCACCGAGCGCGTGTACATGTGTGTGTTTCCACCACTTTCCCTCCAGTGTTCTTAAGAGAATTGAATGAGGCAGAATAAATCATGGTGCGATCAAGATGTCATCTTCATGATAATGAAAACATGATGCCTCATAATAAGTTTCGAGATCAAAGGGAACCGCTGGGGCTTGGCAACTCAGAGCCAAGTGGCAGAAAGTGCTCAGAGTAGAGATGGATATAGCAGACAATGAGGATGATTTAATAATGTTTGCCTTCTGAAGTTTACATTTCACTTTATGCTTTGTTCTATAGAAACATGACCTGTGTTGTCCAGATTACGTCGAGTGTATTGAATGTTGCTACCAAAGGAACAATTAAATTTTCTGCACCAGGCTGGGCCAAGTGTTTTATCAAGCCCCAAGCAGGATTTAAATTTTTCACCTCACTTTCAGTTTAGCTCGTAAACCAACCAATCCATGCTTTTACTATCTGCTTGTAATCAGGACCAAATCAAAGTGCTAAGGCAGGGAGTGGCTAATGTGCAGTTCTTAAACCACCTGCCAATTACTTCCTTCCACTGTGCAGCTCGCAACAACTTGACTGGTCTGTCAAGATTCTCATTAACTGCAGTTTATAGATTATTTTATTGTGAAAAATATCAGCGTTCACCCCAATTTGATTCTGTTCTGCTGGTCAGTCTATTGCACTTAATTCAACTGAACCACCAGCACTGGTTAACCAGAAAATAACCTCATTAGACAAACTAAACGTTGAAGATGTCAATAGGACTGGTATCAAGTTTTCTCCAGTTTTTTTAAAAAACAATTTTTACAGATCTATATCACTATAATCCTCTGCTTAAGATCTGTATCAGTCTTTTAAAAAACTGAGTTTGATTTTTGTTTCATTTTCTTCCAAAATGTGCATTTTCTTAAAAATTGTTACATTAAAATATTTTCTCTGCAGTTCAGAAAAACTTACCAAAAGTCAGGAAGTGTAATCACTGTGACAAAATTATCTTTTATTCCTGAAAATCCCAACTTTTATTTTTTAAACTGGAACGTATCATTTTTATCTTATCCAGTCTGGTCACTTTTTCTCGCAAAGTTTGAAGTGACTTTACTTAGCTTTGGACCGTTATCTGTAGAAGATAAATTTAAGAATATTGGACCGATTTTATTGCTTTTAATTTTAATTTGCAGGCATGTGTCCCCAGATCTACAAGAAGAAATCACAAGTGGAGTATCCTCATTGCAACTAAAGATTATTTTAAGAAATGTTCTTTCTATTGATTTTTCTGGGAATTATTAGATTGATTGGAAAAAGAAAATAGACATATTCTGCAGATTTTCCATTTAGCCACTTAAGTCTTTTTTTTACCCAATATTAGAAGTACATAAAAAATTGAAATAAGCAAAAAAAAAATTTATTCCTTTTTTTACATATAAAAAAAATGGCCTAAAATGATCATTTGTAGCAAAATGAGCTACATTGCAAAATAAGCTATTTGCAATAAAAACATTTTTCTACTAATCTATTTTCTTATTTACTTATTTTATTTTCATTAGTGATTGGATAGCAAAAGGTGCTTAATATAGGATTTTTGTTTTTATTACAAAGTTTGAACCAGATGACACTAAGAATGGTACTTGAGGAACATGAGGAAAACATATTTACAGATAAATAAGGTTTTATCTTAATTATAAAAATGTGTATATGTTTTTTCTATAGTTTTGACTTCATTACCTCTCTGACTGCATTACTCTTTCAGCAAATGACCATTTTTACATCTGCATACTTCAGTTATCAATTAGTCAACAACCAAAATTTGTTGACACTTATTTTAAAAATCAATTAATCTCAGGTAATTTGAATAATCATTCCAGTCCTATTGGAAACCTACACAACTTAGTGACATGGGGTGAAATAGAAGCTTGTGAAATATTCCAGGTGGCATACTCCAAACGGCCTTTTTGTTTGCTTATGCCTTGGGAATGCTCTGCTTCCCGTAACAGCCTCAGCCTTGACATTTGTTTGCAACAGTAAAAATCTAACAGCTCAACAAAATGCCAGTAGGGTTGTATAGGTTATTGATGAAAAGTTATCAGAGAAAGCAGCAGTTGCTCTTGAAACTCTACCACAACAATAGGTCAGCAAAGGGGAAATCAAGGGGAGAAAACCAAGCAGCATTCAGCTTATAGGAAATAATTTCAGACATTCCAAGAGAGTACTAAAACCCACTGTTGTGTCTGTAAATCCTTGTTTACAACCTCAGCCCCCTCATCAATTTTTCAACAAAGTTGCTCTCATATTTCAGCTGCAGTCTTTTATTATGTTTTACGTTTCTCTAAGTAAAAATGAAAAGTAAGATCCGTTGATGATCTGCAGCTTCTATACTTCCAGTATGCCTGATGTGCATCTGTCTAGACAGGAGTTGAAGTTCATCATTTCAACACGATCCATTTTTCACTTTATTCATGATACAGCAAGGCCTACCGCAGGAGAGGGAAAAGAATGCAGTAGATGATTTTGCTTTCCTGTAATCTAGACAGACTTTGGAAACTTTGTAGTCAGGAGGCTTGGTTAATTTTACAAACACTGCTGTTTTATTTAGATAAAGACAGCGTTTGGCTAATAACAGCTGTGTTCTGCAAAATGTATCTTTAAATGGAGGTCAATGCTGTTTTTTTCTCTAATAGCTGAAAACTAAGAAATCTGTATAAAGCTGGGGAAAGTTATAAAAGCTGCATAAATGCATAAATGTATTTTTTTTATTATCATTTGAGTAGATTTGTGTCAAGCAATATGGATAATAAGCCTGAATTATCTTGTTTTTTATTTAATTGTTTTCATGGTTGTAGACTGCTGTGAGTTTTGGAAACGTAATGATCGTTATGTTGGCCCATTTGTCTTCACCATTACTTTACCTGAACTAAAAAGCCCCCCAGATGTGCAGGCTGTATTGATGCCTCTCAATTGAGGCTTTAATGAAAGCTCTGTCCCACCGCTGTGATGCTGTTCCTTGACAACACTTCACATCCGCCTCTCCAGGAAAAGAACCAAACAAGATGCGCCGGTCTCCTTCGCTCCGAAATGAGCTCCCCTTCTGTGATGAAAAATGCTGCCTGTCTCTTTGCTTATTGCTGTGGCATTTAGTTGGCTCAGTGTGGTGATTTGAAGAGCCTGTGGAGTCAAAGCTATTTCTCCTGCTTGCAGCTTAATGCTCTGACTCAACAAACCTGACCATTGTCATTTTCCTCCATCGGCTTCATGGCGGCCGTGAAGAAAAGCCAAGAAGTGCCGGTAATAACCTTGAAGGAAAAGGGGTGTGATTGCACCTCCATTTCACACCGAGGACCTCTCTCTTGCTTCCCCCAGTGGAGCAGTAAAATGCTATATAGGATGAGGAGTGAGAATGGCAGCGAAGTAGACACAGTGTTTTGTTAGTGGCAAGAGATAAAAGAGGAACTTGTGAGTTGGGGGAGGCATAGATGGCCACGGTAGGACCCAGTGTGTGTCTCAGAAAACAAGGCATCACACTTCAGGGCCTACTTCTCCACTTTCTTTAGGAATGTATTTTTGTCCGCAGTCTAATCCTAATGGGTTGCTGGGGGCAGTATGTGCTTCTTGAACTGTGCCACTCTGTCTGCGAGAATTACTCTCGACCAGCACAATTTACCAATCTCACTCAGCCTAAATCTCCACAAAAGGAATAACATGTTGAGTACTTGTCCTCTGGGCAAAGAGATTATAGGTTAGGCTTACAGTACAGAAAACCCGCTTCTATACTTTAAGAAGCGGCTGAAGCTATTTAAAGGGTTTCTATTTTATTTTGCTAAGTATAGGGAACTGAATAAATTTGCAGAATAGAATAGAATATTTATTTAACACGGATTCAAGGGTGTAAACTGCATAGAAGAAGCTGCCTAAACAGACAATAAATACGCATGCAATGCATATAAACATGTAGAAACGTTGACTAAATACACAACAGTTAAAAGACGACAGCAGAACAGCAAGAGGGTTGCTCAACTTCCAGGCCTCTGCGTAAGATCGATTTAAAATCCTGATTCAAAATTTTCATGGAAGTGGGCACAAAAGAGTATTATTTATGAAGGGTAATATAATTAAATTATAAGGGTTTGTTTCTAGTTTTCTCCTTTAAATGTACCTGCAGAGCTTTGCAGGATTCCTTGAACCACAAAGATTCTTAATATTCTTGATTGTGATTTTAAGATTGAATGACGCAAGATATTATAAAATTGTAAAGTGGAATAAAAATAATAAAATGATTAAAGGGTGTAATACTGTTATTTATTTATTTATTTTTTGTCAGGGTAAAGTCACTCATCAAAAAGTAAGTATGTGTAATTATTGTGAGCTGTGAATATGGAGGAGAATTTACTGCAGCTAACTATGTATTATTCAGTGAGATATTATTTGTGACAGGTGCCGAACTCAAAATGACCATGAAGCACAGTTTGTTTATATTTTCATGCCAGGTGGCATATGTCTAATTTAGTAATTTCACCCTCTTTTTTTCTGCCCGGGGGAATATTTCTTTCTCCATTTAACAATTGACAACAGCAACTGACCATTATGTGGTATAGATAACGATCACTTACCATTATATTAGTGCAATTCACTGCTGCTTTCGTGCAATTACGCAATGGCTTTGGCAATTTGCTTTCCCAAAGCTCTCCACAACAGAGCTGTTGACCTTGCAGTGCAAATGTTCCGTGATGGTAAATGGTTGTCATTTGGGCTGCCATGCCTCATGAAGCCATCTACGTTGTTATGTCTTGCCTTCGAGCTCCTGCTGATCACCAAATTACAGTGGTGCATGACTAATTGGGCAGCATTTGCCTGAAGCTGAATAAATTTTGCAGGATTAGTCTGTGTTGCAGAGTATGTAGTTTAAAGCTTGGTATATATAAATATATATATTTAAAAAAAAAAAGCTTTCTGGATTTCTGCTGTGTTGCACAGTTAGTTGAGCATTTTTTATTTCGACAGTGCATTATTTTGAAGAATGAAACAGACTCTGTTCGATTTAACCTCTAGATGTCACTGTTGTTTAACTGCTGCTCTGAAATTATCCACTCGTCAATTTAAACAGATGAAGCAATTTGTATAACATCAGATGGTCCTGATCCTCATTCTGTTTTTTATTATTATTTCTCATAAAACATCCCCCTTTAGAAAAATAAGTATCACGAATGACAGTACATGCTGGCTCAATGCAATTATTCCTAATTACGGGAAATAAGATGTAAGAACCCAGTTGCCAGTCAGAACCCGCCATTAAGTTAAAACAGTTGGGATGTGTGGCCCTTGAGAGTGACATAACAACAAATAACCAGAAGTGCCCATTTCCCCTCACCTGTGTTTCTTCAAAAGCCTCTTCATGTAGTAACATAGATTATTTTCTCTTCATCTTCTGGCAAGACAATTAGGCTTTAACCATGGAAAGCACTTCACCATAATGGCGTATCCCATGTCATCCCATAAACCAGAAAGCTCAGTATTCAGTTTTTGATCAGAACTTTGAAACAACACACAGCAATACTGTAACACAACAATGTGCTGTCACAAGTTTGAGATATTGTATCCGATTTTATGTTACTGAAAAATGCAGACAGGGATTCCGAATTCAGGCTTTTTTATTATTATTATTATTCCTTTAGCTTCATAAACTGTGCTTCTTTTTCACTGGGTTCTTTTTTGAGTATTTTTTCCTCAGCTAAATGTTATAGATTTTAAAACAATTTTAACATCAAACAAAGATAATCTAAGTAAATTTTTGACTCAATATTTCATTTATCAACAGAACAAAGCTAATCTGGGCCTAAATGTTAAAGTGCCCTTTAATCCTGATTACTAAATGTGGCCAGATCAAACGTTTTATCAACTCCACTTTTTGGTGTGCTTAGGGATATGCCACATAATCTCAATCATACTGAAGTCTAGATTTTGAATAAGCTACCACACAACCTTTTGTTGTTGTTTTGGTTTTTTGTGTTTTTTTTTTTTTGCCAATTTAGAGGTGTTTTGCTGGTTTGCTTTGGATCATTTTCCTGATGCACAAAGTTGCAATCTGACAATCAGATGCAGTTCTTTATAACTTTCTGGTAAAGGTAGAATTCAATGTTCCATTATCAGGTCTGACAAGTTGTCCAGGTACTAAATAAGTAAATCCGGACAGTCTAACTACATCATCACCATGTTTGACTGTTTATGTGTCCTTTTTACTCAAAGTTTGCTTGCTAGTTGTATTGTCAAAAACAATTGTTTTCACTTTTCAAAGACCAATTTTGTAAACATACAATATGTTAGGATTTAATCACTATCACCACTACACAAAACGTTTCATGCTCTGGATTTTCTATACTTGTGGTCAGTGTAGTTAAAGAACTGTAACTGATAAAAGACTAAATGCACACATCACCGGAAAATATACAAAGATCTTTGTAAAGAAAAAATGTTCTTCATATACCAGGTTAGAGAAATAGTTTATCTTCTTTTATTAGTGTGGACCCCCTAATAAACTTGTGTATGCACTCTGACCACCCCTACTATAAAAGTCTTGTTCTGCTATTGATTAACACACACTTTAACTGAGGTAAATGAAGCGGACAATGTTCTAGATGTTGTCCTGGGTTTGTTTTCTCAATTTGTGGATAATGGCTCTAATTGTAGCTGATTTGCAAGGATCAGCGTTTATAACCTACTCCTGTGTGATGACTTGGTTTTTAGATCAGGTTATGATGTGTTAGTTTATGAACTATTTTAGCCTTGTAAAGATTTTTTTAACAAAGCATGAGTGTGCCTATGAAACAAAATGATTGTTTCTAAACAATACAGTTAATTGGAGTTAATTCATAATTTAACAAGGAAAGCTTAGATGAATTATTATCAGTATTGTTTTTTTCCCCTTAATAAATAAATTGAAGAAATAAATAAATCAATGTTTACTCTCATATCATTTTTTTATTACTAGAAACTCAGAGTTTGGGATTGTTTGTGTCTGAGTGGCACTGCAGGTTTTCTCTGGAAGGGGTGTGGGTTCTCGCATCTGCTAGTCATCAAGATGCTGGATAAGAAGAGCTGAATGTTGGTCCTTCGATGCTTGAGTGTTATCGTCTGCAATATCTCAGGCACTATGTTTTTTCTCCTTGTGTCTTCATGTTAAGTGTCTCCTTGTGATCTCCTTTCCAAAGGTACCATTTCTTTTGCCCTTAGATTTTTACCTATAAGCACCTTTCTGTTGTCCACCATCTACATCTCCAGTTCCATAAACAGAGCTTATGGAGCTCTATTGGGCTCATATTATCACAACCAGCAACCTCAACAATAGTTATAAGAGCTGTACTATTAATTTCATTCTACTGCTTATTGTACAATGACAATTTATCTAATCTAATATAATCTTCAGGTTAGTATTGGACAACATGGCTGAAAAACATATCACAGTTAAAGTGTTTCATATCAGTCATTACTGATGAAAATACATTTGTTTTTTGTTTTTTTATTTGTTTGTTTTAAATATCTGAAATGTTTGTTTGTTTTAAATATCTGAAATGCTTTCACCCCATGTTCTTGTTTTTTTTTTTCTGGCCAAACCTCAAACTGATGTTTTGCTAGTTACTTAACAGACTGTTGATGATAAGTAACCACGTGTTACTCAACAGGTTGTTGCGAGGTAACCAAAGACTGAGTGACTGAGTTGTTGCCACCCACCTTGTTTAGCTGGTTGAGAAGCTGAAGTTTTTCCTCTGCCTGCATCCCCAAAAATGCTGTGTGCTTCTGAATTGGAGTTCAATAGATAATACTGAATATTATCTATTAGAATATTATCTATCATGACATATTGTTATTGATTTATTCTCTACACCTCAGGCTCATCTTACCACAAATCATTCACTTCAACCTGTTTGCCCTCCAACATCTCCATGTTTAGTCAACTCCTCCAAACTGCAACAACTACGCCTCCAGCTCCAAGACATGATCACCACCCAATCCAACACCCCAAGCTCTGCTCATTCTTCCACATCTCCAACATCAGCAGCCACACCTTCTTCGTCACAAAGCCTTATTCTTCACCTCGCCAAACCAGTCAACCCCTCCCCAAATCAAATTGTGGACTGTTTGCACATTTTCTTGTTGTAATAAACCTTTAAAGCCTTTTCATTGACTCCTGGGAGTATCTTGCATGTGGGTCAGAAGCCTAAAAATAACGACAGAAACATTTACAACCTGAAAGGGATCGGAATTTTTTTTTTTCACAACATTGCATATGTTGAACGTGTTAGGAAAGTGTTCTTTACTTAATGAAATCATATTATGTATGAATTTATATGAGTGAGTCAAGGTTTCTTATGAGGTTCCTTATGAGGTTCAGCCCATTGAGAATTACATTCAGATCACTCTGAAGCCGTGGTTTATTTGTTCACATGGAGCCCCTGGGACCTCAGTATGTTAGCAAAGCCAATCAGCACTGTATAATTGAAAAGAAGCACTAAATGACTGCAGACACAAGATTAGATAGTCACGGCAATGATGTCTGTTGAAAATGGAGTCTTGTACTACACACATGTGTCCCACTGGAAGAAGCAGATAAGCTTGCATGAAAGTGTGCTGTGTGCACACAGGAAATGTGGTAAAATAGGGTGGAAACTGACAATGATGATATGATGATAAAAGACAAGCAGAGCTGGACATAAGGGGGTTTTCTCGTGCGTTTGCCATTGTTTGTTGTTGACTGGTTTATGACTTTTTTGTTCTTGTGCTGTTTAGCAAAAATAAATTTAAAATGTAAAACATTTTACCATTCAGTCAGTACTTTTTGTGTGCAAATTACACTTTAAATATCCTTTATTAAACTTATCTGCGCTATAATACTTTAACAATATCCACTTACTGACCATCTAAAAATCAAGATTATAAGGTTTTCCTTAAAGTTCAATGTCTTTAAAATCATCAGAATTTGCCAAGAAATTTTGTTTTTATTGCTTTCTCTTCTTGTTATTTTCAGTCATTAGAATGAGAAGTGGGGAAATACCAGAGCTTCATTTCCTCTTGATAACCAGAGCAATTCATGCAAAAAGAAGTAATTGCAAAAAGAACCAATTACTGGGTGAATAGAAATGAACACATTTTTCAGAAGCCTGACATTTCTATTTAATGTATGTGTTTCATTGATATTGTATCATATTCTAATTTTGTGATACATTAAATTGGTTTTTTTTATTATCTGTAAGCCGTAATCATCAATCACAATTATCAGAAATAAGGGTTGAAATATTCCATGTGTAATGGAGCATTATGAATTTCACTCAGAAATGAGTGGAAAAAAAGTTTGAACTTGTTCACAATATTCAAATTATTCAAGAAATACCTGTAAATCAATATTGGCAGTATTTTTAAGCTGAAATTGTGAACCTGAAATGGGTCCAAAGGGTTTATAATTAACAAAATATTTAGATTAAATATTTTTACAGATAAAATTCTATATTTTGTGTCTGTATGATACAATGAATTTGTTTTTTCGGTCCTCAAATTGAACAATACAAACCCAGACATAACCCACAAGAATTCACATTTCAAGTATCTTGAAGTAAATGCACATGGATGCTGGTTAAAGTAATGAGATTATTACTCGACTACAGGGAGTTGTGTTGTGTTGTGTTGTGTTGTGTTGTGTTTGCGGACTGCATTCTGTTTTCCACTATAAAACCATGACAGACTAATAGGGTTTCCCTCAAGGGAAATCTGCTTGTGTTTCCTGTCCCAGAGCTGCCCTCTTCCTTCCTTGCTGAAAACCCACTGCCTGTGCTCTTTTTCCCTGCACCAGAGGAGCAGAGGGTGGAGTTCAGCACGGCTCTGTTAGAATATCCAAAAATAGGCCTCAGTGTCTTACCGAATCTGTTGAATTTGACCCAGCTTGGGTAGAAAGTGGTTTTCCTAGATTCCTTTTTCCACAAACAGGCAAAATATTACCAAATTATGGGCAAATGTGAAATATACTGGCAGAAAACAAAAGTAAAACTTTGGAAGTAGTTTAAGAAAGCTCAGATAAAATACTAGAAGATGAACTGAAATTTTTTCCAAGCAAGTTTTTCTTGTTTTTCTTCTTGTCAATCCTAACTGACCTCTGGCTTTTCTGACCCTGTGAATTTCAGCCATGACTTGACCAGATAAAAAAATCACATTGT
The DNA here is from genome assembly GCF_027474105.1 of Poeciliopsis prolifica. NCBI lineage: Eukaryota > Metazoa > Chordata > Actinopteri > Cyprinodontiformes > Poeciliidae > Poeciliopsis > Poeciliopsis prolifica. Next base: position 799,795 of record NW_026562381.1, read on the forward strand.
TTGCTGGTAGCCAGAAATCTAATGAGCAAAATTCGCAGCCTTGTTCCTCTTTCTGAAAGGCCTGGAGTCCCTGGTGAAAGCTACAGCTGTTCTTCTTATAACTGGACACAAAATAGAATAACTTTGGTCTTAAGCTGTCATAATCTTTGCAGGTGGGCGTAACTTTTAAGCAGCAAAAGTTCATTATTGAGATCTTTCTTAAAGCTATGAGTGGTCCTTTTTAAAAAATGCAGAGGTACAAACAAACCAAAAACAAAAATGATCTAGCATTCAACAAAGCTACAAAACAAAGCATCATTCCGGTTGTTTTATACTCAGTGATTTCAAGTATGAATTGGTGCAGTGAAATCTTGCTTTAACAACTGATGGTTTAATGTAATTTTCCATTTTCTGCTCATAATCTGCTGAAAAGACTCTTGAAATACTGTTTGCTTGCAAGGTGTCATATTGTGGTCTGCTCTTTGATCATAATTTCTTATTTTTGTGCAGTCAACAAGTCTATATTTGGATCAGAACCAATATTAATGGGAATGCAGTTCAATAAAAGAAATTCAAATCAGATTTCCTCATTTTTAATCACAATTTATCAAAGATACTCAACTAGTTTCTTGTTTACACTGTAAAAAAAGATTTTTATAGTGTAAATACTTCTTTGGACACACAATTTATTTTAATGTACAAAATAAAATGATTGCATGTCATTTAAGGAGTTGTGTGGGATGTATGAACTGTTGAAAACTAAGTAAATTAGCAACGGTATGTGTAGAACACAAAGTCAGTTGGTCCAGACAAGTAACTTTTGTCATTTTTTTTATTAAGGTCATTAGGCTACCAAAAGGCTGTAGATTATACAGTTCTGGCATAGTTTAACACACTGAAAACAAGATTCAGTCTATAGGACTCTAAGACTCTAATTCTGTTTTTATTAGCTCATAGATTTTATATTCATGTCTCACCTCTGAATTCACAACACTGTCTTGCACCTTTGACCTGTTGAGCATTGCAGGGTAAAGGCCTCGGTCAAGGTTACACAGCCGCTGACTTTCTGTGGGCAGAGTGCTGTCGTGCAACATGATACAGAACACAGCGAAGAAACAAATTGAGAATAATCAATATTAATGCTTGCACTAGGTTAGATATAAGTAGATATCACAAACTGTTTGACTTGTCACGCTACATGTGTGCTTGTTGAGTTTCTGGATGTTTCTGGATTTTTGCTGTTTATGTACTGTTTTGCAGTTTATTCACAGTCGTTTAACTTTTTCTTGTATATTTCGCAACATTTATAGACAAAAAAAGAGAAGTAAACGGAAACAATTACTTTGTTTTCAAAAACAATCTGATAAATTATAGTTTCTTTACAACCATCTTTTATGTAGAGATCTATAACTAAAAACCATTACAACCAACCATATTCAGAAGTCACCTTCTAAGCAAATATATTCCATAAGAATGTCATTTAACCCCTGTATGAATACAACTGAAGACAACATTCGCAAACAAATAGCATCATGAACATGACATAAACACAGCAGGTCAGAGATAACGTGGAAAGAAAACTGGTTTTACCAGTTGAGATCCAAACATTTTGACCTGTATGCAAAAACTTTGTGTGGCGGAAAAACTCTGTATTTGTGGAGTGCACAAACTTATAGTAGTAGTCCTGTTGACGGGTTCTCCCACTTGAGCTGTGGGTCTGTCCAGCTCTCCCACCGGTCGGCAATTCATTTCTGACTTTGTGTTCAGAAAAATCAACTGGAATGCCCATCATAGTCGGACCTGCCACTCGGAAAGTGGGAGGAAGTCTGAAAACCCACAGTTACAATTTGCGTTTCAACATGGCATCTCCTCGCATCAATAATCATAAGCAAAAATTATGTGTGTAAGCAGTACAAAGAACAGTATTTACTCGGCTTGTGTCAGCATGTTCAAATTCCAACTTTTCCAACAGCGTTAACTGAATTGCTGTTACCTCGGGTATGATGTCAAACTCAGCTCCAAGTTATGACTTCTTGGGTAATTGGAATAGAGCTTGTTTAATGTTGCACTGGATTTTGTCCAGAAGAGCCAGAACAATGGAGACTTGTTGGAGGCAGAATTTTTATAATATATATGTTTATAAAATATATGTTACATGTAAAGACAAAACATGAATTTGTTTTCATCCCATCACAAATTGTGCTTGTAAAAAGATCCGTGAAAAGGTTTAAGGTACAAATCCAGTGTTTGCAGGACACTGGATCTGAAATATACAATCAGACACAAGTAAATCCAAATATACATTCACATGAGGCTTATGTGTCAGATTTAAAGTACTTTTTGCAAATAACAGTCCTTGTTCCAGAATCAGAACATATTTTTCTATAAGTCCACATTTCTCTCTGACATTATATCCTAATCTTAGATCAAATGTTTTCATTAGCTGTCAGAGACTGCCTCATTAGCTCATGGCTGATTTATTCTTTTATGCACAAAGAGTGAGCAGAAGTGATGTACTCTGCATATAGTCACAGCTGTCAGAAATCTGGGATTGCAGGAAGCTATCAAGATGTTTTCAGCCTCCTCTACTTATTGAGAGAAAAATGAACACATGCCTTTCATCTGGACAGAGAGACACTCTTTGAAATGCATCTTTCCTTTATGTCTTTCCTCAGATCTGCAGCATCTTCATCATGATTCACCCTGACAAAAAGAAGTAGGAGAGGAACTCTTAAAAACAAAATAAGAAATCTCAGTTGTGCAGCTTGAAGAAAAGAAGTGTCCTATGAATCTTTTAATGACAAGTTCAATGTCTAATTTTAAACCAATGTACTAAAATGTTAATAGTAATTATCATTTACTTTTGCTGAAGTACCTCAGTGCAATGTTATTTTACACACTATTGGCTGGTGTTTGCAAAGCAGCCAATCAAGGTGCACCATCTATTTTTCTTGGCACTAATTTGCTGTACCTTCAAGAGCGGAAATAAGAGACAGTAGATGTTAGCGTCTACTGTAGTTCTACTGTAGTTTCCACTGTGCATCAAATGCATTTAGAGGTTTATTTGAACTATTGAAATAGGTAGCTATTAATATTTTTAGGGGATGTCTCAAATATTGATGGTTCCAAATGCCAGAGCTCTACTGTATGTGTAATGATGAAACTCGTGATTAAAACAACATTTTGAAAATAACCTTTAAAATAAACCTAAATTCAGTTAAAACTTTTTTTAAACCTACTTTTTTCTAATCTAAATTCTAATCTTGTATTTTTATTGGTTGTAACTATGACATAATCAGAATTAACAGAAATAAAGTCTTGAAAACATGAGTCTATGTCCTTCATCTGTAACATGTTTTACTTATTGACTTGAATTGCTAACTTTTCAATAATATAATAAGTTATTTAAGATGACTGTATACATTTATTTACTATTTCACACCTTGATAATTCCAATAAATCCTAGGTTCCCACCATATGTATTAGTCTCATCTTCTTGGTAATTTAAATGTTTAAAAATGTTTAATTCTGGTTTAATTGATTCCCTAAATTAATTATCTAAATACTTGATGTAATCAGTATTTTTTTTACTTTGTTTTCCCGAATCTGTACATTTTAGAAACATCAATATGACCATTTTAGGAGATCTTTGATCTAATTTATGTTTATCATTGCTCTCTAGCCAATTCATTTTCCACTTTGAAAACCTTACTTGAGCCTCTCTTTGTTTCAGAGGTTCTTCCTGTTTTTCTTCCTTACTGCTGTTTTGGTGTTGGTCAGCTCTGTCGCCTCTAAGCAACAAGGCTCCTTGCTGGAAGCATCAGAAGCGCTGAATGTGTGGGGTTTGCATAAACAGTGTGTTAGGTCTGTTTGTCATCCTAAATTTACATTGAGCATCTGGTGTCTTGATCCTATGATGGCAATCAATTGACAGGAAGACTTGGGAGGGTATCTTGTGTCATTTGCTGCCAGACCTGAACAATAGGCCTGTCTGGGGGTGAACATGTCCTAGATGAAAAGTCAAGATGTTTACTCATAGTTTGTGCACACTGATTTCCACACACTTATGCTTGTATATATTCTGCAACCAAAAGTGTATAAACAGAAGCATGAAGTTTGGTTTCAGTCTTTTTAAGGGATGTTTCAAATATTGAGACATCCCCTAAAATATACAGGCACATGTTTTGCAAACCACAGCAGCAAATCTGGTATTGCTATCATCGTGTCTATGCATATATTTGTGTTTAGCGTGTTTTGCAAAAGTATTCATAGCTCTTGAGTCTTTCTCCGTGTTGTCACGTAACAAGCACAAAGGTCAGTACACTGGATAATTATAAAGTAGAAGGAAAATATGAAGGCATTTCTTTTCTTTTACTGATAAAAATTAATAAAGTGTGGTAAGTTTCCCATAATTTATCCCACTGTTACCAGTCCGATGGTAATGGAGTGGGAGCTGCAGAGACCCATAGCTCAGGTGGAAGAATCTGTAGCATCTAAAACTCTTTGGTTTAGATGCAAAATGCAAGATGTGGAGAAAAACTAACACTGCACATCATCCTGAGCACACAAGCTCACTGTAATTCAGATGGGATATTGATCCAAACTTTGTTAGGATGTACCTATAGAGTCAAATTTTGAGATAAATTTGTTGGTTTTTAGGAACTGGTATTAGAGTACAGGTCTGGCGCATTTCAGAATTTAATATTAGATTACCATTAATTTCAAAACCAGGTTTAACATGTGATTCAGATCATTTTCAGATAGATGTTTCAGAATCTTGATAATGGTTACAAAAAGCATCCAGCTGAGCTGAAAGGGGGCATTTAAACAAATATTAGTATAGGTTTATGTACGTACTTGAGCTTCACTGTGGAGTTTACACACTTTACACACAGATTTATTGTAAAAAAAAGATAAATCAAATAAAACAATTCTAATCTGGAAAAATTCAATTCAAATTTGATGCCATACCCCTGCGCATTTTGTGATCTGAACATCTCACCAAAACTTTATATGTGTGGTGAAAAACCAACATAAAGGCAGAGTTTCACAATGTCAGTGGTGGTTAAAACCGTGGAACTTGTGAAAAGAGCACCACAAATTAGACCTGCTGGCCTCACAAGACTGAGCAACTTTAAACATACATCTGATAAATGTTTTAAAAAATTTGTTTGTCTATTTAACTTAAGCTAGTATGTAAGTTTTCTCAGGTTAGTATTCAAAAATCTATTTAAGGCTTAATGCGTCATGACTGAGGCTTATGTATTATCATAATATGGTGAATATCAGAGAACTTAATGACATTAATAGGTTTAAGTGAACTAAAACTTTGTTCAGAGAGGGTGCTGCCATTTCAGCTGCTTTGCCACAAACTACATTAATGATGTCAAAGTGCACTGTGTTGTTTTAGTGTGTTTGCACAGCATAGCAGTCTTCTCCGTTAAATATCACTGTCCTTGATTCTTGTGTTGTCACCTGAGCTTCGAACAGCTCATTCATGCGTCCTGAAGAGATCTTTAAAGCAACCCTCATAAGGTAAGTAAAATACAAGATAACGTCAAGGACTGAAAGCCTGTTTTATTTGGAATATTATCTGAAAGTCAGATAAAATGATGTTGCATGGTTTCTTTGCTGTGTTTTCGGCCCTGAATGATCTGAAATTCAATTTGTAAGACAACTTTCAGAATCACTCACAACCATGACTGTTTTTTTTCACTTCCTTTCACAAAATTTCTCCCATGTTTTTTTTTTTTTTTTTTTTGAAAGAAGTCGCACATGGCTTTCACCAAATGGCTTAAGTCCTTTAGCTTTCAATTGCAGATTTCAATTGGTGTTTTGATTCAGTAGATGGCTAATCTACTGGATTGGATGAGTGACTCAGATAGCATTGGCCCCAATACAGAGCATCTGTGTTAGGAAAATTATTATCTTAGTTCAGTTACTTTTATATTGGATGGTTATGTTTTTATATTATTCCGTGTGTTGTTTTCTTTCCCTTTTTGATTTATTGTATAGTCTTAACTGTCTTTTAGAGTTTTCTCTTGAGGGTTGGAGATGTCTCACACATTCCTGTGTTAACGAGCCACAATGATCTCTATTCTGAGAGTGGGCATTGTTGTGTCCCAATGATGGGACATCAACAGAAGACTTCCAGAACATCCTGTAGGATAGTGTATTGGTCAATTGCTTGCATGTCTGAGTGAGAAAGCCAACCTCTTTGTGTATTCACATAATAATAAAAGGCAGTTGGGGACTGAGAACCGACGGAGTTGACCTCAGACAGCGTTTGGCTGTCAAATTCACACTCTCCGTGTCGAGCTCTTCTCCCCTTTTCTGCGGAAAAGTAATTTGTGTCTTTGGTTGATTCTTGCAGGTTGGGGAACAAAATTAACCCAACAATCTGATTATAATTAAATACAGAGCTGCAGAGAAAAGCCTGTGATGGCCCTTAAGAGTCGTATGAAATGTAGAAATGATGACAACAATCTAGGAAAAACTTATTTTAGTGAAAAAGCATATTTTTTCAAGATTTGGTGGCTCACTACAGAATCACAAAATACTCCTTGTTTCACTACTGGAGAAAATATTTAAAATTACATCCAAGTGTAGAGATCATACAAAACTTGCATGAATTTGCCAGACCATCAAAAAATGGCAAAAAGACATGGATAAACAAGGAAGCTTGTTTGAGTTGGTTAGAAGATAGAAGCATATATAGAATGTGTTCTATATATGCTTTACATGTCTTTTCAAGTAATTTACCAAATAACTACCTTTTTACTGGTTTAAGTAAATATGAATGTACCATACAATAATTAATACCATGTTAATTAGTCTCCAGATTTTTTTGTGGTTAGAGGAAAAAACATAGATCACGAGTGCTTGAAGACAACACAAGGGACTGTTTCTTTAAAGGAATACCAAAGAGCTTGTCACAGAACCAGAGTTGTTGCAGAAGGGATTTTTGTTCTCACTCGCTCTTTAAATGAGTGTACACTTTCTGTCTTTGGTTACATAAGAGAACCAAGCTAGTTTCACATTGTAATGCTGGTTGGTTTGCCAAGGACTCTCCCCACCAGTTTCAGGCCAACACATCCGTTTGCTATGGAAATCACACTAGAGACACTGTTTTTCATGTTTAAGAGGAGCCCTGATCTTTGAGGCTTTCTCTCACACCACATGTTTGGCTCCTGTATCCTTATCCACAATAGGGCAGTGGGCCAAGAAGAGATAAAGTGGCTAATTTAAAGTTGGCTGACTGCACATGGTGTACAAATCCCACAAAATCTCATCTGAACAAGTGTGAAAAGTGTCGTCTATTGACCAGAAATTGCACCACTGATGTTGCGGTCATGTTGGGTTTGGATCAACACTGTGTTTGTTTTGAAAGTGTAATTTTAAGTATTCTTATTTCTTCAGAAGTGGGATATGTGAAGAAATGTGTGACCATAGCCAGTACTCTTAGTCATTAAGTGTAGGATACAGTGTTTAACTAATTCAGAGTTAAACAGTCGGCGACTGTGATTGTATGGCAAGAGTAGTTGTCTTGTGATTGGAAGGTTGTAGGTTTAAATCCAGCGTCTTCCTGTCACATGTTGATGTGCCTCTGGGCAAGGGACTTCACCCCAAATTCACATTTATACACGGGTCTGCGTATCGATGTATAAATGTGTGTGCGAATGGGTGAATGTGACTGTAAAGCGCTTTGAGTGGTCAAAATGACTGATGTTGCAAATTTGCCCATATTGAAAAGTCTTTTTTTTATTATTATTTTATTTGTATTCTCTTAAGCCATTATTTAAGGAACAACAATAAAATTCTGATTGAACTTTGTAATTTATCTGGGTTCTTAATAAGCATGAACACTTTTACATTTCGATTTGCCTTCCCAAAATTGGCAGCATGATGAGGAAAGAAGATTATCTGAAACTTCTAACATAAGACATCAGCCAGGAACTTGAATCTTTGGCAAAAGTAGTACTTCCAAATTCACACTGTCTGCAAATAGACAGTCAAATTAGTTACACAGCAGTTTAAGAATAACAATGTCAATATTCTGATGTGGCCATCATAAAAAAGGCCCTATCTCAGTCTAATAAAAAGTTTCTGTTCAGAGCTGAAAATATGTGTCAAAGCTAAGAGGCCAAATACCCTGACTGTTGCCAAAGCTAATGGAATGATATCCAAAACATTTGAATCAAGTCATAAAGTTTAAAGGGTAATTTTGCTAAAAAGCAAGGAAATATATGTAACTCCTGAACTGGAAGCAATTAAAATTGATCTTGTTATTTTTCGCAGATAGAATAATATATATTTTAGCAATCCCAGTGGGCCCAAAAGAGAAAAAGCTTTGTCAAATGCTTGACAAAGCTTTTTTTCTGACATGTGGGTCAGAAAAGTTGTTTTCTGACCCACATGCACATTTAGTCTATGGGAAAAGGACAAAGAGGTAAGTATGGTTTATTTCATACGATATGTGAAATGTGTGACTGAGGAGGTTCCTTCTGGTTCACCAAAAAGTGGCGTGTTGAAGAGAAGAGCATGAGAATCTCAACAAGGTTTGAATTATGTGGGAGGAGGCAGAAAGTTGGTAGCTTATGGCTTAGAAGATGGAGTGGGCGGCTGAGAGTCGGCAGGCAGGTGTAAATCAGGACACTGAAGGTTCAGAGAACAATCATGGAGAAAGTAGGCCCTGGAAGAGGTCTTGATGCTGGAAGCAAGTTTGGAACAAAAAAGTTGAGTGCAGACACGTTGACACGAGATAATTTCATTAGAGTCTACACTGGAGTAACAAATTAGATCTACTCAACAAGGTTAACTATCAGGTGAAGAGACATTGTCATGCAGCTTCTTAAATCCTAATGAGATAAATGATGCCACTGCCACTGCTTGCCCACCTCTGGAAAAGGTTGACATACTCTCCCAGAAGAAACACAAACACCCCAGGATCATGGAAAATTTAGTCTGATTTAATGTCAGAAAGGGAGGACATAAATGTCTTTTTAGACAATACAAGCAAATATCTGTTTTCCACTACACAAGAAAGACATTATCATGAATGAGCTTTTGGTTATAGGTTCAGGTGATTGATCAAATATGTTGCACAATTAATACCATATAACTTTGGAAAGTTTGTAATTCAGTCTGATATTAAATTATGTTGCAGGTGTGGGTATTTATATATTCCTTTCAGCATTGACAGGAACACAACACCCAGGTTCACACGATAACTCTCAATGAGGGCATTGTGTTCTATACAGCATGAGTGTGGGAAGAAGATTCCCGTTCTCCCTAAACAAACAGGTGATTCACTAGGTTTTGTTCTCTCTTTTTTTTTTGTAAGTTAAGCTTTTATGTTTCAGTATTACTACTAAATATTTCTCAGTAGAAATTATGATCAATGTCAGTTTTATATTTCTTTTTAGTTATGTTTGATAAAAACTTTTTTAATTTCATTCTTGTTGAACCTAATCACTGTTTTCATATGAGCCAAATTCTTGATCCTAATTCAAGTGAAATATTTAAAAATACTACTATGCATGTATTTTATAGGATTTATCCCTAGTCAGTTAGCAATAAAATAATTTTTGCTTCAAATGCTTGTGGGAATGTTGTAATAATCTTACAAAATATAATTTATGCTATAATTCAAATCAAAAAATATTTTATTGATCCCAAAGGGAAATTAAATCTCATTCTAACTTATTAAATTAAAGATTTATATGCATAATCTTAAACTTTTGTTTTGTTGATTGAGATTTTTTTGTTTTTATTGAGAGTTTCCTCTTGTTTTGATTTCTGTATTTCTGTTAATTATATTACAAGATTATAAAAATCTAGACTTTGATTTTGAAGTAAATTAATTTTGTGCCTATTTTAGGCTTACCAAGACATTTCTATAGGCTTAGGACTCCTGCACAGTTCACAGTGAGAGTTCTTCTCACAAATGGATAAAATGTGGAACAAAGATGAATTTTCTTAGGAGTCTCAAGATTCAAGAGGTAACAAAAGAGCCCTGTACAGTTTATAAAGCACTGCAAATCTTTCTTGACTTAGTTAGGGTCAGGGTTCACAATTCGACAATAACAAAAAGATTGGTTAAACTGGTGCAAAAAAAATGTAAAAAAATCAAAAGATCATACAGGTGCTGCAGTTAATGATTATTTTAGTTATTGATTATTTTATGTTTTATTCTGACAATAAAACAACAAAAAAAGGCACACTTCCAGCAGATTTTTTATTTAGCTATTTTATTTTATGTTAGAAATACAAAAGAAAATCTGAATGGTAAACTATTTCAATTCCTTTTTAAATTGTGAAAGTACACATATTACTGCATGAAATATATATATTATTATAGATCATATTATTCCCACCTTATCACTTGTAACTATACCAGGTTGCTGTGTATTGCAGACTTCTGCCCAGGTCCCTCTTGAAAATGAGATCCAGATCTCAACAGGGTTTACTTGGTTAAATAAAGGAAATAAAAAAATAATTTAAAAAAGGATGCACCTGCAGGTAAAAAAATACTCAGCTCTTTCTGCTTGACTTAACATCAATACAGTGTAAGGTTCATCTGTTTATTTGGTTTATTTTTTTGAAAAGGCAATTAATAACTGAATGGAAGAAGGTGTTTAGAAAATTCCTTGCTACAGTACGTGAACCTTGTGAAGCTAAAACTACACATTTTAAAGTACCATGTATAGAACATATTTACAGACATACTTTTTAAAAAAATCTTAAATGGCAAATGTAAATAGTTTTTGTTCAGTTTTGCCTTAATCATTGCACTGAATATAATGTTCGACAAATGACTTTTTTTGTTGCTTTTTTTCTGTCTGTATAATTCAGTTAATTCTTATTTGATTACTAAATTAGTTGATAATTATTTAAATTGTTGATTACGTATAATTAATATAATTAATCCACCATCTCAAGGTTGAATAAATAAATAAATGTTTTTTGTATTCTAGTTAAGGTCCTGGAAGACTTACTGCCATTTATTAACATGGATGCTGTTAACATTAACATGGATGCTCGCAGTTGTTGCCACGAACAATTATGCTTATTAGGCACTTAGTTTATTTTTCCGTATGTTACAAGAACCTTTAAAAAATAAAAATAAAAATAAAATAAATCTAGAAGGGAGTGAATTATCGTCAAACCTGAATTTAAATAAAATGGTACTTTTTTTCAGCTGTAAATGTTGAGCTGACACAGTGGTGGTAATTTGGCACCAGGTAACCAAAACTATTATAAGTATGTTAAAGAGCTAATTTCTTCTTTAAATAAGGTGGACACAGTTTGTAATAGTTCTATTGATGTCGCTTCCACAGAAGCGATTTACATGTGTATTATTATAACCCAGGTGAACAGTCAGCCATACAAGCCTTTTCTCTCGTCCCTGATCTATTCTTACTACTGATTCCCATCCTCCTGCTGTGTGAAATCACACGCTGACCTCTCTTCCATCACAGTCCCCGCCCATTCGACACCACGCCGACCTGACAACTGTCAGCACATCTGGCCAATGAGAATTCAGTTTGCCATTTATGGCACAGCTCATTACCCAATCACGTGTCATAAGAGGCGGGCGCGTTGTGGGCCTGGTTTTCAGGTTTGGTTGCTGAGGTAAGCTGCCGTTTGAAATTTCTGACTTTTCTCTCACAATAATTTTATTCCCCTTTGTGTGTTTGCGCAGACTATCGTAAAATACGGCTGTGCGATGTTGTTTTAGTTAAGATAAAGTGTGTTTGCCGGGTAACAGTCGCTCAGAGCTTGATCGGTGAAGCGCTGCAAAGTATCTCAAGCATAGAGAACAACGGTGATTTTTCCCCCCCCAACTATGACAACCGTTTATTGATTCCGATCAATGGCTGTATCGCATCTAAAAATGTTGAAACGTATGTAAGCAGCTGTGTGTGAATCATCACCTCTATATAAACAAGTTATTTCATTGTAAGTTTATATTATAAATAGACATTTCCTTTGTTGGTCAGTATATAAACAAGCTGCTTTTTATTTTTCTGTTGTTCAGCTTAATATAGCTAACTCCGACAGGTTTGTTTACATATGTTTTGGCCCGTTGCTGGTGGCTCTCTGCATGCTGACAAGGAAGAAACACGTGTGAACAGAAACCTAACGTCCAGCACAGTCTGAGAGAGTAATTATCTGTTGTTTGCACAATGTTGTGCTACTTTCAGAGTGCCAATACACCCTGCTGTTTGAGGTGACTTAACTGCCGATCAGAGGAGACCACACACAACCACACCTCTTGTACAAGCAGACTTCTCTACCGGATGGTTTTGGACACGATGTGGAAGCGGAGAACTTTTTACTTTTGGCATTTTTAAACGGGATGGATTTTGAGAACACATAACTCGGATATACGTTTTGTATTTTTGCTGTTGGGATTTTTTTTTACCCCCTTATTTGGAGTTAATCAAGTTTGAAGTTTGCTTCTGGAAGGGAACTGACTTCAAGAACTAAAATGGACCAAGCCAGCGGTGGGGAGGATCCCAACAAGCCCTCCAAAAAGAAGTCCAGTGAGGATGAGGGTAAAAATAAAAAGCTGGTGGGTATTCTAAGTATATCACATTTGTTGCATGACATTTCAATTTAAAAGAGCAAGTTTCAGAAAGTTAAAGTATCTGTAGAGCTACAGAACACTGTCAACACACAACAACAGGCTCTAAAGGTATTGATGTGTTATTGTTATTTAATGTATTCCCTACAGAGTGGGTATAATAGCAGTCAGAGTTTAGCAAATCAGATACTGTTATGCTGAGTGCTTCAATTTTCAAGGCACTAAGTAGATCATGTGATCATCTTATCAATGCTTTTCCTGAAAGTTTTTTTTTTTTTTTTTGAAGAGTGCTCTTGTTGTGACAGCTGGACCTGTATGCGCTCACATGTTCATACAGACCTTGTTACTGGATTACTTATTGCACGGTGCGATGCACGTGGTTATTGTGGGGCTTTTATTAACCCTGTGAGTGTGTTTGATTGATAAAGGGTGACCTTAGTCAGCTTCAGGGCAGTGTCTGTCAGATAACAACTGTAAACTTCGGTTGGCATTGGTTCATTTCTGGCATCCACATCTGCTCGGCCTGGTGATGTAATCTAGATATAGAGAGAAGTGTGCATATTTGAAAAGGAGTCCAACCGGAGTCTGACATTAGTGGTCCACTGGTGTTATCAAGCAGTTCCTTTCTATCAGTAGATGTGGTTATAATTGAGGGTTTTATTGGTACTTCGCAAAGTTTACATTTTCCAATATGATAACCAAGCTTGAGCACGACATTAACAACAAAAGAGGAAATAGAATACATTCCACTTACATGTCACTTCACAGCCAAAAATGTCAATGGGTTTTATTCTTATACTGTTTAAAAGATAATGCAAAGTAATGAAGTCTTGTGAGGTACGAAGGCTGATGTCCAGCAACCTTTAGATGTGTCTGTACTTCATCTCAGCCAAGTCATATTATTAGGTCATTAGTACAAATCTGTAGAACTTGACTGCAAACTGAGGAGATAGTTTGGCCATTTCAATCATGGAAACGTCTAAAAGTTGAACACCCCTGTTTTACAATATAGCTCAAAGTCAGAAAGATTGGATTAAAAGCAATTCTGAACATAAGATTTCAAAAATTACCACAATTTTTTAATTTGATATATGTCTGGAGTTTGACTGGGGCATTCTAACCCTTAAACATACTGCAATCTGAAACATTACACTGTAGCTCTGCGTTGTCGTGCTGGAAGGTGAATCTTTGCCCTAGTCTCAAGTATTTTGTGACCTAAGATTGTCCTGTGTTCAGCACCATTTAATGCTGATAAGGTTTCTCGTTCCAGTCAAGGATAAAATATTCCCACACCATAATGCTGCCACCCCAAAATGTTTCACTGGGAGGAACGTTATTTTTGGGGTGCTATGCACTGTTAGCTTTCCATCAAACATCCATAGAGGCCAATAGATTTTATTTTGTTTTCTCAACTGATTAAATCAACTTCTTCCACATGTTTTCAAACTTCCACAGTAATATTTTTGAGCTGACTGGTGTGCTCTTTAGTCTTCTTGATGCTGTGAATGTGGAAAAAGTTCAAGGCGTATGAGTACTTTTGCAAGGCAATATAATTGGAGTTAGTTAGTGTCAGGATGATCTAAAACTAACAGTTACCGCATTAAAGGCAGCGTTGAGGACACTGTTCATCTCTGCTCTTTGTAGATGTCGAAACTACTGTTGGTGAGTGATTGCACAATTAAAGACAAAAAGCGTCCCATAGTGTTCTGGTTTTCTCACTAGGAGTTGGAGCGTGAAGTTATTGAGGAAAATCTGACTGCATCTGAGTGACATCAGTTGTTAGCTGCCAATAGCAAAGCAGAAGCATATGCTAAAACGATGTTTTCTGTTTCAGTACATCTTAAAATAGATTTGCTTATTCATGAGTTTTGATTTCCCGAGTATTTTCCTGTGTTCAGTAACTTCTATTTTCTAAATGGCGAACAAATTGCATAGCTTTCTATCAGTTCTGAGAAGCACCACCTCTTCATGTAATTTGCTACAATTTTATCAATTTTACATTCAGGCCATCAGATAGAAATCCTCTGTCAACTTTGAAGTAATCAGTTTGTTTAGCCAGCAATAATTATTGTTTTTGGCTGCATAAAGCCTTTCTTTATGTGGGAAAGTTCTTTTGCATCAACTCCATGTCAGACACTGATCCCAATAGATTTCACTGTCTGCTGATAGTACACTGTGGACTTCATTGCAGTGTGTGGACTGATGCTAAAGTTTCCTCTGTGGAAGCAGAGATGGGATTCAACTTCTATAGCAAAATTATAATCGTCTCAGAAGTTCTCTGAAGGAATCAATCAAGCAAAATCTAATGGCACTTGCTTATGCTGCAGTCTCCAATGATTCATTTGATCATGAACAAACATCCAGTCTGAATCCATGCCTTGATTGAGATCACCCAAGGATGCAGTGGGTCAGCTGAGGTCATTTTCAGTGTTTGACATGGATTTCTTTGTAATTGGACAGTTCATAAGTACATCAGAGCATAAAGGCCTTTATAGATACAAGACAAAAAAATCATGGACTTGGAGGAATAAATTTGTCAGAACAAATATATTTCTAAATTAATTTCACATATTTGCAAGAAAAAATAGAATATTTTCCTAATATAATGTAAACAGCTGTGAATTTTATTTTGTATTTATTAAAAAAGGGCGCTAGTTTGTTCAAAAGTTTTTTTCTCATTCCATTTTCAAGTCAAAAGTATGCGGTTGTGATACTTGTTAAATCAGGTGAATAAATTTGTGAAATGTTGTAGATTTGCAAGGAAAAATTTGCATTAAGCCAAAGATCTGTGAAGGGGAAAAAATACTTCAATTAGACAAAAACTCTGAATTTATCTAAGATTATAAAGTCAAAAATTTGTGGTAAAAATGTCAAAATTCCTCTTAATATTAAGTAGTAGATACTACTTAATACTTGCATTTCTAATAAAAACCTTAGTCCCAATACTAAACATTTATTACTGCTTGTTTTCATAGGTCAAACACCAAATATACCTTAACATGCAGTAATGTATAAACTTTGGAAACCATCTTTGTAGTACCACAGAAGCTAACACCCACAGTCTTCCTTATTTTCTCTCTTAGGATACAGCCAATCTGCACGAAGGAAAAGGAATGGTGCTCCTGGATTGGCTGTATTAAATAGCAATGCCCCATCCCCATCTGCAAATAGATGAATAATAAAATAGCCATGAATACTGTACAACAAATGGAGGGAGTTTGCAGTACCTAGTGTTCCAAAGATGCTCTTTGTTGGAATTGTCTTAACAGTGAGATTGTCTTGCTATTATGAAAGTCCTTGTTTGACTCCTTCACAATAAAAAACAAACCAAAAAAATCAATGTATTTTCTAGGATTATCTTAATCTGAGGATTACAGGGCAGTGCTTGTTTTAGTTTTGGAGTTGACTACACCCGATCTAGTTACTCTATTGTAATTGTTCCTTGATAATCCTTTATAATCAGTCTCAAATCTGTTTTGCTCCTCTTTTTTAAGTGTTGTGGCCTAAGTATCTTCAAAAATAACTACTTCGGTGAATAGATAAATCTTCCCCTTACTGGCTCATTATATTTGTGATTTTTAAAGATCTTTCTACAAATTTTATTTTTGCATGTACAATAACTCGATCTGGTCGTTATGGTCTGACCAGATGAGCTTAAATCTGTCTACTTGTACTAGAATCATCCAGGATTTATGTCAATGCAAAGACTGAACAGGCTTGTAGAGTGACTGATTAAAAGAGGCCCGGATGCATTTATGCACCATGTGTGAAAACACTGAGTATCCATTTGCAATTGGATCACCCAACATGTGTGATAAGACCACAGTGAAAAGGGCAGCGCAACCACAAGACTCGGTCTGGGAATTTATGAACATCTTGACTGTTAACTTATGCTCCTCTAATGTGGCGTTTTCAGCTTGCAGTAAATGGTTTGCAGGCGCAAAGTCGAGACAAAGTTTGGCGATAAGATGTGCCAGACAGGAAATCCCAGACTGGACTGAAGTTGCATATTCTCCCAGAGCTCGGGTGGTGTTTCAAGAAACTGTGATGACTTCACCACTTAATATCATCTCTGAGGAGCTTGTGTAAGACGAGCGGTTTTGGCTTCTGAAGGCAGTCTCATGGCCAGGCATGTTCCCCGTTGCTCAATCTTACTCAAGTCTAAGTAGAACTGTTTGCAGAAATCTTAACAGAGCTCTGACTCGAGGGAGGAAGTGATTATTCACTCCTGGGAGGAGCCTTGATTTGTTCTCTTCTGTTTATTCCCACTACAAGTCACCTATTTTTTGCGCCATAGTTTCATTGTAAACATGTAAAACTCATGAAACATTTAAATGTGACAGATTTTGATGGTTTCACATGTAGTAACACAGATGAGTAGTTTAGGCTGATAAAATAACTCAAGATGTTACCAATATATTTGGGGTTAAATACTTAAAATCCCATGCAGATTCAAGAATAGGCTAATGTCCATCATCACCCACTCATTTCTGCCTAAAGCAAAGTTAAAGTCGGGCTTTAAGTGAGACGCTCTGAGAACTGAGTGTTTATTCAACAGGTTTCTGTGCATGATTACATCATTTGGATTACGAGGCCTCATGTTGCAGAGACTCAGCCAAGGACAATCACGTAACTCCTCAGTGTTTTGAGAGAAATTCACCTCAAAACCTGCCAGCTTTCTGAAACTGTTTCCATACTGTTGTTGAAGTGATAACATGGCACCGTGCCATTCATTGGAGCAGGAAGATGGAATGAGATATTTAAAGGGATTTAGTTGTGCTTGTTTGGCAAGAAGGGAGAAATTTGTCCTCTGTGCATATTTTCAAAAAAGAAAAAAAAAAGATGACCTCAGAGTGCAAATTGAGAAAGAAATACCTCCCACTCTCTTAAAAAACAAAAATAATTGGAATTTATATTTTTTGACAGACCATGCATACTTTTAATCTACATTCTTATGAGTTTTAGATAGCTTAGAAAAAACAATGATGACTTTTCACAGCTTCTCAAATCTGGTCTCAAATCTCACAACTTCTGTCTCTGCTTAGGCATGAATTAATTTTCTGTGTTATTATAAAGAGCATTAGTATATTCAGAAATGGTCTCTTATAAAAATGCATTTATATGCCAACAAATCAATTATTTCACAAATGTCATTTATGGAAAAAAATTTTAAATTCAATTTTTAAAATCGACCTGTTTTGCATGCACTTGTGTATTTTGGATTGTGCTCAGTAAAAGTCCCTTAAACTGTACCATATTTTGTAACACTGAAACCAACTTCAATGTATCGGATTGGAATCTTATGTGATTGATCAACTTTGCTGCTCAGTGCAACTAGCTTCAGAAGTCATTTTGATTGTACATAGTTATTTTCAAATCCAGAATTTAAATTTCACATATACTCATTCTTCATCCAATCTTACCAAACTATTATTATTAGTCATTTTACAAAGAAGACTTGGGGAATTTTCAGCTGTCAGGGATTTTCACAAACCCACCAGAGGGAAGAGACACTGAAAACGTTCAAAAATAATTCCTAATTTATTTGGAAAAAATGTCAACAAAAAAAAAATGAGTTGGGCCCAAAATAGAGTCAATATCACAGACTTGAACTTGTGTTGTGACATAGAAAACTAAATAGTGGCTGATCAGACCACTGCTGACACACAATGGTTAGTAAATTAACATACAAACTTAACTAATAAACAAACCAGCTACAATGTGACAAAATATGAAAATGCTTAGGCTATGACTATTTTTCCAAGCCAGTGCAGGTTTTGACATAAGAAATGAAGAATGGTACTTTATAGCAATGTTTTTGAAATGCAAATTAGCCATGTGATTTGTTTGTTCTTGATGAATCATGTGGAGCTTTCCATCTGGCAGAGTATGCTGACTAGTAAATGGTGCAAACACAACTGAGAAATTCCTGACATACTCTTATCATGTTACAAGGCTTGCGGTAAAACTGATAGCTGTGTCTGTTTGTGGATAGTTTGTGGCAGCCATCTGTGTCAAGTACATATTTCAACAGTTTGTATCCCATCAACATTGATTAGTCAAGCTTTTCTACTGTAAGGCTTTTGAATAAAGTTTAAATATGTTGAGAATTAATGGGATAGTTGGCCAGTGGTGCTTTTTGGAGTCATGCTTATCAAAATTGAACAATCTGTTTATGAGATCCAAGATTAAATCACTTTGCACTGAAAGTTGGTGACATACGCACAATTTTTATTTTTATTTTTTAACCATAGGACAAGGACTACGGAAACTAAAAACTACTTATAAAAATTCTGAGACGAAGCCAGAATTCTGAGGTGTTTTTTCCAGAATGTTTAGAGTCCTGATGTTTTATTTTTTTTTGAGTTCTAATTTCAGTCTAGGAATTCTGACTTTTCTTTCTTCAGAATTCTGACAAGGTTAAACTAGATTTTGGAATTTATTCTCAGAATTCTGACTTCTTTTCTCAGTTATGTCTTTTTTCCCTCAGACATTTTTTGAACATTCATGCAGAATGGCACGAAGGAGCAGCCAACTTTATTGACAGCGATGCGAGTTGAGCAGGAGTTGAACTAACTTTCTGAGAAACTTGTTGGATTTAAGTGATTTATTTAGTTTTTTTTTTTGTGGTTTAATTTTGTTTCAGTGGTCGTAATCCTCTTTCATAAATTATCATCTTATAATATTGAAAGTTTTTAAGGAATGTTCAAATG
Organism: Poeciliopsis prolifica; assembly: GCF_027474105.1. NCBI lineage: Eukaryota > Metazoa > Chordata > Actinopteri > Cyprinodontiformes > Poeciliidae > Poeciliopsis > Poeciliopsis prolifica. The sequence goes on from NW_026562381.1 coordinate 819,076, forward strand.
AGAATCCTAAAGTTTTATCCTTTGTTGCTGAACCTACACATATTCCTAACTTTACTTAAGATCAGATCATACTTGTTTGTAACTCTGGACTCATTGTAGCATTCTAAATGTGAAAAAATAAGAAAACCTTGCTGCTCGCAAGCAAACTGATGGCTAATTAAGCTACATCTAGAACTCTAGAAAAGCATATGCGGGTTTCTGCTTGAACGCTTTCAAATGACTGGAAAAGTGTGCTGGGGGAATGTGGCTGCAGAAATGTAACTTTGGGAGATGAGTGTTATTCATAAAAGCAGAGCAAAAACACATCTCAATATTTGAGGGACAAAAAGGGAAGTTGGAGATTTGTTAGAGAAATGTGAGCTGCATTGACAAAGCTGTGCTATTAAGAGTGGTGATATGTCAGTTCTGTATTTCATTCGAGATAAGTTTTGAACAAAAGTGCTTCAGTAAACTTGAGGCTTGTGTTTTTTAACCCCTGAGCCCTGGACCCCTCTGCCCTGCTGGATTCAGATGTGTCTCTGCTACAACACAGCTGACTTCAGTGATTGAATCAGTTCCTCAGCATGACATGAAGTTCAGCAGAAAGCTGCTAATTAGCCATCAGCTAATATCAGGTGTGATGAAGCAGGAGGGCATTAAAACATGCAGGGCGTAGGGCTCAGAGGAGCAGCTACAGAATGCTGCAACAGAAAGTTTCAGTAGGCGTCTGAGAAAAGAAAGATACTACACAGAACATGAAATATTTGTTTCAGGTACTTTAAATCCTTTGAACTCCTGCTTTAGTATTAGTAATTTTATAGTCTAATAGAACATGCATGTCAAAGGGCACGTTATTAGTCCAATTAAAACTACACTGATTACTAAAAAAGCTGATGTTTTACGCTTGTATGGATGTATGTCTTCTTTGAACAGCTATTTAGATTTGATCACATTTACCAAAATGAAATAAAACAGAAATGAGGTTCATGCTTTATTGAGCAATTGAATTGAAACATTTTGATTTTGAAATAAATTGGGCGAAAAAAAAAAAATCATGCAGATATGACAAAAAACAAACAAAACAAATTATTTGCATGGACCAGAAGGGACAAGCAGGATTTGGTACAACAAATCTTTTCTTTTTTATTGCAGTGATAAACAATTGGTGTTAAATAATTTATATCTTTAATACTGAAGATTTTCTTTACTTTTTGTTCCTTTTCTATATAAAACAATTTTTCAGTCCATGTGAATGATGAGTCCATGTAAAGAAATGACTTTGAAAGTTGCATATTAGGATTTTCTAAATTGAAACTGAATGTATGCTGTAATTTAGAAATGCAGGGTATTATTATTTGAAACTGAATGTATGCTGTAATATAGAAATTATTATTTCCATATTATTATTTCTTCATTGCAGTTCATAGAAAACTATGCTCTTAAGGTATACTTCCTTTTCTGCAGAAATACTCCATTCTCTTAGCCTCCCTGAAATAAAGGACAGTCTGATGTTTTATTCACTTTGTGCTGCTTTAAAGGGCATAAGTATTATTTTCCTCTTCAGTTATATTCAGCCTGAGAGTTCACCAGAGTTATCAGTTTCCATGTCTGAACTTGAGAAATATTTAAAAAAGAAGAAAAAATAGAAGTTTCGTTCTGTTGCTTAGAGACCTAATAAACTGGCACCAGTTATAGAAAGCACGTGATTGTGAAATTCTTACTTCTTTCCAACAGGCTTAATGCTGGACGTAATGGTTGGGAGGGAGTTTAAAGACTCAAAAAAAACATTATTGCTCGACATCAAGAGAAAATGCTAAACCTTTCTGTACAGCAGAAGCGTGATCTGTTGTGTTTTCTTTCTTGAGTTTCAACCCAATTCAAAGATTAGGTTGAATCTTTCCTTAAAAATGTATGTTTACACTACATAATCTGAGTTGAATAAAGTGTTTCTCATGGAAAGTCCAACAAACAACCACACATCAAATAATAATGAAAAATGCAACCACAGAGTGATAATCTTCAGGATAGTGCTTTTATGAGTTAGGCCTTTTGTTTTCTATTTTTTAAGTGACCATGACTCAGCAGTCTTCTTGTTTGAAAGTTTTGTGTTTTTTTTTTCCCAAATGATCTGTTCTTTTTTGTATTTTGTTAAAACCTATTGAAACTGGAAAGATTGCATTTCATATTTCATTCTTTCAATGAAAAACCTTTTCTGGTTCAATGGTATAAAAAAATTACAGTATGCTCTTTAAAAAACACATTCTGTGAAATGAAAACAAAATAAATCTCTGTAAACTAAGCCAAAATGCATGTCTTGCAGCAGAAAAACTAAACATAGGCCTTTGTCATTGCTCTATGGGGAGCTAGAAATCCATGTGTGCCAAAGAGAACCTTTTAAATTATATATCTAGATTAAGCGATTAATGACATGATTGGCAAGTATTGTAATAGTTCAATTCTGTGTGTCAATTTAAATTAAACGCATTAAACTCTGGGAATGTTCTGCTCAGTTCAGCAGCTTTATCGAATTTATCAAACATGTTCGAAATCATTGTTCCAGTTTGGAAGAACAAACTGAAATAAATTGTTTTAAGACGTACTCAAGCATGCTTCACCAAGTAAAGATTGCAGTTGAGATAAAATCAAAAATATGAAACTGCCATTTTTAAGTTGGAATACAGTGAACAAGGCAGAGAGTTTGGGACAGTTTTGATAGTATCACATTGTGAATCTTGTTTTATGTGGCATTTGAAGATTTTTTTTGCACTTTGATTTATGACTTTGAGAGAAGCCTATGGGAATTATTTTAAGTTTTCTTAGCATGTGGGTAGCACAAGTTGTCAGCTCGTAGATTTCATGCTGCTCTTTCTTGCCCGAGTCCTGTTTGGTTAGTCTTGTGATGCAGTCAAGCTTTCCATGTAGTAGTTTTGTCTTTTATTTTGTGCTGGTTTGTAAACACAAAGACAATAGTGTTAGGGCGACGTGTGAAAACCAGCAGGAAGTTGACCACATTTCAGTGCTGTAATGGCATTCGGGAAGTGGGAGACAGGAAGTGGCTCAGAATGCTTCAGTAGCAGAACAGAGGAAAACCCTCAAGTTCATTGGTTGGATGTAACTTTGTAATAAGCCTAGTTTGTATAGCTCACTGGGTGGGACATAAGACAAAAAGGACATTTAATAATATGCTGAAGATAATAGCTGTACATCAGAACAGAAATGTCTGTTTTTATGTTGCAGGAAGTGTCATACTTTCATCGTGGCTATAGCTGCACTGAACGGTTGATTAATGACTGAAGGATGTTTTGACTGAGTAGCTGTAGTCAGATGCGTACCAGGATGAATGTGTTTTCCCCATCTGTCACTTATATCAAAAGAGTGCTGCACGGGACATTTTTTCACTCCTAAAATAATTGTTTTTTTTAATAGTCATAAGCTTTACTTAAAAATCTATGGTTAAAAACAGCTTTCTTGATAGTTATGATTCTTTTTCCCCCCCTAGTTTTGAAATTGGAGAGCTGAGTCACACAGTATGATTATGCTTATAGATTGATACAGTTCCTTCTCAGTAAATTACAGCATAATCAAGAAACAACTTCTTTTCAGTTGTTCAATTTGAACGCCTGGGGCATTTATTTCGGTTTATCCTAATGATTACGACGGATCATAACAAATCAAATGCAGTCTCTCAGAGCAAAAAAAATTAGTTTTTTTGAATAGAGAAATTATGCAATGGGCCTATTAATGAAGGGGTAGACTTCTGGCTTTACAGTAGTGTGCTGGTCAGTCAAGAAGTGTAAACGACAAAATATATAGCCATGAAAGTCTCAATGTCTTAGAAAAACTGCAGCTGGAGTCTGTATCCTCACCCAGACGTATCCAGCACAAGGGGTGCAGCTGTCACATCCCTCATGTCAGGCTTCTGCTAAACCAGCGACAGCATCAGAAGTGTCTTAGCTACAAGAAAAAGAAAAAGTGGACTGTTGCTCTGTGGTCCAAAGTCCTCTTTTTAGATGAAAGCATTGTTTGCATTTCATTTGAGCATTGAGATCACAGAATATCTAGACTCTTTGGGAAGAGTGAAGTGGCACAGAAGGAAAGCTTTATGAAGCCCAGTGTGAGGCTTCCACAACCCGTGATGTTTTGGAGAGCCATGGCATTGCTGATTAAGGAAAGACTAAGACACTCAACAGAGTAATGAGGAAATCCTCTGCTGTGCCTTTAGACATTTTCTACCTTTAGATATTTTAAATACAACATTTGATTCTAGTTGAACAGATGTCATAAAATCTCTCCAGCTCTTGTTCTTCAAGAGCCCTTTAAAACCAACACCTCAATCTTTAAAACGTTGCTGAACTCCAGGCCTGATCCATGCTGAAGGAAAAGTTGTCACAGATCTTTAATAAGTAACCATGTTTTAAAATTCTGTAATAGTGATAAACTTTTCTAGAATGTTAACTTTCATTGGTACTATAACATGTATCTGAAATACCTGGGTAGGTATATCACAGGAACAGTTCAGTCAGTTTGCAGGGTTTTACTTGTCAGAAATTTGTAAAAGTTAATAGCAATATATTAGTTTCATCAATCTGTAAAGTGCAAATCACACTGTGCTTAATGTTGACCAGTTTAGAAAGACTTTTTGAAACTTCTGCTGTATTTAATGGCTCCATATCGGTTTTACTGAGAGTAATGCACCATTAGGATGTTTCTTTCATCAGAAACAGAGATGACCCGAAGGCAGTTCTGTGCTTTCTCGTTTCTCATGTAGTCACATGGTTGGGTCATCCAGTGTGAAGTCATTCAGATTTTAGCTGCTCTGGCTTCTATATCCTTCCTCTTTTCAGAAGTTGCCATTTTAAGAAGCCGTAAACAATGTCTGTGCCTTTTCGGAACAAGACTCAACGACCCGTAACTTTTTAAAGTATTAGCTGGTAATAAAAACTGTAGGGCACTTTTTGTTTGTAATTTACTGATGTCTACAAAGTTTTAAACAATATTATCTGATTTCGTAATGGTTTGGTTCTCATGGCAAAATCCTTAGGTCTCTGCTTTTCTGTTCTTTTACTGCCTTTCTTTGCTCTTTATCTTACTCAGATCCATTTCCTGTAGATCGAACTGCTGGTATTTTTTAGGGTTGGGGACCAGAGCTGTCCAAGAAAAGCTAAAATTTATGCATATTTAGATTATTTTTTCAGAATTGGCTGATCCAAATGAGGATCACATTAAAAGTAAAATGCAACAAATTATAACGTACAGCTGTCAGATTTAATGCAATTTCATTAAAAAGGAAATTTTGGAATTTTTATAACCTTTTACCTCTAATCCATGAGAATACAGTACAAATTTGCAAAGAAGCAAACTAGACAAAATCGTGCTTTGCATTTTAATTTTATGTCCATGAACTTAACCTTTGCATATTCAATTATTTCTGTAAATTGTGGATTAATTAGATGAATTGGAAGATAAACACAATCACACAAATGTGAATAAATGGTGTTTAATTTAAAGTTGTTTTCCAGAGGCTTTAGTAAACAATGGCAAAAGAAACCAGGTGATGCTGGCAGATATTTATTGGACTTGCTGTATCACATTTCCTGCCTGTAGACTGACTAAATTCTTTTTCATTTGGCATCAGAGATGAAAAGCTGATCTCCAAGTTAGTCTGTCACATCTTTCTGTGACAGACGGTGCACAAAAAGTGCAATTCAAACCAGAAAGACTCAGTTTGGCACTTACAGTGTCCGTATTCACGCCCAAAATGTCTGATGTCTGTTCACATGTGGAGCACATTTAGAGGCTGTAATTACATGTTGACAACATTTATTAGACATTTTAATGAGTTTATTCTGATCTGATTTGGTTACACAGGGGGAATTCTGTGCAGCTTGATACCACTCCTTCAAATTGCTCATATTGGAAGGATTACTGTTCATATTATTTGATTACACAAAGATAATTTGGGTAATTGGAAAAAGAAGCCCTCTAACTCCTGAACTAGATTGACCTTTGGTGTATTTAGATAAATGAAAGCTTCATGTTTCTTCTACATTTAATGAAATCAGTATAAGTGTAGAACTGTGGATAAATTATAGTAAACAAACTGACGCAACGTGCCTTTTTTCATAACCACAGTTGGTGCTCATTTGGTTAAATGCTGAGCAAATTAAGGCTGACACCCCTTCAATAGTAATTCAAGAACTTCTCGTTTATGGTTTACAATTTTGAGATGTACTCAATTTGTGTTGCTGAGGTGAAATTAGCAGATTCTCAGGAAATGTTTTGTGAAATTATAATATTCAGTCTCTGAATAAAGTTGATGTCGTGACTGGCAAAATCTGACAGCTGTGGTTGCATCCGACTCTCTGTCAAGACTTGTTACAGTGCTGTGAAGTATACCACCCACTGCAGTTTTCTTAAATTTTTTTGTTCCACTCAAACATTTCAAAACATGAAACAAACTTTAATATTGGACAAGACAACCAGAGTTGGTAGGGAAAAAAAAAAGTCTTTCTTGTGATAATTTTGTTTTAGGGGCAAAAAGTTAGCTGGGCCAACCAGGTCCTATGTGTTAAACAAACAAACAAACAAAAAATTATGTCTTACATTACAAAATGACTGTGATTGACTGCATTTTTAAGAGTTCACATTTCCACTGACCGCATTCAGACCTGATTTCTGCCAGACTAACAAAATAATAATAATAATAAAAAAAACTTAAAATAGAATCTGTTTGACAGCATGAAGTTGGTTAAATTCTATCAAAAAGCAAGACATAATGATTTGAGATTAATACATTTGGCACACTACAGTGAGAGTTGTTATCCACAAGTTGAGATAAAAGAAGAATAAAGAAAAAAGAATGCATGCTTATCAAGTGACCTAGTCAAAGTTTGCTAAAAGAAAACACACACTGTGTTTGAATCGTGACTATTTAAAGGATTTTCTCCCCAGCGATGTTGGATTTGTTGCTGCAAAGGGTGGCACAATCAGTTATTAGGTTTAGGAGGACAGTTAGTGTTTTACTTCAGCCAGATTTGCTTGAATAGCGTTTTTTCTCTTTAATATGCATCTGCATTTTGTATTTACTCTGGCTATCTTCTAATAAAAAAAAAAATTGTTTGATCTGGAATATTTAGTGGTGACAATAAAAATAAAAACAGGATATTTCTAGACAGTCCCTTCATATGGCTGTAACTAATTAAAGTAAGATCTAATTTCTTTCAAGTTGTTTTACAAAGGCATCGTGGTCTCTGATTTTTATGGTGATAGTTCCAGTGAGTGAGTTAAATACACCATACAGATGCTCAAGTTAAATTAGCTGAGTGCAGGCAGGTCTGCTTTTTAAAAGCGGTGGAGTTATAGTCACTCTGAAGCAGGATTTATCTTCTCTCCGTCTCAGAAGTCAAGTTATTACATGCGCCACCTGGTATGAATTTCCAATAAAACGGAGCTATTCAACGATATGGTTCACATTCAACCGCAGTTTGCTATGGCGATATTAACAGTTGTTTTGTGAAATATGCATACTGGTACAGTTTTGTTTGCCCCAAATTGCCTTTCAAGTTGTGGGATATTGCTTTGTGTTTTCATTTTTGAGGATCTGCATGGACCCATGATCAGATTTGATTAAGGAGGGACCCAGAGCTAATTTGATTAGATTATTTAGTGGAAATATGTGTTTGGTAATAAACATTTATTACGATGAAAAAGTTTACTTTAATAAGCACGCAAAGCCCAGAGGACATTGAAGCTTAATTGTTAGGTGTTTAATTGCAATGTTGCGATGCTGCCAAGATAATGGGCAAGGAAAGGCCCTCAAGTCAAGGCAATTAACCAAACAGTGGTTTGATTGTTGTTAAATTGATTAGAAAATGTTTAAGTACTCTGTCTGTAAATTAGCTATTGTTTCACGCAGTTTGCGACTGGCAGAGAATGCTGGGCTTAATGACACATACGCTCTGAGTTAGTAATGGGAAAAGTTGTTGCTCAGGTCAGGTTGCTCTCGTGAGTAGTGATGCAGCTTTATTAAATGCATCTAATTGTGCCTTGGTGGAACTGATGTTTGTCTGGATTAGTGAGGCCCAGGTGGTTACCTGGCTCCCACAGGGAAAAAGGAATCATCTGGATATGATGAATGGGGAAGACGACATGTTTGATATCTGGAAGTGGAATAAAACTTCAGGCTTCGTCTGAAACATGCAGAAGATTGACACGTTTTGTTGTGTTTAATAGCTTCATCTTCCAACTGTTGATCAGCTGTTGCAGACAAAGCTGGTGACAGATATGGCACTTTGTGTCTGCACAGAGTTGCCCAGAGCGACAGCTTATGGAGACTCGCAGAAGGAGGTGCAGGTTAAAGCCAATTTGTTTCCTCGCCCCAGTATCTGTATTTTCCTGATTAGAATAGTGGAGAAATCCACGGCTGGAGGCAGGCTTTATGACCATTACAGCCCCACATCTCCCGACTCATTAGTACTTTACAGCCTAGCACCATAACATATGGCAGAGTTGTTACCGATTCCCATTTGAGGTGTGTTTCAAACGGCCGTCCCTTGCTGAGCCACAACCCTGTGGCAATGCGCTTTCTTATGGTGTTTGAGGAGAAAATAAACATCTGTTCCAGCTGAAGTTTTGGTGTAAATCTTTTCGGTCCCTGTCACCACAAAATATGCACCTCAGAACCAGTGGCACTGGAAAGAAATTAATCTTTGTGCCTCAGCAGTGTGTGCTGCTGTTTTTCTTATTTGTTTCACACACATCTTCATTTAAGCAAAAACTAACTTGCATGTTTTAAGTGGAAAAACCAATGTGGGTGTTGGGTGTCTGGTGGGTTTTCTTTTATCCATTTATATTTGAATGTAAGCATGGGCCATTATGAGATTTTCATGATGGAAATACCAGAATTTAACAACATTAAATCAGAACATTTATTCAAAACATGATAAAGCTACATTTCTTTGAATAAGGCTCTGGTCCACATAACCAGAAAAAAAAAACAAGCATTACATTCTTGGGCATCATGCTGAAAGCGTTCATTTGCTTTGATAACTGGCCCGTGTCTACATGTGGGTCTTATGTCTCAATTGTGTATCCCTGGGGATCACAATTGATTTAGCTGCTCTAAATCAATTGATGATCACTTTATTATTTAGGATCATCAAGAATCTGGGAATCATTCATTCTTTTCTTTTTCAATTGACAACCAAACATAAAAAAAAAGTTTTTATTTTTTTTAATCGGATACAAGAAGCACTCCGACAACTAAAAAAGATCCCTTTTTTCATCTTTAAAATATATAAAAGGAAAAACGGGTTGCAGGAACAAATTTTGTTTCAATAAGCCAATTCTTGTTTTCTAAAACCTAGAAATTATGCTTTGTGAAAAAATTGTGTGTCATCATTGACATCAAGTGTTATGTTACATTTTTGACATGACATAGAAGAAACATTAAATTTTTGGCTAACGTTAAAAGTCTGCCATAACCTACCATGTCTTGCAAAAAATATATTAAGACAAGAGTGCTTTGAATGTACAACTTTAAGCATTATGCAGGTGAATAAATAAAAAGCAGCTTAAATGATCTCCAATTGTGGAAATCTGCATACAAATTCACTTGTATATTAATCCAAAAAAAAAAAAGAACATTTGACAAAATGTCAGTTCTGAGCAAAATATGGTCTTTTTCACCATATTTCATTCAGAACTCACAATCTTCTGATGCTAATTTCCGAGCATGGTAGGATGCACATCTGCTGCAGTTTTCAGGACATTTCTGAATTCAATTTTTTCTTTTTTTTTTTTTTCTTTCCCCAAATGACAAATTTTTTTTATTTTGGTTGTCAGTTAAAAATGGGAAGCAGAAATGATGCACAGATTATTGTGAGGTGTTTAATTCATATGTACAGTACTCAGGATTTGCTCACATGTCTAAATCATAAAAAAGGCACTTCTCCTTGCTGTGAGTCTAAGACATTTAGCATTTCTGCTTCATGGGACAAATTCTGAGAAAAAACTGTACATGTGAAGACACCTAAGATTGGATATGTTCTGAGGTTTGGCGGTGTTTTTTATTTTCTGTTAGATATTGTTTTTCATACTGTGCCCTCCCTCCAACAGAACATACACATAAAAACACTGGCTGATGATATGGTAAGGTGCTTGGTTTCATTTTGCTGTGACTAGCTTTGTTTCACACATTTTTCCCTTGTTTTTCCATGGTTGCATGAAACTTTTAATAAACACCTGTGGATGGATCAAATGTGCCCAACTTTTTACTATTAAACAGCTGTTTAATTCCTTGTAACTGTATTATTTTCATACTATATTACAAAGATCATTTTAAAGACGAATTTAACACTGGATGGATTTTTTCCCCCAATAAACTACCTTAAAGGATAGATTTCTTTATATTTCTCAGGATCAACTATTAAAAATGGACAAATGCATTCAGGAATTTGTAAATACTTTAATTTTAATAATCATTATGAGTCAAACTAGGATCAGTTTGCTAATTATTTAATTAATCAAAACAGAACCAAAAGAAACAAAAATGCAATTGCTAATTGTAGCCTGTAAACTACTGCTGTGGGAAAAAATATGTTTATGGCTTTAAAACTGAGTGTGTAAATCTAACTTCAATCAGACATTTACCGCTCACTCTGGAGTTTCAAAAGAGGGATTGCAGACTTCCATTTTGAATTGTTGTCATTACCACAATTAATACATAAAATCTTTAATATAATTGGAGCGCAAGCAAATGAAGTTTATCTGCCACCATGCTCAGTCACAAGGAAGTGGAAAAAAAGCTCACCGTAAAAAAACCTGTAACAACAAGACAAAACTTGGCACATAGTGATGCATATTGAAACTCACGTTCAAATGTTTACCAGTGGTGAGGAAATGGAACATAGCCAAAAACCTCCTTGATTTCTTACAGTGATGTCGCTAGAATTAAAGCTGATTTATTATCCTTCATTGTTTCTAACAAATACTGTAAACATGGAGTACATTTGATCCATTGAGTCATATTTCATTCTCATCTCATTTGCATGACAGCCCCTATCCCTACTTACCCATTACTAAGTAAACCTAACGGTCATCCTCTCTGCATGTGTCCCATGTATGTTTTCTACTCAGAGCTGAACTTTCCCAGATTTATTCATTTAATTAACTGATGAATTTAATAAGGAATGTTTTTAATCGCACACAAGTTGTATTTAATTTTTTGTCCTTGACTTACAAAAAACAGAACAAAACAGGTAATTATATCAAATCTGATGGTAAGTAAAGTCTGAAGATGTCTAATGGAATCTTATCATGTTTGATGCTATTTAAAATTTGTTTTGTATTTCTTTTCAATTTTAAGAATTAAAAATTGTACTGTTTTACATCAGGTTTTAAAGTTTCTGATTTCCCTTCACTTTGCAGACGCAATAGGTCCTCACCCCTATTATGAGGACTTTTTAGCTGTCCTTACAATAGTGGTGTTTAAAGTTTACAGTAAATTGTGCAGAACTAAGTCCTGCTATCAGGACATTTTCCAACCTTCTAAAGTACAGGAAGTTTTTTTTCCAGGCAGCCTAGACTATTTTCTTTCCTATTAAACAGACTTGTTGCAATATTTTCACTTCTCAACTGTTGTTTTCTTGCAGCGTGATCGTATAACAAGTTTTAGGAAAACTGGTGCAAAGAAGGAGAAGCCTTTTATTCAACACCCGACTGATCCCTTCTCTACCCAAGCCGAACTCCCTCTGCCGCAGCCTTTCTTTGACGAGAGATCCATGAACCTCTCAGAAAAAGAAATAGTTGACCTCTTTGAGAAGATGATGGTAAGCTTTGTTTTCCTTCTTCTCCGTCATTTAATCTTGATATTACGGCTCTTAAGTTCACTCAATAAAAAAGTCCAATTTAGAATGTTTCATATAAACAGTATGTAGAAGTTCATTTTGAAAAGATGTATTCATGCTTTCTTGTTTTACTGCAGATTTCATTTAGTGTGTAAAACGGTGTTAATATGAAAATGATTTACATTTTTGAGTTGACATGGCTTTTTCCAACTGCTTAGAGGCAAAAATGAAAATATGGCTTAGTGATCAATCAAGGTCAGATTAAACTGATGCTGAAAAGTATTGACGTACATTTGTGAAAATAGTAGATTTACATAGTCAACTCTAACTCATTTCTTTATAAATCAATATTATAGAGGATCAGAAAACTTTCAGATCTTGAATATAATTCATGACCTTAAAGAAGCTGCCCAAACTTGTTGCCATGAAGACCAAAATTGTCTTGTTAAAAGCTCATGTAAACCACAAAAAATATATATATTTTTTATTAAAAATACAAAATGATTTTTATTATTATTTGCTCAATAACAAAATAACCATGCAAGATTTAGGTCAGCATAACTGCCTCAATTTTGTGATTTCTTATTATGTGTGTGAGTAAAAGTTGTTGATGTTTGCGCTTTCTATTTATTATCAAACTACGATGAATGCAGTAGCCTGGTTAATGGATGAGTAATAATTTATGTCGTACCTAACCAGCAGATAATATCACTTCAGACCCCACATATCCAAAAACCAGCTGCCACAGAGACAGTTTCCTCCCTCAGGCTGTTAATCCAATTGACAGAATGAACACCGTACAGCCAGAGTAGTTAGCTACTGTGTTGTAAAACAATATATGCATATTTGCACTATATTTTAGCATGTAAATTATGTATATATTTATATATACATAGTGTTGTATTTTTATGCTCCTAAAAGTTTGCATATTTATATTCGATGTCTGTTTAAAGTGAAATTCCTTGTTTATGCACATAAACTTGGCAAAAAAAGCTAATTTTGATAACACTATACACTCCATTATAATTCCATTATTAAGACTTTATTTTTCCGTACAAATGTTGGCCTTAAAAAAAAGAAACAACAAAATATGTCAGACTAAATCAGGACAAATTTACCATGAAGTTAAAGAGTGAAAATATTACCCAAAAACTAAAGCTCAGATGATTGAAAAGTTTATTAAAAATATAAATCAAATTGTGATGCAAGTTGAGATAATTGTTGTTAAACACGTGAACACAGATTAACTAATTCCATTCCAGTTTTGGGAATTAGTCAGTGTGAGTTTCCAGGCATGCCAGGATGCTGTTTAGTGGGCAGGAGACATCGTCGGTGATGGAGAGAGAAGTTTTGAAAATATCCTTCACTGCATACAGATGGCTCGCCTCCACCCAGGTCTGAGCCGGCTTAATCAATTTCTGGAGTCTGTTGGTGTTGTATGCCTTCAGGCTGTTTTCCTAGTAGTCCTCGGTGTGGTAAATGGCACAGGCCAAGACAGATTCATGTAATGCCGGCAGTCCATGTTATTTTTTTCAACCCCCTCACCCAACCATCAAAAGTCAGGAGATTCCTCAGGAGGCTGGACAGAGCAGTAACTCAGTTCTTTTTTTCAGAAAGCAGTATTGTAGTTTTCATTCTTTTGTGCTGTGCAAAACAGAGATTGATGCATGTGTCATCAAGGATTTAAATGCCTTTTAATTTGTGACTAGGGGAAGTCTGGAGCTTCCCAACGACTTAACCCCGAATTGAGTGGAAGATAACATGGATTGATGTTAAAAAAAAGTGAAGCTTTCCTCTGTTTTTGAGAGCCTCTGACAAGTATCTCTGGATTTTGCACTTTCTCAACACTGGAATGACTTTCCCCTTCTCTGCCGTTTTATATAATTTTCATTCATTTAAAGCACATTTTCCATAGATATTTATTAAAAATTATTGTTGTTATTTGTAAGAGATCGACAATTAGTCGGTAACTGAACTCTGATCCAGAAATGCAAAGCATTATGAGGAATGTAGGCAGAAGAAAGCCTTTAGCCTAGGGGTAGGCTATCCTGGTCCTCGAGAGCCGGTGTCTTGCAACTCTTGGATGCCTCTCTGGTCCAACACAGCTGAATTAAATCACTGAATCACCTCCGAAGTGCAGTCAGGTTCTCCAGAGTCCTGCTAATAACCTCATTATTTGACTCGGGTGTGCTGAAGTAGAGACGCATCTGAAAGTTGCAGGAGACCGGCCCTCGTGGCCTGGAGTTGCCCACCCCTGCTTTAGCCACTCAACACCTCACTGCCAGCTAAGCAAGGTGGGTGGGATCAACTAACCCGCACTTTGGTTACCTTGCAACTCACTCACTGTAAGGTTACCAAGCTACAATCTGCCGAGTAACTTGTTCAGTAGCAGATCAAGGTTTTGCCAATGTGTCACATAACTGCTTAAAAATAAACGACGTGGAGTGAACATTGTTGATAAAACAGGAAAAGTCGCGCCTCCAGTTTGGCAGTGACACTGATTTTTATAACAGAAAAATAAGTCGGTAATTATTGATACCGTCTATGAAACACTTTTTTCAAATGTTTATGTAATATTTGTGGCTCAAAAGTTTCATTTAGCTAGACCGGGGTCAAGAAATGTATTTCTCATCACAGAAGTAATTTGTTGCTTACGAGGCAGTACAATACCTTAAAGCTACCATAAACTCATAAAGACAAACAAAGGAAATATTCTACATTCATTAGAACTGGTAATGTGGAGCTTTTAATATACTTCTTGGTCTTATCAGTCTGCTGGGGCCCCTCGATGAGACCCGTTTTCTTGTTATTCAAAATTACTTTCAAAAATTACTCGCATAAAAAATGTGCACCTAAGCAGTGTCGACATTTACACGAAACCAACCGAGCACTGTTTCACATTGCCTGACCTCTGAATGCTTCCAGGAACCTGAATAACGCTTCATAAAATGTATTTCTTTGTTTTAGTAAAGCTACAAATAGCAGTCATTCTGACAACTTTCTGTCAAAAGCCAAAGACTTTTTCTTTTTCTTTTGGCGTCATGGCCTTGGTCCAAAAAAAATTAAATGACTTCTTTTACAGCTTGTACACTTTCTTTAATTCAAAGTACAACTAGACTGAGTCATGTTTTAACCTTTGACCATGACATAATCAGTTGCTTTTATGCCCACAATGCATGGTTGTCCTTCAGGGGGGAGACTTTTGCTTTACAGTTTCTGGAAGTACAGAAAATCCAGTTTTAGTTCTTCCACCTTGAATTATAATCCTTTTATAAACTGTTTACTGTACTTTGTTGGTGTATTTTAAACCCAAAACACTTCAGTGCTTTTAAAGTAGTTTTTCTTTCATTTAGTTATTAAATCATGAAATGAAGCAAACATCCTTTTCTAACTTCTAGATGTATTTTTAAAGTATTAAAAACAATTTTAGGGTTGCTACTGATGCACATTTTAAAATAGTCATACCAGTGTTTTGTTGGATGTTGAATGATGCATCACTGACATGCTCTTTGTCTGATAGTAATACAATCACCTGCTCACTTCTACTTTTGATCCTGTTGTTCTGTCTGTGTCCAGCATAAAAAAAGGATCTTCTGTGCTTTTATATATCATGAAGCCATCCATTCACTTGTCTGCCATTGTGCAGCCCCTACAATGCTGCCTCCAGAGTGTGGCATTCAGGCTTCCATCCACATTCTTTTCTTTCATCATAGCTGTAGAAGCCTGAGTGTTGCTACTGTCAGCTCTTGTCCTCAGGCTTTCACCATCATCTCTTTTGTGCTTCCTCATCTCAGTGCTTGAACTCCAACCAGTAATGTCCCCCAAATTGAGTCAGGTTTTATCGTTTGGGTTGTCTGACATGCATTGCCTTGCTGAAGTGTTACAACCCCTTGAACATTTTCATATTTTGTTGAATTGCAGAAACAAACTTCAGTGTATTTTATTGGAAGCATTTTTTATGTGATAGACAAACTAAAAATGGGACCTCAGGAAAATGATACGTAGTTTTTCACATTTGTGACAAATAGAAAATACTCAAAATGGGTGACATGAATTAACTTTGATGCCCTTAAATCTCATGTTCTCCTGCCATATTGATTGAGTTTGAGCCATAGTGGACCATTATTTTTCTGTTTTACTTGAATTCAAATTATTTGCAATTTTTTGCAGAGCATATTTAAATTATTTGACAGAAAATTTAGCTTGGGATTTGTACATGACACACTTTTGGCTGGTGTTTGCAAAGTAGTCACTCCATTAAATTTTTTTGGTGCTGATGGGCTCTACTTCTCTACTTCTATACTTTAAGTTTTGGATATTATTTTATTAACACTGCATTACAATTCTCCACAACTTTCTTCATAACAGTCTGTTGTGGTCTTTAATTTAGATTTATTTATTTTTTAAAATCCTGGAAATGATTGATCAATCATTTTTTTTCCTTTCATTTAGCTACTGTGCTCTGCTTTGTGTTGATCTTGTAAAAGTTCAATAACCTCCATTAAACTTGTAACTAACCAAAATATAATTGAACAGGGGTATGAACATTTTTGAAAGGCACTCACATTCATATGTGAATATCCAGAGGAGCTTTGGAACACAGTCAACAAGTTGTGATATGCAGCCTAAGACAACTGCAGAGCTTTGTGAACTCGGTTGCATATTTGCATGAGCCTTGCAGTAAAACAACTCTCCAAGGACCGAAAGCGATTGCTAATCTCATTCTGCATTGAGAGTTGCAAATAAACTGCATCCAAGGCCCATATTTTCTTACAGCAGCAATGACTCACAGCATCAAATGCAACCATTTGACACTGTCATGTTTGTAAAACCATTGTTCTTAGAACAAAAGGATCTTTGGCACAAGGATTTAGATTTAACATTTTTTTGTTGTTGGTTTTTATGCCATTTGCTGACAGATTTAGTATAAGACATTTTAAATATGGTTTTCAGTTTTGGATTTAAATGGCTAAATATCAGCTTTACTTCTCACTCTTCTCTGGGGTCAGAGATGTCACGTTTGTGCATTTCTGGCCTTGTGTGCTGCGGGACTGAAATCTGAAAAGCTTTCACCCCATCTCTTTGAAGTGAGAAGCTGAATTACTCTAGCTTTATTTCATAGGTTGTGTGCTCTATTGTCTATAGTGCATCTGAATGACTTGCTGTGTGTGTGTGTGTGTGTGTGTGTGTGTGTGTGTGTGTGTGTGTGTGTGTGTGTGTGTGTGTGTGTGTGTGTGTGTGTGTGTGTGTGTGTGTGTGTGTGTGTGTGTGTGTGTGTGTGTGTGTGTGTGTGTGTGTGTGTGTGTGTTTCTCGTACAATGCTCTCAATCGCCAGGGCCAGAGAAATATGATCAGAGCTCAGAGTTTTCATCAGGCCTGTGTTCACTGTTTTTTTTTTTTTTTTTGCCCAGGCACTCATCCCTGTCACTCACTTCACCTCTCAATTACTATGTTTGTGCTCACAGCAGCGTGACATTACACCCAGGCTTCAATTTGCTCAGTGACAGATGACACAAAAGGCATGTTTGCTGGTCTGACATTTGACAGGTCTTGACACTTGGGGTTCAGAGTTATAATTACGGTAATGAAATTGAAAAGGGGGGGAAAGAAAAAAGGTTATTTACTTATGTACTGACTATTCCAATCCCGCTTCTATAAACTAAAAACTCTCCTGCTTTGATGTTGCACCCAGAAAATAGCTGGTGGGTAGGTTTTTCTATATTTTATGCTAATAATCACAAACTTTGACATGCATTTTGTCATCTCAGATATTTTTTCAGTTTTCCTTTTATGTTTTACACACTTTTTGTTAACTTTACACACATTTCACTATTGATTGTTCTTGCATGTTTTAGCCTTGGGTATCTCGCTGTCTACAATTGAAGGGCTGACCCTTGCCATATTAGCGCAACCTCCAACTGTGCATTAATGACCATGAGAACATTTTTTATTTTTTTTCCCCTCTGTGGTGTGTATATCTATGCTGTAATAGCCCATAAGCCATTACTGAACAGCCCTCAAAGCAAACTGACAAAATATAGGAATAAATTCTCAGTTAGTGGTAAGGAAATGCAAATGAATACTTTATAGAGTTTTTGAAGTTAATCATTGAGAGCAGGACTGCATTCATGAAAGTGCAGAGATTTAAATTGCATCCAAATAACTTTCAATGTGCTGTCTCGGTAATTGTGTAGTGTGTAGTTATGTGATTTGTCACAGGATTTAGCTAGATATGCACAGCTTGAATTCTGAGCCTCTCATCACAATGCACAGCAGTAAATCAGCTGTTAAAAATGTCCAGTATTTTTATCGCACTGAGGAGAAAACTGTGTGGAAGAAGTGGGCTTCAATCAAAGATGTTCATCTCAGGAATGGCATAGCTCCAATCAGCTCCTAGAGGGGGTAAAGCTTTTCTCTAAACCACAAATGCATGATGTGTGACACTTTATGATTGAAACAATATAATATGTGCAGTCTCCTCATTATATAAAATGTAGTGTTTTCTAAGAGACCAGTAACTACAGCTAATCCAGATTAAATTTTTTCTCTCAAATTCTTCTTGTATGTGTTTGCATTTAAATCCTACATAAAGGAATCAAATGTTCTCTTGATCTCATTTAATTTCAAAATGTTTTGTACTCAAAGTTTTTAGCATTCTGTCAGTCAATGAAGGCTGTGTTATTTGTATTTTATGATTTTAGAAGTACAAGTGTGTGTTCAAATTCAGGAGCTGCGTCCTTTGAAGGCAGCATTTGAAGGCCAATTACATCGCAGCGACGCTACAAAGGTTGTCTGAATTCGAAGGCTGCTGCCAATTGCGTCCTCCTTTCTTCATGATTTGCAGGATGGGGTGGTGTATTCTTAGAAGTCCACCCTGTCCCCAGATTCAGTGGGTAGGGTGTGCTGCTACAGGAGCACAATGGTGAAGTTGTGTTGGTAGACTTTTGTCATTTTTATTAAATTTGTTTTTATATAGTTATGTGAAATTTATATAATTCATTAAATTATTAAAAAATGATTCAATAAATAATAAGAAAGCTCACCAGGTCTTCAAACTCCACTTTTAGCAGTTCATGTTTATAGTCATCGTGGTTGGATCGTGGTGACAGGACATACTCTGACTTAGCCATTCCAACACAGGTCACTGTTTTTATCTAAAACGGTGACATTTTAGCTCTAGTTGTATGTTTAGGGACAATCCTGACAGATGTGATTTGCATTTAGAACCATTCATCTTCACATCAACTTTTGGCCAGCTTTTCTGTCCCTCTAGAAGAAAAACATCCCCTCAGCCTGATACTGCCACCACCATGTTTCACTGTGGGTCTCCAGTGGATGTTCATAGCCGGGTATATTGTTTTGAAACCCAACTTTAATCTTCTCTACTGTGTTCCTTGTCTTCATGACATTGTTTATTCTCTAACAAACCTTCAAGCTTCACAGAACTAATTACATACATATGGATTACATTAGTTGATTAGCTAACTTCTGGAGGCATTTAGTTTATTTAAACATATTAAAATAAAGAGGGCTGGACACAAAAGCATACCACACTTTTCAGATTCCTATTTATGCAAAATTTAGAAAAAACATATTCTCAGTCTCTTTCCACTTCACAATTATGCTACTCTAATTTGATCGGTCACATAAAATTACAGCAAAAACACTTTTAGTTTTGTTGTTTTGAACGCGAGAACAAATACTTTTCTAATGCAATTCATTTTCACAAATTTGTGAAAACATGTTGGGATGCTTATGGAAGCACAGTAACAATGTTGGACTGCAGCACTACTGTGGCTTGTTTCAAGTTTTATGTGTGTTTTATGGTGTGTCATTGTCAGGATGAACACTCTGGGTAATAAGCTCCTTTGTGATCCCTCAGCACTTCCACTCTGCACCAAGACATTAAAACCAGCCCACAGGAGAATTATGGCATATGCCCTTATGCCTCTCATGGATCAAACTTGAGAGTAGTGGACAAAATAATTGATTTGTCACAATTGAAGCAAAACATTTTTTATTTTTTTTTTAACCACTTTTCTCAGATCCACATTTCTCTCTACGACAGTCCCTTCATAGATTTTCAAGCCTTGGGTGCATTTGAAGATGTACGTTAATTGTCAATTCTAATTCAAAACCCCAACAAGTTACAAAGGTGTTTGTGAGAATAAAACCGTATCAGACAGAAACACGTTTTTATTGAATTAAAGGCAGACAACGGCTCACTGTAACTCTTTTTTGCGCATTAATATGTTGCATGTCTGTTATCATATGCAGCACAGCCACAATGTGTCCACCGAATTACGCAGGTCACTGTGCTCCTGAAGTGATAGGATATTGTTAATATTACACGGCTATTACACATCTTCAATCCCACATAGTACCTCTACCAACATCTATTTAGCAAAGTTTAATAATATAAAAAAGAGCGTGATTAAGATCAAAATAGTTTAAAATATAGCAACAAAATAGCCCACAACACAATTTTACAGTAGTAATGACTTTGCAGACGGCAAACTAAAGCCATTTATAAATATATTTGCAAGCTGCCTGTCATGCAAACTAAAAACAGGAAGTAATACAGCAACTTAATGAAAGCCAGGTATAAAATAAATCAAATAAAGCTTGCTGTAATCTTTAATGAAATAAAACACATAAAACAATACTTCCACAGGTAGGACGTATTTATAAGAAATCTGCTGAGTAAGCTGTATGTGACATAGCATCGATGTGCGCATGCGCGTTACCACAAGGTAGGACGGATTTATGGGTAGCACAGATAAACAGGACACGGTTTCTAAGGAGGAAAATTTAACAAGCATAATATAGTGTTGATGCGATTCAAGGGAAGAGAATAATAGAGGACATTAATAGTCACATCTTTAAATAGTAAATATTGATTTTAGATGAGAGAATAAGGCCAAGACCTCAAGTCTTTAGAGCACAAGTCCAAGTCAAATTTGAAACTGTTCAGTTTGATGCAATACAGTTCAAGATGAAACTCCATCCTAGCAGTTTAACTTCAGGATAAAGTTCTGCATTAAAAATGTTGTACAACTTAGAAAAATGGAGGAACAAAGTTGGTTTATAAACTAAAATTTGTTGCAAAGTTTTAATTTATCTCTTGTTGGTGGCTGCCTGAAACCTCTGATCCAAATAATCAGACAGCTGCTAAGCCTCATCCCCAGTGAAGATCTGCCATGCCTTGAGTGTAGCTATTTAAACTTATTGCTTGGTTGGGGAATATGGTTTGGTGAGAGGAAACACCTGCTTTCTTAGGTTGTAGTGATTGAGGACTCAGGAATTTAGTAAAATGCATAATAGCTTTGTTTTTGTAAATTAAACATTTCTTTACTTAGATGGAGAGAACTGTCAAAACATTTTATCCCCTACAATTTTCTTCTGCTTTCTTTTTTTGTCAAACTGAAATATTTTATATTATCAAACCCATTGCAATGCCAGACAAAGATAACCTGAAACAAAAATAACATTTTTCGAAAGACTTTAGGTTTTCCGCCATATGTCGTGGGAAGCACACCATTCACCCAGAAACATGGGCTTTTGTGTTCTATTGATGTATTTTCTCCTTAAAACTCTCCATTTGTGGATACTTTCTTTCACTGTGGTTAGAATACTTTTATAAACATTTCCAGACTAATAGATGAGAGTGAATTTCTTTGCCTTTATATTAGGATATGATACGCTGCTTACTTTATGTTGTCAGAAAGGTTCTATTGAAGTGATTTCTGGCAGTTATCTGACCTGGAAGGGAACTGTAACCAAAAACAACATTGGCATGCACAGATAATTCATAATTTGAGAAGTGAATGCAGTTATATGACGAGCAGTCATTTGGTTAGCCATCTTCATTTAAAGGACTACATAATTTAAAAGTTGCCTTTGATATCTGATACATTTAAGTGTGATTAAAAAGGTAAAAACTAGAGAAACCTTACAGGGGGAAAATACTTTGTCACAGCACTGTGTGAAGGATGATTTCCTGAATACACTGTCAGTATAATTATGTTTGGTATGAGCACAGCACCCTGATCAGTATTAATAAATTCTTACTTGAGTTTGTCAGACTGGTGTTAAGATAGCGAGCTGGAGTGCTCGTCTAGTCTACTGGCATCGCTAGAAGCTCAAATCACGGCATTTTAGTTACACCAGCAGAATAGTCCTGATATATCGAGACTCTTTTTATGTTGCCTGTGAGGGTATAATTAATAAAAGAGCATTAATCATTTTGCAGGCTGAACATGGAGGGCTCATTCCTCCAGTTTGCCCCTTGACAAACGTCCCGCAGGCTCACTACTCATGCAACCCGCCGCCCCCCCTCTGCGTGCCTGCAATGTACTCACCCCGCCACATTCTGCCTCCTTTATTGAATGCCAATTAAGCAGATAAATTAGCAGGGTTCAAAGATTAATTAAAAAACCTGCTGGTTTCCCTGGGTGATGAAAAAGTTTCGGCTGCATTTTTTTTCTCCCCCTCTTCCAGTTCCACAAGAGACGTTAATGGTTTTCTTTTTTGCTCAGAGGGTATTTACTGGAGGAAATGTAGTTAAAGGAATTTAGGTCACAGTGCCTGTGGTTGAGATTCCTGCCCATGCCTCGCAGACAAATGAGGCTGAACAATTTCAATCTGATTACTTGTGGTAAGATAATAAAACCTATGTATAATACATTGCTTTTATTTGATGACGCACATAATTTACAAGGTGAATTAGACATTTCATCAGATGTAGAGAAATCGGTGTGAAATCAGAAGTGTAATAGATAAAGATTGTTTCCCTTCTGTCCACTAGAGGGCAGCATGCCTCCACATCTTTGTGGAATCCCCACTGGAGGATGTTTTTTCCTCTCTGTTCATTCTAGCCATCTCTTTGTGAGAGAGTGCTTCTGATAAACATTCTCCTCCATTCTAATCATCATGTCATTCCCTAGCTTTTAGTGCTCTGTCCGGCCTTCACTCTATCCTCTGATGTCTCTCACATGAAAGAACTCTTTGTGATGCCGAATTAAAGGAGCATGAAGATAATGCTCCCAATAACACGTAGATACTGCCTATCCAGCCTATCAGCTGTGATTGCATGGCCTCAATAGAAGCCATGTTGTGTGATTTTGTTCTTCTGTTCAGAGTTGGGTTGCAGTGTATTTTTTTTAATTTTTTTATTGCTGCTGCCTTTTTCTACTTTTATTTCAAGGACTAATTATTCCTGCCATTATACTCCGCTGCCGCAGCCTGCGACTTCAACAAAGAAACACGGTTGGGAATTAATTTAAGTATGGGACAAGATCTGATATAAAGGGGTTCTTGTGGAAATGGAAAAATAATTTTCTGTGCCTCAAAGGTTTCTACTTTCTGATTAACCTATTATACTGTAAATGATCCAGTTCAGAGTTCAAGGTTTTCAAATACAGAAATTGCAGAATTTTTTGGGTTATGTGATTATTGGGATCAACTACAGCTGCATAAAATTTCTTCAAATTTTTTTTCTTTGCCGTGCTAATTAATGTTATAGAATAAAAAAAGAAATGAACAAATGCTACAATCGAGGGAACATGTTTTTTTTGTGTGTTTGTGCCCTTTTCAATGCAACCTTGAAAAAGTTTGAAGAGTTTAATCAGCTTCACTTCTTTGTTTCTTTTAGGAGGACATGAACCTCAATGAGGATCGTAAAGCCCCTCTGCGTGGGAAGGAACTGGGCATCAAACGTGAGATGGTGGTCCAGTACATCTCGGCCACTGCCAAATCTGTAAGTGTCATAATAAATAAGTGTTTTAAAAGTGTGTTGCATTTGTGAAAACAACAGATCAAATAACCCGATGCTCCGTTTCATACTCTGCTTTGTAACGCCTTATTGCACACTCACCACTCCACCACCTTTCCTCACTCTTCATGCTTGAGGCCCACCACTTTGACTGCAGTTTTGATTGACATATTTGTCTTTGATTTTTTTATTTTTATTTTTTTTTTTTTGGTTGCTCCTTGGATCTAAAGGGACATCTCAATAATGTTATTGAAAACTTGATTTAATTTCCATGATGTGATTAAAAAAAGTGAAACTCATGGGTTTATTTCACACCAAGTGATTTATTTTAATGTTGTATTTATTTTTGTTGATTAAGGGTATTGCTCATAAAAGCCCAAAAATATAGTTTGTCAAAAATTAATATAGCTGGGTGCTCATGTGAATAAACTACTTGTGATGTTGAATTAAGATGAAAATAATACTCCCAATAACACATAGCTACACCAGATACTGGTGTCCAAACAGGCTTGCTACAACTGGAAAATTGAGTGGAAGGAAAAGGTGCAACAAGCATAACTGTAGCTTACAGCAGACTCTTAAAGCAACCTGGGCTTTATAAACAACTAAGCAAAGCTACACAGTGAGTGACTTTGCACCATGCAGCATTCATGAAGTGATTTGTGCAAAAAAGAAGTGATTGCATAAATCATGCAGTACATAAGTATTCTTTTTAGGGTGACATGTCTGTATTAGATATCCATTTAGTAGGTATCATGTAAACTAATTGTATGAGGTTTGTTTTTTAATATAAATTCCAGTGATAAATACTTTGTTGATACTATTCATATTAATTGAGCTGCACCTGAAACTTGGAGCTGCTTGCCTGGTGGATGGTTCATGTTTGTCCAGTCTTACTTTTTTCTTTTGTCCATTTATGGTGGTGGTGATGTCTAACTTTTGACCAGCTACATTATAACTTAAAGTAGAAATAAACTCAGAGTTGCAATATTTGCTCACAATAAATTGTAAGGAGTTCAGATATTAATTGTTGAACTTGATAAATGTTTCTATTTTATTAAAAATAATAATAATAAAAACGGTTGTTTTTAAAAAAAATGTTTTAGTGCATTTCAGAGTCTTATGAAAGGATTTATTTCTCTTAAAGCTCAAGGGTAACAGTTGATGAATAATATAAAATTGCAACCTGTCACCCATTGAAAACATTTGTTGCTTTTGGAGACAACAAGGCAGACCTGATTGGGTATGTAGGACTTCTGTTGCTCAAAACACCATGTGTTTGTATCTGGCAAGAGCAAAAAACAGAAGTTGGTGTCCTTTGGATTTCTAAAACACCTACATTTCGTCTTAAAATAATGTGACGCAACTCTTGTTTACTGGCACCAAAGTGATAGCATAAACCCCTTTCACGCACACACTGCATTCCTGTAGTCTGACACAAAATAAACATGTGGGTGTCATGCTTTTCTAAAGTGCTTTGTGATGTTGTTCAAACACAGACCACTTTTAAGATGCCTTAAGCTTGCACATGCACATTCTCTGACCGTTGATTTTATTTGTCCCTGTTTTTTTTCATTTTAAGTAGTACTTGTTAGACTAAGAAATGTATGGACTTGAAGTCTGATATACAGCTTTGACCATGGAGTGATCAAGATCAAGAAATTGTGATTGTAAACTATCACAATTTCTCAAGTTAACACCAACAGCTATGGTACAGGAGTGCAGCTAAAACCTTTTTTTTTCTTCTGCCATTTACTCACCTTACTGCCACTGTACACATAACATGCTTGGATAAATTGTCTTAAGTATCTGGCCTCAATATCTACCAGCAGCTTCTTAATATTTTAGATGAGTAACATTATTATTTGCAATTTTTATATCTTTTTATGTGGCGGTATATTGAAATGACTTCTTTCATAGAGATTTTGTAGAACCTTACTGAGGTGATATTCATAGGACTTCTGAAGAGAAGAAGTGCTTTCTTTCTTCATTGTTTCCTGAACCTGGTAGCTCTGCCTTGACATCATCATTTATTACCTTGCTCATTGTTATGGTAATTAACTGGCATTATTGATAATGATGATTATCCGAGATGATTGAATTCCTCACAGGGCCCATTATGCTTTGTGAGCAGAGATATTTTATTCAAATGAATAACATAATCTGTGTAGTGAAAGGACAGAGGACAAAATGTGACATCTGTCTGCACCCTGCTATCACATTTAATAGGGCTGATGGAGGAGAAGGGGAGGGGGAAGTCAGTGTCAGGGATGAAATGGCTGTTCATGCAGGCTCATGCAAATGTGCAGTTACAGTACAGGACTACTGTAGATCCCCAACAATGTGTGGTATCTACTAACCCCACTGGAGGTTGCATCAATTTGATTGTTTAGGTGGGCTTTTGAAATAGTTTTTAGGAATATTTTATCATACTATCCAGTATTAGACTGAGGTTTTCCATAGAACAATTTGCAACAGTTGTAAAAGTTTGCAGCAATTTCAAAAACTTGCAGAAATTACTGTAAAAAATTAACAATTGTAACAGCTTGTAGCATATTGCTAGACTTGTATTAAATTGTAAGCAAATCTCCATCTTTTATCTAATTCTTAGCGCATTACAAAACCATAATCACATGGCTTGGAGAGTTCTGATCAGCATCACTTATTACATTGTTGAATTAATGATTCATTGTAAAGTTTGAAACTTAGAACAATTGGAAGAAGTAATTGCATTTCAGCAGTTTAGTTATGTGTAGCTGGAAAGCTTGCATTATGGGCTAAATATAAAATGTTGCGCAAAGACTAGGTGGTTTGGCTTTTAACATTCTGGGATTTTTTTTCTATCTTTCTGTGGGTTTTTCAGTTTGGCTGTGGTGTCTCCATTGTCCATCATTTCTAAAAGGCTTACTTTGTTGTGTTTTTTCTTTTTAACATCTTCATTGTTTTATTGCATTTATTATAATTTAACACGCTTACAAGTTTGAAATATCTTCTTTTGTTTCTCTTGACTTTAAGCAGGCAACATCCTCAGATCATTCAAAGCACAAAATTTAAGTGATTAAATATTGGTGAAGCACTGCAGATGTTGGTCTCTCCAATATGCTTTCTGACCAAAAACCAACAGGTTTCACATGCACCAATCAGCCAAAGCATTATGATCACTCAAAGGTGACATTTCATTGGCAGTTGGCCTGTACATTATGAAGACAAAAAGGCAAATATAATTTAAGCAAATGTTTGCAAATTAGAAATTTTAATGACAGGGTTACAAGAATCTCCAGATATGCAAATTCGATAGAGTGCGGCAGCTTTATAGTTGTTTGGTTAAAGGTCCACTGATGATTTAAATAAAGGCCAGTATTAAAACTCGCTCTACTGCAGCTGAAGTGGCTGACATAAGTAAAAGTTTTACATGTGAAATGAGCCAAACAAACATATTTTTTAAGACCAAAATCAGTTTTTTGTATCAAATGAGGAACCACACAACATACAACGGACAGAGGGCCATCCAGCAGTGGCAATGAAAGGCTTAGATTGATGCTTTGTTGGAAAACCTTGGTTATTTCTGTTGATTTAGATGTTGCAATAAACAATTTACCTGATCTGAAACTGTGCTTTGTGAAACCAAGATAATGAGCCCTTCTGCTGGTGGAATTGCTCAGAAACTATTTCAGTAACAAAATAGCAAGGGGGAGGATTTGATTTGGTCTCTAAATTATCTGAATCTCATACTAGTGAAACATCTGTAAGATGTCAGTTTACATGATTTGCAAAATCAATAGTTGGTTGTTGGTGCCAGCTCTATGCTGCTCAACACCTCTTCGGTTTATTGTTGCCTTTATGGCAAAAGGAAACTTAATATGTGAAAGATTTTCATAATGTTCTAGGTGAGTGGTGTATCTCTATCATTGATGCGTACTGACACATCACATTTGCATTTAAACTTTGCTTGCCTGAAATAACGAGTACAATTCTTACTCTTGCAAAATATGTATTTTGAAGAAAATTTCAAGCTATTCTCTCACTCAAGCCATGCAACATTGAATACATACTCATATTCTACAAGGTTTACCCCAGAAGGGGTCTGGCAAATTACTCCCAAAAAAACCTTCTGCAAAGATTTGGCTCATTTAGATATGAACTGATTACTGTGTAATCCAACTCTGCTTCTGCATGAGTCATGTTTAAATGTCTTTAACTATTAGCTTTGCATGAACTGCTGCCTTTCTTTTTTCACTTTTTTTTTTACAACCCTTTACATTTGTGCAAATTTAATCAAAAATGCTAATTTCCCAAATTTTACTAATGCTACTAATACATACTTTGAGCCTTGTGTTAAATTATGAACATGCTTTGTTTAATGTTGGAAGGATGTGATGTAAGGTCTTGTAAGGGGGGATTGCTCATTATTGCATTCTTTTCTTACATTTTTTTTATGTGACCATCAATTTTCAGCCTTCCTCTCTGAGTGGCCCGTGCAGTTTTCAGAGAACGTCTAGACCACTAATGATTATTAATTTGCAGTACTCATACAATTAGTGTATAGCAATGTCTTGAGAGGAAAATGTGCAAGTCATTAGGTACAACATGTATTGTGGATATTAAAAGCCTACATTTCCTTGTTTAGAAAGGCAGGTTTTTGTGTTTCCCAACTTTTTCCACCTGGAAAGTGGCCAGTAAAATTAGAAAATACTGAAATCTTTTCTGGGAAAATGACAGTAAAAAAAAATAATAGCAGAACTATTACCAAAAAGAAATCACCAGTTGAATTTAACTAGACCATTAGCTTGTAGGGGCGTCCTTTTGGCAGCAAATTATTATGCTAGCTGATTCAATGGGTAGCTTCTGATTTCTTAAACATCCATGTGGAAATGCACATCTTGTGATTGTGGAACATACCTCAGTCTGTTTAAGAAGGATCAAATCATTGACATCAAGTAGAGAAAATGTCTAAAGAGATGTAGAAACTACTAAAATTAGGTTGAAAACTTTCAGCAAAATTGGGGTCAAAATATTTTATGTCAGCACAAATCCTTCAGGCTTGTGCTGGAAATGTAAAGTATTCTTCAAAAGTCAACAAACGAATAGCTTCATCAGAAGAAGATTGATTTTCTGTCCAGTCCTAAATCTGTTTTGTGATCTAAAGAGAGATGCACACAGAATATCTGCCAGATTTAGGAAATTTTTGTAAACAAAAAGCAAATATGTGGGCAAAATGTGCCAATAATGATAAAATCATACCTTAAAAGTTCATCTTAAAAAGGTGCTTAAACAAAATTTATGTTTGTGTGTGTTGAAAACTATGCAACAGTATTGTTTAATTATTTTTTAACTCAAAGTCTTTTGAAAGGAGTTTTGGAAGAGCTGGTCAGATTAAAGATGAAAACTTTCCATTTGGTGTTTTATCTTTTTGTGATATTTCAAAAAACCTGTCACTGTAACAAGCCGTGCAGACCTTGTAATATCCACTGTACCCAACGGCTTGTCCTTTTCTTTCTCAAAACACACATTAATTTGAACTGGTGCCTCTCACCTTCAAGCTCCTTCCAGTGTTGTGTTCTGGCACACTAAAGATAATGTCTGTTAGTTTGGTAGAGCTGCTATAAATATGTTTTGATGTTAAGTAGATGTACATTCTGCAGCAATTGTTGTGTTCTGGACTATTTTAAAAACATAGGAAAATTGTTGCATTAAACTGTTTCTATGGCTGTTCTGAGCATTTAGTAGGGTGAAGGAAAGGGTAACTGTTGTAATAAATGGATGCAGACCTGGACAGTTTGAGAATGATGGTAAAAGAAAATGAAAGCTAAATTTTTTTCCCCTTGCCTCCTATAAAAACTGTAGAAAGGAAGGGGGAATGGCTCAGTGTGTCCTATAACTTCTTGCAATCAGAATGCAATTCCCTAGAAGCATGTTGTAGAGCGAGAAGAGCTCAACCTCAGATTAGAATACATTTACTCTGCTAACAGACACCTTCCCACTGTGAAACAAGTCCCACAGTTGCAGTAATGAAAATCGCTTCTGCTACCTGCCACTATTGACAGATAACAAGGTTAAACCCTAGGAATTGTGCTGACTGCATGGGTTCAAGGTAGTTCTGCCACACAAATGTGACATCTGAAGACCACTGTTAATGGCAGAAGATTGATTTTTAGACCAAAGGGACCTTCTTTACATTCTTTACCCTCAGTAGCAAATGTTCATATTTAGGTAAGAATCCAAAATCTGTATCAACCAATTAAAGAGATTTACCCTCTCACTTGTCTTATTTTCCACATTGTCAAATTATTGCAAAAGCACAAGAAATTTTGCCTTGATATTTACATCTCATAATTTATATCTCGGTCTATTCATAATTTAACAATAGAGGACTTGCAGCTGCCAATAACAGACATAATCTTCAGTATGCAGTAATAGCTATGAGAGTTATCTTGTTTGCTTTTGTAAATTTTTGTGAAACCGAGGGAGCTGTAAATATGTGAAGGATTTTTGTGTTGTCACAACAGATACGCTAATGCCTCAACTTGTAATGGATAATTCTCTGGCCTACTAACGATTGTGCTGTTTGTGTCTTTTTGCACATTAACCTTCTCCACCGATCGCTGCATGCAGATAACTGGGAGCAAAGTTGCGGTAAGTAGCCTATTATTTATTTGGCCTCCAAATCTTGTTACTTCTTTGTATCTGTCTTCATTCCTATGAACCCATGCATACACACACAGATTTACACACACAACCACCATAGCATCATCAGTCATGAAGCCGGTTGGGAGTATATTCTGAACTGTGCATATATGGTCATTGCTTAGCTTTGTGTTTAAAGATGCATGTTGTGTTCATTGAAAAAAAAAATACTGTATTGTCTTGGTTTCTGCAGTTTCTTTTCATAGAATGTTGTGAAACAGCTCTTCATCTGTGAATAATACAACTTCAACTTTTTTAACAAATGGACAATTTTTCTGCAGCATTCACCCACTGCTTAGAGAAATAATTCAGATGGTTCAGATTAATATAAACCTCAGTGTATAATGCAGTACAACAGACTTGTTGGAAGTTGAACTAAAATGCACTTGCAGACCAAACCACAATGTTTTTTTTTTGTTCCACCAAACGTCACAAGATTTATTTATTGGAGACACTTATTTCTGAATTTGTTTCACTGCAGCTGGTTTGACGGAGATAAGGAGGTAGCTTAATAACCAAATCTTGGTTGTGGTGAAATATGCACATCATCTGAATTAGTATGATTTATGTTTGTCAGCGTACTGGCGAAAACAGAAGCGTAGACCATAATCAATTATTGCCTTTTCATCTGCAAAGAGACTCTGCTGTCCTGCTGGATTCTGTAGGCAAAATGAGCAATGTCTAAATAAAAACCAGCATCTTGCTCAAAACATTATGCTCGTCTTTCATGACATTTCTTTTTGAGGTTCCAAGGTGAGGCTGTGTTTATATATTCCACTTGTCACTGCAGAGAGCGTTTGCAAGAGGGGAAAAAAATATTATGAAGGTTGACCACTTTATTTTCTTTTATTTTAAATAATCCACAATTAGTATTCATAGAAGTTTAATGGTAAATGTTTATCACCTGAGAATTAAATACAGGTGATTTTATTGCATAACATGGTTACATGTGTTGAAATATGTTTAACTCTCAGCCAACTTACTTATTTACTGATTTGTGCTGCAAACTTGTTTACTGAATATGATTCCACTACTCTAATGTTGCTCAAATGTAGCTTTTCCTAATGTAGCTCTTCCTTATTGACTAGATTGTTCATGATTGATGTAGTCTGGGTCAGGTGTTGGTTGACACTTAAATGGGGACGCTGAAGTGGAAAAAAAAAAAAACTTAACACCCTGATGTGCAGCGATTGGCCTCATTGGTTAAATACTTGTGCACCTTGCTAAGCTGTTTATTTTTTAACAGGAATTTACAGTCTCCCTTTTATCATTCTTATGCCACCTCAGATGTTTAAGCTTTCAGAAACTTTTTTTCTGACCGTGAACTCTTTGCTTCATCATAACATTTGTGAATCTAAAGTAAAGAACCTTCAAACATCAAAACCAAGAGCAGAGGATTTCACCGCAAATGATGTCCTTAAGCATAATTTTTCCCTGTAGGACACAGTTCTCCATGTTTTTTCAACTTCCTAGAAGAGTTACATTTGTTCAGCATTCTAAGCAAAGGTGGAATTTATGTTTAAAATAAAATTAATTCAGCATTTTATTATTACATTATTATTTAATTATGTTGACCTGGGAGCTTGGTTGAGTTGTGGACATTAAGTAGTTGTTTTATCGTATGGTTCTAATTGCCTTCAAAAGTTTTAAAAAAAAATTATTTCAGTGAAAATGGAGAATAAAAAATAAACCTCACACAGTAACCTCTTTTGAAATGTGAAATTGCAATTTTAAGTGTCGATTAAAGTGCTCTTTCATTGCCTTTTCAAGGACTTAATAAGAACTAAGACTATAAGACCTAAGAGAAGCACAGGCAAGGCTAAACGGTGCACTGTGACCTGGAGAGGCCCCTGCTCTCTCCATGCTCTCATACATACCTTGCTCTTTGAGGCATTTTTCAGCCTTTCATACACTGTATTTTTGTGCTTGGTTATTTCTATGGCAGCAATGGATTTATCAGCCTGGACTGTTTGGATGGGCCACATAGTAGGTTTCAATCAGCAGTAATGGCTACCCTGTGTTCGGTAAATAGAAAAGGACAAAATTACCTCATTTTGGATCATGACCACTCATCTAAGATATGAAGGCCTTCTTTCAGAATCTCTGCAGACCGTTTCAAAGGATGCGAGAAGTCCTGGTCATCAATAACAGTCATTTCTAAAGCTCCCAAGAAGTGTTTGACCTGGGATTTTTAACCTTTGTGAGAATAGACTCTGTGTACTGAAAGCCATGAGCTCTCATTTGTGAAGGCCCCATCGAAAGAGAGCATAGAAGAAACAGTATTTAGCCTGGTTAGCCAATCGTGAACCCCTCCCCCTCATACTCCTGGCAGATTCCCATTTTCACGCTGTCAGCAAGCGGCGACGAGGGCTCTCAGATGTGCTAGAAGGAAAGTGTTGGTTCTGATGGTCCATTGGGAAAACACAAGTGTAACTCCTCTGTCTCAGGCATGAAATCTCTCTGGCACTTTCTCCACCGCTAGTAAGGAATGAGCCAGGAATAGAACGCTGTGAATTGACTTTCATCACTCTGACCATTGTGGAAATGTGCAACGCAGCTCCACAGCACTAGTCTCACTTTCAAACTCCATCCAAAAAGTAGGGGAGAGGTAAGCAACACATTCAGGTAATTACAGGCTTCCAGACAGACTGGGATGAATTCATTATACTGGATACCTGCTGCTGTCTGCTGACCTCTACAGCGGTTTCACATTAGTCAGTAACCACTGGCCTGAGTTATGTCACAAGTCGAGGTCTATCCGTCAGCGTCTGCTGCTGCGCTGCTTTAGAAAGTAGACTTCTATCTTGTCTCATCCAATGACAGACTCTGCAGCTCAGGGGGCTGCTGAGACTTGGCGTGAGAGGGCGTGTGATCCATTTGTTGAAGAAACGGCAGCGGAAAATCTCCAGGCCACAGGAAATGATCAATACCTGTATGACTGGGCAGATGACTGGATGGCAGCCGGCTCTAAAATGTCAGGTTGTGCAGTGGTAAATAGGGTTGTGTAAACAACTGCTCTCTGTATGTTGTTTTCAGTGTGCAGATTTGACCAAAGAGTCTAAAAAGCCTTACACCTGAGAGAAAAGGTCAGTACTGGCTGCACGGTAGCAGATCTAATTTACTGACATGTTCTTGTTTTCTTAGTGAAACTGGGTGTGATTTGAGGATTAAAGGTGCATACTCATAATCCTTTTACCAATTGTAAAGTAGAAGTATGTTACTTTAGCATATCAACAGTTTAAAACATATTTCTAACATCATACATCTTCTTTCCATTTTAAAATTCTATTTTAAAATAGACTTCCTGTGACCCAGAGTTTATGTTCTAATCCAGTACTAGAAATTAGCATCTCATGTTTATTCAGAGAATGAACCACACACATTAAACACCTAAGGGCAGTTTAGAGACCAACAGACATGAAATGCATGTTTTCTTGGCTGTTAGAAGAAGATGGAGTACCAGGAAAAAAAAAACAAATTTTGTTTTGTGAAAAATTTAAGAACTTTGCTTGTCTGTTTTGATTATGGAGATGGCAGGTGGGTGACTCCTCTCCAGGCTTTTATCTTGAAGATTCAATGCATGTTCGAACAATGACCAGTTCCATGCTTTAAAAGGGAAAGGTCTAACACTCAGGTCTTAGTTATGTAGCTTAGAATGACCCAGTAAGTTTAGGATTATTTCCATGGTTATTTCCTGTCCAAACTAGATACATCACTAAATAGTCACTAGTTTATTTACAGATCAAATCAAATTTGTGTATAAAGCACCCTAGAAATAATGAGCTTGACCAAAGTGCTGCACAGCAAGCAGGATGTAGAAATGTTAGTCTGTATATGTGTTTGTGTTCTTTTTTTTTTTTTAACAAGATTTAAAAACGGTTATTGATGGAGCCTGGCTGATTTGTAGTAGCAAACTGTTCTACAGTGTTGGGGCCGCCACTGCAAAAACCTCTCATCTCTTGATTTACAGAAAACCTTAGGTACCGTTAACAGCATCTGATCTGCTGACTCGAGAGTACGAGCTGTAACATAAGGATGCAGTAGTTCAGATGAGATGAGATGCTGCCAAGTTATTAAGAGGCTTAAAAACAAATAAGAAAAAAAATAACAACCCTAAAGTCACTTAGAAGCTAATGTAGCGAAGCCAGAATTGGACTAATGTGCTCTTGTGTTCTTGTATCTGTTAAAAGTACAAAATGGATGTAGGGTGGGGTGATATGGTAATAGATGTGCATTGACCTGCAGTCAGCAATACAACTGCGTTGGTGTGTTTGTCTGTAAACACGACAAAAATTAGGACAAATTACAAGCGTTCTAAAACCTGCTTTTATTAAATGTGTTTTCTGCCATTTTTCACTTGACAATATTTACCTCAACTTTGCATTAAAATAACAAAAAACAATCTTTTAATAAAAGCAGAATAAACCCCAGAGACACCAGAAAACAAATGATTTTTTTTTTCATTGAATGGATCATTTTTAGGATCTTTAACCTCAGTACAGTATTTTTATTTTGAGAATGTCAAAGATTAACAACAAACAGTTTGTAGATCTTTCAAACAGGTTCAGGTATATATTGACTTGCAATTAACTGTACCACCATTGTAATTTTTTGACATAGTGCAATGTAATAACAAAACTGGCATTTCTTTGTAATATAAGACACCTAATATGTTAATTTCTTTTCATTTTAAAGTGCTGTTTAACTTTTCTGTTAGTTTTACTGTCTCATATTATAGAACTACTGAAACCAATTCATCTTCATCTTAATTGGGGTCAGTAATTATGAAATTATTTTCCTTAAAAGTGTTTTTTTCGTAATTCCCAGATGAACAATTTACAAAACTGACTTTAATTCAACACACTTTCAAAAAGATAATTATTCCCTAGTTCAATAACCTTTGTGTTTTCATTAGTTTAACTCTTTTTGAATGGAGGTTTACAAAGCATCCAATTGGGGCAAAAGCTGAAAAATCTGATCGCTTTAACATCACTAAATATTAGATATGGATAATATTAAGTGAAAATGTTAAGAATTCCAGGCTTCCCTCCAATATTTTTTTATGCTGTGTTTTTGTTTCAAGTGAGCTATTAAACTGGGGGCTTTAGGTTGAGCAGATATGATGTGGCACATGTCCTTGATGCTTTAAAAGGACAGCAATGAAAAATTAATAAATAGCGTGTACCTCACTGCCCTAAGCCAGTGTTCGCCATTCTCCATTCTATTATAAATTAAGATCAAGGAAGCGGGCTCTGCAGAGGACTATCTAAATTAGATTGTTCTTTGATTGGCTGAAAGCTTATTTTAGAGTTCATCTTTCTGACTTAAAAATTTGTCTTGGAGTTCTCAGATTGAGGCTTTATCTGACAATCCTCTGGTAAATGGGAATGCAGGGTCAGGATTTTTTCCGTTTTAATGGATATGAATATTTACTGCTTCTCTTTAATTCTTTAATAGTTTTAGGATTTTTACATCTAGTTTGCTTTGATGTCTATATTCGAATGCAGAAGGCGATGCAGCAGAAGTCCCCTCTGCCAAGATGAGTCTAGATCTCTGCAGCACTGCCTCAATTTTTTTTAAATGTTCCAAGACTTGCTTTTCGAATTACTGCATATTTCTATAATACAGCAAGCCTGCAGATGAATTAAACATTTCAGAATTATAAAAGCTTATAACTATCAAATACCTTCTGCACACTGTTTGCATGTTGCATCAGCTTTAAAATGTTTTCCACACTGTTTCTCTAAGGTTGTAAAAATGTTTTCTTCACCTAGGAGTAAATGAGCTTTATTTAAATCAAATCTATTTTGTAAAGTTTCTTTCTATTTCAGATATTTTTCAGTTTTTAATGAACTTCTGTATGCTTCCTGTCAAGGTCACAGTGATGTTTTCCTGTGAATTCAGCATCTCAGAAGTGACTTTAAGAATGGCATTACATCTAAAACGAACGTTGACTCGGACTTATGGATGCGCCGATCACAATGTGATTTTTAAAGGTCGAGGGTAACGTTCAGCAGAGCCCTACAAAGACATGTACTGGCTGTTAATTGAATTGTTTGATTAAAAAGCAACACATCATGAAGCAAGGGCAATCAGTCATGATGCTGTTCTCTTCAGGCAAACTAAATGTTAAATGTTCAAGACGAATGTAAGCAGTCTTTTGCTTTTCAAAATGAATACTTTTAAATTACATATTACATTCTTTTAGAAGAATTGATTTTTATTATTTTTTTTATAGTACTTCAACAAATGGATTACAGGTTTGGCTCAGGTTACAGATTTTTAGTTAAAGTAATTCGATGAGTGTAAAATTTTTTGGGATCTGCTACAAACTCATTGTCAATACTCTTTTAGTTAGGATATTTTCTTTGACAAATGCTTTGTCATCTATGTAGCAAAACCTAACAAAAAAAAGAGAAATACAGTAATGGTGATTGCTGGAGCATAGCAGGAAATTTCTTTCCTCAAATTTTCTGTGTAATGGAAGGTCAGGACAAATCAAAACAGAACTGTAAAATAAAGCTGTAATTGTAGTGGTTTCCCTTCAACATAGCAATAATTGGCATACGAGTAGTAGACTGTATTAGTCTTCATAAAATCTCTTTTTTTTTTTTATTTACCGAAAACTCCTACAAATTAATTATTGAAAAGCTCTACTTTCAAAAGCATTTTCAGTAACCTCAAAATTTAATCTGAATTGCACGGTTGTCTTCTTGTATCACCTATTTTTTTTTTTTTTAAGTTAAAGAAAAAAAATCTCAATAGGAAGTCTCAGCTGCATGTCCTCCTCTGTAAGAAATAACATTGAAACAAACTAACAGAAAAGCACTGTAGGCAACAGTCCAGTTACTATTAACTAGCTGGCTGGCCTGTGTTATTTGATGTTAAACTCAACGTTTTTCATGATGACTTCTAAATGTATTTTTTGCCTGTTATTTTGTGAATGGCTCCACTTCGGGCATTCATGGTTGGGTTGACCTTTACGTGCTGTGGAAGAGCTGGAGTTCAGCTGTGACGGTGGGTGGGCTGTGTGGGAGGGATTAGGTCAACTTCAGCTCCTGTTGGGGGTCCTGGGAAACAAGGTTACTCTGCCATGAGCAGTTATTCTTCGAGTTTTAGTTCATCAGTATTTTAAGTTATTTGTATCTACATTTCTAAATCTTTCAACAAAAGCTGAAAAGTTACTTTTTTTTTTCATTCATTTACGGAAGGGAAATAGTTCAAGCTTTTTTATTTTTGGTTTTCATTATCTGTTAGCCGTAATTGTCAAAATTCTGTCTCAAAAAAGTGGAATACTGCAAAGCACAAGGTTAGAATTTAATTTATTACTTTTTTCAAATTAATAAACAAGAATACATACATGTAAACACAATAAACAGTGTTCTTCAATCATCCTTAAAACAAAATATAACAGTATATACTATATCAATATTTTAATGATATAGAATTGCCACATAAATAATATGTAATTGTCACATTAAGGTGTAAACAATCACGGGGAAGACTGCTGACTTGACAGATGTCCAGAAAAGTATGACACAAAGTGGATACACCCCAAAAGAGTCTTTACTGAACAAACTGGCTGTTCACACTGTTGTATTCAAGCATATTTAAAGTTGAGTGGAAGAAAAAACTGGTAGAAAGAAAGGCACCAGCAATATTGAGAGAATTGTCAAGGAAAATCAATTAAAGAAATTTCAAGTAGCTACTCAAGGAGTAGTCGAAAGGTTGTAGGTTTGAGTCCAGCTTTCTCCTATTACATGTCGATGTGCTGCTGGGCACTTAACCCCAATTTCATTGTTGATCTGCGTTTCAATGTATAAATGTGGAAATCGGTGAATATGTCTTTAGTGAGACAGACCGAGTGGCCAATATGACTGGAAGAAATTTATATAGGGTTTATTAAAACCCTATATAATGGGCTTCTGAAACCCATTACATAGGGTTTCAAAAAATGAAACCCTATGTAAGGAAACTCTATATGATGTTTCATTGTCTGAAATGACTGACAAAAACACCTTTTTTACTATGTTTGCATGTTCATTATATGCATCTTTGTTTGATTTGTTAAAAAAAGCAACAAAACACTGATCAACAAATGTCATAACATTATCAGACTCATCTTGTATAATGTTTAACAGCAGTTGCAGGTGTAGTTATTGCTTTTCTGTTTCAAGTAAAAGTGACTAAACATTTTTGTGTTTCCTCAGTGGAAAAAGTTACCTTACCTGATATTATCATACCCTGTGAATCTCATACTGGCCCATATCTCCTTGTTTCTATATTTCTATTTCCTTTGACACAACATTTTTAAAAACATAGTCTTTTCAAAGCCAGAAACAATCATTCCTCTTGAATCAGAGGAGCAGAGCTGGATCTCATTATTTTGAAGGAAACATGAAAGGCTGAAGTGGTCACAGTATGCTGATATTGGATTGAGCAGAGGCTATGGCAGAGCTTTATAGATGCCGTGCTTGTGTTAGTGTGTGCACACTGCTGTGTGTAGCCATACATGTGATAAGTACCAACTTTCTCTGCGCTGTTCTGGCAGACTTGGATGTTGCAACTCTGGTTTAGACTCGGCACACACCGACTATTTCCATAGAGGGGCAGGAGGGAAGAAGAAGAAAAAGGATTCCTAGTTCTGTTGATTGCGTATCTTTGAATTTTTCTCTACTGTATGGACATCCCCACACGACTGATGGACCTTGTGAAAACTAGCTTTGCTCAGTTATACATCTCTCCCCCACAGCTCTGTCACACACTCAACTCCGTCGGCGTGCTCGGCTCAGTGGGGGGCTCCTGTGGGGCCGCATTAGGCTCCATAAACTTTATAGCATATTTTTACAACCCTACTCTCAGTATGCATCTACCATCACAAGCCACCGCATCTGCTTTAACTGTTCACACAGCTGTGAAATTCTGTGTATCCCCATGTTTTATGGTTGCTTGCTCCTCTAGTCATTCCCGATTTCTTTATTTGCTTCTTTAGCTTTTAGATATCCTCTACATCTGTGTATATTTAGTAAGCTATTTGCTTTGTTTGATGGTGCGTCTTTTCTTTTCTTCTTTTTGAACTGGATGTCATCTTCATCTCAATGCCGGCTCTGTGTTCGTTGAGATTTGCTTGGAGGATGTTTTGCATTTGGGGAGTTGATAAAATGCTTCAGTTCATAAACCTCTTTTTCATGCATGTCTATTTATACCACATACAAAGTTTGCTCAGACTTCTACCAGGAACTTTTACAGCACCAAACAGCTCAGGTTAATAGTCCACTCTTTGCAGCAGTGTGCTAACAAGGTGTACTTCCTGCCCATCAGCTTGAGCTCCCTAACAGAGCGGTTGTACTTGGACGCACAAGAATAAAGCCACATAATCACCTCATCAGTGGTCAGTTTCCTCCTTTTTTCCTATATCTCTCCTCTGAAGATCGGTGACATGATCAAGCAACCTTACTAGCTGTTTTTGTCTGGCTTGTGGTTTCTTTATCGTCTCCCGCTTAAGAGAATGACCATAGTGTTAAATTAGCAACTTTTAAGCCGTTAACTGGCACCACATGGTTGGTTGCACGGGTTTCTGTCCCTTGCCAGTAAATGAGCGCCGGAAAAAAAATAAACAGCAAATTAGTCATCTTGTGTTGGATATGAAGATGGATGATTCTGAGACTTGCTTTGAGGTTTGTTCGTAAACCTTTCAGTTGTGGAATGTGATAAGGGGCGAGTTAGAAATACTTGCTCTTGATCCATGCTGGATGCTCTCCGGATGCCACTGCCGGGGTCCCAAAGTGGCTTTAGCTTTTTTTTCAAATTGCACATGTTATTCTTCAGCTGCTCTCTGCCAAGGTTTAAAAGTGATAATAGAGAGATGACACTTCAAACAGTTCGGATGTAGTTAGGTCTTTAAATAAAAGTGATTATCCATAATCATGGTCTCACTCAGGGTGTGGGGCTACTGCAGGTGTCTGACCAGAGCTGCAGTACCAAAGTTAAGCACTTGGTGGCAGTGGATGGCTATTAAATTGTTAGGTTTAGTGGATGCACAGAGCTGTATTATTGGTATGCAGTTGTCTTACTGGGTTCCATTGAGCGAGCTAGGTGTGCCATTAATACCGTTTCCTAGACATCTGAGATTTAAAGGGTGGAAGAATTGTAAAATGGTTCAGCTGCAATTAGTCTTCCTTTTTGGATCACTAGTTTGCTACTGTAAACAAGAAGTAATGAGTCTGGATGTTTAGTTTTTTTTAACCTACATTCCATATGAATGTTCTCTCTAGCTTGGAAGATATCTCTCCTTTCCTTGATATCACTGTGCTGAACAAACTTATGAATATGTTGTTCTTCGATTCAACATATTTGAAGCATTTCACTGCTTATCTGTATCTATTTTTACAAAGCCATGTCATTTCATACTTTTCTTTCTTCTCTGTTGTCTTTATACAAAACCTTTAATGCATAACACCCACAGACCGACGCCAGGTTGGCATCTTACTGCGTTCTGTAATATGTTTTCCTTCAGAAAGATGAACTTCAAGCCCCATTGCTCATCTGAGCCCACTTATTTATACACGTGAGTCATATTTGTTTATAGACACCCTGAGCTCTTTACATGATGCCGGTTCGTGGGTTTAACAGCGATGAGACGCTCTTGGTTATCTACAACTTTCACCGAGACTGGCTGAAGGAGCTGAAATGCTGCTGCTCACACGTTCTGTGTTTCACCTCTTTCTGCCTCGTCATTTTTGTCTCTGAGGTGCTGAATCAATTTTTAGTACACAGCCATATGGCATTGTTGCTTTAGCAGATGAATATGAGGTAAAATAAAGCATATAATAGCAAAGCACCAATGTTCACCCCTGCTGTTATTTTCACATATGTTGTAAAGATGTCTGCCTCCATTGACTGGTGGTCGGAGTAAATCAAGCACTCTGTTTGAATGGGGCCAATTACTTGATATTGGCCTGAGGCTCATTTGATGGCAGATGTATAGTGCTCCAAACGGCGATGTGCTTGATGTTGGCCATGGACACAGCATGAGAGGGGACATCCAATCACGTTGCAATGGCTGGCCTGTCTCTTTATGTCCTGAGCGGTTGTGAGGAATGGTCTTTTAATGCTGATTTGGGCGGGTATGCTGTCCTTGAGTCACGCAGCCAGACCGGGATTAAAAACCTTATGAGGCTCCGTCCTGATGTGGTGTAATCACATAGTCATTTAATAAGACATGCAGGCAGTTCTGTGTCATGTGTGAGGTGCTTTTCTTCTTCCTTGTCATAATTTCCGATGTTGGCTTTCAGCAGGGTGGCTGTCCCGCTGACCGGTGTTGTTTGCCGGGTTGTTTGTGTGTCACCTCGTGTGTCTCTAAGTGAGAAGGAGGAGGAGTAGAAGGAGGAGGAACTTGCCACCACAAAAGAATGAAACTGAGAAGGGAAAAACTTCGTTCCACAGCCCTTCAACTAGAACAAAAGAATAGGCAAAAAGACTATCTTGATGTTATTATCTCTGCAACATCTTCAGAGTTTCTGATATAAATGAACTAAAGGTTCTAAAATTGTCATTTAAATTATGCCTTTCATCTCCCCGTGGTTTTTAGTGAAGCAGTTCAGCCCAAGTCTCTAGTGAGTTTTTTTTTTCTTCCCCTGTTTGCATTTCTGAACAAGCGGCATAACTGTAATGAATTCTATTATTTTAAAACCAATTACTGTTAGTTGGGAGCTTTTGTGCCGCTGCCACCGTTCCCTCTGAGGAGCAGTGCTGCTGTAGTGTCGACTGCTCTCAAACTCTGAAACATTTCTTTCCTTTTCCCCAACCACCCATACTAATGTGTTCTTCTAGTATGTACTATGTCTAATCTCTGTACACAGCACATTTGACTGACATTTTTGTATATAAACTGTAGAAATCAGTCCCATCTTTAAGTAATTTTATTTTTTTAATGGGGGATTTAAAAGTTTTGTCATGGCATTTGTGAACATTCTTATATATATATATATATTTTTTAACTATAGAATGTTTTAGTGTAAAACTAAAATCATGAATAACCCTGGAAAATTTAGCTCAGGGAGGCACAACTTCAGTCATTTAAAGAATCTGTAAAGGGAGCAAAAGATTGAGGTGATGGAAAGGATGGTTTCCATTGTCAAAAATTTGAAACTCATCAACACTGACGATTACTTTGGGACAGTTGGCAATGCTTTATTGCCAGAGTAATTATGGCAATAAAGTATTGTCCTTCCAATCGGGAGCATGTTATTAGCATTAGTCATGAGATAACATGGACAATCTGAACTATGACCTCAAGTCCCAGAGGATCTGAAAAGCACCAAAGAACAGAGAGAGAAGGAGGAAGTTCAAAACATTTCTTCACAGCTTTCTGTCCATACCACCAAACAGATTGTTTCTTTGGTCGCTGCTTTCTTGTTGTTTGATTAATTGTTTCTGATGGTTTCATCCATCCAGAGCATTTTACTGTACAATGTCATATCTGCTGAATAGGAAATTGAGCTATTAGAATGTCTTGACGGTCACAAGACTCTCATACAGCAATGGTTTTCAGTTAGAAGCTTCTTCAGACTCATTTCAAGACTGACTGCTACTGGAGATCCCTCCTGCCCACAGCATCAACACCCACAATTACTCTTTCTGTTGAATCTTGATCGATATGAGTGACATTTATTTTCCCT
The DNA here is from genome assembly GCF_027474105.1 of Poeciliopsis prolifica. Taxonomy (NCBI): domain Eukaryota; kingdom Metazoa; phylum Chordata; class Actinopteri; order Cyprinodontiformes; family Poeciliidae; genus Poeciliopsis; species Poeciliopsis prolifica. The sequence goes on from NW_026562381.1 coordinate 862,038, forward strand.
TTCGGATTAATGGACTTTTGTTTCAATGAAACTGAATTGATACTGAGCATAACAATACAAATATAATTGCTGTTTGTTGGTCTTTTGGATAGATTTCAACTGAATTGGTTAGAATATGTCAGCAAAATGTCCAGAACCTTGTAAAATACATAGAAGAATGGAGAAGACTGAGAGAATAATAATCAGTTTCCTAATCCTCCCACCCCTTAGGACAGTTAATTGTTAAAACAAGGTCAGAAAAGGATGAACAATGAAAAATTTTGTTTCATATTAGACTAATAATTGTGTGCATTTAATGAAATTCATATTAAAAGACCATGAATTACATAAAAGCATTTGAATATAATTCAGGGCCAGGGCTGACTGACATTTCTAAAAGGTTTTTCGTCCTCTCTTTTTCTTTATTATATATAATTAATGCTTTGGGGTCTAACAGAGGAGTATCCTTTAAGCCAATTTTTGAGCATTTATTTAAGTAGTAATTATACGTATTCATGATCACTAAGGAGTTTTTTTTTAATGGAGTCTATTTCTATGCTCTTTTTTTCCATGCATTGGGCTAATTGGATCCAGCTCCTTTGCTTGCTGATTTCTGGAGGTAGATCTTTTTGTTCACATCTTTTCAGATTTTTGTCTTCTACAAAGGTTACTTATGTCCAGCCTCCATGCTCCTTCAAGTTGTACCCTTAGAAGTTTCTGCAACTTCTCCAGAGTGAGAAATTATTAACATTTTTGCCTGATCTTGCTGTGCGTAGCCATTTTCCATATTCATTTACACACAGGCTGTAAGGAAGCAGAGAGAAAAACTGGGATTAGACACGTCTACTCATTAAAAGACAGCCACTCATTCTGCCCTAAAGATTGATTTATAGCTTACTTAATAAGCTGAAAGGTTACCTCAAAACAGATTTTCTCCGTAATTGACCAATTTAGTGCAGCTCGATAAGCATTCACGTTAAACTGAGCTTGTTTGAGTTATTTGTTCCTCTCAATTCCTATCCCTTCCTGCACATTATCACTGATATTACAGTATCATGATTATTTATGAGATGAGGTGTGAAATATTCAGCATGTTTTTTTGGATGTTAACATGATGTGGGTCCAAAATCGGGCCACAATAGCTCCAGAATTAGTTGGCATCACTGAATGTTCCCCTAATTGCCTCACTTTGCCCAGCAGCTGTCTGCTATTAGGTTTCTTTGTTCCAGATGTTATCTCATTAGAATGGCATTGATCATCCTAATGACTCTGGGAGAGATTATTGGTCTACATTAGTGTGACCTGCTTGCCTCCCCACTTCCCTGAGGTCAAATGGCAATAGCTTCATTTATTCATATGTGGAGCTGACAGTTAAATATGGCACAATCATTGGCAACCTCCAAGTTATGGTCCAACCTGCTTTTTTTCAAGTTGCCATTGTTTTAATATCGGTATATATTTTAGTGTTTCACCTGTGATTGTGTGGTTTTGTTGAATAATTTTGTGTTTTTTATTAGACAGTTTACAAAAAGATGACCTTAGGTGTAACAGGGGGAAATCTTTTTTATTTGCATTAAAACTGCAAGATTTACGGACTTTATTGAGGGTTATCGGAAATAAAAGTGCTACTCAAATCCTGCCACACAAACGTTTTTTTGGCCGTTGCCGTGTGCGATTTGTCTGGTTTGCTGGTTTTCCTATTAGTGACATGATTGAGGTTGTCTTCACAATTTGGCCATGTACCTAACCTGTTGGCAGAAATCCACAACTGTGAAGTACACACAGGTTTTTATAGATGAAACTTGAAAAATGAGGCTTACATATATACCCAGAGCACATATCACCTAATTAGAATTACAATCCTCCTGTGTATAATTTAATTTTAGTATTAGGCCAGCTGTTTTCTGAAGGACTCTGAGATGTTTTAGAGAACATTAGTGAACAAACAACAGCAGGCAGGTCAAGAGAGTAAGTTGTAGAATAGTTTAAAGTAGCGTTAGTTTATAAAATCACAAAAAACTGGTCAGTCCATCGTTCGAAAATAGCAAGAGGACAGTCCAACTGCAAATTCATCAAGACATTGCTGTCTACATGAAATGACAGCATAGAAATGGTCATATTACTCTAGAGGAGTAGCAGCGATCAACATCTCATCCCCAATAATCTATTTGTTGTTACAGCCACAAGTCATACACTTTCCAAACCTGCCCTTGAAGGTTTTTGTGTCCATTTCGCTTCAAGAAATGTTTTAGCTATTTTTATTGTAAAACAAATATACATTTTGCTTATTTATATTGCTTTGTTTTGTTCTCTAACATCTCATTAAAATATGATCAAGTTTCTAGTTGCAGCAACACAAAACATGGTACATGTCAAGGGTTGTGAAGACCTTTTAAGACACTGCAGAATAATTAAAAAATATGAGTTTTCTCGATAAAATATGCAAATTATCACACAACATTCTCTTCTGTTTTTTTGAGATGGCCTTTCTTAATAATTGGGAACATGAGATAAAATTGAGCTGGCAAGTCAAATGGACAAAATAATAGGTGGAAAGGTTCAGCATAGAATGAGGTGGACACCACAGGAAAGGGAAAGTAGCACACGTCACGTAAATGACGGGAATATAGTACGAGACAGGGAGGAGGAAAAAAGCCTAATTACACTGTCCAGCCTGTCTCTTTCTCTCAGTGGTCAGCACCGTAACTATTTCTGACTGAACTAGTTTCTGGAGACTAGCGTAAACCTGCCACAGTGCATTTCTCTTGTCAGCTAATTTTCTTATATAACTCGTAGGTCTCGTTTTGCTGGAGGCTACAGCGACAAGAGACCTTGGAGTTATATAATTATTGTATTAATCCATTTCATACTTTAGCATCTAACGAGTAGTAAAACAATAGCGCTCAATTGCATTCATCTCCAAGGTTCAAGTTGCTTGGGCTCCACGGCCTAATGAAAACCGTGAGGCATCAGTTTAATTATAATGTACTCGCCCGTTATCGTAGAGAGATTTTTTATTTGAGGGCCTTAATGAATTTCTCATCAGTTTGTTATTAACATTTTGCTGTATGAGGCTCAAGTGGGGAAGTAGGCAATTACAGGGCTTTGTGCTCCCAAAAGGACAAGAATTTGTGGCTGTGTGGATGAGAAATAACTTGTCCCAAAGAGATGCATCTTGGAGACATTCGGTTTGCTACTGTTCAGAAACTGGACTCTGCATACAGACAACCAGATGCCTCGTGTTTATATTTTTACTCATAGCCACATTAGTATATGGAGTTTTTTGGGAGTAACATGATGCAACAAATGTATGTAGAGGTTGTATGTTTAAACGTGACTGCTGAGTGTTTAGTATATGAACCAGGCTGACTTTTTTTCATGGGATATTAAGATTAACATGATGGTGTTTGGTGTCTTTGTTCACAAAACACTCCTCCAGTTCATATCATTTTCTGGTTGAAGAACTTGATTGATTGACTACTTCTATGGCTTTGTAAATGGGAGTTAATAAATTACCCTCTGATTGAAGACAGTGCCCTCACATTTGATGGAAAGGCCATTTGCTATTGCTGGCTGATATTAATCATGTATACGTGCTAGTCTTTAGCATGAATTATTATTTTTTATTTAATTTGCTGCCTTCAGCTCCATTCTGATTTGTCCCTGACAGCTGCACACCGCATAAACGTTTCATGATTAGTTCAAAAAGATTCCGCTTTCAGCATGGACAGGGGCCTTTACATGATTTACAGAGTCAGTGTCTCTACACGAGATCTAAAAATATAGCTGTCCCAAGAATGAGCCTTTGGAGTTACGAATGCTGTTTTATCTGAGACATTGGTCTGGTTTCTGGACTTCTGTTTAGTGCAATGGTTTTAAGCTCTGCTCCTTTAGGGCCAGTCTCCTGCAAGTTTTAGATTTGTTCCTGCTTCAGCACCTCTGATTTAAATTGAGCCACTAACAGGCACCTGGAGGACAAATTGACATGCTGAAGAGGTAACTCAACCTCACTTATTAAGTCAGAACACCTGATTTAATAATTGAGTTTGATGTGCTGAAGCAGGGATGCATCTCAAACTTGCAAGTCAGTGGCCAGGGAGAACTGAAGTTTGACACCTCTGGTTTAGGCATTTGCATAGAGACCTTAATTCAGTTATTAAAATTATTTTATTTATTGATTGTGAAACAAGAAATGATGCCATAGAATTAGACTAAGAAAAATGTTCATCTTTATTTTCATCCATCTTTCTTTCCATGATATGTACCTGGTGTAGAGTGGTATCCCCTTTGAGTTAGTGTCCATTATTATATTATTATTCTTCCTGCACTTGCAACTTCTCACCTAATCACTACTCTAATTTCATTTACATGCCTTTTAGTTTGTAAAAATCTGTTGTAGGTCGAAGTATGGCTGAACAAAATGGGTATTGTAAAATCACAACGTAAAAACAAAGATGATTTGTGAATACTTTGTGCTACTATTGCTTGACAGTTTGGTCAATTGTAGATTTAAAAATAGTTTCAACAGCCAATAGTATTGTTTTTCTAGTTATTTTTCCAAGTGTCAAGAATAAAGTGAAACTTTGCTGGACTAATTAAAGGTTTGGTTTGTAATTCTTTTGTAAGCATGGCAGGGCTTCATGGCAAAACGACATGCATAGTCTTTCAACACAAATTTCTTTTTTCCAGGTGAAGAAAATATACAGTAGTGTTTGTTCTTTGTTCAACAACACATTCTCTTAAACGATACAGATGAGTACTCTGCAAGGCATTGTGAAAAATATAGATGGCTAAATTGTTGGGAAAAGTTGCGTTTGTTTTTGTTTTGTGATGAATTGCTTTTTTTCTTAGTTCTGCAAATTGACACGTCTTCTTTTCAACTTCTTCCCCAGCTGAAGTATTAAAGTAGACTTTATTTATTCAAGCAGAAAAATGCAAATTGGTTTAAGTCCAAAATGCTTCAAAAGCGTTACTTTGCATAGTCATTTAAACTGTGGCTCTTAATTACAGCTGGTGTCTGTATCTTGTGCATAAATGCAACTCCTCACAGGAAGCACAAAGTGAAGTTTTGGATTATGGGGGCGGGGGGAGCGAAAACAAAAAAACAAAAAAAACAAGGATGGTGGATAATAAGACAGATGGTCCAGGTCTGTTGACAGAAGCTTCATGCATGGTAACAAGGGAAGAGAATAGTACAGTATTTCTGCTGACCCTACGCCTCATATCTATATATAAAAAAACTGACAGTGCCTTCCAACCATCCTCAACACTCAGCTCAAACATGGCTTTACATGCTGGCAACTGGACACAAACACAAACAGTGAGCAGCTCCCCAGCCTATCGGTTTGTTTCATGCATCTTCAGATCTTAGTCACATTGATTGATACACTGAGGAATAGCCTGCAGCTTCATTTTTATATGAGAGCTATACAAGTCCTATACAAGAGGAGAAAGCTTGCTGGTCATTACGGGCCTGAGGAACCGTAGTCTTCCCAGAACAGGTCTGTCCTCAGACCTAATGTTTCATTAATGAGGGGAAAACATAAAATATCAAAGCAAAATCAATTTACATTTTTCACAACCACCATCATTTATTGATTTGTATCTTGGGCTACTAGTTGATAGAACTCAATAATGGTTACATAAATACTTTGTGTTGTTACATATTGAAAGGCCTGGGAATACATTATTAAAATGAGAAAGTTGAAGATGGGACTTTGTTGAGAATAAAATCTGCCTCTCTGCACTTAATTTCTGGTCAACTAAATCAACGGTTTTCAGTTTTATTTTCCGAGTGATTGCAACACCACAGTGTTGGTGTTCAGAAGAGGTTTCTCTCCTTAGTAGAAACTCCTCTGGCAGGTTTATGTCGTATCCCCTCAGGCTGGATTAGCTGGAGGTGCTGGAGGAGGATGAGTTGAGGGAGTCAGGAGGATAATGAGGGCATGGGGTGGGCCCAAGGGCAGCCGGCAGGGCCCAGTTAGGTGGTACTGCTTGTGGTACTAAGCCTCTTAACTCACTCCATTCTTACTGGTGTTCTCAGACTGGTATTTCATTCGCAGCTCTATTTAAATACACGACTAAAATGATGTAAATCCTGTGATTGTAGATGTTCTGGGATAATGAGTAATGGGTCTATTTTTTAGTACTGTGAAGAAAACCTAATGCTCAATCCACATTTTGTGGCCAATTTCAGATCCTCTGGTTCTGTAAAAGTTATATTTTTATTAGAGCTGTCGATGTTAAAACATGCAATTTATATAAAAAGTTCAACTTGTTAATATTAGATAATGCATGACCTACTTTGACCTAAAAGGCTGTCTCCAGCGGAGAGAGCGTGTTACACAGTTCAAAGCAGAGCGTTGCACTGTCTTATACCGTGCTTAACAATGCAAAGTCGGAAACACGAGTGAAAAGATGGCTGTTTTTAAAAAAAAACATTGCAATGGACATTTGGATAAAAGCAGGACAGTATGTAGCCTACTTGCTCCAGCGGTGAATTATCCTTCCACTGAAGCACAACCAGATAATGGTTAGTATTTCTAAATTGTGGTTGAAACGGTTGAAAATTGCCTCTTATAAAAAATTCTGAATTTGAAAATGTGGAAAACTGAGATGTTTGGTTTGATACAAAAAAAAACAAAAAAAATTAAGTCGTTTAGAAAAACATGCAGTTTTACATTTCAAGTTTACAAATTAAATGTCACTAATTACAGCACTAAAGCACGATTAATCTGATTAAAATTTGTAATTGATTGCCAATGCAAATTTTTATTATTATTTTTAAACGGAAGATCAACATTAAAAATGACTGAAACCTCTCGCTCCAAGAGTATGCTTTTGCAAATATAGAGTCTTATTAACATGCTCATATCAAACAACTGCCAAAATTTGCAATAAGTTCTTTTTCAGAAGTTGAAAGCTTGGCAGATAAAGAGGGGACAACCTTTTGGTACTCTGCTCAGTCTTCCTGTTATCTGTGGAAAATCATGTTCTCACTTTAACTCACTTTGAACCAAGTCTTGACACTGAAACCATGAAGAAAATTTGAAAAATGCTTAGTGCTTCTTCACAGCATTGTTTGTGTCCAGTACATGCATGAGGGTCTTGTTTTCCTAGAATGATTAGTCTTTCACAGTTTTTTTCTAGAGCATGTAAATTATTGTCAGTTTTATTTTGTGTTCCTTAACTATGCTTGAAAAAAAATATCCATCCAATATGGATGGTATTGAATATCCAATACTGAGGGAGGATTCAAACTGTTTAGTTTTTTTTTCTGCCTTAAATTGACTTCCCTTGTTGTTTGCAGGCTGCACTAATCTTAGTAAAAGCAGGTCTGGGCTTTTTGGCAGCTTCAGCTGAATGTCATTGCAGTATGTGACTGTTGAAGGTAGACAATAATTTTGACTCAAAATTACAGTAAAAATAACCAAATCTATAAAAACCCAGATATATCCAAGTACTGCATGAAGTTTCTGCAACTCTTGACTTGATACTTGACAGCTTGACATACCATATAGTTAGGGGTTGTATACCTGAACAACATGCTGATACAGATACTGATGTCTAAACACAACACACATTTTCTTATTCAGTTATGCTGTTTAACTTGACATATTTAAAAAAAAAAATCTCCAAAGAATAGCTTTTATTTTTAGTCTCCACATGTTCAGAAGAATATGCCATTATTAAACGTCACTATTCCTTGTTCTAAAATAGGTAGGAGATGATTGGTCAAATCTAAGGAAAGTACATTGATGTCTTGAGTTAAATATAGGATATTTATCTGATTCCGACAAAAATAATAATAATATTAGAAGAGTAAATGCTTTATAAAATCTAAATTTAAAGCATTATGTCAATGCTGATCCAGTTACACTTCCTCTGCAGTGCTATCACACTTGTAATTTCAAACTACCTCCAAACTCAGTTCAACTTAGTGCTTCAAAAATAATTTTGAGCTAGTAACTTTACCATCAAGTTCACAAAATACAGTTTTCAACAATTAATGCTTCTAAGGCAGAATTGTTAATTATTATCAATGATTGAGGATTTTTATAGAAAATAAGATGCCAGTGGAGCCAAGTTTTTGTAGCATTACTTTAAAAGTACAAGGATTGTTAGTTATATGACAATATACTAACATCAACCTATTGCTGGGCATACATCCTTAATCTAAAACATGTTTATTTTGCTCTTCATGTTTTCAAAAGAATTTCTAATAGAAACTAGGAAGTGGTTTACTTGCATAGTTATCAGCCAAACTAATCAAAACATTTAGAAGGCAGAATAACTTATTTTGTGTTTTTGATTATATTTCTGTAGTTTGTACTTGGTGTTACACTTTACCGATAGTGACTCTAATTGGTGTTCTTCATCCATAATTATTCTTTTACCTCCACTTTTGTATGAGACAAGAAGCTCTGAGAGGATCTGGTAATAAAATGTAAAATATGCAAAATACAGAAACCTTATGATCATCCTGCAGAGCAGAAAGTCAGCTTGAGAAAATCTGAAAATAGAATTGTTGCACATTAAATAAATTAAGATTTATCCAAAACTTGCATCCTGGCATCGAAATAAATGTGAATGTTGTGTAACTTCACATTTTTGCAGAGCAGTAACACAGCTCACATAGCAGCCAACACCTTCCAGCAGTCAGCTAATGGGGAGCTGCTGAATAGTAGAAGACTGGTTTTACGGGATAAGTGTGAATATTTTCTATTTTTCTGAATATGTTTTCGATTTGGAATAGAGCAAAACTTTCTGTTACCACGATGATGCGCAGCAGTTGCTTTACACGTGTCTACACTTTTTCCCCTGACATTTACCAAAACAAGACGTCGTCTCTAAACTTACTAGATCTCATGTTATTTCTGTATAGTCTAATATTTATTGATTTGAACAAAGCGGTAGATTTGCAAAAGGCTGGTATGTTTGCGTATTGGCAAGTTTACACTGCAAATATGTTATAAAGCTCAATATGAAGTTAAAATTTTTGACACTAAATTGGTGTTATTTGTATTCTATTTCTGTTTATTTACATTAATAGCCATCTCAAAAATATGACGTTTGTATTGGATTTTACGTCTATGCTCGTAATTAGCGGCAGGCTCAGTGAGTCGACCTCCAGATCTAAATAATGAAATTTGCAGAGCCTGTCTGCCTTCCAAATAATTACCATTAAGTGGGACGTGATAGCAGGAAGCTCCAAGGGCTGATGGGAGCTCATCAGGGAGGCCAACCATTTACTCCAATCGACACTAAGACAGCCTGCTCTCCCTCAGGTCCTCCTTTCCACACCCTGAGATGCTGACTGTGGGGTACTGCTAATTAACTCAATGAAGAGGAGGTTTCTGCCACAGTTGTCTTAAACAATGCTCAGGTGTGCATGCAATACTCCCAGGCTCAAAGCCAGTTTGGCTTTTGTCTTACCTCCCATTTATCGTCTTTTATTTCGCTATAGAATCCAGACTGCTGTATTCTCCATTCATTTATTTAAATAATGTTGCTGAAATTCAAAAAATTTGTTAGAAATCATTTCTATTTTCCCTATGTTTGCTTGTTTTTACCACATTGAGAAATTTTTCTAGCATTTCTGTGATTACATTGTTGAATATTTTTATTGACTTTATTGGAACTTACCCTGGGATTTTTTTTTCATCTGATCTGATTGTCTTTGTAAAGACATAAAGCTGATTTTACCTGAGCACAAAGTGAGGAGGCAGAGGATGTAATTACTGAAAAGAGTAATTTTTTTTCCCCCCCAAGAAAGAAAAGACAATAGAGGCACTATCAATATAGACAAACTTTCCTCAACCCTCTCGCCACACTTTTATAATGAAGACCTTTGCTATTGGCTTAGATGGATGAGGGCAGCTCTCTAAGAGCGAGTGAGCAGGAGGCAGGTAGATGTTTGTTTAGATCTAGATCATGTTGGATATATTGGAATGGGAGTGGGCTTGTTGGATAGAAAGGCGCATTAAGACCAGGGTGATTAAGGACCAGAGTTGATAGAAAACGAAGTACAATCGACAAGGCTTTGTCTTCCCTGCTCTCTCCCGTGCCCCTGTCTAGTCTCCTTGAGGCTAAGCTACCCGACTCGACTCGCAAAACTCAAGAGGGGATTGATTGTTCTGCTGCAATTTTCTATGCAAACACGAGCCAGGGCATCAATCTTTTAGGAGAGGTGGTGTTATGCTTATATTATTGTGCAGCACCACTTCCCTGTCCTCTTTTCAGAAAGCAATGAAAACTATGTAAACTAAATAACTGACCAGATAAATTCTAATTTACTGTTCTGTAAACTTTCAGGTTAATAAACTTCAGTGCCTTTGTTGAAGTTTTGGTTATTGGCTCAGATGTTTATACTGTATTATCGAGTCAGATGTTTATATTCATGCTCTTATTTTGAAGTGGGTGAAAACTGTTTCCATGGCAGTTCTGTTTCCTCTCATGTTCTCTGTTTTTCCCCAAAAATGGACAGCAAGATATGAACATAAATGCAATTATAGAGCATGTAAATTACCATGTCAAATTTAAATTGGTGTTTGAGGGTTGTCTTTAAAGGAGAGATGTAATTTTACATCCCCTCTTGGTCTTTCTTGTGTAGTATGAGCCAGCAAACCAACTGTTACACATTTATGCATCTTAACATTTTAATCTTTTATTAAACACACATACACAGATACAAATGTGCACATACATAAGCCTTGAAATTCAACCAGAGAAGCTCCTGCTTTCCAACTTGAAAGCATCGCCGCTGCCTCAGATGTGACATCAGCTCGTTCTGTCTCTTGCTCTCCCCTCCCTCCTTCCCCCTCTCCCTTCCTCTTTCCTACCCTCTTTCATCAGCTGAGCCCATCTTTTGACACTTCATAAGGTGTTCCTCACATGCCTGTCACCTCTCCCCTCCTCCACTAACACTTTCTTCCAAGCTCTCTATCGAGAGCATGCGTCTCTGTCGGAAACTTATGTACTTTGTAGAGTTAACGCCTTAGTGTTTGCATCACCTTGAAGTTGGTAAGTGGTACTGAGTGGAGAGACCAATCTTTAGTGTTTAAAGGGAGAAGAGCTCTGAAAAATTCTGCGTTGGTGTAGCTTGGTGAGCAGACAGACGTCACACCAAAGAAGGGTGGAGGGAAGTAACTGTTTCACCTTTGTACTTGAGATTCTTTACAACTTTCAACATCAGACTATAGGGAGAGACAGAGGGCTAGGATCTTGAGTTTCCCCTTTCTCAGTTTTTTACAGTGTGTTGCAAATCTCTCTGTTTTTATTAATGTACAAAGCACACATCAATCGTAATTCTTCTGATATTGCATGATAACTTGAAATTACTTTCTGAGACATTTACACCAACAATGGAGAGAGCGACAAAGAAAACATCAGGAGAACTGTGCTGAACATGATAGGTTAATTATACCCAAGTACGCTAATAAAATATTTTTTCCTGCCTCAACTGCAGTGAGATTGCGCATCGGTGTGTAAACACAGCCGTGTGGGCTGAGCTGTGTTGACTCCCGCATGTCTGTTTAGAAGCAACTTGGCTCAGGCTCAGAGGGATTGGTTACCTACCCCAGAATGTCTGGAGGTGGTCTCTGGCTCTAAAAAATTTATTCAGTTGTCGGCATGTTGGTGTTGCGATGCTTGTGATGCGTTTGCTCGTATGTGGGTTTTTCTTGCTTGATAATAACAGCATATCTGTCATAAAGAATCAGAGCTAGAAGGTTATTTTTTGTTATGCATATTTTGGTATGCTTGCTAGTGTACATAGTGTATTTGAATTTTCTGAGTTTCTGAGAAAATGTAGCGGAGACGATTTTTTATTTTATTTTTTGGCCCCCTTGGTAAAGATGAATAAGAAGTCTTCAAGAAAATGAATGTTTTATTGCTGTAGTACCATTTCTCACTGAAAAATTAACAAAAGTAAAATTTTAATTTGAGTAAATGTTTCACAATTCTGAGAATTTCTTTCAACCAAATCACAAGTCTTACAATTCACCTCCAACAATCTTATCTTTTTAGTTTGACTTCTAGCAAGAATATAAAGACTTTGATTCTTGACTCCCGGTGTTGTCATGGACTTCTCCAGCTCATCCAGAATCCTGGGTTTTCATTTATTTATTTATTTATTTCAAATCTCTTATCAGGTTTTCTCTTTGATTTAAATCTGGGCTCTGAGATGACCTGGAAGGACAGAGGCTAATTTTATGCCCAGTGAACCATTGCTCTGTTAATTTTGGCCATATGTGTTGGACTGTTAGCCTAGTAAGGGACTCAATTATTTTCTATTTTTAGTTTTTTGACAGATGGTGACCAGAGAAGGAACACAGTGCTAGTTGGAGTTTAGTAAACGCTAAGCATTTGTTTGTGATGAAAGGCCAGAAGTGGGGGTCTAATAGTTTTTATGGACACCTAGTTACCCCAAGATGCTACCCATGCAAGCATAATCTAGTTTCCTCATTCAGTTCAGGAGCCAGTAGCTAAAGGAAATTGATCTGTCATGTTTATACCCCAGGCAAACAGGAAGTTGTGGCTCACCTTTAGGTGTGAATGTGTGTTTGTGTTTTCCTGTGATGAACTGGCGACCTGTCTAGGATGCACCTGCAGATGGGCACCAGCACTCTCATGACCCTTCATGAATTAGTGGTGAAAGATTGATAATTCATAATATGAATTGTTTTAAAGGATTAGATTTTATTTCATTTTTTACATATGTAAGGACATTGCAAGTAGTGGGAGTGTTTTCAAGTTTTCAAAAGTTACAATTTTAGTAGCTTCTAGTAAACTTGAAGCCTTTTGACTTTTTAGCTGTCAAGATTTTTCTCTTTATGTTGTTTTTCTGTACCTTATTGTGCACAGCTATAATACCTCCTGAAGGAGATAACTCAAGTTTAGATTTGCATCCTGCATGTCTTGGCAGATATATCCTTAGGGATATAAATAGTTTCTACTTGCTTGTGCTCTCCTATTTAACAGCAGAGTTAGCTAGGGGGAATCTGGGCATTATCAGCTCATTGTTATACCAGCTCATGGCAGAACAGGTTAAGTCACCAAAAGTTCCTCACAACAGTTTTTCTTCCAAGTTTTATTTTCCAGCGCTCACCTAAAGAGACATCATAGGCAACAGTGGTCTTTTGGCAATATTTTCTTTGTAGGCAGTCACAATGTAGCAGAAGCAGGGTTCCATTTCTATGGTATTATCCTCTCCCCATGTAAAACCACAGCTTCTATCGAGGCCTAATCCCCAGCATGGGGAGAGGAGGCATTTTAGATTTATTAGTTTTTTTTTTTTTTTTTTTTTGCTTTTTTTGCTCAAAGCTAAAGAAAGCCCTAGGAATGCAGTTCGTGCCACGCTGAGATCAGTATGTGCTCAGCGCACACAGACACAAAAGGATTTCGGCTAGTAGTGGAAGTGAAGAAGGATAGAGAGGAAGAGAAAAGTTATGGCATGATATTCAATTCTGGAAAGTTTAGCTTCATTATCATGTGAATTTATTATTCCTTGGGGCAAAAATGACACATTTTCCTTTTAATATTTTGGTCAGAAATCCTGCAGTGGCCATTTGAGCTTTGGAGGAAGTAGACACAGAGGAGTAAGCAAAGCAGCTCTGAATTTGGCTGGGGATTTTCTGCCTCCGTGAATCTAGAGATTCCTCAGACGAGAAGAAAGTGCTTGTGTTGTATTTTGTATGTTTTTTTTTTTCTTTTAGGATTGTTGTGTGTTGCTTTTTGTTCTGCAGACAATGGCATAGTGCCATCTTTCTCTGGGTTCAATAAACACTTCCTTTACATTATTTGAGGGCATCAAGCCAGACCAGACCAGGCCAGGGGAATCGCTCTGTTATTAGAAAACACGATTCTTGCCACTTGGCTGGCTTAGTAATATTGATGGTAGTTGCAGTTAGAATGGCCTTTGCAGATTAAGCGAAGCTTCATATTTAAAATCATCTCGCAGTTATCTTTAACATTCTTCAAGTAGTGTCTAGTTATTATTGATCTGCTTCTGCTTTCAGAAACCAAAGACATAATTGAAGCCAGAGATTGATTTATAAGGAAACACATTTTTCTTCCTCTTGGTTGCCACAGCAGCTCGATATGATGGATATTGAGAGGATGGTAGAAAGCAGGGGTTAATTTGGGATTTTTCATGTAGGTGGTGGATCTCACTCCCTGGTGTCAGTATTGCCTGGATGTGTACATATATTTGAATATGCAGCAATAATGGACAGATATTTTTAACAACTCTGACCTATATGTAGAAAAATATGGTTGATGAATGTAACAGCAAGACTAAGTGTTTGATAAGGAAAAAGCCCAACTTGACACCCTTTGAGTCTGTCTCAATATTAGGCTTATTCGAATGAAATATTTGATATGGTTTAGTATTATTTTCATTATGAATATAAAAACAGGTAAATCATAAGGCAGCTAAAAGGCCTGTGATAACTCTAGAGAAAGTGATGCATACACTTATGCTAATCCACTAATTGCTTTAACTTTGGCTTCAACTAAATACCATATTGATGTAGCGCTTCATTGTTAGTGAAACTAAGTTTTTAGTTAGTGGTTCCCACCACTCATTTTGTGTTCTATGCGACATCAGAAGAGCCATTGGTGAAAGAAAGTCAGAGGAGTATAATTTTTGTGGCTTGTCAAGATTTTACAGCTCTGGTCAGTTGAGATAAAAACTTGGCTTTCTGATCTATCCGCAAAATGCAAAAATAATGAATATTGGGACCAAGCACCTCTCCTCCCTTACTGTTGAATATTGAGGTGTCATAAAAAGTCATTTAGGGCAGAGATTTTTTTCTCTAATGTGAAGTTTTTAAGACAATATAAGTTTCTGAATTGGGTAATCTCTTCTATCCTTGTAATGGATTCACAGAGTCTTTTCACAATTTAGATTCAGAGTACTTTGAATAAAACGGTTCATCCTGAAATGAGGTGATTCGGTGCGCCATCACTTTGCACATTAGACAAATGAGAATGCTTTTGTCACTCATTGTCATTTCCTTGATTCCCACCAGTGCAGTTGAACTCATTTCTAAACTGTGCTCTTCTTGAAACACTTAATTTTCCTTGTTAATCTGTCACTGATAGATTTTGGTTGTCCTTTCAAGTGCTGTAATGACAAGCCAAGCTTTGGAACAACCTTATTCTCAGTTTGCTGAGTTTGTCTCTCTCTTTTTGTCACAATTGTCACATCAAGCTCTTGAATAAAAACCAGTTTTCTCTTCTTCAGAAGTGAGTCACTTAAATAAACATAATTTCCATATGACAAGTTATTGCTTTGTTCCTCTGTTTGTGGGATGGCATCTGGGCACAGTGAGTAAACTGTTTTCTACTGTCAGATGTATTAAATTTCCACAGATTTTAATAGCATTTGCCTAAATAGGCATGTCTGTAGGCCCGGATATCACTTGTTTTTATTTATGACCTTCCGTACTAATTTCTTAGCAAATGATCCCCATTATTTTATGAACTGGATTCAGGCCTTTTACTTGTCTTTCATCAAATGAAATAACCTTATGCCATAGACAGGAGAAATTGGATAATAAGAATAACATCTTCATCTTTTTTTTAAGCAAATGATTATGTCTTGATGGTTTCAAGGATGAAACGCCCCTTGGTTCTAACTTCAAATCAGAGTGAGAAAATTTATGAAGCAAGAAAAAGTGTACTAATTATTTATGGAGAACCTGAAGAGATTTTTTTTTTTTATTGCATTTGAATTTAATTTGGATTGGGCTTTTGGTTGTATCTCTAAATCAGTTTCTAAAGCTTTGCTTTGCTTTAGTTATAAGTTGTTTACACATTTGTTTGTTTTCCTTTTCTTAAAATGTTGTAGGTTGTCTATAATCATCTTAATATGACCTTTAACGGTTATGTTAAATAACTTTAAATTCCAAGAGTTAGCCTTCTTCAGATATAGAGTGGTTTCATTTAATACAGTGGCATGACTGTCTTCTTTGATTCAACCCCCTGTAGATAGTGTGAAAACACAATAATGAAGACGCATCGCAGAGAGAACATATGTTTTTATGAACCTTTCTTAGTTTTTATGCAAAAACTTTTCAGCAAAAATCTTTACATACTTAAAGTTGATTAATGTTCAATTTTAATCGATCAACTCAGTTTGTCAGAAGTGTATGTTTGTTTCTGTTACCTGTTACCTGTAACATGTCCTTCAATACAATGGAAAAGTATATTACATCCATTAGAAATACAACTAGTTAAGAATCTCTCTGGCAGTCTTGCTTTCAGATTCCCCTTTATATCAAGGTACTAAGTTAAACACTTGAAAGTTCACATCCTAGGCAAATAGTGTTAATCCAATGCACAAGCAAACGCTAATCCATTCCTAAAAAAATAGCTCTGTTTGATTGAAGTTGGCACGATTCAAGTGCATATGTGAATGCTACACTAAAGTAGAGATCACTTCAAAACCAGGAAGCAGACTATATAGCGCAGGGCATTCTGTGTCAGTACAACCAAATCAAAAGTTTGACTCCAGTGCTAGAGGGAGAAAAGCCTTGTGGTCTTTTAAGAGAAATCCTCCAGCTGCTAAAATCTAATTTTATTCCCTCTTTTGTTTACATTTTGTGAAAAAGTAGGCTGTGCTCAGTGTCTTGTTCAGATGTCTTCTTTTCATTTCCTTCAGTGATTCTTGGTGCAGCGTCACCATAGGCAAAGAGTAAACAGGTTTCCCAAATAATTTTTTATTTTTTTTTTTGTTGCAATTTTGGTTTCCTATTAAATTGAGGCTACAGGACGATTAGATATAAAAACACCCTTTATATCTGCTGTTATCCAACTATCCCCTAATATGATGGGACTCTGAACTGCTGGAGTTACAAATAAGATCTTGCATCGCGGATAATATTTTTTTTGTGTGATTTTGCATCGGAAATGAGCTGAGACAATCCTCTGATATGCGTAGTGAAGATGAACACAACTACAACTGTGTTTTCCATCAGTCAGCAAATTGAAGAGGGCTAGAAGTTTTTACAGCTGGGTCCCTCTTCTGTCAGAACACGGTTTTATTTAACTATAAGTGGTGAATATCTATGTTGGGATGTGTTATATTAACTGTCTTACTACAAAACACATCTAGAAAAATAAATGCAGTAATTATGAGCCGTTCTTGTTTTAGTACCTTGTTTGATTGCTTCTTACAGCCCCAATAGTTTGACTCTTTGGGGGATTAGTTCTAACTGAGTTTATGCTAAAGAGAGCTACGAAGGTATTGGTAGATGGTCAGATGTCCTGGAAGCTGATGCATCTTGCTTGTCTCATAAACCAGGATAATAAAGCTTGATAGAAGGAAGAGTCATAACAGCTCAGCAGTTTCAAATTGGAATAAGTGAAGATTACAGGGTTTGGTTTACTTCCATTAAATTTTTCTTTGTAGCACTTGCATTTACAGCTTTTTCTACACTTGATGCAATTTTTCTTTTAACTACAATTTGGATAAATGACATAATCTGTATTTTCACCAAAGCCACATTAAATCCTGTTATTTTTCCCCTCACATGTCCATCAATATTGTCTCATTAGAAGGCCTGAGTGTTAACTTGAATTTGATTAAACAGTCTACAAGCTTTGACAAACCTTTGGAGTGGAGAGCATGATAAGGAGAGGAATTGAAGTGCTTCATGTATCCTGCAATACAATTAAAGTGGCCAGAGCCAATCCTATTAGACAAGTGTGAGAGAATTAGTGTGGGATATAAAAAGGATGCTTGAGGGTCGAGGTAGCTGATGAAAAACTGCCCTGGCTGTCATTATATTGGTCTAAGCAGCATTGAAGTTAAACATTAACCCAGTATATTTCTGTCCAGGCTGTTATTGGATATTATTGTAGTGCATTTAACTGTGATATCTAAAGATTAGCCATTTAGCATTACCAAGCTCCAATGTGGTGCTATGACAAATACAATCAATCCAGTGTATGCCCTTCAGTTGTAGCTCTATAGGGCAATGCGCAGTACAGTCTGGGTGGAGCTACTGGCGTCGCAAAAAAACATCACTGCTTGCAACAATCACAAGACATGATAGTATGTCACTTTTATTGTCTCACTAGTATGAACTCGGCATTTCCTTGGCCAATAAGAGTCCAACAATGCATAGATTAGAAATTTTAACATGATATGTCACAATGATGCACTGCACACAGTAAAGGACACTGGATTTGGAGTTTGGTCCTAAAAAAAAAAAAAAAAAAAAAAGATAAGAAATTCAAAACGGACACTGACACATCTCTCCTGAATACAGACTATAAAATAGTGCACCGGCCCATACCAACCCATAGTGTACCACTCTATATATCTGTTCTGATGTAACTTGATGATAAATTGTTTGTTGAAAAAAACCTCCGCTTAATATGACAGTGGCTCACACAGGAACATCCTCTAGTTTCAGCTTAGCTGTTTTTAGTCATTAGTAATAGTTTTAGTGTTGCCCCTCCCAAATTATATAACTGTTTACCACTATACATCATAAATGCTTCTTTATTGTCCACTTCTAAAACGCTTCTTAAAAGACGGTTTTATTTCTTGGCCTTTGACACACTTTAGAGACATTTACTCTTTTAGTGTTTTGATTTTATTGTATTGTTTTCTCTTTTCATTCCATATTTTGAATGTTGAATTGATTTTTATCTGTACAGTTGCAGCTGTTGTTGTTTTTAAAGTACTTTATAAGTAAAGTAGTAGTAGTAATGTCATATAAATTGTGTAAATACTTTATAGGATCTCAAACAGCACTCTGATAAAATAACTTGCACAGACAGACCTCATAAAAGCACCAGTTAGTCTTTATGCACTTAATTTCAGTCACTTAAACATCAGACATCTGTTCCTTCGGGTTTCTGTAATCTGAGCAGTCAGTTCTGAGACAGACCGTCAATAACAGAACAGTGATGGCAGATTACTGCCCCACAATCTGAATGTGTGATCACAGATTAATTTAGACATCCATAATAAGTGATAAAAACATTCCAAATGATCAAGCCTTTTCAAATTTTCACCGGTTTTTATCAGAAGTAAACTAACAATTTTGTGTGACGGTGCTGCCTATTCTGCATAGAAGCAGGCGAGTACTTCTAAAGACTTTCTTTGATTGGAGGATGTTGTACAGGTTAGATTAAGTCGACTTTATTTCTTTTTTATGTGCTGCAATATTCGTCCTGACTACCTAATGGAGTGAAGGCATATCAAAAGGCTCATCAAAGGCATTGACTGAGTGGAGCATTTATGGGGTGTTAAAGCTCTCCGCTTCAAGAGTTCTGGTTTAGCATGATCTAATGACTGGAGGAATGTTCACTTACAATCATCCCAGCCTCTCAAGTTGGAGAAAACACATCACATTAGTTGTTGGAGCAAAAATGGTTGATTCATGCGGAAGACTGTTCTAAATGAGGCAGATAGGGGTGCATATGTAGTGCTCGGTTGTACGTGGAAAGGTAATTAAAAGGCTGAATGTTTAATTTTTGTGCAGAACTTGTGAGTACAACTTTGAAGAGCTGCTGTTGCTGCAGATATGCCCATAGGTCAGACTTTAAAAGAACAAAGCCTTGCAGCGGTTTGTAATGGGCTCTTCACAGTGAGGACATGGTTATTAATTATAGCACTGTGAAATTCATACTTTTCAGTTTTCTATTCTTTAGGTAAAGGTACGCCGAAAAGAACTTTATATGTTTTATTAATCGCACTGACATACTAAATCCAGTCAGTGGGTGGCTTTCCAGTCAAACTGCAGACTGAGACTGAAATCTCTTCAGGCTGTGAAAATGCATTTGTACCTATTAGCATTTTTCCTGTTCTAGAACAGTTGTTTAAAATTATTAATTTACTCCAAAAGCTATCTGTTTTACATCTAAATATTTCACAGGGGGAAATTAAATTATTACAGACTACAATATTACATGTGCAGCAATCTTCTCAGAGGGACATTAAATGCACAAGGAACTCTTACAAATCGGCACAGCGTGCTGCTATTGATGAGCAAGCTCTGGTGGAGTCTACATGCAGCCGGTCTAAGCTTGGAGGTGCGCTCCAGGCAAGAGTTAATTTCCTAAAATTAAACTAAGCATATTGGTACAGAAGTTTATGGTAATCTGACCGATGTGTCTCTGAGGCATTACGGAACATTTTCAGTGCTGTGGAGAATATTAAATAGCTTCTTGTTTGGTTTTTACTGGATTACTTTGCTCTGTGATGAAGGAACACAGGGAGGATTTGGAGGAGTTGGGGTTCCACTTTAAGTTTATGCCATCAGCCTCACAGATAGGCTAATGACTGAATCAAAGAGCTCTGAGCTGAGCTTCTCACCAACACGTCATAATCATGACAAATCACCTTGGATACATATTTGCCCTTTTTTCTCCCAAATGTTGTCTACTTCATTAGACACAGCAAAAATTGTGATGAATGTCGGTGAAAAATTTTTTGACATTTGATAAGGTAGAAACCACTCACAGCCAAACTGGTGTTTTTTTTTTTTTTTTTTTAAGACATCCACTTTGCCTTATTTGACTTTATGCCTCCATGTGTAAAAGGCTTTTCATAGTAGCATTATATGTAAAACAAATAAACAAACAAAAATATGCAATTCCTATAAAATAGGAATTTTAACTGGTTCAAAGACGACTCATGGAGATTCAGGTGTCCCCCTTGCCTATACATACAGTACGAATACTTAATGAAATTTCAGACTATTAGGGGATACATTCAACAAGTACTTTAACTGAAAATAGTACTTACTTTTTACAAAAGTAAAAGTAACCACTTTTACTAGAGTACATGTTGGTCAGTTATACACTTTCACTTACTTTTCTCACCACTGATGAAGACTGGACATCTGAAATAAACCACAATATTCTGAGTGGTGCTTTTCTACACATTAGAAGTTCAGAATAGGGTGTTAGTCATTATTACCGAAATATTAAATGTTTTTCTTTTCAGTCTCCATGCATTTATAATAAAGCTATTTTAAGTCATTGAAAGTAAAAAAGAAACGTACACTGGGTAGCGATGCATAGTCAAAATCCCATTTTTGTGAAAAGCTTACTTGATGGTCCTTATTTATTCATACTAGATTTTCCTAAAGGCAGCAGTGACTCAAGTTGAGGTTCGGGATGAGGTGAGCTACCTCGTAATAAGGTGAGCAAATGCAAACCAGAGTTACATCAATACTTGTTGATTTTCCCTGTTCTTTTTTTTTTTTTACCTCCTCATTTCATTCTTTGAAAGGCAAACTATTTTCTTTCACAGTACAGCAAAGACTCAGTGCTGGCCTCATAAAGCATGGTTATGGGAATGTTTAATACCCGCATTATGCTTGCCCACAGGTAAGCAGAGTGGCTGCTATGATAAAATTATCACAAAAGTCTCAGCAGAGGTTTTACCTGTGAAATAAAACCCTTCTATGACCATATGTTTTTCTTTAATTACTTTTTTTTTTTTTTTTTTTCAAACATCCATTGCTTCTCTTTATGTTAAAATGAGGGATGTCTTAGCCTGTTCTCTAGTGCTTTACAACGTGAAGTGAGATGAATCAGCAGGGAAAAAAGTTTAAAATTTAACTATTGTTTATATCACAGTGACTTGCATAACGTGGGAAAGGGAAGCAACTCAATTCATTAAACATCTAATTGGAAAACATTTCTTAAAGATATCCTGCCTCACAGTTAATAATGAATAAAGAGACAAATCTGTTTCCCTCTCCTACCATTGTATAAAAAACTCAGGAGCTGCTCAAATTTATTGCTTTGTCAGCCTTGGATCTAGGGTGAGATTTTCAACTTCAGTTACAATGTTTTATCAGCAGGCAAGTGTGCTGTTGCACCTTATTAGCAAGCTCCAGCAGCTTGTGTATGCTGAATATTTTTATCCATATTGCTTCTTCCTTCCTCTGGCTATGTAAAAAAAATTAAACCCTTAATTGATGTAAAGGCCGTTCACTACAGATGTAATATCTGTGTTAGAAAACGGGGGGAGAGGAAGGAAGCCTACAGAGCAAATAAAAAGCAACCACAGAAGGGACACCAATTTAAAATGTTTCTGAGTGATGCCTCAGTTATTAAGGGACAGAAACAGTGTGGGTGTTTACGCACGAGTGGGGAGGAGGGGGGGACTGTGATTTGATCTTGCATGCTATGAAAGGTTGCTGGAGAGAAGCAGTGCTCGCCATATATATCCAGGTCAGAATTTATTCCCATTCAGAGGACCATTATTGTTGACCTTGCCTTGCCTGGGAAAGCCAAAGTAAACAGAGGCCTAATAAATCAACTTTAACAAGCCCAGTAGTCCGGGCCAGTGGAGCAGCCATGCAGCTCGGACACACAGGGATGGATTAATCCACACCACCGGCTCTCAACAGTGGGTACCTGTGGAGTGAGATTTGGCTGATAGTTTGTATGCAGACGCGCAGGGATGTTTAATTGCTTCGCTGAATGCATCTCCCCAGCCGGTGTGTTTGTATTCACACTCAAGGCTATGTTTGTGCGGGAGATACAGAGCAAGCCAAAAGAGAGGGCGCATAATCACACTCTTGTGCAGAGCTATACCGCACTAGAAATTTCATTACATGCTTACCTGGTGTTCCAGTGCAGGCAATATTTGTAGAGCAGATTTACTCTGCTGCCCGTTGGATTCCTCATCAATTTCATAGCCTCCTCCACATCATGGGAGATCATCAATGATTCATACTTTAGACGGCAGCTGAGTGCTATAGAAATGCATTAGTAAAACTCCTAATATCCACACGATAAGGCGATGCAATAAAACAATATTTAACAGGCTCTGTTGTCTTTTTGTTTGGAACTGCAGATCATTGTTTTATTGCAGCGTTTTCCAATTGTAGGTAAAAATAACTACAATTAAATCACATTACGGCATTCCTGCCAAAAACATACACACAGACTACAGCTCTCTATTGTCTCTTTTTTGCCCCAGGTCTCCTTTTCTTTGCCTCTGGCGGTCTAAATGTCAGTGGGTGTTAAATAGCAGATTTTATGTGTTGTTTATGTGATAAGTATGCAGAACTGGCACCAGGTCAGGCGATCAATACATTGGTTCATAAGTCTAATTGACAGGTGTTTAAGGAAGAACCCCTGATTTAATGCATCAAAGTAGTGATATTGTCATTTCAGATGACGAAGAGCAAATAAATCCTTCAAACTGACGTTGAACCGACTCGTTACAGCTGGTATGTAGCTTGGGCTCGTCATGCAAGGGTTCTAATTGATGTGCATGCACATCATTGTGCACAGATGTAACAGTATCACTATGAGCACGTGGGTGTGTTTGTAGGCAAGTAAATGCAGGAAAGTTATTCCCTTGGTGTCATATTTTTGGCATGGCTGTGTTGTGTCCCAGGCTGCTGCACAGTTGGCGAATATCAATGCAGTGTGGCGTAGTGACAGGGACTGGAGCTGACACGTTGTCACACTGTGATGAAAAGCACTCTGAAATGATGTGGCAGGAGTGTTCCTCCTGTCCGCAGAGAGATGGTAAGCTGGCTTATGTGTGTACGTTTGTGCCCGCATGGTTGTGTGAAAGCATGTGCGTTCATTAGTTTTTCTTTTTTTTTTTCTCAGGATGTGCTGGTGATTGTCTGTGTCTTTTGTTTTCCTTTCTGGACTGAACACTTAACACACCGAATGGGTGGCTTTGGGTTTTCTATATTTTTGTCGGAGCTCTGAGAAACTCAATTTGCTGAGTTAAGGGGGCTTAAAATTACTTTTTTAGCAACAAGCAAGCTAAAACACTAGAGTTGTTAATATACATAGTTTGCAAATGTATTTCTTGTTGTACAATGGTTCCTGAAATGTGTTTAATACCATTAAGAAGTTTGATTATGTGCCTTTATACTTGAGTGAAAATTGAGTTTGGTGGGAACCAGTAAAAAATAAATAAATACAGAATATGGAAAGAAATTAAATAAAATGTGAAAATACATGTATTAAGCAGAATACAAAACATAAAATCATTTGAAAAAAATAATAAAATAGAAAAGGAACCAAATCAAATAGTATTGGTAATGTTTGATGAATCCTGTTGAAAATAACAGATATCAATTTGAGAAGTATTTTTTATTTGTTGGCTGCAATGTTTGGCACATTATTTACTCTTATCAAGTCATTTATTTTGATTTGGTCCTTAAAGTGGAGAGTTTACACACTTGTTGGATGATCTCATCACAGTGCCTCTTTGCACTGAGATTTAATGGAGTGATGATGAACCTTTCATGACCAGTAAGGAAAGGCTGCCCCATATCATCACACATCCTACACCAAAAGTCAATTGGCACTGATAGAATATCTGGCAAATGTTTGATGGTTGTAACTACATAATCATCTGCTTAGCACAAATGCATCACAGTTTAAGAGGAGATTTATCAAATGGTCTAAGAACTGTACCTATTTTTTCTATTTCTATTTTGGTATGTTCAAAAAGAAAATGGTGTTTCTA
The DNA here is from genome assembly GCF_027474105.1 of Poeciliopsis prolifica. Taxonomy (NCBI): domain Eukaryota; kingdom Metazoa; phylum Chordata; class Actinopteri; order Cyprinodontiformes; family Poeciliidae; genus Poeciliopsis; species Poeciliopsis prolifica. The sequence continues at coordinate 886,495 of NW_026562381.1, forward strand.
CATCACAAATTGTGTTTGAAAGACCTTCAATGTGAACTAACCCATTTCAGGTCTTATTAGTTAAAAATAAAATTCCTTAGACTAGATATTGGCCTAATGCTTGTTGACTGGACATTTATAAATATACAATACAAAAATGCACTAATGGGGCAACTGATAAAACACTTAAAAAAAAAACAAACAAAAAAAACCAAAACATTTTTAGCTCTTTTGGTGCCCCCTAGTGGAAGGGTGCCAAAGGCACAGAGCCACTTCAAATATCAACACTTCTAACAAAAGCCATCATAATAGATTTTTATGAAATCATCATACATTAAGAAAACTTTGTATGGATCCCCCAGCCCAATTTGTATTTGACAATTTATTTTAAAGGGTTTTGATTAAAAAAAAAACCCTCAAAAAACAAAGAACAAAAAAAAAAAAAAACATAATTTTTGGTAAAGCTGTTCAATGGGAGAGTTCCATCTTATATGAAAATCTGATATGTCCATAAATCACTGAGGTAAGAACCTGGACACTCAGAGTAAGTCCAGACATTTAAGTCCCTAGTGAACACAGTTCCACATTTGAATCTGTAAAGAGGAGCTGGGCAGCTCTTTGACGTACATCCTGCCAATCGATGCACTGGCACACATTTGTGTTGCATGTTCATATACTGAGAATTGCCTTTGTGGATCAGAGGCTTTCGTTCTCTCTCTCTCCCTGTCCCTTGCCGCTGCCCCAGAATTTCATAAGCACTCCATCACATCTCTTTGAACTTGGTGTACAATCCAGCTTCTACACCCCTGGAGAGCTGATATGTGAGGGGGGACTGTCACATTTCCCTGGCCTGTGGCTGCAGCCTTGCCAAATTTCTGCAGAACAATGAATGGGGAGTATGTTCAGGCCTCTGGTCTCTTGTTTTGGGCAAAGGTTCTGCTCTCACTCTGGCCTTGTCCTGTTAAAAGCTTTTATTAATGCAACTTTGTCGGTGAAGATCTTTGTAGGAATGTGGATAGATGAGAGATGTGCCCCGCCTGGTACCTGACTGAACCCGTCAGTTTAATTATTGAAACTTGGAGCACGAAGAACTCTCTCATGGTGTAGCTTACAGCTCTATGTGGTTTTATTTTTTTTAGATATTTTGTTGCATTCAAAACATATCTGAATTTTATGTGAAACACATAGTTTATGCTAAATGAAATGTGAAAAGTGTGACATATATAACTAACCTCAGTATAAGGCTATCTTCTCTGTGAAGGTCTTGGAGGTTTCTTAAAGAACATGAGAACAAACAGAATCCTAAATATGACAGACGGGTCAGGATATTGATCTGAAATGTTTGAAGCTGGTTTAGGTTTTAAAATAACCTAAGCTAGGCTAAATATATTTCTATTGCACATTTATACATAACAAATGTAGAAATGCTAATTCTTTCCTCTTTCTTGGCCTCGTCAGAGTTCAGAAATTAATCTAAAAATTTCCAATTTGACGAATCCTGAGTTACTTTGCAAAGAAAAGTTGATTCTGACTGGACTCTGTATATGACAAGATTGTATTTTGGCATGTGACATAAAATTTTAATGACATACACCAAGGTTTGTGTTTGTAACATTTATTTTCATGTCGAGTTCTTGTGCTTCAGTGTTTGGAAGAAACTTTATTAGAAAGTTGTAGCTCCTAACACTTTATTTATGTTGTGGTTAGCCAATGTTCTATGAGACTGCATGTCTGAGTATATTTTCCCGTTTTTAAATCTTAATATAGATGTATGCGATGCTTTCTTTGGCTCTCTGTGCTCATGTGTTGGCAGCTTGTTACTGACTGTGCAACGCAATCAATCAGGGAGTTGTCGGCTGTCTCCTCTGTCCTAATTGCACCCCGATCCCTGCCTCTCTTTTTCCATGAGTCGTTTCTTGCTGACTTTACTTGTGGTGTAGATTTTCTTTTTTTTTTCTACAACATAATTCCTATTTTAATACAATAGTCTCATTGAAGTGCTTCTCTCCAGATGTTCTCTCCATAGATAAATCTGCGATTCAGATCTCTATAATTGATTGTAATATGCAGAATTAATGCCTGGGGTTATAAAGAGAAGCCTTGGCCATTTCTGCTTTCCCTTTGAAATTCAAAACAAGAAAGCACCACAATGCAATTTTTTTTTCCCTCCCTCTGCCTCGGCTGTACATACAAGAGCAGTGCAGCAATCCCTATTTGCATATTCTCTTGCTGATTCTTTGCAAAACAACTTGGGTATTGTCATAGACGTAATTTGGAGGATGATCAAACAGACTTTGCCGTGACGTACTCTCCCTTTGCTCTCTATCTCGCTGTTTAGACTCATCATTGATATGATTGCAGAATTTCCTAAGAATAAAATGTGACTTCTAATGATGGTTTTTAACGGAAAATGGTTGCAGAAAGAGAATGCTGAATGAATACGTGCTGTTAAGTTCAGAAATAGATGATCACAAAGACAGACAGACAGCGAGAGAGTGAAAGAGACGGACTGATAGAGTGACAAAAAGTGAGGTTGAGTACTGAGCTCATTTGGCATTCTAGTGTGTTGGTAATAATAAGGGAACCTCAGCAGCCCTTGTTGAATTATAGATCACACCAGTATGATTGGATGAGGTTAGGCCATTGTAACACCAACTTAATAATTCAGAGATTGTATTACTACAGTAATAATTGCATAGGGAAGGTGAGCATTTTTTGTAGCCCCGTCACATTTGCAAAAGTGTGTGCTGAAAAGTCTTGCGCAATGATTTTCCCATATAAGCTGATGGTCGCAACATTTTAGGACACTCTGGTTCAGCAGGTAGGAGTTTGTTCTTACTGGGGAAACACTCTTTCCCCACTAAGACAAAAAATACTTGCGGCACAGCAATTGCAGTTTTCTGACAGATCACTGATCTTTAAAAAGCATCACTTGCTAATTATGATTTTGTCTGCTACTTTTTTTTTGAGTCTGGGAAGTTGCTAAATATCCAGACAGTCTCTAAGTTGGCAACAGGGATTATTGTGGTACTATAGTTAACGGTGCAGATTTGACCGTGTGATATCCAGGACTTTCTTGCTGCAAGTCAACAGTGCTTCAAATTGCTCCATTTTAATAATCTTTCATGACCCTCATCACAGATTGCCTCTTGTTTCTCTTGCAGAAGTCAAACCTTTTGCTTCAACCCAACAGAATTCATCTTTTGAAGGACAATTTTCAATGAAAATTTTCAAATAAAAATGAAAAAAATAAGTAAAGAAATAAAAAAAAAAAAGTAAATGGACATTCTCAACAAAACCCTAATCTTATGCCTCCTGTGATGTCACCACAGACCTGTGCTCATGAAAGCATTATGGTAGGGTGGATTTTGCCTTGATTAAAAATGTTTTACATTAAATTAGTAAAAAAAATAATAAAATAAAACTGACCTTGCCATGATCTGTAATAAGTGCGTTTACATAAAACTCGGCGAATAGCTTGAAGGCCTTGTTGTGGGTTCACTCCATCTCGTGTCCTCAGTATGACCTTGTGAACATGGGCTTTTAGTCGCTCAGTGTCAGACCCAATGATTCAGCGTAGTTCCTGATTTCTGACAGCTTACATGCTGACTTTGCCCTGCCTTGTTTCATTTTTTATTATTGCCACTTTTGCCAGCATTTATGCGCCCTATTTCTGATATTCTTGTAAGTTAATGTATGAGAAATAGCTTGTTATTGTGTGCTATGTCATTGTGACTTCACGCTGCCTTGCTTCTATCCATTTAGTCCTCGATGACTTTGTTTATAAAGAAAGGATGCCCCAGATATTTTTTGTTGACTTTGTAGGATATAAAAATATGAACTGTCCGTTATGTGTTGCTGGTTGGATAAGAACAGAAACATGGAATAACCTGAATGCGGAAGAGCCCAAATACACAATTGAAAACAAGGGTTTGTGTTGTAGTTTTGTTTTCCATAAGAAACTGGAAACTTGTGATCTATCAAATATGTGACTATGTGTATTGCAGCGTTAATAAATTAAAATAGCAGAAATGGAACAATGCAAGAACTACAAATCAAAACAAGTTGACATGTAAGTCTAAAGGGACATTAAGCAATTTGTTGAATATGACACATTGAATCACATCTAGTCTACTTTTTCTATTACTAATGCATTTGCACCTGATATATAACTTCAGTCCTCTCATCACTATGAGAAATATGTTTTTATGACACTTCTTCCATAAAAATATCGTTTCCTGCAGTAAGGAAAAAATCATACCTCTGGGTTGTAGTTGTTTTCCCTCTCTGTCTTTTTGTCTTCATTTGTAAAGTTTAAAGATTTTTTTTGTTTTCTGTATGTTTCAGTGTTTGTTCAACAAGCAATTCATTCAGTCATCCATCTATTTGTTCATCTATATGTTTGTGTTTATCCATCATAAATCTTGGTCTGTCCATTATCTAGTCAACCAAATGTCTGTCTGGTCGTTTGGTCGTCATCCAAACATTTGCCCATTCAAACATCTACTCATTTGTTTTCGTCCTTCCAGCCATCTTTCCCTCTGTCTTTCCATTTGTCTGTCAATTGATGTTAAAAAAACAAAATAAAACTGAATTATATGCATAAACCCTGATTTGTGCGTCTTTATGTTGAAATTTCTGAAAAATTATCTGAATACAATGTTTTTGCTTCTACAGTAAACAATTTCTAACCAAACTAATATATTTAGTCAATGAGGTAGCTGCAACATAATGAAGTGTCAATATAAAAGTTAAATCATACATTTACTTTTTTCTGTGGAAATTATATTTATTCACATCTTTCCATCACGAGGGTTGATATTTTTTTTTTCCCAACCCATGTAACCTCCTGTGTCTTGCAGCTCTTAATTGGGATACTGTGGATGAAACTGCAGTACCTCACAGAAACTCTTTACGTTCTTACCCTGAACACTGTTCATTTAGAAGTTAATGATCACGACTCAAACACAGTAACTCTCCATCTCCAACGCCGCAGTATCCATTATTCACACAATACCACTTATAAACATTGTTTTAAGCTTTACTTTCTACAAGCAAAAACAATGTTTAATTTGTTTAGAATTGCAGGTAATGTAACATTAATTTTGGACACACTGTTACAAGTGTGTCTTGTACAATAAACCTGCTGTTTCTACTACTGGGTCTCAAAGAAAATGCCCAGACTTTTTGAAAGCGAAGCCCAAATTCAGGGGGCATTTCAAGTCAATTTTTCCAATTTAATTCAAGACTTCTTACAAATCTTGAATTTTCGAGTTCAAGACTTGTAAGAATGATAACATTTTCAAGTGGAGATAATCCAGTTGGTAGGAGCATGGTCTTGTTTAATACGAATTAGAATCGAAAATATAGATATTTGTTGTATTGTAAAGGTTTTCCAGTCATGTGTTTCATGACGGTTCAGTTATAGAACATCTCAATATAATAAAAGCGACCGTCTCTATCAATATGTATCCTCGACTTTATTTTCTGTTCTGATTGTAACTTTTCGTTCGTTATGTTGTTCAAGATCCTCAAAGTTAAAAACTTTCTCTTGCTGCAGGACAGAACATTTTTCCGTACTTCTTAGCAATATGTGGGGGTGGTGGTTCTGCGCTGCTGGTCTCAAAATCTGCGCAGCATCTCGAAAGCTTTGTCAGCCTTTGAGAATGCTTGGGAAAGGAGACGATGTTGGCGAGCTCAGGCTTCCTGCCAGCTTGTCCATCTCTCTCTACATGGTCCGCTGCTGTTTGGGGTCACTGTTCAGGTCAGGTTTAGAGTCTGTCAGTGGGATTAGTTTTTCTTTCACTGTCTGATGCACACACATACCCACTCTAAACTACAGCTGTTTGAGAATATGTATAGCTTTATCTCCAGAGAAGTTTTTCTTGTCGTGCTTTATTTACTTCTTGAGCTGTTTTGTGGACTGAAGTCAAGGCACACTTATAGTGCGACAGTTCTTTTCTGACTTTTTCTAGTAGTAGACAAATTCATCAAATTATCTGCCAAATGCCGTAAGTTTTGTTTTTCATCATTAAGTGGATTTTATGTTCCTGCCAGACCCTTAACCTTGAACTCCTTTTATGCAAGTTACTTTACATTCAGTTCACAGCAGAGGATGGCTACAGCTTTGCCAAACAAACCCCTTTCCCTTGAATTGCGGATTTGTAGGCGTCCCCTTCTTGTACTATTCTGAAAAGATCCTTTGATTGTTTATTCATACGTTTTCTCCAAATACAAAACTTTCCACTAGTAGAAAGCATTAAAAGTTGCATACAGCAAAGAAGATGCAGTTATTTGCTTTGTGTTTCAACCTTCAATCTGAATTGCATACATGTCTCAGCAGAGTATAACAATTCAATAATATTTAAAATAGTTAACTCTGAGACATTTTTTTTTAGATTAGTATTTTATATAAAAAAAAAGGATAAGTTCCTTTATAAAGCCTGGCCTTTTAATTTTCTTTTTCCCAGATAGTGTAGATTACCTCAACACTGGGACAACATCTCCAAGTCCACCATGAAGGCGTAAAACTTTGCCAGGTTCCATTCAACCTTTCTGTTAACTGCTCCAAGTTTAATTCTTTCTTGCAATCGTTCAGTGTTGTCTCGCCTCATTGTCGGGTAGATTTGGTTTGATTGGCCTTCAAAATAACAATATTTGTAAAATTTTCAAGTAGTGTGCTTTGCTTCCTCATTACAAACTCTGGAAAAAACTTTTTGCACTAATTGCCTCTTAATGAAATGACACAAAAACCTCTGAAGAACGCGGAACATATCCTTTTTCATAAAATGTAAACAGAAATGGCCTCGTTGGATTTTAACGGTTGTACAGCATTCGTTTTATCATTGGCAAAAGACTACCAACCCATTTTATTATTTCAAAGAATAGTTTTGTTGTTTCTCATGTCTCTAACTTTATTTTAAATGTATCACTGGAAATTAAAATGATCAAATGTAGACCATATTGATGAGCTTCCAACTGTCAGAGATGCTATACTTGGTGCATCTCTTGTTATTTGGCTACAATGTCCAAACGATTCTTTGCATGTAGAAGAACAGGAGTGAGTGAAGTCAAAGAGACCAAGCATTTCCTCACATCAGATGCTCATTTTCAGCCTCCCCTCTCAGGCTAAAATCAGGAAGATGCTGAGTCTTTCCTTCACTCCCTCATCACTGGCTCGTTTTCCCCTTTTCTCTCTGCAGACAGTCTATGCTCCCTCTCCCACTTTCGTCTCCCTTCCAGGCAAGTTTCAGACATGAGATGGAGCAGCAGTTTTGCTCCGTTCTGCCTTTGATAGAGGTGTGGGGTCTAATGAATGTGAAGTGTGGGGGACTGGGAAGAAGCTAGGGGACTGTGTAAACTGTGGGGGTCTGGGTCTGGAATTGAATAGTTAGGAGGTTGCCACAGCACATTAGAGCGGCGGACTTGGAGTAGGAATGTTGGGAATGACTTTTTTTCGCCAGTGATTGGGTCCCCTGTCACCAGGCCGGCTGGTTTAAATGATGTCTGATTAATTGGATGAGCCACACACTCCACATGGACTTCACTGATAAGGAGTGTATGCAACACACAAACTCACATTTTCACCACAGCTGCAGCAGGAATCTTGTCACAGCAGTTTGGATTTTAAAATTAAATGATCGCACCCACTCTGCTGCAGTTTGTCGGCAAATAATGTCTTTGCAAGTATTTAAAAATTTCTATCACCCCTACATCTGATTATGAAGCAGTTAAGTCTTTCTTCCTTCCTTTGTGTGCCTGAAATATCAGCCTGATGAAACAGGATGTCAACACAGCAGGTGAGCTTCCAGCTCTACTGTAGACCACAGCACATCGGAGAGATTAACTAGGTATTCAGATGTATTAGAAACTATTTCAAAGGATTAAAATGTTTCAGTCTCACCAAAACTGTGACAGCAAATACAGTTCCTTCACTTAGGTGAAAGTAAGCGGATTTAGACTCCCTCCTTTCATTATGTCTTAAATGCTGTTGAAACGGCCCAGGACAAACTGGCGTCGAGACGTGCAAAAAGGATCGATTCCTTCCTCTTAGAAGCCAACAAACGCTCAGCCCCAGGTCTTTGTGCAGATGCATTAGAAGATTAAAAGTAATGTCTGTATGTGCCAGCTGCTTCCTAATTGATCGCAAGACTCCTTCTCCTGCACGCATCTCCGCGTCTCCCTCCGCCATCAGATGAGGTGCTGCGTCATATCGATCCCCGACGCCAATTTCTTGATTGCAAATTCTGATGTGAAGAATCCGGCCTAATGCCATAATCATACACTTGTGATTATGGCAGTCTCTCTTCCAATCAAAAGTCTAGCCTGCCAAGTCAGACGACAGCGTAGGGTTAGTAATCAGTAAGTTGCATTTTTAAGGCGATGCACCGAAAAATATCCGGTAACCTTCAGATTCTTTCCCACCCTGTCTTTTTTATTTTTATTTATTTATTTTTTTCGGATCACAACTTTATGTCTGGCAGAAGCGCCATCCTCGGTTGTGATTACAGAAAACTAGGAGGATGAAAAGTGAGTGCCATTGAGTGTCAGCTGAAGTGAATCTATAGTAATTGCTATTTGCATGTCAAATGATTGTACTCATCAGTGCTAAGGTGTGATCATAAAATTGGCAAGATGAAAGCCGTCTGAACGGGTGCATTCCACAGTCAAAAACAAGTGGCTGCAGATGTCGTCACAAGAATGCTGGAAAACACCTCACTTTGACATCTTTGGGTGTATACTTTAATGGAGTATCAAAAGGTCAGCCGAGGCCACTGGTAGAAGCTGACGGGGTGAAATATGTTGTTTCCCCTCATTGACACCGACTACTGGCCCAAGTTGCTAATTAGTTTAGTGAAATGTTGGTGTGCAGTGGGGGCTGGAGTATGAATGCCTCTTCTTGAACTCACTTTTTAATAAGCTGATTCTTCTTTCTAACAGAGCAGAGAGACCCACAGCATCCAGCTGCCCTCAGTACTTAACATGTGTTCAGATGCAGCTCTGTAGACAAATCAGGCTGTGAGAAGGATGAGTGTGTGCAGTTTTGTTAGGGAGAAGAAAATAAATTATATTCCATGTTTGGAAGTGTTCTTAACACAAACTGAGCTTCTTAAAGAAAAATGTAATGTATAGTAACACCTCTGTTAGTACCAGGCTGAACCTTCTTCTGCCTTCAGAACTGCCTTAAAATTTTATGACATAGATCCAACAAATTGAACCCATTTTATCAATCTTTGCTCAAAGGTCCTCATGCTTTACGTCTACTTTCCTTCTGAAAGTAGTCATCAGAAGATGTGTATACCCTGGTCACAAAGAAGGCAAAATGCTTGGTGACGATAATTTTAAAGGCTGTGGTAACTAAAAAAAAAAATGCTCAAAGTGTGACAGGAAAATTTCCTCCATGCCATTACGCTGCCTCCACCAACCTGGAGTGTTGTTGCATGGTGGGAGGAATCAATGTTTTTGTTTTTGTCAAAAGTCTGACCATCTGACTGATGAGAGACATTTTTGTTGTTCAATCACAGATTTTTTTTCCTATTTTATTAGTAGTATGTTGTGTTGTCTACTGCTCCTGTCGGGTTTCACTTGTTCAGTGTTCAGAGAAGCATTTGTTGCCTTTCTGTCATTCCCAAACAACGTGCCTTTTCTCCTATGACTTCTGACATCAACAAGCTATAACTGGATGTTTTCAAACAGTCCTCTATAAATCTGAGTTAGTTGTGTGGGAAAATTCCAGTAGATCAGAGGTTTTTACAAAATAATTATCTGATACCAGCCACTTAAAATATCGCTGCTGATGGTTGCAGCATGTTGGTGTAGTTCAGCTTCGTTGGTTCTGATTTGTCCTTTTGCTAAACTTTTCTTCATCGTTCTTTTGGCTGAGACGTTACTATGGATAAAGTACTTTTGAATTAAATCATGCCCACATTCAAAGTCACTTGAATTTCCTTTTTTCTTTAGTCTAATACTCAGTCTACACCTCAGCAGGGGATCCTTACAACGTCTGCAGTCGACACCTGAAGGCATTAAATTACATCATTGTGATTGGCAAGAAATAGAACAGAAAAAAAAAGTCCAGTGAGTGGTGTTGCCCCTGCAGGATTGTAGTGCAGGAAATGTTTTTAACATGAGCACATTTACCTCAATAGGAAACTGTCTGTTGTCTTTCTGCAGCTAATTTATGGTGGATCGCTTTTGATGTTCAGCAATGAAGTACTTCAGTTGTTTCAGTTTAACCTACTGGGAATAGAGCTTGATGTACCTCCGGTCTTCAGAGATGGAGATGCATGTCGTTTCCACACATCTGTAATGGTATTGATATGTTTGTGAATTGTGTTTGACGGTTTTATTGTGCAGTCTTTCCTTCATTCTGTCAAATATTTGCTTCTTTAATGATCACATTGAGCAACCTGCAATCACAATAGTGAATACTTTAGTGGGACATAGAAATTTAGATTGTGTGCAAAATGGTTCTGACTACACTAAAAGATGTAATGTTTACTGTACATTAGAATCTACAGTAAGTGGAAACGAATCTACACATAAAAGCAATTTTCTGCTCATCAGCATAAATATGCGCAACATTGCCACAATAAAAATATATTTCCCCTTTGATAATGTTATTGCGCCTCATGATGGCTCATTATCAATAATGACTTTTGGTAAGTTGTCAAAAAACAGCATGGAGCTCATCAGTGGTATAATCATTGGTTCTGAAAAGAAATGTGTACCCACTCAGCACTGAAATTTAAAACATTAATAGTCAAAATGAACCGAAAACAATCATGCATAATTTTATTTATTTATGTCTTTATTTGGGATGCAATTTTTCTGCAGCATTTAAACCTTCAACATCATTTTCTGTTGAAATCTCGACTCATTTCGACTCCACGTTTGCTGCTCTCTCCATTGTGGCATTCACTCCAACTGCCTGCAGAGGGTAGTCACTGACTGCATTAACAAGCACACATCAGAGTCTTCAATTCCCACAATAGGCATGCATGCAAGGTTCCACACTCGCCATGACACAGACGCAAATCTGCCTCTGTGATTACACCATATATTGGATGCTATTTTAACTGTGCACCTGTATAAGATTAGACTGGAATCTGCCTTGTGGGAGCAATGGACACATGAGATTGCCAGATGTGGAGAGTGGAAAAGAAAAAGACATTGCAAACTGCAGTCCCAGACAGGTGGAGCTTCTGTAGCCCCTCTTCCAGGTTGCAGCCGACCATACTCTTTAGCCGAGTTGTTTAGATGAAACGAATGGGATTTTAGCTAAACTGCTTGTCAGCACAGATACACACTGATCCTTTTTTCCGTGAAGCTGGGATGGAGGTTGTTACTGCACTGCCTGATGCTTGTCTGTGTTTATGTGAGGACTGTCCCTCTCTGTCTGCCGTTTAATTTGCTTCCAAGCCAAATTAAACAGAAAACAAACATACACATACGTGTCATAAGAGCAGGCTCGCTCGATCAAAAAATCATGTGGAGGCTTTAATAATAAATGCGCACAGCAGTTGGAAAGGTGGGAAGGCATTGATTTATACCCACAGGTTTCCTGGGATTTTTATAGGATTGGCTAAATGTCATTACACTGCAGGTGGGGAGGTGATGAACTGTAATAAACTTTGATGTGGATGCGTGCGTGTCTCCTGTCATTGGCTCGTAAACCGGAACAACGTGACAAGTCTCAAAAGATCCGGCACCCTCCCACCACCTGTCATCTTTTCATCTGCATACAGTACACAATGGACACCATCATGCACGCTCATTTAAATCTACATCTCTTCAAGTGCAAAACACGTGAAATTAGATGTGCAAATGTACCGACACATTTGCAGTTGTCACATACGGAGACGTGGTGCCGTATAATAAAACCAGTAGCAGAGCGGCTGCTGCTGCCTTTTTGCAGAACCGGTCCCTTCATGATGCGTTTAGTAGTGTGGGTAGTTTCTGTGTTTGTGTGATAAATGGTGATGAGTAAAAGCAGAAAACTGCTACATCCTTTTACATGTCTGGAAGTATTGATTTTTGTTCAAACATACATTATAGCTGAGCATGGGCAATGCACCTGATTGATTTCTCTTATTAATGTGCAGGCGTTTTGAGGGTTTCATTATAACTCTATGGTGGCATAAAAATCAATAGCTTACAAAATTAGTTTTTAAGTTCTGTCAGGTTTCATAAAGATGCATGAAAACATTTGTTTGAAATCTCTAACCGACATCTCACAATTTAACTGTAAAATCTTTTGTTTTTTTTGCTGCTCATAAATATCAGCAAAGTAATAGTAAGTTGATAGGGTTCAATAATATTCTTGTTTCTTTTCAAACTTTAAATTATTATCTTTACATTGAAATAGAAAGTATGGCTATGCACCATTAATAAATTCCTGCATTGATTATTTCAGTGATTTCTTTATTTAACTCAAAATCAAGATGATTCAAAGCACTTGAAGTATATATGTGAATGAGATTCTTAGAAATTTCCTAATTATCAATTTTCGTCATTGTTATATAGCACAATTTTCCATTAAGTGCCCAAAATAAATATGGAACAGGGCGGGGTCAAGTTAAAATGACGGTTCTGAAATAGATGTAAAATGAGCATTTCATGCAGAAAATGAAAACATTAAGTGAATTCTGAAATAATCACGTCATTTACTTAGACTTAACACATTTTTATTAATTAATTTACCCCTTACCTATCATGAAGGCACCTATGTCCTCATGGACCCATTGAATGACGTGCACATGATTTGGGGGTGACAGTTATTAAAGTAAAATAATTAAAAATAAGATACAGGGCTTTTTTGTTGTTGTTGTTTTTGTTTTTTGTTTTTTTGACTATCAATATTTTTGGCAGGTTTGGCCCCTGAGTAACAAAATATAAAGTAAACAATGCTACATGCAAAGCCCATACAAAGAAAAAGTGAAGTGTCTAGGCCTTTCTGTTTTTATAAACATATATAGAAATATGCATTATTCATGTTGAAAAGAAAAACAATCTGAGCATCTGTGCAACAATGACAAAGTAGCAGCAAGAGATGGAGTGACATCTCTCCTGATAGAAAATGTCAACGTCTCTGTTTTTCCTTCTACTGCTACCTTGTTTTGTCACCTTGGTGTCGAGGAAAAGTGCGGAAGCTAATGTTAGCTGCTTCTTTAACTGATTTTAAATCAGGAGAAGAGCCATGACTTGATTTTTAAATAGACTTGGTTTCACACACAACATAAGGTTTGAGCTTTTTTCTTAGGAGTTATTCTTTGTTTTATTTATTTCTGTCTGTATTTATTATTCATATAAAAGATATTATAGACATACTTCAAATTATCTCCACAAACAAGCCCACATGCTCTGAGTGACTTGCTTGGTTTGCGTTTGTCTGCAGAATGTAAACCAAGCAGGCTGTCATCAGGCACTGATGCACCCTGACTGATGACACTTACAATAGGGATGCATGATATTCAGACATTAACATCGGTAATGCCTAATAAGTAAAAGTGGGTCAATATTTATGTCCATCTTGTTGCCTTCTGTCTGAGTTTCAGGAGAGGGTTGGCCATGCAATTTTTCTTTGGTTATGTTATAGTAATTCAGGATAGTGGGGCGTTTAAATGAAGTAAAGAAACAATATCAACAGTGTAATATATTTTTTTATAGTGGTGAAAGTATAGTAAAATGTATAAAATCAATAAATATTGGTTATTGGCCATAATGACAATATTAATATTGATATCAGCCAAAACTTTTATATTGGTGCACTCGTTGACAAGGCAAATTACAACAGCCGCCGTCTTTTAGATAACACTAAGATTTTAGTGTTATCTAAAATCAACTTTTTTGAGCTTTACATAATGTTATGTTATTCCCTCATCAAAAATATACCTGAATCAAAGTGTTACTTTGATTCTTTCATGCAAGTTTGAGAAATCCTTAATTCTCCAGCAGCAGCAATTTGTAAATACCTGGTGGAACGACGCATCTCCTGAGCTCATTGTTCAAACTAATTCTCAATGCAATCACTCCTAAAAACATTTAGTTAAAGACTTAATGGAGGAATGGTAAGCCTTGTTGTGATGTCTTCCTGATGGCAGAATGTCAGAAAGAGCAGGAGCTACTTCAAGAGACAGAGGTTCAATTTCACGGTATTAAACTGCATCTTTAAATTTCTTTCAAGTCATATTTAATATATGTATAGTATTTTTATAACATCTGAAGGTGGCACAGATACTTGATTGTGCTATAAAGTGGCACTAGATATCCTGAAAATACATACAAGTTCCCCATAAAGCCTTATTTGTTTTTTGCAGTTTTCAGGTATGTCCTCCACATGTTCCACTTAAAAGTTTTGGTCTACTGCTTTTTGCCACCTTTATATACTTGTTTTCTGCTGTCATCCATTTTTAAAAACCCATTAATTCTCACAGTTGTTCTCGTAATCTCACATGAGAGAATCTGTCCTTGTTTTCTTTGAACAAAACTGCAACACATTCACCTTGAAGGTTAAGACTTGCTCCCTAATTAATTGGCTTGGATGTTTCTGATATTGTTGCCAGGATGTATATCTTTGCAAAGTGTAGCATTAATATTCACACTTTTGTCTTTTTTTTTCTCCCCCTTTGTGCCTCTGTTTCTGGTTATTATTGTCATTGCAGGCAGACAGAGCCCAAGCTGAAACGCTCCAAAGTATTGTCGTCGATTGGTTGTTTGTGTGTGGGCGTCTTCATTAAGTAGTCCAGGTGCTTTCTCAGGGAGCCGCTTGGGACGCAGCATTCAACTCATGTCGTCACTGAGCCCTCAACCTGGGAAATAGAGTAAAGCTCTCTCAGATCCTGGGGATTCACAGCGTCTCCATTAAAAATGCCAAATGTTGTTGAATTACAGAGACCAGGGAAAGGATGACAAGTTACTTGACATTTGGTTAAGGTATGCACTTGATGATGAAAGACTTTAGCTTTTAAAATCCTCTCACTTTTTGGATAATGATAGCTTTTTAGCAAACACACATAAACCTCACAATTCTTAGAGATGCTCATAACAAGGTTACACCTCTGTGCCTGTCTGCATTTGTTGCATTTTACCAAACAGGGCCAATTGCGTGGACTTTGCAATGTGATAAACCTCATTATTTCAGCCCACTAACCAATAGTGCATTATCTGAAATGGTTTATGGTGGTTATTCAGGGCCAATTTACCACAGCACTTGCTTCCATTGTTTGTCCATGAATGAGATGCTTGTCTTAGCCTGACTGAGCTAATGTTACTCAGAATGAGAATGCTGTCTTCCTTTTAAAGACTGTGTGTTTAGGTGATTAAACCCCAGGGATTTAGCATTCATGGTGAGACTTTATTGCCGGCAGCGTTGCATTTCAAGCTGAAAGCAACTTATTGCATGTTAATCATCAAGTCTTGCATTTTCACATCTCAGGAAGAAAAACTCAGCTGAGAAACCCAAAAATCAAACACAAAGTTCAAGTCTATTAGGAAAAAAAAACAAATAAAATTCATTTGTAATAATTTAGTAATAAAAATTCAGATTAAGTGTTTTAAAAATGTGTTGATATTTAGAAACAATTTTTCATCTTGTTTAAAAAGTATCATGTAATAACAAATGGTCTAAACATGGAGACATGTGAATGCATAAATGTAGGAGAGTTGTAAAAATAACTACTTTGAGCACTTTTTCTGTGCTTGCAAAAGTGGAATGAAATTTGTCACCAGATGTATCTGGAGTGAATTGAAAAAAGAAATGTGTGAAATGTTGGGTTGTAGCCCAAACACCTTTTAATATTAAGGTTGCATTATAATCTACTGATCGGCGCCCTCACAAACTGCAGTACTGATGTTTTTCCACTGATGTAGAATTAGATTTGATTATCCTGTGTCCCTGTTCACATCTCCACCGACAACATAGCCTATATTCTTGTTTATCTTTGTGCTCTGCTTCCACCGTTCCTCAAAACAAAATAAAAAAAAATCTATTATTGTGACAGCTCTCTGAGGTGTTTGTAGATGCAGTGACAGGCAAGTCATACTCACTCACCACATTTCTCTTGAAACCTAATCTCCAGCATGGCCTCGCTCACCCACTGAAAGGCAACCAGTGTTAGGAATGGGTGCTGATACACTTGCTGTCACCAGCTGCACTTGGAATATGTCGTGTCTTATTATTATTGATTCTACGCTTTAGTTTTTTAGTGGCTTACTGGTAATCTATAAATATTTGAAGTTAAGGGAAAGCTGTTGCTAAGTAGGTCATGATTGCATCAGGAATAAGCAGGTAAAGTCATCTCTAAATGTTCGACATGAAACCGTGCGTCTGGGTAGAAGGACTGCTTGGTATGGGTGGTTATTGATCGCAGCCACTGTAATGTAATTTCCCCATCTCTTTTCCTCTCAGCAAATATTGGGGTTAAAAGGAGACCATCACCTATTGTACACCCTTTTTCTTTTCCCATCTGTTTTTTCCGTATCTTTCTTCCCCTTGCTGCCCATTGGGCAAGAACTCAGGGCGGTAGAGTTTTATTTTGCTGATCAAATTTTATAGCTGGTATCTTGGCAGACTCCTTCATTTCAGCCTCGTCTGTCGCCAGCAACCAAGAATGCTGTCTAGACAGAAAAAACTGTAAAATCATGTCCTTTTTACCAAGAAAATTTAGATAACTAATTTTCAGATTCAAATTATAAATCTTTAACTTGGCTAGCCTACTGGCTGGCTGGCTGACTCGCTGGCTGGCACAGAGTTGCCAACTGAGCATTTTCAGCAATCTTTTCCTACTCATCATTCCTTGGAGAAGGCGTATCATTCTGCGGTTGCTGGCGGGGCTGCAAGAACCAGACAGACTTACGGTCAACTAGACCAAATGGGATAAGACGAAATGCTGAGTGATTCTGGGGCAAGAAATATGTTCTCGTTTTATAACGAACTGGCACGACTGTGAATCAAATACAAGTAGCCTGTAGTACTATCAAAGGAAACCTCTGTGAAACATAAAAAGCAACATATACCTTGAAGATGTCCACATGAATAAATCATACCCGATTTTATAGTTTGTGATTTAATAAACCAGTACTTTGTCATGCTTGTTGCTTGGCTTTATGCACAGAAACACACATTTTTCCCATTTTATGTCACATTTAATAAAAAGGAGTGAAACATCTAGGATTTTAGTAGAGATGCACTGATCTGATTTTTCCAGACCAATACCAATTTTCTGTGTTCACTGAGGTCTGTCAGTAATTAATTTTGTTTTAAGAAATTGAGGGCTGAGAAGAAACAATGAGTAGTTTTTGTGACAGACTGTAGTATTTATCCAAATAAAAGAGCAGCATAGTAGATATTTTTCACAAATGAGTCTATTAATTGGACCCAATTGAAGCAAAATTGGCCAATTCTGATCGATTGGTTCTTTTCATAGTTTTCAATCTAACAGAAAACACAGGAATCATGCATTTATGCATAATTTATGTTGCTGTCACTGGTCTTTGTTGGATTTTAATAAAATCAGTCCAGAAAAACAGATGAACAGCACCAGCAGAAATGCTATTTAAAATGAGTAAAACTCAAATACCAGCAGGGATGTAAACACTCATTCATTTTGTTGAGAGCAGTGATGGTTATAGAGTCCATCAACTGGGACGAAGGATGTCTTATAACGTTGCTTTGTGCACCTAGGATGCAGCGGTCTTTCAATGAAGGAGCTCTCCACTTCAGCAGCAGCTTCATGCATGTTTAAATTAAAATTGATGGAAGCTTTCATTCTTTGAACTGGACAAAAATTGGATTTTTAAGTTTGTCCAATCAAAGCAAAACCAGACCATTGTGATCTCTAAGAAATTGATTGAGGCTGCACCATATGCTGCATTTGTTTTCTATGTAGGAAGTCGTTTCTGAATGCAGCCCCTCAGAAATGTTAGAATTCTTAGTTTTTTATGCATTTAAAGAACAAAAAAAAACAAAAAAAAAAAAAACAGTTCAGATATCTCAATAATTGATGAATAAATCTCCAGTTTTATGATGAAGAGAATTATGAGAACCTGCTGTGGTGCATCCTCTTCTTTGAGGCATCCCATAATACCTTTTATGTTCATCCCCTTTTCCACAATCTTTGGACGCACTGATGATGTAAGAACTTGTTTAATCATGTTTTTTTTTTTCTTCATCTCATGCTTGAGGGCTCTATTATATGAAGCCCCTTCAAATGAATGCCCCTTTAAAAAGACAATTGGTTTATCCCTGACAAAATGTACACCACAGACATGTGCAGATGGTTAAAGAAATATACATGTAGAGAAGGGATTTTTTCTTCCTGCCTCTGCTTTGAAGCTGCACTGCCAGGCCTGCCTGTGTGTTACTAAATCCTATTCTTGAGGAGTGTTATACCCCCCACGTCTGAGAGGCCCTTGGCACTGGCAGAAAACACACACCGGCGCACACAATAGGCACATAGACAAACACATTCTGCATGCCTGATGCAATGTTCAGTCAGTTGAGCAAACGAACACGTTGGGGTACATGAAACAGCATTTACTCCTATTTACTGAAACTGCACCTGAATGCTTTGAAATGAAGAGAAGTATGTTTGAACTAGCTAGACTGGGCTAAATCATGACATTAAAAGATAAGTTCTTATTGCTAAAGACCCATCAAAGCTTAAGATTTTGATTGAAAACAATGAGGGTGAGTTATGAAGAGCTACAGAAGGATAAATGAAAGTATGAAGGAAGGCAGTGACCCCATGAGGAACCTGAAGTTGCGTGCTGCGGTGCTTCTGTGCAGCTATGAATCCTGCTGGCAAGCCTTTGGCATGGTCTGCTATGGTTGGTTTGTTACATACAGAGTCTGTGTGAAGGGAAAATCACATTTACTCATGAAAGGAAAGCCATGTCAACAAATCTTTTTGAACCAAAATAAACAGCTAAAGTAAAGGTGGCCATAAGAGATTTGAAGGCTATAATGCATGAGCTTATCTGAACTGTGTACATTCAAGTTAGCGTGAATTATTTTGTCTTAATCCAAAGCAGAACATTCACAGCAAAAAATTTGTAGACTGGCATTGTCAGCAGTACCTCCCTTCATTGTGATGCTTGTCACAATGACCAGCATCATTGTAGCTTAAATGTAAAGGTGCATTTCAATAAATTACGTCATAGAAAAGTATGGCGTAATTTATTTGTTATGGCTCATGACAAATTAAAGCCAAAACATTTGTTTGTCAGAAATTTGGAGGGCTGTTGTGTCCTGGATTGATCAGTATGGTGGTTCTTCAAACACGGATTCCAGACAGATTCCTGAATTAGCTTGTTTCAGTTTGACAGTGCCCCTTCCTTTCCACACCTTTTCCATCCAGTAAACTTTACAATAATATGCGTTGATACAGCACTTGACTTGTTAATTAAGGATATTTTCTGACTTACCCTCTTTGTTGAGAGCATCAGTGGTTATTTGCTCAATAGAAATCAAGTCTACAGACTCTGTCACGACTGTGTAGAGGATAACGAACCCGGCATAGTATTTGTATATTTTAAATACTTTCCTCTCTGATATTTACATTTCTCAGAGACTTATAATAGGAAACCTAAACCTCAATATTCTTCGTTGATGTGCCAGAGGAATGTAGAGACGGAGTGAAGAGGAGATGTCATAACGCAGCTATACCCCAGGGTTTAGTAGTTCACTGCTGAGGTTAACTGCTCGATCTGTTTAGTTGGCATGGCTACCATTTCTTGGGTTATTTTTGGTCTTCTCTCTGTATTCTCAGTGGGCTTCCGGCAATTGTCATTCAAAATGCAACCTGCTGTGTTGAATATGCTGAATGGAGTGTTGAAGTAGTTTCATACTTATCTGTCTGCTGATGGCTCATGACACTCTGATATCCTTATCTCGCGCTAAACAAGAAAGATCACTTGAAGCATGTAAATGGTTGCAAAAAAAAATGTATGAGAGCGAAAACTGAAGGAAAAGGGGTAGAAATAATAAACATTCACAAAGCAATAATAATAAAACTTCCCATCCCTCTTTTACGACTGAAATAAGTGAGTGGCTTCAGCATCTTGGTGCTGAATAGAGAATAGGGAGGGGAGGCAGCACACAAAGCAGGCAGGCGGGGGCCCTGGTCTTTGATGAATGTCTCTATCTCCAGGCATTAGGTGTTCTATTTTTCATAGCAGGCCCTTCGGCCATGCTGGAGAGAGTTTGGGCCTCACATGCGCATTCATGCAGGGCGCCACAATCCTCTGAGAGAGTGACTAATCCAGGCCTACTGTCTTGGGGCGAGAGTGGCTGCTGCTACCAGCGTAGCTGAAAGGTCACACCTGTCAATGATGGTTATGGGTGTGTTTGCGTGTGTGTGAACAAAAAAGGAAACCAACTCGCTGGTTGCCGCTGCTTAAAAGAAACAGGTTCTTGATGTCTGGAAAGTTTAACTTTTTAGACCGAGTACACTTACTGGCGGAGGGATAAGGAGTTGCCACAAACAAATTGAGGCTTAGTATCTGAAAGTTTAAGCATTCATAGAGGTCAGAGGTTGTCCTTTAATCCAAATCAAGATTTACTTTTATGCTAATTATCAATGGGGACCACTTACTGAAAAGCCAACTCTAAAGCAATGATCATAAAAATTTGTTCTGCTATTGCGAAAGTGCTACACCAATATTCTGTATAGCTAACGCTAAAGTGCGAATTTTGATTAAAAATATATATATATAAAGCAATTTTAAAACAACTGATTGTTACATAGTTATTCGATTGTGGTATAAAATAATATGATATGCCTGTAACATACATAATATCACCCTTTTGATAAGATAATTATATTTCTCATTACATCCTTTCGGAGCAACATTCCAAGTTCAGAGCTCAAACACAGTGGGTGCATTTTAATCTCAATTTTTCCACATATGATGGATTTAATTAAGTCACCCAAAGTCACTCATTTTGTTCTTTGTATGCCTGATTTTCATTGTGTTGAACAGTCCTCCTCTGCTATTGTTAATGGTATTATTGATATAGTTCAAAGATATGATATTCCCAGTATCTCTTTAATTAATCTCTCCCTAATAAATTCACTCACTAATATTATTATTTCATATTTCACAATCTAAATCGCCCCTGTGCATAAAAGTGGAGCAGGGCTGTGATTGTTCTTGTTCTTATTAAAGCCAGTTGTTGGTTCGATGTCGTCTCCTCGAATGAGTTTAGAGACACAGATGTTATCTTTTTGGCCCGCTATTACACTGACTGGTCATTTATTTTTTCATTAATTGTGTCCGACTTGTGGTAGGGGTCTAATATTTTCTCTGCCAGGTAAAGAATTACATGTTCCTCTTACTTAAGCCACTTACATGCAATTCTGCACTTTTGACATTTACCAATGATCCTGGTGGAATGGAGCCACGCTGCACCTTGCCATCAGTTAGGCAGCATGCCATGGCTCGGGTTTCGGCCTCAATTCAGCAGTCAAATTAATCTTGCTTTGTTAAAGTAGTGAAGCCCAACCTAGGAGAGAGTTCGTTTAGGTGTTGCTCTGCTGATGTAAGTGCTTTCTCGAGTTTGCAGCCTTTATTTATGGATTGTTAAAGATCTCCCCATCTGTTATTGGACAGAGCCTGGACACAGAAGTGTTGATGAATAGGTATTCCTACCGACTTTGAATGGGTCTTGGCCTCAGAGTGGAGACAAAGTAATTGTAAAGTGAGAAGAAACAGAGCTGATTTTGTAAAGTAAATTGAAGCATTTTGTCTTTGAATTGCGGCTAATTTATACTATGTCTTTTTTTCCCCTTTATTTTTAAATACTTGTTATAACATTTAATATGCCTTGGATGTTTTCATATCAGAATGCATTTTTGTTTGGGATTTTATTTGATAGACTAGCACAAAGCTGCCATAAGCTGAGAGTTGGTAAGAAATATGGAGATTTACATTTCCTTTGGAAGACTTGTAAAAAATTGTAGAAAAATTTTTTGCAAAATGTTTGTAAGTTTTCATGAACCAAGGTGCTTTTTTTTGCTCTGTTAAAAATGTAACCATATGGCTTACATGCAAAACACTATGTCCAATGGAAAACCAACATTGAATTTTACTTTAAACACACTGTTCTTTAGCTGAAACATGGTAGTGGCAGAATAATGCTGTGAGAATGTCGTTCTTTACCAGGTCAACTTTAGACTGTACCACTGTTGTGTGCTAGACTACGAGCCTTGTCAAAAGTGGAAAATTACCTGAAGACCAAAAAGATGATATTCATTCATATTATCCATCTAATCTGTCTGAACTTGAGCCGTTTTACAGAGAAAATTAAGAAAAAGTTTTACTCTTTAAATGTGCAAAGCTAGTAGAGACGTATACCTTAAAGATTTAAAATTGTGACGTTAACAAAAGGTTCTTGCAGGAAGTGCCGACTCTTGGCGCCTGGAACAAATGCGTGTCACACTTTTTAGATTTTTGTTAGTGGAAAAAAAAGTTTTAATTTGTGTTGATTTAAAAATAAACTCCCAATAAAATACATAGAAGTTGTGGAAGGTATCTTTTACAAAATGTGGAAACTTCAGAGTGTTTGCAAGGCGCCACATACACTAATAGAAACGGTCTCAAGTTACAGAAAAACATTTTGTGCAATAGTAAAGTTACTTATTGATTCTAGACTGTAAATACTGCTGGACTATTGACTCCTTGGTGAATTTAAACTTTTAGCTAACTGTTCAAAAGTTTGTTTCTTGACATGTCTGGCTTCTTCATGCATACTTGCATTATTTCTCCCCCACTCACCTCTCTCACCCTTTTCTGTTAGATCTGCTGTGTGTGATGAGAGGATAATCTCCAAGCGCCCTTTTTCATGGAAGATATTTTATAGATCAGGTTTTTTTTCTCCTGATGGGCTAGCACCAGACAATTTGAAATCCTATTTATCTTGCTAACAGGGAAGAGGAACGGAAATGTATCTGTGGTTATTAGAGACGAGACAACCCCAATGCAGACATGAGAAGGAGATCAAAGCTGACTGCTCGGGAAATAATAACTGAATCCCATGAATCCAACTCTTCAGCTTCAAAGTTCAAGAAATATATTTTTACTTGCAGTGAGTTAGGATTTCTGTGTAAGTTTTAAAAAGTATTTAGCCTATTAGAACTCCATTTATTACCTCTCATTCTTAGGCGAGTACTGCAGATACCCAGATACAAACAAACATGCACTGATTCTGTTCTTCTTTCTGGCAAGCCCTATCCCTCCCAGGTCTGTCATAAATCATGCTTGCCCCCTCCATCATCCCCTGCCCACAGAACTTGTGTACAGATCGGACATCAACGATGTCTCTGCCAAATCATCTTTACCTGAGTTCAGTTTTTGTCCTCAATCATCCTGCCTCTTATTTATTGCACATTCTCTGCAGCCTGTCCTCAGGATAAAATGGATGATAATTGGAATGACAGTTTGTTGGTTTTATGTATATCCTTGACAACAGTCAATGATTTCGAATTGAGCCAGCAATTTTTACTTTAGTCTATAAACTGATGTTATAAATTAGAAAAATTCAACCCTAGTCCGATCAGGGTTTGTACCATATATAAAAGACGAACACTCCTTTGTGAATGTAGAAAGGCATAAAGATGACTCTAAGGGAGCCATTTTAGAAAGTAAGACAATTAGAGGTCAAGTGAAGATATAGTAAACACCATCCATTCAACATTTACTTTACCCGGTTTCTTCTGCATAAAATATTTAGTCATTTTGGTCTTAAAAAACAGAATTTGTCTACTTAAAACCTTTTCAACTCAAGGTATGGATCAATGCAAGGTTTGTGCAGGTTTAGATGCCAGAAACATTGTGGTAAGGCCAAACCAGCTGAGCTTCTTTCACCTCATACGGTGGTACACAGAGCCCAACAAAGGCTAGCAGCAAGCGGCAAGAAGGAAGGGCAAACCACAACTAAACCTGAATGCAGTATTGCATACTCCCCCATTGCTGTCTAACTCATAGATTTTAGATTTGTCCGTTGCATCATGTGGGTGAAATATTGTTCTGACCTTGTGGAGTTTGGCGACAAATAGAGAGAGCTGTCAGTGTCAGAGAATGGAACAGACAGAAGAAGAAATGAGCCTTTTCTTGTTCTTTGAGGGCAAAAAAAGTGACAAGACCCATGATAAACAATCATGGTGGTGTTGGGTGCTGTTAAAGCAGCTGTATCAAAAAGATGATGATCAAGCCAGTTGGCTTTTTGTTTGTTTCTAAAATAGGATGCGGCTGATTTTACAGATGTTTTTTGTCAAGAATTGATTGTACTAGGGAAAAAAACGAGAGAACAGTGAATTTTAGTGAGGTGTTTTTCTTTTGATAAACACAATCCTGAAATGCTGAAGCACTTTGATTTAAGCAATTTGAGTGCTGGGTTAAAATTGTTGCCTTCCTTGGAGCATGATGTTATTGCATCAGAAAGTCTTTGTTGCTTTAGAGCAAAAGCTTGTTTACAATATTGGAACAGTGGGATTATTCTGACCAGACAGACCCAGTTCATTCTGCTGTTTTAAAACAAACACACACTCAGTTTATGTCTTCCTCATCTAAGGTACATTCAGTCAACGATGACATACATTTTGGTTGTTTCAGTTTCTGACTTTTCTACTCAAGTTCCCAGAGCTGGATGCACAAGCAAAGAGAGAACATAGTTCGTTTGGCCTTCACAGTGCAATCACTGCAACACACCTCTGTGAAAACGTACATTTGATCCTGTGTGACTTTAACTTCCTAACAGCTAACTTGTTAATCTTTTCTGTCACATCACAGGGTGCATTTGATGAGAGAAATGTGTCAGGAAGTCTCATCATAACTTTTTGATTCTCACTTTCTGAAACTTTGTAAAGTAACCACATTTTATCCTGATATATACACTGAACACCTTCTCTTTGTACCTTGTAAAACCTAATTTAAGTTTTGCGAGTTCTTAATTGTTCATTTGAGTTTTGTCCGACATTGGGTTGAATTTCTTAAAATATGTGCAAGTAAGTCACTGGAAGGTTGTAATTTTTAGGGTCTTAATTTGAAATCTCACCTTAAATTAATTGCTCTGTAAAATTCAGTGTGCTATTTTCTGTTGCATTGACACTAGAATTATAACATATTAGATTTTTGCAAATAGATGCGTGACTTAAGAGTTCCTTCAGCAGGTTGTTTGTAGTCAGCTACCAACTCAACTTTTTCTACTGTGTTCTACCTGCTTTTCAGTAAGCTTGCTGACATCTGCTCCTGTCTTCATAGAAGTGTCATTGAAATTCAGAGCATTCATGAGACCTGCAAAGCACAGGGAGAGGCGCTTCAGGGAATATTCTACACCACATACAAACAGAACCTGAGAAAAGTGTGTACACACCAACACTGGTGCTCAGAACCGCTCTAATAAGTGTGGTCACACACACACACACACACACACACCACACACACACCACACACACACACACACACACACACACACACACACACACCACACACACACACACACACACACACAAAATGCAGAAAACTTTTGACTGAAGCTTTCACAGTATTCCCACTTGTCGGGCATTAATGAAGCCTGCTGTTAGGGGCTTTAAATTTAATGCATATTAGAATAATGAATCATAGTTTCCAGGAAAACAAATCAAGTAAGAACTGGATGAATTTTGAAACCGTATGTGGCACCCACTGTACATATGGCAGTGTTTTTTTGTTTTGTTTTGTTTTTTTACTTTGGGATGCTTGTATTGCTATAGTACAGCTTAAGGAAATCAATAAAGCAAGGCCAGAGTTCAGACCCAAGTGATTTCAGTCATTAGGGTTTAAAAGATCATGTCGAAACACCCAAACCAGATCCATTTCCATGGCCATGAGCTTGTTTCGTGGACTTGACAAAGAGAGCAGGGCTGTGTATTCACTGATACATAAACAACACTTCACTTGTTGCAAAATATTTTTTGGATTCGCAAGGCACATGCAAGTTTGAACCAAACTTCATATCAACACCTGTTTCCTGACTGAGACTTAGTCAACAGATGCAACATGAACAAGTCACAGTGAATTAGAGAGCACAAAATTAATGGGAAGAGCTAAAAACATCAATATGGGTTTGAAGCTCAGCTTTAAGACTTTCTTCATTGAGTTTTCATGGTCTTTGTATGAATTTGTGGATTCTTTCCAGGTACTTTGGCTTCCTCCCACAAAGGAAAAAGAAAAAAACAAACCACACACACATACTAGGTTCATTGTTCTCCTGAAAATAGTTTTTAGTTGTGAGTGTGTGTATGTGTGTGCTTGTCCTGTTTGTCTCTATGCTGCCTTGTGATGAACTGCTGACCTGTCCAGGGTCAACGACTGACCCTGGACATCTATTCATCGAATAGACGATGAATAGATATAGGAGTTGTATATATTTTCATTTCCACCTGGAAACATTTATTCCATCCACCACTTTTCACTTGAATAATTCATCTTTGATGATGTTCTTCAGACCCCTGCAGTCTTGATAACAGGGAGTCATGATCTCTTTTGTAAAAAGAATATTTCCCTCCTATCCAGTGTACTGATGATGACACCGGGAGTCAACCCTCATTTGGATCTGAAGTCTCTGGACTTTTTCTTTTGACAGTGTCTGTAGCTTTAATCTCTCTATGTCCACAATTTTGGAGAGAATGTCAAAATGTGAACAGATGTTCGCTGTCAACAGTTTGAACTTCGGTCAAGCTAAAAAGTAAAAGCTTGAAAGATGAAATTATAGGTCAAGAGCTGCTGGTTTTTCTATTGTGGACACCTAAATAGGCTTTCAGCTGATGTTTGTATGTGACCTTACACTAACTTATGAATACAAACTTGAACCAAACATGCTGCAGAGCTCACAATAAAATGTAACATGTTGTTTCTGCTTCTTCTTGCACACGTCCCTTAATCACTTGTGTGATGGAAAACACATTGACGTCAATTAATTTAAGCATGCATAAGGTTTAACAGTGACCTTCACAGACTCTAAAGTTTTCAAGTGGTCCCCGACTTATTCATGGTTCAGTATTTGTGATTTTTTTCTGTGGAAAGCAACTCCAAATTATTCACAGAAAATCAGCCTATTTCAGGATTATTAATATGTGACTTATTCTAAACAAAATGCAGCATTCTAATCTTCAATACCTCTGTGCAATGCTACTTAACTTTCTATTGACTGGTGTTCACAAATCAGCCAATCCAGGAACACCGTATGTTTTCTTTGGCGCAGGTTAGCTGTTTCCCCATAAGCAGACATAAGGAAGACTGTAGATTTTAGCTTCTGTTGTAGTGCTAATAATGTTTCCACTGTGTGTATTAGTGCATGTTAGGGTGTATTTGGTGATTAAATAGGCAGTTATAAGCAGTTTTAGAATATGTATAATTTTTTGCTATTTGACAGTGGCTGTGGTCAGTGACCCATGTGAGTTGGGGGCCACTGTACTGCTGTTTCAGACCGGGTTCAGATGGGTTATTGCAAAATTGGCCAAATTGCTTCCTTTTAGCACAACTTCTCTGAACCCAAATATTTTTTGTACTTCATGTTCAGTCGTCTGATTTGTGAAAGTGATGCATGCGTAGCAGGAAACCTGTAATAAGAAAGTGCCTTTTAAAAGGTGTGATCCAGCCCCTGGGAGTAATTTACCTTTTGCATGTCCACATCTGCTCTTACCTACTGCGGCTGAAAGAATGCAAATGCTATTTTGTTTCTTGTTATTATTTTGATCGTTTTTATTTTTCTCACTAAATTTTCAGCAAAATAATAAGTCATCTCTTTTTTGTTTTAAGGCTCTAGACTTTGTACATTTCACTCACAGTTATTCCACCCTTGTTTGAACTGTTTTGAACAAATATCGCTAGTACAGACTTATTTGTTGAAGCTTTGTATTTAGCCTGACCTTTCATGCATGTACACCCCTACAACATGCAAATAGCAGTGAATGATTGCATTGTCCTTACAAGCTATTGGCAATAAGTCCTTAGTAGTTGTGGTCCTTACTTTATGCTTGCTCTCAAACAGATGCCACAATGCCCTGACTACTCCTGCTTTTTGTTTTCTTTTGTTTGGTCTCCAGTTTTAATGCCATTTTGCTGTGAAGTTGTCAAGGCACAGGGTTTAATGGTATCAACGTCTTTGGTGCATGATGGAGGCCTAATTGTCCCCGATATCTGCAACTACTAGTTTCACGGACGTAGAAGAATAGCGCTAGCTGTTGATTCTGCTTCCTGACCAAAAGAATAAGAAGTTGGAAAAGAAAATAAATAGGAGAAAAATGGAGGGGAAAAAGCCCCTGGTGTGAGCAGATAAACGCATATTTCTTTGTAGCTGTCATCCAAGGTTCAAAAACACCGCACTATGGATATAGCGAGAGACAGAAAGGGGAAAAAAAAATTAAGAAAGAAGCAAAAGGACTGAATTGTAGATGGATGATGACAGAAAGAGATGAAATGCTTTGCCACATGGTCTGCTGGGAAATCCCCCACTGTGCTGGGAGCCCCGCAGCCTGGTGGCGAGATGAAATGTCTTATCTGCCAGAAGCAGAACTCTGTCCTTTAAGGGGGGCTTAGCAAAACTCATTGTCCAGCCAAGCAGCATCTCAACTGATCCGTGTTCCCGTTGACCTTTACCGTCAATGCTGTCACGCTCGCACGCCAGACTTTAGATTGTGTTAAACGCAGGAATACTCATTTTTACACCACAACGCCTCCAACGTTGGTCTCCTGAGGATCCTATGTATTGCTTATTTCCTTATTCAATCACTTTGGCTACTTTCCTTATACCTTCCTGAATGCGAGTCATGTGACACACCGCTCTACCTGTCTCATGTCTGTTATCCATTTTTGTGCTATCTTTTCTATCAACTTATCCATCAGTCGCTAATGAACAGGAAATTAAGTTGTAACGTGGCAATCATGCAGCTTGATATCCTCTAATTGCCAAGATTCTATCTGTATTATTTCTACACCGAGCTGTGGGTGCTCTTGTAATTTTCATTAATTACACACAAAGAGCCGATAATCATCTTTCTCCAGTAATTTAAAACTTTTTCATTTGACTTTCTTGGTCTGGAGATTGATGAACATGTGTTTTGTGTTGCAGCAGACTCAATTAGGTCTAGATTCAGTGTTTCATTGCTGCAATCTATATTTATCCAGGGAAAACATTTCTCTATATATTTCACTCACATACCATGTGATGAACTTAACTTCTTAGGTTTTTGTTCAGTGCATGCTTTCTTCTTGCCACATCTCCATAAAAGCCAGATTTGAAGAGAGGAAGACTAAAAGTTATGTCATCAGATTTTCTCACCCGGCTGTAAATCTCTGCAGTCCCTCATGAGGTCCCTTTGGCCTTGTGCTTCTCTGATTATGGCTCTCCACTCCAAAGGTTTGAGTTTACATAAACATCTGTGTCTCCGTAGGTTTGCAGTTGACATTCTCTTCACATTTTTTGATAATTGATTTAAAAATATATTTTACTTAGGAGTTTAAGGCTGAAGGCAGCTGAGCACTTTGTAATTTTTCTTTGAAAATAAATGTCAAAACCTTGTATTTTCCTCCCATTTTATAATTATGTGCTAATTTGTTACAAAATATCCAAACAGAATATTTTGAAATGGTAAATGGAATAATTAAACTATAAACCATAATAAAGAAGAGCTGCAAAAAACAATATTTTGACAGTTGTCAGCTGCAGAAAGAGAGCCGACCTCTATAGAAAGCAACATCTGCTGGATCTCTGCATGAGCATCCGGTCCAGACTTGTTACTGTTTATAAGCTTTTCCACTAAGCTGACAAAGAAGCTGAATAATGTATCTATCAGTCAGCCTGAGTGGGCTGAGCACAGGGCAGTGAGGAAGCTTGCTACAGGCTCATTACAGGTGAAGATGACATGTTGCGGAGCAGCCGACTTGGCACTGTCTCCGTGCTCCTCCCAACGATAGACGGCGAGACACTCAGTCACTCCCCACGGCGTACAGAGAACGTGAGGGTGGGGGCACAAGGTGGAAGCGACAGAGGAAAGGGTCCGCAACGCACCTCTAACCCACCCCCCCCAAAATGAAATTGACAGGCTCACTGAAGTAATTGCTCCCAACACTATTTTCTTTGGCAGGAAATACTGTTATCGACAGACAGGGGATTCAATAAGCTGCAGGAGATGAGGCTCAAGTCATTCCTCTGCCGTTGAGGTTGCAGAGTCTCCTGATGGTCTTTGCCCTTCCTTTTATTCCCAAAGTTATCTTTTATTTTAATCTTTCTTTTTTGTTTTTTTTTTTTACTTTTTCTGTATCTTTTTACCCTTTATTTTTTTGGCTTTTCTTACTCATGTATCAATATCCACTCACACGATTCTCCTCTTGATTTGGTCTTGCGCTTTTTCTCCAGGTTGACCATTATTTCAGAACCAGTCAGAGGAAAAACCTTTTATTACATAGAGGCCAGCCAGCGACTGCTCCACTTCCCCTCCTTCTCCTCAGATAGTTTCTCTGCTGCCAGTATCGTGGTGTAATGTTGATATTACCCCAATGGAGCCCATTGATTTGAGCTCAGAGCATAAAAAAGCAGTTTATGGCCAAAGTCTTCGGTTTCCAGAGGTCAGATCATGTGCTGAAACCAGATCTCAACCTTTTCTGGACATCGTGGAACGTTTGCTGGGAACTGTGGAGAAGTAGAAAGATAAATGTATTTGTTTAGGAACGCGTTCGCCTTTAACGACCCATTACTGTGAATGTATGGTTAGAAAAATGAGCCACATTCAGGAATGAAAAGTTTGAAACTGTCGACTTTTTTATTAATTTGCTCACCTGCCTTTTATCCCAACATTCATTTGATTCACTTACTATTGCAAAGTGGAACTCTTTTTTTTGTAAGGTTTATGGAAGCAAGATTTGTTAGGAGCAGAAGTCTCAGTAAAATATTAATTAAAGGAATGGGTTTAATATCAGTTAATTCAGTCACAAAATTAAAAAGAATTCTGAAACACTGCCTCAAATTGAATCAAACATTAAGTCGGACCTTTCTGTTAACTTGAGGTTTTTGTGTTGTGAATTAGTGAAGCACTCAGATATTTTAGAATAAAAGCTTTTGTACACAGAGTCTGCACTACTGAGTAAAGTCATTATGTAAAATAGATTACCAGGCCTTTGGCATCTTGACAAAATGTTCAAATCAATAATGTAGGATTTTAAGAAACTTTGAAATTTTGTCTCAAATTCATCCTGCAAATCAATGCCCACAATGACTAAATGGTTTTTATGTTCCCTCCTGACCTATGACTTACCCATTTTTTAATACTTCAGATAATAAGTATGAGGAAAATTACCAAAACAATTTGAAGGGTATTACTCTTTACACACAAACTATACATGACATCGATGTCAAAATAATCTCAAAAGTTGCAAAACTTCTCTTTAGTTCTTAATGCATTTGCTCTATTTATCTTTAAAAATTAAAGCTCTTGTATGTTTCTCCTCCTCTGATTTCTGCTTTGGTATTGAGTCTCCTTAAAGTGAAACAAAAACAATGACATTAAGTATGATAAAAGAAACTACTTACTGTAGCTACAGATCATTTCAGAAGTGTTTCACTTTGATGTTTCTTAAGGATAAATAAGTTTTACTTGAGCAGCAATTTTCCCTGTTTGTGGTATTATTGGATATGACACAAGTAATTTCCTGTGTTAAGGAACACTTTATAGCTCTTTAATGTCTGCAGCCTTTGTTTGATTAGACAATATGGATGACATGCATTTTAAGTACTGGATAGATTTCACTAATGATACCTTTCATCCAATCCATTAACAAGAAACATCTTTGGACTAAATATTCGGTCCAGTTATGCTTCACATAATGAGTCAAAAGATTTTACTATTTGTTATATCAGTTGGTATTTCAAGAATTATATGTATAAAGAGGGACGCACCAGTCTGATTATGGTATATTTTTTCTGTTATGCCCAATAATTAATATTAACTAATATATGTGTTATATATTTGACAGTTTGAAAACAACGGGATATCCCCCCTTTCCCAGCTGAAACACAAAATCAGCAACAAAACGTAAATAAACATCGGTTGTTAATATTAAACCAGTTTGACACCGGTATGTTAAAAAATGGCCAAACTGATGTTGATTCCCATTGGTGTGTTTTTTTTATTTTTTATTTTTTTTATTTTAGCAGCTGAGATGTTGAAATTGAAAGTGAAGCGTCTTTGGGATGGAGGGAAAGAAAATGTCAGGAAAAAATGTGTATTAAATGAAATCAATGTCAGCATTGCAATATTCAGCAACAGTATCACAATTAAACGCTTTCTAGAGATTGTGCAGCTTTACCCTTTGCCTACTTTCTTTTCCTTTAATTGACTCTAAAATACTCAGCTATTCTGAGCTGTAAATACTAGAGCGACTTGAATTTTATATGGCGTAAATATGCAGCAAATTTCCTGTTGTTGACAGAAATCTGTTGTGAAATCTGAAATTAGTTTCTTGTTTATTCTTCTGCATAATATTCATCTTAGTACTTGAGAACTAATATAGCCACAGCAATAAGCTGCTAAGCTGCATGCCACAGTTTCTACTGGGTGTATGAATCATGCTTTGGTGATCATTTTAAAAATATGATTTTACATTACCATTTTCAAAGAAATTTATTTTTTATATCATTTAGTCAACGGCCAAGCTCGGCTTGTGTGAAAAGAACAAGATTTGTGGCTTGCTGTTCGAATCCCTCCGGTTTTTCATGCACAAACACACAAAAAAAAGACTCATTCATGTTGACTGTGCATTGCAGCAGAACAGCAGGTCTCTCTTTTCTCCAGATAAATGAGCAAGCTTATTACCTCCCAAACTGCCTATTAGCACAGCTCACTTTGTAGGGAACCAGCAATACAAGAATGAATACAGCTGCGTTCCTTATGCCAGGGAGTCTGGTTCTGGATAATGTGATGGAGTCTCAGTAGTGAGTTTCCTCATGTGTTTTCTTTGGTACTGAGACCCAACTTCCGCCTAACTAGGTAATTTTATCGAAATCATCCAGTAATTATCAAATTTTCTGAGATGTTTGTGGAGGGGCAAAAATGTAAAACATTTCCTTGAAAAGCTTTTTTTTTCATTTTGAGGCCTGTTTGAGTGCCTGCTGGGGCCAGCAATCGATTCAATCACTTAGTGACGTTGGAGTCGATCCATTTATCAATGTATAGTCTAAAGTGGGCTTCATTGTGTGCTCAGGGAGTTGGTGTTTATGTGTTTGAGTTGAATGTGTGTGGTGCCACCACTGGTCTCATTGTGTAAACATCAGTGTAGAAACACGTCCCAGTGGATATTAAACACTAGAATCCATTTACTTGAAGCGGAAACTGCTGCAGATTGCCTGTGGTGCCTGTCTTTGGCTGTGGTGGCAGAGTCCGGGATTAGTCTTTGCTGATTAACATTAAAAGGAGAACTTAGTCAGCATATGCAGTAATTTGTCTTGTCGTATTTGATTAAATGTACATTTTATGTGTGCCCTTTACTCTGACGCCCCTGAATAAAATCCAGAATATCAAGTTGCCTTCAGGATGCAATTAGAAAATAGTCAACATGCCATTTCATGTCACTGCTGTTCTGTAAATTCCTCAGAATTCCTTCCTTTGAACTACTGGAAAAAAATATGAATTTCTTCATAAAGGCCAAACCTCACAGGTTACTCTATTGCTGCATTAAAAATAAAATAAAATAAAAAAAAGTTAAAACTCTTTCTTTTTAAAGCAAATTTTCTATGTGTTTTATTCTGCTATTTTTTAATTGGCACTTAATTTTAGTTATTTTATTGGTTTTCAGGACATCATTTTGTGATAGCTTTGTCTGTGAAAAGGCTTAGCAGATAAACTTTACTTTTTTTCAAATGAAAAGCAACAATCAATTTACAGAACCCCTAAAGGAATAACTAAAAAAAAGAAAAGTTGATTCCTCCTGCACACAGGATACTCTTGGAAGCCAAAACTCAGACTGCTAGTATGGTTGTAGGAGAATTGAAAACACTAAATATATCTGACAATGTCATCCAAAAACTCAAGTAAAACATGGCAAATTATATTGCTTGTGTATTTGTAAAATTTTCACCTGTCCATACATGGACCAACTTTTCTTCTTTTCTCTTTACACATGTCCCCTTAGGGCACATGTGTCGAACTAAAGGGCCGCAGGCCAAATCTCGCCAGCCATCACTTTTTATGTGGCTCTTTACATTCTAGCTGGCCACATAAATTGCACCTTCAAGATAACATCTGTGTGCTTAAATATGGTTTTACCAGTCAAATAAAATTAGTGTTCATCTGTATACTGCCAAATTACATCAACATGAAAATATGTTCAATATTTAATTTTTAAAACTACTCATCAAATGGTACACTTATTGAAGGTGAGGACAGGATGAAGGGACATGTTCACAGTTTGAAAACAAAACCTTGTCAGAATTCTGCGCCTCTTTGGTCTGTTGCATACAAGCATACTATTATACATTCCTATGAAATGGGAAGAAATCACATTGGTTATGAATATTTTTACAAAACATGATAGTTACACCACAATTATTGTTTCGGTAGCAATGCTTCAGCCCCTCTGTGTGACTCAGACTGTCCTTGATGTTAAAACATAGCGCCTGACAGCATATAAGCACAGTTTTTAAAAAAAATAAAATATTGATAATATTCTGGTTCAAAGTTTTAATCTAATCATATTGTGTTTTTCTTTGCAGGGTGGGCTACGTAACAGCAAGCATGAGTGCACCCTTTCGTCCCAGGAATACGTCCATGAGCTGCGATCTAACATCATGGACGAGAAGCTGTTCAACTGCCTGGAGTCTCTCAGAGTGTCTCTCACCAGTAACCCTGTCAGGTTGGTAACAAGAGGTTTTATCACCAGAGGATAATTGTTCCTTCACTCATCTTGATCGCTGGGAAATTTTGATAGTTAAATTTATCAGAAGACCTCTGGCACCATGAACATTTCAACTCCTTGAATAAATCACTTTGTTTGGGTTGTTTAACCAGAGAAATGAACAATTTTGAGAGGAGAAACAAAGCTGGAAATAACCTGCATGGCAGAAAAATGCTGCTATTCACTGACTGGGACCAGATTTTCTATTTTGTTCTGAGAGTTGGGGAAAAAATATTATGTTATTAGTCTGGTACTGAGCAGTGAAACGACTCCAGTGTAATCCACGAGGCAGTTATCCATGTAAAAATAAAATTGCTTATTTTTGCCACCACCGTGCATTAGTGCGTACAAATGTTTGACCCACGAAATAACTCGACTTAATACAATTACTCCCACTCTTTGTGCGGCAGGCCTCTCCTTCTTTCCCTGTTTGACTGGCAGCGGTCACCCCAATTAAAATGGTCAAACGCACTCGTCTCATAAGAGCATAAATGTGTGTTTTTCTTTCTCCTATTTGTTGCTCTAACCACAAATTCATTCTATCCCAGTCCTCCAAAGGTGTTCAGTGAAAGCCTTGCGAAGCGCTTTGAGGTATTATTTATTTAGCTTAAACACCAGATTTTCTGTAGTCCTGCCATCTAATGTTACACCCACTTCAATGGGTCCCTCTTTCTGCTCTTACTCATGTTCACACCATTTTCTTATTCCAGCAACTTGTCTCTCATAAGACTTGGGGACAAGAGGTATCCTTAAGCAAGACCGCTGCTGCAAATTAGACATGTCTTATAGCTGTAGATAGGCTATCCATTTCTGTGAAACTCATTTAATGATATTCTCTCTCAGGAAGACACTTTCCTAGTATGATTCTTTTTTTTTCCTTTTTTTTCTCAGATCAGTTTCAGCTCTTTTGTTTGTCCCAATTTTCTCCTCTTTCATATTGGATTGTTTCAGACCATTCTCCTCCCTGATGGGATACTTCATTTTATGGAGCATCTGGACATAGTAATCTTCATAAACTGGGAAAATGTGCACCGGTTTTTGATTGTTTAAAGTAGATTTATTACCAGTTTTCAAAAAGCTGATATCTCTATTTGGTGACTGTACTGACTGAAACATGATTAAAAAACTTTATAATGAGAAGACAGCTGTTTAATTACTTTTGTACAGAGCTAAAACAACACATTAAACTTTTAAAACTTAAGGATAATGTTTTTAATTAGCTTTTTCTTGAAAATTAGCTTTTTAAATGAAGACCTTGTGTTCATAATAGAACGCTGACTCTAAGGTATTAAGTTTAAATTAGATGCTACAGTTTGTCTGACATGTTTGGCTGAACAGCCATAGATTGAGTTTCTGCAGGACAGCACTGATATGCTTGCACCATCTTAAATATTTTTGCAATGTTTTGACACTTTGTCACCTGTAACGGACATAGCTTTGAAGATAAAATATTGGTTTTAAGGCAGAATATTTCACTTATGACTAATACTGTTTAATTAGTATTAAGGACTTAAAACAATCTCCAACATCATGCTGATTACTTACTTGTAATTTAGTTTTATTTTATTTCATATTTTCTCTATAAACTAAACCAAAAATACTTTGTAAGATTTTGTGTTTTTGGAGTACGACAGACAGGTGAATAGTGAAAAACACATTTATCTAATAGCTATACTTTAACTTGTTTTTTTTAAGTGTCCCCATGAAAATATGGTTTTAAATGCTGCTGTAAAACTCACTGCTTGAAGATGAGCTGAGGTAAAATCAAAGACGGTATGAAAACACCTGGGATTTTTATCTGGGTTTAGCCAGGCTATCCGGTACTGATCATTTAATAATTTAGATGTCAACCCAATACTTGAGATTAATCTGGGACATCCCTACCAGTTAACTTCTTGAAGTGGCTAAACTTTTAATTGGTGCAGTTTAACCTTCATTAAAATGTGCATAGGAAACAACATAAGTGTGCATAATAGGTAAACAGGTTCTTTTCAATCTTTTTGAAGCTGTATATCTTTAGCATAATATGGAAATTTAGGTGATTTATTTATTATTTTTAGTTTGTTTTATGTCTAAGAGCCTTGTAACAAGGGTGGTTCACCGAGGATAGGGTCGCCCTGCAGATGTGTGTAAAAGGCTTTACCTCTTTCAATGTCTGTAGGAAAGAGTTAAATTCAACAGATGGTGGGGTTCAGCCAGAGATCAACCTTTAGCTGTGTAAGCAGAGGGGACTGTGTGGGTGTTGACTCACTCAGGTCATTTAGTTATCTTTATGCCGCTTATTTATCTCCTGGGACAAGCGACTCACTTTCCAGCAGCATGGAGAAGGTTACCGCTAATTAATGTGAATATATTTTGTTGTTATGGATCACAACGCACAAAAAGTCTGCATTTGACTGTGCTATGTTAATGTAACCTTTGTGCACTGTCATCATATTCTTACTGGAGCACCTCATGCTGGATTCCTTTGTGTGAGGGGGTGGTGGTGTTATGTCAACATTTGGTCTTTTTTTTTAACTAAACATGAGGGCAACATAATTTGGAAAATCCTTGCATTTTTTTCAACTTAGTTCCAACTTAAAATAGAATTCTCTTTCAAACACTTCTTTTTAAGCGTTTTTACTTATTGCTTTAGTGTAGTACACTTTCAGCAGTTTATTAAACAAAAGTTAAAACAGGTTTATTAAAGCTATGCATAAAAACGTGAAGAAAAGACAAATTTCTGAAATTACTGGACAGTAAGTTGTTTTAATTTTATGAGTTTTCAAATTCGTCTTTATATAATGAAATTATACGTTTTTCCTTAAATCTGACCATTTTTCTAACAGCTTAGCTCAGGTTGTCTTTGTGCTCTGCAGGTACATTGTTCGAAGCATCTCCGCTTACATCCTCATTTCTTTCTTGTGTTTATGATTCTCTCAGTTGCTTTCAGCCCTTTGTGTAATCCCACACTGACTTAATGACACTGCCCCGGCGATCCTGAAGTAAAAGCTTTCATGAATAATGATCTTGACCTGTCTCTCAGTCGGAAGCAGTGTGTCCTCTTACATGAAGCCCAGTCTCTCTGTCTGCTTATATTAAGTGGATAACTTGAGCTCTTTTAAATGTATGGGAGTTAAATCTGGCCTTCATGTATGTAAATCTGACCTGTGTCACAAAAACACTGAAAAACATTTAAGTTGATCTGATGATTTGTTTTGGTGATGAAAGCAACTAAAACTGTGTGTGTACCTCAAAGACTTGCTAGCAAAGTGTTGTTCTTCACTGTGAGTGCTTACCGCTGCTTTTTGTCTTCCCTCAGATGTTTGCACTGCCTGCTAATTTGCTCCCACAGGCCTGTGTTTGTCTAATAGTTTAATTGGCTGGGCTGTGCACCTGTTTGGCAGCACAGGTGGCCGTGTGGCCATTCTGCTGTGGGCCTTATCTCCAGGGCAGTCCCACACAGGTGTGTGGCATGCAGCCTTCGCTGATCCACCCACAGATGGCATTGCCCGGAGCGTCCGCTGCCTTCTCTGTTTCTGCTTTTGGTTTTCCTCGGCTGCAGAGTTTCTCTACTACTTTTTCCATTCAAATTTCCCCAGCCAATTATTTATCCTCTGTTTCATTTTCTCACTTTTAATTTTGTCATTTGGATACTCGCTGCTTAATTTAAAACTGTCAGATTTACAAGCCTCTTATTATTAATTTTGTAATCCATTCTAACAGAGTGAGATGTCACGTTATAGAAAATTAAGTTATCTTAGTTTCTAAGTTAGAAGGAAGAATTTGTCTTGTTTCAGCGAGACCCTCTATTTTTCTTGCATGCTTAATGTTTGCACCGTTTTGAGCTAATATCAATTCGAACATTTATCGCAGATTTAAATATTAAAAAATAACTTTCTTTGTAGAAGTGTTGAAGGGCATAAAAACTTCATATCGGACAGTGTGAGTAAGCCACCCATCACACTCTAGGGTTAGCGCCCTGCATGTTCTAAATATGCCCCTTCTCCAAACACCTGCCTCAGATAGTTGAATTATCAGGCTGTCACTTCTTTCTGCAGGAGCCTGCTAATGACCTGTTCATTTAAGTCAGTTTTATTCAACAGGGAAACATTTGAAATCATGCAGGACACGAGTCTGAGATTTGGAAATGCTCACTCCTGGTGTACTTGTTGACTAGGTTAGCTTAGTCATTAGCTTAGTGTGGATGATTTCGCTGAGGTGTTGTGCAATTTCTCAAGAGTTGCTTTTGCAGCAAACTGTGTAATAAAGGTGCAAAGTTGTATATCCTGCTAATTCTGTTCTTTTAAAATTTACAGAAAATCCACATAGTCATGTAGAGCATACCTAAACTATTGAAAAGAAGTTGGAGCTTAAGAAGCTAGAATACCAAAGTACCAATTGTGGGCCCTGCTAACTAAAACATTTGTAGCAGAAACCCTAAAACAATAATCATAAACATTAGGTTTGCTAACATAAAAGCATACACTGTTATGATACGTAGCAGAAGCTAATTCTAACCTCAATTAAAATTATATCTGCACCAATTTAATTTTGAAACCATAATTAACATGATTTATAACACCCTTATAATGTCTGTACTTTAGTTATACTAAATGAAAATTAAGTGGTGCCTTAACTCATAATATCCAAGTTTATCTTCAAACAAGTCATGACATCATGCAGCCAATAAGTTTGTGTTGGAGTGTAAAGACGGCCAATTATCATACTCATTCCTCTATGACAACAAAGAACTTTCAATATCATATTGTTCCACCCACAGCTTTTTCGCTTCAACGTTTTCTCTTAAATGTATTTTTTTTATGTTCCATATGTTTTAAATATAAATACTTTTACTAAATGAGCTAAATTTAAAGATACTTCAGTTAAAAGTTAATGAAATGAGTCTGCCTCTTGTTCTTAGAGTGGCACACAGCTTCATATAAACTCAACAATTCCATAATCGTTCCAAATATTTTTAAAATACGCAATTTATTGTTGTTCTCTTTGGCTAAACTGCAAGTAAAATATAATTCAGCTGGTTATCAGCAGTCTGCAGAAACCTAAGTAGCCCTTGTAGATGAAAGGTTAAAATTAAAGGTTACCTTGGAAACAAAAGCAAACCTAAGTCATTTTGCCGTTCTTGATTGCAGATAAGTTTCGTACTTCTTGCCAAAGGTCATACAGTAAAATAAAAGACATATACAAGATGGAAGAAAAGCTGCTCTCTTGACATCAAATTTTTAAAAGTAGCAGCTCTAACTAGGGCTCTTACGTCTCTCGCTCTTCCTCCTTTGGCCCTTCTCTGTCTGCTGCGAGTACAGCAGGCAATTAACACCAGCACAAAGGAGCATATCCATCTGTCCTTCTGCTGTTGTGAGCGTTGAAACCAGTATGAGCTTCTAAACGTCTCCCGGGTCTGCTCTCTCGACAGCTCAGGCCTGAAATCTTGTCTGGCACAGAAACAAAGTGTGATTAGTGGCTCTCAATGAATCTACAATGAGGTGTCACTTTATGAATGAATGATACTATTTCAAATCTGTCATTTTTGATGTTTGTAAATCAAAGCTAATCATCTTGTATATTCATTTTGAAGCAGAGGAACTTAATCACAAGCCTTGTCAGATAAATTTATTTATATGAAGGACTTTAAAATACATGAATTTAGCTTTTGTTATATTTAATTACCACACCAGGACACACTGGAGAGTAATAAATAGCTTATATCTTATCAAATTTAAGAGAAAGCAGTTTAATTCCCTGTCATGATGATCATGTTTTCATTAATAGACAAACTTGTAGTGCAGAATGCATTCATGTAACCAAACCAAAGCATGTAAGAAACCAGAGAAGTGCTTTTTTGTGAAGCACTCTTTCAATTTCTTATTACAAACCCCTGGAATTGAACCCCTCCACCCCCCGGAAAGGTTTTTTCTTTTCCACTTGTCAAGGAGAATTGAACCTGGAAGGATTCGAACATTACAGGACATAATTGTTTCGCAGAGGTTTGTCGGCGAATGTTTCACTGTTATTTGAGGATGGGGGAAAAAAAAAAAAAAATCTGTAAATCCATTTCTGTGTTTAACTTTCTAAGCTGCTGTTGCAGAGAGTTTGATTTGATGGTTAAATTTGGCATGACTGTTATGTCATGTCTACAATGGACGTGACACGCAATCAGAAACGAGCAGGTTAACTAGTTTTTCCCCCTCGCGGCTTTCTTCACAGTTGAAGTTTGCCCTTGTTCCTTCGAGCCAGTGAAAGTGATTTTGGAGACATAAACGTCCTCGCCGTCTTGAGCGTATTTTAAGGGGTGCGCTCGTTTCCTTTTTATGACACCATCTGTTAACCTCCAACACAACCTTATCTGTTACACCCAGACTTATGCATAAATAACTGAGAAATCACTCATTTTTATTTTATTGGGATTTAAAATGAAAATATTTCCGATAGTGGGAATAAAAAGAAATAATGTCATGTAAATCAGTTTTTTTGGGGGGGAGCAAAAGATCTGAAGTGGGCTGTAAAAACTGCCATGACAAAAATGAAGTTAATCAATCTTAGTGTTTCATTTTACCGAGGCTCTGAGTAAATAGATTCCCTTTACCAGAAGATGCTCAAGTAGAGCAGCTTAATAATTCTAAATACAATACATTCATGTTATTGTGTCATAATGTCATCATAAATAAAATTAAACAAAAATGCAATTTGAAGCGCTTCTTCAAAATCATTTCTGAGTAAACAGGAAGTCACTTCAGTCATTAAAATATGGCCACTCTCAGTTCTGCTGTTATTTTATGAAGAAAAGCCTTTTCAAAGACAAAGAATAGACATATTTTTGTATATTTTGCAAAAATACTGTTGCACATCTGGTAAAAGACTTCTGAAGTTCATTCAATATAACATTTTCCTGCAACAAAATAGCGACATTGATGTTGAGATACGCTCAGCATTGTGTTTTCCTCATTGAAACACTTAAACTTATCTTTGCCAGGTCCTGAAATAACCAAGTTTTCCAGTCAGAAACAGCTCAAAGTTTTTGATAACGTTTTAAAATATTAAAAGACAGACTCTGGTCATCTAGTTTTACTTGATCCTTTGAAATTCAGCTGGTTGTAAGAAGAGCAGATTGTTGTGCAGGACTGAATCCTTGGCATTCAATGGAGGAGGAATAAAAATTTCTGGTGTTTTCTACTCTGTGGGGAGACATTTCAAAGCATCCAGGGATCACGGTGAGCTGTCAGCTGACTGCACACCTAACTTTTGATTCTGCTCTTTCCACTGTCTCATAGAGGCTTCATGCACAGCCTGAAACGTACACACGTGGATATTCAGCAGCACATTAATTCATGTTGCAGATTTTCACCTCAGAGAGCTCTTTGTGAGTACCGCTGCTGTTCTGCTGCTTGCTTGGCTACACTCGACATCACGATTGGGGAGTGCTGAGACCAGCTAGAGTCCTGAGGCTGCATAGGTAGAGGCATCAAACTCGGTGTTTGACTACTTTATGAAGAAAACGTTTCGGAGGATACATTATGTAAAACAAGAGTGCCAGCCAGCAGAGGCCGGATATTATTAGAGCCAAGTAATGTGAAGCTATGAGTGGAGAGTTTGTATTTGTCTGAATTTTATCCAGTAATCACTAATTTATATCCGTTTTAAAATGTTGGATACATAATACGTCTTGGTAGTTTCCTGGGAGTTCATCTCACTTTGTTTGCTTTAATCAACAGTTTTCTAAATAGCTCTGCTATATATGTGGTGATTTTATGTGTAATCCAACATCTGCTAAAGAAAATTTACCCTGAGAAGCTAAAATATCTTGGCACAATGGGGCTTGACAGACTGCTGTCTGGCATTTGCAAAGTATCCACTTCTGGAGCTATTTATTATGCTTTTACTTTCATTGGTGTTAATTAGCTGAACCCCCAAGTGTTGAAACACGAAAGACAGTAGATTTTGGGTTTTATGTGTGTATTAATGCATATTAAGGAATATGTGGTGTGTGAAGTATCAACATATTTATTTATGAGTGTTTTTAGAGAGAGTCTAAAGTATTTGCCAATTTAGCAATTTACATGTGATCCCTAAATTTAATATTTTGTCTTATTGGGGCATCAAATAAGAATTAGCAGTGTTGTGACTGTAGAAAGGTTTATTTATTTATTTATTTTTATTTATTTATTTATTTTTAAGTGTTTCAACTTCCAGCCAAAGTCTTTAGCATCAGCCTTATGAGTTTTTCATAGCAACTTAGAAAACTCTTTCTATGCTAACAGTTTATGTTCTGTATGTAAACGTTGCATTTATCACCTCTTTTACTGCTTTTTATCCCCAACAATCTCATTTCAGCCTCTGGATCATAATATAAAGGTACACACCTTTCTGTTTGAAGCTTTTCTACAAGATAACAAGTAGGAGTTATATTATTAATCAGCGCCGTTTTAAACAATCAGTTGTTCAATGACAATAATAAAGCATACTAACCATGATTTTGGAGTTTCGTTATCCCTTGTCTTATTGTTTTCTGTGTTGATTTATTTTGGTTTTCTCTTCAGTCTCTTTGGACACAGATTCTGGTTTCTTTCTTCTGGTCCTTTGAGTTTTATTTAGAAAGCCTGTTTTGTTGTAAACTTGCTCTTGTCACACATCTGGCCTTTGTTTATTGCTCCTCACCTGATTTCTGTTATTCATTATCTCCCCCTTAGTGATTGTGCTGCCTGAAACCCAATTTGCTTTGCAATCCTACCTTGTCAGTATGATCCTGCATCTGCTCTGCTTGCCCCTTTTTATTTAGGTTTGCAGTGTTGGCGGAATATTTATCGCCTGCCCTGCTGTGATTTGTTTTTGTTAATTAAAGAAAGTTTACTTTAGTTCTTCACCTTCTTGCTTCCCGTCACAGTCCACACTTTCTGACAAAAATGCAAAATGTAATGTATCCCCAACTGAAGTTTGACAGAATCACTAAGCTAACACCAGTGTAGCTTTGTTTCAAGCTGTTTATTGGAGATCCATTTGTTGCATAGCTCAGACATTTTGTAGCGCCAAACCGGTCCTGAAA
The DNA here is from genome assembly GCF_027474105.1 of Poeciliopsis prolifica. Classification (NCBI taxonomy): domain Eukaryota; kingdom Metazoa; phylum Chordata; class Actinopteri; order Cyprinodontiformes; family Poeciliidae; genus Poeciliopsis; species Poeciliopsis prolifica. The sequence goes on from NW_026562381.1 coordinate 930,437, forward strand.
CCCACAGAGGGACAGTTATATAGCCTGCTCTGTAATGCAATATGAAACACATTGTGCGTCCTCCGAAGCTTTCAGGAACAAAGCTGCTCGCTGAGCCCTCATAAAATGATAAAAGTGGTTTATATACTGGAATCAATCCTGGGACGAGCTTTCTAAACACAACAGAAGTGATCAGTCAAACATGAGGTGGGACAGAGTGATTTGGTCCCCGTTGAGCCATGTACTATTTTCTTTGCACATTTTCGACTTGTTCTCACTTTGCAGGTCATATCAATGATGGACTTTGCAATGTCCAGACTGAATAATGGATAGCACTCAAGGCGAACAAATAAGTTCCAATAGAATAGCAGCACATCTCTGCTTTGCAGTATTGGAAATTAACAGAAAATGTTCTGAGAAATCTGTAATGTAATGGACATTTAATGTAAGCATGTATTGTCTGAACATATCCCAGTAAAGATAACAATGTAATCATGTTAAGTGAGCAAAAATGAACTAAAATAAAATTGAAAGAAAATTGCTTCTCTTAAACATATTTTTTCATGTTCCCTGGAGATTATACATGATTGAAAGTAATGCATTTTAGTGGTTCTTAACCAGAGGATTACAGCCATAAATATTATATGAATGTGTCCTCCTCAAAGTTAATGTAATCATTGAGTACAACGTCACATTACATCTGGGTTTGAAAGGATTTGATCTCTTTCAGTGATTATGGGTCACGCAGTAATATTCATTACTTCAATGCTCTCGACAATAAAAATTGAGCAAAGGTAATCTGAAGCTTCTAATATGACAGTAAACAGAATCTTTTTTGTAAATATAGATTCTAGTTATTGGTGTTTGTAGCGATTTATTGTGGATTTGGCCAGTTTCTTTAATGAAGTATGTTTTTATTTTTATTTTTTCTTCTTCTTTCTTTTCATAGCTCCAGGACAAGCTCTGAATGTGCACCATCTAGTATTTTTATAGCTTTTTCTTCTTTGTAAACTTTTGGGGCATGTAGAAGGCAGGCTGCAAATGACCTGAAGTCATGCAGGAGGGGACAGAGAATGATGGGCTGTCTGGGACGGAGAGCGGGCCCAAAACATTTAGTGCATTAAGAACCTTGAGGGGAACTATATTATGTTGCAACTTGTAGTAAGACTTATGGTGGAGGGGAAAAATTGAGTAGACAATCCCTGATCTTTCTGTTTTTCACCTAAAAACAACATAGTGACTACCATATTTTTGCTGCAGTCCAGTTGAATTTGTCGCTGAGTTTCAAAGGCTCTCAATATGGTGTCCTACTTTTGTATCCCAAACATATCCAGCTGCAATATATGTCAGTATTTCTCCTGAAAACTGTTAGATTTTGCACAGCACACGCTTGAATGAAACAATCGGATGAGAAAACTCTTGTTCAAATACTTTTTATAAGGGAATTTCTGAATGTTGTACTGTTTTAAGTTTAAGAACGCACATCATTGCTCATTACAATTCAATATCAGCAACTTATAAATTGACTCTGCTTGTTTATGAGATAAATCTGAGAAATGTGGCACAAGGAGTCTGGTTGGTTCTTATTTAGCCGCAGATTAAAGAAATACCTCACCTCGAATTTGTTTGCTTCCTCAGGCAAATGCATCTCATCTCTAATTGAGGGCCTCTTACGACTCACTGAGTCAATACAAACGGCTTTAATACTCAAACCATTATTATTTCAAATCATTGTCAAAAAGGCGGGATAAATCATTGACTTATGCCCCGTTAATGCTGGAAAATTGCTTCATGCATTTTGCGTCACTGACAGTTAAGGGCCCGAAAACAAGTGAAGCTAATGGCATAATCTGGCTGCGACCACTCGGTTCCTCAACGCTGCCTCTCGACTCTGCTCCCGGCTTAGGCAAACAGGCTCATATGCACTGGATCATTTGCCGTCTCCTGATACGCTGCGGTTCATAGGCAATTATCTCTCTCGATCCATTATCGATTACAGTGTTATCTTACTTGCATTGCTTAATCTTTTGGCACAGTATAATAGTTGCTCACGTCAGGCCTCGGTGCAAACTGCTTAGCGCTGAGAACTTTGGTTAGGATGGATGGATGCTCATTTGTGTGTAAATGGTTGCAGTTTAAAGTCAGACTAATGCAGAATATTTTCAGTGTCAAGCAGAGGGCATGGTTGACTATACATGTTATTGTTCCAGGTTAAAGCTGGGAAAATGCAGAGTGTAGTCCAAGGGTTCCCTAACTTGATTTTCAAAGGTCTAAATCTGATTTCTAGATGATATGAAATGCCTTGGGTAGGAATATTTTTATGAAGTTTTCTTCCAACATACAACTTATTGCTTCTGAGATCTCAGTCTTGATGAACAATGCTTGATTTTTCTTTTTTGTTCTGTATTTCTGTTTTCATAATTCCACATTTTATAAAGCAAATAGATTATTTTATATAGAAAAAAATATTATGGTGTAGCTCTTGTTTACGATTTCAACAATTCAGTGTTATAATAATCCAAAATACATCGTCAAATGTAGTCTTGAAATGTAGACCTCTATTATTTTTAATTTCCTCTTAAGGTTAAAATGGGTTTTAGAAAATTGCTGTGATGTTCTACCTGCATCTTACCCAAGGAACCACCTCTGTAAAGTAAACTTAAAGAGGGAACCTATTAAGATTGAATACTGGTTTGATTTGATATGTTTCTCTTTTTTTTATTCTAGTTGGGTCAACAACTTTGGCCATGAAGGTCTCGGCCTTCTTCTGGAAAATCTGGAGAAGCTTCTGGACAAGAAGCCGTAAGTTCACATGTCCACCTTCTAACCTCTGTGTCATTATCTAAAACCATACCCTAATTGTGATGCCATATCAAAACGTCCTAATTTTTTACTTTTTGTTTTCTTGTAGGCAAGAGAATATTGATAAACGCATTCAGCTTAAGCTAATCCAGTGCTTAAAGGCTTTCATGAACAACAAGGTTTGTATGACTTAATATTAGATACCCTTTACTTATTCTTTAGATTGAAATTTTTTCATTACTTGTATTCCCTGACTCTATACCCATTATTAAATAGCTTCCTTCTTTCGTTTGATTTTTTTCGTTCTGTTCTTCCTTTCTTCTCTTTTTTTGTCTGGTTCCTTTGAATTTCTTCCTTCCTTCATTTCTTCACTGTATCCTTTCATCCGTCTCTTCTTGTCTTTTTCCTTCTGTTTTTCTTTCAGTTTGTCTTTCTGTCTTTCCTGTTTATTTGACTACATATTTTAAGTCCACCCATTGTAAAAATATATACTGTTAGTTTGCAATGGACTTTATCATTTCATATTTTGAGGAAAATGCAACAGACATAGAGCTCTGAAAAGCTGAATCGAGAGAAATGTTTGTGAAACTTTGGTAAATGTGTAACATTAGCACAGGTGGTAAGGTTTCCAACCTTGTTTGCATCTTGTTGTTCACCGGCTGGAGATAATGAAGCAGTAAAGTGGAGCTAATTTCACCATTTAAAGTTTCTGAACTTTTAATTATCCCCTTTTTGGGAAAGTCTTCCTCATTTCTTGAAGTGGCCCACATTTCAAGGTTAGATGCACTATTGATATTGCCTCTTGTGGAGTTAATCCCCCACACATGGTCATCTGAACCCAGTCCTCCAATTGTGCTGAGACAGAAAGGCGCAGGAGACTATAAGTATTCGTCCCTGCAGTCTTGTCCTGAATTAAATCAATTTATCATTCTTGCCGTTTTCTCCCACAGCCTTAAAGTGTACCTCTTTAAAAGAAGATTACGTCTAACTATGACTTCATACATTACAGCTTTTTTGTATAATTTATATTTTACTCAAAGTGAAAGTTCTCCATGAATGTAAATGCTCTCATTAACTTATACTCAATGGATCTGCTCTCTATCTTGGCTCATCTCTTCTGTGTTTTACAGTATGGACTGCAAAGGATCCTGGGAGACGAGCGGAGCTTGTTGCTGTTGGCAAGAGCAATCGACCCCAAACAGATCGTCTTGATGACGGAGATTGTCAAAATTCTCTCAGCTATCTGTATTATTGGCGAAGAAAACATGTAAGTCGATTGTGTTGAATCTGATCAGTTCTTACAGTGATCTGGCAGAAGCCAGCCACTCTTCTCCACAGAGAGTCTTGTCAGATAATGAGATTGTCACAGTTTTAAAGGTCAGAAGCATTGGTTTTATTTGTAAGTCTGCAGAGTTCCATTAATAAAAGGATGTTAATAAAATGTGACTTGTACGATCTACAGTTTAGAGGAAAAAAAGGCATTAAAAAGTACATTGATACAGGTTTTAATAAGTTTGAATGATCTGGAGAGACTTCGCTAGAAGAAATGAAGTGTCTATCTGTGAACATCATCAGCTCAAAATAATGCCATTCTGATTTTTTTCTTTTACAACATATGGTGTGTGGCCCAAGGTAGCATTTCTGAATTTAATAACCTATAATAAGTTACTCCACTCTTTTTTTTAATTTATTTTTTTATTCTGTCTGACACGACTTCCTACTTCTCAAACACTTCACTACTGGACTAGAACATCATATTAGTTTATTTAGTAATGAGCAATAGTTACATACGTTTCTCAAGAATATTTTGTTCATTTTTATGAGTGGTTACTTGTGGTTTCATGCGCTGTGCAAGGTGTCATTTTTTTTCTTTTGTTTAAGCATCTTTATTCCAAAATGTACGATAAACAGGAATGATCAGTATTTGCAAGCCAGAGCGTATCTTGTTCTGGTCTTGAGCTGCAAAACCTAGATGACGCATCGTAAATAACTTTTCTAATAAAGTTGAATAATATCTACTGTATAAAATGGTCAATTTTATAGCTAATGAGAGACAGGCCTATTTATTTTAAGTGTGAAAACAAATACATTCTTTGAAGTCTTTTTTTTTTTTTTTTGTTCGTTCATAAAGAACAAATAAACCTTGAGGATGCATTCTTTTACAAATAAATATCCTTGTTAAAGAACCGATTCCAGACTGGTCAAATCAATACACGTGAGTGGTTTAGTGCTTTCTATTGTAGTCTAACAGTAAGAGATGCACTTTGTCTAAACAGCAGGATATATTTTAGTGGTATAGCCCTTTAATTGCTTGTGTTGCTATATCATTTTTCAGTAAATGTTAGCTGGTGTGTAAGCTGAGCTACACCGTTTTAAATCTGTGCTGAGATCACAAATAGGAAGTCATGGTGCGTCTTCACTGTGCTTACACCCCTAATATTGAACAGAAAGGATGAAAAATACTGCTGTTGCAGTCCTCTTCCTCTAAGTTTATTTATATGTTTGAGAGATTACACCCCACTGTTAATATTCATGCTGTGTTTATCCACTGTGAATCATTATATATCTTCAGATAACTCCAGTGCAAAACCCACATTGTTTGGTGCAGCGTTGTCTGTTTACTGTGGACACAACTTGCTTGACAGGCTTTAAATTGGAGTTATGTGAGCGTTTGTTGTTTCCCACTGGGCCGGACTAGAATAACAACAGCTCAAAGTCAAATCTTTATGTAGTCAAGGAAATAAACAAACCCACATTTTCCGTTGAGAAAAAGCTGAGTTTAGCAAATGTGTCCTAAATTTCTGACCGTCTGAAATGGGACTCGGAGCTTGTCATTTTCATGCTGAGTAAACAATTTCCAAAACAGGTTTTATATTGCAGCGAATAAATTATTTTTTTTTTTTTTATTCCAGAGAGTTTAACTTTGTCTTCACAGTTGGTGGTTTTAAAAAGTAAATATCATGAACTTCTCCTACAATATTTAAAGCTTTTAAACATTGGCTTAGGACAATGAAGGGCATTTTAGTGTTACATGTAGCAATTGTTTTCTGAGTTTCTGATCTAAAATAAAACAATTTGCTTGAGTTAAGTGGTTAACTTATTGGCAATTTATTTACAGTTTCCTCAGTCTTGAGATCTTCAAATTAAGGTTATTTAGACATAAATCTGAAAATTTAACATCACTACATATTTTTCTTTTGTTACATTGTTCAGGGTAAAAGTATGGAGCTGAATCTTGACTTATTAGATGTAGGTCTGATGGTGACTATGAAAGTGACAGAATTTTCTTTGCAGTATTGTTGTTCATATAATTATGTTTCCTCCCATTATATGTGAACTTTTCTGTTCTTTGATGTTGGAGCTTAACAAGTTCACCCGGCACAAGAATCTAGTTCTAAGTTTGGTTGATGCAACATAAACTTTAACCATAGTTCATCATCTAAACATTGTGGACTACATTAACAATCCCAAAATGATCCAATTCTCTTTTATCCATCATATTTTTATAAAATATAGTTTAACACAAGGTGTATCATGTTGTTCCAACAGAATGTTCAGCATTTTTAGTTTGGGCGTTGCCAGCTTATGTACATCTGTTTAATTCCCAACCTTTCGCTGTGCTCATCTACCCTGTTTTATTTCTCCAAATTCTTTCTTTCTTTATTTAAACAGAATGACTGAAAAGTGGCTTAGTGTGCACTTCTTCAATGTTTTTTTTTTCCCTCTGATATAAAATTCCAGATTCAGTTTAAAAATGCCATGTCATTTAAGGACTGCGCTTTTATTTCAGCCATAACTTTTATTTCAGCCATAACTACTGATCTCTTGTGCATCTTCAGGACTCAACTCTGAGGTGCCTCGTCTCATTCCCTGCCTGGAACAGGCTCCAAAGCAATGACACAAAACTGGACCTGCACATTATCATGATTCGCATAAGTGAACAAACTATTCTGTTTATATTTAATTTAAAATTTAATAAAATGACCTTAATCCAAAACTTATGTTAAACTTATGCAACATCTGTTGTTTTGGCTTTGAAACAACTTAGCTGCTTGACAATACAGTTAATAACATTTTCTGCAGCTCTAAACAGCAAGAATCACTAAATCTATTATGTGCATAGAAAGCCTGAATTAGAAGTACTTGCATAATTAACTAATATACTTTGCAATATTGATGTTGTGTACAGTGAGATCAATTTACAATCTATCATTTGAGCCTGGAGTGTTAACTTAATATTGTTAGGTTTATTACAGAGGCGGTCTCAAACTTTTGTCTTTTAGATACAACTTTAGATATTTTAATGTTCTTTGAAACCTAAATACAAATGGCTAAAATTGACTAGCTATTTCACTTGAATTATAATTTAACTGTCATTGCATTGGAAATTTTTCTTATTTTTAAATTTTTTTACAAAGCTAAGGTGTCAGAGCTTTTTCTCAGTCTCCTCTCCTAACCAGCATCAGGTAATGCCCCCAAACATCACAGTCGTGCTAAGAATGTCTCTTAATGGAAAAACTAATAACGAATTGTACAAGAATGAAAATTGCTACATAAATGAATGTTCCTCTGAATTTCAGTCTGTAGCAATTCAACAACACACAATCAGCGTTGCTCAGGCCAACCAAGATAAAGACGTTATCTGCTGAAGTAAGCAATATGTTGACATATTACAGATCACAACTCAAGTGAACTTGTGTTCCACTTGCAACAACTTTTGCATGTACATGCACTCGAGTCATTAATCAGTGCACTGATGTGGTTAATGAGTAAATTAGTTGTGTTCAGTTCACTCACCACATAGGTGTGATATAAACACACATGCATCACTGCTCTTATAATCTTGTAGTGGTGGTATATACCTCTCTATGTCTCATGATACTTTATTCACTCACACCAGTCACTCAAATAATTTAAAAATAGGTGGAACAACAAGCGCTTTTCCACAATGATATCTGTGCTATAAAATGTCCGGATCTTGTGGAAGTGACAGCCGAAGGAGCTGAGGTGTTGTTTTTTTTTCTTCTTCTCCGAAACTTCTCTGCCAACCGGTGCTGAGAATCTGACTCATGTTAGGCACCGTTTTTGGCTGACAGCATCAAAAGAGAACATGACACGTTAAGCAGATCTATCTCGCCTGTTTTGTAGCTACGACTGAACTGGCTTTAAAGCTGCTCAGTATGCAGCTCGTCATGTTTTCAGCGACTTTGTAATGTCTATCACAGGGTTCTTCCATTTATCTCCATGTAAGCCTTACTCTGCACATACGGTCCTATTGGTCGCACATGATGTTTGCTAATCACAAAGGTAGTGGCAGATGCAACAGCAACTGTGTCTGGTATATTTTACCAGAAACAGTTGGTAAAGATGTGCATTCCAAAAGTCTTCACACCGTTTGAACTTTTTCACATTTTAGCACGTTCCAACCTGGAATTTGAACATATTCTGTTTTACATTTTGGCTGAAAGACAAAAAGCTCTTTTCTTTCAAAGGGCAAACATTTTAAACTCTTTCAGGTTTGTATTTAGCACCTTGGGACAGATCTTTGTAGAAACACCTTTCTGTCAGATTAATCTTTTGAAATTTCGAGAATAAGAAACACAAACTAAGAAATTACTTCAAACCTGTGGGTTCATCCAACTGGACCTATTTTGAGGCATCCAGAATTTCAAGAAAACTAAACTCAGTCCCTGCGACAGACTGGCGACCTGTCCAGAACATAGCTGGAGATGGGCACCATCACCTCCCAAACCCCACTAGCGACAAGGATGAATAGAAAATGAATGGATGGATAAACTCAGTCCACCGAAGGAGGAAAGAAGAACATCGCCATTCCATATAGGAATTCAGTATCCGAGAAACTAATTGTTTTTTTTTTCCAAACATAATATTCTTGTACATTATGAACCCAATAACGTCCAGACACAGTAAATACAAGAGTAAAATTATCCTGTCAAGATCTGTGGTGTATTTACATCTCAAGAACAAGGACAACTTGTTTGAAGACAGCAATGTGCACATTTCACACAGAGAAGATGGTTAGTCTGACATTTTGGATCAAAGAAAAAACAATCTTAAAAATATAATATCATCCGATTAGCTAACCCAGTGGGTCCCACTGCCCTGCATGTTTTAGACATGTCTCCATTCCAGCATTACTGATTCAAATGAATAAATGACCTCCTCTGCATGGCATCACGTACTGCAGATGGTTGTTTCCCATTCCTTTTAATCAGCTGCAAGGAGACACCCAAAACATGCAGGACAGTGGTCCCTGAGAACCTAACGTAGCCCCCGAACAAACCTCTGGAGTCTTTACACAGTAATGGAGAATAACTTATCAGATATTCACTTAGAAAGTTACATTTGTTTAGAAGTTACTTGCTCTCAATTTTATTTTGGGAGTGGTGGAGGGTGATTTCAAATAAACCCCATGTTTTTAAATGTTGTATAAAACGGACTCTGCTTCTAATCAGTGAAATTTGTAACGGCATAAAATTTGCAAAGTTCAAAGGGTACGAATACTTTTGTAGAAACCTGGTGCATCAAGTGTGACTTCTTCTCTGGAAAACTGAGGGGAAGATGTTTCTCAAAACAATTTGTCAATTTTCTGGCTCATATTCACCTAATATGAATATAATTTTTCTCTGAACATTCAAAGAATAACTCAAAACACATTTGAGTTATTCTCAATTTACTTCTTGTTTAGTGTGTGTTTGTGACACCGCATATGTTCTCAGTTTAGTCTGAAATGATTAAGTACTCTAAAATGAGCTGGCTTGAGCCCTTTTTAACACTAATTTACCCGGACCTTTCAATAGCTTTCACATTACCAAATACATTTATTACAAACACTTGAATAGACCACATTTGCAGCAAAAGCATATCATTTTGTTCAAGCTTACCTTAACAACTGCAAGATCGAGTCCAAATGGGCTGCTGCTGCAATAGCAGCAAATTTAACATGAGTGAAAAAAATAAATTATCAGCTTTCACTGCCCAGCACGCGAGAAGAGATGGGTTTTGTTTGAGCCTTAAATTGTGAAGAAATGTCCTGTCGTTAAAGGTTTTAAAAGTGTTTGTTTGCTTGCTTTTTCCCCAGCCTGGATAAGATTCTGGCTGCCATGACAATTGCTGCAGAGAGGAACAATAAAGAGAGATTTGCTCCAATTGTGGAAGGACTGGAGAACCACGATGCCCAGCAGCTCCAGGTGAGTAATTAGGCATGCACACAGCACACACAAAAACAACAAGCAGCGCACTGATCCAAATACCTCCACACTGCTCTGCTGTGATGGGATGAAGTGAAAAATAATTGATTGGGAACCCAAAACGGAGATTAAATAAAGTATTTTAGGAAAACTCCTACTTGATGTTTTGCACAGTGGACCCAGAGCGGACACGGTAGACGCAGAGCAGGCCCAGTATACAGAATGTGTCATATTTCTTCAAGATCCTAATGGGAGCAGACATGACTCAAATTGACAGTTTTGCCACTCTGTGTGTTTGGTCCATTTATACCTCCATCTCAGCTGTATTACCACATCTTTCATTGCTTCTGTCTTCATGTCGACTTGTCCACATCAAGTTCCCCCTAGGACATGACAAGATGTGATCAGAGTGCTATTATAATCAACTCAATGCTCCATTGCCACTTCTTTATTAAAAGAAAACACCTGCCTCATTGAGCACCTTCACTGAATGGCTCCTTTCTCTTTGCAAAACCCATAAAAAAAGAAAGATGAAGTAAAAGAAATATATTGAGTTTGTCTTTCTTTCTTTGTCATATTTCCCCTTCCTCTGGCTGTTTCTACTCATCTTTTTTTCCCACATCCCACAAATACTTCCTCTTGCTTTTGTCTATGTTGCTGTCAAGCTGAATCTCGGAGGACTCTGTGAGAGAGGCCAACAGAGCAGCATACCTCTCTTCATTTTCACCAGTGTTCTTTAGGAACAGAAAAACAACTAACAGCAACAACAACACCACTAGAAGCTTTTTTTTTTGTCCTTAAGAGTCCAGAGCAAGGAATTACTTAAGGAATTAGATTAGCTGCAGGGCATGAGAAGTCATGAAAAAAAAGTCATGAAAGAAATTGATGAGGCGGGCAGCGGAGGAGAAACAAGATATTCTTTTATTAGTAGGCTGTTGTTTTTCCTTTAAATTTTGCCATTAATGAAATGAAGCTCTGCTAATTGTGGAGTAAATTAAAATGCTTTGCTGATACAGGGGTTTTGGGGGAAATTAATAGACTTTAAATCCAAAGGCTGTGATGTTCTGCACAGCTAGAGTTGGCTAATGTGATTAAAATGTGTTTTAGTGTAGTTAAGGCTACAGCTGAACATGAGGGAAATTCCCGGTTTCAAATTTCTTACATTTTCCAGCTATTAGTAGTTTAATTACAATTACAATTTCTAATCAAGAACTTTTAATTTTTGTGTCACTTTTAACGTAACGTCATGCAGAAATAAACAGAAAATACCCCAAATTTTGTTGAAAATAAATAAACACTAGGCTACGTGAATGAAAACACCCGTGAACTAAAACCATGGCCAGTGAATTATTTCACTAAAACTAGTGACCCGGCTTGAAATCTGATTGTAGTGATGAGATGCACTCAGACCAGAACCTTCAGAAACGCAGAAAGAACCAGAACCAAAGATGAAGAAGCAGCATTCGATTTTCATTTAATCTGGAAAAAAAAAAACATCCAGAAAACAATTTATTTAAATCAAGACTAAACCTTCATCCCCTTGTTTAGAGCTCACTTTGATTAATAACTGTAAAATAGATTAATTTTAGTCTGGATTGTAGCTTTCCATTACTTTTCTTTATCCTGCTGCTCCAATGCAGTGTTTGTTTTTAGATTTGTTCAGTGTGTTATGTTTTTATCATATAAACCACTTTAAGCTGCTTTGTTGCCAAAAAACCCTAACTGAACTAAAATCTTAATGAGATTTACATCCTTCAACTAAACTGTTAATTTACAGAGAGACAACAAAAGACCAAAATGCTTTCCTATATAAATATTTTTATATGTATCTTTATGACAAAGTTAATTTCTCTTGGTTAGAATAGACAAATATACCCAGATCCAAATATAGTGATGAAATTAACTCAAATAACACTGAAAGGTGGTTCAACAAAGAGTTTGTTCAAGGGTGTGTGCAGTCACACAAACAATTTATTGCATCTTTAAGATTTTATGCTGTTGTTTAGCTTTTTAGGTTAAATTGTAGCGGAATGTCACATTAAAGCTGGCAAATATTTTAAAATAAGTATAATTTTTTTTCACCTCACATGTTAACTGATTACTTTTGAGATGTGTTGAAACACTTAGGGAAGATTTTGGGGATTGGTTCGAAGTATAATGCAAGCAGAACTACGATGGAAATTTATGGTGAAATAGTAAAAACTAACTAGGAAAATCTACAAAAATGCGGCAAATTCAATTTAATGGTAAAAGGATGAAATTTGCATTAAGTGAAAAAAACCCAAAGCAACATATAGACCACCCTAGAGGTTTAGATATTTAAATAAAAAAGGTTTTCTACTCTATTATTCTATTTCTAAGTAATATGTAAAAGGTATGTAATAGTATTTTTGTATAGAAAAATCAAATATGAGAATGATTGTCCTATTGTTTGAAGATGTTTGGCAACCAGTAATTTTCTTCCTCCGTCCATCCTAGCTTTAACTTTCTTCTTTTTACAAATTAAAATTACAAATTTAAAGCCTGTCTTTTGTACAAATGTTTTCCATAAATGTATAATGTGTTAGAACATCAGTATTTTAAGACTAACACAAAGGACAGTGAACTTTAGAATGTTCAATTTGGAGAAGTCTTACATTTTTCCATGAAAAGCTTGACCATATCTGATTATATTCTTTCTTACTTATTCTTGTTTTCCTCGTCCAGTTCCTCACACAGAGAGAGATTTTGGCCCAGAGATGCTCAAACTGACAGTGAGAGGAAGCAGAATACATCCAAAGAAATGGATGTGACAGCCCCAAAGAATCAGCACAGCTGTGACTCTTATTAATAACACATAACAACATAGAGTGTTGGGTCAAGGTTTAAGAAGCCAACATTTCAGATTTTGCCATGGGAATCCTTCAGCCTTTTATCGATTGTCTGTCAAAGGAAAAGTGCCTCATCTTTGGCTTGCTCCCTGAAAACACCTTACTTCTCATTATATTTCATCTGCTATTTCCTCCTCCTAACCCTTACTCATCCATCCACCCACCCACCATGCGCACAAACTCTTTTTTTCACTCTTTCTTCTTCCAATAAATCCATTAATAATGCACATCTAGTCAATAGCCTCACAGAACTGGACTGTGTTACTCATTTTACCTGATTCTTTCTTTACTTTTGTCCTCAGTGCTGCGGTTTAGGCTCTGAAGAGCAATAGTGAAGCAAGTACTGACTAACAACACCCAACATCAAGCAATATAAATCACGTTTTGCACTCTGAGCATGAAAAAAAGTAATAATTTTGTTTATGTCTCAGCAAATAGTTAGACACTATTGTACGTGGGTTTCATTCATTAAAATCAGGTAAAATCCTTTCTGCCAATGCCATAGAGTTTTTAGTGGTGGCAGTTTTTAGTGTGATGGTATAAGGCATCATCTCACTCCCCAAAAAAAGGACAAGATCCGTCATGATAGGAGGCAATCTCAATGGAGAGATGAATTAAGTTGGAGTGCTGCAACCAGTGGTGGTCGCATGTTTCCACTCTCAGGGATCAAACTCCGTCCCACAAGACGTCAATGTGTTGCGCCACAGAGCAAGCTTTATTGGAGACAACCGATGAAGAAAGCATGAAATGGCCTTCATGAAGTCCTGACTTCAACCCCACTGAACACAACCATTAGCAAACAGTAGGCACCACTAACAAAAAAGTTAGCTGCGCTAACCAAAGCACTACTCATAAACATTAGTTATTCTAACACTAAAGTCCTTCACTAACATGGTATTTAACATAAATTATTGCCAAAGCGCCAATTTAAGCCATGTATCAATGAACAGCATGTTACAACATATTATCCTCAAGAGGGTTAAATTTTTTCACTCACTTCAAAATAAGAACATGTATAAATGGCTAACTACATGAAGTTAACCAAAACTTTGACACACATTTTGAAGTAAATTCAACTTTTTCATAAAGCAGAAAAATAGATTAGCACTTTTGGATGAATTAGTTTACAGGAAGCTAAGTGCACTAAACACTTTAAATATTAGCAAAGCTCTAAAGCGCTGAAAAAACCCCCAGCAGCTCTACTATTAGAACCATAGCAGATTACAGCCACTGCAGCTGACTAAATTGTGACAAATGCTGCCTCTCACAAAGCAGTTTGGAGCCAAGGCGGTCATGCCAGTCTCGTGATGTTATGTTGTTCTCCCACACTCTACTGAAGTCTTGTTTTTTGATGTTGTTGTTTTTTTATGAAGGAATTAATGTTAAATAGCCAAATATACCTTGTTTCTTCAAACTCCATTAATCCCATATAATAAATGACACAAAACTGGAGTCAATAGTATATTAATCCGTTTGGTGTTGGCAGAGAGGATTTAACAAGTCACATTTAACTTTGCTGCTCAGCTTGCAAATGCATTATTCTTAAAAATAATTACTATTCAAAGAGAAACAAACAGACTTTCCAACGGTAGGAGATTTGCTGCCAAGTAATTGACTAAACACCAAATGTTCTTACTTTTTATGCTTGGTATATTTAGAGATGTACCAGTAAATTGGAAAGACATCTGAAATGGACCCATTCCAATTTTGATCTAGGATCAAATGCTCATAAAATCATTCTTTGCTCCTGTTTCCTGTTTATCGTCACATCAGACAACAGTATTAACTTTCTTAATATCTAAAATTTGTGACCTTTATTTGTGACATAAAGGTCACAAATGCTGTGATGCATGCCTTGCAATTAGTTTTTTTTTTACAGTTTAAGTTAAAACTACCACTAAAAAGTCTGCAATTCAGCCAGGAAAACCAAAATTTTAGTTTCTGTTTTGCTCATATGTTACTGGTTTTTTATTTTTGTGATCTCCAGGTCGCCTGCATGCAGCTGATCAATGCCCTGGTCACTTCGCCTGATGACCTGGACTTCCGGATACATCTACGCAACGAGTTCCTCAGATGCGGCTTAAAGAAGATCCTTCCTGTGAGTCAATGGAGAACAACTTGCAGTCAGATTTAGATCAGTCCTAACTTTATTGAGGAGGAATGAAGTGACCTAAATATTTAACGTATTCTTCATCTGCCAAACGAGATCAATGAAGACTTTTAAGTCAGTTCGGTTAAACTTTACCTCATCAAACCAATTACTTTGCTTCAATGAAGCAAGTCTTTTTCCTACTTCTGCCTTTTGGAGAAATCTATTCATTTATGTGCATTTTGAATGTTAGATGTAATTAAATTGATTTAATTATTTTTTCTTTAATGATTTTTGGAAAGAAAAATGGGAGTGACTGTATAGAAAAGCTTCAAAACAATTGGTGTGATTAATAGTAGCAAGGGCTTGTGGAAAGCGTGGTGCAGAGCTCGCACCTCTGCACTGCGCCGTTATTATCGGCAACCTCACCGTACCAGCTTCACACGAGCCGAAGGCGAGCGAGCTCCGGCTCATCACTCAAACTCTCATTTGTTGCAAGTGGGGTGAATGTGTCACAGAGCCAGTTGTTAATAAGTCATCCCAGCTGCTCCTGTTGATTTTTACGGTCATTACTTTAATTATCTCCATTTCTGCCCTCTGATATGAAAGAGCCTCTGTGTACAGTCGTTTATGAATCCCACATTCACCACTTTTATTGCCCGCATTCAGCGTGACACTCCTTCATCTAATTATGAGTTATGCTCAGGAAGGTGTGTATCTGTTGGCCAAGAAACAGTGAAGTCCGCCGAAAAAGAAAGCAATTTGTTTTGTTCTGATAGTCCTTGGCTGACTGTGTTTGCCTCCCTTCTTCTTGTCCCTCCTTTACTTTTGTGTGCCATTGTGCATCTCCCTGCAAACTAGTGCTGGTTGCTGGAGACAGATGGTGCACCCCCACAACGGTGCAAGGTGATTGATACCTACAGAAATTGGGTTACATTTGGCTGTGTCTCACCACATAAACTCTATTGCTGATGATTCATAGCGAAGTGGTAAAGAGCAACTCTGTGTCCCCTTGTGGCTGGTACAGGTGTGCAGGAATTGGTTCTGTCTGGAGCTGTTGGTGAGAGGGTTGATGCTATCTTAGTTTTCTTTTTATACCAAGACTGCTTTTGAAAAAGTTTTTCACATTTTGTCATGCTATACCCACAAACTTCAGTATATTTAACTGGAAGTTTTGTGATAAAACACTACAATACAGGAGGATTGCAGTAATTGTAGTAAGTGATTTGTAGTTGGAAGGTAATGTAAAAGCTACATTAACTGTGTATTTTATTTATAAAAAACACTTTTAACTCCTGGTACTTTCATTAATTTCCAGGAGTTAAAAAAAACAGAGGAGCTGGACATTCAGCTGAAGGTGTTCAATGAGAACAAAGATGAAGACGCCATCGAACTCTCCCATCGCCTGGACGACATCCGTGCTGAGATGGAATATCCTTTGGTCTTTTGTGTTACCACCCAGAGGAGTGATGTATATTCCTGCAGAACTAGTGATGTGCCTGTGCGTATCGTCGGTTTTGGTCCAGCTTTGCAGACTAAATCCGCTTCATGGCTTTGTTCATTAGTGGAGGATTAGATGAGTCAAAGCACAATATCCGGCTCTATCCCCAGACAGGTACCCTTAGTAAATAACCCAGTCATCTTAACCCATGACCTCTTTACTCCTTTATTTGCTCTTCTCCTTCAATCCTTTCCCTCTGCTCTTTAGTTTGACTTTGTCTTTTTGTGAGCTTTGAATTGTGAAAGACATTAATGAAACATAAAAAAAGTATGACATTAATATTTCTACCATCTTAATAAAGTAATTTATTTCAGTAATAAATTATACTGTACGATGGATTCCTTAGACACAGTGATATATTTCAAACCTTTATTTTAGCCTTTATTCTAGATTACTAGCTTACATTTAGTAAGAATTTGGTTCTGAGAGCAATTGAAATAAATTAGTATTAATTAAAGGGTCTTTTAATGCACCACTCTTATGTTATTGCTGTGACTCAGATCAAAAATAGAAATGCTGTATTAAAGCATATTGACAGAAAGTTTAGTGGAAGGAAAAAAGTATGTCAAAATGCATACTAGAAAGACTTGCTCACAATGCCAAAAGTACCAATATCCAGTTTAACGACCATGCTATGACTGTGATATCATGGCATTTTCAATATTAGACAAGTGAAAAATAAGACACTTAAATCCGACAAGCTGAATGTCAATATTAAAGTAACCTGGGCTCCATTATCATCTCAACAGTCCCTCAGGCTCACAGCTTCAGTAATTCATGCAAACGAACCCTTAACCAAGCATTTTCTTTATTTTTCAAGAACCTGACATTTTTATTGCTGCTTCTACCATATTTTTCCTTCCACTAAACTTTCCATTAGTTTGTTTTGAAAATGGACTCTGGGTAAATAAACGAAAACACAATGTTTTTCTTGGTTTTTTCTCATTTCTGATGAGCTACATTTGGGATTTTTCATTATGTGAAACCATAAAAATATATGCCTCACATTTCACTTTTGAAATAAAATCCTGAAATAAAAGGTAAAGACCCTGCCAATAATATTTTAATTCCCTGAGATGCACCTGTAGCTGCACCACTCGTTTCTCCACCTTTTAGCTCTGAAATTTTGGCGTGTAAGTAATAAGAGGAGCACAAATTTAGTCCTGAGTGGCAAACTTCTCCTGGCATCCAAGAAGAGCTCTTTAATAATTCAGAAATCTTCTCCCAGGCCATGTATGAATAGCTGACATTGTGAGCAGACGAACCAGACTCTGACATTATGTAGATGTTCGTTCCTGCTTCCATTTTCTTCCACAGCTCTTGTAAGGGCATAAAAGTGCCACGGTGAGTGACAGTTTGGTGTGACACTTGCGAGGGGAGGAGGAGTTGTGAATGTGTGCATAGAGATGGGCGGGTGGAGGTAGAGAGGTGTAGCTAGATTAATGATGTGCTTGAGCAGGTTCACAAATGAGAAGGCCTAATGTTTGTTTCCAAGGACAATGTGATATTGATCTGTGAGGTATGGTCCTGATTGGAAAACCCAGGTTACCCTTTGTTCTTTTGTCTGCATGGAGCGCACACACACACACACACTCGCAGCAGCAGAACCTCTACCACCTGAGCTCTGCACATGTGTCTTGTTTCTCCCAGCGGTTTCATAAATATTAACCTGAAGAGACTCCTCTGTCCAGCTCTTGGTCCAGGTGCTGAGGAGATGACTCCAGGCTCTAATAAATATTAATGAACTGTGGAATGGTGATTGATTGACCCCACCACTGACTGGCCTACATCACACTTGACTGCCACTCATGTTTATTCATTATTTGGAGAGAGAGCATAAAGTGACGGCGAGAGAAACTGAGAGTGAGAAGAAAGAGCTTCAGTTGCGTGAATGAGGGGGGCATGGAGGAGCTCAACGTTTTACAGCGGGGTTGCGTCCGAAGGTTAGTGATAGATGAACGAAGCTCGGCTCTCTCCCAGGGTGAGCTCCTTCTCCCCCCCCTGCCTTCTGAAATGCAGCTGTGGTGAGGTTATAATTGAATCTCCCAGGGCTGGTAATTCTCCCAGGTACTGCAGAGGAGAGAAACGATACTTTAGAAGAGCTTTAATTCCCCCCTCTGTTTCTAAGAGAAGAAAAAAAAAATATTTAAAGCATTTTAATTACAGACACTGTTAACATTGATTTGGAGAGCGGTGAAACAGCATTTAAAAGCATTGATCTTTTCCAAACGCAGTGAGGGATCTGGCAAGCGGAGCAACCCATAGATCATGAACACATTTCTCCGGCGTCTGTGTTGGCTGTGGCTGTTGATGACACTGTGGGTTTAAATACTTTAATGCAGATTGTGAAGAACTACAATTTGTGTTTATATTTGAATCGTCGTCACTCAAAAGTATACATTCACTCATGAGCATGAATGTTGTCTTAATTTGAGGCTTTGATTCATTTAGACGAACGAAGCAAGATCATTGATAATAAAACCTACCCAACCCTAGTAATAGAAAATGTCACTTAGCAAGATGATTGGTTGACATCGACAAGGACCTGGCATAATTCTGGTTGAATAATTGACCTCTCTTATAAAATAATTGTAAATTAAAATTGATCTGCTTGCTGACTTGGATCCAACTTTCTGTTGATATCAGGGGAAATATAAACATTTGAAGTTAGCCTTTCTGCTAATTTTTCTCTCCACTTTATACAATACAGCTGTATGAGTAGCGGTGAATCGCATCCTGTGCAATTATCTAAAATGTGTTCATACTTTCCTTTAACTTGCTTTGTTTGAGCATCTAATTTCCGTTTTTATCATCTTGTCCTCTTTGAACAGTTGAAAGATCAAAACAAATGCTTTTATTCGGGATGTATTGCTCATTAGACTTAAAGCATTAAAAGGCCCCTTAGATTTACAGGCTGCTTCAGATGTCGAGCCATCAGTGGATTCTCCTTTAAAAGCAAAGCTAAGACGCACAATCAATACCTTTTGCAAATTTTATCTCCCAGCATTTTTCTTCATGGTGCATGGCAGTTTCGATATAAAGGTTTAGCCTCACATATGCTTCTGCCCTGCAAAAGATCAGATCCTCAAGATTTAGTTGGTGTAGAAAAGTAAAGCATTGTGTGACTTTTTCATGTAATTAGTTTTGTATGTCTTGAAAGGTCTGGAGTGACAGGTGAACCTGTGGGAGCTTTCTTCAATGCCAGTCCCCCCTTCTCAACTTAGCAGTTTACTCTGTCACAGCTCCCCTGAGAGACAGCGGAAAAGAGAAATTATATCTCTGTTGACTTTTGTGCGATGATGCCTGTCAGAGAAGCTGAGCTGCAATCCATAAAAGAAAATAAAATAAACGCTTCTAATGAAAACAAACTGTAATAACCTTTAAATGTTCACAGGAGCTGAATAAGTTTGTCAGAATGGATGCTTTTATAGCTATCTGATTTAAGAAAAAAGTTGTTTTTCCCTTAACCTTGCTCCCTCACTGATATGAATGAAGTGTACCATCTCCTGTCAAATATGGTGAAAGACACCGCCTCGGAGACCTACTTTCTGTCAATCCTTCAGCACCTATTGCTTATCAGGAATGACTATTACATCAGGTAAGTTCTGTTTGGCTTTTACATACTGCTGGCCTTGTATTGACTGATGACCTGGTGAGGCTAGCTCTCACTCTGCCTCTATAACTGCAGATACAATACCCACAAACCCATCATTCTCATTTTACGTTCACCCAGGCACTTTTCTTTAACGGATGCCTGGACAGCCATAAAAATCTCCTCTCCGGACTTGCATCTGCCTTTTAAAAAAGAGACATTTAAAATTGTAAAGGAAAATTTGAGCTATTAGCTGCATTGTTAATCACAACAGGCTCAGTGATCAGGGTAATCAGTAGCAACTTTTTGATGTCTTTCTGCTCCTATACACCTGAATCAAATGGCTGAATTACCTCTTTGGCATGTCAGCAATATTTGTAAATGCCTTGTCATTACCCATTGATTAGATTCAGGTGTGGTGGGGCAGAGATGTGTCTCAAGGTTGCAGGACAGTGGCACTGCTTACTAATATTAGCGTGCAGTCTGATATCACTGCTGTTCTCTGTATTTTACGTTTCAGACGCTGCAGCAAAATGTTCACTAAAACAGGCTGCACGTCACATAAGATCAAATAAAGATCTATAAAAGATCAAATAAACATATTTTTTTTATTATTTTTTTAAATTGACATTAGAATATGAGACCAATGTGGGTGAGAAACCTCTAGTTGAAATCTGAAAACTTTAAAAAGGAACACCTTATTTGTTGTACATACACAACTCAACAATCAAGATAATCTCTGTGAGAAAATGTTTATCTGGTAATTCTATATCTTATAGAAGAAACAGAACGTCTTTAGTAAATCTTATTCTGAACTATAAAGTTAATTGCTTGTTTACAGAATGCAGCATTATTTCAACCAAATTATTCATTCACTTTTCAATAGCTTTTTTGTTTTTTTCAAATTCAAATTGCTTTATTTCTCCCAAAATAAATTAAATGTTCATACCATCCAAGTTTTTTCAGTCAGTGTGAAAAGTGATGCTGTGATCAGAAAGGTCTCCAGTAGCAGTCGGCCTGACAAAGAGTCTGTGTTGGCCTCTGAAAAAACCCTCAGATGATTTCTCTTCTCCTGTACAATTTTTCAATAACTTTACCAAATGATGGCCTGAAAGTTACAAACCAAAATATTGTTTAGATTTTGTATTTTTTTTTTTGGATCACGTCCTCCAGACTTCTGCCTACTGTAGCTTGACTCATTATCTGGGATAGAAGTGCTACATCACTGATATCCGTATGTTAAATTCTGCAAGTTTGAAGAACTCCAACCAACAACCTTAATTGGATGAGTGTTGGCTGTGTTGCACAGGAGAAAGCAGTCGTTTAATAGTTGGTAGTTCTTATTTCTTTGCACTGTCTGAATGATCGTCATCAGGGGAGCCGTTTCAGTCAGGACATCGTTTTGTTTTGTTGAGAATTAAGCCACTCTAAAATGTAAGCTGCCTGATGTTTGAAAAAGCAGATTAGTCAGTGACTGTAAAATGAGAGTGTGACTTATTTTAATAGAGAGGCTCTGATTAATTTCTTGCTGCGTCAGAACTTTTTGCAGAACTGCAACTTAAAAAAAAGAAAGTTGGAAGATAACTTGAGGATGAGAGGAGGTGGATGAATTTACTAAAGACAAGTTGCTGTCCCCTTGGAGTCATGAATAATGCATTCCTCATCTATTCGGAGGAAGTGAGAAATAGAATTCACATTAACCATCCATGTCTACCTCTGCTTCGTTGTCCATGTTCAGCTCCTTGAGGCAGAAGCATGAAGGGATCAGTTGAACCGCTCATGAAAAATCCCGTAAAGTTCTTTCAAAAGATATGTTATGAGTTTCTTTTCCCTTCAACCATCCAAACTAATGCAAGAATGAACTACATTACAAGTAGAAATGCATCGAGTGAGACATTTAATTCCCTATACATCACAGCTGCAGATTATGGAAGATGGAGAACTAATGCAGTCTAAACAGCTTTTTAAATAAATGTTGTATTTTGATTTAAGGTTGGATGAGGTGAATATGAGGAAGAACTCTGAATCCAGACCAATTTACAAAAAACATGAGCTTGTGTATATTATTTTTGTCCACTGTGTTGGGCTTTTTCAAAGTAGTCCCACCCATCAAAATTATTTATGTGTAGTCATGTTGCAGCTACAAAACTCAATGGATTCTTGAGATGTTATATCCTAAAACTTTAGATAATTGTGAATATACATAATATATGTTAGTGACTTAATTCTCAACTAACAACCTATACAATTACAGCTTTTTGAGTGCATCTACTAGCTCTGCATTTCTGGAGATGGAAATTTTCAGCCCAGTTGGATTTTGACTGAGCAATTTTTCACATAAACATCCTTCGATCTAAACTATCACTTTGCAGCCTTTTGTAGTTATAATGGTAGGTTTTGTCATTTCCACAAATATGATTTTCGATTTAATTTTCCTGATGAGTTTTGTTTTGTAATTTTCTCTAACAAACCTCTTAGGCGTTTGCAGAACAGCTGCATTTATACTGGGATTAAATTAAACACAGCAGGTGTTGGCTGTGTCTTCTGAAGGCAGTTTGTTGCTTTATATTATTTTATTTAGTATTATACCCTTACATTTCTCAGCACGCGTCTCAGATTTTTATTTTTAACATGTTTTGAAAACTTTATATCTTTTTGTATATCTTCCCTTCCCCCATTATTTACATATTTGTGTTGATCTGTTGCATAAAATCCAAATGAAATGAACAGATGTTTGTGGATTTGACGTGGCAAAGTCCAGAACATTTACAAGGAAGTGTATTTCCCCTTTTCTTTTTCTTTATCTCACTCAATTTTCCATTTGCTACCACTTATTATTTTAAAATATTATATAATTAAGCATTTGTTTTTTAAACATTGCAGTCTTCTAATTATGAGTGAACCCGCTCTGTCTACTACAAAGTCTCCAAACAAAACAAAAGTTGTATGTTTTCTTTTTCCCCCTCCAGGGCTGGGTTTATTTTTGATAATTAATCTTTCCTTGCAAGTGTAATGAATTGGAACAGATCAAACCCACCCAGCAATAACAGAGCAGAACTGCTCTTTTGGAGCCTGGTGAGAGGGGGATTACACTGGTTATGTGGAGCAGGGCTGGATCAAGTGGCTGAACCACAAGTTATCACTAAAAGAAATGAAGGTGCCAAAGAAAAAGAAGAAGTTGAGGATGATACTGGGGACATGTGCTCGCTTCGGGAGCCCAGGCCTGCCCACTGTGGAAGGGCCCTGACAGTTCTGGGTCACTCTCTCCATCTCTAGTTATCTCCACCCGGTCTCTATCTGCTCGGTGGCGGCGGTGGAGGATGGAGGACGAAGGGGAAAATAGTGTGGCTTATTGAGATAATAATGTGGTGTGCATTCATGACAGTTGTAAGCCGAGTCCCCACGGTGCTTAAGCCATGCGGGGCGACGTGCGAGCTTTCACCAGCTTGTGCCAGTCATGAGTGGGTGAATCCACCAGCTCAAGATTAATGTGTGGCATTTCATGCTTTCAAAACAACACACCTAAATGCTGGTTTATTCTTATTTGCTTTGGCTGAATATTTATTTTATTTTTTTTTATAAAACAACATTTGTGTGCCCTGCCCACAAGTTATCGCAGTGGAAAAATAGACTTTGAAATTAGCTGTTAAACTTAAAAGGGCAGATATTAACTCTGTTTCATTTAATGTTTGATGGCAACAAAGTGCTCTCATGTTCCTTTTTATTTTCTCACTGACATACTTTGTTTATGTTCAGTTTTTAGTCTTTTTGGACAAAATTAACTCACCTGGCAGCAGACACTTTGTTCACAGTTCTGCCTGCTGTAATCAATTATCACATTTTAGCAGCAGTAATGCTTCCCCTCCTTCTCGCTCAATGTTTTTCACGCAGAACCAACAGACAGCCAAACCTTTGATCAGACTGAAGTCCTTATCTAATCTAAGTCGTCTTAAAACCTCAGGCTTTTAGACGTCTGCGGTTATAAATCAATTGGACAATCTAGAGGAAGCTAAAAATATTAAACTCCAGCATAGTTATGTACCACGGTGGATCTTTTACCGTCATCCACTGGTGTAAAATAACAAAACACATTAAAGTGTAGTTGTTTTTTTCATTAGGAATTTAATGGTGATCAGAGGGACTTAATCGACGACTGTACTTTGAATTTATTTCTGTGCTGTTACCAAAAACAAACTGAATAATTTCCTTTGATTATTTAATCAGATCACTGTTTCCCAGATGCTAATGGATTTCTCTTTTAGTAATTATGCGTCAATGATTCACTTCAGATCTGTCCGCCCAAACATTCACAAATTACTTAAGTAGCTTAATATCACTCACCAAATCATCTGTTAGCCTCTGAAAAGATATGAAGCATGGTGAGGATGTTTTATATGTAGATTCTGTCAGAAGTTGATGCTCACTCTGGTTGTTGAATGTAAGGACAATTTTGTTTTACCGTTGACGTTAAAATTGATATTTAATTGTGTACAGAAAGGCCCAATTCACTCTTTCACTAATTTTCACTCACATTTTTTACTATCTTGTCCCTTTATATTTCTTTTTCTCCCTTAAGGGAGCTTTTTTTCCCTTTTCTACTTCATTTATATACATGAATGTTATCATATTGCATTTCTCTACTTTCATTCGGTACGTAAAGTTTGCATTTATCTGCATGACTTAATCAGCATGTTTTCTTGTCTTACCATTTTTGTGAAGTGATTGAGAGGATAATGCCTCCTTGTCAGTTCATTCTTACACCACTGGGAAACAAGCAGTCATGTGTCAGACTTGTCCTGCATTTTTGTTATCCATGTTGGCCAGCTTCACATTATACTTATATATTACATTATATAATTGCATATTCATATGTGTCTGTAGATATTACAGTGATGATTTAGTCAATTTTTCAAAGTTTTCAACATTTTTTCTCCAAGTGTGCGGTCACACCACTACAACAAAATATGTATTTATTTTAAAGGTTTCATATATTGAAACACATTAAAACAATAAACAAACTTTGTTTTGTAACCAATTTTGACTCTAAAAAGTTGACTAAATACCATTTTTGTTTTGGTTTGTTTGTATGTGGTGATTCTATAAATTTGCTGTTGAAAGCTTTTACTTTTATGTGTTCAAGTGTGTGTTTTTTTTGTGTTTTGATGTTTTGAGGAGGCCCAGCAGGAGACATCAGTTTGATGTCTCAGAACCCTTCCATGCGCTTGAAAAGTGAAGTTTAGTTTTAGCATATTAGGTTGTTGTCTGGTTGCCTTGGCTGACAGTTTGTCAAACATCTGCAACCCAAGATGAAAATTTAACTTGCAAAGTAGACGCTGTTAAGCTAGTGGAAGAATAAAAAAGAAAACAAAAAAAAACTAAACAAATTTAAACATCAAATGCTGGCCTGTGTTGGGGTTAAAAAATAATTACTTCTCAGTTTGAAGCTCGGCTTAAGATGGCATTGTATTTGCTAAATGTCACTTGCAATTAAAGTTGATAATGTTACACAGAAAAGGTCACACAGCAACCTGCGTGGTGGCGACGGACTTTCAGGCTGATTCACAGTCCGTGTTTGAAGACGCCACGCTCCCAGTCACACTCCCAACTGCCTGGCATGTTTTCCTGCCCATTGTGCCTTTAATTACACACATTACACTGATTAGATTTACATTTCAGTTTTTACGGTCACCCTAATTGGCAAAGAAGATTGCAAATTATGCAAGGGGGCAGGCGTAGCATTGGCGGCCGTCAGTCACCTTGAAATGGACAGATGATCGTGTGGTTGGTTTCTGTGTAGCCATTAATCTGCTAAATTTACGATAAGGGTGAAGCAAGTGATCAAATTTAATGGTGTACCTATTTTCTCCAGCAGCAGCCTTTTCGACATGGCATTTTGTGACCTCTACTTGGATAAGGGAATCATTTGTGGTTAATTAGCCTCATGGGCTTTGTGTCACTCATATCTTTCATGTCTAATTGTTCTGCTTTGTCTCGTGACCTCTCTCAGACCTCAGTACTACAAGGTGATCGAGGAATGTGTGTCTCAGGTGGTTCTGCATCGCAGTGGGACGGACCCTGACTTTGGTTACAGTAAACGATTGGATGTGGACTTCACTCAGCTTATTGGTAACTTTTTCAACTACTTCATACTTCAAATGTCTGTGTTGTCTGTTTGTTGGAAAATGCTAATATTTCTGCTAATGCTAATATTTTTTGATACTTGTGTTGTATTCTTAATTTTTGACAAGATACTATTATTAAAGTAGGGTTTAACTATAGTATTCCTTAAAATAGTTATTTTTACACATGCAAATACAAAAGTATTCATTTTGTATGTTCAATTAAAACGTTTAGAAAAGTGTAACCAATTTAAAATCAACCTACAGAAAAGAGGAAAAAAAGGAAAACTAGCCCCTACAACTAGTAGCACTTCATTTGTTTTTCTTCATAAACTCAAACATTTACAGTTTAAACTGACAATTGTTTGAAGATCCAGCTTTCATGTGACTCACTGAACTGATAATTACCTGTATAATCTGAGAGCTGCTTCATATCTGTGTTGCATAGAGTCAACTGACCTCTGGCTCCTACAAATGGGCATCTCATCCCAGGATGATCAAAATACATTCCACAAATCTCTCTGTATTCCTTGATTTGGCCTCAGAAGCAGCACTGCAGAGATTCATGTTTTTATTGGGCCAAGGTCCAAAAATTATGCTGGGCATGCCCAAATTACTGCTGTTGATTTGTATTACTATGCTACATGTAACTGCACATGAAAACATAATTCAACCACAAACTGCAATGTTTCTGGTTGGTGTTGTTGGACTAGTTATTGTGTTTATCATAACTGTATATTCTTTTCAAAAATCAATAGGTTTACTAGCTAAACTCATAGGCTGGTGGAAAACGTCCACAATTTGCAGTCTATCTAGCATGTATAAAACGAAAACAAATTTTACAGAAAAGTGTGCTTGATTTGGCCAAATGAATCATATAATAGAGAAGCATTTGCTTTAATTCAGTTATTTGTGTTGGTGGAGTCAAGCAGACAACATTAATTTGAGCTGCATTGCCAAAGGAGAATTTTTTTTCCTGCTGAAAAATAAAAATAAATTGACTTTGTCTCTCACAGTCGTGTCGCTAGCCTGTGACTTGCCAACAAAGGGTCATTAAAAGTTTCTAAACTTATCCCCTGAGAACAGATGCTGCATGAAGCTTTCTCTCACACTTTGCTGAAGTTTAATAAAAAGCCCATGGAGGAATGAAATGTCTTTTCTGCCCTTTTTAGACTTATTTTTAGCATTTTAGTTTCCTCTTTTAAAGCTCGTTGTCATCTTAAGCTGTAGCTGTGTAATGATGGCAGGCTACGGACAAAATGCCTTGATCCACTCACATTAAAACTTGAGGCATTTTCTTTGAAATGCATTTTTCCAGAGCCAAACCGTTTTTGTAGGTCATGACTCATGTACACTTCCTCTCATTTCTCCACCAAACAAGCTTCATCTATTGCTTCATCACAAAAAGTATTCAAACCCCTTGAATATTTTCTCAATTTGCTGCATCATAATACTAAAGATCTTTGTATGTCATTGGTATTTTACATAATGCACCAATACAAAGTCATATATAACAGTGAATTGAAATGAGAAGGAAGTGTGGATTTTTATTTATTTAAATAGAAATCTGAAAATTGTGACATTCATTTGTATTCAGCCGTCTGCTGGTTGAAGCTTTCTGTCCCACTTTGCTGAAGCGCACTGAAACACACATGTGGGAATTGAAATGCATTTTTCTCCGTTTTTTAAGTCCAACTTCAGCATTCAGATTGAGTCAAATTGAAACCCGTTTTTCTGCAATTACAGCTGCAGGTCTGTTGGGGTGTCTATCAGCTTTTGCACATGTAGAGATAGACAGGTCTGTTTGTTCTTTACAAAATTCTTACAGTTCAAGGTGATTGTATGGATAGCATCTTTGAACATCAGGTTTCATCTCTTACTTTAGATTTAGGCCCGGAGCTTCACTGAGCCATTCTTACACTCATAGACTTTGATCTAAGCTACTCCATTGTGATTCTGGCTGCTGCAAGGTGAAAGGTCTTATCCAGACTAAATATAGTTTTTTTTCTACCTTATATTTAGCTTCATCTATGTTCATGCCAACCCTGTTGGTTATGGTGTGAGCATGTTTGCCCACTTTCGCTGTCTGGTGTGTTCCCTGCTCTTCTTTCTGTCAGTTTGCTCACCAATGTTATCTGACAAACCTTTAAAACCTTCAAAGAAGAACTGAACTTAGACTTGCATTAAATCACTCTGGAAGGCTCCATTTACTGCTTTGTTGGTTTTTCGAAGTAATAGGTTGCCCTGGATTTTATTTATGGGTGTCAGAGTACAAGTGGTTGAATAAAAACACACGCCATATTTTGCAGACTTCTTTTTTGTTTAAAAAAAGTTTTCAAACAAATAAGCTTTGTTTGAGATTTATATATGAGAATCCATACATGTAGATTTCCAAGCATTTTGTACATAACAATAAACAATAAATCTTATTAAAGAAAATCTATAAAAGATAAAAAAGTCACAGTTTACCTCTGCAGTTTCAGATATTTTTTGGAGTCTTGTAGAGTGAAGCATATAATCTACATTAACAGATAAGTGGTTTACAACTCTATTGTACACTTACAGTTCTCATTAATTTTTGATTTGCTACTTTAAACTGTCCAACAACTTGATCGTGTTTCTATTCCACATAAGGTTGCAGCATACAGATAATGCTAACTCTTAATTTTCTTTCATAGAAATCTGATAAGCAAGTTGCTACATTCCGTGTATTCTTGGGAACCTTCAATTGCTGTTTGAAATTATTCCTGTTGGAAATAATGAAGTGCTCGCTTTCCTGGAATACATTTTGGCTCCCTAAATGAAAAAAGAAACTCTCACATCCCAGATGAATGACCTAAATTGGAATTGGATAAACTTTTAAAAGAAGACACCAGATAACTTCGAAGCCTTACAATGAGTTAAAGATGCATGCTGCACCCTAAGATGCCTTTGAAGTATCTCACGCCCTTCTTGTCTTGCAGATCAGTGTGTGGATAAAGCCAAAGTTGAAGAGAGTGAACAGAAGGCTGTAGAGTACTCCAAAAAGGTGAGACATTAATCACTCAAATAACCCCCACCCCCTCTTCCTTTTGCTTGGCCAGCTCCCATCAGCAAAGTTTTTTCTTCCCCAGAGCTCCCAGACAAGCTATTGATTTAGCATGCCCCAATCAATACCTGGCTGTGACGCTACATGATCCGTATCAGCATTACAAGAATCGATGGTGATGTTCTGATGTATACTTATTTGTGCACAAGGTTGGGGAGAGTTAAGTTATGTGGAAAAGCCTTGATGTAATTACGTATTTAAGGCTGGACTTCACTTAAAGGTTTAAACAGATTCAGTTACTGGAAGTTCTGTGAAATAGTGTTTTAAAACCTCAGATTTCTTGTTTTTTCTTTTGTCACACTGCAAACTGAAATATCAGGCAACATAATTAGCCCCTAAAGATGTCTGCATGTCAGCTGAACACAAATGACATTGAATTTTAGTTGTCCTTTGACTAGGCCATTCTGAAACGGTCATTTCCTGTTGCTTGTGTAATTATCATTTTTTTTGCTGCATCTCCTAAGTGGACTTTCGCTTAAGGGCACAAACTAATGGCTAACATTCTCCCTGATCAGAATGAATGTTTCCATCTATTAAGGCCGGTCCAAAAGCACTCCCTTCCCTGCTTGGGGATCTCATGTTTAAATGTTGTTAGTCTTACATTGCATGCAAAGGTCAAAAGGTTCAACTCTTTTCTCCTCGGTTCACAAAATATTTAGCTGTCCATTATGGGGATAATAAAAATGTATTTTGGTAAATCATTATTTTAGATCAGAGGTGTTTTTTTTCTTCTTTTATTTGCTGTGAAACCTTCAATTGATGCATTGTTTGCCCAGTTTCTTTCCAATTATTGCGATATGAACATCATTTCTGTTAGTTAAATGATGCTTGAAATGCTGCTCTGGGTTTTTCTGTGCCCTCCTGGACAAGCTTTCTTTTCGATCTTGGAGTCAGTTTGGTAGGCTGATCACTACAAAGCTGGTTTACTGATTTTGAATAGTTAGTCACTGTGGCTCCCTGGAGTCCCAAAGCGTAAGAAAGGATTTTGTAACCTAATTTTGACTGATAGATGTCAATGAAATTGAACTAAATTTTTCAAATATTTTTGGTTAATCAGTTATCTCGTAATCCATTGAGCTTGCTAATCAACTTGTTACTCGAACACGGTTTCCCTTCACAAAATAAAAAATCACTGGGAAATGTTTTTTTATTTTATTTTTGTATATATACTCAGATTATTTTTGTTTGATGATCTTAAAGGTAAAAACCGAAAAAGAAGTCTGTAATCGAACAAATACTTTTTCACTGCACTGTATTAAGGCAAGAAGCACAGTCTTAACTTCAATCTGACAACAGCAGGGGTCCTGAATGTTTTTTTCTTAAGACTCGTGTCGTGGCGATTCACTCTGCTCCCTGCTGGGCTGGTGAAATCATTGTTGCGACATGCCTTGGTTTCTGCAAAGGTTAGAGCCATCAACATACATGAAGACCAAGATCCAAACAAGAGACAAAGGGTGACAGGACTCTGGGGCTGTAAGGGTTATGGATAGAAATGGGCCTCAGAGTGTGTAGTGGCATGCTTTCTGTTCCTCTTGAAGCGCCCTGTGGTCGCTCTCTGGGGCAACCCTACGCTTACCTTCACCTCCCTCTACATGTGTTTATCTACACGCAGACATTCTTGTTTCTCTTCTCTTGCAGTTTGACGAGGAGTTCAGTGCGCGGCAGGAGGCCCAGGCTGAGTCCCAAAAAAAGGAGGAAAAGATCAAGGAGCTGGAGTCAAAAATCCAAACTCTCGAGACCCAGGTAAATCTTACTACTCTAGAAAACAACCAAAAACGGCACCCCGAAAAGTTATTTTGATCAAGTTGAGATGAAAGATATTAAATACTTTTCAAACATTCACACAAATGAAAATATGTCTGAAAAATCATAGCATCAAGGAGTAATAGGACCTTGAGAAACACTTTGATTGGGTCAGAAGGATACCTTTTCACCCCACTTAAAGATGTGAAGGTGCTGTAAGTGGGAATTATCATCCATGCAAGACGGCTTGATTTAATAAAGGGTCAATCTTCTTCCTAAGTTGTAGCTCTTTGTAAGTGAGAATTGCTCTATTGAAGCTTTTCCTATGAAATTCTATCATCGCAGAGATGGATTCCGTTTCTTTTCCAGGCTTCCACGTCGTTTCTTCCTAGGCAAAACCCCCCATTCTGAGTACAGAAAATGACTGCTATTTCCCCCTTAACCCAATTTGAAACCCTTTTTAGGACTGCCTGGGGATAAAAGGGCAGTTTGCCTCTCTTCTTTGAGAATTTAATCTCAACCAGCATGGAGGGATGGTATTGCTTCATTTGTTTCTTAGATTGCTTCTTATCTCAAATATTCATTTTTGTTTCTGGTAACGATTGAACAAGTGAGCCTTAGTTTCTGCTTGAAGCAGCTTCTAAAACACTCATCCTCACTCTTCACTGTTCAGCATTTTTGCTGGTCTCTTGACCAGTCATGCAATCAGTCTTCTTTCTCAACTTAACCTTTTTCAGAATCTACCTGCCTGCTCCCACGTCAGAATGTGATGCAAAAGGAAAAAGCTGGAAAGTCAAACTTTACTTTGAAAGAATCAATTTTAACAACTCTGCCAAACATCTGAGATGTACCAATCCCGATTTTGTTTGTTTTTTTGTGAAGTTTTGAGCGTTCAATATTAAATCTAAATATTTCAAACTGAATGCAGCCAAAAATACTTCTCATATGTTTTTGACCAATAATTTTTATTTATTTATTTTTTTTTTCAGCCATTGTTTAGGCTTCTTCTGGGGCAGAATTATAAAACAGTGACATGGCCATTTTGACTGCAGATTTTTTAAACATTTTTGGCTATGTATCCAATTTAGTACCACATCTGACAGTGGTAAAATATAAATGTTTTCTGGGGGTGAAAGGTTTGGAGTTGAGCCATTTGGACAGCTGTGAAATAGTTGGATATGGCAAAAGAAATCAGATTTGGGTCTTATTTGCCTGCTATGTGAACATAGCCTTAGGGATCCACCAGAATGAGCTTATAAATGTTGCTAGAGGGAGGGATGTCTAGGAGTGATTTGATTTCAGATGAGCAGAAGACCAAGGATAACTAAAACTTTTATTCAACTTCATCTTGACCCTTAACCTGAGGAAAATGCACGCATGCAAAATTACAGGGATTTATTGCTGTTTGTTGTGGGCCTGTAATAATCATCCAGATGATTTTGAAGGTGCAACAAAAAGCACTGAACATCAGGCTCTTTCTCATAGACAGACATATTTCTGCTTCAGGGTGTGTTTTGGAACCCACTCCACGTTTGACACGCTGCTTTAGAGAAGTTATTACCCATCAGAGCGCAGAACCTTCAGATCAGCGTGAGGACACGCATTCAGTTTGTCCATCAAAGCCTCTGTGGGATCACTGGTGTTTTTTTTGGTTTTTTTATCTTTGCTGAATATGAATGTCGTTTGAGATAACCCCAACCTTTCATCTATCTCCTCGACAGAATTCCTGTCAGTCGTTAAAACACTTGCATGTCTGAGTTGTCTCTCTTCACCTTGTTTGTGAACCAACAAGTTTAATGAGAGTCTGTTTCCAGAACTTTGGCATTGTAACAAGCAGCATGTTTGATGTGTCTGTTTGATTATCTCCCGGTTGAGTTGAGTGGAGTAAACATCAACAAAGGACATCGAAATCACAAGAAAATAGAACTCATCCACCACTCCCTGAACCTTTTGCTTGCAACCGTTCAAGGCAGGAGGGAAAGCTATTCACTGAATCGGCTCTGGAGGTGATGAATAATGCAGCACTGCAGTGGTTCGTTGGAACACACTGCGCCATCCCATTAATAGGTTTTAACAACCTGGCCAGCTTGTAGCTGACCCAGCATGGCCCCCAGAGGAGCTGGAGGTGTAGTAGACTTCTCTTTCTGTCGTTTTACGCCAGACTGCCGTCTAACCTGATGCATTATGAAGTTTGACTGAACTGACAAAAGGTAGAAAAGCTCACGAGGAAGAGATCTCTCTGCGGGCTTCGTTGTTGTTGGGATGGCCGCAATGTTAGTGCATGTCAGAAAAGGATATATTCCTTACAGATATGATAAGTGTCAAGGATTTATTTATAATATTTTGACTGACTTATAGCCAATAAACCCCCCAAAATTAGTCAGCTCATTTAGGAATGTAATTAGGCCCGAGCAGCTAAGCGCTGCGAAGGCCTATTGTTTCTGTACTGTTCTTATTATTATTATTATTAGGCCCGAGCAGCTAAGCGCTGCGAAGGCCTATTGTTTTCCTATTGTTTATTATTATTATTATTAGGCCCGAGCAGCTAAGCGCTGCGAAGGCCTATGTTTTCCTATTGTTTATTATTATTATTATTATTATTATTCTTCCACCCAAATGAATTGGCTTTTTTGGGGGCTTTATCATATTCAAAACTCACCAAACTTGGCGGAGGCCTTAAGCCTGTTTAAAATTTACGTATTTTAAAGTCGTAGCAAAAATTGCAACAGAAATGTCTCTACGGCGCCACCTAGAAATTGGAAAAAAACACCCTTTTTTACCCTCTGCTATTCACTTACTTTATCATAGACACATGAAATTTGGTACACTTGTAGAACTCCCCAAGACGCTCAAAATTTACAATTAATGTCATAGTGCAAGTATCACAGGAAGTCAGCCATTTTTGATTGAAGTTCCCATTTTGACCCCATTTTTGCCGATTTTTGCCGTTTACAGCCTTTGTATTTGATCTATCTCCTCCTAGGGATTTTGATTGATCGACTTCAAACTCGGTCAGTCTGTTCATAAGGCATGTCCCATCTAAAGTTATCTAAACGGTGAGTTTTTGAGTATGCTGAAGGGGGGTTAGCAGGGTCAAAGTTCACCTACTCGCCATAAAAAAAATAAACTGCTATATCTCTTACACAGAAACTCACAGAAGCATCAAAGTTTCTGTGATTGATCATCATCGGGTCTTCTGCAATACCCTATGGTCGAATGATGACCTCACTTAGGCCACGCCCCCTGAGAACAGGAAGTGTAATGTTTTACTGTGAACTGTCGCTATCTGACCCCTTTGACCTCATCAACATGAAACTGTGCCCACACAGAGAACATGTTGGTGTATTGAGGATTCCAACCCCGACCAGCTTCGATGGAGCAGGTGGGCGTGGTGGCGTGGCGAAGTCACCTGTAACGCCATCGCCATACGTTTGGCTCTCAATTCCACATTTTCGGGCCCAGCTGCTCCAAACTCATAAGGATGGACCCTCATCCACTCCCCAACAGGAATCCATCACAATATTTGGTGGGCGTAGCCTAATTTCTCTATAGCGCCCCCTAGAAAACTTTAAATGATCAGCCCCAAGCCATGCTTTAACCTACAAATACGAAACTTTGTACACGTGTGTACCTTGTCAGGACGTACAAAAAAGTCTCTTGGAGCCATGGACTAAACCCCACAGGAAGTCAGCCATTTTGGATTCAAGTTCGGTTTTTGACCCCATTTTTGCCGTTTACAGCCTTCATATTTGATCTATCTCCTCCTAGGGATTTCGATTGATCGGCTTCAAACTCGGTCAGTCTGTTCATAAGGCATGTCTCATCTAAAGTTATCTAAACGGTGAGTTTTTGAGTATGCTGAAGGGGGGTTAGCAGGGGTCAAAGTTCACCTACTCGCCATAAAAACATAAACTGCTATATCTCCTACACAGAAACTCACAGAGGCACCAAAGTTTCTGTGATTGATCATCATCGGGTCTCCTACATTACCCTATGGTCGAATGATGACATCACTTAGGCCACGCCCCCTGAGAACAGGAAGTGTAATGTTTTACTGTGAACGTTCGCTATCCGACCCTTTTGACCTCATCAACATGAAACTGTGCCCAGACACCGAAGACATGTTGGTGTATTGAGGATTCCAACCCCGACCAGCTACGTAGAGCAGGTGGGCATGGCGGCGTGGCGAAGTTACCTGTAACGCCATCGCCATACGTTTGGCTCTCAATACCACATTTTTCGGGCTCAGCTGCTGCAAACTCACAAGGATGAATATTTATCCACTCCCCGACTGGAATCCATCACAATATTTGTAGGGCGTGGCCTAATTTCTCTATAGCGCCCCCTAGAAAACAGCAGCCCATAGGTTATGTTGTTATTAATTATTTAAATATACATTATTATAACTTTTTATATATATATAAGTTTATTTTGTGGGTTAAAGTACAAACATTCATTCATTTTTGCTGAAACAAAGTCATTCAGCAAAACTTATGACACAGCGAAGTAAGAACACACTGGGGTCAGTGTTGATGGAGTACCACTGGCACCTTGTGGAGAAATACTGGTACTGCTAGTGCAATACCAGTATTGCGACAGCAGGAGGCAGTGGTACTCCATCAATGAGAAAACAGATCGACGCTACGTAATAACAGTCAGCCGGCGACAGCTGGAGCTGCAAAGTTTTCCTGAACATTTTGCCTACTTTTTGGAGCCACAGAACTGGACTACGCTCAAACATTTTGCTTGGATTTTGGAGTTGCAAATCCGAACCACGCTTTGGAGCAAGAAGGCTCTGTTGGACCGGAGTTGGAGAAGTTTAATGGGCTCTTTGCACCTCAGCTTCCGCGTTATGGCTCAAATGTTTTTCCAAGGTAACAATTAATAATGTACGTCGATCCGAAGCCCAAACAAGTAAGGCAAAGAAAGGTTTTAAGATGTTCGCCTCTTTATACATTCACAGATATGAAGGTGAGTTATTTTCTTTAAACTGCTAGCACAAGCCTGCTAGCTTTCTAGTAAAAATCTGCTATTTAATTATCTAAAGATTTCTCAGCCATTCTAACGGACACTGTTTGTGCCTTATTTTCAAGCATATTACGTGTGTTTATTGTTAACGACAATAAACGCAGCAGGGAGGGGGAGGGCAGATTACAGTTCAGACTTTTTGCTTGAATTATGACGAAGAAAAACGAGCACAGAGCTTACTCTGGTATCGGAGTTCTAGTTCAGCTGACTGTTCAGATTCAGTTATTACTTTTGGAAAAATATGGCCGTGCTGCTTAAGGTTTCTGTGTTATTTCGTTTTATTACTTTTGCATGCTTGTTGTGAAGGGCTCATTAAGACAGTGTTTAGAGCGGTGTGTACGGCGTTAGCTTCAAGTGGTAGCTTTAACTTGTAGCAATGAATATTTACAAGCTGTAATTGAGGGATGGCTTGGAAATCCATGAAAACTTAAACAAAGTACATAGTATTGTTTTATTTGTGTCTTAAGTACGACTTTGTCTTTTATAGCAGTCATAGTTTCTGAAAGTGGAAAAAAGAGCCGCATTCGGGTATACAGTTGTGACGTCAGCGCGGCAGGTGCAAAGAGCCCATTGCTGTTCGTTTACTTTAAACAGTCGTAACTCGGGGTGCGGTGAGTAATTTATTCCTTCCTGCTGGTTCTGGAAGCCGTCATGTTTGGAAACAGTTATTCTGAGGAGGATGCTAACCCAATGCCTGAGGCCTGCAACGTTTTTAATGCTAACGAAGCGCTTTACTAATTCAATAAACTGAATAGTGTGTTTGATACATCCAGTTTCATACATTCAGAGTTGTTTGTTATTATGTATAGAAGATGTTTAAAATGTCGTTTGAAAGATCTCTGAGAAAATGCTAAGTATCTTTTTACAGATCCATTGGGGTTGTAATATTTAGTTGCAACACTTCCTGTGATTGATACCTAATTAATGGATGGGATTCAGCCTGTGCTATTGTTCTAATGTGCTGAAAGTTAACTGTGCTCTCTTAATGTGCATTGCCCTTGGTTTATTACTGAACAGTGCGGTTTATTAAACTGATACATCTTAACCTTCACCATTTTCCTGACTCATTTCACGATAACGTCAAAGTTGCACTGCATTTACATCTCAGTTGTAGTTAACATCAAGCATGTGGGTGTGGCTTAGTGTAAAACTTTCACTATTTACCATGAAACATCAACATTAAATGACTTCCAAATGCAAGATCACAGCTGCATCATCACCTTCCTCTGTCTTTCTAGAGAACAGCCCTGAACACATTTCCATGGTCACTTGATGACCTCACTGTAGCCCCGCCCACTTTTAAGAGGCAGTCACATGTTTTTTCTGCTGTATGTTTTACTGTTATTCTATAATTTATATGGGTTTCATCATGTGAATACTGACTAAAAACGATAACATGATGAACTCTATGAATGCTGGCTGCTGACCGAACCGCATTGGGGTGTAGAAATGACGAAATGCATTACTTCGCCACGTGCATATGATCGGCTCTAAATGACACGTGGATCATCGGACTGGCGCCAAATTGAAAACGTATGACCTTTGTTGACCTCTAAAGAGCAAAACAGCATTGAAATGTATTTTGACTCCACTGCGCCCCTACATTAATCCGCCAGCTGTATTTCCTCGCTAAACCAATGAATCTATACCACATTTTTTTGCATCTTGAAGGATAGCCGCTGAACGCATAGATGCGTACCGCCTGGAGGACGGGCGCGGAAACTGCGCAACAACTTCTGTCTTAGCACGTGCGCAGCGTTGATGGAAACTGAGCAACTGCTTCCGTGGTGCGGGCGGAGGCACTGAAAACTGCGTGAGAGCTTCTGTGGTGGCTGGCGTGAGGCGGCGGTTGCTCGTACCCCGCGGTGGCAATAGGCCGGAGCGGCGCTTGGCTGCGAGGGCCGTTCGAGGCTGCTTGCAGCTTTAATTATTATTATTCTTCCACCCAAATGAATTGGCTTTTTGGGGGCTTTATCATATTCAAAAACTCACCAAACTTGGCGGAGGGCTTAAGCCTGTTTAAAATTTACGTATTTTAAAGTCGTCGCAAAAATTGCAACAGAAATGGCTCTACGGCGCCACCTAGAAATTGTAAAAACACCCTTTTTTACCCTCTGCTATTCACTTACTTCATCGTAGAGACATGAAATTTGGTACACTTGTAGAGCTCCCCAAGACGCTCAAAATTTATAATTAATGTCATAGTGCAAGTATCACAGGAAGTCAGCCATTTTTGATTGAAGTTCCCATTTTGACCCCATTTTTGCCGATTTTTGCCTTTTACAGCCTTTGTATTTGATCTATCTCCTCCTAGGGATTTTGATTGATCGACTTCAAACTCGGTCAGTCTGTTCATAAGGCATGTCCCATCTAAAGTTATCTAAACGGTGAGTTTTTGAGTATGCTGAAGGGGGGTTAGCAGGGGTCAAAGTTCACCTACTCGCCATAAATAAATAAACTGCTATATCTCCTACACAGAAACTCACAGAAGCATCAAAGTTTCAGTGATTGATCATCATCGGGTGTCCTACAATACCCTATGGTCGAATGATGACATCACTTAGGCCACGCCCCCTGAGAACAGGAAGTGTAATGTTTTACTGTGAACTGTCGCTATCTGACCCCTTTGACCTCATCAACATGAAACTGTGCCCAGACATAGAAGACATGTTGGTGTATTGAGGATTCCAACCCCGACCAGCTTCGATGGAGCATGTGGGCGTGGTGGCGTGGCGAAGTGACCTGTAACGCCATCGCCATACGTTTGGCTCTCAATTCCACATTTTCGGGCCCAGCTGCTGCAAACTCATAAGGATGGATCCTCATCCACTCCCCAACAGGAATCCATCACAACATTTGGTGGGCGTACCCTAATTTCTCTATAGCGCCCCCTAGAAAACTTTAAATGATCAGCCCCAAGCCATGCTTTAACCTACAAATACGAAACTTTGTACACATGTGTACCTTGTCAGGACGTACAAAAAAGTCTCTTGGAGCCATGGTCTAAACCCCACAGGAAGTCGGCCATTTTGGATTCAAGTTCGGTTTTTGACCCCATTTTTGCCGTTTACAGCCTTCATATTTGATCTATCTCCTCCTAGGGATTTTGATTGATCGGGTTCAAACTCGGTCAGTCTGTTCATAAGGCATGTCTCATCTAAAGTTATCTAAACGGTGAGTTTTTGAGTATGCTGAAGGGGGGTTAGCAGGGGTCAAAGTTCACCTACTCGCCGTAAAAAAATAACTGTTATATCTCCTACACAGAAACTCACAGAGGTACCAAAATTACTGTTGTTGATCATCATCGGGTCTACTACAATACCCTATGGTCGAATGATGACATCACTTAGGCCACGCCCCCTGAGAACAGGAAGTGTCATGTTTTACTTTGAATGGTCGCTATCTGACCCCTTTGACCTCATCAACATGAAACTGTGCCCAGACACCGAAGACATGTTGGTGTATTGAGGATTCCAACCCCGACCAGCTTCGATGGAGCAGGTGGGCGTGGCGGCGTGGCGAAGTGACCTGTAACGCCATTGCCATACGTTTGGCTCTCAATTTTATTTTTAAAGTTTTATTTTTTTTAATAATTTTGTTTTGTGGGTTAGAGTACAAACATTCATTAATTTTGGCTATAAATAATACAAACATCGTCATTCAGCAAAACTTTTATTGTGTTACTCAGCTCCGCTGAGTAACACATTCTGGTCAGTGTTGATGGAGTACGACTGGCCCCTGGTGGCGCAATACTGGTACTGCTGGCGCAATACCATTATTGCGCCAGAAGGAGTCACTGGTACTCCATCAATGAGAAAACAGATCTACGGCGGACGGCCGTCAAAACGTTTCCAGCGCGTCTGCCGTGAGATTTCCAAAAGGACAGCGATTACATTTAACCTGAAATGTTATATGTAAGCCCTAAGATAATTTTTGTTGGCTTAAAACACGGAGTAAATGTAGCGTTTTGTTAATGACTGTTATTTCCTACCGCAAGTAAATGCATCATTTCCCTGGTCTCTGCCTTAATGGCCAGTCAAGGGCAAAAACAAATTTAAGCAATTTGATTGGTTGAGAAGGACTGCACGTACTGTAGCTGTGCTAATACTTACTGTACGTACTGGCAGTCGGCAGGAGACCGTACATGTTTGAGGTTCGGCGCATTACGCTGTGGACTGTACATTTTTTTTGCTAAACTGTTGGAGCAGCTAAGTTTTCCTGAACATTATGCCTGGTTTATGGAGCCACAGAACCGGACCACGCTAACGTTTGCTTCGGTTTTGGAGCTGCAGACCCGACGCTCATGAGCCGGAACGGTCTGTTGGAGAGGAGTTTTATTGCCGTTCGTCTTAAAAGTGGTAACTGGAGATGCGGTGAGTGAAGCTCAGTTCACACTACACGATTTTAGAAAAGTCGGCCAATTCTGAAAACGTGAGAGAACACACACTAGCCTATTTAAAATCGTAGGTGTAACGGGTTCGTTCTAAGAGTGTGAGGTTTCACTCGAACACATTCTAATACCAGCTACGAAATACCTTCAAATTAAAATTCTGCACTACCACAGCTGAATTTGGAGTAAACAAACAAACATGGACAACGACGTTGAAGTGGTAACTTTAGTTTGCGGACTTATTTTAACCCAAAAAAGACGTAACCAAAAATCAAAGCTTTAGATTAAGAACTGGAGATATCGTAAGCAAGGATTATATTTGTTGCATCGCAACATGGAGGTGAGTTTTTTTTTTCATTAAAAATACTGTTTTCAATGTTTTTAGAAAATCAAATGGGAGTTATCCTTTCTCCCCAACTGACCGCGAAAGCTTAACGTAGCCTATTCCAGCTCCTTTCATTGAAACTTATTATATTGTTTAAAATTGTATTATGACTGCAGAATAAAATCAAATGCGCCATTTCAACCAAAGATTGGAATGTGCTTCTCAACCACATGTACTCTGTGCAATAATTTTATAATTATCTTTCATTAAAAGAAAAAAAAAAGTCGGAGGAACACCACAGAGATTGGATGAATGAGCAAAGATGATTAAAGACAGTCAATATCCCCGATTTTAGATCAAAGCGGTCCCGATGTTCCACCGACTGGACCCGATCGGTCGTAACACACCACACACTACAGGATGATCGGTTACGATTGTTGGGAGCGACAATCTTACAACGTTCTGAGTTCTTAAGACTGATACATTGGGGTTGTAATATTTACTTGGACCACTTGCTGTGATTAATACCTAATTATTGAGAGAGATTAAACCTGTGCTTTTGTTCTAATGTACTGAAAGTTAACTGTGCTCTCTGAATGTGGTTTATTACTGATCAGAAGGGTTTATTAAACTGATACATCTTAACCTTTACCATTTTCCTGACTCATTTTAGGAAAATGTTAAAGTTGCACTGCACTTAGATCTCAGTTGCAGTTAACATCAAAGCATGTGGGTGTGGCTTAGTGTAAAACTTTCACTATTTGCCATGAAACATAAACATTAAAAAACTTCCAAATGCAAGATCACAGCTGCATCATCACACTTCCTGTGTTTCTCTATAGAACAATCCTGAACACATTTCCATGGTCACTTGATGAAATCACCCTAGCCCCGCCCACTTTTCAAAGGCAATCACCATTTTTTTCTCCTGTGAGTTTTACTGTTATTCTATCATATATATGGGTTTCATCATGTGAATACTGACTTAAAACGACAAGATGATGAACTCTGTGAATGCTGGCTGCTGACCAAACCGCATTGGGGTGTAGAAATGGCGGACTGCAGTTCTTCACCATGTGCATATGATAGGCTCTAAATGATACGTTGATCATCCGACTGGCGCCAAATTGGATATGTATGACCTTTGTTGACCTCTAAACACCCCAACAACATTGAAATGTATTTTGACTCCACTGCGCCAACTACCTTAATACACCAGCTATATCTCCTCGCTAAATAAACAAATCTGCACCACATTTTTTGTGCGTCGTCAGGAAGTGCCGCCGAACGCATCGATGCGTACCGCCTGGTGGACGGGCGCGGAAACCGCGCAACGACTTCTGTGTTAGAACGTGGGGAGCGTTGATGGAAACGGAGCAACAGTTTCCGCGGTGCGGGCGGAGGTGCTCAAAACTGCTGAGAGTATCTGTGGTGGCTGGCGTCGGGCGGCGGTTGCTAGTACCCTGCGGTGGCAATAGGCCGGAGCGGCGCTTGGCTGCGAGGGCCGCTCGAGGCTGCTTGCAGCTTTAATTATTATTATTATTATTATTATTATTATTCCACCCAAATGAATTGGCTTTTTGAGGGCTTTATCATATTCAAAAACTCACCAAACTTGGCGGACGCGTAAAGGGAGTTTCAAAATTTTGTATTTTAAGGTCATTGCAAAAATCCCATAAGAAATGGCTCAATAGCGCCACCTAGAAATTTTCAAAGGACCTTTGCTATTCACTTACTTTATCCTAGAGACATGAAATTTGGTACACTTGTAGAGCTCCCCAAGATGCTCAAAATTTACAATTAATGTCATAGTGCAAGTATCACAGGAAGTCGGCCATTTTGGATTGAAGGTCCAATTTTGAGGCCATTTTTGCCGTTTACACCCTCCGTATTTGATCGAACTCCTCCTAGGGATTTCGATTGATCGGCTTGAAACTCGGTCAGTCTGTTCATAAGGCATGTCCCATCTAAAGTTATCAAAATTGTGAGTTTTTGAGTATGCTGAAGGGGGGTTAGCAGGGGTCAAAGTTCACCTACTCGCCGTAAAAAAATAAACTGCTATATCTCCTACACAGAAACTCACAGAGGCACCAAAGTTTCTATGATTGATCATCATCGGGTGTCCTACAATACCCTATGGTCGAATGATGACATCACTTTGGCCACTTCCCCTGAGAACAGGAAGTGTAATGTTTTACTGTGAACTTTCACTATCTGACCCTTTGACCTCATCAACATGAAACTGTGCCCAGACACAGAAGACATGTTGGTGTATTGAGGATTCTAATCCCGACCAGCTACGATGGAGCAGGTGGGCGTGGCGGCGTGGCGAAGTGACCTCTAACGCCATCGCCATACGTTTGGCTCTCAATTCCACATTTTTGGGCCCAGCTGCTCCAATTTCACAAAGATGGATCCTCATCCACTCCCCCACAGGAATCCATCACAATATTTGTGGGGCGTGGCCTAATTTCTCTATAGCGCCCCCTAGAAAACTTTAAATGATCAGCCCCAAGCCATGCTTTAACCTACAATTACGAAACGTTGTACACATGTGTACCTTGTCAGGACTTACAAAAAAGTCTCTTGGAGCCATGGTCTAAACCCACAGGAAGTCGGCCATTTTAGATTGAAGTTCAGATTTTGACCCCATTTTTGCCGTTTACAGCCTCCGTATTTGATCGAACTCCTCCTAGGGATTTTGATTGATCGTCTTCAAACTCGGTCAGTCTGCGCATAAGGCATGTCCCATCTGAAGTTATCAAAACGGTGAGTTTTTGAGAATGCTGAAAGGGGGTTAGCAGGGGTCAAAGTTCACCTACACGCCATAAAAACATAAACTGCTATATTTCCTACACAGAAACTCACAGAGGCACCAAAGTTACTGTGATTGATCATCATCGGGTGTCCTACAATACCCTATGGTCGAATGATGACATCACTTAGGCCACGCCCCCTGAGAAAAGGAAGTGTGATGTTTTACTCTTAACGGTCGCTATCTGACCCCTTTGACCTCATCAACATGAAACTGTGCCCAGACACAGAAGACATGTTGGTGTGTTGAGGATTCCAACCCCGACCAGCTTCGATGGAGCAGCTGGGCGTGGCGGCGTGGTAAAGTGACCTGTAACGCCATCGCCATACGATTGGCTCTCAATTCCACATTTTTGGGCGCAGCTGCTCCAAACTCACAAGGATGGATCTTCATCCACTCCCCGACAGGAATCCATCACAATATTTGTAGGGTGTGGCCTAATTTCTCTATAGCGCCCCCTAGAAAATTTTAAATGATCAGCCCCAAGCCATGCTTTAGCCTACAATTACGAAACTTTGTACACGTGTGTACCATGTCAGGACTTACAAAAAAGTCTCTTGGAGCCATGGTCTAAACCCCAGAGGAAGTCGGCCATTTTAGATTGAAGTTCAGATTTTGATCCTATTTTTGGTGTTTATAAACCATTTC
This sequence comes from Poeciliopsis prolifica, assembly GCF_027474105.1. Taxonomy (NCBI): domain Eukaryota; kingdom Metazoa; phylum Chordata; class Actinopteri; order Cyprinodontiformes; family Poeciliidae; genus Poeciliopsis; species Poeciliopsis prolifica. The sequence goes on from NW_026562381.1 coordinate 974,637, forward strand.
AGTAATTCGCCACTTGGGGTCAGTATTGCTCCACAAATGAAACAGCAGATAAACAGGATGAAGAACAATATCAGTATTTCGCCAGTAGGTGTCAGTGTTCCTCCACCAATGACAGATCCATGGGCGGATGGGCGCGAAAACTTTGTGAGAGCGTTGCCATGAAATTTCTAAAAGGATAGAAATGTCTCATATAATTTTTGTTGAATTAAATCATGCAGTAAATGTAGCGTTTTCTTACTTCTTACAAACCATTTCAGTAATTCGCCACTCTGAGTAAGAATTACTCCAACAATGAAATAGTGCTTTAGAAACAAAGCTGAAAATGATGAAAAATGACGAACTGTAGTACTTCGCCATGTGCATATGATCGGCTGTAAATTACAAGTGGATCTTCCGACTGACGCCAAATTGGATACGTATGACCTTTGTTGACCTCTAAAGAGAACAACAGCATTGAAATATATTTTGGCTCCACTGCGCGTCCTACATTAATCCGCCAGCTATATTTCCTCGCTAAACCAATGAATCTGCACCACATTTTTTGCATCGTCAAGGAGCGCCTCCAAACGCATCAGTGCGTACCGCCTGGTGGACGGGCGCGGAAACTGCGCAACAACTTCTGTGTTAGCACGTGGCCAGCGTTGATGGATACTGAGCAACAGCTTCCGCGGTGCGGGCGGAGGAGCTGAAAACTGCGTGAGAGCTTCTGTGGTGGCTGACGTGAGGCGACGGTTGCTAGTACCCCGCGGTGGCAATAGGCCGGAGCGGCGCTTGGCTGCGAGGGCCGTTCGAGGCTGCTTGCAGCTTTAATTTGTTTTATTTTAGATTAATCTGCTGACCTGCACAACCACAGGGAAGACTGCTGAGTCAACAGGTACGCAGCAGGCAGCCGCCACAAAAGTTTCTCGCTAAAAAAGTTCAGTGGAAGGAAAAAATACAGTTAAAGACGGTGCACAAGCAATAGGGAAAATTACAGCCCTGAGACAAACAGCAATCCTCCTGACTAGCAGCAGTAGCAGCAATCAGCAAACACCTGATGGATTTGCTGGGCCTAAAATTCAAATTACTTCTCAGTAATTTAACCGTTTGCTACGTCTTTTAGATTCCTTGTCTAAGCAAGTAGGGTTTTTTTTCCTGAACGTATCAGAAACGTTGTTCCTCGTGATCAGAGTCGGAAGTTCCAAAGATTTTCTTTGGAAATCAGTCTCTCAGAATTTAAAGGAAGAACAGAAAGTCTCAGAACCTTTCATTTTACTAGTTATGCAGGATTTCATTTTTAGAAGAACCTAAATTAGTTTCACTTTTTGAATTAAAAGACATAAGTTAACTTTGCAGGTATATTCTGTTTTATTGATATTGACTCAACTAAATTTGATTCAGAAAATCAGTATGTCCTTGCTAAATATCAACTTGTTCTGTTTCTACCTCAGTCTTATTTTATTGAACCTCTTGAATTATAAAATAAATATTTTTAGCTTTCAATATTGCACTTTAATTTTTAAAGATTTTTATAAAATAAAAAGATCCTTTTAAGCCACACAACTGAAAGTTTCCATCTCTTTTTGTTCCAGTGTGCACATCAAATATTTATGTTTCTACAGTCCATAGTGTGAGCTTTTGCAAGATTGGCTGCATGGAAAATATTTTAGTCTCTGCAGAAAATGTTCCTGTTCTCTTACTTTTGGCAAGGTTGCAGAGAGTGAATTATCAAAGCACAATGGGTACATTTCTAAAACAAAGACGGCACAGTGAAATCAATGCCCATCACACATCTGAGGGTGTGGAGTTGAAATGTATTTTCATGATGCCAGGAGCTGGAAAAAAAATGGAAATGGAAGAAGGTTTTTGAAAGAGCACCAACTGTCAGTGTTGCTGTGCCGCGTTCCTTTTATACAGTCGTTGCTCTCCACTGATGTTCCTTTGAAGATGGATTACATCTTGTTTTAGGTGTAAAAGTACAACACATTCTGCCTTTTGCACAATAATGCATCATTCCAATGTAATGCGTAGAGAGCCTGTTACTAACATCGTCATTAACCGTGTAAGCAACTCCCTCTCTCTCCTCTCTATGTCCTCCAAACTTGTCTTTATTGTGTTTGGTGTGAATTTTTTACCTGTTGAGGTTCACTAGTGTTCATTTTATTGTCTATCTAACCCACCCTCCATTTGTGCTATTCTGTTGCCCTGTCTGCTGTGTGCTGTTTCATGTCTGATCTTGTGGTGCGCATCTCTGGTGTATGTGTGTGTTTTCTGCACAGTTAACTGTAGAAAATGACAGGCTCAAAGAGGCTCAGAGACTCATCAGGGAATCTGAAGCCAAGGTGGGTGTTTTTGTTGCATGTTTGGCCCTTGACACAAAAATCCTACATTTAATCACCTTCCAACCCAAGTATCCAGTAAAGGAATGAAGGATTGTGGTGCTTTAAATTGTCAAATTGATTATGAGATTGATCTTTAGTCCTTTTTGCATGCTTGCTTTGCGCCCTGGGGCCCCGTTCAGACCTGGTATTAACATGCATCCTGCCTAATTTGGATAAAAGCAGACCTTGCAAGCCCCGACCATTCACAGCTGGGATCAAAATCTGTGCTGAGCGATAATTCTCAGTAATCTGCTTTACAGGCAAGTCACAAAAGTCAGTGAACTGTCAGCTAACAGAAAAAAGCAGATGTTATTCAGACATTGACATTTCTAAGATGTGACACAGTTGCATTTTTGTTGCGTCGTTTTGGCTACCAACTCTATTTTTATTTAGTAGCTTAACAAATATGATATGGGTTAAGTAAATAAGAACAAATACAGTAAATTTTGACTTCATGTAGCATCAGTTCTCCAACAGTAAAGATTTTAATCCCTGAGGGCTCCACAGCAATAAAACTCAATCAGTACACACCTTTACTGTGAAGAAAAAATTGTGTAAAAGTGAGTCGGCACTGGAAACATAGCTGTAGATCGGTTATATCATCGCTATGAGAGCAGCTATACACCAAGGCCACCAAAAGACATACAACATATTTGTCTAAACATATTCAAATCACTTAAGATGCATGTTTGTGCCAGATGTCAGCGAGCCCCAAGGTACTTTGTAATAAAACACCAGTTTCATTTAAATAATGGTGAAGGTAAGTAAGTGTCTTCAATCAATTTCTTATTGGAATTTTTACATTTATTTCTTTATACGTTGCAAATTGAAATGACTCCTAATCTACAACTGAGTTGTAGATTAGTGATTTCAGTAAACACATTTGCACATTTTAGATCTCTCTGGATTTTCAAGACATTTGATCAATCTAAAGATAAGTTAAACACTGTTTGCAATCAGAGTTGACTGTTTGTCCTTTATCTTCATACTTAAACTCTTGATATTGAAGTAAGATATGAGTCTGAGGCAAACATTTGATCACATCCTGTGTCCACTAAACCTGGAAATAAACATTTATTTTAACATGTTTTTAAGAGTGGGTGTATTGAACAGATATAAAAACTGTTAGGAAAGTTAAAAGAGGAAAAAAAATAACTTTTTCCCTATAAATTGTCCAATGCAGAGTCATTCTATTGAAAATTTAGAAACTAAAGCTGAGAAAAATAGTCAATTATTCAGTAGTTTTTTTTTTTCTTAATCTTGTATTGGAGCTCAAATCAAATAGATAGAGATAGAGGCCGCTCACTATGAAAACAAATCTGCTCTAATTCAGCAGCTAATTTGAATCCATTCTCTCCTATTAGCCTTAAAAGATTGACAGACTTGTAATCACTGCATGTTTTTTTTTTTTTTTTAGACAAAGGGCTCTGAGCAATCTGAGCGAGGAGCTCCTTGAAGAACGGATTTTTTAAATTTTTGCCTCTAATAAGAAATCAGTCAGTGCCATTATGTAATGAAAAGCCATGTAGCGTCTTTAAATATGAAACCAATTACATTTTTACGCACACAATCAAGTGAGTGGGGGAAATGTACATTGTAGTGGAATTGCTTTTGGAAATGAGAAGTGGAAATGCTTTTCGGTTAGAGGAGACATCTAATCAGCGCCTAACTGGAGCAACAGTGTCTAATTTTGGAATTGGCATAAATTTTATTTCTATAAACATTTATTTTCTTTCGGCCATGCAGTGGACTTTCACCGACTTCTTGGTAATTTGAAATGTTTGATAGTCCCGACATGTCTTGAGTTATAATTACGTCCCTGTCTACCATTTAATAGCGCACTATTGTAAGCATTCATAATGAGCTCTTGATGGGAAAGCAACATTCTTATGTATTGTAAATTAAAGTGGTTTACATTTTTCTGTGTGTTTTTCATATTTTGCCTAATGTTTAAAGAATTCCCAAGGGCAGTAATGAAATGCTTTAAGGTAACAATTTTCCAGAATGAAGTTTAAACCACCAAATAAACGTTTGTAAATGTGCTAGCATAGTGGTCAACATATAACATAATGCAGAGATCGTTGGTTCAGCGTTTTGACTCAACTAAATTTGATTCAGAAAATCAGTATGTCCTTGAAGAAATTACATTTTTTAAATACAGTTGAGATTAGAGTCTATTGGCAAGTGAATGTTACAATACTGAGAAACTGTTTCTTTTTGTAAGTAATGGTAAATGCAACAAATAACAGGTGTATAATCAATATTTGAATTGTATGAACTCATGTCAACATATATTCACAACGTGTTGAAAATCCACTATGAACAAACACTTACACTTCTGACTACCTGGAAAAACATCTTACTTTATCCAATGTTTTTACCTCCAATTTGAGACATCACAATATGACACTTAAGTCTTTATGTATATGATTAAGTATCCTGCAGGAATCCTCAAATGTTCTCGCCTCATAAACTGTATCCCTAGACAAGATCATAATGGATCTTTGTGCTGCATTGAAAGAGAATTGGAAAAGGTTTTTTTATTTTACTCACTGCCTCTTTTTATTGACATTCAACAGAGTTTTTCACCTCGAAAGATGCATAGAAAAGTCACTCGGGGGACAAATTCCTAAACTTCTAGATTAAAATGTTCAAGAATTGCAAAGAAAAGGGAGGAAAGATTCTCTGTCATTTACAATCATCCAGTGAAAGACACTAAAGTCCAATCTTGGCCTGATTTTGTGATTTACAGAAATGTGGAGATGAACTGTTAGAAAACTTTTGGTTTTCTTCTCCAGTGCTATTATGACTTTTCCTCATCAAATCAGATTAAGGTTTAAATCAGGTAAAAAGAACCTCACTCAGGATGGATTCTGATACAGATTTCCCTGTTTTGTCTTTGCAGATTGCTGCAGGCCCAGCTGCGCCTGGAGCACCACCTCCTCCACCGCTACCTGGAGGTGCAGCACCTCCACCTCCTCCTCCTCCTCCACCTCCACCTGGTGGATGTCCACCCCCTCCGCCTCCTCCTCTGCCTGGCCACGCATCTATCCCCCCTCCACCACCACCTCCACCCCCAGGGGGAGGTCCTCCACCACCCCCACCGCCCCCAGGTTGTGGGGTCCCACCTCCTCCTCCGTTTGGGGGCTTGGGTGGTCCTCCTCCTCCTCCTGGGTTACCCGTTGTCAAGCTGCCTTATGGACTGGAGCCAAAGAAGATTTACAAGCCTGAAACTGTGATGAAGAGGGTCAACTGGTCCAAGGTATGGTTAATATGTGCATTGATCTCATGCAGACCTGTTTACTCTCTCTGATTTAAGGCTGTAAGGCAAATATTACTTCTCTCTTTACAAAGGAAATCTGTGCAATCTGCACACAGACCGTCAATTTGCAAATTTTTTAGTAAGTTTTTGATCTTTTAGGCCTCCACAGTATAATGTTAATTCTAAACCAGAAGGAGATTTGCAAAAATGCAGCTTTAATCTATTCAAACTGCCGTTCTGCCACATGCCACCCTCTTCCTCTCACAACACCTATTTCAAAGGATTTGATGGTAAACAATTTTTATTGCTCAGATGCCATTGGCTTTGCACCATCTTAGCAGATTTTGGAGAAAGAATGTGTTGTGTAATGTTCCATCACATTTAAAAACAATTTCAATGATACATTCTCTTCAACCTGGGTTGTATTTTATGAATGTTTTATCCATCGTCTCACTAAATTTTAGAGTCAATTTGATGGTTTTTCACACCACTTGTGCATCTTTGTGCTCCTCTCTTTAGTTACACACTGCAAACAAAATGTCGTGTTTGTTCTTCTGTAGTCATGCTCATAGTGCAAATTATGTCTGGTGGTTTTAGTGGATTCAGGTCTTCTTTTATGTATTTTAATGTGTTTTTGTAGATTCACTGCGTATCTTATGCAGATTTATTCAGAAAATGATCAAGGTCTAGAGGAAAGCCATTTTCATTTGTGTGTTTGTAGTCCTGATGGATAAAACTCTTCTTTCTTTTTACATCATATAGCAAAATAATTAAACTTTAAGTAATCTGATGTTCTCCGACAAAAGGTCAGCTCGCAAGCTGACCCCAGTGTCGCTTACGAGCAATCGCTGATCTTAAGTGCTGCGTTTTTCTAAACTTAAAATAAATTGACAGTTTCAAAAAGATCACAGGCAGGAGTGGATGTGAAGATCTCAGTCTTTCAGAACTTCTTCAGGCAAACAAAGAGCAAAAAAGATGCTTCATTTGCGAAATTAAGTCTTTAACTCTAAAAGAAAGGAAAGTAACATTAGTTCTCTTCACCAGACTTGGTTTGTTTTGGCAGCTAGAAAAGTGAGCTATTTTAAACATTATGCTGCTATTGGTCCATTTTAGAAATCAATTTTATATACTCTTGTCCTGAATGATTCTTTTCTTTGGATGAATCGATTGGATTTGGACTGCCACGAGAAAGTGGAAAATTAATTGCTGTGTGAATGCAGCTTTATATTTATGATCTTTTTCTTCCCTGGTGATGTTTATTTGGAAACTTCTATAATGTGGCATTCTCCGACTGAAAATATACGCGCATTTTTTTATTTTCTGACCAGGTTAGTCGAGGTTAAACATTGTTTTAAATAACCCAGAAAATATATTTGAAGATGTCTTGAAAAAACATGAGTACAATCTGTAGACAGCCGACTTGAAAAAATTATGACTGAATTGGTCAGAGTTTGGAGAGTAACAATCAAACCAAAGATGAATCCTTTGATGGCACATCTAATACCTGCTACATTGACCTTTTATGCCAACTTGTACAGATTCCCACAGAACCAGTGTTCTTATATTTCCTTACTGTCAAGTGTGAATAAAATCAATTCCGCCTAAGCAGTGCTGAGAAATCTGGCCAATTTCTGGTGAAATGTTATATCAAAGCAACCTTGTTCTAAATGACACAAAAGGAGGGAAAATCAGGTCAGTTGTAACTGAATTTAAGTCTTTCTCATGGCTTCTGTATGTACAGTCTGATAATACTACTTATTTCCCGAGTTGTTAGTTTCCCTGAGCTCATCCTTTCTCTGTTTTACAAAACAGGGGAAACAACAATGCAATTTCTGACTACCAATTCCCAGGGTGAATGTGTTTGTTTGCACCTTGATCTGGTATCATCGGTATCATTGCTCATTTTTATGGGTTGATGTGGTTTTGCATACATGATTTGTGTGCATGTACAAGAGGACAAATGACCAGTGTCTGCAGGAGTGTACGTAAACAGGTTAAAGTGGAAGAGGATTAACCTTGCCTCAGCAGGGAATTTGGTTTCATGATGCAAATTAAATTCATAACCACCTGAAGAAAAACAATCTGCTTCTCTTGTGTCAGTGAAGTGGAACATCAGTCATCTGTCTCCTCTATATGGAGCAGATGGAAGTACACAAATGCCAGGCTTGACTACTGTTCAGCTGTATAAAAGAGAGTAGAATAACAAAACATTTTTATAGATCCACTATGTTTTCCTCCCATATACGTGTCCAAAATCAGCACGGTTCAAATACTCAACAAAAAGAAGTGTGCTAATTCAACTTTATGTTTCACATTAACATGTTTTTAAAGCAGATGATGCACAACTCTTAGCACTGCTACAGATGTTGAAAAGACGTTTAAAAGAACAATTAAAATCACATGTGAGCCTGGATAAGGTTCTATGTTTATCTTAGTGCCAAATGATCAAAAGGAGCAGCTGAAACTTCCTTCCATCCTTGGAGAGTCAGAGGTGGGCGGGTGCCTAGCTTCCGGGTAACCTCAGGTCACATTACAAATGATCATGCATGCACAGTCACCCTGTTTAGTCCACTTTAACCAAACTCTAGTTTGTTTGATTGGAAAGTTTGGTTAATTTGGGGAGCTGTGAATCCGCACACTCTGATGCAGACTCAACCAAAGTCACGGTTCAGTTGAATGACCTTTTTTGCGGTTTGAGTGCATGCATGAATGCCAAGAAGACTTGAGTCCCCTCCCAAATCAGAAAGCGAACTAAAGCAAAGGCCACTTGCATAATGTATTTATCTACTGGAGTAGCTTGGCATGAGAGGAAAACTTCCACAAATGATGATAGCAAAGAGCAACCTCTTTCTGGCAACAAAGCATAGCAATCACTAGATGATACCTGTATGCACATGGGAAGTACTCCTTTCTTACCATGACAAATGTAAACAAATTGTATTTAAGTTAATGTGCATTTAGTCAAAAGGATAAGATTTTGGGCAATAAATGCTCCAGGTGAATCTGGTGTAATACAAAGAATAATTTTGTCTGAAAGTGAAAATGAAATATTTGAGGTAATATCAATTTTCAATTAGTAATATTGTGGCCTGTGCCAGAAAATGAATCGTCGATAGCTTTCTCACTAACTCTATTGTAGCAATCCCTATGTATTCATGCTTCATTTGTATCATAGAGCTGCTCACTACACTTCAATTTGCAGTAGCCATTTCCTGTTGAGCAGCAGGTTGCAGCGGCTGTGCATTATTAGCCAAAAGCAATGCTACAACACATGCACATGGGACAGGTCTAACTCAGAGAAATGTCAGCTTTTAATTGCTGTTCTTTTATGTTCTTTTTCGTGTATTAGTCCCGGAGAAAATTAATATTAAGTGAAGGCCATTGTAAAAAAAAATAAAATAAAAAAAATAAATTATTCTCTAGCTTCCATTTAAGCTAAATAATTTTAGCCTATTACCATTTATAATATTAGATTCTACCATAATATTAAGGTCTTGATTACAAATATCTATGAACATATGACAATTACAAAGGAAACATGAATACACTGGGAGGAAGAAAATAACCACAGCTGCACAAAGTGCCATGAAACAGGCTCATATTTAAGCTCGACATCGGCTCATTAGCCCAAGTTGTAATAAATGCCTCCCCTTAAACACACAGAGGCTATCTTTATTCTGCTCAGGCTCTGCAGGAAAATCCCACAGCCACTTAGTAGACCAAGAGTTCAACAGCAAAATATTAACAAAATTACTAGACAGAAAAAGACCAATGTCAAATATTAAGAGCCAAAAATAACCAGAAGAAACTGCAAAGCAAATTTTTAGATGGCTTGTTTACTTTGTGAAACTGCAGTACTGGTTCAAAAGTATTTATACTACACTTAATTATTCATGTTTTGCCATGTCATTTTATGTGATAGAACAACATAAAACACTTTGGATTGGAAAAGAAGCAGAAGTAAAAGCCTTTATTAATAAAAATCTAAAACCTCATTATATTTAGCTGTCTAGGCATATAGCAATAAATAGAAATATTGTTTTTTTGATGAAGATTGAAAAAAAAATGGATGCACATTTTACATTTTGAGAATACAAAATGTAAACACTAAAATCTTTACAAGGTTATATATTCTTCTCTTTCGTGTCATGGTTTTGAAGTCGTCTATTCTGTAAGTGTTCCTGCACAAGAGTAGGAAATGTAAAGAAAAACATTGGAAACAGAAACCACAAGGCAAACGAGAATACTGGGAGATTTGCTCTTAGGACAAACTTGTCCTAAATTATCTTTGAAATGAAAATTTGGATGTCAGTACATAACACAATTGTTGACTAAAAGCTACAAGTTAGCATTGTTTTCTTTTCTATTAATAATATGTCACTGCCAACAAAAAGTCACATTTAACTTTCCAAATGGTAGCTACAATCTGGTGTTCTCTCCTTCATTTAGCTCAGACACAAAAAAAACATGTTGCCACTAAAGCTATTTGTCAAACTGAAGGGATATTTAGAGAAAGTAGTGGCTGATTAAATTTGATCTGTGGTTATCCACTTACAATTGTACTGACAGAGGTCACTTGAAAAGTGCAAATCACTAGAAGGAAAGTATTTTCTTACTTTTTTCAATAAGTAGGCACACATCTTGCCAATATGTTGTTGGTAGAAATTTATTTATCCAAAAAAAGGTCAGTTTTCTGTCACTGACAGTGACTAACTTTTAGGTGAAGCCTTACCAGACACCAGGCCAGCTTTTCTATCTAGAAATGCTCTGTCTTCTAGGAGACAACTGGCTCCTTTGTGTTAGAAAAGTGTTCTTTTTAATTATGTGTTCTTAAAAGCAATTGATGTCTTGTTGTAATTTATGTTTTACACTTAAAACGTTTTCTGGTTTTCTAGTTGTAAAATATGCCTCGATACAATGTAGAAATCGTCACTAAAACGTGTTGCCAGGTCTTACCGCTTCCTCACATCAATTGAGTTATTTACACTGAGGTCTCTTCAATTACAATTTTAGTACAAAATGTTCTTTCTGCTTTAGTAGAGTCACATTTTTCTAAATAAGACAGCATTATTGTTAATGTTATTGGTTGCAGTAGTGGCAGTAAAAGCGGCTGTGGGAGCAGCAGTCACAGCAATAATATTCATTTATTTTCCACACCCACTTCATCCCCTTCAGGGCTACAGGGGATTGGAGCTTTTCCTGGTATCATCTGGTGAGAGGCGGAGCACACCCTGGACAGGTTGCAAGTCTATCAAAGGGCCAACTGGGAAGCTCTTGAGAAAAAGAGCCAAACTCTCTCCCACACACACTGACTCTGAGAGTCAGTTTAGATGGAATTACCAATTAACCTAACATGCACCCTGTCTGGACAGTGGGACTGCCCAAAGAAAAGTCACTGTGAGGGAAAATCTGCAAACTCTACTCTGAAAAATCCCATCTGAGATCATGCAGGGAGCCCTTCATAATGATTTTTGTCATATGGTGAATATTGATTTACCTTTAAAGTTTTCTTAATTAGGCAGTGATAATGGGATTGGATGCCTACCCTGTTTGAGACGAGTCCCTGCTAGTTTGTTCCTTCAAGTTTTCAAGTTTTAGTTGAGCAGTGAGTGAGAGGTTAGGCCTTTTGGGCTTTTATGTTTGCATGTGTAGGTGCTCTCTGGGTGCTCCAGCTTCTTAGCACAGTCCATAAACACGACTGCTAAGGCTGGTTTCACACCTGATAGTCCAGTGCACTTGGTTCGATTGGAGACGAGCATCGCAACATTTGTTACATTTTAGTTACTGCAGTTTGCTTTCACATTGCACTGTCAAATAAACCAAACAGTTTGAGCAACCTGTTTCCTCCCTTGTATGTGATGGTGCTGTAACAAGAGCCAGAGACTCCCAAGACACTGAGTGCAACTTTTATTTTTACATTCAAGAAATGTAAAAAAATAAAAAAAAAAGTGGAGTGGCTTCAGATTTTAGTGGGTGTAAGTTTTGTCTTTGGTACATGTTCCTAATAAACACTGGAAGATGAGGCAGTTCAGGGAGAATGTTGTTTTTCATACAAGTGGCCTTTGCTTTAGTTCGCTTTCTGATTTGGGAGGGGACTCAAGTCTACTTGGCATTCATGCATGCATTCAAACCGCAAAAAAGGTCATTCAACTGAACCGTGACTTTGGTTGAGTCTGCATCAGAGTTTGCGGATTCACAGCTCCCCAAATTAACCAAACTTTCCAATCAAACAAACTAGAGTTTGGTTAAAGTGGACTAAACAGGGTGACTGTGCATGCATGATCATTTGTAATGTGACCTGAGTTTACCCGGAAGCTAGGCACCCGCCCACCTCTGACTCTCCAAGGATGGAAGGAAGTTTCAGCTGCTCCTTTTGATCATTTTTCCTCCATAGCGTTCAGTAACAGAGTGCAGTTGTCCTTTATCTATGCTTCACTGAACTCAAGCCTGTGTTGGAAGTTTCATAAACCTCCATTAACGCAGCCAGCGACTCTCAAACACGTTTGCATTAATCACCATTACTATGCAGCCTTGAGGACGATTGTTGAGTACCAGCTGCAACTCTCTGTGTTGTGTAAGTGCTGTTTTTACAACTCTTTCTTTACATAATTACTCTGGTTTGATGATGATGGTGGTGGTGGCAGTGCAATAAGTGAAATGCAAGGATGGGGCCACAATAAAAAGCTACATAAGGAAAGACTTCTGGAGCTCTCAACAGAATGTGTAGTAAAGTAGTGTCACATGTATTATTAGGTAGCAATAACTGTAACTTACTGGGGGTATTTATCTTTTGCCCTTGAAGGGCCCTTCAATTTGTTCTCAACCTCAGTCACTTGGAAACAAAAAAATGCTCTCTCAAAGTTTGCATTAGGAATAGTATGAATCAAACAGTTCAATTTCTTTTTATGAATGTCATTATTAACGTCAGTTTCCACCAGACTTGTCAACCATGTAATAATTTTCAGAAATTATAAACCCCTAAATTTAGTAATGTCATTTTTTTAGGAGCATTTAAAAAATTTACACAAAATTGAATCAGATCAACATTTTTTTCTGGTCATGTATTAATAAGGTTCTCTTTCAGTGTCCCTTGAACACAATTCATGCTCTTTTAAAGATTAACAATTGCCTGTCTTTAATGAATAGAACTTCATTTCTCACCATGCATAACACACATTCTGAACGTGAAAAATTTTGAACTGCATTGAGTTTGTTTGTAATGGTATTAAATGGTAGAAAATACCCCAGAAATAACCTGGATTGCTCTTTGCAGTTTAAATGACAAATAATAAATCTCCTTAAACATGCTATTGGTTGCTGTTTGCAAGGAAGCAAATCCAGAAGTACAATAAATTTGCTTTTGTAACAACTGGCTGTACCCCCAACATCAAAAATAAGGAGGACTGTGGATGCTAGAATATGAATTTCTAAGCCTTTTTAGAGAGGATCTGAAGTATTTGTGAGTTTTAGCTGCTTGCAGTATGTACACCCCTGTGGTCCCTAAGCCCCATAAATACCAGGGGTCCACTCTACTGATGAAGTATTGTCTCTGTGTGGTTGGTTACTTTTAGAGCTTTTTCTCTCATCCAAGTCTCTGATGAAAAAATGAGAAGCTTTCATGTCTGTCGCCCCGACAGTGTTGAAAGATTGTTATCTTCACCATAGTCAAATAATTCACAATTTCAAGCCTCACATTTTCATGTTTACTTTTTCCTTTGTAAGTCCCGTTTGCCACTCAGATGCTCAGTATGCCACCCAAGGTCATGCGTGTATCCACACACAGGAAAAGACTCACAAAACCTCTTCTATCTTCCAGCTAGAAGAAGTTTGAGTGGCGGCTTGATGGAATGACGGTTTCTGATTGTGGCGATAATGGAATCCTTGTGTCATTGCAGATAGTGCCTCAGGAAATGGCAGAGAATTGCTTCTGGATCAAAGTCAAAGAAGAGAAGTTTGAAAACCCTGACCTATTTGCTCAGCTCTCCCTGTGCTTCTCCTCACAGAGTAAAGGTAAGAGGTGTCATCTCTCTCCACCACACCTTAATTAATCTCCTCACGCATGCTTCGTTTGGCCTCAAAGGCGATGGATACTTTGATCTTGTGGCAACACATTTTTTCCCACTTAGATGATAATTAACCTAAAGCAAAGCTTATATTTTTTATATAATCACTGGCTGCTCTGAGTTTAAATGTTTTTGTTTGTGTCAGACATCCCATTTAGCCTGCTTTTCCTTAAAAGAAAGCATAAATCGTCACTGAGCTTCACACAGCATTTGATTTTTGTGTCCATTGAGCTGTTGCAGATTTGTTTTTGTTTTTTCCCCCCCAAAACAAAAGCAATTGTGCTTTTGTTTTGAGCACAATCTTGAACTTTTACACGTGGCAGCTATGCTTGGTTTGCTTCTTGCCTTTTCCAGCCCAGTAAGCCAATCTTCTATCAGGATGGATGTGAGGCTTTGAAGGAAGCTCTGGGAGTTTACTTGTCGCAGCCAGTTTGTTTCTCAGATACACAACGAGGAACCCAACTTGCTTATGGATAAGAGTTGCAGTGCTGAGCTTTTCTTTGTTTTTTATAGTGGAAGAGGGTGTTTGAGAGCACTTGATGTATCCCCCCATGACAATTTGATTGTTTTCCACTGCTTTGACAGTATGTACACCCCTCTAATTCTAGCAGCAGTGGGAGGGGAAAAGTCAACCCTGTCAAGCGCAGAAGAGTCAAATCTGAGCTCTGTCAGTGTGTGTGGACATAACTATACAGAATCCTGCAAGTTTTTTCTTATCACCCAGCGTTTGTTTGGACACCAGTCAGCTTGCCAGCAGTTTCTTGCTCTGCCTCTTTCACAGCCTCCAGGTCCACAAACTAGTCTCATTTCCTTTTTTTTGCTACTGTGAAATGAACAGCAATTTTCCCTGGGCTGCCGCAAGGTGATTTTCCAGAGTGATACAGATGGAAAGAAGATGTGGCTCGGAAAGAACAGTTGTTGCAATGCCTAATGAAGTGGGAACAAGGACAGGGCTTGGCAGTCATACATTTTATACTCTTCATAAAAACACACAAAAAGATATTGGTGAGATGTTTATGCATCTATCTGTCTTTCTCTTTGCAGATATGGATATTAGTCGTGGGGTTCAATTAAAACATTTTCAGTTCAAAAAAAACATTTTTTGCCTCTAAATTATTGAATAAATAGACACATTAACTCAACATCACAGATATTAGTTGTTCTTAATCTCTTATTCAGGTTATTTCATGTTGTCGTCAGGTTCTGATTGACTTCTGTGAGTCTGGAATGAGATCGGAATCTGCCTGATGACAAACGTACCTTAATGAATATTGTGGTTTGGGTACCTTTCCCCCCAAAATGAACTTATTATTTAAAAATTACATTTTGTATTTACTGAGGTTGTGTTTCAGGTATTTACCCTACTTCTGAGATACATTTTTCAGATTGACTCTGAATTCAAAAGCCAGTGAAATATTTGTAGTTCTGCAACACATGGCTGTACTTAAGCTTCAGATGCCCTTTTATATTCTTTATTAACTTCACTTTCTTGCCCACAGGGGTTTGTGGAAAAAAAAAGAAAAAAAAAAGAACCTCAATAGATCGTCCGTGTTCCGCTGGCATGGTAGGAATTCATGATCCAGCATTTCCCCTGGGAGTTACCTCCGCTGGATCCCTATCAATTACCCCTGCAGCGACTTGACTGAATCAGCCCTTTTTCCCTCTATTGTTGAAACAGAGCATGATTTTCTCATGAATGAAAAATGCTGTTTAATGTTTGAACACCCCGACACCCTCCCTCCTCATCACCCCGTCAGTGGAGTGGTAGAGTTGAAAGTCAGCGAGACGGGCTTTGATGTAGATGGTACCGCTCCGAAAGCCTGCTAAGATGGGTTTACCTAAAATGAGGGAGTAGTTCATTTGTTTTCCTCTTGTGCGTTTCATGATTCATGCTGAATTGTCAAGTGCATTGAATTCATGGTTGCTTTTGTCAACAAATCTCCTGGGTAGTTATCATAACTATTTGTATGGAGTCTTTCTTTAACTCTGAATTGAAGCTGGTGAAGGTAAACATTTGTTTTGGCATTTAACTGGTAAGACCAAGCTCTTCAGAATTTCCTCCTGAGGATTTAGTTTCATAATAACGACACATCATGAAGCCTTTCCACTGATTTAACTTCGAATCACAGGTGTAAACTGACTCCATTTGTCTGAGATATTTGTCCTTTTTTAAAAGACACACATACACACACCCATACATGACTTGTTAGCTATTCTTTTGCTTTTTATGGTTCCATCTTTGCCACAAGATGTGGATATTTATAAGTAAAGCACACTTTGGGGGCCTAGTGTATTGTGAAAGATGAGGCAAGCAGGTGTAAATGCCTTCCCTACAGAGCTGCCCTGAGAAAATGCAGCAAAAAAGCTTCTGTTATCTCCGCCCTCCTTGGGATTCGTGCTTGTTACTGGCATTGTAGAAAAGCAACATTTTGGCAGTGACAGAAACTAATAAAAAAAAAAGAATCGCTTTAACAGCCCCCAATTTTCAGACGCTTATTGCGCTCAGAAGCCTCTAAAACAACTGAGAATGCAAGACTGTCATCTCCCCTGCTGCTTTTATAGGTCTTGCTGTTTAATGAGTTTTACCAAGAAAAGAAATGATAATCAAGAGGGATTTCGGGCTTTGCTTCAGTCTTCTAGGAGTGGCACACTTATTCATTTCTTTTAGCGTGTCCGTTTTTGGGACGCCGATGCTGTGGAAATATGCTGCCAATGCTACTTTAAGATGTTCGGGTAGCCGAGTCGAGCGGGCTGACAAACAGAAATCGATGGTTTTAATGTGATGGATGACGCTCTCTAGCTATCAATAACTTTAACATTTTATTTTGATACCCAGGCTACATGTGCTTGGTATAATCATGATGATAATTCTGTGGGAAAATGCTGTAAAAGCTGGCAGAACAACAATAAGCAGTGCCCGTTATTGGCACTTACGCTTGTTTGTTGGTTGTTTTCCTAGTGTCTCCTTCAGTGGCTTGTTTGGACTTTTCTAGACTCATAAAATTTGTAAATAAATGCAGAACAATCCAGTTTGCTGTTAAGCTTCCTGAGATGTGTGCGCATGGACTCGTGATTTTGAGTGTCCAGGCCACCTGTCTAAAATATTTGACACTGAAATATTAAGAAATGTACAATTTATACATCTAGCTGTATTTGTTAAAATAAATGCTACACAACTTTACCCTCTCTTTTCCATCACCACAATTTTCTCACATCTCTAAGATTTAGGATCTCAGCTCCCAAAAAATATTGAGATTAATGCAAGTCCATCTTACACACACTGGACTTGCAAAAGTTTTCACACCCTCTTTTTTTTTTTTTTTACACAACTTTTCTGGTCAATAACAGAAAATTCCAATAAAAGACGAGCATAGAATGGAAATAGAAATGTCCTACATTGCCCAAAATTCAGAGGTTCAATAAGTTAAAGTAATTCAGATTCAATATGATTTTATGCATTAAGGAAAAATTTAAACACAGGTGGAAAATATAGTACAGTTAATATAAATATAACAATGATGCATGTTCTTCAAGTAAGTTCCAAGTCTATTGCATTTTACTTAAACAAAACACAGTAAAACAATTATCTAGCAAAATATCATTAATTACATTTATTCATATGTACCAAACCTCATGTGAGGAAATACCAGAAAAGAATTGAATATGTAAATAATTATGTAATGGAATGGGTTTTTCTCATATATGAGTAATTTTCTGAATATTTATTGGACAAAAAAACCCAATCAGAGCTATGGAGAAATTTCATATTTCCCTGGAAATCTAAAGTAAGTGTATTATTTTTAATTGTAAACTTATTTAACTTTTGTTTGTGACATTTGACTTGTTTAAGCACAAAATGCTTCATTTAATTTCTCTATGGTAACTGACAAAAAAGCCATTTTTCTGTGAGCAAAAAATATTTGTGAAACTTAAAAAAATTGTTGAAGGAACGCCTCAGCAGCTGATGTCAAGGTTAGACGTACCTCCAGTGCGACTCTGTGCTTTGTGATCATAAAATTGTTATCGGCCACACACAGAGATAAAAAAAAATCTGTTATCGTAGACAGACATCTCCATTTTCCCTCTGTCAGTGCCACGCTTTTTCACATCTTTACAATTTGTGTGGAAGCCATTAAATGGGCTCTGTAGAACTACCTGGTCTTGCTAAGTGTTATTTTATTCTCCATTCACACATTTCTTCTCCTTTTTTCTTTTTTTTTTGCTTTCTCATCTATTTTCTTCCTTTTCTGCGTGCACCAGCCTCTCCGTCGCTCCACCCTCCCACATTGACTTGGGTCTCTTTTTACTCCTTTCACTCATCTCCCCTCACTTCGCTTTATCAATCAGTGGGTTGTGCCTTTGTATGGCTCACGGGATCAAATCAGATTCACTCTGGGATTGAATCCCGTGTAGCCATGGCCTCCTGCATTTGAAAGCCAATCCATTCAGCTGTAACTTTGCGGTTCAATTTGAAACAAGATTGATGTTGGCAAACTTCACACACCCGCTCCTCCAAAATGTTTCCTCCATTGCCCACATCAATTGCTGATGGACAAAGGGCATGTGCCACTTTGTGATGATGATTTCTGGGCTTCTCAGCACAAATAACGAGGACAGAAGGGAGGAGGACTTAACGGCAAATAAAGCTGCAAACTAAGCTGCATCTCTCAATGCACACTCACTCTGGATTTGTGAACAAAAAACCTGAAAAAGATTAAATTGTTTCAGCAAATATTTTAATTTGTAATAGTTCTACTTGTTTTAATTGAAATAGTTAACATTTTCTGTATAAAATATTCGGATATGTAATACTTATTTGAAAATAGATGGGAAAAGGTTCATTCTTCCTCGATTATTTCCTCTTTTTTATGTTTACTTGGTGCATCAAAACAAACAACAAACAATTCCTCTTTTGTCTGAGCCTTGCTCCAATCTTTGGATTGGTTTGTGTCAAATAAAGCATTCCTTAACTGTTTAACCTTTCGTAAATCAAGTTTGAGGTCCTTTAATTCCTTAAAGAACTATAGTATGCTTTTTTGAGTCTAAAAAAATCTGATGAATATCAGTAACAAATGCTGCCAATAAACCTGGATAATCCTGCAATTCATATTACTTGCTCTATCAATAAATATGTGGTTCTTTTTTTTTTTTTTGCTTTTATGTGTTAAGATTATTAGAAAATGAAACAGTAATAGTCTAAATGTGAATCACCAGGTCAGACCACACTGAAAACCAGAAATCTGTAACAAAAAACAAAATGCTGATTGATACAACTCTAAAAATCTTTTCTACTTTGTTCTTGCTTTTTTGTTGTAAATGTTACTTTAACATTGTGTCTTCCCTCACCCCACTGTGTTGCTGCTCTAAAGGTCATCTCTGAAAATGTAACTTGGCTAAAGCCTTCCTTTAAGTGATGGCTGCACAATCATCCTCCCCTTCATACCAAGGGATATGATCAAATCCTTCAGTAGTTTTGCTCACTTCGACTCCCGTTTTCCTTCATCATTGTTCCCACAACTCTACCCCCACACTCTAACTTTCCCCACTGAGCCGGTGTGGTGAAGACACCAGCAGATTCTCAATCCCTGCTACAAAGCCCCAGCAGCAGGGTGGTAATGACCCTGTAACAACGGCAGTAATGATGGAATCAGTGGGGGGTTTAGCCGGCTCCCTGACTCTCCCTAATAGGTCGCCTGATAACTCTGTTAACATCGGGGCTGACCTGGTCGCTGGATCAAGCACACTCTTCTGTAGTCGGCCACCTCACATGACTCCCTGCCACCTCTCAGTCAGGAAAAGCTGATGCTAACCAGCAGAATGTAACCCCCATTCAGTCCAACAAAAACAGTGAGAAATGAAGCAACAGTTGCACAGATGAATGCTTCTCAGAATATTATAATCCCATTAAGCTTTATTAATTCATTGACAACATGTCTTGGTGAAAAAACAATGTTTTGAAAAGCTTGTCGCTCTTGAAAAACTACTTTTATTGAAGCTCTGTCTTTTTAGCTGCAGATTAATAGGGGTCTCAGTTTAATGAGTTTAAGCTTAACTCAAGAGACAGTGCAATCCACTCTGGGAGAGTCTGCCTTGGTTTAGCGCCTGTGTATGTTAATAAGCTTTAAGTATTTTATTTTGTCAACATGTTTGGGAGTTAAACTTGATGGCTTGCCATGTTCTCCCAGAAGAATAAGGCTGTTTATTATTGATTGTGCTAATTGAGAAAGGGCCTCTCTAGTTAGTGATGACTTTAATTGTGACCTGGAGGGTACTGCTTGTATAAATTAATACATAAATTGCAAAAGTATTGCTAATCTGCACAAGTAGTCAGCAGCCAGAGCAAAGACATAAAGTTAAAAATATTATATATAATTGAAAACAAAGTTTTCATGACAAAGTATAAACTAAATAAATCCAGATTTTATTTAAAACAACCCCCAAAAAATATAAAAATGTTTACAATTTAAAATTGTACGCATCCATACTTTCAGCAAAGTAGATATTGAACTGTGTCTCCAGTTTTTAGAACTATTGTCATATTTACCGCAGCCCGAAAGTAAAGTTTTGGCTATGTGAAAATATTTCTGATAGTCTGCATCATGACTAAAGAAGATGTGCAGAACATTAGAGATGTCATTCACTTAAACCACGTTGACAATTGAAGTCTCCCCTTTTCACATGATACCCTGGGTGAGGAGCCATATTGCTTTTTATAATTTGGATTAGAGGCCAGCCTTTGGAAAGGACTCACTCTCTTATTGTTATTGTTTATCAGTTTTGGTCTCGCCTAAATGCTCTGAATTTTAGCCTATAACCTTTTCACAATCTGTCTTCAATGCCTGAAAAAAGAGATGCTACATTTTACTAAATAAATACGATAACCTTTCTTCATCTCTAAAGCAGTGAGTCACACGTTCTGCATTTAAAGTCCATTACTGCCTAAAACAAGGCAAAGAGGCTATTATCCCATTTGGAAAAAAGGGAAGGCCTCAAATTGTACCATTTTCCACATTTTAAAAGGGAGGCCATTAATTGCTAGTGCAGGCAGGAGACATTTGTCTCAATAAAACAGAAAACACTCTGATGTTCATTTCTCTCTGTTTGGAGCAGTTAGCTTGCTGTGAATATCTCAGGGTCAGCCCTTTTCTTTGCTTATCCCTGCACGTTTTTAATATACTACATAGGAATGGAAATTAGGCTCTTAAATATTAACGACGAGTAATTAGTTTATTGTAGGATGTTATATTATGTGTGTGTGTGCGTGTGGGCGCCCATCTGTGTGAGAGTGAGGGAGTGTATGTTAGAGAGAAATTTCCTCTCTTTCCCACTTCATATTGCTTCGCTGCGATGTCCCACTGATTTTAATCTTCTCTTCTCAGATGAGAGCCATTCCGGCTATCGCGGTGCACTTTAACTTTAGCCCTCTGAATATTAGCTGTCTTTGATACCTGCCGCTTTCAGCCTCCCAACTCTGCACCCTGCTAACTTTTATGTCTCTTCAGGTACGATGAAGATCAGGAAATCAGTCATGAAATCTGTCTCTTAAAAATAAATATTGCCTGTGAAACTAAATATTTTGTTTTGATACTTAATGTCTGCTCCCTTTGGTTTCACAAAGCAGAAATTGGAGACATGCCTGTTTCTCTTTAATATCTTTGTAATTGTTTTAGTCCTCTTATGAGCTAAAGTACTTTTTTTTCTGCTAAGATTACATTTTCTTTAAGTTTGTTTTTGCTTTCTACCCAGGCACAATAATTTTTATTGAAAAAAAAAACAATTTGGTCTGCTTATTGCTGTTGGAGATGGTTCTGATTCATGATAAATAAGAACACAGGAACCACATTGACAATATTTTTTTTCTTCCATCCTTTTGTTGTAAAACAATGTGTGTGAAAGAAAAGACATAAAATGATAACGTTGACATTTTAAATATTTTAAATATTCTAACCCTGCTTGACTAGCAGGGTTAGTTTTTGCTGTGTGTCTTCTTACAAATATAGATTCCAGTGGTGGGCACATTTCCACTAATCTGCTAATACTCTAATAGCAAAGCTAATTTTTAATTTAGCACTTTGGCCTTTTGCTAAGTTAGAAAAATGTAGCACACTTAGATTTTCTTAAATGAATTACTTGGCCCTTTTGTGATCTTTCATTTGAATATAGTTTGACTGTTGATGTGTTGATTAGTTTTGATCAACCGTTAAGGATTATTCAAGTAGTTAGATGTTTATATTCATGCTCTTATTTTGAAGTGGGTGAAAACACAGCAGTTCCATTTCCTGTCTTCGTTCAGTAAGCTATATTCATTCTGTACCTAGAATGGATCCCCATACAGTAACAGACTTTAGTTCCACTGATTTCCAGCACATTTTCTGATAAAAGCCCTACTGTGTTTAGGCAAAATCACCCAACAGAGTTAGCAATGCTTAAGGTTGACATGCAACAACAAATTTGATCCTCTGGAGGGTGATATAACACATGTTCTGTCATTGACACATGATGGGGGAAGCACTTTAACTTCCTCTAAGTACCATGTTGTTGTCAGACTTTAGGATTAGTCCTTTAAGGTTACTGAAACTTTTAGTTAGTGGTGCTCATCACTGATGGATCCTCACATTCACTCCTCCAAATTCACCATGCTTCATGACAGAGAATAACAAAACAGAAAACTTGGCATCTATACTCTTCTATACTTCCTGTCATCTGCTGAAATTCTCCCTCTCTCACACAGAGCTTTAATAAACAGCAGAATATCTCTACAAATTGTAGAAATTGCCTTTTTCTTTCCTGTTTTTTTATTTTAACCCCTGACTGATTCTGAAAATTGATAACTCTGGTCAGGAGCAGGATCTACAATAAAGAATGTTGTCAAGGCATACTTGTAGAAAATGAAAGGTTGATTTTAAGTATTTTAAATGTTGTGAACTGTCTGGAAGCCCACAAAACTATGTGTTCATCATCTTGGCTTTCTCTTACTGTTGAAAGGCATGTTATGAAACATACTATTCTGGCATTCAACTTGTAAAAATCCTTTCAGGTAATCCTAACTGACCTAAAGTTTGACCTATTTGTCAGACAGTGAGGTTAAAAAAGGTTATGTGTCTGTTTATACAGTGTATATGTTTATCTGGTTTGAATTGCAAATGCTAAAGTTCCCTTATATATATATATATATATATATATATATATATATATATATATATATATATATATATATATATATATATATATATATATATATATATATATTATATATATATATATTATACCTAGTTTTCATAATAAGCAATGTTGGCTGTCTTCTACCACTATTAACATTCCATGACATTTACTGATGCAACTTTATGTCTCAGATAATAAATTTCCATTGCCCTAATAAATAAGAATCTGTATCAGTGTAATAGCATCGTAATATATTCAAAAAAATATGTTTACCTTCAAGCATTTCTCTTTGCTTGCCCTCGCAGTGCATCATTCTATGTGTCATCTGCACAGACAGTGTATATGAGCCTGCCTAATTGAGTGACAGGATGCTTATTAACAATAGGTCTTGCCTTTAAGACGAGGACAATTTCAACACTGTCACTGGAGCTTTTCGCATGAAAAAGCCCCAATGGAGCTTCATTAAATAAGCCCCCTGATTCCAGGCAGCAGAATATGGAGTGCATATCTAATCCAAGCTCAGAAATAAGAGTACAAGAGCGGAGAGTTTTATAGGGAATACTTGATGTGTAATGGCTCACTTTTCTCTTCATGGATGGCTTGCTGCATTTCATTGGACATTTTAAATGCTATAAGGAGGAAATTAAAAAGTTTTGTCACTTTAGAGTCTTGTGACACTTTTGTTCGTTTATTCATTTCTGAAAAAGTTGGTATTGACAGAAATTGCCTACAGTATTAAAATGGTTCTCATAAGAAAATGTATCTTAGAGAAATGAAGTCATTTATGCAGCTTTTTAAACCTTTTTCATACATTCATTCTTGGTAATCCATTGACTCAGCATTGTCTGCTTTTTTTATTACTATTTATTCATTTCAGGGGTTGATCGCTATTGTTTCACCTAAGCAGTTGGTCTTCTTTGTTTTTCAAGCCATTACAAATCAACCACATGCTGCATTTTTTATGTCACTTTAAGCAAGATCGAACTGAAACTGCTGGTTTCGTCGTCTAACGCCGATCTCCAGAAGCGCGTTTTATTTGACTCCATGTCGACTCGTGATTTGCACACTGATCAAAAAGGTGCCCACTGGTCCCCATTTCTCTGTTGGCTAGCTCTGTGCCTGACAGTGCACAGTTGCAGGCTGAGTTGGTTACATGGCATTAAGTTTAATTTGTCTTTGAGCCTCTGTGGTGGAATTGGTTTGTGGTCTTAAATAGGCTGGGGTGGTTGACATTCCCACAGCTGGGCAGGAAGTGAGCGGAGAAAAAGAGCAGCATGGAGCGGAAAGAGAGGACCTGTGATGGCAGTTGCAGGATGGGTAAACAACCTGAATCCTTTGTGTTCAAGATGGTGCTTCCGTGAATATAAATAATCAAGACCTCTCGCACCACTGTGAGGTAAATTACTGCGCAGACGAGAGAGCTTGAGAAGTAAGTTAGACAGAGCTGTCTGATTACAGGTGACGCTCCACAGTCGCCTTAAACCAAAACAGAAAAAAAAAAAAAAAACGAAATGCACAAAAACACTAAGAAGCAGTGACACTCCAAGGGAATTGTCCAAAAATCAGACTGCTGGAGTTTGGCTCCAGATGAGCTTGGTGACAGCTGAACATTGCTTTTGTCCATATTGAATTTAGCTTAAAATGTGTTTCTGTTGCTATAGAGAGAGCCTGTTTAGTTTATGGTAATAAGCAGTCATCTCGTTGGAAGAGGTTGTAAATATTTTAGTATTTTTGCAAGTTCACTCTTGCAAAGGTTAAGAACTAGTATTTTTCATTTGCCCATGTAAAAAAAAAAAACAATGATTTTTTCTACATACTGTCCTGTTTTTCATTATGATCAACTACAACTAGTAAGCAAAACATGCCTAATATAAGTTGTTTTACTAGTAAAACAAACAAGACAGCTGAAGAATTACAATAGTGTTACTGTAATTGATGCTTTAAAGTTTATTGCCTACATATGGTACTTTCTGTTATGAAACACTTTTATTAAGATAAAACACTACTTCCTAGGACATTGTACGGTAAATTTAAGAATATAAGCAGTATATATACAGTATAAAGATTAAACTGTTGATGGGTTGTGAATTTTAGTTGGAGCTGTAGCAGCAGGGGGGAACTTTTCAGAATTTCCCTATTTAATTTTTTTTTTCAAACTTGTTTTTCCCTCGTTATCACGTTTTAGTAAACATATGTACATGGTTGGAACTGTGCAGAAACATGAATAAATTCTACACAGCATGATGCTTCAGTGCTACTACAGTCAGCCATCAGAAATAGCAAAACTGCGTGTACTTGGCTGGTGTTGCACTGTTATTGCACTTTTGCTCCACCTACACACACAAGTGAAAGGAAAGTATATCAGTAACACTTCAGGATGGAAGCAGGGTCATGGGAATTAAACGTTTGCTTTTGCAACATATACGGGTATACCCCAGCCTGTAACATCAAATCAAGTGCATTAAAGTGCAACACCGGCTCAGTTAACATTAAAATCCAGAGTGGGCGTGCAGACAGCTGAACAATGTATTCCAGAAGGTGTTTCATCATCTCCGCATTATACCCAGACCCCTGACCTCTGGTGCTCTCTGCTATATAAAGGCTGACTGATGTTGAACTTGTGTATAAATGTTTGGCTCCGTAGAGAGTACAGGTCCATGCATGTCTGGAAACTGTTTAAATAAGAAACCAGAGGTTTTGAAGACTTGACAAGATTAGTTTGAGTTCGGGGATTTGTATTAAGGTGCTTTTGCTCTCCTGGCCTCTCTTTTTAACTTTTCCACTCTATCCCAATCCAAGCTAAGACTGAGGTAAAGCAGCTTATTAACCTTTGTAAGGCCACAGGCATCCCCAGGATACAAAGACACCACAGACTCACTGTGTGAGATAAATTAACCTTCGAGGCTTGATACAGCTTGATTTTAATTTTAATTACACTAAGTGGGAGGAATTCAGTAAATATTTTATATCGGAATCAAAGAAAATGTGGTTAATTTTTTATTTTATTTATTTTTTTATCAAATTGAGCTGTACTGAAATGGAGAGTTAAAAAAGTTATAAAGTGATAGTTCCCTACAAGTCACTGCAGACTTCAGTTTGAACATATATTTTTCTTTAAAATGAAATATCTTGCTAGCATTTAATGTGGAGGGCGACTGATTTGATGGCTAAATTATGAAGCGTCACAATCCCTAAAATGTTTCAGCAGCTGTATAACCTCTGCTATATCCAGCTTTTTCTTAGACATATTTCTCAGCTTTTCATACAGGCTTGAAATATTATGGCAGTGTCAGGGGGGATAATATTTCCTCGTAAAATATTTAAGCATCATAGCAATCATTAGTATCTTCACACCACAAACAGCAGCTCAATGACTCACTGAGACACATGACAAATTAGCATGTTGATAATTAGCATGTCATTCAACAGACATTGCTGATGCCTGTTTGGTCCAACCTATACAACTGAGCATAATGTTAACATTAAACCAATACGAAACTTATAGTAAATACATTTCTAAAATGAATTTAAAAAAGATTGAATTGGGCTATTATGCAAAATCAATTTGTTTAGCTGTTTATCATGTTTTACTGTCATTCTCCCATCAAACACACATCCTGAGTGTTGCTTTGATTCATTCATTCATGTTTGAGGAATCCTTGAATCTTCTGTGGCAGACATTCAGGGCTGTATTAATGCTGCTTACTCATACAAAGTGCCACCTATTCACCCAAAAAACGACTGGAGTTTCAGAGTGTCAGAAAGAGCAGATGTTCTTAAAGGGACAGAGGCCAATTTCAAGGCATCAGATGTCATTGTAGTGTGAAATCACATTTCTATACAGTGCATTATCACAACTCAAAGGAACAGAGATTCTTGATAGTGTTATGTTGTAGTATAATTGCCTGGGAAATATAAAAATACTATTATATTTTACAAACCTGCATTTAGTTAAATCAATAATGTCCTCACTGTTTTTCCTGATTTTGATATAGCATTTTTCCACATGTAGGTTCAAAGTTACAGCAGCGTTTTAGGTTGAGTTAGTTCTATGAATGCTTCAGTTTTTCTTGTAATATGATCAGATTTTTTTAATACATTTTTAAAAATACAACAATTTTAGGCTGAGATTTTACTATTTTATTTTGAAAGATTCTGTGGTGTTTTATGCATTATTTTGTGTATTTTGCATATGCAATCTTTATGGCAATTCCAATAAATGTCACTGATGACTTTTATTGGAACTATGTCATCAGTGGGGCAATAATTTAAAAAACTGGAAAAAATGGTTTGGATTTGACTTATGATAACTATTTGAAGCTATTCATTGATTTATTTGCACTAAATTTTTGCCATATTTAATATTTATATTAAATATTATATATTTATATTTATTATATATATATTTATTTAATATTTATATTAAATATATTTATATTTAATATTTATATTTATATTTAGTCTTAATATAAAGATTTATCATTTCTATTAGTCATTTTCGGAGATAACTGTATGTCCATTCTGCAAGGGAAGTCTAGATTTACCATAGACTCCAGTTTAGTGTAATTCACCTGGACAGTAAGATGACAGTCATCCCCATTGTGATCAGTTCCTGCAGTATGGCCCAGGAAATAGCTTTTAACTTGTAGATTTCTGCCAGGTTATCCATCCTGAGTAAGCTGGGACAATTTCTTTGCGGAATTTATGTGTTACAAATCTGCTACAACTGTATCTATAATTGAACGTGTGAAAGCCCCTGCAATGTAATTAGACGTCCCGCTGTTTAGTGAAGGCAAAGGAAAGACAGGTGCATATCGGTCACCTTGTAAGTTATTACTCTGCCCCTGACGCTGGTGGTCCACCTTCCAGAAGGGCGAAAAGAAAATTTCTCTTTTTAAACTTCCTGATGTTAAAAGGGAAGAGACAAATACCTGCAGTTGTTGTTAATGGTCCTGAGGTCTTTTCTGTTTGTTTGTTTCTTTTGCTGCGTATTTTAATGACTTTTACTGAGTAGCGGACCTTAATGAGCACTGATGTCAGGCAGGCACGAGGGCAGGGGAAAATTCTCTGAGGTTAATTGTTGTGCGTGTTTGCAGGATTGCAGTTTGCCTCGCACTTCTAATATTCTCCCAAAGCATTCACAGTGGTGAAAGGAAATGCCTGTGCAGGATGTGATGAGCCGGTGGTGTGTTGGTTGACTGAGCAGGGCACGCCGGCCACTCCAGCCCAGGAGTCTCTCCACACATCTGAGTGCGGAGTTTGTTCATTAAACGAGTGGGAGACTGTTTGACCCCAAAGCAAGTCCAGAATGACCTGACTGCCTCTGAATGCTTCATTAGTTTTGCTTCTCCCATATTGGGCTGTCTCACTTAATCTGCGCTGCCCATTTTGCACGTGAATTGTGTACGCATTGTGTTTCCTGATGCGTGTACATATTTGTATGTGTGTTAATTAGGGCTCCTGGTGGTGTGTAATTAACACAGTAACAAATGTCCCCAAAGGGTAAGATTAACGTTGAACACATTAGACACAATGGCGCTCGGGAGAGACTTTTTTTTGTTTTGGCAATTAAATGTTTTGTGTGTGTGTCTGTGTAAGTGAGACCATAACTCGTGTTGGCATAACTGTATTGCAGCCATCTCCGTCTCTCAGACAGATACACACATGAACACGCTCGCACACAAAGCCAGCTGTCCCTCTGGATTTGCAGGCTCTTCACTCGCAGGCTGGCAGGATTCTGTCTGCATCCTTTTTCCCCGACTGCCTCCTCCAGACAACCTGGTCCAACAAAGATAAACACATGCTGGGTAGATTATTAGAAAAGTAGCAACGGCCCCACAGCGGAGCAGCTAGTGTGCCATTGTTCTACAATCGTGGTGGTATGTTGTAGAGTCCAATGCAGTTCCCCTCAGGGTGTTCGTATACATACTTAGACACAGGTGGGTGCTGATACCAGCATGAAAGCTATAACAGACTCCAGTGACATTTCATTGTCAGGAAAACCTCTGAACACACTGTTTTCACTAATGGCACATTACTGGTTGTTTTCAATGCTTCAGTAGCTTAAAAAGTAGGAGTAGGAACCAGACTTGTTTACAGTTTAATGATTCAGATGTGGAAGGAAGAATAAGCACCATTTTCTCAGTCTGGTCATTCTGACAGCTCATTCATCACTACTCATATGCATACTGTATTTATATATGCACTTAGAATATTGTAGCTGAACTCTGTTTTTGTGAAGCTTTGACCTGTTGGTGCCAGTTTTTTTCTTTGAATACAATGATGTAGAAACATAGATGAGAAATAATTGGTTCTGGCCTTGTAGCTTTGAGTTCACACATATAAGAAAGCAGTCACTGAAAAAAAGGTTTCAGGTTTTTTTTAAACAGAGAAATATAGAGATATAATGCATATGCATTATATCTGTCTATCTTAGCAATTATCATGGTAAAAACAGGTAACATTGCTAAAAGAGATTTCTAAAAGGCTCCAATCACTTCCAAATTATTCTTAGTGTACTCCTTTTAGCCTTCCTGTTATCTGCTGAAAGTCCTGCTCTCTCTTGCTCTTTCGCAGCCTGAATGAAAAGCAGGCATTTCTCAACATAATGGGGAAAATATGTTCCTTTCTAAATAACTTCTAGCTTTCCTGTTCTTCCTCTGGCTTTACTTTTAAACACTTTACTGACATTAATAACAGAGCTTTTTCATGTAGATATACTGGATGAGCAAGACTCTTGGAAGTCTTGCTCTCTCGCTCTCTCTCACTCTCTCTCTCTTTCTCTCTCTCTCTCTCACAGCTTGAATGACCTTAAAATGTATCAAAATATAAAAGAAAATAGATAGCTTTTTTTCCTGACTTCATTTCAAACACCCTACTGATTCTGAAATTGCAAGCTTTGATTCTTCTTCAGTCAGTAACAAGAATCTGCACCAAAAAAAATGCGGTCATTATGGCATGCTAGCACATTCATATGATGTGTTCACTGGTCAGAGAAGGTTCTGATTTTAAACTGCTGCCAATAAGGGCAGATAAAGCTCAAAATCGGCTAATTTGGGGTTCGTCTTTGCATTCTCCAGCTTTAATGCATATATTTGTAAGTCCTTGTTGGCACTGTTGGGTACATGCGTTAAAATATTCAACACTGTCATAACTGAAGAGTTTTCCCGGCTCTCTGGTGTTTGTATGCATGAGCATACTCGTATGAGCTGTAAGTACAGTTGAGTGTGCAGTGAACAGTAAAAATGCCTTTACATTGCGCTGTGTGACTGAAGGTGTCTGTTATTCACGAGTGACACGAGGGAAAGTGAAGATGAAGGTTACAAGCGTACATACTCAATCACTTGTCATGAGACAACATGGAGCCTTCCTTGTTTACTCTACTTGCTCAACTTATGGGTTTCTTTCTTCCTCATTCTCAATGTCTACTGACTTTTTAGGTTCATAAAAGACATACAGGTTTATATTTAAAATATTTCTATATGGTATTTTGTTAATCATACACATAAGGATGGTTCTGAAGATGGTTAGGAAATGGGTTCTGTGCAAACATGGTTCAAATATAAATAAATGGACGGACTACAGTTTTGTCTTTTCTGACATGTTTGGTGTCTGAAATGCTGACGTGGACACATGCACACTGGCCTTGACAGGCCGTCTATGCTGTATTATTGCTCTGTCGGTTGCAATTAAGAAAAACATGCTGTCATACCAACAACAGACGTAGCTGTTTTGTGCTGAGTTTTTCTGCCTTGAATGTCAGTGTCCTCCAGCACTAAGTTAATAAGGCTCCAATTAATGTGACACATTCCCTGCAGAAAACATGAATAGCTTGTTGCAGCACGACAATTCAAGGTGTCTGGGGCAGTCAGTTGCAGATCAGAGCTGAGGAGTAAAGTTATAAAGCAGTTTCACAGCAGTCAGTGCTAAACAAACGCTTCTTCTTTCTCGTCTGAGCTAGAAGTCATATGTAAGAATGTTTTCTTCTTTATCTCGTTAAAAAGACTTTATCTTCTTACAAGATAAAGTTTTATGTGTCATTTGCACTTGACAGAAATGGCAAATTCAAGTCTAGAAATATAGAAACTACTGGGATAACATTATATAAATATAAATCTTCCACTTGTAAATGAATTTAGACATTAGCAATATCTGATAATGGCTAGTCCTATTTATTGATTATTGTTTTTGATTGATTGTTTTGCCCTAATATCCACTTTCTCAACTCAGTTGATCAGAAACAATATATCAAATCAAAACTGATAGAATTTATGATTGAGAAAACTCACAGGAATCTTTTAAAATTTTGATTTCCTATTTCGTTAGGCAGGTTTCAGCTGTTAAGATTTATTATTAACAGTTCACTGAGTTTAGTAGTCGAGAAACTTAGTGTCCATTTTATCTATTTATTTTGAACATGATAAAAGCATAAAATCAATGCAAAAGACATATTTTTATTTTGAACTGCTGTAGGTACATTTAAACTGTGGCTAAATAGTTGTAGTATAATCTTGTATACATAGTTATGTATCATTTTGTCTTAGTATATTTAAAGAAAAAAAAAAACAGACACATAAACATTTCATTTAATATTTAATCGGTCTCTTTAAAAGCAGTCCAGCCTGATATGCCGTGATTCTGGACTATTCCCTGACAGTAGGGGGCACTGTGATACTGCCCATGAAGTGAAACGACTCAGAGGAATGAATCTGTCGGCAGTTGGAGGGAAATAAATACCCTTTCCCTCCCAGTCTCATTGGGATTTTGTAAATCATAGCTTCACCTATAACCAACATAACACATCTACTCTCACAATTTCATCAGATAAAACCGCGATAGCTTCTGCAGATTGCGCACAATTTGACATTGTGCTCCGACTGTGTCTATATGGAGTAATTTTCAAAAATGATGCTTGAGTATTAAGTTTCTCATGTTTCTTTTCTTTTGAGGTGAATGTGTATTTGATGGCATACTCAACCTGTGCTGTACTTCTGTTTCTTTCTCCCACCCAGTCAGGTTGTGTAAGGACAAGTTGAATATTTTCTTTCAGGAGCCTCTGTCTGCATGACCATGAGTTCAGTGCTACGTGTCATTGAGAAGATGAAATGCGTTTGGCAAAGGGACGTTCGCTCCTTTGCTTTATGTGTGGAGACAGCTTAGAAAAACAGTTAGCTGCAGGATAGCTGAACTGTCCCTTAAAATGTAGTGCTTGTGTCTTAAAACAGTGAAGGGTTATGTGATACATGGAGCTAGGTTAAGGAAACTGTGTTTTCAGAAACAGGAACACCCTTTTATGGCTGCACAAGATTTATTATTATTATCTCTCCAGAGAACACTGTATTTCCTCATGCTCCATACAGTCAGGCAGGCAACGTAATAAGCCAACACACTTTTCTCCTCATACTGTAATTGCTGCACAGTCAATTTAAATTCATGTTTTATGGCTATGAGGTAATATTTACTCATGGCAACAGATTAGTCTTTATTCAACATTGGCATTTTACAATGAAGAATGGGGATGCTGATATTTATTTTGTTGCCAGTGGTAGTGTGTGACATATTTACTTCTACACAGACAGATATGGAAACAACCCAATCCATAAAAGTTGAAGTATCAGAAATCCTTATCAAACTGCCCATGCTTTTAATTCAGTCAACCCTGAGCTAAACAGCTCAAACAGTGGCTTGTTACTCATCATACATCTTATCTTTTTCTCTGTAGCTTTTGCTGAACCTTGAAGCAAAGACTCATTTGCTTCAAATCAAAGCTTCAAATTTTTTAACAAAATTTGAAGCTTTGTAAATATTGACTGGCCACAACAAAATCAGGAGCAAGTCTTCCTGGGGGCTATTTATTGACTTAGAAAGTGCAGATTGTAAGCTTTGTAATGATGTAAAACACATAGAAACAAACAAACAAAACAAAAAAAGTTAAGCTACTTCTATTGGAATTATCACACTCTGCAAATAAGATCAGAGAGAAAACAGCGCAAGTTTTTGAGAAAATGTTCCCAAACCTGATCAGCTACCTTTGTGTCTTAGCAAAGTGTATTTAATTACATGAGCTTGAAATAACTCCATTTCTCCTGCATCGACTGTCAACAGGCATGACTATCTGGGAAGATGTCCTGAAAAAAAGCTCACCTTTGTCTGATTTTATCTTTTTTTCCATTTTCTAATAGGTCTCCTTGCTTTTATCTTGATAGCCTTTGTTATGGAGTCGCCTGTGAACTCTGAACTTTACAGGAATTAATGTGGAAATACTCACTGAATAAGCTATGTTTCCTAGCTGGCATTGGGATATATTTTCATTTTGTATTGTACTTATTCACTTCTTAAATAAATAGCAGACATAACACTGTGAGTAATGATGGGACTCTTTGTTCTGCCTAAAGTAAAGAGGTGTTCACTTGGATTATTTGTGAATGTCACTTCACTTCCTCGCGATCTAACCCTGGATTGAGATAGAAATAATTACAATATGTTGGACAATGTTTTCTTTCAGTCTGTCGAAAGCCTGACATAAAACATTTTATCTTGGGTGTTATAGCTGCAAGATGCAGTTAGTCAGCGTGGCGGGTACCACTGCTCGCTGCCTCCTCACCGTCATATTCCACTCAGCACAGCCCTGCAGTGCAGATGTTCTTACTCTGCTTCTGCTCTAGCAACTTGTTACTGGTTTTGCTGTGACGTGTGACATAGAGTTAAGGTTTCAAAAATGAGAAAATGTCTTAAAGAACTTATTTATGTAGGTTTGGTCCCCATTTATAAACTGTTGTGGAGGTCTCTACCTAAGGTGGTCGTAATGCCAAATATTAACCGTAAGGTCAAACAACCAAAAGTTCTGTGGAGTTTCCAGATAAAAAAGCAGAGGAAATCTTTGTTTAACTCACCATTAAATTTACAACCTTATGAGTTCTTACATGCTTATTTCATGGAAAATGTGTGCTTTGACAATGTACCATGTTCATCAAAGAGTTCTGGAAAGGTAATGTGATTTTCCAGACTTTCCTTTTTCTAAAAAACAAGAAAGCCTCTGTCAAAGAAAGACATAAGGTCAGATTTAAAATTGCTCTGTCTGCCTTTAAAATAGAAAATATTGACAGTTCTTGACATGTTGAAAATGGGATTTCATTGCTTCCTTAATTGGACATTCAATACTACTCACTGCAATACAATTACAACTCAGTGACATGCATCATATGACCCAATTGACATGACTGGGAACAATATTTTATCCACGATCAATATTTTGCCTTTGATTGTCTGCCTTGCATTTGAGATATTGCAAATATATTATGCCAGATCTCCCTTTCAGTTGAATATCAGTTCTCACATGTTCATCAATGATTGTTATACCTCAGTTTTAAAAACGGCAGTGTTATAAGTTAACTGGACTTTGTTTATGGATTTTTGCAAGCTGCACATATTGAAACCGTTGTAGAAATCCTCTGTTAAATGACACAGACTGCGTTATGGTAACAATTAAAACCAGACTAAATCTGAGTGCCTGCAGCAGCAATGTATTCACAATATGCACACACACAGTAACCTTAAACTGTTTCCATCCCTATGTCATTGTTTTATTTCCTTGTTCAACAATTTGATCAGGATCATTTACCTTTTTTGTAATTTAACCCCAAAAAAAAGTTGGTAAAATTGCTTAATCTAAGTGCTCTGAGGGGTCTATTTGAACATTTTGTTTTTCACAGTCATAAACTTTTATACATGTTCAGGATGTGTCTCGAGGAGAAAAGCACTGATGTAAATGTTGTGGGACGACATAAAAGTTTTTTATATCAAGAAGACTTCTAAAGAGCCACGGAGTGACATAAAACAAATGAATGAGGGGTTTGAATTGTTTTTTTTAATTTACTTATTTTGCAAGTTTTGAATGCTTTAATTATCTTTGCAAACTTTTGACAATTTACATTGTGGTAATTATGGCTTATAGCTAATGAAAACCAAAAGTTGTCACTTAGAAAATATGAAAAATATTAAAATATGAAGGAATTTTAACACAAATATTAGTCTGAGGATGCTAAGGGCTTCTTTTGCATGAATTACTACATCAGTGTGGTGTGATTTTATTTTATTTTTTCCATTCCTGTAAAAATCCCACCTTAAACATAAAAAAAAAAAAAAAAAAAAAAAAACAGCCAATCATATCGGCTGCAGGAGGGGATTAGGACCACTAGAAAAAATATACATATATTTATCATATTTCAATCTGAATTTTTGAATTCTGAAAGACCAGGGAATATTATGTCTTTAATATCTGAATCCAGACTATAATCTCAGAACTCTGACATTTGGAATTGTAAAATTCTTTAATATTATAATCCAGATTGTAATTTCAAAATTCTGACTTTTTTCTTAGAACTTCAGGAGTCAGAAATCTGAGATTTAAGTCAGGAATATAATTTTTGTCATTGACCTTTATCCTCTCTCTTAAAATGTCAATGACAACGAAGAGCTAAGAGACTTCATAACCATCCCATCCTTCTTAACCAGTTGCCATTACCAGGGATTCCTGAGATGTAAAGTGTGGATCATATTTACCATATGGTTACCAAGGCTACTGCAGGGATTTCCAATTAAGATGCAATCTGTTATCTGTTTAGAGG
This sequence comes from Poeciliopsis prolifica, assembly GCF_027474105.1. Lineage (NCBI taxonomy): Eukaryota > Metazoa > Chordata > Actinopteri > Cyprinodontiformes > Poeciliidae > Poeciliopsis > Poeciliopsis prolifica. The sequence goes on from NW_026562381.1 coordinate 1,010,110, forward strand.
ACTAATAAGCACAACAAAGCCACATAGGGGACCCCCTGGAATTCATATCAGACCACTCGAAATAACCATCAAGCCCTCCTATCTGATGCACTGCCAATACCTGCTCACTTTCCCAATTAAAACCCCAGGCAGCTTGTTGTGCAGTTAATAAGGAATATGTGAGGGCTACTGTCATTGTGGCATGTAATGGGTTGATGCCAGCTAAGTGTGTGGCCTTGGAGCATTTTATTTTATCTCTCGCCCTTTTTTCTTAAAAAGAAGAAAAAAATAGTGTGCTCGGGTGTGTGTGTGTGTACGACTTTACACAAATGTAGCTACATGCGACACTACGAGGTGCCGCTGAGGGTCAAAGCTGATGTGTTCTTCTGTGATAATTAGGGCTGTGCTGTACCCAATCAGGTGCACAAACTACCAGTGAGAGCACAGCATTGATGACCTTCATTACTTGATAGAGCCAATTAGGACATGAAAAAGACGAAAAGAAGAAAAGGAAGTGTGAAACAGTTTGGAAGTAAAATGCGAGCTGAAGCAGACAAGGCCACAATTTTTTTTTTCACTCTTTCCTGTAATATTTTCCTTTTTAGCCTTTTCAGGCCTTTTGACTGAATGTGGCTAAAGCCTCCGAATGCAGTGCTTTGATTCGGTGTTTGTGTTGATGTGGGCAGATGGAAGCAGCCCAGTCTTCCTGCAACAAGTGAGATCTATTAGAAACTTTAAATGTTTTATTATTGGAGCCGTGTGAAGATGATTTTCTTTTTTTTTTCCTTTTATTTTTTGAACCACTGCAAGCATTTTTAGGAAAAAGAAGTTTGTGGATATATGAGCAGTGAGTGATTTGGCTGAAGAAGATTCACCCTGTTGTTATAGGTGGGTGTGAATCATGTCTCATTTTCACAATCTCTTCTGGGTTTGATTCCTTTACAGTTTCAACAACATAGAAACACTGCAACTCCTCGAGGTACAGACCTTTGAAAAAGTATTTTCCCCCTTACTGATCTGTCCTATTTTTGCTTGACCCCCCCACACTCACATATTTGAGTTAATCAAAAGTAAACTTAAAATCAAACAAAGATGACCTGAATAAATACCAAATACAGCTTTCAAACCTGGCCTTATGTGAAACTGTAATTGCCGCTTTAACTAAATTATTGTGCGTCCCACTCTTGCTGGCAGCAAATGCTTTCAAGAGTTTGTGATAAAATGTCTGAGCAATTTTGGTCCCCTTTGTTCTTAGCACGAATGAGCTGTTTGATGTCATCTCAAATTTATATCTGGGCTTTGACTAGGTCAATCATTGACCTGCTGTATGTGTGTTCTTAAGTTTAAGATTAGAAAAAGATGGTCTGACATTTTCAATGGAGCCCTAGTGCATCAAAGGAGAACCACCATGCTTGGCTTGTTAGTATGATGATGTTTTTTCTGAACTATGGATGTAGATTTACACCAGACATAAGTGGACCCATACTGTTCAGAAAGTCACTCTTTTGTTGTATTTTTATTCTCTTCATTTATGGATTAAGCTCTTATCGAGGCTCTGTGGAGTCAAAATGCCTAGAAATGACTTTTTAATCATTTCCATAAACCTCTGTAGTTTGGCACCAAAAGTAATCCTTTACCCTACTTCATGCTGTCAAAACTTCTCGGGCAACAATCAGGGCTAATTGCAACTTGTGAAGTTGCACTAATATAACATGGTAAGAAGGTATAGTAATAAGTTTTACTTTAATTCACAAGATTGGCAATAATGTTTTTTTTTTTCATTTAAGTACACATTTTCTCTTGAAACTCACTCGAGTTTCCTTTTGAAACAAAAAAAAAAAAACAAAAACAGAACCAGTGAGATTGCAAAGGGGCAAATACTTTTTCAAATCTCCATACATGCACGCATTATTGGATACACAAACACACACACAAAGAGACACAGACTCCATCTTTCAGACAAGAGATGCTGATCCCAGATAGTTCCAAGGGAGGGTAGTTTAATTAGGCTCTGACAGCACCCACTGAGAATTGCTCCTGAATCTGACACTGTTTTTCAAATGTCACCGTCAAGTGCTTTTCTCAGAATGAAATGTGAGTCATTATTCAGATTGTGTCACGCTCATCGTGTTTTTTTTGTTTTTTTTTTTATTTCTGGTCTTTGGTTTTCATGTACTAGGATTGTAATTAACTGATTTATTAACCATGTTCCCCATGATGGATGTAATAGGATGTTGAATTTAAAAAAAAACTCTTAAATTACCTGTCGGCAAGAAACTTGACAGCCAGAGAACAAAAGCCCAAACATTTCACAAAGCAATAAAGAGATGAGACCTGAACAATAACCAGGGCAATTTGTTCTTATTTTTGTAAACGTGAATCAGACAACTGTCAACCCAAATGCATTTTTGGTTGTAGCTGTATTCTGTGACAACATAATACCACTGAGCCCTGGCATAAGAGTTTGTTTTCGATGTTTTGTCCAGGAATGCCAAACAAACGACAAACTATTCTGGTTTTATAAAGGAAAACATGTTTGTTTTTAAAAAATATACTTTTTGACAAAGTCGACTAGACTTCATGACACATGTCCCCCTTTCTTGCAACAAGCTTTACCCTCCATTTTCTTGGTTGCCACAGTGACGAGTGTGATGACAGTGACAGAAACAGGCCATCCACTCGAGGCGTATGCTGCTGCTGTTGAGGGGATTCAAGTCTGTAAAGTCTATGCAACTAGTCTGTACTTTGCACAACGATGTTATTACGTTAACCTATGAACATGAAGGGCTCCTCCTAAACATTCAGTGTTATAAGCTGCAACTGAGAGCTGGTTGAAGTGCCGATACTTTTAAGAGCCTCTTGACTGTATTCAGCAACAATGACACTTTTCTTTTTACATTTCTAACCTCCTCTGTCAAGAAGGAGCTGGTGTTAGTTTAGAGTGTGCATTTGTGTGTATTTGTTTGCATTATCTGTGAAAATATTAGTGATTTGCATTAAAATTATCTGTTTTTGTCATCTCCTGGATATTCCTATTCAGGCTTTCTGCAGGTGTTTAGCCTCAGATATGTTGTTTCTTGCTACATATTTAGTCACATACACTGAAATATAAAGTAACTAGTCATATGTATGAAATTCTTGTATGGTGGTAATGCGATTACCTTTAATATACTGTTCAGTCCTTAAGCCATTTTGAACAGTGTTTTTTTTGCTTCAGCAGTTAAATTAAAATAAATTTTTTGAGCTATATATTCTTTTTAGGTGCACTTAGTGTTTTACCTTTGAGTCAACCCAATTACACTGCTTTATTCTGTAGTGAAGTAATTAGATTTGCTTTCTGAATCTTGTTAAAAGTTTTGAACTTTTTTAATGTAAATTTGTTCTACATCTACTTTGTTTAAAGAAAACTTACTGATTTTATTTTCCAGCTTAATACATTTGTAAAAGTTGATATTTCTTGTGTGAGGACCTCTTTTCTCCACTACCTTTACTTTGTTTGTTTTTCTTTGCAATATAATGCATTATCTTTCTGCATCACATTTTGAATGTGCACAATATTGCAGAAGCAAAGGGCTGTTTGGAGGCAGTTCTATATCTTTCACATTCTGTGCATTCAGACTTTGCTTGCTAATAGTTGGGTGAACTTTCACTGCTTTTTCTACAAACACTTTTACAAGGCACTAAGACACAAAGTCTTGGAATGGTTTAGGAATATGTTGATAATGGAAAAGAAAGCAAAAAGGTGGTAAATGCCATTGTAATATCTCATAGAGAGATATTCAGTAGTAATATTCCAATGTCATGTTTTGCTTTTTTAGGGCAGCTATGTCTTAGAACCCCAGGAAGATGTTTTTTAAGATGCACAGACACTGCTGGGAATATACATAGTTTTACAATATCTTCAATGTTATTGAAGCTCTGTTTTATTAATATTTGTGTTTTAGAAGCCCATAAGTTTCTAAAACACAATTTATAGGTAGGCAACTTATAAGTCCCCCTTTCTGCTCAAATTTCTTCCACTAGCAGCAATGCAACACTGCTCATTCCTTTTACTCATTTAGACATTAGTGTTGTAGATCTGCTCAAATGTTTTAATTTGACCAAATGTATGAGTTTCTAGTGATTCTACGAATACATTCAGGTAGAAAAATTGGTGTATTTGTTCTTTTTGGTTGTATTTTAGTAGAAACAAGTTTGTATTTCTAACTGTCTCTCTGAGAGTAGTTCCTGTTCTCTTTAGTGTTTCTGGTGCAGTTTATTGTTGGGATTTCTGGGGATATTGAAGGTATATAAATCTGGTTTAAGAGCAGAGTCTGAATTTAATGATACCAAGAAGTAATGTGGAGTATGAATGCCTCCTTTGCACTGTCTGCAGGCCAAATTAGGCTTTCTTATTGTAAATATCTCACAGGAAAAGCACAGTGAGCATTCCATATTCATTTGAATTGTTCCTATTGCACCTCCATGGCAAAGCAGAGGACTTTGTTGAAATTTTAATGTATCTTTGACCCAGATTTGATGTGCGTGCTGGTGTTTCTGATGTGTGTCAATCTTACAGTGGAAGAAACACACTTTCCATTGATGGAGCTTTGCAGAAATGTAGCGCTGGCAAGAATTCCTCTTATACTGCCTCGTCTGCATGAGACTGTACTCACTGCTAAAAGGAGATGATGAACTTGGGGAAGAAAGAGACCCCACTGATTAATGCGTGTGTGGCTGCACCTTCAAAAAATTCAGTCCTGTGCATAATAATTTGCTCCTCACTTATGCATTTATGAAAAGTATCCCCCACCGTTCCTGCCGACTACAAAAGCTACTTCAGCTAAAGAAGCAGGAAGCTGAAAAGTCAGTCACACAGAGGAGGGGGGAAACAAATTGAGAGCTCATCACTGACAATCCTGCCATCTCTCGGTGTATGCATTGACGGGGTAAGATGTGAATTACAGCTATCTTCGTTTCATTTTGGCAGTTTGGTGTTTTCCCCGAGCCACTTTGTTTTGTTGCCATCTGAGCAAAAAACATCTCTTTAGCAAAGCGACGCCTGTTCTCGGAGCGAAAGAATGAAGAGCCCAATCTAGTGTAATCATCCCTCCTCCACCCCCAAAAGAAAAAAAAAAAATCTATGCCTGCCCACGCTCCTCCCACCAGGATTTAGATAGTTAAAACTGAGGGTGTTTTGAACATCAACAGAGCTCCCTTGATAACACCTTAGCTCTCACCTGAATAAGTCACATTTACCCGCATCTTCTTGCAGTAATTAATGTTTTCATATTTCATTTTCCACTTTCAAGTTCAAGTGAAAGCACCTTCCCTCGATTGTCAGACAACATGTCAAAGGTTAGACTCTTTTTGTTACAATCCAACCCACCAATTAATTAGTGTAGCTTTCTGCCATATACACGGTTGCATGGTGAATGTGGACCCTTGAGTGGAACTAGGAATAGATTTAAATCAGCAATGGAGAGCCAGGGGAGGATTCCTCGTCGGGTGATTAAAAGTAACCTTTAGAACTATGTAGGAGCTGTTTGCTATGCCCTTTCTTTCCCTGCAAATGCCATCTTAGGACTCTGGTCTAATGATGCAAGAATAGTTTCAAGGCAATTACAGTCCCTCCAAATTGATCCCAAAGCATTGAACTTATGAGTAGGGGAAATAATGCAGCTGAGAGGGAGTAGAAAAGTAGATTGTGATTTCACTTGCAGGTATGCAGGAAGTTATTAACAGGCCTGAATAATATATATTTATGTGATATAAAGATTAATAGCCCCATACTTATTTTGGAAAGATTTTGGAGCGCCAACTGTGGTGTGCTTTTAAAAATGTGTCTATGGTAGCATTTATTGCATGCCGGCAACAGTAGGGTGCATCGACTGTGCTGGCAGGCATGCAAAAAGCATGTCAGCCCTCTCCTGCCCTCCCTATTAGTGTCGATAGGCTATCTCTTGTGGTTGCCTCCAGGTATGGAAGCAGCAGGGGATGCAGCAGTCAGTGGGAGCCTTGTTTTGCTGCGGCACTTGTCCTTGTAACCGAGGGAATTGTGTGAAGCCCTGCCAATCACTTCATTGCAGTCACAACAGCAGCTGCCCACTTTGTTTTGCTCCAGTGTGAAAACGAACAAAAAGAAATACACTTTGAGACTTGAACCGAGAAGAGAAATAGCACAGATACATGTATATGTATGCAAATGTGCACAGCAATGAGGAGAAGAGCTTAAAAACTGACAGGTAGCTTGTCTGAAGCTCAAGTGTAAATGTTTTTTCTTGGTTACAAGAAATTGAACAAACTGTCCTCTACTAAGACAAAACATAAATTCAATTAGTTTTATTCATAAAAATGATTACCTGAGACATTAGTTTAGTTGCTTAACTTATAAAAAGACAAGCACCCATTTCCAACAGTGAAAAGACAAAACTCCATCCATCCATGTGAAAAAACTCATTGTTGCATATTTCAAAATAGGAAATTTTAAATTTGCCAACTATAAAATCCGTGATGCTTCAATTTTGTAAATAAAAATTATCTTTTTGATGTAGATACTTGCCAGAAAAAGAGACATTGAACCTGAAGGGTTTGAATGTCATAAAGTTATATTTGCAAGAACATTTTGACAACAATTTTGCTGAATTTGCATCATCTGCCTGTAAAATACAGTAATTTTCAATAAATTAGAATATTATTGAGACGTTCATTTATTTCAGTAACTCTGAGATGGATGTTTTCAACCATTTATTTCTGTTAATTGTGATAATTTTCCGTTCTTAGATAAAAACACTTTCCATAAAAATATAACAGCACACCACCAAAATGCATTAAGACGACAAAAATGTTTAATACCCTCCTCAAGGTTATTTTCAGGAGGAATTTTTATTCTGACAAATGAATGAATGTCTAATTTATCAAATATGAGTGCATTGACTCTAAAATATATAAACACAGAAGTTAGATTTTTCTTTTTATTCCGTACTGTATATCGTTCTGCCATTTACATTTTTTATTCATTTGCCATGAAACAAGTTCCTTGCTAAAAAATTTTTTTTTTAAAGTCCAAAATCTGACAGAAAAGTCAATACTTTTATTAAAGTCAGCTTTTTGTTTTTTTAGTTCTGTTTTTTACAGTGGGCCTAATCTTCTCCCATTCATCTGCCATTGTTCATTGTTCTGTCATGCACATATTTTATTAATTTATGGTGAAAGAAATTATTTGCTTGTTTCCACATTGAGCATCGGTGAAAATGATGACTGTGCTGACAAAGTGAATAAATTCTTAGATTAAACTCAAAATTTAGAGAAACAGTCATAATTCTGGTATTAACATTGGATTTTTTAATTTTTTTTTTATTTTTTTATCAGTGGCCCTCATCCTTTTTCGACATCCCTCATTGTTCTGCCATTCACATGCTTTAATCAGTTGTAGTGAAACAGATTCTTTTCTAATCTCCAGCCTGAGCATTGCTGAAAATGATGGCAGCGCTTTCTCTGTCGAGCGACTAAAGTCGAGCCAAATAGAAGGACTGAATTAAACGGAAAAAATTTACAAGAAGTATCTGCAAAAATGTGAAGTTCTCTCTGGGAAAAAGAGAGGACTGAGTTCATTCCTCCTCCCCCTACCTTAGGGAGTCCTAAGGCTCATAATCACAGTGCAGCATGAGTAGGCAGATGGCCTGTAGTTTTCCTGTGACCTCACCAGATCTTCTGCATCAACTGTCTCTGTATTCAGCATAAGAGCCAGAAGAAGGTTTTTGACACATTGCTCTTGGATCAGCTTTTACCGTGAGCTTGAAATTGGGGCTTTGCCGTTAAGGAGAGTAATTTCCAGTCTTCACATCCTACTCAAATATATCAGGCTGTCCTACAAGTGAAGTTGGAAAGTGGGGGCGATGAAGAGCAGGTGTACGGTGATTGGGATCAGTGTAGCAGAAAGCTGTGGGATTCCAGGGACCGGGCCTGACAGTTTCAGTGTACTCCTCTCTTCTTGACTCCCAGCTGAGTCCATCTGTCTGGGTGACACTGCACACACAGACAGTAAGGTTTGTAAAATGCAGAGCTGGACTGCAAGACCGCAATCAAGAAAGCCACTTTTCTTTAGAAAAGTTAAATATACATATAAAAGTAGAGAAATGACACGTGTGTCGCTGATTGAACATTTGGATCTGTGCAGAAAATCATTGAATTGTGAACAGAAAAGAGGCTTTTACTAGTTTCTTCCTTTTTACTTGTTGCTTTTTTGAAGAGTAGCTATTTTTAACACTATTTTTTCCTTCTAATTATGAAGAAACTTCTGAAACTACAAGTTTTTTGTGAAATCTTGGATCTAATTGGTCTTCAATATGTAAACTAATGGTCACAAATGACTCAAAGCGTTACAGTTGTAAACCAAGTTTTGTCATACTGTAAATAAATCAGACTGATGAGCAAAAGTTTGTGCAAGTTTATAAAATAATTTAAGGCAGAGAAGATTTTAAATCAACAATTTTCTGGCACTAATTCAATAAAGCAGAATATTTTTTTGGGGAAAAAAAACTCAGATTTAAACTTTTACCAATTTTAACTGATCTTAGATTATGATTTGACATGAATGCAATCTGACCTACTGAACATTAGTGGTTACCATTAATATAACATTATTATTACTTCATACATTGCATGTGAAGGTTTTTGAAAGAAATCAAATATGAATTCTCGGGAGAAAAAATGAATTAATAAAAAAAAAAAACTTTTGTCATAGTCCAGATTGTGCCACCTTTTCCTACTCTGCAGCTTCTGCATTACTAAAGTTTATTAACTTCCAAGCAGATGAGTAAAGTTGCTTTTACTTTAAGCACAGCTGCACACAAGTATAAGCTGTGTCATGTAATCATTTATAGTGTCTATGTTTTATTTAACTTTTAATGATGAAATAGAAATCTTAGTTGTTGTCACTTTGAAGCTCCATCTGCTGTGGTTGCAGCAGAATTTAAAGCAACGACATTTCCAAACTGCTTTCAAGTAAATCCTTCCCTAATTGTCATTTCAGGAAATTTGAAGGAATGCTTAGTAATTTTGAACTTTCAAAAAAAAGTCCACCAGACAACATCACAAACTGGAGCAACATGCTCGAAATCCTACAGTACATGCTAAATCATTTCTCAATCCACAAATTGCTACATTTTCGCTCTGCGTCCTTCTGCGTTTTAGATGTTAAATCTACATCAAGCATGTTTTTAACTTGCACCGATTATAAAGAGTTTTAGGTTGTAATCCTTGCTTAAAAACTGCTGGAAACTCATTTGCAGTTTATAGATAGAAGAAAATGCTCAGTTTGCAAAATTTTAAGAAGTAACGTGAAACTCAATTAGTACAACCCCTCGTCTGGTTGATCAATCAGCTGCAACTCCTCTGAAGGTACGCGGTTTTGTTTTTATGAGCCTGCCAGGATGTGGGGTTTTACAGAAATGTATGCAGACCTCCAGAACTTGCACTCCCATCTTTTGCTTAACATCACAAGGAGTGATGTTAAGCCCTCCTTGTGGGTTTAATTTCAAAAGATTAAGCCCACTTTTGAAATTCACATTTTATCTCAGATGAAGCAGCACTCTTTGATTAGAAGCTCCCCTCCGCTGCATCTCATGGATATGAGGAACTTTCCCTTTATGAAAAACTTTGCCCCTCCTATTTGGTGTACATTGCTATCTATTTGGCTGTGAATGTTTTCTTGGCTGAACTTTGTGACACTCAGTGAGATTCTGTTTGCCTCCCTGCTCATGGGAAACGTTTTTTTAATGTTTTTTTTTGCCTTCATCTGTTGGTTAAGGGCGGCAGGGTGGAGCTGGTGCTGTTTCTGAGTCTCCCAGCACATCATATGCCCCAGAAAGTTCCGATCTTATCTTTATTCCCTATCTAACCTCCTGCATGCACAGTTTCACACACACACACATCTCGTTCTCCCAGGAACCTTCCCCTACCATTCTACCATCTCCTCCCAGTTTAATCATCTGGGAAAATATTTATTCATGCTCTGTCATTATTACCTCCCCTGGATGTGTTGATGAGGTTGTCTTTTATCTGCACTTTCTCTCCGAGTCGTCTCCCCTCAAGGTGAACTATATGGTTTGAACAAGCAGATTTATGCTGGAGTGGAAGTCTGTGAACCAAATGTGGGTTGCTGTAATAGTGACATGATTTTCATTGTTCAAACTACCAATTCCATTAAAATCAATACTGTTTGGTATCAATGCTGACTTTTATGTGGAAGTATTTGCATCGATAGGGCGGGAAAATGTCTTGGAATAAAAATGACATGGTTTCAGTGATCCGTGTTCATTATTACTGTGGACTTCTATCTATTCTGAGATTTGGAAAGCTGAAACACCTCGGCTCAATGCTACTTGACATGATATTGGCTGGCATTTGCAAACCAGCCAATCCAGAAGCAGCATTAATTTTTGCTGCTGATTTGCTGTACAGATAAGGAAGACAGTCAATTTGTGATTGTGCAAAGACAGTTTCCACTATGAGTATTCATGCATATTGACGTATGTTTTGTGTTTGAATAATTAAAATAGACTTTTTCAGTGGGGGTCTCAAGTATTCACATATTCTAGCTGTACACATGCAACCATATCCTCTCATTTCTGTGTAGGGGCTACTGGCTACAACCTGGTCAAAAAGTGGGTAGTGGGGTCACAGGGTCATGGAGATGGATCCCCAAAAACAACAAAATTGTTTATCTGCAGTTCTGCTGCTGTAAATCCAGAATGAGATCTCTACTGGAAATAGCATTATTTAAATATCAATCGTTAGAATTAGATCTTAGATCAGAGAGGATGAGAACCTGCTGAGGATCTTCCAAAGCTTGCAGCATCACAAGCAGGCCGTCATCTAATGTTGTGAAAAACAGATAAAATTGCAGAACTTGACAAATCTGAATCTACTGGGAATTATGGAACAATTTAGACTTTATTTTGTTGTGACCTCATAGATTTTCACCAAAACGTGATGTTTTTGACCTTTAATGTTGATGCTCAAGTGAAAGATTAGTGAAACAGGGATTGTGTTGTTATCTGCTACTTTCTGATATGTGAGCAGTGTTGAACATCTGACCCTAGTCTGTAGTTAGTTTGGCAAAAAAAAAAAAGTGTATTTAAATTCATCACAATATACTACTTTAACAACCGTTTAGAGATTTGAAAATTTACCCCCCAAATGTCACAGTAGTAATTTGTTCTGGAATATTAATTTGTTTTCACCATTGAGTTTTTACATCTTTTAGAGTGGGGCCAAATTGATAAAAGCTCAGCACTTCTCTTACCAATTTGATCCTGCAAATCAAAAAGCTGCAGACAATCCAATCCGTCATGTAGATAGTCACATTCTAAATAAATTAAAAGAAATGTTTACTTTTGTATACGATGAGTCCTCCAGTTTAAATAAATCCCAAAGCCTTGAGTGTTATATGCATTTTGTTCTAACTTATTTCCAACAGTTATGTAAATTATGTGAGAATAATTTTACTCTGGTGAAATCTCACTCATATATACAACATCTGCTGTGCAAATGATGCCAAATGCTTAAAATTAGTCTTTTTTTTTTTTTTTTTTTTTTTTTTTCCAGGGCCTTGAAATTTCATTGTGATTTTCTCATTCAATTTACTTTCTCTGTGTGTCTCCACAAAATGTGCCAGTGCTGCAAACCCAGCTTAAGGAGTTAAATGAACTTTGTTGAAGCTTTAATGGAAGCATAGAACATACTTAGCAAACTTATCTGGTCTGGTTGTGACCTGTTAGCTTGTTTTTTGGTGGATAAGTTTGTCTTACAAAGTAATATTTATTGAAGCATACGAATGTGTGGCTCCAAGCCTCTTTAATTTTGGACTGCCTGCATTGTTAAGCATGATCAACGAAGCGCTAACTTTCTGCTCTTCAAGTCCCGATAGCCCCAATTTATCAAAACTCATCGGAACATGTCAGACTTCATTCAGCTTAGCTGCACAATGAAAACTCATCATTTACCAATCAATAAATCTGTACAGCTGAAGTCAGATGTAAGAATGATGAAATATGAAATATGAGTTTGCTGAGGCCTTTTTTTGCCCAACATCCATCATTGTCAACAAAATGAGTCCAGCAAATATTCAATTAAGACCTGGGGGCTCCATTTCTCATTCATTATTCTGGGGTTAATTTGCAACTGTAGATTTGTCTTTTGTCACTTTCAGGCCAAGAAAGGATGGTTAGGTAATTAACTTCACTCCTTATCATGCAGGAAGCAGTGGGGGGTCTTTATCTGTGTATTCAGTGAAATTTTGAAAAACACATTTTTGGCATGAAAGTGCCTTTCAGGTAACAGCACTGATACTGGTCAGTGCTATGCTCTGAACTCAGTGTGATCTTTAAAATTTTCTAACCAAATAATCTATGATTTCACTCAGATGCCACTGTTTGAATGCTTTTATGATTTGTTTAGTGTTGCACTTTAAATAGCGTAATATGAATGCTTGATCATTCATGTTTTAAAACTAGAATGGGAATCTGTCATTTATATGATAAAAGTGTTTGAATGTGAACACAGCTGCTGACATGAGATGTTATCATTTCTAAAGTGGAAGTTTGTTGAAATTTGTGGTGATTCCCAAAAATACGAATAGGAAAAGTTTTCTTTGACTTTGACGATGTGACATAGCCTTTATGTTACTCAAAGTGCACTTCTGATTGGTTAATGAGCCCCTCTGGATGTCTAGAGACTCAGACTGACTCATCAAGAAGCATTATCCGACTGGGTCAAAGTTGAACTGGAACACATATTCAGATCTGAGAAATTAAGTTTACATTGCTCTGTTTGTTTATTTTTACTCAAACTTGTTCGAGATTCCTATTTTTCTCTTCCAAAGTTCTACAGCAGTCTGTTTAATGTCACTTACTAACTTTCTTAAAGAGTGCTACTCGGTTCCACAACCAAAGTGGGGAACCTGCAGGGATCCAGAATCTCGGTACCAGAAGAGATCAGTACAGCCTTACAGTTTCAAAGTTACTTGTTGCAACCAGATTCACTGTTAGAGCTTAAAAGCTGACTCTCTCTCCAGGTGAGAAAGTTTGATGTTGGAGAACTGCCTGAGCCGAAACCCAAGTGGTTTACGTGACAGTAAACAGCCCATCTGACACTGTAAGGCGTTCCTTTCAGTTCTATTGTGGTGGTTCTGATTTTGAGACCTGATGGGTTCAGGTAGTTGGAAAACTTTGCATTATCTCCCTTCAGATTAACGTAAAGGTTAGTCACAGTTGGGTTGTAAACCACGATCTCAGAGTGCTGAGAGATAGATAAACTTACTGACTGACAGAAAAACTTCTTTATGTAGTTTTCCCTAGTCATAGATAATTTGTTACTTTGCTTTTATTTTTATGATCTTACTTGACGTGTTTATTTTCTTTGAATGATGCCAAAGAAACAAATAAATCTTTAGATGCTTCTTAAAAATATGTTATAAAAATCACTCAGTGGAAAGGTCGACAGTTTGTTCCTTAGATAAATTTTATAAATTGTGGTAGTTATGGTTTTTTGTGTGTAGGTACTTCCTGTTACTTGCATACCTTGGTACAGAATTCCAGAGATCTTGTCCCCTTGCAATTTAAGATTTATTTCTAAGTGATTGTATTTATATGACAGCATCTAGTATACAATTTTTCCACTGTTGTTGTTAGTCAAACTGCCCTATATTCAGGATATTGCTGTCAAAGAACAGTTGCATGTCTGAAAAGACAAGGAACAAATGGATACGGTGAACATCAGATACTGTTTATTACTTGTTTGAAGCATTATTCATTCATGTATTCATTTTTTTGCTTCATCCTGATCCAGGTTTCAGCCAGAGCTTCTACAAGAGAAGTGCTTGTAGGATTTTATAAAAGGTTAATCAAAACTCCTGTTTACCTGAAAAGGACCTTCAGGGAGTTTTTGTAGACACTAAAGAGTGGGTGTTGTGTTCTGTTGTGCATCTAAGCCTGCTTGAATCTGACCTTCAGTGAAATATGCAGTGAGAAAGAAATTAAAAGTGAAGCAAATTTGTCGTCTTGTTTCGTTTCTAAACATGTTGGCTTTGGCTCTCAGTTCCACATAGTTTGGCCGACTCATCCAAACTCTGTTCCATGGCTCCATATTTCAAATAATTATGAACCAAGCTCCACTTTAAAAAATATTTGAATGTTTATTACAGAATAAAATTGCTAAGTTTGAACTATAAAATCAGTGTGCTATTAACAGCTGCATTGCTTCTTTTTGTCCGACTCTGCAGTTTCCACCCATTGTGCCATCTCACACAGAAAACTCATGACTGTATCTTTTTTCCTTTTTTTTATTTTTTTTGCCTGGCCTCAGGCTACCATGCAGACCAGTTCGGCTCACTGATTGCCTTTCCGTTGAGGGGGCGGAGGTGTGTAGTGGAGGTGAATGTCGCGCTGAGTGGCAAATGGTTGGGGAGCAGTGGGAGAGCCATTGGCTGACAGGATGAAAGTTAAACACTAGCCTGTGGTCTTGTCTCACAGCTGGAGTCAGTTTGTTGCCTTGGGGCAGAGGCCTAGTTTATTGACCAACTTGGTACCCTTAACCTTCTCAGTCCCTCCTTCACATGGATTTTTCCTGGACCAGAACCAAGTCTTTAGAGATCCCATGTGTTATTGATTGAAAGGCTCACCCTTGTAGCCAGCAAGGAGCTGCACTCTTCTTCTCAAGTTTAACACAGAATGCTGTGCTTTGGATCTAAGTTTTCTCAAGGCTGAATTTCTCTTATCTCCTCTCTCATCACAACCAAATTGGGGCTCCAATCACAGTGATCCTCAGTGTGAGATTATTTCTGTTGTGATCCATGTCAATCCAGTAACCACTGAGGTGGAAAGGTCACTTCCAACTGAGCTTTTTACTATAGATATGTCGACATCTGTCAAAACTTTTAAAACATACTGTTCGTGTGTCAATCACCCACTGTGAAATCATTGTCCTGTTTTCTTTTTTCTCAAAGCACACTCTCTGCTGGCGTGCTGATCTATCTACAGATGGCTGGATTCACAGAAAGCACCACTAACAGTAGCTGGAGTTTGTAACAAAACTACTTCGCTAGAACCACAACAGACACCTTTATTTACTAGAGTTGCATTACCAGCTTTACTCCAATTGGTAAAGTGCACTTTGTAAAAGATCCCAAGATCTTTAAATCAGGACATTAGTGTTGATGACAAGCAGTTGTTTACTGCAGATATCTTCCCAGCTCAAAGTATCTACAGCCTAGTAATCAATGCTTTACAAAGGCTTAACTCTTTTTGCTGTATGTCTGTTTAAAAAAACAAAACAACACAATATTAGTTGAGATTTCTCTGGTAAGCTTTTTTTTTTCATAACTCAGATCAAAGTATCTTACCAGAGTTGTTGTTGTTGATGGTAATGCTGTGACAAGCAAGGTTTTCTGGTAGCAGTCAGTCCTGCAGTGACTCTAACGACGCCTCTGACTGAAGGCACTGCTGCTGTATGACAATCTCATGACCATCGTGAGATCCTAACCACTCAATTTCCAAGCAGCAGAGAAAATATTCCTCAGTAGCACATCAGTCATTGGCAATCAGTGCTAATTCACCTCATTTGATTTTGCTGCTTCTCTGCACAGAGACACATTGGATATGATCCTTGGTCATTATGACTGATGGAAGACAAGGTTTGAACTTCTTTCTCTCTGTTCCTTTGGTTCTGCTCTGCATTCATGAAAGTTCCTTTTTACCTTCTCTGAGATTTGGGGTCAGAGATCAGGTAATTTTGGTGCTTTTGAGATGCTAATCAGCTGCTCCCAGTAATAAATACAATACCCTGTTGCCACGGTTACACGTCATAATAACTGGATGCCAGAAATTAAGGGCAAAAATCTTTCCATCTGCAAAGCAACCAAAACCAGAGGGAAAAAAAGGTCCAAATGTGCATCACTTCAACCAAAGAAATTGATAATCAAAGTCTAAAACGTGAACAAATCAAAATGAACATAAAAGAGCGAGTTCAACATGCTGCCACCATGAGCTGCACTTTCTTCAAACATGACTTTGTTTCTGATAGAAAATGAGAACAGGCATCTTAGAGGACAGCCAAACTATAAAAGGATAATTATCTTTAAATAGGAAAGGTAGAATTTATAATGCTGCTAATATAAGAAAAAAAAAAACTTTTAAACAAGGATTGAACACCAGCTAAATTTAGTTTTAGTTTTTATATTTGACTGTTGTTATATTTTATTTTTTTCTCATTTTGCAGTGTCCACAGTGGTTGTTTATTCAATTTCAATTCAATTTACTTTATTCAATAGACTCATGGTCCACAAGATACACAACAACACAACATAAAAAAACAAGAGAAAATGAAAAATAAAATACAATAAGTAGTCATAAGAAATATAAATATAAATCTTATAGAAGACTTGTATACCAATGTTTCCAAAGAGCCGACTGGTATCTTAGCGCACTAACAGAAGGCTGTGAGAACATTACAAGAAGATTGTTCGGTGAGTTACCCAAACGACACATAAACTTGTATATCAGATTTCTCAAAAGGGCCTGAAATGTTCTGACATGTGCGTTACAGAACATTTGACTTGCACTGCTGAACCTGGGTTTCTTGATCAAAATTCTCAAAGAGTCATTATAAGCAACCTTAAGCTTCTGCATACTAGTTTTTTTAAATTTGCACCACAAAGGAGCTGTATACAAGGATGTACAGTAAGCTTTAAACAGGCTTATTTTTACCTCATCAGAGCACATATGAAATTTCCTCCCCAAAACGTTTGCCTGGGCGTATAACATGCGACACTGCCTATAGATGTCATCATCATCAGAGAGCTGGTCTGTGATGTAGTGACCCAGATACTTAGTTTTGGAACAAACATCTAACTTTTGCCCTGACAGAAAAAAATCAGGGAAACAGAGTTGTTTGTCGGCTTTAGTTCTACAAACTAGTACAACAGTTTTCTTAGCATTATACTGCACATCAAATCTCAACCCATAATCAGAGCAGATATTCAATAACTGCTGAAAACCAGCACTACTGGGTGAGAGAACAGCCAGGTCATCAGCATACATGAAGTGATTGACCAAAGTATCACCAATCATACACCCGGTTTTACAGAGGTTCATTTCTTTTGATAGGTCATCCATATACAAGTTAAACAGGGCAGGTGAAAGAAGCCCACCCTGCCGCACACCATTACTAACACCAAAGGAAGCAGAGATGTTATCTCCCCATTTTACATGCATTTTCTGGTTAGAGTACCAGTAAACTAAAATTCGTATAATAATATCTGAAACACCTCTTTTTTTTAATTTGTCAAATAACTTATTGTGGTTAACACGATCAAAGGCCTTAGAGGCATCAATAAACCCAAGTAACACAGATGAATTTTTCCTTAAGTATGTTCTTACAGCTTCTTTCAGGCCGTAAATACAGAAATCCGTTCCCAGCTTGGCTTTAAACCAAATTGATTATCTGTTGTACTAATAAACTGATTAAGCCGACCAAGCAAAATTTTTTCTAATACTTTAGATAACACACTAGCCAAAGCTATGGGTCTGTAGTTATCAAGGCTGCCAACCTTATTAGTTTTGTCCTTAATTACTGGCACAAGGGTAACAGATAGTAAGGAATCAGGCAACTGCCCGTGGGTCATAAACCCAGAAAAACACATTGCAAGCAGCACAGACACTTGTTGGCTAGCATATTTCAAATGTTCTGCTGCAATGCCATCAGAACCTGTTGCTTTATTCTCACACAAATTTACTATAGCCTGCTGAATTTCACTAGGGGTTATTATAACCACATCATTCTTAGCAATGTTTCCCAGTCCATAGGGTTCATTTTGTACACAGTTAAATAAGGCAGAATAGTGCTGTCTCCATAGATCAGCTATATTATGAGCCCCAGATATGCCCTCTATGGTATTGGGGAGTAATGCAGCAGACCTGTTTAAGGCTCTAACATCATTCCAAAAGCCAGTGGTGTCATTACAAAGCAGTTTTTCAGCCATGGAGTCTGCTCTCATATTCTGTTCACATTTGGAGATGTATCGAATGGCATATTTAAACTTTGCACTGGTGAGTTTTTTATAATCTAAGATAGTCCCATGTCTTGGTTTACCTGCCTGTACCCACATTTTATATGCCTGTTTAGCTTCTGCACGGCATCCTGACACATGTTTATTCCAGCCTGGCCTGATGCTATTAGTCCTTCTGTATGTAAGGTATGGTCTTGTGCTCTGGTACAAAGCATCCACAATGCCATCATACATAGTATGGAGGTCAGTACAGTGAGAAATATCACTGCAATTAACATCTGAGCACGTAATAGCTGGAAGAGGAAGATTTATTTTACTCAAAGAAGATCAGTTTTCATACGATATACGAGTAAGTCATCTTTAGAAAGTGTGGACCAGTTAATTTTAAATGTAGGAGCACTATTTGCCCCCCGTATAAACTCTGGGAGATTTTTAATATCCAACATCATTAAAAATGGGACATGATCCGACATTGAATACTCATATAGGATTTCTAATGATTTTACAACAGTATGGGCATCAGCAGAGCTAATGCAATGGTCAAGCCATGACGTTGTATGCCAAGCTTCACTTATATATGTATAGCTTTCTGCAGGTAGCAGGAGCTGACTGGACAATAATAAACTATTATCATCACAAAACTGATGCATATGTTTGGCAAATGAGGAATGTTCATCAGATATATCTGCATTCATATCACCTACTACATACACAGAGGTAAAACAATGGTCATCAATAAAAGAGCTCAAGAAAGCAAGTCTATTCAAATAAATGTCTTCATTCTGAGGACACTCATATGGTGTATAAACATTAATAATGATAAATTCTTTGTTTTCGATTTTAAAATGAACAGCAATACACCAGTCAACACCGGTTCTGATGACATTTAAAACTGGATCCAGCTTTTTGTGCCATAGAATGGCTACTCCTCCTGCGATTCGACCCCTCACTATACCCATAGAAAGGTCCACAGTAGATTCACCAGCTCCACAGAAACAATCATTAATACAGTTCAAACTTCCCAAGTCTTGTTTTGATAAAAAAGTCTCTTGTAAACAAAGAACGTCACATTCTTGCAACAGTTTATCCACAACCAGACGTCGTGCTTTATCTCCAGCTGTATTACCGACACGCAGTCCCCGGCAATTGTAAGAAATAACACGCATGAATTGGTCTATGAGAAAGTAACTGCAGCCATCCCATCGATCCTTCTGGAATCACTAGAGGTGCTCACCCCAGGTCCTTCAGACGTTGTAGGTTTATTCCGTGGCTCATAGTAGCGGCGCACCACCGCACCCTCTGGCCACAGCTCTGGGTTATACACTTCTGCAACGTTCTGACACTCCACACTGACTTAAAAGAACTATATCTTGTGTTCCCAGTGACAATACGCCGGCACTCAACATCACGCCCAAGCTTTTCTTTAAGGTAGTTCGTTAGTGTCTCGTCATCTAGATCTGGCACAAATCTAGTTGCAAAGATAGTGGCAAGCTTCGTTTTTACCACTTTTATGGTGCTTTGTGCGCCAGTGCCAATAATAGGCGCTGGTCTTTTGCGCTCAGGTTTAGTTTGGCGATTTTGATGAGCTGGATGGCTCTCGGTTCTCTTACGTCGGCCTTGTTTCACCACCAAGTTCCATGTGGGTGAGCTGGCAGGCTCATCTACAGCAGAGCTTAGCTTATCACTCACCGCAACAGGCTCGTCAGTAGTCCTGGAACAGTTGGTGTAGGTCCCATTCACGGGCAAAGCCGCATTATCGGCGGTAACATAGTTTGTTGCAACAGAATCCATGCATGCCACCACCTCCTCAGAAACGTTCACAGCCAATTTCATGTCTCCAGCGTTGGGCATTCCTAGAGCAGGCGCATCGACACTGCTGGATCCTCCACCGCCAGACACCAAATGCCGTTCCATTGCAGCAACTCTGCGGTCAATGGTAGCGGTAACTTCACGCAACTTCTCTTCAACATCCACTTGGCGTGATACTGTATGCTTTAGGGCACAAACCTCGCTCTGCAAGCGCTCTATCTTGCTGAGTAAGTTGGAGACGTCTAGGCTGTTGAACGTCACAGGTGGCAGCTCATCCAGGAAGTGAGAGACAAAGCGTGGAATAGCTTCCCCACACTCATTCAGAACTTTTAAACAGCTTTTTATGGCATTTGCAGCTTTCTGGTTTCCTTTGAAGGCCGTGTATCGCTGCTTAGAGTTGGAACACAGTTCAAACAGTACTTTTCTAGAGGACTCAATCCACTCAAAGTCAAATGTGTTTGATGCAAGCAGCACAAGCTCTTCCTGACACATAGTCTTGATTTTGACCACAAGAAAATTTAAAAACTCATCTTCTACTATAAGTTTTCCATCAGTGGTTTTGTAGATCTGCGGTTTAGTTCGGGGAGGAATGGAGAAGGAAGCGCCCGAGCCGGACTCCGCACCGTCCGCCATCTTGTTTGGAGACCAGATTAAGCACTCGGTTTGGGCCTCATTTAGCTTATAAGTTGTTTTTTGTGACAAAAAATAATACCTTTTAAATCCGACTCATTCCGCTACGTTGGCTCAAAATAAGAATATTTATCTTTTGTGATTTTACTCAAACTAGAATTTGATGACTACATTGAAAGGTCAAGCAGTGAACATGCATTTTTTCATAGCAAGTATATTATTTTTTGGACTATTGTGCAAGTATTTCTTCTTAAATAGTTGTGAAAGTTGCACAAAACTGAAACATTTATCATGCCCAAATTGAACAAACATTAAAGTACGGAGTTTATTCAAGTCCCAACTTGAAATTAAAATCTGTCAGAGAATAAAAAAAACAATATGACAAAACATTTGTACTTGTGGCACACTGATTGAAAACATTTCTTTAACGAGTTTCATCTCTCCTTTTTGAACAATACAGTCCCATCAATAAGTAGAGGGGGAAAAAAGAGCAGTAGTAAATTCTTTGTGTGAGGCATTTTCTTTTATCTCAGTATAAAAATGTTTGGAAAATTCACCTGTCTTGAAATCTTCACCAAAACGGTCTCAAGTCAATTTCGGAGTGAGCCTCAAAAAGATTTCAAGTGGATGTCTTGCTTTCCTTGAAAATATGCTTCGAGCCTGCTTCACAGAAAGCACGATCATACCTCTGCAAGGCTGCAACCTGCCAGAACCAAACTTGGAACAGCATTTAGCTTTTTTATTCTATTAAAAACGAAATATGAGCAACTTTCAGTTACATCTCAGCTTTCTTCAGAGAGAGGTTTGTGTTTTTTTCACATTGTTGATTACTGGCCGTTTCTGGTTTAACATTCTCAAATCCTTTTGATTGGAGTGAGTCAGGATGCATCTTTGTCTTAGTGTTGTCAACTTAGGCCACTGTTTTTGCTCTGTTGTGCAACTCACAGGTAACTAAAGCTATTAAATCCAGTAAATTTTAATTCCAGATTTTAGTGATAATCTCTGAAGAATCCAGTATTTGAGCTGGTGTGAGGTCCATTCAGGCATTGATGGAACTAAAGTCTGGCCCCACTGATGAATCGGCATTGTCATCTTATTAATACCCTCACACAGGCAGGGCGGCTGCCATGGATTTTTCCATCTTAATGGATTAAGCCTTCATTTCTTATGCCTAATCACAAAAAAAGAGGTTAGGGATGAGGAAAACTTGAGATAAAGGCCTTTGACTATTCAAATTAGCTCAGACAATTCTCAACCCTCTAAAGCAAGCCGTATCTTTTTCTTCTAGGGGTTTGTAACACATTAGCTTGTTTTGAACAACTGTTTTGGGGTTTTTTCAGGATGTGTCTTGTAATATTTACGTTGATTTGATTTATAATAGTGTTAAGATAAAAAATGAAATAGCTGTGGTGGTTTTTCGTATGGTAAAATGTGCACAGTGCAGTTTACCTCTGTGTGACAGTATCAATGTACAATGTACTGAAAAATTACAGAAATCTAATGCATTTAAACATTGCATACCAATAATATATATTTGCCAGCTGCATAGATTTGAATTGTTTTATTTCCTCATTTAGATCTGAGTGACCAAGAAGTTAGAGCTCAGGGGAAGTGGTGAAGATCTATTCATTCAGTTTTTATTTACATATGATGTATCGTTTTTGTTTAATGTCAATGCAACTAATGTTACGTGTTGCTTCCTCTGAGATTTGTTCCTTGAAAGTGCATATGAAGAACTTGGTCATTCACTGTTTAGATGATAAATCGGTTCAAGTATTCAAAAGTTTATCTTCCGTCGGCATGTGTGTCACGATTTAAGCTGAATTGCGACTGGCTTTGTGTCTGCCACTCTGCTGGTAGACGATCACATATGCATGAAGTTGCTGCATTCACACTTAAACCTTTGGCTCGACCTTTGCAGTGTCAATCGTTACCGAGATCTGGCTTGGCAATTGTCCTGCACTGAAGGGATTTATGGGCAGAAGAAGAGGCGGGTGCAAGGACATGTTTGTGGAGTCAGCCTTGGATTTATGTGTCTGTAACAGAGCCATTTATGAGGAGACTGTTGCCCCTACTCTTTAGGGGGGGAGTTGCTTGTTTGCCACTGAACCTGCTGTGCAAATATTAGCTGTCCTGGTACACCTGCTGCCATTGTCCCATCCTCTCCCTCCCGCCGCCCTGTATCTGTATACTCTTCATTTGTCAAGCACACAATGGAAGACCGAGACACAATAAAGAGACATTTTTGCTCTTGCTTGGCCCAGGGTTTGTGTCCTGACACGGGGTAAACAGTGACAGGACCTCCATTTCCCCCCTGGGTTGGTGCTGAGCTCCTTTAATCTACAGCAACTGGAATCCTATTCCATGACTGGTCAGTCACAGGCCACAATGTTCATATGCTGGTATTTATTTAAACCTCATGAACGAGCCTGGGGCAGGGCATGGCTGTATGTATTAATAACAAGTGAAGGATTAATGTTATTCTTTATTTAGCCAAAGAAATTCAAAACATGTTCTCAATATCTTTTTCTGTCTTAAGTTTGATCTGTTCCAAGAACTACTATGCCACACTTTTCTCTGTATTTTATTAACTTTTTTCTCACCTGCAATCTTCATGTTTTTGATTTAAATACAAATAATATTCAAATATATCATGTAGCTAATCTATTTTTTCTGTCTTCAGAATTTCTTCAGCAAAGGACATAAGATTAAACAGACTTAATTAAATGCACAAATCTGAAAACGGTCTAACTAGATATGAGCTCATTCATGCAGATTGATTTCACATTTGAGCCAATCCATTTCCAGTAGTTAGCACCACTCTTCAGTGCGGATGCTTTTACTTCATAACGGACATGGAAAGTTAGACATCTTCCTGTAGGCATGCGGATAATAGGAAGGTAGATTTTATTTATATTTTTAGGTGGGGGAAACTCTTTCTGTAACAGAATGTACATGATTTCAAAATTTAATATTCAAGTAAATGCTGACATTTACTTGAATACACATTAATGATTTTTTTTAGGTAGCTGAGCTAGGTGTTGATGCAAGATGCTAAATCCAGTTAAACATTTGAAATCTGTAATTTTGTGTTTTTAGATAATGATAGCATTACAGCAAGTGCTCGCTCATGCGGCAGCTTGATGCCACCTCTGCTACTAACATTAAAAATAAATGAGCGCTCATGGCAGAAGCCTTTGAATGATGCACCTTTTGCAGCACAGTTTAACTAGGTCAAAATTCAAATAATATATAATCGTAGATTAAATGTAAAAACAAACGACTAAAGAAAAACATCTTTTGTTGGGATGGAAATAAATATCTTTACAGAAAAACAGAAAAATCAATTTTGTTTCTGCTAAACCTTTTTTTTTTTTGTTGTTGCCGCCATTACTCTACTGTGAAAATAACATTGTACAGTCGCACACATGCTGCAAATTGCGCCTTAAAATATTTTCTATAATCAACATGCAACAGAGTTTTTCTAGCTTTCTTTGTTCCCATCGGTCTCACTCTCTGTTTCTGCCCTGAGTGTGCCCTCTCTTTCTTTCAACATATTGCTTTCTGCATGTGTCTGAGCCTGGTGCGTGCAAACCCACACCAACACACGCACACACACACGCATTCTTGCAGACATAAACACCAGTGTCCAATACACACAGAGGGGGTCCCTGGAGTTGAGCGCAATTACTGTGTGTATTGTTGCTTACTCATTATGTCTGACAGGCCACACCACTTGTGCTCTCCTCCTGTCTCCTGTGCATTGCCTCCTACATCCTCTGCTTTCTCAGTGCAAAGACACACAAAATGTGCATGATGAGTGTGTGGGTAGAAGACTGGGGGATGTGGGCTGGTGTCCATTTATTCAGAGCCTCAGAAAGTCTCGCAGGGTGTCAGTTTGCTTTTCTCATGGCCGCCATGCTAAAGCCTTTTCAGAATCTCATTGTTTTCCTGCAGAAGGAATATCGGTTGTAATAATATATTGCCTTTACTTACTGCAGGCCAGAAAATATATTACCTGTTCTTGGATTGAATTTGATATAAACTGATAGCAGGAATATTGAAAGAGACAAAGTGAAGCACCATGATCTGTGCTTTCCACTGGAGTTTTCTGCTGGGAAATCCTGGCTGGTGACATTCAGGAAGCTTTGACTTGAAAACCAGCTTCCACCTCAACATTGTGTTCTACAAAGCAAACCTACAATGACTGAACAATACGCAATAAACAAAATTTATTCAGATTTACAGACCAAACAATTAGAATGTCTAAGACAAAAAATATATTTTTTTTATTTCATCTTTTGAGGTTTTTCTATCAATACCATTCCTAATAATAGGAACAAAATATTACCAAAACAGCACTGGACTCAATTGGAAATAATTTGGTATATTTTAATAAATCCATGAAGTGCATTTTTTAAACACTGAAGCAGATATAAATCACACTTAAGTTGTCCTCATATTGAAAACGTGACTTGTCACATATGCAACGCCTTTCACTACAAGAAGAAAGCAAATATATAGTTTTACAAAGGAAACAAATGACAAAAATAATAACATACTTTGACTTGGATAAGTAATTTTAAGTTGATGGTTTGGAAATGGTAATGGTTTTGATTACTCATTACTAAAAAAAGGTAGCATCTCTTCTCATAGTTGAAAAGTTCTGGAATAAGCTTTAAAGCCAAATTATTGTCTGGAAACTGGCTAATTTAAATTAAGTCAACCAGTTCTGTAGAGAGCTGTGGTCAAATATTCAGTTTATGGCAGAATATTGTGATATGTGTAAATCTTAGTGTTTTTTATTATTATGATGTATGCCTTTATG
This sequence comes from Poeciliopsis prolifica, assembly GCF_027474105.1. Classification (NCBI taxonomy): domain Eukaryota; kingdom Metazoa; phylum Chordata; class Actinopteri; order Cyprinodontiformes; family Poeciliidae; genus Poeciliopsis; species Poeciliopsis prolifica. Next base: position 1,035,402 of record NW_026562381.1, read on the forward strand.
TGCAATTAGGGGCAGCTGTTTTGGAAATCGATTCAAGTTGTTTGCTATATGATGATCACATACTGCGAAAAGAAGATAAATGCATTTTAACAAACCAAACATAAATTAAATAATCATGCCCATGGTGGGTTTATATCAGTGTTTCATTGGCCATGTGACCTACTAGACACAATTCAAAATTGTTGAATTGTTGTTCAGTACTGCTTCTGACATCTTACCCGACTGCAAATTTTCCCTTTTTCAAACGAGAGGAAAATGCAAATGTGAGGGCAAGCCTCCAATTAATTGTCTATAGATATGCAGCTACATGAAACCATTATTGAGGAGTAAATGGCTTTAACTTTGTTTCTAATGTAATATAAACTTTAATTAATAAAGTGTGTGATGAAGTGGGGACTTATCAAACAAGCCCTGTGTCCATTAAAGGCCCTAAACCCTCACAAGGCAGCCTTATTAAACCCCATTTCACAATGTGTTTATGAGCCCCATGGTGTGAAAAACAGGGAGAAATGCCGAGACATGAAGAAAAAGAAATGAGTTTGTGTAATTAGTGAAAATTAAGAGCTCCTAATCCAGGAGGAGAGATTGGAGAAAGGAGTGAGGAAAGAAAGACGAGAGAAGCGGGAGGTACTGGCATCGTGAGGCAGGTGGGAGGGACTCCGGAGCGCATGGCTCGCTTACTTTTGTTTGCCCCTGAAGAAATGACCGAGGACCCAAAAGCACACACCTAATAAAGATACTCATTATAAAATATGATTCTGGAGAGAGGCTTTGAAATCACAGCTCTCCTCACCTAGAGGAGCTCTAAGTGAAGAGAAATCGGTTGGGCTTGTTGGATTTTCACACCCATTTACTTGAGTGCATGAGGTTAGTTAATTTTTAAAACCTTTTTTTAGTCATGTTTAGGAATTTGTTTTCCTCAATATAAGGGGTTTCATTGTGCTTTCTTCTGCTTTTCAATAACAAAAACACAGTTAAAAAACAATCCACTTCATCAGCATTATTTTCCCAACCCACTAAGCCTCACAAAAACATTTAGTCATGCAAGAAAAAAAAACATTTTTCAGGAGCTTTTTCCAATTACAACCACTGTGTTCAGTACCGGTAGTCATGTTAGTTAAGACTCCACCTGCATGTACTTTAATTTCTGAATAGATCCTACTGTTCTGTGAAGGACTTGACATTAGGGAACAAACGTCATGCATCATAAAGATTGAGGAATACAACACATACATCGGGGAGAAAGTTGTGCAGATGTGCAAAGCAAGGTCAAGATATAAAACAACATCCAACGTTTTGGAAACCTCCCAGAAATTTAAATTCTGTCTTTGAAAAAATAGACAGAATTTCACACAGCTGCAAAATGCTTGTGTGCTCAGTGAGAGGCTTCTTCAGATCTGCTGTGCTACAGACCTCTACAGGAGATCCTTACTGCTCATAATAACTTTTTGAAGAATCTTGGGTAATATTGACCTTTCTTCCAATCCTGGAAGAAAAGTCATTTGAAGTTGCAAAACATAAAGCCAGAGTTAGAATGGATTAATTTAAAGCTTATTCATGTGTTAGAATCACACCTTCAATTATTATACAAAAGAATTAGTAAAAATCTTTCTCTGCATAAGTATAGCCTTCTCAAAACACATCCCACTACATTTGCAGCTTTAATTAGTGCAAATGTAGGTTCTTAAGCAAATTTAGGCTATAAACCATGTTTGCTTCTTGCTCCACTTCACATATAGGACTCTGGTGAAATGCAGGGATGTTTGTAGTTCTAACCTGAAAAGATGCCCAAAAGTTTAAGGCATTGAAATACATCTACAGGGAACTTCGTCTAATGTGTATGTAAAATTTGTCAACACCTTTATCTGGTGAGACGGTTCCTCATACCTTAGAATATCTACAGAAGTGTTATTTTGTGGTCTGACTCAGGGTGGCATTTTTTTGCTCCATTTCATGACATACATCAAGACAACTTCTACTGACAGTTTCTGCTTCACTGGCACTGACCTTCTAAAATGAATCCAGATGTTTCAAGTGATGGACAGAAGAAGTGAAATCTGTGGGAGCAGACACATTTCAGGGAGAGGGCGATAGGATTACACTAGCTGGACCAGCGTAATCATTTCTCCTACGGCATTTGTGCCGGAATAGAGCAGAGCTGCATCATTTCTGTGTGTATGTATATTTATTTATTAAGTAAATGTGCTTATCATGTTTATTGCCTCTGTAGTCAATGAGGCCAATCGATGGTCTGAGGGATAGAGGCCATTTTCGCTTTGTAGCAAAGCAGTTTTTACACCCAGGTGAAATATCTTCAGTAATATCTGAATGCTGTCTGAAATAAGGGCGCCCTGTTGTTTAAAAGAGAAGCATGAACAATTTTAGCATGCTTTTGTTAGTGCCAGGGGGCACGCAAGAAATTGTTTTTCTCCTTTGAGCTCACTTATTCTCAACTTCCAGTGGAAATAGAAAAAAAATAACATGCTTAAAATTTTAAGTACATGTTATTTCAGCAGCAACCACAGGGAGAAAGACTCTTTTTAGATAGTTTGATCAAGTAGTAAAGGGATATTCTGCTTTTATACAAAAAATATTTTTATTTTAGAAAGCCAATAGAAGACTTTGAAAACAGTTTAGCGTTGTATTTCTATGTTCTGATAATATTCCATCCAAAAACACTTCCTTCCTTTTTATCTGAAGTCTTTTTTGTGTGTAATCAGAGAAAATTATTACCAAAATAATTTTCTTGCCATGGAAAATGTTAACTGCACACAAGTCATCTTTTTATAATCAAGTAAGTAGTACCATGTCTTACTGAAAAGGCAACTTTGCTGCACCCATATCAGCTCTTATCTAATCTACTTGGCTAAATATAGCAAGTGTTTTGAAAGATCCAAATCCTGTAAATTTGTTCAATCAAGCCAAAAAAAAAAAAAGGCTCAAAAAGGATTACTTTATTTGCTTGATTTTAATTTTTACGTTTGTTTTGTTTATTTTTTTTTCTTGGCCTTCAAATACTTTTAACGTGACAATTTTGGCTCATGGAAGAAAAAGTTTGGACACCCCTCCTTCATGAAAACTGGAATGGCAAAAATGGATAATTTTAGCATGAATTCCTGTGACATTTTTGTTATAACACTAAATGTTATCTCACTGTCAGTATTTCATGCAGGCGAATGCCTTTTCTCCTGTGTACATCTCTGAAAACAACAGAGATTAACTGTCCATTAAGTCAGACACAGTGCGACTTCCGGCTGACTTTGTTGCTGGAACACAGGTACATCGATCTAATACTTTAAACTTTGTTCTCCCGGGAAATTAAGTTGGTTTGGGTTTTTCTGTGCTGCTTTTGAATCTGTGCCGTCCCATACGGCAGACAGCCACGAGTCGCCGTTGGGAATACTCTGTGAGCCTGCAGCTATAAGAGGAGAGTAATCGCCAACAGATGTAGAGGATGGGCAGAGGATGAGTTTGAAAGAGAGTGAGAGACAGTTTGTTGGAATAATTAAGGCTGACCAAGTGACGGTGCACAGTTAATCACATTGAATAAAATTGTGGTAGTTCTAGCCTAATTATAAACATGCACTTAAATACTTAAAACACCTAAACTCAAACAAACCCCAGAAATTTTGAGTATCTGAAGACTGCTTAGTCTGAATTTTATAACATTCTTAAGCAAAAAAAAAAAAAAAAAAGGTCAGTCCTTCAGTGGTGGCCTACTTTGAAAGTAAAATAGCTATTTGAAAAATAGAATGCCAATACAGTGCTTAATATGCGTGCATATCAGGCTGGTGCAGTGCTGTGGAGGTACACCTGAATGAAATCTGAAACTGCTGGGCCAGGTGCTTGCTTTCCCCCCCCCTGGGAGCGCCAGGACTGGAGGGTTCAGGAGCGGATTGGGGATTGAAGTCCTAGAGGATGGTGTTGATTGTGGGAGGTGTGAGAACTCGTGTGCAAACACCTGGTTATCTAAAAAAGACTGCTTTGCAATTATCTGTATCCTATAATTTATGCGCAGCTTGGATGTGTTGCACGTTTATTTTCTGTTGAGTTTATATTTTTGGAAAAGTCCGGCAAAGATTGAATTTATTTATTTATTTGGAGTCTGTCTAAATGAAGAACACAATTTTCCAATCAATTTATTGTTTTACTTATTTCTGAATTGAGTAAAATGAGCATCTAAGAGATTCAGGATTTGTAATATCATTTGCCATTTAGATTTGGATTATGAAAATACACCGAGCCGAAAGAATTTGACCCTGCCTCTGAACAAATTTAACACTGAATTTAAAAATAATAGTAGATGCTATCTTTTTCCGCAAGATTGTAGAATCCTTTCAAGGTGCAAACACGTTTTCTTTTTTCTTTTGTTTGTTCGGCTGCAGAAATCACTGTTTCCCTCCTCAAGGGTTTTAAATTGACGTCTTATGGTAAAAATGTGCACCTTAATGTAATGCAGACACTGTGAAATAGTTGCTAGCAGACATTTTGCTGCAGATCGTGTTGATGCACATGTACAGATTTCTTCAGTGGAGCACATCAGTTCAGAGGCCGGCGCTTAAGAGGATGAACCATTCAAAGCACCAAATTGCTTAAATGATGTACTTACATGTCAGAGCACCACAAACCTTGCCTTTCTAGAGCTGTAATGACAGTATTTTAGCTGCTGTGGTTTCAAAATAGTGCTATCTTAAAAGCATGACTGCTGTTAGAATATGACTTATTTAGAAGTAGCAGAAGGCGGTAGACTGTTAAACAGTGTTGCACGTGAATTGCTTGGCAGGTTGTTGGCGAGAGTGGACATTTTCCCTCTCAAATGGCATCACAGTGTCTTTATTTCAAAGTGATAAATACTTCATCTGCTTTGTTGTCTAAGCTTTATTAGGCACTGAAAGAGAGGTACATGAAGTAAACGGGTTGTTGCTATTACCGTTTATTGTCCACATTTATCTGTTTCCCCTTTTTCTTACATTTTTACCTACTTATGTTGTCTTTGCAGCTGGAGAAATGTCATTATGTTTTCCCCCCTCACCTATCTTGTACAATATGTCTTGGTAAGATTCTAGTTTTTATGAATCTGTGCATGTGAGCGCTTACACTTAAACGTGTCAATAGAAAATAGGAACATCTATAAAATCCGACCACTGAAAAGCTTTCCCGAAGGTAAACATGTGAATCTACAGGTATCTGTATTTGTCTGCTGTTTAAGGCAATTATGGATGGAACTGTGGATCATTCCTAAGATTCATATGGATTCTTTTTATAGTTGGTTGAAGCGTTTTTGTTCGATTTCACAATCGGTTGAAGGAAGACGGCTTCCGTCCTCCTTTTCTGTCTGTTGGTCTGTCACAGAAAAAGTTGTAGCGTTGAAGACAGACAGGCTCAGACCAAGATTAATGCATGTTTCAGGGAGGGTCAGAGATTGTGGTAAGGAGGGCTCACTTCCGAGTAAATGAAAGAACAGAAGTCCCTGGGTTCATCTGATGCTGTCGAACAGGTATTTACTTTTCATGAATTTTGTCTTTTCATCTTTAGAAGATACTGAGCTTCTTAAAGCACCATAGATGTCAGGGCTTGGTTTTGATCAGTGCACCGTTTTATTTTAAAAAGTATGTGCTTTTAAATTGATAATTATTGCAGAATCTTGCAGGTCAAATAATGTGCAAAAATGTTGATCTGTCTTGGAGTTATCCCATTTCGCCATGCTATAAGCCTCAATGTTTATTTAGATTTTTTTAAATAGACCAATACAAACTAGTACATGTTTGTGAAGAGAGAAAAAGGATATAGAAATGTTTACTTTTTTCCTACAAAGGAAAATCTAACAAGAGAGCTGTAATTGTACTGAAATAAAGTCATACCCTTAGCAGACTCTTCAATTTAAAAGCTGTCAATTGTTATTTATGTTGAATCATCCATGCCCTTACTAATAAAGTGTGTTTTTATTAGCTTTTCTGATTCCATTGCAGTAAAACCAGGTGTTTTTTGTTTCAGCATCTATTTTTTTTTCCCCTATGGCACCCATACTAGACTCAATGTTAGAAATACAGAAGAAATGAAATAAAATATTTAAGTGACAAAAAAGAGAACACACCTCCAGGCAATTCACAACAGCTTTTGGTACAGTTAAAATGGCCTGCTATAGTACCAGTATCCCAGTTGATGGTGTAATTTGAGGGTAATTACCAAAATTCGAGGTCAGCAGTATGGTGTAGACTTCACATCACAGGGGACATTACAGAGAAAATCGCTCTGTGCCCCGACACCAACCTCCCTAACCCCATGAGTCTCGTAGTACTCATCCAGACAGCGAGGGAACAGCAAGACTTAAACACATCATAGGCAGCCTGCTAGGAGGTGGGCTGTACTTTAATGGTTTGTGCCCCAAACTCCATAGGTAGCCCAGAATTTCTCAGCAGCAAAATGAAAAAAAAAAAAAAGAAAAACAGATGCAGTTTCTGTGTTTCTGCTGAAGTCTTCAGGTCTGCAGCGTCACCAACTAATCCCTTCTTTTACACTCCCAGTTTTCTACTCATCACGGCAAAACCTGCAGATATGCTTAACTCAAGCTTAATTTCTTTTTCTTATTGAATGCAAAGTTATACAATTGTAATTGTCATCACATTATCACTGTTTGCAATATCACAATACCCAATTACTGCTTGAATCCAAGACATGGTGGATAATTACATAGCGAAGGACATGTATTTAAGCTCTCCACGCAATAATACATGTTGTTAGATAAAGTTTTAACTGCTCTTGACCCGCAGGAGCTGTAACTGTACAACAATTATCATGGTTAATAATCCTAATATTGTATATCCCTAGTACAAAAAAAACACTTGTTGGATAGTAGCTTGTGTTTTAGTAAATTACTGCAAACAACAGCCTAAGTGTGTGTTTTTCTTGTCCTCATGTTTCAATGTTTCACACATGAAGGGTCTTGTAAAAGCACTCCCACCTTTTTTTATGTATTTTTTGTTTTTTGGGTTTATTGGCTCCTTACTGTGAAGTATAACAGAGATTGCACATACTTTTCAAAATGTTTAAACAAATAAAAATGTGGAAAGTGTGTTGTGCATTTGTTTCTGCCGCCTTTACTCTGATTTAGATGGCAGCTAAATTGTAAACAGAGTTCAGCTGTCAGTAGTTTAATCTTCGTATAAATCCAGATATTCTGTGAAAGCATCCAAGATTTGTTGGAAAACATTAGCGAGACCTAAATCTAGGAGAAAATTTGTGGAAAGACATAAAAATTAGTTTTCAGGCACTCTGGCCTGACTGAGATTGAGCTTTTTTGCAAAGAATGAGCAATGTTTATTTTCTATTAAAATATCCAAACCCTTCATCATTTTTTTTTCCAATTTTAACAAATATGCATCATTTTGTGTTGGTCAAGAGCATAAAATAAACTTGAATTGTTAGGTTGTGATAGAAAAAAAGCCTAATAAATATGGATTCTTCAGCAAGGCACTGTAAGTCTTAGAAAATCCTGTTGAAACTTTATTACTGAACTCTTTCCTTAAAATTGAGCAAATTCATTCTAGTTTATTATTTTCTGAAACATATAAGTTGTTACATACTCACATTACCGCTAAATAAACATAAGGTGATATGCTCTTCTGTCATATGATATGTCAATGCCAAAGTCAAAGTTATCAGTAGCTCGAGGATCTAGTCACATCGTCTTTACAGCAGAGAGCCCACTTGGTTTTGTCAAAGTGAAAAACAGCTACTTCAAACATATGAAGTGCTGCAGCTAGAAAAAAAATGCATGAAGGGAGAAATGGCCACTCCAACGTTCAAGCAGGTGAGCAGCTCAGCGTCTGCGGTTTTCAGAATTAAATGCAGTTCACGACAGAGTGCCTCTTCTTGCACTCCTACTCTCCTTTCCATGCTCAAACTCCATCCACAGATGCTGCATGGTGCATCTTTAATCAGGTCATGTCTGCTTTGACACCCTCATGTCACCAGAACATGTTTCTGTGCAGCTGTGTAAAGAATAGTCGTCTGGAGGTGACACAATGAAAGCTTTTACTGGCTCAGCCACCCAGGAACCAATCCCATATTTTTAAACTAGGTGCATGTTTGTATTTGCACATATATGGAAGGGACACTGCATGTATTTTAGTGGCAGATGTACTACCAGCTGTCTGTAATGCAATTCAGGACTTAGAATTATACTGTACATATCCGTCCCGGTGTTGATTGCCAAGGATAAGCCTATTGGTGCTAACAAGCATGAAGTCGAGCTGCCAGCAAGAGAAAAAGTCATTTCCCCCTCCTCTTGTCCTCATCTCTCAGGAAACCTTGACATTTTCCAGCACAGAAATGTGAAGTATTTCTTAAGTCCTTTCACGCCTCAGTAGACAAATTGGATCAACCTATCGGTTAACCTTCACGAGAAGAAGAGATAATACTTGAGAGCACATTTCTTAAAAAATATAAGCATGGATGTCTTTTCCTTGTTTGACAACCTTTTTTTACTTAGACACACCTGCTTGTTTGATTTGTTTAAATATAAATTGATCCATTTTTCAGGATTCCTCACATTCTCAAAAGCCAATCAGCAGTTTCAATTTCAGTGACTCTTTTCATACTGAGCATCTCCTGAAGTATCAATGAATGGACTCCAGTGGAGCTCTTATGGTCTGCCAGTTTCATTTATCTGACCTGCTGGTTTGGCAGATCTTAATTTGTTGAGTTAGGACAATATTTGGATAAGTCAACAACTCACTTGGTTATGTCTAGACCTGGGTTGGTAACATTACAGAGGCACACCACAAACCAAAGAAGCACCAGCCATTGTTCTTTTTAGGGTGACAACTTTGCAGCTGGCAAGCGAGAATTACTATTATAAAGCAACATTTCAGAATTACCGGCAAATAGGCTTTGCTAGCTTTTCCATTAAAATAAACTTCTCTTATTCTTGGTTCTCATGGCAAGATTTTGAAACAGCGAAAAACAAAACAAAAATACCAACATCCACCAAACTTCCTGGCACACCACAGCAGTTGTTTTGTGTTATGTCTTTATTATTTCCCTCCTTGTTTCCGCCACCTTATTTTCCGAGTGGCTACACATCTTATTCAGCGGGTTGTGGGCTTGTTCATCAGGGACACCTCACACCCTGGAATATTGGGCGACGACAATAACTGTGACGAACATCCCACAATTTGATGTTAAAGTGGTCCTCACGTTCTTCCAAGAAGTCTACATATAAGAATGTTTGAAGAATATATTTAGAGCCATCATGATAATCGGAGTATCCTTAGAATAGTCGGAAGGGGAAGAACATGTCAAAAATCAGCATGATGATTTTGCCACTAGGCTTTAGCAGAACTTTCCTACAGCATTATTTGCCTCCAGCAGTTTCATTTGTTAAATAATTGCTTTATGGTGCCAGTTCTCTTCCAAGCTACTTCCACTGACCCAACCATTAAGGACCTGGAAAAAAAGGGAATTACTCTGTTACTTTATGTTTGTGTTTGAATGCCTAAAATCCTATTGTATATTGTATGGACCTGCGACAATAGAATTGGCTCTGACTGGGAAGTAAATCAATCTGTTTGTGTGCAACTTTCCATCAGCATCAACATTACCAATATTTTATGTATTTATTTTTATTTTTTTGAAAACTTTGGTTGAAATAGCTCTTCAAATCAGGTCCAAAAATGCAGGCTAGTATTTTCTTTTTGTCTTGTGGCTTTGAGCATCCTTTGGAGGTCCTGAGCACGAGTTCTGCCATTGTGAAGATACAAACATAATTTGGTCTACTGAAGTTGCTCAAATCCTGGCTCACTTGCACAATTATTCTGTTTCAATGCATCAACTTCAAGGACAAAATGTTCTGCTGCCCTTTCTTTCCCATCCTCTGTCAGGTGTCATTGTAATGGGAAAATCTGTATTTTTTTCACATCACCTGTCTGTGGCCATCATGTTACGGCTCATCGACTTGCTGCATACCAATTTGTCTGTCAAACAGAAATATAGCCAAACAAACAATGATGCAAAATGACAAAAATGCAAATAGAAATGTGTTGTTGCGTTTTATTTTTTTTTTTCTTTCTTTCTGGTTGAGCTATTTTTATACTAACATAATAAATAAGCTATACAGAGACAAGAGCTTAATTTCAAATGAAAGGCAGGGGGTAAAGAATAACAGTCTTCAATAAAAGAAAAGCAGGCCATATTATGTTCTGCCAGCTGACAATTGTAAAAAAAAAATGCAGCCCTGTCAGATGAATCCAAAAGTAGGACAAGCACTGAACACACAAAACCCATGCTGCTTTTTGCTCCTGTAACAGATGGTATAAATGACAAGACTTTTATTTAATCATTTGCAAATAATTTAAAGGACGTATTTTTAGAAATTTTCTGTTAGGCTTTCAAAAAGTCATGGAAGTTTGATTTGCATATTTAAACAGGTAGTGTAACTTGCATATTAGTTACATTTTATGCAGGTATACCACACACATATATTAGCTCCAAGCATATGTTATCAAATGGTAAAATATAGTCAAGATGAGAACCATATCCCTGTTAAATTCGAAGTTTGGTGTGATTTTGATTTCGTTTTTAATAAAGTTTGCTATTTCGGATCAGTGATCAGTGTACTTTAACGCTTGCAGTTAAAATAAGGAAAAATCTAACAAAACAAATAGAACCTGTCATTAAGCAGAATACCGAGTTCTGGTATTTCCTGTTTTACTGCATTGACAAAGTAAGTATTTCACATTTTACATCATTTGTACCATCATGCTCAATTTCAAGAATCAACATCCCAAATGGCTGAAGCACCAATATTGTGACACGTGTACAAGGCAAATACAACCTTTGGCACTCATGAAAAATATGTATTGCTTATACAGTGATCAAACTGCGCATGCTACAGTGTTGACTGATGCCAGAGCATTATTTTTCCAAGCTAATGTGTCTTCCTACAACGCTAGTGACTGTTTTATATTTGTCACCTTAATTCAATTAAATGTACAAGAATTGGAGAAGTACATGAAAAGGCATCTTATCCAAATAATGTAAAAAGAATGTGATAACTTCTGTAAACTCCTTTTTGTTTCGTTATATGGTGATAAAGTTTTTGTTTCTATTTTCAAAGATATTTTCTTGACCTCTTTGTAGACATTGTACTCTGTTAGCAGACTGTCCTAATATATTAAAGCCCCTTTCAAAATACTAACATAGCTTCTGGACATGTCTTGACCCGGCCATGTCCCTTGATTGAAGTAGAGAATGTGTTTTGTGTATACCTATGCCCCAAATGGACCTTGAATGATGGCAGACCTTTTCAGTTAGACCGCTGTGGTAGATAAAAGATGCTGTTGATGTTGTTTTGTCTTCTGAGTTGTAGAGGTGTCTGGGAAAAAGAATGAAAGATGGCTGAAATCAACTGGAGTGAAGTGTAGCAAGAAGACGTTTGCACTTTGGGTCATATATTTGTTACGCCATCATTGCATCAGTGTTGTGAAAGGAAGATTTTGAATTAAATTTATATGGCTGTTATGTACAGTTCTATCTCTTCCTTTAAAATTCTTTGCGTGTTGAACTCATCTGAGTAAGTCTCTGTAAAACATCGCCTACAGATATCTTTTGCTGCATCTTGTGTAAAGTTTACTGCCAGATCACATGCACATTGTAAAATATCTTCAGCCTCACCAAATACACTCTGAACCCTCTGCTTGGGCTTGAACTTGCGTATCATTGGCTTGGGAGAGCTAATAAAGACCAGAGGGACCTCAATAATTTCAACAGTTATCTCGGGAGCAACCTTACCCTCAAATCTCTGCTGAAATTCTCACCATATTGACACGGCCCCACCTTTACCGCTGCCTCCTGAATGCTCAAGGCTGGGCTGCACAGCGGGGGTCTTAACGGACACCAGGTGCAGCCGATCGGACCGACAACTAGCGCCTTCCCACCAGCTCTACAGCACAATGGGTCACAATGAGCTGCTTTGGTACAACCAGAGAACAGCTTCCTAGAACTGATTGGCTGTCAGGCTCAATCCATTCGCTGCCCCCAGGAGCATGTCTCCATGACCAATTTAGGAGGCAGAGGCAGAGTCAGAGCCTTCCCACACTCCCTTTGCCTTTGAGAGAGAGAGAACAACAGCCGTATGTCGATATGAGCTGATTAAACATAGTTGTTAAAAGGGTGTGCCAAGCTTCAGGTCATTGGCAGTCCTCAGAGGTATTGATTTAGTTTTTTTTTTTTTTTTTTTAATATTTGTTTATTGTTGACATTCTTTCTCTAAGTTTTTTTGGTGTTTTTTATTTTGAGCTAAATTTCTTGGAACAAAACGATACCAAAAGAGTCAAGAACTCCTGAAACATCTATAAACAATACAAAATAAATCTATTAACTTTGGGGAAGTTTGTAATCAATTTGTTACATCCTGTCCAAAAACAAACTTGAAATATAAATAAGCACATTAGGTCATAACCCTCATATTTCTGCTGACATTCCTCCATTTTTACCTTCGAAATTTATCATTTTTACAGGAAACTCGCTGTGTTCTGGAATCCTTCTCCCTTCCCTCTTGGAATAGAAATGGGAGGGTCACTAAGGGAGATCTGTGCTGTCTCAATTAGAAGAGGAGGCGTTTTTCTCACTGGGCTCTGCTCCAAGCCCAGCTGTGAACCTTCCACCGTGGGCTGAGCCGCTCCCTGCATACTGAAGACATTACTGGCCACAGGTCAAAGTGTCACTCAGTGGGACTCATCCTGCTTCCTGTATACGCACCTTGTATTCATAGATGAACAGAACCAGATGCTTTTAAAGAGGGATCTGATTACATATATATGTGACTAAAGTTTAACTGGAGATATTTTTTGTAACAATTTGAGTTTCCACCATCATGATTATTATTATTATCACTAAGCCCTGCTTCCCTCTGTTATCTTTAGGCGAGATAATTATTTAATTGTTGACAGCATCCACTTTTTTACGGTTCACCTTGACATGGGAGGAGTACGATTAACATTTTAGGGGGAAGGAACAAGTTGTATACTTCATGTATCACTTTTACAACTTTTCTCCATGAACAAAGTCAAGAGATATTTCAAGGGAAATGTGTAGAGGGAAAAAAACTAAAACTAAAAAACTAAAACCTTAAAAGTTAGCCAAAAGGTTCATTTTACAATTAAACTAAATGAGAAGGGTTACCTGTTCAGTGTGATTTATGCACAGCAGCAGATGATTTTACTGATACAATATATACAAAAATTAGGAACCGCTGTAAATTAGTATTTTTTTCCATCAAAAAATTGTTTTAAATTTACTGACCTGCTTTCCACGAAAAGGCCAATAGTTGTTTATTTTTAATTTATAGCGCTAATATTTATTTGGCCTTTCACTTTTTTTTTTTTTTTATTGTGAAAATTTGTATTCATGTTTGGTTTTCCCTTTCGTGGTTCCTGGTTTGCCAAGATGACAGGAAAATAATTAATTTCCAGTCTGAATCAGTAAGGGAGGGATTGCCCTTTTTCTGAGTGGGAGTGTTCTTTTCGCTACCAAGACAGTGGGAGGAGTGGAACAGCTATATATCCACTCATCAGATTGACTTCAAGGTTAAGAGCAAAAACTCCCTTTAAAGAAACTGAACATAAAAAAACTACAAACCAGATTTATGTTCAAAGTGCTTTCATGCATTTACATATTTTTCATTCTTCATTTAGGCAGCATTGTCTTTTTAGCTGTTCGTGTTTCAGCATATATACATAAGAACATGTATATTAATGAAGTCAAGCTCTGAGGAACTGGTATTTTCTTGGCAGAGGGCAGTGACTTTTCTTCAGCATCCATCTCCTTCAGACAGCCTGGCAGATTTCCAGTAGCTAAATCCTCAGCATGAGTCCCTGACATGGAGGACGGAGCCCATGTTTGCAGGCAGATTGCACATTTGAAGGAATAAATTGCTCCAAAGAAGACCAGACTCCACATTGTCTGTTCCACTCTGTGTTCCTTTGCCTTTAAATATGTTAGTTGAAGACCTGTCATCTGCAGTTTTCTGTTATTTCTTTTCAAGGCCTGTTCATTTTGTGGTGCCTGGTGGCGGGGCTCAGCTGAGGAGTCTGTGTCCGGAAGTGAACATGTGGTAGTGTTTAGCTTTCTAATGCCCTGGGTTTTATGGACGTCTTGAGGGAGATATCTCATGGAAGGCGACCAGGATAAGGAATCTGGGCCAGCAAAAAGACTGGATGTCCAAGTGTTGGAGAACTCTTGTTATCATAGAGTTTCCCATGGGTGTACCTCAATCCAAGGCCCACAGAGATGAATACCAAATCGTCTTTAATAAGCCAAAATTGTTTTTTTTTTCCGTCAAGCATCCATGTGTGTTTTCATTACAATTTAACAATTTGGTGGCTCCCCTTGGCACAGACCAATCTTTAAGGCCCCTCACCCCCCAGATAATAAAATGTGTAACCTTTATGCTCACCAGAGGCTTTTCCTCATGTATTTTTAAGTAATTAGTTATTTCTATGGAGAACTGTTTTTGTTCTGTTTCTTAAAACGCATGATCCTGGCTCTAAAACTACGAGTTGCTGTTTTATTAATGCATTTCTCTTTCCAAAAAATGTTTCAACTTTATGTTTTTGGAAATAGACGATCTGGTTAAACACTTTACACAAGTGTAAGACAAAATAAAGTTCAAGAAATAAACAATACAGTAAATACCCATGCCAATAGAACAACTTGTATCCATTTATGAAAACAAAAAATGTGTGTTCGCTTTTCAAATATTGCTTCAGTGTTTCATGTAAGCCCAGTATTGTTTGCGTTGTGAACTGGATGCATCAGCTTTCCTTTTCTATTCAATTAGCATTTCCAATCATTTTGTTTGTATCTGATAAATAATAAATCCATATTAAAAGGCTTTGTTGAGCAGAAGGTTTCCAGATTTTCCCAGACTCAAGTGTCTCTCCACTGTGAGACTGATGGAGAGATTCTCTTAATAAATCTGAGGGACAGCATTGTTTTCACAGTATTACATTTCAGCCTTTGGACAACTAGAAGAACACGTCTTAATACTGGCAAGGACTTCAATCAGCTGTTACGAACCCACAATGTCATATGGGTTAAGCCTTTTAGGACTGAAGAAGCCTTAAAGAAAGCATTTCCAAAGTTTTATTTCTCGTAAAAAGAAAAACTTTCTCCTGAGTAGAGGATTTGTAGTAACTGTCTGCAAACTTCTGTGTTTTGTTTTCATTTCTAAAACTTTAAAAGCTTTTTTGTTGTGGCCAGCCATCTGGGTATATGCCACCTATATTCATCCTCTCCACACACCTGGGACTCTGACTAGTGTGGCAGCTTGAAATGTGTGCAAGCCCTCCAGGGCCCATCAGTCCACATGCAGCACTCAGAGGAAACACATGTGACTCGTGGCATAATTGAGTCAACCGGCAAAAAACTTTCATTGCGGCCAGCCTTCTGATGCCAATTGTTCAACTCCCAGCAGGAGAGCTCTGAGATGTGTAGGTTAGCATCATAAATAACAGTTCATTATGGGTTTAAAAGGCACTTTCCTTAACTATGTGCAGCATGGGGGCCTACAGGCAAGGGCGAACACCAGAAAACTGAGAGCACCCTGGTGAGAATGTAAAGTATCATGATGAGAGATTAAAGTCACTGTACAGTAAATTGATAATAGAGAATGTAGATAATAATTTATTAAAAGGAACTGAATTTTCCCGTTTTAGCTCGAGTTTAGATTTATTATTAAGGTAATCACAAAAGAAGTTTTATTTTTTTCCAAATCAAGGTGATTTTTTGTGCTTTTAGTAAATTTGAGAAATTTAAAGTTGTAATATTTTACTTGCTTCTGAGGGAAGTGCACCAATGGCAGTTTCAATCTTTAAAAAGCCTAATCTGCTGATATTTTATTTTTTAAATGCCTAACACTGTCAGGTATTATAAGTGTCACAAACTAATTTGATTGAAAAACATTGAACAATACATATTTGTTTAACCACACATGAAAGCTGCCAATCATGAATGAAAAGCTTAGTGCATTGCTGTCCAAGCTGTTAACCAAACCAAAAACATCTGTATCTTTAGTGTTTCGATTTTCACATCGTAAAAACAAAGAACTTGCACAACTGGTTAGGCTACATACCTGCTTTGATCCTTTGCACAGAAATAAAGTGCACAACAGTATTTACCCTTTACAAAATCACATGGTTTGAGGTCAGCTGAGTTTGAGGTCAGCTGAGCTGACCTCAAACTAAGCAACTGAGGAAACTTTATAGGTTATTCTACCTGTAAAGTGACCTCAGTCTTTGGTTTTCTGTTGGTGCAATGAAAAAAAACCCTCAAATGTAGCAGCTTGATATTACCCGTCTGCTTAAATGTAAATAAGACCGCTGGATAGGAGCACTTTCACATGTTCGTATCTACAGATCCTCTTAATACAAATCCTGTTTCTTGTGCACTATTTTTCCTTCCACTCAACTTTCTATGAGTAGGCATGAATACAACATTCTGTTGAATACAACATTGAACTGATTTTATCTATTACATTTTGTGACTATGTAAATTGTCATTGTTAAAATAATATATAGTTTTGAGGAATCTTTGTTTTTTTTTTGTTGTACTTTGGTTTAAGGAGTTGAAATGGTGAAATAACTGAATTTTTCAATGGTCTCCTCTTAGACTGAGGTGCCTTTACACAAGCAGATTGTTTTCTGCGTTGAAATGCGCCGTTAAAATGACATAACAGGAAAGGGGAACCCCGTTGATTTAGTGGACCTCTGTTGGTATCTGGCAGCAGGCCTGGGCAGCAGCTCCTTTGGGTCCTGCAGGTCGCAGAATGCAGCTTTCGTTGGTAGAACTTGTTTTGACGCAGTCTGTGGGTGTTGATTTGGATTGAAATCTGATATGTCTAGAGGCCAGATAATCACTTGGCCCTTTGCCATTTCCCTTAAGCTGTTCCTGAGCAGTTTGGCTGTGTAGGAGGGAATGCTGAGACCACTGGCAGGGAGTGTCTCTACAATGGATTAATGTGCTTTCTCAGTCACAGTGTTGTTGCTTCAATCTACCTAAATCAGAATGTTTTACTACCGGACTTTTGTTTAACTTAACTTTTTATATTTAAATTTTATACTTTACATTAATTTTGGTCAAAGGATAGATCCTTTGAGGTAAACTTTGACAACAACAGCAGAAACGGTTTGACACGCATCTCATGATGAATTATGCAAAACGTGGGTTGCACTGTTCCTACATTTAATAATTAACCTGGATTTCCACATCGACTTGAAACACATTTCGATTCTCATGTTTCTCCTCTCCCCATGTAGCTTTTGTCAGAGAGGGAACGCATGCTGCTTGCATTTCAGTCAGATCTGGATTAAAGTTGGGGTCCTGACGTTTTGAGGGCTCCTGACGGAGCATCTTAGCATTCTGACAAAAAAAATAATAATAATCTGCAATTCTATCTGTTTCATCATTTTAAACCTACTTGCAATTTAGCATTGCTTAACACTGTAAACAACTACATCCCTGATGTGATATGTTGGCAGTGCTCAGCAGAGTTAGGTAGCTGCCTTAAGCGTTCCTTCTTCTAGGTGCCCAGGAGATGTTGCCTCTTTGATTCTTTCTTCAAATATGCAAGCCAGCACTAAGGGAGCAGATTGTTTGTTCTAGATTTCCTCTGAGATTCCCACCTTGGGCTTAAACAGAGCAGTTGTGATGATTAGCAACAAAGTGTGCTTCCTCACAGAAACCGTCAGGGGAGAACGAAGGATCTAAGGAGTCTTCTTTCTCATATCGCTCCTTCTTTATTGTGGGAAATTAAACTTTCCTCAGTTCTGTAATTCTGCTTTAAAATGTTGTCCTGCTGTTTACATGGACAAGAAGGCTTTTAGATGAACTTATTTCAGGGTAAATACAGAAGAGTTTGTGCTGACAGGCTGTGCAGTAAGTCTGTTTATTTTTGGACCAGTTTTGTATTCTTGGTGAACTATGTCGGTTTTCTTGGATTTGTGGGGGTAAACGGTTATTTTCATTAAACTTTGGAAGTTGAAGGACTAAATGTAATGCTTACAAACACACTCTACACTCCGGAAGTGATCCTGTTGCGATGATTAGGAAAACTTATTTTACAAAATATTTGTACCTCATCTCCCAAATGCATCTGACTGTAGCCACATTCCACATTTTGTAAATCTCTTCCAAACCCTTGAGAGAAATTTTCTTTACATTTCTCTCAGCGAGTAGGTTTTCCCAGCACTTCTTTTCTATCTCACTTTTTCTGTCGGCCAAACGTTCAGTCAGGATGCTGAGATACATCTCCCTGTGAAAAGCATCTTCAGCTGTGTCGGTCTGCTGGACACCTGTCAATTCAAAAACATTTCTGTAATACAAATGTTGTCTTTTTAATTGATCTTGCATATAAATCACTTTCTGAGAAAGTGCACCTCATGTTTTCATTAATCCTACAGGATAATTATCAAAAGAAATTTGTCTTAGCTTGTCTGTCTGATCTTAAATGCAGCATCTATATTTTTATTCTATTCAGTCCAGTTCAACTAATAATTGTCAGTTAGTATAAAAGTTGCCTATTAGTAGACTGCATCAAGACATTACCTTTGCTACAATTCACTGTATATAATGGAGCTGGCCAGTTGTTTTAAACAGTTATTTTTATTTTTTTCCTACTGCAGTGAAAAAAGATGTGAGTGATGAGACTGATGACCGAGTACCACAGTTCAAGAAGAAGGCAAAGGAACTTCGTATCTTGGATGCCAAGACTGCGCAGAACCTCTGTAAGTAGTCTTATATTTCTGTTTGGTTCATGCAGTGTTCTTTACAATCATCTTTCATCTCAGAAAGTTCAGTGCTTTTTTTTTTTTTTTTTTTCTGAATGCAGCTGTTTATATTCCCACGAGCAGAAAAACTGAATTGCTGGTGGGATAATAATAAAAAAAAAAAACTATTATAATAACGCCCTCTATGTTAGAATAGTGAATTATTGAGCCCTTTGTGGGAACCTGAAGATGTTTTTGGCAATAATATAGCAGTCAAACTAAGTGCATATAGCTTTTTTCCAAGCCTTGTGTGTCAGATTATGCAAAGCAATTCTGAACAGATATGACTGCTTGAGCTCCATGTGGGTGTTTGAAGCCCAAGCAGACTTCTGCAAGCTTCCAGTTAATGCTGGATGCTAATATAAAGATATATTTAAAAAAGATAATAAAAAAACCCTCCCAATTCTGCTTTTTGAAGTGTAAAAGATCTGGTCTTTACAATGTTATAAAACAATTTTAATCTGACCACACAGCCCACCGTGTAATTTATTAAGCAAGGTAGAAAAATGTATTTAAAAAAAACAAATTAAGTAGGCACAAAAACTCCATGTGTCAAATCTTATAATGTAAAATGATACACTTTTTTACATACACTTTTTAATGAGCCTCATAAACCAAAATTCACTTTGCATGTCATTATTTATTTTGAAGAATAGCCAAATTCTGTAAATTCTTCAAACCCTTTATTAAAATGCTTATAACTGCTAAGAGTTTAATCACCAAATACTCCTAGTATGCATTAATACACACAGTTGACAGTTTGTCTGAGGACTACATCACAAGCTAACATTCAAAGTTTTTCTTGTTTCAACTAATAAGGGTACAGCCAATCATTGCCAAGGAAAGAAATGGCCCTCATGGATTAGCTAACTTGCAGATGCTAGCCAATAACGTGTAAAGTAGCACAGTGCCTTGGTCTTTCAGATTTCCAAGCAGCATTGTCTTTTGACCATTAGATATGCCCTACAAAAAACATCTGCAAATGGGGAGGACAACAACATAAAGAAATGTATTCCCTTTCCTCTCATGAAAACTATAACCAGCATTTATGTAGTTACGCTCATTTATGTAGAAGATGAGTAACTCAAATGAAAAGCAAAATGTAAGTGTTGATGCGGCTTATTTAGGGTTTGAGATTAAATCCGATTCTCAAAAATACTCCAAAGAATAGGATGAAGGTAGAAACGGATGATTTGTTTCAATCCTCACAAAATGTAGGCAAAATTATCAACAATTATTATGCTCTAAAAATTACCAAGCTGCATCTTTTCAAAATGTAATAATTGCATATTTTCCTGGTGGTATTTTCTTTCTGCTAAAGAAAAAACTAAATTGACATAACTTGTGATTTACAGGAATGCAACATTAATGTCCACACCAACAAATAAAAAGAAATATCTTTAAGGAGAGTCGGATGCACAAGATTACCTGTCAGTTGTAGCAAATACTAAATGAAAATCAGTTTGTTTTGTATTAGTTGATATTAAAATGTATGTTGTGACCTGAAATATTTAAATGTGAACAAACAGTTTGACCTATAGATCTCTTTAGTTTAAAAGATGGCAAAAACATTGTTATATAGGCATGATTTAGTAAACTGCTCCACGTTTAACAGTGTGTGTATTTTTTCCTATTTGGGGCCTTGTCACCAGTAAGCCACACACTGTAGCATGCTGACAGCGCTGAGGGAAGGTTTTTGGAGACAGATGGACACAATTTACCCGATAGCAGTATGCATAATCATTTTACCATGATACATAAAGTGGCACTGACATGACAATCACTCACACTATCCCACCACCCATCCCAGTCACTGAACCTTCACATCAGAATTGAGAAGAGAGCTTGCCAGGTTCAGCGGTAGGCAATGAAAATGATTTATGTTGCGGTAGTGTTTGTCAAGGCGACTCGGGAGAGCGGCGTGGTTGTGTACGACAACAAGATTCCCGCCCATTTCCTTTGTGAAGGTGGGAACTTTAACGCTTATTTTTCCTTCCTGCCAAAACTCGAAGCCCCTCTGTCGGCTTGGTAATCAGACCTGGCACTGACACCTACCAGCCCTGTCAAAAACGTACACAAGTGCAGTGACAACATTTGCAAATGCTCACAGTAGCATGAACGCAAAGAGCCAGATATAAACATGCTATCTTTTATTGTGCATCATCTCACAATCAGGGTTTTCTCCACATTTTTCATATTTCAAACTTTCAAGAGTCAAGGTCAAGAGTTGCACAATAAACCGACAGCAAGAAAACCAGAAAAGACGGTCAGATGGATGAATAGACTGTTCGGTTAAGTTGTCATTTCTTATCCTCTCTGGTTTTTCAAGTTTGCAGTTTCCATCTTTAAAGTCTAACCCTTGCAATTTCTTCCATAAATTCATAGTGATCCTCTATCTTTTATACTTTTAAAAATGGTTAAAAAGGTTTAGAAATACTGTAAGTTTTTCTTGGCATCAAAAATGTGTTGGAAACACGATTGTACCACAAACTTTTCCCATCTTGGCAACAATTGGCGTGAGAATCCAGGAAATAATCCAACAAGTGCAACGTGACAGCCCACAAATACGGTCATGGCATCTAACCAGCCAAAACATGGCTTCACGGAGTCACAACGTTAACATCATGCATGTTTTTTATTGTTTTAAAAAAAGCTCATAAATACAGAAAGTAGCAAGTTAAAAAAATGACTATGAGGAATAAAACAGAAGGAAAAATGTTTATTTTCTAGTTTCTTGTCAGAAACAGACATCAGGTCCCACTGCTACAGTTGTATGGCAGCTGTTGAGTGACTCTCTTCCAACTCATTACTAAAGCTCCACCTGTGACTTCCACCTGGATACACCATCAGCTCCAATTTCCAGTGTACCTTCCCCACCTGGAGTGTGAAACACCCACCAGGCTTCCCCTTGAGGCAAATACATCGCGCCCCTTTCGCATCCACCCAAACAAAAACATGTTGCTTTCAGGAGCGGCCAGCTCAGCTGCAACTGTCGCTCTTATTTTTTATTGGGTTTCTGTTTTAGATTGCCCATGTAAAAAAAACAAAAAAAAACAAAAATTGACTCCTCACAGGTGAATATTGATGTTTTCCTTTGCGGTTCTTGTCAGGCTAGCACAGCTTTTCCAAATGGGAAGGATGGTCTGTGATCGTTTTGTCTGAGGAGTGATGAGTGCCAAAATGTCAGTGTGAACTCTGCAGTCTAATAAAAAAAGTGAGGAAATGACTCTCTTCTCTCTACATCAAAACAGCAATTTTCTTGGGCTCGTTCCGCCTGCCTTATGAAGAGATCCGGGACATTGTGCTGGAGGTAGACGAGGAAAGACTGAGTGAATCACTCATCCAGGTAAGACGGATGCTCACTGTGGTGTGTTAGCTTTTTTCACACAATCTCTCACTCTCTGTCTCTCACAGACATATTCTTTTTTTTTTTAAATGTCTGTGTGTGCAAATGAAAAATGTGCTTATATGAGAAGATAATTTCTGAATTTCAGTGTCTGGTGAGCTGCTTGCGACCCTATTTTTAACCTGCTTTGGGTTGTTTTCTGGCTTCAGTCAGTCTTTTCATTCTCTGGTGGACTGCAGAGACCCCCTCCCTCCTCCATTCATCCTCTCATAATGGATGATGAAGGACGAGACTTGGCAAAGTCTCCTCAGCTACACCCTCCTTTTTTGCTTTTGTCTTTAAACTGTGATTGATGAGCTTCCTAAAGGCTACTTGTTTTTTGTTCTCATTTTATTTAAGAATATTTTCTGGCCTCAGAGGACCTTAATTGAAAATGGGGTGGGGTCGTCTGCAGTGAAGATGCATCACTGGGTAGCAATAAGCCTCAGTGTTTCTGTCCTTGTGACTGAAACAGTCATGCTGTATTTGTTTGTGCTGTATTTCATCAGTTGGGGGTGTACACTTCAGGGGCGAGTTGCAAATAGGAGATTTGATTTTATTAAAATCCTGGCAGTGATGCATTGTGTTTTGTGTATTACAGTTTTTATTATCATTGTTTTTTTACGAATATGAGTTCAGATCAAGTTTCAGATTTCAACTTGAAGTGTTAGTGAGAATTGTTTAAATCCTAAATGTTTTCTATGACTGTTCCCTCATGTACTTTTACAACTCTTCATCTTTCTATTCCCACCTATTATTTTCTACCTGTGGTTAAGAATGCAGTAAAGAAAATAGACTATGGAAAAATACCTGTATTTTCAAACTACTTACTTCATTCACCCACCCATCAGTTCATTCATTTAGGTCATGCATAGTAAATGGAAAGTTTCCCATATTTATTTAATCCAGAAGACCCCAAAGTTTCATGACAAATACATTTTAGCCATGTCATTTCAACCACAACAATTACAATCATTTAGTAAACTTTATGCAGTTCTGACAAGGTTCCCTCTATACATTTTACATTTTATTTCACTGTAACTTTGCCAACATCCCAAAAATGGCATTTATATACTGTCTCATGCGATGATAACATGGCACATCCTCTCTTTTTGAGAGAGAAAGGAAGTTAAGGTGTTGAACTTTTTCCATATTTAACCTTTTTTTCTGTGGTCTGCATCTCCTAGCAGGAGAGCTGTCACCAGTGAATCCCCAGCCGGCCTCTTGTTGGACATAGCACCAGATAAATAGCCCACTCCATCACGTTCACACCGTCAAACAGCTGCCATTAAACTGACCTGATCAGACTACTGATAGCATTCAACACCACTCACTCTGGAGTCTTTCTATCATACATGCAAACCTGTTATGTTTCCAAATTATATCATAGTGAGTGTTATTTTTAATTTTAAGTGAATGTAAACCATTTTAAATAGCAAACCTTCGTGTTCAGCTGAAATTATAATTTAAAGAAATACAGTTGAGAAAAATTAAATATTTAATGTTTTAAGAAAAATAATAGTTTAAATTTACAAAGAAACACACAAGATAAGATACAGATTGAAGTAGGAGAATAGCAGCTATTAAACAATATTTGTTTGAATCATCCCAGTCCACCAGCATCCTCATTTCAAACACTAAAATTTTCATCACTTGGTACATATTCACATTATTTATTGATTGTATCTAATATCAAATATATTTTGAATTTAACTAAAGATATGACATTATACAATATACAATAAAATAACAAATCTTATTGTATAGACTAAGTAATCAAATCAGTCTGTCAATTACGTTGCCTGTAGGGATCTTCAATGTCCAGCAGGTGTCAGTATTCAGTGACACAGTTTCGACACAGTATCGATGCAGTTTTGCTATGGGTCGAAACGATTCATGACCCCTCATTTACCCAACACTGATTTTTCTGGTGTCTAACTATTGTCACACGTAAAACTGTTTCCACATTCAAACCACTAGTCATGCACTTTGGGAGACTTTCCATTGTTGCCTTCACATCCCCCATTTCCCTCTTTAATAAATGTGAATCAGGGCAGCGAAGCCTCTAACAAAGCGGAAGGCTCGATGGGACTTATGAGAGCAAGTGATTGAGTCAGCAAAAGAATGTGGAAAAAACTTAATGTCACAAAGTCCAGAGGGATGTGGGAGGCCTGCACGAGTTTGCTAATCAGTTCAGAAGGACCAGGCATGAGGAAAATATCTGCCTTTTTGTATGTATGGCAACTATATCATCTCAATAATTTTGTTTAGTTTATTTTCTAATCCACAGCCATATGGGCTCTGTTAACTCCTAAAAATCCTTCATTGTTCTCTCATAAGAGTTAGTATTGTATTTTCAAACATCAGTGTCCGCCTTCATCGTCTTTATTATTCTGTTGTTCAGCTGCACTTGTGCCAAATCTTTATGTTTGATAGTTTCTATTTTTCACACAATACATTCTAAATAAATTGGTGGCATGTTTATGAAGACACAAGATGTTTCATTAGAGGTAAACCTGATTTTTTTCAATCGTTAAATTTGTAATAACCTAACCATCAAAATTATGGACTTATTTTAATTGAACCCAACTCCTTCAGTTTATGTCTTTCAATACCAAAGGAGAAATAGATGGACTTGATTCTTTTACTGATGATCTTTGTCCAGTGTGATCCTTTGAATCCTCTATTTTTTTTAAACCCTAATTTGAAGTAATCGGTTCTTCCACATCAAGAGACATTTTAGGGCTTGTATCAGTGTGGATAACGACATGTTCTAGTCAGCTTCATGCGTTTTTTTTCAAAAGATATTTTGTCTTTATTATGGAGTTGATATACAAAACTGATACTGGTCCTGAGACACAATGTGATGGCTGGACGATACCATCCATCCGTCTATGTGTTTGAGTCTGTAGGAACACTGTAAATTACTTTAAATCAAGTCAAAAATAAATTGCATTCATAACTTCATAGTGAAATTCAAAGGCACAGAATGAATTATGTGATATTTTTGAATGCATTCATGTGCTTCACCTGAAGGTTGAAGCACATACACCACTGCAATATAATTTTTGGCAGGAGAAAGCAGGAAAGCTAACAGGAGTAATTTATATTTACATAGAAATATCACTAATTGTATACATAGGTTCTCAGAGAAGAATTAGCTGATTATGAATGTGAATAACGCTGAAATGAGCTCGCGAATTAGGCAGGGAAGGAAGCAGCACATGCCAATGAAATGCAGCTACAGCCAAGTTAAAACTATAGAGATCCTCAGAAGGGGAGCAAAGAGACCCCCTGCTGGGTGACACAGTCCTGAGTGTGGGCTCCATCTGCACAGTGCTCATCTACACTCATTACTCTGATTAATCACTCCACACCACCCACTTTCAGCCGCACGCCAATCACCATTTATCCACATAAACAGATGCACACACACACAGGAGTGGGAATGCTTGTCTTGGCAAATATTAAAAGGAACTAAAATCACAATATTCCTAATATTAGAGGGAGTGGGTGATGCTGTGTACTTAGAATTACAAGTAAAAATCTAGTTTGAAAAACATATAACGTGCAATAAAGTAATCTTCTGATGGTAAAGCCCCGATTGTTTATCAGTTTGCATCGTATTAAGTGCTATACAGAAGAAGCCTAAATTAAACTGACACTAGGTCCCCTAAAGGTCAAATCTACACTTTCTTCTGTTTTTTTCCCCCCTCCATAATTTGTTTCACACCAAGGGGTCTACAACAAAAAAACCTTCAACAGACAAGGCGCTGGGATGACATATTGTCGCGGTTGGCTAGGTCAGATGGCGCAGCGGGCACTGTGGAATTTATTTTTGCATTATTTTTTTTTTAAATTCTTGCTATTTAGGTACTCCTTTGCGGAAGTGTGCTACGCTTTTGTTGTATTGCAATAACTAGGGTTCATATGTTTATTTGGGAGTATATGTAATAAACAAAACAGTGCCTTAACCGTGCAATGATACATGGCTTTTAACTGTTTTTCGCAAATAAAAATCTAAAAACTCTGCTCATTCTAGGTGCAGGTACTTTAATACCCCTAAATAAAATCCCAGGCAAAGCAAGCCATATACTCCTACATGGACTCCAGCTAATCTGTGAAGACCTCAGAACTTTTATTAGAGAACATTAATTAAAAGCTTCGTAGAGGTCAAGAAACACAGCAAATTGTTGTTTTTTAATCAAAAAATAAGCCAAGAGGTTCATGGTAACTGCAGGAGCTGCAGAAATAGATTCACAGCACGACTGGGAGAATCTGCTGACAAGACAACTATCAGTACTGGCCTATTTGATAATGTGGCAAAACGAGGCATTCTTGAGGGCCAGGAACATTTCTGTGTGGTTTACTTCAAGCCATAAAAGAGAAATGGCAAAGATGTAAAAAAATAAAAAATAAAAAAAAGTGTTTTAACCAAATTCAAACTTTTATAGCCAACATCCAACAAGCTTTTTATGAAAAAAAAAAAAAAAAAAACACACACACACACCATCTCCACCCCAGAATCCACCATCCCAGAGCAACAACAGAGATGCTAATCAGATTTGATGGTAAAAAAAACTGAACCAAACTTGGTTCTGCAAAATTGTTGAAAATGTACACTAAGACGTCAAAGATCAGAGCAGTAGGACGTCTACAGCAGAGCCTGGTCTTTGGTGTCAGGGTTGAACTACTTTAGAAGAGCACAGTTTGATATTTTCCACTGGCTCTCTAATGCAGACATATCTCCGGCCAATGGCGGGGCTTTGATAGTCGATTCAAGAAGATTAGAGCAAAGATCAGTTCTGGTTCAAACTGTTCATCCGTGATTCATTTTTGCTCAGTAGTGTAAAATTTTGTTTTTAAAATTTGGATTGGGTATGTTGAACAAATAATAGCTCAGTCAATTTTGTTAAAAGCTACGCTTCTTTTTTTCCCTGCATCTGATCCAGAGCTGGAGTGTATGTTGGATATGTTGCATTCCACAAAGCTCAATTAGAATCAGAAGAATTTTGATTTATTGTCTCAATAGATTCCATTAAGTGATGTTTTTAGAAAAAGCTGACGGCATTATCATCAATTTTTTTTTATTTTATTTTCTCCACACCATCTATAAATGTCAGTAAGTTCATAAATATGCTTAAATCTGGTTACTGTGTGCAGCTCAGTGATATAAATCAAACTTATGGCATGTTGAAGAAGCCCATTTCAAAAAGGAAGGTTTTTCAAGTGCAGTATTTGTTTGTGGTGCTATGAACGCTGCATTTGCATTTACCACCCCAGAGTTACCTAAAAAAAGGAATAAATGGTTTATCATCATTTTTATCCTTATCACAAAAGTACCATGATATGTTGTGATTAATGTCCATATCGCCCACCTCTGCTTGGATTCATGGGCAGTCCTCTGGTTTCAGTACGTCAGTTTTAACTATTCCTCTAGCACTTGAGCAAAATAAGCCACTAAAATTCACAACAGTTTAAATTTTGACAGACCAGCAGGGATTTGATGAATGGAAAGCATGGATAGAAAAGAAGGATGGGGGACCCAGGAGGTGCTCATGATGCGTCTGAAACTCTGTAACTCAATCTTATCATGTTCCCTCTTCATGGCATGTCTAATGTAATGATTTGTCAGCAGAACGTGGAAAAGTGTTGGCCTTGAAGTATCTCTACGATGCTTCACCCTGGCAGAGTGGATAGATAGAAGTTGATTGGCTCTCCTTATTCTGCATTAGGGCCCATCAACAACTCGGATGATGTACACATCCCTGAATGCTTGCAGGCAGTCTTGGCTCTCACCATTCATCCATGCTCCATATATTCCTTGCAGTTCCACGTTGTTGTTTTTTTTTTTCATCATGCATACAGGCAGTGATACGCTACATGCAAATGCTTTCAGGAATCAGTTACCACTTTTTCTCTCAGTCCCTGTAGTCATTTGTCATGCAAACAATCAATATGTGTTTGTTCCTTGAACATGTGAACAAAACATTTGCATCTAATCTACCTCTATCCTTCACATTCTTTGTCTCGGCTTCTCATTTCCCTGCAGTATTTATTCATGGTGCTGATGGACAGAGGTCCCTTGTATATGCCAGGTCAGCTTCATCAAATTCTCACTGTATAACAATGAGATAAAGAAGACAATGGGAGACAATGGCATGCATTGCCTCTGTGGAAGCACTTAGATCCTCAGGAAAGTCAGAAATCCTTTTTTTATATAGCTGACAGTTTCACAAAGCTTTTTTTTATTATTATTTTTTGGTATGCTCCAGAACAACCAAGGGAAATGCCCCGTGGTCCTTGTTCATGTGAGAAAACGAGTCAAGCTTGTTTGTTCTGGGCTCCAGGGCCTTGGTAGCATTGTGTAGTTTTGCATTACAAGACAGCTTGCCCCAGACTATTTTTTTAGTGGCATCCTGACTGTGCGGATCACCTTCCCTCTTGTATTGTTTAAATCACAACAGTTATACGCAGATGACTTTGCCATTATTGATTTAAGCTGGCTCCTCCTTTTGTGTTTGAATTTCTCCAGGAGTCCCTCACAGCCTGTTTGTCCCAGGGTGACGCCTCTACTGGCATAATGATGGTAGTTGGTCCCATGTTCTTACAGCCCTTGCCAGTTAAACACTCTGAGGCCAAACAGTGTCTAGATTAATAACAAGCACTTGTAAATATGTTATGTTTATTCTGTGATCAGCTTAAACAAAAGCACTGAGTTGCCTGTGTTAGCTGACTCTTAGGGTTATGGAAATCAGCAACACTAAGATAACAGTAAAAGATTTGTTCCTTATTTACAAGATTATCAGCTTTGCACTGGTATATCCTTTGAGACCCTAGAGTTGGCCCTCTGAATTTTGTTTAACTAGTAATCTCAGCAACTAAATCTCCTGCACTGATATAACAAATGTTTGAAACTGACCAATAGCTTCATTATGAAATGTTGATCTATTATTTTGACTGAAATAGTAAAAAAGTCCAGTCAAAAACCTATTTAATTGGTCAATTTTTAAAATGATAAATATGACATATTCAGTTGAATATATTCAACAAGCTTAACAAAGAATCCACGTTATGCAGTCACACATCAAGCAGATGCATATCTACTTTTTTCTTCTCATTGACAGAAACCATTAACCTTGGTCCCTATAACTTCATATAAACAATTAAATTAAACAATTTAACTTAAATTATGAAAGATTGACCTACTATTTCTTGCATACGCAGTCTCAAAACTTCTTCCTGGTTTGTTTGGATTTAATTTGCTCACTCATTAGAGTGCAATCAAATGTCTCAAGATTCTGGTTCAGTTGATCATTATGTAAGGTTTTAACAATTTTTAGATGTTAAATCTTCTGTATTGGGTATTGATTTATTATATCCTTATTTTAAATGTGTGCATTGGCTCATTCACTCCTTTCACACAAAAATATATATTTTTTTACATTCAGTATGTCATATTAAGGTATTTGTTTACCATAACTATATTTTAAACTCAAGTCTTTAGACTAAAGCAAAAGTTGGTTTCCCAGTCTGAATCTTAAAACACTGTTGCTTATCTGTGACAATTGTTGCAGGAGACAGTTTAAAAAGAAGTGCAGCTGGCTTGACAGTTATTTTTGCATCACTCATAATGTTACTTCTCTGAGAACGCATGTGTCTGAAGGCATTCGAGAGATTTTTACTTACAGTAAAAAGGATTAAGTGGTATTGGGTTTTAGGCGTCCAGCTTAATGGTTTGCAAATATACTCCCAAAGCTCTCGGAGCTTCTTCTTTCTCCTGCAGCATTTTTTTCTTGTGCAGTAGTTCTGCTGGACTGCTCTGCATTCCCTTGTTGCTTAATTGGCACGTCTAAGAAAACTGTTCTTTGTGATTAGTATAGAAATTGTTAAGTTGTCTGCAGTACATGTTGTACGGACTTCCAGTGCTCCCTCAAGCAAATAAGCTATTTTAGCTCTAATAAGCTTTTCTAGTTTCATTAAGCAAACAAAGTCCTTGTGTCCTCATGCTTTATACATTGTTTAGTATTCACAGGGTCTCTGTGATGTCCAGTTAGATTTCATTTCTAATTTAACAATGTCACAATAAAGCTCATCACACCATTAACCTCAGTACGCTGAAGTTAATATATATTTATAAATGGTTGCATTTAGTCTTGACAAGTTGGCTTCTCCCCTGAAATTAAATATACTGAAAGTGAAGGTTGTCAAGCCCATATGTACATCACATCTTGGTGCTGATCTTTTTCTGGGAGGATAGTAGATAAGAAGACACAAAAAAAGTAAAAAAATAAAAATAGAAAATATGAAAGAAATACATGGTGGAACAAATGGATGTCTGGTTATGATATAAACTGATTACTATAGTTACCATATATACAACAGGAATATTGTAGTACTAAACTAAATTCTAAGATTGTATAATACTATGACACATAAATGTTGCTGATAATTTGATGTAGGACTAGCCAGATAAACTTTAGGTGTTTTGAACAGTGTAAATGAGGGCGAGGTAGAAAGTATCAGTTCAAGTATTATGAAATATTGTCCATTCACAATATTGGACAATAGAAAGAGGATGGGGACGAGATCGGAAGTGGTGAGAGGGAGTGACCAGATCATATAAGACAGAAAATGAGCAAGAAAAATGCATATTTAGTGTTTGTACAATTAAAATAGTAGTAGCAGATATAATTGTTTTTAGAGAGATCGTCAAATATTTGTTAGCTGTTTGTGGTCCCCATGGCAAATATTGGTGTTTCACTATGTTGTCACTAGATATTCCTTTAAATTTAGCCTACTGAATTTTTCATGCAACTATGCTTCCAATTATCTTTAAGGGGTGCATATTATGTAAATTCCAACTTTTTCTTACCCTTTCATGGATGCTTGCATTGGTGTAACATACCAGTTTAATCATGTACATCAACAATCAGTTTTATTTTGTTTTTTTGTTTTTTGGAGTGTTGTAAAACAAGCACATCTTTAAGTTAAAGGCCATGGAAGATTCACCTTTTTTTTTTTTTTTTTTTTACTGCCACATGATTTGACTGCCTGAAATGAAAGAGTCATCACTAAATGTTTCAGCACACCCAGTTTTTGGCGTGTGTGGTAAACTAAATCTCGTTGGTGGATGATATGCCCCTGGGGGCTTGTTTTGCAGAATATCAGAGCGACTTCTTAATCTTTAATGTGTGCCAGTGTATTTTATATTACCCCATCTTCTTTTCAAAAGGAAAGGCTAATGAGTAACACTGCACCACGGTTATTCATTTGTAATTAGTATTGCCCTATGCTGTGTGCAAATACATATATTAAAGAAATGCAAAGTAAAAACTGTCAAGTCTTCCTTTTAATTAAATTGCATATTTCCTCATGCGTTGCTATACAATGTTGGGGTTATTGAGATGATTGCTGGGGTGGAGGCTGGGATTTGTAATGATTGTAACTGATTTAGTGTGACTGATAAAATGACACATTTTAGAGACTCATCCTGATTTACTTTGCTCTTTGTTGGTCACAAAATTCAAAACCCACACTGGTTTCAACATTTCATCAAACTTAATCTTATCTTTTTAATGAATTAGTAAAAAAAATAACTTCCCTCTCTTTTTTTTTTTTATTTTTTTATTTTACACCTCAGAGCTCAGAGGTTTAAAAAATGCACTTTTATTTTGGTGTAAGAGAAAAACGGTTGTTTTCCTTTGGTACTTGGTTTTGTTTATTTTGGTTGTTACTTTTTCTTCCTTTAATCACAATTAATTCCCCACCTAACCCCTCAAATTCAGGATATATCTGATTATTTTTTCAGTTGAAATAAGTAAAATATACATATTTCCTTTTATATTCCATCAAATTCTTTGAAATTCAGATGCATTTTAATTTGGAATATCATCAAATATTTACTTTAACTAGTTTAAAAAGAAAACTCATATTAAGGCTTAAGATATATTTAAAGTGTTTATTGCTGTTATTATTAACATTCTTAGAATTGTAAAACATTCTTTCAGATGAGTTCAATTGTGGATAAAGACCAATGAAAAGGACTTCATGCAGCGTGTTTGTTATGGCCATTTTATTACCTACAGGTAGGGAATGCGTGACATTGATACTCTCCTCCATTAAGATTTAGCCACAAAAAAGACATTTCCAAAGAAGCTAGATTTCAACAAAGTGATATTAATAAAAAATTTAGTGGAAGGAAAATATGTACAATCACCAGAGATAACTATAACCTTGAGGTGCTTGTGAAGTGGTTTCCTGCTGACGCCCTTTATGTTTAATTTGTAATATTTGAGAATGAAATGACCACTGACCCCCACTGCGGAAAGTACCAATAATTGCCATAATAAAGTTGGTATCACATCATGCAAAAAAGGGACCCAACAAAGTCATAAAGTTATAGTTTATAGACGTGCATTTCGATAGGGTGACATCTGTTTTATTATTGCCGATATGTGAACTTTTACATCTCTAAGAAACTGGAGATACAGTGATACTCAAGCCAGAGATGTATATATCTAACTTGCTTAAAATGCCTTGCAAACCTTTTCATAGCAGTTGTATGAGATGTTCTAAATTGACTTATCACTTAAGACAACGTTTGAATCAGGTTTTCTGTATTTTAAATTGAATCAAACAACCTGCTAAATAATTAAACTTAAGTTCTTGCATGAAAGGTTGAAGCAGATTCAAGTCTTTGTAATCTCAAATGCTTATAAAAGATGAAAATTGGACTTTGATTCATTATTTATCAGGAAAAAACAAAACAAAGTTTAGGTATCTAATTGTGGTTATTTTATAGCACTTGATAAAAAGCCAAATATTCACTCAGTATGTTGTCTAGCTGAATGCAACTGTTGTAAACTTTTGACTTTGCAATCTTCTGCCTTCAGCTTCCCATGGCAACAACCTTTCCACCAGGTCTCGCAGGAGTCTTCTTAGCTGGCCTTGCCTTGTTATTATTGTTTATCTCTCTTGTCAATCACCCACATCAGCATCGCGCTCATCCATATGCATGGCTGCCGTCATTACACGTGGCCTGCTCGTTGGCTGCAGGGCCTCGGTACCCATGCCAGCCTTTGTTCACATCTGTAACAGGTGATTGTGGCCGACTGGCACATTGTGGGGCATCGTTTTCACAGTGCAAAAGTGCACATGTGGGACATGGCGATAAGTGTGGGCATGTTGGATTAGAGCTTAAGCAGGAAAACACAAGTCCCCCATGGGCTTAATTGTGGTTTGTTTTGGCACACACTACACAACATTTCTGCATCAAATGCAAATTTTACAGTGAAATGTGAAATGCATTATGCGGATTTGGTAGGGCTGGAAACATAAAGGGAAAGCAGAGGGGATGGAGGCGTTGAATAAACA
The DNA here is from genome assembly GCF_027474105.1 of Poeciliopsis prolifica. NCBI lineage: Eukaryota > Metazoa > Chordata > Actinopteri > Cyprinodontiformes > Poeciliidae > Poeciliopsis > Poeciliopsis prolifica. Next base: position 1,068,987 of record NW_026562381.1, read on the forward strand.
TACTGAGGGCAAAAGTAAATGCAGGTTAACGAAAGACTAGGCTTAGTCTGGTGTAATATGTAATACGCTTCAGATATTGATGGCAAGAATCAAAGGTGTGTTACACGTACCTCATCACCACATAGCTGTTCATCTCTAGCCAGAGGGTTGAGGCTGGTTACACCCTCCACAGGTTAAGTATTGATTAAAAACACACGCAGTCTCATACTCGCAGGAGTACACACGGGCAGGTTAATGCACAATACAGCTCAGTAGTTAATTTTTTATTCTGTGACGTCCACTCTGCTCCTCCTCCGGCATGTTGGTGCTGTATTTCCGTAAGTGCTTTATGGAGAAAAACAGGAGAGAAATATTTCTGTTTTCATTTTTCCAATCCCGTGTCTTTGTTTCTGTGGCAGATGGCACATCAATCAAAGAGACACTCTCATACAGCAAGACTCCACAAACAAATTAATTTCTATTACTGTTTTGCATGCTTGCTCTCTTCTTATTTGATTGACAGTCTCATATTCAGGCTTTGTGTTTGGACGACTGTATTACATAGAAGGAATACGCACAAATGAGGGACAATTACGCAGACGAATGCCGCCACCTTTCTCCAACTTGAAAAGTTTATTTCCAAATTAGCTTTGGCCATGTGGCGAGATTTTATGCTAAATTAATATAGAATGGTAAAAACAAACAAACAAACAAACAAAAGCTCGACATACTACAGAATTGATTCTTAAAGATAAAACTTTGAGTTTCACTTTCAGTTTTTAATATCCTTCAAGTGACTCGTTTACCCTTTCAGAGTACTTTTGTTTTTTTCTATTTTTTACTCATCTGCCTCCAACTTCATCTGTTTTCATGTTTAAACCATATATTTTTATTTTTAGCCTCATTCTTAATCCTACTTCACACTTTCCATTTTATATGCAAGGGTTCAGGTGCACACATAAAAAAAATTCCTTTTTTTTTTTTTTTTTTTTCCATATATCCTAAAGACAAATTTAATGTCACACTAAGTATGTCAGGTTTTCCTGCCCAAACACTCAAATTAATCCCTCCCCCAACCGTCTCTCAACCATGTTTTTCCTCGTGCTCACTTCTTGCGTCTTTCTCTTACGCTGAAATTCTCGTTTAGTTTAATACGATTTTAGAATCTGTCACACTCAGTTTGTTGCTTGTCAGTCTGTCACTGCAGCTTTGCTCACAGTGACATGGTGCTTTGCTGGGGTGTAATTTCTGTAGACTTTGCAACATGTATGACTGATGTTCATTGTTTACCGTACTTACCTCTGAGACAAGATTAGCCTTTTTTTTGGTTTTTCAAGACTTCACTGTTTTAGCTCAGTTGCAGTAAACATGAGCTTGTGTGCACGTTGTACTTAAAATGGTGGATATGTTTGTTTTAGGCTTTGTATTTAAACTGCAATAGCTTCTATTGGATTAGTTAGCCTTTTTCTGCCTTTTAAGTAGTGGATAGCCACTTCTTGTAGCATTTTGAACATTGCAGCATTTCATAATGATGCTTAGCATGTTCCCAGTTGATTGTCACATAATAAACATTTGCTGGATACACCAGACTGCATGACTAAATCAGTGGTGACAGTGTTTTTGCTCCTTTTATTTGGAAGCATGTTGCAGTTAACATCTGTCTTCATGACACCGATAGTTTATGATATAGGATTGATCCCACAAATCCAATTGAACTTGTTGCTGCATTTTTTGTAAAATACAGTTGAAACTATGGCACATTGTTCATAGTGTAAATGTTATAAATAATTCCCTTCAGAATATAGTAAATATCTCAACCTATAGCTGTAGCTTTTAAATAAATAAATGCAGAATAAATTGTCTTGATCATCTTCTCAAAGTGTCATTATCCATGCTGAATTTTGACTTCATTACAAAACTCTTTACACAATCATTTGTCACATTTATCCTGATCAGTTAAAGAGAAAAACAAATTAATTACAGTGAAATGAAGAAATAAAAAGCTCATGGCTAGAATTTTTTCACTCCCAGATTAATACTTTGTTGAAGCACCTTTATATTCAGTCTCGACGTTCAATCTGTGAGAGATTTCATCTGCCACAGATTAAAAAGAATCTGATTAACCTGAAATTAAATTCTGTAAGATATTACTGACATGCTACTAATTTTCATCCATGAAACAAAAACAAGGCTTACAAATACAAAGGATCCAGTGGTGGGTACACTTCCTCTAAACTGCTAACAGCGAAGCTAATTTTTTGTTCAGCTCTTTAGTATTTTTACCAGCTTTGAAAATGTTTAGCGCACTATGATAAATTAATATGTTGCATGAACCACGGCATTGTAAAAGCAATTTCCACTTATTTAGGATAACGTAGATAAAAATGGATCTAATAAAAATGTTTTGGAAATTCAGGAAAAGAAAAAAAAAATAAAACAACCGAAGACACTGAAGAAAATGCAGGTGTTTCCATGACTTATGCTGCATGTGACAGTAGTATTCTTTAGCATCTTTATGTCTGGATTAGGGTTGCCAATGCAGAAATAACAATGCACATCACCAAACCAATGGTGCTTGTTGTTTTTTAAAAAAATAGGCCTGAGGTTTTCATAAAAAATAAATAAACAAAAAGTAGGGTTTTAGGTGGTCTTTTTTTCAAGATGGATGTTTGTCTACAAGGACAAAATTTGTAGCTTTCAGTGACGTCTTTTAGTTACCAAAAAGAAGTAGAAATCTCATTCAAATGTTTTGTTTTTTTAGGGTTTTAGTTGTCAATGTGTGGTTTAAGAAGTTCGTTTTAGACACTGTTCAAAACTCTTGTCAGCTGCTCATTATTTTGTCATTTATTCTAACTGAATCGTTCACTCATTTTGCCCATGAGCCACATGGGAATCCCGCTGCGGTGTCACGGCAGGGAGATGGCAATCGCTGGTTGTTCTCCGCCACAAAGCATGGGCAGAATACCACATGTTTATCTGTCTCCTGAAACGAAGTAGAAAATCAATTAAAAGTAGAAAAACACATCTGTCAAGCATGTGGCAGATGTGGTTCTTCGTCTGTCTTTGTTGTAGATCTCAAATAAGCCTTTCAAATGAACACAATTTATTTAGACCATCTTCAGGCATTAACTGACAAAAATGTTAATTTTGAAAATTCAAATTTGGTACACATGTTTGCATTTCTAAATGCTTTAAAGTTTCTTCCAAATTTTCTATGTTGATATTGAAAAATGCAGCCACGGAATTTCAGTCTGTGTTGCAGCTCAGTAGTAATACGCTATTTTCACATTATTCAGTCCTGTAAACAGTTTTCTAAAGTGTTCGGCTTATGCGTGCCCAGCTCCATCCTGCATTAACTTGGCATGGCTCTGCAGATGCTTTGAAACTGAACTCGATTCACAGGAAGCTGGTTGACAGCCGCAGAGATCAAAGTATGAAAGTAAAAGCCCTACAGATACTGTCATCCTCGACAAATGTTTACTCAACCATATCCTGTTTCTCATTACTTTTATACTCTTTTTTTTACCTCTCAGCTACATCCCTTCCACAAGTAAAGGACGTTCAGAGTTTTGGCTTCAATAGTGCCAAAGCAAAAATTCACCACATTTTAAATATGGACTCATAGCTGTAGCTGACTGTGGGGGGAAAAACACCATCGATGTTAAGCACCGTCTGAGTCCTTGAAATGACCTGTTGTAATCAAATCAATGGGAATTGACTGAGCATTTTTGCAAAATGATGTTTACATCTCTTTTTCGATGGAATAACGATCACAATCTGACTTGTATTTGTGATGAGGTTATTCTGCAAATTAAAAATTTGACAGACAGGCAAGTATTGTACTTTCTTTGACATCACTGTAAATGAGTCTTGCATATAATTTACTATAGGTTTCCTACTTTCTAAGGTATAGATGAACTGATTCTGGGTGCTCATCTAATATACATATAGATGTTTATATGTAAATGTATGAAAAGGATTTAAACAGGAGTTTTTTAGGTGAAAAGGATGAAAAAATCTTGAGTATCAATGTGGGTAGAGGGAGGTTTTAAGATGGATTCCCATGGAAGAATGGCATTCTACTTAATTTTTTTCATCATAGCTTTCGGCTTTTAAAAAAAGGAGTAATCTTTTCAGCTAGGGTTTGAAACTATATTTTGAGTCATAAAATTGACCACACACCCTTGAATTTTTGAGACATTTTAAGTGAAACGAGGCAGCTCCTGCTTGTATGTGTTTGAGTTGCTCAGGTTTTAGTTGGTGACTATTTGTAATATTTGTGAGGGTTCCCTTGCCTGAAAGAAATTTTAGTTCAGCTTCAGAGTAGCTAGAGGTAATAGCTGAAGAACGCCAGGTTTCTCTGACTCCTGTCCCTCATTCTTGTTTTAAAAGCCAGAAAAAAAAGAACATGTTCATTGAAATCTCGTAAAAGTTTTAGTTTTACTGCTCCGTGGAACTTTTTAGTTAATTTATAGAGGTTATAAAGTATAATCACTGTGACTGAATCCAGTTATAGATATTGTTATATAGTTAATGCTGGAAATTCTGGATTTGTATCAGGAGGATTTGGCTGCTCTGTCTGGGCAGTGTTTATAGCCAAGATAAAATAAAGGTTTGAAGGAAAAGTGCTTTTTTGTAATCATTACTTTAGTGAAGTAGTATGAATGTTGATATTGTATCTTGGACATATTTTACTTGTATCAACAATATTTTAGTGCTCGCTTTATTTTAGTCTCACATGGTCTTTTGTTTATCTCTGCTTGTCCCTCTTCAGGCTTGTTGGATGGGGCAGCTGCCTCTTTCCAGCAGTCAGTGTGTTAAAACCTGAGCTGTCAGTCTATCATGGAGCCCACACAAACAAAACATGATCACTCACCCACACCCTCACACCTAGGGGTAATTTAGAGTCACCAATTAATCTACCATGCGTTACTTTGTGCTGTGTGGGCACACCGGAATACCCAGGGGAATCCTGCACACAAAGAGGAATAACATCCAAACCCTGGACAAGAAAGCCCTGGGTGGGATTTGAACCCAGAACCTTATTGCCTCCAGGCAGCCAAGCTACCATCTGCATCATCATGCAGGCACATTTTCTGCTTACAAAAGGAAGTGATTGAATTTGGGTTTTCTTTGTTGCCACTTAGCTTGTATTCATTGGAGATGGTAATTAAACATGTGTTGTTCTCATACCTTCAGTGCTCTTTGTTAAACGTCTGTATGTGTCTGGTATCCTGTCGGGAGAAGTCTGGACCAGAATCATCACCCAGTCTTCTAAATTGCTAGACATATGGCACAGGCTTTGTGTCAATTGCACTCTGTGGGGTTTCGATGAACACAAGGTAGATTTGATTTTCCTCTACTGTGTCTCTCAGCTGCAGTGAGATGCAGAATTTCTTTAGTGAAATGCAATAAAAATGTAGAAAACTGGATATCCTATCATATTTCTCCTTCCTGTTCTATGCATTTTTTTTTCTACTCAAAATAAATGGCAAGGCTTTCATTCTCTTTTTAATGTGACAAATCATGCTTAAGTGATTGGGAAAGACTTAGACCGAAGACGTATCCCTTGTTGTTTGCCAAAGACGAACAGTCGGAATAATCGGATTTGCCTTAGTATTAGCAAGTATTCCAAACGGATGAACGATTTGCCTCTCAGTTGATGTTGTTTTATTCAAAGCCAATTATATATTGTCTGGGAACTTTGTTACTAATCCAGATGTTAATTTTCCTCCCTTTCTCTTCCAGTAGATTGTTTTACCCTTGGGATTTTACTTTTTACACGTTCATTTACATCTTAAACGGATCAGACTGTGTAGAGTGAAATCTAATTCCTAACGTCTGTTATAAATGCATTCTAGCTCATTTAGTCCCTAACTGCACATTATTTCTGCATTTATTGACAAAAAAAGATTTGTTTCCCTCTATTTTGATGAATTACTGTCAGGTCTGAAGCATCATTACAAACTATCAAACTTTATGTTTTAGTACCTTAAAATTACAGAGATCAGTGTATAGTGGATTGCTATGTGACGGATAAGTAAAAATTATTGCGTGACTTAGAAGTAGGTCCAGATTGATGCATAGTTCATGTGTTGTGTGAAGGCCTTAGCGGTTTTGTGGGAGATCATTGGTGAACAATCAGCATCATGAAGAACAACAAACACACCAGAAACTTAGAGATACAGACGGGTCTAAAGCAGATTTGAGTTATAAAATGGTATCCTAAGCTTTGGACATTATTCAATAAAGTTCCACGACTCAGGTGGGAGGACCTGTGAAAAGTAAAACTTATTAGTATTATTTATGGACTACAAATCTGCCCATTTAGAGCACAATACAACCATCTAGAAGGTCCAGTGGAGCGAAATGAACTGCTATTGCTTAATTTTTCAGAAGTAAAAAGTGGGACTTTTCTTGATTGCTGAGGTTGAGTTTCTTTTGTAGTATAAAATATTACGGACAGAAATACCGTTGTTTCTTTGTTCTGCCCAGCTTGCCTAAAACAATATATTTTTCTGTCCTGGCAGGTTTTATGTGCAGGTCTACAGTGCTACAGTGAAATGGTTTCCATCAAAGCTCATTCATCTTTCAGAATGACCCAGACCTAAGTTCAGCTGAGCAGAAGTGGTAGTACCTGAACATTGATGTACAGACACTGTCCATTCAATCTCAGTGAGCTTGGCTTGTCTTCCAAAAGGGAAAGGCAAAAACTTCAGTTTCTGTTTACAAAGCTTGCAGACACAAACCTCCAAATATTTGTGGTTTTACTCGCAGTGGAAGAGTCCTGATACAGACTGCCTGAAGATACACTTTTGAAATTTTTATTTGTAAAAGAAAAAAAAAGGGAAATCATGTATGATTTCTTTCCGCTTTGGAATCTTGAACTACTTGGTGTTTGTGTATCAAGTAAAATCCCAATAAAATATGTTGAAGCTTGTGATTATGTGGTAAATATAGGACATGCTCACAGAATGTGAATACTTTGAATAGCATCAGAGCAATTCTGACTAAACCGAGAGAATACATAAAACTTGAAATGGATTATCACTTTGGTGTAAATTTTTTTAGGTTTCCAGACTGTTTTTATTTAAATTTGTCAGCAGCAGTGATTTCTGCATCTCCTGATGGCATCAACAATATTTATTATTAAGGCAGCACTAGGCACTACAGACTGTAATTGGGGCTTTGGATAAAAAGGAAGCAACATTTGATTTAATGGCTGCATCCCAAACAAGGTTTCATGGCTTGCAGTATGGCTCACTTTTTATATCACTGAATCCCCCGAAGGAAAGACAGAGATGTCATCATTAGTGGGCAGTAGACTATGGTTGTGTTGACTGTGATGGCTGCAGAGGTCTATAACTTGGTCAGCCAAGTCTGTGGCCCAGCAACAGCTTTTACTGTCCATTTCCCCTGCCTGTCTATCTGGGTTCCCATCTGGACACGTGATCCAGTGCCAGTCTGCACCCGCTGAATAAATTTGAGGAGCTAATGAGCAAGGAAGCTCTGCAAAGACCTGGAAAAGGGCAGCTCTTTCTCTTCTCCACCTCCGAGGAAAAGGGAGGGAAAAGTCGCTGTGGTCAATTTTATTAACTTGGCTGACCTTAACACAAACAATTAACATTTACTGAAAACGCATCCCCTCCCATTATCTTCCTCATCTCCATCTTAATCTTCAACCTCACCACCACCAACAGCATGTTGTTTTTATTCTGCTTGTACAAAAGAAATTTATCAGGCGGCAGAAAATTAATGGCAAAGCCTTTGCTTGCTTTTCATAGACAATCGCAAGGTGATGTGCATTATGCAGCAGAAGGTCGGCTCTCTGAAGGTCGCTGACATGTTTGGTAATTGGCTCTAGGCCACAACTCGGAGTCAAAAAGCAACAATTACCAGCAGTGATTTTGTGACCTAATATGACTTTTCAGATAAGCAGACAATTTCAAAATATGCTCTTTGCCACTGCTCCAACAGAAATAAATATATGTGACGATTCATATAAATAAAATATGCCGTTGGTTATTTCTGAGCTGTAAAAAAAAAAAAAAGCAAACTTTTGTAGTAATTAATCGTTTGACATTACTGGATGAACTAGACTGGAAGATGAAATGAAAAGTTCTACTGAGCAACATGTGAAAATATTTGTAGAGAATTTTGGGTTACTTCAAATTCAGAAGTTTACATTCAATAAAATTACATATCTTGTACTATCAGAGGTTGTCAGCCTAATATTAGGAGATTAATAGCACTGAATTGAGAACCTGATAGATGTATTTAAGATATGCATCATGTATCAATCAATTGAATTAATCATCCATCAAATATTTGTCTGAAAAAAATATTATTTACTTTGCCATTGAACTTATTTTATCTCACATTCAATGTAGCAAGGAGATTCTGTGAATTTATTTAGTAGCAAACAAAAAGTTATTTTACTTTCTTTAAAGATTATCAGGAAAAACACTGGCGACTCTTTTCAGGATTCAGTACATTTGTGTGGGATAAGAGGTACAACAAGGACATTTTGAAACACAAAAAGCAGATTTTGTTTGAGAAAGTTTTCCTCTGAAGTTTTTGGGCTCTGCATCTGTTTTTTTTTTTTATTTCTTCTCCAGCATATGACAAGCAGAACAACAAAACATATTCTTACAACACATAGTGTCTGAAAATAATATAAACATTCCACAAAAGGCTCAATTGAAATGCTGTTTAATTAGGTAACACACGAAAAGCACACTTACTCTTTGGATTTGTTTCTTCTTTCTTTTCAGCTAAGCTGTCAGGCATTTTGTTCCTATCCTGACGAAAGCAGAAAATGAGAACTGCATTAACACTTATTTTTTGTGTTTTTGTGTATGTGCCCTTTCATTTTCAGAACCTAATAAAGAACTTGCCTGAGCAGAAAGAACTGAGTGCTCTAGCGGAACTAAAAGGTGAATACGAGGAGCTTGTGGAGTCAGAGCAGTTCGGCATTGTGGTAAGTATAATTAGCTCTTGCCGAGTGGATTTTTGCACAGTGAATCTAGTCATACTCATACTTTATCCTCAAACACTTTCCAACATGCACAATTAAACATTGTATTATTATTTTTCCAAAGATCTGTTTGGTCAGTAACCCAGAATCAGGATTTTTTTTTTTTTTTTTTTGCAAAGCAGTAATTTTTAATCAAGCAAAAAACCTTCAACGGCCTCAAATGGCGTCAAAACTGATAGCTCCATCTCCAAATGACAGCAGCTTTTGTTAAGTCTTTTTGACTTGAGCAAAAAACAGTTCAATCAGTTTTGATGAGCGTTCAGCATTAAGAACTTTGTTGATGCGGCTCTTTGACATCAGCTGTCAATGTTGTCTCGTGATAAAATCACCCCCTCAGGCTGTGTATGAATCCTCCCTGTTTAAAGGTCTTTGAAAAGCACGCAGCTGTAGGCAACCAGCCTGGCGTTGTATCCCAATACTCCTATCAATTTACAATGAACATCCAAAAGTTCGATCTTCTCCACTTCCATAATAAATAATGCTGTTATATTCTCTGCTTGACACATGGTATCCAGAATGTAACCTGTTTCTGTTTTTTAACTCAGAGTATTTTTTTAAACAAAGAATGATTTATGTGTTGGGAAACAGTCTGCCATGTATCCCAGACTGTACATAGATGATGTTAATTGACATTTTTCATAATTTTCACATAGTAATGATAAAAGAAAGAAGGAATTTTTAAAAAGTAACTTGTACTTATCAAATAATCATATTCTTGTGAGGTCAATGGAGTGGTGTATGTTGCTGGTCAGATATTGACATACTTTAATGAATGGGGTTCAACATGCTAAATAAAGACATCAGTACAACAAATATCTTTAACCATTTTTATTAGCTAGAATTTAGATGCACATTTTACATTTAACTAAATAATATCAAGATTTCATACTACTCTTCCTTAATATGAAGAGGATGGGGCAGTAAAATTGACCCCCTCCATCCCATTGTGGCAGTTTGTCGCTTGCGATAATCGTAACCGATCCTCCTGTACTGTGAGTTGTGTCAGGACTGATCTGGTCCAGTCGGTAAAACGTTGGCACTTCTCCGATCTAAAATCGGGCATTTTCAACATTGTCTTGGCCCAACTATTGCAGCCTGTGGGGTTTTCCCTGACAGTGAGCGAAAATGCCGCCTGTTAAATGTGACAAGGAGCCAATCAGAAAGCACAGTGATGTAAGCACAGAGGGGAATCCCAAACAGCTGACCTCATGCAACTGAGCCCAGCCTATTGCTTAATGCTGCAAATAAAGCTTATCGCTTAAAATGAATCCACAAACTATCGCCACTGTTTCTACATCGTCATCCGTGTTTGATTGTTCTAAATTCAGGTATGGTGTGTTGGGGATTTTAGAGATTTTCTTCTGGAACTGGGATATTCGTGAGTGGAGTCGGTTCTTGTGTAGTGTGTTGCTCATGCCTTGTGGCAGGACACAAGAACCGATCGAACTTCTTGTACATCATCTCCTGTGTGCTCACAGAGGTTTGGAAAATCGGCCGACCATTCTTAAATCGTGCCCAGTGAACCACACTTAAGACTCATAAGCTCTACTCCTCTCCTCTCGTCTCAACCACTGCCCTAACGCTCTCTGACTTTGGTCACTATGGTAATGTTTAGACATCCCTTCAAAATAGTATATAGATGCGCCACAAAAACGAACCTTTTATTTTTATGAAAATTTGAACTCTCAAAAACGACAAAATCGATGGGAGACCCGAGCTTATTTGTCTGCAACGAGACGATCCAACCTGGGAGTAATGAGAGACAATGACACCCGAAGTGTTGCTGATGCACAGCGTCTTTGGTCTCCTCGTGGCGAAGCCTTGTTATCGAGCCGGTCACCGCATATTATGCAGAGCAGCTTGGAATGTGGGAATCACCTACTGGGATAAATCCATTCTCCTGTCTCTTCTCTGGTCCTTTTCCCCTTTGCAAAGAAACTTTCCAAAGACATCTGATCTGTTTCTTACTCATTTTGCTGCTTGTTTGCTCAATTTTGTTGCACAAAACGTAACTGAGAGAATCCGGTTAAAGGATTTTCAAAATAAAAGATCCTTCAGACTCAGATAATACATAGAATGGAAATATTTAATTTTTTCTTGTGCGGCCCTGTACCAGTTGGGCCGCGTACCGGTACCGGGGATTGGGGACGACTGTGCTAAAGGACGTTTTGGCATTGTGTGGTTGCATGTAGTTTGAACCTGTTTGATTCAGAAAAAAATCCTCATTAGTTTTAAACTTGTGCACCACTTTTGTATTTATTGCATTGAAGTTGCTTGTTGTTCACATTTTCAATGCCACAAATAGAACAGTTAAAAAAACAAACAAAAGCCTCAAATGAGCAGCATTCATATCCAGGTAAGTGCTATATTTTTCTACTGGTTTTACTGGGGTTAACACACTCATGTGATTGACTGGAATCTGAGAAGGGAAGTGAATCTTCAACATTGTCTCTGACCTTTCCATTTAGCTACAGCTCTAATTACTTTTTAATTAACAGCTCTTTTCATCCATTTACTGAATGACTGCCCTGGAGTGAAAAACAGAGACGTTACCTTTAAAGTAATCTTCTCAATAAGATCATAGAAGTACACTGTATACTTTAACAAAACATATGTTCAGCCAGACCTGAAGAGTGCAGACGTGTTTCATCCAGATATAGTACTTCTTTTCACTCATCAAAAGCTTTCTTCTCGTGTTTTTAGAAGATGGAACGAAGCACGGGGTTGCACTTTACCTCTTGAGCTCACCTATGTTGTGATCACAAAACCCTTTACTAATCAAGTCGCTCCTCACTGCAGAGATTTTTAGTTCCCCTGGGAAATAACAGATGTTCCAGCTTTCCTCTTCCTCAGCTGTCACCAACACGCTGGCTTTCAACGTGATTCCTGCTTATTGTGTGTAAATCAGTTCTTGTGAGGTTGGACTCTGGGTGCTGATCTGTTTGAATGTGCACTCCTAACATTTGTGCAGGAAGATCATAAGTATTTGTATTGATGCCCTTAAATTCTCTAATTATCAGCAAAACATTAGTTAAATATTAGAAGGGAAAATTTTCTATAAACCTTGTAGTTCAGCTGTAGCTATTCATTCATATTCTTGACTCTGTGAATGTCAATAAATTAATCAATATCGACATTCATAAAAGAAAAAGTGAACATCAATTTGCCATTTTTAAGGGGAGATTTAAGACAGAGAAACTATTTAAAAACAAAACTCGAAGAATATTTACTGGTTTTGCAGTGCCAATCTATGTATCTAACAAACTAAGTTAATCCAATAAATTGAACTATTTGAATGGAAATAAGTTGAATAGAAATGGATGACAGTTCAAGACAAAATGTGAGGCATTGATTCATATGTCAAAGTACATAGTGCATTGCAAAAGTTTATTAATGCTGTGTTTTTTGTTTTTTTTGGTCTCTCAAATGAGGTAGACAGGTATAGCTTGATAGTGACAAACAGTATGCATTCATATCAAATTTCCTCTGTAGTCAACAAATTGTTTATTTCTTTTCTTTTTTTGCTTGAATTCAAATGTATACCACAGTTCTACTACACCGTAGTATATGACCCTTGATAGGATCTAATCTGTCCTTACACACTCACCCAACACAAATGACAAACTTTATTCAACTGAACCTTTACAAAACAAGTAAATTAGCACTAACTTTTTGCTTCAAAGTTCGCTAAAATACTAAAGTGCAAAGCAAAAACGTTGCAGTTGGTGAATTAGTGGCAATAAACCCACCATTGGAAATTACTCACTACCTACTTTCCTCTAACTTTGCAGATGAGTTCAGTGAAGCTGCTGCGACCACGTCTCAATGGCATTTTGTTCAAGCTGACTTTCGAGGAGCAGGTGAACAACATCCGGCCAGACATCATGAATGTGACGTTCGCCTGCGAGGAGGTAAAGAAGAGCGAAGGCTTCCGCAAACTCCTGGAGTTTGTGTTGCTGGTCGGCAATTACATGAATGCTGGCTCAAGGAACGCACAGACGTTTGGTTTCAACATCAGCTTCCTGTGCAAGGTAAGGCTCTGACAAAACAGAAAGTACTTTGTAGAAAAGTCATTTGGAAATTGATTTTGAATTGTTTCAAATGCATCTGTGACACGGCTAATTAATATGCAGTTACTATGATGCAAAAGAGCAGTTTTTGTATGTACAAACATACTTTGATACAATGTGCAGCTACTGTAGATCAGATAAAATCTGCATTACACAGCAATGTTTTCAGTTTTCAATGTATAGATCAGTAGAAGCAATTTCCATTCACCTAATAGGAAAACTTTTATTTATCCTAAATTTGGCAGACACACTGAGTCTCTCAGTGAGTGTGCAAATCCAAATGCATAGAAAGAAAATGCTGAAATAAACAAAAGCATACTTCCCACTGACACTTGTTGTAAAAGCTTGTCATTACATTCAATACCCACAGACTTGACAGGATTTCTAATACCTTTCAAACTAAGTTCATCGAACGAGTTAGCTTGCAGGTAGGCGTATAGTTTCTGATGACTCAATTTTTATGACTCACAACACAATTTAAATATTATGTTGCGGGAGGAAGTAAAATAAACTAAACATTGTTGCTCTCTCTGCTTCAAAACATAAACTTGTTAAATAATTACTTTTAAAGTGATCAGACAAAACCAGTTCATTTTGTGCTGACTTGTGGAGTGAGACAGTTAAATCGCTAAACATTTATGTACTGAAGAGTTTTTGACTTTTATTGATAACATTCTTCCACAAATAGAAAAGAATTTAAACATTTACTTAACTTCATCATCTCAATATTCATCTAAGACAAGTGGCATTACAGTTTTACTCTAAATGCATCCATAATATATACCAGAATCTGCAAAAGTTTACACTTATTTGTACAGCATCTAATTAGTAGTTGCAGAAGTAGGAGAGTTTTGCTTTATGTCACTTTGTGACATAAAGCCAATTTGAGCATACAATGCTGGCATACAGAAAGTCATTACAAGTCCTACAAAATTGGATTTTATGTGATTAAAGGTAAAGTATGTAGTCAGGCAGAAGGGAAGATGAAACAAAAACTATGTATGTGTATCTGTTCAGCCCCATTTGTGCCAACACTACCCTGTTGTGGAGAAGTTTAAAGTCTACCAATCTAATATGTAACATACATGAACTTCATATCTTGCACTTGCTTTTACATAAAAATTTAACTAGTTTTTGTTTGCAGCATGCATTTGTGTTTTCTCAGTTCTGCTTGAGGGCTCATTTCCCCCAAGCTTCTCAGATCAGACAGAAGTTTGGTTTTCAAGGTTTGAGAACCTACGTTTGTCTTTTTCACTGCATGATGTTTAACCAAACAATTGAACAGAAATAAACAGTTCTCTTCGCAGCCTTTGCTTGGACTTATGGGTGGAAAACCCTGATGAAAGAGCAATGAATGCATTGTGAAGACTCCCTCAATTCAATGCAGATTTAAAGCCTGTTTGGATGATGAAGAAAAAGCTCTCCTGTGATGAAGGCAGTGTAGTATTCATGCAAGTCGAGTGAATCAGCGTGGAGTGTTGGTGTAGAGCCGGTAAACGCCTCGGGGGGCTGATTGGGCCATTATTGATGGACAAGAAAGAAAAAGTATGCTTTCTCACTTTAGTCAATCAAGTAAATGGCCCCCTGGGTGTCAGGTCTAGGGTACCTAATGCGCTCATCAGCGAGGAGGTTGATGATGGGAATGTGCAGGGGGGAAGGGCCCCTTCTGGCCCACCTTCGCCTTCGATGTTTAGTTCCTCTGCTTTAATTTTGGTTTTATGAGGAATGAAAAGTTTTCTGAAAGCGAGCCTGTTCTCATAAGCCCTCTCCACTCCTGGCCACGGAAGAATGCCCAGAGAATCATGTCTGGAATGAAGCTCTCCCAGTCGCTAAAAAAACACTTGCACTAAACCGAAAATCCTCTATGTGAGACATTCTCACTATTGAAAATGTCTCAGTGACGTTTAGATAGGGGAAACGGAGAGCAGAGTCTAATGCAAAGAAAAATAGCTGTAGAGAAATTATACTGAGAAAGAGTCATAGGGATTGCTATTAAAAATTGACCATGTATGCACAGGTGTATCTTCATAAATGTGTATTTTACAACAACAAAAAATCAGGTGAAAATATATGTTGATATTCACATTAATATAGTAGTTTAAAAATATATTTCAATGCAATTTTTCAAAGATATCAAAGAAATGAACAAGTAATTGTGTTCTTCCATTTTATTTCTCCCTTTAATTGGGAAGGGAGAGAATGTTTATCAGCTCCGATCAATAACTGAACACCAAATGGCAATGATTCATGTTCAGTTCAAGTTCAGAAAAACAGTCAGTCTTTTAATTTAGTTCTTGAGTGTGTGACAGGGAGCCATATACCCAGAATTAGTACATCAGCTTGTTTAAAGGAATATCTGTCTTTTAACTTTAAATAACTGCAAGAATCACCAGACTCATTATGCACTTCCTAATGATAGCAAATCCATCTATACTGGGCTTTGGCTGAAGCTACATCTGTCTCTCTCATATAAACAGAACCAGTGTTGCAATATTTGTAAATTTATGCAAATACAACATTTATATTCCTTTTACTCATACAGCTTCATAAACAGCAATACAACATATTTGTTCTCTTCTGCTGTCTTGGTATTGGGAATTAAGTTGACAAATCAACAATGATGCTAATATGAGGATTTCCTTTTCCTACACATCTTTCTTTGCCATTAATTTCTGCTTTATTTTTTTATTTTTAAGTGATAAATATGCTAATAGGGAGACTTATTTTCTTCTAATGTAGCTTAACTTTCTAAATTATCTTCTAAATGAATGTGTTGCACTCACTAGTGAAGGATTTAGAATAATTTTACCTCCAGGCTGCTTATGCTGTGAATTGAATCATATCCCTGGTGTGTTTTGTTGCCAAAAAACAAAACAGTGGGCTATTGTTTTTCAGTCAACATCCAATGAAAATCTTTATTTGAAATTGAAATGTTTTACACAGCCCTTCTAGTTGTTCCATTAAAGTAAGATGAGATGTGACATCTTGTGACAACAGCCTTTGTTTTCTGTTATTATGTCGTATACAAATGGGAAAAAGTTGATAGAGGTGCAGAGAAAGTCACTCAGGATGAAGTTAGTGGTTGCTGATGCTCGGAACATGTGACATAAATAATGGCCTCCTTATACAAAAGCACAACATTAAAAAGGATCCATTGTTGCTGTACGACATGTACATACACATCTCGAAGCAGCAAGAGATGTATATGTAAAATCAATTATGTATAACAATATTTTTAAAAAACTCAAAATTATTAGCAAAACAAGAAGTCAAGGTCATGTGATGTTAAACATGACGTAAAAATTGTGATTGGCTTGTCATCTACTGTTTACTATATTAGCTTTGGCTAACAAAATTAGCGCTAACTTGAAATCGGAAGAAATTGGAAGTTGATGGGTGGATGTTTGAAATGACGTCAAAGCGTCTTTAAGGTTGGAAAACTGTTCACTAATAAAAGTGGTGTGGTATGGTCTCATATTTCTACCACGTTACTCTGACACCCCTAATTAAAATCCAGTGTGCCACGTTGAAAAAGCCATAGTTGCTTGACTGGCCTGCATGTGCTCTTGTGGTGCCTTCCCAAAGCATTCACACTGCTCTGACTTTGTAGAGTTTTGGCTGCACAATATTAGGAAGACCTGCAATAATGCTGATGAATGTCAGGATAACAATTTCCGATTAATAAACAAAGTTTCTAAGTGTCTATTCTTTGGACTCGTACCAAAACAAGCCACAGATACTGAGTAGTCTTTCCAGCTTCTGGGGAAAGAAAACAAAGAAAATCATTATTTACATCCCGACAACAACGTTTTATTGAAACAGTTGCTTCTGGTCTGATGTTTTGGCATTCAAACAACTTAGTTGTAGTTTCTTAATGACTTCAAGACTTTATCTCTTTACCTTCTAAAACTTTTTTTTATGGTGCATTAAACAACTAGTGTCACCAAATATATTACCAAGATGCAGAGCCTGAAGGTGCGGTACTTAAATAACTTTATCTAACTTTTATTGAGTTGTTGGAAGCTCAGCGATATGCATATTGCTTGCAGTGATCTTGGGACGTTATTTGCAATATATTGTGCAGCCCTAATTGCAGACACATACTTCAGTGAACTTTATTGAGGTGTTAAGTGTTTGACAAAAAGTAGTACATAATCATAAAGTTGAAGGAAAATCATGGATTCTTTGCCAAATGTCCAGAACACAACATGGAAGAAGGTGGACAGATGACAACAAAATGAACTCTTTGTGTAATGGAGATGGGAGCACTGACCATTCCCCTCAACACATGTAATCCACCATGAAGCATGGTAATGGCAGAATCATGCTGGTGAGAGTTTTTGGGAACATCAGCAATTAACAGTGGGAATAGTTTAAAAGAAAATTTGTTCTTTTGAACAGAAACCTGAAACATAAAGCCAGACCTGCACTAGATTGATTTATATTAAATCAAATTCAGATGTTAGAATGGCCTATTCAAAGACCAGACCTGTATGAATAATTTTATACGTGAACTTCACAGGAGAAATTGATCCAAATTTAATTTCCTTTTTGCTCATATTCAACCCATACCTGACTTCTTCATGGCAGTCTGAATCACCCAAATCCCATTTTTTGATTTATTTTACTGTCAGATGTGGAACTAAATCAGATACATATTCAAGAGTTTTCAAAGTGTCTGCAGTCAGAACGGCCATGTCGCACTTTGTCTGACTTTCTAGTCATTGATGTGAGACATGCGTCATAATTCTGCACCAGAAGAAGAAGCCAGACGGGGTAAATCTGGAGATAAACAATGGCTCCAGCTAGCAGTGCCGACGTTTAACTTCCTTTTCTTTTCTTAGCTTTCTTCGTACACTTATGATCTTCTGACAATACTGCTGTTTCCCATTGCTGAAAAACTTTTAAATTAAGCTACAGATGGCGGCATCCGTCATTACCTCCCTAAACCGCACTCTGCTGTGTGGCTTCAGTCGCTTTGGGGTCTTCACCTGTTCTCACAGAAGCCTGATTGTGGTCACATTAAATTAGTAGTATGAATGTCTACGCAAAAGAACTAAACAAAAAATAACATTGGACTTCTACAACTTGCTCTGCAAACATCAGCCTCTCTGTTTTTATCCTGATTTGCTACTCTTTAAGAGGCTGTGTGTAGATTGTATAGTGAAACTGACGTAAATTATTAAATAATCAAAATACTAAATATATTTTCATTTAAAATGTTCTGACAGATCATAATATTTCTCTTTTGAAATGAGCATCATCAACCCTTCATTTTTCTGTTCTAGGGAAGTTGCTAAATACCATGAAAACAAAGAAAACTATACTTTTTCAATTGTTTCATTTGAATATTCGTGTATTTTGATAGGAACCAACTCACCTCACATTATCCATATTTTTAAATTTCACTGACTAATTTTAATTAATCCATATTACCTGAAACACCAGTGTAAGCTCGCCCCCTGCTCTTAATGAAACTGCGGTGTGTATGAGCACCAGCTGAGCTCACTCATTCATATTTTGTCAGTGAAGCTTGAGGCAATAAAACCTGTTTATGCACTCAACTCTTCGCTACTGTTTCCGTAAGCGCTCTGTTTGTGAATCAAATGGTTTCTGATACTTATGAGAGACGTGCGCGAGAAGCAATGATTTTGTTGGAAGGTGAACAAACCCAAAATTCATTTTCGTGAAAGTAACTCGCAGCTCTCCCAATAACTATCAGACAGGACAAACTGTCAGATCCTCACTGTTACAGTATGTGTATCCTGTAATTGTTTCAGTATTACCTAAATGTGTGTTAATTAGCACATCTATTGTGTGCACATGCGTGGGCATCTCCAACTGCACCTTGTTTACCACACAGATATCCTCAGTGCAAGAACACTGAGGTGTGTTGTGCTAATTAGCTTTCCCAGCATGCCATTCGAACTGCATTGCAGCCACGGTGGGGAATGAATATGGAACAAGTTTTCTACGTGCTGATGTGAAGAATCACACAAACAGGTGCTCCGCTGATACGGTGGTGTACTTTTCACTTTCTCCCAAGTTTGAGATGCTATGTAGAACTTTTGTTGTGTTAAATCACATCAGTGAGCGCTAAAATTATTACCACTGACCACTATTTCATCTTGTGCCAGATAATTTTTATTTTTATTATTTTGTAAAAGCAGACTCCAAGCACATTATTGATCAGTTGGAACCTAAAACAGGTTCCTCCTGCAACATGAATCAGTGTTTGCACAGTAGAAGTGAAATGCGTCAGACTGTAAAGTGGGGAATTTTACTGACATACCAGTAGATTTTTTTCTATTCATTCATCGATTACATTTTTTTAAAGTTTTTTTTTTTACCTGCAAAAACTGTGATTGAATATGTATTCTTTTTATTTTTTTCTTCCAGCTACGAGACACTAAATCCATCAGTCACAACACAACACTTCTCCATTTCCTGGCTGAGAAGTGCGAAGAGAATCACCCAGAGATTTTGAAGTTTCCAGATGAGCTGGAACATGTGGAGAGTGCCAGCAAAGGTAGGCTTCTCTGTTCATACGAGCTAAGTTGTGTTCCACAGGATACGATATGTGTTTCTGGGATAGGAAAACGTCTTCACTGTGCAGAAATCGAACAAAATACAAATATGAGCTCACTTTTTCCATTATTTCTTTTATTACACTATATTTTTAGCACATTAAATCCTTCCACGTGCACCATGTGCACATTTCCCTCGACGACAGCTAGCCATCTCCGTGTGTGACAGAAATAGAGCTGTTTAGTCGGACCGTGCTGTCATTCTCCCCGTCAATAATCTAATTCCACTTTAATTCCTTTCTCCGGCGTTCGGAGGAATCCCCTCAGGCTTATTTACTTTGTTAGTCTCTTAATTGGTCATTTAATCTAATTCAACTAATTATGCACTTGACTGAGGCTGCCAGCCATTGTGCTAGTCAACTGAAATAGTCTTCAAGCATTTTGGATAGAAGGATGTGTGTATGATCACATTTGGAATCATAAGAAACCTGTTAATCAACTGAACCCAGAAAATAAATACCTGAACTCGGCAGCTATTTAAAGAGAAGGGAACTATCTTGCACACACAACACATGCAGCGGCATCCAAAAATATTCACATCTTTTAACCTTTGTACGTTTTGTCATGCTACATCCATGTTTAAAGCCATTTTAGGTTACTTTGATAAATCTATTCATGTGTTGACTTGGTCTAGATAAAGTCCAAACTTAAATCTAGTGGAGAATTGGTGGCAAGGTTTAAAACCAAAGTTATTTGTGTGACCCGACTGAACTGGAGTTGTTTCACAACGAAGAATGAACCCGAAGTCAAGTTATTTTCTTTCCTCTTCAAAATTTCTACTCTACTACTTTGTGTTCATCTTTCACATAAAATCCAAATAAAATAAGTGTCATTGTTTGCAATGTTGACAAAATGTGAAGAAGTTGTGCCTCAATGATCACATATAACTTTTCAGTGAGACGCTTTCAGGAGCTTTACATGACCTTGATTGGGCCAATAGCATTCAGACTAATTAGGTGTTATACTCAAGTACTGTTTAATCTTTTTTCTAGGTCTACAGCTTTGATAAATGTTGGCGCTTAATGATTTAACAATCTATTTTCCTGGATTCACATTAGAGCAGATGACAGCAGTGATCAGAAGGCATGTCATGTCTGAATATTGCTTACTTGTTATAGATTGCTTGCGTATCTTTTACTTATTTATCCAAATCTCTAGATTGCCTGAGTCATTTTTTTCACCCTCAATACATTCAGTACTCTGTACTCTCAATTTCAGGTAAATTGCTTTCTTAAGTGACTTTTCTTAACTTTTGATTTCTGGTGAGTTGCATCCAACTTTCACACAATTTTTATTTAGAACTGATTTAAAAAAAACAAAACTCATATTTATTCATTAATATATCCATCTATTATGTGAAACACAGCTGCTGTTTATTTGGAAAACTGATAAAATACCCTGATTAGAGTAAAATAGCATTAAAATATTTTTTCTTCTCACCATTTAACAACATGAATATTATAAAACAATACAGTATCCACTTTGCACATTTGATATGGGGAAAGCAAACAAGCAGAGAATGATTAAACAATAAAAAGTAAATTGCTGTACCTTGAGCCTGTTACCCACTCATGTGATTTATTTTTTGGTTTGTTTTTGTGATTGTTGATTTTGAAAGGCTGGTGTGGGAGAACTGCATCTAAAGGACAATTTCTATGAAGAATGCGTCAGATTTAATCAAAACGTCATCTACCCTTGCAAATATTAAACAATTAATGCATGTGATTTAAATGTGCAATCAGCCCAGGATAATTTAGAAAATTATACTTCGTCCATCTTGATTGATTGCTCCAAGTGGCTCCACTTCATAGTTTTTCTAAAGAAATAGTTTTTTATGTCAGCTTTTTGTTTAGTTATTCCATCAAAAATCAGCATTCTCCAACAGTTGTCTGCACTGAGGAACATACTTGTCTGATTGCAAGTTGAAGGCTAACAAGGAAGCAAGTCCTGCATTTCTAGATGTTGCCTTTGGCTCCTCTTTTGATTCTGCTCCTCTCAAATCTCCCTGTATGAAGGGCAGTTTTTCTAAAATAATCACTTCGTCATTACTAAGTTCTGATGGAACTCCACACACCTAGAATAATTAGTTCAATTATTTTAAGTAATCATGTAATTTAAGTTGGACAAATTTCTTTTAAAAGGTTAGCAGAACTAAAATGTTTCTTCCATCCATCCATTTTCTAACACCCTTGTCCCTCGCGGGGACGGGAAAGGTGCTGGTGCCTAACCCCAGCGAACATTTCGGCCGAGAGGCGGGGTACACCCTGGACAGGTCTAATACGTTCCTAATTTGTCAGTATTTTTATGTGTGTCTCAGTCAATTAGAATATAATTTAAAAGTTAAGTTCAGTAAGTCAATAATTAGAATATACATTTATTTCAATTGCTTCTTTTTGTTAATTTTGATGGTTCGCAGCAGATAAAATCCACCTCTTGCGAAACAAAATCACAAGACTTTGCTTTCCAATTTTCTCGAGGTTGGAGGTTTTCATTTTCATTCACCCTCTCCATTTCCTTCCACTAAACTTTTCCTCACCCAGCTTTTTCGGCAATACCATTTTGTTGTCATTGCTGCTGAAGGACAACATATAGTGAGGGTTTAACTCACTACAAGCTGGTCAGTTGTCGAGTTAGCTGTCTATATCATCATGCTTCTACATTAAAAACCCTTTATTCATAGGACTTGGATAATAAAGTAGATTTTAAGGTTTCATTAGCTGTTATCATCAAATTGAACAGAAATAAATTGCTTGAAATATGTAGCTTTGTGCAATGAATCTGAGTTTCAGTTTTTCATTTTTATTTAATGAAATAAATTAACATTTGATGACATCCTCAATTGCTGTGATGCACCTGCAGAATTAGGGACTTCACAGCACATTCAGGCTTGATTCCCCACATTTAAAACACTTATTTTCTCCCCTTTCATTCCCAAAGTGATGTACTCCATTCATGCTCAGACACCACTTCGCTTGCCAGTTTTAAACATATACTGTAGAGCCCTTAGCAAAAGGTTTTAGGTGCTTTGGATGTCTGTGATGTTTACTTTCCATCTCCATCTGTGTGTAAATAGGAAGATGAGTTTCCAGTCTAGGTTTGCTGTTGCTTCCTGTGATTAAACTCTCAGGGCAGACGCGCTTTTAGTGTATGTACAGTTTATCTACAGCAGGAACTTGTGAAATGAAGTAAAAGAGCAGTTAAAAAAAGAATTAGAAAAATGAGGTTGCTGAAAGAAGCGACGGTTTCCTCTGAAAACCTAACACTGTGACCAGATTTTTGCATAAGTCACAAGGCAGTCATCCCGCATTAGCAAGGACTCTTTCTCTCTCTCTCTTCTGCTTTGTCTCTATCTCTCTCCCTGGCAGAAATCGTGCTGCAGACAAGTATTTCCAGATGGGCTGTCCAAGCTCCTCAGCAGAGGCATAAAGAAACAGACTAAAAAACACTGCTAGTCATCCATGAAAAGTGAGAGCAGCAGACTAAAGAGACAAGGAGCTGCCTTTTTTTTTTCTTGGATTTTGAAGATTTCTTGTTGATTTATCAGTGGTAGAAAGCAGGCTGACCTTGGGACACCCACCTACTGTCCAGCGAAGTGGTGCTGATTAAAGATTGGCAGTCAGAAATGCAGCTTCTTTGATATCCTTCCATCCATGCATGAAAGCTGCTTGTATTGATGAAAGTACAAGTTGTGGATGTCAACATTTATTTAGCTTTTTTTTTTTTTCCTCGATTGGCTCATAAATAAAGAGGAACATTCTGTTCTGTTTTTGCGAGTCTGTGAAAGCTGTTTACAGCTCTTACTAGTGTTGTGTTTGATACATTCAATTTGAATATACAGTAACTGTGAGGCATGCCGGATCTACTGTACTCTTTTCATACCCCTGACCTCATCTTTATAGTACCCCCTGAGCCTTCAGAGAGGTGTCATCGACCAATTTGCCTTGTTAAATTTCCCCCAGAGATGAGCATGTGGGGACTGACAATGGGTACTAAGTCTGTGTGGTGATTCCACTCAATCAGTGGCTCAGTGACGATCTGTCTTGACAATCCGGGAAAAAAGGAAATATGACACGAATGTTCTCATAAATCCATTTAGTATAAGGCATAGCCAAGGGCAAAGTACTTTGGAGCTTGTGAGAGAGAAAATGGAGAATGAGCAAAGAGGAGAGAAAAAAAAAAAGATGAACTCTGAGGATATTAATACCACTGTGAATATATCTATTATCCACATTCATTTCAAGGCACTGCAGCATAATAAAGCAGTACCCATTTCCCATTTAAACTCTGAAGCAGTACTTGGCTCTGCATTACGTAGACAAAATGGCTTTCTGGATGGGGTGGGACACAGAAAGGATCATTTGTCTTTTGGTCTCCGTGGAATTGCATGGAGCTGTGGGGTTCAGAAGATATTCCCTCATGCAGGCAGAGGGTAGCGAGTATTTCACTGAAATCAGGAGCAGCCACTTGAGAATCCCTTTGAATTATTAAAACTGAACATAAATATCATGGTGGTTAAGAAGCAGCACTTCATTTTGTGTTTATGAAGTTAATGGTTTAAAAATAAGTGTTCTATAACTAATTTATTTTATTTAGAAAAATATTTCTTCAATTACTTTAAGTTTTTAACTGAACCAATAAATTTGTCACCTGATTTATAAATACTAACTGAAATATAGAGGAAATTTACTGAGTGTGACCTTTACTTTAAATGTGTCTGTCATGTAGCAACGATCTTTAATATTCTTGTCTTCACATTTAAGCTGTTTATTTTAACCTTGCTATGTTAGACTAAAGATGCAAGGAAAGTACTTTCCTCTTGCATGAACGTAGAACTTTAATTAAAAAAAAGTAACATTATTTAATTTAAAAATCAGTCCGGCTGTTCTGTTGCTTTTGTTAGAAAAAATCCTCACCAAACTGTTTATAACTGGAACTAAAACATCTTTGTTTTACAAAAAATGTGCTCAGAACCATCATGGTATGCAGGTTTGTTCTTGCTGGTGTATTTTTGTTGTTGAACATTTCAAATTATTTCCATAAAAAGATTAAAAAGGTGGATACATAAGATGAGACATAGATTTAAGAAGCAATACAAGATTAACTTTTTGTATACGATTGTGTCCAGCATCACAAAATCATTTAAAGCAAAGTAATTTCAAAATAATAATAATAATAATAAAAGAAACATATCCAGTGGATTGGTCATTTTTTATCCAGAATGATAATCACCTTGCTTAATGTTTTATTTACAAAGTCTTCTATCTCATAAGTTTGCTTTATTGTAAAATGTATTTGTCTCTCCTTACCTTTTTTCTGTCACTAGAGCCATAAAAACATTGTAGATTGTTACTCACGGGTTTCACTGATATCCATTAGCGTTGATTTTTCTTTTACTATCATCTTAATGGTACCTAAATGTTTCCCCTGTACTAGTGACAGAGGTTTTCAAAGGTATAAAAGCTACAACGTATCGTTTTGTTGGCAGATTTAGTTTGCAGATTTTTATTAAACATGCTTAATGCTTAGCATGTATGACATGTGTAGTAAAATAATGACACTTAATTTATGAAGTGGTGGATGAACAAAACTAAATCAGTCTCTACACCACAGATTTTTTTTAAAGTATTAACTTACTGCTGTAGAAAAACCCAGCCTACATGTATCTCATCATTTTGAAAGACAAATATTTTTGCTGTGGAATAGCCAAGAATTTCTTAGCCAGTAATACCAGCACACTTCTCTTTTTAGACACAGGACAGAAATATGATGAATGCCACACTTAGCAGTCATTTAGATTTGTCATACTAAAGGTATTTCTTCTTTTGAAGTATTTGAATGACAGTCTGACTCAGGTGGTTATTATTAAACTTAGTGGGAGTTATCCATTTGCTTTTTATTCGTGTGAAGCCTGAGGAAGTGTAGCGTTTCAGCTTAATGGCAATTAATTAGAGGAGAAATAGCAAGCAGATGAAAGTAAGGAAGTTTTCTTTTTCTTACCCACATAATCTGTGTGATGACATTTTAACAAAACAAAATGAACCTCAAACAACAGAAAACTATACAGTTATGGGAAATTATCAGTGAACTTTGATTATTGACTATAGCGTGACTGATTCACACAAAGTTGGTAAAAAAAAAAAAAAAAGAAAAGAAAATCTTAGGAGAAACCCATCCCTGGCTAGGACTAAAAACTAGATTACTATTTTGGATTTTTTGTAAAAAAATTTTTTTCCAAATTAACACTTGGTATATATTCCAAATACCATGTCACAATCGAAAGACAAAACTTTATTTTGCGGTATTAATGTTTATTAATTTTGACAAAATTACAAACATATAATTTTTGGAGAATTGATTCTTATACTATTCATCAATTACCACATTAATAGATCATTTAGCTTAGCTGCTGTTAGCTTTAAGCAAACTGGCTATTTTATTTAGCTTAGTGGCCAAAACTGGGATAAATCAAAAATTGCAGAAACATGATAAATATACACAATATAAACACTCGAACTGATCACCCTAAACTATTGTTTCTACCCAAGTACAACGTATTCTGATGGATGAGCTGAGCTTAGCCATTCAGGAACCCAGAGGAGAGCTAGGAATTATGTATGAAGTAATTTCCTCTCTGCATTCATCAAATATTGTTTAGTTCCAGTCAATAAAAATCTGTTTATTTATACAGCGGTGTAGTAGGGTGAGGTAGTAGTACAGGATCGGCAGGACCAGCAGTTTAAATGGACAGTGTGACATGAAAGATATTAGAAACAGGAAACAGACCTGTCCAGCTCCACCAGCGCTGAGTGAGTGATGAGCTCTGGAGAGGCTTTTCTTTCTATTTCACTTTTTTCCCCTCCGCTTGCTTCACGGTGGATGAGTAGTTCATTGTGAGAGCATAACAACTACTCTATTCCTTTTTTCCACCTTTTTCACTCGCTTTTTGTTCTTTCTGTCCATCTCACTTTCCCTCCCCCGCTCATTTCCAACACCACCGCTTTAGCGGGCCTATATAAGTGTAGACAGAGATAGACACATGCAGGGAGGCCAGCAGCGCTGCTTAGCATCAGGCTCTGGTCGGTGACAGCGGATTTCAATGAGGGTTGACAATGGGACCAGGAGTGAGAATAATGCTTTTTGCCAGCCTAGAAATTCAGCCTGTCACAGAAGACCATTTTCCATGCTGAGATAGTTCCATGAACTGAGGTGTTGAAGGAAGTGCCATTTTAAATGCAGCCCTTTTTTCTCTACAGTAAACTTCTAAGAATGACTTTTTTTTTTGCCCTTGAAGGGGGAAATCCGGCAAGTATTTTCATCGGATCAAAAAACTTTTTCTTCTTTTGTTTGCTGAAAATTTTTTCTTAGAAATATCATTCATTCATACATTCACCACAGACAAATTTTTGTGTGATTTCTAAATGGTTTTCACTCTTTTTAACCTCATTGGGATTCAATGAAGTACTTTGCAATGTATTTTTCATTCACAACAGCACTCACAGCATCACTTCACACACATAGAAGGGCTTTACTGTGGCTGTTGCTCTGCCTTCCCTGTTTCAACTCTCACTTTATTCACATTTTTTCACACTTTTTTAAAGGAATCTATGTTGGATAAAATAGCAATCATCGGGGGGTCAAGATCACAGTACTGATCAATCTGGGACTCACAATATTACATTTTGGAGGAAAATTATTTCCCGTCAAGCCCCAATAAAAATATTGATATTTTAAAAGCATCACTATAATAATGAGACACCCTTTTTGAGAAAAGATTTCACTTTCAAAATGTTTTTTTTAAAACAACCACAATACGAAACACAATAAATTAACTGAAAAAGGTAAAAAAAAAAAAAAAAAAAAGAAAAGAAAGTAAGACATTGTCTTAACTTTAAACATGAAATTAAAATGTGCTTCAACTTGTCCAGGTGAAAAAAATCTCCACACCTTTTTGTTGTTAATCGGAAAAAGGAGACTTGCAGGAAATGGCTGTTTTCCCAAGTTCTGTTTTAACTGATGGGAAAATAACATGTAATACAAATCTGAGTGGAGGCTGCAGTTCTTTTTAAAAAGGTTTGCTGATTGAAATTGAAATTTCCCGGTGCAAAATTATGTGCAGATATTGAAGACAACATAATAGAATACAAAGAATAATAGCTCACATTCTAGTGATTTTCTCATCTTGATTGAAAAAACAAATTCCTTTCTATAAACCTATAGACCCTAGTTTTAATTTGACTTATGAAATATATGTTCAATATGGAACGTAAAGGTTTAAGTGGTAATCCTTATTCAATTTGAAGAAGAATAAATAAATAACATCATCTGCATTATCAAGAGGTATATCACAAACATTCTAGAACATCCACAATATGAATGCAAATAAAAAAAGTAATGGTCCAAATATAGAGCCTTATGGAACACCTTTTCCTAATATTTAGGTAGAAGGAAAGATGACTGAGATAAACAGAGATGACCAGAAATTTTACTTAAAAACCAACATCTGTCTTGGTCTGAATATTTACATTTGAAAGTCTTTGACATCAAATTACATAAAACCTTTCAGGCACAAAAATCTATGTTTATGTTGGCATAATCAGGCTAATTGATCATCTTAAATCCCCTCCAGAGCTGATTTACACATTTTCCCTGTCAAAGCGTTATCAAACATTCTGATTCACGTTATACACAGATAAAATCATTTAACATTGGATGAGCCAAATAAAACTGAAGTGGCTGAAGAGCAGAACTTAGAAATCAGTAGGAGGATGATTCACCCAATACCGAGGATCCTTGAAGTTGTTGTCACAGGGGAGACCTGATATATTCATATCTGTCAAGCTCTTCTGATCTCTATGATAATGGGTATGATCGCTGCTGAACAAATGAGCAGGAAATTGAGGTTTCTCTGAAGTGATTCCTGCACCCTCCAGATAAGGCACTATTGAGACCTCACAAGGCTTCAGTGACTCCCTGACATGAACATCGTAATACAGCCAACCTCTTCACAGTTAATACTTGACAAGAATTCATGTTGGTTGAACGATATGTTTTTGTCAGACACTTTTGCATCATCTCAACCAATTCTTTAAAAACCCCATAGAAGTTTAGTTTGCTGTCAAAATGTCATTCTGCATTTAAACGAAACGTCCGATTGAGCAAGATTTGAAAATAGTCACTATTAAACAAACATGATTTGATAAATTCTAAGTTAGTCTGTTTTTAAATTTCACTTCATTTTATTTTCAAAGATTGCTACCGAGGCTTTTAATAAAATGATTGATCGTACAATATACAAAATTGAAAAGTAACAAAATAAAGCAAAATCATAGAACTTCTTGGATCTAATTATTTATTTTTAAATTGTACTATTGTTAAATTATGTTAATATCTTTAAACCAATTAGTCGTAATTGGTTAAACTGTTAAAATACATTTGATCTTTTTAAGTGAAGCACAAAATATTGACATGAACATTCGTTTAAACTAATGTTGATAATTTTGTAAATCTCCAGTACTAATAACCAAAGCTTATTTCCATCTTGTCATTTGTGTGTGTGTGTGTGTGTGTGTGTGTGTGTGCGTGCGTGCGTGCGTGCGTGCGTGCGTGCGTGCGTGTGTGTGTGTGTGTGTGTGTGTGTGTGTGTGTGTGTGTGTGTGTGTGTGTGTGTGTGTGTGTGTGTGTGTGTGTGTGTGTGTGTGTGTGCCTGTTTCAGGGTTGGCCTTTTTGTATTTGTGTATGTGACATAGTGATACAGTGAGAGGTTGTGGGGTGTTTAAATGTAACAGAGAAGCAATGTCAGCAGTTTTTTTATCATGTTGTCGAAAGGGTAGGGAAATGTATAATAGTAAATAACAGTTGTCAGCCATAATATCAATACAAAACTTGAAATTATCACATCAGTGCATCTCTAGTTATTCACTGCAGTACCAGACTTGCATTTTACAAAACTCTTCTTCATTTGTTCAGTTTCATAAACATGATCAGATCACCAACAGCTAGCAATTCTCACTCCAGTCGACCTAGAAATATTGATTAATAGTGTTGAAAAAAGTTCAGTCTGCAGAATGGAGTGAGTGAAAAGTTAAATATTTAAATCACTTCTGTGTCTGCATAAATTCTTGCAGACTTCATTCTCTTGTATCAGCATTACTTGGGCAGACCTGCATTAAGGTCATCGATGGGCCTTTTTTACATCTGTTGCTCAGATATGATTTGCATATTCACATTAAGCAAAAGGAATTGATAAACTTTTTTTCCACTTTTGAGATAATCAGTCCTGAACCAACCCACATAAACAAAAGAGCAACGAAAACCACTGAATTCCTTAACAAGTTAAAAAAATAAATAAATTATATATATATATATATATATATATATATATATATATATATATATATATATATATATATATATATATATATATATATATATAGTTGAGATAAGCCCCAAACCTCAATGTATTTTCTCCATGGCTGCCAAAACAGGAGTTAATATTTGGCCTGTGGCATTTTTGAAATCGACTGTAAAGGCTTGAAGTCTTTAGTTCCAAGTTCTGTTAATCTTTACTGCTCAATACATACAAATGCCATGACTTGAAAAAATACCCATCACAACAGGCTTGCTATTTACCCAGAAAAGCAACAGATCATTTTCTGACTAGGTGGTCTTTGCGGTTAAGTGCCTGTGTTTTTCTCTTATTCCTTCCCACACTCTCTGCCTCTATTGACCACGGCTTGAGAAAACGTGTCTGTGGATGAAATGCTGTCATAAGAATCGGACTGACTCCCTGTGTGTCTGCGGGGGTGGGAATTGATTTTGGATACTTTATTGAGTAATTTTTATCATGGGCTGTCATCAATACCTGATTTAAAAGCATCGCCTGCAGCACACATGGCAGAGCTGCTCATCGGGAGTTTCAGCGGGCCTGGGGAAATTGGTTCCCCTGGGCCTGTTTCAGTTAATGCATGCCACTAAGTGTGAAGACTTAACCATCACTCATGATTTATATCCCAGATAGAAGCAAAGATATAGCAGTACATAGGCTTTCAATGACTGCATTGCAACATTTATTTGTCGCTCGAAGGCTTTTTGCAGGATCTGCCAAGACCACGCTCATCTGTGTCTATCATTTTCCAGTTGTTTTATTTTTGTAAGCCTGCTAAAATGCTTATTTCAGACGTATTGTTGTAAACTAGCACAAATGATTTCACCTACGTACTGCAGTGTCAAGTATTTACCATGGCAGAAAAGGAAGGGGAGTTGGTGAGACTGAAACAAAATAGTCTCTGTTGCCAGCTCCATACATCTTGAAATGTAGGAGGAAAACAGGTCTCTTTGATTATCCACCTTCATACCTGAATGTGTCTTTTCTGTGTTGTACACGCCATATTGTGTTTGTTTGCCTTTATGATGTAAATTTGCTTGGTCTCCTCTAATTCTGTCCCCGGGCTTCGTGGAACGAGTTTAATTTAGCAGCCAGCCCTCCATTTCCAAAACAAATCTAACAGGTCCTGACTATGACCTTTCTCTTACATGTTGATGATTTGCATTTTCCAC
Organism: Poeciliopsis prolifica; assembly: GCF_027474105.1. Lineage (NCBI taxonomy): Eukaryota > Metazoa > Chordata > Actinopteri > Cyprinodontiformes > Poeciliidae > Poeciliopsis > Poeciliopsis prolifica. Next base: position 1,100,216 of record NW_026562381.1, read on the forward strand.
CCTCTTTGTTTTTTATAGCTCTGATATGGAGTCTCACTGTGTGATCCATATTCAAATGATATTTAAATCAGCGCCACATTTGCATGAAAAATTGAGGATTTGAAGCCGGGTCGCCTGCATACTGATCAGAGGGACAACCTTCATTGGAAGGAGTCTTGATATAGCAAATAAATGGGACAGGGTATTAATAATCTTCATGGAAGGAGTGTTCTATATTGCACACCACCATGACAGAGTGTTTTCCTCCCATGTAATGAACCCCATATATTTCACAAGCTTTTTGCTTTCAACTCAAGAAATGATTACGCTCTTCAAACAGAAGGATTCAGCTACGGTGTTGCATTTTAAGGACTAAATTACCCAATTTTGTACATTCGATCTGAAAGAGGAAAAACACAAACATAGTTTCAAGCAAACCTTTTTTCACCTAAACATCACATTGACTCAATATGATGTTTGTAGATATTAGCACGGAGTTCGGAAAATAAAAATACAGTTCAAACTCTTTGAGAGCAGCTCTTAAGTAGCACTTAAAAGCTTATTTGTGACCTTCGAGCTGTTGAATTATTTCAAAACATACATTTGTTAAAGTAAAATGTAAAAACTTTATGAATTGCACTGTCAGTAAAAATAATTTGTGGTTTAATGTTTGAAAAACCTTTGCAACTTCTCATGCTTCCCTGCTTGTGTCAAAGCTGTCAGTTGTCCTGTCGCTTCATGTAATCCCAGCTTCTCTCCATGACCTTGAGGCTGAAACTCTGCGGGGTTCACGCCATCTGTTGCACGACCTCATGTCACCAAAGAAATTTCTCTGACTGTATGTTGTTGGTGTCATGCTGCAAAATGAATTAGGGAACAGTCATATTCTCTGCTGGTGGTTTTCATAAGAGTGGATTAAAAAAAAAAAGATCTGCAGACCCCTTTTAAATAGCCAGGTCTTTGTGATGTAAGAAAGTGAAATGAAGATCTGGTTGAAAGATTAACTGAAAGGTTTTTTGTTTTAAAATAATGTACAACTAAAATAATATGGTTGCATGAGCACTTTTCTTCAGGCATGTGTTTTGGGGGCTATTTGTGTAGGACTCTGTCAACAAGGTGCATCTTTGCAAGTTTTTTCTTAAAAATGCTCAAATATATGAGTATAGCACCATACTCATATAAAAGTAGGGCCTGCTGTGAGAAGCCATGCTTAAGAAGATATTTTCTTTATTTATTAGTTTTCTAACGAAAATTGAAAGGTTTTGTGGAAACATTGACTCGGAAATAATTTTCTCCCCCATCAACAAGGTGCCAATTTCTGCCCAGTAGCATAATGCTGCAACCACCATGCTTCACTGTTGCTTACTTTCCATATTTTTTATTTAAGACATGGGTCTGAAAAGTTCGACCTTGGTTTCATCAAACATTTTACCAAATTCTTTTAAGAGACAGATGATTTTTATTTGCTTTTTTGCAAACCTTAGTAAGTTCCCTAGCATTTTATGGAATTGACCTCTGAACTGTGTGACTTGGGACCAAGATGCTGTGTGTACTTTGAATAGCTGCTTACAGATCTACTGTGTATTGAATTGAAGGCTCTCTGAAGCTGCCTTTTAATTAATTTGTAAGTGTGCTTTGTCTCTCTCTATTGAAAAGACCAATTTGTGTTGAAGCTATAACTCTCTGGTAATCTTGAGATGTTTCTGGAATATTTTAAAATGACGTTTTTGCGCATATTTTGCGAACTGTGCCATTAATTTTCACAGAAAACAGAAAAACCATGTCATAATGCTGCCAACTTCTGGAGTATTTTCTCAAACTTATAATCAAATGTATTGATGCTCTTTGAATCTGAGCGCATTTGCAAGCTGTAATTTAACTTTTTATGGTGCTGTTTAAGATATGGCTTCTCCCCGGTAAAAATTTGTACACTTTTCCAAATTGTTCAGTGAAAACGACCCCCTCTTTCATTGATATGAGACTTAGCAAAAATAAATAATTGACCTAAAGAAAGAAAAGAAAGGAAAAGTGTAATTTTACGCCAGTGAAAAAAACATGGGTTTTATAGCTTGACTCTGTAAAGATAATTAAATATATTTTATTTCTGATAATATTCATACTGCTGTCAGAAAATGCAAGGGGATTTGATAGTCAAAGACAATCTAAGTAGTATCTCTGGTTTTCCTCGCCTTTTCCTTGACATGGCATACCAGCTGAGACCTGCTCTTTACCGAAAGGTCTGTTTTTATTCCACCAGCTGAAGCAGCGGTAAGGAGGGACAGAATCGATTGTTGCAGGCCAAATTGAACGTGTGTCGAGTTGCAGGCTGCCTCAAGATAAAGCCTCTGACGCTGTCTGCTGTGTTTATCATCAGGTGGCCTTTTCTGTGTGTGCTATGCTGGGATTTTGATGTGTTAAGTCATAATAGGGAAGCCACCATTCTTTGGAGGGGCTGCCAATAAAATAGCAGACAGAGGGGATTATGTTTCATGTCAGCCCATTATTGTTTCCAGCTTCCCCCATATACCTTTTTTCAACCTGGAGAGTCTTCTGCCTCTTTTTTTTCTTTTGATGCGTTTTATTCTTTTTGTGTGTGTCTTGATTCATTTTTCTTTGTATGTTGGATGTTTGTAATGCACTGCTCCTCAACATTCAGATGTCAATTTGTTTTACTTGCTTCCTCCAATGGAAAGATTTATTCTCTCAAATATACTTTTTTTTGTTTTTATCTCGTTATTCAAACTGAAAACAACTGTGGATTATTTGACCCCAGTTCTTACACCATTTTCTTCCTACTCCTTGCTATTTTTCCCCTCTAGTTAATGCTCTACAGTTAACGCAGTAGTCTTAATTATAGAACGCTTCTTCACATATACTTATATTTACTGGAATGCATAAAAAGACAAAAAATACTAGACTGTCCTTGACTGTCCTGTTACCTTTGAATGCATCCCTGTGTCACCTGAATCAATTGAATGTGTAATGATATTAACCTTGTATAACCTACTGGCATCCCACAGAGCTGATTTAACCTTTCAATTTAGATATTTTGGAGCAGGAATGCATCCAAAAGTTGCAGGGCAGTGGCACTGGCAGGCTGGCGTTGCAGACCCCTCGGCTACTGGTTAACTTTTATGTTTTACGATTTCCTCATGTCCTACTTTTCCTTGAGGACTGGAGGACCTGCGGTCAAAAGTAAATGGCATATATGTGACTGCGACTAAAAGAACCCCATAAACGGTTGGACAAGACTTATGTTCCCTTCCATCCATGTTCCCTTATGAAAAGCCTGGAGCCTCTAATAATGTTATGCCGCAGCCAGAGTAGGAATCCTCTGTTCTTGGTGTTCATCATCCTTCTTATATACTTTTAGAACAGAGCCATTTTTAGTTAATCATGAAAAGCACCATTTCCTTATGATGTTGGTAAAATTGTCCTTGCATTAGTGGAGTATCTGTAGATGAAAAATGCAGACAGACACAGTCTTTTTAGGTCATTTGCTCTTCACAGTGGATTCAAAAGGGTGTACCGGTCGCACCTCATTCCATCCTCTGTAAAGGTAATGATATTCTCCTTTTTTTCACACTGAAATTCTTTTAAAGCTCACTATATAGTGGCACCTAGAACTCCATTTATCTACCTTTATCATAGCCTACCATTTTATGTCTATGAAGGGAGGAGAAGTATGTGGACACCAGCTTCAATTGAATGTCTTATGGCTGCTACAACAGGATGAAAGATGAGGATTTTTACATAGAAATTTTCAACATTAGCACTTATAGTCTCATTTCAACTTTGACCTGCTCTTTAAATCAAAGCAGGTAATTTAGAAACATACTAAAAACAGCTCAAAAAAGTCACAGCCATCATCTTAGATTGGTTTTGGATGTGTACCGCAGATTTATTCCTGCTGCCTTGAATGTTAGAATTTCTTTTTTATAAGCAGCTCATATTCATGGACAAGAACTGTACACCGAGCACAGATTTTAGCAAAGTCTGAAGCAGATTGTTATTGCAGTAGATCAGCTAGCTGGGAGCTAAACCCCCAAAAGTAATAGGGAAAATGGGAGTGCACAATGCAGCTGCCTTGGGCTACATAGTAATAGCACAAACACCTGTGTACTGTGTGTTTTCATGCTGCTGTTGGAAGTTTGTCTTAATACTGTTTTTTATTTTTTTAGATAGTCATAAATAACAAATTAAAAAGAAAGTACCAGTACAAGTCTCATCTTGTTGCTATAGTCATGAAAGGTGAGAAAACAGTTCAGTGCTAGAATTGTGTTGTGTTTGATAACACTTTGTGTGTTTTGTGTATGTACCATGTACATACTCAGGCATGTACCATGAAACAATATTAACTTTGTGCTTAGTTGAAGTTTATTTTGCATACGTTTCAGTTTAAAGAAGCATAGATCTGTTATATTCAACACAATAAAATATACTTTCTGCAGGCCAGAAAGTGATAAGTGCTTTATTTATTTATTTATTTTTTGTCTCACATATTAGACTTTTTTTTTATAAGTTCATCACTCAAAATCACCAATATTTGAAATCTTTTATGGTTACTTAAAGTTTTTTTTGGGGGGGTTGTGTCATTTTTCAAGGAAAACTTAATCTTTCTAACTTCCCTCCCACAGCACAACACAGGGCAGTTTGAAAAGTCCTAGATTTGTATGTTTGCCAGTTGTTTACATTTTAATTTCTGTTTTTCATCCTAGTTATCAGTGGTGGGCAAACATCCACTAATCTGCTAATATGCAAATTTTCCAAATAGGTCAAGTCTTGAGCACTTTTGCTGAATTTTAAAAGATTTAGCTCACACAGCGTCCCCTAAAAAACTGTTTCTATATAAATTACAAAGTGTTAATATATTTGGCTGAATGGATAAACCTTCATTTGAATAAAGTTCAACATCTGTGTTCAAAGCTTCACTTGTCAACTGTTTCGAATTCTTCAAGTAGTTAGATGTTTATGTTCATGCTCTTATTTTGAAGGCGGTCATAACTGTGCTACTGTCCTATTTCCTCTATTCTCTCTTTTTTTTTTTTTTTTCCAAATAACTTTAATTCAAACCTTAAACATACAGTTACAGAATAAAACATGGCCATTAGAGGATAGAATATGAACAAAAATATAATATCTAAGGGAATTACAGTAACATCAAAATCAAATGCTTGGTTGGTGTCGTCGGAAGATATAAATTCAGTTAAAGTTGGAATTTTAGCTTTAGCATCTGCTTAATACGTTAGTGTTTGCTGAACTATTGTTTATAATTATTGCTTTAGTGTTAACGCAACTAACTTTTTACTTAGCGATGCCCACCACTGCCAGTTATTGATTTCCATATACAGTTTCAGATTTTAAATTAAAATGTTCGATGCTGCGGTAACTTCATGTGACTGTTTGTCCCTAACATAAGAGTCTGATTATTTCATCAGGCTTCATCTAATGCCAGTCAGTTTTTTTCTAAATGTGTCTCAGTCTGTCCGCATATACATCACAGTCCTGGCTTGCTTTCAATGTTGTATTCAGATGCTCTGTTAGGGGAGGGATATCAAAACAAGAAAATCAGCCAGCTAATTCATCTCCGAGCTCAAAAGTCTCATTACGCCTCTGATGAGTTTAAGAGATGCTTGGAGTGGAAGTGGGCTGTGTTTATGGCTTGGCAATCATGCGCACCGCGTCTCATCTTATGTGGAAAACAAAAGATATGTCAGTGCTGCAGCCAAATGAATACTGAGCACATCCCTGCTTACTTCATGATCGTTCACTTATTTAAGCTTAATCTGCTAAACGGATGGGATGTCCTCTTTGTGTGCTGGCAGCTAAATGAAGACATATGTGGCTGGTGGAGAAATTGATCTGACCTTTCCCATCACACGAGGGATATGAATCTTTTCATATCTACTGTATTAGTGTGATATAGGGCCACGTGATTTTTTTAAATTTGGGCAGTCGCATGTGGGTCAATGCATGACAACTTGCAATGATAGAACAAGTGTGACAATAGTAAAGAGTAGAGAACAGCACTGCACAGAAGTAACTGTGTTTTATGTGTGAAAAATAATTGTATGTTATGTGAATTGTTTTCTTAGTGGACTGCTGCTGAGACTTTTTCCGTGTCTAAATATGAAAATAAAGCATTATCTAGTTGAAGAAAACCGACATGTTTAGCAAAACTAAAAACAGACCTCCACAGTCGTATACTAACGTCCAACTAAGTACCTTCTGCTTATTTGTGTGATAATTATTCCTTGCAAAGTTAGTGATGAACTGCAGTTTGCTGGATGTTGTCGACTGAAGCAACACAGTAGTTTTTTTTTTTTTTTTTTTTTTTTTTGTATAAAATCACTTTAGATGTAGTTTATCCTGACAGGTCATAATCATGTCTTTGACTTAAATACCTACAGAGCAGAGTTGGCAGGCTTATTTTACCACACTTTTTCAAACCCGTGTCAGGTGTAATCCTGCAGAGGAACTTAATCTGATAATATGGACAGATTGACATAAAACTCCATACAACTTTATGCTAATGATATCAAACTTAGTTTGTTTAGTAGAAAATGTTTTCTACTTGTTTAACCTCAGCCATTTGCATCCAGTCACTGAGTTTATTACAGTCTCTTATACTGAGCAAGCACTTTGCAGCAGTGGGAAGAAACAGCTCTTTTACCAGGAGGAAAACTCCTGCAGAGCAAGCTTTGAACGTGATGGATTGGATGACAGAGCAAACGCACAAATGCACAGAAACACTAATCAAGAAAAAGAGAATTAGCAGCAGCAGTAGCTGTTTTAATGGCTTTATCTAGGAGAGAAACACAAATAAAGGGATAACCTCTGAAACAGTAGCAAAAAATATACATTATGAACAAGATACAGAAATATGAGTTCATTAATGCACCAACATGTCTGACCCAAAAGTTTAGAGACTATGTCCTCTTGAATACATTCTAAGTTCAAGTGAAAAACTGTCCTTCAGACATCTTTGAATTTTGATTAAGGACTGTACTCTTAACTGAATAATTCAAAATGTATTCTTGTTGCATCTGCCAAACACGCTGCTCCCACGTTCTCCTCCGCTGGCCAGGTACCGTATTTTTCACCTCAGTTATTATCTTTTCTGCCTCTGTTATTGGGTAACAACTCTCATCAACACTAAAAGATAAAACCAGAATGCCAAATGGATATGACCTACTGTTTGACAGATGCCACTTCAGTATGAATGTTCATCTTGAAACCAATCAAAAAGAGCCTGGCTGTCTTTTCTCCCCCAGGGACTGTGTGATTTCCATTAAAAAGTCATCAATAATCGGAGACGGTGGTGGCAGCAAACGGGCTGAGCAACAGTGTGAGAATTTAAAACATTGCTGCCTCATACTGGTCGAAACTACTTGTATGGTAGCTCATTCCTCACTGCTCAAGCCCTCCACAAGTGCTTTAATTTCATTCTCATGTATTTAATTAGTTCTTACATAATTTACATATTTTAACATATAACCTTTCCTAGACATTTGTAGCAAGGCATAATAAATTGTATGAGTGAAATGCAGCAGTTTTATTAATGCCCAAAGGAAAATTATATTCACCTTGTTATCTGCTTGGTATGTTTTTATGAGGTACAGTTCAAAACCGTGTATTTATATAATAAATAAAGTATATCAACTTATTTGCAAATTTGACAAATTTGGTCATAAAACAAATTTAATTCCTTATTTTACGTAGAACACCTAGCATTTTTCTGTTATCAGTGTCTGAGCTAAATGATTAACCAATTTTATATATATAACTCCAATTACTTCTGTACACATGGCAACATTTGATTCAGGTTAAAACTTGTCAAATGGCAAACCTGTTGTGGCCATGTCAGTACGAAAATAATCGTGATGCAATTAGTCTTGTGGAAAACACGGTGACAATGTGTCACAGGTTTCCTCAGGTGAAGAAACTATTACATTTTCCTCAAAGAAACAGCCGTGTTCCAGAAGTACAATTAAATTCTCAGGAGTATAACACTGACTACTCAATAAGCTTAAACTTTCAGAAAATTGATATCTTCAGCTGCATTCATCTATTCCCTCTACACAACCTGTGCACGCTTGGTGCACGTATAACAACTGCTATGGTGATATGAGATGCTGCTGTGAGAACACTTTGACTTTTTTTTATTATAAGCTACCTTACTACCTTACTCTACAAATGTGCGTGGATGGCAAACATGAAATGTGGACAGAATATTTTCTGCACTTGCACAGGTATCTAAAAAAAGGTCATGCTTAGATATACTAAAGTTTTGCTGTAAGAAACTGATGAAGATATTATACCTCTGTTATCTTAGCTCAAAGTAAACTGAATTGAATTTAGTACATGTTTGAAAATGATGTTTGTTTTGATATACTTTCTGTGTTGAACTTAGCTTGATATCTGGAAACGATATTACAGAAAATATTCATAAAAATCTTTATTTTTATAAGAATTTTTTTATCTCTGATCATAATTTTTATCTCAGTACTTCATTTGGCTTTGTGGAATTGCCATATTTATTTCAGACATTGGATGGTGTCAGACTTTATTCTCTTCTTCCTTTAAAGGGATTGTTTTGGCTCTCAAGCGACAAACCTGTTTGTCTTGACAGCAATAAACATCTTGAAGCAGTTTGTTCTCTCTTTTTTTGCACTGGAAAGGCAGCGCTTTCACCCAGATGCCTTCATTACAAATGCTGAATAGAACCCACAAACTGCTTTTTAGCAGAAGCGTGTTGTATTAGGTAGTGTTGATTTTAATTGAACCTCATGTGGTCATTCATGGAAGAAAAATCCCCCACGCTGCTTCATCTGGAAAAGGGAAAGAGGGAGACGAACACAGTCTGTGAGTCATCAGCCACCCTCTCACTCTCCTTATGAATCATACAGAACCACATGTGCAGACGGTGAGCATCAGAGCCCCGTTTCTGAAGTATGCTCTGCAGCCTATTTGAGAATTTCAACAGGAATATTTATACGTCTTTAGTCAGCAAACCTATCAGCAGCAGAATACATTACACTATTTGTCTGTGAGTCATGAATGACATGCAAGCTTTTAATTAAAGTTGACCTGAAACATGAACAGTGATGTGTTACTCCATGGCATTTTTTTTTCTTTTTCAGAAAGGTCTCAGAGCAGAATTTTTATTTCTTTTTTTAACAGCTGGATACATTTCAATATGGTTTCCTTAAATATACAGATATGTAGAATCACTTACAGAGGGAGCTCTTGCACTGCAAATGGGAGAAGAGAGAGCCAGATGACAGGAAGAGAAGAAAGACTGTTGAGTGAAAAGGACCTGAAAGCCAAAAGATGAAGGACAAGGAAAGAAATCTAAAGCAGTGGGTTTGTTAAAAAAGCTAATTTCAAAAACAAAAAGAGACATTTGAAGACATTTAAGGACTCACTTTACTTCTCCTGCTCTGAATCAGGTGGCCTTCGTTTCATGGTTGATTGAAGATTAGACTTTTATCTTTTCAGAATGAAAATATACCAAAAAAATCCAAGTCACATATTCAAAGAAAAGTTTTTAAAGTTTCATATAATGGGTGTAGACACCATTATGTATGTTTCTATATCAGTGAGTGCATTTTGCTTTATTTCCAATGTCTCACAATTCTTAAAATCTATTAATTCATGTTAGTAATCATAAATCATGAATGTTTTTTTTCCAGCTATGCACCAAATTTTCTAAATAATACAATCATTATGCTGCTGTTAGATTGTGCAAGAAACAATGGTGCTCTAATTTGATAGTCTTCATAATTACATAGCATGTAGTTAAATCTAACACCTATTGGAACTTTTTGTAAATATTTACAAAATGTCTTGGTATTGGTATTGCAGTATCATACGTCCTCATTCTAAAATTCATATATAAAATATAAATTACATATAACATTTCTATAACTTAAAGCTACAGAACCTCAGCATCTTCTTTATGAGACAGTTATATAACAACAAAGTGTCTCAGAGGCTTAATCGGAACTGCCGCAGTACAGACTGCTACAGGATATTCTTTTTACCAACAGTGATTAGCATCCACAACAGCTCTGTAAGGGAAATTATTTGAGTTTCAAAGCGTTTAGTTTCCTTTATTTTTAAATTCAATGCAGTAAGTTAATTTTCTCAAATCAAAGGTTGGATTTTTCTACAACGTTCTGTGTGAAATTATACTTCATTACTGGATACATTTATTTTATTTCCAATATGAGAGCACTGTATAAAAGTGCATTATGTTTTTCCCTTAATCATATTCTTATCACGTAAATATATTGGTATTGCATATTCCATAATTACAAAAATTCAGCATATTTTTTTTCTTTTCATGCAAACATTTCCTCTTAGAAAGTATGAAGCACATTTCATTTTCTCATGTGGTTTTTACTTATACCAACCTTTTTTTTGCAGTTCTATACATCATCACGTTACTGATAAGGAAGACGTTAAGGTAGAAACCTTTGGGATCAATAAAACTCGTATGCATACCCAACATGGAAATCTCATGTGTTTCAGATTAAATTGAGCATGTCCTACAATGAGAAAAAAATTCTTTGTGTGATACTTTGGATATCTCATTGTGGGCGTTCATCTTTGTGTGAGCACCCATGGGCTTACACCCGGGTAATTGCTGCCGCGTGCTTGTACCGCATATTAATTGAAGTTCTGTCATACTTAAAATGTTAAATGTGTTAGATCCGCGCTGGATTTGTATAATGGTAAATCATAAGGCAATTTTCAGAGACGCCTTCAGCTCAAGCACACTGAGACCTAATCAAAGAATGTAGCTGTGTAAAAGCGTGTCTGTTAGGCTTCTTTTTTTTTTTTTTTTTTTTTTTATTACCAGGTACTTTGCAGATGTCAGACTAGTCGATAAGCCAAGTGAGGTTTTGGACTTGTTGGATATAGAAATGTCAAGTGAAACATAAAAGATTGAGGTGAAATTGTCTCAAATGTATGCGATAAGGTACAACTTTGAAGCTGTGAATGAAGTAAGAGGCTGGAGTTAACCACTGAAGTCTATTATGACTGCCACGCCCCTCACACAGAAACCGTTGAGGTCGGCTACACTCAAACAAGTTTCATCTGCTGCTGTGATCTCCTGAGTGAAGAAGTCGTTGAAGAATTGTATGTTATTATCCAGTTATCATTGTCTATTATTTTAATCTTTAAAATGTCTAACAACTTTTATTAACAAAGGAGTGTGGTTTCAACAATAAGACAGGCCAGAATTGTTATTTAGAATATGTTTAATTTAAGTTTGTCAAACTTATTAAGACTGTGCAATGAGTTTTCTTTTAAAAGAATTAAGCTACTGTTGATTTGCTTTGAAAATAATCACCAGAGTTATTGAATTGTTTCAACAAGCTGCCTGGCATACATGAATGAAGGTGGAAGATGATTACTGACAGAAGCAACACAAATGCACTCAGTCATATTTACCACTTTTTCAAATTTCAAACACAAGATTTTATTGGGAATTTGATGTCCAGTTTTTGCACGGTCTTAGTCTGGAATCAATATGCTGCCCAGAAACTGAGATCTTAGCATGTCATGACAATCATGAGATCATACAGCATCAGTCTTCAGTCAGAGGCCTCTTCAGATTCATTGCAAGACTGACTGCTACCAGAGTCCATACCCCTCAAAATATACTTTGATAACATGAGTTAAAGTAGCATGTATTCATTTTTTAATTTAATTATAAGTCCTTATAAAACACTCTGATTAAGTTTAAGACATGACAAAATGTAAAAACAATCTAAAGGTTTGTGAGTTTGCCTGCAAAAATGTCTTTATCATGCCTGATATTTTATGAGTCCTCACTCCAAACTCGAGCTGTGTTTTGTTTATCACATGACGCTTGATGTAAACATATCACAGCAACACCAGCTGAAGTGTTAAAGAGAAATGACGATGCCCAGGAGTACAACAGGTTTTTGGATGGATGGCTGTCGGTAGAGAGGAAGTAAACCACCGCACCTATGTGAGTCCCTCGCTCCTTTTTTTTTATTGCAGAGGGCAGAGACTCGCATTGGGCACCAGCACATCATCCTGACTGATTTCCTCAGCACTTTCTGGGGAATTGTCATCACCCCAGGTCAATGTCTAAACTTTCCCATGCATCAAAATATATTGTAATTGACTCCATTTGTAATTCCTCCAGAGATCTGGCACTGGGCTGTAGCTTTGATGGCTGCCAAAAGCAATAAAGTCTCACAGACATGACCCCCATTGTAAACAAGTCCTCCCTCTAGAGGGTGAGGTACAGGAACCTTTCTTTTTTCCTCATTTCTTGCTTTTTCTCTTGGTCTTCCCTGTACATCCATTCACATGGTGTAATATCAAAATGATGTCAGGTTTTATTCTCATCAAGTTTAACTTTACAGGGTTCAAATCTAGTCCCTTGCAAAAGTATTAATTTGTATATAACTTTTTCACATCGAGTCAAAATGTACCCACAAACTTTGATTTATTTGAATTTTACTGGGTAGGCCAACACAAAGTAGTTAGAAATTAAGGAAGTGTGCCACTATGCACCACCTCATTTACATATATCTTAATAAGTATGTTGTACACAATCTTGGAAAAATACTTAATAGTAAGAGATATCATTTTAAATGTGTTTTATAATTTATGTCCTGACATTAGATCATATGATTTACATGAAACGCCACTTCGGCGCCGCTGTTGGATAGATGGGGAATTATCGCTAATTTAATCAGACTCGCAGATCCGTCATAATGTTAATATTTGTGGTGCATTAAAGATTCCATCTTGGTGATAAATGAGAGAAGAAAATAGAGCAAACTAAAAGATTTACTGTTACTTTCACGCAAGTATTAAAACATTCACACTGACTGCAGCTGCGCTTATGCAAATTGTTTATTTGCTATCATGATGCAATAACTATCTCTTAAATATCTGTGTAATAATAAATAATTCAACGCAACATAAATATTTAGAATTTGATGAATAACTGAAACTATTTACTTATTTATAACAGAGCAGGAAGACGCCAGTCGTCTGATATCTGAACACTGAACCGTAATGTTTATAGATTACACTGGCACTCCCCCCATTTCTTTGTTTATGCTGTCCATTAAATTTTCTAATTTCCCACTTTCTCCTGCCTGCTGTTTGTAACATCACATGATCCAAGATAATCAGAAAGAACAATGTGACTGCTGTGCCGCAGCAACAGTATCACTCTGGCTGCTGCAACTTGAGAGGCTTAGAGAGAAGAGGAGCACAGATTTTTGTTTTTCTTCATGTTTTCCACCTCTCCTGCGAAGTAATCCGTTTTCCATTTCATCTCTAATTCATTTTTAGATACCACCAAGAAAAGAAAAGAAAAATAACAGAACTAAAACTGGTATTCCTGTGAGATAAAATTTGTCTTAACAATTTAACGTCATTTGATGCGCCGACGCTAAAAAGTCTCTCAGGTTGCTTCCTCGCTTACTTTGTGTTGCATATGCGAAGAGTGCCGTGAGAGGGAGACGTCACACTGGGTCGAGATTGCTTCTAACCCTGGGGTTCCGCCGGGCCACAGATCTGCAGCGTTTCATCTGCGACAAACTTTTCATACAGCCGCTGCTCCGTTTCTTCCTCCACCATGAGGTTGACATCGCATTCAGGAAAAAAAAAATACATATGTGTAGCAGTCTTTTTATTTTCAGGACATCTCTGAAACCTGCTGTTGTACATCTGGTGGAATCACAAACACTGTCTTGAGTGGGTGCTACCTCCTCCGGTGCCCACTGTGTGGTTAGAGTGCAACACAGCTGTCTTTAATAGAGTTCATGTGCAACAACTCCACCAAGATCCACGATGTTGTGAAAGTGCTGAAGTGAATTGCTTGTGCAGTTTCTCACTTTTAGCTTCATGATTTTTCCCACAAATCAAATAAATTAGAAGATTACTCAGTAGACGTGCATCAATTTATTCACTTTAGGCAGAGCTAGTGTCAGATAGTTACAGTATAACTTTAATGCTGCTCTTATTATGAAGACGTAAATCTAAAAGGCAGTGGTGTCAACAAATTTTTAAAACTGGGAAAAATTAAGTTGAAATAAAATATTTTTGTGAAATTCAGATTTTCTTTACCTCTTGCAAATTGACAAATTGTGCCATATTTATTTCAAATAACTGCAAAAAAAGATTTCTGTAAATCATTGTGGAGTTGAAACATAATAGTGTCCAACATGTTTGCAACATGAAAGGAAGGCGTATATTTTTTAACCTTTCTTGAGTGAACTTCCTGCTGTTTTGCAAGTAAAAACACTTTTTTTTTAGTAAACTCTGAGCAATAAGATCATGATATGGATTATTATTTCATTGAAAATGCTTGTAATACAGAAAGATAAGTTGATGGTTAGTTGATCTGAGGGTCTTTTGGAGTAAATGTCTGCTGATGTTTGAGGTTCAAATTCCTATACAATTAGAATAAAAGCTTAAGTTACACCCTAAACATGCCCCAACTTGAATTGTTAACCAGGAACACACAAAATCATTCCAAGGGCCCAAAATAGCCCCCGGACCGCACTCTGGATACCCCTTGAAGTAGTAGCTTTTAGAAATGTTGGTGTATTTTTATGCAAATAATGACTCAAACATACCTCATGTGTTCACTTCTCCAAGGTTCCAGATGCACTTATGAAAGACCTTCAGTTGTAAATGTGGCATTTGACTTTGTCTACATGTTTGAAAAAGAAAAAAAAGTCTTAATTTTTCTTTGTAACCTAAAGCAGCACTGAAAGAGACTGGGATTATTTGTCTATAAATAAAAAGAAAATTGCCCCTTTCATAAATTACCAAACTGCAAGTTGACATGTTCACATTATTATGGTTGATTTGGTATTGTGAGCTGCACAGTGTGTTTCTCTGACACTTTATTTGAGCGTTACACAGCAAACATAATGTGCTCTGTCTTTATCTCGTTTTTCCCTTTTTTCCTCCCCCCTGTAGGAAGGAGAAAAGTGCCAACAGCTAGTGTTACAGACCTCATATCAATAAATATGTTAAGTTAGAATCTTGTCTTTCAAATTGCCTTTTGTCTTCCCTGCTCTCCTTCGTGTCCCCCATACATCATGCAGCCTCGCGGTTATTTCCGTAAAGTGTGCCTGTTAAAAGACCCGTCCTGCTCTTCCTCACAGCCATTACCAGAATGTCCAACCCCTCCCGTCCCCCGTTTCTCCTCTGATCCACCTCGTATGCATTCTCAAGACTCCAGTGTTGCCATGTATTTTTTTTTTTCTCCTCGGATATTGGAGTAGGATTTTTTATTTTTATTTTTTTATCTTTTTTTTGTAGATTTACTAATTATATCCTAAAGGAATTGGTGCTAGATTTTGTAAACAAGTGATTATCTCAACAATGAACCGATACTATGTGCTGTGTGTAGTTCTAAGAAAACATTAACTAGCCTATAAGCATATACATTGTTGTGTATAAGAAACAGATTTGTTCAGGGTAAGCAGTTTGCGTTCTATATTTGTGTCAGTGTGTCTCAGCGGTGGGCAGCTCCCATGTAAACAATAGTCTGTTCAGAAGTCCCATGGCTGTGCTCTGATCCTGTTAACAGCTCCCCTGAAACCCTAGCGTACTTTGCTGCAGCCACTATTTTTTGGCTACAGCCGTTACTATAATCAGTATTTCAGCCAAAACATTACTCAGTACTATCAGTCAGGCCTCAAGCTACTATAATACTACTATCAGAAGGCACAGTGCCTGACAAAGACCTCCCAGCAGCTCAGTGTGAATGTAATTGTCTCTTTTCTTGCATCATCAGCCCACCTCTCTTGCTCGTTTGCTTCCCCCTTTTCACCATTAGTGAAGCTAAGATCACAGTGGCAAAGCATAGGGATCTCAGAGGCACCATCAGTGGAGAAACAGGCTATGTGATACTGTGTTTTGCTCGGTGTCATTCCCAGGAGTGGAGTCTATGGGAATTGGGAAGGAGGAGCTGGGAATCTCCCAGTCTGTCTATCCAGGCAGCTAGCTGTAAAGTCCAGTAATGACAGAGAGCTCAGGCTTCACTCATGCTGAATTACAGCTGAACTGTATGTGGATCTGGTAGAAATGTGTGTGTGTGGATGACTTTTAGTTGACTGGTTGGAGGTGGTTTGAGATCCAGTTGTCAGCTAAATTGCTGTCGTTTTTTTTTCTAATCATCTGAAAACAAACTGAGATCATATCTGAGCTTTAAAACCTGGTTGAGAGGAAATGGTCTGATGGCCTCTTTACCCTTATCTCAATACCACTGCATTTATATCTAAATGTATTTGATCATTTTACAACCAGTTCATCTGAAAATGATTCACTATAATAAACAAAAGAATTGCCATATGTCTAAACCATGTGCTATTTTTGTTATTTATAAATTACTTCATTAATCTAACACAAACAATTCATTTGGGGTTATATCTTGATAAAAGGGAGCATTTTTAAAATGTCACAATTTCTAATATTCTTTGACACAATAATGCTCATCCAAATTATATTCCTGGAAATTCTTTTCCTGAAATTTAAATTTTGTTCTGGAATACAAACAGAAAAACTGCATTTTGCATTTCATGTGAACCATTTTGTAAAACTTTTGAACTTTTGCCCTTTTTTAGGTCCTGACCCTGAGCTTCAGAAAAATGTTGGTCTTTTTAAGAAAAAATACAAACCCATGTATTCTGGGAAACCCTGACCATGCTCTTCAGCCAGTTTTGTTTGATGGAAGTCAGAGTTTTATCAGTGTTTTTATCATTCATGTATACGCTCATCATCAGCCCAAGCTTCTTGTTCACTACTCATCTTACATATGAATCCACTTAGGAGTTTATTTTTCTTTCATGGCTATAAAAATCTACCAAAAGGTTTTCGATCCACTACTCTGTGAGCCAAATTTAGCCGGAATCGCAATTCATTGACAAAGCCTCTAAAGTTATTTATATTGCATCTGCGTGCATCAATAAAACTAAAAGTGCAACCTAAACTTGGGACTGCATCCATGCTCCTGTCCCGTCTGATCCCATTAGACATTGCTTGCTGTTTGAAGTTTCTACTTGAAAGGCCTAATCTGAATACTGTGGATTTCACAGCTACTCTGCAAACAGTGATTACAGACTGATTAATGAGCCACAGCAGACACAACTACACACTGTACACACGTGCACACACGCACGCACGCAGGCTTTCTAGGCCACACACAAATTGAGTTTACTGTAGTCAGTTTGTCGCAACATACAGTCTGCCTCCGTCGCAGCTGGTTTTTCTTTCAACATGTTGCCATTTGTGTTGATTTTGTTACGGAAAGGAAGGATTTTTTTTTTTATTATTATTATAATTATGATTTCCAGTAAATCCAAATGTTGATAATGATCTATTGGTATCTTTTCTATTTTTTTTTACAGTGTCTGCTGAAATTTTAAAGGGCAGTCTGACCACAATGGAGAAGCAGATTGAGCGTCTGGAGAACGATATCGAAAACTTCCCCAAAACGGACGACCCCCAAGATAAGTTTGTGGAAAAGATGTCCATATCCTTTTTAATCCGATGATTCTCGCACCTCTGCATGCTTGTTTTCCTCCACACCGAATAACTTCACATGCCGCGTCGTTGGTGTTGCTCGTAAACGTGCATGTTTGTGTTCTGCCCGGCAGTGGCGAGCAGTTTAAGTCACTTGGTGTGATAGGTGACACCCAGGGGAGTGTGGTGGGAATGTATCCGACTGCTTTGCTCCGAAATGTTGATCAGATCTCCCTCTTCATTCCTCCCTGTGTCCCAAGAGTGAAGTCGTGCCCATGGCTATTTTTACTGCACTCTGCCACTGCTGCCTGTCTCCTGAGGGCCTCTAATAGGGGCTTCTAGCCCCTCACACCATCTTATCGCGTATCCCTGATTTCATCTCTTGACCGGCCACACAAGCCTCTCCACAGAACCATCTTTCCTCATGGCACCGCTCCTGTTTCGATAACAGAGTGCTTCACTCTAACCTGAGCATCTCTGCTCCCCCCCAAAATTAAATTAGCCTTGTCCCTGGCTTTTTTTCCCAGCAACCTCTCTGAGAAAAAAGGTCCTCAACCTGCAAGTTTGATCAATGGTGAAAATCAAATCTCATGTCAACACCCCGAGGTTAGATTCCCTTACATTAGGAAGAGTAAAAACATTAAAACACTCTCCAGGATCCTTTTTGTGGCTTCTAACGCAATAAAAAATGATAAAAAAAAAAAAAACTCAACTCTTGAGTAGTTGTAAAAGTGTATGGGTGTACTAACACATAACCTGATACTTTCTGCCTTTAATCTGGCATTTATTTAGATACTGAGTGCTAAAAGAGTGATAGTCTAAGATCACAAATAATCTGCTTTAAATCCCCAAAAAGCGTTTAACGTGATGAAATTAAAATGAATGAGCAAACCCCAGGCTTTCACATGGCTTCAGGAGCTAGCAGGCAGGAAAGCTGCTCTGCCCCCTGATGCCAGTATTGATTCCCTGAATCCTTGGAGAACTGGAGGGCTAGAGCGAGAGGAAATGGGGAAGTGTAGATTTACTGCAGTATGGCTCTCTTTCACTGTCTGGAGCTCCTCCCTAGAGGTTAGCAGTGAGAAGCCGACTGGCATGACCTGAAAAAACCTCGCTCCCCTCCTTCTCCCAATCTCACCTGAAGGTTTTGGTGTTAAAAGCTAAGAAAACTTTAAAAGTCTCTGATATTTTTGGTTCTTGTCTTTTCCTTACACTTTCTTTTCTTAAACAAAGACTATCACAGATTCTAGTTTAATAATTAAAAAATAATTTATAGCCCTTAATTATAATTAGTTGGACACAATGCATCCGCAAACTTAAATCTGCTTAATTTTTGGCCATTCTTCTTTGGAAAAAGAACTGATTGAACTGTTAGATATGATGAAGATCTTTTGTAAATAGCAGTTGTTAAGACTTCAGTTCAGATTTCGGTCTTTACTTTGACTAGGCCACGGTAACACATAAATATACATTATCTAAACCATTCAATTTCTGTTCTGACCCAGTCTCAAGACTTTTGCAACCTGCTTTTTTTCAGAATTGCCTTCAATTTAACTCAATTCCCTCAAATTTCTGCAGAAGATAAAGATGTCCACAGCATGATTCTACCATTACTGTGCTTACATATGGGTGGTGTTTTCAGAATATGCTAGATAAACCAATGTTTACTGTTGTTTTGGTGCAATCTGAGCACCTTTTTCTACATTTACTGTGACTCTTACAAAGCTTGAGAAAAGCTTTGAACAGGATATTTTACAGCGCATTTTAGACATTTATCTTTTTCCTTTCTTCTTTTAATTGCTGTTAATATCCCAAATGAAAAAGCTGAGGGGAGTGTAAATACTTTTTAAAGAATTGGCATGAGGAAGGAACAACATACTTTTTCAGAACTACTTCATTTTTTTTATATCAGTTACTATCTGAATAAGCAAAACAAATGTGATTTTTGAACAATTTAGAATATAATTGAAAAACCCATTTATTTATCATTTATACTTTATCACCAAGTGAAACACATTATAGAGATTAATTACACACAGATGGATAATTGAAAGCCATTTTGATGATAATGATGATTTTTCAATTTATGAAAACATGACATTTAAAATTAAAATATTCAGACCAAAAATGTTTTTTTTTTTTTTACAAAATGTGGGCTTAATTTTAAAAAAGTAGTTATTTTCAGATGAGACTCATTGGGACATTTATTCTAAAGTATTGAAAATGAAGGTAGATACTATACCATAAATGACATTTTCATATTTTAGTCAATAGAAGAACTAAGTTTTATAAGTTGATGAGATGTAACCATGCTCTTCTAAATGAAATGTAGCTTAATATGTAGCTTTTTTAGATGCTGCTTGTGCTTCTGCTGTGGAAAAATAAAATGTTTCATTTCTGTCTCTCTGCGACTGTTGGCATAATTCCAAATCTCATTACGCTCCAGTGTCTCTTAGACATAATTTCAGCTAATTAAAGTGGGCTACATCTGCCATCTTTAGCAGTTTTGTGTCCATTTCAGTGGAGAGAAAAAAAACATGATTGCAGGTTAATTTCAAAACAAGTTTAACTGACAGAAATGCCTCTCATCATTTCCTCTCGGCTTGGTGATAACTCTCTGAAGCCAGACAGGTACTTCTATCAAGCACTGGCTTTATATATCTTTATTGGTGGTTCAGCCAACTGAGAATATAGCTGAACAGAGATGAAACAAATTTACATTTTCATCTCCAGAATGTTAACCTATGAATTTTTCTCTGCTTTAACATGACTGTAAGCCACCCCTGCCATGTCTCTTCTCTCATGGTATTTCACATAGATAACATCATTTCCTGGTTTTGCTGCATCTACTATTGGAAGAAATGCAACAAAATTATTATGTTCTAGATTCAGTTGATGATTTTAGCAGTTATAATATAATGGCATTTGCTTGTATTTTAATGAATGCATACAAGAGAAAAGCACAGACACAATATTGATAGAGTTTTTACATTTACTGGTGATAGAGATCACTATTTGGTCCTTTCTTCCCTTAGATAAACACAAGCAATACGTATATTTGCTTTAACCTACTTGTTTTAGCTGAGTCCAATTTTTCTTTTATAACTGTAACATAAGGAGGTAAAATGACACTGTAAAATAATTTTACTGTTTCTAAGCAGAGACATAATCATCACTAAGTTTATGTTTTTGTGAGTATTTATGAGAGAATGCAGAACCTTACCATATTGCTGAGATTTCAAAAAAGCTGCCTCCATTTTCTAAATCAGACATGTTCCATGACAGACCGAGGTTTGAAAGTGCAAAATAATCTCTATGATCTGCTTAGCCTTCCTGATATCTACTGAAAGTCTTGCACTCGCATAGCCTGGATAAACCACAAACATGTTGTAGAAAATACTACTGGTTTAGATATCGTCTTACATTCCTGTGGATCCTTTGGCTTCACTTTTACAATAGACGTATGCAGTATTTTGCCAATTGGAGTTTCTTAAATGTGTTTTGACATTCTGGTAAATTTTTCTACCTTTTCAGAATCTGCAGCAGGTTTGGTAGTTTTTATAATTTGAAACAAATCAGTTGATTGAAACTAAAGTACATAAACCAGGATGAAACTCCTGCTTTTATGTAGAAGGTTTTATTGATTGACTGTTGGAACAATGATTCTCAGGACAGGACTTCTTTCTGTTTAAGATTTTTTTTTTTTTTTTTTTTTAGCGTCATCAATACGCGTGAAGTAGAATAATTAAAGTGAAGATGCTTCCTTTAACTTTTTCCAGGGATGGTAAAAAAAGGTATGTTGGCTCCTTGAAGCATGACAGATGGAGGAACAACACCAGCTAAAAGTCATGCATTTGATGCTTGAGTAGCCCTGAAAAAGTTATGTGAAGCTCTGTTGTCTTGCCTGATGTGTGCTGTGATGAATGAGACAGTCAGTGTTTGTGTTCATTAGAAGTAGATATGCAATGAAATAGGGGCCACTTTTTTTAGTGTGAATGATAATTTTTTAGAGATAAACCATAGTTTAAAAGCAATGTTTCCTATTTAAATTTTTTTTGCTTACTCTCCTTTCTTCTATTTTTTATGTGTTTAAGCCAAAGAAATTAGATTATTGTCGAGTAAAAAGTCAATAAGGAAGTTGTCAAATTACTTGGTTACCTTTTAGTTAAAGTTGTTGCCTGAAATGATAGCAAAGAAAAATAATGGAAGAAAGAGAAAGAGAGAGAAAGACTTACCAGAAGCACTCCATTTGGCTTTATTGATACATTTTTCTCTTTTCATTACTGTAATGTATGCAAATTACTGAATGGGGTGTTTGTTCAGCAGTTTAGTGATCTCTATCTGTCAGAAGTAATGGGGGCCCAGAAAGGCTCTACATTTGAGGCGCAAGACCCTAGAGAGCCTTATTTCACTGCAGAGGCTATTGCTTTCACATGCACCATCACACACACAAACACACACGCATAGATGTAGAAATGTGTGTTTGCTGCTGGTTGTTACAGAGCAGAGTAGAGTGGGACTCTGCATAGTAGAATATTGATGTAGTGAGGCGGCTCGATGGGGCGCTATGAGAAACCAAGCAGAAGCTTGATGAATGCTTGGACATGTCTAATACATCTCACTGTGTCGCGTTTAATGACTTAACCCAATGTATTGATATTCAGCTTAACCTTTTATTTCCCTGAATACCACACTCAGAGTATTTCGTTGTCTCCACACTGAGTGACAAGGAGGAAGGTGGCATTAAGCATTATTACTTTGGTTAGACTTTGTGCTTCTGGAAATGAGCAACACTGCAGTTGGGTTTCTCCAAGGGTTTTGTCAAGCAGTTTGTTGTAATTGCACATGTTGCGAAAGAGCTATAATCCTTGTTTCTCTGTCCAATCATTTATCAATTTGTCTCCTGATTAGTTGCTATCAGATCAGAGAGGTAACCTGTTGTTCATGCTCAGGTTTTCCTTCAGTAAAGAACTATTCTTTATCCAAGAGTTTACACAATTAGTTTGGATTTCTAGACTCATGCTTGCTTATCCTGAAGCTCTAATTCTGAATGGTAAGCAAAATAGTTTAAAGAATCCAACTTATTGCTTTACTTACTTCGTTTCCATACCAGGAGAGCGCTGTTTGAGCAACAGTACAAATCTTCATGTGTAACTGATGCCTACTAGTGCAACTGAAGCCTGTAGTCCTTGGATTTGGGCCCGCTATCCTCAAAGAGTCCTTTTCTGAAACCAGCTTAGTCCACCCACACGGGGTCAGAGCAGATGCACTTTTTACAAGCCCGGAGGCAAGCCTGTAATACTTTTGCTATGGTTTAAAAATTGACAGAGAAATTTGCACAGGTTCCATGTTTCTCTTGCAGTCTTCACCCTGATTTAGCTCAGTCTTCAAAGTGAGAGCTTCACTATCATATGTTCACCGATGGCTCTTATCTAAGACATGATGTTGGCTTCGAGGTTGGTTTGTGTAGAACTGCTGTAAGAGAAGCTTATTGTCAAATTAAAGGCTGACACTTCTATTTAGCAGCTGGCTGATTGTAAGTAGAAAAACACCTACGTTTGTTTTGCAGGTAAACATGACCGTTAAGTTACATTGCTGTGAAAACCACTTTCACTAGTATTCATTTTTCTTCTTTCTTCTTGTGTCGGACTTGCTTGTTTTATATTACAGAAGGATTCCATTTCCTGTGTGAAAGCGAAAATATAATCACCACCCTTGGTAGATCATAATTTTACTGTGATCAACAAAATCTTAAGATTTGAATTCACAGAAGTGACATTAAGTTGGCAAAAAGATCTCGAAAAGCAACACTATTCTAAAGAAATCCAATAATAGATTAAGAAATTAATTCAAATCTAGCAATCTAGGAAGGGCTATGAAGCCATTTGTACGGCTTTGGAACGCTAGTGAGAATGAATGTCCATGAATGGAGAAAACCAGGTAATCGTGGTGACTGTCCTACCAAAATTACTGAAACAGCTCGTTGATGGCTCGTTCAGGAGATTATTGAATTTAATGTATCGCAGGACACACTTACATCAACTAAGGCCAGTGCTCCTACTTCAATAAAGATAAACACAGTAACATCCATGGGAGACTGGTACCATATTGTGACCTTCAACTTCACTTCAACACACTTGGGTCAAGCAGCAGGAACCAAAAACAGCAATTTCACTGCTGAATAGCTAAAATAAAAACACCAAAAAAGACGTATTCAAATTGCCCAGTAAAAGCCTGGATTAAAATCGTATTGAGATGCTGTTGCACTTGTTGAAAAAGACTGTTCATCCAGTGCATCTGATTTAAAGCAAGTCTGAAAAGAAGAAAGGGGAAACGGCAATGTTAAAGACTCACTGGAATGTATTGTTTGATGACAGTTGCGTGACACAACCAGTTATTAGGTTTAGGGAGCAATTGTTTTTTTTTTTTGTTTTTTTTTTTTTTTTTTTATTCAGGCACTACATTTTGTATTTTCCCAGATTTTCTTTGACAGATTTAGATTTTTTTTTTTTTTTTTTTTACGAGTGAAGCAAAAAGGCAGAAACAGAAGAAATCTGTAAGGGGAAAGTGCTTTTTCATTTCAGTTCATGCATTTGAACAAGCACTATTGTTCCCGATTTGTTTGGTTTATTTTGTCTGTTCAGTATCTAAAAAAGTGGGTCAACTAATGCTAGAGGGACTTTTTGTAAGGTATAATAATAATTTATATATAAATAAAAGAAATGCTCAACCTTCCTAAATCCTTTGCAGTGTGTTAGCACTCCCTCCTAATCACCACCTTCTCTTAACCCCCCTTTATTCACCCTGTGTGTTTTCCGCCGCTAATGAAATGCACTGTAAACTGCTTGGCCAATTAAGCAGAGCACAGCCGAACCACATCGGCTTTTAATTACAACGAGAAAAAATTTGTGTAAATGACTTTAAATAAATAAAGGTGCCTGGAAATAGTCCTATCTCATTCCAGAGTTCTGCAAATACGTCTGTCACCTCAATGATTCAAATCGAGTAAAGACAAAGGATGAAGCAACGAAATATTGCACTTTTTGAAATAACTAGTGATGCTTCATAATGAATAATGCAATGTTGAAAGAGAAACAAAGAAAATTAACACTTCTTAATATGTGTTGTCTGGAAGAACACTTTTAAAATCAAGTTTGGGATCTGATGACTCTTTCTCGTTTCGCTCAGAGTAAGAACTATTTTCTAACATGTACTTTCATAAACGTGTCATCTTATGTGATCAAACTGATTTCCATTACTGTAATAGCAGAAACATTCATGTGTGACAGAACAGTTTTCATAAAAGAAACACTGACGCTGTGTTTTTAGGTGTGCTTGGTTGCACTAGCTCTTATATTCTGCGTTCTGCACCGAGAATACGTCGGTTATTATATTAACTGAGTCGCTGCTGCCACAGAGAAATTATCTAATCAGCAACATGGCGCTTTACAAGCTTAGCATGGCTTAAGGGCCTAATGTAACAAACTCTAAGATGCCAACACAGGCTATAATTTCATCACTTTGCAGAAGTGCGCATTTTTTTTTACAAGTAAATTCAATAAAACTCCTATAAGGACGTTGTTATTCATTATTTACTTGATGTTTTATTACAAATAGGAAATTCCAAGGGGAAAATTAAATCCAACATACAAAGCAATACTACAAAATTGTTGGTATTGTTCCTTTGGGAAGCTAATAATGCATAAAGTTATAAATACACAAATGTTGTTAATATCCAACGCAGATAGGTGGCACAGTTTAGTGCATGGTTTTTGCAGTTTCACAGTTTGCAGAAGAAGAGTGCAGCGCTTATTGAAAGGCACATAAAATTTTTGATGTTTGGATCTTGTTTTGTAGTCATAATTAGGGGGAAAAAAAACTGACAGAAAAGTGAAAAAACCAGTCATATGGACAAAAAAAATTAACATTGAAAACAATTTCCAGACAGATGACATACTGGTATAATTAAAAGTTTTATTAAAATCTCTCAGGGATATGAATAATTTTGGATTTACTTGTATCTTGCCTTTTCCTTTAAAACTGTGAACCCTCCAAGTTGCCCTCAGGTCCTCAGGGCACAGCCGAGGACCTGAGGACCTCGGCTGTGGAGTCTGTTCAACAGTCATGAGCCATAATAAGTAAAAGATGCTTCCCTGTAGGGCTTGTTCCCCCAACTCTCGGGATTAATCAAAGACCTGCCTTTGGATCAAGAACATTTAAAGCTTTAAAAGCCAATAAAATAATGTTTAACATATAAAAAATGTTAAATTGTAGCTCGCAAATCATTGAAAGCTATAATTCATGTCAGATGCAGGAACATTAATAAAAATCCAAGAAACGTATGTTTCCGGAAAAAAACGCACTTACATCTCCAACTTCTCAGCTTTATTATATCACCTACTTGAAAATGATTTACTACATCATCAAGTATAAGGGTGGTGAGATCTATAAAACAATGCAACTATTTTGGAGCGAAATGTGTCCAAAATATTTTTTCTTTTCACTTTTGTCACTTCCAGACAGTGGCTTTCTTAGCCTTCATGCTATGAGAGAGAATTTCCTTACCGTTTGCCAATCAGTGTTAGACTGTGACACTTGGCCCCATGAGGCAGCTCTGTTTACCAGTAGAGTAAGATTGCTGCTCTCTGGAGCTGAGAGGGGGTGTGGCCTGGAGCACAGAAGATGCTTCCTTGATGTACTCTGAACCTTTGGCTCCAGACAGAACAAGTGTCACATTCCTCTGATAAAGCCTCCATGCCCTGCCAGTCCTGGAGGGAGTCCTCTGGGATGTGTCATGTCCTGTAGGTGTTTCAGGCCAGCTAACCTGCTGTATAAAACACTGTCTGACAGACTTTCAGTGTCATGACGTCTTTGGTTTGAGATCAAACTATAGGATGGGAAGTTCAGTGGCAAGCAGACAATATGTGATAAGTCTTGGGAATGATTTGTTTTGTTCATTTACTTTATTTTAGTCTTTTTGTGTGTTGCTCAGCAGTTGTATAGCTTTCCTACTTTTGACACGGGTCTCTGCTGATTATTTCTGCTCTACTGAAACTCAGGCTAAGAACCCATTGGTAGAGGCTCCAATCTGCACCTCATTACTTCCCCAAAAGGCCCAGGCTTAGTGCAGGCTAATAGACAGAGGCCCAACCACCCTCATTTGTCATGGGCTCCTGGGTTTGATGCAAAGCCCCCCATGAGCACTTGTTGCCGAGCTCTAATCCTGCAGTAGACACCAGCCATGCTTCTCTGCTTAGCCATCCTGGCTCTCTTCCGTCATGGCTCATAATTTCACTTTCATTTGATGTTTTAATGAAATCCCTGAGACTCAGGTGAATGGTGTGCCCCACTGATGGCAAATTATTCTATCAAATGCAAGCGGAAGAGAAACGTGACCAGAGTTATTTGTCAAGTAAATAAGACCTTGAAAGGCTTTACACCGTTTTGTCTGTGAGTCCACAATAGAAGACAGTAAGAGTGAAATTTCACTGAAGATGGAAATGTCATGCTCCTGATAGTCAGAAATAATACATCATTTTATTCAGCTTCTCTTGTAAACCACCGAAGCTGGAAATATTAGTAATAACCATCAATGTAATAAGAGGTCATACTGTGAAATAATTTACTTGTATTTCCAGTTTTAGACCAGTGGGATTTTCTGCAGAAAGTGTTGAATCCTTTCCTACAAAGAAATGATCCAACCATCATCAGCTGAGATGGTGGTTAAAAGCTCTTCTTTTTTCTCTCATTGAATTTTGTTGACTTTTTAGTTCATATTTTTATTGTTTGTTTTAACCTTACAAAATATTCTTTAAACTTATATGATAACATTTCTGTTTTATGTATATTCTTGATTTTTTTTTTTACTCTGACTATCCATGTATTCTGAAATATTAGGTTACATAGTGATTTTAGTGATTTTATCCTTGTCACTTCCTCTCCTTTTGTATTTAATTGTAGTTTTTCTCCCCTGCTCTTTATTGATTTGGAAATTTTTCTTCCTGTTTCAACTTCTTACCTTTGACATTTCTCTAAGCAACTTTATTATTTCATAAATATACAACTGAACACTGATCATGCCTGCTTCCGGCTTGCACTTGAGTCCTGACTAACGTACAGGCAATCAATTGATTTAATGCTACTCTATGTAGGCCGTTTTTCTGCAATAGTGAAGATTTACTCACCTCAGCATGCTGAAGGTTCAAGTAGATGACACACTTAGTGAGAAAATTAATACATATGGTTTTTCAGTAGCAGAAACGTTACCGTCTATATACCTAGAAGTAAACTTTTAACCTGCTTGACAGGAGTTACTGTTTCACAAAAAAAAATATTTTTCTTAGGACTTGTATGAAAAGCTTTTTTGGACATATTCCAACATGCATAGCAGGATAAAAAGAGTAACTTTCATGTTACCACTGTTTCTTCAAAGAAAATGTCGACTGCTGTTTAGGCAAAGGTTTCTGTCCACTTGTGTGGTTACATGCATGAGGACAATGGCTACAGTACCACTTTCTCAGCATTGCGCACTTCGCTTTGAAAGTCCTAGAAACTATAGAAAAGTCAGAAGAGTAAGAGATCACTAATTAAAAGAAATCAGTGACAGTCAGAAACACTAACAGTTACAAATGGCAATCTGATGGTAGTCAACAGGGGATTCTCCATTAATTGGCAAAATGAGACTCATCAATCACACAGGGGGGGAGTGCTGCACAGACAGTATCCTGTCAGAATCCCCCACTGAGGGGGGAGCAGCATGACGTGTTTCTCAGGGACAGAGTCGTGCGGGGGGAGTAACGGTTTCTCCTCCAAACAGCCTCCTCTCCCTCCGCCATGTTCCCCCCCTGACTCTGTTTCTCTCCACATGTGGCTCTCAGTCGACATCTCTCCAACTCATTCTGACAGGCTTTGTTTTTGCTTGTCACATTTGAAATGGGGATTGGCTGCCATTCTCTGCCAGTCAAGGCTGAGACAGAATTGTCAAAACACACTGTTGAATTCCAGCTTTTAGAGGATATTCTCTGCTGATGACATGTGCTGAGTAGCTTGTAACTCCATACTGCTTCTTGGCATCGAACCACTGGTGGTGTTTGTTTTCTCTACAGGAAACATCAATTATTTCATTTATAAATATCTTTTTTTTTTTTTTGGTATTTTGAAATGTTACAACTCAATTAGTTTCGATATTTGATTGTTTTACTCCCTGTTAAGCATCCACATTATTACTTGCTAACAAACAGATACAATCTTCATCCTCTGTTGTGAGTAGTGTGTGATGTTTGAGCTGGCCAAACACGTCAGGAAGCACTGCCTCCTTCTTTGCGGACAGGTCAATAAACGATTGACTGTTTCATCAATTCAACCAATCAATGAACTGTTCTCTGTCTTCATTCCACTTGTGTGGTCTAGTGTGGTTACATGCAAACCAAGATTTTCAGTCATTACTTTGTGCTGCATCTCTGCTTCATCTTTACATCTTTTTTTTTTTTTTTTTTGGAAGGCACAGACTGCCATTACCGACTTGCCACCGAGGCTATTCTCTTATCTAATGTGTGCTGGAATTGCATGTTGATTTCCTCATTACCTCTCTCCACCGCATTAAATCAGTAATATGTCAGGCACGTCACAGAAAATGGAGTATCCGCAACTGTCTTTATGGCTCTTATCAGCGGAGCTAATGTACTGCAAGTCAAAACAAAAGACAGGGTTTTGTGAGTTTAGATTAACCTCCAATTAGCAGCATGGATAGACAGGGTGACCTGAAGATATGAAGCTGGTTGCATTGATGATGCTTTTTTGTAGGATGCAGGCAGGCATCACATGGCTGATGAAAGCTTTTGAGTTTCTTGCAGTAAGTACAAGGTACAGGAGCATTGGAACAAATTAAAATAAAATCATCAATGTCATTTATTTTCTTAATTTCAGATAAAAAAAATGAACTTAAATTGTATACATTTATAACGCACAGAGAATGGTATTTGAAACATGAATTGCTCCAGAGTTTCCTGGTAGACTCCCAGTATGACATTTTTTTTCAATAAAATCAGTGGGCCAGCACCGGCAGATAACATGGCTTCCCAAATCATCACTCACTCTGGAAGCTTCCCAACGGACTTCAAGCAACATGGATTCTGATCCTCTCTACTCCTCCTCCTGACTGTTGCACTTTCATTCCCAAAATCAAAATTTATTTCATCTAAGGACTCTGGACCATTGAGAAAAAGCAAAGTCCTTTTTTACTGCCCAGTTAAGGACAGTTCTAATGGTTTAACACATTAGAACTGTGTTGTTACTCCTGCTTTGGATAACACTTTGACTGGTTGCCTTTAAAACACTAGCTTTCTCCTTCTGAACCCCCAGTTCTTGAATCAATCCTTCACAACTCTCTTACGGCTGTAGTTATCCATGTTCTTGTGCACTTCTTCCTACTGGTTAATGTTTGTAGCGATATGCTGTAACAGCCATAGTTCAGTTTATGAGTAATGCATTCAGCGTAGTCTATCTGTGTTCAATAACCCAACCAGGAAGTATCTGCTTTGATCTCCATGTTTCATTTGCTGAAACCAACAGCAGCAGCAGTATGAACAGCCATTCAAAGAAGGTATGTTAATCAGCTGTGCATTTTTCCACCTTTGCACTCAAATGCACTGCTGGATCTAATTACTCAGTCAGAAAGCTAATTTCAAACTGAAATTTTACTATTTTAAAAATACAAAAACAAAAATCCGAATTTTCCCAGAAATTGATGCTTTTTTTTTTCTTTCTTTCCTCTGTTCTGTGGTGACTTGTTCTACTTTTGCCATAATGTGTCACATTTGCTACCTGAACCAACAACCGACCTTGAATTCATTTTCTCTAATAGAGACTTATGGTTGATCTGTGGGCTTTTTGCTTTGATGTCTTGTAGCTTTCCCTTCAAACTTTAGAAGAAACTGAGTGCATGTGTCTCCTATTTTTATTTTTTTTTTGGTGTAGGAAAATCTTTCAACCTTTCTTTTTATGGAATTCAAGGTTTAAAGTGCTTGATCCATTCTTTTGTCCGAACATTTTATTTATCTTACAAAGATACTTTCAACACTGACAGTTTTTTTATTTTTATGCCTTGGGCCAAGTACAAACTTAAGTATGTGTAATCTAATTAAACCAAATGCAAGAACTGCTTCATTCCCTCTACTTGTTGAAGTCATCTTTGTTTTGTTAAGTGATTTCATTTGACAGAAAATACAGCTCGTTTTTCTCATTAAAGTTTATTTATCCTTTTTATGATGTCTCTTAAATTCAAATGAATGTTTTTTTACTCTTTGCCCAGCATAATGATGCTGAACATCTGTCAGTGTTTACCTATATTTTTAATTTAATACAGATCCAAATTGGTTGTTTTTTACTGAGCTGTTTCTATATTTTCAAAAATTATTATTCATACCCAGTGTTTTAACTCTTGATGAGATGGTAAATACCACCCATCAACCACAATACTGAAAACAGTAACGGGAATATTGCATTGCACTTTAGTGGTGGTCCATTTGAAATCTCTACTCAATGATATGAAGATCCTAATCTGTAGAAAAATCTGACGGGTCTTATTTGCAAACAATCTCAATCTGATCTTCTTGAGCGTGCACATATTCTTTGCAAAGAATATGTACAAAATGATACCTCGATGTGTAAAACATGTTAGGGATATACTCATAAAACATTTGTAGCTGTAGTTCAGTAAAAGGTGGATCTACAAAGTATTGACTCAGAAGAGCTGAACAAACAAATGCATGTCCCTCTTTCAGATTTTTATTTTTGGAAATCTTCAAAAAATAATGTCCGACTCAAATGCAAGCAGCTTTGGTTTTGTAAATGGTCAAAATGTGAACACAGTTAATTTAAGAATGAGTACTTTTGCAAGGCACTTGACATGTAACAAGGGACATGGTGAAAGCACACAGTCAGAGATGCAGGTACAAGTAGGCTTTATCTAGTAGGATGAGTTGGTTCATGTCTGCACAGTTTAATAGTGAAAGGTTGTTTTTTGCACTGCACCACTGTGCATTTGCCATTATCAAACCATCAGCCCCCTGGATATGTACCTTTTTTTGTGTTGGAAACATGGTGAGAGAAACTCTCCAGTTCAGTGGAGCAAATCATGGCACCCATAATTGTGACTGAACACTGGTTGGAAAGGTTTTCATATTGTTTCTTGGGGCAAGTTGTAACACAATGTCAAAAAATGGAGAATAATGGGGAAATTTGAATGACTGACTGCAGTTCTCACACACTTTGTGGACTGAATGTGGTCTTGAGGCTCATTTTTAGTGGATCATACATCAAGGGTAAGATGCATGAGGCTTCTGTCGTGACTGTATTCCTAAACCTCTGTGAGCAAGGTCGCCTTATACACCTTTGTTCCTTTACACTCCATTTCTTCATCAGGAAAACTCCTGTCAATTTGTTTCAGTAAATGTCATTTATTTCAATAAATCTCATAAACTCTGATGATTTAGTAGATGCAGAGACACATTTCAGTTATTTTAGTTCATGATGTAAAGCTAACGAAATTTATTAGAAAGAGTTATGCCCCCTGATGGCGTAAAACCCCCCAAATCATCACCAACTTGAAAAACACAAGACTTCACACCACTTGGATTACTGTGGTCCTCTATTCTTCCTTTAGACTCCAAGACCTTGATTTCCAAATGAAATACAACATTTGCTTTCCTAAAACAGTACTTTGGATGAGCAGGCAACAGTCCAATTTTTTTTTTTCTGTTTGAGCAAGATCAGACACTTCTAATGTTATCTCTTGTTCAGCACTGGCTCAACTCAAGGAATATGACAGTCTGTGTGTGGCACTTATTGAAGAGTTTAGGAAATGTGGACTGTGGCTGGAATCATCTTTTTTGTACGCTTTTTAATTATACTTTTTTTCTTTCACTAACTTCCCAGTAATACGGTTGCAAACAGCAATCTGAGCAGCCAACTTTTTCCTAGCAGCAAACATTTATGGCTTACCCTCGGAGAGGACAATTTCATTGACCATCTGATGCTGACACTTGTGCAACATCTGCTGCTGCACAGCTGTCAAGTCAGCAGTCTTCCCTCTTTGTTTAGGTCATGAAAATAACACAATAGTTTTTTTTTATTATTATTTTTATTATCAAAATTAACAAATAGATGATTCTGTGTTTTATGTAAATTTTTTAGCTTAATTACTGAAATAACTTTCAAGAGGATATTCAATATTACTTGGGTCCAACTGCATTCAAGCAATAATCACATATTAATCTATAAACCCAGAATACATCAGTAGAATTGCATTAAGTGGCCTTTTATATTAAGTGCATGATTACGTGGTAAATGTTGGCATTTGAGTTTGTTTATTTAATTCCCAGGCTAAGGGTCCAGCACCAGTGTAGCAACACTTAGTGAGCACTACAATAGAAATCTTTCAACAGAGAGAAAAAAATGTAAGATTTGTCTTCAAAAACAAGTATTTAAACAGAAGATGTAAGCACTACATTTTACTGAAAAGAAACATGTCGTATTTGTTCAAGTGGAGCAAACTTTCATATTGAAAAGAAGAAATTCTTGCAAACAAAGAAGTGCAATTTGAGCAGAGATTACTTGTCTGTTGATTTGTTCCTTTCTGATATGACAGAGATGAGTTATAGAGCCTTATGACCACAGTGAGGAAAGTTTCTTAGTCCCTTTGTGTTGCAAGATTGGTTAAAAAAAAAAACTCAACAAAAATAAAGCAAACAAAAACACTTCTTAGCCTGGTGGCCATGTTGTGCAGAACGATTTTTGAGTATTGTTCAGAATATCCAGCAGTCTATTCAGGGTCTTCTTCTGTGCCACAGCTTTGTATGTACAGTAGTTCATTTACTTCCCTATCTAGCAGGGCTCTAGTATCCTTGGACAAACCCTGACCAGGCTGCCTGCATCTCTTTGTCAAAGCCTCTTTAGGCATTCAGCTCACCTGAGTCTTGGGCGATAGTGTGTGCTCGGGCAGGGGTGTTGAGTAGTCCTCGAATGTGGTGCTGGTTTGGCAATCACGAACTGATATAGCTCACCTGTCAAACCTGCTAATCAAAAGGGTTGAGCTGTTGTGCTTTCACAGGCTCCCTCTCCTTTGTGTGGTTGTCTTATATCACCCTGAGATAGTTTTCATATCAGCCCAGACCTCCCTTATCTTGTTGTTCTGCAGCTTATGTTTCTTTTCCCTTTTGTATTCCTCCGTGGCCTCTCTAAGACAGACATTGAATTTCCTCATGCATGCACTTCATATCTTCACAGTCACCTTTCTTCAAGCAGTTTCTCTGCCATTATTATGTCCCCATGTATTACTGGTAATCCGGGTTTGTTTTGGAGGGGAAAAAAACAGTTTTTAAATGCAAGCAGTAAACTAACACAGTTTTAAGGTAGTTAGAAGTAAGTTGGGTTTTTTTCAGGGAAAACAAACATCCTCTATAGCTCATCAATATTCCCTGTATTAGATTAACATGTCATGACTACTTACCGAAACTGACGAAAGGGGCAATAAGAGCATTAATTAGAGAAGCATTCAAATGGCACTCAGTTAAAACTACTCCCAAAAGTGCATTGTGTACTCATCTTTAAAAAAGTAAAACATTCTAAGTATAATTTTTCTTCCATTTCCCAATTTCTAATTGTTTTGTATTGTTCACATGAAGACCTGATTAATCATCATCAAGCATTTAGTTATGAACAAGTATATCAGAGCCGTCAATCTGAAAAGAAAGAACAAACAGGACAAGCTTCCATACTTGTAGTACAGCCGATTTTCCAGCAATTGTTCCCCTAAGATGTTGGCTGACCTCTGAATTCAAGAAGTTACAAACTTTTGATAGTATGGTTCCGTGCAGACGGATGTTACCTGTTCAAAATCCTCTTCTCCTGGGTGTTGTTTTTGAAGCCTCGGTTTTTGAAGATTTCAACATGGCCACAGCTTGCACCCTCAAAAGGACATAAACACAAACATCACAGGCGTGGGAAAACTCCTCAGGCTTGTAATGTGATCAGAGACCAACCACCAGCAGGTCGATGTTCCAGCTACACACAATCCCCTTTACCCTGATTGTACCATCTGGTGTTGATAATCAGAGCAAACCTTTCTCCTTTACATTGGTCAAAACATCCAGGCTCTTCCTGCTATCATCACAGGGAATCCTGGTAGATTCTTTACAGCATTCACTTCATTTACTGGAAAACAAAGGCAGAGAATTTCCTTCTAAGACACTGTCTCCAAAACATTCAGTACAATTACGAGTACTATCAGCACATGACTTCTTCTATT
Source organism: Poeciliopsis prolifica (assembly GCF_027474105.1). Classification (NCBI taxonomy): domain Eukaryota; kingdom Metazoa; phylum Chordata; class Actinopteri; order Cyprinodontiformes; family Poeciliidae; genus Poeciliopsis; species Poeciliopsis prolifica. The sequence continues at coordinate 1,135,038 of NW_026562381.1, forward strand.
TTAAAAGTCAAATTTTAAATGCACTCTCAAAAAATCAAATGTTGAACACTGACCTTTTGCTATTCAGGTTTTTGGCTCAGATAAATGCAGCAATTTGTGAAAAAATTAAAGACATCTAATTGTATCCTGCTCCGAGTTTTGATGAGTACAAAAAAGAAAAATACAAGGACAAATGTTTTAGTTTGAATCTTCCTTTATGTATTCAAACATAATCAGAAAAAAGCTATTTTATTACATTTTTGACCATAAAATTTTATCTGCTTTACAAAATTGAAACTTATTTTTTACCTTGAATTGGTCATTTTGACATCTATAGTGGCCTTGTATTTAGTTATCATATTCGTCGATGTTAATTTTCAGCATAATGGTAAATATAAACAAAACTATGCCAATAATAAAAAACAATGTTTAATTCCATCTTGTTACTGTTTGTGTATGCATTTATTTTTTCATTACTTTTTAAAGTTTGTAAACCAAAGAGAGATTTCAAACAACTTTGTTTTGCTGTTTAAAGTTTGATTCTGATGGGAAAAGAAATCACACAATGGATACTTTTGCAAGGCACGGTATAGCTAATCTGAATTAACTATTAGGGTTGTATTAAAATGTATACAGTATAATTCAACAGGATTAATAAAACAGATTGTTAAGGTACTAATTCTTCACTGAGTGGCATAAAGGGAAAACTGTGAACAAATTGATGAAAAACTAACCTTAACAGTTGCTTTGTTTGATTCGGATAAATGAACCTGCCAGCTAAATATTGAAGCAAATCTTGTAGAAGATTTGGAGGATTTAATTTGCCTGACTAAAACCTTTGCATTACAGTATGTTTTAGTATTCATGTGTGTGATTACACAAAAGGTCGATGGGTAAATACTTTTAGAGAGCCAGTGGCAATTATCTAGAGGCATCTTGTTATTGCTGATAAACAAGAATCTCTAGTAACACAGCAGCCTGTACTATCGAGGAGTGAAGCTCATGGTGTTCCTGTGTGTATGTTGGGAGGAAGTTCAGGGGAGAGCAGCAATGTGTACTCATGAGATAGCTGCCAGGCTATGCAGGATGATCGCTGGGAATGAGGCATTTTCCACTGAAGTGATTAAAATGATTGAGGACAGCGGCAAACTCATTCATCTTTGAGCAAGGTGATGAGGGACATTGGGTATGTGTGTGTCTGAGGGGAAAGTGCCGCCATGAATTTATGTATATGTAGCAGGGAGTGTGAGTGTTGTCACATATATAGAGCAAGTTGTGAACTGGGCTTGGCATGGATGTGGCCGGAGAGATGTGGAGCGATGCCCACAGGAGGATGGCGTCTTTCTGCCGCCCCACTCCTGCCTACGTCCTGTCTTTAATTTAACCTTCATCAGAGGACAATAAATAGTCCCTGAGTGTCTGTTTTGCTTTATTTTCTGTTTTGTAAAGAAAAAAAAAAAAACGACAGTCGAGTTGAAGTTCTTCACCTTTCTGTGGATGTGATTAAGCTGGACTTTAATCACTGTGTCTCCTGTGTTCAGCAGATTCTCTTTAATTACTTCAGCGAGGGGAGAGGGTGGCTGATGGTGATTGTCCTGTGTGTGTTTTAGTAATTTCACCTTGTGCTATCAAATGGGCGGGTAGGCGAGGTATTTTTATACTAACATTTTTGTTCTTTCTTCTCCATCCAAAGGTTAAACCACACTGTGTACTTTAAATCCAAACAGACTCATTCACAGTGGGCTTGTTGGCTAAACACAACCACTTTTAAGCACATTTTGTGTATTCCTAAATCCACTTACCATCGGCAGCTTTGTGAAAGTGTTGATTTGAGGTCTATGGGCTCTAGGATTCCCGCTCTGCTCTTTGCTTTGATTCTCCTTGCCCTTTCCATCTGCTGTTGTAATCTTGTGAATGCCATCCACACTCACTGTCCATCCCCTGCCTTTAGGATTGGTTTCGCACAGTGATCCCCTCACTGACCAGGCAGACGACTCCACAATTAACCTCAAAGGCTGACCCGAAATGTCTTGAAACTCCTTCACTCAAAATCCTTATTGGCCTCTAATAGATTTCTAACAGTTGGCAAAAAGAGGAGGATTGAATTTCACCCATCTCTCTGTGTCAGCTCTTAGCAGGAACACTGTTCACTTTGTCAGCGGATTTTTTTTAACTCCCTGGAAGAAACCGTTGTCATTTCTGCGCCACATTGTATAGCAAGAGACACTATATATATATATATATATATATATATATATATATATATATATATATATATATATATATATAGATATATATATATATATATATATATATATATATATATATATATATATATATATACACACGTCTTTCTGAATGTGACGAACAAAGGCGCCGTAAATGTAAAGGTGCCCCCCCAGTCTTACTTTTGTCCCCCGGTCTACCGGTCGTGACTAGATATACTAGTCGTGACTAGTGTGAAGCGTGATGATTTGAAGCTTTTTACCAGAACGGTGTGAAGGAGAATGTCCAACCATCACTTTGTGACCTTACTTTTGATCCAGTGTGCACCAGCAGGTCATTCTTTCATGCCTAATAAAGAAAAGGTTGGTGATTTCAGAGAAGCCTAGTCAAATCCTGGATTTAGATCCGGTTCAGATGTTGTGTGATTTTAAGCAGCTCAGGTATGGTAGAAAGTCATGCAGTGTGGCTTAATTAAAAGAACTCTACAAAAATATTGGGATGAAAATTCCTCCATGCAGATGTGAAAGTCTCCTTTACTGTTAAAACCCTTTAACATGCAGCAGAATGCCCATGTGGCATTTTTTGTGTTTTCTCGGGGGGAGGGTTATGGGGTTTAATGTAACGTAAACAAAAAGGTATTAAACTTTGGGCATTTACCTTTTCACAAAGCTGGTTGCTTGATTTTGGACAAAATAGTTTGCCTTAATAAATTATCATCATTTAAAGAAAGTATTTTCATTGACAAAATTTCTGATTGCTATAGGACAGTAAAAGGGAGAGTAAAAAAAAATTATGGCCGTCAATTGAAACACTTTCCTCTTTCCTTAGTACATGACTGGTCATTTAACATAGATTTACATACATTGTCATTCAGGAAAACAATGTTTTCATTTAGGAAATAGTTCTTAACATAGACGTAAACACGTGTAATGGTGGTTAGTGTATTTTTCTACACTAAAAGCACACTAAAAAGAGTGTCCCCTCCACTCTTTCTACTCCACAGTCCACCTATACGTTGCTGCGAACCACATCCATTCTTTAGTGACCAAAGTGTCCATCTTTTCATGAAGATCTTGGATAGGAGCTCAAATCATCTCAAAGTGGTTTGATAAATGTGAAACTGAGTTCACTGGAACTCTCACTAAGCATCTTTGGGATGCGGTGGAACTCGATATTTACTTTATTGACCTCTTGTCAATATATCCATGTGTTGCTAATATGTTGAAATACAGAAAAATGTCTGTTATGTCTGTCCAACACATGGCTATTGAGTTATCCATGATAACCATTTTCTCTTGTTATACTATGATTTTTTTTTTAGCTTTTAGTGAATCTCATGCAACCAATGCAGCATCTGTTTTGCATCCAGACTCCAAATCCATGGACGTTGTTAGAGAATGTGCTGATAAGATTGTAACTAGTAAGGTAATGGTTCATGAGAAAGTCAGTAGGACTTATCCACTAATAGATCTCTGGAGAGAAACCCTAATCCGCTAACAATATCTTCTTATCATATTACAAGTGAACTATGTTCTGAATGGGTTTTTCTATCCACAAATGAATACTAAGCCTTATGCTTACCTTTAAGCTTATTAGATTTGATCTGAAACAGTGCGGTATCAAGTATTTGCCCCAATGCAAGAGTGATCAGAGATAATAATCCTTTCTGAGATTAGTTTTAATTTAACGGTCTACTGATTGCCATGACTTAATGTAAGAATTTTTATTATTTTCTTTTTTTAAGATGGATAATTACATATCTGGAATTAAGTTAATTTCAATCAGGTTAGTAGATTTCTTACAATACGGTAAGACACTAAATACACTGTAATCTCTTCGCTGAATGGTGGTTTTGTCATTCAGAATGATCACAAGAGAGCTTGTAAGTAGCAAATGAAAGTCTGACATCTTTTCAAGGTGCAGATCAGAGATTAGTACTAATGCTCATCTCTATCGTTGTCTGCTTTCACAGAGATTAGATGATTTGCAAAAGATGAGTCCTCTCCACAAGCTCCCCCCACCCTCCTCATCAGTTAGTCGCCCTCACTCATCCATCACTTTCTTGTGCTCACTCCTTCATGTTATCCATCTCTTTTCTTCTCTTTATCCCCTCCACTCGGGATGAGTAAGCTCTAAAAAGGGTTCCTAAACTCTTCCAGGATTCCAAGGGATTGTAGGAATGAATAGATATTTTGGAAAAATCCCCCTGCAGGTTTTTGTTGCCCTCATACGCATGGTTTTGGGAGCCTATTATTTTCCGTAACATTAGTCAAAGTGAAATTCCTCCAATGAGTTTTAACCAAGTTGTAATGCCATTATCCATCATACTTATTGACAATGAAGGAAATAAAAGGGGGCCATCTATTTGAAGTTTCTTCCCCACCCCCAAAAAATTAAATGAATAACTTTAATCTTTTGAGAGGTGTGTGTTATTGACCAGGGCTTTGACTTCCTTTATAAAACAATATAAAATGTCCCCGTATCATCAATCAATTTTACATCCTCACCTGAAGTTATTATATATCCAGACAACAATTAAGAAATGAGAAACTCATTTTTGATTGAACATTTCTCAGGACTTCCTTTATTTTTAAGATGCCTGCTTTTTAATCAAAACTCCTGTTTATGTAATTGGTGTGTAAGAATGACGCACTGTGTTCTTTTGTTGCAATCATCATTCTTTTGGGCTCATTTAATTTAGCATGGATGTGCTTCTCAACAGCCATACCCTTCCATAAAGTCACTATGAGAGATGTGATGTCATGGTCAATTAGTTGCTTAATGGGGTACCTCTCAGGAATTGAAGTATTTTTGAAGGATCTTCCCTTGAAGCTTTTTATGAGATGTTACTTGGCGTGAGGGTTGAACAGTGGTGAGAGCACAATTAATATGTTCTGACATTTTAGCTTCTAGATTTGATCAGTGTTTTGTCAGATCCAGTTTTCAAGTGATTGACATCAGCCTTGTCCACTGTGAAACAGCAATTGCTCCTAAACTAGCCCAGTCGATACTTTTAATTAAGATTTTTATTTTATTTATTTATTTTGAGTAATTCAAGGGTGGATTTGCTGGATCATTCAATTACAGCAAGTTGTCCATGTCCCAAAGTAGCAAAGAAAAAAATGTGTTTGTCTCATGAATCCAAAGACTTTTTCTCCAAAGATCTTGTGGATCATCAAGATGTTTTTTTTGTTGTTGTTTTGGGTTTTTTTTATGAACATGAAACGGGCCTTGGTGTTCTTTTTGTTAAACAGTGGTTTTCGTTTTGGAAGTTTTTCACGGGGGCCATTTTTGCCAGATCTCCCTCTTATTGTTGAATCATGAACTCTGACCTGATGTGAGGCCTGCAGCGTTGTTTTATGACTCCCTGCAGACCAGTTTTCTGGACATTCAACACTGTTTTTTATGTCCATGTGTCCATAACAGCTCTCATTATTGTTTCAGAAATTGTGTCCCCCTTAAATTACATTATTCAATCAAATGTAGATTTTTTTTCAATCTTTTTTTTAAATTAGTAATTAGTTGGTTATTACAGATAAAGATAAACCAGAACTTAGAGGCCTCATCTGCTCTCTGATTTTTCACAAGGTTTAACTTCATCTTCATCTGTAGTAATTATATTATCTTTTAAAACATATTTTCTGACTTTCAGAGGTTAGTTCATAAATGTTTCTCTGTCCTTTTTATGTGTAAAAACATTTATTTTGATTAATTCATCATGATTAACAAGTATTCACACTAAAAAGTATTCTTGTCAATGTGATCGAGTTGCTGCATTTTCTGTCTGTGCTTTAAAAAATGACGATGGAGACATCCGTAGCAGAAAATACTAAAATGATTCTTATTGATATTGGTTGAGAAAAATATCTTGGTCAAGATGTCCCTTCTTTCAAATCAAATTATTGTGGAAAAAAAAATGACGTGATATTTTTCCAGCTGCACTGGATTCCAGTTTCTGAACAGGTGCATTTCTTCTACCCCCGTCTGTTTATGAAACACTGAAGCCTCGCCGATCCCTCTCACTTGCAACAGTCTCTAATTTCGGGCACAGAATCTGACTCTGCTTTGAAATGCAGCTTTTGGAGTTTTGCCAGCTTCATCTTGCGCTGCTTAATTCTCTGTTTCACCTTCTCAGATAATGACAGGATTTCGTATTGACTGCCGAAACTGCTCTTACCTCAGCTCTTGTTTCATTACATGGCGTCGGCGTGTGTTCAATAGGGCGCTACACAAGTTTGATTCACGATTGTTCCACACTGCTTGTTATTATTGCAGCATCAAAGCTAGACTTGGTAAACACATTTGCATTTTAATGACTGATATAGATTGTTCTCCAGCTCAATACCGCCAGCTACCCACAGCCCGCCCCGAGCCTCTTTGATTAGAGGTGGGCTGCTTCCAGACTAGTTTAAACCTCCTACAACGTGACACAACCTCACAGAAACTACAGTAGGTGACAATTAGAATGCAGATGTGGTGCCCAGAATCATAGAGGACTGATTTATTTTGAAGTGCCAGTATCATGGCCTATCAGCTCTGCTGAAAGTCCTAATACCATAATTAGCTTAATAACTGGGTTAATTTATTCGCATTTTGCAACGGTGGGGTAATGTTAATGCAGAGACAGCGAGCAATTGAAACTATCTCAGAACCCAAATGGATGCCATCAGAACAGCAGTCTGCCGATGACAAGTGATAGTTTGAGGAGGCAGATCATTTCAGTGTCCCCAACTCATGTTTTCTTCCCTGCCACCTGCAGAGGATGATGCTTCTCATTAAGGAGAGTTTGCCTCTGTGGGCATGTAATCTGATGCAAATTAGAGCAACAGACTGCCAAATGACTGCAGTGATGCTGCCATGGAGCTGCTGAAGCAGGTAACTCGGCCAACCTACTGTACCTACTGTAGAGCGCCACTGTTTGTGGGTTTTTTTCTCAAGAACCGATTTTTTATTATTATTATTATTTGTTTGTTTTGAAGAAACACTGATCACATTGATCTTAAATGAGGAAAAGAAGCACGTAAAGCAATTTACACAAATTGTGTGTATTCTCAACAGGCTTACTTGAGATCACAGGTTGAAACAAATAAGGGTTTCTTTCATCAACTGGCAAGAAAATAGATGGTCTTTTATGTGATGATGCTTATGTTTTTGTCTTTTCTGCAGAGCAAAGCAACAGCAAAAATGTTTGCCTTTAAAGCTGCTAATTGGAAGCATATAGCAATATGGATGTGTTTGCTATGGCACTTTTTTTCTGATTTGAAATATTAGTTTAGCAGTTTAGAACGCTATTAAGACTTTGTGTACCTTATAATTGGGGCATTTTCTAAATACTTATTAATTTATCTGTTAGCTTAAAGATTTTTGCAGTTGTTTTGGTTCAATCAGGCATCAAAATCTGAAGATTTTTTAAGTTGCCTAGTGCAAATTGAGAGAAGTTTCTAGAAAAAAAATATGTATGACATGTATGACAGCTCAATTTGTTTCTTTTAAGAAATCTGTTAATTGTGTGGTTATCCATTAGTTGTTTGACAAGTCATAGTTTTTTTTAGATTTTCACCTAAAATAATCACAAATAGTCCAAAATCCTAAAGACACCAAAATATTTTTTTCAATTTAAACAAAATCTGAGGCTGTGAGTCAGCTCTCCAAAGTCCTTGTTGATGACAACAAGGACCTCTACTTAATACACCCTGCGCATTAAGCCATATTGCCTTCATGATATGAAATCAATGTATGAATTTGCCCTCTTATCTTTCAAAGTGTTGAAGTTATTCAGCAGCAGGGATTCACCTGTCAAAATGTTGTCATGGACTTGGATGAGAGATTGTCAAGGCTCCTTCAAAGAGATGTGGGACAAAAAGCACCGTCTTTGTTTATATTTTCTTTCTTTTTCTCACCTTGTAGCATTTTTCAAGGACGGTAATTTTTGTATCTTGGAAGAAATGATGTGAGCAAATATCTCCTTTAACCATCCAGTCACCTCTGAGATCCTGCTGAATGCGCACTGAAACACGAAAACCGCTTTCCGACAGCAAATTATGTCAGAACCGATGATTTCTCACAAACATAGCCGTGTTTCTGTACAGTTAAAATAAAATGGATTTTGTCTGAAGATGCGGAAGTTTAAAATGCAGGTGTTCCCGTTTCAAATGCAGAATTTCTTTTTCATTGCTTTTCCTTTGTGAATAATATTGGCGGAGCTGTTGTCACTTCACAATAGTTGACAGACTAGAGGATGAGAGAAGGGCAGCAGGGGAGTCTCTAATTTATCTGTTTGTCTGTGTTTTCCTCCCCGACACAAGAAGGGGAAGGAGGCTGTAACAGGGACCAGCTCCACAGGGGAGAGTTGTGTTTAGTGGTGGCATTGATTTTATAAAAGGTTGCACAGTGGGGGGGCTTGGTAGCCCTGTCAGATTTAAGTTTCACCAAGCGGCTCACATCGTCAAACTAATTGCACCTTTTTGTAATCCCAAATCGCTGGGAAAAAAAAGACAATATGCAATATGTTGCATCTTCACCTTTAACTGTGTCTCTTTTTTTTTCTCACAAGAAAATGAGATTTTAATGGGAAAAACTGTTTTTTTATGTTAATTAAATATTTTCTTGATCACATTTTAACTTTTCAAGATTTGAATGGCGGGAAGGCAGCAATCGGTTACATGTTTCGCTCAGATATGTGTCCCTTTCTAACATCCTTGAGAATATTTGGATAAATTAAAGCACACTGCAAAGGTCCAAGTGAAGAAAGCACCACCCTAAATTTATGTACCTTGGAGGAAGATCTCTGTGCTGTGACAGTTTTTACAAATGGAACCCTTATGTAATTTGTTTTTTGTAAAACTGGAAGACTGAAGAAGTGAAATGCTCTGCTTTGAGGGATTACAAAAGGAAAGAAGAAGAAAGACGTAGCAGGGAGATGAACTAGTGATGGAGTTAATTTAAATCTTACATCGCAGGAAAAAGTGTGTCACCAGCAGTCTGCCTTCCGAATTCATCTTCTCCGTGGCTCAGGTGTAAATGTCGAAGCATCCTTAGCCACATTTACCAAGATTTACAGTCTCGAGCTTTGTGGTGTTAATTCCAGGCAATGTCTGAATTTTACCATCATTTGTTCAGGGGACATATTCATATTAATGAATGTTTGTTTGTAAAAACATGTGTGAGAAACACATGGAAGACAGCTGGTGCAAGCATCTATTATTCCCGACAGAAATGCATTTTCTGTGTCTGTATTCTGTCACTCATTAGGCACTAATCATTGGCAAATCCACTTGCCTTCTAGCGAGCGCGTCGCTCTGTATTCCCTGTCAATTATATTTCTCCCTTTCTGCATCATGTTCCGTTTTTTTTTTTTCCTCTACCTCTTTTCTTTTTTTGAATGGCGACTTCCTCAAAGCTCCTCTGTCCACCCGCTGAGCCACATGACACACACACAAAAAAAAACTCTTGGGAAGATCATTTTATCTTACTCTTGATTGCCAGATAATTATCAGTTAATTATTTAGAGCCTTAAATTAATTTGCTAAAAATAGTCTCTGTGCCTCTGTGCTGCCAGTGGAGACGGCTCCATTATTCCTCTCTCCCCAGTCTGCATCTCTCCGTTCTTCACTCCGAGACTTTGACAACTACTCATGCAACTCGTGTCAGACTGTAATCTAATAAAGAACAGGGTTGTTCAGTTGTATTTAAATGGGAAGCAGTTTTTTGAGAGGACATGCTCAGATTGTGTGACAGTGTCATTGTTATCTTCACCATAGCTTCACCTGGGAATTGGATGCAGTTGCACCCTGTCAGTGAGGGACAGCGATGATATTCCGAATCACATTTTAGTTTCCAACAACAGCCACAGATTTTTTAGTGGACGATTTGTGGTTCACAATTTGTGGATTTTTTCCAAATTATTCGCAGAAAATTTGCCAATTAACTTTTTTTTATTTTTTTTCTCCCGTAGAGCATATCGAAAATATTCTAAGAAAAATGCAGCATGGGAAACTGAGAGTAGTCTTTAGACAGTTCCCACAGTGCATATTAAAGCACATTAAGGTATATTAAAATAGGCAGTTATGAGCATTTTAGAGGGGGTCTAATTTATTTGCTGATTTCAGCTATTCGCAGGTGGTTGTGGTCCCTAACTCCTGTAAATACCAAGGGTCCACTGTTCTTTTTTATTACGTATATTCATTTGTTTTGGTTCTGATCTGTTTTTAGGCCTGTTGGCGCCTATTAAATAGTAGATTCTGACCCTCTCAGCAACCTCCTGCTGGGTTCTATTAAAACACATTCTTAACTGTACAGGTCTGGCAGTAATCAGCCTTGGGTATGACTTCAGAAACTTAAGTCATTTGTCCCAAAAAGGTTGTAAATGACAGTTAGTTCATGATTCAGCAAGAGAGTCATTGTACTTTTCACACAATGCTGCATTGGAAACTTTTTTCTCCTTAATATATGAATCATATATTAAAAACCTTTATTCATTCACATATTTGTCTGGTATTGAGAAACATGGCACATGAATTCCTGGTCGATCCTGCGAGGCCACTACTGTTTAAAATACACCGAATTTAACATCCTAATAAGTTGTCAGTAAAGGTTTAATGATACGTTGTTGTTGAGAAGAGGCTTCATAAAACAGGAAGTAAGTGATGTTTTTGCAAAAACAAAGAATAACCACTTTTACATGACAGTTGACAGTATAAATATTTCATTACTAAACAGTTTTAATTTAGTCGACTGTAGTGCAGAATAATCAGCTTCAGGTTTTATCACTATGTATTTTTGAACTAGAAATGATCAAATTCGGGGTAGAGTCCTTAAAAAAACAAAGAGGACACTCCAAATCAAATCCTGTTTTTAGTGTTTGGTTCACTCTGTTGATGCAAGATAGCTGCTCAAAATCTACTTCCTTTTGTACTTCAAAATAAGAGTCCTGCACATTCAGGGTATAAAGCCTAGATTTCTCAGAGCTCATAACACTAATAATATATGTACTGACCTCATACTAATAGACGCCATATTAATTGACCAAAAGAAATTAATGGTCAATTTATGTTAACATCTAAGTGTCAATAATAGAAATACATTTTGCAGACATTTTTGTACCCCAGAATCTAACCGCTTAATAACGGTCATTGACGCTTGTCAATCCTCCTTTTAGCCACACTTGTTTTCATATTTCAGTTAGAACACATTACTGACTCGGCATGTTTGTTGTGATATGCTTGAGTGAAAGAAATCTTCTTTTTACCTCCCCCTCCTTTACTCTCAGGACACTTCATTAGGCTGACAGTCTTGTGAACAAAGAAATGTGCTGTAAGTGGTCTTATAATGGGATTCATTGGCTCAAAGAATCGAAATTTACCCCCTCCTCTTCATCCCCCCCTCTGCAGAGGCACACAAACGCACACATACGCAGGGAACCGGGGGCCAAACAGGCTGACCTGCTGAATGGGTTTGTGCTGTGGTAATGATAAGGCTATTGAATGGAGCTGTACTCTGTCACGGTAGCTGCTGGGGCAGTGGTCTGACTGAAGGAATCTGATCAATATTGCCTCTCTCCCTCTTTCTTTCTTCTTTGTTTCTTTTGCAGGCCATCTTTTATCACTCCCGGTGCAATCCTTTCTCTATTCACAAGCTGGGAAAAAAAAGTCTTATCCTATAATTAACTAGTTGTACTTGGAGATAAAGTTTAGGTCATTATTATCAGTCAGTGAGAACAGACTGATTCCTTTTGGTCTTGGTTATAAGAAGAGATGTTGTACAAATAAACAAGTAATTCAATATTGGATTTTATTTTATCTTACAATTTATGCACAAAGGCCTTGGTAGATGTCAAATGCCTCCTCTTTTCAAAGTGTCTTGGATTCATCAGTCTTTGTTATGGGTTGTGAATTAATTTTATACATCAGCTGCCCTTTGCTCTCATTCCCACATACAAGCTCTTTATTGTTTTTCCGGGTGACAGCATTTAAAATCTAAAAATATAATTTACATGAAATGAAGATATTCAGCAATGGTTCATGTTTTGATCACAAGGTTGAATGAGATGATCATGAAGGCTTGAGTTTTACGTTTTCATGTCTCATCCATTTGACTTAATTTTTTATGTTAGATACAGTCCAATACATTAACTTAAATGTTACTTTGCTGCAAACCTTCTTTTCTAATATCATTTGAAAAGCTTATTTATATTACAGTTTAACCTTTGCTCATGTGCTTTTCTAAACACATAACTTGATAAAAAGCTTGTAAATACTCATAATGGCAATTAATTTCAAAGTCTTTCTTTGTTAATCAATGTAATTTTTTAGCTGTGTTTGGCTAAATATTCGTAGATCATTTGTATGTTTGATTCCATCGATAATGCTTACCAGATATGTAGATCAAATAAGATCAAAACGTGTCAGCCGCTTCATTTTTTAAACATTTTGAGATTACTAATTGTTCCTCTTTTCAAACTGTAAATATAGCCATCCAAATGGTAAATAATGAGAGTGAACCTTTAAATAACCTTTAAATGGTAGTGAAATATCCACTTTCTCTGCAGTCAGCTGTTTGCAAAGGTTTGATTACGGCTTGTTAAATTTAAATTCAATTTGTACAACGAAGCACAAATATTCAGAAACAAAGGAGAAAAGACAACAAAGAATGCAGGCCAGTCATTGTGATTCATCTCTGTCATTGTTGCATCCAGTTACACAGGCATTGGATGTGCCAGAAAAGAAGTAAATACCATATGCAATACTCAAAGAGATATCTATATAATCCCTGAGCAACATGACAGAACAAGTACTTTAAATTGATGGGGCTCCAAAGAACAACCTGGCTTGCCTCCCGAATAGAAACTAGATATTATGATTGACTGTGAACTATGAGAAGAGGAAGACCCAGGTCAAATTAGACATAACAAGATATCATTAGAAGCCATATTTAGAACTATTTGTTTTCTTTATTATAGGATTGCTCATTCTCCCATCATATTTAACAAGGCTGATAGAGGTATTTATTGGAAAACATAAAAACTACTTACCGATGTTTTTTTTAAACACATTAAAACTGACATTTGTGCACGCTGCTTCAAATATGCATGTTGAAAATCTGTAAAAAAAAAAAAAAAACTTTCTACAAGCTGTCCATAAAACACCATCTCTTGGAAGTCATTGTAATGTTAGGTAGGAATTGATGTTTACCGATCACATCAAGGGGAACAAGAGACTTGACCTTTTAAAATTTGACAAGTGTGAATGTTGTAAACACAGAGGATTTGCCCCGTCCTGAAGCTGCTGTGCGGAAATTATAAAACAGCCGCATGCTTATTGTTGTGGCATTAAATCACTTTGTTCCAAGCTCAAGCAAAGGAAGTAATCATAAATGGTTATCAACAAAAACGTGTGTGTGTGCTTCACAATATCATGTCAGAACTGACTGAAAATTATTTTTCTGACTGCCTATTTTAAACAGCCTATCCATGATTCAACAGGTCATCCCTGCGGTCCTAATCCTCTCATTCCTAATTTATATACTGTCTTTTCCTTTATGAGATGTAGTCATTACATCCACCAGTTTCCCCCTCACTGAGTTGTTAAAACACCAGCTGGGTGCTTTAGTGAAGAGCTTTGAATGCCTAAGCAGAAGCAACCTTCCTCTCTGCACGTATAAATATTTCAGGGACAGATGGGCAGAATAAATTGACAGTAAAATTGACATTAGATCTGCCTTCTAATTTCCAGGGAAAGAAGAGGTAGAGGCTGTAGTTGAGAAGATGATGAGGACTTATGAGGGGATAAAAATCTAAACTCCTCTGTCTAAGCAGAAAATATAACTTGCTGAACCTGTCAGGTGTGGAAAATATGTTCTTAATTTTATTTGCACACAGGTCTGCAGGTTCTTCTGCTGTGGTTTTTTAAAGTTTAGACTTCCAAACAACATTGAACAACATCAGTAAGGCGTACTGTCACCATGACTGTAACACTGTGCATATAGCTAACCTGAAGTGCCATATGGTTGTTGCACAGAGCCATCTGGGAAGTTGTTTGAGGAAAGCGGTAAAGGACAGGTACTTTCAAAGAGTGCTTGGCAGGTTACCGGATAAACCACCTGTCTACAACCTTCTTCCATGACTGAATCTTAACAATGTAGCTCACATCAACGGAGGATGACAAGTTGATCCAGATTGGATGCATATTGGCTTAAAAAAAATTTTAACATGAGGATATTGTCAGAATTTTGAAGATTAACTGTTAGAACCAAGTTGTTTTTATAAGCATTCATACAGAGCTGATTTTCCAAGTTTTGCGACTTACAAAAATTGGGGAGTTATATAATTTGTATATAACTCATTAATATACAAATACACCTCAAATGGGAAATAACTGTGAGCTTAAATAATTAGAAAGAAATAAGTATGTGATACATCAGAAAAATAGAACTTTGTATTTGGTACAGAAATCTATGTTTTCATTTCCGGAGGCCAGATGTTTCCTGTAGTCCTGGATCAGGTTTTCACATGATGCAGCAGAAGATGTGTACATCTATTGGATCACTATTTCTTTCAATAAAATCCAAATTATTTATGATGTAAAAAGCATAAAACATAATTTTCTGGATTTTTCTTAGATTCTGTTTGTCATTGTATTGTTGTAACCGGAATGATATTTTCTCAATTCAATTTAAGCCCGGTAAAACTCGACAAACTGGCAGTTTATCAAATACTTATTTTTCCCCACTGAATATATATTCTCTCTAATGCTAACTTACATTGACTTTGCATTAAAGTAATGGCCAGTGGTATATTTCCTTCACCATAAACTGCACTTTAATATTGAAAAAGTTGTTTTATGAAGTTCTCATTCCTATTGCAGAATTATACAAGAATACTTAGCATTTGAAATGCTTAAATTATTATATAAAACATTTCTTATGATCTGTTTTTATCTATGACACCAGGCAACATGAGTATCTTGCAATGATCAGCAGCCACATTCTGCATTAGGGAATTAATGAGCAAAACTGTTTGATTTTGATCCAACATGAAATTGTGGGCATAGCTAGCATTGTTATGAAGTTTTGAAATTTTTGTTAAATTTTCTGCCTAAATCATTTTTACTCCAAGGCTGCAGAGTCTTCTGTTGTAGTGTCCACTGTCGTTTCTGCCTTAAGGGACAATCTTCCTCGGTTATTCAGTGCATCAAGCTCTGGCTCACAGTGCAATACTTTGTAAAATATTGGATGCATTGTAGTGGTATTGAGTTCATACACTGAGTTTTCCCACAGATTGAATTGTTGTGATTTTTCTGCTCTTGTGACATTATTCCGACTACCAGCAGCAGGTGAGAAAAGGGACGATTTTTATTTGTAGGAGAAAATGTCTTCCATTTACTTTTCAGAAATTTAGCCTCAGGCTAGCTCTAATTTTCTGTGTAAATGTTGGTTTAGCACATATTAAATTACAGAATGATTGCTTTGTTTTTACGACTCTTAAATTAATTTAAAGCTGAAGTTATTTATTTTCTTACAAAGCAAGCTTGGTAGAAACATTCACAGTATTGTTGTTTACTATGATTCACATCAATGAATTTATATTCATAATTTCCATCACTTTAATCCATTACGTCAGGTCATTTGCTTTCCTATGCTCACTTTTAACTTTCCTTTGCTAGAGCACTGAAAACAACAGAAAAACACCAAAACTAAAGAGTTTGGTATCTATTTCTACCGCTTGCGCTTATTTTAAGAAAAACAATGAACTACAGTAAAATGATGTATTCCATCAGACATACAGTGCTAAGTCTCTGCCATGACTCTGTTCTCCATTCCTTCATCCTCTTCTCAGTCAACATGATGGCTTGTGTCCAGTCAGTGGGCAGTCTTGGTGTAATTTGGCCCAGAGGGGCTTCTGGCAGTAGGTGAGGGGATAAAGGGAGCAGGGATAGTGGGGTTTGGAGAAAAGCAGGCTTAGTGTGGGGCCCTCGATGGAGTGGCCAGTGAGCACATAGGAAAAGCATTAAATAAACATTAATGGAACTAGGTTACAGGAGACTTATTAGCCAGGCTTTTTGGGCCCCCACTGTAGGGTTTTATGTCGCACTTTAATAACTCTCTCATGCACACAGGTAAACAAACCAGGTAATTTATTGCCATCCTCATAGGTGGCCAATGTGAACACAGTTTTTACTTTGCTGTGGCCCATAAATTGATTCTTCTCTGTTTTTTATCATGTGAATGAATAGTGTGTGGCTCCAAAAAGAAGACTACAAATCCGATTTGGATCCAGTTTTGATGTCATTTTGTGATGTTAAAAATTAGTGTGCCTAACCGTGGCTTAGTAATTTCAACATACCCTTTTGTGGCATGTCAAAAAGATAAATAGTAACTGATTAAAATGCAGTAAGGAGGACTCCGGGGCAGGACAAAAACCTAAATCTCAATTTTACAAGGACAGAAAGTTTATAGCAAGTAGAGAGAAAGACAAAGCAAAGCCCCGAATCTGAAAAAAAGATTTTATTACCTGACTATGTCTTATACAAATTCCTGAATGCCATTATTAATGCATTTCTTTGGAATTTAATTAGACAGATCAACATAAAGTAGAGCATATATGAAGTGATTTTTTTCAAGGACTTTGAAATATTTAAAATGATAATAATAATAATGAAAAACGTTTCATAATTGTTTTTTTTTTTTTGTTTAATTTCCAAAAAGGATCTTAGGACCCAAACCTTGTCTTATTGCAACAATTGGGGTTTCATCTCTCTTTCAGAACTGCTTCCTTACTTCAAACTATGATTCTTGCCACTTTTCTTTTGGCAATGGCTTTATTTTGTCATTCTTTGTAAATATCAAATTTGTGGTTGGCAAGAAGTGTAACAATGTCACTTGAGCTGTAAATTTCTGCAGCTCCTCCAGAGTCACCTCCTCTTTTGACTTTTATATGTAATTTGATTGAAATTGATTTTAATTAGAGCAATCAGAGTGAAAAGGTTTTGAATGCAAAATGCATGTCACACTTTGTCATTTTAATTTTTGAACCATGCATCATTTTTCGCTTCACAGCTAAGCGCTACTTTCCGTGTGTTACATACAATAGAAAATTAAAGCAGAGTGGCAGCTTTAAATCCTTATTAATGTTTCCTACATGGAGCCCCTTCAGGGCTGTTGTCTTTCTCTGCCTTGGTTGGGTTTAATGCAGGGCAAGCTGTCCTCCTGTGAGGACAACCCAAAGAGAAGAGCGAAGACTGACAAACAAGGTTGGGGGGCAACCAAAGACTGCCTAATGCCTTACCTCATGACTCGGCGTGTCCACTCCAAGCCCAATTGGTGTGAATGTGAGACCTGGTTCAGACAGAATACTTGTGAAAGTCCACTCTGAGCAGGAGAGAGGGGATTTGTTGTCTGAGAGTGAGAATTGAATGAAGAGAATATCAAGTGAGGGTATAGAAAGAGAATTATAATGAGTTTTTTTTTTTTTTTCCCTTTGAGACGGGTTGTAAAAACAGGCAAGTAAAAGAAACAAAAAGAAAACAAAGGATCCTATAGAAAAAAGGAAGAAAAGTGTAATTGACAACCGGACAGTTAAAGAATGTTAGCTTGACAGTTAGACCTTACATTTTCAGTGTGTATATATGTGTGTGAGTATGTTTGCTTTCTCATTCTGTTTTTGTATGCATGCTGGATGGCGGCTCCAGCGTGCAGGTTGTGTTGCTGCAGGATAGTGTGCGTCAGGCTCCATCAATATGACATGTCTTTGATGTGGAAATATGAAGAGCAAAAGCCCAGCCAGCTTCAGTCCAGTCCCCAGCGGGACACATCTACCACAGTGCATACGTGGGCATTTCAGGGAGTGAGAAGAGAAGGGGAGCAAATCGAGGAAAATAAAACCTCCAGTGAGCCATCAGCTACATCAGGCACTGCGAGTAATTAAGTAAAATTTAAGTTCGATAACACCTTCCCTGAAAAAAACCCCCCAAAAAACACAAGACAAGATTTTTTTTTTCTTTTTGATTTCTTGACATGATTATGATGATAATTTTCTGCACCCCCTTTTTCATATGTTTTTAAACTTTTTATTTATTTTTGTTTATGCTAACCTAATTTAGCAAAGTTTTATTTTTAAAGCCTCTATATTTCTGTGATGTGCTAGCTGCATTTTAGATTCTAAACAGTTATTTTTTTTTTCATTTACCCTTAAAAAAAATCACAACTCCAGTACTGCAAAACTCAAGAGTCCTTTTGATGTTGAAAAGATATGTTACTTTGGCGAAGTTTTACTTTCACACCCATCCGCTGGGGCTCTCTAGAAAAGACGAGGCGATTGAGGGAGGTGTACAAAGGAAGAGATAACAGAGGTCTGACAGGAGCAATGGGGGTAAATCACATCCAGGCAGACCTGGATATAGAGAGACAGAAGAATAAGTCCATTCTCTGCCCAATGTTCTGACTGTCCCAGTGTGACCTCACAAAAAAAAAAAAAAAATTCCAAATAATCTACACCTCCTCCACATGCGCAAAACTCCAAAAAATACTTCTGCAATTGTGTGTTTTTGGATCAATGTAATATGTTTTGCACATGACCTCATTGGTGAGTTTTCAGCTGGGGAAACAGAAAAATCCCAAATACAGCATTGATTATAAACTAGCAAAGCAGGACATGTTCGGAAAGCTGCTGTGGCCACGCAGTAATAGCAGACTGTTCAAACAGAACAATATCTTGATAACGGTTTGGCCCTGGTAATCGCAGGCCACATGCTGTCCCACCTGACCATGGATGTTGCCAAGGCGACTGTAAAAGAACACTAATTGCCTATAACGGCATCCAGACTCAGAAGCTGGACTTCGTAGGAGTAACAAGCATGCAGCAAAGTGTTGTCAAATGATGGCCTTTAATAATCGGTTGACAGCAACAGGATCAACTTAGAACAGATTACAGTGGAAAATACATAAGAGAGAACAAACACATTTAATTAGATGAATTTTGTATTAATATTTAATTTTAATTGTTGCTCTTTATTTTGCAGTCTTTTATTTTGCATGCGCATCCAGCAATTCTTCTGGCATAAACACTAACACTCCCCATAGACAAATACAGAGACTGATTTTACACTCCCTGTCACCAGGTGGCGCTGCAGGTATTGCACTTTACGTGCCCCAATTGAATCTGAAATTGAAAATATTTGTTTGCAACAGCCCTACTTCTCATACAGATTAGTTGGTGCTAACATTTTTTTTAATAAAACACCTGAACTATGTGTCAAAAAAAAATCATTTCATCATCACACTTTGCTGTCTTTAGCATTGTGTGCCTGCAGACTGTCCACCAGCTGAGCTGCACTGTACCCACACATGTGTGGTGTGCTACTGTATGTGTGCACTTTATGGTTATAAGTGCTCTTAGCTGTTCACCTCACTTAGGTTTGATGATTGTGGAGGCAGGATGAGTTTTGCTCTTGATGCAAGTGGTTGTTTATGAAGTTATGCTGTCTTTTTTTCCCCGTCCTTGCATGTGCGTGAGTTTCATATTCATCCTTCATGAAAAATATAGCCAGCACCAATAACAACTATCGGCATAAATGGGTAAAAAGCTGTAATTTCAGAATGACCAGTGGTAATGAAATTCCTTCTCAAGGTCTCCTTTTTTCCACGTTTGTGTCCTCTACATGTGTGTTCACGTAAATCTCATCCCGCTCAGGGTGGGAGTCTTGTAGTGCCCCAGTGCAGTCCCCATGAGGTCAATGGCTGCTGTGATAATGCTTAACTGATGCCGGCTGTCAATACTCATTCACTGGGAGAAAAGTCCTCCGCCTGTTCAGTAAATTACACAGTGCGACGTGAGCCTTGAGGTTCAAAACAACCTGACCCCACTGTTGTTGTGCGAAACAATAGAACAATGACTGCAATCAGCTTTTCCAGCAGCCATCTGTGTCATGCTGCTGCCTACAAAACACCTTTCCATTACTTCAGGGCTGCCGCTATTAGCTCTTCTTGTCATTGACTCCAAAGTGAGATGAAGACCCTCATTTTTCCATTTTTTTTTTCTTTCTTCTGCTGACCTTGACATAGGTGGGTCTTAAAAGTACTGTAAGGCAACACATGTGTGACATTTTTCTGCTATTGCTGGTTACTGTAGCAAGCTTTTATTGTTTTATGTTTGAGACGTTGCATTTTCTATTTTCTTTGACTCCTCCTTTCTCACGGCTTCTCCAAACATTCTCGGGAGCAGTACGAGAAGCTGTCCACCATGCACAAGAACATGCAGAAGCTGTACGAGAGCATCGGCAGCTACTTCGCATTCGACCCCCACTCAGTCAGCGTGGAGGATTTCTTCGGAGAGCTGGCCAACTTCCGCTTCCTCTTCATGGTGAGTTTAAAACGACGGCACATGTACTCCGTTGCTGTAAAGCAGACACACGGCGCCTAACAGCGGCCGCCACCCACTCATGCACATGCCTTTGCACTCGCTTGCTTGCACACATTGGGTGTTAGTGAAATGAGAGCTGTTTGCACATGCTCACATTTTCATCAAACTTTGCAGCAGGACCCCACAGATGGTGAAAAATTACAATGTTCTCATTGAAACTGAATGTTAAATTAGGATTACAATTAGAGGAGCATCCCAGTAAATTAGAATGGGATGAAGAACTTAATTTTTTCTCTAATATATTTCAGGATGTCACTCTCATAGACACACTGATAAATGAAACCCAGACTGAAGGGTGTGAACTGCAGAAATAAAAACTTGAAGTGTCACTGCATGTGTAGAGAATCTTCTTCTGAACTAAACTACTGAAATAAATTAGCATTCATTCTCATTTATTGACCTCTTTTTATGGATTTTATAAAGGAAATGCTAAAAACAAATCACATAACTAAGGCAGATTGAAGATTTGTAATTTTTTTTTATCAGTAGTGTTCACCTCTCATGTGTAGTAAATCTCTTGACCCTGGTGTAATAACAAAGACATTTTCTTACAAATTAAGATAACTTTAAGGCATCAACATTTCATCTCCTTTGTTATTTTTGTCATACTTGACAGACCATAACTTGAGTCTGAAATAGAGCATTGAAGATGATTTTGTCCCACTGCAATTCCAGAAGTCATCAATGTTTTTTTTTCTTTCACTTGAGAAACAATCATTTCAGCTTTCCAACTTCAAAATACAAGAAGGTTTTCATTCCAAAACAGTTCCACGCTTTGTATTCAGACTTTATATTTCTAATATGGTTCTTGTACGTTTTCTGAATGTGCTCAGGAAGAATGTAACAAGGGCCACCTGCTGTCATTTCCTTCCATATGCCATTTTTTCTGAATCAAATACCTTTTTATTTGCAGATAGCTTTCCAGTGCTACAACAGACTGTGACGTTTTGAATAGTGTCGCTTTTCTGTTTCTTGTAAAAGCCGACTAATATTCAGGTGCCGGTGGACACAAAAGCAACTTCAGTTTTTTTTCTTTTTCTCTGCACTTTATATACTTTAATCAAACGTATATAAAAGCCCTTTTCATCAATCCATTCTTCTCTCTTCTCTCACAGAAGTAGTGCAATGTCCCCAACATTTAAAAAATCATTTTATGTGCTGGTCTTTTAAATGGCAACAGTTCTAAAGACCTTGAATATGTTTAAGGTTTTATTAATGTTCACAATGGATTCAGAGATGTACGCAAAGCTTGAATTATCAATTTCAGAAGTGTTTGCTGTTGTTGGCTCTAGCACTGATTTGTTGTGTTAAAATCTTTACGCTAAGGTTAAGTTTAATGACTTTTCTGATATTGGGGGGAAAAAAACCTGCTTTTATGGCAAAGAAAAAGCTTTGTAATTTTTGACATTGGCTTAAAATTTCCAGACAGACTCTGATGTTGCTGGGTGTCTCAAATAAGTTAAACCAGGGGTGTCCGAAGTGCGGTCTCGGGGCCATTTGCGACCTATGAATGATTTTCTTCTGCCCTCAACAACAAATCTGCAATAAAACAAATCTGGTCTATCTCTACCTGATCCAGATAAATACTTCTTAAAAAATCTTTTTTGGCAAGATTTTCAACAGTCTTACAATAACAAAATATTAGGTGCACCAGAAAATATTCATCATTTATAAAACTGCTTTCTGTGTTAATCTCAATTTAAATTGAACAGAATGACCCAGATCCCTCTGTTGTTCCTGAACTTAGACTAAAACCTATTAAAAAGCTGGCCCACGATAACCCAAAAAATTAGAAAACGCTTTGCCTGGCTTTTAATAACACACTCACAAAAGACCCTTTACATGCTTTTGATCTACAATGTCCTTCTAAAAATGTCTGTTTCATTTATCTGAATAAAATCTTGCACATTTAGTTTATTTTTGAGCTGCTAAAATAAAAAAAACAAAACAGCACTTTCTCAGTTTAAATTGATGTTGAAGTTTCTTCGCTGTAAACAGCGATATTTGTGTTCAATCAGCTATGGTTTTTCTTAGGTTGTTCCTGAAATGAAACTTGGACAAAATCAGCTGTTTAAACTGGATAATAAGCCGCATAAAAGTTAACTTTATATTTGTTCATTTGCTGAAAGCTATAATTGGAAGTGTTTTCTGTCAGAATACAGTGAGTGGTGCATTATTACATTTTATATGTTCCTATACAAAAAATTTGACATTTTGTCAAAATTGGCTTTAAACAAGATCATTTAGATGCATTCATTTGAACTCAGGGAAAAATTAATAGTTCATTAACGCATCAACCAGGTGCAAATTGAATTAGTAACGATGGAAGTCATGTGAAAAGTAAAGTAAAAATCTCCTGTTTTTCTCAGCAGTCTTCTAAACATGTATTTACCTGTCTTTGCCTCTCTGCCATCTCTCTTTCCCACCTGGCACCTCCCCTAAAGCTCCAGGTGACAGGATGATGACATCCTGTCCAGACGGTGTTCTCTTTTTCTTTTCGCAACCCGTTAATGTAAATGGAAAGGTCCCCTTGTCTGAATCCCTCTCGTTTTCTTATTCTGATCCTCGTGTGAAACCCGCTTTCCATTCTCTCTGATCAAAGTGCACGAGTGCACAACGCAGCACTCCCTGAAGGATTCCAGAGTTGCATATCTGTAAAAGAGGCATCTACCCAAGAAAATAAATTATTCTCTCAAGCAAATAGCTGGATATGAATATTTTATTACCGTTTTCCTGCTATGGTTAAGGGGATAGAAGTAAGTGGGATATAGTGTAGTTAATATATTCATACAAAAACAATCCTTTAATCACCACATTCCTCAGATATTATTTATAGTTTTTGGCGCTTCAGCTTTACTGACAGAAAGGCTAATCCCATCTGCTTCCAGAGCACAAGGAATCAATGGTTGTTCCTATTTGAATGTTGTTTTTATTTTTCTTACCCTGTGAAACAACTAGGCTAACTCATTTTTTCCTCCAAAAAAGATCTTATGCTTTATTCATCTTTGACTTACATCGACTCCTTCTTGATTGTGACAAATGGCAAATCAAATAAATGTGATGACTTTTTGTCAGTGAACATGCTAGCTGGATTTAGCCTCTTGGAACACCTGGTGCGTCGCTGACATTTGTTTATTATTCTTTTCAAATACGGAGATATGAAGTTGTTTGACTCGGACAAAACATCCTCGCTAAGTTCCTTCTCTGTTGCACCGCCCTTTGTAACGCATTCACAGCACAAAGCATCTGCTGTATTAAAGAATTCCCTTGCAATACAGTCACCCTAAATTGCTTTTACTAAAAAGCGGAAGCTTAATGCACCCGACCGACATAAGGCATTTGAGCAAACGCATTGACAGACAGTTCTCACAGAACTGAATGTAACTGATAAGAGAATCCATTAACTCTATTTTATTTTTCATTCTCTGTCTCTCCCTCACCCCCACCTAGTTTTTTTCTTCCTTTTTTTTTTCTGAGCCCAATAAAATATCATTTGAGCCAGTATTTGAAGAGTTCAACAATTAATTTAATGCTACTGCCATACTTTGAAACAGAGTATGGGTGAAATGCAATAGCAGGGAGTGTTATATGTAATCCTGACCAGGAGCATAAGGATGGGGAGTTTTTCTTTTTCATTAATGAGTTATCAAAGCACAGCAGATGGGCTGGGATGAGCCAACAGTTTTCCTTGTTAATGAAGTGACTTTCTAGTATGACCAAATCACTCAGAGTGGATCCATAGAGTAACAGGATAGAACATTTCTGAGAAGGTTTTTAATATTTGTCGGTGCCATTTTCACCTTATTTGATATAATCCTTATTATATAAGAGGTGATCGCTGCTTTCAGACTCGGCTGATTCAGCATCGTGTTTATGTGATATATTTACTTACTGTACAGCGACTTTGGAGGTCACCCGTCAATATGTGAGTACATGTATACAGCAGCAGAAGCCTCCCAGTCTGTAACCTATAACTTCTTGAAACCATTTCTCCCCCACATCCTGGCACACGGTGCAGCAGATGGCTAATAAACACATTTGCTGCTTAAAGCCCAGGCGTTGTAGTGTTTGTAAAATTCAAATGGGATATAGTGATGGCACCCTCTCTGTGTGAGATCATTGGTGCAACCGAGCAGTTGGAAATACTTATTACGCCCTCACTGGACCGGCAAACTCATTTGCATGGGAAGGGAACCATGCTGCGGGAGACGTGTTGTGTTGCACAGGTCAAGGAGGAACAATACACACATTTTAGAAATTATAAAGACAACAGAGCCAGTCTGGGCATCATGGCCTTAGTAAAGAAGTGCCATGTTAGTATTTGGACAGCATTACTCACAGCTGAATGCCAAATGGAACACAATTTAACATTTCTCGTCTTTTTAAATTTACATAGCCAATATTTGATAATGATGCATGCATAAATATTTTTTTCTAAAAACTAGAAGGACTTGGAAATACATTTTTGCTGGATGCAGTCATATGTATTGTAGCTTTCACTCACACATGTCCAGGTTTTCAGGTCACAAGGTGTGTATAAAATGTAAGTTCTGCATGTGCTAAAATAGACTGTGACTGGAAAAAGGGAGGCAAAACCTTACAATTGCAAGATGACTACTCTACCCACACAGCTACAGTTGCCCCATATTAAAATCAAGAGCACAATTTAGTCAAACTTGACTGTTGATATATTTGTCTCCATTTGAATCAAGTTTGTTGAACTAAGGACACAACTATGAGTTTCTGGACTGGAGTTTAATACCCTCGGTGTCATACTGTGTCAGTTTTATTTGCACCAACAAAGCTATGCATCTCAATCAGAGTTCAATATTTTTTTCTGATCTCACCAGAGGAACCATTTTCTACATGCATGCTCTGTTTTCTGTGGCACAACAGATTCTCAAAGGGACAAACAACAAAATACAAATACCAAAGAAAAAAACCTTTCTTGTTTTCTCTTAAAATCACATCGGATGGTTTGGTTTAGTCCAGAATGCATTAGAGAACTAACTGGACATTAAGACAGTCCATTGAGAAATTTCTGAGCAGATATGCAAGATGTCAAATCAACCAATTTATTTATCAAGTCAAATTTCATTAGAATATTTTAATCTCGGACGTCCTCCTATAATAAATGGAGCTGTCAGGAAAATTGGGCGCGATACAATCAATGTTTGCCCGAAGGAAATTTCAATCTGTCACAGAGAACTGGAAAAGGGACACAAAATAAGCCACAGATGCAGAGCTTTGATAATTAGAGGTGTTGTTTGATTAGAGCTGCTAAATTATGTACCGTAATCATGTTTACAGTCAGAATAAATTGTTTAGAATACGTTTCGCCGACAGGACTTATGTACGTAATCTACATAATTTCTACCCCGATTTTATCCTGAAGCACTCCAGCAACGTTCATTTGGAAATGAGCTGAACCCTGTTGGTGGTTGGCTGTCAGAGCTGCTCATCATTTGGAGAAAATATGGAAGGTAAACGTTTTGTTGCTCAACTCTCATGCTGTTGAAAGCAGCGGTAGAGTGGATGCAATCAATATCCTGTGTAGGGGGCAGTGGTCTAATTTACACAGCCTTGATGTGGTGATTAAATACAAATTGATATGAGAGACATTGCTGACTTGCAGAAGTTTGAGACAAGTAATCACAGTTTCATAACACACATAATATTAATACGTTCTCTTTCTTCACTATCGTTTTGTTTATTTCCAGGATTTAAACTTCATATTTTTTTCATCACAATCACACTACCTCGCTCTTCTCTCTCTGTCTCTGCTGCCATCGCTGCCCTTGTCATCCATCAAGGAGGCGGTGACAACGAGGGCCCGTGTCCTTGGACATGTAGAAAAGCCCTGCTATTGACTGGCATGATGAGCCGCTCTTTCCTTGTTCCTTTCCCGCAATCCCCATAATCCCTCTGTCTTAGCTGCCAACACGGCGCACTCATCAGGACCACAGGGGCAGTGGATGGGGGGCCTGCTGTCGCCACATATTATATCACTGCTCAGAGAGGGTTATGCCTTCGCTTAAAGCTGCCCACATGGATGCATACGGCAGGGGGAACACCACAGATGAGCTGAAGCATAAAGATGTAAATGGACTCCAACCTTAGCGCACATAATCGTATGGATTTACAAACATGAAGTATGACCTCCCACACATGGAACCTTTACTGCACCACAGGCGTAGCATGCAACAGCATTTTGTTGTCTCCAAAGGTCATACAGTTGCATCTTATTCTCTCCTTGCAGCAGAACAAACTGACAGATTTGTACAGTGCTGAAGACATACGGTTTATTATCTCTATCTTGGGTTCCTTTCTGGCATTACAGCTGGTGACCGCGGAGTAGATGGATGCTTTCTGAATGTTGGGCTCTCTACACGACTGCCACATGTTGCTTTCTCAATTAAATGTCTTTCCAGTGTTGTCTGAAGAATTATGCCTGCATTATGATGTGCAGAGATTTGAAAAAGCATTCAATTTGAACCTTTTCATTTTTGTCACATTAGAGCCACAAAATCCAATGTATTTTAATTGGATTTTATGTTATTGACAAATTGAATGAGCATAATTATCAAGTTTATACCTGTTTTTTGATTTATCTCTGGGCTCGGTGTACTGCCTATTAGCGTCAAGAAAAATGAATGATGCACATGGACATGCCAATAGCTTTTTGAGTAGCATGCTGCCTAGTGTTTACTGCCTACTTTATGCAGTATGCCTATATGTTAACTAATTCTTGAGAGTGCCAAGGTTTTTGATGCTCTGTGTCTGTATTATGTTCAGTGGCACTTTTTACTATTATTAAAAGAAAAGTTGTGGAACTTTTGCTGGCAAATTTATTAAACTACAGCCATAGCTATATTGCTAAAATAGTAAAAAAGTCAAGCAACATTCTTTCATGAAAAACTTGATGACTTGTTGACTTGTTAAATAGGGATTTTTTGTTCATATATATCACATGAGATATCTATGAAATAATTTGTGTTATGTGATAAAATGCATCAAATCCAAAGGCTATGAATACTTTTTGAAAGCACTGGTTATGTGTGAATGTCCTCATTTATGTAGGTTTGGCATTAAATCAGCTGTGGGACTGAAATCATGTACTGAAACCTCACTGATAGATAGGCTTATAATAAAAAAAAGGCCTATACACAGCAACAGATGCATTGTTTATTCAAGACGCTTATCTCTATCAAGCCAGTTACTGAATAAGAATTTGCTGATGGCATTCTGCTGCTCCTGTACACTATACAGTGTAGAAGATGATAAAAGAGTGAAGGTGGCAGAGCAACATTCTGATTTTATCTGTTTCTGTGTGTGTGTGTGTGTGTGTGTGTGTGTGTGCCTCATCAGGAAGCCATGAAGGAGAACCACAAGAAGAGGGAGATGGAGGAGAAGATCAAGAGAGCCAAGCTGGCGAAGGAGAAAGCTGAGCGAGAGAAGCAGGAGCGTCAGCAGAAGAAGAAGCAGCTGATTGACATGAACAAAGGTACGCTGCTTCTCTCCATGCTGCTGCCGAGACGGGGAGTTCAGGGGACAAGAAGCACAAGGGTGGAGAGAGGGTTTCATGGAAATTTGCTGCACACAGATTTGAACTCAGCCGCTGATACTAATGTAGAGAAGCAGGGGGAGGGAGTCCTTTATTTCAGTTTATTTTCAACTCTCATGTTTACAGTGCTTCCATAGCTCAGTCAGCGCTTCCAGATAAAAGAGAGGTTATGCTAGAATTGGTATTTTCTACTTGTCCACATTCTGTAGACAAAAAACATTCTCCCCCTGCTGCATCTAAAAATTGAGCACATTTTATTCAGTCATGCTTCCAGCTATTGGAAAGAAGTCACAAATAAACTCAAATATGTTGTTTGCTTACAGAGACACATGCTGGAAAATACGGGCTGCATGTAAAGATAGGAAATTAAGGCCCGCTTTATCGACTAAACCGAAGATTGCTGTGTAGATGGCAATCTCAACATGATCATTATGGCTCTGGTAGTTTACCATTCATTACATGGAAGCAATATAAGGAAAACAATAGCATAACAGTTTCCAGAAAGGCTGTAATGACTCCTCTGTCCTGCAGCAACGGCAGCGTGTCGTGTATTGATCAGTGTGAGCTGCTATTGTTTTGCACGTGGAGGAAAAAATACAGTGACAGCGGCTGATGCTTGTGTCTAGTTAAAGCAATGACACTGAAGGAATTTCAAGCCTGGGAGGCCTTACAGGCAGTCAGTGCACTCTTTTGTCCATTATTTATTCATATTTTTTGACTAACAGAGTGGGATTTCCACAGTAGTTTCTAAATGTCAGTGCTAGCCAAGGACCTCTCCATCGTCCAACCTCATTGGGAAATATGACAAGACGGTCTCCAGCACGCCACAGACTCTCCAAGATAATTGATGCATGCTACAGTTCTTCTCTCACTTTTTTTTTTTTTTTTTTTTTGTTCCCTGAGCAGAGACCTCTTTGAAAGCTCTACTTTCAATAATCCAACATGGCTGAGCTGAAGGAGGCTGTCTGCCCCCTCTCTCTCTGTGTCTGGCAAACCAGATGGAGAAGGATGGAGAAGTGGTGCGATATTAAATATTTCTGCCAGAGCAGATTTTGATCTTGGTTTCTGAATGCCATAATATGACATTCAGAATGAATAAAACATGAGGATGACATGGGCAGCGTTGCCTGCAGCCTCCGAGATAGTGGGGGATTGTGCTGCGCACCGACACCTAGATTACTGGACTGTCTCGATGACGGTGACCTTGGAAAATTATGGAAAACTGGCTTTCTTATCCAAGATGCACTCGGCATGACCAGCTTTTCTGCTGTCAAGGTTCTTACCTGGATGTTTTTTTTTATGAAACCTAGAATAATTTAATGTATTTTTACTTATTTCTAATGCGGAAGGCAATTTAACAAAAGCAGCGCTCTGTTAATGTGTCTGAGGAGTATAGAATTTAAGCTCCAACCAGAAACAAGTGGAAGTGTGTTCAATTTATTTGTTTGTCCTCACGCCTTCAGTTTCCTTTTGTTTGGAAGACGTGAAAAGTGGCTCTCCTAGATGTACTAACCCTCAGATTTATGAGACCAGGTTTATGAGATGCAATAACATCGCAACAAGGAGGAAAAATTAGCTTTTCCAATGTTAATTAATCACATATCCTTTACCTTGAAAATACCAAAATATCAGTGCGGGGAAAGATATGAAAAATTAAATGAGATGCAGCGACCTGGTTGTGAACAGAGTGCATCTTTAGACTAATTCTGGGTTGAGATATACGAGAAATTATTATCAGTGTAAGTTTTTGGATACACTCACCCTGCGTCTTGTTGTTACCACAGAGTGAGTAAAGTGCAAATCATCTGGGCTGTGTGATTGATAGGGATTGATTGATCAGTGTGGGGCCTTGTACACATTTAGTTGTGCTTGTGGCAGTTTAATAAACTTTTTTCCATCTTACCAAAACAGGCTAAGCTATTTATGCCTTAGTCTTGTTTGGCCTTCTCTGCGCTGACTGTATTGTAGGCTTACTAAATGAATCACAGAAGTCCAAACAGACCCTATTATCAAGCAAAATAATTTCAGTCCCACCCTACCCAGGACAAAAATCTAAACTGTACCTTGCCTGCAGCCTCAGACATTTCAGGGATTGTGTTGTGCACCAACAGAGGGTACTGGTCTATCTTAATAATGGTGAACTTGAAAATATGGAATATCTACTTTCCTAATGCAAGGTGTGCACAGCGCTCCCAGCTTTTCCTCTGTCAAGGTCGTTACCTGCATTATTTTATTTTTTTTAAACCTTGACATTTTTTCTGTTCCTTCAGTTGTTTTTCTTTGTGGAAAGCAATCTAAGGAAGGACAAAGGTATGCAGGGCTCCGTTAATGCGTCTGATGAATGGGAATGTAAGCTCCAGCCAGAAGAAGGGTGGAGGTGAAAGCAGCTCGGTGGTTTGCGCTCGTGCCCTGCGTCTCAGTTTCCTTTTAAGCTGTTTGGTTTGAAAATATGTAGCAGGAAATTTAATGTTTTCTTGTTGCGCATCTTTCTTCTCTGCGCCTCCTCTCCTCCCTGTTTGACAGCCTTGGCTTGAGACTCTCGGCTCTTGTCTCCCTGCCTGCTCTAAAATTCTACATGTGCTTCACATATTCGAAGAGTTTGTTATTTGAGGTGATTTTTCTATCAATATTTCATGCAGAGCATCACTCTTGTTTTCCATGATGGTTTGGGAAAACACAAAAGTGAGTAACACAAAGAGACTCGTGTAATTCCTTTCACCATTAATTAATCATGGCTGAGCATTTTTGACATTAATTTTAAATTCTGGGGGTTAAAAGGCTAAATGAAATCCTGAAATAGATAGTTTAGACACCTGCTCTTAGACATCAGACTGATAGAAATTGAGTAGGACCCGCTATGTTTGCTGTGTTTTTGGATGCATAAGCTGAGCAGATGGGGTAAACATATGCCTATTGTGTTATGAGAATTAAGCACAGGTCAGTGTCTTATCTATTTTAGGGATTTACTGGTTTGCTCATTTTGTGGCTTAAAGGACTGCTTGATGGATAATAGTATTTTGTTTAAAGCAATTTCAAGAGTCTATTTTTGAGAAGGGATAGATTTTATGTCATTTCACAAATTGCAACCTAATCCTCTTTCCTCGCAAATGATTAACAATGAAATGCATTTTTAATGAGAGTTTAATTCATTTAGCTTTTTGCCATGATGGCACCAGGATGGAGGAAAGAGGAGAGGGGGAGCAGATAAACGCTTTTAGGAAAGTGGTGATATATATTAAAAAAAAAAAAAAAAACTTGAAATGAAGTCCTCTCTTTGTATCACTTTTCCAACAAAGTGACAGATAGATAAGAGAAGTGTATCACTAAACACTCCTCTCAGTTAAGTATTTGAAATCTTAATGTATGAAATATCTTATAAAATCATTACTCAGTCACTCAATTTGTTTTAATTTGGTCTAAGTGGATTCTCTTGAACTGACCAGCTGTTCAACATTTACAGAACCACTTTAGATCAGTGGAAGTGACTGTTGAGCTCTGCAGAATATGAACTCAAGCTAATGCCTGTGTCTATTACAGGCTAAGAGCAGGATATTTTTACTGCAAGGAAATAAAATGAAACAATGTCAGCAGCAGGAAGCTGGGCTCTGCACAGAGCTGCAGCCTGGTGGAGGACTTGAACTTTCCTTCTCTAAAGGCATCAGAGTGAAGAGAAGCAGGCCCCTCTGGTCGCCAGCATGGCTGGCATCACCAGGGTCAGCCCCCCCGTCTGGGGCGAGTGTCTGAACCCGCATGTCATCTGCGTATTCCCAGTCAAATTCACTAAGCTCTGAAAAGACCCGGAAAGCCTGCACTCTTTTTGAGCACAATGTGGTCTGGCATAAAGCACATATGAACGACAACAAAAAAAAAACTAAGGAAATAAATAGATGCCAGTTGACCATTATGCTTCAGCCAGGTACCAGGAAGACTACTAAAACTGCCATATTTAAAGACATAAGTTTATCATTTTTATCTAGTTTTAGCTTTAAAGAGCTGCAGGTGGCAAAGGTAAACAATTTTATTTAGATTGTGTCTGTGTGTGAAAGGTCGTCGCCCTGCTTAAAGATGAACTTTAACCCCGCAACTTGTAGGTTTTCTTCTTGTATTCAGCTCCTTTCTGCTGAAGTATCTCAAACATCTTTTTTTTATTAGGACAGTGTGCTTACTGTGATGTGTAGCCAGTTTTCTCCCACAGTTAGGGTCAAAAAGATGTTTTTATTTGACCGGAGCACCTTCCTCAATTTTTCCATAAAATTATTATTATTTTTTTTAAATACAAGACTAAAAGTTGTTGATTTTCTCACTTGATTTGTGGATATTTTATTGGGTTACCATGAGCCATTTGGCTTCTTCAAACATTAATTTTTATTTTTGCCAGACTTGTTGATTTGAGTGAAAAGTAATTTCTTGTGTTATGTTCCTATAAAATACATGGACTTTTGTGGTTGTCATGTGACAAAGTGTAAAAAAGCGGGAAAGAAGATTTTCAGAGGGAAAACATTACACAGTTGACTTTTTTTTTTAACCCCCTAAGCATCCTCAGCTGTTTCACTAAAACCTTAAACATACAAAAGCTCTAAACATGCACTTATCTTTTTTATTCTGTCTTCATTGCATCATTTTTTTTGCTGAATGGATGGAAGGCCACCCAGCTGCCTCAATCCACTGCAACAGCTTGCAGACACCAGAAAAATGCAAATCCATACATTGCTTTACTTTAACAGAATACAGTTTATGATAAATGTGTTTTGGCATGAGACATATGTTCCAACATAGTCACACAATATAGAACGTACAAGATTATTATCTTTATATTGTTATCTTTGTTCATTCACCATCTGGAATGAACAACTTAAAATCTATATTTGCACTTACAAATCATAAAGTCTAAAGGTGAATGAATTAATGTGCTGATAGTGCTGGTAATAATGGACATAGAGTTCAGCTCGAGATAGCGTCGCCACAGTTGATTTTTATCGCAGAAATGTGTGTCCTCCTTTCCTCTTCCAAAGCTCAGTGTGTGTGTTTTTTTGAGCTGCTAAGTTTTTTAGGCATTCTTCCTTCTCAGCAAGGCCTGCTAAAATGAGGTCTCCGTGTCTGTATGATTCTCTGCAGAGAGCAGTTGGCATGTTGACAATGATGGGCCTGCAGCTTCTATTTATGCATCCTTCTTGTCAAACTTTCACTCGCTGTGGATCAAATGGTGTATGTTTACACAAATAAAAAAGTGGGCTTCTCAGGGAGAAGCTTATATTTTATAAATATGAGGGAAAAATAAGTCGGTGAGGTTAGTTAGGTTAGGCCTTGACAGCAGACTGCAAGGTTTGCATTCCTTATGTTTTTTATTTCCGTAGAAGTTTACATCCAACTACACAAGCTGGATGTCAAAGAGAGAAGAGTTGAATTTGTGACTCTTTAATGTCAGACATGTTGAAAAACACTTTTAATTAGCTTTGGATTATTTTTGGCTGGGTTTATGGATGGTTGGTAGGTTGGATAAACAGTAGAATGAATGGACAGACAAAAGATGGCCTGACAAAGTTGAAAATAAATTTAAAAATGCATATAGAATGTGCTCAAAGGTCCTGAGAGGATGAATATTTTCCATGTTGTTTTTTCCCCACATGCATCCAAACTTGAAAATATGAATAAATTCCAAACATTGTGTAATTTTTCAGACCTCATAAAAAAAACTTAAAATGTTCAGAAACGGCTACATGTAGACATTCAGTTCACGTTTTGACTTCATACCTGATAGTCTGTCCACATCTCAGTGTTCTCTCTCAAAGTTGGCTCCATCTTCTTTTTCTTCCCCTTCTTGTGTATTTTTAAGCAAGGAAAACATTTTTTAATTTATGTTTCCATTATTGTTGCATGCTAAACTAAAGTGACATATTTCTGTGCAGCCGGCTGACTGCTCGTGGCTGGCAGAGCCCTGTCAGGACCGACAGTGCTGGAGCTGTAGATTGATGGCTCTGTGTGACACTGACAGCTGCCAGTAGGCCAGCACATACCTGCATAGCAGCCATGCCAGCCAGGTGATCATAGACAAGAGCTGACATGCCACGGCAGGGTGGACAGGTTGCCTCTCCAAGTTTGCATAGTGTCCCCACAGCTCGGCAGACGTTGCAAATAATATTACAGGGGAAGATAGCTTTAGAGACGTGAAGGTCAGACACACAAGCAGATAAAAAAATGTTGAGCTTCTCGCTTTACCTCAACTTAGCTTGAAAAGTTGAAGCGGATATTATAGCTGAAGCCGACCTTCGTATTTGATATAGAATGTAAAAAAACAAGGGCAGACCTTTCAACAATGTAATGGTGATATATATTCTTCAGTGCTCTTCTATTTGCTGCATGTTTATTCCCCCATGTGTAATTTCTACTTCCAGGAATTGTGGTTTTCCATGCATTGATTAGACGCACTGTCTTGGAAAAGTAAACAAACCTCTTCATTTTTTACATTGCTTTATTCTAAAATCCTTCTTTACTCTGATACCACTAAATAAATTGTAGCTGGTTATATGCAATGCAAATTAGCTAAGTATTAGTTTAGTATTTTGTATACTAAATTGTGTCCCCAATCAAATAAACAAAAAATAAATCCAGTGCAAATTAAAGTCATCTAACAGCAGGTGATGGTTAATTCACTTTCCATCACTGGGAACTGAGAAGATATTCTGAAAATAATCGAATAAAAAGACTTGAGGGAAGAATTTCTTTGTAGATGTATTGACTATATTTACTAGTAAAGTGACTTTTAAGGCAGTTGGTTGTATTGTTTTATTCAGAGGTGAAGCAGTAAAAGGGGCATTAATCGTTTTTCATTTAATGAGTTGCGCATAATCATTTCAATTATGCTCAACTTTGTATTGGACTGTTACATTAAAGCTCAAAGTTCAGTTTTTTATTAATAATTTTACAAGGTAGAGTCGTTTATTCCATAAGTTGCACACAAGAACAAGCATCTTTTACTTCAAATGCATATTGATGCCAATTCAGTGTGGCACCAAACTTTTAGCAAGCCACTTTTTCTTTGCCCTCAATTTGGAGTGCAAGTAGTACAAGCTATTCTTTGCAACTGCTTCGTATGGATTGTTGAACTCCATAATTACCTTAAAAGACGGGAACAAGGGCGCCTGGATTATCTGCCGTCATGCACTCGTCGTAATAAATAACAGCATATTAGATTGTGCTCTATCTCCAGAAAGAATCGGTATCTGCCCGAAGGCAATGACGGCACAGAGCTTCTAGGCGACTGCATCTCAGCTTAGTCCCACAAGACCAGGCAGCGTGAACTGAGACATGTAGAAAATTAGATTTATTCAAAAACAAGTTCCACAAACAGAGTAAATATACTGTATTCTCTCTAAAACAAAAATTGGCAGAGTAAAAAAAAATGTCATCCACTGCTGTCCAGGCATGTATTATTCTCAGCAAACTACTGTCGACATGTGAAGCAGCCTTTTTTTTCCCAAGAATGTCTGGCATTAAAAACATAATACTTAGCATCTTAAAGTTTCACCCTTCTAAGTTCAGGTAGGGAGACAGGTTTCGGATGTCTCTGTTGCTTTTATTTTGTCTCTTTCTCCATAGATCTCTCTATTTCACACAACACTCTCATGCTTCCTCCTTCCTTCCTCTCTCTCATCACTCTGTCGACTGTTCTTTTCCTCCTTAGCGCAATAAGCACAGGCACAGTTGAATCTCATTAATTTGTGGGTGGTTCAAGTGTCTGATCATTTCCCCTCCCAGATCTGGACCCTACCAGTCACTTTACAGTCAATCAAACCTAATTACCCTCACTACAAAGACCATCAAATCCCATTGTCAAATCCATTTAGCTTCCCCAGACAGGGCCGCCTTACGCTGAGGCAAACAGCCCATGTGGGGTTTAGTTCAGATGCGATCTTGAACGTGCCACTGTTTAAAAATGGAGCTCTGTGAGAGCCAGGATAGTCTTAATTCATGCACAGTTTTTTGTCAAAAGTTCACACACTTAAAGGAATTTATTTAGTTAATTTTAGGCTAGTTCAAGAAAGGGTTATTACAAAACATGCAAGTTCAATACACTGAAGAATTAGATGCACAAGTTTCAATTTATCTCATCAATATAAGGTAAATATTTTACATACTTGCATGTTGAAATGTAGGTATACTCAACTACATGTTTTAAAAGCTGGTGCCTTTAGGCCTCCCAACACCCCACTGGTGGTCATGGTTGACTCCACCTGCTAGTTACTTTGGGCTGGCATCACATGGATTTGTTTGAAAGCACACAAGTAGATGTTATTAAGCTTTGCCATCTCTTTGGCAAGGTGTACAGCTAAAATCAGTTTTACATCAATATAGATGAACAAGATCCTGACCAGGAAAGGAAGCCTTGTTCTAAAGTTAATCCCTTCAAACTCTGACAAGATGAATTTTACAGAATTATAGGAAAAGCTGTTTAAAGGCCAAGAAATTAGGAATTTCTTAGATGACGTTTATTATTACATCTGTTCGGTCTGTTTGTGAAACGTCAATTTTTTTTAATTCACTGAAATTATGTGATAGCCATTCCAGATTACAATCTCAACTTCACTATTAAATCCTCTGATACAGATTAAATGGACAAAGACAGCTATATGTCAACAATAACAAAACAAATTTCTGAAAGAGTCAAAATGAGGCTCAGATCTAGTGTGCTATCTTTCAAGTATGGTGGTAACAGCATCATGCTGTGGGCTGTTTTGTTGTTAGTGGTGAGGATGCATTAGAAGATAGAACTTCTAATGCAAAGTGAC
This sequence comes from Poeciliopsis prolifica, assembly GCF_027474105.1. NCBI lineage: Eukaryota > Metazoa > Chordata > Actinopteri > Cyprinodontiformes > Poeciliidae > Poeciliopsis > Poeciliopsis prolifica. The sequence goes on from NW_026562381.1 coordinate 1,172,005, forward strand.
AAATTACAGGTGAAATTATCCAATTTCACCTATAATTAGCATGGACATGGAAAACAATACAACGGCGTTGCCTGAAAACCAAGCAAATGCCAATACTGCCAAAAGAGAGAAGGCAAATATCTCGCAGCTCAGTGGAGATTATCAAAAGCTGCAGTCAAGGTGCAACTTCCAAATTGACATTTAACTCGGTATTACTGGGGCTATCTGGATATATTCAAGCAAATATTTATTATTTTGACCATGAACGGACAAGTACTTGTATGTAAAAATGATTTTTTAAAAGATTTGCTCAAATAAAATCCAATTAAACCTTCATGACAGTGAAGACTTTATATAATCTACATCTGTATACAGATCCTGCCCTACCTGTAACTAAAGTATGAAAAAGCTGCCTTTGCTGTAGTTTTTTGCTGCCATAAAAATCATTTAGTAGTTTGCATTTATTAGCATTTGATGCAAAGCAGCAGGAGGAAGGATGAGGATTACATTAGAGCAATTAAAGGTGTGGGATTAAGGAGCTCCCTGCGGTTGCATTAGGGAGAGATGCTGCAGCAGATATCAGTGTTACAGTAAAAGTTAAACCCCTCTGATGGCTCCAAATGTACAGTATATTATTTCAATGTGAATTAAAGAAGATGCATTTAGTCAGTATTTCACGGCATAATAAGGAAAAGGTCAAAAACGAGCACCTCTAGAAGTTATTGAAGTTGATAAAAAACAAAACTGTATCTGAAACGCACACATTTGAGTGGTGCTAAAAGCTCAACACAAAGAGTCTTTTTAAAAATGCCGCTTTCTGCTTCCGCCCTGACGAGAATGTAAGAGCTCAATCACTTTACAAAAGCTTGGATAAAAAGAGACACCATTAAAGCGAAGGTCTTGCTGGGTCGGAGAAAATGAATATAGGTCAGGGCCCTCCATATTGGAGCTAAATTTAGCTGTACTTTGCCTATAGAAAAGAGGTACTAGTGGCCCTCTCTGCTGCAATGACAGCTTCCTGTGACCCTCCTGGCACCCTGGCATTGTGACCCCATGTGGCGTTGGGAAAGTGTGTCAACTTAACATCTGTCAGTGCTGGGTTGGAGCTTTCCCTTGTGTGCCGGTACTGTTACTGGGCAAACTAGCCCAGAGCTGTGGATGGATGGTGATAGCAGTATGGTAGCTGCACAGACCTTAAGGCAGGAGCTGTAAATGATAGCGGAGGGAAGAGCGTGACGACGACTGTGTTGCAAGTATCGTTCTTTCCCCTCCTCTTCTCGTTTTCCACCCTTCCCTCCCTACTGTTTCACACTTGGGGCCTGGCAGCATCCATCCAGATGGAGGGTTTATTTTTGTTTTTGTTTGTTTACTTATTCATGCATCCAGCTATTCGGGGCATCGCTGGGGCTTTTGCTCCACCACAGAATGCAAATCGCCGCCGCGGCTAATCCACTTTCATCTCTCCCTCGTTGACATCCAACTTGGCTGCACGTTTTTTTTTCCCTTCAGTCTCTCCAAAGTCAGGACATTTCGCCTTTCTTCTGTGAGATGACCGGACCCACCCAGAATCAGCACTCCCCTTTATTTCAGGAGGTAAAATGTCCTGAAATTACACACATTTTACCTAAAAGAAGTGACATATCTAGAAACTTTTACATGGGAGGAGCAAGGGAGTGGTAAGAGCAGGGTTGCAAAGCTGGATCTCTTTGGGGAAATATGTGAAAACCCCCCACATTTGCTACTAAAACAAATATAACACCCACAAAAAAGAAAAAAAAAATTTGAAGTCTTATATGTACTATCTTTTCTCACTTATTTTGTGATGATATTTATTCATATGATTTTTTAAATTTTAATTATACCAAAATATTTCTACTTTAATCAGTCTGACATTATTTCTAAATATTGATTGATTGAACAGTTATTTATTACTTGAGCAATTTCTTTTTAACATTTAATTCTTTTTCTAACATTTAACTTCTTGGACAGCTAATTTTTACTTGAGTAAAAATATGTCAAAGTGTTGCTACTTTTACTCGAGTTAATTTTTTGGGCTATTTACCCAAAACCTCTGTCAGTTTGACCCTGGAGGTTCATTGCACCCACTGTGTTTGGAATTATAATTAAAACAATAATTATGTATTTTTTTACTGAGTTAATATTTAATTTGAAGGCTACAAGAGGCTTCTAGACAAACAAAGTTTAGTTTTTATAAGTCTGATTATAAGAACATAATGTGTGTAGAAGGGGAGAGGTGTGGCGAAGCTCTACTGCAGGGGGGGCAGTTGCCCCCCTTGCCCTCCTGTAGTAACCCTCCTGCCTCCCAGGCATCTTTGGCAATTTCATGACATTCTTTCCACTCACCACATCTTCCTTATCTTTTTTCTCCCCCTGACCCTGGCGCCAAACAGGGAATAAAGTAGTAACCGCGCTGCCATTCCTCCTAGGATGGAGTGCAGCGCAAGCATTCATAATCGAGTTAGGGAGGACATGAGTGGGTTTGCTCATCAAGTTCGCCATTTTTATTTGCCATCCTACCCTTCCCCTGCTGCTTTATTTGACACGATCCGCTGCCTGTGCGCTCCCATACACACAAACTACTTCAAATTACAGCCTGAAGTCTCGCCAAAGTTTCTCGGGTCATCATGTCAAAGCTTTTGCCGAGATCGGTTGGTTGGACAGCAGGGAGATTGTGAAAGAAGATGGAAAGGGAAAAACAAGGGAAGGATGTCTAACAGGTGCATGACTGCTGTTCTTGGGGAGCTTGTGTTGTCTGTGCTCTCTGTGGCAGTAATGGTGTCTTTTTGCCCTGGTCTTTGGAGCTGGTGGGACATCACGGGAGGAGGGTGAGTGGAGGATGTCGGCGCTCAAAGCTCGACAGTTAGAGAACAGGAAGCAGAGCGGAGGCTGTAAAGTAATGCAGGTGGCTGTGTGCACATCTTGATGGCTGAATTCAGGTGTGGAAATAACACAGAGCCAGGTGCATGGGAGCGAGAGTGGGGAAAGGGGCTGAGATTAAAAGAAAGTGTAGATGCCTGCCTCTCCACCTGGCCATAAAGCAACTACCCCCTCCTTCCGCCGAGGCCTTTGTTTCACGGCTAATGGTCCAGGTTAATTGCACAGGTGACTGTCTGTGGGGGAACAGATGGGCTCAAATGTGTTCAAAAACAATCTGCAGCAAGAAGAAGAAGAAGAAGAAGAAAAAAAAACTCTTTCCTCTCCTCTCTGTTGCTCCCTTTCTTCCTCATCCTCTCCACTGGAGTCATAAAGTTGAAGTGGGGTGAGGTTAAGATCTCACTGTGTTACTCTCTCACACTGTCTTTAATTTATCAAGCGCAAGGCCAGTAAGCTTTCATTAGATCTCATTACAGAGCAAATTAGACTCCAGAATTTGCTTGTGGAAAGTAATGCGTAATCTGCTCATATGTTGGGTTTTGATTTGGATTAGGAGGAAAAACCACCGACTCCATTCGCTAGGAAACTGCAGCTGTCTCAAAAAGCGTTTTTACAGTTATCATTTATAGCCTGTAAATTTCTTTTTGTATCCTTCACTTTACATCATCAACTTCATTGTACTTTATTTGGATTTAATGCATCAATAACTATCAATAAATTGACTTAAACCAGAACCTGTGGCACTTTATAGCATGGGTGGAAATAATAGACCAATATTTGTACATATAAATATCAGAACAAACAGAGGTTTTAGAAGTATTTCTCAGGGAATAATTGCTTAAAATTTCCACAACAAAATGCCACTAAAAGTACCAGTAACATGATTGCAATTTATTTTCTTGTCATTAGGTTGAAATCTGTGTTTTTAATATATTTTCTTCCACTCAAAAAATGTATTCATCCTGTTTTTGTGAAAGTTTTATGCTCTTCTGTATCTTAAAACCCCAAAAAATGTGAACAAAATAGTGTTTTTTCAAGAATAACAGCACATTTCTTGCAGTAAATGTTCCTCAAAATCTACTGAGAATTTAAATGATCATTTTAAGTAGCCACTTAAAATGATGACATTAACTCATTTTACGTGATCTTTGCTCTCTGGATTGTAAATGTTGCAGATTCCTTACTGAAACTGTTTTAGCTCTGGCTTTATGTTTCGGGAAGTTGAGCCTCAACCTCGTTATTCTTGCTCCATCCATGTTCACTACAAAGTTCTTGCTGAAGAAAGGCATTCCCATAGCATGATGCTGCCTCTTCCATGTTTCTTCATTCTGCATCTAGGCCTAAAAGAAAATTTTGATCTCATCTGACCCTTTCATCTTCACTTGCAAGGCTTGTGGAAAACTCCAGAGAATGTGTTTTATTTGTCTTTATTTAAACAATGTAACAGTGTTGTAACTATGTTCTAAATTAGAGGAGTAAATGCCTCCTCATCATTGATGATCCTGTTTGTGGACTAATACTCTCCAACTAAACTTCTAGATCTTCAAATAACAGCTGGTAAATTAGTAAAAGGTTTGACTGCATGTACACAGCATGTTCTATTTTTTTTATTTTTACTGGTAAAACAAATTTCAAGAGCATCATTTGTCTTGATCTTGACTTAGGCACTGCTTTGTGTTCCAGCACAAAACGTTTGTTGTAACGCAACAAAACATAAAAAAATTCAAGTGGTTTCAATACTTTTGGAATAAATCCTTGAAAGTTTTCACTACCATAATGGGCCTAAGCTGCAGGATGAGAGTTTGCTGTTGTATTAGAAAGCAGCATTTTTAGGAGAATTTGTCTTTTTTTTTCTTTGTGAACCACAATGGCTGAATGTGAACCATCAGAAATTGAGCTCTCGTTTATCGAACAAATGGTTTTCAACAGCAAAACAAGCAGAATGTGCCAAATAGCAAATTGAAGTTATGAACAGGCTTTGTTGACACTTAATCAGAGGAATGCTTTCTGGTGTTTAAGAGTGGCCAACATTCCCAGAGTTTATTTATGTATTTCAGTATTTCTTAGAGGTGCAGTTTTTGCATTTCATTTTCTAATATTAAAGTTTTGTAGAGGGGATTTTTATGACAATTTTGAATGATTGACAATTTTTTTAAATTGACTGTCATGGTAAAAGAAACGAGGTTCAATTATGCTTTGTATTTATTGGTATTTTATGTAAAAAAAAAAAAAAGAAAGAAAGAAAAAAAGCAAACAAAATGTACTCAACTTCTTTTATTCTGATCCCATGAAAAGTGTTAAGTCCATCATCTGCAGAATAGAGTTTGGAAAACACAGTCGTTCACCTAAACTCACAGGACAGGCTTAGACAGCAATAAGGAGATAAGTAACCAAGGAGGAGATGCAGAGATCCACAGCTCATGTGGAAGAATCTATTGAAATAACTACCGTATTTTCCGGACTATAAATCGCTGCAAAGTATAAGTTGCACCAGCCATAAAATGCATAATAAAGAAGAAAAAAATTTATATAAGTCACACCGGAGTATAAATCGCATTTTTGAGGGAAATTTATTTGATAAGAACAGACATGTCATCTTGAAAGGCAATAAAAATAGAAAAGAGGCAACAACAGCCTTAATAATTGTACGATATGCTAAAAGTTACATGACAACGACCTGAGAATGTGCTTTGTAAGTTAGCGTAACATATTAAGAGTTATTCAGATAACTATAGCATAAATAACATGCTAACAAGTTTACCAAACCAACCCTGTCTCTCCAAATCACTAAACACAATGAAATCTTAATCCTCAATGTAGCTTGTAAACAACGCTGTGCCCTCTTGTGGTTTAGTGTGAAAATAACGTGATATGATATAATGATGTGTTAATTTCCACACATAAGTCGTTCCGGAGTAGAAGTTGCACCCCCGGCCAAACTGAAAAAAACTGTGACTTATATTCCGGAAAATATGGTATTAGTTTTGGACTCAACAAATCTGGCTTTTATGAGGAAGCCTTTGGTGAAAGAAGGGTATAAAAGTTTCTTTTTTTCATAAAACATGTAGGGGAACTCAGCAAACATGGAGAAAAAAGCCACTCTGATCAGATGAGTTCAAAATCATTATCACTCCCAGTCACCCCAAACAAACAGACTCCACTCTGACACATGGTGATTGCAACCAAAGTCCCAACTTGAATTGTTGTTTGTTGGCAAGATTAGGAAAAATTGCTGTGTACAGATGCTCTCCATTCAGTTTGCGCTATTTTGCCAAGAAAAACAGGCAACATTTCAGTGTCGAGATCTGCAAAGGGTGGCAGAGACGCTCCCCCAAAAGACTGGCAGCTCTAATTTTAGTACAGTGTGGTTCTTCTACGTATTGACTCAGAATATGTATGCACATATCACACAGATTCCAGTGATTGCATCGTGACAAAAAGTGGAAAAGGTTCAAATATTGTGAGGTGTTATATGTTCTCATCTCCCCCTCCGTTAGGTATCTATCTACTGAGTGTGAAAATGTCAGCCGAGAAATCCGCTCTGTAACATTTAGTTTATAAAGTGGATCCAGCATTTTTCAATATATAACATGGACTGGTATTACTTTTAATACATGGCAGGTCTAACTCCAGCTCTAGGTATGTGTGTCTGTGGATTGCATGCTGCAGAGTATGTTTTAGAAATAATTAAATGTCACAGAGCTGGGGCCTTCAAGTATGCAGGAAGATGTTTTACGACCTTGTGCCTTGTCTTGCCTCACTATTCCCTCCCAATAACCCATTCCAGCAAACGCGCTTTCCTCCCCATTCTGCCCTGTGTGTGCCAACCTCCCCCTGCATTCTTCCTCCTGCCTCATTTTCTTCTTTACAGTTTTCTTCCCTGATGGTGACACTTAAAGCGCCTGTGCTTATTCTTTTCATATCCCTTCCTTTCCCCTCCTTTGCTGCTGTCGAGGTTTGACTTAGTGCTCCGCTCCTGGGATTGGTGGTACATCACAGTTGCTTCTTTTTTTTTTTCTTTCTAAGTTTGCAGCTAGTTTTTTTTTTTTTTTTTTTAGAAAAACTAATCTGATGTGTGAAGTTTTTATAGCAATCCAGCTGAGAGCACATTGCTCTTGTTACAGCTCCTAATTAGAAAATGTGATGGTATTGCTTGTAAATATGCTGCAGTGAGCCAGTCTCTCGGGCTCACAGTTGCTTTCCATGCAGGCTGTCGGTCAAGGTACCAGACATCCAGGTACGGGATGGGAAGGAAGTGAAAGGATCATCGGGGAACGATATGGAACCGTTGAGAGCAGTAAAGCTTCCTAGAGTTTTATTTCTCCTATTAAAGGTTTAAGTGTTTAAGAAATTAACCGTCTTCCACATTTCCACAAGCTTTATTAAGATCATTAAACGACCTCGGGCCTGCTGGCGTCGGGTCCCCGCCGAGGTGTTTCATCACCGGAAGGGTTTGTCAATGTCCTGGGTCTTAGCCCATCTTAACCCATTTAGAAAGCAATTTCCTGTGAGCAGAGAGGAATCTCTCCTCTTGAGAAAGATCTCTAGGTATAAAAGGTTAGCTTTTCTGTAATTCCTCATCTTGCAATGTAGCGCAGCCGATAATAAGAGGGAGACAACTGTTTGTCTTAGGTTTACCAGCTCAAAATAAGACGAGCAAATTGCTTGAACAAAGTAGAAATGTCAGCTGAAGTAGGCATGGTGCAATAAGCAATTAGGAAAGCTTGAGTTGAGGATTATCAGAATAAGTGTTCTCAAATAGTACTGAGTTTTATTTCCATACACACTGAATAAATTCTTTGTCTGTGTATATTTCATCAATAATCTGTAAAGACACTACTGTGTCAGAGTGTGCTCTTACCTTCTGGAAGCTCATTTGTGAGTTTCTTGAGTTTAAGCTTTGGACAACTTGGGAGAATAGTTAATTGAGATCAGAGATGTAACCAGGGAGTGAGCTTCCAATTTTAGTCATTTTGGCTCTTCTTGTCTGCAGACTTTCTTCCCCCTGAACCTCAGTCTAGCAGGGCTCCAAAGTCCCGGCCATTACGAATGATGAATTGTGCTGAAGTTAAGCTGGAAGTAGGACAAATTGATCAAAGTGTCAGGCGCCCCCTGTGATGTTGGGGTCTACGTGAAGAAGGAGCTGTCAAGAAGTTTCTTGTAGCACAGTTGTTGGAGATGAATGTTTACCTGGCGTTAACAGGTTCCGCCTTCTGTCAAACACGGAATCTGTCGTTGTTAGCCTACATACAGACAAGCTGCTGAAGATCTTGGGAGCCGATATAGTTCTAGAAGTGCAAAGCATTCGCCATATTGTTCCTCAAGTCCACAGGAGGCGAACCCTGTGCTCTCCTCGGTTTTTTTGAACCAACGCGCTCTCTATTTGAGGTGTAGTGCTGCAATTTGAGATAAGCACTACTTTACTCGGCTCTGGTTTTGTTCAGATAAAGCTGGTCTAATTAAGCTTGATTTAATCGGGATTGCTTTTAAGCACAGCACACGGCTTCTTTGATTTCAAAGTAGCCCTTGGGAAGGACTTGAGGAAGAAAGGGAGGAAATGAGATAGAGAGTAAAATTAGTGAGGGCGTCTTAAGAGTTGCTTTTTTAAAATTTGCATAAGACATGTTTCTATTCTTAGTTGTACTGTCTTTTTTTACTTCTGAGAGTGATTGCAGGTTGGGTGGTTTGTAGCTGGAGAAAGAAGCAACATCTGCAGATGTTACTTTCAACAGTAATAAAAAAATTGTGTAATTTCATTAAAGCGACCAGCTACCATTTATAAAATCATATTATATACAGTTTGTTGCCTTTAGATCAAGTCATTCTATTTGTTTTGCTATTTTGTTGGAAATCTGCATTTATTTAAGATAAAATCAAACCCTTCTGAACTTCTATGATGACATCACAAACTGTGCACATATTTTTAATTAAATCCCTCTTTTAAGGAGCTGTACGGCTGCTGTAAAATATTTTACCCATATGTGAGTCTAAGAATAATTTGTAAATAAACTTATGGAATTGGCTTCTGAAGCGGTCCGACTGAAAAAACAGCAAAAACACAAAATCTTACCAAGTACAACTTTCACTGGCAGATTGTTTCACTTTGAGAAAAATGTATAGTTAAAATAGAAATTATTTGCTAGTAGAATGAGTACTTAAAAAAATATATATATATCAATATTAAGGAATTATTCACTTACAATAAACTCCTGTAACTTGCTGAAAAGTTACTTGTAAGTTTTGTCTTATTTCAGATGTACAAAGATATATGCACTAAAAACTAGACAAAAATATAAGATTTAGGAATTTTGTAATGTAGCCACATCTCTTCATAAAAAAAAAAAAAAACTTAATCAAAAAGCCAAATTGTTTTGAAGACCGTTCAGTCCGATGGATACAGTAGTTGTACTGCTGCTGCATTAATATAAAATAATCAATAAGACAATTATTATAACAAATTTAAATTAAAAAAAAAAAAATGATAAATATATATTAAAAACAGCAATATATTTTATGCCTATATTTCTAATGATTTGGAGTTACACCTATTGAAAAACCAAATTTTGGATTGTTTAGTCAGTAAGGAGACAGAAGACTGACCTGTTACTCAGTGGTCCATAGTCTTTATTTGGGATGAAAGTTTTGGTTTTTATTTGGAAATCAGTGTCCGTATCAGTGCTTATTTCACTTTCGTGCAAGGCTGTGGAATTGCTCACAGTGTCAAAAGTATCAATACCTTCTTTTACGATCAAAGTGCTTGATAAGCAAACAAATTAGGAAGACCAAAGCAAAACTGTGCTTTTGTTTTAAAAAATCCTTTATTTGCGTTATGTAATCGGCTAATTTTTTGACAAATTCAATTTGTGTTTTCATTGCTGCGTCCTGCAATGGAAGTGCATGCTTTACCAAGTTGTGTTTTATTGCCAATATACATTTGTTTGTAAAAAATAAATGAAAAAAAAGAGTTGCACCACTGGGAAATGCCTATATTTTAATTGACTACCATTGCCTGACTCTTGTATCACTGAGCACACACGCAAATAAAAAAGGTTGATTACTCCTGTAAAAGTGCTGAGTCTGAATGTAGAATTTTTCTCCACAAAATTTTCCCTCCAGCAATAAGCACGTTGCAAAAAACAATGGTAAAACCTTGCAGAAAGAGCCAGTTTACTCATACATGCAAAAGAATTGATTGCCAAGTCTCCAGGTCCACAATAACTCACCCTAATGATCCTAGTTTTAAAATAATGTCTATTCTAGACCAGAATGATGAAAAGGTTGCCCCTCTAGCTCATTAGTATGTGGGCGCAAAGATAAATGACCCAGATATGAAGCCTAAGCTTATTTTTGAGCTGCGTAGCGGAGCTTCATGCACGCAGTATGGCCGCATCTCGTCCTGCCGTTGGCCTTGCAGCTCTTGAAATTCTCTAATGCTGACTGCCTTCACTTCTCTGGTTTCATGGATCCACAGGACAGATGAAATGGTGGACAGGGGGAGTGTTTTTCGGAGCCCAGTCCCAGTGTCATTGACTGAACAATGATAGAAAGCCTCGGTATTGAGCGGCTCCACACTAAATCTTTGTAAAGAGCACTTAGCTCCCCCTGCACTAGCCACAGAAAGAATATCTGTCAATGACCATCACTGGATGCTTTTATCCTGAGACCCCTCTCTGCTAAACTCTAACCTAAGCTAAGTGTGTTTTACTCCACCACAGCTGTTTACTAAAAACCAGACGAACCGAACTGAGTGATGGCCCTGTCCATCAAGACTCAAGTAGCTGCTCTGAAAATGGTTGCAAAATTATTTACAGTCCTTGAACTTTTCACATTTTGCCTAGGTTCAGCCACAGACAGTAATGGGTGTTTTGTGATAGATTACATATTATGATATTGCAGAAGAAAAATGATACATGGTTTAAAGATAAAAATCTGAAAAGTGTGGTGCGCATTTCCACATTTTGCTGTAGCTCCAGCGAAATGTTCTTCTCCATCCAAACTCAATCAGATTAGATGAGGGAATCTGTGAACATCAGTTTGTAAACCTTAGAAAAACAGAGGAAAGTCTGAACTATTCTAACACATTAATATGCTTTTATTTAAAACGTTTAAGTTCACTTCTCAAAAAAAAAAAAAGTGTTTTAATGAGACAAAAGTTGTTGATTTTGTTTAAAAAAAATATTTTAAAAGAAATACATAATTTGGGGTCAACAACAAAATGACCCCAATTTGTGTCATTGTTTTCCATTGTTTTGGTCTTGAAACTGTTATTCCACTCTCAACGAGATTATTGCTATATGGATCAATCTTTCTCTATATAAACAAGCTTCATAAATTGGTGGGTCAAATTGTGCTTTTCCTTATGTCTTTCTATGTGTGTGGTTCTATTTACTATGGAATTAAAATTGAAGCAAAATCATGGTTTGTAAAGTCAGTTGTTCTTTTCATTTTCACTCCTCATTTGCGCTACTTCCATTCTTTTAACCTAACTACCCTGGCTTGCATCAAGCATATAGGAACAGCTGCCTTTCACTATCCCTGATTGGTTTAGACTTCAATAATGCGTCTGTTGTTAAACTATATGGAGTTTTTTAGAGTCTGAGACTTTTTCTCCTCAAACGTTTGGTTGCACAGATGTCTGTTTTTTTTTTTTATAGTGTTACTGTTAGGTCAAAATTAGGTCACATTTTACCACCAAGTTGGTTGACCTTTGGAGGTTGACCTTTAGAGGCCTGAGTCATCTGCATCTTTTTTGTATGATGGGAATTTCAGCCAAGCTGCACTTTTGGGTTCGTAACAAGTGGTCCTCAAGAATTTGCTCTAATTGGCTCTGTCTGTATTTAACCAGCTCTCCTGCTAAGAATCCCCGCAGAATGATGCTGCCACCACCATGTTTTTACAATGATTTATGATGTTTTCAGGCTGTTAGTTCCCTGGGATAAATAGTTTGTTACTTTTAGGCCAAAAGGTTAAATCTGAGTCATATAAACAAGTCACACAAGTGTATTTGTGATTATCTGCAAATGTAAAGGCTGCATTATGTTTTTCAATTCAAACATGTTTTTTCTCTTCTTCTGTCCTCTTGCAGAAGGGGATGAAACTGGCGTGATGGACAGTCTAATGGAAGCTCTGCAGTCTGGAGCAGCTTTCCGTGATCGGCGAAAACGGGCACCACGAAATGGTAGGAAAGCAGTTCCTCTGTGGGATCACCTCTTATCAGTCAGTCTGTTTCCTGTCCAGCTCAACGTTATAGTTGCAAAGTGATTGGCTTTTGACTTTACACATCTATGCAAATATTGAACCATCTCAAACCACTTTCGCTTGCTTCAAGAATTTTCTTAACCACATGAGTACAGAGTCCATAAACAATCAGTGTCCCATCGAAGGACAGAAGAACTGTATGATCCTCTTTGTATTCATAAATCTCTCAGAAACATGACCAAATCCAGTTTGGTTTAATCCTGGCGTATTCCTCTCTGCCTTGACGAAAGGGCCATGCTCAAGGGAGTCCTACTTTTCAGCAGCGTGAGAGGGTCAAATGAAATGCAAGTCGAGATTTCAGCAGCTGAGCCACAGGTGCTGCCATCTCCATTCTGCCAATTATTGACATAAGATATCTCATCACTCCAATGGGGGTGATGAGATGGACGGGAGGCTTTGGGTTTTAAATTTGAGATTGAGACTCAGATGGTAAATAGCTCATTTAATAGCACCATAAAGTTAAACTACTCACTGTTTTAGTTATTACATTGCACAGATTGACACATTTTTCAAATAATATCAGTCATCCACATCAAATATATGTGCATATTGTTCCTGTTCTTGATTGTTGTTCTTCAACACACTGCTAAATGAGCTGCAAAAACAACTTTTTGTCTAAATAAATTTACTCCTCTCCCTGTGCATATGAGATATAACAGAACAGAAACCAATAGTTTAACATCTAAAGTAAATTTTAACATATGTTGGTGTAAAATAGCATCAGATTTCTTTTTCAAAATAATGACAAAAAATGTTGTGGTGAGTATCAAATGTTTTACTTTTTATTCAGGCCAAAACCTGATACTTGAAATTAAACCAAAGACTAGTTTTCATTCTCATTTTCAATGTTATCTTAAGAAATTGTCCTCTTATTGCTTGGTCTTATTTATGTGTTTGTTTTCTTCTTTTTGCTCTTTCTTTGGGACTCGTTCTACCTCAAATGTGTCACCTCTGATGGATTTTTCTCTCTTCCTTTTTCACCTTCCTTTTTTCTTTCCTTTTTTCTTTGACTGCCCACATTGTTACAGGTGATCAAAGCCCTTCCAGTCCAGCCTCTCGGTGGCCAGGTGCTAACTATGGTAACAGAACTCTAGGTGTGTCTTTATTTCACTGCCTTTCTTAACCCAGACCCAGCACGATTGTTGGTCCTACACTGCACTGCTCCTGGCTGCGTAACTCACATGTCCTTCCTGTCAGAACATGTAATTTCAGCTGGTCTATGAAAAAGCAGAGTCCTGTGCTGAGTTGCTAACGTTTTTTTAACTCGGAAATGACATTTTGGGGAGTGTGAGATGCGTTTTGGTTTTTTAAAGTTCAACTTATCGAAATCCAACTTGGATAACACGAATTACATCAATTTAACTCTTCATATTCTTCTAAGATGGGTAATTCTAACTAACTAGTTTTAAGAACCTTGAACACTATGTTTACATTCATTCATTCATGTTTGTGCTAGATTCCTGATCTAGCACAAACACAAACATTTTTGTTTGTGTTTGCACAAACATTTTCAGACACAAAATTTATTGCAGTCCTCAACCTAAACCCAGTTTATATATTCATTAAAAATGAAGCCAGAGAAAGGCTAGCTGTTCTCTGACAAACACTACAAACAACTGAGAATACAGGCTGAATGAATCAATATCTTGAGTTAAATTCATAGAGATGTTGAATTAATGTTGCGTATGTGTTTTTATGAATCCTTTTTCATAGTTCAAAGTGAATCCCAAAAAATTACCGCGAGCCTTAAAGCAGTCAAAGCACTCAGCACATTTTTCTGTACTTTGGATCAGCTGCTGTAGTCAGATGGTTTTACTGTCTGTCCTGTTGGGCTGCATGGTAACTGAATATCACTTTCTGTCTTGTAGCAGTTTCAGTACATTTTCCGCTTTTTTGTAGTGTTTCTGAAACTTTTTGTTTTCTGTGTATCAGTAGATTTGCCACATATTTTTGTTGGAGATGTTATGTACCAGCACACTAGATAGTTTGCTTTTTGAAGACTTGCAAATTGTATGCTTTACTGGCTGTTTGATTTTCATATGTATGTTTTTACTGTTATAACAACTTTGCATGAGAAGATGTGTGTGGCAGGAGTGTGATGTTGAAGAAACTGAAAAATGAGACTCAAGTTTATGGCATTTTTTAAAATGATGTTAACCAGTTTAAGAGATTATGTTAATTGGAAAACTTTTACAGATGCATTTAATGAGCAACAAGTGGACTTTGATAAGACGACGCCTAGTGTGGTAAAACACCTTTAAAATGTATTTGCACTCTGGTGGGATGGGGGTACTCCAAGAAATAGCTCTTAAGAGTTGGGCTGGAGTCAGAAACCTTATTCCTCAGCTGTCTACATTGGAAATACTGAATGAAAAGTGTTGTGGTTGTTCATAAATCCCCAGACAAAAACTGTTACATCCTGTGTTCCACAACCATTGAAGTCTGTCAAAGGCTATGGCTGTTGTATGAGACATGCCCTGGTTTAAATGACGGCATCTTTGGCAGATTAAATGGCTCCGAATGAAGGGACATCCTCAAACTCAAGAGTTTCACTGTGAGAAGGAGTCAGAAAACTGACGGAAAGGGAACGTTGGGCTTAGTTCATTTTATTTTTTAGTTAGCTTGGACATTTCCACAAATTTAAATAGAAACATTTGAAAAAAGAGCAGACATGTTCCTTTCAATAAATAACTTTATTCTAATTTCCTAAAAGACTAAATCATTAAGGCTTTTGTAGGTTCTGTGGAAAGGCTTAATGCTTGAATCATGACACTCAGAACAAGCGTTTCTTAACATCTTGCATAAAAATAATCGAAAGTAAAGACAGTAGCATGTCCAGGATGACCATTTAAGGTGATGGCAAACTCTGCTAATCTATCGCTTTTGGTTTTGCTGCTGCTCTTTAAATCCTTGTCTGTTCACATATAAAACCGGGCAGAGAGATTGTGGAGTTACGAATCTGATGTTTGCCAATAACGATTGATAGAACAGATGGTTTTAACTTTCCTCTTTCTCCCTCTGCTCTTTGGGACTCTGCTTTCATCTACCCATTAACTTTAACCAGTTTATAAAAGTCTAGTTTTCCAATCTAAATACTAGAAAAGTAACTACTGGATTTGTCCAAGAGATATGTTTTCTTGGAGTTTAAATATGTACCAATAACTATAGCCATCTTTATTGCTCTAATTTTTAAGCTTATTTAAACATTGAACTTTTTTCACAATTCTAACTTCCCTTGTGAAATCAGGGTTTCTTTAAAAATGTTGAATGATTTCAATCAAATCATCAATTTTTTTTTAATCGAATCGATTTATAGGACTTAAAAAGGTCTGAGTGTCATTTATGCTCTCCAAAATTATATTTTTCCATATCTTGAAATTATTCCACGTTTGTTCATTCATTGTATGCGTTGTAATTCTGCCTTAGAAATTTGAGTGTTGCTAATTTGTTATAAAGCTGCATGATGCAGCAAACAGAGCTGTTGGAAGAAACTTATTCCCAGATAATTAGTTTCTCGAATGAGCTTTGCAAAAGAATCTGACTTGTAAATATGCCTCATTATAGTTTGTTCAGATGTTTAAATTAAACCTGTTCTTGTAACCTTATCAACTGGAACCTATTTCCTCATGGGAAGCTGTATAATCAGCATAGTTTGTATTTAGGAGTTTTTTTCAAATTTTATTTTATTTTTTCAGGATTGATGTTTAAGTTAGGTAACTTTGATTTAAAAGTACTATAGTTAGGTAGGTTCATAGCTATATTTTCATTTTAATCACAAGTTCTTAATGTAATTTACTGTGCTTTTCAGAAACCTGGGAAATGTTTGATAGCTGAATCAGTGACTACTGTGCCCTGAAAATCTTTAAATGTCTGCAATTGTGATAAATAAATCTATATACATGACAGATGTGTAGCACCTCTGCTCTGACTATATGAGCTATAGAGTATGACAAGCCTACCCTGCCTTTGTTTCAGATTTGAAGTAGATATTTTATCTAAACCTCTGTATTTCTTTGACCCATTTTCTAGTTTTTTTCTTTTGAGACAACAAATAAGATTTGGTGGTTTTATTTCCTGTTGGGGACTGCATCAGATTCTTCCCAGGAAACTTGGTTTCCTCCTAGTGAACAACAATTTTAAAGCCACCCGCATGTACTAAGTATCTGAGGATCACTGTTTACTGATATCGGGCTGCATGGACGCTCTACTCTGAATTGTTGAGAGGAGAAAATCCTTCTCCATCTGCCTTTTTTTAAAGATACAACAAGTAAATTAATTTTCATTTGCGTTATGAGATGGGGTGCAGATATATTTCTACATATTTTAAACTTTAGAAGGCAGATTTTTAAGTTTGGTGACACTCCTTCATGATTGATGGTTACATGACTAAACATGTCACTTAAAGTTGCTTTTGATGGGTTGGTCTTGACTGAAATCTTAAGGAAAGATGCTCTAGCTTTTTTCATACACTTTCATTTAGCATTTTTGTGTTTCCTCCCTGATCTGCTGGGATTGACAGCATTTTTATGTCATGTTTTCTACTAGTAAAAAGAAGATTTTCATAGCAGTTTTAACAGTCAGTGTGCCAAATCTATTCAATCCTGCCTGTCATGTTGGTTGTAATCTCATTCTTTAAAGCTTGATTAACCTCCTGTCATCTTTAAACGAGCAGCGTGTACCAGAGAGAGCCTGTCAGAGACGCAACAAGAGTCTTCGCTAACGTCAAAAAAGGAGCTAATTTAAAGCCAGCATGCCATTCTCCTTCATCCTTTAGGCCATGCTGCACTTCACCAGTCTACCTCGAGTGTCAGGCTGAGCACAAACCCAGGCCCCGCCAGTCACAATTACACCCAATTCCAAAAGCATTTCCTATTTCCTTGTCTCCACTTTGTGTAAGATGGAAAATCTAACCCCAAGGGCCCCAGTCATGTGTTATGCAATTACACCAGCCATTCCTAATTCAACACACAGAACTTGGGTAGATTGATGAAACCAGCAAAGCTGTGTTTCTGCAGTGGGTTCATTCTCATTTCAACATGATTATTTGTAGATTATCTCTTGTTTTTATAACAATTTGACATTTGAACACTCATTTATTTATTGACAGACTCATGAAATGAGATTTATTTTTTATGTAGAGAAAAAGTTTCCTATTTTAGCAGCATGAATACAGTGAAGTCCACAAACTTTACTTTTCACCTGGGTTTTAGTTTGGCTGTGGACTCCAGGTGAAGGCATTTCTCTAAATTAAACTTTCTGATGGAAGCTTATAATATGGCTCTAAGGCATAATCTGGGTTTTCTACAACCCTGATCCCTGGCTGAGAGAGTTTCATCAGATATTTGCTCTGCTCTCCTTAGTAGACTTTGGGGTAGGGAAGATGAAGGTGACAGCGTCTCCTTAACTCTTCAGACCATGCTGCAGTGAATCTGCTACACAGTTCACTTAAATTAGTTGACAAATGGGTACATAGTATTATGACAGTTAGCTTTGAGGACATCTACAAATCTGAACCACATTCCTGTTTGGTCTTTTGTGTAGAATACTTTCTAATGATTGTGTCTTGATTACTGGAGAGCTGCAGTCCTCTCAAAAAGTATTCATACTTCTTGAACCACAAACCTCAATGTATTTTATTTTGATTTAATGTGGTAAACTAAGTCAGTGTTGGTTTATGAAATAGAGAAACAAGAATGTGTAGTTTATAAATCTGAAATTTATATTTCCTCATGATTTTCCCCCATTCTTTGCCAAATACCTCAAGCACTTTCAAGTTGCCTTCCACCAATTCATAATAGGACTTATGCCTGGATTTTGACTAGGCCATTATAATAGATGACAAGGCTTTGATCTTCATGGCTAAAGTCATAGTCTGACCATGTCTGTTCAAGTTTCAGATCTTTTGGAGCCTCTGCTAGGTTTTTTTTACAGGGTTACCATTTGGGCTGAAACAATTCCTCGAATGATTCAAGTACCTTGATTATTAAAATCCCTGTAACTGTTAGGGAAGTTCAAGTATGAAATATTGGACTGATATTGATAGCCGATAATAATAGTAATTTATAGTACTCTGATTAAATTACACAGTGGTGGACTTTACTGACTTGTTCACTTCCAACAGCAATTGGGTATTCTAAATTTTATTTAGGGATATTAGAATCCAAGGGGCTAAAAGAGCTCAGATTTTTATCTGTTAAAAATAAACCACATCAACAAGATTTCATTTTTTTAAAAAGTGAGTTACCTCAATATTTTATCTCTTATTCCCTTTCTTCTGAGACAGTTACCTGGGAATCTGGCAGGAGATTGGTGGGTAGAGAGCAGGAGCCTCTCATACATCCTGGCTCATTGATTTTCGGTCAGGGATGAAAGCCACAGACTCACTAGGTCTTTCATACTGGGGAGGGGGGCATCCCAAAAGACACATCAATCAGATTTCAAAGAGAGCCGAGCCAATCTTATTTATTTACTGTCTTTTCATTGTCATTACAATCCCAAAGCAGGGTCCCACTTCCCTTCCCTTTCTGCACCAGTTACCAGTGTTATCCTGCTTCACCTTCACAAGCCAGTCCATCAAAAGTTCCCAAAGCCAAAGAGAGCCCATTAGGAGACCTAAGAACTTGATGCATGCTTTTTTTGTTTTGTATAATGCATTTTGCCTGATCTCTATGGCAATTAAGGAAGCATTTGCAAATACTGGGGAAAATGCGTTTAAAAGTATCCCCTAATATAATAAAAACCCATGTTATACATATTAACAATCTGGCATCAAATTTCCTGATATACTGTAGTTGTCGCTCCAGGCACAACACACTGAAACAGCTTGTGTTTTCTTGACAGAGATGCTCTTCACTTCTCCTTGCAATAGATTACACTAACATAATGCCATAAAATAAGAGGATACCACATCGAATCAACAATGAAAATAAATTCTGTTGGCCTACAGCCTTTCTTTACATTTCTGGAAAAGATAACAAACGAGAAGGATGTTGACTTTTAGAAGAGGAAGATCTTAAAGAGTGAGCGTTGCCTTGTCTGTTTTACGGAGAAGTTCACCATAAAGGGCTAATAAACAGTCATAATGTTAATGACTATAGCAGGCTGCTTTAGGACATATCTGACATTACACAAATGATAATGCTCGTCAAGTTCAAGTTTTTTTCTCGTCTAATTGCTTGAAAACCTACAGTTAATTCAAGACAAATGCCTCAAGTTTATTGCTGAGAATTTGTCTTTTAAGATATGCTTCTCCAGATAAGGAATATGCCAGTGTTTTCCCATGTCAGCTGAATTGTGATGTCTTTAACACCTATTCTCATTATGTCTTTGCTATCAGCATCACCTTGATCTGATGAACCACGCTACGTTCGGCTTGGCAGCTATTTAGTCATCTTCCTCTTGATCACAAGAAAAATCAAGCATTTTGTCTCTTAAATTAAATACCAGGAAGCGATAGTGATCGTAATTCCCTCAGCAATTAATTTGCTCACACATATGTTGTTACCTATCGTTTTATCTTACCGTGTTGTCTGTCAGCCTCCCTGGCAGTTGTCTCATACACACACTCCAGCTGATGTCACATATCAGATATACTGCTGCTGCAGGGTGTCTCCGAGTCGAAGGCTTTGCCTCCTCAACTTTTGGCCTTTACTGCTGGGTGTTGATAGATGTTATTCATTGGGGCTG
This sequence comes from Poeciliopsis prolifica, assembly GCF_027474105.1. NCBI lineage: Eukaryota > Metazoa > Chordata > Actinopteri > Cyprinodontiformes > Poeciliidae > Poeciliopsis > Poeciliopsis prolifica. Next base: position 1,191,823 of record NW_026562381.1, read on the forward strand.
CCCTCACGGCGCTCCTACAGGAAGAGGAGCTAACGTGATTTGGGGCAAAGAGACCCGTAGGGTTTCATGCTACAGCTCAGATGGCTTAGTAGATGTGAGATATCAATAGGGTAGATGAGAAAACCATTCTGTAGAGACGTGCTGCGGGAAATCTATCACCTGTTTCTTACAGATAAGGATATTTATCAACAACCAAAGAGAAAGGCAGCTGAGAAACGGTCCAGTTTATTCATGTGGTGCAAATATGTAATAAATGTCATGTCAGTAATTAGATTTGATTACAAATATACAGAAATCACATTTATTCTATGATGTCACATTGATTTCAAAAACCCCAATTACTTTTAAGTAATCACAATGGCATATTTATTAATCGATAGAGCACATAGCGCTATGTAAGGTCCATGAAAGCATCCCAGAGAGCAGTAACACATGCCTCCTTCAATCATTTATGTGCTCTTACGGAAAACTGTGATTGCTTTCTGCATTTGGTTGGTGTAGTTTTTAGCTTGGGCGGTAACTTATTCCAGGTGCCAGATTTTCAACTAAAATCAAGTGACAATCAGTTTGGGATTTTGCCTAATAGCAGAAGAAGAATGTGAGGTAGAGGAGGACAAAGAAGAATAAGAAGTAAAGAAAACAGAAAGTTTTATTTTTTTAATTTATTTATTATTTTTTTATTTTTCTAAATAATTTTTTTCTCTTTACCTTCTTATTCTTTTTTTTTTTTGTTCTCAGCTACCTCCGCTTCTTCTATTGGGACAAGTCCTAGTAAAGGCTATCACCATATCCCAGCAAGAAAATTCAGTCAATCAGATCAATCAGAAAAGTTGCCACCACCATCTGACAAATATGCCCACTATAAATGCAGAGAGGGAGCATCCTCATTTTAAATAGCTGGACATTATTTTTGCTGTATTCATGAGCTGTCTTATAAACTGAAATGCCCACAATCTGAGCTATGCATTCACTCAATTAACAAAAGCACTGTTGTGATTGCTTAATAAACTCCTATGGATTGTTGGCAGGACTGTGACTCCATACTGGCCATTAAAATCCAACCATGAAGACCGATTACATTCAATAACACAAAGCACAACCCGATCCTACTTACGGTTAATAACATTTTCATTCACATTTTTGCACCAATTGATCAGAAGTTATCAATTGATGTTGCAGCAATCCCTTCACCTGAACAAACCTGATGGGAGAGAAGATGAACAATTAGCTTAGTTAAACATTCAGCTCATGGGTCCTTACATATATTTGAGCAATATTTTCTTATTTTGTTAGTACAGAGGTGCACTGCTGTAAAAAGTGGTTAGCGCCCGCCTGGCAGACCAATACTGAACATCCAACCTCCAAGCAAATCTGTTTACTACCCCATCCTATTCACTAACTTCACCGCATTAGCACTGAGTTGTGAGTTCGTCTTACTCGCTCTCCAAACAATATTGGCTTTCAAGTATGTGGGCAGTTAAGAGAGGTCACCCCAAGTGTAAATTGTCAATACTAGATCCATTTTAGAGGGCAAATGTGCTTTGGAGGGCCCCATAATGGAAGGTTTTATCTTATTTTTACCCAAGGCACATTCCCACAATAAGATTGATGCCACTCATTGTTTGATGAATTCCTAATAGACCTATAAACTTGCAGGGCTTAAAGACAAAGGAATGCCTGTGAAAGCCAAATGTAGGGGAGGCGATAGGACCATCCCACCAGCTGAAAAATTACCCTCATATAATTTCAATGGAATCTCGCCCGAACCATCATGCTTAGTGCTGAAGGATGGGCAACTTGTGTCGGTTGAATTAAACCTTATTTATCGCTCATTAGGCATAGAGCGGAGCCAACTGATGATCAGAGGGAAAATAATGTGCAGTGGAATAGGATGCCACCCTGCATGGTTATGCATTCCTCCAACAATAAGACACGGTGCCAGAATCAAATCCCTTTTTCTCCCCCGTCACATTTCTCCCCTCCCTTAACATGATGTGACTCTTATTAAAATATAAGTTATAATGTCTGGGCTGATGTTTGCATTTGAAGTGCCAGCTATAATCTTACAATCTGTCAGACAGAAAGTAACAGAATTAATTTTTTCGCTTCTTCTTTTCTTGGCAGTCTTGATGTGATGATTTGTAATATTGAGGCATAAAAGGACTATGTACCTGGCAGTGACTGATAAAGGTAATTCCCTTAAATACAAAGACAAGATATGCAGAAACATTATTTAATGTTCTATTCAGCTGGTAGTATTAGTCAAACAGATATTGGAGCAGAAGGAATCTCAGTAAATGTGACTGACTCACTTTTAAATAGCTGGATACCATGACACACAGCCTCCTTTTTTAAAACAGTCACAATACATTTAACATATTTAACTGCAGGTTTGTTAAATCCCTCATACTTTCCAGAGTGCACGAAAGTTGAGATTGCAAAGTTAAAGTGATTTCATGGTTTTACTGAGGCTTTCTGAACCTTAACCATTACAATAATGTTTGACCAAAGTAAGAAATTAATAATTACTATGGGTAAAATGGTTATTTGTGTCTGTTCTTTGCTCTGAGCTGTATGATTATGGCGCTTTCTTTCTTTGTTTTAAGCTTTTAGCAGAATTAGGATAAGAGGTTTTTCAATCTTAAAATTGTTCATTGTAACAATATTTACAATGTTAGCTATTGGCCCTTTTGGTGAATATGTTTAAAAGTCTTTTAAAATAAATTGTGCAATAAAAGTAGCAGACCTCTCAATGAAGAAAAATGAAATGCAGTCTTTTTTTGCTCATTTATACAACAGGGAAAAGACATTGCAACCCTCCTGGAAGCAGAGTTGTCGGTGGCCCATCTGTCAACACTTTTAGCCCTCTTATTAGGACAGCACTAGACTTTGAACACATTTCATAAGGTTGGAGTTCAAAGAGAAAGAGAACTTTAACTATTCTTTTTCTTTAGATGATCTTGTATTATTTACGCTCTTATAAGCTCACCACTGAGTTATTTCTGCCTGATTTCCCATCCACATGGGATAGTTTTGTCTAAAACTAGTGCTTAGTTTCAAAAACATCTGCGTAAACACAGGATTGTTTCCAGAAATGTTTTCATCCACATGGAAATAACCCAAAACACTATTTTTACTCCCCCACACATGTAACTGGTGCTAAACATGCGCCTGTTCTCCTTGTATGTAGAAAATATAAGGCGGGAGAGTGGAAACTAGAAAGACATCAGTAAAATGGAGTGTGTATATATAGTGTTCTCATGGAGAGATGTATAAGTAGTGATACCAGTAAAGAAAGCAAAAGAGAACATCAGGGTTAAATAAAGTACAAAGTTCTAACAAAAAAAAGCCCACTGATGTACCTTTGTTGCACAAAAACAAATACATTCCCATACCAAGTGTGCAATCAGCAAGAATGCTGCCTACACTCAGGCAGGCCTGCCTCCAGTCAAGCATGATTTCGCTTGACATGCTTCCATCACTAATGCTGACTGATGCCCATTTGCTAGGCTCCTCATATTTATTTATTTATCTGTTTATTTGTGTCAACTTTATTTATTGATGTGCCTCAAGGATGCTGTGAGATGGCAAATATCCATTTGTCCATGTAGGGCAGTTAGGAAAGAGAAAGGCTGCACACGTGAGTGAACAAAAGACGAGGAAGGACGGAGTTCGGCTTTTTATTTAGATCCCAGCAGCTGAAATCGCTATTGCTGTTCACGTAATGGAAAATTTGCTGTGCCTATTTAGTTACTTTGTGCTAATCCCAGCAGTTTAGCTCCTTCTCTCTATTTTTTACTCTTTAGGCTTCTATTTGGTTAGTGTTTGATGGAGGAATTTGAGTTGGTTCAAATTACCTTTCTCTAAGCTTTAGCAGTACTCTCAGCCCTATTAGGTTCATGCAGCACATTGCCTTTGTCCTTGTCCTGCAATTCAGTTGGACATCCAACGGTCTTTTTTAAAGCGCTGTTCACAATACCTGTTGTTTTCTGTTTAAATCAATCATTTGATTTTTTTGGATCGTGGCCTTATGTTTTGTTATAGCTGCATGCTGGTAGAAAATGCCCTCTCAGTAGTGATTCTGATGATGCAATTATAGTGCAATGAGTGCATAATGACTATAATTGTTTATTTACATAGTGACATATTTGTTGTTTGCAGAGTGAATAGCAGTAATAATTACCAACTTATGAGCTGTTTGAGATCAGGTGTCTCTGCAGAGATGCTCCTGAAATACAAAAATGGTCCAAATTACATATATTTAGTAAAATTATTCTCAAATAAAATCGCAAAGATTTATTACCATGATCAGAATTACTTAAAAATAATTGTTATAGTCCAGGAAAAATATTTGGCATTATTCTTTTGAGGCCCATGCAGAGTTTTGAACCTCAGTCACCAGTCGAAGTCTAAAGACTCCATCTAAGAACTTTTAAAAACTGTTCTCCATCTAATGCTTGAACATAGCTGAATCAACTTATGTTTTATTACCAGACTTCTGCAGAACTTTGAGATGTAGAGGAAGTGTTTGATTTGAGTCAACTGTTTTGGAGGAGAGACAAATTTAAGGCTTTGAGGACTAGAGCTGAAAACCTGTGTCAATTATTCAACAAAAAAATTAGGCAAAACTTTTTATTTCTTGATCTGCAAAGCTGGTTAAAGTTTATCCCCAAAGACCTGGAGCTGTAACTGTTGACTCAAGGGATATAAATACTTTTTTTTTTTTTTTTACTTTTATTGTGGGTGTGGGGGAAAGCTCAACAACTTGTGTGTATGCTACCTTGTGTTAGCTATTTCCATGCAATCCCACGAAAATACAAATATTTTAGTAGTTTTGGGTTGCAAATGTTTTTTGGAAGGCACTATTGGGGAAAAAAACGAGAAAAATCCAGTTGTTTTTGGTCTCTGCACCAGTATAACAACACACATCTCCTTCAACTGTGTACTTCAAAAATGAGTTTTAAAAATCCTGAAATATTTTAACTCACACCTCAAGTGGCGCGAGAAGGAATGCGTAACCACGCAGCACCTTCACCACACTCAGCTGGAGTGGATTGACATCAGCCACTTTGAGTTTATCTGGATTCATACAAAACAGTTATTGTTGTGCTCAGAGGCGTCAGGGGAGCTGCGGAGGGGGTAGACGGTGTGGTGGGGGTAAACAAGAAGGGAACACAACACAGTATTTAGTATTCATGAATTCTATAAATTACAATGTTAGGCCCCCCAAAGAGATGACTAATATGTGAACCTTAAAAATAGACAGTTTGAAACAGTGTGGGCTCCCCACCTCCAGTGGATTAGGACTGAGTAAACATTTGCAGAAATAGTATGATTTATCATTTGGATTTTAAGAATGTGGTTTGGATAAAGTAAGTACACCTCCTGAAAGTAAGATTTATCTGTGTCTTGATGTGAACAAAATAAAGCTTAAAAGTAAACATTACATGAGCAAACTGTTAATTTTTTTTTGTCTTTTTCAGATAAGTTTAAATGTTGCAGCTCATATTCCTTGGTTAACTTGGGAATATTTTTCTCTGTCAGACGAACTCTAAAATAATTGGAAACAGTATTTTGGAATGGATGAAGAACAGAAAAAAAAATTTACTAGGATCATATCTACAGCCTTTCTAGTTAGTGACCATTTTAACAAACAGTTGCATATATTAGAACAAATGTATTCGTATTCTACTATTCATATTCTATCACACTGTTTCTCACTGTTTCTGTAGCTTAGCTTGGCTTGGTTTAGTAACCTTATTTCCATTTGTTGTTCATCTGAGCTCGTATTTATCATATTTAGGTATTCCTGCATGGAACTGGGATGTAAAAACAGAGAAATTAGTTGGCACCCCTATTAAAGAGGTGTAAAAAACAACATTTTCCTTGCTGCACCATAATTCCACATTGGAAATGTAAAGAAATCCAGCCTTTAATTTGTCTACATTCAGTCAGGTGGGGGGAAAAATAATTGTTCCCAGCAGCAGCATCACTGCATGATAAGAGTAATTAACAACTGATGAATTAGTTTCCCTGTAGAGTAGATATAACATGAAGCAGATGTCAATTTATTTTAGCCACTGGCCACAAGGCTGGAAGAGGAGCCTATATTTAGAAGGACAGTAAAGGAGATGTATACAAAGATAACGAATAAACTTAGATCTCTGATCCTTAGATGTGGAGCAAAATGTGTATTTTTATGCATTATAAAGTAAATCACCAGTGATTTACTGTCCAGTTTTTTTTTTTACTCCTAATAACCCTTTTGAAATAAATGTAACTTTAGTGCAACCACACCACTCATAGATACAATGGCGGATGCATGATGCTGTTGGCCTGTTTCTCCATTAAAAGTTTTGGAATCCTCCTTAGAGTGCAGAGCAGTAATAATTATTTAGAATAGCAATACAGTTTGAATAAAAACTCAGTATTGTACTATTTAGCATAAAGAGCACAGGAGTGCAGCATACGTAGGTGGCATCCTGTGGGCAAAAGTTGTTCCAACAAAATATTGAGAGCAGGGACACCTATTTGCGCCACAGGTGATTTTATTATTTGATGGCAGCATGTGCTTGCAAAGTTTTTTCTATGTCTAAACTGGTCTGATTTGTATGATCGGTCTTTAACATAAAAATGTGCAACTGACTGAAGAGCATGGGAGCCATACTTTCGGTTTGAAGCCGGATGAGGTTTCTGAGTTTGTAACATCTCCAGCCCTGAGGGCATCGCCAGCTAAGTAAAGGATGAAGCTGCACACTGCATTACCTCAGCTATTATTATTTTTCTTTCTACTCTAGACGAGTTTCTGTCTCTGGCTCAGGTCACTGTTGCTCCAGGGCAGATTACAGCAGATGGGAGCTGGGATGCTACTTGAGATTTCCAACAAGTAGGCAGAGTGTTCCTGTATGTGTTCATTTGCGTTTGTTCGTTGCGTGTTCAGGAAGGCTGTGGTTTTCTAGCTAGTTTCTGTTTGATTGCATGCATGTGGTTACGTGTAGTTAGGCTTGGCATTCGCTTGCAGGGCTGCAGTTGACCTGATTTTCAGTTTCACAGTGTGACTCATACAGGTTGGGCTTTTTAAGAACAAGTAGACCAAAAACTGCAGAAGTGTCACTTAACACACGTACACACCACAGATGTTCTAACAGTAGTGCAGCACAGCATACCTGCAAATCCTCCTTTACAGCAACCGTGTGCATAAATGTTTTGTGATGGATAAAAATAGCATTTCATCATTTTAAATATTTAACTGCCATGTATAATAATTAATAGCAAAGTGCACAAATCCAAATAGGAGCTACAATATTAAAGGTAGGGGCTTTGTCTCCACTCATAATCCCACCATTAATATGTTTATGGCAGTGCAAGAAGTCTAAGAAATCGATTTTTCCTTTTTCCAACTGTAAAACTTTTATGACAGTCAGTATGGCTGAAGAAGCAACCCTGTCATTATTTTACTGGCTCTGCTGGTTGCTGAATTGATGGCCTGTGCTTATAAACCTTGAATAATTGAATAGGAGAATCAGTCAATGAGAGACGGAGAAGAACAAGGTCTTGATGCTTTGATGGCCAAGATGACAGCTTTAAAAAGAGAACGACAGCAGACTGATTAGCCAATGTGTCACTTCGCTGCTTTGTACAGTTTGCTCTCTCTTCTATTTTCATTCTCTCTCTTACTCCTCTTCTCTCATAATTTATTTTTCTTTTTTGCCCCCCTACTCCTGTTCTACTCCTTCACTTCAGCCCAATCTCTGCTATCCCACTCTTAGACATAACTGCCCTGTTTTCTTAAAATACCTAATTTCCCCTTGCATCCTGTCCCAATTCATCCCAATGACTCGATGTAACTCCAGGCATAATTATTACTGTTGGATGGACGATCGGCTCAGTGGCGCCATGCTCGGCTCTCTCCGCCCGCATTATCCATTTATGGAGTATCCCTTTTTGTAGCAAGCCATAGTAATGATAGGAGCCTTGGCGACCCCGTGCATTTGTGCTGTAATATAAGACATTCTCATTAGTCAGAAGATTGTGCTTTCTCATGTCCATTACATTAATTGCAACACATCAGACCCAAGCGTGCCTCCTGGTATTTTGTTACATTGTGCGCATCTTCTGCTGCCTCACCTAACTTATGACCGACTAGTCTCTTTGCTCCCAAAAGGTGAGTGAGGTAATTGAAAAATGTTGCACAGAAAACAGGATAAAATGTTTTTGGTCAAAAATTTCAAAGAGGTAATCTGAGGAGTTTGCCTGTGTTTTGTTAGTCAAGTGGGCTTAAAAACATGTTTTCAGATCAAATAAATTGAAGCAGAGTGTCCTCCACCCCCGCACAGTCTCCCTGTTGTCAGTCATCTCTCTTCATAATAGGGAAGCAGGCCGCTGCCATAATTGCTTTGATGGTCCAGCCTGAGCAAATCACTTCTGGGCATAAAGAGAGGCCTTGGAGATGGCAGCCAGAGAGAAAAGGTGCGAATGAATTAAAGCACTTTGCGTTCCTCTGGGCATGTGGCCCAGATTTCTCCTAAAAGAAAAAAAAAATACAAGGCGAAAAGGAAGGAGCGAGTGGGGAGGGTTGTGCCACTCTCCTTTTTGAATAAATGGCAGTAAAAGCAATAATGCACATCCAGCCTCCATTATGCCACTCCGCCACAGAGGACACAATGGCAGTGACATAGTTAACTGGCAGGTGGAGAAAGGGGGATTTCAGTGGAAATAATCTGATTTTATACGGGGCTTCCTTCTATGGGAGAACCTCTGGTCAGACCTTTTGTGAAAGAACAAAAGTTTTGCTCTTTGGAGGCAAAGCTTTGAATGTTTTAGTAGGGCCGGGTGGATGTCCCGTCGCCCTTAGTCCTCAGGATTTCAACAAGGAGACATCATACAGGGCCTTTGCCTCACCGCTTTGCGTCTTCTGACCCTCACGATGCTAGAGCAAAGTCATTTTTCTCTGTCTATTCCCATTTTATGTTCCTAAACCTTGAACTGAACAGAAATATTAACCTTTTTTTCCCTCTTGTTAGTCACTTTTTTCTGCTGAAGCTGTTCCCATGCTCCAGCTGCCATTCAGAGGAAAGTGCAGACACCCAATGAAAGAGTCTTTTTATGTTCTTCGATTATGCCCCACCTTTACAGGCACAGTAATGTCTTCGTCTGACAAACCTCCATTACTAGAAATATCCAGAGTCTTAGTTTGATCTGTAAAACAACAGATGACAGTTGCAAAATTCCTTGGAAGCAGCAACAAGCAAAGAAGCATACTTTTAAATATTAAAGAAATTCTGAATTCCTACTTACTTCAGTTTTTTTGGAGCCTGACATTCGCTTTCAGTTCTCCAAATTCATTCTTCATGACCTGACATATTTAAAGAAGCAAGAAGATTTTGTATTTCTTCAGAAAAATTACACATAAATGAATGACTATTAATAAATAATTCCTGAAAAACAAATTAAAATGTTAGCACTGAATATCCAGACTACTACAACTGCTATAAAGGGGTGGGTGGTGATTGAGGGGTGAAAAGTAACATTTGAGACATTATCCAAAATCAGAGTTTAAAGAAATTGTTTCAGAAGTCCTCATAGATGATGTTATTATGAAGGGAACAAAACCAGAGAAGAGGCAGAATGCCTCAACGTGGCCCACATTTTGATTTGTCTCTCAGTGATCTGGCCTGGATCACTGGTTCCAGTTCTTAATGACTGACTGACGAGTAAAAACACCACAACAGGTCCAGTTTAAACCAGTTTGAAAATCACTATGTCAGAGGAAGAATGAGGATGCTATCAGTATCGGATAAGAGATTGTTTAATCTAAATCTAAGACCAGAAAGTCACATTTTAAATGTGTGTGAAAGGTCAGATCCAGTGTGTTCTGGTTACAACGTAGTTTTGTAAGGAATACATAAATGTATATTAATTGTGAACTCTGAAGGGAGTTTTTTTAGTAACAGTCCAATCATGACCACACATTACAAAGGGCAAAGATACAAAATTGAAAAAGTAAAGCAGAGAAGCCATTTTACTAATCCCACAATACCATTACAAAAACTTTAGAGGTCACAAGCTCCTAAACCAGGGCTCCACTTGCGTCAGGAACATCATTCTTCCTCAATAGTATTGTCTGTTTTCTCATCCAGCCATTTGCACGCTCTGTATTAGTTCCACTCTGATCCTTTTGCATCTCTTTAAGCCGTGCCACCAACCCAGTCTGCATACCCCGGTTTCATGCTATCGCAACAAATCTCTGACCTTCTTTGTAAAAGGCCACTGCTTTTGTTCATGGATGACAGCCTGCTGCAATCTTTTAGAGCTGCAGGTGCAACTCTCTCTCAAGGAACCATTATCACAGAAAATAGCAGCTGATTAATGTTTTTTTTATCTCTAAATTTGTCCTAAAAAAGAAATTTGCTCAATAAATTTGAAGACAAATAAATGCATTATAATGGATTAAAATAATATTTTGACTGAAGTTGGCATTGAGAATTTCTTCAATTTACTTTTATTGTCCTTCAGACTCTTCCTACTTTATCTGATGAGGATAAATACTAAGCATAATTGCTTTTCATATAATGATTACACTTTTATTGTTAATAATAGAACACTTTTGCCTGTCAACTTGAGTTAGCATAGGCATCCAATGTGCTAATTAAAAGAAACTACTTGAAGATGAAAATCCTGAATAGATCATGCCAACAAGGACCAAGATATATCAGCTCCAACAAGCCAAATACAGTCTCTTCCTAAATGCTTGCCAACAAATGCACACTGGGTCTATAGCCGTTTATCCAGTCATGTGTTTCAGAGAAATGTCTATGGCATTATTTCTGCCCTCCTTTCATTCATAATTAACCTCTCTCCATTCATAATTTAGATGTGTTATTCACACATCTTTTGATGGTATGACATTACTGCAGTGGCTAAACAGACAGTGTTGAGGCCCTAGTGCAGGGCTGCGTTAAACCAGGGAGAGGACTAAAACATGCAGGATGCCGGCCCTCGAGGACCGACTTTGGGCACCCCTGCCCTAGTGCAAGAAAGGAAGAAAGTGTGTGTGTGAATGCCTGCATGTGTGTGTTCTTCTATAACACGCATTTGATTGGCAAGGTTCCACCCAAGCCACAAGTGCAAAGTGGGAAACAGCTGCTGTCTCACTTCTTTGTTTTGCACAACTTGAATGTGTCTCAGTCAAGCATATTTTAAGTAGTCAGGCACATTTTTAGGACAGCTTGTCTTAAGTCACTTACTATTGAAAGTGCCATGATAATAAGGCTCAATGTTCCGTCGCTGAAGCTTTATATTTCACTAATACAAAATATCTGGCAATTATTCTTAGTTTCCTTTTTATTTTAATTGAATAAAATTATGGATAATCTTGCAAACTGGTTTATCCAATTTTCCTATACCACACAACGGTTATGGGCCTACCTGTTTGACAAAGTCAAGGGAAAATAAAAATCTAATTGTGTCTTCATAAGAAGCTTCTCAGTATGAGCAGCATGTAAGGTGACATGCTGCAATATACACTTTTCAACCCACATAAAAAAACATTCATTTTAGACACACCAACATATGTGCCGAAGATAGTGTGTGCAACCACTTTACATGTATGTTTAGAAACTCAGCTCATGATAAAGATTTGGGAAACTCAACAGGGTGAGAGCAGAAGCACTCTGCCAGCTTTTCATCATGGAGACATTACTAATGCACAGTTTCAAGCAGTAAGTATGGATAGTAAAGGGAAGACATGAATGAAGTCATAAAAGGCTTTTCATAGCCCATCATGAATAATGTGTTTGCCTTTCCAAGGACACATGGAAGGAAAGTCACACCGTAAAGAAAGGAAAAGATAAAGAGAAGGCTGAAATGGATGTGTGATGCCATCAGGTGATGCAGAGAGGTCAGAAGAGAGGAAGGACAGAGAACGAAAGGCAAGGCATCGACAAAGCAGCACTCAATATTGTGTCCAGCCCTGAAGGATGTGACATATTTCTCCGGTCTTTGTTGGTTCTTTTAATCAGCTTACATATGTCTTGGATAAAAATTTAATTTATCTGGAAAAAGAGGAAGATATTATTGGCTGTAGCCCTGCGTCACAATTGTGTGAGTGTGTGTCTGAGGACGACTTGTCTTTTTGTGTGCATCTGTATGTTTTAGCAAGTATTGTCCACACCGGAGCCAACCAATTCATAACGCAGCTGAATTGTGTTTCTCCCATACATCATTGTCAATGCAGCTCACATCTGCAGTCCCAGCTTATTTAATGGCCAAGACCTGAACTCAGGGTGCAGACTAGACCTGGGCACCCTGCTTTTTTTTATCCATTTGCCCTCTGGCTTTTCGAGGTGTTTGTTTTTTTACATGTGTGAAACAGTTGTTTTTCCCTATAGTGTGTGTAAAAGTTTATTTTTGAGTCTGTATATGTAGAAACAATTCTTTTATGCAGTCAGGTTTACATTGCTTTGCATAAATATGCACACCTCTCGAACTTTATCAAATTATGTCACATTACGCACACAAACTTTAGTGTTAATGTCTAATTATTATGGAAATTGAATTGGCCTATTAAGATGCTTTTGATTGAAATAGCTTTTGATTTTAGTACATGTGACTAGTTTCTGCTGCACATTCAAAGAATGGCCGTTTGCAGAGCATTATAATCCATAAAATGTTTTTAAAAATGTGCTGTGCATAATCATTTGCAACAGTCCAATTTGAGTTTTTTTTATTTTTGAAAAAAATATACTGTTCTCATGAGGAGCTTTGTTCAATAAAATTTGATTTATGCTGTAATAGTTCATGACTTGAAAATTATACTGACCATCATTTGCTTTGGCCATTTATGAAAATCTGAGAAAATATCACTTGAATAATAATTTGGAACACAGTGTATGTTGGATTTCAGTCTTCTCTTTTGGTCATTTTTAATCTTTCCATTCACAAATCAAAAACGCACACAATTCAGACAGAAATAGATCAGCAATATTTTAATTCCTGTCAGTAACAGGGCCACAAAGTATTAGCCAAACAAGTTTATGCAATCACTACAACTTTCTCAAAATCAGAACAGCAGGATCTTTATACCAGTTGGAAGGACATGCTACAGATATATATCAAAAAACTTTTACAAGGCGCATATAAACTTCAACTTAATAGGCAGACTGTGGCGGTGGTGTGTTAGGGAAAATGTAATAGTTTTCCATTTTGCCTCCTGTCAGATGAGACCGGTCAAACGGCAAACAGGTTTCTCTCTATAATGGCGTTTTACCTGCCGCTCTTCCAATAAAGGCCAGACTTGTGGAGTGCACAATTAGTAGTTGTGTTGTCAAATTTTCCAACCTGAAACATCTTCAAGTCCTTCGGAGTTACAATTTTTTTTTTTCTCTCCCAGCCTGTCAGAGGGAGGGTTTTTATTTTTGGTATTACAGTGATAGCAAAAAATACAAATGCATAAAACTATGAGTCCTAATATATGTTGATCTATTACATAAAACCCAAATAAAACGTGCAAAAGCTTACATGTTATAAGTAGTTCTTAAAACACAACATAACGCGGCACACAACATGTGATTCAGTATGTGCTGTTATAGAGCAGCAGAAAGAGCCGAGCACTGCACCCAGATCTATCTTGGGTTTGCTGTACTGTATGTGAAGGCACAGCTCATTAATCTGTCCGTCGACTGAGATTTTGAACAGTCTGTCTGGCGCGGCCAGACTTTCCTCTGAGGAGTTCATCCCTCAAAAGATCGCCACTTTATGGATAGCATCTTTTTTATTATTTTCAGCCAGGGCAATCTTTTTCTGCAGCCATGATTGATCACAAATATCACACAGTATGCTCCTGACTTTCAGCAGAGATTTTAAAATAGGAAGTGTTTTACCTTTGAACTGCTGAGCTCCTAGAGTAAACCAGACGTTTTCTGGAAGACGACGCTGCGCCTTTTCTACAGCATATGCTTGTCCTGTCTTTTGTTAATCAAAGTAGGTCATGTCAAGAGGAAAAGGTTATCATAAGATGCTGAATAAACATTCTGTGAAAAACATCCAAGCTCAGCAGTAAAAATAAATAAATAAATTAAACCTTCTTCGAAGTGACTACCCCACATCTAGTTGTCAGATATGTTCTTCTTTTTTTAAGGTGATAACGCCTTAGTTGCTTACAAATTACTGAAGTACCTACTTTTTTAGGTCACTTAATTTGCATAAGGGTGGAGGTTTTTCAGAGAGGTTGTAAGGCATTCTTTATTCAGATGCAAATTGAAAAGTTATCAGCAGCCAGGACCTGATGAATAATAGGGTGTACCAAACACATGGCCCCACATAAGGAAATGAAAGAGTGGCTCTTTTCTGCTTCACTGATTTTATTATAGACGCTATTATTGGCTCAGAATGGCAACGTCTATTATCTAGAGTCCGAATGCAAGCATTTTTTTTTTTTTTTTGCAGACAGTCTTTTACTATTGTTATCTCTCATCAAATAGAACTGCTCCAGATAGGGCAACAGTCAGAATATGTAGAGTGAAAGCCTTCAGGCAACGGTCAGATACAACTGTAAGCATTCTTGCATCTGAAGTTTGCCTTTGGATGCAGATTGTCACAAGATGACAATGACTCCAGTTTTACCTTCTATAAGCTGCTCTACAATTATCTTAAGAGTAGAATAATATGACTTGATTAAATCTGTAAGTCAACACAAAGAATCAAAAAGCAATGTCTTTATTTAAAAGGTGACTGACATTCTAACTCTTTAACTTCTTGTTTCTTCATTTTTAATTATTTTTTTCAGAATGGTTGGTTAACAATCTACACCACTGTACATGATGAAGTTATTTTGTAAAATCAGGAAAATACACACAACGCATTGGATGTTTTTTTTTTTTTTTAACCATTTAGATTTGATGGCAACTAGAGACCTGGTATCTGTGAATATCCCAACAGTTATAATAACAGATTTTTTTCTGATTGAGTTTTTAATACAGTTGGCCTCAGGGTTGGTGAACTTTTGTAATCTTAGTTTTGAGAAAAAATATACAGAAGCAGAAGAACTAAAACATGCAGGATGCCGGCCCTCGAGGACCGACTTTGGGCGCCCCTGATCTACCTGAAACCAACTATTTAGTTTGCCATATATAGTGACTATGATATGGTGAGAGTGAACATCTTAGACATTTTAGGACTAAGGTTGTTGATTTTTACATGAACTTGATGTTTTTGAAGCAGCTTCAATCGTCAAAGAGTCGAGGGTCACAGCTTCAGAAGCACTGAGGGCTCAAACAGAAATTAAACGCAGTGTGTCACTCAGCAACATATGCTCTGTAACGTGCCATCTTGAAAGCTACTCCACATCCCCCTCCTCTCTCTGTAGAGTGTCACACATGCAGCGCAATTTGAAACCTCCCCAAGCTGACTGAACCAGTCATTGCAAAATGAGTTTCTTTTGTATGTTTGAGGAGTTTGTCCATCTGTGCTGTGAAAAACCACTGATCAGCTCTGATACATTTGGCAGAATTTGACCAGATGGATTTGAATTTGTGTCTGTGTCTGTCTTCTGTCACATCAATAAACACCAGTAGCCTAAAGCCACAGGAAGCCATGCATGTCCGTGCCATCACGCTGGCTCCTTGTCGCCCAGATGACGCCGGCTGTGCTTCGGACCGTGAGCCATTCTAAGCCCTCTCTATATTTATTTTTATTCCTGACACTGCGCTACAGGTTGGACTTGGTTTATGCAGATTTAAGGAGTGCTGCTTCAGCCTTGGCCCCCTTAATCTCATGTAACCTACCCATTTTTGATACTGTTGAAAAAATTAATTGCTCTACTGTATTGCTGTACGTCATAACTATGAGGTGAACTCAATTTATAATATTTTTCGGACCCTAAGACCTGTCACACAGACATTAAACGTGACCTATTTTTCTTTCTTGAACTGGTTAAGACAAATCTATGGGCTATACAGAACATGTTCCTCACATTTAATGCAAAAAATAATTCTTAAATAATGAAGTTTTAGTCTGTTCTGTTCATTTTATTTCAGAATGAGATGTTTTAGGGCCTACAAAACCGTGCAAAATACACTTTTAAGAGCTTTCTTAGTCTATGCTGAACACAGAAATCAACTCTGGAGATTCTTGTTTGATGAAGAAGAATTAAAAAATGTCCAACATGTTTTAATAAATCAGCTTTAAACCAAGTGCCCAATTACTTATGAGTTCCAGGCAAAAGAGGCTTCAAAGATATTTAAGAGTTGCAAATCCTGAGCATCTTCAACCAGTTTAGATGAAAACCCACAAATTAAAGATGACACTGTACGCTTTAAGCCCGTATTCATCTTATTATTGGAAACTGAATATATTTTAGTGAAGATCTAAAATTAAAATTAATCATCAAAATGCTGTATTTCTGGACCTAATTTCATATAAAGATATACAAAGCCTCTTTAGTAGTTAGTATAAAAGATTCCTTGATGTATTTCACTCAGCTCTGACAGCAGAGAATAATAAGATACAACATGTCATTGTATTCAGACATCAAGACAGCACACTTTTTGATGTGCAGCGTTGTACCTGCCAAGCTGAATTACCCTTAAACTGTCTGTAATGTGGGCACAAAAAGGTAAAAGTAGATCATTTGAAGAGTGGGATCTGAGAACAGAAAGAGAGCTTGTGGCAGAGGGCAAAAGGAACAAAAAGCCAGGAGGATTGTCTATGAATAAGACTGATTGTCAGTGATAATACTGCGACTAACCTCTGGGGATGTGTAATGTGTTCCTTTACCTTAGCTACTGCTTTTTGTGAGCCTTGCCTGCAGACTTCAAATTTGAATGTTATACAAGAAAAACCATGTTTCATTGTAAAACCAGGTTGCAGATTTGTGTCACATTACAAAGGCTAACAATTGAGAGTGAAATAGTTAGTTTTAGTTTATTCAACAGGGAAAATGTACAAAAAAAACATTAATAAAAGATGCTTATATATTTCAATACATCAGAAAAAGAAAATAAGTTTATCAATGTTTTAATTCAAAGGAGTAAAGCTTAATTGCACTGTGACATTACAAGTTTATTTTTATTTTTATTTTTTTTATGCTAATCATGGACTGTTATGTGGCCATAGTCCAGAGTCTCACTGACAATCTCCACAAAGAAGATAGACCTCTAAAAGTGTGAAATATATGCATGTTAACTTGAGGAAGGTTAGCGGAAGGAAAAAGTGAGACAAGGAAAAAAGCTCCAAGAACGGGAAAGTGGTGTACAATTATTACATTCTTTGTGTCAAAACTTTCTTCAAGCAGACACAACATCGTAATGATCTTACCTGGTCAGAGACAGTGGTAGCACTTTTCAGATAAAGTTTTATTTATTTATTTATTTTTATTCAAAGGCCCAATTAAAGTCTGAAGATAGAGAAGCTCAGAATCCAAGTTTTGTAGTCTAATGTAAAGCTACTACAAGCTTCATCAAAACTAATAATCATAATTCACCCAGACACAACAATGGAAACAATTTTAAAAGAGAATAGTAACTTTGCTAAAGAAGCCCAAATAAAAAAATTGGTAGATATAACATAAAGTATATGGATAAACGTCTTTCTAATGCTAGCTGTTTCCTCCTCCCCACAGCATGATACTACTACTATCGTGTAAGGTGACATTTCTGTACATTTCTGACATTTCTTACCTTATCTTTCTATGCATCTTAAACTATTTCTTCTTTTCATTATTTGTAAGCCATGACCATAACCGTGAACAGTCTTTAAGAATTACATGACCCTGTGATGACTCTAAATGTAGATTTTGTCTGGAGTCATCATCTAAATGTAAAGAAAGTTTAAACTGATGCAGAAAATAAAAGCACAGCCACATAAATTCAAGTAATGCTGCACCTATCTCAGGAAGTAAAAAAAAAAAAAAAACATTCATTTTCATGCTGCTTCTATAAAAAAAAATAATTCTTAATCTGGCTGCTGGCTGGAAGATTTCTTAGAAGTCTTTTTTTGGACGAGAGACAAGAGACACAACTTGGCTGCTTATGCTATGCTATAGACCAAAATATTGTGTAGCTTCCAACAAAAGGTTGTGATTACAGCACACCTCCAGTCTAATCCCCAAATTACCCCCAAAACGATTGCTATCTGTCTTGTGTAAGCTGGCAAGGTGGCACAGGAATAAAGTGGATAACAATATGTTTGCCAGCCTCAGCATAGGCCAGACGCTTTTATCGCCGGGCTCCTGCATGTTGCGAAGTTAAGCAAATTGGTTCTGCTTTCTCTGAAGCGCAGTCTAGTTTAGGTACCTTATAAAAGGGTTTATGATGCTTCTTGCCAGCCGGGTAGAAACATTCTTTTCTTCTCAAAAATATCTGGCTTTGGTTAGATTATGTCTGTTTCTATTCCTGCGTTTGGTGTGCTGGGGGCTCAATTTGCCAGGCCCCTCACCTCTCAGAGCTTAGCTTTAATCTGCTTTTAACAGAGGCCTAGAAAAGACAGGAGTTATTGTCACAATGTCATATGTTTGGAATAATTCATTATTAATACATTTTCTAATTGTACTTGATTTCTACACCGTGCCATCTGGATGATAGGTGGAGGGTTTTTTTTTCTCCCCCAAAGGGTTACCAAAATAAATCAGAGTATAAACAAACAAGAGCTGCTAGAAATCCCCCATTTAATTGTAGAAAATCATCAGGAAAAAGTTGTTTGGTTTGATTATAAAGAAAGCTGTATGTAATGGAATAAAAAAAAAATCTTATTTTTCTTTGGAATATGCTCAATCCTAGTCAAACTGATTGCCAAAGATGCTTTCCATCCAGGATGGAATATAAAAAAACATTCTTTATCCAGAACATTGAGGCATTTAATTAAACCCTTTGCTCTTACATTTACTGTCATATTCAGAGAACCTGTTCTCCACGTGCACACACATGTTGACACGCACCATTCCTTCCCTCTTCTGTTGCTGTGTGTAGTCCAAGTGATTGGATGAATAAGTTGTGCCATCCCATATGGTGGGCTGTCCTCCTGGATCTGATCACAGCGGTGAATGAAGGAGCCCATGAGTCACCACCGGTTTGTTCTGCCGTACTTGCTGCGATCTGCTGTCGCATGCCTCCCTCACTCCCTCCATCCATCCTGCCAAGCAGACATTGTGCCTTTTAAACTCTCTCGCCCCGTCACTCACTGTGTCTCTTTCTCCAACGCATAACCGCAGTCTCTCGTCCTCCCCTCTTTCCTTTTCTTGCTCTCTACCTTCCCAAATGACGTGAAGTGAGTGTCTGAGCGTCGCAACGTTCCCCAAGCTCCGGACTTTGAAAACAGTCAGCGCAAACATCTTTGTCATTTATGAACATTTAATGCCTGCTCTGTAGGGTAATGGCTAATTTCTCCCACCTCGCTTCTCCTCATTAAATGTTGATTTTCTGTCAAAATGTATCCCAATCAAATTAGGAGAAGCTACTCAAACAACTTTGGCTTTACTTCAGCGTGAACACTGGTGGGAGCCATAGTTATATCATCAATCAGTGAAGATTGTTAGAATTTGTCAGGGATCTTCTGCATTAATGATAAGTCAGGAAAATACTTGAATTTGTTTCAAGTATTTTACAGGTTCATACAAGCATGGAAAACATACCTTATTTTCATGTTCTCATTTTTTTTTTTTTTTTTTTGCGAATCAGTCTTTCATCTTTCCTCTCATCTCTCTGGAAAAGTGAGAAATTTTGTCAAAAATGTGTATATGTATTTGAATGAACAGACCCAATCTGTTCGAAGTAAACATTTGATGAAAAAGAAATTTCTTCCTACAGAGTGAAACATCTGATTGAGGTGATTTTCAAACTGTGTAATTAAATTTTCTCCGCCAACTTCATCATTTATTTATTTACGTATTTTTTTGGATCAGGACATCTCTGAGGTCATGATTGGGACTAATGTTATACAACGGCCTCTTATCAAAGACATAATACAGCTTGATGGCTGTATCAGCCTCAGTGCTGCTGACAAAGACTTTCCTGAATAGGTTGTTGATTAGGGCAACATGAAACAACTGAATATTCAGGCAAGTTTAACAAACTGCAAATCAATTTATACACTGGAATGTGACTTTTATTTTATAACTTTTGACCTCAAGGCCCTTCTGTACTTACCTCTGTTTGCTTTTTGCATTTATTCTGTACAAATTGACCTCAGAGAGCAGCAAAAAGAAAATTTGTAGAAGAAAAAACTAATTCAATACTGAATCCCAGCAGTTATAAACAAAACTGTGTAATAATCAACACAGTGTGATGCTCCAGACCATAAAACAGCTATTCCATAGATTGTGACGAACAGGGTTTGTGTATTTATGAACAGAGAGATTAAGACTGCCATAGGTAACTTTTAAAAATATAAACATGTTTTGCATTCTTGTTAAAACTGTCACTATGGCCTGACAGTATAATATGAGACAGATAATCTGTTGAAAAAAGTAAACTCCTCAGCATTGTCCTTGTGGTCCTACTGACATCTGCAGAAATACACCGCTCCTGGTCAGAAACAACCAATCAAAGCCAAAAGGAAGGTCTTAGCGCTGTCAATCACTTTGTGTGCACACTGCTCACACCCACCGCCAGGCAGTGCTTACAAGCTCAAGATTGAACAGAGCCATAAATGTGTCATCTTAGCCT
Organism: Poeciliopsis prolifica; assembly: GCF_027474105.1. NCBI lineage: Eukaryota > Metazoa > Chordata > Actinopteri > Cyprinodontiformes > Poeciliidae > Poeciliopsis > Poeciliopsis prolifica. The sequence goes on from NW_026562381.1 coordinate 1,212,480, forward strand.
TAAATATTAGCGATGTTAGGAGATCTCAGGATAAGATGTTGCCTGTAGCATTGCACTGCAGGCACAAGATCCTGCAAAAACAAATCGTCAATATTTCTTGTCTGTTGTTCAAAATGTACAATTTTTATAGGAGTCAAACCTGAAACTGCTGATTCTGCATTGACCCAAAACAAAAAATGAACTTTTACTTATAAAGCCATTTTATGTTCAGACAAACTGGAGAATAAAACTGAATCTTGTTCCAACACACCCCTGTTTAACAAACACACACAGAAGTAAATGATATATTTTCTCTATAAATCCTTGATTGGAGAGCTGTACATGTAAAACTGTGTTTATAACCAAACCCAACCATTAGCAGATGGAAATGAATGATGGCAGGCAGATAAACACACCTGACACCTGGTGCGATTCATCAATTTGGAAATTGGGTGTCTGTGATGTCATCAGCAGGAGGCTGCTGCTCATGATACTTCGATGGTAGGTGTGTTGGTCAATATTTGCAAAATCAATGCATACCCAACAGGTTCATCACTCCACACATTTGGTAGGGATGTAAAAAAAAAAAAAAAGCCTTTTTCAGTTTTGACTCCGTACTCTTTGCCAATACCTGAAAAAGCCTTTTCCTCTGCACCTTCAACTTTTCTTCTTCTTCTCCTCCATGACATTGTTTTGTTTCCTTGCTTTTGTTTATGTTGGTTTCTTCAGCCCTATTTGTCTGAAAAGGAAAATCAATACCCCCCTTTTCAGCAGCAAGGAGAAGCTGAGAAAGCAAACATTTACAACCAGGCGAGAGAGGAACTTGCCATACAGATCCAGTAGAAGTTAGTGGATGTGTTCCCATATGATGTTTGTTTAATTATCAACCTTTTGTCACGTTGGAACAGGGAAAAGAAAAAATCACACGGCTCTGCAGAGACTGATATCAGGAGCCTATAGTAGTGCAGTGGAGTAACTGCAGTGGCAACAGTGTTTAAATTACTGTTCTCTGAGGTACAGGCTGCTTTACCATCATTAGCACGTCTATTACATAGATTGGTGAAGGAGGGATGCTGAGATGCTGGCAGGAGACCAGCTCAGTGTTGCTCATGTTTGGCAGTGAGGTTTAGAAAGTGCATTTCGGGAAAACGACATGGCTGAAGCCAAAAGAAAAACCTGGAGATTGGAGCCTTGTATGTGTGAGCCCATGTTCTCTCACTGTTACTGGGAGGGCAGAAAACCCTCATGATGACAGTAGAGGCCAGAAAATAAAATACAAACCACTCGCCAGTCAGTGGACTTAGGGCAAGGTGTCAAGACACCCCTGAAACGCTCAACTGAAGCAAATTTTAGGGTGTGTATTTATGGGCACCGACTCCACAGTGTGTGGCAGACAGAGGAGGTGGGAGGGAATGAGGAGTTATTAGTCCAATATCTTGCCTAGGGCGCCAAATGCCAGCCCCGGGGGCAGTGTGCAATCATTCTAGTCAGACTGCTGCCACTTCTATCAAGTGACTGAACCTTTCATGGGGACAAGTAGCCCATTCTTCCCATTGCCATTTGTTACAGAACCATACCCCAGACGGAAATACAACCTCTGCATCTAAAGTTACAAACTTAACAAACGTAGGGAATCTTAGCTGGCATATGTGAGATCAGAGGTGTGCACACAGACCCGAAAACAACACATGTATTTATAAACACTGGTCGAGAGAAAGACATTTAAAAAAAAAAAAGCACGGCTCTGCATTTAGTCGATTACGGGGTGAACATGGGAGGCGAGCCAGCACATATCCAGGCATAGCAACAAGAAGAGCAGGGGCTGGAGCAGAGAGGCTTCACCTTGCCAATAACATGACATTTTCCACAAGCGATAATGCAGGCTTAATTCAGCTCTGAGGAGCATCTGGTGCAAATTGGACATAGTTGCTCTTCAGTAACACTGAGTGAACGACACGCCTTCTATTTATACTTCTGTTATTTATACTACTATTATGGCTTTAAATCTGTTACAGTAAGGAACAACTTTTAAATATGAATTTACTGGAATAAGTCTAAAATGTTTATTAATTTCAATAAATCAAACTGAAGCTCGTTTTATTATAATTTTTTTTTGTTAATTTGTGTTAATTTGATTAGCTGTTAATTTGATTATTAGATTCAGAAGCTCCAAAAGCTCTGTTCTGTTTTCAACAATCTGAGTGTAAAGTTGACTGGAAGAAAAAAATATTGTAGGGTAGGACTTTAGTTCAGGTGATTGCTGGTTAATGTAACACAATAAGACTGCAGTCATTAAACCAAACATTGGTACATGCTGCACGTTCTCAAGATTTACTAAGAATGAAATCAGCATCACCATAAAGCTTGTCAGGAGAAAAACGTGTGAAGCACTTTAAAATGTCCTGGTAGATGTTGAAATTGATAAAACACAATGACCCAGCAGCAGATGACAAAACTCCACAAATTGCCACTGAATTTCAAATCGTTTCCTACTACACTTTTCCTTCCACTTAACTTTCCAGTAATATGTTTGGATACAAAACTCTCTAAACATGCAGCATCTTTAGTGATTACCTTTTTGGTCTCAATGGCAATCTTCTGGACTGTCATCTGTCCAGAAGACCACTTAATTTAAATTGATCTTAGGTAAAACTTAAAAACCGTCAGCTGTATGACAAAATTTACAGAAACAAACATTTCAAACACTTATGGTTTGAATTTATAGCTTCACATTTTGAGTTCAATTTACTGAAGTAAATTAATTTTAAATGATTTAGGAATACATTTATGTATATGCACGTGCATACCCTTGATTTTAGATTTCTATGTGTGTTTATGAAATTGCATGTTTCTGCGCACACATGGTTACCTGTGTGTGTTTGTGTGTGTGTGTCGATGGGGGCCACTGAGGAGGAGCATGTTAACCAGAGGACCAGACGGTCCACCAGATGTTCCTATTCCCTCTAGACTTGTCACAAGTGGACCTTTAGTTCTCTCCCTGCAGAACACAAAAAATGCACACCACTTCCTCCATAGACTATTCATAATACAGTCCAGTTCTCGCTGATGAAAAGAAGTAAAACCTGCATGCTGGTGCTGCTGAAGAGTTGAATAGACAGATTACATGGAAGACCTTCATCAGACATGATTCAGGCAAAGAACATAAAACAACCTGGCTTGAATTACAAGGCCTTCTTTTCTTGGTGAAACATTTCTTCAAAAATTCAAGTATCTATCAACAATTCATCCGTCTATTGTCAACGTCAAACGCTTTCCCCAGACACTCATAATATCTGAGAGATGTCAATGACGAACATTTTCAGTGAAACTGTGCACACAGAACACCACTTGTGGCAATCAATGCCATATTCCAATGGCTTTGCTATTTTTTTATCTTGCTGGTGCTCTCATTACAGTGGGCTCATTCTCATCTTCATATATTATGCTTGGATGGCTTTCATGGTGCTATGATCCTAGGTAGAGGATGTGGCCATTTGGAAATGTCATAAGAAAGGTCGGGAACATCATCTCGGTCAAGTTCAACACGCTGATTTATGAGGTTTGAGCAAATGAAATATAGAAGGGGCCTAGTGGAACAATCTGGTCCCTATAGACACCCCAAAGGTCACCTAACTTAATTTCAATTAGGCCTTGGAGAGACTCGTAACATATGTCACTGCAGAAAGCGGGTGGTGAGGGAAGGGCTTTACTTGCAATGATGGCATGTTTATAGGGATTGAGATGAGACTATTCTGTAAACAAGATGGCAGTGAAGGTAAATTTTGCTTGAAAAATCAAGAAACACATCTGTAGCTGTACAGTGGCCGGCCACTTTATTAGGTACCCTGTTGGAAATCTTAAGAACTGCTGAGAGCTTTGTGGCATACATTCAAGAAGAATGCCTTGTGACATTCAAGAAGAATGCATGCCACAAAGAGGTCAGGGAGGTTCCTCAGAGCTTATGCTTTTATATTGACACAATATACCAAACTGTTGCCACACATTTGTTGAGTATACCCGTGAAGAGAATCTATCATTCTGATATATCCCAAAAGTGGCCTTTTGGAGTGTATTTGCGATGTTTTTCATAGAGCCTAAGCTTTTCGATAATGCAGCTTGAGAAGCTGAAATACCGTGTCACAATGCTTCTTAACACAATATTGGTTGCCGTTTGTGACAGCCATGAATACATCCATGGCTCCCCAAGAATGGTGATAAAGAAGTAGTAGTGCAAGATGGTTTCCATTGTGCATATTAATGTTTATTAAGGTACATTTGGTGTTTGAAGTATTAAGATAGGCAGTTACAGGCACTTTAGAAGGAATATCAACTATTTATAGATTTCAGCTATTTGTGAGTGATAGTGGTTCCTAACCCCCATGAATACCAGTGGTTCACTGTAAAGTGAACACACCAGTTTGAGAAGATCTGAGCTTTGTGACAGATTACATGGAAGACCTTCATCAGACATGATTCAGGCAAAGAACACAAAACAACCTGGCTTGAATTACAAGGCCTTCTTTTCTTGGTGAAACATTTCTTCAATGTGCATTATCCTGCTACTTGGGTAAACTGTGTCTATAAATGAATTAGGGTCAAGAAAATGTCCTTCACACCATTACACCACAACTAGCAATCTGAAATCATTGATCCAAGGTAGGATTGATCATAGCTTTTATGTCATTCACATCAAATCTGACCCTACCATCTTAATGTTGGAGCTGAAATTCGAGAGTCATTAGGCCAGGCATTGTTTGAACCTGAAACTGCTCAAATTTGTGAGCTTGAACAAACTGTTCTTGGTTTCAGGTCCTTTGATGGCACGAGTAGCATCTGCCGTGGTATTTTGCAGCCTTGGTAGCCCACCTGCTTCAGGATTTAACATGTTGTGTGTTCATAGTTGGTATGCTGCACACTTTGTGGTAGGGGATCCCTATTAGAGCACCTTTCTATCAATTTGAGCCATTAAGGACCATTCAAGCTCTTCACATGTAATGAAGAGTTTGAACATTAGCAAGTAATCTTTACCACATCTGGATGCATAGATTCCTTGAATTTCCAATAAGTGATTGGCTGATTTATTATTTGTGATAAGAAATCAAACTGTTGTACCTAATAAAGTGGTTTGTAAGTGGAAATTGTTTATAATTTGAAGTGGAGAGAGAAAAACACATCAACACTTCCTCAGCTCTCTATCAATCACACTGAATTGTGCTGGCACTGACTCGGATCAATTATAGCCTTGTGACTAACATGTGCTCTAAATTATCAGGTCACAATTTTCACAAAGAAGAAGAAACACAACTGAGGAACACACGTATTTCTGCATACATGACCCCCCCCCCCCACACCACCCCCCCCCCCCCCACACACACACACGCACACACCCACACACACACGCACACACACAAACAAAATGCTTTGAAATGAGTCACAATTTGCCAGCAAATGATTTCCTGTTCACAGAGAATAACAGGGTCTCCACTCTCCCTTTGATTCAGGCTTTTTTTCCGTCCCTTCTTTGTTTACCCATGCTGTCTAGCAGACGCTCTGCTGGAATCCCTATTGATAGTTGTCTGACAGGGGGCTGGGTGGCTAACTAGCCCAGGGGGGCAGATTGTGTGCAGTTTGTGGCTGGAATGGAGGAAGAAGCAACCTTTATTTTTCATCTTCAGACATATTTTCTATCATGCGTGTCAAAATGCTTTTGGATTTAGTATTTATGGTCCCAAATCTCCATACATGCGAGCTTGTTATAGGCGTGTGTGTGTGTGTGTGTGCTGATCCGTCTGTGCTGCATACTGGTCGAGTTGTGTGTCTTGTAAGGTTGATGTGGCATGGAGGTCACTTATGTCAGATCCCATATCCAGGCCCATGCTGTGATGTGAAGGGCACTGTCAAGAGACAACCACGAGACAGCGCAGGTACAGCTGCCCTCGGTGCTCCCTTTCCTCTGTGGCAACCACACATACACACACAGATGAGAATAGAGGCAAACACATCCATGTTCTCTGTAAAATGACGCATGTCGGTGGGAAAACCCCCTGAGGTGAACGCTCCAGGATTGTGGCGTCTCTTCAAAACAAACACCAACGCCTACTTGTTGACTGACTGTTTGCTTGGGATGAGCTCCGTGTCGCTTCACCTAGGTGAAAGGATGGGCAGCGATGGCAGAGTGTGGCTTAGAAGGGCTCGTTCAGAACACGTGCATGACCACATGCTGAACTAGGAAGAAGTGGGTGGAAAACTCTTGAATGTTGACCAAGATGGCCTAATTGAGAGCAATTGTGGAAATCCAGTTAATTCTGTGGCTTAGTTTTATAAGGGGTCTGAACAAAAACAACAAAATAGATCAAAGATGAGCATAGGAGAACAGAGAAGAGGCATAAAGTGACAATCACTCACAAGCTTTTCAAATCATACTGCCAGACATCCCCTTCTTACATATATTTCAAGTTCACAGAGTTAAATGTATATTTTGGACCCTTTTTTATGTCAAAATCTCATTTCTAAAGTGATCAACTAATACTAACAAGGAAAAGCCTATGGTTATGTTGGTTGGTGTAAAGGCTCCTGGCATAAAACTAAGCACCATTAGGTGAGTAACGGTCTCATAATATTACGTACCTTGTCATTTCTAATCAAACTGAAGTCTGTCTTGCTGTTCTGCTGCTGGATCAGTTTAACTCCTTTTGGGCTGTTGTTGAAGCTCCTTCCACTCTTAATGCAGCCAAGATGCCTGTTGATGTGTATTCAACACATACTAAGAATCTCATTGTAAGCTCTGTTACACCAGTCACGCCTATATTCCTTATATTAGGGATATAAGGAAATTATATTTCTAATAACTTTTAAAAATACTTTTGTTTTCTTGGCCCTTTTATGGCCATCACTATGATTGAGCTCACAGCTTTAAAAGGGTATATTGCAAAGGGTTTATTGACACAAACTACACATAATGGCTACATGAACCTATTTCTGATCTAAGTTACTCAAATCTTAGAAATTTGAATGATAAAAGTTCAATACCGTGAACTTTTTAGCAGCAAGAAAGTAAAGTTCCTGACTATAATTTATTGCTGCAATCTAGCAAGTGTGTGACCTTAACACTTTGTGCTTGTGACTCATTTTAATGGCACACTGACATTCATTATGCACATTCTGAGGCCGAGACTGCCCAGAAGCCCCAAGGGACAGAGGAACTGCACTTCATAACTTTCTTTTTCGCCTCTATAACATCTCACCAATACCCTGTTTTGTTTTACTGTACTTTGAAAACAGCAAGATTTAGAGAAGAAAAAAAACAAAAAAACTTTCATGCTTTGTTGTTTGCTTTTAAAGTTGTTTAGATGAAGTTGAAAGGAAAAAGGCACTTTCAGCTTAATGGACACATAACAATTAGATGTAGAGATGAAGAACCCTGTGGAGGGTGAAAATAGTCAAACTCTTTAGTGTTGCTTTAACAGTCACCTACGTCTCTGCACTAACCAGGGTGAAACTGTCTTCAGTCAAAGAAACCCTGCAGCTTGCTTCAGTACGTTTACTTTGAACAGTGGGTGACAGAAAGCGGATCAAATACGGTCCTCTGTTAGAACTGAAATGCAGCAGCAGCACACGCTTTGTGCCTCTCTCGCCTTCCCATCTTTCTGATCTGGCACGTCTTGGTGTCCATGTCAAGTAATGTCCCTAGCGCTGATCACTTGTGCTCCTTTCAGGTTCAATTTCAGGCCACATGAAAGTTAGATTTATATCACTAAGGAGTCCAGAGATCATAACCTCTTCTACTTTTTGACCTATTTTCTTTCTAAGACAAAAAACATACTTGTTGATATTAGCATAACATGTCATAGAAGTGATAGATGGTCAAAATTCTGATGTTTTTGTTTTTCAATACACTATAGTGAATACACTATACTTAAGTCCTACCAAATTGCACTGATGTCCACACACTTTAGTGTGGAAGCTAATACTGTGAGAAGATGGCTTGACCTAATTTAACTGCTGATCAGTTGATTGTGGCCAGCGAACTGCTGTCAAAGGTTTTGTTGCCAGGTTTGTGCTGGTCAAGCTGGTGAACAAATTCCACTTCCAGTTGGATTCATCTTCTAGGGACAGATGCTGGTTGTTTCCCCATCAGTTTGCTATAACTTTTTAAAATTGGATGACAAAATGATACAAAAACAGAGTTTTCAGTCAGGTTAAATGAATACAGTGATTCACAAATTAGTTTGGATTTCTGCAGAAATATTAAGCCTGAATAAATTACACTCAGAGCAATCTAGTTAGATAGTTGCTGATATATTAAAGCAACAATGACCTGGTCAACATAGTCACATATCTGAAACACATTTTTATGACTGACTAAATGTGAAACAGTGAGTTGGAATGAGTTGTACTCAGAGGTATAGCTGGGTTAACAAACTGGAGTTTTGTTTTTTGTTTCTGTCAGTTGTTCTATTGTGTCTACAAATCTATTTCTTACTCCGCAGCTCGGTCTGTTTCTGCGGCTGCTCTCAGGCTGTACCCCTCCAGTGTACACTATGTCCACACTGCGGGAGAACAGCTCTGAAACTTTAATGCTAATTGATCCCAGAGAAGACGTTTGGACACAGGTGTGTTGCCTCAGGGCCTGGCTCTGACACGGATGCCAAGGGATTCTGGGTAACTGTGGGGCTTATTGAGCCAGAGCAGACAGTGCCACCAGCCAGGACACTCGTGACCCAGTTCTTTTTTAATCAGCACAGGTTTGATGTGCTCAGTTTGTGTTTGTGTGTCCGCACACATATCACTGTGCTAGAGGAGAAAATGTGTAATAGACCACATAATCCCAGAAAGTACAAGGTCTAGAAACTAAGCCTTGTAAAGTTCATTCAGCACACACATGGCCAGAGTGAAACTTTTGAAAACTACTAATACTTCTCTGCTTTTTCACATTACAACCTCAAACACCAGTGTGTTTAAGGGATTTTATGTGGCAGACCAACACAATGTAAAGCTATTGCAAAGCTGAAGGAAAATAATTCACTGGTTTAAACTTTTATTTTGAATGAATATGAAAAGTGTGGCATGCATATTTTTAGCCACTCTTAGCCAATAATGCACAGGCTTCATGTCTAGTCTCAACTTTTTTACAGAATTAACCTGTACTGCAATTTTCTAATCAACTCTGACCAGCTTTCCTGCTGAAAAAAAGATCCCCACAGCACAATGCTACCACTCTTCTTGCCCCAAATGTTTAGACTTTGATGATTTTCATGTCTTGTCTGAATTTAATGTTTAGATGGAATAAAATAGAATAGAAATAGCTTTTATTTTCCCACAGAAGAGAAATTCAGGTGTAACAGGAGCATAAAAGTTCCAAAAGTGTTAAAAAGAAAATTAACACAGCTATAATATTAGTTATAATAATATACAGTACAAGTTTTTTACACAATACTGGAACATTATTAGAATATAAATAGTGTACTCAATATCCAAGTTAGTGAGATTACTTTTTTTAAATAAGCATAATGTGCAGGAGTATAATATATGAAGATGAGAATGAGAATTTACAATACAGTATATTGAGCATAAAAATAGATGTGCAATAATAGCAGAAATGTTAGTAAAAATGAGTCTCAAAAACCTAATCTCTGACCTGTCTGCTATGATCCTTTGTGGGTTGTTAATGGTATTAGCAATGTTCTGCAACAAACCTTGGTGTTTTTCACAAGATATTTGTATCTTTCAAAAAGATTAAATTACCCAAAGGTCGACTCATTTTACTAAGTCGGTGATTTTTCAAGTCAGTGTTGGAAGTGGATTTTCTTAGGGTCGCTCTGATTTTTACTTGTAATATTCTGCTTGTTTTGCACTACATAGAGCTCGTCTATCCCAAAAAACCCAAATAAAATACAATAAAGGTAAAAAGTAAATACTTCTACAAAACTTAAAACATAGAAAACAGCATCTGTTTACAAGATGAAAATAAACAGCATGAATTCCTGAAAGTATTTAGTCATGTTTTTAAAATGCTTGTCTGAGGAAAAACTTACTTAAATGCTCCCATCTCTTTCCAAATCCTTATTTAGGATGTGTGTGTTGAGTTTTTCAACAAGTGTGGTAATTATGATCCTTTGAGCCCCAGGAAAACCTGCACCTAAATCAAAGTCGAGTCGCTGTGTAAGTTTACAGTCCTGATTGTGTGTGTGGGAGGTTCCATGTATCTGCTTGTGTTTTGTGTGCATACATTGGTCTGGCTGGAACAGGGGCTTTGCGCTGCCAGCATGCAGGTGCGCGGATTAGATGTGATCCCCCCTCATATTCTCAGTGGTACGTCTTATTTGATGGCTTTCCTGCCATGTAAATCTCATCAAAAACTAACTAACAATAGCAGCATGTTGACAGACGCCCAAGCATCTGGCGAACCAGCGCTGAACGTTCAAACTGCTGTGAACAACCTGCCTCCAGAAAGAGAGATAACTAAGGAAGTAACCCAGAGTTTGTGTGTGGAAGAAATGATAGAGGATGAGAAGAAGGGGCAACACCTTTTGATAGCTTAATCAATCATAAAACAGAGGCGCTGCACCTTAACCAGCAGGTGATGGTACAGAGATGACGCAAAATCATCGCTGCCTCTGCTTTGCTTCCACAGATTGTCAGTCTCTCACTTTGCTCAAAGGTAAAAACTAAAAGAAGGGGAGAGGGGGGAGGGATAACTTTGACCGGCGCTGGATTCCGATTAAAGTGTGATGAGTGGCCTCAGCGAGGGGGTTTGTGTACAGCACTTTATTCAGGAATGATCACTTATTTATAGGCGTTGGAATTGTGTTGTTTGCTTGTTTTATTGAAAACCTTATGGGTAAAGTGGCGGCAGGCCGCCTGGCATGTGAGCATCGCATCTCTGGAGGGCATCCCTGCAGAAATATCTTCCTTCTTGATAAATAAGTGAAGGAATGGATGAATTTTTCATCCACACAGAATCCCTTGTTGGCGAGATGTCTGGCGTTGGAGTATGTGTTCTGGCTCTGCAGCTGCACAAATGGATAAGTGAAGTGTGCGTGAAAGTAGTGACTTGCAAAAGTATTCATACTTTGTAAATTTTTTCACATTTGTTTTAGGTGTGGAAATGTTGTAATTGGATGGAGAAAGGTGTTTCGGTTAAATGAGATCAAATTTGAACTTAATGGCCAACTTGCAAAATGTTGTGTAGCAGTGGCAGTGTCATGCTGTGGGGATGGTTTTTTTCAGCAAGAACTGAGAAAGTTATTGGATTTAATTGGAAGATGCATGCAACAGGAAAGAAAATCTCTTAGAGGCTACAAAATTCTTCAGGGGAGTTTTACATTAACAACAATAAACATGGATGCAGTGGAAGGATGGACTAGTCAAAGTCCAATTGAGAATTTATAGCAAAACTTAAAATTGCATAGTCACAGATGCGCTCCCTTCCAATGTGACTGAACTTGTGTTTTTTTGCCTAAGGAAATGGATAAAAAAAAATCTCTTTTTAGATGTTCAAAGCTGGTAAATACAAACCAAAAAAATACCCACAGGCATCATTTCACCCAAAGATGCTTCTAAATATTTTATGTTATTTCTTATTTTGTGACAATGTGTTTTTAAAAAATTGCATGGAAGTTTGTGGATTTAAAGTTATAAAATGTTAAGTTTTTATAGTGTGTATTGAAGTTATATAAAATTCTAACTTTGCATGACAGTTCCAATGTTAGCTTTCTTGATTAGAAAGATCAAGACAAGAAAAAGTAATCTGAAATAATTAGTTTGATGGCTGTGAAGATGTTGCACCATTTGTAAACCATTTTATATGGTTTTCATCTGCCACCTCTACTTTGGAGGGTTTTTTATACAAAAACCTGAACTGACATCGATGCAAGCAATGCACAAGCAAGAACATGAAGGTAGCAAAGTGCACCCCATCGCAGGAAGGGTTGTGGTGTTTTGTGTACATGAGGGACCATCTCTTGCCATGAATCATTTATATTGAAAGAGAAAGCGAAAAGTGTTTCTGGAAGCACACCAACCTGCATCCCCCATGTGAACAGAGGGGAGCATCTTCACATGGCCAAATGGGTCCGATGGTGATCGCGGGGAGGAAAGAGCATGGCGAAGACTTCTGTGATCTCCATCACTCACTCTGACTGTGTGTGCTGGGACACATCAAAAGGAGGAATGATAAATAAATAACACCCAACACCATGTTTTATTAAGCTGGGTTAGGCAATGGTGGTGGGAGTGCTGAAGAATCTGAAGATTCAATAGAAGTTTGGGTTGTTGGGAAAACTCAGCAGCTGTCAGACCAGTTGCTTTCTCCATGTTTGTGTGCAAAACAATCAAGGACTACAACGTAGATTTGTGCTAATCTGACTGAGCTGTTCGACCAAATGCAGAGAAAACCCAAGCCAAGCAGGTTATGTAACGTGTGTCACTACATTCATCGGGGAAATCCATGAGGTAATAACATTACATTATTCAGTTGCACTTCCTCTGTAAAAAGGTTTGACCGTCTGAAACACGGAGTGAAGGACTGCTGCTTTCTCATGTTGCAACTTACCCATTGTTGGGAATAGGAATGAAGAACTGAATAGCTTCTAGATTGTTCTATTTTACAAAATAAATTTAAAAAATGTAGCCAGGCACATTCAGCTGCCTTTAATTAATACTTTATAGTCACTTTTTGCTACAAATTCGTTGCGGTTTGTCTTTTTCCAGCTCTTTTCCAGAAAAAGTAAAGGTTTATAAATACTTTTGTCATGCCTTGTATGCTTTTGGATTTGTATTGTATTAATTTGAATTACAATTGGACAAACAGATTCTTTATAATTGGGTAAAGTACCCTGAGATGACAGTGAGTCACATCTATTTGCTTAGCAAATAGATGTGAACCAAAATAAAGGTTAAAAATAGTTTATTTTTTTGCCAAAATCCTCATTGTTGTTTTACAAATCAATTTAGCCCCTAACTAAAATTCAGTTTAACCAAACTCCTGAAACATTCAGCTGGTAAAAATAATCAGTAGGTTTCTGGTCTCTAGTAAAAAGAGAGCACATCTGGGTACATACCTACTTCACCTTCTGCTCGGTTCTGAAAAATCGACACCGTACCTGCAGTGCCTCACCTTGGAGGCTTTAGCTCTGTGATTATTTACAGAGAGTTGCACTCCTTCCATAACATGGCACAAACAGATGTTTGTTTCCAGAGACCCATTCTTGGCTGTTCTTTTCCTTGCCTGGTTTTGTTTTATATGTTTTAATACTGTCACCATGATGCTGAGATGCCACTTGTCACCTAATATCCCAGCATCACAGATGCATCAGTGTGTGCGCAGGTGCACGCCTGTGTAATTGTGTGTCTGTGCTGCCAAACTTGTTTGTGTTGCCAAGACTTTTCTGCACCTGTGAGCATGTGTTTTTGTGTGTCATCTTGAGCGTACCGTGAAGGTGTCATTGTGAAGCCTAGACCCTGTAAGCTGTCAGACAGTGAGAGATGCTGCACCTCTAAAGGGCATGCTTTCTAGGCCTTTCCTGTCTATTATAAGCCCTGGAATCACTCATCAACGCTGGCGCAGTGCACCCCCATGTCCCTCAAACAGCCGCACACAGAAGCCACCTTTCTAACTAGGAGAACCCTTCCCTGTAAACTTTGGACACCCTTGTCTTCTATTTTGACATGATAAACGTAAGCAACAGTAATGAGGCATCAGGTTACCAGGGCGTCCATTTTATTTTGCTCAAAACCAAGCAGAGGAAACCTGTTCTTTATTCTCGTCTGCAATTTTGTAATCCACTCACCGACTCAAATGTAATCCCCTAGAGACCCTGATTTTTGTTTAATGACACAGAAGTGATGACATTCCTGAAACTGATGCTGCCAGGACAGCCAAGATAGACGTCAGCGAGGCTAGCCAAAGATTGAGATGTGTCGCTATCTCACCATCTGTAACAGTCACGGCTGGCGTCGCCGGAAACAGATCGGCTTGATAGCAGCCACATCAAATCTCCAGTTTGCCAAGCAAATAGAATAAAACAATCTATCGATCTTGCCCCACCTCCCTGTGTATCAACACAATCCATCTGTGTTTATCAGGCTATCTGCCTTCCTATCTTTTGTTGTCTGCAGGAAGGCATTCTTTTCTCTTCTTCTCTCTTTTTATTTTCTTCCTTCCTCCTCCTGCATTTGTTTGGTGATCCATCAGCCTATTTACCTTATCATGCTGCCAAACCATCCATTTACGCTCCCATCTGTCTGTCAAACTATATCTTAGCTTCCATTTGTCTAACTATCTCTCTCCGTCTGCTCATTCACCTGTCAATCACGCAGCTTGCCTTGGTTGCTGCTGGTTCCAGCTGCTTGTTTGACTGATGCCATCTCTGACCTCAGCTGCTCATCATACAGCTGGATAATGTAATTAACTTTGTATCACTTCATCTGGGGTTTTATGCTGCACCTCACGATACAAGCCACAAGCTTATGCCATAGTCAATGAACAGGTTATACGTATGTTAATCGTTTATATCTAAAATGCTTTTTTCTCATTTTGCTGTAAAAGATCAAAGTTTGAAAAGTACTTTCCCCACATCACTTTAGCTCTACATAGACATCTTTGATCTACATAGCTGCCTCTGCTCAATCCAAATGGAAGCAGGTCACTGCCTTGGCTCCGACCGGTTCAGATCAAGCCTCAGTGGAGCAAGCCGGGCACTGATGTCCATGCTGTCGGGGGGCCTGGCCTCCCGCAGAGGCCTAATCAGTCTTACAGGATCAGTGACTGACGCCCCTAGGCACCAGAATGCCTTGGACTGATGGATTACTTCTCTCTTTCCTGGCGTAGGCCTGTGAAACTCAGGGCTGAGCCACAGGCCCCATCTGTGCTCTCCATGGCTCCTGCACACCCTGTGGTCATGGTCTCAGGCTGCTGGTCAAGGCCAAAATCAAGATCTTTAATCCAATGTGTATATTTGACAACACTGGTCGCCTCTATAGAGAATTCTACTTTGGTAAATTATGGGACTGGCTACTAAATAATTGTTAATAATTGTTAGTATTGAGTTATTTTTGATGATTTTGAAATCCTGGGATGTCAGGTTTCACTCATACTGTAATGAGTAACATTTCTCAATGAGAAAACAAAGTCAGAACTTCATCTGTGTAAAGGCTTCAAGTTTGTTTAGAGAATATCAGTGAAAAAACAAGCCATCATCCAAAAACATTAAAACTCTCCACCTAAACTTAATAAGGAGAAAACAAAAGCCAATAGCCTTTTGTTACTCTGGAAGAGCTGCAGAGATGCACAGCTCAGATGGAATTTTTCATGACAACTGTCAGTTGAAAGGATTCATAAAAACTTAACTTTATTGGAGGGGAGCAAAAAGAAAGGAATCTTTAAAGGGAGGTTCTGTATTTTCCAGGCACATAATTACTTGATTGTGCTATGAAATGATATTATATTACCTTCGGTTGTTATGAAAATAGTTGTTTACATCAAAAACAATTTAAAAGAAATGTGACTTTGCATCATAGCCACAGGTGATACTGTGAAATTTGTCTCTGTCTCTTTAAAAGCCTTCTATCATGCTCCTTCTGCAGCATGTCCTCTCAACAAAGCTTCTCCATGGTGTCCAATGATGCCGTTTACAATTGTCTTCAGGACCACTGGACTGAGAAGTCCTACAATCTGTACAACTGCATATGTATAGTTCCACCAGCTCTTTACTTATTGCTGCTGCCATAGTCTGGAGGAGCTGTTTGAGACTGAAGCTCCATGGCAGAAGTTTGAGTGAACTGGAGATGTTATGAGCAGGTGTCAATATAGTTGACACCTGGACAAGCTTAACACTCAGATTTAAGAACAACTAAGAATCTTTGGCACTAATCAAGTAAAGACCCATCGAGTTCAACAGTTTAGCAACCCAATTCTTAAATATTCTTGTAATTGTTGGTCTATCATAAAAAATCCCTTGGGAACATACTGAAGTGTATTGTTATACAGACAGGGCCTGTATTAGCTGTTGCAAAGATTAATGTTCCACTACATCACTCTGCTCTTGCATAATGCTCTGCATTTCCTACTATCACTAGAATTGCAAAGTGTATGATCCAGTGTTTGAGTCCAAGCAGAGAGATAATCTCAAAGTGTTAACTAAATTCAAACAGTTGGGGAAACAGGTGGGCAATGCTTAGTAGTTCAAAGAATTTACTCCTGAGAATATTGGTTGTCTTTCATGGTTATTCCTGGGTTGA
Organism: Poeciliopsis prolifica; assembly: GCF_027474105.1. NCBI lineage: Eukaryota > Metazoa > Chordata > Actinopteri > Cyprinodontiformes > Poeciliidae > Poeciliopsis > Poeciliopsis prolifica. Next base: position 1,228,698 of record NW_026562381.1, read on the forward strand.
AGCCTGCCTCCTGAAACTCGACTGCTGAGAGGACAATCATGAATGAGAGTTCTGCCTCAGGCACTGATCGATTGCAAAAGCGTTTTCATATAACTGTTCATTTGGGCTGTGTGTGCCTCTGCTGCATCCCTGAATGCCAAAAGGCATTGTTCCGTGACTGAGGAATCGAGTCTAGTAGTGATATTTTAAGGAGATTTTTGAAACAGGGGACGCCAAAAAAGAAGCCTCCTGTACCCATAGACTGTCAGGCTCATTGTTTTCCATCAAAACTCTTAACAAAAGTTAGCTAAGCTTCAAGAGAACTGATGTTTTTTTTTTTTCACTGCGACTGTCACACAGTAGATAAGTGCATGTGGTGCAGACACGTTTTGGGTCTTGCTGTTTGGTCCCCAGTGAGACCTGTCAGAGTCACCACTGAGTAGGCAAAGTAGTACTTTTCATCCCGCTCTAAAAAAAAATAAGCATTTGTGTAGGAACATGTGCAGCGATTTTGTCCTCTGCCGAAACATATTTAGTGTCGAGCAGTCAGGAAGCATTACTCTCAGACCGAGCTCGTTCCACTAGGTGTGAAAGGAACAGTGTGGGGTATTGTAAGCCACGGAGTGTGCATTAAATGCTGTGTGTGTGTGCATATGAAAGCATGTCAGTGAAAGGACTGCATTAATGCACAGTATGTCTGACAATAGGAGCACTCCATGCAGGGTTGAGGTAATAAAAAGGTAAGAGAAGCTAAATGTCGCTGGTGAAATGGAAAAGAAAAAATCTGAGGCCCGCAACTTTTTTTTCATCGGTGAAAGTGGGTCATATTTTGTGTCATGGGTTGCCTGGAACTTTGATTATAAAAAATAAAGGCATTCTTTTTCAGTTTTCAAATGTTTCATGTTGTTACCTTCAGGTGTCGCTATCTAAAATGTAATGTCCTACTCTTTACCCATCATAACTGGGTAAATCCAAAGTCAGCTTTTTTCTGCTTTTCATTGTATTAAATCTTTCTTACTTACTTTTAATTTAACACAATTGTGAATTGTATTAAATTCTTTATCAATTCTGGATCATAAAGCTGCTAAAACCAAGTGCTTTTTAGCTGTGCATGATTACTGCACAGGCAAAATGAAGGGCAAAGGCAGCTTTCGTTGTGCAAATTAATGCATATTAAGATATATGTGGTGTTTGAACTAAACGAATAAGCAGCTATAAGCATTTTAGAGAGTATCCCAGTATTTGTGGGCTATATCTGATGCAAGCAGCTGACCTTCATAAATACCAGAGGCCCACTGTAATGAAACAGTTTGGCATCTCATGCTTTTGTTTATCTTAGGCTCAAACGTTCTCGACTGTGATGCACAAGAGTAAACCTCACCTGAATACCTTCATTCTTAGTGAGTTGTTCAGCACTATTGCCAAGTTATGCACCATCCCAGAACTCCAGCAGATAGAGTGGAGATAGAGGCAAATCCTTTGAGCTGTCAAAGCCAATCCCATGTTATGACCACCCTGCTCTCTGCTACTCTCCTTGTTACCATTTATCTCAAAATGCTGCCACTTAAACATATTTTTCCTCCAAATTCTGTATACAGGCTGTCAAACATGAATGTGAGCTCGTAAACACAAGCGCTGAATGGTATAATACTTCAGGATGTAGTGTCCATTTTCAGCTGAAATTCTGCATGGTTCCTTCAGGAAATACACTGAAGGACTGATACTTAGCTATGCTAGCTGTCCTAGCTATGCTAATTGAATGAATGTACTAAGATATCACAAGCTGACAGCTTTTTTTTGCTGTAAACACTGGAGGAAATGTCAGTAATAAGAGGGATTAAAAAGAGAGAAGAAGGGGAGAGAAACATGGCAAGTGGGAGAATTTCTGTATCTTGCCTAAGCATGTTTATCCAGACCTGTCTTAAACATTTTCCTCTTTCAGCCTGATCACCCCTGCCTTCTATGACATTCTGCATAGAAAAACACAGATTGCAGCCTCCTCGCTTTCAGATCCCATGACATTCTGCAGCCCACTCATGTAAATTACACAGTTTTAAAAATATCACTGGCTACAGGTGTACCACACATTTAACCGAAAAGGACTCAAACAGAAACTAAGAAAGGGAGTTTTATAGACAAGACGAAATTTGTGTGGAGAGAAGGCGACAGCTCATAAAACGGATAATGTGGACATCCAGACGAGTCTGAAGAGAACCCTTCAACTATAATGCAACAAGTGTACGTGTGCATGGGAACAGAGTGGGAAGAACCCGCTTGTAAAACCACTGCAGCCAGAATATAAACTGTTTTACTCATCACAGATGGCACTTGAAAACAAAATCCATCCGTCTGTCCATTTGGATGAATTTGTCAATAATTGGTACTTATACAAACTCCTGTGTTTTCATGCATTTTTAGATAAACAGCTAAGAGTGTCAAAGTCTGTCCAATTCCTACAGCCTTCTCGGTCCAAACTGTTATTTCTCCAATTTGAATAGCCCCTCTATTTAGCCAAAGTCAGTTTTTCCACAAATCCAACTTCAAAAGAGCTCCATATATTGGATTTTTTTTTTCTTTTTACAATGACTGCCTTGTTCTTGTCCCAATTTCCTAAACTGGATAAAAATCTAATGCCATTTTTGGAATCATTGAAGACTTCAGTCTGTGAAAGCATGGAGAGACATTCAGGTACTAAAAAAGCTAAATGTGATTGGGAGATCAAATTTATCTGTATGAAGTTGCACTATCATTAATTTCAGCTGGCCAAGGTTGGACACAAGGATGCAGAATATGGCAAGATTGTAGCAGAAACAATATCCGTACACAAGAGCAGGCCTCTCACAACAACAAATTCTGCTGAACAAGAAATTTTCCCAGAAGTTATAGTGTTGCTTTGAGACCATTTTCTAATAATGTCATGAAAATGCAAGTTCACGCTCTCAAAAATCAATAGACTTTACTTTCTAATGAACATGTGCATTGAAACTGGAAAACATTTTAAATACCCAAAATAGATAAGCAAAACAACCAAAATAACAAATATAATGAGTTGTTCATTGGCTAATTTTACTCCTAGCTTAAAAACTACTTTTATTCACAGTGACTAGACAAGAAGGCCAGAACAAGTTGGTGTCTCTCTTTGAAGAAGGATGTCAGGGTTTCTGCTTTGGACTTTGTATCTATTAAAACTGATTTCAGATAACTTGTAGATGGAAATTTTAACAAAGCCTCCCTTTAGGTAGGTTTCTTGTTTCTGACCTGGATCAACCGAGTGTCTCCTCTGAATGCTTTCACGACCTTGATGGTTTGCCACTGCAAGCAGGTTCTTCCCACTATGTTCCCATACACATTATAGTTGAAGGGTTTTCTTTACAAAGAAAGTTGGCTCTAAAAGGCAAAGCAAATTGTGTCACTATTAAAAGCAAGATTGCCATTTTATTTCTTTTGTTACAGTTTGAAACTGACAGAAAGAAAAATACCACTGTAGAATGCAGCTTCTAAAAGCCCTTAAATTACTAGCTGAGAATAAGAGTTCAAGCTCTATTGAAATGTTGGATTATACTCCAGTCCCTAAACTGTACAGGCAGATTTTATGTGATGTTGAAAGAATGCTCAAGTGAAGGCAAAATGAATTTCTTAAGATGTTAGCGGTGTGTGTTTTGAGATCATAATGGTGTTGTAGGAGACACTGTTGTTTTGTCAGCTATTAACAGATTTTGCTCTGTGTGCTGGCGTTTATTGGATGTATTATATTCCCTAGCAGGAAAACTCTCCTCATTTCACTGACTGGAACATAAGGCAGCTTGATCAATCTGCCCCTGTGGACGCAGGAAAACATTTACTAATGATAATCCCTCCATCATAGCAATATCTGTGCAGGTTTGGTTGCACGGCAGCTGCAGGCACCGCCGCTCCAGTTGAATATAAGGATGTTTATGTTGCTTTCTAATTCTCTGATTTTTCTTCTTCTGAACTTCATCTTCATATGAACAGAAAGAACTTGTTTACATGAGAAAGTGGGGAAACAGCTGCCAAAAATAAACTTTGCAGTCTTCTTGCTGCTTTTCCTGCTCTGTATCTATCAATTATTTCAATTTTCAGAGCACTGGAAGGCTGGATAGAGGAGCTTATGGATTTGTTGAAACAAGATCACAAGTGTTTTTATAAAGCTTTTAGATTTTCACCACCCAGTGTTTCAGTGAATGTTATAGGCATATGGTAGCTAATTATTAGGAGAGCTTGGTCTCTGCTAGTATGGCTGTCAAATTATTCTTTTTTCCCCCACTCTGTTTTACCAAACTGAATTAATGCTCTGCTGATAAATTCAGTAAATTTCAAATTAAAGTGTGGTATCCAGTTTAATGACAGAGGCTTGGCCTTTTTGCGCACTATCACATCTATTGAACGGCAACATTTCAGCTGTGGCTCCATCTTTTTGTGTGTGTGTGTGTGTGTGTGCAGGGGGGATGGCTGCTTTGGCTGGATGAGAGAATGCTTCTTTCTGAAAGCAGCACTGATGTGCTGATAAGTGATGCAATTTGGTGCCTGGTAACACAGAAAAGGATTTGATGCGAGTTTTTCAAGTATTTATGAGAAAAATCAGATTTGTAAAATTGGTTTTTGTAATGCAGCTGCTACAAAGGTTGAGTATTTGTTTGTTCACTTTGTTTTATTTTGGACAAACAGCAAAAATGCCAAATTCACTTTTCACTTTACAAGAAGCATGACAGTCTTTGCTTGCAGCAAACAATGGAAAATCGTCTGTCCTCATAGACGTAGGGAAACAACTTTGAGATGCAGAAATTCAGACTGTCTCAAGAAATTGATTGGGCATGTGGAAACACCATCCTGGACAGTATTTTTAGGAGCTGTTTTAACTTAAATACTAATATTATGGTATTGAAAAAACCTCAAATTTTCATGGCACTTCTCAATCAGGGTAATGCAGCACAATAAGAGCATTTTCAAATTGGTTTATATTTATTAAATCTCTCGTAACACAGACTGTAAAAAAACTGTTGAAACAGCAATATTTACACCTCCAATTGTTCTGCTTTTGGGATTTACAAACTTCAAATAATACAGCAAAACATAAATAGCTTCCTGTACATGAGACCATCACAGGTGGTAACAAATGAATAGAATAGCATTTATTATCATTGAACAGGATTCAACGAAATGTCTATTGCAACTCCCGTGCAAAGAGTCAAATATATACAATATTAAATAAACAAACACACAATAATAATAATAATATATACAACTAAAATTAACTAAAGGCACTCAACCACACCAAAGAAGAAGCAGCAGGTCCAATTATGGTAAAGTTGGTGTGACAAATGGAAGAAAACTAATGAAGATGACTTTGTGTGCTACTTAGACTAAATAGGGCTGTGTGAATGTTTAATTGGACTCCCATCTATGTTTCTGTCACCCAGCTTTCTGACTGGCTAATGTCACATTCAGACAAGCCAAGACAATCCAACATGTTAAATATTCCTGATTTTAGATCCAAGTAGTCCCAACATCTTTCCAGATCACAATTAATGCACCACATAAAACATGAACAGCTCTTAAGACCCATCGTGATAAGTGGGGCATCCTTAAGATTGTTGGAAAAGTCATAACAATCTTTCCATAAATTCTTGCCTTTGACATTGCCTTAATCCCACTGTTGGTCTATGAGCTGTGTGATAAATCTATGGCTGGCCTGTACCATAAAATAGAAAAGTCTCACTGACACCTCTCACCACTCAACAGGCTGTGTTTGCCAAGATAAAGTTTTATAACACCATGTCTATACATTTTAGAAAGAAGAAGTAGCAGCGCGCCATGTGCATCCCATTTATCCAACATATCTTGTTCCACTGAGGGGCTCTGCATTACTCTGTAGCTCAGAGGCTGCTTGTCGGGAGGGGAAGATAAAAAAGGGGACGACAGAAGGTTGTGACTGTTCCTGTTGCTACTGCTACAGATGCTTTTCTTCTTAGCCAGGGAGCAAACACTACATGCTGAGATTTAATCACCTTTATTATGTTTCAACTTGTCACAAAGTGAGGCATGAAGCCACTCTGAGAAATCTCACAAAGACAGCGATGCTGTGAGAGAAGTCACTGCTCACTTGTTTAACACAAAAGACGGCGGAAACAGCCTCTCCCGTCTGAAGCTGCTTCAGCCTTTTGATTATTTGACCTTGATCAATAAGTGAGCCGTATTTAGATGTTTGCCCAGAGCCTGCTGCGCATGCAGTATTTAACTATCCCGGTGTAATCCCTCTGAAGTCTTCCTGTTTGCTCTGACCAAGGAGAGGTAATTCCTTCCAGCACCTCAAGCTGAACGCGTTTGATAGATGAGTGGCTGGATTTCCTCCTTTTACACATCGCTGAACACCATCATGATGTAATTCAGTGCAATTAGCAAAAGATGGCAGGAACACAAAGGACATAAAGACACATAATCTGTTAAGGAATCTCATCACATCTATCATAGCACAAGACAGAGACTTACTCTAGGCAATTTTGAGGAAAAGGTTGACTTCAAGGTCTTTTATTTTTCTCCTGAGTGGTCTGGGTCGTCACGATGTACATGCAGAGATTCTTCTCTTTTAGAAGCAGAGGCGTACATGTGTGAATTCCTCAAAGCAATGCACAGAGATTTCACACTGAAGTTAATTTAAGGAACAATTCATTTCCTCAAGTGTGTGACAATGAAAGAGATAGTATGCATTTGTGCATGTCTGCGTGTCAGTGACTCTGCCCTCCTTCCACCCACCCCTGCTGATTTTCACGGTGCGTTTAGCTACATTTTGTGACACGGTGCCAAGCCAGCACTTAATTAAGTGCTGGGATGCCAACATCCCCCTGCCGTAACACAGAATACCTGATCCTCTTTTGTCAATTTCTTCTCCTGTTCTCGTGCTCCTCTGTGTCGCTTCTGCTGTAACTCGAAAAGATGTCGCCTCTGGGAGACGCAGGTAAAGAAGCCATCAAAACCAACGCGAGTAGAGAGAGTTGCAATCAGTGCACAAAAAAAGAGAGTAGTTTTTTTTTTCTTTTGTGTGGATCTGTCCTCCTTTTCCCCTGCCTCACTTTGTTTCCCTCTACACCAGTTCGTGCGTATTTATATGTGTGTCTGTGCTTGAAGCTTTCAATTCAGTAGAGGCTAGCAGTAATGTTTCGCTCCCAGTAGAAATGGTTGCTGTTTGTTCAGTTGTTGTGATAGATTGATGTGGGGTGAGAAAAGATGGGCTTGTATGCACCTGGAGATAGCTCGCTATTCAAGAATCCTGTGATGGAGATGCATTTTGCTGAAGGTTTTTCTCCCTTTTAACAAAGTCTTTGACAAAAGCTTTCCAGTATATTTAGGCAGTTAGGCAAGAGACTTCAAAACCCCAAAAGGGCACTTGGCAACCACTGCTTACAGTAAGGGAGTGCTTCTGAAGGGTTTCAGCAAGTGGTCACTCTAATGGTCAATGGCTTTCAGCTTACACAGCATGCAAAATGGCCGCTTTCTAAAATAACCAAGCCCAGACATAAATTATTTGTTACATGGAAAGTTGTGGGTCAGTTTGTTGCCATATGCAGATGCTTTGCCTCCTTTTTTTTTTTTAGATAATTGTGGAGATAAACAGTGACCATAAAAATCTGAAATCACATTTAACTTAATGTAATTTTTGGAAGAGTTTCTTTTACACTAGCAGCCAAATTCACCACAGCAAGGTGAAGTTTTAAATGTAATAAACATTTATTTAAAAATGATAAACTGTGGAGACAAAGACAAATACCAATTTTTGAGTCTTTATCAGACATTCAATGACTTTTTCTGTTCAATGTCAGATGTATTTTTATCAAGGAAAAAAAAGAGATTATTCTTAAACTGTCTGAGCTGGGTAAATCGTTTTGGGCTTCCAGCCTAAAACCATAGTTTGCTGGAATTATGGCCCTTTCCTCCCAGCATAATTAATTTAAGGTCTCTTTAAAAACCCAGTTTTATACTCCAATATTTTAGTACTCCCATCTAACATTCTTTACAAAAATGATGCCAAATATTTTTGTAAAGACCAGAATGTGGACCATCATCTCAGTTTGTGGGACAAGCAAAAACAAAAGAAAAAGTCTAAAATGCTAAGATGCCAGAGTTCTTTGTCACCCTGTTTCCATGAATTATTGTTCTTATCCTCATTGAGGCCAACTCGATTTCAGACATGGCACATTATTGACCCAGATAAAAGCCAGATTGTGCAAAAACTTGTTTGAGCAATTTATAAACCTTCAAAGGTATAAAATGAAGTACTAAATTCCCATTTTAGTACTTTTAATTTCAGATTGATCCAGTTTGTCTTTATTTACTTGTCCTGCTCTGTAAAGTCCCAGTTGGTCTTTCTGCCCTCCCATCATCCTGTTTACTGGATTAAATGTAGTTCAAGATGAATGCCTCCAAGACCGAGGCTCTGTTTTCCGAGCTCCTCTGAGAGGTCAAAGGCGACTATTCGCCCAGAAATGAGGCTACAGCAGCTGGACTCGTAAATGATTGGCAGGAATAAATTGTGGATGATCTACTTTTATTTTATTTTTTGAAACTGTCCCATTTTTTCCCCCTCAATTCTTTTTTTTGTGTGCTGTGAAAGCTTGTTTTGAAAGGAGGAAGGTTTCGTGAGTCGTGCTCACAGAGTGAAGCGTAACCTGTGGACAGAACGAAATGAGTGCATGAATAAGTAGTTGTGATGTGTTTGGACACACTGCCAAAACACGTTAGCTCTCACGCTAGCATACAGCGCGTAAACGTGCGTTTGGCTGGAAAAAGCAGAGAGAAAACATTCTTTTCCTTACATCTTGAACTGTCTTCCTGTTCCTCCTTCTGCTCTCTCCCTCCTCCTCTCTCCTCCTGTGCACCATCTGCATGATGCTTTGTATCCAACCTGCTTTCTGTTCGCCGCTGTGAATGCGGGATCTTGTTTGTGTATGTCTCCCAGCCATCGCTTTCGCTCTCAGCTCATTACCTGACATGATGGATGGAATGACTGCCATTAACCAACGCCCAGCCTCGGACGCCTGGCACCTCACAGCAGAGCATTGAGTAATGGGCGCGTTGGCAGTAGCATGCTTGGAAATACCAGGAGTCCTGCGTGGGTGTGCCTGCGGTCGTCTTTGTGGCTCGGCTTCTTGGTTCCGTCCAGCCCCACCTGCCACCTGGCTGCCCGAAGGATGTCCTGGGCATTTCTGGGCAGCCACGGTTGGATAGCAGAGGAAGAAATATTTGTATGACTTTGTCATGAACCTGGCAACAGAAAATCCCCAGAGTTCAACTGTCGCCTATTTCTCACCCCAAGGGAAATGTTTGCCGCTGCTTATAGTGCCTGCAAAACTATTACCCTTTAACTTTTACACATTTTCCACACAACCACAGATTTCAAATCAGGATTTTGTGTTTTAGATCAAAACAAAGGCTTTAATGTTTAGAAATAGAAATCTTGAATCTGTCCTCTCAGATGAGACAAATGGATTGTATTTTTTGACCTACATAAAATACCATCAAACCCCTTTAGAAATCCTGTTTGACGTTCATGGTCGGAAAAGGTTTAGGTCAGGGTCTGCAGCTCCAGTCCTCCAGTGCTGTTACCCTGCAACGTTTGGAGGTCTCCCTGCTCCAACACGCTTGAATTAAATGAACTTTGCAAAAGTTGCTAAGATGCTAAGGAGAAAATTCAGTCTATTGATTCAAGCGTGTGGGAGCACGGATGAATCCAGAAGAAATGGATGTGTTTTTATTATGTGAATTTAAAAAGAAGGAAAATACAAATTACATGTGTTTCCATCAACTGGTTTGGTGCAAATCAAACAGGCTTCACATAGCAAACCCTTTATTTGCTGTGATTAATAAGACTTAGAAGTTGCAAACTAGCATGGACCAAATGTTGCAAAAAGTATTGAGAGTACTTACCTCTGAGCTGGAGGTTTGGATTTACAAATTTCTCAGTTTCCTGCCTCCAGTGAGGCACAGAACCACTAGTGGCTGGGAAAGTTTGCAGCATCAGAACTTGTTTGGCAAATATGTTTCCATCTCTTCTTTTTTATCTTTTTGCAAAAGCCTTGAACCACCTCAAGTGAGCATAAAAACTTTTTTGGGAAAATTGAGGAAGTTGTTTTGAATTTTAACCATTTTCATCAAAGTTTTCTAAAGCGATACTTTAAAATGTGCATAAAAGAAAAACATTGGAAACACGGCAATGGACAACTGGAGTTGCAGATCCTTTGATTAGATTTAAGCATATTCATTTTCTCTCCTATCTTCATAGAAGAAAAGGCAGAAACTTTAGTCTCTAGATGTGAAAAGCAGGTAGATATTTACTCCAAAAGACTTGCAAGAACTTTGTTTCCATCCACTTTAGTTACACACAGCCTCATATTGATCTTTCATATGTAAGACTCACCAAAAAATGTCAGTGGTTTTAATGTGATAAAATGTGGAGTTCATTTGTAAACCAATTGTTGAAATGCTCACAGTTGGAGAAAGAATTGTTTTGAAAGTGAGCTGAGGTGCTAAAGTTTCTCTAATGCCCCATACAAGCTGATGCTAACAGAAAAACACCCTGGATGTGTAATCCTCTCCATCCCTGCTCGTATGTTTGCCTTCTTTGTCTTCTCGCTCACGCCACAACCCTTTATTTGCTGTGCATATGTCACATCTGATGTGAGGACAGTTGAGGGTCTCTTAAGAAGAAGCCAGGATCAGGAGATGAAGGGAGTTACTATGGTACCAGACACAAGCAGCTCTGCTCCTGCAGCTCCTTGTTTCTCTGTCATCCCCTGCTGCTTAGCTCTCAATCAGCCTTGTTTCTCCACTCCCCTCTTTTAGCTTCTCTGTGCAGTTTTTTTTTATGTAGTTCAGCTCCTCTGCCAATCATGAATCAATGTAGCCCTTCCTTCTTCTTTTCCAGTCTCACCTGTTTGTTTTCCCCCCCATCTCTTCTTGAACAGACAACCGCCGTGCAGCCCTCGAAAGGTCTCGCTCACGCCACAACCCAAATCACCAAGCTCGATGATTACCCGCGTCTACTACAAGACCCTAGATAAGTGCCAAAGAGGCCTGCGATGAGGAGGAGGAGGAGGAGACGAGGAAGACATCAGGAGGGATAGACCACCTCCCTCCCTGTGGCTTACCCAGCACCAAGTATGGAAAACTGCCTAAAGAATGGAATAACATTTATAGTCTTTATTGGACACGCTACATATTTATTGTATGCTTTTTTTATTGCTTAAAGATTTTGGAACTGAAACATTTTAAAAGCTGTTAATTTTCAGGTTTAACCTATATTTTAATCCAAATGCTTCAATTAACTCAGTTTTGACAGGAGAAACATAACAGTATGCTGCACAGAGACATATATCCAAGATGGACTTCTGAAAACTGCATGCTTGTGGAGGAACATGGACAGCTGTCCTTTAAATGGAAACTACAAGTCTTAAAGGAAGAGAGGACAGTGTAATACTATCGCATTTAACGTCCTTTCTTCAGACATAATCGCGTCTTCGCACTCCAACAAAGCCACAGGAGCTGGCGGCTGTCTGCACCAACACAGAGCACGTGACTCACTGACATTCAAACTGCAAGACATTTTAGTTGATTTAATTTTGTGTTGTGTAATCTCACTTTTACCCTTCAGGTGCCGATTTGAGTCCCGAGGTTAGTTTTGCTGTTACCATTAGAGGCTGACATTTTTAAATGCATCCAGGTCTCTGTCAGGGACAAACAAGAACACTCAGACCTCTCGTTAGGTCACACAGGGTTTCAACAAAGCACACCTCAGTGTTTAAAAGGTATTACATGTTTATGGCACTTTTTCAATAAGGCTAAAAAAACAGCTGGAGTAATGGGGGGGGAAGTTAAGGTTTGAAAATTGAGCTGTGTGAAAACTGACTGCTCCCTTAGATAAGAAACTATAATCCTGTAAAATCCACTTCTAATCTTATGAGCGCACGAGAACAACACTCTTCACACTGGAAGTTGTTACTGAAATCAGCCAGTTTCAGTAACTCTGAGATGTTTTAAGATGAAGTTACATCGAAGAAACTTAAAAAAAAAAAAAAAACATTTTTTTTTTTTTTTTTTGTGTTACATTTCAAATAATAAATGGATTGCACTTGTATAGCACTTCATCAAGTCTAGAGGCTCAAATCACTTCACACTACGCTCAGTCATTCATCCATTCACACACATTGATGGCGGCACGCTACTGGATAGTTGCCACATCTGCCCACAAGCTGAGAGTTGCCAGAGATCGAATACAGATTGTGGGGCGAACTCCTACCACCATCATCACCCATCATCCACGCCAAATGATCGCGACAGAACGGTTAAGGCTCCCACAGACTCGGCTGTACGGTCGACGAGCGTCATGTGTAACAATTTCCTTAATTTCTCAAGTGTTTTTGTTTAGTGAAGGTCTTTATATTTCCTCATTAATGTAACATACTATATTTCTTATTTCTTATATCTTCAAATTCTGACTCCATTTTGTCCCCAAGTTGGCAACCTTATCAGCTCACCGTCACATTTAAAACCGTTCGATGTGCGACAGGAAGTACACCCAAGTTTGTGGGAGCCTTCATTGTTAATCTCTAATCATATCATTTTACATTTGACTTTTTGCATTTATTTTTTTTAATTTTGTATCATGTAAGACCAACGATGTCGTGACCAAACTCAACCCTGAGTAAATGCTGCCTCTGTGGTCCACATCACCTTCTTTTGTTTTCACCAAATACATCACAGGCCAGTTGAAATTACAGTAATATTCTGGGTAATTTGTATTTTCAAAACACATAATATAACCTGACTGTATTTTTTTTTTTCTAATTCCTTAAGTATAGAAAACATTTCTGTGTAGGGCATCAATCTATGGACCAACGTCTTCATTAATCGTTTATTGCAGCGATTTAACTCTTCTAACAGTGTATTTATTTCTGATAAAATAATGGCCACACTCTGGAGAATTTCCCTTTCTTTATGTTTTTATTTTGAAGCACTAGGGATGTTTCTCAGAAATAGTTTAATATTAAGACAGTTTCTGTCTTAATTCTTATTTCTCTCAAACAGAAATAAGAATCGGCAGGTTTCCAGAAATCAATCAGTGCACGAATACTGCTGCAGGATCGGCGACACCATTTGAGCTTTCCTCTTATAAAAGACAGTGGGTTCCTTTCTTAGTAAGGACCCAGTTTCATATTTCAATGTAAACTATTTATTCATATATTCATGCTAAGGGCGGCTCTGTCCCCCTCACTTCACTAGACTGTAAGCAGATGCTACTAAAAACAACCATTAAATCCACACGGAGACAGGGCATGACCAGAATTACAGACGGAGGGCCACAGCAGGCAGGATGATGCTTGTCTTAGTGAGCGAGTCTCCAAATGCCTTCCAGTTCCTGAGCACTAATGACATAAGTGACCCTTTTACCATGACAGAAGTTACTTCAGCAACAGCATAAGTTTGCTTTGGGCTTCGTGTGTCTGCGCACCTCATGCAACCTCAGTAATTCGAACAGGAACCCAGGGAAAATGGGAGGCAGTGGTCTCGACTCCTGGGCTGAATAGATGGAGGTTTTTCATTTAAACAATCTGCCAGTGCTGCTTGTGATGCGTCTGTTTCACGGAGCCTCCCCTCCCTCTGCCCGCGCGCATCTAAAAAATGCAATTTTACACATCATCTCGGCTCGAGGTGCGCCCACAACGCTCCGCGAAGTCTGCATATTTAAGAAGACAATAACTCTGAGCTGAATATCAGGTTGGAGCCGTCACAGAGCAAAAGCGTTGAGAATGAGTTTTCTGGATAAGGGACTCTGCGGTGGCGGCAGTTTTGAGGACGTGTTGTACACAGCAGTGATAGAGATGCGCTGTCAAAAGAAGTGATTTCCTCTCTGTAATCGCTTCTCACCCTTTGTTCCTCGCAACACCACACCTGGACAATTTTAAGCTTCAAATAAGACCTTTTTTTTTTTTTTTTTTTTAGATCAGTCCTCCAGCAACACAGATCTGCCATGATATTGGATGTTTATCTGCAAAAATGTGCAAATTTTTGCATTTTGATTATAAAGTTTGGCTCAAAAACGTATTTAACCCTGAAAGTTCTTTTCAATTAGCCTTTAAGCTGTACAGACATCTTAAAAAGTCTTATTTTGGTCAATATTGATGACCATTTTTAAAGGTAGATTTGTTGTGATTTTAAGTTATGTATTTATCATCTAAAAAAACATTTTTAAATAAGTAGAGTAATTAATAGTTATTGTAATAGTTTCCTGCAACGAAAGACAGCGTCACAAACCGAAAACTGAGAAAAATTGGCATCATGCAGGACAAAAAAAACTATGCTAAACGTAAAATTAAGAGAGTCCTACACAAAAACATCCCTCATCGTAGCTGTGATTGTTGTCTCTTCATCCCATAGTGTTTTAATAGAAAGTAATAGCTGGAGCCTTTCAGGTTGACGAGCCTGAACTGATCCATTATAGTCGTGTGAAAAACAGAGAATCATACCTTCATCTTTGTGCTTGTTACTAACAAACCTCAGCTGATGATGATAATCTTTGGGTGTTTATGACACCAGAGATGTTTCACATTTAAAACCACAAACTTCAGAGCATTTCTTTGGAATTGTTACTTTAAAAACAAATAAAGAAATACACTGTGATACAGTGAGGACAAAATTTACACATAACATTGGCTAGTATCAAAAATAATATGATCCAAAGACAAACAAAAGAAATATGTACAACTGGCTAAATAGAGATAAAACTGTAAATACCAGAAGGGTTACACCATCTAAAATGTTGACCTTTTTAAAGACTAATTGTGAATTAAATCACAACAAACATTCAAAAGATGTTAAATGAGTAAATAACTTTGATAACCAGCTTGCTAATTAGCAGAGCTAGTTAGCATTGCTTCAATTACCTTGAGTCTCAAAACGCAATGATGTTTATGACTCAAACTTTAGCCTGACAGAAAAAAGTGCAGCTTGAAAAAACATAATATACGATTAAATAGTCCTGCTACGATAGACATGTAATTAACATATTTAAAGCAAACGTGTTTATTATTATTATTATTTATTTATTTACAACATTTTAAGACCTTGAGTTTAAGACTTTTTAAGGATGCCCTACTTTTGGAAGCAGTGATTGGTGTAGAAGAAAGAATCTGTAATAATGTTGTATTTAGGGAAACACTCTAAAATACAATTTATTGCAAAACGTTGGCTTCAGATATATAATGCACCAAGTAGGTGGCAGCATCATGCTGTGGGAATGCTTTTCTTCAAAGGAAAATACATGAGAAGCTACAAAAAGAGTTGAAACTTCGGTTTAAATCCATTTATCAACGTTCATAAATACGTACTAGTATCTTATGTTGGCCTATCTCATAAAATCGTGATAAAATGCAACAAAGTTTGTGGTTCTAATGTGATGAATTGTGAATAATTTCAAGGGGAATAAACAGTTTTACAAGCCACTGAGTGCTGATGGTTCTCATACAAGTGAGGAGGCAGGGGTATGAAGTGCAAAGGTTAACTTTAAGGCTCCTAATTCTGTGCAGACAAAGGGAAGATTTGTTCCAAGATTTGCAAAGGCAACATTGCTGCTAACAGAGTGAACTATTTGCTAAGCATGTCTTCTGGTAAACAGTTACCAGCTGCCACATATCCACTTCTATCCACTTCTTCCTACTTTGATAGACTTTGCTGGTGATTTGATGAAGTTCAGCTGCGGCTGAATCAACAAGCAAAGCTTATTTTTGTTGACTAACCCTGTTTGACCATGATGCGTAAGCTGCCATATCCCTGCCTACCTTCCTTTTATTTGTCACCGAGTATGTTTTATTGTCTTAAGAAGCATTTATATTTTTAACATTTCGAGGTTATTTGTATGCTTAGAACACGGGAAAAAACAAAATGGTTATGAAGGCTGTCCTTCCATGGAGAATGGTACAAATTAATAACCACTTTGTTATTAAAACTGATTTCTGAAAACTAAAATTGTGTCTCTGTCTTCTTTTTTTATCCAGATTGTAAAGAGATTTTTTTTTTGTGGTTGCTTAAAAAACATATAACCACAATTATTCCTCAATAAAGAAAAATTAAATGTAATAATTATTAAAAGATCCTGAGAAAAATTTTAGATCAGATTTGCTTGTAAAAGTCGATGTCTTTCCTGTTTCATCCAAGTGACAGGAAACGGTGTTTACAGAAGCGCTCGAATCTAACGGATCCAATTTCATCTGGTTGAACAATCGTGACACTAAATTAGTAATTAACACCAACTAATGAGCACTAATTCAAACAAAAGATGTCCTTTTAAATTATTCTTGTTTGTATTTTGCTTCTTTGCACTGGTAGATAAATAATTGTAGGTCAGTAAATGGACTGAATTTATATTCCTATTGTGAAAATAGAGTTTCTGTTGCATGCTACAGGTATTTTGGGTTATTTCTGCAGCTTGAGATCTACGTTTGTGTTTAAACATTATTTGAATGATGTTAATTTTTGTTATATTTTGTGTTAAAAAAAAGAAAACTAAACAAAACACTTGTCATTTAAAACCAAAGAGTTTTTACACAATAGCAGCCAAGATCCCGGTTACAAGTGCTAAGAAAATGAAAACCATCTGCAGTTTTCTCTGAGCTGGAGACAGAAATGATGCTCAAATCTGACCTCTGGTTTGATCAATAAAATTTTCCAAAATCCAGCTGCATCCTGTATAGTCAAAAATCACACAGTCATAATGGGTTCCTAATTCTTCCACATTTAAAAAGCCGTGTGGCTTCAGCAGCAAACGCATCACATCATTTAGATGTCTTCATCAGAGGATGCCTTGCATGTTTGTAAAGCTATTTAAACCAAAGTGTCCATCTGTTACCACAACACAGCTGTGTAGTGAAAGCCCAGGTGTGAAACTGACCAGTTTGACCTCTGCAGAAGAACAATGAAAACCAATCATGGAAACAATTTCAAATACAAAACTACAGTTAGAGTTAACAAATAGTAGTAAATACTAACATTTTCCCATTTCGACTGATTATTTTTTACCTGTTTTTCAATTTATTTCAGTCAAAGGTTCCATCTTCACTTTATTATCTGGCAGAGCAGACGCTACCTGCCCTGAGCTGACTTATGGACAGGGCTTCCCTAGAGCTCTGGGTGTTACAGCACATGATGAATGGGACAGCTCCTCCCTATAAAAGCAACATATTTGGACCTCGGTGTTCCCACTGCTTTATCTTACCCAGTGTCAAAGCCAAAGTGAAAATGCTGTCACGGCTCTAGTGGCATCTCAGGAAAATAATCAGGGGCTTAAAAAATAAAATACACCTCTAGATAAAAAGGGGCTTTTTTAAAATCATTCAACATTTATGACTCAAATTTCTCTTCCTTTACTAAAGAGGAGCAAGAAGCAGAGAGGAAAAATCAATAACTTGTTTAATATTTTATACCAGATGAATTAATGAAATGGATCCAAGTGTGTGTCTTTGGTGGGGGGAAAAATGACCAGTCTGTGCTGGATTTGGAGAAAAATAAACACATTGCTCAGAAAAAGCATCATAACTGTTTTCATGTTTCGTCATTTTTAATAAAATGCAGAGCAACCAACAGCCTGCAGAAATGACTCGATAGAAGAAATGCAGCTGTTCTGTGAAACCTGCAGTGGTTTGTTGGAGAACATCAGTGAACAAACAGCATCGTGAACATGAAGGAACGCAGCACACAGGTAAGAGAGAAACTTTTGGAAAGGTTTAAAGAAGAGTTGGGCTTGAAAACTAGTTCCCAGCCTTTCTCTTTTATCTATTGAACTGCAAACTTATCAAATCCTGCAGAAATCCAGAGCTCAAGTCAGAGAATATGTTTACCCAACAACTATTAGTCCACTTTTGGAAGAGAAACCTGGTGGTGGCAGATTCATCCTGGGGAAAAAAACAACACTTGAGACTGGGATGGAGGCTCAACTTCTATCAGGATGACAGCAGACCTAGTCAAAGTCCACATCACAATCCAATTGAGAATCTCTCATGTTTAAAGGAGAAGTATTATGCATTTTCCATGCACATAGAGCCATTTCATAGCACAAGTTACTTTCAGTTGTTATAAGAATACTGTACATCTCAACCATGAATTAGATAAAATTTTAACTTTGCAACTTAACTACTTGAAATTGGACTTCTGTCTCTTTAAGAAGCTCCTACTCTTTCCCACACTCCACCTTCAGAAAGTCATCAGAACATTTCTCTGTATTTATAAAAATTTTTGCAAATGTTGGACAGACGTAGCTCATGACGCGGTCAGCATTTCCATCAGGCGTTTGCTGATATCTGCTGTTGCTAGTCTGTAGGAGCTGAGTGGGAAAAGTGTGTTCGAGAAGAAACTCGGTTGGAGACCGCAGCTCCAAGGTGGAGCTTTGTCGAAAAGGCAGCGATCGGTGAGAGCAAATGTTTAGTCACCTCTGAATGGTTGCCATGGGAGATTAAAGGATTTCTGAAATAAACATTAAATAATCTTTTGAGTTTCGCTTCAAAAAGCAGAAATCCCCATCGACTTCTCCTCTCAGCACGTTTGGACTAGCAGCAATTATCAAACGCCTGGTGAAACTACTTCTCAGTGCAACGCTGGTAAAAGCGTTTTTAAAGGGTAAATAGAGGAGCCATGTTGTGATGACATCCTGAAGGAGGGGTTTCAGAAATTGCAGGAGTTTTTAACAAGACCAATTTCAAGGCATTAAATAAAGAAAATCAAATGCCTTTTAAGTTACATGGCCTTTTTAAAAAGATTAAAAGTAACATAGTTCTTTGTTTGTGTGATAAAATGGTGTCAGGCGCCTGAAAAACACATACTTCCCCTTTAACTAGAGGAGAAAGTTGACTGAAGACAAACAACCATCACAAACAGGTTTAATCTACTATCCACATCAACAATCATGTACAACCGAGTGTTGGAACCTCACATACAATCCAATCAGGCTTGTGTTCATATATCAATCCCACACGTTTCTGTTCCTTCAGCGTCTGGCAGCCTGAGCTACAGTGGTGAGCGTCAGCTAGCAGGGCAGAGCTGTTCCTGTCTGAGCTCCTTAGCGTGACAGGACTCCCCTTCCCCCAACTTCACCTAACATCCTCAAATCCAGCGGCATGTTCTCCCTGTATGTGCCATGTCCCACTTCCCCTCTGCAGCGTGACATCATAAAACACGAGCTGACATGGGGGAAGCAACCCTCTGGCCCCTCATACACACATAGCGCGCGCTCCGCTAGAGGAATCCTGGGACGGATCTTCCCAGAGACTCTCCTCCTCCCACTGTTCAGCCAGACAGATGGAGATTCATCTCCCAACAAGCTGTGATCTGTGTTTAGAGATGTGTGCAGACGAACACAACTCTAATTAGGTTTATTGTTGATCTTGGGAGGTTAATTTGTACTTGGCTGCAAGTAAACATGCAGAAATAGGCCAACCTAGTTTCTTACAAGACTTTCTGACTGCACCTTATAGAGAAACCCAGTTTGTATTTATTTATTTTTTTATCTACTTGACTTTCCAGGTGATTCAGAAAGATTATTCCCCCTCAGTTTATTTGTCTGCTCTGGTTTAATTGCTCTTCAGTCTTTGCTGGGATGGAGGAGCTCGAAATGAGAAAGTTTGTTTCTCTAATGAGCTTAAGGTTACAGTTGTGTGTACGAGGCAAGCATTAGCTTCTTGTTTTTCTTTCACGAACTCAGAGTAAGTAGCCTTGTCAAACTGTGAGAGATGAGCCAGCGCCGCATGGTCTTTCTTCACGGCCGTGTTTTTAATGCGCCTGGTGACAGAGCAGTTGTCAGCTGGGGTACAACATAATTATGTTTCATTTTGCATTCCCCCTAATGAAATACGCAAACATTATGGAGATGAGACAAAGAAGATAATAACGATTCCCTCCCCACCTGAGCTAATTCAGTCGGAGGAGAAATCGCATTCGGTCGGCCCTTTGCTCTTAAACACAACAGTTTGATGAATGTGGTGAATCTGTATCTTAGTCAGTTCATTTGGGTCTAATGTTTATATCCAAAAGTTACATGTCAGCACACACTTTGTGGCCATAACCGGGTCAAACAGTGCAGTCTCTGTTCTGTTTGACCCGATTACACTTCTCCCCTCCTAATTACCTGTAGGATAAGAGTCTGTTAAGATTACAGCTGTTTTACTACCATAAAATCTTTGTGTAGAGAAAAGCAAATTTAATATAGCAATAATATATAACATGAAGCAAAGCTGCTCCAGCAATGATTCTGTCTCTCTAAACAATGAGACAGATTATAGATTTGTCCAAACTGAAGTACAGGGGCGGCAGCTTCATGTTATGTTGTGCTGCAGGAGGGACTGGTGCACTTCCCAAAATATCTGGCATCATGAGGAAATATTGAAGCTTCATGTCAAAACATCATCCAAGAAGTTGAACAAAATAGTTTGGCCATACAAATAAATAGAATCGACTTTATTGATTTCCCAGAGGAAATTGCTTATTTGTTGAAAGCTACTCTAGTTTAGGTGAATAAAAAAATAAAGCTAAATAGCTAGAAGTAAAACAAAATGCACCATTGAGGAAAGAAAGGCAAAATATTTGACCCAAGTCAGACAGTTTAACAGACAAACCTACTAAAGACTGAATTTAAAAAAAAGAAGCAGAAGAAAGAAATCTTATCAATTATTCTGGCTTTTATCAAACCAAAGCCACTGCTAACCTTGACAGATTTAAAACAGGAAGTGATTCAATGTCAAACAGCGAGGAAAAGAAAAATACCTTAACAGAGTGAACACTTGTTCTTTAAATAACACTTATAGGAGAGCTTCAGGTCTTGAGTTCATTCATTTCAATAGGAGATCAGTGCAATGTGAACATTTCAGTCTGTAATCAAAACAAAGAAAATCTTTTCTAAATAAAAGAAACTTTGAGGCCAGCACAGACTCCTGGGATGAGGCAGCAGAAAAACCTCTTCCTGTAGCTAATTTAAAGGCTAAATATATAACCTAAATATAACCTAGAGACATGTCGACTTTGTTACTTATTCATTACCCTACTTATCTCTAGTGGTGCCATCATCCAGCACTCATTGAAATTTAATTTTAACCATCAAGACAGCGTTTACATCCCATCGCCAAACACCATGATACACTCAGACTTTATCTGCATCACTTTGTGGAAACAGAATCACTTTTATATTTTCTTCATGTTTGAATTTATTTTTCTCGATTCTTAAGATTTGAAGGAGTAATAAAACACAGAGGCTATTTATTTATTTATTTATTATTGCATGATGCTCACCAAAACAACATTCTTCACAAAAAGATTTCCTGTCACACAACCCCATTAAAACGTGGTAACAGCCGTGTAAAGATTTGTTTCTTTGATTACAAAGAACTCAAAATGAGCATCACAATTGATCCATTTGATCAATAAACATTTTATCTCCAAGAAGACCCACCAACAGGAAGTCATTCATCTCTCACTGCGCTCGCTTTCAATGCACTCGGCTAACATTATTCACAAACATCTGTGTACTTAAGGTTTGGTAAGCTTCCCTCTTAAAGGAAGTTAATCCCGGATTGTTTCCTTTGAACACGTCCACAAAATGCAGACTAGTCCGCAGACACCGAAATACACGAATCTACACACTGTCAGGCAAGAAGAGGAAAATCTAAGACATTTTAAAACTTTATTAAAAGCTGCTACAAACAGGAGCTGAGCTGCCAATGCCGGCCTTCAATAGATCAAATTTCTTCATTTGAAATAGATCCATTATTCACTCTTTGGCTGAACTAGAAATTTTATCATATCAACAATAATTAAAAAAACCAGAACAGGACCAGTTGATAGAGCTGCATCTCTCCGTCTTATTGAAAATACAGTAATGCTGCACAAATAAAACCCAACAAAGAGATTACAATGCATCTACAATATTGATTATTGATCACTCAATGAACTTTTCACAAAATGCATTAAACAAACAGCCTTTTCACGTCAGATGTAAATGATCAGATCATCAACTAATGTTTATGGTAAAAGGCCATAAGCATGCATTATGAATGTACAGTCATTTATAAAAAATGAGAACCCAGAGGCGACGTCACACCGTGTGAGAGAACATTTCATTACTCAGCTCTGCAGTTTAACGTTATTATTTATCATCAGATTACATTGTGGCACATATATTAAATACAGAAAGAGGATTTTAAAACCACTTTAGCGTGTCAGATCCTAACATGGCCCAATTTCCTTAGTTTTTATAACTGGTGATCAACCGATTCTTACATGTGAAACTGATCTGAAAATCAACCGCTGTCCCCTTTTGCTCTGAAGTGAGAGGACAAACTGACCGACTCGACCACCAGGTCACAGGTCAACAATAGTCACTCACTGTTGTCACTATATTTAGCAACTTTTCAGACATTTCTTTTAAAAAAACAAAAAAAAATCCAAGTGGAAAGCAACCAATATAGCAATCTTTCCTGTACTTAAATGAAGCTTCTCTGTCCAAATCTCTGAGGAATGTTTCAGATCTCTTGTTCTATCAACGCCAGCAAGAGAACAAGGTGTCCCTAATAAAGTGGCCTATGAGTTTAGTTTCTGGTTATAATTGGGAGGATGGAAAGTGGAAAATGTGTCTTTTTAAACCAGATTTATTTTGCACAGAAAGATGAGATAATTAACTCTCTGAACTCTGGAGTCCACTGATCCTCTCTCAGGTTTGAATAAAGAATCAGTTCTGAACTCCTCCCAGAACCTTTGGAGGTTTGACCATTTTTTACTTCTCTGTCGCACATTTAAAGAGTCCCTTGGCGCCTCAAAGCAGTGATCTAACTTCTTTTCTTTTTTTTATTTTTACCATGTTTGTTCTTTTCATCCAAGCGGTCGCTGGAAGTCACTCGACACCGTATTTGTCCAGTCTGCCTGACTGGAGTGTTTCTGCTCACAAATCAATACTTTCTTTTCCAAAACATGAAGTTTTAAAATGATCCAGACAACAGTCAAGACTTCTGTGTCACTTCACCTCAGCATTTGTGCACTAACTACTTGGTTTTAATCTAACCTGAGACATTTAATAAAAAAAGAAGAAAAAGATAAGCAGGAGGAAGAGTCTGTGTGTCAGCAAGATGAATACACACGCTGGCTCACCGATTATTACTGCCGCGTTCAGCCAGGCTTTCCCCCCATCATAACAGTTCATTGCTTCTTTTCATATTTTCTTCCTATTCTCCATTCTGCTTCACCCCACCCACATCCAGGAGACATGTCTCCCAGCAGGGAGAGGGTCAGCTCAGAGGAGGCTTCAACCTGTCAGAAAAAATACACATCTAGCCCCTCATGCCTCCCCCGTGCTCCCTCCTTGGCACCCATCACTCCTCTCTTCCTCTGCTACCCTCCTCTTCTTGCCATTTGATTCAGATCACTGAGTTAGCCTCCGTCTCCTTTGTCTGAGGCCCCATTTTGCCTGGCAGATGGACAGGAGGAGAAGATGGACCCGCATCAGCAGGAGCGCCGAATGTGTGTGTTTATGAGATCGAAGGAGAGAAAGAAAGGGAGGAAACTTTTTTTTCTGCGAGCTAAAATGTCAAACAGAAATGAAACGCAGAGACTTATCTGTCAAACCTGCAGGAGCCTTTTGCTTCTTGGGCTACTGAGTGACGAAGCAGCAGTTAAAAGAGAGCCAAGAAACCAAAGTGAGGGCGACAGAATGAGTTTGTTTCTGACTTTGCTGCAAGGCATTAACACCAAGTAGCTCGCACATTTTGACAACTCAATCAAAAAACCTCAATGGGACTGTTGAGAGTTTCATCAAGTGAAAATCTAAAAAGTGTGGCATGGATCTGTATTCAGGTCTCTTTCACTCCGACACCTGGACATGAAATCATGTGCAACCACCTGCATTTTTAATAAGAATAAATCCAGCTGTTCACTGGAGAGAGAGAACGAACAGCATCATGAAATTTAAAGCTGGTCAGGTTGAAAAATATCCCAGACATGTCATGGTATTTATTGTATTGTCTATTATTTATTGTGACTTTTTCTTAATTCTGACTTGTCAGTGTTGATACATTCCAATTGATGATGTTTAAAACTATGTTGTCAGATTGTTTCTTTACTATCTTCTCTGTTTGTTCAATGAAAGCATCAATAAATAGCAATAAATGTGCTACTACTATGTTCAGAGGTGATATAAACCACAATACAAATGGAAAAGATTTTCTAGAGCAGCCATTCCTGAACGTCAGAATATGAGACACGATGTTGAGTTCACGAGAATGAGACGAGTTTTAAATATTACTAAACAGAACATTTTCAATATTTTATCTATGCCTCAAAAAGGTCTTTCTGCTGATTTTTACCACAAACCTGTGTCTTTTAAAAACAATTACACCATTTTCAGGAAAACATTTTCCATTTCCCAGTTGCTATTTACAGGAAGTGATGTAATTGTGACGCAGCTTAACGTATTCCTAGACGTGCGTTTATCGATTGCTATGACGAAGCTTTCTGCTTCCCCTAGCATTTGAACAGCTTGCAGTGCATATTTATTGTGTCTGTCAAGCTGTTACCGTTCATCATTTCTATTGGAAACTCAAAATGCTGTCAAGCGAATGATTTAAGAATAGATGGAGCATCTTCTTTTACAAAAGAAAGATCCCAGTAAGACAAATGTACAACAAACCTAAACATCCAACCAGAGACTTACAACGGCCCAGTCCAAGTCAAGACTTCCATAAAAATTGAGACTCTGTGGCAAGAACTGAAAACTGCTAATCAAAGACACACTCTTCAGCTATTCTGCAAAGATTAGGCAGTAATGCAAGTATATGGCTGCATAAAACCGGCAGAAAAATAACCCAGAAGAACTGCAGAAGAAGGTGTTTTGACTCAGGAGACCTGATAATGTCTCACTTTCCTTCCACTTCACAGCCATGCAGGAGATTCTGTGAAAATCTCTTAAAACTACATCAAGATTTGTGGTTGTAACAGGACAAAATGAGGCAAAAAAGAAAGAAAGAAAACAAGAAAAAGTACAAGATAGAAAACTTTGTTTTTTAAAAAGAAACTTTCAACGTGAGTAAGATTAGTAAGACTGCGTGTTTTCTTTTATTCTGGCTGGGCGATCATTTGAAGCTACAATATGGCCAAAAAGTGGTTACAAATCACTGACTCACTGCATACTCACTGACATGCCCTACATTGCTTACAACTAAGCTCATGCTCTTTGCCCAGAGCATTTCCTACACACACACACACACACTACAGAAGCCGGCCTAAGAATAGAGGCCGGATTGATGGATGTAAAAAGAGAGGAACGGAGCTTGGTAATTGAGTAAGTGCCCTTCTGGATGTGGAAGCTTGAATAAAAAGTATTTCTTTTTTTATATAAAAAGACTTTCTTAGGATCATTTCACTCAAAAGTACATAAAAGCTCTTTCAAAGTTTCTCTGTGTTCTTTGCCCTCAGCTGAAATAGTCCCTGCGGAGAACGTGGAAAACAAACAAACACTCTCACTCTCCATCCTGAAAGACGAGGATAAAAGGGGCGACCTCACAAACACAAGGCACGCACACCAACACACACAACACAGTAACAAAAAACACTCATAAAAAATGGAGGGTGCTCCATGCAGGTCTCGCACTTCCTGTTTCCAGCTCCCCGTCTTAACCCGAGATCGTCATTGATGCCCCGGTTGAAACATAACTGCTTTTTTATACTGAGAGGTTTAGAATGTGCAAGTTAGCAAAAATAGGACTTTTTCATCTTTGTTGGGCGCAGCAGTAAATAACGAGCAGCATGCAGGAGGACTGGCGGCCAGAGATAAAGACACCAGGGAAACGCATGACTTTGCTCAGCGGAGGGTTTTGTCACTCAGCTGTTCAGGAGTGTGAGAGGGAACAGGATGAACATGAGGTTCTGTAACCCACAGAGAGAAACCTGCTCGGCTACATAAACAGCCTCAGAAGGAAAAAACTCACTACTGTATAACACAGAAAACTACAACCAGTATGATGCTCTCACTGCATGACAACCATGGGTAAAAGAAAACCAGTTTCATGGTTTTCAATGTGCGAAAGTTGAATTTATGAAATGTGCAGAAAATATACATTTTTAGGCATATTCATGTGTTAAAATAATACAGTATTGATTTTATCTCAACCAGAAATAATTAAAAAAACAACAACTGATTTTTCATTCTTGTAAAATTGCTGTGTCATTCTTTCAGTTTGTAGAAACAGGTGGAGGAGAGGCTACGTTGTCTTGGCTAAACGGTTTTAAACCACAAAAATTATATAATGTTTTTGCAATATTTAAAGTACTGTTTAGAAAAAGTGGTGTTGGTGATACTGGTGCCCAGTCCATGCATATGTGGCAAATAGGTTTCATTTCACAAATAAATTAGCTTTTCTATATTGTCCTTTTTAAAAAATGTTGATTTAGGACTTCAAATTTTAATACAACATTATAGATGATTGTGTTACATATAAACTACTTTAATTCTCCATCAATGTCTAAAAAGAAACTTGTGTTTACAATTTTATGTCAAAGTCATCTAAATCAATTGAATAATATTAATGTGTGCAGTTTGTTACTCTTCCTGTTAGAAAGTGTTTTTTTTTTGTTTTTTTTTTAACTGAATGCTTCATTTGAAGCTAAGCTTTTGAAAATAAAAAGTTGGGAGAAATTTGGTAAGAAAAACAGAGGTTTATAATTTTTTCCTTTCTTGCCTTTAAAAATAATTCATGGTCATACCTGCTTGCTTAATTAAAGAGAAAAACACCAGCAGATGTTTCAGCAATACGCTGTTGCTGGTTAGGAAATGACAAAAAGTTTCTGCTCTGATATTTTACTCAAACCAGATTGACGGTTCAAATTAAGATGGTCAGCTGTCTTATGAAACATTTTCCTCTAAAAAGCTTCCATCTTGTTTAACAGCGTTTTACTGACAGGCTGTTTATTACAGTGTTGGGTTTTTCTGCATCGTGTTTTCAGCTCTTCAATTAACCAAAGCAAAACATAAGCAACTTTCAGATGTAACCTGTATCCATTACTCTGGTGACAAGCCCAGCCCAGAAGATTTCCTGATGAATGCAACCTAATAACATGCAATGCCTTGAGAATTATTCCCGCCCATTTCATTTTTCCATATATCGAGGCTCTTCTAAAACCTACAGATAATTGAAGATTATGGCCTTTGGGTCCAATGTTAAGAGCTGCAGACATCTAACATTGCAGGTAATCCTAAACGCACCATCCATACACTAAACACGGAGGTGGCAGCATCATGCTGTGGACACATGAAAGCTGGTCAGGCAAGTTGTGAAGATGGATTCGATGAACGCAGAGCAACGCTGAAAGAAAACTGACTTCCCTCCAAACCTAGGAGGAGGAGCTAAAACACCAACGATTTTAAATAATTTTTATGTTTTAACAACATGACAAAGACTTGCAGCAATAACTGGCAGCAAAAGGTTGTTCCACAAAACAATGCCCAAGACAGCTTATTACAAAGGCACACCACACTATTAAGATTTTATATAAAAAAGAAAACCCTACATTACCGTCTTTCCTCCTCACTATTACGCACTACTTTCTGCTTATCACTTTGAAACTCAAAACACGTTGAAGTTTGTGGTTGCAGGGCGTCTATAGCTTAGTCTGAAGAGCAGTTAAATCATAAATCACTGAGGGATTTACTTGGCTTTTGATCAGGAATCACATTGGGGCAAGTTGGCTAAATTATTAAAAAGGTGGCATTCAAAGCCAAGTAGTTATGTTCAGCATCAAATGCAATTAATTTGAAGTTACAGAGGGGAGTTTATTTTCTGTCTGTTAATGTATGGATAATATTAACTGATTCTGATGAACTGAATCCATAAAAACTATTAGCCTTATGTGACTGCTTCATGATGAGAAAACCACTCCAGATATTTCCATATGGCCGCAGCTCCCTACTGTGACTGAGTCACAGATTGTCTCAATATCTTTAGATCTAGAGATACGTCTTCTGATGATGGCCGAATCCCAACTACATTGGACAGTGGGCTGAGCCCCAGACAGCCCTGTCCCAGTTTAAACCCTGGTTACACAATGATTGCAGCAGAAGAATGTAATTAATGCTGAGCACCACTCAGAGGAATTCAGTTTTCTCTGCTATTACACTGCTGAGGTAACAAAAAGAAGAAAAATGTGGGCTTCTTTATATTTCATAATGATCTTGAATCAGCCATAAGAGGTTTCTTTACTAAATATACTTCATAGTGAATCTCGCATCGTGTGAAAAATGTTCTAAAAGGTTCTGAACACTTGGTGTCTTTATTTAGTATGAATACAGTTTGACGTCACAGTTTGACGTCACATCATAACCATATTTGACACCTTGAAATTGTCTTTTGTCTCTTTAAGATCCTCCTACTGCAATGGAAACAGTTTTTTCCACATCAAGTCTTGTGATCAACAAACATATTTATGTGTCAATTTAATGGAAACACTGAAATTGTGAAACTGAATTTTCTCTATACAGTCGCGGATTATTGACTAGGTTTTGCAGACATTAGTAATGTTGACACAGTTATTGTGCACAAACAGAATTTGGCAGCAGTTTCATGTATTTATAGTGTGCAGAGCCATAATCTGTAACTCAGAGACGGACAGAAAACCTCATAATAATTAAATTTAACAGAGATAAACCCTCTGTGAGGTGAATATTACTTATAAAACTGAAATGGTGTAATAACTTATTTTTTTACAATTCTGTTTATAAAGATGCCAGATAAAGAAGCCGTTATCTACTGCAAGTGAGACAAACTTCTTATATTCCACAAAAATACAAACTCTTATCCACTATTTTTAGTTTAGTTTCTAGTGAAATACCTTAGTTCACTTGAAATAAGACAAAATGAACTTACTCATAACTTTTCTGGAAGATGTAGGAGCCTGTTTTGACTAAATTATCTCTTAATATTGATGAAAAAATAGTCGCTCTACTGGCAGATAATTAAACTTATATCAAGATATTTTTCCCATATTCCAATTAACTTAAAATAAGACATCTTATGTCTTGCTGAAAAGTTACTTGTAAGTTATTTTAGTCTTATTTCAAACACACAAAAACACCAGGTAAGATTTTGAGTTTCTTTGCAGAAACTAATCAACAGAACTCAACAGCAACTGAAACAAGCGTCAGGCTGTTGGTGTCAAAGTTGACACACAATCACAAACTGTATCTGAGTAGTTTGCACACGTCCTCTGCCCCCCTTCTGTGACTAAATATGCACACAGCGTGTCGGCCCTCAGGTGACACTGACAACAGCCCCCAGCCCACCCCCACGTAGCGCCCGCCCACCGCCATCCTGTGCATGTTGGCTGCATGTGCCTGCTCACCTGCCTACGCCTGCATGCCAACACTGCGATCGTCAGTGTCACCACATCGTGCTGTGTGTTCATCCACCGTCCGTGATGTGTCCTTCCGAGGAGCAGAGGGAGTAACACAAGGTGACTGTTGATATTAGGATGTAGCATTTGTTACGCCGTGGCGCCTCCCTCATTGGTATTTCATGTAAAGCCCCGTCGCATTCGTCACGTTTCATAAACTTCCTTATTATTCACTGGCGGGAAGTAATTTTGTTCGGCTGCTCGCAGCGAGAGCGAGATAGTGGGAGAGAGGGACAGAAAGCTCTCAGAAATACCTGTAATAATCAGTTTTGCTCTTCCTCATACATGAACTTGTTTATCAGAGGGCCAGGTGGTTGAGTGCCTCTTACCCTCCCCTCCACAGCCCCAAAAACACATTCACTTCTGCAAATCCTGGAGGTGATCATCTGTGAATCCCCAGCAGGTCGCACTGCTTCCATCCACTGTCTCGGGATAATCAGCGGGCTTTCTCGAGCTTAGCCAAACAGAGTTGTCAGAGGAGTGACACATACAGCCATGCCTAAGGGAAACACGGACTTGAGGAGGAAAATAATTCATCAGTGGGTTCACGGACCAAACAGCATCCTCCAGTTCCCTTGGAGCTCTGGAGGATGTTGAGGATTTGCTCCCTACAATGCTTGTGGCACCAGTGAATGGTTTAAGTGCACACCATATGCAGCAGGCAGCCTCGCTCGCACACGTCCTTGTATATCTTTGTTTGAATGGAGCGAGCGCCCATAAAGCCCAGCATAGCATTGAGGGTTTTTAACGCCAAGCAGGTGGCCATGTTCTACTTTGCCAGAAAGGATAAAAACAGCCTGCCCCCGGCAGCTGCCTGGCCATAAAACGCATTTACACCATGATGCCCAGGCCGGTCCCTAAAGCCTGCTTCAGGACATGGGCCCAAAAAAAGGGAGCATCCTGATGCATCAGGAACTCAAGTCAGAAAATACCAGAAACTTCACAAACTAAAACTCAAAGCACCTGAACTAAAACGGAAATAAGTTATTTTCTGATGTCTGGAAAAGGAGCAGTTTGAACAAAACCTTCAGATTGTAACGTCACAAATCAAAAGCTTAGCTTGTTCCCTACCAACGCAAATTCCAGTGCATTTGGTCAGCTGGTTGTTCTGCTGTTTGTATGGCATCATTACATCTAACGCTTTGCAGTACTGCATTTTTTATCTTCACTAAACTACAAAATACTGTTCCAACTTATGTGTATTTTGTATGTTTTATTCTTCATTATTAAATATATATATATATATATATATATATATATATATATATATAATATATATATATATATATATATACCTGGAAATGTAAATGTAAACAAAAGCACAAAAAGCCTGAAACTTTGTGACTTTTATGTTACCTCTCCTCTACTTTTGGCTTGCTGCCCTTCCTACTCTTTTCCAGACGTAAGTGGCAGTGAAGTTGTCCCCAAAGCGGTAGACGCACTGAAGCATAAAGTGTGCCACGAGATGGACTGGAGTATTAATGGAGTCCAGTTAGAACGGCTGACCTGTGGAAGTGTAACACAACCGGCTTCCCTTGTCCCTCTCTCTCTCTCTTCCCCGTCACGCTTATCAGCCGCTGCTTCCCGTCTATTCAGAAACCCCAACGCAGCTGCAACCGGAATGCCAAGCCAAGACTTCCCTCCAGAAGTCGACAGTCGGGTCAACAAGGTTTTGATGCTTCGGGTCTGCCTTTTATTCTCCAGTGTTTACACCCGCTTTTCACCGGAGCGATGACAAATAACGAATAATTTCAGTTTTGTGGAATACATTTGTGGTACGAGGCCGAGAAAAGATTCAGCCAAGTTAGATTTATGACCAACATGAAGCTGGTGACTAATGTTCCAGCCCGCTGGGATGTCATGATCTCTCTGTAGCCTGGATTTGTGGCCCTGTGGGTTTTAACCTTTAAACAGCCAGTATTCACGTTGAATTCATTTGGGATCTATAAGTTTAAGCCTTAAAAAGAAGCAAAATGCATCTAGAAAACCGTTTTTCTCCCCACATACATTAAAATGCTCAGGGTTACAAAGGACAGCACTTTGCAGAAAAGGCCAAAGCACGCACTGGCCGCTTTGTTAGGTACCTCTCTTCAGTTGCACAAAAATGCATTGTTGTCTGAGAAAAATGAGCTAAGATTTACTGTCAGTCCTTCATTATGATGTATAATGTCATGAATGCACATCAAGCATTGAATCATATGAACAGGAAGCCAAGGATAGAATTTGTACATGCAGACAAAGCAGGAAATGTTAAAGCATTGCAAAAAGAAGAACAAAAAAAAAAGAAAAACATTTGATAAAGTTGCTGCCAAAAGAGTGTGACCAAGACCAAGGAGTCACTCTAATAAACACTTAAAAGCAAAACATCTGCAACTGTGTGTTTTAGTAAACACTCTCTGACATTTATTGCAAAATCTTCTAAACCAGTAGTGTTGTGTTCCTGTTTATGTGTCAGCAGTGAGGTAAGTAAAGCCTGTCGGATCACATGCATGTTAAATGTGCACTTTTTGGAGTAATGCAGTGATACAGTGTTTAAAC
The DNA here is from genome assembly GCF_027474105.1 of Poeciliopsis prolifica. Classification (NCBI taxonomy): domain Eukaryota; kingdom Metazoa; phylum Chordata; class Actinopteri; order Cyprinodontiformes; family Poeciliidae; genus Poeciliopsis; species Poeciliopsis prolifica. Next base: position 1,260,690 of record NW_026562381.1, read on the forward strand.
TTATTATTTCCCCTTTGTGTTACAAAGATTGTATGATTTAGCGATTGGGCTGCACAGATACAAAGTTGGTAGCACTTCTAGCTGCCTTACAGCTAGAAGGTCCTTGGTTCAGGACAGCAAGGCTAATGGTGCAACTAGCTAATAAAATACAGGAAAATAAAGGAATTTGTCAAGTGAAATATAGGGAATCGGTATGCTCCACTATGAAATCTCGAACTCTCCGCAGCAGTTTGTATAAAGTCTGTGCAGTTCACAGAGCATGCCAAAGTATGTGAAAGCCTTTAGTTGGTATGAGTAAGTTGCTGCATCGTTGTTCTTTCCTGTGTGACTCTGTGGTGACATGCTGACTTTAACCCAATTACCGCTGGAGAAAGGAGCCAGCCCCCATGTGATCCAGGAAGGATAAACAGGTACCGACAAAGAATGGATACAAGGATTTAGAATAGAATAGAATAGAATAGAATAGAATAGAATAGAATAGAATAGAATAGAATAGAATAGCATTTATTGTCATTGAACAGGATTCAACGAAATTTCTATTGCAACTCCCGTGCAAAAAGTCAAAAAATACAATATTAAATAAACAAATACACAATAATAATAATATATACAACTAAAATTAACTAAAGGCACTCAACCACACCAAAGAAGAAGCAGCAGGGATTTCTGCATCATTTAATCATACAGCTATATGATAATAGTGACAGTAATGGCAGTAGTGACATTACAGGCAGACATTGGTTTAAAATACATCAAAGTCTACTGCACTCCAATAGACCTCGATCCTTTGGGATGCGGTGGGACGACAAGTTTGCATCATGCATGTCCATCTGCCATATTTGAAGTCATTGCATCATGCCATTATGTCGAAATGGACCAGAATCTCAGTTCATCTCAGTGATTCTGTGCCATGAACATTTAGGGCAGCTCTGAATCAACCACCACTAGCTTGGTGTACCTATTAAAGTGGCCAATGAGAGCATGAACCAGAACTGAGTACAACAGTCAGTCATAACATGAGCGTAAATAAATACCTGTTTGTATTTCCGTCACGGAGGGTTTTCCTGACAGCCCGCCTCAGGTCACCTCTATACATGTAACGTATCAATCCCCCTGCCCATGTCAACCCCACCACTCCGCCCACAACCACCTCCAGAACCGCTTTAAATAATGTATAAAAGAGGGCACCGGCTTTCCATGTATTGTCAGTGCGGAGACACGATCCCTGACATCTGGAGCCCGCGCGGGGCTCACGCTGAATGATAATGGCCTCCACCAAATTTTTTTGATAAATTATTAAATTCAAATTGTTTCGCAAACAAAACATATTTGTTAACAGAATGAAATCTGGGGTGAAAGCTGGAGCTTTATCAATATTTAATTTTCACTGTAGACAGCAATATAGCCTGTGGCCAGTTTGTAGTGCATAATTAACGTTGGCCAAAAAGAACTAACAATGCATATAAAACAACCGCTGTCCATATATCTATGGAGGTTTTAAAACCGCAAAAAAAGCCAGTAATCTCTTAACGAAGGGCTCAGTAATGTGCTCTTTTAGACAAGATTCATGCAGAAGTTATTAGCTCTGCTATGAGGCTTCAATATTTACGACCCTGTTGCCATCCTTCATTCCAAACTCTCTATTCTTCTGTTGTCCTCATTGTGATCTCCATAATTAGACCCTTTGATTGATTGAACATCAATGTCAGACTGCAGTTGTGGTGATGTGCCTGTGATTGAGCTGATTAATATTTGATTTCCTCTTTAAAAACCCCACACACCCCCGGCTTCTCGCTATCCTCCTCTCCAGCTCTGGTGTCAGAGCCAGAGAATAGGGGAAGACAGCACAGTGAATACCAAGTGGCTGATTGGGGCTGTCAATGTGGACCTCGGTGCACCTTAGTTGCCAGATGTGCTTGTCCATAGGTGTCAGCGGGAGGATTTGTCTCCCGGGTTAGAAAGGGTTTGTCGGGGTGGACAGACGGAGGAGATTGCGTGGCGAAGTGTTGTCCTTCACTGAGTCCTGCCAGTCATTCTGTCTTTTTCTCTATTCATCACCGCCAGGAGGGTCGCTGATGACTATACCTGTCCCAGTGGTAGCATCTCCCCCGCTACAAGCCCCACCTGAAATAAATAGCCCTCAATTTTCCATGGCTTTGACTGACATGATTCAATGAGGTATTTTGTAATGATACCGCAGCATTGGATATGTTTTCCACCAACTGCATTGTTCATCCCTTGCGGATTTCTCCCCGAGGAGTGCTCAGGTCGATAAAAGCCAACAGCTTAGGAATTAAAGACTTTTTTTTCCTCTATTGATTGTGTTTGTGCTATTCAAATGTGGCACAGTGTGAGAGACATGCATAACAAGGTATAATACTGAGGGATGTGAAGGTTGAAGCCTTGAGTTTTTTTCCTCCTCTGGTTTTTATCTTTACTTTGTCCTGTAACGCTTCTTTTCCTCTGGGTAATGAATAGAGGCTTCTCTGTTATGAAGCACTTGAGGGGCACCTTTCTATTTGGTTGCATATTTTAGACCTTGGAGAGCTCATTTAGTCCCTTTTTACCGTTTCTCAGCAATAGCACTCACAAGTAGAGAGGTGGTGGTTGTTGCTATGGAGGCTTTAAGAAAGTGACGTGGTGGTGCAGACAGTGTGCACATGTCTGAATGTGTCTTGGTGCAGTTGTATGGCGTCGGCTCTATGTGTTAAATCATCCTCGCACCAAGGGTTGTGCATTGTGTGCAGTGTGTCTGTGTGTGTGTGTGTGTGTGTTTTGAGGCAGCCAGCAGAGCGGGAGGAACATCTGCACGCAGTGGCACAGGCCTTCTGCCTTTACACACGGCTCCTGCCGAGCAGCGCTTCACGGCCTAGCAGGCTGTGACCTCCCAGAGGCTCCAGGGGAGCTCTTCCTCTTAAAAGCCAGCTGTGCCTCATACTTTCTGCCCGCCAAATATTCCACAGTCCAGCTGTTCACCTGAGCAGCATGGTGCACAACCCTCTCACTTCCTTTCTTTCATATCTTTTTGGAGAGCCATAGTGGAGGGTTTAAGAGAGCATGCAGTACAACACCTGTAACCGCTTTGTTGTTCCTGCCAGAGCCACAAAGTTGGCTTCCTACTTTCTTACATCGAGTCATTTTTCTGAAAACAAAAAAAAAAGATCTAAATTTACTAGGTACAAGTTACTGTATTTTCTTTGTTTTTCTTAATGCGATTGCTGTGCATGGCAGTCTAAATGATTAAAAATACCTTTTAACATATTTGTCTGATTTTCTCTCATATATCATTCAGGAATATTGTTTACAATACAATAAGTGTGTCTTTAACTTGTAGCCAAAAGCTAGTTGGGTGGTCCTCAAGCACTGGGACTGGTTCTGGGAGGACTGAATACTTCAATGGAAGTACAAAAAGTAGGAAAGAAATAAATGTGCAAAATATATTCCCTTTAATATTGATTGCATTCTAGCCCTTCTTTGGAGAAGGTTGAGGCATCCGGCTCTCATGTTTTATTATTCTGAGTATAGACTTTAAAAACAATCCAAGCTATTGTAATTTCTGGAATAACAACATTTTCAGATTTAAACTGAAACTTTGCAGGAACATCTGAAACAAAAGGCCTGATCATAAACCATTTGGAAGTGTTGAAGCAGAGATTCATCTAAAAATTGCAGGATTCCAGCTCTGGAGGAACAGAGTTACAGTCTGCTTCTTGCAAACTGCATCCTTGCTTTGTCTCAGACACAAGTTGACACCCATGAATGAGAATATTAGTTTATAGAGACACAAAGAAACGATACCTGTTGAAAAATCCACCAAAGATATACATAGGTTTCTTTCCTCTGCAGAAGCTCTCAAGGTCATTGTGGTTCATGCTTTGCTCTTTAAAATATTTTATTACTCACTCCACTAACAGGCTTATTGGAGCCAAACACTTAGTTCAAACACATCACCATAAATTAGGTGGATAATGAAGCAAGTCAGAGGATGTTAAGGCAGAGGTAAGTAGTCAAATCAAGTGTGATGTCTCACTTTCATCACGTGATGAAGGGACAATGGAAGAGCGGCAGAGAGAATAAGCCTCACGTTTCTCCAGAAGAGTTGAAGTGAAGGAGTTCCAGCCTCGCCATGATAGATGATTATTATGGCTGTGATATATAGAGCGCCCCAGTCCCCGTCTCATAATTTATGAGCAGGCTTGTTTAATTTGTCTGTGGCTTAATGTGGCCCATATATGTGGCACATTCAACAATTAATGACCTATACTCTGCAGCAGCAGTGGCTGAATGAAACTAGCATGTCCTTTGGCACAGACACCTTCACTGTCATCCTTCCAATCTACATGACCTGACAATTAAGCTAATAAGTGAAAATGGCACCTTCCCAATGCAATTTTAATGAGCTCCATGTTGAGAACAGGACCCTGTTCATGAAGAATTGTTAATGGGCTGCTTCAGACTCCCAGTACTGAGGAAGGAAATTGGTAAATGCACTTGAACTAAAGGCTCACCATAATTGGGTTCATAGTTGAACCAGGATTAATCATCATCTTTCAATGTCAGTCAAACTTTTTGGCAATGGTGTGTCCAACTTCTGCACTTTTATCAGGAGAATTTCCTTCAGCAATACATCAATAAATGAAACAGACACAGAATATTTTCAGTATAATGGGAAACAGTCTGCAGAGGCCTGTAAACTTATGATTGATATTAATTTGGTTGACCAATACTAGAGGAAATTCTGCTGACTTAAATGAAGATGTAAGGAGAATTACAGAGCTACACAACTTGATGTATCTGAAGATCAAGAGCTACAAGATCAATTTTCTTAAAGATCTGCAAGTTTTAATAAACCTGCAGATCATAAAACGTTGCTCAGACTTGATGCTACACAATATTTAATTTCTTTGCCCTTGTTGTTGCATGTTTACAATTTTTATGTATACAATTGTGAAGTAGATTTTTCTTTAAAGAGAAAATCTTTTATTAGCATCATACAGTGTAGCATAGTTAAGATGTTTTTTCATACAGCTGCAGAGAGGGTGTACAAACTAATTGAACAACATGTGTCTGGGAACTTGCTGTTTTTCCCGTTGCCTTCCCTGCATGGAGATAGTGTTTAGTTTTCACATCCGTAGACATGATAGTGAATGAGCGTGTAAGGTTGAACTGTTCCGTCTGTTTTCCTTTGTTTCTTTTGTTTGGTCTTAGAAGATTGAGTCTCCGCCTCTGTTAGCAGAGAGAGGTGAATAAAGCAACTATACAACACTGAGTTCGTTAGAGCAGAATGATTTTCGCCTGATGCAGTGTATTTTCGCTCCCTGTCTGCAGATGTATTAAAGATTGTTTTTGCTCCCTGACTTTTGCCTGGACCTCAGTCTCTGAAATGTGCACTTCACACACTAGAATGCACTTAACATGGATTGTTACGATATGATTTTAAAAGTTTAGGTTTTAAAACCACTAAGATGTTCTGTCATAAAATCTCTGTTGTTTAAAGTCTGTTTAAGAAGAGATTGTGTAGCTTCCTGCTGGCCATCTTGTTTTTTCAGCCCAATGCTGCTTTTCTGCAGGTTTCTCTCGTTTGAAAGTCAGTAGTTTGAAAAGTAATGGTGTGAAAATTAAAGGCGCTTCGTCAATCACTGTTATGAAGGCGATGCGTTTTAAGAAAATACAATCGGCATGTGAAGAGGCTTGAGTAGCAGATGTGTTAAGCAGCAGAGTATGGGCTAACTAGCCGAGCCAATTGTCTGGGTAATTAACCAGCTAATGTGAACTTGTTTGGATCAGCTTTGTCTCGAAGAGCTGGACAGAACTAGAAGCCCTACAATCCTCCTCCTAAAAGTGTATAGGAAACACATCTTTGGTTGTTAACTGCTCAATTTCTAACAAGTCTTCCCCATAATCAGCTGTTTTTGAACTACAAAGTGTACACCTAAGTGATGAGCGATGCCTATAACAGAATGTGACGCCCAATTCAACCATTTAAGCAATAAATAAAGGAAGTGTGTGTTTTTCAATACTACACTTTAAGGTAGGACATTTTGACTGGTTTTGGCTCATTTTTGAATATTTACCTTGGTTAACTGGTGGCTTTGCAATGTTGCTTCACTTGTAAATTGTTGAGGTTGCCATTGTATGTAAAGACTCACTAATAGACCCCAGTGGGGCATCATTCCTATTCCACTCATGATGAAGACATCCCCTCCCTTTCTCTTGCTTTGACTTTCCCCCAGCCCTCTTCCTCTATCTCACTGTGTTTCTCTCTCTTTCTCTCCCTCAGACTTGATATTTTTCTCTAGGCTCTTCTCGACTCTGCCTGTGGGCCTGTGAAATGTCTCCGTCTGAGGAGAAGGCCCCCACGTCCCTCTGGAAGCCATTAAAGAACCTTTATGAATATGTGCTGAAAGGACATTTTTTTCACCCCTTTTTCATGGGTGGGGACTGAGTGGGTGGGTACTTCAGGGGGATTTATGTGGAATGCTATCATTTGCCTTGGATGCTCTTGCAAGCGACCCATGAATGTTAGATTTCGGTGCACCACTTTAGAGCACTGTTTTATTTATTCTTTGCCCTTCCTTTTCAGAGATGCTAAGTTCTAATGGTTGCATTTTAGAGAAGTGCTTGAACAGATTTCTTTCCCTCCTTTCTGCACATGTAAACCTGTATTTGAAATATAAAGAAAACTTTTGCTGAATCGACGGCCTTCATCGACAATCTGCTGTCCCCACCTCCATCCATTTGCCAAAACATTCCTGTTTTTTTTGGAGTGAGCGCCTTCCGTTGGTGCGGTAACCCTTGCTCGATAAAAGTGAATTTCTGAAAGGATGGGGAAGAAGTAACAGGTTTAAATTTCTTGCCGCTTTTATGCATTCTGTCCCCATTAAATAAATATCACATCTTTTAAAAGCTTGTATGTAAAATCGAGTCGTTGTTAAATATTCAAGATGTTCTTGAAGAGATAGTGGCCAGGGTGTACTAAGTGCAGCACTTTACTTGTGGCATCTAGCCTTAAATCAGGCTGGTTCGTCAATGCACTTGTCCTGTTCAGCCTTTGGCGGATTGTGTTTGTGTACATGTATATATAAACATATATACACACACCATAGCATTTAGTAGGATCAACCTACAGCGTGCCCCTCCTTCTTGTTGTTGAACTTCTTATGAGCTGTGAACGTATCCTTTAAAATTGGAGAGTGAAAGAGCACAGGTTGTGCCAGTGATGATTGACCTCTGGCTTTACAGGCTAATTAATTGTGCAGAGGGCAACTGTTTTGTGTGCTACCTGATGGTGTGGACTGCAAGCATGCCTGGGTCAGACAAGTGCTCAAGTGCTCATGAATCATGCTGCTGGGAATCGGAGCCCAGTGAAGGTCCACCAGGGGGGCGGCTGAGCATTGCTACAAAGGCCTCATACAGGGAGCAGAGGTGCATTAAAGGTCCCGCCGGCTCAAACAATCAATCAGAGACCATTCTACTGTAATTACACCCATGGAATCATAGCACTGAGCTGTCCACACCTTGCAGCAGACTGAACTTCTTTCCTTTGCTCAATTTTCCTCCTAAATCTACAACCATCTTCCCGTTTTTCCACTTCTGCCTGGCCACACTTTTCCGAAACTTTTCCATATTTCCATTAGAACAATATGTTAAACTCATTTCCATTTTAGGCCATAGCAAGATCACGAATGTAGTCGAAAAGCCAGTTGTGCCAGAATATATTGATAAATATAGATATAAAAACTGCAAAAGAATTAATAATAATCTGCATTCAACAAGTACTTCTTGAAATGAAATAATATTGAACGTCATTTCAAACTGATCAGTCTCTCCAGGATTTTATGGATTTCTCCAATAAAACAACATTGATTTGTGGAAGTACTTTAGAAATATTTGTACTCTATGTACTAATTTGGTCCCCTGAAGGTGATTCTTTACACAGGATTACATGTAAGAGTGTCAGGGTAAAGCAGGCTGTCAGATTTTTATTTCTTAACAATTTAACTTGATGTAATTTCTTTTTGCATGTGTCCATCACATGGTGACAAACTTTGCCCTTCATTTTGAATTCACATCATGCGATCGCTGTTGCTGGGTGCAAACTTTTTCCTCCTGAATCCATGTGAGCACTTGAACAAGCACATGCATTACACCTGGCTGCAGATGGTGGCGAGACGATGGATGGGAGGTGGCCAGAATAGTGTCTGTGGGGGAAGAGAGAGTATGTAGGGCACAGTGTGTAGATAAAGTAATGATTTCTCCTTCACACCTCCCTTGCTAATTAGTGCAGGCTGCCTGCTGCCTTGAAGGGGGCGGCGTCTGGGGAGCCCTGCTATTTGTCTTGAAGAATTACCGACAGAGAATCCGCGTTGCACCTTAATCCCACAGACACTGGACAGAATTCAGCACCTACCTGACTGCTGTCACCTGTCAGAGTGATTTAACGATTGTAATGATCATTTTTTAGCCTCCACACCTACTTGCAGCCACGCTACTGGGATGTAGATTAAGCTGCGCCTCCCCTAGGAGCCTATCACAGCAGACTATTTGTGTGTCTCCATGTTGAAGCATCCTACAACACAGATGTGCCCACTATACTCCCCCATCATCTTTTATCTGTCCTCTCAGTATCTCCCTTCACTTCCTTACAACTGTTTCTCCACCCCCATATATTTGGGGTGCTGTCAGAACAGTGGTGACAACGCTTAGCTTTATGTCAGGCCGAAGGACTTGAAGTGACAAAGAGTAAGTATAAAAGGCACTTTCAAGGTTAAAAAAGAAGATGTATCAACCACAGCCATATTTTATACCTGCAGGTTAGACAACACAGCATAAACACATTTTTTAATGCCAAATTTTTATGTAATTTGTATTCCACTGATAATCTGTCAAAAACAATATGCAATTTTTCAGCCAATTTTTTTTCCCCCAATGTTATTTACATTGAAAAAAAAAAAGAAAAACACAATATTTTGTGCATGGCTAAAGCTGTGCTCGACAAAACATTCACCCAAAAATATAACCGAAAACCCTTCAAAGAGCAAAATAAATACAGTTCAGCTATTTTTTCACCCTGAAACTGACAACTTTATTACAGGAAAACCTGATTAAAAAAGCGGGGTGTTTAAGACAGCGCTCTACAACAGGAAGGTTCAACCGTAGTTAATGAATGATGACGATTCTGTTCGTCTTCAAATCTGGTTAGTTAGTTAGTAGGATGGTGAGTAATTAGCTTTACTGGCATTTTAAATTTAGACAGAAACAACACAGTTCATGCCGACTCCCTGAAAAGTGAACAACCAGGCCACAGATGTAACTGTTGGTGTTGTTTGTGAGCATAATGTTTCCAGAAGAAGAAAAGTTATGTCATTTATTATTTAAAGTTCTCTTTGTGTTTTAATCACAGCAAAGAAGCCAGTGATTAATGTCAGAGTGACAAGACTAGTTGTAGCCACGCCTGAAACTGCATTACTTACTTGTACGCTATCAAAAATTTGGTATTTATAATAAATGTTTCTTGTCTCTACGGTGAATTAGGTCTCACAACTGAGATCTTTAAAGCTCTTTGAACTCATATTTGAGCTGCACTCTTTGCTATTGCTGCTTTCCTCTCTGATGTCCATTGTATTATCCAACATCAAACATTTTCACTTCATTGCTCTCTCTCACATATTCTTCTGTATTGTTTTGTTACCCTGCATTGAAGTTTCTGTTTAGCTTGTGAGTTTCAGCTCACAAGCTAAAAATAATTGGTGATATTTGCCTAAATTCCCCTTAGGTTTGTAGAAAACACCCTGAAAACAAAGAGTGCAGAATGATCCTCTGTCTTATTGTTTTAATAAAATGCTGCTGGTGGAGTAGGAAAGACAAAGATGGGACTGTAACAGCTTGACGACATTTGTTATTGATGTTTTTTGATAATTCCATTAAAATTATTCAGCGGAAGGTGGATTTCTGCACCATTACATGCATGTCTGACATGTTTGCCACAGCACAGCAAAGTCAGTGATTAATGTCAACCAAAAGATAAAGGTAAAACACAATATTAATGTAATTCACATTAATGCTCTCCAGGAATGGTTTCCTACTTCATGTATTCAGTTCCCCACTGGGCAAATTTGAAAAATAAATAAAAATTTTATCACGTCAATACATTGTTCAGACTCCAATTGGATAAAAGTCATCCAGAAAAGTTCCAAAGTTTGATCATATAAAAGTTTCACTATCTGCATGTTCCCATATTTTGTGCCACATCAGTGCATGTGTCCAGAGGAGAAAGTTTTCCACATCAACATGACAGTCAGTCACTGCAGTAGTAAAAAGCTCCAGGGGCTTTTGGGGGGTAGATTTGATTTGCCAGTAGCTGAAGGACCTTCCAGGATATATCGGCTGATGTTGCAGCCAAACACTGAGCAGAAAATTAAGTTAATTTTTTTCTGATCCGTTTATCCCAAGTTGAGTAGGAATAATTACAATCTACCTTTAATAATTACACTCACTGAAACACCAGTGAGTGCCGAAGGACTTAAAGTGACAAAGAGTAAGTATAAAAAGAGTAAGTATAAAAGGCACTTTCAAGGCTTGTGTGTCTCCATGTTGAAGCATCCTACAACACAGATGTACCCACTATACTCCTCCATCTACTCTTTCATGAAAGAGTAGAACAATAATAGTGATAATGTTTGATAACCAGGGTCTTTCAAGGTTTGACCCTGTCTGAAGTCTACATGAATTTGTAGCTGCTGTTAAAGTTGCTCCGATTCATCCTCCTCTGCTGACACAATCTCTTCAAAATATTTCAAACTGTCTCTCTGCCAGTTGTTTACCCGTGTACTCTTTCATCCAATATTCACCTCTGTCCTCTGGCTGTGGACCTTTTCAAAAATGCCAGTCCTCAGTGGACCAGGATGAGGCAGAGTGTGCAGGCAGGGTGGAGTGGGTGGAGACCAGAGTCAGGAGTGATGTGTGACAGAAGGCAGCTCCAAAATTGAAAGAGGAAGTTTATTATAAAACAGCATTGCGCCCTGCGATGATGTATGGTTTGAAGACAACGCCATTGTTGAAAAGACAGCAGCGCCCAGAATAGACAACGTTAAACAGTGAAGATAAATTCAGAGAGGCAAAGTTGAGAAGGTTTGGGCAGGTTCTGAGAGAAAATATTAGATTTATTGGAAAGAAAATGCTGGATATTGAGGAGGAAAAGACCCCAGAGAAGTTGTTAAGCTACAGCTAAAGAGGTCCTTCGGATTTTCCAGCTACCTTTTTATTTGAGAAAAAACATTGAATTGGAGCGATAGATTGGGTCGAGATCAGAACAACCTTACTTTTAATCAAAAGGTGCTTTGAAGAAGCTTTGGGTAAACCAAAATTTATTCTCAGACGAAAAAAGAACAATTGTAATTCAGTAGTAGGGAAAGTAGGAAGAAATTAATACAATAAAAGAGAAGGAACCAAGGTCATAACCTTGACTCTCCAAGACTTTAGTGATGGGAAAGTATTATTTTTTAAAGGTTTTGATTTTAATGTGTGGAGAGAAATCTTTATCGCATCGATTACTGCAACAGTGCCTTCAAATGTCTGCCTAAGACGTCAATCAGACAACTCAGTTGATCCAAAACTCTGCTGCTCACGTTAAAACTAAAACTAGAAAAATAGACCACATCAGTCCAGTTCTGAAGACTTTAAAAGCATATAAAGTACTGAATGGCTTAGCACCTAAACATAATAAAGACATATTGTTATTTCAATCTTCCTGACTCCAGGTTTTCTGGTTCAGGTCTGCTCTACATCCCCACTCTGATATTTCTCGTTACTGAAATGTGCTACACAAATAAACTTGACTTGAGTTAGCATTAGCTGCTAGGCAGTCAGTCATGGCTGACAGTGAAAAAGTCGAGTCATTTTCTTTTGCATGTTGTGAGGGCAAAAGCGTCCACAGAATCCTTTGTTGCATAGTTACACATTTGTGGCTCTTCGGTGGTAAAATTTCTTCTTTACTTGCAGTGCATTCTGCTCAGCGCTGTGTAGAAATTATATATTTGAAAAAAACAAACTTCCAGTTTTTATAAACACTCATCGGTTAACAGTTTCATATTTATTTGTCAAGCTGAAGGACAAAAGAGGAAATTAAACTGATGAATCTGAGGAAAATCACAGAACTGCCCTGCATAGAAGAAGCCCAAAAAACAACAGTCTCATTATTTTGACGGTCAAACATTGAAATTCTTCACGATTCAACAACGTTATCTTACCCACTCCTAAAATCAGGCTAATATTAAGACCAAACAGGGATTAGATATTAACAGAATTTTATCACCAAGCGTCTGCAGAGTGAAACTGCCGCTCTACCAGAGCAAAATAAAGTGGATGAAACAGCCCATGTGCAAAGAAGCTTTGCCAAAGCTGTGGCTTACCAGTGTCGCAGGTGTTAATGTGAACTCTGTCTGCCACTCTCACTGAGAAACCTGAACACCTCAATCACTTTTAAAAACCCAGCAGCTGGCACACAAGTTCCCACCTCCAAGCACGCCAAACCACTTTTCAGGTGATGTAAGAGCAATATCCTCATAGCAGTGACAGGCGCGGCAGAGGAAGGGAGTGAAAATCATTCCTTTGTCATGTCGAGTGAGTGTGGTGGTATGCAATTTGTTGGGGTTTTGTTTTTGTTTCTTTTGTTTTGTTGTTTTTAATAATAGTAGTTTAGCAAGTAAAAAGAGAAGAGACAAGAGCAAAAAATGCAACAGAAAGGGAGGGAAGAGATTTGTTCTTGTGCCCATAGTAACAGTGAAATGAATGATTCCTTGGAGATCATCCTCAACAAAGCACAGGTGGGCCGGGCGGATTTATGGTCACTGTTGGCGCCGCTGAGTTTTTGATTAATGGCTTTAAAAGAAACCAAACATATAATCTTCATTTCCATCTGAAGTTATTCTTTCCACTTAAAAAAAGAAGCACAGAGCATCTTGTGATAATTGCAAATACTCTTTTATTAGCCTCTTAATTGAAATACTGCAGGTCTTTTCTCATGTCATTTTCAACTAAAACCCATCATCTGAGCCGTTTTTTATCTCTCCAAGTGTTTATTGCTTCTGGGCTTTTTTTTTATTACTCGAAGATCCTTGTAAACACAACACACAATGCTAACATCCTGTGGGTCACAGCTTGCGTCAAGTTAATCATGCATCGTTTTCTTGCAAAGCAAAAGAATTTAATAAATTGGAAAAACTGCACGATATAAAAAGACATCTTTGAAATGCTGGAAACAACAGTTGCCAAAGTAAAGCTTTTATTTATTAAATGTATGTTTTTCAAACATTAAATTGTCAAAGTTTAATGCTCTGCACTTACATGATAAAAGCACTTACAAGTTTTAATGATCGTCTTTTAACACACGCTGCCTGGGTGTGAGTTCTGTGTTAAATATAGTTGATCATAAAATTCTTTTATCAAGACTTGAACATGTTGTAGTTTTATTATGGTTTAAATCACATTCACTCTGAGGTCATATTCTGGATCCATGGAGGAATGGTCTTTATCACCCCCTATTCCTTGGCTCCATTTCAGTTCCTCCTCCGTTATTAATGACTTCGGGTCCAATATTCAAGAAATGTCCTTTCATTGTTACATTGATGACGCCTAAATTTATTTTCTTTTAAATTTAATGTTTCCTTCTATAGTATAGCATTTGCTTTACTGTCTACACCAGTGGTACCGGGCTGTGCAAAATATAAATATTTCCGTTTCATATTCTTTGAGTCTGGGGGATCTTTTATTTTGAAAATCCTTTAAACGGATTCTCTCTGTTACATCAAGCCCACCATCAGCAAAATGAGTAAGAAAAAGATGAGATGTCTTTGGAAAGTTTCTTTGCGAAGGGGAAAGACCTAGAGAAGAGACATGAGGATGGATTTATCCCAGCAGGTTCTTCCCACATTCCAAGTCCGCTCTGCAGTAAAAGTCCAACAGGTTGGATCGGTTCGAACCTCTTCTTCAGAAATCTGAAATCTGAATCAGGTTTTGTGCAATGGTAAACCCTGGAGTAGAGTTTACTGTACGGGATGTGTCCTGCACTTTTAGATCCATTTCTGCTTCAACACACCAATCAGTCAAGTAATCAGCAGAACACAGGAAAACCTGACTGCACACTGAGGAGGTAATTCAGTCATGTGATTCAGGTGCGTTGGACCAGGGACACATCTAAAATTTGCAGGACAGTGGCCCTCAAAGCCTGGATTTGAAAGTTGCTCTTTAAGTGTTTTTGATCATGCTTAAACTCTGTTTTTTATTTGACTTAATTCAAGTTCAGCTTGAATCCCAATAAGTCACAGCCTTCTTACTGCCAGCTGTTATCAGTGAGTTTAATCAGATTTTTAAAGTTTGAGTTTATTGATTATTGGTTTTCTTAATTTTGATGTTTACGGCTCCAGTAGCCTGTATTCAACAGTAAAAGTACATGACAAAGGGAGGAGAGACAGGGAAGACATGCATCAAATGGCCAGAGGCTGGATCTCGAACCCAGGACAAGAGTGTCGACGACTGCAGCCTCTGCACATGGTGTGTCCTGCCATCTGAGCCACTTAGCGCTCCTTCAATTCACTTATTCACTTTGGTGGTCCTCGTTTTCAAATGTGTCCATAATATGACATAAAACTGACAAGCTGTGCAAGTATGAGATGGTAAAATACAAAGTGCAAAACAGCTCAGTCAGGGCCCGTTCAACACTAGCTTATACAGTTTCCAGTGAAAACCCAAGGCTGAAGTTCATATAAAAAGAAATAGGACATTGAGATGAATAGTAATAGTCCAACTGTAATTTCATGGAGTATATTTTAACATCTTTTTCTGCAAATAAGCCCCCTCATGTGCAACACAGCACATTTAAAAGCATGTTGGAAGGCTCATTTGAATGTTGCAGAGTGTCTCGCTGCTGCCCATGGAAACTGAGTTTTAAGTGGAAAAGCATGAAATCGCTCCTGTGTCTTGGTGGAAATGTGGGCATGAGCAGGGTGGATTTCAGCTCAATCGAAGCTGTAATTAGTTGTAATTTACGGGGCAACTCCTCCCCAGCGACCCTGCTGTGCAGAATCCCCTGGCCATTTTGAAAGATCATGTTTTCTTGCACAGTGCATGGCACTCAAATGAACCACAACATTGCCATAATGGCCTGCTCCCCACTGATTTGCCCACCTTGTGTAAGGTAGCTGAAAGTCACTTCCTGTAATGCTCAGTGGAGTGTACATGCTGCTATTTCCATCTATTAAGATGTGAAGGAGCAAAGGGCGCTCAAACCCGGCATAAACACATCAATAAAGGAAGCAATTGGAACGATGTGCAAACTTGGTGCTAATGTGAAGATGTTTGCTTGATGTGTCTTCATCACTTGTGGCTCCGACTGGCAATGTGTTTTTAGATCTAATGATGCATTTGCATGCAATTCTGCGTGCCTGTTATTGTTCAGAAATCTGTCCAGATGCATTCTGAGTGCACCAATTTAGAGTCCAATGTTACTCGAGCAACTAATGGAGTCTCGGGCAAAATGAAAATTGCTTCCTAATGATCTGACTGAGCTTGATGGGTGAATCTAAATTGATTAGTGTGGTAACATGAATGTAATATGGAATTAGCCTTTGAGAAGTGTGATCACATTTTTTCCTCTAGTACTTGGCTGGCCTTATTGCATTCCAGTTATTGATTTTTACTGTATGCATACTCCACGCCTACTTCATCTTCCCCTTCGCTGCGATGATTAAAAAACACATTGATGTTCTTACAGGCGCTTAAACCTCAAATCTAACATGATATGAAAGTGAGTGGTGCAAACAAAACATTAGAAGGTGTAAAGTGCCTTTGTGGCTGGTGTAAATGAGAAGCTTGTTATCTTAAAGGACTCAATCTTAGAAATGTAAAACTGACAGCTGAAATAATTTAATATGTGTGTGAAGTTTTAAAAATATTGTTGTACACACGTATTGCCAAGCGGTGATGAATTTTACACATTAATTAACCAACATAAGTAGTTTCGAATCAACGTAATTAAATAAGTGCATTATATTACATATGATAATATGCCTAATGTTCTAGAATTGGCATTACTTGTTTAAATTAAAATATAGATCCAAATAAAACATACTTAATTAGTGTGACAGGTTCGTGAAGTTTCTACGATGCTAATGGTGAAGTCATGCTAACCGTGAAATAAAAAGTTAGAGGAAACTATAGAACAAAAACTCAGAAATAATCTTGAATTATTATTTAGGTTATGGTTGTTCCTTTGCCTACAATTTACTTTTATGTAAATTGTTTTATTTTATTATAGAGTCGCTTTAAAAAAACTTTTTCAATTTCATTAAACATTAATAGTGAGAGTAAAGGTTGAAACATCATTTTACTTGTGATTAAATGTGTCAACTTGATTAAAATGTCTTGACCTGTAGTTTGTTTTTATTACTATAAAGTCTTATAATGAAAGAATTTTATTATTGTTGCTGTATTTTTGTTTTCCTGTCTGCTCTTGAGATCCCATTTATCCACTATCTAAACACAGCCATTTATTTCTTTTTTATTGTTATTATTTAAATACCAATTATTTCTTTTATTTATTCATCCCGTTTGGCTTTAGCAGCCATCCATCAGTGAGAATTACCCTGTTTACTGCAGGTCACACTATTGTCTCATACATTTCCTGCATTTTTTCTATTAAAACACGTATTTCCACTGTGGGTGAACAATAGCAAAAAATCCTCTGGTGGTCAATGGTGGGGTTTAAAATTATTACAATTTCCTGTTCATAAACTGTATGCCAACAATCAGATTGTTATATTGCCTTGTAAATGTGCTCATATCCCTTTAAATTTTTAGCATTTTAGCAGGGTACAACCTCAAACTTTAAAGTGTCTTGTGAGGATTTCAATGTTGTAGACCAGTACAACATCAAAACATCAAGTAATACAAATGTATAAAAAGGCTTTATTTAAGCAATAAAACTTCAACAATAAGTTAATAACACACTTAAAGAGTTTAGACCAACTAAAATCAATGCAAAAACTCAGAGGAAGGCCCAGGTTGAAAATAAAACCCCTGCAAAACTCAACAGGGGACCAAGAAAATTTAATGTAAGAAAGCAATAAAAGCATTCTTTGTTTTCAAAATAAATCTTCCTAATCCTTCTGATCTTTCCCAAGTTAGTCCCCTGCTACAACCCAAGGAAACGGGACACGTGGAAGGTGTCGAGCGTCCGAGTACAAACAGGAAAGGTACAAAAATAACTCCAATGTTTTGATTGAAATGTCCCAGGAGGTTCTCTGTCTGGTATGAAGGACTAAGGGACACTTGAATATGGGGATAAGGTGGCGGCGGGGGCTGAGCACAGCAAGCTCTCCTCACCCCACCTTGCATCCACTTTAACTCAGCCTGCACATCCTCCACTCTGCACTCCATCCTGCACATAAGCTCACCTCAGTGAGAATGAATAATGAATGTGACGAGACACATGGGTCAGAGGTGATGTGTCTGCGAGGGAGCAAATTCCTCCTTGATTAGTACATAGAAAAAACAGGCCCATCTGCCTCTTCTCAGGGATTTGACAGGGGTCTGGGATGGAATGCCAGGAGCCTAGGGAGAGCCGGGCAAAGATGAGGCAAGGGTGTCAGGAGGGGGGAGGCAGTCCTCTGCAACAAGCAAGGAGAGACCCACAGTGAGGGGACTTACTTTATCATCTCCTCACATCATGCGGGCTCTGCAGCATCACAATGTGGATGGTGTCGGCTCGCCTTCAGGCATGTTCGTCTTGCTGCTGTGTATACAAATCAGGCTATCAACTATTAACTGAGCAGCTTTAACTGTGTTTTCTTAACTCATTAACTTTAGGCTAATGGAATTATTTTAGGCTCTAAATTTGCAGGGAGATTTTTTTTAAACAGTACCTGACCCTGAATTTGACATCTGATTCATAGCTTTCTGGTAAATTCAAAACCCTTTTTACTTGTTGGACCTAAACTATATTAGTCAAAACTAGAGGAAGATGTTGTACGAAACTTTTGCGACATAAAAAAATGCCAATGTTGTTTTGACATTAGGACAAGCAACAATCTACATTTGGCTATTTGAAAGGTAACTAACGTCTATGACATGTTGATATCTGTACAGGGTTCATTCAGACTGCGAGAGGGCGAGAGAGAGAAAATCTTTTTCTTAACAGAACTTTTAAATAGAGTATGAAACTTCTGTTTTATCCTTTTGAGCTTTCATGCTCTATGATCAGATATACAATAATAGAAAATATAAATGGTTTTATTGTGACAGAAAAACATCTCATTTTGTAATTCAAGTTGCACTAAAAGTGCTAATCTCCAGTAGATGCTTAAATCAGTTCATCATAAAGAATATTTTTTTCAATAATTTCCATGTGTCCCACAGGGTCTGACGCTTCTTTTCATTACAATTAGTATAAATAAATGAAGGCTAGACGAATACCAATTGAACATTTAACTATATTTCTTAAAGAAAAATCTAAAATGGTTGAAAATCTACCAGTGGGCCAAAGCTTTACAAAAACAAGACAAATGAAATTGGTCACAAAAATCAGTCCATCGTTATTCTGGACCATCCTCTTGTTCAATCACAACCTCTTCACTTGAGGCTCCTGGTCTATGTAGGACAAAACGACTGACCTCAGTTTGCCACCAGCGCACTTCTTCTCTCTAACCCATACAATGGACTTTTTTCAGAAAGTTCAAGGCCATCTGCAGCACCATCAAGTACACTCTGAACTCAATAACCTCCCATGGGTGGCATTATTGATTTTATTATCCTTTACTGAAGGATTAACAAAGGGAGTTCCACCATAGAGTTGCTCGCTCACACCAATAGGTGAGGGTGCACGGGAGAAAATTACCATACTATACTCTAGTAGTGATATATACACACCCCCAACAAGGCCAGAGATAAGCAAACTCGTTAAAAGTGGGAAAACATGAGCCAGGTTCACCTCCAGATGGGAGAAAGTACATATCCTGTGGCAGTGGCTATAATTAATATGCTAAATTGAATTGCAATAATCGACTAGGGGACTGGCCTTGCGCTCTAGAGGTAGGATGATTAAAATGTTAGGCTCCAGTGAAGGGGTGATTGGGACTCTGGTGAATTAAGGATTGGATTTGATGGGAGACAATGCGGCCTCTATTTTTCATTAATTAGCCCCAGATCCATAAAACCCGTGAAAGACTTCAATTGTGTAATACTCAGGCCTCTCAATTATGTTCATTCATTAGCTCTGAATAGCCTTCACCAAAGCATTATGGCGCATACATATGAGAACAAAAGAGTGAATGAAAGACTGTATAGACTGTCCTAATGCCACTAGCATCTATTATGATTTATGAAGGAGATTGTAAAAAAGCTGAGGTCTTATCAAAAGATGACCATTTGTGTGATATCAAATCATTATACCATTTTGATTAAAACCTCCACAATAACCCCCATTGCACATTCACCTGGCCTTACTGACACTTTTAAATCTGCAATACCAGACAAGGGCTTTTCACTGTATTGCACAATTTCCATTAGGCATGCGATTGAGACATTTTTCACCCAAGTGCAATGCCATGTTACCAAAAATCTGTTTTTATCACTGTGAGGTTCTCAATATGGAAAACACTTTATTCACAATTATCTTGTTTGTTTAATAGTAAAAAAAACTAGTCAAAGCTTTATACTTCAGCAGATAGCCCCTCTTATCATTGATTTACTGCTTTATTTAAAATAGGATCCACCATCTAGTGAGGGTACAGTTGTCGACGGAGCAGTTCATGGTTCGATTCCTGGGGAATTTACTGCATGTCTTTCCCTTTTTTCTCCACCATACACCCTGTTAAGCTAAAGATGAGTAAAGGCCACCAATGTCAAAAACAACCTTTAATAAAATTTTAATAAAATAACAGGGTTAGATCACTGTAATGCAAAACTCTGAAATCTTTATCATCATAATGTCAGAATTTCCCCGTTCCGTGCTTTAACCTATACTTATAGCAATCAGGTTTCAAGCATGAATGGTCTCTTTGATTAATCCTTGTTTCTTTGCATTGCTCTAGCCTGCAATGTTGATTTTTCTTCTACAGCTAAAAAGACAAGTGACGGTATTCTACATTTTGTTTAAATCTGTATATTTCTCTAAGAGGATTACCGAAAGGAAGGTGAAAAAAAAAGATAAATGTTGCCATATATCCTGTTTGCAGCCCGTCTCTGTGCGGCAGACATGCACGTACGTGTGCATACGTACACAAAGATACAGAGGTGTAGTGACAGCATGAGAGAGGTGCATGGTTGTGTAATGAAACCCATAATTACAGGGTGAGAGACGGGTATTGTTTGTGCGATTGACAAGTCCCTTTCAGTCATGAGTGCAGTTTTCTGTCAAAGGCCTGTTTTTCTTCTGTCTTTTTTCCCCCTAGAAAGCAGAGCACCTTCTGCTTCTGCACAAAAGGCATCACTCTCCTGGATAGCGTGTGTGTTTGGCGATAATGCATGATTTGCATTTAATTCTTGGATATGACAGGCCCTGTTGTGGTGCTGTGCAGAACCAGGTTTAATTTACATTGTGTCCTTATCTGGAGGTGCAATTGTCTGTTAAGGGACACGTTTGGTCCGCGTGACATTTATCTGCAAGGAATGGTTTAGATATGGTCAGGCTATGTACATGTGTTTTATGACAAAAACAGGCCACTGATTTGTTGGGGTTATTGTACTAAAAGTGCACCGGTGTATATTTAGTTTGAATGATGCCTCAGTGGGTGTTTTTCTTTTATGTACATTTCCAAACATCTAAGCAGCCAGGGCTATAAAATTACAGCTATACCTCCTCAGCCGCTCAAAATACACCTGAAATGTTTCCTCAATCATTTTTCCCTGAGAGCACTCATGTTGGGTGTCATCCTTCAAAATGACTGTAAACACAATCCTGAGGATAGTTTCCTGTCCTCAAACATGAGCTCAGTGGCTTAACCCCAAGCCACCCATGAAGTCTTCCAGGTCTGCAGATTGTTGCATTTCAGCTCAGAAATGACATGTTTTTTATTCCTCTTTACATTTTACTGCAGGATTATGGCAGCATTGGTTCCCTATAACTAAGGTTAAATATTAGCACACAGTTAAAACTATTTAAAAGCCACATGAAACGGCACATGTTGCCTGATAGGAGGTATATAGGGACACAATTGGAGTATTTTAGAAGGCGAAGAGGAGATTGCAAACTATTGTGTTAATTAGTTTTTTTCCAACTTATACAACTTGGACACAGCAAAGCAGACAACCAAATTATCTAGCAATAAACCAGTTTGTCAGTGATAATAAAGTCAAAAGTTTGTCCTATAACTGTGAAGGCCATAACACGACCACATACTTTTGTATTAAATTATTTTACCATTATACCTTTCAGAGAAAGAAAATGTATTATTTCTAGTAGCTGTAAGCTGCATTCATGAAAACTTGCCTGAAGTATATACTGGGTGTAACAAATGAGTCTTGCTAAATTCAATTGCTGAAATAAACGTCTTCATATTTGATTTTCTGAGCTACCAATTTCTTTTTTCTTTGTTCAATAACAATAAACTTCATGTTCTTCTGAGTGGCACAGAAAGAGACAGACTCGGCGAACTAAAATGTGTCAGATCTGGCTTACTGTGCTCCTTGATCAGTGATTAAAACATTCTGGGGCATATTGGCAATCCCACTGAGACCCTGTCAGCTAGTCGGAGGACGTCTGCTCAGTCCACCTGAATTGCTCATAAAAATGAATTTGTCACATACTTCGGGCTCCAAAGCTGTCCAGCCGAGTGCTACCTCCACTCAAGTTCACCAATCCCAACTTTATCGGAGCGGATGTGTCAAATATGGTCCAATTTGACCATATTTGACAATATGGTCAAATGTGAATTTGAATTCTGTGTGAGCTGCATGAGCTGCTGCTTGTTTTTGTGACAGGCAGATAAGCCCTCAAGCAAAGATATATATTATGTTTCTCCTCAAATGATATCCTGGTGACTTCCCTTTCCCACCATAGACTACTGGATGTGTTAACCATGTTTTCGCTGTGTGGTATGTCCCTCTGTCATGTGCTGCTGTCAATGGATAGCTGCAGCAAATTAAGTCCCTCAGGAAGCGAAGGGACTTAACATCACATTTAAATAAGTGAATGCAGGAGGGAAATGGCTTAATATTCTGGCAACCAAAAAAAGAAAAAAAAAAAAGATTGAGAGGAGTTTGGTTGTATCAAAAGCTTTGTGCAAAATAACTCCCAAAGGAATCACAATTTCTCCCAGCTCTCCCCGGTCCTTCACACTTTAATAGCTCAATAGATTACCTGCTGCACTATCCAAGGACATTAAACCAAGTTCTCCTCAGAATCAATGGCAAAGGCCTTTTTGGATATCAACGTTGCTCAATATTGCACAATTAATTTCCCACACCAAACAGGCTCCTACATTTAATTATACCTCATGGAGCAGGTTTAATTGCAGCACTGTAGAGGAACGTAAAGTATCTGTCGATAGAAAGAAGACAAGACATCACCAGGAAAGTGGATGCGTCGATTTCCTCAGATGAAAGAACGCAATGACAAAGAGGGGTCTTAAAAATCTTTAAGTCAAAGTTTAAACTCAAAAATTTCTATATATATATTTTTTTTTTATTATTATTTATTTATTTATTTATTTTTAAGTAGCTTAAAAAGCAATAAAAGTCTTATATATCCATTTTAGGACCTAAAATTATTAAGATTATTTTTAACAGTAGGTCTTATATTACAGTTTCATGATTGTCAAAAATAATATGTCCTTCAATATAATAAATAAAAAAAAAATTCAATTAAAATTACAATTGTTATTACACAATTGCTGCATTTCTTTCAGCAGCAGCACTGCAATAGCTTAGCCCCTCCTCTCAGCCTCACCTGAGCACAACAATCAGCTGCTGGAGGTTTCAAACGCTAACATGGCGAGTACATCCAAGCATGCCAGACTAAATTGGTCCACATAGGTCACCTCGAGATAAAAAAAAAAAAAAAAGAAATGTGGCAATTTACTGTGTGGAATTTTTTCATACCTTGAGCTGAAAGTAAATGTTAAAAGAAATATACAGAGACAACATTTACCCTCCTGAAACTTTGAAAAACGCTGTTAAAAAAATCTCCTTTTTAAAAGAGGAACGAGGAACGTGTTTATGGTTTATTTCTGCATTTCTGCCAAGAAGCAGTCAGGAGGGCTTATTGGCGTTCACTTCCTCTGTCAAAGGCAAGAAGGTCTTTGGAAGGTCTTTTTCAAGTATGACGCTCATTGCTGCAGACTATTTACCCTCGCTTGTGCTTTTATTTATTGCATGGTTTCACACCATAAATTAACTAATGTCTTATGGGCTATAAATTTCTCTAATGCACTTATGCGCCCTTTTTTCACATTCACCCGACAAACATGTGCATTTGCACATGTAACAGTAAAAAAAAAAAAAAAAGTCAAACGGGAACACCCTCGGTAGAGTCAGAGCATGAAGAGATTGCCCTTTGAGAGAATACTTCACAGATTTCATTGGGAGCTGAGCAAAAACGACGCCAGTATGTGTTTGCAAGGAAGACGTGATAAAAGTGTCAGCCACAAGAACCCCTGGTGTCCTTTCGTAGGCCTTTGTGAAAGCAGTAAAGCTGTTGTCGCCAATCAATCAGTGAGAGCAGCACAATATTGTTTACTAGAGCGGCTCATTACGCAATGTAGCAGAACATGCTAACTTAATTTAAAGTGAGGTTTATTGAGGCCTGGGCAACAGAGAGCCATTGTCCCGCAGCTCAACTCTGTGCCACGATGGATCTGGGTTGCTAAATTACAACTAAAGTCGCTGATAAATTGCCCTGTGCTCATCTAACCTACTTACTGCTTTCCAGATAGACAATAATGAAGAATCATTTGATGCTGAAGTGGAGCACACTGAAGTCATTTGCTATCACACCATCAAGCCCAACTTGTATGCAAAACACACCACAGGCTCACAGTGGTTCTGTTAAAATGGATATGAATATTGAACATGTTGAAACACTTGGAAACAGAGGTGGAAAGCTGCAGTTGAACCTTCAATTTGCTATAAAACAAAGGAGGCAAAAGCAATCAAGGTCAAAATTAATTGCCTTTTGCTCAGGCCACTTCAGAAATATTTGTATTTGTAAATGGGTTTCTGCCAAACAATAAAACTGACAATAAAAATAAGATTTGTGCTCAACAGCAATGTAAAAGGCTTTGTAGTTCATAATTAGCTCAAGTATTTTGAAGCAATTTATAAATGACAAAAGACATGCAATACATGCATCTCACACACACACACTTCAACACATCTGTGGAACGTGGCACAGACACCGACAGACTTCCCACTGAGGACGAGGTCACACCGAAGCTCAGCGATCAGACCTCTCAGCGGGGCGCTTTAGGCGTCTTCCCAGCTACCCGACCAGAGGCAGCTCTCTATAGCGAGTCCCCCTCTGGGGAGTAGTCACACTTCTAAAAGACGGAAATTAAGTGGAAAAATGTCTGCTCGCTCACTGATGTAATCATCTGTCCTGGATTAACATCTGTTCGCAAACCCGGGTGCCAAGTCCACTCCAACATGTGCCAGTGCCTGGATGCAGCGCCGGGTATGCGTACCTGTGTCTATTTCCAAACACTGTGTACCTTGGCACCAGCTGCAGCTACTTTTCACTCTGACATTCCCCACCCATTCAACATCTGTGTATTTATGGGAACATCTTGGCGGCAGTCATTGAGAGTACCAATGTTGTGACACCATCTAATTCTGTCTTTCCACTTCAGCCACACAGACCTACTTTTGTTTGACTAATTCCACCCGCAAAAAAAATTCAACAACATTAAATTTTCATATCCCTCAACACCAAACAACTTTTTTATTGGAATTTTATATGATTAACATTCACAAACTTGAGCGCAATTGTGTAGTGGAAGTAAAATCTGACAATGTGGAGTGCATTAGTAATAAGCCTCTGAGATTTAATGCTTAGCAGAACCATGTTTTGCCGCTGTGACACCAGGGAAGGCTGATACGGTACATATCCTCCAGCTTTGCACTTTTTCTTTCCTCAGTCTTCTTTGAAAAAAGCTTAAACTCCATCAGATTGGCTGGAGAGTCTTAAAACCTCAACCTTTGGTTCTTTTTATCTATCCCCCAGAATGCAGTGTGGTTCTGAATCGTATTATCGATTGATACTGATCACACTTCTATCTCGATATTGGTCATCAATTTATTGTCCAGCACTAAAATTGACTGTTCTTTTTCACCCCTTTCACATTTATTCTGTACTTTGTGTTGGTATCTCAAATAAAACCCAACAAAATTCATTTTTGTGACGACACGTAAAAAAGTTGAAAGGTTATGAATAGATTTGCAAGGCAGCGCAGACGGCCAGACCCCATTTCTCAAGGAAATATTGAGGCTTGTTTATTGTTGAGGCATTTTCTGCCCACTCTGCTTTCAGACAAAAATTAATTCGAGACATAGCAGATTATTTCTTCTCATTCCTGGAAAGCCGCTGGAAAGCTCATAAGCATGCTTCATTTATCTAAATCGTGTGTCAGAGTGAGTGTCATGGTGGGCGTTCACCTAGTGGCTTATTCACACCTAACAGCTCTGTTGTAACATAGCTCAGGTGGCCTGTGTTGTACTGGAGGAGCTGCTTGGTATTCAGCTTGCAAGTCTGGGCTAATTCATTATGCATTGGCATTGTTATACTCGTTTTTATTCCCTCCACCCTCTTATTAGAAGGGCCAACTTTCCCTGCTGCTGCTCTAGGTGTGAGCTAAATGAAGGAGTTGTGGTTATTGACGTGAAATAACCAAAGGATTACACCTTACCTCTGTGTCGCTGTGGAAATGCAATGCAATAAAAGCTCACAGAAATGTATTTGGATGACCCTTGGGTGTACATGCTGGCAATTCCCAGGAACATTAAGTCCGCAGGGAGAAAATTATAATTGAACTATATCATGGAAAGGAGAATCTGCTTCTCCTCTTGTTAACTGGGCCCTAATTATCTTTACTCTTTAGTTATTGGAGCGGAGGGGATACGGCACTGTCCTCACTATTAGATCAACTGTCTGGGGACTTTTTTAGCTATAGGTTAATGAACTGCAGAATATCAGGCAGGATGCAATCACAGCTCAGTATTACTAAGGAATATGGCGTTTGAGAGTGTGTGCATCAGACCTGGAGAAAGTCGGCCCACTGGGGAGCACAACACCGTGCTTTCGCACACGTATAATTAGCAACAATGCCTTGGTGGTTCTCAATATTTGAAATAATCTAGTCAGGCTGTCACACGAACGGCTGCAGCTGAAGGATATTCTCAAGAACTCTCATTGCTATGCGAGACGTGTCATAAAGAGCTCAGTTAGTCTCAGATTTGTGTAGCCTTTGGCTTGTCAAATGATTGTATAATTGATTAGATTAATACTGATCAGTGCTAATACTGAGCACAGGGCAGACTGGAGTCGCTGTATATCAGATAACTGAATATGGTGACTTAATGTGAATCCACCATCTGAGATGAAATTATTTGCAGAATATAATTAAAGAGACACAACATTTACACATGTTCTGGAAAAGAAATAAAAATAGACATTTATTGAGTATCTTAGCGGATATAAATGATTTATCATTTCATAAAGAAATAAATAAAACTAAACGATTCAAAATCTCTACTAACACTGAATTATTAACTGCAACCTCTGGTGTTTGACCATGTTGCTGTTCTGCAGCAATCCTTCCAAGACATCAGCAAGCTCCAGAATATTCAGAGCAATCAGTAAAATTGAACAGGGTGGATTCTAGTTAATTTTATGCCCTTTCGTCTCAGATTTAGGAGCATTATGGAGTGGGTGATTATCACCTTTGCCATAAGGAGCTCAGCCCACTGAAAGGAAAGAATTGTCCATCCTTAGCTAATGATAACAGAACAAGCACTTAATCTCTGAAACCACTACACTCCACACTCTGCTTCATGGAGCTAAAAAAGGACCAGAAAGCCTTTCAGAAAGACCCCTCTCTTGTTCTATGATCCTTCTCTGCACTTGCAAAATAATGTCTGATGAGAGAGGGAGGTTTTCGTAAACGGTCTTGTTCTTCAAATCCTAATTTTCCCAGTACTATTCCTTCAAATGCATCTGCTGTGTTTCACCCAGCACAGGCGAGTGTGATGTACGGGTCACTGCGTTTTTCTGTGCCGGTTTTTTATGTCTCATTGGCAAACCATATATTCTTGTAACAGTTTTGTTGATACTTCCTGTTGTAATCCACTCTTTCCAAAATTACTACTTTTGTATTATTAATTAATGATTATTTAATTACCTTTAGAGCAGAAGTGTAATATGCCATCAAAACACATAACATGACATTTGTGCTATTGATAGCACTCCATTTGTATGCATAGCAAAACTAGGTTGAGGTTTATTGTTATATCTTCCCATTTGTTCTTTCCTTCATGTGGGTGTCTTTGCACTTCACCACAACTTAACCCAGCAAATCCCTCTAATTGTCCTTTGTGTACAATTATTTTCTTTTATTCAAACTAAGCCTGAAGGCTGAAATGTAAAATGAAAGGCAGGTTGTTTCTCCCCAAGAACCATTCTCTAATCTATCACTTTTTGGTTATTGATACCGATTTCTTTATCAATATAATTAACTAGAACGCTGATTGACACAGAAGCTCCCCTGTTGCCCCACTTTAGCAAATTATGAAGTAAATGTCACTGTTTGGCTGCATGCGGTGGATGAGTTGATCAGGTTTGTTTTGACCAGTGGATCCTCATCAACATCTCATCAGGCCACAGATGCCTGGCCGTTCCGTGGCAGTCATTTGTAATTCTGATAAAGGCTCTGTATAATTTTCTGTGTGGCAGCAGGTTGAGCACTTCTGTTGTTTTCATTCATTTTGCTCATCAGACTAAATCTCTCAGGGCCCAAAGCCATCTTATGGCCATCTCCTTTCCAGCTGGTTCACAGGTGGCTATGTACACACTGCTCTTATTTGTCTGGCCTCCCTGTTCAATATTAGTCTTCACTCTGCCCACCGAAAGGCCCCCTGATATTGTTATGAGACAAGAGTATGGAAGCAAGAAGGTGCAAAAAGGCATTTGGCCGGCATTTCCCGCCGTGCCTAAATCCAGCTCTGGGTGCCTGGGCCAAGCGGCTTGCTTCGTTTCTGTTCGAGCACTCGTGAGGACACTGTTCCAGGTCCCCACCTGCGTCATCCTCCACGGACGAGCGCGGCAGCCATGCGGGGAAGGGATAAGCAGCAGCAGGACGCTCACGTTTTTTCACACCAAAGAGCAAAGACAGATTTATAGGACTGCAAGGTGTATGAATCCTAATCTTTCACACTCGACCTAACATTGATCAACATATGTCCGTCTGACTGCGACACTTCAACACCGAGGGCTTGAATTTAAACCTGTTTTGATTTTTAACAATGTTTGCTTTTTCGTATTCTCACCTGTCTGGCTAATATTGAACATTATTCTGAGACCTTACATTTTATAGAAGCACAGTGATACATTCTGCACAATGAACTGAAGTCAAAATATGCAGCCAACGTTTGCTTTTATTACAGGGATCCTAAGAGAACAAGTCGACCATCTACCAAACCCACTCTGACATATTTGTAGCCAGATTTTGTGTATCAAGAGGCTCTTTGTTAGTCACCTTTTTAAAATGCTTGTTTTTATGTTCCCTAAACATTCACAGATTGAGCATAATTTCACTCTACTTATTAAAGGTCAACAAGTAAAACTGAAAACTAATTAAAGTCTGTTAAAAACACTCAAGTTATGTTTTCTTTGATGGACAGGCAGTTTAAAGTTTTAATTATTTTCCATAATTGTATAAGGTTTAGTCAAACCCCCCTCCATTATGCCAGCTTCACTTTAAATGGAGGCCAGAAAGACATGTTTGTTCAAACGCTGCGTCCAGACTAGCATGCAGGCAGTCGGGAAGAGGAGAGCAGGGGATGTACTCCTCTGCCTATTCCTGAAATTCGCTCCACATAATCACCTGCAACAGGATTAGCTCGGGGGCTCGAGGTCTGCCACTTGGTGCTAAATATGTTTGCCAAAAGCCCCAGCTGGCCTTCCCTGGTATTTGGACCAGGTCCTCCAAGTCTCCAACCAAAAGATCATGCCATGCCTTAATCTTTTGTTGCAGCATTTTTTCCCCATCCTGCCCATTTAGGAAACAGTTCCCCCTTTCCTTCTTAATCTTGGCCAAACTACAAGCATCCAGTTAGGATTTATTAATACTTAGTAAAAATCTGCATCAATGCAGATAAAACTAACAGAGCCAAATTAATGGTTAATGCAGCGATACACATTGTCTCCACATGACAGAAGTAGTTTGCCATGCCTTTTGGTTCGTGCACTGTCATCATTTGCTGATTATGGGCTTAAAAATGCATTTCTGTGGTTTGTAAACGACTGAGCTTAGCTAGCATGTACTGAGCAGGCTAGCTAAGATTTGCAAGCACAGCAACCAGAGGGTCCCTGCAAGCTGCAAACGCTGCAGATTTGGGCGGAAGAGAAATCTCAGAGGATCAAAACTGATTTACATTTTAAATAAAAATACAATTTTTATTATTTTTTTGCTGTATTTTTTTTTCTTTTTATCAATATGTAAACAGCCACTCAAAATGCAAACCACCTGTGTCTGGAAAGGAGCATTATTTTAAAAAATAAATATAAAATATGTGAATTATGTTGAATAAAAATACAATTTTTTTAATTTCATATTTCAGATTTAACAAGTCTAATGTCAGAAACAATAAACTGTTAATATAAGGCACCGAAACTACCTAATCCTACCCAACATCCCTCCTTCATTAACAACATTTGGTTAAGCTTCCCCATTTCATCCTTATTGCTACAAAAAGGATGAAAACTTCTTTTTCTTTTGCATTGTCATTCATATTACTAATTAAATGCTATAGCATCTGGATTTCTGCATGCATAACCTATGACCCCAAAAGCATCACGCAGACAGACGTTCATGGAAGCAAAAATTGATACCGCCATCAAAGGATCAATTTTAAAGTTATTCAGCAATGGGAGCTGACAGCATCGTCACAAGATCAGAAGAAGAAGGAAGCCTTTGTGAAATATTGACTGCAACTTCTGTAGAGAAGCCTGGCTGAATAGTTGGACAATGTAAAAGTTAGATAAAATGAAACACGTCTGTTAAGAATTGCCGTTAAAGAGTCAGATATGAGTCGCGTATTGGCAATCGGAAAGACTTAAAGTTAAATGTGAATTAGCCAAAGACTTAAATCTTTTTAAAATGCATTAGCAAGACTTTTAATACAAAACCTAAGATTTATCCTCAGTTGCAGATAAATGGAAGTGGTTTCTTGCAAGGCTCACACAAGCTGGAATAAAGTTTACAGGACAATTACTTTTTCACTTTGTGTTAAAAGAGCTGAAAACTAAATGTGTTTTTAAGGTACAGAAAAAACCTCTAACTTTAGATAGATTTTCAGCGTTTATCTTGGAAAAACGAGCACCTCATTGTCCAAGCCAGGCTGCTGTTTCATTCAGCCATTCCAAGGACATTTTCCCCCTAAAGATACAACTTCTGTACCCACAGAGGACAGAAAAATCTTGCAATAATCAGACACTCTGACTGTACCTGCTACACTCAGTCAGCACCAGCGTCATTGAGATTTCAGTCACGAATTGCTGTTCGTGAAGTTTCAACTACGAGCAATTAGTGGAAAGTATAGAATTAGTGCCGTGTTTTTGGGTTGAAGCTCTTTTCAGCTAAATCAAGGCATGCTGCTCAGCCCCATAGGGGGGCCTAAAAATTACCTCTTTTCAGGTTACCTAAGGATATGAAAAAGGTAAATGACAACGCTTTCTTTTTTTTACTTTGCCTGTTCACTCTTCTCTTTCTCTCTGTTGCTATTTGAGTGGCAGGTACAGCCTGTGACAAACAGGGCTTGTAACATGCTCCAAATCTGTCAGGGCTGATTGCAGTGGCCTCATTTGACTAACAGCTACAATGGGGAACAGAAAAATATATAAATATAAAACGAGAAGAAAGGATTCAGACGCCACACCCAGCTAATGGTGACATTATGAGCCAAAATGTGAGATTAAAGATGCGATCTTTAATCTGGATTGGACTCTAACTTTCCGAATGCTTCTCAAGATTATAAAGATCACATCTCAATGCAAACTATGGTCCTGATTATGCATAAAACTGACAATACACTGGATTTATCATAAGTTTCAGGTATTTTAAAAGGAAGAAATTGGCTGTTTTAAACTTAATTCCAATCATTTTCCAGATTTACCTGGTGTTGACTTTGCAATATCTCAAATATACAGTAACTATCTTCTTGCAAAAAAAAAAACATCTTCAGTAATGAAAATTAACGGAAGTCAACATAACCTAATTAATATTAAAAATGCAGTGTTAACTTGCAAGTGAATGTTGCATATAATCAGTTATTTATATTACACACCCGGAAGTAATTACATACATTATATTTCAATGTGAAACTGATTATGAAAGCTGCTTATTAAGCATGATTGCAGACTAATCGAAAACTAAGAAGTAAAAGCTTAACGTTACCACGCATCTACACAGCTTGATATGACCCTATTGTGTGATTCATTTTTTTGTAAGACCTCGTATGAACAGTTCACTTTATCCTCATTGTAATATTTAATTAAGAAAAGATTTGGTGGATCTGGTAAATATTGCTGTACTCTTTATCTGACAAACTATTGCACATAAAAGAATATTTAGCATAAAAGCAGAACACAGAATCAGTTTATAAATATGTTTTTGTTTAATTTAACCTTTTACTGTCACATAAAACCAGGTGTATCTCAAATTCAAGCAAATAAAAGGGTCACAAACTGATGTTTTTAAATCTTTGCGTTTATTATTTATCTGTTTACAGTTAATAAAAAAAATAAAATGTTTATGTCTCAGAGAAAAGAAGCTTTTATTACAAAAATGTGGTCTTAATAAAATAAATTATATGCAATTGCCTAGTTGAATTTAACTTAAGTGAAATATTGATTTATTGTTTAATTGTATTTGACTATTCATGTTCCATCTTTTTAGATAGATATCATTTTTGAAGAAATCAGCTTATACTTTGATATTAAAGTCTACATTTGTAACTGTTGTCAAAATGAAAGTTTTTGGTCATCATTGACTTGTAGAAACAACAAAAAGGTAAAATATCCAAGGGGATAAAAGTTTATTTTAGGCACAGTAGGTGGCTTTATGCCGACTGGCATTAATCCGTCACCTGGGCTGCATTGTATTAAAACCATTACTGAATTTGCTTGGCTGTAGCTGAACTTTCACATGATTCTCCCTGAACTGAGACGGATTCCTGCAAAACTGGGAATGTTCAGTTTTTTCTTCTGAACAGAAATCAGATATGTTGTAAAGCTTTCTACTAAATTAACACAACGAAAGGAACCAAGCTCAAGTTCCCTCTATTCAGTAATGAATGTTAACGACAGCCACATACAGAGCCATGTATCATTCTTCCTTGAAGTAGCTTAACCAGCTAAGTATTCTCACAAGCCAGCTGTCAGCTAAAGTAATCCTCTTCAGACTTCAGCTACCCACAACTCGCTGCCAAAGAATTTTACTCTGAATTCAACATTTCATAATAAAGGATTGGAGTTTTTAGCCGGCACTCGTTTTTTGGGGGGAATCTTGGTTTTGTTTTGCTCGTCGGTTCCTCCCATAAGGCATGTTCTACTCAAAAGTGTTCAACCTTTGGCAGGTTGAGGAGGTACAATGGGATTATAGATACATATGCAATAAGATTTGACCAGAAATTCACTTCAGTCAGTGAGCTGTCTGTCTGAAGGAGTGAATGACATTATCTGAAGGGATGTAGTGCACAATCCATTACATGCACTGTCTATTTACTTGATGTTTATTGTTTTACTTGGCTTTCTGATGCCGTTTTATATTCAGTAATGTTCAGACTCAGTTTTGCCCTTATTTTCTGCTTCACTGGGAGGCACAGATAAGGTGAATAGGGTTCTGCTTTCAAATGATATGATAGTCACTGGGAGACATAGATCATGATGGATGAGATTGTGTCTCTCTCCCAGCGTAGCACTTGATGTTTTTTAGGAAACAATAAGGAGAGTAAGGATCCAGCAGTGACATGCGGCCTCTCTCAGCAAGACTAAGTAGAAAATGTAGGGATTTATTTAAAAAGGATTAGCCTAGGCTCATAATGCATTTGGTCATTTTGCTTCATGAGGATTCTAAAATTAAAGCTTCATATGACATCTTATAAATTCATTTTGAGACATTTATTTCTGTCTGCCTCTCTCCCCCCTTAAAGCCAAAAGGGTCAGTGATTAAATGTTGTATTCAGTGAAATGCATCAACCACGTGCTGTACAATTTCCTTTTTCTCGTAGATGGTTTAACATCCATGGCAAGCCTCTGATGCAGAAACGGTCTCAGCTGCTGTGTTCCCATTTATTTATTGTCATCTATTGGACACTCATTTGTAGTTTCCCCACAAAACACAAACCTGTTTAATTGATACAACCACCAGCAGCTTTCCAGGCGCCGCTTTTTTTTTGCCATCGGTCCATGATTATATGCTCTCCTGTGCTAAAGTCCTGCGTCGATTCAAAGCCGTTTAGGAACAAAAGGTTAAATGTGATGAATTAAATTCCAGCCTTAAAATAATGAGAACACAGCACAGCCTCTGATAACCGACTCCGCTGAAAATATCTGAATAAAATAGATTACTGAGCAGAAATGTTACACTATAAAGAAAAAAAATACCATAATTCAGTATTTCAACACAAGAACCAAAGACAAGCTTTCCAAGTACATAAGAAAAATTTAAAAAATGCCTGTTAGCTGCTAATGGTGCTAAAGTTAGCATTAGTTCACAAATTTTGACTACTTCGACTGATCTGCCCTGAAATGCAGTTTCATATTTCTGAAATGTTTTATTCATTTTGTAAAAGCAAAAAAGGAGGATGTCGTGTTTTTCTGACATGGGAACCACATTCTTCTTATTTAATTCAAAAGATTAAACAAATAATAAAGCTCAGCAAGATGTCTAGCACCATTTAAATGTTTAGTGTCATCAATGTTGCTATGAGACAGAAAATATGACGAGATAAGGGCAGGAATAAATCCGTCCAGTTTCATAACTGCTCACTTTGGGTCTTTGGGTCAGGTCGAGTCCTTCCCTGAATTTGGACACATCATGTCAGCCATGTTCATAAATGAAAAGGCCTTGTCAAGAAACAAGAAGAAGTTGAGAAGTTCCGATGCCAAAAACCGATGCCAAAGCATCGGTTTTCAGAAACTTCAGATCTTCCATGCACCAAAACCTGTGGGGTTTACAGGTTGATCTGAAAAAACATCACATCCAGCGAGGGGCTGCTGGACAGAGCAGGATTTTATATTTACATGAAAGGCTATGAGACATATCCAGGATGAAAGCACAGAACAAACTAATAGCTAAATAGCTGTTAACTTTGCAGATTTATTTAATACAAATTACCAGAAGAAACTGTTTTATAGTTTTATAGTGTAAAAATGCTGGGAGGCAAAGAGGCATTTTTGTTCGGTCAAAGGTGTAACCTGCAATTTTCCCTCTTGTCGCCATAACTGGAAGCATAATGGTGGAGATGCTCTCTGTTCCTTGTTCTGTGTATCTCTGAGTGTGCAGCTGCCGCCGCCCTGCAAGCAACAAATAATCCTGCATTCTGGCAGAGCAGTACAGCCTAAAATAATGGGCACCACATTATCTTAGCTAACAACATATTTCTGTGTCAAGGGCAATTTGGCAATAGGCTTGATGTTTAAGGACTCATAATCATTTGAATAGCATTAGCTAAACACCCCTTTAAGAATGTGCATGGATGCATGCACACACACGCTCGGTGCATCACACAGCGTGGCCTGTGATTGATTAGCGCAGTGGCACTGGTACAATAGCTCCGAGGGGGTGCAATCCTTAAATAGAAGATTTGAAGGAAGAGAAAGTCAAGCCAAGAATTCTGATCAGCTGCAAGAAAACGGCTCTGGATGGTTTTCAAGCTCTAATACATAATCCTAGCAAGCACAAAAAAAACCCCCAAAAAACAGGAAGATCTTTCCTCCTCGCTACAAATGTGCAAGTATCTCATCTAGACTGTATCTAGAACTGCAGGTGCGTCGGAACAAAGATTCACACATCACGACTTTTTATGCAAGATAATGCATTGACTTGTTTTTGAATATTGCAGGGTTTAAACGTTGCATCACATTATCAACGTGAACAATAAAATGATCGCAAATATTGTTTGGATGTAATATTTAGTACACCATAATATTACAAATACCATGTATTAAAGTTTAGTATGCTGATAATATATTTAGTGAGTTGACCAGCATATTTCTTGTGTATTGATGATTTTGGTGATGGTACTCAACAATTGGCTGTATAATGTATTTTATGACCTTATATTTTTGCGTTTTTAGGATTAAAAATACTTTGAACTACCTTGTTGTTGAAATGTGCTATTGCTATCGATCGATCGATCGATTGAGTTGGACCTATTTCCACTTCACTTCCACACCTGTAGATCGCAGAAGTCGAGATCTTGGAGCTGCAAGGCGAGTTGTGATCATGTTAAGGTGCGAAAAATATGGAATGTTTATGAAAAGTATCACAATGTTGTGTTTTCCTAAAGTCCGTCAGCCATACGGCGAATGGAATGTAAATGATATTTCAATCATTTCCTAATAATTGATAAGGTTGAGTGTGCTGATTCAAACTATTAGTGAATCCTAACCTTAAAACAAGAAATAAAAAGGTAAACAGTTCAAGTATAAAATAAATATGCATTTTGAATCAGAATCAGCTTTATTTGCCAAGTTTGCAAACAAAAACAATGAATTTGATAAGATATACATTTAAAGACTACAAAAAAAGGCAAAAATATATATTTTTTCTTTAAATATGGAGATAAAGAGATAAAAGAGGACTCTTGAATTTGTGCAAATATGTATGAGTGGATCTGGGGTATCTGATGGTTAGGAATTCACCAGATTAACAGTTTGGAGAAAGACATTTTTTCTGTGGTGGCTAGCTGTAGCAGGACTCTCTCTTTAGCACTGACCTGCAGGTATAAGCTAAAACAGTTTGTGTCCAGGATGTGTGGGGTCTGCAGAGATATTAGCTGCACTTTTCCTGACCCAAAACTTGCACCAGTCCTGGACGGAGTGAAGAAAATCCCTGATATTTACCATTATGTAAATCTACCTTCACATCTGGCATGTTTGTCCTTCCTCCAGGTATTCTTGAAAACTGTTTCTTAGCCCAACTACAGAAGAAATTTTCAAACATTTAACCCATGTTCTGTTTCAGCTTTCTAAAAAGTCAACACACCCATCCATTCTAGTCTATGTCAGCTGATAAATGCATAAAAATTTAAATTCAGAATAATCAGATAAACAATGCATGACTGTATCCTTTACTGTCAAAAACATGCACTTTCTCTCATCTGATTGTTTTCTGGCATTTGACAGATGCTGCTAATTTCAGACTGCTGGCACCACACTGCCTGAAAAAAGAAAAAGGAAAAAAGTGGGAGGCAACTCTTGTGATTTCACAGAAAACTGCTTGGACAAGTGGAAAATCGCATCTCCTCTCCCAGCGACTCCCTCTCCTCCCCTCAGTCATCCACCATTAGGCCTGCACAGTAGCAAAACCTGTTGGCAGTCTAAGCCATGCTGCTACCTGCTGAAATGTAACTAAGACAAAGCTCCTTTATCTGCCCTGCTTCTCCGCTGTCCTCAGCACACAATTTACTATTCAGTCATTTAACAGATGCTCTTATAGAGACAGAGACATAATAAGTGGATTCAAATATGGAAGATGCCAAGGCAGCCTCATATTTCCAGCTTGTCCTCCCGACTATGTCAGATGTGAAGGGCAGTGGTGCTGGAGGTCATGGGAGACCTCTCTGGGTGGCAGGCTGCAGAAATGACTTACTTTATGACTCCCACTTCCGATTTTTTCTCTCCTCCTCTCTCCGTTTCTCTCTCACTCTCTCTCTCTCAGCCGTTCCCTTACTGTCATCCCCAGCGGGTTTCTCATTTCCTATGTTTTTTCTACCTGCATGCCACATTACATTTTGAAGGTGAATCCCATAAATACTGAAATTACTTGGGAGGATAAATTACTCAAAGGGCTTTTTGGGGGGGCCTGATTACCACTGCATAAAGTACCCAGCTTCATTTTCCATCAAAAGTGTTCACTGGATAATCTTGCGAACGGCTTCATACATTCTAACAAGACGGACAGTCCATTTTCCTTAAAAAGATATCAGCTTGAAACAAAGGGCAAATAAAGGAAGTGAGAAATGTGCTGATTTATTTAATCCCTTTGGATTGTATATCATTTTAAGATTCGCTCCCGGTGTCTTCTGTTTCTAATTCTGTCAAAATTTTTATCTGCGAAAACAGGCGGTGAAAATTAATCTCCTCAGTCTCTTGACGGGGGTCACATCCAGACCCAGAGTCGGGCCCAGCAGGTGCTCACTTTAAGACTGCAAGCAACTCGGCATGGACTAAATTCTTCAAGGGGAAGTAGACAGAGTCTTTTTAAAGTATGCATTGATTTATCAGCCAGAACTAGATGTCAGTAATATGGATTTTTGTTCACATCGGTTTTATCCGATAGAAATCTCCTGGTTTAGGCGATAATACAGCGACAAGCATGGTGCATCTCCGGTCCAACAGAACTGAAACAGGGAGGGTAAACTACTATTTTAATTTTAGCACATGGTTTCAAAGTGAGGGAGTGAGTTAATGGATTTTCCAATTCCCATAAGAGCCCATGAAGCATCCCTGAAGTATTTGATTCAGGTGTGTCTGCAGGACACGGACCGTCAAGGAAAGTGTTTTGAGGCCCATGTTAGGAAATGCAAAATACTGGAGACAACAGAACAAACAAACAAACCAAAACACACAACCTGAGCTTCTACCTGGCCCAGTCAAAGTCCAGCCAACTGAGAACGTGTCAAGTTTAGAAGGGAGATGTTCTTCATCCAATCTGACTGAACTTGAGCAAATAAAAACAGAAAAGATTTTCACAAAAACAAATCACTCACTCAGGTCAGCTAAATAAAAATATGTACATAAATGTTGAAAAGTGAACGTTCAATCTTTCTAGTTTTAAGTCAACATTCTGACTACAATAAAGCTGAGACTTATTAATTTTTAATACTCCAACGCCATAGAGACTCGCTGTTTAAACAATAAGTACAGCGCAATGTTCCAAAGTTATATGCAGCCTATTGAAAACAAATACAAAAGCTTTTTCTTTAAATATATCTCGGCTGCAGAGCAAATGTAAGGATAAGAAAAACATGCGTCATTGTCTCCTGCATCCCGCTGCCTTCCATGCTCACCTGTCAACAAGCGCCCACACATGACAAACACATAGATGGGAATTCTATGTGTCAGAGGAGGAATATAAAGCTGCACTCCCCCCATCCGTCTGCCTGCCTCCCCCTGAAATGACAGCTCTTTAATTCAAGCAAACAACAAAGTTTCAGGCTTATACTTGTAGCTCAGTTGGCTAGAAAGTTGCAGAACGGGTTCAAAAGGAACAGGAAATGATGTATGATGATTTATGGGTGTTTATGTTTTAGGACTTGGTTTCATCCCGCAAGACCCAAACACAGAACAACATGAAACATGGTTTTGTAGGGGTAATTTGTCTATTTTTTGTAAGGTTTATGAAATTGTTATATAATGTTAAACATTTTGCACAATCTACCTATATGCAAATGTTCTATGCAATAGTTTAAGAGTGAAAATTAAGGTTCAATGTCCAAGTTTGGTTAAAAGAAATTGGTCAACATTTGTACATATCCTTTTGCTTAAAAACGAGACTGTTATAACACCTTGTCTTTCAAGGTTAAAAGGCCTGAATGGTAACAAAGGGTTGAAAAACTAACAACTCAATCAGAAAAGAAATTTTAAAAAGTTGCATCTTTTCTCTCTGAATGAATTTCTAACATCAAGGATGAAGGAAACTGTCTTAGTAAATGCTCAGTGTCATCTACTGGGTTTCTTGCCAAGTCGGCCCAACTTGCAACACGTAGAACCACAAACACCGTCCGATATCCCTCACAACGTCTCTCTGCAGGCATGCCAGTACTGAGTGGCGCTTTCCACATACAGAGCAAAGAGGGCCAAGCAGCAACTAGGGCAGCGGGGGTACAACCTGTCAGGGAACTCTGCTGCCAAGCCTCAAATAACATTTGGAGGTAGCCTTCGCTCAAAGTGACTTTCAAAGTTTACCTCAGACCCAAACCTGGATGGACACAGTAACTGAGGCTGTTATTTTGCTGTTTATGTTTGTTGGTGCACCTTGTAAAAAAAATTATTAAATAAAGTAACACCAACCAAATAACTGTTGACGTTAAAAAAGAAATTCATACCCAGAGCATTGTGTGAAAGAAACATTTGGCTGCGTGTCGTGTTCTGCACAGCTGACCTTCCAACTATGAGAGTTTGTTTGACACATGGAAGAAAAAGAAGCAGTGAAAAACTTTCTGTAATGCAACAGGACCAAACAAGGGACACAAAAGCAAAAGTCACAGAGCACTTT
Organism: Poeciliopsis prolifica; assembly: GCF_027474105.1. Lineage (NCBI taxonomy): Eukaryota > Metazoa > Chordata > Actinopteri > Cyprinodontiformes > Poeciliidae > Poeciliopsis > Poeciliopsis prolifica. The sequence goes on from NW_026562381.1 coordinate 1,300,394, forward strand.
TCAGAAGAATAATGCTCTTTTAACTCAACTACAAACTTCAATGTGTTTATTTTTGTGGCAAACCAACTAAAAGATATTCATACTTATGAAATTAAAGGAAACTGATTAATGGGCTGATGTTAAAACTAAAAATCTACTTTTCTTTTAGTAATGCACAAACTCTACTAGAATGGATAGGGAGCATCAGTGACCATTCAAACAACTTTTTGAAACTTTTAAAAGTTATTTAAGAACTTTATTTTATTTGCTCTAAAGTTTTATTTGCTCTGAAACAACTTTAAGGAAGTCGACAGGTCTGAGACAGAGATTGTTTTATTGTTTTCACAAGATTTTGTGTTTTTAAATGTAACAAATCCCTCAAAAAGATGAGACAATGGAGCCTCCAGAGATTTCTTTCTTACAGAAATGAAAGATTATGTACTTACACGTTAAGCTATTCATAGTGAGCAATAAAATAAACATCTACAATACTATACATAAGCATCTTGCAAAGCAGCATATGCATAGTAAATATTGTCATGTAAAAGCAGCAGTGCAGGAAAGTTTGACTTCACAATTCCTGAATAATGTACATCATACGAATCAGTTTTTTAAACATCTCAATTGTTCAACTGATGGCCTTATTATTAAACTGAAATGACAATAGTAATTTTAATCTTTGGCCAATACATGAACTTTAAAGTCAAAATTTCATTGTAAGAAAATCTGCCTCAATATTCGGGACAACGCAGCACATTTTCAGTCAATCCATCAATCCTGCAACATGGCAGTAAATGATTCTCTATTATGTTATCTAAAGCTATAAAATGTTATTTTGACATTGACAGAAAAGATAAAAGTGAAACTGAAAACACATGCATTTATTATTAGAGTAATTAATTACCAGCAGGTACATAATTACCTGCTTCACATGTAAGCATATTTTCCAATATTCTGTCAGGTAATTTATTTATGGAGTATATTTTTAAGCAAAAAGTTGGAGCACAGACACTCCTGAGAGTTTGACATGTTTCCACAGTATGCGAAGTAAAAATGGTAAATATCTTTTATATTAAGCCTAAAATTAGAAATACAATATGAAGGCAAACATGAATAGAAATCTCTATCCTGCTGCCATAACATCTGCTTCAAAAATGAACTTTATAAACCTGTATAAATGTTTTTTTATTCGAGTTATGAAGTAAAAACTCATTGAAAAAGAAAAATAATAAAAGTATACAAGATTTAGAACAACCCTCCAGGTGCTACATAATTATGAAAGAAAATTTCTTACAATTACAAAGTGTTTTATATACGAGTTTTGACTTCCCACACATCAATACGCTGTGTAGAAACAAATAATGCTCATATAAACTCATACAAGAACATATTTTCACCTCATCATGGAGATAAACAGAGGCTGTGTTTCATGTTAACTTGATTTGTTTTTCATATGATTCTCCTTAAACACTAATGTTCTTTCTTCCTTGGAGATGTGTGCCAATATAATCTGAATATTTCGAGGTTTAGCTCATATTTATGCCACAGATCTGAAGACCAGGAGAAAGAGGGCTCTTTAAAAAACAGCAACCAATCAGTACTTAATAAAAACAAGCAAAAATAAGCTGCATGGAATGCTATAATGCAAAAATCTGTTCTCAATACATCTTAAATCAAGTTTCATTTTTAAATCTAGATTGCACTGCTTCTGAAAGATAACTTGTCAACATTGACTATTTTACCGAGCAATTAATTAATTTTTTTCATCAATAAATTGTAAAACACAATTTTCTAAATTTACACTCAGCTGCAAATCTTTCATCACCTGTAAGTCGAACAATTTAATTAGACATTTAATGCAGAAGGATTGAATTAAACTCATTAAAATGTGACTTCGGGATCCTCATAATGCAGGTTTACATGCATCACATTTCTGACCCAGACAACCTCAAAAGTTTAATTTTGAGGTGGCATGTTTAAACATGTGGCATGTTTAAATTGTTTAAATAAAACAATTTTAACATGTTTTAATTTAAAACAATTTAAACATGCCACACTCAGTATACAAGCTGAAATAATGTTAAAAACTACATGTTACATACCTAAAGTTGGGCTCTTTAGCTGCACAGAATGCACTTATAACTTTTGAAATTTGTCACAATAAATTATTTATTTCTTACTTTCACATTGCTGCTTATTTCCCACACCTCTACACTATCATTGGGTTTATACATCCTCTATAAATTATCTAGAATACATTTAATTTTGTTTAATCGCTATTGTGTGTGAAACTGTGCCATATTATTACAGATCAATTAGAAAAAATGCACCTTGTAAAAAAGTATACACTATATATTTTTAAATCATATTTTTTGACATAAAAAGTAATCTTATATAGGGAGGATATTGTAATTTGATTTCTTTGCTTGTAAAGATTAAATAATTACCTTAAGTCATTCAATTTTTTTCTGAAGGAGAACCAGCCACCCCTTAGCCCAGATTTGTGGTTGGCCTCCTTCTTTCAGTAAGTCTGAGGCATGAAACGAGCGAGGTGTGGAACATGTGCAAATAAAATTATATTAATAGAAACGTAATCTCATCTTTCATCTTTAATCTTTTAAAATCACATCAGAGCAAAGTAGCACTCGTCATCCTCTTAATTAGCTGTCATAATATGGCCGAGAGGAGTTCCAGAAAAGCTGCTTCCCTTGACGCAGGACAATAAAGGAAATGGGTGAGGCTGGTTTCTAGGATATTTCAGCCATATTTTCTTTATGGACTCCTGTGCAACTGGTGCTGCCTGTATCCTTCCTAAGTGGAGGAGGAGAGGGCAGAAAGGTGAGAGTTCGATGGACACACAATCTATCATACATGTCGCGTCTCAGTGCCAGTAGCACCTTCTGCAGTTGCAGCCCATGATAAGCATAGCAGCAGCAAGCATTACAATTTTCAGTCAAACTCCTCATTTCAGTCTGGGTTAAAAATCTGTACAGACTCCAGGTTGAGGTTTGTGGGAAACTCTACTGAACTCTCAAAACTTTAATTGGACTTTGCACTGCAAAAAGGGATTTTTTTTTTTTGCACCAAATAGATGAATAGATGGAGATTTGCACTTAAATTTGTGGACATTTTTCTTTGTGTATGTGTTTTGTTGTATGTTTTATATAAAAACAAAAAAAAGCTTGAGCACTGAATTTGATGGTATAAGTTTGGTGTTCAGAAATTCTACCCTACATGACAGGGAAACAAAAAAAAGTACATATATTTACCTGAAATTACTGTCTATGAGCACTAAGGCAGTTTAATTCATTACGCTCTTAATGAATACTTACTGAACTGTGATGGAAAATGAAAGGTAATGCTTCATCTTTATGAAAGTCTCTGAAATGTGTGCACTTATCAGGGATGGAAAATGTTTTGGTGTTGCCATCAAAAAGTTATTTTTTATAAATTAAGCCTGCGATTTAAAAACACAACTCTTTACCAGTAATTTTAAATGACTTTCATGTCTTTTATTGTCAATTTTACTGAAAACACTAAATGTTTTGCACATTAACTTACAGCATTGAAAGGAATATGTGGGCATAAGATGGTACATATCGGATTAAAAACACTTGGCTTAATTTCTCGTGACATAAAATGCAGTACAGACACATAATGAGAGGGTAGCGCTTTACAGCCACAATAAGCTATATAATGGTGTCACAGGGCTCAGACAAATCATCTCTTTTGCTGCTTGATTGTCTTTGTCTTTAATTGTCTTATTCCCATTTATATTTTAACAGTTGTAATTAGCAGAATGGCATCACCTTGAAGGGCTTGCAGAGGAAGGAAAAGAACAATTTTAATTTATGTTTTGGGAAATTGCGGTACAATGTAAAAATAGTAATCAATGAAGAATATCCCATGATTACATTTTTACATGCCATCTGACTCGTACACCGACGTCCAATGTTTTTAATTGCACTCATTTTATTTTCCCAAATTTCATTAAGTCAGTCGCAAACCTGGAACTCCTCATTCCCTCGTGATGGTGCAGTGCGTCATATGTTTGGTTTTAATTAATTTGTCGATCTCCATTTTCTCTCAGAATCAACATACTGATCTGGTCGCCTCATGTCTGCGAGGAACGAAGCAACATTTTTATGTGACAGAACAGTCTCTGACCTGAACTTCCACTAAAGTTAAGAGTTTATAACCCAAATGTTCATTTCAAGGATGAAAATGAAAAAATTGACGGTCATCTGCAAGATATTTTTGGCTGAACTTAGAAAATAGACACCTCTCACCAGTCAAAATATGCCCCTCAATTCAAATTGAAGTGAGCTTTTCCCTCACATCAATAAAAGCCTAAATGAGAAGTGACTTCAGCACCTGATGCAGTTTTTCCCTGGACGCCTCCCCTTGGAGCAGCTCCAGGAACAGACACACAGTTTTTTCCCAAAAATAAGAAATGGAGGAATTTGTGGTCAGTAAGGACATGAAGTGGACAAGAATGTGTGCAACAAAGTAGGGCTGCAACCAAACATTATTTTAGTAACAGATTATTCTATTGGTTATTCCAACAATTAATCAATCAGATAAAAAAAAAAAAAACTGGCACATTTTGCCAGTTTTTTTAATTAAATCATTTAAGACTTTTTTCCTTTTTTTTACATTATATTAGAAATACTTTAAAATATGCAAATAAGCAAATGATTAAATTATTTTTTTAATAACATTCAGTAATATCGGTTGTACTGAAATGTGAATTTATCTATTTTTTTTTTTTTTTGAGAATTTGAACCAGGTTAAACTACCCAGAATCCCTCAAGTGGTATTTTAGAACATATTTACAGACAAATAAGTTTTTACACCTTAAAAGCAAAATATATAATTTGTACATTGTTGTTCAAATGGCCATTTGGAGTTTGTATGTTCCAGGTAACAGTTAACGGATTAATAAAATAATTTGTATAACTGATTAATCATGACTAATTCAATTAATTGTTTTAGCGCCACAACAAAAGAAGCAATTTCGAGGTCAATCTGTTAAAAAGAAGCTTTCATCAAAAGTTAATTTTCAAGTTTAGGTTCTTGGCAAATTTAAAAGACCAAACAAATTTAAACCAAACTGTAGAAAAAACTGCCAAACATTATGACACCCTGAACAGACCAAAATTTAGACCGACCTGATAAGCTGAGGCCAAATCCCATCGTCCCAAACCAAACAGGATGAAGCCAAACATTTCTGGTAGCAGGTTCAAACTCATATGAAACTCACTTTGTTGTTCTGGTGTCACAAGTCAGGTAAAAGGTAAATATCTCACTTAACTGTCCACCATATTTCTTCATGTAGTTTTCATGTACTGCTAATTTATCCGCACAAGAGAAGAAGTATCATATCAAGGTTTTCCTAAATACCAAAGAAGAGTTATTACAGAAATAAATCAGTTATAATATCCCTACACGTGTTTTTAGGAATAAGCTGCTTAAAAATAAGATTAATCTCCTGATCTTGGAAATAACATATGCCTCACATCAAAATGATAGCAATTAGAAAGCTTTGTAAGCTGGTGGTTGTGTATAGAACTCAAACCCAGCAGATGTCCAAATTAAATGTCAGTTTGCTCAAGTAATTTTCTGTTAGTCAAAATACTCAAAAAGAGAAGAGAAAGTATTAAAGGATCTAAATGTCTAAAATAAAACTCTAAAAGATTGGGACGAACCCACACAGACAAAAAAAATCTCATTAAACCAGAGCAAACCAACTGTTTCTTATGTCTAAGAAAGTGCCTTTTGATGGCTCTGCTGTTTTATCATTACTTGATTTACATATTTGCCACTTCCCACAGTTTTACAAAATAACAAAGAGATTATTGTTAGGACTACAATCGTGGCTGTCATTGCTGGAGATAATGGTTTCACAGGAAGGAAACTTTGGAAAGGCGAGATCAGAGAACAAGGCAACCCTTTAGACCCCAATCCTGTGTGGATCATATCATACAAAGATCTGGATGATTAAAGCAGCTGTGATAACAGATGTTCATGTGGTTTCTGTTTCGCATGCAGGGCTGCTGCAGAACAAGAACACCGAGGGGAATCTGCTTGTATGTGAGGATAATTACTCCATCATCGTGGCCTGTTCTTCAAAATCAGTGTTGTCTCTTGCACTTTCATCAATTCAATCAGCTTAATTATTAATTAATTACTCATTGAAATAATAATTAGCTTATGTAACAATCACAGAGGCCTAGTCCATTGACTGTAATGACTGCGCGCTGCATTTTGCACTTTACTTTCCAAGGCTCAAAGAAACGAGAAAAAGAGTTTTGAATGGTCGGAACAAAATTATGAGGTCAATAAAAAACTTACATTTCTTCCATTGTTTAACTTCTCAAATTAAATTAATTTAAACATTACCTCTTCAGTGTAAATTATACGCATTTTGTAAATGTTAAAGTTAACGTATATTAAAAAAAGGAAGGAGCAAAAAGGGAAAAAGCTGCAAGCCAGTGAGCCATTGAGGGTGATCTGCTGCAGGAGGAACTGGTGCACCTCACAAAAAAGATGGCGTCATGAAGAAAAATAAATATTAAGACACTCGCCATTAAGTTGGCAGTGACACCAAGCATATCATCGAACATTTAAACATTCGACCGAAGACAGTGGTTTTAAGGGTAAAGCTACTTTTGAGGAAATTTACCAACAAAACCCGTTTTGGAAACCCTGACAAAAACTTGATTCGAGGCAGACTGGTTTCATCTGATTTGAACCATATGTGGCTATTATTTAACTTCTAGAGATCTGGTTTTTTTATTTTCCATCATGCATACAAGATTACAAACATTCTCAAAACTTTAACAGCAGCTTTAAAATATTATAAGCTCTATGCAATCAAAGAATTTCCAGTATTCATGCCCATCTTACTTTAAAAAGTATGAATACTTACCTCCTAAAATGCATGTCATTGTTATACCACTAATCTGCATTTTTATGTTGCTCAGATCAGATGAAATCAAAATAGCTCCATCTGAACCTACAGGGTTAGGCCTATTCCTTACATCTGGCAGACGAAAACATGCATCCAGACAGAAACGTACAAACGCAAGCTGCCTGAACAGAGGCTATTCCCAAGGTATGTTGTTTACTTGAGGTTGAGCTGCAGCAGCTGAGCTTTGTTCATAAAAATTACTCAAAATAGCCAATTATCCATCTTTGGCAGCATATAGAACCATCCTCAAACCCCAGAGGATGCCTGATGTCTTGACACTGATGGAAACAACTCATGTCACACCATCTAAATATAGTATTTATTTTCATTCCTTTGTGTTTTTAAATCATTTCTGTTTTTCCCTCTTAATAGCCCTGTTCTGATTAAATCTGCACACTGAAGACGACCGGCTTCAACATCTATGAGTCGGTTCTTCAGTCGGTTCTTCAGGACAAAGTAACGTTTAGGCAAAACTTTAAAGTCCCCATTTATTGCTGTCTGCTGCAGCTGTAACTACACAGTATTTATGTTGAAAATTTGCCCTTACTGTTCAGCATTTTTATGTTTTTGTATACATTTTGAATAGTTTTTCCTTGTGTGAGTCATTTTGCTGCTGTTGCACAAAAGTTTTTCTCCTTTTTGTGGAACAATAAAGAATATTTAATTTATTCCCTTCTATCTAATACAATGCAGAATGCCAGTTATTGTTGCTAATAAATATGCAGTATCAAACTTCACACATCATTTTAGTTATTTTTGACAGAAGCGCAGAACAAGGAATCCTTAGTGGTTTTAAAATGTGTCCTAACTTGCTTCTGATTAATTTATAGGTAAGTGTGTTTTCCGTTTTTAAGCGTATGCATCAGTTAACTGTGATTGATGGCCCTGGAGAGGCAGGTAGGGAAATTAAGAGAAACACAGACATACAGCATGTTGAAATTAAGTTGAATGTTGGGATGAAAAGCGGAAAGCTGCTGGACGGATTGGACATGGTGGTGAAGGAATTCCACTGGGCAACTTTCTAATTAGTTCTGCTGGCCTGAGGCGCTCTACTGCCACCGGCTCTGTAGCATGCAGAGTTCCTGCAAGGCTTTTAATAGAATGATTGACCGTTGTGGCAAAGAAACTGATAATAGCTATCATAAGCATGGCAATTTCATTTAATTACCCAGGGGGATTTACAAGTGTAATAAACATCCACATTCAGAAGGATCAATAATTGGTAGTTTGGTATATCAGCCCCAAGACCACCAGCAGACTTTCCTTTGCATATGTATCCCGCCCCTCACCTCAAAAAAATGGACTCAATTATGAATCTGCTGTTTTCATCATTGTACATAAAAGCATGGTGCTCCACACTTTATGCTGGTTAAGCTCTGGAAAACATTTTTATTGGGATGCTGGTGGCTTCCTAACGTCCCAGACATGCACTGCTTTTAAAAATGCGGTCATTTTGTGTCATAACTTCAGCAGTGTTCGTTTCACTCTGCTGAGGGAAAGAAAACACGGGGATGACAACAACTAACTTACTTTGTTCAGCTCCTTAATTGGCCAGCAAGGGAAATCAAGGAAAATGGTGTCACAGTGAATGTGTGCTATCGCAATGAGCGAATGGCTGGGGGAACTTGTCAGGGGCCAACATTGGCAAAGCAACTATATTTTTTTACTTAAGAGTCTTGTTAAATGAGTGGTAGTCTGAGAGAAGGTGAAATAATAGCACACATTACTGTGCCTAATGTCTAATTAATACAGGCTAAGCTACCAGGATATAATGAAACAAGCAGATGAGTATAATGGGTGGTATAAATGCTCCTTATGACACTGGTGTCTCTCTCTTCTAGTCAATAACAGAGTATCAGAGCAGATGAAAACGAGGACGATCATTTGATCCCAACCACAATCAGAGAGGCCATCATCGGTGTCACTTATCGTTCGGTGTATATCTCACAAACGTGTGGTAAATGTCAAAGTAAGTTGCTTTAATTATCCAAATTATACGAGTTCACCCACAGACTGCAGACTGTTCCCCTCGTAAGATGTGCCCTCATTAATTCAGATTATATTCACACCTCTCTGAGATGTTTTCACGCCTTCCATTTTCTTCTCATAGGTCAAGGGAACGGACAAAGAAGCTCTCTGCAGGAGAGCATGTCAAATTGCCCAGGAGTTAAACATAGTTCTGGGAAAAAGACTTTAGTTATTTCTCTTACACAATCATTACTGATTAAAAAAAATTGCAACCTTGTTCAGACTAGGAAAAAAAATGGATGCACAAGATTTGTTACATTTCCCTGGTACCATTTGTAACGGATCATCTGCATCAAATTGAAAATATTTCCAGACAATATTGGTTCTCCATTTCCAGTTTCTCAACAATTCATAATTTTGACATCTTCAGCAGAAAAACAAATGCAGCAGCCATATGGTGAATGAATTAAAATGAAATGATGCTCAATAACAAATGGTAGGTCATTAAACAAAATCCTAGAGTAATTGATGTACCAGTGGAAACAGATATAGTCTTAAACATTACCATCGTTTGGTTCACTGACAATCAAACATTTTTTCCCTTTGCATAATAAGAAACAGACTCAGTGTGCGGCACATCCGCAGAGCGCTGCTGTGCTTTGTGTGTTTGTTCTAAGTATGCATCCATTGGGATTTACTGGGGGAATAAACATGTTGACACATAGAGCTGTGACATGTTGAAATAAAACTAGGCCTGATGCAATTAGACCGGGTTCAGAACGAGTTCTAGCCCCCGTGGATCCAAATGGGTCAAATCTCAAGTGCACATAACCAGCTGGACCAAAGACGTCCTGCAACACATGGCTCACCAACAAACAAAAGTCACCCATATAAGCAATACCTTGCAAATGGCTTTGTTTTTTTCCCCTTCTTATATAACTGTTTTTTCATATTACGAGCATAAAATAACATATTTATGTATATTTTGCAGAGCATAATAGTTATATAAACTTATGAAAAATGTGGTGTACGTTTTTCAAACCCCCTTCTGCTGCAATGCCTCTACCAGTCTATTTTCCTTTTTGCAAAAAAGCTCAATCACAGCCAGATTTTACGACATCAGCAACAGAAATTTTAAAACTGCTACAAATTCCCGGTGGGAACTTTGCTTTAACTGGTCCGTTCTACCACTTAATTTAACAATTGTAATTTAGTTCTGACTGCATATCTTGAGTGTGTTGCATCCTCTAGTTCCCCCTCCCCACATAATTTGCTCTGTATTTAGCCAAAGTCATCTTCAACAGCATCACATTTTCACCACTATGCTTTAATGTAATGAAGATGACACAACAATGCCAGCACACCCTCTCAAAGATCAATCAACTTTCATTTCTAACATTCAAAAATGGAAAAGGAGGACATTTTAAATGTCCAAATTAAATAAACTCACCAAAAAAGGGGCCAGTTGAGACCAGACTGAAGAGTTTTGTCATCCAATCTTTGACAAAAAACAGTAACAATCATGCAAATTGATATTAGAGCTCATTTTAAATAATTGTGCACTTAATTGATTTATTGCTTATTGTGACAGAGCATTTTAGTCCCTTATCAGGGAGCAATACCATCGATAATCATGAGCAGTGTGGTGTAGTATAGCATTAGCGAAAGGAGTGAAAACCATGACAGAAACTGTGGAACATCTTCATCCAGGCTGCGTTTTACCACACACCATCTCTCTGTGCCCCTCCGTCTCTTCCTGAGGATGTACAATGATCAAGACTTCCTCCATCGATGCCATGTTGTCTATTGTTTGAAGCTTGTTTCCGAGTTTGGAAGCGAACTCAGAAATAACCTAAACCTATGAACAACTAGACCAGTTTACATCCCTAAAAGCACACAAAAGGTGATACATGGGAAGAAAGGGAAAAAAGTTCAAAAGGGTATTTTAATTTAAAGAAATCAAGCTGGTAATTTTAAACTGTCTTTCATAAGAATGAGCTTTAGAAAACAAATCAAAACCTGTTCGCATTTTAAAGTCACGATTGTAATATTTCTCTATTTTTTGGTCTGCATATGCTCAGTAAGTCCTGCAATTCTCAAATTAGTGAAACTTAAAGACTTGCTGAGTACAGGTATTTTCCTGTCAGACCATTTGACTAATTCATACTTGGCGGCTGGTAAAGGTCGTCCAGGCCAACTTGCTCTACTACATCCTTTTTAATTGCATCTTTAGCTGACAGGATGCATTGCAGAACACTCAGTAAATTTAAATACCTTTACATAATGCCGTGCCTTTGTTTTAGCATTCAAAAGAAATAAAAGTTAGAGGTACAGCTCAGGGCTTGACCCCAGGGGGTCGGGGCTGGACACTTTTACCATCCACAGGTCGATCAATGTGTGGAGCTGATTCCTTTGGTTAAACCACTGAATGGAACTGCTGCAAAAACCACTAATCAGCTCTGGGCTTACTCCCACAACTTAACTCTCATTAAAGTTGGCAAGTGACATTTAACTACTACACCAGGGACTTCGTAATGCAAATAAATGGCAACTTCAGTGTTAGAATTATAATGGCCTTCCTACTCTACTTTTAATGACCTATTTTAGTTTTCAAAGTCATCTCCTCAGGAATCGGTAGCCTCCCTGCTCCTGCAAGTCTTCTTATTGGCTAATAGGGAGCAAATGATGTCAGCTAAACTGCGGAGGGATTCTCAGCGATGAGAACGAGAGGCTAAAAGCTCAATCACTTACTTTGCTCATCTGCAAACTGGCTTTATGCAGACCCATTTGGATATTTTCATGCTACATTTCATACAGAGGTCTCTCTAATCCCCAGGTTCACCTAATGAGGAGGTAATGAAAAGTTAATCCACATAGCTGAAGTCCACCTAGAGTTTAGCTAATGCTGCTTTTAACTCCAGCTCTCATTAACGTTTAAAACATGAGCCATTAACAACAAGTTGGTAGATTACCCATCGGCTGGCCTCCCAAGCACCCTGCTATTCAACCACTCACTGTCTCTGAACTTTAAAGCACAATTAGGTGAGAGAGAGAAAGTCTTGGTGCACACTGACCCGGTAATTAGGGTACAGTCTGGAATTTCTGGAGCTCAGCTGTCATTGTATTGATTTCTCCTCAGGATTCTTGTTTCACACAGTGGTCAACTTGGGCACTGAAGCCAAAAAAAAAAAAAAGAAAAGAAAGAAAAGTTGCTACTTTATTTGTTTATGTTGAAGTTGCACATTTCAGTTCAACTGTAATGGAAATCCTACAAAAAGGGGGAAAACTTTTCAACATTTTTCCACATCTTGCAGTTTAAAAAAAAAATGTGCACAGCAGCTAAACATATTGATTAGCTGTATGCACTCCATTATCAATAAGGAAGGCATGAATTATTGAAAGGGTGATTAAAAATTAATCACAACCAACACACATCATAAGCTTTGGGGGTAGAAGGGTTTAGAGTTGTCTCTAATAAGGACCGTCACTGATGTCTCCCTGCTTATATATGTGACAACACTGGATCATAAAACACGCCTAACTGAACCAACAATAAATGCTGATCTGATTACTAACGGTTAATTCAAGGGCATCAAGTTTGCATTCCTGAGGCTTTCCTGACAGCTTTTCAACTGATTACCAATTCATCATTTTGTGCTGTGGTGACAGATAGTTCTACAGCGTTGTTGCTCCGGAGAATAAAAATGAGGTTAATGAATGTGGATAAGGCTAATTCCTCTGTCCTTGCCAGACCGCAAGCCTATAAAATACCCATATATATATATATATATATATATATATATAATATATATATATATATATATATATATATATATATATATATATATATAAACGGTCTGTGGCAAATTAGAAAAAGCTCAGTCTTCTGGGAACATCAAGACAGAAGTTAAAAATTAAAACAGATTTGTGCTGTCTTCTTACTGTGATCATGTTTTTCCAAAAGTTTCAAATGTGGAAATGTTATTTAAACTAAAGCCATAAAGTTATTAAAATTCAAACAACATAGCTTAACATGCAGGTTGTGGTCCTATTCTATAAAAGATGACAAGGAGGAATTATTGGTAGAAAGTACCTATTTAGGCTATGCAACAGCATCATAGTTAAGTGAAAACTTTAAATTGTTATTTAAAGAGGAGGCATCATATTTTCCAGCCATTTTACACCACAGTCAAATAACTATGTTACTTTCAGTTAAGAAAACGCTGGAAACTGAAATTGAAGCTAAAACAACTTTGAACTAAACAGTTGGCCTGCAAATACAAACTTTAAAGTTAGTTGAACTTTAGTAATACAGCCAGTTCTTAAGGTCAAACATTAACATAACTACCACATTATATGCATCTGAGCCAAATTATGAGGAAGATAATAAATTCAGAAGATACCCTCCAGAAACGACACAAGAAGAGAAAAAGGACTTTGTATGATTTTTTTTCACCCTGAAGCAAATCCTCTAAAAGACAAGGTGGTGGAAACCATGTGACAAAGCGATAGACAAGTCCTTATTAGACTCTTCTTTGAAGAAAAAGTTGTTGAAGAGTATCTCTCTCCATATCTCATCATAGCTCCATTACCAATTATCAGTAAGTGTGGGAGAAAATCTGTTTTTCATGCCAAAAAAACAAAACATTCCCTGCATCACGGCAAACATCACTTGGACCAGAGCAACACAAAGTGAAATCTTTTGCTTAAGGCTTTGTGTCGTATTTTAGAGCTAGGAGTACTGTTTTTATTATATATTATGTAGTTTATAAAAATTGGTCTAAGGCATTTAATTTGCTTTTTGAAGAAAAATGTCTTACCGGAGGATATGACTGCATCGTAGCCCTCTGCATCGTATTCGAATCGAATCGTTATCTGATTCCCACCCACAATTATAGAAATCCAACCAGCCAGCAGCGCGGTGACCAAGTGCTGTGGAGGAAAACCAGCCTTATTAGAGAGGCATGCTCTCTTTGGCTAGAGTGGAGGCCAAGGGGAAGGAATAACTAATGGTCTAATTGAACTGAGTTTGCCTCACACTCCATGATTAATTAATTATCATTTTCTGCTTGATGGCTCTCTGAGGGGCCAGGTTGCTCCGCTGCTGATGCACTGTCAGCATTTGAAGCTTATTACTCTACCAAACCATGTACAGAACACCAAGTTACTTCAAATTACAGAAACATAATTTCACAGCGGACATGACTGACAACCATTTCACCCTGAATAAAACAATTCTTACCACACATGCAATTACAGCAGCTGTAAACAATTCATGGACCGTCAGTTTTGTTGCGAAAGAAACAGTTTCTTACTCGTGTTGGATTTTATGGAGTTTTAACCCAAATTAAAGGTGATTTAATTTAAGGCTCTCATCCACACATGCAGGGTTTGAGTAAATGAGCAAATTATGTAAGAGTCACTGCTAACATAGCACGGTAAGTTTTTAAAATATGCACAGTTTCTACAATGTGAAGTAAATTTTTTGAATTAAATTCCCCAAAGTATCAACATGACAAGAGTTTTCTCTGGTCTTATATCAGAGAAAACTTGCAGTTTTTTTATAATCCATAAAATGTTTAGAAAATCTGCTGTGCATAATAATTTTTCACAGTGCATTGTGATATTTTTATTTTTGAAAAAATACTGTTCTCATGGTAGCTTTATTCAGTGAAATTTGATTTATGATGTAATAGTTTATGACTTGAAAATTATACTGACCATCATTTGCATTGACCATTTAAGAAAATCAGAGAAAATATCACTTGAATGATCATTTGGAACATGGTATAGTTTAAAAACATTAGAATTTTGCTGAGATTTTTATTGAACAGATGTGGAATTGTTGACAGTTTTACTTTATTATCGCCATCGGTCATTGGAGGCTTCCTAAACAAATAGTTACTTAAATATTCTTATTTCACAGTAGACTCTTCATTGCAACACAACAATGAAATGAAGGCATTTCTGAGCCTCCAGCATGCCTGACAGACCAGATGAATTATTGGAAAACTTTCCTGTGCCCAGATTGAAAGCAGTGAACGCACATTGTTCATGCATACCCACTGGGGGCAGTTTGGCCCATGAAAGCTATTCTTCTAACAGCTTAATTTGGGTCATTTCACTGGACCAGTCTTCAAAACAAGCAAACAATCCTACTGAGCTCTGCACTGAAAATGTCAACCTGACTCACGCTGAAGATTGTAATCTTTTTTTTATCCACTTTCAAGAGCATGTTTCTACCTCTTGTTGCTGACCATGCACTCTTCTAACATTCAGTGGGAAAACAGAGAATACACAGTGTTATGAACTGAACAGTTTTCACAACATTTCAACAAAACATTTTAAATATTTTACCAGCAAAGACAGGCAGTTCTGAACTTTTGCAAATGATGATTGGCTGTACCCCCAAAAAGGAAATACAGCTTCTGTGGGAATGCTATGATGGTTTCCGCATAGCTGGACAATAGCTTCCACTAATTATGCTATATTAAAACCATGGTGTGTCCATCCATGCCCTCTGAGCCATTGTAATTCCTCAACTTTTACAGGAAAAATTATTGTTAGGGATGCAACATCAGCATAAACGTAAAACACCATAACATTTTTTGAAGATTGGCTTGTAAATTTCTCTTTGGAAAAACCAAGACAGGAGGTAACATGTTTCCAATCAGCTGCTAAATGAGGTTCAAGTAAGCAACAAAACCAATGAATCCAATATAATCCTCTGTTGACAGAAACAAAATAGTAAGAGAGTGAAAAAGGAATTGGTTTGTATTAAAGCCAGTATGGTGGTATCAGAATCATTCAGAGAGACACTGCAAGCATTTCATCAGCTGGATGACTGAAGCTACTGAACGGTACGACAGGACGTTGGAATGAACAGATAGACTGTCGAACCTCAGATTTAGGAGGAACCGTGTGGATTCTGCCCGAGCCTTGGAATAAAGGAGTAGAGCTTTATCTTCAAGAAATTGTAGAATGTGAATGACTGTGAATCAAGAAGAGAATTGTGGAAGATACTGCAAGAGTATGGGAGGCTAGAGATTCTTCAGTTATGTCACTAGAACATCATCCTAGAACGGGAATTGGACCTACTGGAGGGACTGCATACTGTAACTCATCTTTGGGATGGGAATGCCTTTGGATCTGACAGATGGATATCTGGGTTTTCCTCCCTGTACCTGTAAATGAATGGATCAGTTTCAATAATTTTAAAAACAACAACTTGTCAACAATTGTATTTGAAACAAACATTCAGTTCTGATCCTATTGACATCCAGACTGTGATTGGCAGTCTGGATGCTATGTTCTGCACAAAGCTAATGTGATGTCAATTAGTGATTAACACAAATGTCTTGCCCTTTTCTGTAAATGTCTACTTTGACTAAGCATTTAATATGCATGAACAATCTGCCTGTAAAGAGAGATTCATGAGGACTCCAGCTTGTCTGGCAAGAAATTAAAAGCCAGCCATCAGCAATAACAGAGGATTAACACAAAGAAATCTGAAATCTCTTATCGTCACACTTCTTTAAGACACCTAATGTGACACACCTACCCTATGACCACCACACAGAGTCCAACTCCAGTCCATCTGTTCTGGGGTGAGTCTGGGGTTTCAAACAGCTTGTCAAATGCTTGTCACTTCCCTTTCTTGTGGTATAAATATGCCATTCCCATGCAGGATAGCACTGCATGGAGGACAGGTGGCAGCTGCACTCATAAAAAGCTGCACAATGGTGTGGAACAATGATGAAGCAGAGTCATTGACCATTGGGGAGTGCCATGAAATAACCACCATGTCATTGCACAAAGCCACTGGTCCATTCAGCCTTTATGGCACCTGGTAGGGCAATCAGCCTTGGCTTTCAAAAAGAAACTGAATTCAAGAAACTAGACCTCATAAAACTACTAATCATTTCTTGCTGTGATTAGATTTCTAATAACTGTTCTAGCTATGCCCATAAGGTGAACATGTGACTTTCAAAGTCTGAGCTTTCAAGGCAAAAATTGACTAAAACAAGGTCACATCTGGAACGGTTTCCATCAGCCCATCACAACCTTCTCAATTAACAGTCAAGATTTTGAGATAAACAAACAGTTCGGGTATCTCCTGTTCACAAGCTCCTTAAAAGTCTGAAGGTTTTAAAATAAATTTTTACCAACATTCATTTTAGAGTTTACTCATTTATGCAGCATTAATTACTGATAGATTAGCACTCATTTAGATCAATTAACCTTCACTGTTCATGAGGTTAACTTCAAACATTTATCTCAAACAACGAGCTGTCAAGATGTGCGCTGATTACAATCATGACAGCAATTACAAAGCAACCTTGTTTTCTTGAGACTAGCGAACAAGTTGGGTAACTCTGGAGCCAACTCAAGGATCAGAGTGCTTGTTCAGCTGAAAGACTATAAAGTGGTGCAGCTGGCAGAAAGGCAGCCTCTGTAAGCTGAACTTTGATCCCACAGGACTCAGCTCATGTCAACCGGTGAAGTGTTTACATCCACAGAACTTGAGAAGCTTGTATCATCTTCTTAGCGCTATCAGGAGCCAAGCACAACAAACCACAATCTGACAATAATCAGAGGTATGAGCTGTCTAGGCAACTACTGGAAACAATGCCCAGTGTTCTCATATATATGGTTTGCTTCGATGGATGCGTTCTGTTGGGTCAGCAATTATATTGAGATGCAACATAATTTAGCGTGATGCTGAGAGACAACTGGAGTCAAAACATGGTTCAGAGACAGAAGAATGGTCATGATTCAATTCATTTGATTTATATACAAAAAAAACAACAACAATCCATTCAGTGCATCAAGTTCAGTTTATTATTCAAATGGTTACATTTTCTGTCTCAGGAAATCGAACAGATTGCACAAAGTCATTGAGTTCATAGCAATAACTCCTTATGAAGAGACAGTCTTGAGGAAAAACTCCCTTTTAACAGGAAGAAACCTCCAGCAGAACCAGAACCATGTTCAAAATGAGCAACTTTATCATGACTGACTGGAGAGATGGAGATGACAAAGCATTCATTAAAAGAAGTAAAACGAATGAAGTACTTTCTACGTTAGAGACACGTAAGTCAGTCGTAGCTCCTGTAGTGGCTTTATCGAGGAGAGAAATGGCTAAATAGAGAAGCTCTGAGTCGATTTTAAACTCTACAAAAATTGGAGAGAAGCAAAGAATGTGCCAGAGAACAAAGTGGTCAGTTTGTCCTCCAGCAGCCTAAGCCTATAGCAACAACAGCGTCACTAGAGAAAATAGGAAAACAAGCAAATGCGAAGGTTTTCTTTATGTATTAATAAACTAACTCTGTTCAGACAGTGGGACGATAAAAACCTCATCATGAAAAAATTATGAGATGATTAAGAAATGCATCAGTAACTGCCCAAGGCCTGTGAACTGGGCTTACACTTTTTAACCAAAAAGATTAATTCAGTAACAGTTTACTTTGCCACTTTATAAAATAATAGACAAATTGGTCCAAAATCCTTTTATATCAAACCAACTCAGTTTAACACTATTCAAACAGTCCAACTGAATCTTAATTATATTCTGTATTTCCTAATTGAGTTTTCACAATACCTCATCCTGAGCATGCATGCGGTGACAGTAGAAACAAAGAACTGCTACACAACAGAGCAGCTGCTGACCCATTTTCAGGACTAGAAAAACTTGTGGTGTTCCACATTTTGACACAGAGAAGTCTATGCCTTTTGCTTGGATTTGATTTAAAAGCAGATTACATTTTTAATAACAATTAAGATTTTTTTAAGTATGAGATAGTATGAATTACAAAGTAAAGTTTTCTCAAATAGAAAGACAAATGTACAAAACCAATTTATCGCTTCAGAGAGCAAATGTGTTTCAGAAGAAGCACAAAAATAAATAAATAAAAATTCAGTTTTCACTCCAGCTTGCAACCTTTTTTGTTGCCAAAACAGTGGTAACCCCTAAACCAGCTGATAGGCCACAAGTGCCGTATTTATTGTCGTTATTGACATTTTACTTTCCCCTTATACAATATTGTAATTGCATTACTGTCTGGGTTAAAGCTGCAACAGTTTTGGATTCAAGAAAACATTGAGCTAAGATGCTTTAAATTAGGAGCTATCAGTAAATAGCAACGCATGGCGTGGCAGAGGACATACTGTATTCTGTGATAAGCATGTTGGACTAATTAGGAGGCAGTGCAGCTTGTTGGTGTGTAACTTTTGACCACAACCAGAGTAAAGCACACTTAGCTGAACTTCATGTGTTTTGAAATATGGATTTCCTCTAGAGAAGTTTGTAAAGAGCACCCAGAGAAAATCCTGTTGGTTTTTAATGAGTATCCGGTTAACTGTTGTCACACTCAGCCAAACAATGGACAGTTGGCAAGGAGGTTTGATAGCAGGCAGAAAGGTTTGATGTGATCGGCTGGTATTAGTGAATGCTATGGAGGCCAGAAATCATTTGACAGATTTCTGCATTAATTCAAAATCTGCTTCTGTTATTGGACAGCAGAAAGATCCAGGTTATGTGTGCTAAAAAGAAATAGCAAAATAAAAAAAATAAGTGCAGAATATGAAAACTGGGTGTGCAAAGCTTTGGAGACATCTACCAAAAGACATCTGTAATTCAAATGAAGGATGACTCCACAAAGTACAGAACTAATAAAAAAAAGACACTTTTCAGAGCTTTGAACAATACATTTTATTTCCACTTGAAAATTAGGCACTGTTTGCCACATAAAATCCCAATAAAATACATTGAAAATGTTGGTTGTAACATGAAAAATTGGGAAAAAATTCTGAAGACGATCACATTATTATTATTATTATTATTGGGAGGGTTATTTTGTTAGCAAGGTCCAATATTTCGCATTTATGTTAAATTTTTGCTGCATGCCCATTAATTTTTAATAGATCATGATGCAGCAACTCTATCCACAGAGTTTCTGCTTCAGCTAAAAACAAGCAACCCAAGTGCAGCTCCAGGTCAACGAGTTAGACTGTGGATCTGTGGTGCACCTCTTTAAGAGAGCTCCTCATAAAATGAACTAACTTTATTTTGGTTTCAAAAACCCTAAATTTGTTTGCATGAAATGTTCTGCAAACAAATTTGTGAGAAAGAGAGCTCACAGCACAACTTTAACCCTCAAAGGTTTGTCGAGCATTGAGGCAAACAGCATGCAAGAATCTATCAGGCACAGGTCAAAATTTACATTACCAACAAGAAGTGTTTGCATTCCCATCAGGCTGGGAGTAATTGCTTTCTTTTTACCGATCTCAATATAACAAAAATAAAAAAAAATAAAAATGACAGTACAGTAATTGCTTTGAGAAATCATGGCTGAGCTTTTGAAGGATCTCAAAATGCAACCCGATCATTCCACTCAGCATCTTGTCTATCTGCAATGAAGGGCCATTACCGACACCTTTTGTTCACTCAACCATGAGGCCTATTTGGAATCGTTCCACCACTGTCAGACCTACCACAGATTTTTTCAGCGTGGTTCCACATGAACAAAGTCCTCTTGTTTTAGGTGTGTAATCAAAGAGACACATATTGAGTGTGGCTAGATGAGCATCAATTTTCAAAACAACATCACGTTTGATTTGGTTCATATAAATAACTTGCCCCATCTGTAAAGACTGGGAGGATTTTTTTTTTTTTTGTACAGCTAGGTTTAGCTCATTGTGAACCTACAGTTTTTTATAATCTCAAATCCAGTATTGAATCAAATGTTAAAAGTTAAACATCTAAATATGTATTGTTCTCATTTATTAGAAACAGTAGCTTTGGGACTTTATCACATTTTTTCCTTAATTATGATAGAATTTACAGACATGAACAACTGGAATGATGCAGATATTGATATTGCTGTTTTGACAGATAATCAATATTACAGATGAAACTGATGTCGATGCTGATATGCCATACATCCATAAGAGTAAGTATTGTTTAGTTGTAACCAGACTATATCTAAAACTAGATAATTTGACCTCAGTGACATTTAGCTTTGACATTTGGCTTCATTCAGGTCAGAGTTCCCATCTGTTTTATAGATATTTTTCAGGTTTTGATCAATATGGAAAAAGGTAAAGCTGTAGAAAATGTTTGAATTTTTCAACTATTCTTAATCAGCATCCATCGTGTCTATTTCTCGGTTCATCTATCCATCTATTTCTTTCTTTCTGTTCATCCATCTGTCCATTGTTTGCTCATCGGCATCTCCATCCGCCTCGCTATGTATTCAGTTTGTCCATCCATACGCTTGTGCAGCGTTTGTCTACCATTCCATTCATTTGCTCGTCTGGCCACTCAATCATCAGTTTAGCCGTCAAGTCACTCATATTTGTCTACTTATCCAGTTGTTTTTGCATCGTTTTGCCCCTCTGTCATTTTTCTGTCCATCTGTTCATTAGGCCGACTGTGTTCATCTGTCAATACATCAGTGTATAATTTCTCCATGTCTCTGCTTAAGCAGCCGCTTAAAAGTAATTGTCCTTTCATCTATATGTCCGTTCAGTCAGTTACCGTTCGTCCATCCATCATTTGTCACTTGTTTTCTGTCCATTTGTTGGCCTGTTCATCGAGTTGTTAATGGATTCATCTGTTTTTCTGTCCGTGGATTAGCCGATCAATTTTGTCCATTCGTGTGTTAACTTGTCCATCCGTTCATTTTAGTGTTTCACTTTGTTTCTATGTATGTCCGTCATTTGTTCATCTTCCACTCCTTGTGTTCAACAGTCTGTCGGACAACTTGTAAACTATCCACACATTTAGAAATATTGTAGAAATATGAAACCAAAAGACTTCTAAGATCAACATAACTTCACTCCAATTAATTTTAATAAATTAAAAGTGGAACATATTGAATTTTGACAAGAAAAATACCAAAACCCCAAATATACTGAGCATAAGACGTTTAACTGATAATTGCGTTGTTAATGTTTTCAAAATATTTCTCAATAAAATCCATGTAGGCATATAAATATATTTTTTTAAAAATAGAACGGTCAGTATTATGTATATTTCAGTGTCTTTTTATAGCACAATCAAAGAACTATATTAATGTCAGCTGTGAAAATGCTGCAGAGATGTCCAACACGACTTAAAAAAGAAGTTTGAGATGGTAAATTAACACTTTGAAATTAAGCCTCTGTCTCTTTAAGACTCTTCTGCTCTTTCAGAAAGTCCACTATGAGCAAGGCATCCCAACAGTTCCTCCTAGAAGCATTGCTTTAAAAAGCATATTGTACGATACGCTCAGCAGACTCTCAGTTCCACCAGATGTTTGCCATCTGCTGCTGCTAGTCTTGAGGAACTGAGTGGCAGAGTCACAGGGTGGGAGGCAGAAGCTCGGTTGGACACTGAAGACCTGCGCCGTGAGAGTAAGTGCCTCGGCTCTCCGAACGCTTGCCGTGGGAGATGAAAGGATTCCTCAAAACGCAGGAAAGTTTCAAAGCACACTCCAGGTGCGTTTTTGATGAAGGAATAACATCAACATGATGTAAAGCTCAAAAAAGTAAATTTTACATAATACCCCAGTATTTAAAATGAATGCCCATCAATATGAGGGATGTTTTGGGCATCTGCAAACAGCAGAAACCCTACAAGATTAAAATCTAAAACATCAGCCTGATGGAAAACGAGTTTTCTGGCAAAAACTATTGTTCACGCTGAAGCTGAAAATATGACACCGGTCTCTATTTGCAGCCAGATGAAAGATGAGTGCAAAGAACATGTCAACAAAGGACGGCACTGAAAAGGTACACTGCTGCTATCTTTCTTGTTTGATGAAGTGTGATATACTGCATCTCAAGATTATACTGTAGGACAAAAAGCTTTGTCCTGTGCTGCTGAGATTTGTTGCTGTTAGAAAGGGCAATATTCTGGTATCTCAACAACAAAGTCAATCTAATTATAGGTCGAAAAACAAAATCAATCATTAAGTATCATTAAAGTACCAGAATCAATTAGCAAATTCCTGGCTTCATATCAATTTTATAAATAAAATTTCTTATCTGAGCCAACAAAAAAAAAAAAAAACATTCAGTGCTTTCTCTTCTCTACCTTAAACATTAAAATCCATTATTCTAATATTTTTCTTTGACCTTCAAAATCAAACATTTCATTGGTATAAAAGATTCACAAGGTCGATTAGACAAATGTGATTTAACCACGTGGTCAAAACTATTCTGAGATCATTTCAGTACAGATTTCCATTTCTGGTATTTGAATATATCGGTTTGCCAACTTATCAACATTTCTAAACCTCAAATTATATCTGAACTATGACCCCAAACCCCAGAGGAGCTGAAATGAAGCTCCATGGATTCAAAGCAGCATCAAACAGCAGACGGGGAAGGAGGAGGAAGTTCAAACCATCTCTATCGATCATGATGGGAAAAGATCATAACCCCGACTCCAACATCTCTCTGCCCAGCTTTCTATTTATGCAACCAAACACAGATTTTAAAAAAAAGAGCGGCTAAAAGCAAACGCCATGGATTAGTCATAAACTGATGGTGTCATTGTTGACATGTCAGAGTGAAATATCATCTCTGCTGGTCAGAAATGGAGCTGTTAGCAGGTCATGGCCGTAACAAGACTAATGGAGCAACAGCCTTCAGTCAGAGGCTGTCTTTACATTTGTTGCAACACTGGCTGCTACCGGAAATCTTTTCACCCAACAGCATCACCATCCATAAATGACTTTGCAACATTTAATTTTCCATCGTCAAACAAAAGAATCTCAAATTTAACTGAATTTAATGTGGTATGGATTCATTTAAATGTATTCTCTTGGAGATACTTCAAGAACCCCAACTTGTCGACATTTGATAATAAAAAGCAGCTCTAGCAGCTCTCATGAGGCGCTGTTTTCATGGACTGGAGTCGCTTTCAAAAAGAACTTAAATGTAGGTTAAGCTGAGCAAAGAAAATAATTCAGCAACAATCAGCCAGAGAGAGACTGATTTGCACTCCACACAAATGAAAGAGCCCTACTTGGAGAGAAGAAAACAAAATTTAATCAGCAGATGGAAAATTGTGAAAACTCTAGATGAAGCTGTTTGGAAGCTTTGTAATCAACAGCAAACCTGGCATCCCAGCAACCTGAGGGCACGTCTCAACAAGATGCACAAAGATGAAGCCGGTGTGCAGAGCTTTGGTTTGAATGTTTATTTTGATAGATAAACCAATCTTACCTGGTATGACAGCCATTTTATTTGCATGTTGTTCAGCAGACATAGTGCTGAGAACATAATCAGATGGGTTCAGATTGTCTAATTTGTGACCTGTTTTATTTTTTTTTTGTTTGTTTTGCAAAGAAAGAACCAAAAAGGAACAAAAAAGAGAGATGCCGTCTTCTAGGAAAAGGAGTCCAATTCTTGTAAAACAACTTTGTTTCTGCACCTGCAGAGAATAATCTGTCAGCAAAAATTGCTTGAATTTTCTGAAACACATTGTGCCCATCAGTACATGTGCAGAGATTTTTCTGCACCTAATCATAGCTTTCCATGATAGTGGTTGTCAGATATTTTTGATTTATTCATGGAGATGAATGTCATTTTATTCATCAATGGTTGCATTTAAACCGTCTTTTCTATAGCTGGATTAATGATGCAACTTAGATTAGAAAAGAGGGAAAACTCCAAGCCCAAAGTTTAATTTGCTGATTTCTAAAAGACACCTACAGCATAGAGACAAAAATATTCTTATACCACCACTAACATTTGCATGAATTTCCCTCAGAGTTGCACTTCAATCACACATTTATTTCAAAATAGTTCTTGTTCTTTGAGGTTTATTTAGGATTGTCTGTTGATTTGGAGCATCCAACTGTGTCCAAAATTAAAAGTCAGTCACCTGATCCATCACTCTCTGACCGAAGTCGATCAGGTTGTACAGCAGAAACCCTGAAACCACCGAAACTCAAGCCATCAAACAGATGATGCAACACCAGTGCCAGCATCCATAATGGAGCGAGTTTAGCATAAACATGGACTGAGAAGCTGCCAAGCAAGAACAAAATGCACTGAAAAGTCATTTAGTCAGAGGAAACGGTGACAAGGCTATTTGGCCACAATTACAACAGGAATGTGAGAAATTTGGCAGATTTTACAGAGGGGTAAAATATTCAGCCAGAATTATAACAGAAGATGGTTGATGGCTACAAAATACACATTTGAGGTACAATTAACTGAAGAGATGTATAAATTTAAGTCAGTATGTCTGATATTGAACCTTTGTGTATTTGAGAAGGTCGACAGTGCAGACCGTGTGTTTGACTGTGAAGCACTACATGCTTTCCTGTAGGCCCCAGTCTGGTCTACGCTGACCTGGAAAAAATCGAGTTGGGGAAACAGTTTTAACCCTGAAATTATTCAAATTCAGAAACACTTTATTAATCCCAAATGGTAGTTAAAGGTTGCTGCAACTCATTAATTCAGGTTCTTTAAAGAGTTGTTGAAGACAGAGATGGCTGTTGAAGGACCTCCTGTAGCAGTCTGTATCACAGTGAATCTAATGATGCTTCTGACTGAAGAGATTGTTTTTTCAAGACAGACTCATAAGGAGGATGCTCAGGGTTACCCATAAAATGTGATTTATGTATGTATAAGAATATGCTTTTGGAAAAAAATATATTTAACTAATAAAAACCCAAACGAAGAGGAAAAAATTCTGATTAGATCAGAAGTTATTTTTAATTTCATCTCTGAATATTTTTTGGCCTATATGCATCAATAAGATTAAAACATTAATCATAACATTAGTAATTTTTTGTCTTGTTTTTGTCTTGGATTAGATGAAAAACTGAATTAAACTTCTGTACATTTGATCAATTTTGGCACAAAATGTGCAGTGGAGAACAAATGTTACAAAAAAGTATAAATTTCAACAATTTATTGCAGCCAATAAGTCTGAATTACAAATATTACTTAATTAGCCGTTAGATTTTTTTTTTTCTTTTCTGCCTCAGGAAAGCGGCTCCTGTTTTTGCTGAAGGGCTAGCAATGGCAAATGCAATTAAATTGAGTAAATTCCTCCAGGTGTTTAATGGCTGCTCGCAAGGTCAGCGCAGCCATGTTTAGGATGCCGTTCAGGCGTGAAGAGGAGGAGCGGGGCCTGTTTTTCTGGAGGTGTGAACACTGCTGTCCCCCTCAGGTGACTCACATGACTTCTACTTGCTCTCTGCTACGTTTTCGGAAAGTTTGACAGCAAATCACAGGAGAGCCTCGTCTGCTCAAAGCCATTACAAGTTAACAAAATTTATTATTAAGCAAGGCTGTGTATCTGCTGCCCCCTTCAACATTCTCCATGTTATATGGCCAATTCCATAAGATTACAGATGCACCCTGGCATAAACAAGCACCAAACAGATTACCCTTGCAGGCCTGGAGCTCAATGCAGCAAGTGAGCGTGAACAACACCTGTGTCAAAAAAGTAATAAAAAAAGCCTGTTGGACAAGCCAGAAGAGGCCCAGGTCTGCAGAATGGAAATGGAGGCAATCTAAAGTGAATCTTAAAGCCGTTTGTTTGGTTCTGCTTTGTGGAAGATACTCTGGAGAGAGGTTTCCCATCTGTCCTCCTCTCACCTTGGCCACTGTCTGCCAACTTGTCACATTTGAGTAGTTGCTATTGGACTAGTCCACTGTGGCCCTGTCAGAGACCACAGAGAGCAAGGCCCGATCATCAATCACAAAAAAGAGGAGCAACACCCATTACAGAGAGCTCCCACCAATGATGCCCGAAGATCCAAGCTCCTCTGACACAGATTTCAGCAAATAAATAAAGATGCATCTCAATGATTGACTCAAAAAAACTACACAATATGACAAGACCAAGAACACAACATGAACTTCTAATACTAAAATGTTATATATAGAGACTTAAGATACTGACACTGTCTACAAGTAAAGTAATTGATGAACAAGGGGCTATTAACTTCCTGTATAATTCAACGAGGAATGTTGAGTGGAAGGAAGAGGTTTGGTTAGAAAAAATGGCACAAATAACAGGGAATACTTATTGCTTTTCAGAAGAATGGAGCAAAAGCTATTCAAGCTATTCATCAGCTCGAGTTGATGTTTCAAAAACCATCAAGACATTTTCAGGGCTTGGGCTACAATTATTGTATTATTTTTATCAAGCATAGGAACAAAAATTGTCAGTGTTTGAGACTGGAGGAAGAGTGGACAGGCCCAGTTGCGCAAGCGTCCAGTGTGATGATTTGGGTTGACATGTAATCTGTTGCTCATAATTAATATTTTTGAGAAACTGGATTTGGGGTTTTAATTAGCTGTCAGCCATAATCGTCAAAATGGACAAAAAATAAACTCATTTACTGAACTAATTACATTTGTGAATATATTCTAGTTTGAGAGTTTCTAAAATACAAAGGGAGAATATTTTTACCATTATATGAATTGTTTAAAGTTATAGTAAATGACAAAGAAAGCGTGTCAGTCTCATCTCCTGATTCAATCAAACATATAAATCAATACGGATAAATGATTTTCGCCTTTATGGTTTTTACAGAGGAAATTAAGGTTCTATCTGATCTTTTTTTAGCCCATTTTCAAATTCAATTCGTCAATATCTCACAACGCTATGCCCCTTTGCAATCTCTTTTAAAGCAATGAAAATCACAATGTTTCTTCTTTAATGCAACAGTAATTGTGCTCCAATTTGTCATTACTGTGCCTCGGAAACTAACAGGAGACAAGAAGCCGTGAACTAATGTAGCAGCATTTCACCACGAGACTAATGGAAGTCATGCTGAATCACCTGTGAGCATGGTGAGATAATTGCCATTTGGGAGACCCAAAGTGCATGTAGTGATAATAAAGTCTGGAGAGCAGGAGGTCTGCCTCTGTCAGGTAATTGCGAAACGAAATGCCATGCGACTTGGCCATGTATCGGGTACAGAACCTAAAGATTTATTCACCAGCAAAGTTATGAGAAAAAGCTCGGGTTCGCTTGGTTTAACATGAGGGTCAATTATAATGGAGCCTTGCTCAAGTTGTCACCATAAAGCGCATAATCAAGGTGTGCTGCTGGGCTAACCGCTAATCCATTGCTGAGCAAATAAGTCTGGTAAGCTTGAAGTTATTCCCAATGTCCAACATAGTACAGATACATACTGTACCTTTGTGTTTTTGTCCAGGTTTTTAAACCCCATCACTCTGATGGAAGACCAGCTGTCAAGTGAGGAAGCTTATAAACAGGATTAGCCCTCAGCAAAGGTGAATGTCAGCATAGGATTGCCTTAAAAGCCACCTTTAATCAGCAATCCATCCTTGTGGAGATAAGTCGGCTTTGATAAAATTAACATCCCTCAGAACCATACAGTCAGGGAAAGCCTCCTGCATGATGACTTGGATGTTAATGACATCCATAAACAGGTGAAACTGTGTGTTTGAATTTACAAACTGAGACAAATTAGGTCAATCCAATCGTAAAATAATAATAAAATTACTCTTTCCAACTTAGAAACCTGGCCTTAAACATTGATGTAAAGCTATGTTTTCCCTGTATCCTCTCTGCCACTGTGCGCTTTTATCTTCTTGAATGAATGCAAGCCAATGAAATAAGCAGAACAATGACTTTTCAAGCATAAGCTTCCTTACACACTATTTATGACTGCAGCAAATACAGGAAGAGAAAAGGACCAAGTGAGCTTCGACATCAGCTACTCGACATTAAAGAAAAGAAAACACCCTGCATGACATTACAAACTATTTAGAGAAACCAGTTCCTGTTAATTGCTAATAAACTTCAATGGGATGTCATTCAAATGCTGTGCAAATCTTTAGAGTGCAAGTAACCTGAGCACTTTCTGAAAAAGTCTGGAAAATGTCAAAGTGGATGGAGCCAAGAGACAGTGAAGGGCCTCTAAACAGATGTGAGGCCAAATAAAACTGATAAAAAGTACAAAATTAATGTTCACTGAAATTAATGTTTTACTTTAGCTTGTTGGCAATAGGTTTAATACCATTAAAAACCCTGTTAGTTTCCCTTAAACTGGTAACATTTGTGGGAAAATGCTTGTGGTAGTGAGTTGTGACTAAGAAAAGGTGAAAGATGCAAAACAGCTATTGGTGGTATAAATAGGTAATAGGGAATCAAACTAGCAGCTCTGTAAGAGGCAGAATTCATGCTGGTTTTGTCGGGGATCAAATACTTATTTCAAAATCCCACAATGTGATTTCTGGATTCTTTTTCAGAGTCTGTCTCACAGTTGAGATGAGTCGATACCTACAGAACTCTCCATTCTTTGTACACCTGGAAAATTCAACTGTGCATGAAACATTTATTTACTCCACTGTCTGTTAAGCTGTGACATCACATAGAGAGATAAACTCAGTGTAAAAGGTGCAGTGAAATCAAATCTACAGGGCGACTCTGCTTCTAAATAATTACATGTCGTGGCACTTTGCATTGGACAGCTGATCTGACATCTGCTTGGTTGGGTAATTATATTACATATAGGCTTGGCTCATTTCTTCTTTGCCATGTGGCCCTTATTATTTGCCAGTAAATGTGTCATCACTTAAAACAGGCAGTTTCCTTTTTTACTGCCTGTCAATTTCTAGCCATGTAAAAAAGGAGATGCGTATCTTTTTTAGACATATAATATCAACAAACAGTCAAATATGAAGGGCTTCCATACTTCTTAGTGAATTATCTAAAAAGAGCAGAAAAGAATGCCTGCACTTTTATTTTGTGGCAGATGGTTAATGTCATGTTTAGTAGTTCCTTTAAATTAAAGTCAAAATAAAGATACTGAAATATTTAATTTTGTCAGTAGCTGTATCAGATGTTTCTTGAACATCCATCCCTGCAAAAATCTATAACTAAAATAGGAGTGGTATTCTCCAAATCAATTTTCATTTTCAGTATCTGATCACTTCACTGTGCCATCACATGGCATCTAGGGCTCCAATATCTCCATAATCTACTCAGAGGGAGATCTGTGATCTGCTTCCATTTTCAATCTCCACCCTGCAGGCTGGATTACCAATATGAGCCCTCAGCCAAATCGAAGCAGCACATCTCCCCACACAGGTCCTCAGGTCTAGTGCAGTGCCACATTGCCAGCTGTGCTGCCCAAGTCTCTACTTACAGTTTGGGAGATAGGTTGAGCTTTTAAAAAAAAAAACTACATCTTATCTGTATCATTCAGTTTTGGGTGGAATACAACCTGTCATCCTTTGCTTGGCATCCAGCTGATTCACACCATGTTTGCCCTCAAATTTGACTTACATAAACACTATAAAATGGGTCACAACCCTTGAGATGAAGTTGCAACAGCTTTTAGACTGGGAAGAAGAGTTTCATTTATTCTGGCAACAATCTAACAGTCTCATGGAGTATTAAAAACATATGC
This sequence comes from Poeciliopsis prolifica, assembly GCF_027474105.1. Lineage (NCBI taxonomy): Eukaryota > Metazoa > Chordata > Actinopteri > Cyprinodontiformes > Poeciliidae > Poeciliopsis > Poeciliopsis prolifica. The sequence goes on from NW_026562381.1 coordinate 1,330,712, forward strand.
TATTCCAACCAAAGCAAATTTTCTCCAAGTCCAGAAACAAGCGAGCTGTTGCGACATGATATACGACCGGAACAATGTTGTGCAACGAAAACTACCAAACACTTCTCCAAGAATACTTTCCCACCACTCCGTTTGCGGTCAACTACTCCCACATGTGCACATATGTCACAGATGAGAAAAGGTTCATCTAAGAATATAATGTTAGCAAAAAAACTGAAAAATACTCATAAAAATACTGCAAATGAGCCAGGCATTTAGCATATTCCCAGGTTTTGTAGGTGGATGTTTGTACTCTACCTTATACTCAGTTTTTTTTGTTCTTTTATACTGCAGTTTTGTCCAAACACAATTACTGGCCCATTTTTCTGCCACAGCTGTAGACTCCCCCATAAGACAGCAGTATGAACTGGATGTGTTGCTGCTTTGGCTCAGAGACATCGCGGCCCATTTCCTACCATGTCAACAGTATCGATCTTTCTGCTCACCCCAATGAGGGGGATTTTAGTTTATTATGAGATGGAATCAGAGTCTTGTCACACAGATACATGATTGCTGCAACTTTTGCCTTAACCTTTAAGAGAGACGCATCATCCAGGAGGAAACAGGATTTAAAAAAAAAAAAAACAGGATATAATCAGATTGACAGAGAGCTGAGAACAGCAGAAAGGTTACGAATAGGAAGTATCATGTGCATTTATTATTTTTAACCACTAAAGAAAATAAGTTTGCATTTTTTTAAAATCTGAAAGTAGGTCAGTTGTGGTTACTGTCCTTGACTAGGTCTCGGTAGACTCATGATTTAATAATACGTAATATATTGACTCAAACATTTGCAACAAAAATGTACAACATGCTCTAACTTTATTAAAAACGAATGCAACAATTTACCTGCTAATGAATAAATTAGTGGCACTTGTGGCCTTTGTTGACACTGGGAATCAAACCCAGGATAACCATTATAAGGACTACAACCTCTGCACTTCTACCATCTGTAGTTTTAAAACCATTACTTTTCTTACAACTCTGGAAATACTTTGCTTGCTGAAAGACAAACAGCTGAATTTGCTTTTATGTATATGAGGGAAAATGTGCAAACCATTTTTAAGCTAGTTGAATGGACATTTGTAGTAACAGCATTGCTCAGCTATGTACCAGCATTTTCTTGCTTGTATGCTTATAAAGTTGGTGACTATGACCCTCAGTTTTCAGCCTCCAAGCTTGGTGTCTTTTCTCTCCTCACCGCCTCCCGTGTGCTGTTAAAAATATCTAACCTACAGATCCAGAAATCATTAGTTTCTACTGGCCTCACTACAGTATCTTATCAGATTAGCTGAACTACATATTGGCCGATATGAGGTCTCAGCGTCTGCGAAACCAAAAATGAGAAAACCCCAAGATTGAATTTGAAACTCGGTGTGACCGGAAGGATTAGTGTGCAGCTCGAGACTTTGTCTGCCTCAAAGATGTCAGTTGAATTTGAGCTGTAGGGGGTTGCAGGTGGGTTTTCATATCATGACCTGCATTACTCCTGAGATGGATGCAGTGCGGTGGACTCAGAACATGGGCGACGCCGCCGCTCCGAAACAAACGCAGCAGGACTCAGTCAGCGCTAATTTGCCACAGCTATGGGAGAGAAAAACAATTAGAAGGCTCTTATCAGTTTGCTCGGGTCAACTGCAGCAACATTAATGCCACTTTGAAAGATTTCGCTACCATTTAAGAGAGGCTTATCAGAAATAAGATTGTTTTACCTAATTATATACATTATTTGCACAGCGGATAAACTAAATCGCGCGGACACCCACCCACACAGCAAATGGGACTAACAGCTATACAGATAAATACATCAGCATAGTCACAACTTTCCTTTGGCCTTGAGCTCTATCAGCTATCTTGTGCTTTATGTTCGAGGAAGACTGCCATCACATGGCCTTCCTGCTCCTGAGGAAGAATATGAAAAAAAAATTATCATATTTTTTCATAATTGACTCCCTAATATACACACAAACATGCTCATTTTTACAGTAAATAAAGTAGTTAGTGTTTCCTGGCAACCGAATCAGTACCTGCATTGTTTTTACAAGGTGAATGACAGACGCCTCGGCTCGAGTCCCACAGCACCCTGCAGAATGTGAGAGTCGTTTTGTTTTCTTACGCAACAACCTTCAAATCAGTAAATAGGAAACAAAAAGCAGCTGAAGAAATTATGTTCTTTCTCATATCATTAAGCTAAATGAATGCCTCATTCAAAACATTCATGAAACTCATGGCTAGATACAAGTTCAAATCCAAAACGATCAAAAATAACACACAAAACATAATCAATCCAGTTTTTTTCCTCCCAGTCTTTCTGCGTAAAAATACATTCTGAAAATAAATAAGACTTCACTGGTTTGATCTGGAATTTATGTGAGAGAATAATTGGGTGGTGGAAGTAAAATGATAAAATCTTATTGCAACAAAAGAAAAAAAGTCAGAAATATGCGACATTTGTTTCTATTCTGTCCGAGTCGACACTTTGTAGAAACCCTTTCCTGGGAGTTTTGCTCATTCTTCTTCTTTAAAAAAAAAAAAAGGAAAAAAAAAGCTCAAACCGGATGAAGGACATCTGTGAACAACAGTTACACTATGATTTAAACCACTTAATTTAAGCTCTGGCGGTATGTTTCAGATCATTTCCTGGGTTTGAGGACACCCTCCACCCGAGTCTCAAACTCTCCTGCAGCTCCTCACAGGTTTTCAAGGTTACTTTCTTGCTTGAAGGCCACAAAATTCAACTTTTCTTGAGGATTCCTACACCTAATTTTGAAACTTTTTTTTATTTCTCAAATAAAAAATGGGGTTTCCGAGGCTGGATGGGAGTTCATCTAAACTCCTGATGCCTGAGTTTTAACATTTCAGAGGAACTAAAAAACTGTTGGTCCAGTTCAAACAGTCCTCTAGGAACTAAATTGCTAGCAAAATGGCCGATATTTCATTTCTCAGAGATTGTCACCAACTTGAGAAAGGAAAAAAAAAATCCACACAGTTCTCTTTTCTCCTCAACAAAAGTTAAGTTTGCTTAGAAACGCTGCTCACTTGTTTGCCGTCTCTTAGAGAACTTGAAGAAAACCGTAAATGGGACTCCTGGTTGGATTTCAACTACATTCTTTTCACTCATATTTGCGGAAAGTTTAACAAATACAGTATAAAGTCAGGAGATATTTTCACTTGCAAATATCTCAAAAAAGCACAATTTCTCCACAGCAGCCAGTAATAAAACAATATTTGTGGGACAAATGCGGAGCTACCAAAACATGGCCGCCCTCCTGCTAAACTTACAAACCAGCTGCTGAAGAACAAACACAAGGAGACCCAAAGTTCAAGTTGGACAACTATTACTCCTCCACTTGACAATTATCTAATACTTTTGTTGGTCAGTTACACAAAATTTTACATTATAGATTTGTGAAAAGATGAAATGGGTCCAGAGGTACATCCACTTTTACAAGGCCTTAAATTCATTCTCCAGTTTCCTGGGTTTTTTTTAACTATTGCTTACATTTTTGCTCTACTTATACACCCATTTGTCATCCTGCTCTTAAGCGCTATTGATTAATATGAGCTAAAAGATCAAGATGGATTAGTCTGATGATAAGCATTTAATTTGATGAGCACATCTAATTTAATGCTTGATTTTCACTTCATTCGAGCAGAGTATAAAAATGAAAGGAAGAGTAATGTCACTTTATAAATCTCTACTTGTTTTCTCTGCTAACAAACCTTTGGAAGTCTCTCAAATGCATTTTGTGTCCTTGAAAAATCAAGAATAGCCTATCCACAGAGCAACTTATCTCCTAAAGTGAAGCTGACGTCTAATCAACACCTGCAACCCTTTTTTCTTTGCTGCGTCCAAGTGAGACTTCAAAAGTTGTGCCAAGCCACACGCTTCCCCCGCTGTGTGAGGCTGCAGTGGCAAAGAGGAGAAAGAAGAGGGAGAGATCTTATCAAAGCCCCCCAGAAGCTGATGCCATTTTGCACCACATGCATTGAATAGTACCTGTGATGTGTTGCTGAGGCCTCATGTCCTTTTGAATTGGAAGGTGGATCGTCTCGCACCTATTCTCCTCCAGAGATCGAGTCCTACACTGTTAGATTGCACAGATTAACAGCTAAGAAAATAGAACCTTTTTTCTTCCTCTTGGTTTTTATACAATTGCAGAAGAGCTTCTGATCTGGCATGTTCTTTTTCTAGTTTTTCTCTGGCATAATAATCTCTCCCATTCCATGATAAGCAATTCTGTATTTAACACATTGAGTTCAAACTTGCCTACACAATCAATGAGCTTTTTTATATCTAACTTAAGCCTGCTGGCAATGATTCTTTGGTCTATTAAACTACACCTGCTTTGTCTGCAGTGGTAATGAATACAGTCTTTGTCAAATAGGCTTGGCGTTAAGATTGCGAAATGAGCTTATCAGTCTGGTGCTGCGCGCTTGTAATAATCAATTACAGGTGACTACAAGTGACCTTGAAACATACTGAATCTACAGAAATACAATGATAGGATTTAAATTGCATAGACTTGCGAAGCGCTGCCAAGGATTCTTGTAACAGTGAGCTGGAAACCAACTGAATGAGACTGTGCGGATACATTTTTTCTTCCTTCCCCAAACCTAATATCTTCCTGAAATTCATGGCCTCCCCTGGCTGTATCTCACCCTCTCTCTCGTTTCTCTGCTGTAATTGTCGATGAGATGCTTTTGGTGTTGCTGTTCCACCGGCAATAGCATGCAGAACGTGTATCCATCAATCTGTTCTGTTCTCCCTGAGCAATTCCCTCACTGAAATCCGTTTAGGGCTTTTCTTATTGAGTGGAGTGTAGTGGAGTCCATCTGGGGTTTCTGCTCACTAACATCACTCTGTCCTGTCTTTTCAATGAACCGACTCCCTCCTGAAAGTACATGTGCTCCCTATGCAGGAACAGAAGAAATGCCAATGATGGAAGATATTAATTACGTCTGACATTCAGACCCTCAGACAATAATATGAATGAACCCAGTTTCTCTAAATGTGAGAATTTTTATTAACTAAAACAAAAGGATTAGTGAATCTAAATTTTCACACAAATTAACGAATTAAACTCTTTTTTTAGGCATCCAGTTTCTTCAACTAACTTTGCTGTGTTTATAATAAACAACAACAATAAATGTATTTTGACTGAAAACAATAAAAATCCCCCCAAAATAAAACGCATCACTTTTTGATATGCGTGATTTGGGCGGCTTCTCAGGGTGGAATTATGGAGAGGAGAAATCCACAAGCACCAGATAAAAATAAATAAATACATCCAACTTTTATCACTTGCTCCTTATTTATGTTTTCTATTGCTTTTATGCATGTGCAGCCAATGGAGAGTTGGCATACTCTACTTGCGGATGAGTATTTTAAGTATTTTAAGTACCAGAAGAAGAGGCTCGACACAAGCACCATTTAGGAAGTAATTACCACTGCTCAAAAACAATAAATGAAAGACAAAGGAAAACAAAGGAAATTAGGATGCGCATTTTCCAGCTGAAGGTGTCACAAAAGGTATACAACCATCTTACAGCAGGGAAAGCTACACTGCATTTGCGATTTCGACAGCAGCCAGGTTGTTAATCAGCTGTGTGTCGCCTCATCCCAAAAGTCAAATGTGCTATCGGCTCAAGCAGCTCTGTAAACACACTGAATTCAAACACAAAGTTTACCATTTTAAAACCTCTGAAATAATGACTTCAACTAGCATGTTTTGCAAGAAAAAAAAAAAAAGATCACTTGGTGACTTGCTCCTACTTTTCCCATGGCCCATCACAAATGGATATAAATGCTTTGTGTCCTCCATTGTTTTATGAGATCAAAACAGTCTGCGATTGAGACTGGCTGATTTCTTTGTTTCGTTTGCAAGGTTTGCATAGCCAACCAGAAACATGTTTAGACTGCAATTCAATTGAGTCTGCTGAATTTATTAGCAGACTCTGAGTCAAAGTACACAAGACAAATAACACAATTAAGTATAATGAGACAGTAAGAAATAGAAAATCATTAAACATATATGAAGAAAAAGAAGCCGGATGATTTGTGGGAAGAAGAAAAAACAAACAGCAGGATCTGTGAGTGAAGTAATATTACAGTTTAAAGCTGCAGGATTTTTAACAGATGTACTGAAAGTGATTTCCTACACCAATAACCATCTGGCTTCACTGTGGGGATCATGTTCTTTGATTTCTCCAATGCATTTAACACAATTCAGCCTGATTTGCTTTGTCAGAAACTCCAGAAGACACAATTGGAGGCCGAGTCAACCGTCTGGATCGATGACTACCAGACAGACCAGTTTGTGCAGCTGAAGGATTGTGTTACAGCAAAAGGGGAGCACCACAGGGAGCAGTATTCTCACTATTCCTTTTCCTTCTGTACACCTCTGACTGATAAGGAAACAATTTTTCATAAAATCAAGATATTACCGACAAACTTGAGCCTCCTCTTTACAGCACTGCTCTTCAGCAGGATGTCTTCAGTCAGAAGCTTCTCTAGAATAGCTGTAAAAGAGAAAGCTACTCCAGATCCTTTCTGCCTTTCACAGTCTAAAATCGAATCCTTAAACAGTATAAATTACAACATTTAATTTCACTCTTGAACAACAAAACACCTGTGTTTTCCAGCAGCCATTGTACAGAAAATAAAACAGTAAAACCAGGTAACCAATCGTCCTGGAACGACGATTGGTTACCGGGTTTTAATTTGCCCCTCTGATTGCAAGTTAGGTAAAAAAAAATATTAGGCTTTTCAAATTGCTAGTTTTCCAGGCACCAAATTACATCAACTTACAACAGAAAACAGCTGGAAAGTTTTTTAAACGGTTGGACTGTTTCTAGACAGTTCAGACTGAGAATGGAAGTCAAAAATTGTTGCACTTTGGGTTTGCTTTAAGTTAGTCACTTTCTCTTTTCACTGGACCTCTGATCAATGACAGTAGCCTCATGTGGGAAACAGTGAGTGTTAATATGATTGTAGTGTCACAATTTGTACAACTATGAAATTATAAAACAAAGTCAAAACTAGCTGTTCTGTCTTGCTTTGATTCTGTTGCTTTGATGAGCTTTTCAGTTTTCAACAACAGTAGAGTTATGCTAAATATGCAGCTCACAGGGTGGTAAGTGTGCAGATATCAATGATGTCCAATCTGTGCACATTTTGTAGCTATATAGTGAAAAAGGTACTTTTCTGTGTTTCTCGCTCTTTAACAACCTACTCACCGACCTTTACATAACCGGTAGGCTATATTCCACTCGTTCAAGTGCAGTACTTCTATTTTCATAATTCATGTCAATTGTTCCCCTGTAACTTGTTCAGCACAGCTAAGGTCTTAAAAAATGAATGCTTGTGACTCTGGCACAGATTTTAAATATTTGCTAAGGTGGATAGGTTCTCGTGAGAGTTTTGTTGAATGGTGATCTTAAATAATAAAAAGCTTGCAGATAAACACACGCTTGTGTCTTATCACTACACCTTGCGCATGTTTGTATTTCACAGATAAACAAATTTGGCTTTCCCAGTCAGAGTAAACATCCAAAATGTAGATAAGGTAAGAAAGACTTAAGAAGGATTATTACAATGGTCTCACTGCTGGTAGAACAATTGTCAGTCTTATTACAATAAAAGGCTGATCAAATTTAGCATTGGGATAAATCTAAATATTTTATTTGTCCTCATTGGAGAAAATTAAAATCTGAATATTTTCCAGACAACAAGACCAAAGCAAATTTGCAAATGCAGTGACAATGGCTGAAAACAGCACATGCTCAATGTTATAAATATAAATATTGTGATAAGGACACCATTTGCACATTAAAGTATAAAGCTGTCACATGAATACAAATAAACCCAATATTTCTGGTCCCAAAATTGTCCTCTCTCTCAAAAACAGCTAAATGGTAGATTTGGATCTTTTAATACTTTGGTTCAGATTGGATTCATCTCTTGCTATTAATGAACTGTCTTTGCAAACAATGCAAAAACAGACCACTCCACTAACTGGTTGAAATCCATACATCCACTGGTTCAGACTCCACAGGCCAGAGCTGCTGCATGCCGTATTTCAACTTATTTTGAAATAAGGCAAATCACTTCTGAATCATTTATTACTAAATAATTGAGTAAGAATGATTTAGGCTGAAAAAAAAGCTAAATTGAACACTGTATAGTAGTGTCACAAAAATTACAAGACGTTTCAAATTTATGAAGAGATGTGTTTTATGAGAATTCAACGCCAACATGAATGGTGACCGACATGCCTTTATTCGTAAAGTCTAAATCTCAGTAATCGCTTGGAAAGTAGGGTGAAAGTGAATTGACATCGCCAAGATAAATTCATGATGTTTATTTAAAAAATCCAGAACTGTCCTAATTGCATTTTCTCCGCTGGTTGTTCAATGTATCAATAAATATTGATACATTTCCAAATAGTTATGCGGTTTAGTGATAAAAAGTACATTTCTATAAGTGACTGGTGTCCTAAAAAGGCGTCTTACAGATGATACATCTGTGTTTGTGGGGTTATGATTGCAGAGTCATGCAGTTGATCTTAGAAAGTAACAAATAGGTCTTATTGTCACTTTTATCATCATCATTATAGTACCACAAATTACTATTTGAAATAGCAATTGAAACTATGAAACTAAGTCCATCCCTAATTCCAGACTGCTGAACTAACACAGAACCTTCAATCGAAAGTCATGAAAGGGCCCAGCCTTGCACCAGTTCTGCACCAGCCTCCACTGCCTGACTTTCCTTTCCTCCCAGTGAGTTTGCGTTCCAGGGCTCCTTGTGAGCAGCGGGCCCTGTAGAGCTCGCTGCTTTTCTGCTGTCTCTCCATTAGGCGCCTAACAGAGCGTTGGGCAACGGCAGCTCTCCCCCTCAATGCCTCCATCTCCCTGTCGCCCTTCAGGTCTCATCGCCCTCGCAATGGAGGATCCATACGCGTGATCCCAGGACACATACTGTCCTCCATTACCCGTCCTCACAGCCCGCTGCATTCAGATCCAATTCCTTGGGCCCATATATGAACAGGAGCATGTTTTTGCATTTTTGTTTGTGTGTACAAGCAGAAGCGACTCTCCTCTGCTCAGCCAAAAGAAAGTGAGTACTATCTGGTTACACCACATCAACACTAAGAGAGGGGGAGTAAAAGATCAATAAGCCATTTCAAAGGGTTTTGTTTTTAGCTCAGATGAAGTCTATCTGTAGATTTCTTACACATTAACTAAGAGAAAGACCTTCAGCAGTGACAACTCATACCCCTGAGCTATCCCATAAACATTGAACATCTGCCATAAGGACTCCCAAGTCAACGATTAACGTTGGTGAACAGTTTGTAATGAGCTTGTTGTGAGGGTGGCGAGAGGACGACGGCTGAAAGACAAAAATAGAATTTTAACTCCATGAGAAACTTTAAAAACACAAAACTTTATATATGATAAGAGCTTTTAAAGCTTTTTTGAAAAGCTTTCTGAGTCAGAATCATTAATACTTGTGTACATACATTTTAAATTGCGTAAGTGATACTATCTTGTCACATTATGACCATAAACCTAAAAGCAAAAGCATTTCATTGGGATTTCATGTGCTGGACCAAAACAAAGAGCTGAATAATCAGGAAGTGAGGAAGGATTTGACATTTTTTTATGTTTCAATGATAAAAATCTGAAAAATGGGGCGCTGGTATTCAATACTCTGTAGAGCAACTGTTAAATGCAAAACTTTTGTGTTAAAACAGAAAAAGTTAAGTTTTTTTACTATTCTCAAGCTGCACAGATACTCTCCCAGCCAGTCTCTCCCTATCTGTATTGATTTCTAAATGTTTAAAATTTAAGTCTGAACTTTAACCAGGTCATTCGAACCCAGTTAAAGCTTCTTTTTTAAGCTTATTTAAGCTTTGATGTAAACCATCCTGCAGTAGTTGTGGCTCTATGTTTGGGGTTTGTCGTCATTTGTCAGAGTCTCCACTCCAATCTTTACAGCCTCTAATAGGCTTTCCTAGAAGATTGCCCTGTACTTAGCTCCATCCATTTATGGTGTTGATGTTTGCTTTCTACCAAAAAACCATTTCAAAGTCGTCTAATCAAATTTAATTTTGGTATCAAGTAACTCTTTTTTTGCATGTTTAATGCAGCCCTGGCATGACACAAGGCAAACTAAAAACAGAAGTTTTCTTTTTGTGGCGCGTACGAGTAAGGCGACGTTTGCACAGCAGGTCTTAATGCTCAATTTAGATTTTTTTTTTTTTTTTTGCTGAAATCAAATTATTTTTGCATTGTCATTCATACTACAGGTTAAATTTGACCGGAGTCAAACTGTTCTGACTGAACAGTTTGCAATTCCCATAAAGTCCTGCATGCACACATTAAAATCTCCAAATAACGTACATGGAAAGTTTTGAGAAACAATGTGAAATCAAGATGTTTTCTTCAATAGTGAAAAAATATTTTTCTCTCCATTTGCCACTCATATACTTTATAGACTTCTCTTTGGTCTATAAATTAATTTTATCTCCAGTTATTATTCTCATTCCCATTGACAATTGAGGCAGTGTGTATGGAAACATCAATCTTTTGCAATCCACTGGTAAATGTGTCACTGTTCCTGTTATTCAAATCAGATCTCACGGTTTTTGCCTAGAGTCACAAACACCTCCGAAACTACGATAACAAATTGTTTTATCCATAGGATCCAATTAAAAACTGTGAAATCACAGAAAGTCATTTGATGTCTTGGATGCTTATCTCCACTGAGTGTACAAGTGATTACACTCGCCAGCGAACTCCAGGAAATCACAGCAAAGAGAGGAATGAGAAACAGTTCCAGCTGAAAAGCATACTGGGGAAAGACATATTCTGATCAAATCAAAAGTGGGAGTTGTAACTCAATGTTCGGTTGGTCTCATTCATCCTGAATTAATTTTGCTGCAGTCATGCAGAGAAACCCTGTTCTGTGAGCTCTGGGAAAACGGATAAAGGAACTTTGAGAGAAATTAGTTTGGTTTTATTTTGAACTGCTACTTCGGGAAAGGCATTGAGGCCTTTCAGTTGGTTGGTCAGCCAAATCGCTTTCAATAACAGATCCGAGCTACACACACTAACCTATCAGTGTTAAGCATTTTCTGTACGAGCAGGAAATGTTTTGTTTTGAAGCAAACAGCAGGTTATCAGAAACAACATTCGACTGCACGGCTTGTACTAAATTGATTTGATTCCGGATTTCAAGCACCGCTGCAATACTCCGACATATCAGACCCAACACCAAATATTTATCCCTCTTGGATAATAAACCACTCAAAGTGTTGAGGAAATTCATTAAGATGAAGAAAGTCGTGACATTAAAGAACGTTGATGGGAGTGAAAGGTAATGTTTTAGAGATGTTCCTCCTTGAATTATCAATAAATGTTGCATCCGCTCAGATTAAATTTTTTAATAACGGCTGAAAATTAAAATCAGCAGAGTTAATGACAGTCTGAAGAGCAGTAATGAGAAAGAAGATAAATAAATTAAACCTGCGATAGACACCGAATCCTAACCTCACAGAATTTGTCATCATCTGTAAGGTCTTCTCAGTTGTTAATTTTTGTTGAATCTCCAGCAGCATTTATGTATGACAAATGTTTTTAAAACGTATTTTAAACCGGTAAAAAATGAAGAGCCCACTGCACTGAACCCCATCGAAAACCTCATGGTTATTCCACCAAATATCAATCTCTTGAAATCTGAGTTAAAACATTAGTATTGTTGTTTATAAATTAATATGAACTTGTTTTCTTTGCATTATTTGAGGTCTGAAACCACTGCATCTTTTTCCATTTCATTTTCCGCAAATAAATACTAACTTTTGCTTGGAGTTTCAGAGACATGTTGGTAGCTCACAGAATGAAAGAGCGTTTATTTTACTCAGACAAAAAGTCAAATCAGAGAAACTGATCATTTCAAATGGTCTAATTTCTTCCAGAGCTGCATATAGACTAGATTTTGATTTTGAAGTGGATAAATAACCACGTGAAATATTCATATCCCCTTTAACTTAACATTGCCATATTAAAATAAACCAACTGAAATGCAATTTTGCGTCATGAAAAACAAAAATGAGTACATAATATTAAGGTGAATGAGAAAGGATAAGGCCACAAGCTGAAAAACTTTGATCAACAAAAGATTAAATTTCTGATCCTCGCAAGCCAGCTCAAAATACTAAACCAACTCATAACAGAGGGGTTGTTAGGTAGACAAATGAGAAGTTGAAGGAAAATGCTCAGCCAGAAATATATGACAATGCCAAACTGAACTTAACAGAGCCACTGTTCTGTTAAGGCATTTCAAAAGTTATTTTGGAATTTATTAATGTAAGACGTAAATGTTTTGTTGCCTTTTAGACTCCTATTAATGAGCATTAACTCTAGTCTGGATATTTGGTGCTCTTCCTTTTAACACGCCATGAGAGCAGTGAGAAAAAACTGCAGTTGAAAACTTGATAACTTTCTTTAATTTGCAACAGCACCGCCGTCTCTCAAAACATGTTTTATGCTGATTTCTCAACACGTCGAAACCAACTTCTAAATTTTCAATAAAATGTATGTGTTTGTGAGAGGATGTCATTTTGTTACCAGCACTCAAGGAAATATAATGAACAGAAAACGTAAATTTGCCAGTTCTATTTGATATCCACTCTTGTGCTTAGAGCCAGCAACAAATGGAGACATGAAACCAAAAAACAAAAGCTGTGTGGCAGGGGGGTGAGGGGGTGGTTGGAGATAAAAATGTGAGTGGCAGAAAGGAAAAGAAGCAGACCAGCAAGCAGGTGGGTGTGGAGAAGAGTCAGACAACCATGAGGAATTGCATAATGGCTGCAGACTAGGCAGAGAAGGCCTCCTGCGAATTACCAGCTACATTTATGAGACACTTCAGCACCAGCATGCTAATGAAAGACTTGATAAGACAACAGAGCAGAAGTCAAGTGCAACCCCTCCGCCAGGGCATAATTTCTGTGAACCTATCCATTCCTCTCTGTTCAAAAGTGATGACAGAGGACCTCTATCAGGACTTTGTAAGCCTTAGCTCGCATAAAGACGGGGCGAGACATAAAATAACCATAATTTAATAAGTCTGTTAAACCTAATATGAAATATGCGCTAAGAGGGTCCATCGGAAAGGAGTAGATCACCATCCAAGTGTGCTGCTCCTTTCTTGTCACATCCGTATGGCTTTGAGTGCTTTCTTTGTGTGTGAGCGGTTAAGATGCAGGTAGACTGTCATGGCCATAAAACATAGACTACAGCTAAGAAAAATCAATATGGCTGATCGAGGCCGTTTACCGTTTCATTATTCCAGATTCATGACCTAGCACAGCTCCGTGCTGTTGTCGCCCCTCGGCTAAAGCTCACCGTCACTCACATTTGCTCATTAAGTGCCAATCACACACTACTGCAGGCTATAATTTTGCCAGAACTCGGGTGGCACTGCAGATGTCGAATAACGATCCCCGGGCATCTTCCAGTAAAATACATGTAGGTGCAGTGGTCAGAAGTTAACCTTGATAATTAACTTTGCCACAGAGTAAGCTGTGGGTCAGCTGGGACAGTAGCAGTTTTTACTGGTTTGTGGAAGCAGTTGGACAGCTTTAACTGACTAAATGAATTGATAAATCATTGAATCTATTAATTCCACTTCTCTTCTCACTGCACCCTGGACAACCAGGGATATAAAAAGACCACACTATTTTATCAAAATGAAGAATCCATCTCTCCATGAGATCATGAATGGCTAAATCTGTATTATGAAACACAGACAAAGATGATTGTTTTAAGTGTGTGAGTGAGTGAATCAGGCTATTAACACACTGCTGCCAAAGCACTGAAAGTCTGTACCATTTAAAATCAAATATGAGACACGAGGTAGAAAACATTGACAAACAGAGAACATGATGCTACCATCAACATTTGCTTCACAGCTTCTTAGGTTTGCTAAAGTGTAATTTAAGTTTTTAATAAGTCTATAAAACCTTTATTATATTTGTGCAAACAAGGGCTGCACAACAATCATTGCTGAAAATGGTTTAGTGTTTAGCAGATATTTATCTGGGATCGGTGCATCTCTCGTTTATCTCTCAGCCCAGCTTTGATATTATGCAGTCATCTCAGAAACTAGCTGTATTATCATTCTCTAAACTATACATCGACGCTTAAAATGAGCACAAGCAGTTGTGTTTGAACCCCAGCCTAAGCCTTTTGCTTGAGTTATGAGCAGCTGATTGATCATTCGGTTCCAGTCATTTTTTTGTACAAGGGCCAGGAAGACTCGGCTACAATCTAATTCAGAAAAAGTTTAATGTGAGGGACACACCACTCAGTCAATCAGGGGCTCGAAAACAGGATGATTGAATAGATATACAAAACAGCACAGCACTAAAAATAAAAAATAAAAACTCAAGGTTCTTATAGCCCAGTGTGATTAAATAAAGAAGAGGGGAAGCATGGCAGTGAACGAAATGAAAAGTGTCATGTGTCACTAGCCATGATCCTGACTTTAATTGACAAGTTGTCATGGTGCAGGCATTTGGGAGTCAAATAAATCATTCGCAGCCCAGAGAGACGGAGACCTGAGACAATTCATGCCTCTGTTCCACAGAGCTAAAAACACAAATTTCACAGCGAAGGCCAAGCGAAACTGTCGGCAGTGCCATGTAAACTGAAGGACACTGCATTCATTTAATCAAGACAAAAGATGCAACATACAAGTGTTTGCTGAAGGTTGCACCATCTACTGCACATAAAACTATGACTGTATGAGGGGAAACGGAAACAAAATCTATGTTTAGGATTAAAATGAACCTAAATTACCTCAAATATTAAACGCTTTTAAAACTATTGTGTTACCAACGCGGTTTGATGGGCCATTTGGGTGGCTAGACTGTAACAGGATATTAAATTAAATGCTGAAATTTTGTTAACCAGCAATTTTAAATGTTGACTCAACTGTACCTTTTCATCTAGAGGTCGATGTAATACATGGATGCTACAAGACCATTCCCTCATCTGAAGGACTGCCAGGGTTTTTACGCCAAATATCCAGTTGTCAATATCACATAATTTGGCTAAAAAGGGCTTTAGAGGTTATGTTGTGACAATTTTTCCCCCAGAACAGATACTCCCGTACATTGTTATGCACTCAGTTATTTCAGAAAATACATCCTACTTAAATAAAAATAGTTTTAATTAAATCTACCAGGATAAATTTTATGCTCACCTGTATTTTCTTAGAAATATTGTCTTATTAACCTGACATCAACACAATGACTCATGATTCCCTGTCACTTTACTAGCTTTCTGCCTTTACAAACATCTAATAACATGTCTCAAATAAAACATATTTTTTACAGTTACTAAAAAAAACCTCAGAATAAATCAATAATAAAACTAATCAGCACTGCTCTGGTAAACACATCCAGACAAAGCCCTCATATTGTTTAACTGCATATTATTATTTTCTTTGCAAAGGCTAAAAAGGACAGTAAGAAGAAAAAAAAATCAATATGAAACGAAGAGAATAGTTTAATTTTTATCTCTGACCTGAGAGAAGAATCCATAAAATTCAACTTGATGAAGAGTCTGATGATGTTGGCTGCTGACAGTAAAGACCCTGACAGGATTCCCTCACTCCCAGGACTGTTAAAGAGCAAACTAAGGCAAAAGCATGACCAATTACCAATAACCTTGGTGCAAAAATCAGAGAACACAATTTATCTAGTTCACATGTCCTATTACTTGAACTCTGACAAACAGAATTACTGGAAATTAAGTCCAGTTCTACAGTTTGAAGATATTTTAAATGTCAAATTCAATGTTAAAAGACTTACACAAAACAAACTAATAAACTAAAAATAATTCTCTCTCTCTGTCTCTCACAATCTTACTAATGCAAGAGGAAAAACAGCCAAGGGTGAGCTCCACCTCACCCAATCATGGGCTTTCAAAAACAAACTAAAAAAGAAAAACCCAGTAGCATCAAATCTGAATTAATGAATAATAATCAGTTGTTCTGCTGGTTCACTGTATTCTGAGACATTTAGTATGTGTGCCTGGTTTTCTTTATAACTTAATTCTGGCAGCAGAAGTTACCAAATCTGTCAGCATTGTACCTGGTCCATCATCTTCCTCTGTCCCTCACGGCAAAGCAGCGCTCAGAGGAGAGGAACCATGCCAGAGCTGCGTGTCGCCATCCACACCTCAACTAAGAAAAGCAGCACATCCTGCTTCAAACTGTCTGAAGAGAAAATGTTGATCAGAAGTTTTGCCCAGAGATCGACTTTGACGGTTGATATTTCACAGTTTGATGTAGCAGCTTGGAAAATCATTCATACTTCTTAAACTGTCCCATTCCCCCTCAGAGAATTGGGGAAAAAAAAGACCTTCATGTATTCGGAACAAGTTGCAAAAAGACTACAAATTAACCGAACTTATTTCATTTTAACTGAAATAGTTGTACAACCCTTGCTGGCTCTTGGCCAAGACTTGCTCAAAAAAGAGTTTTTATCTCAGCAGTACTATCTTGGTTAATTAAATATAAAATTAAACATTCTTTCTTATTCAGTCGTATTGCAATCACAATCTTCCATCTTACTAGTTACCCACCTCTAGAAGAAAGTCTGTTGAAATATTTAAAAAGTACCGTAAATATTAAATCAATTAAAGAAGTCAGATGATGGCATATTCATGTGTAAGAACAGCCCAATCACAATATATGCAAAATAATGTTGAGAAGCCACAATCAGCAGACACTGGATGTTGTTTTTAATAAACGTTACATCATTTAAGGAATAATTCTTTATAAAAAACAACTCATGTAGCATATGCAAGATAAAATATATATTACTAGAATATTAAAGCTGACTCTTATCTGTTTCAGGTAAAACGTCAGAAAATTGGTCAAAGTTCTCCTTGTCCCTCCACTGACGACTAAAACTGTCCATGGGAGCAGGAAGTGTAAAAGTACAGTCAGACATTTGCATCCTCTGCTGGTCCATTTGTTTATTTGCACTAAGTGCAAATTTTATGCTGCCCCTCCAAAGGAGCGCAGTGGTGGATGTGATTCTGCAGGTGTGTTACTGTACGTGGCTATTTGCCCTCTGTAGCCATCCTGTCTGCAGCAAGACGCTGATTTGTATTAGTGCATGGTTCATGTTAGTGTATCTGTGTGCATGGTTAGATTTTAATGCTGCTCCAGATGTTGGCTCCAGCTCCGTGTGGCAGAACAGGTGTTGATGTTATTGGGGAGTGTCAGCATGTTTCCACGCCCTCCACCAGTCATTATATCCTCCACTGTTTGTATTTTGTGAGCTTCATTTATTGGATTTTAAGCTCATAATATGCATGCTCTCTACTCATCATGTGTGTTCATTGTTGTGGTAAATTATTTTAGTTATAGTCAAAATGGTAAATACACTACTTGCTCTATAAATTTCAAGATTTTAACAGCGCAGAGTATTTTATGACAGAAGTGTTAGGACCACTGATGATAAATATAAACAAAATAAATACATTTTGATCCACAGACGTAAACATCCATCCACCAGTAATTTCAACATGTTTATCCTTGCAGGTTTGCAAGGGGGGATTGGTGCTCCTCTTCAGGGGTCATTGGGCAAAAGGTGGGGTACGAACCAGATAGGCAGAATCCCTCCTATCCCCAAAAAACACATTTTGAGGTTAATTTTACATATTTACAAGGAAAAAAACATTTTGTGATGTTGGAATGTCTAAGTTGGAAGAAAAATCAATAAATTTTCATGATAAAAAGACCTTTACATTATTAAAACCTGTGACAATATCAAGTCCATTTGCAACAAAACGCCAGAAGATCCAACGCTCATACTTTGGTAAATGTAGGCGATGCTCATGTGGACATTTGCCAAAAACTAAGTGTTGAATGTGAACCCTTTTTCTTAATCAGAACATCTCTAAGGTCCAGACTCAGTGCAGCCCTGCTGCAGTTTTTTTCTCACTGCCTCAGCATGTATTCTGGATCCTGTTCAAGGTGGGACTGTACAAAGGACATGTCATTCTGATGGAAGGAAAAAACAAAAACAAAAAAAACAGATCCAACTCTCACCCTTTGGAAAACATCCAGATGTCCATTACCTAAATTTACCTCTACACCTTAGATTTCTTTTGCTTTTTGTCAAATAAGTCTGACTTTATGATCTCTTTTTTTCTTACAAATAAGGATGTCAAAAAATTTGTTAATATATTAGATCTATGCCTTTATAAAAATTTGACAATTTTTTTTTTTTTTTTGCAACTTTACAACCAAGAAATATGTAAATTTTTTCTTAGATATTTGCATAAATTTACTCTGTCGTCAATTTTCTTTTATTAATAATGGTCCCAATATGTCACTCTACAAGTACTAAATATTTCCTTAAAGTAATGTGTCAATATTACTTGGAAGCCACCAATAGGACGTCTCCGTCGTCTTCCAGGGAACCAATCGGAGACAGGCACCTGCACACTCATATTTGCATAATTAAATGACGCCAGTCATCACAATATGTTTGATATACAGTTGCTGTATTTTTGTTCTTCAGAGGAGGTCACTAAATTTATAAGGAGTCGACATAAGAGTAGGTTTATTTTGATTTGGTTTTTTTAAAAAAATTGGTAATTAAAGAATATCTTTCCCAAAAACGACATTCTATTGATGTGCATAAATCAATCAAGCCATCCCAATCAAGGCGGTTTAAGTTATTAGTATCAAAGCCCCTGACTAAACTAGTATTGATACTTCTCATTTTGTCAGCTGAAGTCAGCAAGTGAAACAGGAAGCAAGTTTTAAGATTTTTGTTCTCTGTGCACAGTTCGCAAAAAAGCATTAAGAGCATTGAGGATGCATTTAAAGTTTATCTGACAAGCTAAAACAGATCATTTCCAAAGCTTGCAGAGTTTTAAACAAGCAGAAAAAGATGATTCACTTCATGCACTATGACAAACAAGCTGTTTCTTGACCATATTTGTTATACACATTTTGACTTACTTCATCTGTGGCGTGCCACATCATAAATATTTTTTAGATTAATCCAATGTCATAATGTAGACTTCCTGCAAAAGTCAGCTTTCGTGCACCATTTTATTACACATAAAAAAAATCTATAAATATTTAAAATTAGATATTACTTTTTAGTCTTTTTCATATACGTGATGGTTTTAGTAGCCATGATGCTCCCATTGCTGAATTTATCAAGATACTCAACATGTAATTTGCAAGCATGTAAAAGGATTTGTTAAGGCAAGAACCAGAACTGTGTTGTCCAGCTGGGTCAGTGCTGTCTTCAAGAAAATTTGTACTTCTATTATTAAATCAGAGACTTATGAGAGACTGAGTCAATGTAGTGAGACACAATCGAAACTCTAAGACAAGATGCAGCTTAGCCATCTTATAAAATGCCAAAAATACAATAAAAATAAATATTAATAACCAGTATAAATACTTTTAGTCAGTCTCATTTGCTTTTGTTCAAGCCAAAAACAGTTTGTGTGTGTCAATGTCAAGCAGGTAGGATCCAACAAAATAAATGTGCAAAGAGATTGAAACGAGAGAATGATATATGACAACTACAACTACAACACAATGGCAATTTCCTGCTAGGTGTAAAAGACATGTAAAAGGCTTTTTCTATATAGCTGCCCAGGAGGCAGTCAAATGTGAAGAGTAAAAGCCACTCAAAGTGGATAAAAGCACCAAGGGCTAAAACTTCCATTTCCATCTAGATTTGATTTAAAATGTAAACACACTTTGTTGCACCAGAGAAATTGCAGGAATTGTGCAACTCATGACATGTCTCAGGGCATTTTGTAATCCCAAATATATTCAACTCAAGTAGTTTTTCCTTCTCCCTCTGTCCTCCTTCGGCTTTCTATTTTTATCGCCTTTCACACAAACCCCCATTTAGTTTTTTTCGTTTGTTTGTTTGTTTTCAATTTATAACTTTAACCTAAAAATGTATTGATATACCTCATGCAAGGTGTAAATAGACATTATTAATGTCTATTTGCAAAGAGAGATGCAGAAACCCCATCTCTCTATTCTGCACTCCTGTGGGATTTGGCTATGGATCAAGGCTGTTTTTGGTGATTAGGTCCTTGATGTTGTCAGCTGAATGGCTCTTTTATCAGCAACTGTGGCTTTTTCTTTTTGGATCACATCTAAGTAAGAAGGTTTGCTGTATTCCTACTTTCCACCTTTCTCCCCATATTTCACTCTTTTTGCTCTCCTGGAGGCAGCCAGTCCTGACTGCATAATGACCGGCGTTATCTGCACCCCAGCAAATGAATTTAAACACTCCAACTCTCCTGAGATGCACACCCCACTCTTGTTGTCTGTGTAGGGACACATTGAAAAAACAGTTATTGAAAAAACTGTGTGTAAACAATTAAATAGTTTCCTCATGATGACCAACTGCTTTGACACTTTCCAGTCTGGTTTTCGTGCTCACCACAGCACGGAGACTGCCCTCGTAAAAGTATTCAATGATATCCATATAAATACGGACTGTGGCAGAACCACGGTGCTGGTTCTGTTGGATCTCAGTGCAGCTTTTGACACTGTCGACCATGACATATTACTGAATCGACTTGAAAGTTGGGTTGGACTCTCTGGTTCGGTGCTCGACTGGTTTGAATCCTACATAAAGAACAGGGATTTCTTTGTTTCAATTGGAAACTTCTCATCAAAGAGGTCAAAGGTCACATGTGGGGTACCCCAAGGTTCAATCCTAGGACCCCTCTTATTTAATATTTATATTCTCCCACTAGCTCAGGTCATAACAGGAAATAATATTAGCTACCACAACTATGCGGATGACACACAGCTCTACATTACGATGTCACCAGGTGACTCTGAACCCATCCAATCACTGAATAAATGCTTAGAGCAGATAAATGTGTGGATGTGCCAAAACTTTCTCCAACTGAACAAAAATAAAACTGAAGTCATTATTTTTGGACCTAAAGAGGAACGATCTAGAGTCAATGCACAGCTTCAGTTATTACAACTAAAACCTAGCGATCAGGCCCGAAACCTGGGAGTAGTGATGGACTCGGACTTGAACCTCCAGAGCCACATAAAGACAGTAACAAAATCGGCCTTCTATCACCTGAAGAACATCTCCAGGATTAGAGGACTAATGTCTCAGCCAGATCTAGAGAAACTCATTCATGCGTTTGTCTTTAGTCGCATTGATTATTGCAACAGCGTCTTCACAGGCCTGTCCAACAAATCAATCACACAGCTGCAGCTGATCCAGAATGCTGCTGCTCGCGTTCTCACTAGAACCAGGAAAATAGAGCACATAACACCAGTTTTAAAGTCCCTCCACTGGCTCCCTGTAGCTCAAAGAATAGATTTTAAAATACTGTTGTTAATTTACAAATCACTGAATGGTTTGGCACCACAATACATCAAAGAGCTGCTGTTGTTGTATCAACCTTCCAGACCTCTCAGGTCTTCTGGTTCTGGTCTGCTCTGCATCCCCAGAACCAGAACCAAGAGAGGAGAAGCAGCTTTCAGCATCTATGGACCAAAAACTTGGAACAAACTTCCAGAAAACTGTAAAACAGCGGAAACCCTGACTTCCTTCAAATCTCAAGTAAAAACGCACCTGTTTAGAGTTGCATTTGAAATGTAATATGTATGGATTTGATTTTGTGGATATTCTATGTTGCATGCCTTTGTGTTTTGTGTTTATGATGTAAAGCACTTTGAAATGCCTTGTAGCTGAAATGTGCTATACAAATAAAATTTGATTGATTGATTGATTGCTATTTTGGTCCTTCTCACTTGCACTAATACATGCTGTGGGGGCCCAATGACAAATCCTGAAACGTGACTGAATTACAGCATGTGCTAGAGATATGCAGGAATACTAATTAGCAGTAAATGTCATGTATTTGCCATAGGACAAACATGTTGTTAAATCACAGCAAAGTCTACAGTCGGGTCATTTTGCAGGATTATACATCTAGAATACAAAGGCAAGAAATATTACACCTCTGCATAGATGCATACACATCTACAAAAAAAAGCACACACAAAAAAACAGAAAAATAAACATTAAAATGCTGGAGCCATCTGCACATTAATATACAATCCTGATAGAAGTTTATGAGGGGAATATGCTCATTATATTCCAATTATAAATGCAGTCTCATCTATATGCATTTTGGCAAAACCTGTAAACTTTTCAAATGATAATTTTAACCAATAAGTAACTTAACATCTCAGCGTGGGACTCATGCTCTCCTCTGTGAATCCTTTAAATTATTAATAAGTTGTAGTGGAGGTTCCAACTGAAGGTGGAACACGGCCTCAGACTTCATAGATGGTAAATGGCGAAACTAAACCTCACGCTCTGAAAACAAGTCCTGGTTTGGAAGATAGAAGCGCAGCGTCTCATTCTGGTGCCAGGTACTTCAAAATGCAGGCCATTTCAGGGAGCAGCTAATTAGCATTTTCCTTACAGGGCTGAAAACAGCTTGAAGATAATTAAGTGTTTTATTTTGACCCTCCTGTTTGTATCTCAGTCCAAACTTAATCGAGGCTAATTAGGCACTGATGTGAGTATTGATAAGCACCAAAGATGACGCACCAGCAGCTGAAAACATAAAAAGGGCATCTCATCGCGGGTCAGACTTCGTCATTTCTTCAGAAAAATCATTGTCTCAATTCCAGCTTGTTAAATATATCTTATGTCATTTCAGTTTTATGTTCCCGCTAGAAATTTATTTAAGAGGAGCTTAATGCCAAAAGATTTGGCTGTCCAGGAAACATTGCAAGCAGGACATTAATCAATATTATAGTAATACAAAGTGCTTGTGCTAGGGAATTGCAGAAATTAGTATAATGTTTTAGACAAAAATTAAAATGTGTCATAAATCCACCCTAAGAAAAAAAACAAGTAGCTGGAGGCCATCCAATACCACAGCAGATCTTTTTACTCTTTTTGCATCATCCATGCTAATTAAATGCAACTACAATCAGACTTCTGTGAGAATAGTTTATGACCCCAAACTGAGCCAAAAGTGCAGAAAAAGAACGTAGATATCACAGCAATGTACCGTTTACTGACGTAATAATGGATACTGCCATCTACAGATTGATTTTAAAAAGTTCTAGAGTAACCAACGAGAACAGACGGTATTACCACAAGATCATAACACGAAAGAGACTGAGTTATGAAAGCACTACTAACAATGGTATTTTGTGGAGAATTGACTGCAATTTCTGTCAAAAGACTGCTTGGCTGCATAATCGGATTAGATGACAAAAGTTGGATAAAATGCAATGCAGAGTAGACACTTTGAAAGTAATCTAATACATGTCCGATGTAGTAACACATAAGGAAGTTGCACAATCAGATTTTCTTTAGGGTGAAAAGATCGTAATGGGCCGTTTAGATTGCCATGAAGAAGTTGAATATGATCACATGTGAGCTGTAACCTAAAAAACAATATGTACTGATATTAATCTGAGGCAGATGTCTACTTCAGCTCAGAAAAACTTAATAAACTAGTAAGGTCTTGTTTGATTTTTGGTAAAGTGGAGGAACTGCTGCTAAAAACTGGGGAAACTGCTTTAAGAGCGACTATCGAAGCACTTGCTGCTTGTTAAGTGTGATGAATATAAAAGCTTTCACATCAGCCTCCAACTGTCCAACAACACAAGAGAAAGTGATGCATTTTTTTTTAAAATAGTCAACAGTCTTATTAATTAGTGCCCAAATTACCATCACTGAGACTACCAATGTCAGTCAAGTCTGTTTCCTTCATTTCTTCAAAATAAGAGTTCAAGACATTGACTGGAACTGGAGAGCATTTGAGGCCTTCCTTTGGAAAGTCTTGTGCCAGAACTTTCCGCTACTTGTTCACTAGAGCTGCATTACTACAGAAAACTAGAATTGCCAAACTATTATACCTCGTTATCAATTATAATTGACCCACGTCCGCCCAGCTTTATTTCTTTATCAGAATGTCCAGACCACTGTGAGAATAATTTATGTCCTGCATGGGAACCGGGAGAGGAGAAAGTCTCAGGCAAGTGAAAAAAATGATGTAATATCTTCACATATATTGCATCCAAGTGGGAATTTATGATTAGAATATTCCACATATCGGTATCTTGACGACAATTGTGATTTGATGTATTGTCAGCTCTTCTGCTGAAGTATCTTTTTTTGTGGTAGAGTATTCTAAGTATTCTCAGCAGTAAATTAGATGAATGCATAACCTGTGAGAATAAATGGTGTCCGTCTTTAAAAACTACTACCTGCCTAACCCACAATAAGACGCACATCAATAAAATCTGTTTTCTTTGTCTATAATTAGCAACCCATTCCTCCAACCTGTTGTCTCATTGGCAGTTAAAGAGCCACTGACTGATTTCTTGTAATTTAGCTCATGGATGATTTCTAATTGTCTGGAAGTGAGAGATATCACACACTGAAGCACCGCTGAAATATTACGTACTGTTAGGCGAGTAAACACCTTCCATTTTGCACTTCAACTCAACCGGTGCCAGTAGCAGAGCGTTTCAGCTGCGACTGCTCGCAGTCCGAGGGGCTAGCACGAAGCTGCTGCTATCTGTCACTTAAGACCACGGATGAAAATCGGAGGATGGAGGAGTGAGGTATCTGTGTTTACCCAAATGACCAATTAGAAGACAGAGAAACCTACAAGATGGAGTCTGCCTCCAGGAGCAGGTACAAGTCACTGTTATGGGACTCAGCAGTTGCTAGGCAACACCATCTATCTGTTATTGAGCAAGTCTTGCTGGTATGGCTATTAGCCTATATGTATAAATCACCGGTAATCTGTGCACTTCAGATAAGATGAAACAGCTGTGAGGAAAAAGAACAGAGTTTTAATCTGCACTTGTGGAAATTCACTAAAATATTTTCTTTAAAAAAATTAGGCCTAAACTATGGAAAAACAGCCGATTTTAGGAGAACACACATTTATCAGCACTTTCTAAGTTATCCGACGACAGTCCTGAGTTAGGATATTAATCTTATATGAAACACCAGGTAAGAATGTGTAGTGTGTTGTAGTTTGCTCAAGGAAAGATGAGCTATGGGCTTCTGTTGGGATTTGATGTATGCACCACTTGGCAGGGGATGCGGCGTAAGCAGAAATGATGAGAGCATTGACAGGTTATAGATCACACAGAAAGTTGTAACAGCCCAGAGGATCTATTCCAAATTAAATAGCTGCCTTATCTCCATTATTTCAAAAAAATCCAACTCAATGGGTAGAAGGCTATTGAATACATTTTAGAACTGCATTTTATGTATTTTTCAGTATATCTCTTTTAGAAGCAAACTCTCCGGGGTGATCATTGTTCTTTTATATTCCTATATTTAATGGAATTAAAAAATTGTCAATTTTAGTCTAGGTTATACATTGTCATTCTAGGCTAATTTTCATTTTACCCTTTATATTTAAAAATAAACATTAATGTTGCCTTATGTGATTTTATTCAGTACAATCTCAATTGTACATTTACCATTATTGTTTTCATCTGGACATCTTGCATATTGAAGCCACAGAAAACATCAAATCAATATTGGAAAAAAGTTGGGGCTGCACAATTAAGAAAAACATAAAATTGTTATAATGTTAAATACTGCCATGATTATATCGCCATTTAATAGTCTGTTTTTCTTAAGGCCAAATCGCTCACCTTGAGCTTCAGCATCTGGGCTCTAAGATCTGGATCAACTGCGGACATAAAGACCTGTATCCTCCTTAACTGAGTAAGGATATTAACAGGAAGCAGTTTGAAAGGATGTCACCTGTAATACTGTACCAAACCACATGCATCCAGGAACTTCTTACTTTTTTCTCTCTATTATTAACACTTTAGTATAAAAATCTCACACATTAAGAAATAAGTACATATCAGAAATGATGGAAAAAAGTCCAAGATGACTAAATAATTATCTCAGCCAACCTGGTTCTGATACCCAGGAACAGGTTGACTGACATGAGAGCTGCACCGTCTTATCCAACCTGAAAGAAAGAGAAACTGAAGAAATATTTCTCTGAAGATTTCAGAGAAATATTTTTCATAATGTGGGAGTTAATCAAAAATAGTTTCCTGTGCAATTCAAACATTGTCTGATGTTCATCACAGACTCTTACAATGTTTAATAATGCATTATTACAATTAATAGGCCTCAACTTTCATAATTTATGTCATCTTTTCAGAGTTCAACGTATCTGCAGGTTCAACAGTTTGAAGTGAATATGGCTCAGCCAAATTTTATTTGACCTAAATAAAAAATAATGAAATGTAGCTAGTTAGGCGAAGCAAGCATGGGAAGTGAGATTAGAGTTCAAAGGTCGTTCCACCTTAAAAACAAAGTGCATCGCTCTCAGCTTTATAGCTCCGTCTTTTAAAGCGTATCTTGTTGCATCTCCCACTGAGCAGATGGGAGACGCAAACAGAATTTAATGATGTTGCTGTAGGACTGCTGACAACGAAACTTCTCTGCAGAAACAAATAAAATTAATGCAGTCTTACATTATCAACCTTTAAAATTCTAACATTATGCAGAAATTTTAATGTCAGAGTCGAGCTACGTGACGCATTATATGGGGAGGGAAGAGGCAACAAGCCAAATCCAGCACATCGCTGCTGCATTTTTCCAGATTCCCAGCATAAAAAGTTACACCGTCTAACCGGTGCAGTTTTTTCCTGCTGTATATGTAATTATTTCATTAAATATTATATCAGTGTTGCAGCCCACAGCTGCTCGCATCAAAGGAAGTTTGGTATCATAGCCTGGGGCCCAGCACACACACACCAGCATCTCTCCCTCTCTCCTCTACGCCTTCTTCTTCTCCTCTTCTCTCTCTCTCTCTCTGTCGTTTCTCCCTTGCTCAGGCACAGTCCAGCGGTGCCAGCTTTGCCCCGGGCTGACTGATCACAGGAAAGAGCAACATTTTTGAATTCCAGGGAGGATTGAGTCACATAGTCCCAGCATCAGGCTCCGTGTGTTACTCTGCTTTGCTCTTTTTGTTTTTTTTCCCCACAACTGCAGACTGCTATGATTCAAACTGAATCATAAGTCTATTCTGCTAAATTTTTAACATTGACTTTTTACACTCTTTTGTTTGCTGCTTGATGTTGCACTTTGTATTTAGTCATTAGCTTATTCATTTTTGTGCTCTCTAAACACTCTACAGATGTTAAAATAAGAAGAATTTTTTAATGCCGTTTCAACAATCTTGAAAGACAAAAGAAACAACAGATGTTAAGACTAAAATAGATTTGTGGTTTACTTCAGGGCAAAAGCATGTTGTGTCTTAACTTATTGCATTTCCCGCTTGTGATGAAACTAATGCAATGAATGTAGATGAACAGAACATTTTTCAAAATCTGATAAATACCTAGCAATACGAACATTACTGAACATCTTAACATGATGTGCAAGTAGCATTACCGGATATATTAGACCGCTGGTTAACCATTTCCCATCCCGTTATTAGGGCAGGTAACCGTGGGATCGTATTTCAAACCAAACCTGAAAATTTCAGCTGTTACGACCTTTACAAATTGAATGAAATTACACTTCCTGTATAATGCAGGTATTGACATTCTCACCCAGCGGCAAAGCATGGATGAGTTGTAATACCTTGAGGAACTCGCCCATTTATATTCATAGTTGCTCCCCTGTAAGAAGGGGCAGTGCTGCAAACCTCTCAGACTTCAGCCAGCTGAGGAATTCATTTGGAGAATAGATGGATAAAGCAAAAGTTTAAACCCAGAGCTTAAGCAGACAGAGTCAGTAATCCTAATAAAACTCCATTCCACCATCTTTCACAGACTATTTATGTAGGTGACCTTTGGTTAGACTTTTGGACACCCATACCAAAAGTCTAGAATTGTGTGCAACAAGCAAGGTAACCAACAGATCAAAAAGTTTAACAGAAAGAAGTCTGGTTGAGTCAAAATTAATTTGTTTTCATCCTTTTTTTTAACACTGATAACTTGAAAATATTCTATGCAACTAATCATGTTAAGAAGTCACTAAACTGGGGAGGCAAATGTGATTTTTCTGTCATGGTAACCAAAACCCAATTTGAATGACAAACCTCACAGCATTGTTTCATTCATATTTGGATAAAATTTGAATGTATGAACTTGGAACTCATCTTATTGAACTGTCCTGACTGTATAATAGTCTTTTGTAAAGACAATGTTTACTGTGAATTGTCACTGGTGGATCTAGATTTTATTCAGGGGGCATCAGTGTAAATGGGGCCCAAATACAAATGTCAACTTTTTTTGCAAAACATCTTCAAAACCAAGAAACATTTTTATTTCACTACATTATGTGCAAATTTATCTCCACCTATTACATAAATCTAAACAAAAAACATTGAAATGTGCCGCACTGTGACAAAATGGGGAAGAAGTGAAGAGGAAGGAATAGTTTTGCATGGCGCTGAATGAGGTTTAAAAATCCAATGTTTCACATCAGTTTAAGATTCATTCCAATATTTTTGTGCGCTTGTTTTCTATGTTTCAATGCAAAGTTTGGGGGGAGTCTTGCAAATGAATTTCACGCATATTATGCAAATTATTTCATTTTGCATGAAACTAAATTCTCCCTTTCCTCCCTTCCAACCCACAAGCACAGACACATGACACCAAGGGACTGAAAATGGGCTTTGAGCCCACAGAATAATCCTGCTGCAAGCATCCGAGGAGGAGCTTTTTTTTTTTTTCAACCATTTCAGGAGATTCCCAGATTCTGTTTTTCTTCCTTCTTACCATTTAATGCCACAAAGCACCATGCAGGTTAACACTTGTGCTCTCTTGACAGGAATCAATGCTAGCTGGCTTATCAAACATTCTCTAAAAGCCGACACGCAACGTAATTGTAAAAGCATTTAATCACAGAAACAAACAAATTAACCTTTGAAAACCGGTAGGGGCATTCAAGTGCTTGATGCACTTTTTCTAGGAGTGCATAGGAGATCTGTGGCACCCCACCAAATAAGAATTTTCTGTTGACATCAGCTGGGAAGCAAGGTGTGAGACAGTATGTGGGACATCATGGAGCTCATTAATGTGACTGTGCAATCAAATCAGGTCAGATGAATACGTTGGTGCCTAGAGGAAGGATTTGATAGCCAGTACAAAAATGCTTTATAATAAGTTAATTAGACATTCACTTAATGATCCTCCAGTCATCATATAACTTAATGGTTCCTTGATGGGATTTGGGTCTTAAAAACTGACTGGTACTATCTGTCTAGTGAACTCATAGCAGTATAATCATGAAGGTGATAAACTCTCAATTGAACAATTTACTATATAAAAACCAATAATCAATAAGTATATAATACTTTCAGCTTAGTTCGTGGCTGTGTGCTACTTTTGTAAAATCACTAAATGTGGGTTTAATATGCAACTAATTCAAGGTGAAATACAATTTTCCCAGTTTCCAGAGTTTGAACAGCAGACTGTAGAGATCTCAGAA
Organism: Poeciliopsis prolifica; assembly: GCF_027474105.1. Taxonomy (NCBI): domain Eukaryota; kingdom Metazoa; phylum Chordata; class Actinopteri; order Cyprinodontiformes; family Poeciliidae; genus Poeciliopsis; species Poeciliopsis prolifica. Next base: position 1,360,315 of record NW_026562381.1, read on the forward strand.
GATTACCACAACAGAGTAGCAAAAACAGAAAATGAAAAGAGAATGTCATATGTTTTAAAATGTTACTTAAATCATTTTGCATTAGGAAGGAGCAGAAGAAAATAAATGTAAAGGAGGCAGAGTGTAAAACTCACTGTTGCTACTTCCTTCAACGGCTGGACATAATATTTTATCATAAGAGCACAAAAATACTACAAAAGATTCAGTAGACATCCTTTATTCTAAGTCATACTCTACTCTTTTTTCACAACACACAGTACGTTTCAGTTTGAGAAATATTTTTGCATTTAAATCAAGCCTGAAAACTATTCATCCTCCTGGCAAATATAGATTCAAATCATTTTAACTCGGAAGTTTGTTTTCCAAACAATGAAACCGGTATCTTTGATAAGACAAAATAATAGAAAAGAAGTGTGTGTGTTTTTCAAAAAATTCCATCTCTTTGTGTTTTTATGTGCATAAATATCAAGTGGAAATCTTAGACCATTTTCAATTGGAGAAATCTTTATTGGCTTTTCAGCTTCCTTACTCTTCACGTGTGGTTAATGCCAACTTAAATATTTACAAAAGAGGTATTTTCCCCATGACAAATGGGTCTTATTACACTACCTAATACATCTACAGTTTTGGCCAGTACTGAAAAGCAAAAAATGCACATGGATTTACCGATGAAGTATTATTTGAGCTGCCAGTGTGATGAATCCAGAAAATGTGGAAAACAACTAAGTAAACCCGACAGGAGGCCTGACGGGAGGGTCAAACTGAGAGCAAACCAATGTTATCCTTTCAAACTACGACTGAAAAATATTTATAACACATCAGTGATAAACTCAGAAAATTGAGAAAGTGTTAATATTTGGCGGCCAGCCAATAAATATTTGACGCCCCATTGAAATACTTCAAAACATTTTTTCAGGCAATATAAAACTGTAAAGTCTTCTCCCAAACTGTCAAACTGGGAGTGGTAAAGCAGATACAGTCTTCTTCTCCTCTGTCTTTGGTGAATGGTGCACACACACACACACACACACACCCCCACACACATTTCTTATGTTACACACACACACACACACGCACACACCTACACACACACACACACACACACACACACACACACACGTTTCATCAGAATGGAAGAGAGCTGTGTGGTCCTAAAGGTACACCGCCTTCCTGCTACAGCCCGAAAACATGCATGTTGGATTAACGGCCCACTCTAAATCATCATAACGCGCGACTATATTCATGAAATATTTTCATGTTGGTGCTCTTCACTCACAACTTAAAACCTACAGATAATTTGTCTCCACTTCACACAGTGCATTGGTTGAGCTGTGGATATTTTTAGTATCGATCATTAAACATTTACCAGAAGCACAGAGACATGTCCTAAATGTAGTTTTTTATTTCTTACGGTACAACTCAGCAACTGAAAATGAAATAAAACTTACTCACATTTTTCTAAATAACACTAAAACATGACTTATTTCTGAGTTTACCATATTAGTTATACTGGCAAGTTTAAAAGCTTTAGATCAAGAGCGAGGCTGCTTTTTAATGGCTATATTGGAGACCTGTTTTTGGCAGGCAACTGGCTGAGAACTGCTTTCAGAGGCTCTTTATGAGGGCAGACACCAAAATTTTTAGCAGATTCCCTTAAAAATATGTCACTGTCAGCTTTCAAGAGATATAGTCCCCAACAATGTCTAAGAAGTTATTCAATCTAGTGTTGCAGATCCCAATTTAAGAACACCGCTCTAGGCAGCCAGGATTTCAGCTTTGCACCATTTTTTGTTCTGACTCCAAGCAATCACTTTGTGGCGCCACAGTAAATGGGTGAGTTCATGGATTTGCTGAAAGTACAGCAGTTTTTGGAACACACTGTACAAAAAGCATATGTTCAAGTACAGCTAATCATTACCTGGTAGAGGGAAGCTTGTATTCCACAAATCTAATTGCCATGTTGACCAAACCAAGCGGTTATAGATAGCGAATCAATAGACGTCAATCAGAAAACTACCTAATAAACACACTGTCGGTATCTTTTTGTAACAATAAACTGAAAATAATTCCTAAGCTTTCTCTAATTCCAATGTAGTATATCTTATAAATGTGTTGGTCGGAAAAATATCCAATAACTACATAGTCAATGTGGCATATGCACACCAGCAATACCTAGTGATGCATACCCAATACATAACAAGGATTACATTGGAAGCACTTTTACTCCATCTAGTGGTTGTACTTATAACAAATTCTGTTATATCCTGGATCATAAATCTTGTGGTTGTACTGTTGTGTTATTTATTTACATATAATAAATTTAATGCATTTGAATTATAAATATGGTCAAGATGTTATAAATGTGTCATATAACTAACTTAAAATCATCAAAGTGCATTTGCACTAATCACTCTTCATCAAAACTGTCCTCCACATATGACCCCTGGATGCCGTAAGGTGTGGCCGCCTGCAGGCATCGGCCATGTCTGACAGATTTGCTGGCTCCAACAGAAGAGAGGTAAAATAATTCTGGAAGCGTTTTGCCCAGTGGTGTTCTGAAAAGAGCCATTTCCTCAACATAAAGAGCCAGAGGGAACATTTCTTGGAGGCAGTTTCTTTTGTGTTGTATCAATTTCTTATGGCATGCTGTTGTTACCCTCTCTAGTGGTGCATAACACTACTCCCTTACCAAAAAAAAAAAAAAAGTAACATTTAAGCATAAGCCTCACAGGTTTTTGACATTGTGTTGCACAGTCAGCTGCAGACGGATTGTGCACTCCATGCTTGCTCCCTAATGCTTGGATTTTTGTTTTTGGTATCTGGTTGGCTAATTAAGGTAGCTTTGTTTCATTACTACCATTTCTCACACGATTGCAGATAGAAAAAAAACAACAACAAAAAAAACAAAATGATCTCATTGCTTTAAAGCATACAATTAATAGTCCACTTAAGGCAAAGACAGCTACACAACTGGAAATTCATGCGGTACAAATTAATTATCTTTCCCACAAGAAAAAAATGGCTGTAGATTCACATTTTAAGAACCTTAGAGAGTCTACTACTCTCTTTAGTGGATGTTATCTTAGTAACCAAGAATATAATTGTATCTTGCATATATCTTGTTGTACCACATACCCACATTTTGAATCATTACGTTCCTAAATAACAGCCTAAATCATTTCAGAAGGCGACAATATCCTGTTTGGAGTTTAGCTATGCGTTTTAGATATCATTACTGCTTCTGTTTCCAAGTGGCAGCTTTAGAACAGGTAAAGGAAGTCAAAAAGTGTCAAACTCTAACCTAATGCAGCATTTGAAAGTACAAAAATCTAAATCTTTGTCCGGAAACCAAACACTAAATGAATTTTGAGAAATATGTGTTCAAACAATGATTGACAATTTTTTAATGGCTGCAAAAACTGATTAAGATGCACCATCATTTGCTAAGGTATACATAACCAAACATTAATGGGTAATCTATGTATGTTTGAGGCACCAAACATTACATTTTAAATAGCCTTTGCAGTTGATCTGCATCATCTCAAAAATTGGAGCATGTTAGATTTGGAAGGTCCTGGCACCAAAGCTGCCCTGATTTTTTTGCCTTTGTCACCTAAAGAGTCAAAGAAATCTTTGCACGTTACATTTTTCAATAAAACGACCTAAATAATTATACTAGTCTAAGAAGCATTCATGTTCATGAAAGCCAATAGAAGGGCTTAAAAAGTGAATAGCAGAGAAATGTTGGAAGAGCTGCCCGCGTCAGCTTTAGGCTCTTATGTAATTTAAAAAAAAAAAAAAAAAAACAGTTTTATGGAAGCACTGTAGCAAGCAGAAATGTTGTCAATAAAAAGGTACACTGCACACTCAGACTGTCAAACACACCAACAGCACCAGTGTCAGCAGTTAAAGGGCAATATAAGCGTATTCATTTACTCTTAAGATGCACGCAGTAAAATGTTTATTTGCTGGGCAAGGATCGAGACAGGCCAAGCAACATCCCCAAAATCCAGAAGGAGACATACTGTCCAGAGTAATTTTGTAAAAAAAAAAATTGTAGACTTGACAATTTAAATGGCTGAAATCTTCTCATAAATATAAATGTAATCCATCTCTGTGGATTAATGCAACATGAACAGAATGGAATAACCAGCCCACAGCTTGACTTTAGATTTGTTTTAACAGCAGTAAACTTTTTCAAGAACACGTAGTTTTCTGAGATTATTCTTTTAAAACCTTCCATCATTTACATTTTATGAACCAGGTCCAAATCACACTAGTTGGATAAAAATTCATCTTGGAAAATGGACCTGGGAAGGAGTAAGTACTTTCTGGATGGAGCCTATTTTATGACTTAATTGGGATTAATATTTCCAACTGGTTGAATTACTTTTGTAACATTAAGTTTTAGTAATATCCCAGTTTTAAACTGGGATAAACTGGATATTTAAAGGTTATAGGTTACAATAAGTCAGTCGGGAAACAGGAGGAATTTTTATTCAGCATTTAAACCCAGCCATTTATTCCTGATGGTCAACATTTTAGTTTACATTCAAATCCACAAATACAAATCCTCTAACATTATTGAATCTAATTGATTTTAATAAACAAAATTGCATAATGTTTCTCGGAGAGTTTGTTTTACACAGAAACTGAAGTAATCCTAGCACTCCAAACCAGCGCTGGTTTGGAGTGCTCTTATGAAAAAAGGCATAAAAAAATGCTCTAAAAATGCTCTAAAAAGTCATTTTTATGCCTATTTTAGAGCATCAGTTGTTTTAATCCTGATTGAACCGCTATACTTTCCTCTTCCATCGTTACCTTTTCGGTTCATTCACAAATGTGTTTAAAAGTTATTACAATGAGGCCTTTCCATAAATATTGGAGTGACATTAAATCAGTCATTAAATGTAGCTGGGTAGACAGGAGGGAGTAAAAAGGAAGTGGGGAAAAAAAACACGGCTTGTATTTTTTAACATTAGTTTCTCTCTGACATGATTGAACATGACATTTTCATCATTCAATGGCATTTGGTTTCATACTTTTGCTAAATTCCATGTAAAATAACGTTAGATTATTATCATTACAATATGGCTGTTTATTCTGAGAGAATAATACTTGGTCTGGTTAATTACAGGTGCTGTGAACATCGAGGTCCATGCCAACACTAATAAAGTAAAGGAGTCCTTAAACAGAACCTAGTGTTTCAGCAGCTAAATGTTCCTTGGGATTCATTAAAGTCTCATTAAAATATCGGTTATTCACTCCATGTTTTGGAAAACATTTCAGCTAGCCAAGACATTGACCAAAAACTGGATACATGGCCAAACCACCAGAAGCAGTACTTTGAAATCTAAAAGGTGGAAAATGATTCACCTGTACAAGAGTATGATTTTATGCATGACTAAAAAAAAAAACAAAATTAAACTAAAGTACAATAAATTACTGAGACAGAACGATCAAAAATGGAAACGCATGTCAGACGTGAAGTACTTTAAGGGAAAAAAAACAAAATGTTTAACTGTTCTTCCTTTATGTATGTACTGTATTTCATATTGTCAGTGCGGTCATTAATAATTAGTCCTGTGATTTAGTAATTAGAGCCCATCTTTCTGCATTTTAATGAGGAAAAACTAAGACAGCAGAAAATTCATGAAAACTGAAGCATGAGGTAGGAAAGTGGCAAAATACGGAAAGTTTCCATTTAGAAATAGAAGCAGAAATCCATAAATGGTTTTTGAAGGTAGAACTGCATGTTTACCTTCTGGCTTTATGTGGTTGCAAATTTAAAGTGCTTTAAGCAATACACCTGTCAGAATAACTTCTTTCTTGTAAGAAGAACAAAACAATCCTAACTACAGAAAATGCAGATCGCTCCTCCCCGAACAAGACTTCAGGTTTTAAGTTATTGATATGTAATCTCTGCTTTGAACAGTGATAAATGAAAGCCATCACAGGAATTGATCCATCAACATGTCATTTGCTACATCAGTACAGACCAGTTCAATCAAGAGATTATTAAAGGTATTGATCTTTACAGTGGATCCTGACATGCCATTACTATCACTCAGCTGTGATAGTAACACTATATTTTAGTAACACAAAAAATATATTAACACATATTTTTTGTGTTAATATGCTTTCAAGCAACTTTGCTGGTTAAAATTGGGATTAATAGAATTAGCTCCAACAATTACAAACATGGGACAAGCTAAGATCACATATGGCTTTTTTGACTTGACAAAAAAAAAAAAAGGTGAACAATGAGCAGAAAATGGAGTAATTTCAGAGATAATTAAGCTGTTCAAACCAATAATGCTTAAGAAGTTTAACATTTGCATGATTGTTTCAATCACTATGATTTAAAATAAACTGTCACATATTTTATGAAACATTTAAAATAAAATAAAAATGTCCCATTAAGGCATCACTCAAGTTGTTCCAGGCAGCCTTGCCCCACCAAGGTTTCTGAGCAGCTTCATTTATGCATCACTGCAGCTGCAAAATGGTGGCATGAAAGGACAAAATGGCAAGACATGGACACAAAATAGGGTGACCAATTTTCAAAGCTTGATATGATTGCTTTTAAACATTAGGCGGGCATTGAAAAGTTATAATTTAAAAAATAAAATGCTACACTTAGTTTCAGTTTTGTCCAGAGATTGTTGAAAAGTAATTGCTTTTTTACTTGGTAAAACAGGGGCAGAAGAATATTAAAATTGTAATCACTAATGAAACACTAGCTCATTAGGACTTTATTTACAATTATAGTAGTAATTTGTTAAAGTTGTTAAGCTTTTTGTTTTTTTTTTCTCAGGTTTGGTGTTCAACTAAAATGCCTAATTTCCCACAGGGCTTCAGAAAGCGCTAATGGAGGAAGTCTTTATTGAGCAAATAAATGGTTATTCAAGAGAAGAGTAAAAAATAAATTGAGCAGATTTGTCAATAATGAGAATAATTGTTGTTTGAGCCCCATCGATAGCATGCTTTAGAAAAACAGCCTGAATATATCCAGGCCAATGTTGTAGCAATATGCTCATTACACCAGCAGACGTTGGGCCGCGTGGAAACACTTGGCTATGATTTGATACGTGAGCTGCAGAAGGATGTGTTGGAAAAGTGTGCAAAGATGAGACCATGACCAAAATAGGAAGCTGTCTGCATCTCACAAAAACAAGTCCCCTCAGGGCACAGCACTGTCAGCTTCATCTAAGTGTGTTATTGTTTAAAAGACAGTAGAAGACAACACACACACTGCTGTATTCGTGTTCCCGATGTCAGTGGCTTTCTGAGTGGACTACTTGTCAATTAGTGTTTGCATGCAATGGGTTATCGGAGTTATGAGGAAAGGGAGAGAAACGGTGAAGGAAAGCGATTAGTGCAGCCAATAGGGGTCCTAGAGAGAATGTGTGATTGGTGTATTAAACATGCATCAGAGCTCCTCCGAGCTGTCTCAGCAGAGGAACGGCGGTTAGACAAATAGCTTTAATATCCCTGTATTGCGATAGAGAAGCAACAGTTGTGTGCCGTTGATAGCTTTGGGGTATGGCAGACACCAACCTTTGGAAAACATCCCCCACCCATAGAAGGCCTGTGACCATCGAGGCTTTGGAAACAATATAGCAGCAGAGGGAGAAGTCCATGTATGTTAAAGGAACAATGGCAGCTAAAGCTCTGTTTCTCTCTCTTTGTACCCAGCTGGGGATAACCCGACCTTCTGCCACTTGTTTCAACATGGTGAAAGCATCACTAGTAAGACACCGACCTCTGGACCTTTGTCCTCCATGTGCGAACCCCCACTGAATGGATACATGGACTTAAGCAAATGCACACAAAGCTTCGGCTTCCTGAAGGTCTAGAAACATATTCAGAGGGAATGTATTCTAGATTTTTAACTCAAATATAGACCAGTATATACCCAAGGTTTTAAAAGAGAAATTTTCTATCTTGTGTTTAGAAGAGCATTTAGAAAGTGCCAGACCTCGTCTTGTGTAGAGCATAAATAAACGCCACCTGTGGCTGCAAACTGCTGACTAGCATGGCTCCTAATAGGATTTAAAAAATAATAAAACAATAAAAAGATATTTCTAGTCATAATATTTATATTTAATACTTTTCCATCCATCCATTTTCTGATACTCTTGTCCCTCGTGGGGTCGGCAGGGGAAAATAAATACTTTTCATTTTAATATTTCTTAATCAGTTTGTTTCTGAACATTTGTGTGTAAAAAACAGAGTAGTTGCTAAATGTTATGACAGTTGTATAATTATTTAGAAAACATGATAAAAGTATTAAAAGCTAAAAGTATTACACATTTACATTTTAGAAGCATATTAAAAATATGAGACATTCACCTTACATAAAATATAATTTTAATGTACTATTTACCTCTTTAAACTGCTAAGACATCTTCTGAATGAGAGAAGATTTCTGTAAGACAAGAAAAAAAATATATAGCTCTGGAAAATAGAGAGCACGGCACTGAACCCCATTGAAATCCTATTGGTTATTCCACCAAATATTAATTTCTGAACTCTTTCTGAGTTAAAGCATCAGGATTGTTGTTTCTAAAACAATGCAAACTTGTTTTATTTGCATTATTTAAGGTCTGAAAGCTCTACATCTTTCCCATTATTTTGACCATTTCTTATTTTCTGCAAAGTTTTTGCTTTGAATTTCAGAGACATGTCAGTAGTTCATAGAATAAAAGAAAACTGTTCATTTCACTCAAGGTAAAATTAGATAAACTAATCATTTTAAGTGGTCTTTCATTTTTCCAGAGCTGTATATGGTAAATGTTGCTTCACGCAAACTTTTCACATGTTACTGTTTGAAAAACTTTACGTAGCATCAAGATTTATTAATTAAAAAATATTTGACTAAAATAACAACCGAATGCATCCTGCTTTCAGACATACTTTCTCAAAGATTGAATATCTTTTCCACAAGGAGATGGAAAAGATACTCTAAGCTGCTGCCATGTGTGTAGTTTGTAGTTGAGAAGGCTGCATTTATGCTTAAGGCTGAAGCTTTTATGCTTAAGGTCAGATCTCAGTTCATCTGTTATACTTGCCCCTTTGAAAATGTAGAAACTCAAACTCCCTAAAGTCCAGTATTATTACTCAGTCTCCTTACTTTAACTACAAGCCAAGGACATCCACACAGATGGCTGGTTAGAAAAAGAAAGGTTTTGAAATATCTTTCCATAGGTGAAAAGTTCAAAATGCATATGCACTTCACTACTGATGATTGAAATTATCCTGATTTTCCTCGTCTTCCTTCTGCTGTCATGGGAAGGCAGTGAAAAGCATGAGGTGAGTGATATGAACAAAAGACTGAATTTAATAGCGCAGTAATCAAGCTCAGTTTTCAAGGCAATTTTGTTGTAAAACGATAACTCTAACCATTGGAAATTATATCATGGCATCCATTAAAACTAGCTTGCATTTCATCCCGACTGCATTCAAAGTATTGTTTCAAATCAGTCTGGTTGTCATCTCATTCAGCTAAAAATTTAGACCATTATTAGTCCTCTGATACCCATTATGGAAGTACCTTTTCTCTTCAAAGCTCCTGGATGAAAGCCCATCCTGATGTTACATTTGAGCACTAAGAATCCAGCATGTCCAGAGGAAATGGACTCCATTGATTTTATGTGCTGCTGTTTGTTCTTTAATATTTCTGATCGAGCCCGGTGTATGTAGACATAAATCAACCTGAACAGCAGCTGGCTCTCTGATTTTAAAAATAAATCTCTCTGAAGGCGCGGCAGAATATCCGCCATGTAACACCATCAAATCATTTAGGGACGAAATAATCAAGATTGACTGCCAATTAAAACATGGATATATTTATAGTATTTGTAAAACAAGTTTTACACTAATCATATAGCATAAATGTCATTTGAAATTAAACATGCATTTTAAATAATGCGATTTTTATACCACAAAAGTATTTAAAAATGCCCATCGACATCACAGAAATCTCAGAAGGGACCCCTCTCCACTTCCCCAACTTCTTTCTCCAGATATTGACACTTAAAAATAGCACAAAGTAATCTCAGTCATCTTCCACTTTCTATATACCCTCCATCTTTTCCCTTCTTTCACAAAAGACGGATTTGAGTTGTTCAAGTGATAGCTTGAGTGATGGCCATCTTGGGAAATGAAATATTTGCTGAAACTCTGTGCCCTTGAAAGTTAATTCAAAAGAACATAGGGGGTACGGTGGAAACGGCCAAGAGAAGCAGTAATGAGTTTTCTCGCTTTGGCTACTTCTTGTTTCTGCAGTCTACATTGCCATTCGTTTGAAGTTTCAAATATATATACAGATTTACAGAGGGAGCACAAAAACAAAAGAGAAGGTGGTCAATACAAATATTTTTGATCACTTTAAGCTTTTCATATTTTAGATCAATTTTCATCTAAACTGAGGGAAGTTCTCTGGGAAAACACCCATTCTTTATGTTTTTCTTTTAAAAAATTCAGTTTCTTTCTTTTTTAGCTTTTTTTGTAAACATCTTATAGCCTGCTTTCAGTATGGGCTTGATTACATACATACAAATTTAATGTAATTAATTTTACATATGTGGTCTAAATATGTAGCAATGCTATAATAAGGTTAACCTGATGTGATACAACTGTGACTTTTGCAATGTAAAACAGGAATAGCTAGTGTTTTTTTTATATTAAGTTTTACAAAAAGCTTTTTTAAAACCTTTTCACTTTTATTTTAATACTAAACTTTTTAAAATATTTGTTTGTTCAAATATGTCAGGAAAAGAACAGGTCTTGTATGGCATCTCAATTTATTCCAAAAGATGATACAATCTGAATTATGGGTTATTATATATGAGCCATAATCATCAAATTAAGACTAAACTGGATCACATTTACTTTATGTGATTAATCTACACAAACTTAGTTTCTATTTACTGAAAAAATAACATTTTGTATAAGATTATCCAAAAGACTATAATAATGCATCTAAATCTTCAGGAAATGTGTTTTCTATTAGTTTCTAATAAAATAACTTACATGCTTCAACAGATACAAGCATGCAGTTTAATTTAAAATGGTAAATGGACTGGACTTATGAAGTGCTTTCATAATCATTTTGACAGGAAAAGCGTTTTACTCTGGAGTCACAGTCACCCATTCACACTCAAACTCACATTTACAGGAAGGTACCCGAGGTTAAGTGCCTTGCCCATGGGCACATTGAACCTATGACCTTCTGGTCTCAAGACCACCAGTCTACCCACAGAGGCACAGTACAATGTTTGACAATATTAAATTTATTAATCTATTCATTCTGAATACCAAGCTATTTCTAACAAATTTCTAAATATTTCTCCTGGCATTGAATGTTTGGAGTGGAAAATGAAACAAAGTTATACTGACACCCAGTGATGTTTCACTTCAGGACAATTTTCCCCACTTCTAGGCAGCCATTTGCAGACCACAGACATGAGTAATTGGCTAAAAGTGTCAATGGTACATCTCCACCACCTCTTTGTTTTCACTTTTCTGCTCTCCTCTCTGCTCCTGCAGTGGAATCAGCAATGTTGTGTTCCAGGCAGTAATTGCAAGAAGTAAAAGGACCGAGCCTCTCTCTGCAGCACCTTGATGGTTCAGAGGTTACTGAAGTCCCTGCAGTTTGAAGAGCTGTCTGCTTGAAAGGGAAGTTGACCTAGACAAGACAGGAGCCTCTCTTTGCCTTGTGGGAAGCACTAAAGGAGGGGCAAAGGTCACCCCTGTCTGCCCGCATTGCATTACTGAGACCTAACAGCAAATTGTCACAATGGAGCACACCTCGGTGGCAAAGAGATGTTTCAGGGACTGAGGCGAAAGTGACCACTTCAAGGTTGGTCAGTCATTGACAATAGGGAGTTTTGAGTTGATTCCAGTAGTGCTGCTTACTGCTCTTTATGGTCTGCAGGCAGAAAACATGTCAGCTGTTTTTTAGCCTTCAGTGAATAAAAGATGTGAGAATAGCCAACAGGAGAGTCCTGGCTTTACTGTATGTTATTTTTGGGACACATCATGAACAACATCTCTGAATACGTTAAGGCAGTTTCCCTTAGCTTGTATGTATTTTTCTAGAAAATTATTTTCACAGGAACAAAAATAAACACAAGAATGAAAATTAAACATTAAATTTCAATGTGACTCGGGAGCCAAAGGTTTAATACAAATCTGTCATATATCTTTTAAATAGCTTGTTTATGACTTCCATTACTTTGATTCCAGTAACATTAAACACAAATACTGTCTTTTTGCCAGTATTTTTAAGTTACCATCTGTACACTTTAAATATTACTGTTAAATTGTTGTGCAGCTAAAATGCATTAACGTGTGCCAGGTTGAAAATAGCAAATAAAACACATTTCTTGTACAAAGGAGCTCTACAGTGGAGGCTGGTGTCCAAAAAATTAATCACAAACCTCATCTGAAACCCTGCTGCACAGTATACATTAAAACACAATGGCTAAGCATGGTGTGTGTTGCCGTTTGCAGAGTACGCTCTATTACAGCAGCTATGTGACACAATAAGAAAAATATGCAGATCCGAGACCTCCTGGGGTTGCCTTGATCACCCGGTGCCAGATTTCTAATCTCTCCTCTGTACGTTTTGCTTAAACAAATTAATTTCTTAGGGAGGGCAATGTTCCACTACGACAAAATGCACTGTAAGCATATTCTCAGCACCACTAAATCCCAGTTCTACTACTGTAATTGTATCCAAGTAAAGCAAGTGCAAATTTACAGAGGCTGGATGTGAAAAGTAATTTCTTTAAAGCTAAATGATTTTAATAAAGCCCATCAAACACTTTACCTTGCACCTAAGTGTTCCGAAATATACTGAACATAACAATTGAAATATAAACTTTAGTGCTCAAGCAGGCATTTTGTTTTAGTTGTGACAAGACAAACTTAGAGGAAACTTAAAGTGGCGGTGGGCGGAGGGAGTCGAATGAGTTTAAATGCTCATTACGCATCTTCTTGTTCAGTAACTTTACCGACTCAGCAGATAATCAAGCTAGAGATGCACTGGTCAGAATTGTCAATTATTGATCAGTTGGTCAATTATTTGGTCAGTCATACGTACAGTTTGATTAATTATCTAGACTAACAACTTTATTCCTCCTGCTCCAGGTGCATCTGATGCACAAGCAACAAACAGTGATGGACAACAAAGCTGCTTCTCTTCTCTCCACTGTTAATTAATTTTTGCTTAAAAAACGACAATCTGATGAGACGCTTCTGATCCGATGAGAGAGTCCTTTCTTAAAGTCTGGATGACCTGAATATAAGACTTAGCAAGCATGTTAAGTAGCTTGGATCTCTGTGCTTCCTCTGACTGTATAGTTAAACACCTCAGTTTAAAATGGCTACCCACTCAGTAACTGCATCCGCATTGAATACTGTTGCTACTTATGATGTGTTTACTGACCCAAAAATAAACAAATCTTTTTAGTTTCAAAGCTAAAAATTAGTTTACTCCCATCAACTGCAAATTTCTTAGCTGGCGTCTAAAGTATGCTGTAGAGAACAACTTACAAAAAATAAAGTACATTATGTATGTTTTAAATTATGACTGGAGGAAATTAAGTTGACAGTTAATTTTCTGTAACTTTTCACAAAACATGAAGAGCTGCAGTCGGAGATACATTTAGTCGGAAGCAACTTAGGCTTTTATTTTGAAGATGACAGAGCTGGGAGGATATTTTATAGCAGTGATGCCACAAAATGAAAGGTACTCGCTTGCTGCTAAAATAAATCACTAACTCTATTTAAACTAATATTTTTCTACCATCTTTTAAAAAGAGCCTCTGTGTCTCACTGCTTTAGTGGGTGGAAGGTTAACACTCAAAAGAACCACGGTGACTTTATGCACAGATTAGTAGGAGTGTGTAATCGATCAAACTTGTATTTAGATTTTTGGCAGCTAATAAACAACAACAAAAAGAGTTAATGTTTTTGCCACATTCCACTGTTAAAATTACACACAAAAGTGCAACAAATAGCCTGGCTTGCCAAACTCAATGAATAATATTTTCATATTTCATCAAAATAGTTTTACTCATTTCTCAGCCAGATAATGAAGCAGCTTTACAGCTCAGTAAGACCAGGGCAGCTCTGCAGGCATCTCAGCGAAAGTGAAGTCAGTTCTAGCAGATGGTGTTTTTCCTGTGAGTAGGGAGCCATGATCTACAGTTTATTGCTATTTGATCTTCGCAGTATGAGTATAGCAGAAAAGTGTGAGAGAAGCTTATATAACCGTACACAGGTAGACATGCAAGCGGTGGCGTAAGCTTACCGACAGGGTCCTCGTTCACTAACTACTATTTTTTTTCTTCCTAAACAACTCTAGTGAACAGACTTTTAAAAACAATGATATAGCTTAAACTGTTCCAGGGAAGAATATCTTCAAATATCTTTATTTCAAGTTAAAAATCCAGATTCTGGCCATACCTATTTTTTATTTTATTTTATTTTTTTTGTCTGAGACATTGCTAAATATAGTAAGAAAGTCACTGATTTGGCAATAGTGGAATTAACCGCAAACGTGCAGACGTGACCTGGTGGGCCAGTCCAACAGTCAAACCCCTCACAAGACTGATTGATTTTTAGATCGGCTTCATATGCAACTATTAGCTGATCACCAATCTCCCAAAATCAATTAAATCAGGCTGATTTAGTGGTGCAACCATTCTAAAGCAGCGCTAAGCATTAATGACATTTCAGAATACAGATCAAATCCACAGAAAGAAACTGTTCTTGAGATATTTTGTCAGAGTAGACAGCCTCAGTCTAATCTGAACATTTAAATTATATCATACTCAAAGCCCCGGGCACAATGTCAACAGACCAGTGAATGTCAAAAAGAGGAAGAGCATGCGTTAAGTACAGTAATTGCTGCTAGATTTAAACGTCTGAGTGACTGCTGCAGTCCACCATCACTTCAGAGGCGAGTAGTGCTACTCACTCCACTCACTCCAACAAAGGTAACAGAATGTCAAAGAGCAATCACACAAGCCACTGAGCACAACTCGCTAATGTGACAGCCTTATGAGAATAATGTCAAATGGAGATGAACTGATGTTCAGTCACAAGCAACTCAAGCAAACCAGAGAAAAGCCAGTCATGAGAGACAGAGCAATCATAAAAAAAAGGCTCAAGCTCTTTGCACTGCACAGACAACATAAGCAAGATGCTGCATCACTGCAGAAAGTAAATGGAGTAAAGCTCTTACCTTAAGAAAAAGTTTCTCCACAGGTTTAGCGCTCAGAGTATCTGTTACATGTTGAACTCCCCAGCAACGATTAAAGCCACTTCCGAACTCATGAGAGTTGAAGATGTTTGAATTAAAAGGTAGAAGATAATTCCTCAAATTGTTGTTCAGTTTCTTCCTCTTCCCAGATGCTAATGAACAGAACCACCATCACCTTCACTGCACAGCATCCAGGCCTCTGCAGCGCTTGCTGATTGAAAACACCTGCGGCAATTTCACAGACGCTCCTACATGCACTTTCTGTTTCCACTAAAAAAAGGTTTGTCTTTATTCAACCTCAGCAGTGTAAAAAAAAAAGAAGACAAAAGAAGAATAAATTAACATAAATTTTCCTGTGTAACGATCAAGCGATCAACGTAAAGGAAAACCATCTATTTAACTAGCCTGTCAGAAAATAGGGGGATGCAGAACATTTCGCAGTAATACACAATTTAAGACATATTTCTTAAATTTAAACATGAATAATAACAAAGTTCACAAAAATGCTAGCACTTTAAAGAAAAAAAAGTAATTTTCTTCTTCTTTAATGTCTATTGGTCGTTGGGAAACAAGGAACGCGGTGCCATCAAGTTATATAACAAAGAGGCTCTATTATTTAGACACCCAAATTAGATTTTATGCCGAGTGATTAAATATATATTTTCCTGTTAGGTGAAAAAAAAAAAAAACATTTCAACCCAGAGGCTCAGCTTGAAAGTATATAAAGCCAAATTTGAAGCACGTACAAAAGAATGTTTGAATGGATGTCAATGGGGACCAATTTGGACCGAGGTTGCTATGTGTGCAGTGTAAGTGTAGTTTTTACACTGTTGAGGGGAAATGAGAAAAATTAAAAAGTGACAAAAATAATCTAATTGGATCCCAAGGACCCCACAGGGATAAAGTCACAAAAACAATTAAGAACAAATTCTATATCACATGATTGTATTTAAACTCATGCTACTGCTGTGTAAATATTAAAAAATTGCAAAAAAAAAAAAAAAAAGGAAAGTTGCTTAATGTGAAAATAACCAAATACCTCCTCTGTCAAGGTTTTGTGTATTTTTCATAGAATGACCACAGTAACATTGACAGATTGTCAGATTGAATGTGTGACAGAAACTGAATGCCACATTGCTCTATAGGGTGGCAGCAACAATGTGACAAGCACCAATGCATACTGTCAGTATGCATTGGTGTAAACACTCGGGTGGCACTATGTCCTACTTTTAAAGTGCATATAGCTGAATCTTAATGTGTCCTGTGTGCATCAAAAAATAATTTTGAGAACAAGCACCATTTCTTATTAACAGAGATCATTCAGCATCCAGGTAAAATTCACTTTTACCAAGTTTTTTTAATTAGCCAACTCTACACATTGTTCTAACTTTTGGGGTAACTTGTCTTTTTTAAGCGATGTATGGGGCCTCTGTATGTTACGCCCCATGGCATCAACTGATTTTGTTCTCTGGTGGTGGAGCTGATATCGTTCACAATCACTTTCAATCTACGTGAAGCTCCTCAGAGCCACCAATTGTTTCACAAATGTTTGTCGAGTTGAGTTCTGGATTTTGTCCAGCATCAAAATGATTAGAAGACCTGAATTCAATGATCTGGAGAAGTAAACAAATATTTCTCCAGAAGTAAACAAATACTTTTGGAAAAATAATGTTCAAAATAGAAAAGCAAAACTTTAATCCTGTGCAAACAGCAGTTTAATTGGACAAAGTTATTCACACCAATGTAGATAAAGATTTTATTTATTCAACCCAGGATGTGTTTCTAAAGATAAACAAGACAGGTATTTCATAAAATATAATAAAGCCCAATTTCATCTAAACAATTTATTAAGCCTATCTCTCGCAGAAATGTGAAAAATGTTGCCCATAACTGTACATTTTTACAAATAAGCAATTAAAATATCCCAAAAGTTTGGCTTCCAAGCTAGTTTCAAACTAGTGTGACTTGCCTTTGATATTTCTCACCATGGCAAGAAATGCTATGTAAAATATGTGAGAGTGCTCATTAGAATAAATCTGTTTTGAATGCAAGAGTCTGATCGTCCTTACCTCAGAAACAATTTTGCCTCGGGGGACGAGCTTTATGTATGTTTTTCAAAGAGATACAAGATAAAGCAATCATTAGCATCTTCTTGGTATGAGCTGTGACCAGTACCTCTGAAAACAATACTTCCAATGACATTCCACTGTTTGATTCGCTGCAGTAACCTTGGCAATTGCCTCAATCACAGCAAATTTATTCCAGTCACACCACCACCACAACCTCCCCTCCTCCCCTGAGTTGTATCGGGTCTAAGCATTGTACCGCTGGCCTTGATTTACCCTGAATATCAGCCAAGCCCAAAGATTTTCCAGTCCCCAGACAGATATCTGTCTGCTCCTGCTCCCAAAATGGTCAAAGTTGTGGCAGATTCAGTCCTCCTTGATTACCATATTCAGACATGATGACATAGCAAAGAGGCTGTCGTTGCTTATATAACAGCTGCACATTGTTTTGGACAAGATTGGACACTCTACACAATATTGACAGTATTGTGTACAGTGCAGTAGAAAAGAGTGGTTTTTCACATTACAATCACAAACTTCAATGTGGTTTTGGGGATTTTATGTGACAAGTACATAACTGGGAAGTGAGAAGTGAAATTACTTGTCTTTTCCATGTTGTTTTTAATCAAAAAGCAGTCCCTTAGCATTATATTCCCACCACCATGTTTGACTGTGTACATAGTACAGTTTGAGTTTTCCAGCACATACACTGTAAAATCTGACATCCCTATTATGTTAAATGCACCTTTTTTTTCTAAATGCCACTTTAGTAAGTTTTTCATCCAGAATGCAAGTTTAATAGTTTTAAAGTGTCTATGTCATAGTTGGCATTTAATTTTATCCTGACTGTTTTTTTAAGTTTGTCAGAGATTTACCTCACGTTTAAAAATTGACTTTACTCACTGTTTTGAACTTTAATTTTGAAGTTAAATGATTTATTAGAGTAAAGTTTTTTTTCATTTAACACAAAAAGGGGAATTTATTTAGTGATACCAGAGTGAAGAGCGTTGAAAACAATTGCAAGCCACATGATCAAGATTTGCAAGCAAATCCTATATACCTACTCTATTGAGTGCATGGTGGTGTTAAAATCCAGATCAAGTACATGAATCTATGAAGTTTTCATGTTACAAAATGTGAAAAAGGTCACTGGTAGGCACTGTAAAAAATAAGATCTTCCACAAAGACTTCAACTTTCCATTTGAGCACAAATGTGTTGCCAGCAGGATATCAGGTCGAATTTTGAAAGTACTTGGCCAATATCGGCTGCTCTCGGTTTCATCTCATAGTTGAATAAGGAAACGGCATCTGCTGCTCGCTGCCGTTGTGCTGCAGATTGCTGTTACCACTGACTCTCCCTATTCAAAGGACCATGTAAGTAGCTCCATCAACAATAACGGATGCTGTGACGCCAGGCAGGTAGTCTAATTTCCACCACCTCACTTTTTGTAATGCACAATTAATGAGCTGTCTCACACAGGTTGGACGAGGTCTTTTAAACTCTGAGACATTTTCAAGAGCATTATTTAGAGTCTTATTTGTTCTGGCAGACTGGCCTCCTGCAGGATGAAATGTTATACTTTTTAGTTTGAAGCTGTTTCTTTGTCAGTTTTATACAAAGTCATAATCCAAATTTCATAGGGTGCTCTGTTGGGAAGGTTTTGATGAATATATAATTGACAACTGATTGCCGTCATCTCACAGCATGCAGGTCATGGTTTAAAACCCAGAGCTGTCAGGAAAGTTTTTATTCGTCTGTGTTTCAAACTCGTACATTCTCTCCTTGTTCGTCTGAGCTTCGCAGTGATTCTCAAAGACTCCAGATGGTGGGTGAGAATATACTGAAACTGTAACAAATGTCTTTAGGTGCAACTCTGAGTGGTTATCCATCTTCATATCGGAAATGGGTGACCCACATATGCCATGCAAAACCTTCTGTCGTAGTTTGAACACCCTGTCTTCAACGACCCTGAACACTATAACAGGCAGGCGGATGAATAATTAGTTTTTGTACTAAACAGAATCTGACTTTAGCAAAAACTTTTAATGTTTATTTAAATACTTACAGCTTTTTCTTTATCATCATTGGCAAATTCATCTGCAAAGCATTCACAATCTAAGTTCTGAATGGATTTTTATCATGGGGAATGATGTATGGCTCATGTAAAGTAATGGTGACTTTGGGGGAGGTAAGTTGAATCTTCAGTGGGAGGTTGTCTTATACCAAAGGCATCTGTGTGGGAGTGGCTTTAATTGGCTGCAGTGTGGAATTGTCTCATTAATATGTGGCCCTGGGGAAGGAGACGACCAACTTCTTCCCTGTGTGTTTGGATGTTTGACTGGATCTTCATTGATGCTAAATGCAGAGCTCCCAGAAAACCCCATGCGCTTTTTGCCCGCTTCGTTAAAACCAAGAATATGAATATTAATGTAACACAGACTCTGAGTCGCACTAATAGATTGGCGTCAGAAGTCTGAAAGGCCTTTAACCCGATGTCTGGATGGCTCTAATGGAGCATTTGTGATATGGGCTAAACTTGCAGGATGGGATGGTTCGTTGGTGTGTAGCTTACATTCTCTATACTATATGCAGAGTCTCCGAACACCTTGAAAATGAACAGGGTGCATAAAATGCAATGAAACACATAAATTTAGACATTGAAATGTTTCAGTCTATTGAACATGTTCCTGGTCCTGTGTGAAAACATAAATGCCCAACAGTTAAACTATGAGTAAACATATTTTTTGGAAACTTTAATTTTACTTGCCAAATCCACCACACCACAGTCTTGCAGGATCAAAAAAAATCACTTTAATAGAACTTGTTTGGCCACATTAGTAGGCTACCAGGTCTAATAAAGTAACTTATGCCTCAATCTCCAGAAATTCAAGAACAAATTACAAAAAAATTCACTGACATCTTCTCATTTGAAAGCATTGCAAGACTAAAAGTAATTTAAAAAATTTGAGACAACAGAGAACCGTGTTAAGGGGTAGGAGAGGTATAAAGAAATTAAGAAAACCTGGAACAGTGGCGAAACTTTCCCTGACAAAGTTCATCAACGACTCATCCAGGAGGTCACTAAGGTCACTAAAATAACTTAGGTCAATATTTAAACTCCTCCAGGCCTCATATACCTCAGTTAAGGACCATGATCCAGCAGAGAGAAAGATACCTGACAACAATAACATCCACTTTAAAATTTATTTCTCATTTTACTATGCATTATACATCTAAAAGAATGTTGAGGGTTTAAATATCTTGTTTGTTCAGTAGTTTCAGGTCTCACCTAAGTACCAGAGTTCAAAGACCCAGGTTCAAAGACCCAGGTAAGTGTAATACATTTCATGTGTTGAGTTGAGGGATGAGTTTGTTTATGTTCATATACCTCCACCAGACCATGCCACCCTGGGCAGTCAGCCATATCACCCATATCAAAACCTGTCAGCAGTTACATAATCAACTACAAACACTTCATTTAGGGTGAGTGAATAGACTGGAGCAAACTACTAATATGTCAGTCTCTCCTTTGGACTGCTATCTGTCTGTGATGAGCAGATGAATAATTAATCACAGAATACATAGAAGCCTCACTAGGGAGCTGCTCTGTATCCTCCGAACAGAAAACCACACAGGGACAGTCAAGGTCAGATAAAATAGTTTCTTTGCCGACTATGTAGGAATAAAGACACTGAAAAATACTTATAATTGGTTCAAACACTGGCTCCACACTAGCCCTGCGGTCATATTGGCTTCTCTTCCAGCTGAATTTCGGCAGAATTAATGAAACTTCAATTAACCATCAGGGGTCCATCATCTGCCTAACCTTCCTAATCTACTGTGATAGAAGCAGTTAAAGAATCAGCAGATCCAATTTATACTATCCCTCCAAGTAGTCAGAGTGAGAGTATTGGGTACTGGTAGTTATAACAGTGATATGCTTTCCCTGTCAGAGTGTGCAATGTTGCATCATGCGGTGTCACACTGTTTCTGTTTAGCCTCCCCGATAACTTGTAGCTCTATAAACACTGCCACATTATAGAGCCGATGTCACACTGTTTAATAGAATCTGACCCCTGATGGTTAAATTATTTAGGTGCTTTGAAGAGAGGAACCCAGCAAGCCTCCTTAATTGACACGCCCTCACACAAACGCTCCCGCTGCTGTGAAAGGGTGCACTGATCAGTAGCGCCGCGGAGGCCTTTTGGGCGCATTGTCATCCTTCCCTCAGCAAACTGGAGGCTTTATAACGAGCGACCACCCTGTTTTCCGTAGCATTGTTTGCAGCTCAGCTATCCACAGCTGGATTTCAGGACCAGGTGGAGTATTTATTATGCTGCCTCGGTAAATAGGATGAATCACTGTAAAAGATTTTCTTTGTGTCCTACATCATTTCCCAATTACCATTTTGCTGATGCTTCTTGTCACACATCATTTGCGTGGTTAGTCTCCAACACAGTTTTACCAAATTATCTTAATTCAGGTTAATTATGAAGTGAAAAAGAGTTTGTTATTGATTGCACTGTCTGTGCGGCAGATTTAAACAGATTAATCAAAACAGGTTTGAATTTGTGAATTCTAGCACATCTGCGTTGACGTAAACATGCAACAAAATGACACCAGTGTAGAGCTGCTAATCAAAACACGCAGCATCCTGTTAAGTTAAATATTCATTAACCCAAGCACTTTTTGAATACATTTTATTTCTAATTTTTGCATCAAGAATCACATGAAGTGCTGAAAAGGCTGTCCCCCACATGCAAGTGGGTTCTTGTGCAGAAGCCAAAATGTGCCGAGTGAAATATTTATCTTACCATTAACATATGAGTGATTTATGCTTGCCTAAGAAATTGCTCTGTAATCCTACTCCTTGTCTCCCTTCCAAGGCTAACCACAGAACATTGGAAGGACTTAAGGCAGCTCTGGCCAGGGAACAACAATGAGCCAATTCCCATTTGTTAGCTCCATGGTGTGCAGGTAATAACATAACAACATAATTGGCACCCTTTCTTTTAAAGAGACAATCGCTCAGAAATATTACATCCAAGCCAAGCTGCAGGCTGCATGTTGCGCTGAGTGTTTCGACCACGGTTCGGACATTTCCTACAAAAATGAAAGCATTTTTATATTGGACATTTTAATGGATCTGAGATTTGATGTTTGCTTCAGGTCAAAGGTTTCTGATTAAACTGACAATGGACAGTCCCAAGGACATAAACAAATAAATAAATAAACATCTGTTTATTTTCTGTTGTGCTGCTCAGTTCAGAGAAGAAACTATTCATTTCTCCTCCTAGTCTCATGCTGAATCTGTAGACAATAATCACATTATCCATATATTTATTAGAAATCTAAGCACATCTTCACAATTGGTTTACTTGAATGTTCTTGTCTTTTTCATTATGGAAGACTTCCTAAGGAAAAATGGCTTCTATATAACAATATACAGTAGCTTGATAAACTCTTCACACCCTTCAAAGTATTTTATGGGGGTATTTTCTGATAGACAAACACAAAATAATGGATCATGTCAAAGTGAAACAATTTGTTGTGGATTTGTATTTAGCCTACTTTTATTCTGTTAGCACTAAAATAAAATAGCCTTCAGTTAACTCAGTATAAATACAGCAGTTCTGAAAATTCCTCTGAATTTTGCTTGAGATTAAAACTGAGCAAACGGCATCAAGTCAGGGATTAAGTCACAGAGACATTTACAGGAAAGTTAGTAAGAATAGCATTCTTCAGAAGAGCTGTCAAAACATTCATGGTAACTCTGGAGGAGCTGCAGAGATCCACAGCTCAGGCTGGAAACTAATTAAAATTAACAGAGAAATCTGGACAATATGGGAGAAGGCGTCTATTATCTAAAAAAAAAAAAAACTGTCAGATGTCACATCTGTAACGTGTCAAAAGCTAAGTTTGGCACTACAAACGTGGGAACGTGCTCTGGTCAGGTGAGCTAAACATAAAACTGAAATTCACCCTGACAAACATTCCCTACTGACTGCTGCAGGGAGTCTTTCATTCAGAGATCAAAATTTGGGATGAACTCACAAAGAAGGGAATACATTTCATATACCTTCTAGAAATTGCTAAGGGAGGCTGCACTGTGATGCATTTGGTTGCCTTATAACAAGAAGGTTTGAGTTTCGGCCCCCTAATAACCCTCCAAGGAGAGGGAGATAAAGATACTGGTCACAATAGACCAGGGACTCTGTTTAAAATATTTATTGTATTTTATTACCTGGTTAATAAATGTTCTCAAAATAAAAGTTTTGCTACTACAATGAATATAATAAAATAATAATTGATTTTAAAGCTTTTTACTCATCTTCACCAGGAGTGGTATTAATTGTGGAGGGCACTGAATAATTTCTCCCAAAACAAAATTATTCTTGTCTACTTCACCGCAGAGCAGCTTGTGAGCTCCTCATATTAACACGCATTAAAGTGCCAGCTTCTTTTTTAATTTCCATGCTCAGAATAGAGCATCTATTTGTCTATTTACATGTGTCTATGTGTAAATTTGCACAAAATAAATATCAACTTCACCTCACGGATGAAGTGAAAATGTCTCATTTGAATGAGGAATGTCGGCAGCGCCAGGAAAGTCAGCCTCCTGAAATATCCAAAACTTCACCTGGAATATTGTCACATAAAATATGGCACTTAAAAATTGCTTGTGACCCGAAAAGACGAAAATTAGCTAACAGCATGATTTCAAATTATTTTCCACCGCTCGAAGCAAACAGCTAAGTGTGTTTGGTATTATTTAGAAATCAACAGGGGACTACACTAAAAGTAGATGCTAATTCATTATCATCATTGCAGATTGTCATTTTTTATGTTTAGGACGATTAATCTCATTTCCAAACTGAAGCCTTCTCTTTGCGGCGAGCGTGCGGACAGGTGTGGTGAAACTCATAGGTGTCAGTAGGGAAACGGTGATTTAATGCTCGCTCCATATGCTTAATCATGTAAAACACACAAACATGGCGGTGATTTGTTGGCTGCCAGTCTCACCCGCATTCAGAGCGAGCCATTTGATAGATCAAGCCAGCTGGATTTTCACGCCTCCATTTTAACTTGAAAGTCATTAATCCATGCCTGTCTCTGTGCTTTTGTTTTGTAGTTAGTTTGACAGAAAACAATAACGGTGAAAGGAAAAAAAAAAAAAAAAGCCCAATCGCTGTCATTCTCTAGCAGTGATTTTCTCTTTCAGACAAAATCAAATGGAACCCACACAGAGTTGATCTATTCCTGTAAACATTTTAATGAGGTGTATTGTGTAATATTATTATGAATCAGTTGTTCATTGTACATGATTCTTCTCACATGAAACAAGAGCAATATAAGAAATAACAAAAGAAACCAAATGCAAATCTCTTGATTAGATTAAATTAACACCTCGGCTTTCTAAGAAAAAAAGCGCACAAATAAACTGTGTGGTGAGAAATGCTTGATAACTCAATATGTTCCCTAGAAGGTAATAAACTATACTTAATTATTACCACGTCAACTCTCAACAAAACTCTTTGGTGTTTAAGATCTTTCTGATGTAACACTCACCGAGTCCCAGAGGGGTCAACAAAATGCAAAAGCCAGAAGTCATCCTAACAGCTAAAAATAAAGTTATACTTAAACAGATATCCTACGCACTGAAATGCATATCTAAAAGCGAAAATGTTATGCTAAAATGTAAATTTTGAAAGTTACATTAAGAATGAGTTTTCGGTCAAACAATATTTATGCTAACACGCAAGTTATGATGAACAACATCTTTGTCGAGGTTTTTATTACTTTAAAATGTTCGGTCCGCGTGCTTCATATTTCTGGAGCCACATTTGCAAGTCCATTTCGCAATGTATTTGCTAAATATTTTGTGGCCATGTTGTTCTAATAATAATTTGCGAGTCATCTGAGATATTTCTTGCTACTTAATTCAGGATTCGAAAAGGTCAAACTTTTCTGGAATCTGAGTTGGACAAATATCACGCAAATGAAATGTCAGAGTTGGTACCCCTGCACAAATGAAATCTCAGGGACAACATCTTAGCCCAAAGCCCTTTCTCACCTGGCTCATCACCTCCATGGTGACATTTTTGTAGTTGAACATAATCTGACAGACCAAATAGGCTTTCTTTCATTGTGCTGACCCATTAGCACCTTGTTATTTGAACTGCTGAATGAAAAGTGCAAAGAACTTTTGCACCCATTGCAGAGAATTAAGGTCACAAAGTTAAATTTTCAGGTGATTTTTCTCCATCTTTGGGCTCCTGGTTGCGCCGTCTCTTGTTTCCGCTGCCTGGCACAGAGCCCTGATTCCTCCCAGTGTGGACATTTTCCCATGCACCAACTCCTGACTATCAAAACAACAGTCATTAGGCAAATTTGCTTTGGTGCAGGATTACGTTAATTATCATGGAATTATCACTTCATTAAAGCAGGCAGAGATAAATTAACTGATGAAACGAATGCAAAATGAGGAAATAATGATCATGCCAGGGAAAAAAAAATCCCCCCAAAATAAATAAAAAAACAAAGAGACTATTCGTTGAAGGAAATCAAGTCATTGTGTTCCAGTGAGTTGATCCCTCTGAGGCAATGCAGCACAGCACAACATGACAGAGCAAGTGGGACTCCACAGAGAGAGGAGTTAGGACCACCCATCCCTTTACCCAGTGCGATCCAATTTTCCTGTCGGAGCCTCGACAGAGCCCTAGTCTAGGCTGCAAATTGTGAGTGTCATTAATCATGCCAAATCCCACTGTTAATGAATGCCTGCATACACCCAGTAGCACTCTCTGTTTCTGGGCAAAAAAGCCTTTGTTGCTACAGCAAAACTGGAGGGAGTTTATTTTACTACTGTAAAGATGTAGAAGTACTTCATGGTCATAAGCATGCTTTTATTGAGCTAACTGCAGTTATGGTGAAATGATAGTGGTGAGCTGACAGCCCACTCTGCACTCTGCTTTATTGTGAGGGTAGTGGCTTGTTTATTTTATTTATTTTTCATTTTTTGTCACATTATAATAACAAATTAACACCAAACAAAATAACGTTTAGTTGTAAAGCAAAAAGAAAATGAAAAAAACTAAGAATGAAACACTTTTATACCCCCATGCACCTAAATAAAACCCTGTGCTATCACTTACCAATTAGAGTCCAGTTGTATGTAATTTGACAAGAAAACCATTAAGTTTTACTTTACTCACAAAAATGTTTTTTTATGTCGGAGAGGCAAGATAAAAAGTAATTGTTGAAAGAAAAATCTTTGTAGATTCTTTTGCATCTGGAAACATATGTGAAGAAATTTCAGCATTCCACAATAAAGTAAGACTTAAAAAAAAAAAAAAAGTCCTTTTTTATGTGGCAGCCGCACATCATTCCTAAACCACAATCAATATTATGAAACATAGTGGTGGTAGCATCCTGCTGTAAGAATGTTTTCTTAAGCAGAGGCAGGAAAACTGTTCATCTAACAGGAAGATGCTAACTACAGAAAAATCCTGAAGGCTTCAGAAGTGACAATAACCTCTGACTGAGGTGCAGGAATGTTCCAGAAGATTTGACGAATGTTTCAGTCTCTAAATGAGCTAGCACAAAATACTAACAGTGTAGCCAAAAGTATAGCCACTAAAAGTGTAGCCAAAAAGTAGTGCTGCAAAGCGTTAAGTCAGACCGGATAAAAAAAAAAGTAAAAAAAATCCATGGCAAACTTTACACTCTTGTTTTGTGAAATTAATATGTTCTTTCACTCCCTCTTTACAGATTGGCACCACTTTCTGTCTATCATAGAAAATCCAGATAAAATGCAACAATTTTTGTGGTGATGACATGACAAAATGTGAAAAAGCTCAAAGATTCAGGATACATTTGCAAGTTCCTACATATGCTTACAAAAGCAGGAATTACAAAAGTGCAGCTGTCATTTCTGCTTCGTCCTGTAAAGAGAAATTTAGCACATTTATTCTCAGACTTGTCTATAAACCAATGTGTGACATCTTGATAAATTAATCTTTCTGCATCCATAGTTTTCCTCTGTGGAAGCGAGGAGTGGCTGTGATGAATTTGAAGCATTGTTACAGCAGGGTTTTTTGTTTTAATGAAACTATCTGGATCACACAAATCGCTTTGTCACACCACCAGCTCCCCGGGAACAGAAAAATAACATCCTCAGAGTGACAAGTTATTCTTTTCTTGTGAGTTTTTTCCTCCATCCAGAGAATCATTTAAATGATTGCAGCACAAGGACAGTGGTCTTTGTTTGATTTACTATCACGAAAATAATCATATTTCTACGGTGGCATTAAGCAGTAGCAAGGGTCTTAGCAATATTCAGTGATTCGCAAAGTCTAAAAAACAAAGTGCTCCTGTTAAGGTCCATTGTCTGTTTATGACAAATATATTGTGGAAGTGTGATAAAGGAAAAATATTGCCTCAAATTATGCTTGACCTTTTATCTCCAGTGTAATTTATTTGTGCACTCAATCTTCTGGGTAAAACCGCATTGTTCTGTCGCTTGTTATGCAGCAGGTGTGACGATCGGTTTGTTGCTTATTCTCGAGGCTTCCAGCTTTAACCGCCTATTTCAAACACACTGACAAATTGTTGTCCTACAAATCAGAAAAGGCTTTCATCCCACTCAAGTGTTGTATTTTGTTGATGTTGGGAGCAGCCTTAGAAATAGTTCCTATAAATTGACCATGTGGTGTTTCAAAGAATGGCTCAGATGCCTCACCAAAAGTACAATAAGGTCTTGTTTATGCCGACGGTGACCGTATTTAAGTTTTTAATTCTTGTTTTCACTCGCACGGGAAAATGGCTGAAAATAGATGCAGTACTCTACAACCGTACGTCTTTGAAAAGCAGAAGTGGAGCCTCCTGCATAACTAACAAGCATACAGCAAGTGGTTTCTGGACAGTAAGTCAACAATAAAACAATTTTCTCTTCCAGTAGAAATTGTACAGCGGGAAACCAGCTGACCACATTTACTGGAGCTCCGCTTGGGTTGCTAGGTGAGAGGCAGTGCTGGCTAATTCGTGACGTTACATTAAACAATTAATTTTCCAGACACTAAAAACTTTAACTTAATACCAAAAAACAGCTGGATGGGGTTTTTCAAGTGCTTAGGTTATTTTTGGAAGTAGTAGAAACCCAAATGGAAGGACAAAAGTGTGCAAAATGTTATTTTTGTGTTATTCACCCTGAATATGTCCCATTAGGGCGAGCAGATTTTGGTTCCAAGACATTTGTTCTTGTTTTTATTCAGGTATAGTTCAGGGATTATTTCTCTCATCCCTGTGTTTTCCCTGTGATACTTAAGATGTTCTCTAATATTTCTTTGTAGTTGTTATATATCCTATTCGTCATTTCTAGTCATTTTCTCTCATATCTACAGTTCATGCTCTCCAGGAACTACTCTTTATTCAGTTATGCCAACTCACTTGCGCTTTGATTCACTTATCACTGCTCAAAGTACATATGTTTCTCCTCTTTCTTCACCTCTCACGCTATTCTGCTGTTGGTTCTCATCATGTTCATCTCTTTAATGATCCATGTTTTGCCTCTTACGCCTGGCCTACTCTGGACAAAATCATTTCATTTCAATGGCTTGCTACACATTTTACACTGTAACAATTATATCACTGCATAATCTGGACTGCCACTGATTTCTTTAGACTTGTTGAAAGAAATTCCACCATGAGTGCCAGAGCACCATAAACAGTTTAACTGTGATTCAGATATTGTGGCAATGACCCAATAATGTTACTTAACCTCATCTTGATGCTATGCAGACACTTCACTCCACTCAGGATGCTTGATGCTTGAAACTGAAGGAGAAACTGTGGGAGTCACTTTCTTTCTGATTAATCTGAAAGAAAGTAAATATGCACAAATAAGTATACATATTTACAAGAAACTTTTTTTACTTTTCTTTTTATATATTTATATTATGCTGCAGTCCGGATCCAGAACCGTAATTTCCATGGACTCAATTCCAAGGCTCAGTTACTATTCAAGGCGCATACTTATAAAGCACAAACACACATACTTAAAAAATGTGGCAGGAATTTATGTTGCACAAAATTCTATTAATTGCATTGCTTTCACACCCAAGTAAAGCAATTTTTTCCAAAATATTAGCGTGTCGATGGAAATATAAAAAACAGTATAACAGTAATTTTGTGGATTAGATTCCTTTACTTTCTTTAATCCATTTATATGTTGTTTTGGACCCTTTATCATTGGTGTTTGTATGTATTCAAACTAGTGTAGATTAGAGAAAATTATTAACAGAACATTTGTACTAGTGCACCCAATTTTTGTTTTAAAAACTGCACAGCATGCTTTATCATTATCAAATAAATCCTTCACAAGAGCTTTAAGGCTAATTTAATTGTCAAGAATAGTTTCTGCTCTACAGATATTCATCAGGACCAGGGATTGGATTAATAGCAACATGAAAGCTTTAATGTTGCATTCTCTGAATCCCTCATAATAGTTATGCATTAAAAACCCAGGTTTATTTAAGAAACAGACGCATTGTGGTTAGAAAGCAGTCTGTTGAATTTGAGATTAGGTTCCCATGTGAGTTGCTGAAGAACGACATAAGAATCACCAGAGATAGGGGATTCAAACGTCCAACACTGACAACTTTCTTTAGTGAATCCCTTGCCTCTTTCCCCCTCTCTCCCTCCCGAGCCGTAATGGTGGTATAACCCAGGTCCTCCATTGTTTGAGTGTTTCTGGGGGGAGAAAACCTCACACCAGGCACCTTATTCTTCATGAGGTCATATTATACAAAGACACTTACTCCCCATGGGGGACCAACTCTGCAGGTTTTTCTCTGCCTCCTAAAAGCCTTGCATTGTTAGACCAAAGTTGCTTTGGCTACAGGAGGCAGAATGCAGCTTTCTAAGGACAAAAAGGGGGCCATAATCAATTTTAACAAGGAATACTAAAGCTTGGAAATTTAAATAAGGCTTTGAGGAGCAGCAAGCTCAGTGTTTGACAACAAAAGTATGGCCAGTAGAATATTGCGGATAAGGATGTTATCCAGGAATAGTAAGTCAGTGGCAAGGCCACAAGTGTTGGTAAATCTTCAGCTTTTATATGCAGCACTGGCGAATACAATACCACAGCATGGAGACTTATACACAAGGCTGATTATCCTGGTGTCGAGTAACAAATTACATAAACCACCCACAAGAAATCTGTGAAGATGCATTGTAATCATGCAGCTACTTGAGTACTTTCTTTCTCCTCGCACCCCTTTTTTTTTTGAGCCAGTATTTAATGTCCCTTTGTGCTGGGGAGAAAATTGTTTTGAACAATTTATACAAGTTTTGCCCAACATAAAAACATGTCCAATTTCCTCTGCCTGTAACACTTTAAGCTACACACACCTGTAGACAAAAGCTCCAGGCTCTCAGTTAGCTTTTGTTCGGAGATTTAAATAACGCAGGGGAACAGTACGCAGCGTGCTCTCTGCAAACTGTTCCAATTTCAGCTCAGAGTAATCTCTCATTCTTCTCTGCGGAGAGCTGAAATCCATTCAACCTTTTCTTGTCATTGACTCGCCAAATATCCACAATGGTATTTATTCAGAACTCCAATGTAAACAGAAGGACTATGTACCACCTAATCATCTTAGACTTAGTTTAAGTTCCTTATGATTTGATTTATATAAGTGCAAGATGGCCTGTATAAGTAATAAATTGAACCATACACAAAAGTTCTAACAAGAGGTGAAAATAGCCTAATTGACACCTGGCCACATTAAGGAGATCAGACTGAAGAATGATTTTTAGGATGAAGTGGAGGCAACTTGTGTATCAAGCTTGCTTTGCGAAATTTTGAGCGCAGAAAAAAATCCTTCACAATCAGAGGAAAATTCATTACAAGACATGCAGAACAAAACTGGTAAATATATTAATCTTTTCCCACTAATATGTTCATCACGCCAGTGTGAGCACACAGCATATATTTTTCATTGAGAAAGATTTCGCAGTAACACTTTTATTTGGATTTGAAGAATAAAGAGGTTTGGATTATTTAACTAGCATTTACAACACTTTATTCTCTGTGCACTTTCTATTACATTGTTTGACTAAATTCAATGATTTTAATCAATCCAGTTTGATCATGAATATCCTCAAAAGGATGTCTACACATACTATACCAGAATATATAGATAAAACTACAAAACAGTTGAAATGTTAGTTTTCTCTACATTTGACTTGTATTTCTTAAGATTAAATAAGATTTAATATACATATATTTTGGCCATATACAAATAAAAGGTTTTTTTTGATTGATAAAATTATATTTAAGCATAATAGTGCTGTTTTGAAATTCAGTTTCTTTGGGTTTTTATACCTCAGATTGCCACAGAAATTCCTCTAACCTGTGGCCCTTGAGTTTGACACCTTATTTATAGTGTGTAGAAAGCACCCTCATTTGGTGTTTTAGTAATGCTAGCCTCGCTATTAATGCTAATTGCTACAATAAGACACTAAGGAAAGTCTAGCCTCGTTTTACATTGACTACTCACATACACAAAAGAAGTGTGACACTGCATTTGGTCCTAATTAAGATTATTGCTCACTGTTCATGGCAGGAAGGCTGGAAAATATTTTACTGATTACATTAGAAGCACTTTAAAATAAGAGTTCATGTCCAAGCTACTAAAGACTCAACAACTGGATCTTATATTCTACAAAATATGAAGTCATATTTTGGTTGCAGTAGTCACCAAATTAAAGCATCTGTAATTTTTTTTTTTTACACCATCATCCAAGCTAGTTGCTGATTACAACATCTGAAACAAGTACAGTTGTGTATGTTCACCGGCTATACAGTTATTCATGGAAAACATGTAAATTGTTTTGCTTGTCAAAAAAGGATTTGACACAGTAAGAAGAAAACAACTTGAACCATAATAAACGGATGCAAATCAAATGGTATGAAGCTTGAAAACACACTGGCACTGATTATATTTTGTGTAAGAGAAACTTAATTGTCAAATTATCTCGAGAAGCAGAACATCTAGTAACACTTGAGAAAACAAAGAGGTTGAACCGTTTTAAATGTTTTTCAATATGTGCCACATTCGAGGAAACGTTTCTTGTCTTGAAACAAGACAAGATAGCAGTTTCAGTCATGTGCAGTGACATCTAAAGTAGTACGGTACTTTTTTTTTTTTGTATTGTTCTCACTAACACTAGAAGCCAGTATTCCTGCATCTGAAATAATTTTTTAAATATTTATACCACTTATGAGCTAAAATTCAACAAAATTAAGTTGTTTTTCTCCTCCTGGAGGTCAGCGAAGTCAGAAAATGTCCCTGTGCCAAGGGTAATATAAATCGTTGACAAGCAGAGACTTTGGGTCAAATAATCACCCCTTTGATAATCCATGTCCATGGATCGGGCTGGTGAGATTCATAGCAGCACTCTTTCTGACAATAATGGAGGCTTTCAAAGGCCACGGTCTTTAATTTCTAGTCCCTGCCATCAGCGTTTTTATCCTCTGGAGAAGGGGAGGTCAACTACCCCTGTTCCACAGCCCAAGAGCCGGCATTCTGGGCATTAAGGGCTGGGAGAGGTGACAGAGGTCAGGCTGTGATTGCTGCTGGAGATGGCTGACTGACGAGTCCCCAGGCTCATCGGACCCTTCCCAGACAAAGAGGCTTCACAGAGCAGCTCCCAGGTCAGTCTTTATCGGGGCATCACTAATGGTTATGATATGATCTGTCTAGCATCACTTCCAATTAAAGCTTGTTGGGGAATGTGGCAGACACTGCTGCTCTTCTCACTGTGTGGACTATTGTTTG
Organism: Poeciliopsis prolifica; assembly: GCF_027474105.1. Taxonomy (NCBI): domain Eukaryota; kingdom Metazoa; phylum Chordata; class Actinopteri; order Cyprinodontiformes; family Poeciliidae; genus Poeciliopsis; species Poeciliopsis prolifica. Next base: position 1,393,498 of record NW_026562381.1, read on the forward strand.
AGCCACTCATTTCAATGGCGATCAAAGTTCTATTGTGGCTGCCACAAAGGGAAGTGGATACTGGCCGGGCCTATTAGATATGTAGCCTTGGTGGGGAGATAGAGAGGGTAATCAGTCTTCTTACCGATAGCAATGACCACTGTGACAAAGACTAACCTCTGCAATACAATATCAAGCTATAACAAAAGACTTATTCTTGTTCAGATTGCCTAGCATTTCAGCAAGGAGAAATACATTCTTTTAACTTTCAATATTATCTGAAAAACTTTTTTCAGACCTCACACCAGTCTCCAAGCTAATATCCTATTCTTGGAACTCGCAACTTTCAAATGACTGTGACTGCAGCAAAAGCTTGAAGGTGGCAAAGTCTGAACATGTCATCCCAAGCAGAGTGAAACCCCTGAATCCACCAAGGACTCAAATCTCCTCCAGGTCCAGACTGACAGATCTGCAGGTGTTACTTAGGGATACACACTCTGGCCCGATTCAATTTCCAGCCAATAAAAGATGTAAAAATACACGATAAAGGAAATTGCCCAAAGACTGATGAAATGATAGCACATCTCTTGAGAAAATAATTTATAGTTTGAAAATGTCTATTATGAGTGTGAGTGATAAAGATTAGATGTCAAAGAATATATTTTTGTACCATACCCAACTTCTCGATTCAGATTCTGGATTCCTGACCGCTCCACCTGCTTTTCAGTGATGGAAATGAGAGAAGAAATGTCAGCTTGAACTTTTTAAAGTTAGAGGATGTGTTGGAGAGTGTCTTTTTCCAAAAGAGATAGTGTGCCCCACAGTGTGAAGGCAAGAACCAAACTGGAAATCCACACCGTATTGGATTCCATTCACCTGATTTACATGAAACTAGTTAAAGAGAAATATCATCTTAAGGCAATTATTAATTTCTTATCATCCACCACACTGATCCTTTAGTGATAATGTAGGAATTAGATGATGCACCATGTTACAAAATTCACATAATCTCAGACTTATGCTTGTTGCCATTGTTTAGCTATTGCAGAAGCGACAATGGACATCACAAAACATGCAAGGCTAATTTTTGGACTGTGACTTTGAGCTTACTGCACCGACCTCCATAGCCCCCAATCTCAGTCCAACCAAACACCTTTGGAATTTAGTGGGAAAAGATTGAGTTATATTACAATACAGTCAAATTCACAATATGATGCAAAGCCAACTGGTTAAATATTATCTATGCCTATCTAATTACACTGAGTCACTAACTTAGGAGAAATCAGTCTTCTCTTACTACTTAAAAAATAGCAAGAGAGGAATAAATGCTGGTTTACCAGAGATCTTGACCAAAAAAAAAAAAAATCACAAACACACTCCCTGACATCACAGTTTTTTCGTCTTAAGGTTTTGTCACTGAATTAATTCCTTCTTCTATGTCTTAAATCAAAACATTTAGCTTTCAAAATGCTCATAAATGTTACCGTTTAAGATGAAACCAGTATAATTTTATGGTTTTGAGTATGAGCTGCTTCACAGCGTCAGACACATTGGCCGTCAACCTAATCCAATCCTGAACTTCCACCAGAGGTTAGTGAATGGAGTTGTTGGTCATAATGAGGCGGCAGCAGCTGCAAGCCCTTTTGATAGAATGAGGTCACTGGAGCAAGAGCTATCAGTGTGTCTGATTGGGGGATTGGCTGAGCGCGGATCCCACTCAAAAGAACAGACGACAAACTACTTCTTCGTATTGAAGGAATGTCAAGCTGCTAGCCCTCCTGCTTTTTGTCAATGCACAAATACACTGAAATGAATCACTGTAATTGTTCTATGTTTACCCCGGTCACTATTTTACAACGTGATAATTAAAACATTAATAGGATCTTAATGGGCTGTATGTCCCGGTAACCTTTGCTATAAACCTCAGCATGATGTAGAAGACTCTCTGTGACCAGTAAGAATAAAGGGTAATTAAATATGTGTGCACAAGAAGCAGTTTGGGAATTTCCTGCGTTAAAAATGAGGTTTAGAGGTTGCGCATGTATGTATAATGAACAACACCTGCAACATTGTGTTGAGGTTAATGACAATCAAACTAGGTTTTCTATCTGAAGTTTAAACTCCCTACTTTGCCCTTCAGATGGAGGCAGGACTGTGCCTTTGGTGTAGTTTGTTATGGAAACCCAGGGGTCTAAACAGTGCTGAAAGGGCATGAGTAATTCATATGAGTGGGGCAGGGCTCGAACAGTCGTATTGCCCATGAGAAGAAAACATAGCTGGAGGAAACAAGATCTTCCTTATAGACTAATGGATGTGTTAGCAAGTAAGCTTTCAGACCAGCTTTCATGTTGGCTCCACCAGGGGGTATAGAGGGAATGGCAAATTAATTATAGAAATTAAGCCAGCCTGTTTTTTTTTTTTCTTATCATAGAGGGCAGATGTATGTTTTCTTCCACTAGTATACTCCCTTCTCTTTCCAGCACCAGAATGTGTCCTGTTCTGTTTTCTGCTGCTTTTTATCAATCCATACTAACTTACTTAAGAGAGATACCTGCTGGCTGCGGGGGAGGTGAAAAGTGGAGCTTTTATCGAGTGAAAGTATCGCTGAAAGTGTCGTAGGCCTGGCTGAGAAAAAAATCTTGCTTTTCCACTTGTCTCATGACTGTAGGACCTTTCCATGAAAGAAAAAAAAACAGTTGACTGATGAATCAATACTTCCAAGTAGAATCTGGTGTTTTAATGACATCATACTGGTAACTGTGAAAGCAAATCATTGCTAGTGCATGAAGAGCCTCAATGACAGGCTACATGGCTCCGATCAGCAGCAGCATTATGGTGCTTTGAGAGATGTCTCAAATATGGCAGGTCTAACATGCTGTAGAAACAACATTATATCAGAAAACAACTCTAGTGCACAGTTGGCTCAATTTTAGGAACATTCACATGTTTCTCCTCTGGCATTGTAATGAAAACTAATTAAGTCTGTATGTTAGGAGCTGATTTTCACTAATATACAAGATTATGTTATATGTCTTAAAATAGGTATTTTGGCTTCTTTAACCAGTTGGCATTACATCACATCGTGAATTTGACATCCATCCTCCAGGGTAATCCTTTTGATTTCCCTCTTATTTTTCCACATATTGAAATCAGGATCGCGTAGCATAGATTCAAAAGGTTATTCCAAACTTTCTTCAGAAAATAAGTCTTGTCATGTTAAAGAACTCAGTTTAAAGTGAGAGGAGCTTCCTCTGCTGGAAGTAGGCCTCGGAAAACACAAGGCTAATACAAGCATTTACATGATATGGACCAATATTAAAATTATATTCATTAGGCATCGAGGAGCCTAATGCCAAAGTTGTTTTTGCCAGTTTATTCGTGGCTTCTACTTGTTCAAGTCAAGCTAATTAGTCTGTGGTTGGGGTTCACAGGCAGCTAGCTTAGAAACTGACATTTACCTCCTCTCTCCTGAGATGTTGATCAATTTACCGACTTTACCTGAATTCACACATGATTTATATCACTGTGTCATAAATGACATTTCGCCTTACAAAGGAGCAGCAATAAAAACGTACAAAAAACGAGATGCTAACCAATCTATTTTCATACATGCTAGGCTACATGACGGAACCGCACCGTCTCCATGGTTACCAATTGACAGAAGCATGCGTTCTCTATAATGTCATATTTTATATCTATCTAATAATACTTACTTATAAAGTATATGAACGTTAGTCTTCTTACTTTGTAAAAAAGAGTTCGCTGTAAATCCGTGATTACGCCGCAGACCGACAGTCATTATTGTTGACGGCTGCTGTCCATTTGCGCTGTATTTTTCCTCATTAAATGTTATAAAGTTAAATTTCAGGTCTGATTTGCGTCCCTGTCTGTTTGTTCAACCGACCGCGCAGCGATTTATGACCATTTTTAAAGTGAAATCAGCTAAATAGAAGCGATATTGTGTTACAGATGTTTGTTTTTTAGAGGAGCATTGATTGTTTTGGGAGGAGTTCTGGAGAGGGTGACGTCACGTGCAAAGGGTCATGACCCCATGCCACCGTACCACCACCACCACCGCAACCCGCAGCTCACACTGATGTTGAACACGATGGTGGTAGCATCAGCTTCTCCAGACCGATCCTAGACATAAAAGATTTTCAATTGTCATTATGTTGCTGGAACATAATGAAATTTTAGTGGCGTCCTTGATGATAAGGAAAATAAAAATTAAAAAAGTAAAGGGGATGGATGAGAGAAAACCTATTAAAGTCTGCAAATGACCTGAGAATGGGGTGGAGGTTCACCTTCCCACAGGACAAAAACTTTAAACATAAAGCCAGAGCTACAATGATTATACCAAGGCATGTGTGTTCGAATGGCTAATGTTAAAATTTAATTGAGAATTTTATCACATTCAATGTGGATGTGCAAGTATCCTCTTTGTCCAATTTAGTCCCAAAGAAGAAGGGTGAAAAAGAAATTATTATTCTTTCTAGATGTGTAAAGCAGAGAAATTTTGTTCTAGGATGGACTTGTGTCATGCATGTGACACTTTTTGCTTTTAAGGTTCATTTTAATAAGGCATGTCTTTGTATTGGTTGCATAAAATCCAATTATAAACTTTGAGGAGTTCGAGAAGAGCTCTATGCAGTTTTCTGACTTGAATTGCAGAAACGTAAGAGGCTCAATAAGGTTCAGACTGCAGAAATCATAAATCAGTTTCCAAACCATCTGAACACATAACAAATCAATCCATAATTATACATTGATTTAAAAAAATAAGCTTAAAAAGCCAGATTCTAGTTTGAAGGAAGGAGCATCTTCCTCTGAGTGTTTGACAGTTCCACCTCACACTTGGTAGGTTTTACTGCCAGGAACCCAAGGTGCAGTAGAAGGTGTGAAGTCGTTCATATTGTCCTGAGAACTGCCTCTGCCTTGGCACTTTCTGCTCATCCATCCTCTCTTTTCTTTCCTTATGGTGCTGGATTAGAGAAGCTGCCCACATTTTGACTCAACATTTTAAACAATGTTTTATTTTTTGAATAAATCTTAATGATGATCAGGGAACTCTAACTGAATGATTGAAACAACAGATGATGTTGTTTGGGAAAATAAAAATTTATAACTGGAGAAATTATGTGAAACGTGAAACAACTCTTTAAAAACTCTTTCAATTAATTTATTTGTTCAGCTTTCAGGTCTAAAACTGTCATGTAGATGTGTTTATATTAAATGTTATCATTGTGACAGAATGTTTTGGCCCAAATGTGACAATTTTAGTGGAAAAGTAATTGTTAATGGTTAAATTAAAGTAGTTATTTGTTGAAAAAAATTTCTTCAACTAGCAGAAATGCTTCAAAAGTTACATATGTAATGCTTGTTGATGGCTATAACATAACAATGGCGTCTTTTTAATGATAATTTTTTCCTATACAATCAAAGTTTAAGAATGGAAAGACCAAGTCGAATCTGCCACATGTGAACAAACTAACTTAGAAATTTATTTATGAATTTGGAGCATATACAGTTGGCTAGTATGTGAAAAAAACAACTGCAATGTTTTTCTTTCCTCAAAATTGCAGTTTTGTGGTTTTAAACTTCTTTTTATAAACTAACATTTTCTGCATCAAAGTAAAATGAACATCAAATGTTTAGATGAATACATAAAATTTAAATAAAGTACAAAGAATTTTTAACATTGTGTCATATTGCAACCACAAAGAGCATCAAACCGATCAAACATCTTTTTCTTTCCTAATCATTTGTTCTCAAGATTGTGTGTGATCACATTTTAAACAATTATGTCAGAGATTAAAACAAAAGGCTTGATATGGTCATTAGCAGTTTTGTTTTTCAGGATGAGTAATCTTTTGTGTTGAAGCTGTAGTTTTTCTCTTTGTTCGTCTCCGATATTAATAATTTCTCTTCCTCGGTGGAAATACTACAATCAGCCCACTCCAAGCAAACAGTGAGAGAAAACTCTCTCCAAGGGAAAAATTCATGGCCGGCTTGAAGCAGCTTCAGCAGAACCTTTTTATTTTATTTTTCTTTATGACAGCAATAAATAAGTTACCATCCTGTTTTTTTTTCTTTTTGAAACATTAAATCTCACCTCATATTTTAGACTATAAAATATTGCTGTTGGATTCACTCCTTCTCCGTTCCGTTAGAGGGCGCTGTAGTGGCTTCGCGTCAGTTAAGGGAGAGAAGAAACTTACGGCAGAAAAAGTAACGGCACAGAGATCGCCGTTAGCCGCAGCTAACGGTATTATTGACTACAAACGGATATTTAATCGACGTTTATGAGTGTTGCCCAACGTGGTGAGTTACATCAATGTTGTAAGCTGTCGGAGATTAGTTCTCGTTGTTACTAAATATTGATGTATTGTTTTATTTTTTTTATTTACAGTTTAACCGGCATGTCCGTGTAAAGCACGAGGCAATAAAACAAATAACAACAACAAAAACAACGACTACCTTATGTTCTTTGTAACATAAAGTTAAACACGTCGGCATCATGTCTGAAACTAAAGAATCCGGGAGAAACAGACATTGCTGCGCTGAAGAGGAAGAGAGGACAAGCTAAAGCAGCCGTAAAAAGATGACGTCAGCGAACGAAAAAATTAGAGAAAACAAGCCAGAAGAATTGAAGTCAGTGCTAGAGAGCCTCGACTTAGCCCTTGCACATCTTCAGGAGGTACATAAATGTTATCATTCTCGGCTCACTGATGACATCGACAGAGAAGAGTCTGATGCTTATGAGAGACTTATTATAATGAACGTTCACGATGTGCGTCATGAAGCTCTAGCCTGGCTGCAAGAAAAAGAAGAAGATGGAGCTAGTGTGCATTCATATGTTGATGATGAGCTAGATGTTACTACACAAGCCATGTTCAGCGAGCCTCCAGCTGATATAAATGATGAAGATTCCGCAGCAGCAGAACTAGAGAAAATCCAAGCCCTAAGAAAGAAAGAGAAGGAAAACTTTGAGCTGTTGCTTAGACGTAACAAAGAGGAATTTGAGTTGGAACTTCAGCGACTACATCACAAAGCTGAGCTGGATGCACAGGTGCAACACAATCAGCAAAAGATGCAAGCCTTCACAGCAGATCTCCATTCTACGCCGAAAATTGGCAAAATTCCTACGACACAACAACCCTCGCCATTCCAGATGGCAGATGATTCGATTTCACAACTGCTAGAGTTCTCAAGGCAGCATTATCAAGCACAAGTTGACACTCTCAGGCTCCCACCAACTGATCTAATCAAGTTTGACGGTGAACCCCTTCAGTATTGGAAGTTCATGAGGCTTTTCACCACTATGGTGGACAAAGAGTCTATTTCTGCTGAAGAAAAGTTAACTCGTCTGCACCAGTACACAGAAGGGAAGCTCGAGATGCTATTAGTCACTGTCTGTACAATTCTGATCCCAACGCAGGTTTCAAAGAAGCACTAGACCGACTAAAATCAAGATTGGAAATCCTCATTCCATTTCTCAAGCTTGGGTTGAAAAGGTTTTGAACTTTAAAGAGATAAGAGACAATCTGCAACTCAGAGATTTCGCAGACCTGCTGAGAGGCTGTAAAGACACGCTTGCTGCAATGAAATGTGAGGAAGAGCTCAGCGGCCGCCGCACATTATTTGAGATAATTAGCAAGCTACCATCAGATCTCAGGGCCAAGTGGCTAAATAAAAACTACGACATCACAAAGGAAGGACGTCTACCGAAGCTTAATGACGTCGTGAACTTTGTGGAGACAGAAGCTGAAAAGAGATCTGATCCAGTCTTTGGTGGGCTAATTGGCTTCAAGAAATATGAGAAACCAAACAACTTTACATCACCTACCAAAGTCTCAAAGAAACATCGTCAAAGCTACCCCACCACTGTCAAAGCCGCTGCAGTCTGTGAAAGTAAGTCTGCACGCACCAAACAGCCAGCTTATTTAAAATGTCTTAAATGCTCAGAACAGCATTTCTTAAACCAGTGCCAGGCTTCCGATCACTAACGGTGCCAGAGCGCCTGGTGTTTGTTCAAGAAAAAACCTGTGTCAAAACTGTTTCATGATTGGGCACAGTGCTGAGATTTGCACGCGCAACTGGGTGTGCAACGTGCCTGGCTGTGGACAGAAACACAACAAATGGCTGCATCCTAACCACACTAACAGACAGGAGACAGCAGCAGGCCAGGACAGCACTGATGACACTAAAACTACCCAAAGAACGCAACCTAGCAGATCACCTAATGTCACATGTGGATTCGCTGGAGCTGCAAATGGTAAAGTTTGTTTACCTATAGTTCCTGTGGTCGTTAGGGGTAAAGCTACAAACATCAGTTCTGTTACATATGCATTACTCGATCCTGGCGCCAATACCAGTTTAGTGTCAGAAGAGCTGACCAAGAAGCTAAAGGTCAAAGGCAAGCCTGCAAGATTAGACCTTGACACGGTAGGAGGAAGCCAAGAAGGCATATTCACTCAAAGTGTGGATCTTGAGATTGACTCTCTGCATGATGGCAGCACCTACACACTTAATGGTGTGAGAACACTTAAGAAATTAAACATTGGACTTAGCTGTCTTGCGACACCAGACGAGGCAGCCAGATGGGATCACCTAGCAGATATCCCTATTCCCAGCATCAAGTCCAACGATGTGCACCTTGTCATTGGACAAGATGCTCCTCGTCTCCTTAGAGCTGAAGAGTACCGCGTAGGAGGTGATAATGACCCTTACGCTAGCAGAACAGTACTCGGCTGGGCCATCAATGGTCCCATTGATCACAAAGAAGTTAGGAAGGTTAAGACTTACTTCCTCAAGTCAGATCAAAATCTACAAACACAGGTGGAAAGGTTTTGGAAAATTGACGACCCTGCTTCAGAGAACAATCTGTCAATAAATGACCACAAGGTGATTAAACTGTGGGAAAACTCAGTTACCAAAGATGGCTCACATTATACCTTAGACATACCTTTTAAGAACAAAGCAGTGACACTGCCTAACAATATCAACTTAGCGACACGGAGACTACAACTACTGGAACGCAGATTAACAAAGGACCCAAACCTGAAAGACAAGTATGTTAAAGCAATGAAGTCAACTATTGATAAAGGATATGCAGAAGAAGTCCCAGCTTTGTCGCCTGATCACAATGAGGACAAAGTTTGGTACCTCCCACATCACGCAGTGACTCATCCTCGCAAGCCTGAAAAGGTGCGAGTTGTTTTTGACTGCGCAGCAAAGTATGACGGAGTATCTCTCAATGATGTCGTCCATCAGGGCCCAGATCTAACAAACAAATTAATAAACGTGTTGATCCGTTTCCGACAAGGTCCAGTTGCTGTAATGGCAGACATTGAGGGCATGTTCAATCAGATACATGTAACTCCAGAACACAGAAATGTGCTAAGATTCCTCTGGTGGAAGGACCACAATCCTAATAATGAGGTAGTTACTTACCGGATGACATCCCACCTTTTTGGTGGAGTGTGGTCTCCAAGTGCAGCAAGTTTTGCATTAAAGAAGTGTGCATCAGATCACGCACATCTGTACGATGCAGATACCATCTCCACTGTAGAAAGAAACTTCTACGTAGATGATTGCCTGAAATCCTCAGACTCACCTCAACAGGCCATCCGTCTAGCGGCACAGCTGATCGACTACTCATGCATGGTGGGTTTCGCCTGACAAAATGGACTAGCAATTCAACTGAGGTTCTACAGTCTATCCCGCCTGAGGAGCATGCAAATCAACTACCATTGTTGGACCTGGATGGAGATTCGTCTTTGGAGAGAGCTCTGGGAGTGTTTTGGGACATAGCAGATGACTGCATCACCTTCATCATCAAGGTCAGGAACAAACCCAACACAAAAAGAGGCATGCTAAGCACAATAAGCTCAGTTTATGATCCCCTGGGGTTAGTTGGCCCATTCATTTTACGGGGAAAGGCACTGTTCCAGGCGCTATGTCGCTTGAAGCTAAGTTGGGATGAAGCTATCCCAAATGACATTGCTGAGCAATGGGGCCGGTGGTTAGATGACCTACCAAAACTCTGCAGACTGCGGGTGCCCCGATGTCTCAGACCTGAAGGTTTCACTGCAGCTTCAGTCACCATGCAACTTCATCACTTCTGTGATGCTTCAGAGTTAGGTTATGGTGCTGTTAGCTACCTTAGGGTTGTAAGCAACGATAACATCTACTGTAATATCGTTCTCTCTAGGAATAGGTGGCTCCTGTTAAACCAAGCACTATTCCAAGATTAGAACTGGCAGCCGCTGTAGTAGCAGTACAGCTTGATCAAAAAAATCCATCAAAGCTTTGAGCTACCCCTTCTAGATTCTGTCTTCTGGACAGACAGCACTATTGTCCTACATTACATCAGAAACGAAGAGAAACGGTACCAAACCTTTGTTGCAAATAGAGTTTCACAAATCCGTGAAGTCTCACAAGCCTCACAATGGAAACATGTTTGCACAGAACTAAACCCTGCAGATGATGTTTCAAGGGGACTGTCTGCTGAGGAACTTACAAACAGTGAGCGTTGGCTCAAAGGCCCTGCCTTCCTGTGGCAAGAAGAAGAATTATGGCCTTGCCAGCCTGATCTAGGAAGCTTACCTCCGGAAGCAGAGGTAAAGAAGTCAAGTCAGACATATGCAATGTCTTCTAAGCTCACCATTCAATCAGCAATTGACTGTTTCATTCAGAGGTATTCCTCCTGGTACAAACTCAAACGAGGTATTGTACTGATCCTACGAGCTAAGAATATCCTTCTGAAGAAGTATGAACGCAAGCTAAGTGATCCAATAACACCAAACGAAATGAAACTGGCAGAGATTTCATCATTGAATACGCTCAGCGCATCCACTTGACTGGTCCAATGAAAGGAGAAAGCATCAAGAAGTTAGCTCCTGTACGACTCAGTGATGGATTACTCCGTGTCGGAGGAAGACTTACCAATGCTCCAATAACTGAAGCGGCAAAACACCCTGCAATTTTGCCTCAAAACCACCATATTACCAAACTTATCATTTGGCATTTTCACAAGCTCACAGGTCATTCTGGAGTTGAAAGGGTGCTTGCTGATATCAGACAATTCTTTTGGATTGTCAGAGGCCGCGCATCTGTGAAGCAAGTCCTAGCACAGTGTGTACCTTGCAAAAGACAAAAGGCTCCAATCAGTACTCAGTACATGGCTGATTGCCCATTGATCGTGTGACTCCATGTAAGCCGCCTTTCGCTCACGTCGGAATTGATTACTTTGGACCCATCACCATCAAAAGAGGACGGAGTGAGGTGAAGAGATATGGATGTCTATTCACTTGCCTAACTACCAGAGCTGTCCACTTGGAGGTGGCACACAGCTTGGACACAGAATCATTTATCAACGCTCTTCAGCGATTCATGGCTCGCCGTGGGACACCCCAAACTGATACGTTCGGACAATGGGACGAACTTTGTTGGTGCTCGTCATGAACTGCGGAAGGCTCTGGAAGGATGGAACCAGCAAAAGATCGAGGATCATCTACTCCAGCGAGAAACTCAATGGAAGTTTAATCCTCCCGCCGCCTCGCATATGGGGGGTGTATGGGAGAGACAAATCCGTTCTGTGCGCTCAATTCTCATGAGCGTTGCAGGACAACAGACTCTGGATGATGAAGGACTAATGACACTTTTTGTATCATTGAAAACATTGTCAATGGGAGACCACTAACAAAGTTGTCAGATGACCCAAGAGATGGTCAACCTTTGACCCCCAATGACTTGCTTCTGCTGAGATCAGAGTGTGCTCTGCCTCCTGGTCATTTGTAAAGCAAGATCTGTATCGTCGACGCTGGCGCCAAATCCAGTACTTGGCAGACATTTTCTGGGTTCGGTGGGTAAAGGAGTACCTACCCAGCCTGCAACAACGGCAGAAGTGGAACCACCATTCCAGAAACTATCAAATCGGAGATCTTGTGCTGATTCTGCACGAATGCACTCCTCGCAATCAGTGGCCTCTTGGTTTGGTTACTGATGTCAACATCGGAGCTGATGGTTTGGTGCGATCAGTGCAAGTGAAGACTCAGAGAGGCATTTATACCCGTCCAATACACAAGTTGTGTTTGTTAGAAGGAATATGGACAAGTAGATTTACTTACCTTCAGAGTGTTTGAGTTTTCTATATGTTAAAGATAATTTTCACTCTATCTTATGTTCATGATTACTGTAACAAGTAGTCTTTAAAAAAAAAAAAAAAAAAAAAACTTCCTTTCAGAAAAGTTGTTATTGCAAAGTGGATATTACATAGTCATATACAGTTGTTAAGTTTAACTTGTCGTTCACCAATTTTCTGAGATGAACATCTGTAGAGTTCATCGGGGCGGGATGTTGGATTCACTCCTTCTCCGTTCCGTTAGAGGGCGCTGTAGTGGCTTCGCGTCAGTTAAGGGAGAGAAGAAACTTACGGCAGAAAAAGTAACGGCACAGAGATCGCCGTTAGCCGCAGCTAACGGTATTATTGACTACAAACGGATATTTAATCGACGTTTATGAGTGTTGCCCAACGTGGTGAGTTACATCAATGTTGTAAGCTGTCGGAGATTAGTTCGTTGTTACTAAATATTGATGTATTGTTTTATTTTTTTATTTACAGTTTAACCGGCATGTCCGTGTAAAGCACGAGGCAATAAAACAAATAACAACAACAAAAACAACGACTACCTTATGTTCTTTGTAACAATTGCTTCAACTCTATATATAATTTGGACACACTCATACTCGCATCCCACATTTATTTTATTGATTTTTCAAGATTAATATCTTCCATTTTAATAAACCATACACATAAATGTTGATCCTGTTATGTCTTTGTATGTTTTGATTTCCTTGTTTGTTTAAATGTATAAAAATCTAGTTGAACAAGTAAATGTAATTTTGTTAATTCTCTGGTTTGACTGTCTCCTCTCATTTGTTGTTTGGGAAGCAGTAATCTGTCCTAAAAATTATCATTTTTTTATATGAATAACCATTCAATGTAGGTAAATAATAATGAAATAGATTGCAGTGAATTCAGCCGTAAATTCTTTGATTTATCATGCACAGATTAATGCATTTTGCTTTCAGTTAATGTGGTTTTCAGTTTTTGAAAACCCAACATTCTAAAAAATTATTTAGAAAATTTTTAAAAATTTAACACAGAAATGTAATGCTATGACAGCTACACTTATTGGGAAGTTTGCCAAGTTCACAGTCCACCCTCCTAAAATTGAATTTTGGTAATAAAAATTTTTATGTTTATTTAAAAAAAAAAAGGGTTAACCCTTCGATGATTCAGTATTGTGCTTTTACCTTCTTTTTCCTTTGCTATGTTTCAAATTCACTATTGTTCAAAGATTTTAGAACCTCCTTGATTTTCCATTTTTTATTCCATTGATGTAAATATTGAATTACCGGAGGTTAGAAAATAATGCACATTTACAAACAAATAATGTAACTTTCAGAATGATTAAAAAAAATTCTTCCTTTTCAAGGAATAGAAATGAACAAATTTAAACGTTTCAACAACCTAGGTTGATCCAAATTTGAAAAGCTGGTCCTAAAGGTTCCCATGTTATCTTGATTATTGACAGCTTCCGTCAATCAAAGAATGAATTGTAGTTTACCCTCTAAAAGTATTATTTTGGCAGCATTGTACTGCAAAAGGCACAGTGCTGCAATAAGCTGTGATGAAAAGATAATTAAAAAAGGAAGCGTGTAATAATAACAATTAAAAATAGGCTTTCCCGACAGAAACTGTGAAGAAAGTCAGGGTGTCAGTGAGAACAGTCTCCTTCGTTAACAACTGGGACTCAGAAACTCCAGGAATCTCTGACAGGAAGATGCCTGAAGAGCCAAGAACTTATGAAAAAGGCGTCTCATGGGACAAAAGCTTCAAGCACAACTTAATACTGGCTGTAGTAAGCAAGTCTTAATCTCAACTGCGGTGAGAAAACTTTTATGTGCAGCAAGAAAGATCCTGCTAAGACATCAGAAGAAGAGAAAAAGGAATTTCTGGACCCTGAAACATGAACCAATGACGATGGAAAGAAGGTTTGAATTCTAGAATCAATAATTTAAATTTTTAGTTTGTCAAAAATTATTTTTTAGGGCTTTTTAACCCTAAACATGCCAGGTACCCGGCCTGGCATGTTGTAGGTGTTTTTGCTGCTTCAACACACCTGATTTCAATTGATGGATAATTAACAAGCTTTTTGTTGAGCTGCATTCATTTGAATCCGGTGTGTTAAGCCCTAACATACAACTAGTTAGTCAGTAGATTAATTTTACATTGAGATTATTACCAATGGCTTACGTTTGTGCTTCCTTCAGAAAAAGTGACCAGCAACGTCTCTTAGTATTACCTCCATTGAGCTGACTGGGATGAACTGACATGACATGACAAGTGAAAGCAAAGCAGCGATCAGTTGGGAAAACGTATGGAAACCTTTGCAACACACCAATGAGTGCGTTCAGCTTTTAATTTGAATTTATTGTGTCACTGTACATTTGTACAATGATATTAAAGCCAGCTCCAAAACAGCGTAAACAATGTAGGAAAATCTATACAATAAAGACATAATATGGTGATATTTACAATACTGAATCAATTAAATTGATATATACATACATGTATATCCATCATATCATTAGTGCATGTAGGCATTCAGAGTGTTAATTGTTTTTTATCTGCAGGTAAAAGTAAAAATTGTAGACCTCAATGTAAAAAGTAAACCAGTTATATATTTTTATTTAACTGTTACTTTCAGTCTACAGTGACATATTAAACTGCTTGAATTTAAATATAAAACTGGAAGACCAGATGCACAGCTGTGTTTGAAATGAATCCGACATGTACGTTTCACTTGTTGATCTAAACTGCATTTTGTTGACGTTCGAATTTCACCGAAATGAACCTTGATGCATGATTTTAGTTTAACTAGCATCATTTCATCAGGTCAAGTAAAGACAAGAAAACAATGCAGAGCACATTTAATAGTTTAATCATAAGCTGCTGTTTACATTCAGTGATTATTCCGATTTTTATGTTGCCAGAAGCATGGGTGAGACCAGCAAAACATTCAGCCACAGGATCTAGTGTGTTGTATGCAATCTGTCCATTTTCATTCATCGACTTCCACATTGTACATACTACTGTGCACTGCAAAGAAACATTAAAGCCACACTGCTGGCGTGCAGCGTGGGTCTTCCAGGACCTTTGCTGGTTCAGACATGATTCCACCCAGTCTGTTGTGTGGTGCTCATAGGAGGGGAGAGCCCTGTGTCTACCACTCGCTGCGGTCTCTACCTCATCTTGGAGATCAGCTGAACACAGATGGCACACAGATCAGCACTGCTTTACTCACCAGTGCTGAGTAAAGCAAGTCTGCATGTCAGGAGCTCATTTGAACTCAAGTCCAGCGTTACAAGCTGGAGCTAAAGGTGGGAAACTGCAACAGCTTCCGCCTCCTGAGATGCTAAGGATAAGCAACATCCTGCAGTCAGCACAGTTGGGTTTACATCTTTTTTTTTTTTTTTGGTTTCTTTTGCTATCTCACTCTAAGCTCGTCGAACAGACACATTAATGTTGGTGCTGAGATTGCTTTTTTTCTTCTTTTTTTTGTCTTTTTTTTCCACATTTTCTAGTAGCCCACACAGAAACTGGATGGCACAAGAACTGACCAATAAGAAACTCTTTACAACAAGGTAGACTGCAAGTCAACGGTTGCCAGGGATCACACGTTAAGCAAAACAAAACAAAAATCCAATTTCATAAAAAAGAAAAAAAAAAATCAAGATCAATACAAAAGCAAAAGACAAATGAACAAAAAGCAAGTTAATTTCAAGTATAACTTACTCATAAAATAACTACACAGCATTAAATATTCTCATTATACATTTTAAATTATTTATAAAATATATTTTGGCATATATGTTTTTTATGTTATTTTCGTGTTTGTGTAACAAACGCTACCGTAGCTTCAGTTGAACACCAATGTTTATTCGATTTTTTTTTTCCTTTTGAAACAAAACATTAAAGGGATTGTCACATAACAACAGGTTATTAAAAATGATAATAGTAAACCCTATACAGAGTTTCACATAGCAAGACATGAGTGACGATCCCTTCTATCCTAGCCCCATAGTCAAAAGTCAAAAAAAGTACAAGACCAAAAGCACAAAGCTCTAATTTGTGCTCCACTGGCTACAATCAAGGTTGGGCACAGGAGATTTCAAAAGCATTAAAGTCTTTAATTTGTTCATACAACTTGTTCTGAACACAAAGATCGGTATGTCCCACTTTCAGCGTTCAGAGGCTTGGCAGATAGCAGGAGTTCATTTATTTCCATCCGTGATAAAATATAAATACTTTAAAGACCTCACAGTCTGATGATACCAGGTTGTCCTCAGGGGAAAAAACTGGAGTTTTCTCTTATCAGCCAGGCAGAAGACAAACGAGACTGAGAGGACTCTTGATCCTGCTCCTGAATGCACCACGAAGGAGCCAATGAGCAACATGTGTTCGGGGGAATCCTGCGCGTGTGTCTGTGGTTGTTTATTACAGTGTCAGAGCTCACTATACAAAGGAACAAGGAGCGATTTTAGCAGCTAAAACACACTGCAAAACCAAAAAAGGCAAATGTCATTTTAGTCATACAAAAGTAGTTCAAAAGGCATAACTGTACGTAGGAATTGGCACCTCATGCGTCCGAACATGTAGTGTCCTGCTTTGGCTCGAGGGCTGGAGGAGCTCCACTGGCCGCGTCCATGCAGTCAACAGTAACCTGCCTGTTTACTTAATGCAGACTGAAAGAAAAACCGAACAAAAGCAAACAAGGAAAAAGTACTGCGACTACGACAAAGCCACATCCACTACCTGGGCTTGAGCACACAACTAGCTGCAGCAGACTACAGTTCATCATCAGCAGCCCAAGCTGGTTCTGGAGTTTTGGATTCTGCAAATGGGTGTGTCTCTACACTTCCACAGCAGGGCTGTGTACACACAGCGACCGCGGGGTAAATATATATATGTGAGTTTACACTGTATATGTGTGTGCATGTTGGAGTGTCGCCAAGATGCTTGCTAAAGTACAATGTCCTTCAGGCGCTTGCTGCTGGGGGACTCCTTGTCTCGGCCGTCATGCAGGAGCGTGTTGATCTCCCTGACGGCTGGCTCACTGTCCTTCCCCTCAGGCTGCCGCAACAGGCTGTGGTTTGCGATCCGCTCTGCGTCACGACATTTCAGTGTATTGTAGGAAGATGACGCCTTGGACATCGGGCTCTTCAGGTGCACAGGGGAGGTGATGGGACTGGCGGCCTCACGCCCATTGCCAGCTTCGCGAACAGCCCCTCCGTTGGCCTTGGGGCTGCACACCTGAGACTCCTGAGTCCGCTTTCCCTTCACCTCTCCCCGTTCAACATCCTCTGGCCCATCCTTGCCAAAGGTGGCAAAAGTCCTCTTGATTGTGCCGTCCTCATAGTGCGGCACGTCCACCGTGGTGGCCTCGATGGACAAAGCGATGATGTTGCGAGCGTGCTCGGGTGACTTGGCGCGTGCTGGGACCGAAACCCGAGGCATCCAGCAGCGGTCAGAGTGGCCCAATATGCGACACTCATCCTGGCAGTGGAATCCCTCTCCAGGATCTGCAGACAAAAAAAAAAGTTTCCTAGATTAATCTAAATTTAAACCACAAATTTTTTTTGTGATCATTAGGGCTGGGAAATAAATCAGTTACAACATGCATTCCAATATATACTTGATCAATATCAGTAGATAATACATGTATATTCAATAATTGCATTGAACTCCGATCAATAACCAAAGAGCATTCTGGGAAATACAGGTAGAGGAAAAACTTTGGCCGCTCAATCTCTCACGTCCAGTTAAGGTGGCATCAACTCACTCAGTTACCCAGCAACTCACTCTTTGGTTACTTAGCAACAGCCTGTTGAGTAACGCGCAGCAGCAGTTTCATATTTTGCCACCGTGCCTCATAACTGCTCAAAAATAAAAACAAGAGTGAAATGGAAGGAGGAAATGAGTATAAGAGCTTGACAGGAAACTGTGTATGAAACAGAAAAGTTCACATCACCAGTTTGGCTTTATTTCAGGTATTTGAAGCAAAAACTTAATCAATAATTATCAATATCAACAGATATTGATGTCTAAACTTCCAGTTTTGTATTGTGATATGTTTGTTTGTGTAAAACAAGTAAAAAAAAAAAAAAGAATGAACAAGATCGGAAGATTTTTTGAAGATGATTTGGCTTCATGCAGCAGGAAACATTATTACAAGACTTTCGGCCATTTCCACTAGATTTTACTTTAAGTGAAGCAAATTAACAACTTCCTGTAGACTTTCACAATAAAATAAGGCACTATAATTTTTTTCATTTTAAAAACCACATTGTAAAAGCTGATGAAAACAGACACACATCCTTTCTGCTCATAACTACACAACAGTATGAATGTTGCCTGTATACTACTTGTGTTCAACTTTAGCTTGGAAGACTTTTTGTTTTGTTTTTTATTTTTAACATATTTTAACGGAAGAACGATAAGATGGATACCCACAGTGTTTCTAATCTGTTAAATTCCTACCATGTACATCAACGTTAAGATGCAGTCTCTCTCTCTCACTCCTCCCAATCATAAGCTAGATGTTTGAGGAACGTCTAATGTACCAATTAAATCATGTACTGTTAAATCAAAAGTCCATTTGTAGCTGTTGCGTAATTGGGTTTTCACTACCAAACGATGGATAAAAGGCAGGTTTAAACAGTGCAATCAGATATCCCAGAGAAAGACACCAGACGAGTTGCGGCGCTGCTGCCTGGTTCATATCTCTTCCTCCCTCTCTGTCTCTGTCATCTGGCGCCGAGTTATAAATATGTAATGATGTTTAACGCTGGAGCAGGGGGAAAAAAAGCAGATTAGTCTGACTCTGTATGGCTGTGCTGCACTTTGTTGTCGGTGGGGGAACTTTCAAGAACATTTTGGCATCATTGGCGATGACAAAAAGATGCTATGATGACTCATTCAAATGTAAATGCTGTTTTTCCTCAAAACCAGTGAACTATTTGTTTGATAGGATCTAAATAAAAACATATTTGACATGAGGTAAGCAGAGCATCAAAAAGTGCTTCAAAATTGTTTGACTTAAAGTATTACAGTTCATTTTTAAAATCTCTCATTGCAGCTGTAGCATGTTTTTCCTCCAGCTCAAAGTCTAAAAATGAACTTGCAGCGAGTACACGTGAGATATTTCTGTGCTCCCTACTGCTTGTTTCACTCCAAGCAGCAGCTATCCACCGTTCCAGAAGCACAAAATGACAAAAAAAAAAAAGAAAAGAAAAAAGGGATTGTGAGAGAGGGATTGGGATCGACCCAAATGCATATGCTTACATCTGGCAATCCCAGCTTGAAAGATCACCTAATTAAAATCACTAATGATCTGGTTTTTCCCCCCCCCCCCTTCTTTTCCACACTTGCGAGAGGCACCTCTGCTAAGGCCCCGGGGATCGATATTTAAAGATCGGAGACAGGCTTTTCAGGGGCAGATGTGTCAGCGCTGTCTCTCATAAAGTATAATCTGATGGCGCTGACAGATAACACGAAAACTAAATGCCTGAATGAAGTGAGTAAATGGGATCAAAGGCTATCTGAGCCCAAATATGTGGGAGTTGAATTACGGGCAGAAAATATGAGCACTGGCACCAAGAATGCAGGTCACGAGTGGCTGATACAACGACACGACATTTCTTTGATGATCTCAGCCTAAATTTGGACACTGGGAAGCAATTATGAACATTTAATGGCTCTGGAAAAAACATCGCATAAACATGTAGTCCATGAGCTAATGACTGATTTCAACGAATCTAAAAATTTCTAAATGTACCAAGAAAGTGCCAGACTGACCAGAGTTTTCCTAATTTTTACAGCTCATGCAGTCATGCATTGCTGCCCCTCCCAACTTGCTGCTAAGCATTCCCAGACTCAAATATGTCATTTTTTGCTGTCTCGCCATTTCCTATGAGCTCTCGGACGCTCAATGAAGTTCCAGATGAAGTGCAGAAGAGCCTAGAGTTTCCTCCATTGTTCCTTAGTATTTGATAATGCAGTGTTGCCCCTCCCCTACCTGTTTCTATGCACCACCAACCAGCTTGCTGAAAGAAGGCTCCTTAAACTTTCTGTTGCTTACATGTTAGAGGAAAAGAATCCTATTACAAAAACATCGTGATGTTGACTGAGATTGTCATACTTAATTACAGCATGTTATATAAATTATTACAGCATATAATCTGCAGTAATAAAGTTTGGAATATCATTATTTTTATTCCAATAATAACTCTATTAAAGCGTAGTCTGTAATAGTACTTAAACAAAAAAAATAAGTTTAAGTACTTTCCTTTTGTTTTGTTTTTTTTTTTTGTTTTTTAAATAAAAGAAATTAGATTATGCTCATTATACCATAAATGTATGCTGGTTTTCCTAACATTGTCATCTACTCATAACTTTAAAATGTTTGAAAAAAATATCAACCTTAGTTAACATACTGTGGGAGGCATATGAAATAATTCTATGCGGCAAAACGTAACAAAAGAGGAAACAGTATTTTTCTCTTCCTGTTTGTATAGTCGGTGTGTATGTTCCTATAAATCCACACTGATTGAACTGACAAACTGCAACGGCAGCAATCAAGCAGACAAAAGCTATTAAGCTGGGGATTTTTTTTTCTTTTATAAGATATGCAATCAGTATGTAACAATGCAATCACAGGATAAAGTCTTTACAAGGTACCACAAACATAATGAATGGTGATGACTGAAAAATAAACACATCGCTTAAGGCTATATAGTACAGAAAAACAGTCCTTTTTAAGCAATTTTCAACTCCCTCTGCTTTCTGAAGGTCTTTTGTTACGGTTTTCTGAGCGACGAGTTTTTGAATGCATTCACAAACAATACAGAAACAATAAAGTCATATGTTTAAACGTTACACTAACATATAGTTACCATTTCAGTGCTCACTCATGTATGTAATTTGATTTTACACATGTAGGAATGTGAAAATTCCTGTAAAATCTTGTTTGACATGTTTGATAAAGCAGATCTTTTTCTCCACTGATTAAAAATTTACAAGCATCCTGGTAATGAATGCAATTTCCTCTAAACACTTTGGCTTATTTCTATAGCCCAAAGCACCCTCTGGGGCATGAAAAGCCTTAAGGCACAAAGAAATATACACAAGTTGCATGGTTTCTACTTAGCCGCACTTGCATATGCAGTGAAAGCCATTTTTTCTCTTTCCTTTAGGGGTCTATCAGAGAGCAACTGGGTTGTAAATGACATTGTTATGGAAGCCAAGTGCTATTAACTCTCACACATCCTGCCTGTGCTCGGAGCTTCATAAAACGCAGATGTTGCTCTGAAAGATCCACAAAAAACTGAGAGAAAATTTAAATAAAAAACAGTGACAGGCCATCGACCTCTGACAAAGCATAATCTCTTCCTATTTGAAATAAAACGAGGCGACTGTAATGGAAAGAGATGAATTAGGGGCTTTTACAGCAGCACGAGTACAGAATAGGAGGCAGTGAAGGCACCTCCTGCTGAGAATGTGTATTCAAAGTCATCAAGAAAAGTCAGGAAATAGGGTTGCCAATCAGTAGAAGGAGCAGATTTAAAGCAGACGCACAAAGCAGGATGTTGTTGGGAACATTTCCGTTTGCAGATTTAATACCTATTAATTACTAAGTGACTTTCACTGAAGGGCGGAGGTTGCTTGTCTTTTGTTTTACATGATTGAAGCACTTAAACTACAATGCATTCTACTGGAAATGCAGTCTAAAAGAAATCCTTGTATGTTCACCGCTGCCTTTGACTCAGGCATACTATGCTTTAATACAGATTTCAGGTCAAAGGGCCGCTACGCTCGTAGGAAAACTTCCACAGCATGGGAATCTAATAAATAATGCCACTTCAAATGCCCAAGACAAATCCCCCGGCAGCGTCGCTGTCCTTGTTTTTCTGTTTGCAGTTACCTGGAAAAACATCCCTTTGCATCACCACGGGGAGAAAACCAACACATTCTGAGTCATTTTATCTTAAATTTGCAGCCTGCGACGGCAGATTCAGCTCTGACTCATTTTCTTGATCAGTTAAAGGCATCTGAACTTCAAGTTACAGATCTTTAGCTTCACTGTGGGAATCCCACAACCTGACTAGCTCATTGCTCACTTTACTCTGGTGGACTAAATATAATGATCCCTTCATATTATATGCCTACAGGCACTATTTTTTGTTGCTAATGTAGCAAAACCGAGGAATCAGCAAAAGACTTAAACCCTCTGACACAAAAACAACGAGATGTGCTCCCTGTAAAACTCCTCTAGCTTCCACCAGCTATTTTTTGTGCTTTTTGGCTCACACATGGAGCTTCTCTTGGAAAACACAGCCGCTTATCATTCCAAAAAGTAAGTGTTGCAGCTTCCACCTGTATGTAGCACCTCGTAATATTAAAACATCACAATGTGCCTTGTGAAACACTGTGCAGTTGCTATTTTAGTCCAGGTAGTCATTACAAGCCCCAGATTTGAAGGCATGTGCTCTAGATGATTTTGTCCTTTTTTAATCCAATTGATATTATTTCTTACCTTCCCTGTTACATTAAAAGATAACTTGCACACTGTGTAGTTGTATATTTTTCTTTGAAGTGAAGTATTTTCATATATTACAAAAAATAATTTTAATAAATGCTTAATTATTCACAAGTATAATTTAGAAGGTCCATTGACTACAGTCTTGAAGCCTAATTATGCTTTGCTACTTTATACTCTTAAATATTATTCATTGGAGTCATAATGCCTCATTTCACTTTACTACTCAAAGTGAGTATAAAACATCCACCTGGTAAGTATGAATTACAAAATGTTTGATGCCAACCATTTTACAATAACTTTGTAAAAGTGACCGAATCTACATTCTATCTATGTAAAGCTGCAAAGTGTCAAAATGATGCAATCACTTTCAGATCAAACATAAAAACCACAAGACGCAGATTAATTAGAACCTGACGGGAATCTAAACGAGTAACAGATTCTTTAAAATGAAGTTTGCTATTCTGGGTACTCTAGAGTAGAAAAAGAAAGAAAACAACAACTTATAGTGAAATATGTGAAATAGCTTTAAATTCATAAGTAATTTTAAGGTACACTGCAGCTAGCTAACTCCTAGCCAATAGCAACTCTACAATTGGCAGCAAAGGCATCTGAACTGCAGTTGTAGTGCTCCACTTCAACATCTAAAATATTTATGGAGGGAAACCTAAACCTGATTGTTTAACACTGAACAGTGGTTCTTCAAAACCCAGTTTGAGATTTATGAAAGATTTAAAATTCTTTGCAGTAGCTTTTTTAGCATTACTATCCTTGTAGACTTATATGAGATAAAAATCATAGCAGATTGACTAGTCAAACTTGGACTGAATTATTCTGCATTGATTACAGGCTCTTTGAAAATTCACTTAAAAAAAAAAAACAAAAAGAAAAACGTGGCTTATAATTTTTTCTTGTCTTGTATCATCACACCAGGAGCTCGATGCATTGCTACACCTCAGTATGAAAATTAAGAGTAATAGAGGACGGGAGGCAGGACTGAATTCTCCTGGAGTCAGATTCGAGTGGCAAAATCTTAATTTTAGATGAACCACAAGCCCACAAGTATGTGCAGCCTGACACAATTCAGTCAGTTCGGCTTTAAAGCAGATGAACTCCAAAAAGAATGTGGAGCAGCTATCTGGTATGATAAATTATTTGACAAAGAATATCAGCAACTTTTGTCCTTCACTACTTTTTCGCGTTTTCTCTTTATGTTGACATTTATGCTGAAGCAACAAATGTCCCATTTCTGTTAGTCATAAAAACAGATATCTGTGCACAGACTGGCAGGCATTTTAGTATGTTTCTCCTTGTGATGCAGATGTTACAAAAGGAAATAATTTAGAGCACTTTAAAGCAGACACACGATTCCTGTGGCCTACACAGACTTTACACATTCTCTTTGATTTCCTGTTGTTTGCACATTGTCTTTGATAGTGAACCCCATTAAAATGCTGTGACAAAGCCATCACACAGAGCCTGTATAGTCAAGGAAGACAGTTATTAAGCTCTGCTGACTAAAAGAGCAAACAGCCACTCTGTCATTGCTCTCTGGGCCTTTTTTTTCCCCATCACAGTAGCATGTGGTATGTTTTAAATGCAAAAGACTACACCTTAGGAAAAGCAAAGTAAAACCTCTGAAGATCCTGCTTAGAAGTTTCTATTTTCCGCAGAGACTTTCCCAGCTTTTCTGCTCTCATCACCGTATTCGTGAGCATCTTTGACACCGAGATGACTGTTTTCTAATTGCTCTCCATATTAATTTTCCATCCTAGCAGTCACATGGCAAAGATTGATTAAATCTAAATTGTTGCTACAGTGTCTTGATGGAGCCTGCGATGCAGATGCTGATGAAAGTCTCAGAGTGAGGAGAAAAATCTGATAATAAAGCAGCGGCGGCAGCAGCAGCAGCTCAGAGGGCGACTCTCTCTCTCTCTCTGTGTCTGCGCTCGAGACGTAACAGGCTGGGTCCCTTCTGATCTTTACGCCGCGAATGGAGCTCAACATCCAGCCTGTCCTGTCTGAGGACAGTTCTTCGGCCAGCTGAGGCTGAAGCTCGGCCAAGCAGCCTCCCACACTACTCAGGAGGGAGAGTCCAAGCTCTGCTGTCATCCCAGCCAGCCAATTCAGTCTGCAGGCCATAAATCAGCCTGGAGGCTTGGCTCCTTCGGGAGCAGCAAGATGGAGTGTGATGGTCTTGTTTTTACAAACAGTAGAGGGGCACCCTCACTGCGCCACGTAAGCCATCATTCTCTGCACAGCGTCGAGTCCTTTCCTTCTCCCTACAGCATCTGGCTCCGCCACATCAAGATGGCCCCCCTAAAAGTCCCCCAGATTCATCCCTCACCGCCCCCTGCACAAGGCCATCTTTTATGCCTCTCCTCCTTCTGTCCTACTCTCCCGTCTAACCAGTACTGCCAGATCACGTATATTGAGGTAATTAAATGAACCCCTCACATAAAAAGAAAATCACTCTCCCTACTTTTTTCCTATCTGACCAGAATTCCTTACATTTTTAAATCAAATAGTAAATGCTGAGAATATCAGACACAGGAAGCGATCATGTTGGCGATAGACATGCACCGATGTATCCGCTGGTGACCGGAATAGGATTTGATTGGTAACTGTGGGATCAACTATGCCTAAGAGCCAACAAGTTGTGCTGATCAGACTCTTTGATGTAGAAGTTGATACTGAGAGAAGACTCAGCTATCTTCAACACGAATGAGTTAAAATTTAACGCAATAGAATCATGTGCAGATAAATTACAATCATAAGTTAGATGACAGCGATCAGCTGTCAAAATGTAATTTTTTTTTTTCCCATAAGTGAATATATCATCACTAAGCATCACAAGTTGGAACAAGCCGCACTCTTCAGTTTAGAAGTGGTCAACTGCAGGGAGGAAGAAAAGGGTTTTGTTTTATATTAAGCATTTTGCGAAAACAGTTACATTTTAAATTTCTCTAAAAAGTAAAGAATAAGAATTTAGACACAAAATCTCTAATCGGTGACTCTCCAGTTATGCGTGTTTGGCTGGTAAAGTTTGTCTTTTATTTCTATTCCTGGACCTCAGCAACAGTCAGAGAGTTAAGAACAAATTCTCTGAATATCCAGGATCTAGCAAAAAAAAAAATAAATAAATAAAAAAAATAAATTAATTCCTTCTTCTTCTAGTACATCAATAAGAATTACAGGCCAGGAACAGTTCAAGCCAAATTATGAAAATATTTTCTTCCAATGCACGCTCCTCCCTTCTCCTGCTGCTCATCCATACAGCAGAGCCAGGGCATTGTGTAACAGCCTCCTCGTATAAAGAATGAATTTCCAAACTGGTGTTGACAAACAATGCACTAGCTTCTAAATTGGTACAAACAGCATCTGCTTAACAGCTGTGTAACAGCAGCGGGAAGAAAGGAAAAAAAGCAATCGCTCCGCTGTTTATAAATCACTATGTCATCGTAGAGCACTGCTCTGTTCAGGAGCAGGACCACTGGCCAATGGACTGCTTGATGTAGTGGAAACAATGCGAGCGGGTTGTCATGATGACATACGTGGGTGGGCTGGTTTCGGTGGCCTGGCAACAAATAGTATTTTGCTGAGAGGATTCTCTCGCCCTATTATGCCCTTCTCCAATGATTACTGGCTCCTAAGGGTCACAGTGCCCCAGTCATATTTTCTAAGCCTGAAAAAGAGTCACCCTTGACTCATATCATGGCTTATGAAACTTTTGGAGGAGAAAGGTTTGCTTTGATGTGATCCGTTGTTGTGCAAACCAGCCAATATTATAATTCATGCCCTTTTTCCCTACATTACATGAGCCAGTGACCATTTAACTCTCTCAACAGGCACTCTGAACTGGATTTAACCCAGGCAGGAAGGCGTAAACAGATAAGCATGGATGCACAAGGCTAAACTGTGTTAAAGAGGAAGCAGAGAGGTTTTCTCGACACACAATGGCCGTATGTGGCCACCGAACACCAGAAAGCCTGTGGGGATGGCTGGTTTCATCTCAACCTGAAAAGAGCCCAACTGTTCGACCGTGCTGCCAATTCAACAACATGCAGAGATTTCGTAGAGAAAGTGACACACTTCCAGCATGAATCCATAACTGGGCACAGAAATGCTGGATCATCAGCAGCACTGGGCCATCCAGGTATCGAGATGTTGCTGTTTGTTTCTCTAGTTGTGAATATCAACACTACGCTTTCCTTATATCTTATTATTTCAGAAAGCTTTAGGACGTCATCATATGTTTAAGTAGTCTAAATAGACTACCAGAACAAACTTTCTGGTTATTTTATTTGTTACAAAATGACAAAATGTAGATAAATAAGTCTTTCAAGCATCTTTGTGGAAAATCTGTCATTACCACTTAATGCAATTGCTGGTTCAGGACTTTATTTAGAACATCAGAGTAAAAGGGGAATGAAAACAAATGTAAACCACACATTTTTTCAATATTTCAGCAAAGTGGAAAACCATATGTTAGACAAAGTATGAGATTCTCCTGGTTTAATATCCTTGAGCACGGAAAACCGAAAAGCAACAATTATTCCTAAAATTGTTAGACATTAGAAAAAGCATAGAATAAACACCCAACAATCTTCTTAATAGTTTTTAAAGTGCCTATGGCTCAGAGTATTTAACCTATGTGCTATTTTGACAAATTGATATTAGCTGGTTGCTCTGGGAACCAGCTTGTAGTCTTAGTCATACATTTGTGCACATTTCAGCTGAATTAGTTTTTCTTGTAACCAACAGAAAACTCTTCTTTCTGTGTCCACACAGTCTGAAAAAAAAAACATTTCAGGCATCCCAATAAAAAGTCTTCAAACTGTAGCAAACTTAAGATGTCTTTCAAACATGTACTGATAATGAGAGAAAAGGTAATTAACTGCAAATTGTTGGAGTTGGTTTGATCTACTTTTTACTGAAACAAGAAATCAGCTCAGCAGGTTTATGCTTGTAAACCGAATTATATTGTTAATCTATGTAAGTACTGTGGGAAAAAAAATAATTCACCGCTGTAATTCAGTGATGAATTTTATTGGATAAAATTAATCTTTTCGGCTGGAGTGTTTTAAAGAGACAATTATTTTAACTTGTGAAAGATGGAGGAAGAGGAAGAATGCAATTATAGTACAAATTAAACCGAAACTCCAGCTCACCTTGTTCGCATAATTTGATCTGTTTCCAGTTAAAATAGGATTTTGTGGAGAGATATCTCGCAGGGTGGAATCTATTAAAAATATCAGAGGAAAAATTAGATCGCACTGCAAGTTTGTTTGATATGAGGTGTTTGCTCTTGCGTGGCATAATTGGTTGTAGCAAATTTCCAGAGAAATTGCCTTTAAACGAAATGGTAACATATGGTTCAGGAAAATATACCCCCCATTATTTTTGGAAACACATTGAGTTTTCCTATCATCTTGACCTTCATAACCTTCAATTTTCAAAGAACAATAGTGCAAAGCAGAGTGTTTGCAGTATGCTCCTAAAATGCAGGCCTTTGTCCTGCTAGCATCTCTATGGCAGACCTGCCCTCTACGCGAAGCCAGCCAGACCGCCTGCTTCTGTCTGCCTGGCTCATTCTTTCTGCAAAGCATCGACAGAGGACAACTTTAAATACACTGGAACAAATGCAGTTTTTCTGTGTTTAAACTTGACCGAGCTGGCGAGCTAATTTGCTCCAAAACCCTTGAGTCTGGGAGAAGCAAGGGGGCAGAAACAGACATTTAAATTACATCCATGAATGGGGCTAACGGGGGAAGACAAAAGATATATGAGGGGCGATGGAAAAAGAATAGACGAAATGGGTCAAAGATGGACAAAATGGATGGAAGGAACTTCTTCTTGTGTTGATAAAGCTTACACTGACAGTCACTTGATTATAAACACTAAAGAAACTACAACCAATTCTCAATTGTTAACCTGAAAGCATCTTAGGTCCATGATAGAAAAAAATCAAACAGACACAATATTTGAACATCATTCGCACAGTGAGAATATCATAGCCGGCTAACCATTAGCCGCTAACGCCACTGAAGATTCCTTAAGATTCAGAGAAACCTATGTGGACAAAACTTTTCTCACTTCTAGGTTAATAGTGGGACTATTATACTTAAGCAATACCTAATTTGTAGTATGAGATGTGTACAAAACCTTAAGCAGAAAAATATAACACAACTGGCTAAACGTTAGCTGATAATGACGCCAGTTTAGCATCTGCTTTGAAACTTCCCATCTGCGCTAAACTATTAGGCTATTTTAAGAGACTTTAGGGAGTTTTCATGGCATATGATCAAATCCAGTTCAAAATATAAAAGTTTCTGTTCTTGTAACAAACACATTCTGTGAGTTTTGAACTAACATGACACAAGAAATTATTGCATTAAGGTCAATTTTGTACCCATGTTTTGCCAAGACCAACTACTATATACCCTTTGTAGTTTTTCATTAATTATGGAAAAATCAGTTCCCTTTTTTCATACAACACGATTTCCACTGATTTAGGTACAAACTTCTCAACTTCTGTTTGGTCCAGTTCTTGGGAAATGGGACATCCTGATGAAACTCTAGACTGAATCGAGCTGATCTGACTCAACATTCACTTGAGTCGGATAAAAATTATTATTAAATCATCAATTGTTAAAGCAAGAAAAAGACATCCCACAGTGGGTATAAATTGTTGAACCTGGCATCCTGTAGCAATCAGGATCTTTCTATTCCTCAAAATCTTTGATAGAAAGAAACTAAACCTAATGCTGCCTGAAATGATGACGGGGTAAACATCAGTTTTTTCTACTTTAAAACGTTCATGAAGATTTCTAAAATAATTTCTTCAGAACTTGTCACTGTGTCCGACTTGGCATGACAGAATGTTTTGCTTCAAAAAAGGGACCTTACATAAGTAATATAATGTGGCTTCTCATTGAGTCGCATTCACTTTGCATTCGCCAGGACTGTGTGTTTTATATTCCTTTTTATCCCATCAAAGCAGCAAAAGAATGGTCTCTACTTTCTTTCATGTTCTCTTTTCCCTCCTTTCCAGTTTCAAAAAAATTCTACTTGTCTCGTTATAAAGCGATCCTTGGAAGTAGGACACTGTAACACGGCGGCGATGAGGGTACGGAGTGGGATAGGCAGGTAAAAGTTCTGCAGAGGAAGTGGGCCACCTTGGGAAACGATCATGGCTTGAACAAACAACCCCATTGTTTCCCACTGAACAACACAGACGGCGTCACTTAGGGATAAGAGGCATATAAAAGACATAAAGAGCCACAGCGAGACACCCCCATTGCGTCTAGATACATTAGATTTACACCTACTGGGTCTAACTCTTTCTCCAGCACACATCCTGCTTCCCTGTCACGAAGGATGATCTGTTTGGCATCTTTGGAGGCTTGCTGATTCTCTCCCAGGTTTCTCCATTATCCACCACAGCAAAGTCGGCACCATGATGCCACTTAATGTAACGCCGTCAGAACCTACGTCCGCAGCATTAGCCACCCACCAGCCGCCACCACAATATACAGGCGCTTGTCAGGAGAAAAAACGCTGCAGCCGGTTCGGTAAAACACACAGATTAAAACGCAGGTGGGAGAGTGGTCTGAAGAAAAGAAGAAGGAACTAATAGGCACATCTTTTCTGATTTGAGGAACATGACTACAGCATACATAAGGATGGTGGCTGGGGTCTGACACAGAGGTAGTAATTGGATTTCTCAGGCCCTGTGCCCACTCATGATAACATGCTGAGCTGTGACATGAAAAGTCCTTATGTGTGGCAAGGGAGCAAGGTGCAGCAGAGTGGAAGTGACAGGTGTCAAAGATCCAATTCCCTTGCTCTTCTCGATCCTCCAGTTCCTTTTCTCGGGAGACAGCCGCGGAACAACCTGCCCCACACTAAAGCCAAACACCACGCTTGACATTCAGTTGCAAATCCCAGCAAGTTAAAGTTATGTAGAGTGCAGCAGGGGAAACTGAGGCGGAGGCAGAGGAAGGGGAGTCTGCACGTGCTGTGGGAATAAGGGGTCACGGCCCTGATTGCCTGGTTTATTTACAGTATATTCTGATGCTAATAGGAGCTGAATACAGAGGGAAGTCGGGAGAGGATTGTGAGAGTCCTGCTGCAGATCTTGGAGATGATGGGGGGATGTGCGGAGTCTGCACGGACACAGTCCCCTCCCTGTCCTCACCGAGCATTCTGGCCTCGTCTTTTAACGAGAGCTGCATGAGAAGAGGCGCATCATTAAAAAGAGCCATTCTGAGGTTTTCCTGTCTGCCATTAAACTTAACAACCTGCCTCTCTCATTACCTTTCATCCTCCCTTTACAAAAAAAAGGGGGGATTCCTATAAAGTTGCATCAGGCTCATAATGATGGATGCTGTCGCTCTTTCAATCAAACCTGAAGGCATTCTGGAGTTTCTAAATATAGAAATTGCTGCTCCAGCTAGTGCTGTATTTACATGTTTAACGCTAAACTGTTTTTACATATTACACTAATTTGACATAATTATTGGGTTAATGCCCAGAAAGATATGTGGTAGCCTAAAGGAAACATCGTTTTAGCAGAAGCCTTTGAGGACGTCTCTATTTAACGGCAATGAATTTCCTCTAATTTGATTATCAACCACCGGCAGCCATGCAACAACGTAGAGAAACACCCCTCTAGATCCTGCTCTGCTCTTGACCTTTCTCTGAAATGAACCGAGTCAAAACAGGGAGATTACAGCGTGTCCACGGCACGGTTAAATCAGGCCGACTTGTGCCGTTCAGGCTGTGCACATTACAGTCTTGATCTTTATTCACCAAGAAGACACAGCTGAGCTCAGCAGCAATTAGTGTTTGTTTAATCTGCATTAGACGTGGGCCACTGTGAGATTCCCCTGGTATGATAATGTTGAGTAAAACTACCAGGGTACTTAAAGGTATTGGTGCTTATGGGAAAATCTAAAAACGTGTAACCTGATCTAATTGCTATTTCTTCTTCTTTAACATTTCTACTTACCTTTATTGCACTGATTATTACACTTCTCTTGGACTAACACAAATCTAACACGATGTTAGCTGATTATTAGTCAGGCTATTTCCTCAAATAGCCACTCTGCGTTCGGCTGCCTAATAAATCTGCTGCTCGTAGTTTGTCAAATGTAAAACATTATCTTAATAGAGTTGGTTTCAAGGACACAATTGTCTTTATTTTTTACAGCCAGACATATTTATAAGCAAGTGAAGGAAAACTGTGGCAGCTGTTTTTTTCCTTCCAGTGTGCAGCAACAGGAGGGGGAGGGGCAGCACTGAATTAAATGAAATACAAGAAAGACTTCAGTTTCTCAGAACCAGATTGTAGTAGCTCTGGAAGGTTACCAAAGTGATGCTAGCTAGTTATTTATTAACGACCTGCTCAGGTAGAAAATAAAATTTTAAAAAAGAAACAGATGATCCCACTTAAATTTTTTAAAAATTTAGTTAAAAGTAATCAAATTAAGTTTATCCAAGCAAATGTAATGAGTTTTTATACTAACACAAATGTAAATGACATAAGTTTGACTAATTTAATTAAATTACATGTAATAAATTTGCTTTTTTTGTTATTGTTGTTTTTTCTTTTCTCAGTGTAGCCAATTACGTAAATAGGAATTTTGATTTATCCAAAGGAACCAGGCCTTTTCCATTATTAAATTAATATTTAAGATGTTTTACTAGAAAATCAGGATTTCAATAGTGTAGTGAGGGTTACTCTAACTAGAGTCTTTAAGAGTTATTCTCCTGCAACTTTTAGATGCATCGATATCTAATTCAAAAGGTTAAATTACTTCTTCCAGATGTCACGGTGTTTAGTAAAGGCCTGATAATGAGTTATTCATCTGACTCAGAGTAAGAGTCAGATGAATGAGAACAGTTTTTCTGTTCCTATAAACAGAAACAGAAAAAACAGAAAGCTCCTGACTGGATTTGGAGACTCCTGCTATACACTGAAGGAAGTCAATGTAGTTGGGAAACCGATTTGTCCTCATGCACCAAAATGTTGCATCAGAAAAAGCACACTTATAAGTTCAGAAAGTTATGTTTGAATTATCTAGTTAGCTGGTCCTTTTGCTTGCATCTCATTAAAGCTACTTTGAACCGGGGGAGCAACATGCCAGAAAACATTTGTGATTTTAACAGTGAAACCATTTCAAACCTCCGTATATCTTGATAAGAGCAACTGGTCCACATTTCGTCTGCATTAGTGAGTTACTTTAAGAGGTGAGTGATGACAGAAAAAAACCCAGAAGGTCTTTACAATGAGGGTCTGTTGAGAGACGAAACGCAGACGAGGTTTTAGGGTAAACTGCTGAGGAGGGAGGCACGGGGGGGCAGGGAGGATCTGGATCCTGACATACCCCAGAAGGTCTTTTCTCTCTGTTACTGCACCCTCCTTTGCTCATCAATAGTTTATAATGTGGGTCACTGGCAGCCATAAGGTGCCTCCCACTCCTGAGACCGACTCAAAATGCAGAATTACGGCACGCTGAGCTCATCTCTGCAAGGTCATGTGGGGGACAGAGCGGGAAACACTGACACTAATTGGTGAATGAAATATAGTAATGATAGAGGTGGTTTGGATGACTTCTCTTTGACCTCTGTTTAACTTCTGCAGAGTACAAATCCAACAAGCACATTCTGCCATGCTTTAGATTTACAGTATGTCTAAGGAAGAGATGCTGGATTTAAACGACCATAAAACGTTATGGGATAAATCACTCACTTTGAATATACATGAGGAGAGGAAAATATGGAAATATTACATGTCTATGCCTGAGGTAGTAACCTTTTGTTGCCACAACTGAGGAGGACGACATAACTTTACATATTTCTGCTTCATAATCCATTTGAGTAATAATGTTGTCAGCAGATGCAAGGTGATGAGAGCTACGATAGAAAAAAGGAAAATGGGGAAGACAAAGGAATTATGGTAGACAGTGGAAATGAAAGAAGAAAAAAACAAGCAAAGGAAATCCCAAATGGATATAAGAGGAGGGAGGTAACGTATTTTTCCCAGAGAAAGGAAGTAATAAGGGTTAAAAAAGACAGATACACTATATGCCGCAGCATTGGAGCCCCCTCCTCTCTCTTTCTTCCTTCCTTACCACAGCTGCAGTGATAAATGTCTCTTTGTATTCTGCACAGAGAACTGCAGGCTACAATGTACTTGTCAAAAGACAGCTGATTCCCCCCCACCCCATTTAAACAGAGTATTTTTAATCTTTCCTTTCATAGGAATAGAGGAGACAATAAAACAAATGCCCTGTGCCAAGACGCATAATGCCCAGAAAAACTCTCCCCATTCACTGCATGTTTGTGTGCAGCTATGAATGCGCTCCTGCAGGTGTAGGATTGACTAGTGTAACTGCATACTATTTGTACTTTTCCCCAAATTTTGCTGCGTCCTTAATCCCCGCTGTGCAGCCGTAGTTCCGCTATGACGACCCCTAAATAGGCGTCAGTGCTACAGGTAATGGAGCTGATTATAGCTATCTGGGCTGTGGGCCACCTGCCAGACTCTGTCCTGCCTGGAGGGAGCTCAGGCCGCCTGGTGTCTGATATCCTGGGATCCCTGTAATACAAGCCTTGCCTTGGCAGTCACTCTGCAACTATCTTGCCCACTTCAAGCTGCACACAGAGGTTCCTTGGAGGAAGTCTATGGGTATAGGATGTCCTCATCAAGTTGTTTACTCCACATTGTATTAGTCTACTGTCCTACCATTTCATCAACAAGGCTGGAGTAACGGATTCTCTGGAAAGAAAATGTTGTTGGCTCAGAGTGATAATAGAGGATTGGGACCTGGAAATGGTTTTAATACGTCAATAAAAAAAATATGTACACAAATTGTATTGCTGACATAAAAAAAAAAGGTTGTCAGGCAGTGATACATTCTCCCCTGTTGTTCTGTAATTTTTGCAGTCAGCTGAATGGCAGCTCAACCAATAACACCTGAGGCTCATCGAGCCAAGCGGGAGAGAACCGAATCCAGCGCAGCACGCTGGTTTAAATAGCAGCGCTTCGTTTATGATCAGAATCTCTTCCTGAAGATTTCACTTGACCTCAATTATCCTGGAACCGCAAAGAACCCGTTAGGATCCAAACGATCAACGAGTCATATCAAAATAAAGAGGAAGCAAACTGAAAAGAGCCCGATGCAAATACTAGTACATGCAAGACGCAACCTTTCTGTATTTGTGTTATAAATAAATGATGTCTCTACGTGTGTTTTAAATAAAGTGTTGTCCGAACATTTTAGCAGAGCAGAAAAGATCCTACAAGTAAAACAAGAAAACATGTGCAAATAGTGTCTTTACTTTCTTTCTGTTTGAAAGATCTACAATCCTCTCTGTCTTTATAGCTTCAGAAAAATATTGAATTAATCCCAATAAATTGGGTTATATATCAAAATATTAGACTCCTTGCATATAATTACATACATTTTTGGAGAAGGAATTTCATTTTTTTTAAAATATGTAACTGAAAACAAACAGAAAATGAAAAAAAAAAAAAAGAAAACATATATCTCATGACCTTAAGCCTGGGCAGCTTATTGGACATAGACAATTAAAAATATGATACCGTGTCTGGGGGTATGTGTGACATTTACTCTAGTTGTTACAATGTAATTTCACTTTACATAATTTAAGAAAGTTTTAATCTAAGGAATCTGCTCAGATCTATGATTTACTGGTCTGACAAGCATCAACTTCCCGCATGAAAAGTGAATGAACAGATGGATAATAGTTTCTCATCAGTGGTAGTTTTAGAATTTTGATTTTAAATCAAAGTCAAATCATGTCTATTGAACTTGAGGTTTTACAACTCTTGGCATAAACACCAATTTTGATTCTTAAAATGATTCATATGTCCAGAACAGAGGGGATCAAAAAGTCATGTTTGGGTCATGAAATAGTTGCTTACATGTTTTTAACATGTATGTGTCTAAACTAATTGCCTTTATTCCTTTTCTTTCCCAGTACATCACTTTTCTTGCCTCTTTGTTAAATTACCATGGAGAGAAGAGGGCTCATTCACCTAAATATAAGTGGCATTTGCTGAAACAACATTCACTGATGTTATCATTGTCCTTGGGAGAGTGTCTCTATAGATGCCTCGAGAAATGTGAAATTTCAACACACAGGAAAACCACAGTGAATAAGAACTTACAACAGTTCCTTTGAAGAAACGTGTATTTCTTGCTGTTATGACAGGCATTTGTGCAGCAAACGACATGAACCTGCGGTGTGTTTGCAAATGAAGAATGGCAGTTTTGAGAGGATCCTTTGTTAGCGCACGGTTGTATTAAATTTACAGCACATGATGATAAGATAGTCGCTCTGGGGGGTAAATTGGGTTCAGATTACGATCGCCTGTCAATGGCAGAATGCCCATTTTAGTCTTGTGGCACAGATGCAACAGCATGGAAGCAGTAATTGAAAGAACTTTCAAATAAATTGGATTTACCTTCAAATAGATTATAGATTAGGATTATATTTTGTTGTTATAAAAAATGTGTATTCTACAGTTGGTCCCAACAACAACAAAAATAATAAATGCTCCCTTTTTGTTTAATCACAAATCCAAATAAAACCGAGTTTTAAAAAAAAAATCTCTTCAGCATGAAATCATCCAGTCTTGGTTCTGAAGTATTTTAGATGATTGTTGTTGAAACTCACAAAAGGCTGTAAGATATTAGTTTGGCATGATCTGAATCGACATATTCTAGAATATATCGCTTCAGTCTATGTATTTCAAATTCTGAGAAAGTTCAGCTTGTGAAGCGTGTCGCTAACTGTTAGCCACTAGGATTGTTTTAGCATTGCTGCTAGATAAACAACCCAACCGGACAGAAGATTTTTTTAGGACTTATTGAGTTGAGTGTACAGTAGGTTATTTCAGATTTCATCACAGATAATTAAATGCAGTCTGGACCCAAGGAAAAAAAAACAATGTAATAGTTGTTTGCTAACATTAGCATTATTGGCAGCTTGTCTCTCTGAGAAATAACCTGGAACAGAATGTATTTCTGTGAAAGAAATATATTTATAAAAAAGTGGGGATGAATTTCTGACATGTAACAAAATGTGTGTTTTAAAGCCCTGCTGGCAGAAAGCTTTGAAAGGGAGACCTTTATTGCTTCAGCTTGTGCAGAAGGATACGCTGCATTCAATAGTAAATACACAAAAGGCTGCATGGCCTCTGGACGA
The DNA here is from genome assembly GCF_027474105.1 of Poeciliopsis prolifica. NCBI lineage: Eukaryota > Metazoa > Chordata > Actinopteri > Cyprinodontiformes > Poeciliidae > Poeciliopsis > Poeciliopsis prolifica. The sequence goes on from NW_026562381.1 coordinate 1,430,385, forward strand.
TATAAATAATGTGTGCTTGAATTGTGCAGGGCATGTTCCCTGTTTGGAAAATGCAAATGCACACCAACAGGTGTCTTTCTCTGTAGGCATTGCTTCAATGTAACAAGGTACATTTGAAAGTGACACAACCCAAACCCACGAGGCGTTTGTGATTTCAGTACTAATGTTACTGCAGTCCTCACTACTTTGTTTTACCCCACAGTCATGGTTGCTCCTTGCTTTGAATTACAGTGGGAAGCGGCTTGTGTCCAAGCTGCGACCTCAAAGAATTAAACACACAATGCAGTGTGGTTAGAAAAATGGCTGCTGCCTTAGTTCCTCAGACGAGAGCAGAATCAATCAGGGCCACAAAAGGCAAGCAAACTGGAGACAACGCCGTAGCGCCGCTTCTTGAATTTCACTCTTCTCCTCCCTTCCTACCCACAGCATTTCTTTATTCATCTTTCACCCTGTGCTTCTCTCTTTTCCACTCCATTTCTGATTAACCTTTATAGACGCACACCTGCATGCACACAGAGGCTCCTCAGTATGTTGTGTACGCACGCTCTCAGATGGATTTAAAATTCAGGTACTCTCCCCTTCTCTCTTTAATACACACTCGGCCCCCATCAACTTCTGCGCATTACCTGCTCTTAATCTCCTTCCCTCTGTCTGGGATCATCCTGATCCCCCTGTTTTCCCATCTGCTGCTGATTGGGACCCAGCTTGGCAAGGTGTTCAACAAACAACCGCGATTCTCTTGGTTTCTGCGGAGATTATTAACACACCTAGCATGCCACAGCGTCATGAATAAGCAATGGAGATCCGGAGACCTATTTTCTGTCTGCCTCTGTGTTTCCTCCCTCTCTCCAAGTCTCTGTCTCTCATTCTCCCTCTATCTTTTTTTTTTTTTTTTTGCCCTGTCTCGTTGTGAACTGAATGCCAGGATTGTCTAAAAAATGAGCTGTCAGTGGAGGGCCTGCAACGAGATACATCAGGCTCATTGTGAGCTCTAGAAAATAATGAACTATTCCCATTTCTCTCTCTGATATGTTCAATACGCTATCCATGACAAGTGCAAAGAGATAAGCAGTCCCCTCTTGAGCTGATTAAATACACTGAGTATATTCAGAAGAGCTTTGACAGCACAAGGGTTCAGCCGAAGTCATTATGGTATTATAACGTTACTATATGTTTTCCGTCTTGACTGGAAATGAAGACCTTTTGTGTGCGGCTTGTGTCTGAGCTCAGCTACATTTGCTACCCGTTGGTAGCAAATGTACAGACAATAAAAGCAGAGCTGGTTCATAATGTTTGGTTTTCCACTACAGAATTTCACAAAACTCAACCCCAGACCATTTCTGGATGCGTTTAGGTTGTTGACACCATAAAAGACTCCAGAATGAAGGTGATCAACTTGCATTAGCAACGCAGCGACTTTACACTGATGTCAACATAAATGCTGGATTAGTATTTTCACCATTTTTAACCAGCTCATAAAATGACGGAAAAGAAAATAACTCCAAACCCTTTTTAAATGAAAGAAGTTTAAAAATATGTTGATATTATTGCAGATTATACATATGTATAATCTGTATAATATGTATAATATGAGTGAATGTTTTCTGAGTGCGTAGTTGGTTGTTACTGCTGTCTTTGCCGGGTCTCCCTTGTAAAATAGATCTCTGATCTCAGTGGGACTAAAACAGAAACATAAAAGTTAAATAAAACAAAGACAGGCTTATGAAATGTTGCTTTCTACATTAAGATGGGGCTTTTAATGGCCAACATGTCTCAACTCATACCTACCAGACAATGTTTTTTTACTGTTTTGACAACCAAGGACTTAGAAATGCTTTCTTTTAATCTTTTCATCTAATTATAGTCTACTGTAGGAGAATGTTGCAATGGGGCTCCAGTAAACTGAATTAGAGTTATTTTTATATGATCAGGGCACATAATCTCTCCCAATTCATAAAATTCAGCTGTCCTAATTCATAAGATTTTGCTCCACAATACAATAATATTTAATTGAATTAAATTATATGTGAGATTTGAACATTTAATGGAAATTCATCTCCAAAACTTGATTACACACTCTATAGCTTAATTTCCTAAATGTCCCCTCTTTGGTAAAATAAAAAATATTTCTATTAGATGGTTTCTTTATGAAAAAGAAGTGGCAGTATTGAGGGAGAAGTATTGGTACGGACTGGCGAAGGAGAGAATTAACCTGCAATTGCAAACATCTTCTCGCAAACCGCTCCATGTCTGATTATCCTAAAACTCGTGCAAGGATCATAAAACACAACTTGAACTTGTTGCTGCAGCCAAGCAGAAAACAAAAAGCACTTCTGAATGAGTAATTTGATTTAAAATATGTAAAAATGAGAACAAATCAATTGCAGTGGTCTCAAAATAACTCAGCTTATGCCTCAGGTGATGTCACCACAACCATGTGAGGGTAGAAATTAGTTTCTGAGGTATATTGATTGTTAAACAAGTAAAAAACTTGTAAGATGAATAGAAAAACTGATCATGGTATGTTGTTTTATAGTCGATGAAGTGCCTGTGAAGTGAGTTATAGAAAAGTCCGGGATGTAGCTTTAAAGAAGAGCAGTTACAGGAAATGTTTGCAAAAAGACGTCAGGCAGCCAAAATATGCCACGTTTGTTTTCACTCGTCTCCAATAAAGTCATGAAAAAAAGGAGAGCACTTTTTCAAACGATTCTTGGAAAAATTGTCAGGTTGCTTTCGAAAATATGGCAAAAACTAACCTGGAGGTTGTGAGCAATTTAGAAAAAGAAAACTTAAAGGAGAAATGAAAGCTGCGTTTGAACAGAAACATTTTTTTTCCAAATCGCTCCGTGAGAAGAAAAAAGAGCAGAAAAATCACATCTTTCCCTCCAGTCACATGAGTCGTTTTTTACAAGGTGCAAAATCAATATCAGTCTGCTCTGTTTTATTATATTAGGTGTAATTTCAATATGACACAGCCAGGCACCTCACAGTGTAACAGAATTTCATTCACTGATAAGCACAATAAAAAAGATAAGCCCAGATGGACACGGCTTAGAATGACATTTTATTTCCTTCTCTTTTTTATCCTCACGTCTCCACAACTCGGAGGCAAAAATCTGCATGTCGGGTTGTTCATTACAGACTCCACTACACCTGCTAGCAAGCATGGAGTGTGTTTGCACTCTATCTACCTTAATGTTGCACCCAGCTCTTTGTCACTGTCAGCCATTTTACCTCCACCGGTTCCCACATTAAATTAGGCAAATCCAAATCAAAATGGATGGTCTCAGAGTGGAGTTTACTTGTTAATCTAATCATAAAGTATCACAATGCAACATGTGTCCTGTACAGCAGTTTTGATGCCTAATTCAATCAAATGTTGTTTGGGAATCAGTCACATTCTCTGGCAAATTCCCATTTACCTCATAGCAAGAGGAATGGAGAAAAAAAAAGTCCCTCCTGCCTGTCAGGGATTTTGTTTCTTCCTCCCTTTTTATTTTCCCTCACTAAGACTGCTTAGTAGACTCTCAGCTCATCTCTCAATCTCCGTCTCCCTCGCACACAGACTCTCCCCGCCTCCCGTAGTGTTGTCAGCACAGCCCCGTTCCTGTTGCCTTCCTGATTCTGACACCTGTCAGCATTTTTCGTTAGTAGATCAGAGAACTGCAAACTAGAAATGTTCCCGTGCCGAATTTAGGGCAAGTTCATGGCAGAAACATGTGAGGTGCCTTTACTCTTCCTCTAATTCAACAGGGGGAAAGGGAAGTGCTTGACTGGCACAAAGTTTGGGAGATGTGGGTTGGAAGTGTTTGCTGTCTGAAGAGAGAGAGAGAGACAGAGAGAGAGAGAGAGAGGAAGGAGGAGAAAAAAAGAAGAAAAAGGTGGAAGTAGGGGGAGGAGGGGCTTAAATCAATTAGGAACAGTGAAACCCTGCGGATCTACTGATGGAAAAAGGGAATATGAAGAAATGTGCAGCCCGCAAAGGGGGCTTCCATTCCTGGGCTTCAGCTTCAGGCACACACCCACAGGGAGCTAACAGATAGATGAGAGATATTCTCCAGAGGTGGAGGCCGAGGAATATGTCAGAAATAAAGACGCCCGGTTCCCTGCTCTGGCTAATTGAGCAGTCCTGCATTTCCTTTGAGTCTAACAGCCCAGGCAGGACTGAATCGCCTTGATGAGCACTTATACAGTGACCTGGAAACAACACCAAAACCCAGGCTGCAAACCCTCTAAAACCAGACAATGGCAATGCCGCAAATGTGGCGGCGCCCCCGTCTTTTCCACTCCTGCTGAGGTAACTTGAGAGATTTAACAATACATGAATCTTAATCCTTGAAAACCATAGCTCATCCACATCCGAGAGGAATTACAATGTGAGCTACAACAATCAAAGAAAGTCGGAAAAAATAGATTAAGCTCCCTTTGTCACCAGCCCCCTCAGAGCCAGTTCCCCTGACACTAATGGTTCCACAGAGCCGAAGCTAGCAGGTCCCCTATTTCAACAAAATCCCCCCTAACTTCACAGACATGCCTGTAAAGATAAAGAGGAATTCATTATATGTAGCTCTTCTCCTCAGTTAACAGTTGCAGCGCCATCGTCTTTTTATTCAACTGGCAGATTACGTGTTAAAGATACCCTTTCGTTTATAGATTTTAAGAGATTTAAAATAATTTGGTCCTCAGATACTTTCCAAATCTAATCCACAGGGTGAGGGATGTTTAAGGTCAGCTCGTGGAAAAGAGACACGCTCTTCTTTAGATTCCAGGCAGGGATTCAATAAGGAGTTATTCACTCAGATATAAGTCAAAAATCTCTCCACAAGCACTTCACTGAACGTCACCCTTGTAAGCCGGTGGAGAAATAATGGATAGAAAGAAAGTCCAACCCACCAGGGACGCGACATCAGTGGGGTCACTAAGTGGGGTTGACCTTTAAAAATTTGTAGGTGACTCTGTCTCTGTCTAACACAGCGTGTCTTCCAGGGAAGGACTTGATTGTCATGAGGAACAATTAGGCCAATCAGAAGTGCTGATTTAGAAACATTATACCTAGAAGCTTAGACTTCCTCTTCAGCATCTGAGACATAAAATTAGTGGTGCACCGATTGCAGTTTTCTGGCCGATTACGAAGCCTATCCTACCGATTCCGATTTTGGGCTATACCAATGGTTTTTGGCTGAAATGTTTCTCAATATAGCAAGAAAGGTGCTGAACTGGCAACAGTGGGGTGACAATTGTTAACAGTAAACGTGCAGACATGACCTGGTGGGCCGGTCGATAGGTCAACCCTCAGAGGACAGAGGCTGATTTTTAAACCTTCACAGATAAAATCGATGGCTTCACAAGTAAAAATCGTCCTACTTCCTGTTCATGCACAACAGGAAGTAGTTGTGCATGAAAAGCAAAAAGAATATTTTTTAAAAGTTATTATTTTGAGACACCAACACCAAATCAGTTGCTTTTTTTTTTCTAAATCACAAAATCCAACCAGTGTCACAGAAGCGCAAAGAGGCTTTTAAAGTCACAAATTCAACAATTTAGTTCACTCTACTTTATCTATTTATCTATATTATTCAGCTTTCTATTTTTCTTTTCAAATAGTAGCACGATCACAAATAGGTGAAAGTTTTGGAGCGATACAGCTTACAGTATGTATATGCTAGCTGGTTAATTCCTGGTGTATAGCTGCTGTTTTTAAGTTCATGCTGTTTTATTTAAATCGCTGAACTCTTCTCGGCTTCTGGTTTTGTTGTCCTCACCCTAATATTATTAGTGGCCCCATCTGGACACCTCGTGAAACATTTCCTGGAGTCGCACTTGCTTCTTGATCAGAGAGGAGGGAAAAATCCATTGTGATCAGATTCCCACATGAAAGTTAACAGAATGAAGGGAAGGCCGGGTCTTTGTCTAAAGGTAGCGGCTTGTCTCCTGGGCAAACAAAGCCTTTGCATGGCACTGGGAATGGTAAACATTTGCATGGTGAAAAGCCCCAGAGTTTAACCCTTCCTCCTTTTCCTCTTACAACTTCCTTTTGTTCTTTGCACTTATCAACACAAGACAAAAGAACAATAAAAATCAAATACAGACACACAAAAAGTAGGTGCTGCTATCCTTAGCTAGTGTGCTGATGTGGTCCTTTGGCAATCACAGTCTCTCAACTTGTTTTCTGCTTTAGCTGGCAGGCGAGGCACAGCACACTACACAGCAGATTTACTCCCAGAAGACATCTAAACAGCGGGGCGTTTAGCTGAGATGCCGCTTTGTTTTCTAAAAATCTCCCCCTATGCACACAACAGAAAAGTGTCCGTTTTTTTTGTCAATTAAAACAGACGATCTCAAAGTAAAACCCGCATCAGCACATAATGTGTAACCACTGTACCTCTCATCTTCCATAAACCTCAAAGGCTGTTTTCTCCGCCTTCGTGCTCAAGTCGGCTCGTACGGAGGGGTAAAACAAGCAGCAGGGAAACGACAGAGCCGCGGCGTTCTCCTGAGGAGCTCTGGAGAAATTCTGATCGTGTAAAACTCGCACAAACCGGGAGAGACGGATTCAACTGTGCATCATGTGCCCATCACTGTCAGCCTTCTCTGCCCTTTAACTGTGTAATTAGACCATTGAGATGGAAACAGGGACAATTTCATCCACCATGTCATTACATTTCTGCATGTCATCTTTGGGCAAATCATTTAACAACTATGAACAGCCCCTCTGGTGTGACCACAGTAGCAGACTGACATCCAAAACAATGGGTAAAAAAAGATCTGAGGCAGTCATTAGGGTCAGACAGTCTTTACAGAGTAGTTCCTCTGTATCTCTTATATAGCAAGTTTAGACATTTCTTGGCTTAAATCTCCATAATTCCCAGTCAGTCCATTAAGAAGCAGCAAAAACAAGAGACTGAAGGAATGGGCAGAGTGGTAGGTGGATTCATCAGTGGGCAAATACTGAATAATACTGCACAGATAATATAATCATGTTTTTCTTTTGTAAAGTTTGATGTATCACCAAAAAATCTCCCTAACCAGCTTTGAATTGTATAGAAAGACAAACAGGTAGACAGACGTATGAATAGATGGACAGACAGTTGAAAGGACGACTGGACGGATGAAATAATTGTCAAACTTATTAAAAGAGATGCTCTTGGATGAATGGATAGATGGATGCAACTTCTGAACAATGGGTCCAGAAATTAAAGAATCAATTTCTCCAGCCGTATCTATGCCAGAAAAAATAAATCTAATTCCATATTTTTCCATAATTTTCCGCAGCGTGGAGGAACCTCGTTTTTACTAAGAAGAAATGCTGGGGGAAAAAGTGACTCTGCAGCGAGTGGAGATGAAAGAGGAAGAAAAGAAAAAGCCAATAAGAAGCAAACACATTGTAATTCCACACAGATACTCTGTTATCATCTATTTTACTCTGGTCAAAAGAATGGACAGCACTGTGAAATAGCCTCTTGTTCTGTTTACCGGCAGTGTTGCGCTGCATTAGACATTCAGGAGACACACTTCCATTTTGCTGAAACAGATACAATCATTGGTGGTGTTAATGAAAAATGCACCGCCTCAGAGAGCTCTCCCCCTTGTAATATTCTTCATGTACATCATTTCTAATTGTCTCCAATAATGAGATCCCACTACCAGAAGACCTGTCAGTGTGCATTCTTTGGAGGCATGAGGATTTTTGTTTCGCAGGTGGTGAAGTAATTACAGCTGGCAACCACTAGGCAGTCAATTCACTTTTCCACGCATATTAAAGCGCCGACGCTGCCGGGCGAGCACCCGGGACAATTCGGTTCTAATGGTCACCATTCATTCTGACCCCGTACACCTGCATCTGCATTTCTCAGCCAAAAATAAACATCAACAATAAAAACGACGAGAGCTGCCGGCCAGAGAGACAGATGCATTTGTATCGCTCAATTCTCGGTGAACATAAAATAAAGGTTGCATGTTGTTATTGTTCCCCAGTCAAACAGCATAAATAGTAAAACTGCTCCAAGTGAAGCATCTGGTTGGGTAAATACGCCAAGATGAGCCTGCAGACATCTTTTACTGCATTTCAAGCCACACCCACAAACTTAACAGGCTCCTGGTAAAAATAGATGGCTAAATAATTCAAATAAATCACATCGTGTTCATTCTTGAACATGATGCATATTTTTAAGCAGGATTCCTTCCTATCTTTGGCTCATTAAAACCTCCTGCCTTATGTGACCTAAAGAAGCAAAAGAATGAATTAGTGAGTGACTAGACAGTGTTTTCTGGGGCATTATCGCTGTGAAATGAACCAAAATTATTTTCATGCTAGACAGGAAGAGAAACCTTCCACAAGCTGAAGAAACTGGAGCAAATGTGACATGTCCTCCACAAATGCTTTACGTTCAAACTAATTACGAGCTAAACTGCTCATTTTCAGATCATCTCAAATTGTTGGAACATTTTCACACGTGTTGGCGAGCCGCAGCACCTGTGTGTGCAGTTTCCTTTGAGCTCATAAATACCCCCAGCAACATCCTGAAACAGCTTTTTCCTGCTATTCTCCTCTCGCTGACCCCTCTCTCCCTCGGTCTGAATGGACACGACCTTGTCACCCCCTGACCCCTGATGACGGAGTAAATGTTTCTTTTTTAAAACAGCCGATCAGAAATGAAACATCAACATTAATTCCCTGCTAAATGCTCCCACTGAATAATGGATGAGGACACAAGCGAAGATATGTAGATTTCCACCTTCTGCTCTAATTGCTGCCATTCAAACACGTCTGAAGTCGCCCTCGCTTCAAGAGCCGGCTTGGCTGCTATCAGTCAATAAAGTTGCCTAAGCTGGAATCAAAGGGTGGCCTTATCTGTCAGAGATCCCTCACATTAGCTGAGAGCAGGACATCAAAGACGAAAAAAGGGGGGACGCTATTTATGCACATCTGATACCTGCAGTGGACATAATGGATCTTAAAGATGCTCTGGTTGAGTAAAAACAGACTCAGGTTCACACAAACACACAAATCCATACTGGGCCCTATCTTGAAAGTGGGAACAACAAACTCCAAACGTCTGAACGCGCGCAGCCTGCACACATAACAACAGGTAAATACTTCCTTACCTTGGTCTGGCAGCTGGCAAACATTGGGGGGGACGGTCATGTTCAGCATGTCATTGACAGCCGTGTCAACATAGTGTCCTCTCTGGACGTCATGTTCGCTGTCGGTCTGGTCGCTCTCCTCGTGGCCGCTGTCCTTCAGGCTGTTGCCCTCCAGGTCCTTGAACGTTGATGTGCTACATGGGGGCCAGGAGGGAGAAAAGGGAAATGTTGATTAACTGTCACATCACCTTTTCTAACACGGTGTTGGTTGTCGCTTGGTCCCTGATGGGTTTTGACGAGCTGCCTGTCTTTTAATCTTCTTCCCCCCTCCCACAAACAGAATATAGAGAAACTGCTGGCCTACTTTGGGAAACTCCACTCTCCAAACTTTTTATAATCAGTGAACACACCATATTTAAACTCTGTTTGGTGTGGAAGTTGTTACTGCAGGAAGACGAGCCAATGTGTTTGAGTTTTGGTTGTGTCAAACCTGACTTTTTCAGGTCCTTAGGATGATTTGTCCAATCAGAACCAAATTAAATGGACCCAGAAGTGATTTTAGCAGAAAACAGGAGGTTTTAACATGTTCTGGGCTGGAAACACTCTTGGATTTTGAGGCATTTAAGAAAGAAGTCAGAGGAGGCACAGAGGATGAAGAAACCTTTTAAAAGAAAATAGTATTTTGTACATGAAGACACTTGTTTACGGGTCATTCAGGTGTAGAAAAAGCAAGAAAGAATACATCTTTAAACAGATAACATAAAATTTGAGACTTTTGAGCTTTCAACCTATTTCTATTTTAGAAATTACAAGATTTAAAATTGTGGAAAAGTCTAACTTAAGGTAATTGTTTCTCTTCATTAGGAAACACAGAGAAAATACAGAGGATATTGGACTAATCATTAATGGACAGATGGTTATTTTGGTGCATCATTTTGTGTTTTTGTTGTTTTGATCTATCGGCTGCAGGATATTTTATGTCAACCAGTTTGAGAACATTTAATTTAAGTAATTTTTTATAATTGACTCAGACCTACTGTCATTTTAAAATGATAAAGAATTAAGTTATTTGTAAGATTTAGGTAATTCATTGCTATTTATCTCTAAAATATGTTTCCACAAAGAAAATGAAACTAATATCTAAGTGTGTAAAAGCAGGAAAGAATGAAATATTAAGGTATGAAATTGAGTTATAAAGTGACAAAGGGAAAAACTGAGCTGTTGTGATCACTAACCTGGAATACTGAAGATAATTTAACATTTATTTATCTTTAAAAAAATAAATAAATAAATTTGTAAAACCTTGTTTTACAATAAATTACCAGTTTTTCCCCTGATAAAAAAATAACATGCGATTTCTTTCCTGAATGCTAGAAATAAATATTTTGAACCTTTTTAATAGTTTTAAAGAAAAATATTAATCTTTTCAAATGTATCATGAGTTTAAAGTATCATAGGAACTGGAGGGTAGCATTTGCCTTCAAATCTCTTATTGCTGTGTCCATAAAAACTGAACATTTCTACGGATTCAAACTTGAATAATCGTAATTTATTTTAGAATAAATCGCCTTTCAGCACTAGACTTTTGAAAAGAGAAGTCTATGTCTGGCTTCTGTTTGCAGTTTCCACAAGATAAGAAGAAAGTGCAAATCTTTTGAGAGCTTTTATGGATTAAGCACATATTTCTGAACCTCACAAAGCAAGTATGCGGCGTTTCAGACGGGGACATTGTGGATGGATGTGCCGTCTTCAAGGACATTTCAACGAATAAACAGGAGGCACTCACTCACTACAATCATACAAATACTGCAGTAATCAGGAAATCCTGCAATCCTGGGAGATGGATGAAGAAAGGCGCTGGAAGCATACAAACGGAGCATCTGTCTTGTTTGGGGCTCACAGTCAATAAAGATGGTGGGGTGTGGGGGCCACAATAAACAGCTGCACAGTAACAGCGTGATTTCCCCTCGTTTGATTTCCTTCCCACTGGAACAAATCCTACTTTACAAACAACACTAAACTGGAATGAACACGTTTCTTGCATGGGAGAGAAAATAAGACGCGTTGGTTTGTGGGGCGGCGGGGAATCGGCGTAAACAAAACGGTGCGGTGAAGTAAAAGGTGGAACGGGAGGAAGTGAAGGACAGTAGAAGGCAGAGCTGCATTCCTGGGCCCAAGCTGGGAGAGAGGACCGCAGCGGAGGTAATGCCGGCTCCGATGTTATCACTGTAATTGCACCTGTCCCAGACCATAGGCTCCCTGGCTCCTGAGGGGATTTCTTTGTAGTATCCTGCAGAGGCCCACACTTGAATGCTCTTTGTTTATATTAATGCAAGGAATCTTTTTTTTTTGAAAGCGGGAGGGAAGAAGTAAGAAGGGGGAATTGCCTTAATGGGTTTTCAAAAGGGCGGCACAGCCTCAAACAAATGAAAGGCTTGATTGTTTCACTGCAGGTAAAAACCAAGAGCTGCAGCGAGAACAGTTAGAAACCCTCCAGAGGTTCAAGGAATTTCACTATGACCCCCTTCAAAACCGTGACGCTGAATTCCTGCAGCCCTATCAAGTGTCCCGCATCAAGTGGGCTGAACAACAACGCACAAAGAAAACATTTATTCTTTGATTCTTCACACAAGGAGACCTCAAGTGTGTATTATTCATGAAAGTGTTGCCTCGAACACCTCCAGAGAAAACTTTTAAATAGTGTTGAGGTGCTGCTTTAGTTTTTGAGAAAAGCTGGACTTTGGAAAACTTAGAATGTGGAAGAATTTGTTACTTTGTGGATTTTATCTCATAAATCTTAGGTTTTTTAACAAAGAGTCTCCTAAACAGGTTTCCTACCCAACACAAAACACAAAAAGCTTTGTTTTCTGTATCTTATTTTTGTGCTTTCTTCCTCTCTTCTCTCCTTCCTTCGTTGAATTACCGTCCTTCATTCCTTTTCTAATTTTTTCCTTCTATCCTTCCTTGCTCTACTTCCTTTCACTGCACGTATCCTTTGTGTTTCTATTCTCTTTTTTCCCTTCCTTTCTTTCCTTACTTGTATCTTCTTCTTTCCATTCCTTTTTTTCTTACACCTACCCCATTTTTTTTCTTCCTTTCTTCACTTACTTGCATCCTCCTTATTTCCTTCATTTCTGTCTTCCAAAAATCCATATTTCTTTGTATCCTGTCTTTTCTCTTTCCTTCTGATTTTCTGAACACTTCCAGCCTTTTCACTGTGGAAATATCTATCAAATATTCATGATGAATTTACTATTACTATTTTACATTTTAAAAATCAATGTTAAGGACCGAGGTCCTCTGGAAAGTTGAGTCTGAAAAAGTAATCTGAACACAAAGAAGAAAAGCAGGAACTGTAATGGTGTCGGGGTCGGTGCCCGTCTCCCTCTGTGCGAAGCGGCCCGGTCGGTCGAGACCCAGCTCTCCCTCCGTCTGAGAGAGACCTGAGGGCAGCACTAATCATTAATAATTACGACGCTCAAAGTACTGAAATTATCAAACAGCAGAACAAGCCTTACTTTGATTTTTTTTTTTTTTTTGTCCACATGTAATTAGTGGAAGCTGCAAAGAGAACATGTCCAAAGCGTAGAAAAGGCTAACGCTGGTCTGCATCTCCTCAGTAGAGCAAGATGTGAATTTGCAAAAGATTTTTTTGAAATATGTGCCAAATCAGACATGCTTTTAGAAATGAATCTAAAGCTGTGTGTGTTAGAGGTGAAAAACATTATAGTACATTTGTAAAACACAGAGAAACTGTCCAGAAACTCCATTGGGGGTAAAATATTGAGTTGGAGCAAAAACAACAACATTGTTGGCTACATAGTAATGATGAAATGTAGTGTGAAATATCACTTCACATCCAAACAGTACACATAGCATAAAAAACTTAATTAATCTCATTAAATGTAGGTTATTTCTCATTTGAACGGTTGAAGTTGTACACGTTAATACCATAAATAGATGATTTTTCTAAGCTTATAGAACCTGTTAACTAAGCTGAATTTTGGGGAGGAAATTTTCATTTTAATTACTTGGAAATAAATAAAATGGGTTTCCTATGCCTCTGGGATTAGGCAGCTTATTAAAGGCAGACTCTGCAGGGTTCCTGCAAATTTTTCATGCTAAAATTAAACATTACTCCAGACTCAACTTTCCAGTCCTTTGTAGTCATTTTAAATAATAAATAAAACTAAAACATTCACAGTGAGTTTATGGCAGATATGTGTGCAGTGGGCAGGGTTTGCATATGGGCAAAAAAAATCCCTTTAAGACCAAATGTACAAAAACTGGAGAATAAAAAATATAAGAAAGAAAAAATGGAGGCAGGTCACAAGGAATGGTGCAAGAGAAGAAGGGGCCAAAAGAAGAGCAAAAACAAGGAAAGGAGAAAGGACACAATGTAGGAAGGACAGATAAAATCAAGGTAGAACAAAATAAGAAAATAGAAAGAGGGACAAGAAGAAAGAAAGTAAGAATACAAGAATTGGAATAAAAACAGAAAGAAGGAAGATTCAGAAACAAGAAATACGAAAGAAAACAGGATGTTTATATTTCTGCATTTGGAAGATGCTTTTATCCAAAGCAACTTAGTATTGAGGATGTAACAATGCAGTTAAAGTAATAGCTAATAATGATCTATTTAAAAGGAAGCCCTCTCATTTGATGATGCAGAAAAAGAGAGTACACTCAAAGGGAAGTGGAGACATTTTTATTTTATTTTAATCTGTTTTTTTACTTGTTCAAACATATCCAGACCTGGAAAACATTGGACTCAAGTACCCTTGTTTCCCAGGCTGCATAGGAACCCCGATAGTTCAGGTTTCACCTCAAATGTTTTTATTTAGCAGTTTCCTGTTGCAGTTTTTGTATTTCTGTAACGTTGAGTTCAAGTGCTTTTTATTTATTGAGGCATAAGAAAGTAATTAAGTTGACCGACTTTATCTTAAATGTTACATTTAGGAATAAAGTGCCATTTCTTGTGCTTGTAAAATGAGTTAATTCCTCACATGTTGTGGATTTTTTTATTGTAAAGGTAGATTTGGACTTTCCTGCAGTAAGCCATAGGCAGATGTAAGATAATCCCACATGTCCAACTGATAGGTAAAATCAGAGAGGTGGAGTAAGATTATTCTAAAAAATTAACCCATCTATCTTATAGTGAACAATCTGAACAACCTTTTTAAACATTTGTTTCCACTAAATGCTTCACAGAGTAACATTATTTATCCCAAAATCTCATTCTCCCCTTTTCAATTACACCGAGTGAAAACAAAACAAACAAAAAAAACATGCAGGTACACATGCAAGCTCCACCAACTGGTGCTCTCATTAAGATAAAACAATTACAGATAACAATGGTAATGAGGTGCTGGTAACAATTCCTAATCAAGACATACCTTTTAATGAGGTGGGCTCTGCTGTTCACATAACTGGAATCAATGGAATAATTCTCCGTCTGCAAAGAGAGTGATGAAGAGGGAGGGAAGAAGGGAGGATGGGGGCAACAGAGAGAGGTACTTTTAATAATGGAAGCAGCCAAAATAATGTTAGTAGTAATTGGCTTTCAGTAGAAATGTTATTTTACACAAAGGCCCTGGTGTGCAGCCTGGGCTTTCAAAGGGCTGATTCCTATTCTCTTTCAAAGCACACACGTAGAGAGGCTGACTTAGAGCTGAGAGCAGCAGAGGAGAGTGCTGCAGCGAGCGCAGCCGCTCTTCTCCTCTTTGCCCTCCCCGCTCTCGATCCCATGCTCCCTCCCCGCCCTGCCGGTCAGCCCACTGTCTTTAAAATGGAGTCATTAGGGAGGACAGACTATCATGCAGATAGGAGAAGAAACAGAAATGTTCTCCTTTTCTCCTTCCCTCTCTCTGAACTCCCTGATTTCCCCATGTTGAAGAAGACATTAATGTTGAAATATTAAATAAATAAATAACTATAAGAGCAGTAGATGAAATTAAGAATGTACCGGGGGAATCTTAACTCCGCGGTTGCACGATGAAAAGGCTTCCAGAATATGCATTCAATAGATCTTTGATCCATATTAAAGAACACAGTTAAAATGGATCCTTTGGTAAATTTTTCCACATTTATTCAGTTAATCTATGACAAAAGGAATGATAGTACTTTTGTGCAGGTAGCCCCTCCACATCTGCCAAACATCTACTGACTCTAGGTGAGACGTCAGAGAGCAGTGGCAAATCAAAGACCTCTCCGAGGAATTTCCCCGTTCTGCACCAGGCCAAGATATGACTCCTCAGACAAAGTTGGACACGAAGCAGGAGTTTCTGCAGAAAGAAAACAGTCTTCACTTAAAATTCCACAGAGGAGACACTGTATCCTGAAAAATGCCCGAGTCAACGGCTGATTTCTGAGGAAAGTGTAGCGTGCAGGCATCAAAGCCTTGCTGAAAGAAGAAAAGCCTCTCTCCTGATGTTAAGAGAGGTTAATGCGGCCGCCGGAGGACAGTTGCTGATCATCAAGTGGACCAACTATTTGACGCAGGCCCGCTGTTGAGGCAGCAGTGGGCCTGTGCATCTGTCATATGCATTGACAAAACACATTTGGACTGAAATGGAGTTGGACCAGTTACCTTTGTTAAAAGGTAACTGGCTTCAACACTTACACTATTTGGATTACTACTATGTTCCAGACAAAATAAATATCATTTAAGGAAAAAAATAAATGCACAAGCAGAAAGCTAAACCTTTATAGGTGAGGTCAGATTTTGACCAATTCATGCCAAATCTAGTCATTTGTTGCCTTTTCAACAATAACAACACAGATTCTGCTTAGCTATTAGCATTAGCCCTGACCAATCAGCAGTCCAAAGCCATATGTTTTCTTTAGTACTTATACTTCCAAAATTGTTGGTAGAAGTAGCACCACTGTGCACAAAGATCTCACTTTGTGTTATTTGTTTAGGTGGAAGCTAGGATTAGCATTGAAGCTAGTTGTTCCCGAAAGTCAGAAACAAATCATTTTAAAACATCCCAACGTTTCAAAAATGAGACAAATATTTTTTATAATCTTTTATTTTTTTCCCCTGTGAGTACCATCAGACAGATAATGACTATACAAAACTATTTGGTGTCACTAAAAATCCCCATATCGGCCACCATGTTGGAAGTGCGTCACAACTTGCGAGTGCTTCACAAATTTTGTGAGCCAGAGCCACACTAGGATGTCTAAACTCATCTTGGCACAAACTAATTGAGGAAGTTGGAACCGTTCAGCCTTGAGAACTGCCTAGACGGCTTAAATTCAACAAGGTCAACAAGAGATTTTGGTCCACGTCAACAAGATAGCGACACAGAGTTTCTGCAGATTTGTCAAGGAGTCAAAAGTCCTGATCCAGTTCGTCCCAGAGGTGATTTAATGGCTTGAAATCTGGTGACATCTGAGCTACTGGAAAACTGAAAAATCATCCCCATGTTCAAGAAATTAGTTTGAGATAATTTGAACTTTGTGGCATGGTGCATTTCCCTGCAGGAAGCATCCCTCAGAGGATATTTAACTGGTCATAACGAGACGAAGACGTCAGTAACAACACTGACTTTTAAGCAATGCTACATTGCAACTAGCGGAAAAAAGTAGGAAACTACGGCAACACTTATTACAGCACGACATAGGTCAGGACAGATCCATGCTTTCATGTTGTTCACATCAGATTCTGACCCAATCAACTAAAAAGACTAATTGGACCAGGAAAACGTTTTTGATCTATAAACTGTAGCTTCAGTTTTCTGATCTTAGCAGACAGAGGGAACCTGGTGCGGCTTAAACCCTTCATATCATTCAGTCTGTCCATTCTCCTATATCAAAGCATTTTGTTCACACAATTGCCGCTTTGTGGATCTTTTCTCTTTTTTTCCAAACATTTCTCTGTAAACCCAAGGGACGTTTTTGTGTGAAAATCCCTTTCGATCAGCGGTTTCCGAAATACTCAGACCAGTCCGTATGGTATCAACAGCCATGCCCATATTTAAAGCCCGCTAAATCTCCATTATTTCCCATTCTGATGCTTGTTTGGAACATCAGCAAGCCGCCTTCACCACATCTAAGCCTAAATGTGACTTGCTGCCATGTGATTGGCTGATTTGGATCGGGGCCTCTTTGGAAAACTTGAGCTTCTGAGGTGTGTCCGTCTTTCGAAGTCCACCAAACTTTGATGAATCGCAAGACAAGCTGACACAGGCTCAGGATGTTTACTTAATAATAATGCATCATATTGAAATTCCTTCTCTTTTTACCATTTATCCCTAATTAAACTTTAAGTCATTACTGTGGAGGATAAATCATGAGAAGGAATGTAATTAACATTTTAGTAGTATCAAATAATCTAGGGCGCACAGTGTTTGTTCATTTGTGTTACCCATGACTCCTCCTGCTCCCATTCGGCTTGACTCCATTAAATATCAAAGTTAACAGTCGTGGCAGGATAATGCAAGTCAAATTCTTCTTTAATTAATTCATAAACAGGGGTACATTTTTCAAATGCACCTGTATGGGGAGGTTTATTAAACATGCATCCCATGGCAGAGCCATGAATGGATACCACAGTATACGAGGACTAAAGTTTGTATTATACAGAAATTATGCACTGTGTAGTTTATGCATAATGTTTTGTGTTGCACTTGCGCGGCGCTTTGATCCCAGCACACAAAAATTAAACTGCCTCATCTGCCACAGTGGCTGCACATCCACTGAGAGACTAATGAAAATGCAAGGCATGAGTAACAAGAGGAAAACTTCATTTAAAAGACCAGATAGAAAATATCTTGTGAATGTCACTCAGGCGGCAGCCTGTAATTGGTTTGGTTGGCATGTTCTGGGTGAGAACGACCCGCAGAGCACGGCGGAAACCCCACCCCCACTCAACACCCACACACCCACCCAAACTCACAACCTGTCCCTGTCCTGAAATGTCCACAGCACGACTGAAGGGTTCCAGCAGGTTCTTCACATGCAAATCCTGAACCGTTCCCGACTCAACTCAACGAAGTTCTCAGGGAAATGGGGGGGAAAGAAGGAAAAAAGAGAGAAAGGAAATAGAGAAAGACTGAAGCAAGGGAGAGAAGATAGTATAAAATGGAAGGCTAAAGGAAACAGGAACAAAAGAAAAAAAGAAGAAATAACAATAGAAAGGAAAGAAAGGGTAGAAAGAAACACCAAAAAGACAAAGAAAGACTAAAGGAATAGCAAGAATTAAAGAAAAAAAAACAAAACAGATAATAAAGAACAAAAAGAAGAAGGAAGCAAGACAGTCAGGTTGGAAGGGTAAGAACAAAAATGACCACATAGAAAGACAATAAGGAAGAACGGGTGAAGGACAGGGCAGGGAAACTGCAGAAGAAAGGATGCAATGAAGCAAAGGACAGACAGGAAAATATAAAGGACTAAAAAAGAAAGATGGAAAGAAAGTAGGAAGCAAAGAATAAAAGGAAAGGGGAGAGTTGAAGGACAAAATGATGAAGATATAAAACAAGGAAGAAAAACAGAAAGAAACAAAGGAAAGAGAGCACAACAAAAAAGACAAGAGAGAAAAATGTAAAAATAAGAGGAAAGAAAGAAGCGGGAAAGAAAAAAACATCGCAAGACAAATGTATGTAGTTGATTAGAGAATGAAGAACGGAAACATATTTTTCTATTTTCTTTGTCATACTTATCCAGACCTAGAAAACACATAAAGTCAGAACTAATCCAGCCTGGCGTCTGAACCCTGACAATCGGTGCATTGAGGAAGCTCCATTACTTCCACTTCAGCTATTCCTCCAAACTGCAGCTCCCCATTAATCAAAGAATGTGGCCTATTTTCCTCTATTTATTAAATTGTCAAAGCGAAATAAACAATAAATCATCATGGGGGGGCATAACCTTGGGCACCGATGACTCAGTCAAGAGGGCCTATTCTGAGGAAGAATCCGACGCATTAGTCAGGGCTTCCTGTAAAGAAATGCACTGTCCTCCCCCACATTTCTGACCGACCTCAAACTGGAGGACATGTCAATATATCTTGCAGGGAGGTCAGGTTTCACGCAAGACGATCGCGGACTGCTTAACTACAGCACAGATGCCACAAATGGCGGCTTAATCAGGTTGGACAATGTGTTGTTGTGATCTGAGCGTCCCCAGTTCAGCGGCCAGAGTCACTCTATCCCTCTAATTATTGTTCCGTTTCATCCAAACAACTGGAGGCAGGGATGTAGTCCCCGGTGTCACCCAGTGACTGATGGGTAGTGTCAGGGCGAGTGGAAGGAAGAAGTGGAAAGAGATTGGAGGGGAGGAGGGCGAACGGGCGCAACCTGCCTAACAGGAGCGTCGGCGTAACCCGGCAGCTTTCCACTTTTCAGCCGTCTCTTCTTTCCCTCCATCAGAACCAGAGGAAGCGCTGGAGTCGCTTCCCTGCGACTGAGAGGAAAAGCAATCTCCTCGCGTAGTTGCTGCCATAAGATTTGATTTGCCTTCCTCTCAGCGTGACAATTGCTTCGGCAGTCTGGATGCAAGTGTATTCATTGTATGGGGGCTCAGGCGGGAGCATCGGTTGTGAAGAGGAGGGCGGCAGGAGGGGTGAAGACACCAGTTGTTACACCAGTAAACACACGACAAGTTCAGCAGATGTCACCCCGATAGGAGAGGAAAGGCAGGAAAAAAATGTGACACAGCTGGTTGATTCTCTGTACCATCAAAGCTGATTGAAAGCCAGATTTAAACCAGAAAGCAAGCTATGAAACACTTTTTCTTCTCCATTTTTAAAATGGAAACAAAACACCAAACGGATTGACATTTATCTGTTTACAAAGTTCTGACCCCGCCACAACCGCGAAGCGAACAATAAATCCTTTAAAGTTAACATTTGAGACAAATTGCATTTAATAGATCGAAAGCGGAGGGAATAGAGGGGCAGCAACACTGAACATATATGGAAGAAAAACTGATTCCCTCATGTCTGTCTGCCATGGATGCAACTCTTTAATGTCATCAATTTATCTGACAAAGAACATCCAGCCATGCTGTTTGTGGAAAATCTAGTGTTCTCGCTGCCACACTGAAACGCAGGCTTTAAACATACAGAACAACAGACGAGACTGGATCTATTAAGACTGTCGGATGAAATTTGTCTGCAATGTTTTGTATTTAAGCAGCACCAGGTTGTGTCTCAGCCTCTTCTCTGCCCAGGAAGGAAATATTACATGTAATGTCCTTTGTTGTGGATATCCTAGAGCAAAATAAATTAAAAAAAGTGGCTACATGGGAAAACATTCACAATAATCAGATAAAAATAAACTTTTGTGAAAGATAATGCAGAATTTCATACAAATTGACTTTTTGCTTAAATCTATGTACCAAAATAGGAAGAAAAGTAGATAACGACTGCTGCTCAAATCTGTGAAGTTTCTGGTTTTATTTTCTTTAATCAAACCCAAAATTTGTATTTTATTTCTGATATCTGGAATATAATATTCAACAATCAGTCTTTTCGCACACATTGCTGCAATTAGGATTGTTTGTGATATTTTCTGCTTTGCTAGAGCTGCTTTAACTCAAGGTTACAAAGTTGTGAGAGTCTCCAAGCAGCTGGTGCAAGAAGGAAATATTTCATACAAGCATTTTCTCTTTTCGTGTCGTTCTGCAGCGCAGATCGAGGCTACATTGTGAGCGATTCCCTACACAGTGTCTGTGAAAAGAAACGCTTCACTTTGAGCCTCCTGCACATCAGCGTTCCTGCACACACACACACACACACACACACACACCCACACACACACACACGCACACACACACACACACACACACACACGCACACACGCACACACACACACACACACACTCTGTTTCCTATTTGGAACAAAAGCACCACTCCAACAATCCCTGACTCACAAGTCTGTGCTGGCGCCTGACGTCCCCGCCTCTGGGTCTGCACCCAGCCGTGCCTCTAAGCAGCTCCAGTTCAGGCGGCGTGACACCCACGGACAAGACGCAGATGATGAATGCACCTGTTCGCGGCGGACCTGCGCTTTGCTCAACTTCCGAGAGAGAAGGAATGCTCCTCGGTTATCTCAGACCTTTTGCTCCCTCCCCTTCGGTGACCAATATCAACACCTTCAACTTGATTATAAGATTTCTCATAGACCTCTGCCATCTGCTAGATTATAGATTTCCCTCTTCCTTTAGAGAGGGCAGAGCCCCAGAGGGAGGATCAGCAGTAAAAAGGGTGAAAGAGTGCCTGAGGCGCAGCTATGGCTGCGGATGGGATTACATTTTCTATTTCTGCCTTCTCAAAGAGGCCTAGCATGATGAATACAGAGAGTTGTTACCATTTAATATCAACTGCCTTCCCTGCAAACTCAAATTATACACAATCAATTGTGACAGAAGGGTACACGTGTGATGAATAACCTGCCACATTCTCTGCATCATTTCACTTCATCACACATAAGTTCACCCCAAACCCAGTCGCTCATTGGGAAATCAATCACGGCACGTAAGTGAATGATTCTGTGGAGGGAGTTTAGAAACATTTTGTCGCTTTGCAGTTGCTTGTGCCGCTCTCTTTACGAGTTAATGGCAAAAAAACAGCCGAGAGCGCCCGTGAGGTCACGCGCGGCCCTGACCACCAGCGTTCAGCATTGTGTGGTCACGCTAAATAACAGGCTTTCAGCAAAACAATGAAGCTTGAAACGCAACGGCACTTCCTGCTTGCGTTTCCTCCCCGTTTTTCACACCTTCGCCCGTGAAAACGGAGGAAATATTTTCCCATTCAGACCAAAAACAATGAGCCGCAGTTCCATGATGCTGTTGTTTTTGCACCACCTGTGCATCTACCACCCACATTCAGATCTGCATATCACTCGACTGCCTTTCAACCGCGGAGCACAGACAAAAAGTGCAGACCGGTCTCCACGTCTCTCAGGACCACAGGCTCCACAGAAGTCCAGTTAGTAGGAGATGTGATTAATTATACATACATTGATAGAAACAGCATTCATTATTCATGAGCTTCTCAACGTCAAAGCTATTTCCCTCCCTCTCAGAATGATGAAAAGATTTTAAATAATAGCACCCGTTTGCAGACGTCTGCATTCCAGCGGAGACGACTGACGCTGAAAAGGCTTAAAGTCGAAGCTGCTGTCTTAGCGGGGAATCACCGCTTGGGCCCCAACGTGTTTCAAACCGTTGGTAGCGTTCAGGGTGCGAATTATACATTCCCAGGCAGGGTGGGTCGATTTAGAGCTGGCAAACCCTGAAACCGACTGTGTTGCAGTAAACCTTTTTTTTTCTTTTTTTTTTTTAAGATTCAAAGAAATTAAATTCAAAGGTTTTCGAGCCAGAAATCACTTCTAAACAAAATGCCAGAAAATTAAACCTGCACACTAACACATCAACTGATGTTTCTACGTAACATTTACTGCAGCTCTGTTGCCTTCCTAGAAATAAAGAAATGATCCAATTAGTTAATCGATCGACTGTGTTTCTGGGAATACATAAATGAGCAGAAAAAACATGTTTTGCTCAATTAATACCACCTAAAAATAACTGTGTTTTGTTTGGAAGGTGCAATGCCTTATTGCTTGTCTTTTGTAAAGCAGCACACACAATTTGAACACCAGAGAAATCACACAGTTACAGGCTCTTTTGAGTTTTTCCTCACATGCAGTAAACACCACACACCAACTAATTATCTGACTACTTTGGGACATTTATAGAGAATTGAAATGAAAAGGTGGTCAGTTTATCCTTAATCTATGATGGCGAAAGTAAAGCACCCTGTTCTGATGCAGCAGAACCTTGATCCCAATGCAAATGCACTGAAGTTCATGAACATAAAACGTGGTTTTCAACTTGCCACAATGCACGGCAAAATGCATGAATATGAAAAAATATACTTAAAAATGAATACAATAAAGAAGGTCAGAGGGATAACATTTTCTTCGATGGCTTCCTTCGGATCAGTGGACTGTGGTATATCAGTGGAGACGTTTGTTTGGAAGAGGTGCAATATTTAAGTATAATCCGAAGGCGTCTGAAATCGTACTATTAAGATTCTTCTGATTTCTTTATGCAGCCAAACAGGATATGAATGTTTTATACCCAAATCTGGTCTTTTTGCCTTTCTTGTTGGGTTCCAAAACATCATTTGAAGGATAAAACCCCAATTCCTCCTTGTAATTCAGATAATACCGGTGTTTTGTTTTGCCTTTTTGTGTCGACACAAGGCTGGTGCTTTTAAGCCGTTTAGATGGGGTTACAGTGTCCATTAGAGTGAATAGGGGTGTACTACTTCAATCTGGGGGGATAGAGTTTCACTTAACACCTGTCCGCGGTCAGGGCTGCATTCGCTTTCAGATCCAGAAAACTTCTGCTCAGCCGCATCATTATAATTCATGGTTCAACAGAGAGAAAAGCAAGGAGGGAGGAAAGCGACTATCTGTGCTGTTTCCTAAAAGAAATCGGCTTACTTTTCTAAAAGCCTGGGGAGCCCAATCAAATTCAAATAGCAGGGAACTTCCCCTCCAGGCAAGTCTTGAGGGATTTCCTTTAATTTGGATGTCAGACTCAAAAGTTTGCACACTCCTCTCATCCTAAAATCCGTTAATGTGCATATATGGCGCCACATGAGAGCGAGGTGGTAATTTTTCTGAACAGACTTCGGAAACACTAAGGAGCCAGTCTAATCCAGGTAGATTTTGTGGTTTCCGTTCCCCCCTAAGGAATAGGCATTACAAACATATTCTTAGCAGTCATTTAATTTCTTTCTTTCCTCTAAGAATCACTAGATAGCGATTTCTCCTTTGAGTTGTGGCCTACATCAGCCACAGTGTTGAAGGGGATGTTAAATTAGAGCAGAAAATATTCCCAAAGGTTTTTCCCGCCTCCCCTGGGCCGGGCCTTAAAAATAAACACTCAGAAACACTCCAGATTATGTAAACACATTTCTCTTAAACGCTTACGCGAGAGCAGCGACTGAATAAACAGCACTTCTTTCATTCACTTTGGATATCAGTGAGCAAAGAGCACATTTTTAATAAACTCGACGAGGACGACAGAAATTAGAAACCCGGATCGACTCGTCTTCTGCGGCGCAGAGGAAGGAGTGCAGGAATTTCTCTCGGCAGCTTAAAGGTGGCTGCCACTCACATCGGTGCAGCTGTAGTCTCCCTGTCTCCCCTGCCCTCCCTCCCTGTCTTTTCTTTCTCTTGCTCACTGTGACAAGGCATCTTTCCAGACATTTTAGTTTGATGGAGATTTGCAGCAGCTCATTACAGACTGGGAGGCTCTGTGAGCGGATGCAGTCACTCGGAGATGGATTGAGTGGGTCTGTTTATTGACATGCCTTAATCTGACACTGGGTAAAGGGAATGAGTCACCGCCTCCAGACACACTACCACATCACAGCCACTCCAGCAAACAGGGGAGACAGCACCTAGGATACGAGTGGAACTTCATCAGCGCTCATTAATCTAGCAACCCCAGACCACTCGCTCAAACAAACCGTGTTTACCCTGCATGTTGGCTGGATGTGTCTGGGGGTGATGGAGCTTTTCAAAGGCCGTGTGTGCAGGTGCTGGGATCTCTCACACACATAAATACACAAACTGTGACCACACACATGCACACAAACATACAAACTTCGACTCAGGGTCATCAAAAGGGATTCCTTCCATGCTTGCCTCAAAGCACAATGCATGTGGAAACAGCTGCTATGAATTGAAAGTTTTGTCACGTTGTGACAACAAGCTGCAGTGTATTTTACTGGGATTTATGTGATAAGCCAACACAAAATAGGATAAATTATGACCATAAAACATGGTTTAAACATTTGCTTATGTATTCACCAAACCCAATTTAAACCCAGTGTAAACAATTGGTTAATTACAAAACAGATGTTTGTGATGTTGTCTCGAAATACAACATGGAAGAAGATTGGACATCATTGAACCCCATTGCTGAAACATGGCGGTGGAAGCATGATGCTATGGTGATGCTTTTCTCCGGCCGGGAAAGTTAAGCTGGTGAGAATTGATGGAAAGATTGATGGAGCTAAATAAAGGACAACCATGAAAGAAATCTTGTCAAAGACGTTCATCAAAACAACCCAAAATTTACAGCCAGAGCTACAATAAAATGGTTTAGCTTATTGGTGTGTAACGTAGGTCCTCTGGAGTCTGAATTAGAATGGCCCAGTCAAAGTTCAGATTCCCTAACTCCAACTTGAACTTAAGAAACTGAAGTTCACAAATCCCCTACATCCAAATGACTAAGCCTGAGCTAATTTGCACCAAAAACAATGTAAAGCTGCTAGAAAAACCAGTTTAGGCAATCAAATAAAAAAACCATGTCAACATCTAAGATGTGTGAAAACTTTTGCAAGGCATTTGTTTTCCTCCATCCATTTTTCTTCTGTCCTTTCTATCCTGTTTGTTGGTGCTTCATGTTTGAGCACATCTGCTTGTGATATTTAGGATGGTCCTTTTAGGCTGCTGTCAGTGTGGGGATTGACAGCGCAGCATTAGCTGCGTGCAGATCTCTGCCGCATCTGTAAATCCGGCTTATTAGCAGGACCGCGACAGACTGCATTAAGGGCACAGTTAGAACAAAACGACAGCTGACGCTTTTGATTCTGCAGTGTCTTGTTTCTGGTGAGAGATCTAGACGTATCACATATAGTATATCACAAAAAGGAAAACATTCAAACAAATACTCTGACATCATACCCTAACATAAACAAAAATAAAAGAAATGCTTTTGTGCACAGCCAGAGAAAATGAAAGGGAAGAAGTTCTGTGATTTGATTTTACAGTGAAACACTCATTCACATTCACAAACACGCGGAAAGTCGCAGCAGGGCCATGAGTCCAAGGGGGAGCCGGCTGCTGCCTCCATCAGGGACCGGGAGTCTGGCAGCTTGAGAGCTCGGCCAGCGGATAGGGGTCCAGATGCACGCATTCGTGAGAGAGGGTGGGGGGATTCAGCAGCTGAAACACACAGGGATTATGCACAGACTTCATTTAATTTAATTTGTATCAGGGTTGTCTTTGGGGGCAAACACCGTTTTTCACTGCGGGGGGAAATGCACGGGGTCACGGAAAACAGCAACAGACGGCGGATCTCTAACTCGCACCCCTGCAGTGGATCCACAGGGGAAAGCGACGCACCGCGCGCTCAAATCCTGACCGCGTTGCTTCTCACTTACACACAAACAAACACGCGAGCTGATATCCTGCTTCTGTCTAATTACGACTATATTATAGAGTCAAATCCATCCAATTGACATGCATTTTAGATCCTGCATCCACCTATCCATGCCTTGATTTCTTGAAATGAAAACCCGGAATCCTTTTGTTCTGCCTCCGTAAACAACATGTAGTAATTTCTGGTGCTTATCAAAGCCTTTGTGTACTAGTCTGTTTGTGTGCTGCAAACACTCAGACTAAGCTGTTATCTACCAAGAACATATCTTAGGGGTGGATGTTTATCTGTGCAGATGCAGATTGCTGGTGTTCTCTTTGTCTCAGAGCTGTGCTACATATTATTTGTCTTCTGCTTTTTCATCATTTAAGCCTGATACAGTTTGATGTCTTACAATGGAGAAATCTTTTTACTTATCCCAAGGCATCAAATGTGCTCCTACTTGTAATCTGGTAAAGGCGCAGGGGGGAAAAAAGAATAAGGAAATACTAACAGTTGATTATTTAACCTTCCTTTTGTTGCTTTAAAGAACATAATTTAAGCTGTTAGTGAGACAGAAACCAGAAACCTCTTTGTTCATTTTTCTCTGCTTTCTTCAAGTTGCAGCTGGTAAAATTTAAGACTTGTAAGATTATTTCAGAGTCTTTGTTAAATATATTGAGTAACTTATATTTTAATTAGTAACTTTAACAAACTGGATGCAACTTTGGCAACATGCAAAGTGTCCAAAACCTTTGAGCTTTTCCATGTTTTCAGCCCCTCATTTGAATGTAATTTGTGGGGATTTCATGTGAAAACCAACTCGAATATTGAACAATTGTAAAGTGGAAGAAAAAATATAAATTTGTCGCATTTTATTTTCAGCTGGAAGTATTTTTCGGTTTGTTTAGACACAGACATTCACCCCCCCCTTCCTTCTGCAAAACGACTGAAGCTCAGTCAGATTGGACGGAGAGCTTCTGTAGGCATCGATTTTCAAGTTCTCTGTAGGAATTTGGTGTGGTTTTGACTAGGCCATTCGAACACATGAACATGCATTGATCACAACCATTTTTTGCACCCTCAAAAACACTTTCTTTCAGTATTGTTCTGCATTTAGCTCCATCTGTCTCATTTAATTAGAGCACCTGTCATATGTTTTTTTATAACCTCAACAACTCTCGTGACAAACTTTAAGTGCAAGATTTCTTTCTCATTACTTCTCAAAAAACATCAGATTTTTTATTAACTCTCCTGTCAGATGAAACAACTTCTTTAAGCCTCGCTGTTGTTTTGTTGTTTTTTTAATCTGGAGGGTAAACCAGTTGCTTTTGCATATCAGTTATCTAACTTTAACATCCTTTACAAAGCAGCCTCCTGAGTGGGAATTGCAGTGGTTATTGACAACAGGTGGCAACCTGCTAACATAATGCAAGTGTTTAAAGCCAGACCTCATTAAAATATCCTCTCCCACAAAGAGCTGGAGGACAACGAGGCTGTAAGAACATTTTAATTATCCAAACAAACAAGACAAATCCAGTTTCATGAGCAGATTTCTTGTCCAATAATCTAGTTGGGAGAAACGGCTCTGAGTGATAAAATCCTCCTGATGTTTGCTGCTGCAAAGGAACAACATATGAATTCCCTAGACTCTGGTTCAACACAATGCCAGTGATTTATTCTAACAAACATGTAAAAGCAGAAAAAAGTCAGTGGATTGACAGAGTTAAGTCGCAACAAAATGAAAGTTAAGACCCATTACAGAGAACTTGGACATTGTCAAAACTTTTTTAAGACTTAAAACTAAGAGGATTATTTTTAAGACTTTTTAAAACCTTGAGTGAACCCCGTACGGACTGGAAAAAGTAGTTTGATTATAAAATAAAATTAAGACAAAATGTGTGCAAAAGCATCGCCTTGTCACTTCCAGAAAGGTCTGCGCTGCTTGAGCCTGTTGAAGACAATCAGGCTCTCACTGGCAGTCGCTCCGTCTCCTCTTCCTCCCCCAGCCTCTATCAAAAGATGTTAGTGTGTAAAATGTCAAAGACAGAAGAAAAAAAAGGAGGCAAGAGAGGTAATCTCTGTTTCCGTTTTGATCGCAAGTGGAATAATTGGAACCCTCTTAGGCTCATTACACGAGTTGCCCGCCAGCCAAAAGACAGCTCCAACTGCCCCTCTCCATTCATCTGGCAGCTTCGAAAAAAACATCACTTCTTCTAGTTGCAACTTTTTAGGAGACGTGGCGACGAAAGGTCCTGCTACCTACATTAAGGGATAATCCCTCGGTGCCGTTGCTGATGTCAAGCACCAATTGTGAGCAACAGGGAGGAAACAGAAACAATCTGGCTTCGTAATAAGGCCATCAAGCACGTTATGCAGCGTTATTGCTCAACCTCGCTGCTTTTTGGCAATACCATTCTTCTCAATTACAGAAGGTATCGCATACGTGCAACAAGTCCATTAGGATCCCTGTTACTAATGGACTTGTCTTTGCTGCTATTAAAGTATGCTTGTAATTATTGTGACTCTAATTACAATTACTGTATTATCCAAATTAACCTTATTCCTGGTTTAGATCACCCGGAATGACAGTAGCCAAGACATGCCTATGAAGAATGGCACCGACGTCCCTTCAGATAAATCCGGTATAATTAGCTGTGTGCCTTACAGGGCCTGTGTGATGGTAATAATTAGAGCTACTGTAGCAAAGGTCATGCAAAACAATTTAGCGAGGATGCGGGCTGCATGGGTAATGGGAGGCGGCCCCTTCCGATTCAGAGCCGCCGCTGCTGCTTTACCTCTGCTGCACTCGCCTCGTGGTTTTAACCAATGCTCTCAAAAATATTAGAAAGTGAGAACCCATCTGAGCGGCAAGCAGACTCCCAGCTAACACAGTTTAAATGGATCCGTGATTAGATTTGAGGAAAGTGCTACAGGGTTTATGTGTTAACTGGTATCAGCTAAAATCGATTCGCCGCTTTTGAGGTGCGATGCCAAACCCCCCAACCCCCTTTACTTTCCCTCCTTAACTCCTGCCACTTCCCCGTATGTTGCATCTGTTAGCCTTATGTAAAAGCGTTTATGGCTACCTTTCGTCATTGCAATTAATTTTGAAAGACGGGGAGAAAAGGAGGAAGGAGAAGAGAGGGGGGACAGAAAGGGGTAGATGTCTGATCCGCCCAGGTGCTTGGGTTAATGAGCTGAGTCAAAAACATTGACATGAAGGTAAATAAGCGAGCACGTCGAGGTGCTTCTATTTCTATCCGTCTCCCATGTGGCTTCGCTCTCTCCTTCTCTCTTTGCAACTCCCGGATCGCTGGTGCGCAGGGAGCTCCGGGTTCGCAGCCTGGAGTCCACCAGGAGCTCGCTCCGCTCCCTCGTCTCTCCGCCATCACGCCCCGATGAGATCAGTAACAACCTCACACTTAAATATAGCATCTCAAACAACACATATGTGAGCTCGATCGGTCTCCGCGCTGCAACACAACAGCCCTGCCCAAACTCCCAGCACTCCCAACAACACTTCTTTAGCGCCGAATGATATAAACTGATCTGTCTGCCACATAAGCAGCTTGACAGCTCAAAGCTTGCCAGGTGCTTTTGGATTTTTTGACATATTTCTGATTGCTACAAAGGCCGTCTCTTGCTATCGGCTGTTAGGAGGGACACCAGGGAGTAAAAGATCAGCCGTATGGAATTTAAGAGATTTTTTTAAGTAGCTAATTATGTGGTATTTCTTCTCTGCTTGGCACAAACAAAAGTGTAAAATGAGCAAGTTTTCAGGAGAAGCATGTGCCAGATTTTTTCTTGGACCAAGGTCTGGCCGTCAGAGCTAAAACGTCCCTACATATATCTGGGTTGAATGGAAAGCCAATAAATATGCCAACATTTCTAAAACTATTTATGTGTGGGAAATAAATTCAGAAAAAAAAAAAATCATTCAAACCCGTCAGCTGTGGTCCAGTAGATACAACAACACTTTAACTATTTTATTGGTTCTGTCCAACTACCACAACTCACTGCAGGACAAATAAGATCTAATGATAAGGTAGAATCATGTAAAAAAGAAAATGATGTCAGCAAACAAGCTAATTAATGTAAAGTTCAGAGAACGGAAAGACTGCAGCTGATTATCATCCACGTTTTCATATTTATACTTTACAGTTCTGACATAATATAGTTTAAAATAGTAAGAAAATGAATACATTAAAAAAACAATCTGTTCCATCAATTCACCAGAAAAATTGATGTATTATAGTGAAAAAGAAAAAGAAATCCGGGCATTCTTAAACGTAATTTCTGTGCCAATTCCAGCTTTCATGGGGCCCCCTGCTGGTGTGGAGGCCTTAGACAAGCAGCTTAGTTTGCTTATGCCTTGGGCCGGTTCTGAAACGTACAAACATGCTTCTGCACCACTTGCAGAAAAACCAGGGAAAGAGATTTTCTTTATTGGAGGAACACCTGTTTTGTACGAGTATTTTTATTTCACGAAGACAAAAGAAGTAAAAAAATAAAATAAAATCCAGAGAATAAAGAAAAATACTATAGTTAAATAGTTTTTGTTTCTTCTGTTTGCCTACAACTTCAAGATATTTGCTTATATTAGAACAGCATCAAGTTCACGTTTTTTTTTTTTTTTTTTTATCAAATAAAAAACAAAATCATTACACAAACCCAACTCAGCAAGAGCCGTCAAACATCTAATTTATGTGTTTTTGTTCACTAAGATGAAGCCTGCTGATAAAATTTACTGGATGGGAGCTGAAGCATATGCTCCTATCCATATGTTTTTGCGACTGTTCGTGTTTTAAAGAACCATAAACTGTGATTATCATTGATCTACAGTTGTCAGACGCCTAATCTCTCTGACTCATAACCACCCTGGTCACACAGGGCGATGATGGCCCGTTCGCCCCCACATCTGAGGACCCAGACAAGTGTTGAGGGAAGCAGCGATAAGCATGTCCTTATCCTTTTAAAGACACTCCCATAATCCAACCGCGGTGGGAGGAGGGGCAGGGAGAGGGACGGGAGGGGAGGGGGGGCCTTCATCTTTAGGGGATTTAGTCTGGATTAGAGCTAGTCCTCCAAATTAAACCAAAAGTCAGCTTTCTGCAGTTGCTCATGCAAGCTGGCAACTGGCTTGTTACCAGCCCTACATACGAGGCGAGCGATGAAGCTCTATAATTAGAACGTCTTCAAACTCAGCCACCACATGATTTCACAAAGGAACTGTAGCTAAACCCGGATCCATCCTCTCTCCCTCTCACACACACACACACCATCGCTCTCTAACCCCGCCACTCTCCTGCTGACCTCCTGCGACTGCACTGTCCTCCATGTTGTGTACCTGACTCCCGTTGCCAACCGGCTTAGCCGCAGACAAGCTTCTCAGTGAGAGCAAGGCTGCTCTGTCCCTGCTGATGCTGCTTCCCACAGCAAAACAAGGCCAAATCTGGAGCTTAGAGGCTAAAATAATCATTACTGGGTAGTGAACAAATGAAAAGTCAGAACACTGCTCCCATGCCCCCCCTCCAACGCCGCAGCACCACTGGTATTTTGCCTGCTGTCCTATCTCAGACAAACAAAAAGAGGGAAGCCATATATTAACATTTAAACAGAATTAACAGAGTTTTAGCTCGAGACGGATAGAAAATAAAGCTAGAAAAGGATTATCTCTGTCTGGAATAAATACATAAAGAGGAAAATATGTACTTAGAAAATAAAGAAACTGTTTGACATTTAGTAAAAATAAGAAGATTGATCCTACTTTTATATTAAGTGTTTTCAATATGAAGCTGCTAGTAAAGGGATAAGGAAAACTAAATAAAGAATAAATCCCATCTTTGCAGAGACAACGTGACAGGAATGTTATTGGTGAGACTTTAAATGTTTAAACAAAACAAAACTGTTGGTAAACTTCAGAAACTGATTCCTCAAGGAAATGCTCACATGAAGAGAAAATATCAAATTTTATAGTTATTTCACTTAAATAGTTTTAGACTTTCTGAAGTTAAACGCTCCGCTCTGGACACAGAAGATTGTTTTTGTCTCTTTAGCCGTGTTATGTGCAAAACTTTGTGTTTTTTCACCATTAGTGTTATATCGACCATTTTGCAATTGCTGTGTTTCCATTAAAATAGAAACTAATTTAAAATCAAACGCAACAAGTCATTAAAAAACATGAGTTTTTTTAATTGAGGTGTTTCCATTAAATTAATTTTCGTAATTCCAATTTTATGGTCAATGGAAACAAAGTCTGTGTCTGTGGAGGCTTTTCATGAAGAACGGATGGCTCTACGCCCAGGGCAATAAAGTTTGGAGGGCGACATGAATACTCAAAATGAAACATCATTTGTCAGCCCACAAACTATGTGAAGCAATTGGGAAATCTGTTTACAGCATTACTTTTAGTACTTGTTAGTCTACTTTCTAGCACAAATATTACACTTAAAATAAGACAAACTAACTTAAAAGTAACTTTTTAGTGAGATATAGAGGCTTATTTTAAGTCAATAATTTCTTAACATTGATAAAAAGGTACTTGTTGTATTAGCAGATAAATTGACTGGCAAAAAGTCAATTTATGAAAAAGTAATGATGAAAAAGTAGAATTTATTCATCAATATTAAGAACTAATTTACTTTAAACAAGCCTCTATATCTTACTAAAAAGCTACTTTTAAGTTATTTCAAGGATACTAAGATATTTGCACTATAAGACCAAAAATATTTAGTAAGGTTTTGTGTTTTTACAGTGACCACATACTTCAGAACACTGGCATGAGTGAAAATGTGGGAAGATGAATTAATTAGTTTATATAATCAAAGGGAAGGCGGTTGAAGATGAAGGCAGCGTCGTGATGTGGGGAGGATTTCTTAGCATCGATGGGAAAAGTGGCAAAAGTTACAGTAACGGACCGGTGATGATCAGATCCGAAATGATAAGTGTCTTTTTGCAGCATGAGGCTCATAAAGTGTGTGCTGTGTTCAGGCTGGGAAGGTTCATTTATGTATCAAACATGTTGGCGCACGGATTAATTTGCATGGAGATGAAAGCATCATAAACTCGTTGGAGACCTTTCTGCAAAGGTGGAGCCAGCGTGCGTTACTAAAGCAAAGACATTTTGAGCAATCTCCTCAGAAACACGTACAGACACGCTGTTACCATTCAGCCTCCACCAGCCTGAACTGGGTTCAGCTAATCTGGGGCTGAGGAGGTTTCTGAGGAATACCATGCCCTCTGTACACTTTAAACACACTCAAAGGCCAACTTCATTGGTTTTCTTGTCTGCGTTTGTATGTCAAAACACGGATGAAAGAGGAAAGTAAGGAAGTGGTGTCCCTTGGACAACTAAAGACCCCAAATTGTTTTGTGATTACAAAGAAGACAAAGACGGTGGTAAGGCTGTTATCAATCCCTCCGCAGGGCAATCATCACTAATATCATTTGTAGTGTTTTCTACTTCTACACCCACTCTGGAGTATGCGCTATCTATTGCCTAGCCCACATTCTTGTCTTTGCAACTCGACCCGGTATTACTTAAGCAAAGAATTGGTTCCCCGCCTCTGTGGAAACTAGATATGGGTGTAAATAATATGCCTTGGCACTTTGTAAAAGCCCTAATCCCAAGAAAACAAACCTGAGTGAATCAGGCCCACCTGAATTGCTTTCAGGAAAACTAGATAATCAAAATGCAAAGCAGCCCTTGATGGAAAAATGAGCCGAGTTCCAGCAACAAATCCCCTACAACTAACATCAGCAAATTCTCCCCTGAACTTTTATTTGTATTCAGTGTTTGGGTTTTTAATGTAATCGCGCCGCATTCGGGGCTCCATCAATGAGCTATTCTGATTTATGTCGGGCTGAATCAGACTTAGTGCTGAGAGGTTTGCAGACATCATGAATGAGAAAAGGAGCCACACACTGAACACATTAGGGGTCCCACCATCTCCAGAGACAGGGGGGACAATGGAGACGGAGCAGAGATAAAGGAGCGGGATAACAGGGGTGAAGGAATGGCTCACGCTGATTGGGCAGGAGAAGAATAGGAGAATGGGCGAAAAGAAAGGCAGAGGCCCCGACACACTGGCCACACAGGGCAGAGGGAGCGAGGGGGCTCTGAGAGGCCTACACTCGGTCATAGCCCATTAGGCAGCCTGGGTGAAAATGCTACAGCTCATTACATGCTCTGCCTCAGTTCTGTGGATGAACAATGCACAATTACGCTACCCTGCTGCTCCTCGAGCCATACTGCTGCATGCCTCTGAGGCGCCTGATGCTACAGCTACAGCGGCCGGCCGGCCTGCCAAGAGCCTCCGCTGCTCTTCAAACAGCCCATACATGCACTCCCTAATGCAAATCCAGGTTTATGTCAAGAAACAAAGGATCTGTATGAATTTACTCCAGAGAAAGGAGAGGAGGAACAGGAGAGACGGCCGTGCCGCTGGAGAGAACACAAACAAAGGTATAATGCAGCATTTGTGAGAGCAGCACAATGATGTTTGCTCCTTTTGTCTGCTTTGTCCTCTTTAAGTTCCTCAAAAAGGTAGACATGTGACAAAGAGACAATTCTTTTGTTTTCCCCACTGGATTTAGTTCCCCCGTTGTTATAATTACTGCAAGTGGAGGAGCTACCCAAACATTCAAAGTGTGCACATTTACGACCCGAGTGAATCGGAAGAACCTCCGAGGTTCGTTAATGTCCGACGGACCAGTTTTTAGAGGTTTCTCTAAAATTTGATCCCTTCTAATGAAAGATGAAGCTTTCATCTGAAAGCTGAAAAGTGGATAAATATTGTGACAAAGTCTCGATGTTTGCAACGGTGAAGTTCTGTAAGACTCTTCTTCTGTTGTCATTCTGTGTTGGAGCTCCATTAGTTTCTCAGTGGCGACCGCTACTGTTTAGGAGGAGAACTCCAGCAAGAAAGCAAAATGAAGAATTTGTAGGACTTCATCAGTCCAGATCTTAGTTTCTAAGCACTATCATGAATAAATTTTAAGAAAATATGAAGAACTATAGAAGATGCAACAATCAGTGTGGACCAGATCCGATTTTTGATTTGTTTCTTAAATGCTTAGATTGGCACAACGTTAAAAACAAAAAACCTTCTTGGGAACACAATTATTCTGGACTTTTTTTTTCTTGGGACTATTTCTGGTTTTCTTTGAAGTGTGAGAAGTTGACTTCAATCTTAACCAGTTCTGTGTTTTCCTAACAGCTATAGAAAATCACGTGTGTAGTGTTCGATCAAACAAAAGTGAAGGAATTATGATTTTATCCTCTTGAAGCATCAAGTTATAATTTTCTTGACTTTTGGTTATAAACTTTTTACTGTGATCAGAAAAGTTTGAAGTTGGTTAACGTGTCTATACACAAAAAAAATGAAAGGATTTTCTTTCCTTTAATGCAATAAATAAATGGAAATTTAACATTCAGATTGTATAATGATCTACTTGCTGACTATGGATTAAGATTCCTAATCTGAAAAATAACTTTTTCTAGTCACTATTCAGATTCTGAGCAATAGATGAAAACAAAAAATCAGTTGCACAGGCCTGTTGTGTTTTCAATGTAATACAAAAGAAATGCTTTTAAAATAATTTAATATTTATTCTAATTCAGTTCCTTCCTGTGGCTCATTTAAATTCATTGAATTACATCCCATTAAATCAAATTGCATTGTATTAAGTTGAACCAAAACATACAGAGGCGGCATGTGGTTGAGTGGTGAAGCATTTCATCAAATTTGTCTTCATGTATAGTTAATGTTTCTGTCTGATATGATACATGTGGCACAGAAACCCAGAGGAAAAACACACAGTTCCTAATATAAAAGCTAAAAATGCCTGAGACGTGGAGTCATCCATCCTTCAGCAGCATCAGCTCCCTTTAAATCTCCCATCCTGCTTTTCTGCAATTATGCATGCGGAAGTTGACATTTAATCTGATGGGAGAAATGCTAACGAACATGCTCCTGCTTCTGCTTTGTTTTAAGCAAAGCAAGCAACAACAACAAACAAAAAAAAAACAGGACACTTGGAAAGGTCACTCTTCCTTGGTGTAGGAGCAAAGGAAAAAGTTTCTGTCCACAGCAAGTATTGGAGTATTGTTAAGCTGAACTGCTTCCCTCCCCCGTTTTCCCCTGCCATTCAAACAGCCAGAGCAGCGGCCCCCGGGACAAAGCCCTGGGAAATCTCCCAACAATAATGTGGCTGCAAGACAGGACACAGAAACACAATTATAATTCTGATATCCATGGATTCTAATTAATACCTTTTCTCCCTGCACATTTGGAGAAAATTAGTTTTGGGCAAACGTAATTGTCATTACGAGTGAACTGTAATTACTTTCCACTGACTTTGTTTACTTTCTTTTTCAAGTTTGGTTGTTTTGTTTCAGCCAAAGGATGAAATGTAAGGGATTTTTTAAATACTTTTATGCACATTCAGGATAAAATAAATGAAGGAGTCCGAGTTTTGTATCGTTTCATGTTCGAGCCCCTGAGAGCAAAGGTAAAAAGCTGCAGGTGCTGCACTGAGCTCAAGCTGAAATGAGATTCTCCTCCAGGTTATGACTTGAAGTTTGTGTTTCTGTATGTATAAGATGACCTTTTCTATGCTCCAATAATGTAAATACAGGCATTTCCTCCACAGCAGCCACATTTGCATGAATGAAAGATGAGATACGTTGTTTTTTATTCTCCTGAAGTCCTAGACTGTCAAAGGTTTTCCTGAGAATATCAACAGAAAGAGGTTCTAACCCCCCTCAGCGCTGTGGTTTGCCGCGGACAAATTTCGCAGCTAAATGTGAGAGAGGCTGCTTATGAGCGCTTCAGCACATCTCAATAAATCTGTGTCGATGATGCATTTCCCCTCCTCTGTGTTGGGACTTGAACACCGAGGGATCTCCATTAAAGAGGAGCAAATGCGTTGTGTTTGTGTTGGAGAGTTTTAATTTGAGAAATAAAAAAACAACAACAACAAAAATAAATAAATAACGCCGCGAGAAACTAATTTAAATGGGTAATTACATCCACGCAGCATTGCTTGCAGGGCTTAACAAGGTACGTAATGATGTGCCCCTTCCCCAGCGATAAACATCATCACTTCGTCCATTTCCTTCTCTCCATTTAGCCTTTTCTCATTTGCGGGTGGACCCATCAACCTATAAGCCCAATACCATTACACCCCTTCTTGCATTTAGATTCGCGTCCAATAAAGACCCTGAAAACATAAATTGCTCGGTGACTGCAGCCATTATGCTGCTATTTTTAGCTGCTCAAAAATCCCCCTTCATTTGACGTTTAATGGGTTTACAAGAAAGCTAATTCTGCCTTTTTTATGGAGCTTTTAAAAGTAATTTAAAGTGTGTTTCCCCTCATTTTGTTGAAATGTTTTTTTTAAATCAAGTAAAATGATCTCAAGAGGAAGGAGGACG
Organism: Poeciliopsis prolifica; assembly: GCF_027474105.1. Classification (NCBI taxonomy): domain Eukaryota; kingdom Metazoa; phylum Chordata; class Actinopteri; order Cyprinodontiformes; family Poeciliidae; genus Poeciliopsis; species Poeciliopsis prolifica. Next base: position 1,468,075 of record NW_026562381.1, read on the forward strand.
ATTAAAGCTGATCGGATTTAGCCTTTCTGAAAACATGCCTCCTGATGTTTCTGTTGCAATTCCTTAAGGAAGAACAACCTGTGTGGGGACGTACATTTAGTGTTTATCACATTACAAAAACAAACATCAGTCTAATTTTTTTCAGAGGAAAAGAATGTAAAAGACAAAAGAACATACATATATGGAATTAGAAATGTATACAAATCTGAAAAGTGTGGCATGCATATGCTTTTAGATCCTAAATTGAATTATGAACACAAAATTAATTTCTGTTGCTTTGCAGCAAGAAAGTCCTGGGTTCAAATCCCACCCAGGAGTCTTTCTATATCACAGCAAAAACACAAAATCTTATAAAGTATTTTTGGTCGTTTCTAGTGCAGATATCTTCGTACACTTATAAAAGACAAAACTAACTTACACATAACCTTTCAGCAAGATATAGGAGTAAACAGTTCCTTATTTTTATTTTAAAACAATAGTCGCTCCACTTGCACATGATTTCACTTATAGAAAAACATTTTTCTCATGTTATAAGTGAAATAATCTCCCAGTGGAACAAGTACTTCTTAAAAATTCATATTAAGGAATTATTGACTTAAAACAATCTCCTTTCTTGCTGAAAAGTTATCTTAGTTTTGTTTTATTTCAAGATATTTACTCTAGAAACTAGGCTAAAATATTTGGCATTATTTTGTGTTTTTGCAGCGACAGGGTTTGCATGTTCTCTCCTGGTGCAAACATGTTTTCTCTCTGGGTGCTCCAGCTTCCTCCCACCATTCAAAAATACAACTGTCAGATTATTGGTCTTTATAAAGTGTTCTTATATATTAGTGTTTGTATGATTTTGTGTCTATAGGTTGTTGTTAGCCAGCTTGCTTTATGTTTCTGCTGCACTTGTGATTATTTATTTGGAGGGTCTCTGAGCCATCGCCCTAATCTTAAAATCCCTCCACAGGTTTTAAATTAGCTTTAATGGCCACTCCGAAAACTTTATATTACTTTCAGTCATAAGAAAAAAACATATAGGTATATTTAATATTACTTTTAACCAAATTCAGATGTATGAATAATTTTGGCCGGTACAAATAAACACCCAACACAGAAAAGAAAAGACATAATTGCTTTCCGTAAAGGTCACCATGATTTGTGGAAAATAATCTCGCCCTCATCCAAACACTGCATTTTGCAGAGAGAAATAACACGTTTCAGGCAGCAGGAACACAGGTTGAGAAAAATCATTGCCGTTCTATAAATAGATCTCGCTCCCCACTCCTCGTCTTCCACGTTTCCTCCCTGCAATTTGCCAGGACTTGGCGTTTTCCTTGCCGCGCTCTCCCGCCGTACAATCTGTACGAGTCGAATGCAGTTACGGACACCGGCGGTGACATGCGTACGTCAGCCGCTGTCACTCATGTGTTTTGACTGTTAAGCTCTTCTGGCTGGATGCTCTGATCCTAACAAGAGGGTGGCAACCCAGCGGGCCCGGCTGCTCCTGACTGGCTGCCTGCGGATGTTATGTCAGTTTGTTGTACCTCCGCGACATCGGGGGTGACATGCGGCGTTGTGGGGGTGTTGGCGGGTTGGGGTCAGGGCTATAAAAACCTAACCAAGTGTTAAACCATCACTGCTTGCCAGGGAGCTGAAAACCATCGCGTTGAGTAATGTCACTCAGTCACCCTTGGCCACACCCCTCACTTCGCCTTAAACGTGAAAGGAGGAGCCAGCGGTGGATGATGCGGAGTCCATCACTGTCACGCTGATCATTTGCTGGTGGCAGACAGCTTTATTTCACCTTACAAACAGTGACACTTAGAAAGCGGCAGAGCGTTTTCTAAAATCGCTGCCTTACAAATGACCCCCCTAAATAATTAACAGGTTCGTCTGCTGCTAAATCGGCGCTCATCTGAAGCTTCTGGTGATGAAAGATTATTTGCCAACTGCTTTAAGAAGGAGGAGACTTTAAAGACTGCGATGTACACCTGCGTAGGTTTCCAGATGCTAAAATATATATTAATAACACTCTGAAGAAGATCAAAGACTTCTATAGCTCTTCCTTTATTGCAAAATATTTGTCATGATTAGTCTCTGACGAACTGTTGAGCGATAAGAGGCCTCTTACAGACCTGCATACTTTTAGAAATAAAGCTGATAAACTTATACATTTTTAAAGGATGTCGGTGCAAGCATTCATCCGCAACAAGACAGACGAGAAAAGATGAGAGAAAGAGGAGCCTCTGCTTTCAATTCCTGCTCCTGTCTGTGTTGTTTTTCTCCCAGTTACACTTTCAGCCAGCAGTGATGTCCTCCACTTTATGTCAATCACAGCTTGCTGAAGACAACAAACAAACAAACAAAGCTGAAGCATTTTGCAAGAATCAGTCTGCAAAGATGAAATGAAAGAGAAGCCGGAATAACTTATCCCGACAACTCAAAAGAATCACAATGCTAATATGAGTTTTTTTGTTGTTTCAAAATCGAACATCTGCTGAGATAAGAATGTAAAATATTCATTCCTTTGCAGTGTTTTTACACTCTGTCGTGTCACAATTACAAACTTGACTGTTTTGTTGGGATTTTATGCGACACACCAACACAAAACAGCACATAACAGTAAGTGGAAGGATAAAATGACACTTTTTCTACAAAATGCAAATTGATCCTCCTTTGACTAGGCCATTCTCAATAATAAATACACTTTGGTATCAATGTTCATTCGGCTGCATGTTTTTTCAGCCCATAAATGTTTTTTTTTCATTGTTTCCTTCCATTTAGCTCTCAGCAGCTTCCCTGTTCCCCACAGCATCATGCTGCCACCATCTCGTGACAGACAGCGTTGATTTTTCTGCAGAAAAGCTACATTTTTGGGTTTCTTTTGTCAGAAAAAGTGTGGAAAAAGTGTCTGAATAGTTCTTCAACAAGTTTGCATGTGTCACATTTAAAAAAGTAAAAGTTAGCATTAAAGTTTGATTAGTATTGAAATTCTTTCTCCTGCTTTCGCTCATGTTTATTGATCCAAATAAACATGTGGATCAATAAATGATCCAAATGTCCCTTTTTCATATAAATATCCGTGTACAAAAGCGATATCATGCCTGGAAGTGAATTCATGAGTGAGTGAGTGCGGAGGGGGAGATTGGCACTTTTAACAGATGTGTAGCATGCACTGACAGCATGACATCTATTTTGCATGCTCAATATGACACGTTTGAATGCCCACATGCATATTGTCCCGATGTGAAGCAACAGCCTCAGTGGAACCACTCCCTGTTGTTCCTCCCACGTAAATACCACAAACATCCTTACTCACAAAAAAATATGACGAGCGCCGCCATGTTGACGGATTTGTTTCACTATTTTTTCTAGTCCAGCTGGTTTTAGTAGTTTGAAATCAAAATTATGATTAAAACTCATAAAATGGTCCCACAGTGAGCATCTGGAGGAAGAATGCTCCAGTTGTCAGATAACTTTTACTCGTGGGACTCGGTCTCAGATGAATACTGAACATCCTACACCATGCAGGGCGATCTCCATCCAACGTTTTTATAAATCCACCTGACATCTTTTTCGGATTGATTTATCATCCCTCCAAAGGAAAAATCATGACTCTCTTACCTGAATTATGTTAACTGATATAGTAAAATCGCTGATTTTCCTGCTCTGCTCATTATCAGGATTCACAGGTGTGAGAAGCCTTACTGCAAATTACAAATTCAAAAACAGATTCTAGCCAAAGGCCATTCCTTTACTGTATAATTGTCTCCCCCCCCAAGAAGTGATTCACTATAATTAAGCCATGGAAGACAGCTTTATTCTCCTGTGAGCATTCATATTAGTGCTTCTACAGGCGGGTCTCACAAACATCTCACAGCTGACGCGTTAAAACACAATGGACAGTCATGTTCAAGAAGGTATCTACAGGCTCACATTGTCATAAGGGACAACGCAATACACACAATGTACCTGCAGGTAGGAAGCCTTCAGGGACACCTGTCATTGTTGTCTTGGCCGACTCTGCTGTGTCTGTGTGCCTTTAAGGGGAAAAGCCAGACTCCAGCTGCTCGGGAATAAGCAGGATGCTCGCTGGCCCACATAAACTAACAACGGAGCACAACTCTGAATTAATCACATACATAAATTAAAAATAAACAAAAAGCTGTATCCTTATTTACATGAGAATAATCACAACCGTCACTGCTGTAGGGACTGTCAACCAGAAAATCTGGTTGCGACCATAAACGGTTGATTTTCGGTTTTATAAACCCTGATTGGCCGATGGGAAGCTCTAATTTAAAAAAAAAGAGAGAAATAGAGAAGATAGGAACAATAATCAAATCAAATACTAAAGAAATCAGGCCAGTTAATGCAGTTAAAGGCATTCGGTGTGGATGCTCCTACTGAGAGAACCTTATCAGAATACCATGAAGAAGCTTTGCTCCAAAATCTGAATACTAGAAGCAAGTTAAAAGGAAACTCTTTTTTATATGTCGAGGCATATCTGCAATTTATTCAGACAGCCAAGAGAGAGCAAAACTTCAGCAGATATGAACATATCACAGAACATCCTGTTGAACTTTTAACCTCTGTCTATAACCGGGTGGACTAGGAAAAGCATTTTGGAAATCTCAGAGTGAAAATAAGGATCTATATCTCTTAGGAATGTTGTTCCCACACTTATAGCAACAGGAAATACTTATGGCCCTGACTAGTTGACAGCTATTAGGTTAATTGGAACAGGAGCAAAATTGTCAATTATTTACATTTATCTATTTGTTTTTTTTAAACTGTTTCATGCATAGCTGTTAATGCAAAGGACAGACATCTAAAAGACATTTTCTTGTGGATTTTTATGCTATAAATGCACACAGGCCACTGAAATGGACACTAGTACATCATACAATATACTGCCAACTACTGGCCGTCCCCTGCAAGTACAAGAATTTTTTGTTAAGTCCGATATGGCAGACAGTCGAAAAAGCAAAGAAAATCCAGTCCCTCCTTCTACTGTAGAAAACTCTGGTAGGCAAAAATAATATCAAGTAATCCATAAAGACTAATACTACTGATGTATTTTACAAATACCAACTTTGTGTTTGGAGAAAATTCCAATTGATCACAAAGAAAAAATAAATTTTTGTTTTTCGGCCTTAAAAAAAAACTTATGGAAAAAATTCTGACAAAGGATCATAAGTCGTGCCTGAAAGGATCAATATTAAATTTATTATGATTTTGATTTCATCATCTTGATGTCTGAAGTGGATTTCTAGTATTTACACTGAGAAGACTATCACAAAAAGATGAGTTAAAAGTAGTTAAAAATGAGTCGTGTATTTTTAAGGTTTCCCTCAGGCTGAATTCACATTTTTAGAGGTACAAAGGATGGAGTCTAATCACAACCAGACCATCACTGGTGTCCTAACCAGTCAAAGGGATTTGGGTCAAGAACCTACGAGGTCAAGTGGTTTCAAATCCAAACAACGAAGCCATTATCAGCTGTTCCACCGCTGCTGTTTGTTTGTTCTATAAATGGTACTGTAATTAAACTGAGCACATTTTTTATTCAAGAGCCACATCTGTACATACCGGATGCTTCTGTCTCTTGCAAATGTCACAGTGGGGAGGAGGGAAAACAGTGACAACTGGTGTAGTGCGGTCGCTCCGTTGGAGGCTGAGGCGTGCTCCTGCTGCCACTCTGCACGTCTCCCGCACACATAGCTGCTTTTCTCAGGCCAGATAAAATGTGCACAGACTGGGTCAAAGAGATGTTTGTCAACATCAAGTGTAAGAAGGAGCGAGGTGGAGGCTGCATGCTAAGCAGCTCCCGCCTCTATCGAAGCCAATCAACTGGCCCTTAGAAAATGAGAAAACGTGGACACCTGGCACTAAGACTCCAGCTTCACCCTCCTTATCTGTCTATCTGCCCTCACGCCGCTCCATCAAGACAACGACGAGCTTTGCATAATGAATCATCAAAATCAATCTCCTCTCCTATTTGCCTTCCTCTTCTCTTTTTCATTAGCCGCCACAAATAACGGGACTCCTAATCCTGAGTCTAAAGCAGTTTTATTGGATGCTTCAGCCACAGACGTGCAACATTGCAAGCATTTTTTTTTTCTGTCTTTGAGTATCAAATATTTAGTTAGTTGGCTGTGAAATGGTGGAGATGATCTGCAAAGGTACACAGCATGTAATACTTTAGGACTTGTTTGTTGTTTACTTCAGTGCTGGTCATTACATCCCCTCACTTTTTCCTCCTTTGCTGTTTCTCAGGCACAACTTTTTGCAGGAAAAAGGAAGCATTTTGTTCCTGCTTTGATAGTTTACTGTGATGAAACGTGTTATATTTACCAGCAGGAGTTAATAAGGTTTGAGCAGGAGGTCCCACTCTGTCCTATTTTATTTTACCCAAATAGGAACTGGGACCAAAATGAATGGGGAAATTCCAGCCGGACAATAAATCAATAAAATATATCAGGACCGACATGTGATCAATATTAACAGATAATTCATCTGATGAAATATTCAATATTCAATGGGAGATATAGGCAGAGAAAGGGTTTCATCTTCTCAAAAGGAGCTAAATGAGGTTATCCCACCAGTCTGTCGGTACTGCAGATATTTAAAACCGAAAACGAACCGATAATCATCAATATCGACAGTTATCAATATAGACTGATATGAAACGCCAGGTTTTTCAGCCATGTCATTCAGCCCTAGGTTAAGTAGACATTTTCTGAAGGTCGTACACAATTGAATAAAGTTAGAAGAGAGATTTTACCACTTTATGACAAGAGAAAATGCTCATTTAAGAAGAAAAATAAATTGATATACAATTGTACGAACACCTAAGTTGGAACACTTCTTATTTTTCTACACTGTTTGCCTCTTAATAATTGACCAGTTTGCTTCCTGGGTCAAATATGTTCTCCATTATTCAATCCAGCCAACTGGACAACAGGTGGGAATCTCCCTCCTTTTGTAAAGCGATTCTGACAATGACACTGCAGGATACCCTGACCCACCATATAAATAAAACATCCACTGACCACCACAAAGTAATACCCCAAAAACAGCATCTTATCCCTCCCACCTGTGCTATTCCAGCCCACTCGCTCATCCAGAGTGGCTCAGACAGGCCCAGTAAATCAGCATGCCTGTAAGTAGGTCTCATTGACCCCTCAGTGTCCAATAGCGCCTGGATCTCTCTGGATCATCCGCTCAATATATCAATATCCATCCTGTTTCTTGTTTTAAGACCCCCACTCCCAAGCCAACACACCCCACTCTCCCCACACTGAATGTCAAGCGGAGATTGGACTCATCAATTTCAGGAATGTGTGTGTGTGTGTGTGTGAGGTGGAGCTTTTTGTATGAGTAAGTATGGCACATAAACTCATAAAAACACATGGCCTAATGCACTTTCCCTCTCTTTCAGACACACATAAATGTCCCAATGCCCTATGAGAGAAATGGGTCAAGAAAAGAAAGAGGGAGATTGCAAAAAGAATCCAGTAGACAAGTTCATACATGCAGAAATCAATAAACTAAAGATCAGTGGCTCGGCATACACCTGTCAGCTTGAATAGTCAGACTTTTACTGCTCTGCCGGAGCAGCGTGTGGTACGAGGGGGCAATTCGAGCGGCCATGCGGCAAACGCTGCAGCCAATCGGACGACTTACAGAGTCAAGCAATGATTACTCTTTCTGTTAGCCCCTGAAATGATGTGTGGAGGAGCTGATTAGCCGAGTCTATACATCTGGCAGGTGCACAAACTCTTGCTCGTTTTGCAGAGGCTCAGCACACACCCAAACATGGAGAGATAGAGACAGAGAGAGAGAAAGAAAGAAGGAAAGATCAAACAAGGGAACAAAGAAAAGAAAAGAAGAAAGAAAAGGTAAACAAGTGCAGTTAGAGAGGCCAAATATTCCATTCTTGTCAGGCCTCCAGATTGTGCTTAGCAAAGCGTTCTGATCACAGGTCAGCTCCAGCCTTCAGGCACCTTGAAATGCCTTGAAGGATTCCTCTCTACTGACACATTGCCATTTTGAATAACTCAGCTTTTCCATCAGCAACAAATATTTCCCTGACACAATGTGCTTTGACGCAACTGAACGCCAAATATGTCTAGACAATAGGCTGTGTTGAGAGAGAGCTTTGCTTTGTTAGAGTCTAGTTTGACCAAAGAGACCTTACAATCACACTTGATGAAAAACTAAACGTTCAAAGTTATTTTCTTGCCGCTACATTGCATTAAATCAATTTTCTCCTTCTTTTACCCCTGACAGGCAAAGGCAGTCCAGCCAAAGATCAAGGACATAACACATTGGATTGTATCTCACCTCTGGCAGTGGCATGCCGTTGATGATGAGGTCTGGCTGCTGGTGACCCTGCCCTGTGAACGAGTGCTGATAGCCGTGGTTGGGGGCCGCATTGCGTGAGTTCTGGTTCTCCACGTTGAGGAAGGTGCTCTCGGAGCGCCTGCAGCCCAGTGGCAGGCTCTGCTGGTGGTAGTCGAAGTAGTTGAGCGAGGAGGTGAGAGATGAGCAACTCACCACATTCATCTTGTCTGTCTCCTCGACGTCTCGCGGCACCAGGCGGATGTCGTTCTTGCTCAGCTTCTTCTTCTTGCTGGATTTTTTCTGGTTGCCGTAGGAGTACTCCGCCACCCTGCGCAAGTAGAAGAAACTGAACAGACTCAATAAAGCAGTGCTCTGTCTTCCCCAACCAAGCCCACACAGTCAAAGAGCCTCGGCCCCGTCATGCTGGGTGGGGTACCAGACGAAAGCTCATAGCCAGGGCCGGACTTAAAGCTGCTGCTGTTTTCTCTCTTGGCCTGTTGGTGATGTATTAAAACACGAGGAAATGAAGTAGATTCTTTGTAGCATAAAGTGATTTAGGAAATATGAGTGTTGCTTTTTGTGCTTCTATTCTTAAAGGTGTGCATGTATTGGGATCAAGGGTGAGTAATTCACTGTGGCGCTGCATCAGGACAAGGTATGTTACTTTAGCTGTAGCCTTAAACACTCTTCTTTTTTTCTTTATAAGGAACTCGTACTTTTACATCAAGATAGAAAAAGTACAGATAAGTACTTGCAGAAAACAAGTAAGTTTTCTGCAAGTAAGCAGAAAACTTACTTGCAAGTTAGTTTTGACTTTAGATATTTAACTTAAACGCTAAATTGAAAATACTTCATACGATTTTGTGTTTTGCAGCGCAGTTGATGAATTGATTATTTAAATCAATGCTCTATGAATATCCCTAGATAGTCAGATAATTTATTTGCCAAATTACTCTGAAGCATTAGATTCAGTTTAACTTTCAAGCTTCCCATGCTAGTATATTTTCATCAGCACAGACAGTGTTTGCATAGCTTTATATGAGATTAAAAGTTTTTTTAAAGGGTTATTGCTCCAATCTTTGAGGTATACTGTGACATGGTAGCTTGTTTTATCTAATAAATTATGTACACTACAGTGTTAAATGCCTTGTAAGTTGATGCTGTAGCATTGTTTACCAAAGGCATTGTGTTTTCCTTGCTCTTGAATTGCAAAAGCACGATGCGGTATTTGAGATGGTACAAGTAAACTGAAATACACACAGCCACAGAAATATAGACATACTCCAGGGCTGCACATTATTAGAACTGCCACAATGTTTCAGTTTGTTGGATTTCTTTTTCATTGCAAGCCTTCTTTTGTTTTGATGTATTTCAGAGGCCTAGTTTACTGATACTCACTTGGATACTTTACCAGTTTGGGTACATTTTTGTATGGAAGTAGACATTCCTACAAATGGTGCCATCTTTACAAGAAACCTCTTAAAAACGTCAAGTACAAAGATTGTTTCAGAAACACTATTTAAATGTGGACAAAGCCGAGAAAGACTCAGTCAACGTTGCAACCGTGTATTTCTGCTTCATAAATATGCAAAATGATTTATTTTTCTCCAACTTCTATACAGTTAAATATTTATAAACCAGAGCCTGCAAAGCTTTTTGTTTTGTTTTAGAACCTTTATATATTTTGGAGATAAATGTTCATAAACCACTCAAATCTCTCACAGAATTTAATTCAAATAAATATGATGTTTTGAATTTCTACTGTATTTCTACTTATTCTGGTTATGATCTCCTTTAGGGTCCAGTTACAAAATATGACACATTTTGAGCCCTGATCAGACCCCAGTTACTGAGTGACCTCCTGCTGACATGTATAATTTATTGCAGTCATATAACCTAATTTCCTTCCTCTAGACCACAAGAATTACTTTAAATTGTTGGTTGTCAAAATAGGCCTGAAATGTCATTCTGGAAGGCACAAATTTATACGTGGTTGGCAGATGGCTCCATTTCTTACCCGAAGTAGTCGGGTACGAAATCAGCAAAGCTGCAAAGGCACAAAATGGCAATGAAGAAAAATTACTAGCACTCCCTAAACACCTTTAAAATGATGTGTACCTATTACTCTGTTGCAACAATCGTGAAGTAAAAGCAACCTGTGTGGACAGGACACCAAGGCTGGCTCTGGCCCATTTCCTCCTAAAATCCGGCCCTGTGCGAGTGTGAAACGGCACACAGAGGTGACCCACCACACCCGGCCTGCAGTGAAGCCGTCGTAAATGTTTGCTAGCATTTGCATGCTCAACAATCAACATGTCACAAACAGGCTGAAAATGCAAACATGCCAAAACCACAGAAGCAAAACAAAAAGGAACACACTGAACCTGAGAAGCACCACCGGTGTATGCAATCATATTCAGAGCACAGAACACTCACTGATTCCAGTTTTTCCTTTCATTAGCAAGCAGGCCCACAAGCAATATAGAAAAGCAAGAGAACTGCAGATTCAAATTTGTTCAACGGCTCTCTGTGACTTCTGCAAACTGAAGCTGAGCATTTTGACTTTAATAAGAGCAAATGAGCAGCAGAGCTATGCTTTATCAAAGGATGCTCAGATTGGGGGAAATGTCTACTCTTTGCAGAGCCTTGCAGTTTTTCCACAGAATAACAGATGTTAAGTAGTCCAGTGATGACTACAGCCCTCACAGGACATATTTACCATCATGTCTGGTGTTTTTCTTTTTTTTTTTGTTGCTAATTTTACTTTACAATCTCTACTGACTCAAACTCTGAAAGGTAGAATCTAACTCGATAAGATAATCCCTGTGGCTTATGTCCTTTATTAGAGCCATAACAAGGATAGAGATATCTGTGAAATTGCAATCTCTGTTCCTGTCACTTTCTGAGATTTCTCTGCTCTACTCACCCCCACTGGTCTTTGGTTTTCACCCCAGTGCAGCACCAGGGCTATCACTTTTTTGTTTGTCTTTTCATTTGTGTCTTGTTACAAGCACATGACCTCAATCAGCTACTTCTTGATGCAGAGGGAAGAACTTGGAAAATACAACATCTCTCCTTCGTTTTCGCATCCTTCGTTTTCACGTTCTCTCCGCTTTATGCCCAAATCGAAATCTTGGAAGAGAGAACTTCAGAGCGAGACAGACTGACAGAGGACAAGCAATAAATTGGAGATAACTGCTCCTCATATTCGAGGTGGTGACTGAGAAGCAGAGCACATCAGCACTGATTAAAGCTCCCAGCAGGGAGACGGGCTCACAATGGGAGAGAGGAAAGTACTGGGAGCAGTTTTGAATTTTGAATTTGTTTGTCTGTCACTGTGCCTTCGCTGCACAGAATGTATGAGTGACATTTAAATAAGAGCAAATGTTTTTAATCAAGCTGTAACTTCACAGATTTTTTTCCCCTCTATTTTCAATCAAAGCTAATTCAAAATTACATCTGGAAAAGTATTTTTAGTCAGACAGGAAAGATGACTTCTCCGGGTCAACTCTCAAATGTGGAGCAGCAATCATTTCTGATGCTTTCCGTCAAGAAACACTTAATTTCCATATCTAATCTTGTCAGCTGAAAACATTTGGGAAAAAGAAAACTTTAAATCAGTACAGTAGAAATAAAAAAAATTTATTACTATTATGCTCATTTTTCTGCATTTCTTCTCCTTTTAAAAATAATGAGGTGAACCTCAAATCAACAAAATTATGTCAGGAACAAAATACGACTATAGCTTCAGGTTAAATTCTCAAATCCAATCTATATGTAAATTTTACAGTCGTAATGTGGCACATGCAGGGAAATCAAAGCCAGAGCTGATGCTCAGATTGATGAAGAAAACACAGTTCGCAGAAATGCATCAGAAGAGGGGGGAATAATCAGCTGCTTTTATCCATAAACCTGCCTCCTAACAGTTCATGACTCTGATGTAACTGATGATATCTTCTAAGGCACAAGCCTAATCTCCTACATTTATTTTAGAGTAGCTCCTTCTGATGTGCCTTGATGAAAACAGAGGGGAATCGGAGTAATCCTGGAGGACTGTCCATAATCACAGCAGATTAAAGCTGATAACAGCCAATCAGCCACGGTGGACGTTAAATAATAAATGTCCCGGACTGCCATTGAGGCAGCAGGACGTTAATTGTCCGGCAACACATCCGCAAATTGAACATGACAGTCGAACCGTCGTATTTATGAGTCAATTGGTTACAATGGAAGGATTAAATCCATCAATCACCGTTTGCTTTAATGCAGAACAGTGGGCCTCAGCAGAATGTGTCTGATTTAAAGCAGTCGGGTTCATTTAGGTCTACTTCAGCTGTGGAGCCGAGAAGGGAGAGAGAGGAAAGGGAGAGGAGGGGGAGAAACGATCTGCAGTCCTCACATACAGGGCCTCTACATGCTGCATGATAGAAAAGCAATGCACTGTCAACTGGCACAATGGCATTCACACACATTCCAGGGTTCCTACACAGTCTGGAAAAGTCAGGATTTTCATTCATCTAAATATTTAAAATGCAGTTTCTGGGAAAAAAAAAAAGAGGAATTTTTTCATCAATTCATACATTAATGCACGTTTGTTAAAAATCAAGACAAATTATTGCACTTCGCCTTTCTTTTTTTTTCTACTACACCCTCTTAGATAAGAATTTGATACTGAATCTGCCATTTCTTAAATGGGGTGGAAACCTTTTCTTAGTAAACAAAAAGATAGTCCACATCACCAGCTGTGATTTAAAATATCTGTAGATAATGTAGGACAACTTAAGCCATATTTGACAGGTTGTACTGACAAAGATTTTTGCCAAAATTAAAACTAAAACAGCCCTCAGACGCATTATTTTACAGAAAATAAAAGCCAATTAGGTACATATGTTGTGATAAACTCCCAGACTTTGTAAAAAAAAAAAATCTGGAGTCTGATTTTAAAATTGACAAAGTTTGGCTGAGAACAGACATCATTCCTGCTTTCATGATCTAAAATATTCTTAATTTTTGAAAAATAAAGAGCTTTTTGCATTCATAGCAGCCATTTGACTGGATTTCCACTTGGATCTTCAGTTTGTGAATTGGGTTGTTTTTCTGGAATGTGGAGGAACATTTTGTACTCAAGATTTCCACATATAATGTTACAAGAATTGTTGAAACCAGTCATAGTTTATTTTTCATATGGCTCACCACCCAGGGTGCTCTCCTGTCAGGGGCAGCACGAATGATTCATCAAAATCACATTCATATATTTCTGCCCTGAACATATTTTTAATTGCTATTTCCATTTTCCTTCACCTGTGTTGGAATGAATACAGAGTAAAAATGACTCTAAAGTATGTATCTGTTAAGACTCTGCTTAACTAAAGTTTTTAAGGTAAATTTATTTTATTTTTTATGTCAAGCTGAAAATATTAAATATATAAATCAAATCTGAAATTAATTACATAAAATATTATTTTCTTAAAATCTCACACAGAAAGTGCTTTTGTAATGTTTAAGTAGTTTGAGAGCAACATAAAGATTGGGCCCGAGGGATCCGGTTGCCCAGGGCCCCTTTCATATCAGAACCGCCACTGGCTGAACTATTTATAAATTTGAATAAAGAAAAAAACAAAGAATTTTGAAAAATTTGTAGGAACCCTGACATTCACATGTTCTGTGTTCATTCAGTACCTGCAGTTGTATGTCCGGATCTCCTTGTTGTCCCTCTTGCATTTGACCGCCACAAAGATCATGGTGATGAAGAGGATGGCTGCAATGGAGCCCAGGGCGATGATGAATATGAGAGACAGGTTGACGGGTCCGATGGTCTCTTGGGCGTTCAGATCCGGAGAGAGGTACACCACGATGTAGGCCGAGGCAGAGAGGGAGGGTTTGCCATGGTCCCTGGCCACCACTGTGATCTCATAGGTGGACTTGGCGTTCTCCCCAAACATCCTGGTGGAGCGCACCTCTCCATTCACCTGGTCGATCTCAAAGAAGGCCCTATCGCCCTCTGAGATGGTGTAGGTCAGCCGCCCGTTCTCCCCTTCATCATAGTCATCAGCCTTCACCTGGGTCACCATGTACCCCACCCCGGCGTTCCTCGGGATGGAGACCTCCGCTGTACCGTTGACCAGCGGGGGGTTTGTCATCACAGGCGTGTTGTCGTTGACGTCCAGCACCACAATGCGAACTGTGGCGTTGCTGGACAAGGAGGGGTTGCCGTTGTCTCTTGCCAGAACTTTGAAGTCAAAAGTCCTGGTGTATTCATGATCGAATGATCTCATGGAGTAAATGCGGCCTGATGGGTTTATGCTCACGTATGTGTTTACATCCATGTGTTTAATCTCACCAGGGACTATAGAGTAGGAGACTGTGCCATTCATGCCCAGATCTGGGTCCTCTGCTGACACAGCCAGCAGACAGGAACCTGGGAGGTTGTTCTCCATCACCATCTCTTGATAGTGTGGCTTTAGGAAGTGTGGCGGATTGTCATTCTCATCTGTGACTTTGACCACCAGAGATTTGGTGGCGCGTAGCTGAGGGATGCCGCTGTCCTCTGCCTGGATGGTCAGGTTGAAGGTGTCCTTCTGCTCTCTGTCCAGCCTCCCGTCGACCAGAATGGTGGAGAAGCTCTCATACTCTTGCAGCCTGAAGGGAACATTGCCCTGCAGGGTGCACTTCACTTTCCCATTGGCCCCCGAGTCCTTATCTGACACCCTCACCAGCGCAATCACATACCCACGCTGCGCGTTCTCACTCACTTCCACCATCTCCGTGTTCAGCGAGAGCAGGCTGATCACAGGTGGATTGTCGTTCGTGTCCATCACGTTCACTGTGACTTTGCAGTGAGCCGGGATGGAGTTGGGACCCAGATCTTTGGCCTGGACGTCGATCTCATAGATCTGCGTGGTCTCGTAATCCAACACGCCGTTGACCGTGATGATCCCCGTCCTGGGGTCAATTTTGAAAGCCTCCCTCGTTTTCTCGGTGACGTAACTGTTGAACGAGTACACAATCTCTCCATTAGTGCCCTCGTCAGGATCCGTGGCGTTCAGGTCTATGACTAATGTGTTGACGGGGGAGTTCTCCATCACATTCACCGTGTAAACCGGCTCGTCAAAAACGGGGTTGTTGTCATTCGAATCTATCACTTTAATGTTTAACTGGACCGCGCCTATCTTCGGAGGGTCTCCTCCGTCCTCTGCACTGATTTCATACGTATAGTGGGACTGGGTCTCTCTGTCTAAAGATTTCTGCACAACCAGCTCTGCGATCTTGGATCCGTCCCCTCTAGTTTTTATTTCTAGCCCGAAAAGCTCGTTCGGGGTGATGGAATAGGACTGCACTCCAAAGATCCCCGAGTCCGGATCGCTCGCACCCTCTAGGGGAAACCTGGTACCAGGGGATGCGTTCTCGGAAATTTCTATGTCAATGTGGCTCGTCGGGAACCGGGGCGCGTTGTCGTTCAAATCCTCGATTTCAACTTTGATTACGCAGATCTCCATGGAGTTTGACATCACTTCTAGGGAAATAATGCACTTCGGGTTCTGTCTGCAAACTACATCCCGATCTATCTTCATCTGGGTTGTAAGAATCCCGGCCGGACTGAGTTCCACCCATCGCGGTTCTGAATTGGAAATAACCCTCAAGTAAGGAGGCTGCGGCGCAATCTGAAATCCCTGCATGAGCGCGTCCCTCGTAACGTTCCCAATCACCGACCCGGGCTTCATCTCCTCGTTTATTCCATATTTCAGGTTGATAACAGCCTCAGTTCCGACCCAGAATAAAAGGAAAACGGAGGCTATTTGTATTAATTCCATCTCCAGGGCTTGCTGTTGAACCTGTTGAGTTTTTCTGAAGAATTACGCACAAGGATGCGCGTCAAAAATAGGAGAGAAAAACGCGCAGATAAATCATCTCTTAAAGAAAAGAAAAAGAAACTAAGTTTGATTGAATGTCTCTTCTATTTGCAGTCAATGAGCTCTAATTCTAACAAGTGCCTATTTGATTCTTCTCAGGCAGAGCACATCCTCCGGTCTGCTGCAGCGGGAGAAACACTGAGCGCGACAGAATAGTGAAAACATGCTGAATCTCCTTACAGTTGGGATTTAGCCGTGGAAATCCGCGCAGCTCTCAAAGAGCAGAAAACTGACCTTACGCACGCTTCATATGTTAAAGTGTTCATTTTTTCAAGAGAGCGAAAGGGAGGAGAAAAAAATACTGCAGAGACTCAAGTCCGCAGAAATCTTTATCTTTCGCGCAGATGGAGCGATGTGGCTGAAAAGTCTGTGTGAATTTCACCGCCCCGACCTGACAGGGGGTCGATATTCAGGTCGTCCTTTTCTTTGGATAAAAATAATCACTCTTTTTAATTAGAAGCAGCTATTTTTAAAAAAATCCTCTTGAAAATTGCATCTCAATAAAAAAAAGATCTTCAAGCAAGGAAATGTTCAACAGTCCGGATATCTTTTTGCGTAAAAGGGGTGCAGTTGAAGGAATGTCTCATCACATCACTCAAACTCCCGATTACCTTTTAATTTCCAGCAGATTTAGTCCTTCTTCCAACCCCCTCCTCAAGTCTTCAAGCTTCCACTTCCTAATTAATTCCCTCTCATCTCACTTGGAAAGGCTAAAACAGATCCCAGTCAATAGTCCAGGCGCACAAAAAGAGAAAGAAAAAAAAAATCCGCTGAAAATGCAGCCAGTTGGGATGAGGCGATGCCAGAGCTTACTGTACGTTCAAAACGCATCTTATGTGTGGCTGCAGAGAAACTGAAGCACTGTAGCCTATATCCAGCCTGACTGAGGCAGAGAGAGGGAGGGAAAAAAAGAAATCACCACTCGTTGCCAGTAGGCTGTCTAGTTGACTCCAACAAGCGCTCCTCTCGCTTCGCTGGTGCACACTGGCAGACGCGCAGCTCCGAGCTGAGCGCTCAGTCTCAGGACCCGCAATCCCCTCAGCCAATCAGGGGTTACTCAGGAGGGCCGGAGCTGCTGGTGGGTGGGGCGAAGTAGAGCAATGAAACGCGGCCAACTACCTGTTCTCCTGCAGATGGAAGACTCTACAGGCAATTATGGCGTACACGTTAAACACGAAATTAGATGGTCGTTAGGGCTGCTTCCAGAAGTATAGTTCTGTGGGGACGTGGGGGGGCATCACCATGGGAGTGGATCTCTGAGAGGGATTTCACGGGGGCCCACAGCAGAGAATAAACAGAGAAACAGAGGAACCGTGTTTTTAACGCAGCAGAGACGCAGAGGAGAGGTTACGAGGGGTAACTTTCCAGAATTTGTCTCGTTTTCTCTTCTGCAACAAGCACCATGAATCTTTTTCTAGTCCCATTTTCCACCGTCAAGCTTCACCAGTGACGCACTGTTTTCGTCATTTTTAAAAAAGTTTGTGGACCTCTGAGCTGGTGGTATTTGCCAAACTAGAGAATAATAAAAATCCAGGTCATCGTGGTGTTTTATGGGACTCTGAAAAGAATTGGATTTGAGGTCATTGTTTTGATTAAACTAATAATTCAGGATGTAGGAAGTGAGGCAGTAATATCCCTACAGAAGAAAACTTTTTCTCCTCTTTATTATAAATCCAGATTTGTTGGACTTGGAGGTGGAAAACCTGACAGAGACACAAGACCAAAACTATTTTTCTAACTATGGACGTCATGTTTGCATCACATGGATATTTACACAGAAACTAATGATTATTAAGACTGGAAATAAAACACTGGTGCAGCACCAATGACCTTCCTGAGGGAAGCAAGCGGTAAATGTAAAATATTTCTGGTAAGAGAAAATGTCTGACAGAAAAAGTACATTGTTAAAAAGCAATATTTTAACTGGTGCTAGAGGGAGCTCTATTTTACTGACTTTTATGCAGTCGTACATTTCTATCAAACGTTTTACACGCTGAAATTTTAGGAAGTGTTCAATAGAAAAAGATTTTTAGTGGCACTTCTATTAAATCCCTGTCCAACGTACAAATGATAACGCTTTAAAGTTCAGAAAGTAGCACCAAAAATGTTTATTTTAAGTGATCCAAATGCCATGCTAGCACTAAATTTTATATTATAAACACACACATTCTGTCCCAGAATGTGTGTTGCTTAGCCCTGACATTAAGGACTTTCCATTATTCATTAAAGTGTGGTTTAGCAGTCATGCATCAGGAAGAGGATCCCAGTTAAAGTGGATGAACTAATAAACAATTGCTATTTCTTCACCGATAAAAATTAAGGTGTGCAAGATGAATATTGCATCCTGAGCATCAGCTTTGTTTGGTTATGCTTCGGGTCACAAGGCATGTTTTATGCACCAGGACTTTTTTAGGTTCTCAAAGACTTTTCATAGCATTCAATGATCATTTGTGACATCACATAGTAATAGAAAGTGGAAATATGTTTCTCTGCAATTTCACAGACTTCACTTCTCAGTTTTTACATTTTATAATTTTAAGTATAATAAAATGTTGCTTTTATTCACACTTCAAAAGCAGGCTCATTAAATACAAATATGATATAGATTTCACCAGGGTATCCCTGGCAGGTTGACCTATTTTCCATATTTCTGGCTTGTATTTTTTTTTTTTATCCAAAGATTTATTTATTTATTTATTTTATTATTAATTTGAATATTACAAATTTCATTGCTTTTAATTTGGCTATTTACAAACTTTAGCTAATTATCATTTAGAAGTAGGCTCTTCCTTAAACATAACTACACATTTGAAAGTGTAAAGATGTATATTCTGGATTAAGCAGACTTGGGGACCCCCTGCTGGTCTGGAGGACCAAAGCAGCTGCATGGTTTGCCTTGCTTTGGGCCGGCTGAGATGGGAAAGACTTGTCACCGCTCCTCAAATGTTTTTCATCACATGTTTGAGGAGGCCTCATGGTGTTTGATGTCGGTCTTTCCGGTTAAACCCGACTGAAAAAGACAGTTGAGAATGAACTTCCTGTGACCTTCTGAATGTCAAAGTCAAGCATGAGCCTGTTGATTACAACTGTCTTTATATCATTTTACACCATTCACATGATGATATGGTTACTTGTTTATTGCAGCCCAACTTAAGCTGCAATAATGAGACAACTACCAATATAATGACTGAATAATAGATATGGATTAAGTTTCCATGTTGGAAAGAAATATTGACAAATCAATAAAGCAGGTTTTAAAATTACATTTAGAAAGATTTTCCAATCAATAAGGCATTTGAGCTCCACTCCAAATAGTTTGCTGCTTTAGGATAACATAGAGTCAACCTGCGACCTGCTTCATTAAGGCTATAATTAGCTTCTCTCATATAAAAATAAATATGCTTCAGTCAGTATATGAAAACGCTTGTTATTAAGTTAATAAAGAGGAGAGTGCTGACCTACAGACTGGAGCTCATCATCATAATAAAAGGAACAACACATCAATTAGGTCATTATTCAAAGCGACCCTTCTCTCTTATCTGCGTGTAATTCAGGCCGACGTTATGGCTGCGGCTCTTTGTGATGTGCGCAACCACCATGCGCTCCACGCGCCAGACCATTCAAGAAACAAACAAACAAAAAAAAAAACATCGCAAAGGCAATGAGAGAGAAAAAAATTAAACTGAAAATTAAGTTCTGCACATACTGCGTCCTCTTTCCTTGAAATCTCACTTCTCCTCCTCAGATACACTCGCTAACAGCTGGCTTCTTTTCTTTGTTGCGCACACAAACCCACGCACACACACACACACACGCGCGCGCGCGCGCGCGCGCGCACACACACACACACACACACACACACACACACACACTGTCCCTCCCGCTTCCCTGCACCCACCCTGCTCGCTCCTGTCGGGAGGCAGGCCGATTTCAAAGTCACAAGGGTGACACCTAGCGTCCGCAGCCGCCGCTCGGTTCTGTTAGTCCAGGTTGTTCATCTCACCCCCCAGACTCCTTCACCCCGAAGGAAGAAAAACAAAAGAAAAACTAATTCTCCATCATCCTGGAGAATAATAATGACGCACATCAGCTTCCTTTCTCTGTTGAAACAGAATCTTCATTTAGATCCCAATCAATATTCTGTCAATGACGATCATTCAGGCTCTGAGCCTCATCCGATCATTGCTAATCAATCGTGATTGGGTTCTAAATGAAAATGATATCATTTTTCGGGAAAATGGAGATGTTTGTTTTTAACTTCTTTTATTTGTAGAAGCTCAAATTGAGCCAGAGCATTAATCACTACTAAACAAAAACTCCATTACTTAAAAACTATCTGCACCACAGTCTATTTATTTACTTATTGTAGATTACTGAAGTGAGAGCAAAAGCAATATCTGTGTCTAAATCTGAAATGTGTGGCATGCATTTGGGGAATCAAATGCATGCCACACAGATATGCATTTGCTGCCATTGCAACTGCAAAAATGGGGATTTGCATATCTGCTTAGGCTGAACTGTGAGCATCAGGTACTCCCAACATTCACCATAAATCCTTATTTTTGTGGCTGGAACACATTGTATCCCTGGAAGGTAAATCTCTGCTCCGATCTAAAAGTCGAGTCCAACCTCACACGTGTGTTGTTTTCACGGTTAGTTTTCCTGCACACATAACCAACAGTTCAGTTTTAGTCTAATCTGATCAAACCAGTTCGCTTACACATTTTATATGTCTTTTTATTTCTTTCAACAAAAGCTTTTCTTTTCCCCACCTTTTTAGAAACACTTGTACTGGTTTCCTGTCAACAGTTTATCCCACCTGAGCTGTGGATCTGTGCAGCTCCAAACCTAAACCTACTTTATCCCTGACCTGTCTGCTGCGTTCCCTCATCATCATCATCATCATCATCATCATGAGCGATATGGACTTAAAGGTTTATTGTGTTAGCTATAAAAGTATGACTAAGAAGTCAAGTCAAGTTCATTTGTATGGTACATTTCAGCAATAAGCCAGTTCAAAGTGCTTTACATCTTAAAAAACATCACATCTATTAACCTATAAACAACTTATTTAATAGGCAGTTGTTTGGCCGTGACTGCATGACAGCAATCATAACTCAACACAAATACCGCTCTTGAAAAACATTTGAAATATGTCTCCTGACGACACAAACCACATCCAGAACTGTGATTTATACCACTGATGGCACACAGTAACTGCATTTCATCATATTTTGGAATTTATCGGTATTTATCAATACTCTAATTGAACAAAGAGCAGAGAACATAGACAAACTAACAATATGGACAGATTTAAACATCAGTAGTTGGAGTTTATCGACAACACGATAAATCAGAATACTTATAACAAGGAATTTATCACGATAAATGATCAACAATACGATAAATGTCCTTCCTTAAACCGTGATGTTTGTTTACGAATGTTTACTAAACTTACAGAACATCTGGATTTACTAAATCACACACAGTTCAACTCTCCTTAATAGCAACTTTTGATGGAAACTGGTTGCATAGGGGTTTGTTTAGGAATATCAGAGTAAATAGTCTGAATACAAACGTAGAACCATGTACAAATAAAACAAACACTTTTCTGTCTAACACATAAAATTCCAGAGAAATTAATTGAAAGTTTTAGTTGTAACAAATCAAAATGAGGAAAGGGTGTCTGTTTTGCGCAGCCATATTTGGACAAACATGCATCAACAAAGCAACTTGTTTGCTCTGCTGCAACACTTTCCAAGATATGTTGCAAGTCGCACATGGAGAGTTGAATCTTTAAGCCCATAAATTCTTAATGTCAGTGAGTTAAACAACCGTAGGCAGCGGCGGGGGACGTTTCCCTTCCTCGGGGCTTTCTGGTGGCCATGTGTACACCAGAGCGCATTGCACACTTTGCGTTTCCCTCAGCTTGAAATTATGCTGCAGAGCCTTACTATTTGGAACGAAAAGGTTGCACTCAAGCGCAACTATTGACTAGAAATTCATATGGTTGGGTTAGTGTATTTCTCTTAATATATATTTGTGAAATTAACCATTAAGTCTCTGAATTGGAGAGCTAGAGTGCATGAGAAGGACCTGCAGGGATAGAAAACGTGTCAGGTTTTCTTTACCCCCTCCAGTCGAGTGTGGATGCAGAGAGCAGCTCTGGCCCGAGCAGCAGGGTCGATCATAAACCACAGCCGTAATTTAGCCTCAATGTTTTCACTTTTTTTTTCCTTCACAGAAGCGCTGTATTTCTTTCAAGCTACAATCCACCTCATATATTTACAGGTGCTGCCTTTCCTTTGTGTCCTTTATTGATTTTTACATCTATGTTAAAATCTTTAAACTTTACCCAGTGAGTGATGGGTCATTGACAACTCGGCAGAGCCGCTTGGATATTTTATTAAACTGTCAGTACATAGAGCTCTGACGCTTTTAGCCGGACATAATATGTACTTGTCTCGTTTTTGTTTTTCAAAAACAGAATGTTCTCCTTCACTGAAAACATATTTCAATGACAAATGTGAGAAACACAAATCTATAAACATGACTGTGTGCTGATTGAGGCTTCAAAGTGATAATTAATGCAAATTACATACTTGTCACTAATGTGCATCAAACATACAAAACTATCCTGTCAAATTAATGGAAAAAGAAAAAAAACCTGCAATCTCAGTTAAGCTTTGTTTTTATTAATACACACATCATTTATCTGATGTGCAATAAATTAAAAACAGAAACTATCCAATCGTTTTCTTGACATATTATTATCTATTCCTCATCAATGTGTTTGGGTTTAAATTAATAGCTATCAAGTGCTGTGGCGTATTTTTAAAATTGAAAATGAAAGATATCCCCCATATGTTTCTCCTCACACATCCAGAGCTGCAGAGAGAGAGTGATTTAGAGCTTTGCAGAGGTTTTATTGTAAAACCTGAAGACAGAAGGCAGAGTTGCGTTATTGAAGTCCATGGGAATTTCAAAACCTTCACATCAGTTTTGAGCATATTTGAAGCGTTTGTGGTGGGAAGCTTGAACCAGTGCAGCTGAAAGTACACAGAGAATGACTGATTCTGTTTCATATCAGTCCTTTTTTTCTCTCCTCTCTCTCTTTCTCTCTTCTGCCAAGGAATGGCACACGTCTGTAGTCTGTCCCTGCTGCTCACTTGGAAAGGAATATCCAAGCTTCTCCGACGGATGCTGGCTTTATCACCTCTGACTACTGCGCTGCTCTGGATCTCGGCCCGTGCAAAAGACACAGACTTAGAGGAGCTGGTGTAAAACAGCAGAGACTGAGGCGCATTGATTCTAAATGGGCAAGATGGTCATGCTTATTTTGGCTGCAGCTGAAGATGATGTCATTATTATGGTCCTGGTGCGTACAGCTCTACTTAAAAAAATGTGTTCCTTCTGAGCCTCCCTCGCCAGAATCGTTGGAAAAGAAACTGACAGGCTCAATCTATGGGGCGCTAGTCAATGACAATACGTCCTCCACGCTTTTCTACATTTTGCTATTTCATAATACATCATTTGGCATCAGCTCCTAATGTCCTTGTAAGGATCCAGAGTCTTTAGGGATCACCAAAATGGCAAAAGGAGCAATTTGGAAGCAAAACAGTTTCTTTTTGTGATTTTCAACAATTGTTTTCTTGGGTTCCCTTGACTTTTAATTTAATCCTGTTTTTATTCCTGATTTCCCCCAGCAGTTGCCCAGGACCCAGGGGTGAGCTGAGGAAGGAAGAGTACAGCTTGGCTTCCGATTGTTATGAGTCGGTACCGTTCCTGCTGCTCACCGTCACTAAACGAATGGAAATAATACACTTTCCTCTGTTTTCTACTTGAAATAGCTACAAAACTAAACCAGCCTGTTGTTGCACACTCTGTTTTGTTTTGGTGACACCCAGCTCAGCTTCCAGAAAAAAATATGTTTTTATAGAGGGAGCCTGCACAACACATCCTGCAAAACAGTTTTCTAAAATTCAGTTCCTCTGGCGTTTCAGAGCCACAAGTTTGGCTTTTCTGTAAAGACAGTAAAATTCACTAAAGACGTCGTTTATCGGCGATTGGTGATCCATCTATTATCTTCTCCTGATCGAGCAGGAGCGTCAAACTCATTTTCATTTTTAGCAAAAGTCTAAAGCCCTTTTCACACTGCAGGATCCGGCCCGGCTCCATTTGACTCGGTCCTGTGGTTCTATGGTTCAATTGGAGAAATGTTATTAGATTTATCTTTAAAATCTTTGGCTGAAGAGGCGATTGTAATCCCAGGGTAAGAACAGATTATGATGGGAATTTATTGATGCAGCATATTGAAATGACAGCCATCGTCTCGCGCTCCTCTGATCCAGAGATTTGGTTTTTTGTTCCGCCCCCCGAGCCAATGAACCAATCAGCAGCTCACTCCAAACCGGCCCGGAACCGCTGCTCCCGGGGTTCCAGAGAGCGGGGTGGTACCGGGATGGAAGTGCTAATGCAAAAACGATCAAGCCGGGCCGACCCGGGTCCAGCTGTGCAATGCAAAAAGGGCTTAAATGTTCTTAAAGGGCCAGGATGTATTGATAAAGCCCATTAAATTGCTAAAATATAAATAAATAGTTTGTTTCAGCATTCAATAAGTGTTTCTTAAAACTAAATAACATTTATCTTCTTTTTACTCTGATCAAACCATCCAGGATACATGATTTGTATTTTTATTCTTGTCTTTTCCTCACATTTTCCAATTTTACTTGAGAGATGTTTACTTGTCCTCTCTATAGCTGCAACAAATTGATTGAGGTCCATTAAATGTGACCAAACAAAGATGAACATAAGACTAATGCACAAATGAAGGAGTTTATTTTTTTTTAATTAAAACACCGGCAGAGTAATTTCAATCAGAGATCACAAAATAAACACATCCTGACAGTTTCAAGTGTTAGCGTGGAACAAAACGTCTCTGATAACTCCTGATCACACATGCGTGGGTTTCCACAGTCCTCAAGAGCTGCTGTTCATTTTCTCATATCTGATCTGATGTTTTCTGGTGAAATGTCAACCGTGTTCTTCATTGGCCTCGCTCCAGTTTAAGAAAACGATGCGCCTCACCGTTTATTTCCAGCAGAAAGTGGCTGTGCGTTTACAATGGTTGTGGTCGTTGTGGCACACAGATGCAAATGCAGGAATTGTTGAATGTGGCTGTTTGAAGTTGCATGGGTGGAGCGGATGCTGATCATCAAACGCAGAACTAATTTATTATGCAGTTTGTTGATTTTTAAACAATTAATAATTTGTAACCCAATGACCCATTTGCCTCTGAAATGAAATATATTTAAGAGAAGCTTGTTCTACTCATGCATAATTGGTTTAGCAATTTATGTTGTTAGGTGGCAATTAGCAGACTTTGTGTACAGTCCTTTCATATTTACAGCCAAAAAAGCCAAGAGTTTCACATCAAATTCATATAAATTAGCTTAAAATGCCTGTTAAGCTGAGTTTCCTTTTTTTTTTTTTTTTTTACGCTGTATTGTTTTTTAATTATTGCTTAAAAAGAGCAACAATTGTTGAATAATTGCTTTTCATTTACAAAATGCAAACCGAACGTCAGCAAAATGTCATAGAAAATCAACAATATCTGGAAGACATTTTATAAAGATGACATTTTATTTCTTTAAAATGTTCTAGAATGTGTTGTATTTCCCTGCTGGACATTTGTAAACAGCGTCTTGCACAAGTGTTCATAGCTTTCAAGCTTTTCCACATTTTGTCTTTTAGTTTCTGCAAACATTAATGTTGATAGGATGTTACAGGATAGACCGACGCAAAGGAAATTCTTGCTTGAGCTCAGTCAGACTGGATGAAGAATATACAAGTCTTGCTACAGATTCTTAACTGGATTCAGTTCTAATACTTTGACTAGGCCATTCTAACACAGCAGTATTGTTTGGGTCCAAGTTCAGCTAATTTTAGATGCGTGTCTCTGCCAACACACCTGAATTTCCTCACAAGGTCTAATACTACAGAATGTTCAGACTATTAACTGTCCTTGCGTTGCTAATGCCAATGGATGGTTATATTTTGGTTGGTTTACTTCTTAAAGCTTGACATGTTTGTTTTTCAACCTAAAACCAATTTTAATGTCTCCAGAAGCTTAAATCTGACCTGCCTGTTCATGTCTCATATATTAACAACATAATGCTGTTTGTTCTCTTTAAAAAATACTGAGGCGTTCACAGAACAGCTGGATTTGTAATCAGATTAAATTAGTCACAGGTGGATTCTGTTCACCAGCTCACTGTCTTCTGAAGGCTGTTTAATTTCATTTGTAGGTGTCAGAGTAGAGGGGATAAACACAAATGCAAACCCAGCTCTTGAAAGCCACTTTCACTTAGCAACTATGTGCTGGTTTGTGTTTATCTACCAGATAAAATTCATAAGACTTTCTGCCAAACAAAAAAAATGTTCTATTTAATGTATTTTGAACACAGTTCATGTTTACATGATGAAGTCTGAAATGGAAATTAAACTTGTTAGTGGTAAAATAAAAACAACCCAATTTAGAACAAGTTTGATACGTTGACTACAAATGTTTTAGCTGCATGTTTTTGAATGCTTGACTGCCAAATTGGTGATATTTAACATCATTTGCACATGTCGATACCATGTAGCACAATGCATGCAATCAAAGGCACAAAGCTGTGCTCACAATTTCATTTTGATCTGATTACACTAGTGTGCAAAATCAGGTGTCTTTGTTAGGCGCACTGCGCCTGTTGCAAAGAGAGAAAGAAGCGGAAGACAGAAAGAAAAGCCCAAAAATGCAAGGAGAGAGAGAGAGAAAAAAACAAACTCGAGACTGAACAGACAATACAATGGATCTATAAACACACACGTTTCTGTTTTCCTGGAGTCTGGTCAATTAGCTTTGTGCAGTTGTGTTTATTCAGTGTCAGCTCTGATTTATAGGCGCTACATGGTGAATGGGACACCTGAAAATGCAGTTTGGTGTCTGGGTGGGACATTATTGCCAACTGATACCATCTGAACAACATGGCACTTATCTCATCGGCCCCCATGGGGGTGTTTACAGCTGTTTTCTCGTCAAGACAAATTAGCGTGTCAGTGTACCTTATTCACCCTCCCACGGCAGAACTGTGAAGGTAGACGTCACCTCCCTGCGCTTTGCCTTTGAATTGGTGCCGTGGTGTATAGTTACACATTATATAAACATCCTGTAATCTAGTTTATTTATTTATTTTATTTCACAACCACAAATTTCCAGGTATTTTTATTTGGATTTAATCTGATTGATCAACATGAAGTTGTGCCTGATTGGGAAGAAAGGGCAACATTATACATGATTCTAATATCAAACATATAAATATCAGCTTCGTTTGTTGGGTGTGTGTCTCTGTATCCACAGAACAAAAGTTTTAGCCATTATTCTCAGATTAGACACAGAGATTCGAAAGCCTCTGACAGCCTGTTAATAAGATAATCTTTGTCTTTTGCTAACTTTGAAATCATCTTAGCTTCCCCTAATTTATATTTTTGAGATAAATTCTAAAGAATGAACTGAAGCCCAACTGTGGGCAATTAGGCAAAAATCAGCAACTGAGTTTTTAATTAATCAACAATTAAAAAACTGAAACCATAAGTGAAAGTTTTGCTCCAAAGAATCACTTCCTGAATCACAGCTGTACAGGTAGGTGTGCAATAACTAATACGACCCAGATAAAGATGATTTACTATATTATAGGACATGATGTGTTATTAACACACAGTGGGTGTCAATGTTGAACATTATACATTATGGGCGACAACATCACATCAAGGAAGGTTGAGGCAGAAGTCACTTAAACCCAATGTTTTTGAGAAAAATGTGGAAATTTGTAGGTTGTATAAATTTTGTTTGAGTTTTGCAGATTATCTCTGAGGTATCACAGACCAGCATGATTCATACTGGGGTTTATCATTAAAGTGACTTTTACATGCAAATTCATTGGATTTTATTTAGGGGCATTTGAGTCAAAACGTTTGGTGGACGTTTTAAGCTTTTCCTTCCACTATATTTCCCCATGAAACAAAATGAGATTGTTTATCCCATTTTTCTTTAATGTTTGCAAATTTTTGACACTTTGAGTTGCTCTGTCACCTAAAATCCAATCAAAATGTCAAAGAGTTCATTAAGTTTCAAATGTGAAGAGCTTTGCATACTTTTACAGGCTCCTGTAGGTTGTGACATTTGTCAGTTTTAAGTAAATTATTTCAGTAAATCTTTGCATTTTGACTTAGGGAGCCACAAAGATGAAAACATATTGTTGGGATTTTTCCTCCTCTAATCTGTCTATCTAATCTAATATCCAAAATGTTTTAAGCGGCTGTGTCTGGTTTAGCCGTGGTAATACTCTAAATCCTGACTAGCCTGAATGTGTTGCACAAAAAAGAGAGACAAAAAAGAGAGGTTAGGTTCACTGATGACAACAACTCTACATAAACACACACACACAGTCTCCCATCCTCTCCGCCTGCCAGTGCTTTCCTCTTGTTTTCTAACACACCTAGAACAACAGATGCACATATTTTACTTACAGTAAGGCCTAAGCGAGAACGTTGTAACCTCACTCTAACAAAAGTTGACTTCATGCTGGTGAAAAAGCAGGTTTTTACACGAGCTGTGGCAGCGTTGTTAGCAAACCCGGGGCGGGTAAGCGCAGCCACCCCTGCGGGAACCCATATGTCGCCTGTGTGATAGATGCGGGAGCCTGAGGGAGGGTCATGTTTATTGCTTTTCATAATGTGCCACTGGTGCATTGGTGGTAATGAGGACTTTGCCCTATGATTGTGCCAGTTTAAAATGCTACACTTCATCACCTTAATACCGGGCCTCAGGAACATTTGATGACACAGGCTCCATAAGGCTGGCTGCAAATTAGTGGCTCTAGTTATTTCAACATTAGCTTGTCAACACCTCATCTTAATTTCACAGCTGAACCATATAAATGGAGACCTTGAATGCTTTGGCTGCTTGTGTTGCGGGTAGATAGGACGTGAGAGCATGTGTGAGTGGGTGTAAGCACACGTTCGCGTCTATGCGTGTGTGTGTGTGTGTGTGCATGTCAGTATGTGTCAAAAGAGGCATTCTTCTCCTCAGAGAGATATAAATTCAAAATAACAGACACAGAGATAGAAATAGAGGGAGAGAGTCAACGAGCGTGAGCGGTGGAGAGAGAAAATAATCTCATGCTATGTTATCCCTGCAAAACCTGACAAACCACCCCCGAGACTGATCTGGCTTAGCATGCAGGGTGGTTAGGGGCTTGTTTGTGCTCCTATGATTGGAGCAGGCCAGGCTAAGTTGGCCTCATAACAGTCCAGTCACAGTGGAGCCCCGGTGGGGTCAAGCTGCCTAGAGAGGCAGCTCTGTCTCTATCTGGCTGCAGTCATCAGTGAAAGCAGCCGTGCATCTACTGGGAAGCTTGGACAGCCCATATTCCCCCCTTCCCCCGAAGGACGGTTATTAATTGTCTCCATGTTGCGTGTGGTTCGCTTGCACAACATGCTTTTTTTTTATTTTGGGTTGAACGTTTCGAATTCCAGGCATGTGTCCCAGAATGCAATTAGCCCTCCGCCATCAGATCAAGCGACACATGTCTTCTCGCCTCGTTCCTGGTCTGGAATTACAGTGAGGGGCGGGAGAAAAGAAAGACATTAGTATGGAAATTAGCTGCCTTCAAAGCCTTTGGCGTTAAAGGTGGCGCGAGGTGCTACAGGAGGTTGGCGGCTCCCTTTACAGATATCTTAGCAGCAGAAAACCAGGGGATACAGGGGGATTGACTTTCTTGGGAGACTCAAATCCTCCTGTGCAATGAACGATTAAGGCGATGGGACTTGAAAGGCACATCACGCTGTTTAGTAAACTCTAATTGTGCTTTTGGTACAGAGTGGTCTGGTGTAAGCAGATTGTATTCTAGCACTACACACACTGACTTTTTGATCCTGGGAAGGCCCTTTATATTTCAAAATAAACACATTAACATTTGTAATCTTTTCCAAATAGAACTAAGCCTCAGCAGGCGATAGGAGTCGGCTTTGCATCCTTTCCTCACTCGGGGGTTCGGAGATCCTTCCCTGTTAAATTAAAACCATTTAACTGATTCAACTCATCAGAAAATATACTTCTTTTTCTAAAACGTCTGCAGCATATTTTTAAATTCTCTTTGGTGTGACAACAGAGTCGTGAATTTAGTCTCAGTCACAGTATTTGAGCGTACTTGAACTATAGATAGTGACAGTTCAAGTACGCACAGGAACAACTGGCATCCAGCTGACTTTTGCAGAATTTACCTTAACAACACTGACATTTAGAAATGTAAAACATTCAAAAACACGATACAAAAAAAAAGAAACTGGAAGGTTATATCTACAGCGTTTGGATTGCAAACTCAAACCTCTTTGATTTTTCTCACAATTTGTCATTTAGCAACTTGACGCTTCATTGAAATGTCAAAAATATTCTTTGTATGACAAAAAAAGGAGGAAGAGTTGATAAGAAGATCAGATCAGCAGAGCTCCATAAATATCAACCCAGGAAGAAAAACAGAAAAGCTGCTAAAGGACAGCAGAATGTTTTGAATCCAACATATGGATGTGTAAGACATCAAAATCAAGAAATAAGTTCAACTTGTTTCAAGATAGAACAATCGATTTTGACTGAACTTCAAATATTTTGCTATGTAAAAGTTTTTAAATGCATAAAGCTAGTGGAAACATACAATTCAATTCAGTTCAATTGAATAATTCCTCATTGATCCCAAAGAGGAATTAAATGTTGTAACTCATTTAATTAGTTATTTTCATGGTGATGGATGTGTAAAAGGAAAACCTTGCAGGTGAAACTGCAGTGATAAATAGATTGAATGGAGTTTATTCTCTCTGAAATTTTCAGATTTTTATTTGCACCAAAAAAGTTTTACTTTACTTCACATAAAAAATAGACTGAGGTATAAACATTTTGGAGAGAAACTGTATTTATTCGGGATGAACTGGGGCAGACATTTTTGTCAATCTGTGGTTCAGATCTGTTTAAATCTGTGTAACATTTTAAAATTTCACAGAAAAATGGCAGCTTGTTTGCCTGTTTTACAATCCTCTTTAACGGAGATAATGCTTTTGCTTCATTATTTGAACAGATTTGTTGCTCATTGCATTAATTAGAAGTAAACTCGATGCAATTTCCTATTTCCGCCAATATTCTTTCTTTACCCCGATTAAAACTCAAGACAAGTCTTTTTCTTTGCTGTTGTTTTTTCATGAAGTCTTTTGATGTCTGGCTGATGTGGAGTTGTTGAGGGAACATCGACGAAGACTGACGATTGGGAAAAGAGGACTGACGTAATGCCTGAAGAAGTCCTGAAACCGGTGAAAACTGGTCCAGATTTTTTTTTTATGATTGTTCAAGTCAAAGGATGGCGGAAACATTTAATCCAAGAAGGTTTTTTCCCTTTATCATTTACTCTCTGTGACACAGATGTCCTAGAGGTGTAGTGGTTTACTGACTGAAAGGACGACTTTATTAGGCACACCTGTTCAAATCAAGCTGCAGCTGTGTGGGCGACAGCGCCCTGTTAGTGTTAGACATCAGAGGAGAATGGGCAGACAGGGTCTACATCAGTGTTTCTCAACACCGTTTGGGGCCATGGTTAGTCTTAGATGCATCTCCGCTCCACTTCACTGATTAAAATGATTGCATTACCTCCTCAGCGTAACTTCAAGTGCAGTTAAACGCCCATTAATTTAGGTCAAGCCTGTGGCAAGAAGGAAAGAAACAAGAAGGACAGAGGACTTGAGGCAGGGGTGGCATTTATTGTATTGTATATCATGATAAATTTCTTGTCATAAGTTTTCTGATTTATTGTTGTCTTGATAAATTCTGATTAATGATCTTAAAACCTTCCAAAACTGCCCATATTGTAAATTTTCAATTAAAAATACGATTAGATGCAGTAACTGTGCGCAGTTTAGTGATATGAGTCACACTTCTTTTTGTGTGAATGTTCCTCTCTGAACCTGTAACGAATTAAATCCAACCCTATTACTAGCAAGGTGTACCTAATGAAATGACCAGTGTGTGAATATATCCAAGTGTATCTTTGACTCTTTGATCAATGTTCACTGGTCAATTACAAATGTGTACAAAGCTTTGCCAAAGTTCTGCTAATGTTGAAAAAACACAAATTTGGCAATTGCAGCGTTTTCATTAAAAGAAACAAACCTGGGATAAGTCAGAGCGTTAAGTCATTAAAAAACGTATCGATCCCCCGACTGCTTCCTGTCTTCTTCTTATTCAAGGTTTTCGCCAGCGTTGGTCATGTGACCTGTGTGTTATTGCCCATAAACCATCTCATCCAGGCTCCAAAACTTTATCAGAAAGAGCAAGTTCTTTAAGAAACTATGTAGATAATCACAAAGAAAACCATTCAGAAAAGACTCAAGATTATATTCATAAATGCTAATGTTGTGCTTGACATCTTCTTCTGTTCGTTCTTTCAGGTCCAGTTTCAATCAATACCACCTGCAGGTAAGCTGAGACTATTATTACCTGAATAATTAAGGTAAACGCTCCGTCCAGAACCTCCAGCCTTCATTATCCATTTCACCGTGAGGCGGTTTGGTACGGCTTGTTTTGGCAAGAGGCAATCTGACCCTCAGGCTGTGGGGAATCCTTCCTCCCCATGTGTCAGCTAGTGTTTACTGTGGCCTGAGGACTCAGGATGGATCACAGCATTTCATAATCCACTGCCCGTACAGTAAAGCAAGGGCAAAAAAAATAAAATTCTCTTTGTGTCAACAGTCGTTTCATTCATGGGCAATTTTCACATAGCCTCTTGCAGCAGGATGAGGAGATAGCAGGGGATGCTCTGCTTCCTTGAAAACTCCCTCATGATTTGGGTTTATTTTTAAGCCGTGATATTTGTATTCCACCTGGTCATTCGTCCTTCTTTTTCTTGTATCTTAACCGTCCACGAATTTGAATTTGTGAGCACTCTGCAAGTCAAGAGATGCAGATGGAGTCAGCAGTTCTCTTCTTAGGAGACATCTCCGGATTCGCCGCTCAACAGTTTTCCTCAGGCTCCCTGAGCTCTGGCTGTTTTCCAAGAAAGAGTTCAGGATCAATGCGCGGTGGAAGTGAACTCTGAATGGCAGCACTGGAGGTAAAACTCACTCAGACCTGACCATTGACTGTCTAACTCTGAAATGTTAGAAATAAGGTATTTCAATTTTTCTGTCTCTCTGCCTCTGCTGTGGAAAGGCCTTTAGAAGTGCTTTTTATCGCATAGCATAGATGTATTTTCTGAAACTAAAAAGCTTTTGATTCTCTGTGAATTAGAGTCAAACAGCAAATATTCATGTTTGTCCTTGACACATGACAAACAGGATGAATGCGCTCCTTACTTCGCAAACTATTTGAAATTATTTTTACCCTTGTTTATTAGATTACACCTTTTCTTTTTCCTTTTGAGCCAAAAACTTTCAGAAATAATTCAGCTACAGCTCATGGACCTTGTTTTCTAACATCGACCAGCTTATTAAGTCAACTCAAACACAGGGGCTGCAAACAGCTTCCTGCAGCTTGTCCTGCAGCCACACTGTTAACCTTCCCCATCAATACATGTTTATACTGCTGTCAGTACAGCAGCCCGATAATCACAACAGTGGAACAAGCCTTCCACAGTTTCTGTGGGAGCCTACACAGCCCTTCACAGACCTTCGGATGTGCATTCAGTGCATATCTGTGTACTTTTCCTCCCTTCGCTCTTGACTGATATCTGGGCTGCACAGGACTGGAAAAGGAGGATCTTCTTAGGGTGGATAGAGAAAAACTTTCCCTATCATAAACCTGTGGATTAACTGCCTCCCTCTCTGTGCCCATGTGAAAGTGCATTGCTTCACAGACACAAGCACAGCAGGCAGACTAAATGCAGCAAGTTAAAGGTGAATGGATTATTCTGTTGCATTGTATCACCGTGTTTGAAGACTGGGGGGGAGCAGCTGTGGATGATGGCTAATTAAAAATGCATACGGTGCTGGATGCATTTCTTAGCAACCCCCGGTATAGAGGTGTAGAAATCCCTTCAAATAAATTCATATTTTATTGCAGTAGCAAAATTTCACACATTTATTTGTGAGGACATATAGTGGGAAATACTGCAAATACTTCTTCTGTTGCAGCAGTGTCAAAATTGGGGTTCGTTGGCCATTTATGACTCTCAGGTTGGTTTTGTGTACAAACATAACAGAGGCGACTGGTGATCTTTAGGTAGAGATTTTCACAGTTGCATGGTATTTCAAAAGATGCTGGTAAGATCTTATTAAAATGGAAAATATTAAGTGTCACACTAATTATTTCTTCTTAATTAAACAGATCAAGCAACAAACCTGTTGCCGGGAATGGATAACAAACTTGAATAAAATAGAAATCAATAGACCTAAGAGTAATTTTAGGAGTGTATGTCTCAGATCTACAATTTACAAATCATTTTTCTACAAAAATCAGACTAATTTGTTATTTTGTTGAGCATCCATCTGCCCATCTTTCCAAACACTGCACAATATCATGCTGTCTATCTATGCCTTTTGAAGAAGCCCACAGCATCACAGATCGTCCTCCTTATCTAAAAGTTGAGGTTCTTTTCCTTCATATTCATTCTTTCCTTCAACGCCTGCAAGGCAACAGCTTTGGGCAGAATACTGTATTTCCACAATTATAATTGAGTTATTTAATTTAAATGAAACCACACATTCTGACATCTAGTTTGCCCAGTCAATTAACAACTTTATGATTTAATTTCAAACGCTAATTTAAGTTTCTCCACAGCATATTGGCCCAGGCACTAAATTTCCTTTCCACTGTCGGAATGCTCGAAGAGCAATTCTATTTAGTTTTGACTTTGCTTCATTTGTATGGCTCAAATGTGACAAAAAACCCACAATATCTCTAAATGTGCGACTGGACGGTAGGTTATGGGTCCCTTAAGAAAGTCCCAATATAGTTGGCGGTCGCTGTGAGGCAGAAGGTCATGTTTGCTTTTGGACAACAGAGAGATGCAGGAAAGTGACTCAGCATGGTGTTACTTTCTGAGCTTGAATCAAGTTTCCTGTAAAGGTGACCTGATTAGGCATTGGTCCAGCTGCACCACGTTAGAGGAGCACTTCATAACCCTTAGTGAGACTGATAAGTTGAACTACTTCATTGCACCTATTTGCTTTGGTGTCCTAGAGTGATTTATAACTACAACTTTGCACAAGTTGGTCATTAGTTTATCATGCCAGGCTGCTTTGCAGAAACACTGTGTGCCCTTCCTGTTCACATGAGTTACTTGTGAGGTATAGATCTTTGTTAAATAGCATCACAGACCCTTTGACGAAAGCACTTTCATTGATTTAACTTCTGTGTTCTCATATGTTTCATTAACTTCTGCAGCAGAATGATTGATTTTAACACTATGAGATCTAGTTCAGCTGGGGGCGGCGCTGAAATTGAGTTTAGGTCTGAGGTTGATAAGACTATTTGTTTATAGCATTTACACTAGGTGTGGTTTATGACATGGATGCGTGCACACATGTGTGCATATGAGTGTGCATGAGCTTAAGCCTGCCACAGTCAATAAGCACAAGGGCTTCAGAGTAATTTTTCTGACAGTGATCACCAGATGGGAAAAAAAAGAGGGATTTGTTTCACTTTTACATGCCTCAACTGCATCTGTGCCGTTTCCTGCTGCACTTGAACACAACAAGCTGCAAATAAACAAGATGGCAAAAAGATCCAGCATAGAAGCCCATAGTAACATCTTATGTTTTTCAAAAAAATATGTCTTCATTTATCATTTTGCCAGGAAACAGTGAAGAGGCCAGTGGCCAGCATGGTGCTGACCCGTCTGGAAGCTCACAACCTCTTTGTGTTAGATAAGGTTGTAATAAGATATAGTCAAAGCCTGGCAACTAATCTGATATTTCACCTCTGTGAGAGATAGGAAAGATATAAAAACGTATTAGGAGTGGGCACTAAGAGGATTAGAGTATGGAAACGGATGTGTGCCGGCGTTTTAATCCACTCATGCTTAACCCTTTCAAGCTGCCCAATCTTCTGCACACAAACAATAATTATGTAGCTTTGCTTCTGATGGGAGCTACTGCTCTTGTTTCAGGCAGGTGACTCCCTCCACACACTTCGTTTACATTTCACCCTCGCGTTCGGCTCGTTTTGTTGTGAAGAAAATGTGAAGAGTGACGTGACATTAGGAGTCTCTGTCCTGTGACAGTTCTGCCAACAACACAGATCGGTTTCCTGTGAATTAACTCTGAAATGATGATTCGTTTAGCAGCTGCTTGCGTGCCGGATCTGTTTAGACTGCACTTGTTTGTGTTTGGTCACACGCACATAAACATGTGCTTTAGTTTTAACAAATTGGTTTATAAAGCCATCGTTACAAAATCTCCTCACATGTTTTTATCAACAGGAAAATAAACAACCCGGGACTCTGGCCCAGTGTTCTCTTTTTGGCCAAACCATTCATTATCTCATAGGTAAAAGAGCAGAAGTTGGAAAAAAAAATTCCTGCATATTTTGATTCTTAATTTATTTAGTATAATTCAATCAAATTTTATTTGTATAGCACATTTCAGCAGCAAGGCATTTCAAAGTGCTAAACACAAAGTCATGCAACATAGAATAAACAATACATTGTTACATATTACATTTCAAATTAAATTTTAATCAGGTGTGTTTTTAGTTGAGATTCAAAGAAAGTCAGGGTTTCCGCTGTTTTACAAATCTTAAAAAATAGATCTTAATCATGATTTTTAATTCCGTTCCAGCTGCGACTGAATATATAATCTCTGGCCACTTTATTAGGTACATCTTCTACAGTTTTGGGTTACCGTTTGTCTTCAGAGCTATGTTGATTCAACAAGTTTTTGGGAACAATCCTCAATATAGGATTGGGTCATTATTGACACGTTCATTATATCACTTCGTTATTGCAGAGGGACTATATTGGATTAAGATCTTCTATACGGGAGGCCATTGGAGTTTAGCAAACCCTTTTGCATGTTAAAGTAACCAGTTTAAGCTGATTGGGTTATTGCAACTCTTAGATTTACGCGTTTAAATGACATTCAGTTGCTCCAACATACAGCAGCACCAACCTGAAATAATAATTTAAGGTAAGACCGAGTCATACTTGTAGTGTCCCGGTTGAATGGATGGTATCTCAAACTGATGGTTCACAATGTTTTATTGAATGCCTTTGTATTGTGAACACACCGTAAGAGCTACAAAACATACAAATAAAATACATTAATAACTCAAACAGTGTTGATTTCACATTTTACTTTAACATATAAATTCTTTTTCTTACATTCTATAATTAAACCTTCTCCCATAAAATAAAGCGCAACATATTAACTGTTAACGGTTAATTAACGAATATTAGTGTCGTATAATGGTAAAATACAACCGTCACACCCAATAGCAAACAACACGTTTTACAGTAAAACTAAACATATATTTACATATTAAAAACTCTCACCTTGTTCCCCGTCAACCAAGCGCCAACCAACTGACTGTCTACACCCTAATTTGAACCACTCCTTAATTAGTTTTAATCCGACCTGCGCGCTCTCTCTTTCTGCGCGATTACCAGCAGTTAATTATCAGTTGATTGTCTGACGTTGGCATCACACTTCCGTTTCAAACCCTTTCAAAATAAAAGCATAAATTCTTATGTCAACAAATACTCGTTTTAAATGAGGAAACACAAAATACTAATAAGGTCATTTACAATACTTACTTGTTGTCTAATCCTACTATACGATGCCACAGTTGAAACCAGGACTCACTGGATCAAGCTATGTTTTCCAAATCTGTATTTCTCTGTATGAGTCTGTGCGATCTTGTGGCCTCGTATTCCTGTTTTTAGCTGACAGGAATTACCTAATTGAACCAGTTATATGGCGCCAATATGGCGTTATGCAAAATAATACAGCTCACTGGATATTTTCTGTTTTCAAACCACAATCTAAACACTACAGTCTTCTTCACCACATAAATACCATGACAGCCTGAGTTGCAACCCAATTAAAGACTTGTTTTCAATTTGATAAAGTGTTCAGTGAATGTGCATTAAAGCTAAATTTGATGCACTAAAGAACACTGCTATTGATTTGGTTTTTTTCAACTTTGTTTCTTACACCTTGTTTCCCAAAAGAAATGTATTTAATTGCACTCTGTCGAGACTTAGTTTACCTAATGCTTTCATGCAGACAGGAGGAAGTATGTAATTTGTTCTGGGAAAAGACAAAGCAGATCGTATGTAACAGGGTTTTATTTAAACAATATTATAGATGTGAAGTTTGTCAAAATCAGTTGATTCATCCTCAGAATGAAGAAGTTTGACGTTGTGTGACGCTGCTCGTGGCAGTTGGTGGTTAACATGGTGACCGGTAACTGACAGCTCCTCCCCCTTTTTCAGTTACCGTCTTCAACTGTGGTATGTATTATTAGTTTTCTTCACAAGGGTATTTTAAAATACATTCTGGACCAATTTGACGGTGTACAGTGTTTCCTGAGTAAATGTTCTCTGTTTTGTGTATGTTTTTAAATGTTATCATTATTAATGTTGCCCGTTTTAGCTATGTTTAACTGTACAAATGCTAACTTTATGAACTGCTGCTAACTGCTCATTGAGTGCTTCGTAGTTCTTTTAGGGTCATTTATTGTATTTTATTGAGGCAGAAGCTGCTGGACTGATGTTAGCCACCATCTTGATTTTCTCTTGTTAGAATAAAAAGAGAAAACCTTAATGTGTCTGTCCTGAAGTCAACCTACTGGACCTGAGACAAACATAGACGGGTTACACCTACAAATATAAAGCCTGATAAAGGATCTGAACATAAAGTGTAAAAGAATACAGTATTGACAAATGAGAGAGTGATGTTGCACATGATGGCATTAGCCAACTGGGAACAAACTGTCCTTAAACTATTCCTTCAGTGAGTCAGCAGTTTTGTGGCGGCATTCAACTCTGCAGAGCTTCTTCTCCTATATGCTGCACTACAAATTCATCATGTGATGCTGTAAAAGTAGCAAACAACATTTATTCATTACAGAAGTAGAGCATTGCAGCATTCAGTTTGTTTTGGAAAACGGAGCAGAGCGCTGGAAAAGAGGTCAAATCCAAGTTTGAAAAGCAAAAAAAAAAAACATATGTTCTTGACCTTCTGCTCTCTCTTGGCTGCCTATATCCCTCTACTTGTGTTGGGCATTGATGCAAGCACACAGATAACAAAATTGTTTTCAAAAATTTAATTGTTCTCACATCTCTGATTGCCAATGCCACAGAGATTACAAACATGTCTTAATTCTGCAGCTCGGTGGAGCAGACCCCTCATCTGGTTAAGTCATTCCTGTCAATTTAGGTGGACCACCATGTTTTTATAGATTTGTATGTGTGCTTTAAGCGTCTTCATATCTTTATCCCTGACCTGTCCGCTGTGTCCCTCCCTCTTCATGGCCTTTTTCAAAAGGGCCGTGGTGCTTCTCTAAGCAGCCGATTTATAGCGAGATTAAAATACACACAGAATCAAGAATCCTTTATTAAACAAACACAACAAATTAAAAACAGCCCAGATGTAGTAGGTGGAATGTGAACTTGAGGTCGGATGTGTGTAAAGTCGACTAACTAGTGACTAGGCAACTAGTTTCATTAAAAGTAGAGGGATATGTGCACAGCCAACTATTTTTACAAAATATTGTCCTCCCACTTCACATATTCACTCATTTATTATTACATCAATTCACAACAATTTATATTTTTTTGTAGGATTGAAAGATTAAGAAGTTTAAGCGGCAATATTTGATTGTGAAAAACGTTTTGCTAAATGTAAAATCCTACTTTAAGAGTTTATATTTTAAACAAGGAGTGTCAAACTCATTTTCATTTTGGACAATATAAAAATAATGAGTGTTCGCAAAGGCCAATTGAGCCAAAATGTAGCGATAAAACCCCTTAAAACTGTTGTAAAATTTACAAATAGCTGTCTCTGCAATTCGATGAGTCACTCTTAAGCTCAAATAATATTCATCCTCTTTTCACATTGATGTAGTTTGACAGAAAATAGCTTCAAATTATTTTGATTGACAAAATAATAATTAAGGACACAACTGTTTTTAAGGTTCTTGTTACGTGTCCCTCCAGAGTCTAGAGGGCCACATGAAAAGCTATGGCGGGCCAGATTTGGCCCCTGGGCCTTGAGTTTGACACATGTGTCTTAAACCAATTCTGAATGCAAATAAAACCCTTAAAAGTTCAAGTAAAATTGTATGTTTTAACTCATTTTCCACTGGCACACTTTCAGGACTCAAGATTAAGTTCAGCTAGAGAGCAGACAGCAATTAATCTTCCCTCAATAACCAGACTGCAGCTTACATCTTTTTGTGCAAGCTGATCCCTCCCAGCGTGTTCAGAGTGAAAGGTGAAAACACCCGTTTTTGAACTTCTAACATATGTTAAGGCCTTTATTGGTTTCATGGGGCAATAACATGGCGGAGACTTTCAGGAGGCGTTGGGAGCGGTCAAAATGAAGTCATCACTCTGGGAGAGACAGCTGTTCCACGGGATATGAGCAGACCAGAACAAGAGCGGCCCGTTCTGTCATAAAGCTCTGCCCTTAAGGGCGGCACCCAGCAGCCCACCAATCGCTGCTCCGTGTCGGGACATGACCCTTTTGACAGCGCGCTCTGAGAAAGCGGCTGTGCCTTTCAGGAGGACATGACCATTAATAAACTGGAGTCAGCAGTGGGTGGCAAAGGCAGGAAAAAAATAACAGGTGTCAATCTTTATTAAATGCGATCTGCCACCTTTCAAATTTCTAAATTACTCCCCAATTAAGAAGAAAAATGAAGGTGAGGATGCTCCCTGAATTTGACATCCTAATTAATTACTTCCTTTGTGTGAAGAATTGACTTTTACTCCATGTCACCTTGGAATCCTGAAGCTCATTTCGAAATGGAAATTCACCCTCAGAGCTAAAATAAAACTTTTCAATGAGACAGAAACACTGACAACTTCTAATTTGGTGAGGTAATGATTCCACTAGCATTTGCTCTCTTATTCAGTATAATATCCCAATCGCTAAAACTATTCCTAAATTACATCATTAAATAACAGACAACACACTGGTTCTCAATTCAACTTCAACATCCACAATGGCAGAACTCGCCAAGAACTTAATTGGCTTTACTGCGAGTTTTATTATCAAATCAGTTGTGGTGAATTAAAGCAGCGTCTTTCATCCTGTTCTCTCATTTGTTATTTAGTTCCCTCCGGCCATCCCTCCGGCAATCCCAGCCTAAATCGTAAGAGGCAATTTTGCTCTTACAGTCACTAGTTGGTTGTGAGTTGTTTGCAATAAGAGGAAGAATGTGGAGGAAATTGTGAGAAATAAAAAAAGAATAGGTTCTGTGACTGCCTTGCTTTTCCAAAAATAAACTTACAAAGGCACAATTATGACATTTTTTACAGACAACACAACAGATTTTTGCATAAATTTGGCTTTTCTGTGTAACTTTTGTCCTTGTGAGTGGCATGGTGATAGCTTGCAGCACTGCAGATGGCTTGATGTGAGCTCGTGATCACGTCTGCAACACGACAACTGCGGGGCAATGCTGAGCACCATTACAGGACTTGTTTTTCTACATGTTTGTTTTTCCAAGCATCTCATGCTTGCTGGAATTACATCATTCATAGTTTGTAGTCAATTTGCAATGTGATGAACCTGTGAAGGACTGGAAATTATTCAGGAAAGTCAGAATGAAAATGTTGCTTTTTTTAGCTTCTTGAAATCTTGCTGCACATTTTTTACATTTTCTCTCACTTTAACAGCCACTTAAAAGAAACATTTTTCACATTTTGACATGTTGCAATAACACATTTTCATATAGGATTTTATGTGAGAACAACAAAAAGGCGAGTATATCATTGACTTGCAGTCAGGGGAGGCAAGTGAGACAGTGACAATAATATTAGAAAATCAATTTATCCATTTGACTGTTTTATAAATTAGTTTTCCATATGATTTAGACACTTTTATGGCTAAAATGAAAATAAGTAGTGCATAGAAGGCAACTAGCATTCCAGGATGATTCTCCTCCTCGGCGATCAGTTGCAGCGAAGCAGCCAGAAACTCAAAATAAAGGCAAACAAGAATGATATTTACAACAAAGTGACAGATATTTGTGGACAGAGGTCACATAAAATTAACAAAAAGATCACACACAATCTTAATTGAAAAAAAAAACTGTCTAAAATGCAAAATAAATCTGCAAACAGGACCTTTTGCGGTCTTTCCTTCAATGATTCTTACCCTTTTGCTACAAAGGCCAGATTTGAGTTTCTAAAAAAAAAAAGAAAAGAAAAATATGTGTCAGCAAATTCTCCATATAGGCCCAGTATCTTCCCAGCTCTTTCACAGAAATGATGGACATCTTGGCTGCTTCTCTGATTAATACTCTTCTTACCGCGCCTTCCAGTTTTGATAGTCAGCCATGTCTTTGTTTTGTGAAGCTTCTTGCACATTGTCTGCCATGTCTGCTGTGTGCGTTTGTCTTTGTGATTCTCTATTTATTTTTCTTCACTAAAGCTACACGGAGGTGGACTCTGTTTAATAATTAGATTGCTTCTAGAGTAAGCTTGTTGCATTTGTGTGTCTTTGTTGAAAGGAGACAAAATGTGAAAGAGTATAAGGCAAAGCTCTGCACACAGAAGATCCGAATGGTTCACAAAGCAGAACATCTGCAGTGAAGATTCTGCAAGCTGCAGCTCTCCTCAGTCTTCCCATGTCCCCGTTTCCACTGTTTAGCAAATTGTCAGACAACCTACAAAGAGAATTATGGGCCCTGAGGGGTCCTGGGAAATTGCACCACAGGCAGTTTTATCTGAGGGAGCTGCAGGGCCTAGACAATGCTCCATTTAAGTATGATGACACACTGGAGGGGATGTACCCAGCCCCTTTCTATAAACTTGACAAAACCGTTACAGCTGAAAACTTAACATTTCTGACATCCCTCGCTGAAGCTGTCGCCACGGGGCAAAAGTCATCTGCCATAAA
This sequence comes from Poeciliopsis prolifica, assembly GCF_027474105.1. Lineage (NCBI taxonomy): Eukaryota > Metazoa > Chordata > Actinopteri > Cyprinodontiformes > Poeciliidae > Poeciliopsis > Poeciliopsis prolifica. Next base: position 1,511,469 of record NW_026562381.1, read on the forward strand.
TTCAGCTCATCAGACAAGTTGAAGACAGTTGCCATATATTATTTTTGGATTTGTTTCATTAGCAGTCTAAAGTTTGGAGGCTTTAAACAAACAGTTTACCCTTCCAACTGATTTGATTTTAACCCTTTGCAGGAAAATCTTCCATCAAAAGGAAGTTTGTTTGTTTTTTCGCTATAAAACTCTGGATGGTTAACGTCGATGATGGCGGATACAGCCAGCAGGTTTGGCTCGTCTTCTGCTTTAATAAGTTCACATAAAGCCTGTTTTGGGGGTGTGTGGGGGCTCATAACAGAGAAAGATAGCCTCCAAATGGATGCACAATACATTCAGGGGAGTGTGTTCACTTTGAAGCGGTTATTAATACACAGACGGGGAATTCCTGCAGGGATGGAGGCGAGACAGTAGCACTATGCTGCTGTGTTCAAGGAAGCTCATTTTTCTTCCTCCGCCAGGTTAACATGTCGAGTCGTTGCTTTTGCCTCTTCAGTGTAATTTGAATTAAACGCCACACGTGATGGCAGCAGAGAGACGAGCGATGTGAATGAAGTTCCTCTCAGGTGATGTGACTCACAAAGAGCAGCGGTCATAAACACCTGTCACATTTGTGATGAAACTCTGCCTGCAGCTGCTTCTAAATGCATCCTTCTCTTTTTTATTTGTGAAATGTGCGCTCGCCTTGTGTTCTGTGCCGTGTACGCAGGGGTTTCTCATTAAACGCATAATGAAGAGGGGTATCAGGGACAGGCGAGGTGTTTTAGAAAAAGAAACCAAGGGAGGAGAAGCGAGCCAAGTTACACAGGCTCACCCTCGGCTCAAAGGAGACAGCTTCTCAAGTGAGCATTGGACTTTTCCTTATTCCAGTGCTCAGAGTGAGGCAGATAAACAGAAGAATGAGGCTGCCTGACCCATCCTTGGTGATGAATAATGAATGAGCAGGACAGAAGCGGTTACCATTTGGAGACAGTTTCCTGATGAATGATTACTGGCTCCATTGGGTCTGTATTTGCATAGCAGATGAAAATGTCGAAGGGAAGACACATGGGTGTTACAGTAGACGAGGCTGTTATACTTTTGACTGCTGAGCACGCATCTCCTGTAATGTCTTCTTTCTAATCAAGCAGCACGGCTGGTCAAAAGAGATCCACGTAAAACTGAATTTATGATGTTTGCTGCTGCAGAAGTTCAAATGTACGGCATGTGTTTGTTATTCTTAACAGCTTTTCTGAATCTTTGGAGGCAGCAAGAGATCAGGGTGATGGACAGGAGGCCTTGAAACCTTACAGGAGAACTGGAATAAAACCTCAGAATATTAATAATGCATAAATATCATTTAGTAAAACACTTTCACAACAGGGACTCATTTCTGATCTAGAACATTTTTGTCAATAATTGATGTGTCACAGAAAATCCAGTGATACTTTTTTCAATATTAAGTGTTAAAAAGAAATTTAAATGAGTAATCTTTTTTATTATTTTGCAACAACCATATTTAATGATTTATTTAAAAAAAACACTTTTCAGTTCCCCTGAAAAGACCTGGAGCTCCTCATCCAAGATAAATCATAATAAAATGCCAGTGGAAAAATGTATTCTGCTTCTGTTGCCTCAATTATGTGATTCACTGCACTTTAGTTAGTTAGTTAGTTAGTTAGTTAGTTAGTTAGTTAGTTAGTTAGTTAGTTAGTTAGTTAGTTAGTTAGTTAGTTAGTTAGTTAGTTGACTTTATCTTACACTTCCTAGGTGTTTCTCTACAGACCTAGAGAAACATTTTCGGTGTTTCTTTGTCATGTCAAGCCATGTTTCGCCGAGTTTGTTATGATTTTCCAGCCACAGTTGTCAGATAGAATGTCATCTCTGACCCAAGCGTTTTGGTCGTTGGTGTTTTGGGATCCATTTATTTGTCATCCATTCTGGTTTTTCCATTTTGGTGAAGCTAGAGTATGAGATTCTATGAAACCAGTAATCGACTCTCTGCATGATGCAGATGATGGAGCTTCCACTTTAGCAGCGCTGGATCCTGAAACATCCCTGGTTATCCCACTAGACTACAGGAACAAAATATTTATGTAGTAATTAGTATCATTATTGTTGCTACAAACTGCTTCCCAATGATTGTGATGCGTGCTGTCCTGCAGGTAGATTTGGTGGATATAGCACCAGCTTTTGTCCTCTTCATGAACTGCTTGAATTTTGTTGCCAAATCATCCAGACGCCGATGTCATGTTCTGCACACGGCTCAGGGGTTTCACTGCAGCTACGCAGAAAACAAGTAAACTCCAGTCAAGAACAAAGATGGATGAAAAGAAGGAAAATGAGCCACCCTTTGAATTACTTCATATCCGGTACCGTGAGACGACGCACATGTAACACGGCAGTTTCCATGAGTTTGTTTAAAAGAAGGCAACGTTAACATTTTCTAAATAAATACAGCCTAAAGTCCAGTGGGACCTGTTTCTTTTTCTGCCTCATGACCCATTCTTCACTGTTGCCACTTATATTTAAAAAACGTGCTTGTTATTTATTTTATCACAGTCATTAGGGAATTGTTGATGATGCTGATGGCACATAAAGGACGTTTTAAAAAACAAAAACAGCAACAAGAAGTGACGTTTATGTCGTTTCACTGCAAAAACACAAAAACGACTATATTTGGTGTAGCTTTTAGTGCAAATAAACTTGGAAAAAGACAAGTTTTTTATCAAGATATAGAGAACTTATTTTAAGTCAATAATCTCTAAATATTGATTAAAATGTTCTAGTTCCTCTGGCACATTATTTAACTGATAAGATAATAATTAATCTGCCAATTGAATAGGTTCTTTTTCATCAAAATTAAGAAATTATTTACATAAAACAAGCCTCTACATTCTGCTAAACAGTTGCTTTGTTAGTTTTCTCCTATTTCAAGTTCACTGAGCTATTTGTACTAGAAAAGACAAAAATTACTTGGTAAGATTTCATGTTTTTGCAGCGTATTCGAGGCTCTTTTCCAACCAAATGAATAAAATACTAGCTGAATTTATTCAAAATATTCTTACACATTTTTACTATTTATTAGAGGAAAAAAATAATAAAGAGCATACTGCTAGGAAATCTGTGCATATGGTTTACTGAAATAAGGATTGCAAACTGGTTCTCATGCTTTCCAAAGTTGAGGGAACAGATTTTCATCACCTCTTTTTTTTTTTTTTCCTTTTTGCCTCCTGGCACTCAGTGGGCTCTGTGCATTTGTTACCAGGCGGCGTGTTGAACCAGTGCAGAAAAAAATGTTGTGCAACCGAGGTGAGAGAAATACCTCAGGAGGCTGAAAAAGATTAATGAGGTGAGCCATAATGATGATTTTAGCAGAAAATTAAACAAAACCAGTTGATTCATCCTTTTGCAGACAGATGAGGGCTGAGCGCCGTTTATTTTGCAGCACCAGCTGTGATGCCGCGCAGCAATATCAGCTCCCGGTGAAGTGAGGGGAGTTTGAGGATTTCATGGTCATCGCTTCACCTCACAAGGCGGACGTGCCACTGGGAGGACGCCGTCGGTGGGGTGACAAGCGTCCTTGTCAATGTCACATGTCTGTTTACGGCCCGCGCCGCCACTTCTTGCCTGGCCACGTAGGGTCGTGCTCGGTTTGATCAGCTTTTTGAGTCAGCTTAATCTTGTCAGGCTTGACAATGAAGGCTGAGCTCTTCTGTTCTTCTTAGCGGAGAAATCAGCCTACAGCTTGCCCTATTCAAATCGGCCCGAGATCCCCGCAGAATCCATAATCATTTCTACGAGGGATTTATGGATGTATCAAACATCCTGAAGTTAAAGCACTAATCTGCATTCATTCCCAACGTAAGTCTCACTGAATACTTAATGGCCTTGCTAAATTCTGAAGTCCCCCCCTTCCGTTGCACTTCAACTACGCTTAAGATATGCAAAAGGCGGGTAGAAAAGAGAGAGAAGTCATCTTTTCTGCTTGGATGAAAAGAGATGAAGAGACAAGTGTCTTTTAGTGCTCTCAGGGTCGGCTGGAGCAAAGAAAAGGAGAGGAGAGGTGCGACGGTGAAGGAGAAAGCAGAGAGGAAGAAGGTGGGAGCCGTCATTACCACAAGGCTATGTTAAAATCTTCCACGATGGCACTTAGTTCAACCATTTGTAATAGAGGCCTTCTTTCACTGCACAGCACGTCTGTAAAGGAAGGAGATGCTGCACATGTGGGAGGATGAGTGAGCAGAGTACAGAGTGGATACTCTGCCTCCCAGATGTTTGGCCTCTTTGATGGAGAAGAAATCAAATGCATTCTTCTTGTCTCTTAGAAATGTAACGAGCACTAACACTTCAGGGCCACAATCTGGAGCCCACGACGCTTCTGCATATTTAGCTGCTTTTGTGATTTACAAGGATTAGTTCTCAATATATACGCTGTTACCATAATAAGAGCACAAATGGTGACTCACGCTGATTGTTACGTCAAATTAAATTACAACTTATCTCAAGGTAATTTACAGGGCAAAGCGGTCCAGTTTATTCCCAGTTATATTGGTTCAAATGATCTCAAATAAATAAAATGTATTCTCAGCCAATCTCTCTAAATTCAGGTCTAATTTGATGGATTTCATTTGTGTAATTTATGCAGGAATTTGACTACATGTATCAGTAATATTTATAATATTGTTTTTTAAAACCACTAAGTTAATATTTCTGGGATTCTTTTGTAACCTTAGAAAACACATTTCAGTACATAAATACATTTCTTTGTGCTTTTGATTGTTTTCTCATCTATAAAACATCTGAATTAGTAAATTTAAAGTGAAATATGCAGCATTATAGTCATGTCGAGTTGTATGACGTGCTAAAACTTTACCAACCAAATCATGTAAAAGACCTTTTCACTTTTGCACATTTGCGACATTGATTCAAACTGAAACATTTTCAAAGCAAGAGCCTGAAAGTATGAAATGCACCATGTTATACTCATACCCAGCCTCATATGTGGACATGTGCTGATTGCATCAGTGCCAGACAAACAATAACCTTTGGCAAGCTGGCCTATTAGCTAGCACATCAGGCGATACCTGCACAAACAAAGCTCTAGCTAAAAACAATTTCCAGAATTGTCTTTAGTTTACTCGGTCGCTTGAAGCCTCTTTGTTTAAACATGTGACACATTTGGTGAGACTTTTATATTTAACTGACCTTTCTCCAACATTAAATCAAGAGGCGCTTCTCTCTCAGACATGACTCCTGCATACAGCATCCTCATCATTTTACACAAAACATGCCAGTTATCAGAGCAGAGAAAAAGCAAAATGTGAAACCTCTCGGATTGGTTTCCTGCAAGTTGTGTTGTTTTGTTTTTTTCCTCATTACTCACACATTTAAAATAAAAGCTTGATCACAAAGTGTCTTTTGCTTTCATATGTAAACATTGTCAGTTCACTATAAATGGTGAGACTCCAACTACAGCTGCTGAAACATCAAATCTGACATTTCTGTAAAACGTGCATATATTGCACCTCCATTTTGTATAATATATTTTTCTACTTTCTTCATATTAGAACCACCTGACAACCTGAGGATAAACACTTGATTCTCTATTTCCAGTGAATGAGCACCTGTAAGTGGTCACTTGATTACCAGTGAGTTAAAGCAGAAAGTAGGTCATTTAACTCTTGAGTTGGAGCCGCTCCATGCATCCGGCAGGTAAGTGATTCCTTTATGCAGACTCTCAGTCTGCATGAAGTATGATTTATTTATGCTATTGCTGGCTTGTGGCTGCAGAATTTTCTAAAACATTTTCTAGTCCAACAAAAAAGAAGTTTGGAAAATGCACAGTTCTTTCATTAAAATAAAAATATAAAATATTTTTTGGATATGTTTTATTAAAATATTGCATTTTAAATTTATTTCTGAACAGGTGAAAAAAAGAGCTCAAACTAAAATTATTTAGCATTTTTAATTATGATTTTGGGCCATTTTGCAAAAAGTTTGGGCATCGCTGAAGCAAAAAATGTAGCATAAAATGTTCCATATTAAATTGCTTCAAGGTGAACGCAGCCTGAGAAGTGATACTTCTGTTGAGTAAATTACTTTGTAGTTGCAGGTGGCATTTTGTCCTGCTTTAGAGCAGTTCTCAAGCTGCCATGGGACAAATGGGTGACTCGCGCTGACGCCCTGCCGGTTCATTGTCGGCTCCTTAATATAGGACGTAGCTCAGGGCTACGTCATGTCAAGGACTGTGTCTGCGCTCCTGGTGCTTGTGGAGGAGTTGTGAAGCAGAGCTGTGCCGGCTGCTGCAGGAAACAAACTGTCTGTCTGCGTGTGAAGCAGGAGTTAACGCAATTTATTTTTTGTATTGAAGCTCTTCAGGTTCTCTTGACTGTTTGTCAGATGCAGAGTCTGTTTCTGCTGTTTTGGTCAGCACTGACTTGCCAACTCTCAAAATAAATTGCAGTGGAAATAAAATTAAATATTTACCAACAATAAAAATATGAGAAATACAGATGTCAGAATCTTTTACAATGATGCAGAAACACATATAACTTTTGTGTTGCTAACTACAACGGAATGAGAAACATTTGCTTTGCAACTTACATTATTGCAAATATTTATTTTGGTTTTACATTTTTACAGAATGAAAACAGACCTCTAACATAAATTCACCTGATCTGGTGGTTCTCTTTACTGGACAAAGGCCTAAATGGAGGAATTACTTCCATTACTCTTGAGGTTTCTATTGTGATCATCAGGACTCACTATCCTGCATGTTTTATGCATTTCTCTGCCTTCACACATCCAACTTAAAGAACCAGGTGATTGAAAGGCTTGTGCAGCATGTACCTGCATGCACAAGAAGAACTGCAGGTGTGCTGGTGCAGGAACAAAATCAACACATGAAGTGCAGTGAGAAATAAGGGGCAGGATTGAACATCTCAGATTGAGATCCAAATGTAGACGAGATTAACCACAAGATTTTTGCTGTTTATGCGGCGTTCACTCGCATCCGGAGTTTTGGGAGACTAGAAATGATCGTTTTGAAAACAATTTCCAGAAGAATAACTTGCTTTGTTGAAATTTTAGAATTAAATAAAGAACTACATTATAGAGACTCTACATTTTATTGTCATAGTTAAGAGGGCAGAAAATATCTTCAATGTTTTTCTTCCTGCATTAAAACTATTTTTAAAAATTGGTATCGGCCAACAGCTTCTGATGGACAAATCTCTCACCAAAATACAAACTTATTTGAGCATTCTGTTCTCAATTTGTGTTTGTTACTCAGGAAATGGCTGAAACAGTTATTAAGACTTGTTAAATCTGATTGATGAACCTGCAGCTGCAGCCGTTACAGCCGCTTTGCAAAAGCTGTAACATTCATGACATGCTGGACGTTTCGAAAAAGAAACCTTGAGTCTTTACATCAATAAAAACGTATTGATGTATTGCTTTGTGGAACAATTGGCCTCTTAATACAACGGAAAAACAGAACCGCTCTCATCTTTCTTTTGTATTTACTTTAAATCAAGTACTTCACTAGAGCAGCATCTTGTGAGGGGAAGAAATACAGCCCTGTTGCTCCTCTGTATCAGAACAGGTAATAAATGTGTCATGATAATTATGTGCAGGTGAACAATTAACATTATGTTCAATGCCAACACTAATTGCAAGTGGGTTTCCAATGGTGACGCTAAATGGAGCGTAGGAGGACGGAGGTCAGGGCCGTGACTTTCATTCAGAGAAAGCAGAGAATGTTTCCAAACCCAGACCTTCAATAAATGGGTTTTCTTTTTCTTTTAGACATTGCAATCTTTTCCTAACCTCAATCAAGAATTTCACAGTCCTACCTTAACGGGCAAACTAATTGCTTTGGATAAGTATTTTTAAAAGCTTTCTCTTTTTCGCATCTTAATACCAACATCTTAATTGCAAACAAAAATGCTTCAATTATTAAAATGCAAGAGATTTTTAATCTTTTCTCTGTGACCAAGAGTGAAAAAAATATGAAAACAAATGAACAAAAGGTCCATAAGTCTAACACATGGAGTATTCAATTTGAAATACATTAATGTTTGGAAGAACAGAACATTTTATGGAGCCTAATTTCAACTTTTTCAAAGCACATTTGAGAAAATCATAGATCAGCAGAGGAAAAATATTATGTGCTCATGACTTTTATGCGTGAAATAAAACAGAAAATAGTAGCTGTCTTCGCTGATGCAATAAAACCGAGTGTCCTCTTATTTGCTATGCAGCACATTTTGTAACTTTGGTACAAATCTGTTTTAAAGCAGCTCTGTAATCACAGCGAAGATGCACAGATGTGCTGCAAGAGCTGAGGAGTGCATCAGCATCGCTCCATCACCTGCAGCCCATGTTCTGTTGTAGTCAGATGAGGAACCCGATGACAGTCGGCTCCACAGGTTAAGAATAAGGGTTAGATTTCCGAAACGTTGGGCTCTTTAAAGCTTAGAGGTGTATGTCTGGCCAAGCATGTCAAATTGGCTGTGAGTTCAAAGGGAATCGGTAAGAGCAGAGAGTTAAGGTAAGACCCGGTTATCTCTCTGCAGCTCTAAAGCCTGTGTAATGATGGCTCCATCAGCCTCCCTTTGGAAAGCGGCGGACCACAGCCCCCAGGATCTGCACCACTCATTTTCAGCATCACAACTCGTGCTTTCCTCAAGACATCACGTCGGCTCTCATTTAACTCTTTAGCCTTGAACACGCAAAGTGGAAAAATTTAAGGAGAGTGAGAAACTGAAGGAAAAATATTAATTCTCATCTTATCGTTATAAAAGCTTTTTGCAGCTTTTAAATTAATGTCAGAAACTTTGACCATCCCTGAAGGACGAATCTATGAAACAGGAGTCTGAGTTGATCTTTTATCTTTTTCATATTTTATCACTTTATAACCAAACTCTAGTCTATTTTATTCGAATGATATGACACACCAACACCATTTGAAAACTGGACCATTCTGTAGAATATACTTTTATCCAAACCACTCCATTATTCCTCTGGCTGAGTGTTTGGGGTCATTTTAAGTATTTTTAGTCTTTTACAGTCTTTCTTCAAAGAGAGTGAGTTTAATTCCCTTCGTCATACCCTAAGACCCGACTAGCTTCCTGGTTAACTGCTGAAGCAAAGTTTCCCTCCAGCATAATACGACCGCCATCGTGTTTCACCTCAGGAATAGTCTCTGCACAGTCATATGTGGTGAACATAATGGATGACTGACAAACTTTAGATGGGATTCTTATGATGTCTGACTTTAGTGGTTAAATCTACAAAAAAACTGTTGTTGCTTCAACACATTAGCAGATATCCCTGACCTATCTGCTGTGTTTGTTCACTAGTAAACCTCTGAAGTGTTCTCCGCTCTGCTGGACTTACACTGTAGCAAACAGCTCTCATCTTTTACTGGGTTTTGACTGAAGTAAGTTGGTTGCTCTGGGTTTTGAAAGACTGTACAATACAAATGATCACATGTAAGCAATTATTTGTGAAGATTTTTTACTTTTATGTGTTGCTCTGGCATGTAAAGAACCTAAAACTCATTGAAAGTTTGAGGTTTTCCGTCAATAAAATGCGTGAAAGTTCAAGGATTACAGTCAATACTTTTACGAGGCATTGAGTTTGTAATAAATAAGAGAAAATTGACCAAACTTCTGATCTGGTGTATCTTCTTGTAAGTTAGAAAACATGGTATTTGCTGTAGGTCACAATTCAGGATCTAAAAATCTCTGAAAAAACATAAACGTTGTTTGTTTTGTTTTTTTATCTACCTGCCAGCTATTTGCTTCATCAAAGCTTTGTAGCATGCAGGCTCCATCTTGATGCTGCAGGTGCTCCAATCAGCCAACACAAGGCACTGTGGTGAAAACAGGGATGAGAGCCCTTGTTGGCTTTCCACCTCCAGCGCTTGTTTGAACACATGAGTAGGTCACAGTCTCCACCTGCAGTCAGCCTCAATGACAGAAAAGCACAATGATAACTGGCAGTCTAATAAGAATTTGAGTATTTTATTTATAGTGTGTAAATTTTTCTTCTTTTTAAAAAACACTGTCCATCCTTGTTATTGCTTATCAGTCCTGTATTTACTGTTTCCGCCGTTTATCATTTTGGCTGACAAGGTAAAAAAATCCAGTCATTTTACCTGTTTATTTAATATAGTAATAATAATAACATATTGAATCTCATTTAATCTTAATTTGGTTGAATTTATATCCACATTATAACCATCACACATCAAGCAGATTAATACATATAACTTTGACTTTCAGTGACAGAAAACACTAACTGTGAACCCAGTAACTACATGAAGTTACATGTAACTACATGGAAATGGCCTCATATAGAAACTGCTATGATTGACGGCGCTGTTGCCTTTCTTTCTTTAAAGATTTACAATAAAATGCATTCTTTCTGTTTGCGCAGCCCAATACTGACACATGAGCTGAACCTTACTCGTGACAAAAACTACAAAAAACCAAAGAGACTTAAGTTGCAATACATTTTTATAATAGTTTGGGTAGCTTTACAGTGGACTGGACAACAAAACTCCCACAATCACCTTAGAAACTGTGCAAGAGTCATGTTTGGGCCAACATTTCACAGAACAAAACCTTCACTGTTCCTCCTGAATCCCAGGTTTGATGATTAACCAGAAACTCCTTTCCAATACCCTGAAGAAAACTGCAAGACTGACAAGAGTGATCCATTAATTGTTAAGACATTTATCTTTTATTTCGATAAATCTCACCCTCTCCTGATTCAGAGTCAACTGATGAGTTGGTGACCTCCACTCAGGTCGGTGGTCTGACTTCTGAAAAGTTGCAGACATTCTGATTTCAGACTTTACTTGACTTGGACCAGTAATTAAAACTAAATTCAGATATTATTTCATTTATTTTAATTGGAGGGGACGAGGTTGTAGACTGGAGAGGCACCATGCCTGCAGCCACTGTATTAAGCTGCGTCTTCATCCAAAGCCAACTGCTAAACGTTACTTGCAACAAATTAAAACGGAGCCTAATTGAAACAGTTTCTGGCTATTGTTAGCCGTGTCCTTTTATACCACCACTTCCAAACTCATCAAAACAAAAACTGTAATTTGTGGACCTGCTTTTAGGGAAAACTGTTTCAGTTCAGGTTACAAATGTGATTTGATTCTGTCTGACAGTCAAACAAATGTCACAGGAAAGCTCTTTAATGGGTACTAACCACAATTAATTGGATGTTTGTGTTAAGGAGTGGAAAAAAAGACCTTTTGGTAGCACAGGAGGATGAGTGTTTTTGTGCCCATGTGCCATTTTTAGCGAAGGAATGCTAGAAACCATTACGAACTTTATTTGCAAAATGCTTCTGGGTCTGAGTTTAATTGGAAACCAATTAAAATCACAGCATGAAAACTCTTATAATAGTCAAGAGTTTGTCTACAAGAATTCAAGTTTATGGAAAATGCCTCATTTCACAAACACTTCCCATTCGGTCTCCACTGAGGTTTTAATAGGGGCCGTGTGACAGGAAAGGCGGCGGAGGACACAACAACTTGGTGATGTGCAGCTCAGAACGTCGCAAACTGCAAAAACCAAGGATGCCCCGATTCAGCGGATGACCTTGCCAGGCGGCCAGGCATTTATGAGTAGCAGGATCCTAGCTGTGATATGTCATCCCTACAAGAAAAAGTACTTGTGTGCTCACTTCCACCGTGACCGCAGCTTTTTTGGTTCAGCAAACAACAGCTCTTTCAAAGGTTGCACTCATTTAAGGGCTCCCAATTGGGCACTGACCTGCCAGCCTGGCAAAGTGTGCGCTCATTTCATTCAAAGCTCTGAACTTGTTTTTCTCTATTACAGGAAAAAATGGCCAACAACAAAAACTGGAACGATACGTTATAGAAAGATAATTTAAAAAGCAAACACTCCCTGATTCAATTGCCACAGCGGAAAGATTTTAATTATATTCACTTGGACTGATCTAAGTGATTAAATATTTTAATCACTTTTTCATGTAATGGAGCCAACATGGATGGGATGATATTTTCAATGTTAATCCTAGAATATGACTCACATGTCAATATTTTTGGTTGTAACTGTTGAACAGATTGGAAAGGATGGTTTATGAATAAAAATTGACGAATGTAATCCTATCCAAATTTGGAGATTACAAGAATTCACATCTGACAGATAATGAAATTTTGGCTGTTAAAAAAAAAATAAAAATCAAGCCAGCATGATGGTACAAGAACTTATTTCTACATCATGTTTAGCAAAAATCTACAATTTTTTTTTATTATTTAAGACACTCCTATAAATTACAAATACAACAGAAGCAAGATTATGTTGCCATGCAGTTGGAGAATAGCTCATAGATAATGGATCAAATATCATAATTCATGCAAGAAACAGTTAAAGACCTATTGATTAAGTTGACTTGGTTTCATCTGAGCATTTATTTAAAATAAAACTGATTTTTCTTTCAGATTTTGGGCTTTTCTTTAGTTGGTTCTTGTGTAAACTCTACAATACGTGGCGACACTAAATAGATTTTAGTTATTAGGTTTTGGTGTTAATTAATTAATGTGGAAGTCAGTTTTCCACCGGCTTAACAAATCAAAGTGAAACTCTACTTTATGAAAAAGTTTGACGATTGTTTATACAGAAAACTAGAGCTGTTTGCGTATCTACAATCCAAGAAATAATCTTTCTTGGATTATTTCTCTTCACATCAGCGATCCTCATGACAAAGAAACAGCCACTTTACCATTTATTTTAAAATTCTACTTAATTACAGCAACAATAATTGAGTCATCTCTCCATCCTGCTGTTATAAAATTCAATTCTCACATCCTAAATGTGAAGACAGTACAGCAGCTCTTTTTATGATGCATGTAGTGTTTAATGTATTAAAATGAATATTTAAAAACATTACACCTCCAGGCAGCAGGAAGCATTGTAGGTGATTGTATGTGTTGGTGTTTGATGGCGAAGGCCAGAAAATTACATTTCTATAAATTGTAAAATGGCCTGAGGATGATGTTTTTCAGGCTACCCTGTAGTTCGCTTCCAGATGGTACAGAACAACATTTTCTGCGTTAATGTAAAACATATATGTGTTCTCTGCTTCAAGCATTGGCTCCAATCACCTCACGTCTCTCTCTCCCACGTCTCCAGAAGTGGCCAGTCTTTGCTAAACTTTCAACTTCTGAAGGTTGTATGTGGCACACCATTACCATGAGAGAGCAGGAAACAGCTTTACTACTGCATATACAATAGCCTGGGTGGGGCGAATCCAGGGTGTTGCAGTTAGTTTGTAGGTTGAGATGGCTGCCATCCGCGTTTCTGAGGCAAACATGTGAAAATGAGGTCTGGAGCCAGATTTGAGGAGAGCGGATGTTTGGCTTTGAAGCGGAGCAGCATAGCTGTCAGAATCAGTCATGGACGGGATGTTCCTATCCACAGCCTATTAGGGAGCTGTTTATCAATGCAGCTGCCAATCAGAGCAGCTCTTGGTTTGCCTGTTCTTATCTGGACTCTATAACTCCTACATATAGTGCAAGTCCTGTTCATTATGTGTGGCTTGTACTGCCAGATCCCGCTTCTAATGCAATGCTGGAGAAGCAGTGGGGAAGCTGTGAATGCTACGACTGCAATGCTCTTGTCTGAGCAGATGGCTGCAAGTGTAAGTGTTAGGAAGAGAAGAGAATATATGACAAAACATTAAGTTCCAGTGGAAAAATACCAGAAATGTTCATCTTGCTGAAAGTGTACTGACTTGTATTTTTTTATTTCCCATTTGGTTTGCAGACAGGCTCAGCCGCTCCCTAAAAGACAATCCAATCATATTCTTTACCCTTGAAGGAAGTAAGATTCTTAAAATAAGAGCAAAAGTGTGGGGGATATTTCTTTTCATAGCTCTAATATCAGAAGAATAATAAATACTTTACTCCTGAATATGACGCCATTTTGATGGACTTTACAGCATAAAATGCTGCCCTGAATTTATGCTAAATATGTCACCATTTATTCAGAATACAGGGGAAATTACATAAAATGAGTAGTGTCAAACAAACAGGCCTCAGATTATATCTAAGAAATATTCTATAATGTGTATTAGATGCATCACATCTAAACGATCTAATTTTAATTTCCTGTTTATTTTGGCTCATAGAAAAACCTGCATACAAGACAATCTTTATTTTAAGCATAAAGGCTCATGCTTAAATTTATGGATTTCATATTGATATTAGGCTTTTGATTGGTTTTTTTATGGGGGAATTAAGTTATAACAATTAAAGAAACCATTAAAGAAAACAAAACAATGATTGTGATATTTCTTAGGTGAACAATCAAATATAAAGGCTCAAATATATACATATATCACTTTGTGAAGCCGTCAATAAAGTCCAATTCTGGATTGGTTTTGACTGCTCTTTCTGGCAAAATTGATCATTTTTAATTGTTTGGCTGGTTTTCTAGCTTTTAAACAATCAGCAACCAAAATGGTTCGTCGAAAATTTAAAGCTGATCTGCTCAAATGACTTCAGGGGAAATATTTTATGGTCAGACAAGATAAAACAAGTAGAACGTCTGAGGAACTCGAGGTAAAACTTTGCAAAGAGAGTCAACCTAAATATTGACTTTATGTACATATATATAAAAAACTCTGTAAATAAAAAGATTTACAGAGAGACAAAACACAACAGAACCCAAACAACATAATCAAACCAAACCAAAAGGTCATACGTATAAATAACTTGGTGCAGATAAAAAACACAAGTTCATCCTCATTCAATATAGTTAAATATGAAATATATTGAAAATCCATTTTTATCATATTTCGTGACATTTTTAGTGATAGTGTTATTTATCTTACTGATAAATAAACTTGAGGGAAACAACAATGTGGTCTAATATTTTAAAACGTATCCAATAATGTTACTGACACTAAAGTAAAACAGACGAGCCACTGCCTTTCACACAGCTATTGCCCAATATTGCTGTAGTCTTTACAAAGTTAAACTCAGATTAATTTTGTCCATTCAACAAGTGACTGAGGTGTCATTTTACATTACCTGACTCTGGAGCCGTGCGCCTGTCAGTTTTTATTTAAAATGAAAAATCTGTCTACCTCTCCTTGTTGCACTGGGTGTAAACACTTTCTAGTGCAGATATATTATTTTTATTGGCTGATTCTATTTTGCCTGGCCTTATTTATCGCTTTAATCAACCCAAATAAATTATGTATATCAAATAGAGAGCAAGACCCTTTCAATCTTGTGCCACTCAGTTTTGTGTTCCCTGGAAATCTGCAGCTCAGGTCTGATGGTTAAGCGTGTCACTGTGCATTTCTTTATTTTGAATTCTCCTGTTTCTTAACTCTTTGCCCAGAGAAGGCCTATAAATGTAATTTCAGCAGGACTTTGGAGGGGCTCGCGGTGGTTAATAATTCAGCTCATGAGCTTGAGGCTTGCATCGAGGAGAACGATGCAGCGCTCTTGTTAAACATTCATGTTTCAGCTTGCCCGACTCCTGGAAGGCATTTGACCGCCACAGCGATAATTCAAAAGGTAAAGGCGTCTCATAGATATTAATATCAATTTGATGTCTGTGGTGTCAAATCAGGCCCTGCTCAACAACAGCACTGAGCTACTTATCTTGTTTTTTTCTCTCAGACTTGCTTGGATGTGGTTGCTGCATCCAGGACATTAAAATTCACGTGTTTATGTTCTGTGTTGCCATTACAGCACAGAGTTCATGTTTGCTGTCTGTTCAGCTCAATGAAAACATGCTTCACATGAACATATCATGTAACGATTCCTTGATTATTAAAATTCCTCAAAGAAAATGATCTGCCTCAAAGCTTCGTTAAATTATGTGTTATTATTTAGTGGGTTAGTATTTATGTTGCACAACGCTCTGACTTCCACCTTTGAGTTGTTGCTAAGTGCTAAGTGCTAGCAGCATAATATCCAATTTTCCAGTTTGGTCTGGGAGGATTTTATTGACTGATGATAATGTCTGGGTTTTTATTGCCGCAATGCCTGGAGTACAGCAGCTTTTGTCTTGCCGGAGCTGCTGCCGGGAGGCGGTGAAGAGCGCGGCAGGTGTCTTTATACAGGTGAGCGATTGGACTGAACAGCACCTGTAGTTGATGCTTAACAAAAGTGTAGTTTTACGGATGAATCCGAAAATAAATGTTACATCATCCCGGTCTCAAATAAATTATTTTTTGTCCAATTAATTGCAGGAATAATTCACAGAAAACTCGCTTGCTAAAATATTTGTTTACAACAGCCCTGCCCTAAAAACATAATGTGATCTAATGAGAACTAGCTGGAGTCCTAGATTATTTTTTCTTTATCCATCCTTTGGTATTTTGGACATTTCAGAGCGAATACTAAAACTGGTCTTTGATTGAAACATTTGGTAATTTAAACGTTTAAGTGTAGCATTTTGAATATTAAAGCTCCACTAATTTAAAATTTATTTTAGAACTAAAAACGTTTTGGTTTGTTTTCACTGAGCACAGTTACGTTTACAAGTTAAGATTTATAATAACAAAACGCAGCTACTGTACCAAATTTCAACTTTTTATTTTAAACGTTTACTTTTGTGGCATCAAAGCCACAATATTTTAACTGTTTCTTCTGAAAAATTATTGTCATCAATACTTATAATGGATACGACTGGAGGAGATTAAAGTTTTTTTTCTCTCTGAGACTTTTAAAGATATTGTGGAGCATTGTTGAACTTTGTCTCCGTTACTGCAACCCAGAGCGAGCTCATCAATCATGCTCACAACACAACAACACAAATTAGTTCTTTTTGGGTGGCAGTGATTTATTAGGAAGGCAGCTGGATATGTAAGACTAAATTGTTTTTCTTCTCTTTCATAATTCATTTGATTTTCCAAACAACAGTTTCTCTGGCAGGTCTTTGTTCTTCTCGGGGTTTGAATCTTTTTCAAAGCTGGAGCTGGTGAAATTGTTTCTTTTTCTGTTTTTTATTTTTTCCTTTCTTAAAACCATCACTAAAGCCTGAGTTGTTAGTAAGTGGAAGAAGCTGAAGGAAAGTGGAGGCAGAAACAAAAACATTTTGGAATATGTTCATTTCTGAACTATTGTAACGTAACATAAATATAATCCCTGTGGTAATAATGATAACGAGACAAGGAAAATTTCCTTCCTGTGTATTACAATTTCTAAAGGAGCAGGACTTAGCAAATAAACTAGATGATTACAATCAACTAATACATATTCCCTTGTGTCATTTTCTTAAATAAAGGACTAGAAAGCATGGCTCTGTTTGAGAAAACTACAAAACTACTTCTTCACAGGTGAATCAGGCAGATGCGAATATCCAAACACACCCAGAGTCCCAGTTTCTGGTTTTATTTAATTATGACCTTCCAGAAACTAGGTTGACCATATGAATACATAACTTCCAACATATTCAGACTTCATTCCCAAGCCAACTCCTACTGACCTTACAGCTTGAAGTCCATCTTGTTCGCAGCTCCCACAGATGGCAATTTGGCTGCGATCACATGGTAAGGTTATATCTGAGATGTGATTATATGCAGATTGTTTAGGGTGGAAAAACAAAATGAAGGCACATTTCTTTTTAGATTTTAGGAAAAATAGCCAGAAATAAGGTGTATTTCAGTTATAACATTTGAAAATGAGCACACACTGACAAGAACAAGGAAATCAATGCAACTTTACTTATATAGCACCTTTCAGCCAAAAACAACATACAACAAGAAGGCAGTAATAATCTTTAAAATAAAAATAGACAAAGTAAACATAGACAAAAATTAAACATAGTGAATGAATAGAATTAACAATTGTAAGAATAGGGAACTTCAAATAAAAAGGTTTTTAACCTTGTTTTAAATAAACTCAAGGTCTTACAAAGAGCAGGAAGCTTATTCCAGAGCGCTGAAGTAAAATACCTAAAATCTGCTTCAAACACACAAAATAAAAATTAAAACTCAAACACCAACAAACGAAGCTGTTGTTATAAAGTGTTTCTGCAGATGCATATTCAGTCAGCGTTCTGGATCATGTGGGATTGTAAATAATTTTCCAATCAGAAATTAAGTGACACAAAATGTTGAGGGAATGGTAATAAATTCCTGTGATGGCTGGAATTGCTGAGCTTCTTTGACTGTAAGCACATTTTATTGCATCTTAAATAAGCTTTCTGTTTTTTTCTATAGCTTCAAATACCTCAATTTCATGCTTGGAAAAAGTACTGTATGCTATTGTTTAAAAAAAAAGAGGCTGCGGTGTATAGGTCTACCTGCTTTAATGAATTTCTGAGTTTTTTTTATTTATTTTTTTAATGCATAAATAAAAAAGGATAAAAGCCTCAGTGCTGCCACAAGTTGAGGCAGCCAGAAAGCATTAACAGATGGGCCAGCGCTGTGGCTTTTTATTAAATATGCTGACAATACAAAATAATATAGAATATTCCTGCCTAATTCATCTAATGCAGTTGTGAGCTGGAGTACAAAAGAAAAAAATAGTTCAGACTCTTATATTTTTCTTTATGACTTCTTGTCTATTACCATTACCTGTCTAGAGTCAGCATGATTTGTCTTGAATGGATTTTAATCTATTGTAATAATCCCTGTTCTATCCAACAGCCTGTAGTTGGACATTTACTGAGTTAATTTTCTGTTTAAAATGGGCAATAGAGATGGTGGACTGGAATTCAAGTCCACTAATAAATACCACTAGAAAATGAATAATCGAAGGAGGTCCGATATGCAGTAAGTCTGCAGGAATTAGGTTGAGCTGAAAACACTGATAGCTGCTTATTTAAAAGTTTTAATAGTTGTCTCTGCTCTCAGGGGTTCAACTAATCAGCACCATGTAAAAGTGAAAGGCTCTCCTGGATTCCCCGCTTTGCAAAACCAGTCATTGTGTTTCATCTTCTCAAGCCGCATTGTGCTACAAATCCTTCAGATATGAAAAACTCTCAGAACAATGAGCAGCCAGGGGGTCACTGTACAGTGACTCATATCCAAATGCCAAATGACACAACTCCAAGCAGAAATCAGTAAAAGTATTACATTTATTTCTAACTAAAGAGAGAGAGAGAAAAGTGAGAGCCCAAAACAGAAATGATCACATCTTTCTGAGTTAGTTGTATAGCACATTAAACATTATATTTTGTCAAATTCCCTCATGTTTGGTTGAGTTGGTTCTTTGCACGTCTCCCAAATAAAACATGAAAGCAATTAACTGAAGTTTCCTTATAGATCCAGATAATTTTACATCAGAAAAAAATGCCGCAGAGGTAGAGAATCAATCACATACTAGTTATAAATAATTCTTACCTGTTAAATTATCATTAAAGATGTATTTTTTTCTTCACACATTCAATAATAATTAAATATTTGGCCTGTAAAAGACACAACTTAACATATCTGTAGACCCAGACTCAAAATGCAGAAGCCTGAAGCTGAATTTTACACACAAAACTAAAACCGTTTGTTTGTTGTCCCTTCGATCCGAGGTGCAGATAAAGCAGCTTTATGAAAAAAGGAGCTTCAATTTAAGGAAAAAGCTGTCAAATTTAGAAATGCAGATGTAGGACGCTTGACGCAGAGACCGGGAGAAACAAGGGCATTGGGGGAGATATCTATCACGAAGATGACGCCCCAGGATTGTCTTTAAGCTTTCTTGAGGTTGCACACATAAATTAGCCTGAGCCCAAGTCGGATCAGTCAATTATAGTTGCTGCTGTGATTAGTGTGTGGACACAACCATTTTGTAGGAGTGGGATTATAGCTGTCAGCTGAAAGAGGACCCCAACCTTCACCTTTTACAAGGTGAAAAACTTCCCTATAGCACAACGTGGAAATGAAATACTGAGCCGCCCTGAAGGGCAAAGCATTAAAACCGCTTTCAGTGGCTTCTAATATTTTTCTAGTTTGAATAAAAATCATCCAGCTTTCAAGAGAGATCACCTCATCTTCTCCAGTTATTACAGTCACGTTGACAGAGTGCGCCTCAATAAATTAAAATATCATCAAAAGTTTATTTAGTTCAATAGGCAACTGGTGGTTTAGTGCCCTTGCCTCATGAACAAAGCAGAATTCAAACTAATGAACGTTTCCCTGCAGTTCATAGGTTCTCCACAGAGTGATATTATGACAAGTTATTTCTCTGATGATCAGCTAATGAATTGGTTTCCTTCATAACTAGAGTATCATTAAACATTAATAATAAATATTTTAACACAGAAATGTTAGCTTTCTGAAAAATATGTGCAGTGTTATGTCGTTAATAAATGGTTGAGCCTCCTCTTGTGGCTTATTGTTCAGGCTGCACGATAAATCAATAATATATATTGTGACAAACGTGATCAATATCTGATAGAATGTTTAATATGTAGGATATTCACTGAACTGATCCTGAATCGCACAGCATTCTGGGAGATGTAGGCAGAACCAAAGCAGTAGCTGCTCAACCAAAGCAAAGTTAGTGGAATCAACTCACCCACTCACTCTTTGGTTACCTAGCAACCCGCTCACTCTTTGGTTACCTAGCAACCCGCTCACTCTTTGGTTACCTAGCAACACCCTTTGGAGTTTATGGTTCGTCACTTTGTTATGTAACTGCTGAACAATAAAGAATAATTACATTGACTAAAAACTGGATAAAACAGGAAATGTCGCAACACCAGTTTGGTGGCAGATTTAAAACAAAAAACCAATTGATAATTATCTATAGATTGATACGAAATGCTGATTGTTTTTCAGCTTTTTTTATGGATGAGAAGAATGACCAAAATCTTGGCCATAGCATTTCTGTTTTAAAAGAAAACAACTTTTTTATTTGCCTCATTCTGACTTTCTCAGGAAAGAAGTTGTTTCTGACAAACAACTTCAAGGACATCATTGCAGAAATAGAGCCTTAAATTGTATCACTCTCGGTGTGATGAATCTATGTAACATAAAGGGTTTCACGTTCAAAACTAAATTACTGGACAAAATGAAGAGGTGAACTAATGTATCTGACTACAGTCTTGTAAAAGCTGCTCACGTCCAAACTGGGCCCTGAAACCGGGCCCTGAAACCGACCGGGCCCTGAAACCGGGCCTGTGTATGTTTCACTGTAAAACATGGCAGGTTATCATAGGACTTGGGAAACATCACTGTTTGCTTGCACACTCTGTTCATGGTGCAATTTCTGCCATTTGGTGAATGTGGGCAGTGTAACTTTCACGCCCTCCTTCATTTTGTGCTCTGGTTTTTTGAGAGATATACAGTGGAGTTCAGAATAATGATTTTGATTTAAGTTGCTAAAATATCAGAATTTGTAAAGGTTCTCTGCGTTTTCTCAGCTCAGTTTTACATTCACAGGGTTTCTTTTCTCATTCCAGCGTGAACTTTCTTCTTCTTCCTTTGTCCTGTAGAGTCATCCAAGACTGCTCATGTCTTTAAATCCATTGTTTTTGTTCTTTGACCACCTTCAATAATCACCTTCACCCTCAAACTGATGCAAGCTAACGTAACTGCTGAGGGAATTACCGTGTGGGACCTAAGCTCTTTACCTATTGCATCGTCTGCCCAAACGTGGAGGCTACGTTTCTCCCACACAAGCGAGAAGTTTATATAATTAACTTTCAAAGACTTTGTTGAGCGAACTACCCATTATAGAGGAAAAGGGGAGCTAAGTTGTAACTGCAGGGAATTAATGTAATGACACAAAAATACTGGAGCTGAGAGGTGGCCCCGGAAAAGCCGCTTCTTATTTCAAACGGTAATGAAACTGAATTATAAAGCTCTGCTAATCTCTTCCACAAAAGACTGGAAGCTAAAGCTACAGGTGTGTCTGAGCCCTCTAATCGCCATGCAAGTTCTACACTGTGATTTATTTTTCCAGTCGTGTACTTGCAGAAAGAATCCTACCTATTTGCTGCAAATACAGGCTTCCATCGAAGCGTCTTGATGTAGAAATGGTAAAGAATGAAGAGCAACTTTCCTCAGACATGATGCTTTTACTTTTCTCCAGCTCACCTACAGCAATAAGTTAAACCACTTGTTGTTCCCACAGGGGTTGTTTATCTGAATGCCAGGAAAAGGCTGTTAAAGATACCCATAAATGGAAATTAAAAATACTTTCATTTAATCTCATTTTGACAATGTAGATGTTCCAAAAGTTTTCAAATAATCCTTGATTACTTGTAATGTTACTCCTGATAGCTTAAGTGTCAAACCTTGACAGCTAACCTGTATTTTTGCTCCCTTCCTCTGCGACTAAATACTTGATAGAAGATGCATGCAGTGATGATGTCCTTGAAGTGGGAGTTTCTTAAAGAGACAGAGGCCCAATTTCAAGGTGTTAAATTGAAAAGTAAAATTTAAGTCATGTTTGATACATAAAATATTTTTATAGCAACCGGTTGTGTTATAAAATGGCAATATGTGCCTGGAATATCCATAATACTCCCCCTTTAGTATGCGACACTAACGTTACATAGCTTCTATTGTATCTCAAGCTTGATTCTGATTGGTTAATTAGTCCCTCATGATTACTCCTCCCCAGAGGCACCGCTCAGCTGCTGGAGCTGCAGACCGAACCTCGACTGCTGTCACACAGCTTGTATCCTGGTGTAGATGTTGGCGCTTTGACGAAGGATGTGTTACACCGGCCTAA
The DNA here is from genome assembly GCF_027474105.1 of Poeciliopsis prolifica. Taxonomy (NCBI): domain Eukaryota; kingdom Metazoa; phylum Chordata; class Actinopteri; order Cyprinodontiformes; family Poeciliidae; genus Poeciliopsis; species Poeciliopsis prolifica. The sequence continues at coordinate 1,534,126 of NW_026562381.1, forward strand.
ATTAAATTAAATACATTTTGTGGAGTAGCGAGTCCTGTCACAACTTTTGATTGTACTTTAATTTTCCCCTGATGCTACTTTCCCCACTGCTTTTCTTTCTATGTCTCAGGATCAATAGACTTCTTGAAAATTACCTTTTGGGATGCTTACCAAGAAGAAATAATCCAAAATGTGCCATACCATCAGTTTTAATTTTAATTAACTTTTTTTTTAAATTTACTTTTCAACATCAGAACAGGCATAAATTTGCCATAGATTAAGATTTAGTACCTAATCTTTACACTGCAGCAGTATCTGACTGCTACACAATTTGTATAAATGCTCTGATTTTTTAAGTGACTGGGAACAAAACATTCAAAGGCCCAGTGCCTGTAGAGACCAGCACCTCCTAACCAGAAACATACTGGTTTCATGAAAGGCAGACGGCTCCCGTTCTGTTCTGGTTACTCTCCTTCCAAAAGCAGGCGGATCAAAGCTCGTTTCATCCCACTTTTTACTTCCTAATCTTACATGAAGGTGGGCTTCAGAAGTCTGAATTAAACTGCAAAATCTCTTTCTTTAGGATTCTGAAATATTGCAAAAATCTTGTTAAGTTATTGCTTTTGATCAAATAATATTTTGAGTTTTTAATTCCAGGTCAAAGAAAATTCCCACTTCCCTGTCAGTAGTAGTTTGTAGGTTAACTGGTGTTTGGCTTTGTGTGCATTATTAAACAAACTCATGATTCTTATTGTAAGTTGATTCTGAAACCAATCAAAACAAATATTTTTAAACCCGTTCATGAAACGTTAAATTTGAAGAGGCTGCAGCTCAGTAAGTGAAGCAGAGATTCAGATTTAGAAAATAATTTTTATTTTTGTAAAGTGCCTGGTGACAGTGAGTTTCATAAATTACTGCAAATTAAACAGATCTGAAAATGAGTGATTTACTTAAACAGAAACAGAAATAACGTCAGTTGTGTCTTTATGAATGAATTGTTTATTCTATGATGCATGACTTTGTGTTTTTGTAATTATGATGTAAAGCACTTTGAAATGCCTTGCTGCTGAAATGTGCTATGCAAATAAAATTTGATTGATTGATGATATGACAGTGTGTTAGTATATTTTATTTTCTTACGTTTTCTACAACACCGTTTTACAGCTGAAAACGTTTTTCATTCCAGAATTATTTATGTACCGATTATGTTTAGGAAACGATTACATTTTCTACAAAGGAGCAGGTTGGTTAACTTTCTCCTGTGATGAATAAGATCAGCATTTAAAAACTTAATTTAGTATTTAATCTGGTTGTCTTTCATGTTACACTTTTAAAAGATCAAAAACAGCAGGAATCAAGAAGGGGTGAATTATACCTTTTAGGATTGTAGATATAAACATGTAATATCGTCCAGTTGATTAAATATGTCAGCTCGTATAAAGACATTTAATATTTAAATCAGTGTGTCCATTTCAGTGTGTATACTTTAAAATCTTTTCAGAGCATTTTCTCTGCTTAATAGCGTTGGACTCTGATTATTCCGCCTAGCAACAAGTGATTGAACTGTTCACTCAAACTGCTTCCCTCCACACAGCGATGAACCGTGACATTTGAAAAGCAGCCTTTTGAACGCAACATATATTTTAACCCGTATATGAATCTACGTGGGGAGTGAGCCGCACGCTGCACGATTCTCTAAATTTGGTTCAAGGCAACAGCCGTCAAGGGGGCAAGATCACAACTGTCAGAGGCTGTGAAAAAGAAGTGGAAAGGGAGAGAGGAGCACACACCAACCTGCAGATGCTGCTCACATTATTCAGTATGGAGGAGCCCCTCAGCATGTTTATACTCATTCAGTGAGACAGCTGTGGGCATCTCCAGCCTGCCTATGCATGCGTTTCTCCGAGGCTCTCGGAGCCAGCCCCATTCATCATCCTCCAACAGCCCTGCTCTAATTGGGCCGCATCCCCACCTGCTGTCACTCACCGCCTCCTCCACGTCGCGCCGGAAGAGATACAGATGTACCTGGTCCGACACAGCCCTGTCGCAGCACACCTGTCCCTGCATTCGAAGCTCATATGTGGGCAGCTGAACCCGGCAGCTTCGCCGCGCAGACTCGAGGTGCGGCTCTTTGCTTCTCGCCCGCTACACACCTGCCTTCGCCTTTCTCCCTCAGCGGTGCGGAGGCCCGGTAATGATGTGGCCTATCATTTAAAGTGGAGTCAGGGTAACAACCCTTCAGGGCTGGAGCTAACATCAGGGCTAACTCTGACCTACAGTGTGGCAAGGGCATTAAATATTTCTCCTTCATTGGGTGGAATGTATTTTAAAGTTTGGCAAGAACAAGTTTCATAATAGCTCCTGTCTTGTTTGAGTGGATCCTGCCTTTTCAGATAAGAAATGCAGATACCCTCTTGCTACCAAGAACAGCCGGAGGACATCTAATGAGCCTTTGAGATTTCCTTGCTAAACCTACCATAAAATGTCCCAGTACATGGAGACCTAGCTTCAATTTGTTTAAAAAGAAATTCCCCAGTCTCAGATTCAGCCATAATAGAGAAGACTGCGACGAAAAGTCTCGTTTGCTCAATTTGATTTTATTAATAAATAAATAAAGGATTACCACTTGTTTGCAACGGTAGATTGGTCTGAGATTTGAAACAGCTTGAATTTGTCTACTTGGGCTAACCAAGAGAGAGATTTGCATTTGTTCAGGGTGTTTCTTCCTTTATTCTGCATTCTTTGCACTTAAACCCCCTGTCAAACATTTCAGACTTCTTCGTCCTTCCCCATTAGTTGCTGACAGAAGCAAAGAGGTTTAGTTTTATGTAAGAGCAACACAGATTGTCAGCGACACCAATTGCTTGGCCCTCTTCATGCATCATTTAAAGATGCATGTCCCGTGCCACGTCTGTCCATGTGTCCTTTGGTTTTGACGGTCGCTGGTGTCCAACTATTCCGAAAAATAAAATTACAACACTTTTCACACCAAACGCTGGTGGTACAAAGAATGCTAAAGCTGCGCTTTTAAAGAACAGCATTAGAGCAAATAAATGGAAAAGAGAAAAAAAAAGCAACTTTTATTTTTTTTGTCTCTTTTCAGAATATTGCAGTTATTTGAATCAATCTGTTATACTTCACATTCGTTTATAAATCAAATCAGTATTTTATGATTTGATTTATAAACTATATATTTAGAAAGACTGTAAATGCCGAAGTTAAAATAGCTTTTTGTCTTTGATCAACCTTAGCTGTTCGTCTTGGACCAATTCAGTTCAAGGTTCTCCATCAAATCTTCTCCAGTAGAGCCAGTACAATGGCTGCTGGAAAAGACCATTGTTTTGAAGTTGACTTGTCATCCATAATAGTTTTATAATTGCACACTTATTGTAGTCATTTGCCAGGAGCAACTTGTTTAGATTTAAAGCAACAAAAGGCCCTAAAACAGCTCATTCTGAAAGAAGCTCAAAATAAAAGATATCATCTAAAAATGACTTTGAGCAAAAACTTAACATGTTTTGTCATTTTCTCACTCATTCAAGGAAGCATAATCGGTCAACTTTAGGCAACAGAAGAAAAAAAATGCATCAAAAGATCCAATAATTTCACAAAACATGAACTTAATATCTTATTTTGAGAAACCTGATTTCCTAAAATGAAAAAAATTATCCTGAATTATCCTTACATAGTTGGTCATTAGTAAATCCTTGAAGCTGTAACTTCTGACTGTGATGATGTTTTAAAAAAATCATGTTAATATTTCCACATATGCACATTTGCGTACTTGTTTGTTTGTTAACTACTTATTTCTTTACAGCAGTCCTGAGCTGGGAAGTTTCCACGCTCATCCAGAGTGATAGTTTATGCGCTTTTTATTCAGATTTTGATTTTTGTTTTTCCTTTGGTTGCAAGGCGGGGATGGATGGGAAAGAAAACAAGAAAAGTTATGTTTTCTGTTTTTTCTGTGATCAATGTTCTGTTCTTTGTGGATGAAGAAAAACATTAAAAAAAATAGCTGGTGTAGCAGCAAAACAGCAAATGAGACAGGAACAAACTGCTTCATGGATTTTTGAGTCTTTAATTTCAAAGTGGAAAGACTAACGAGGTACAACAGGGATTTGACATTCGTACCCAGACAGCTGAATATGTGCAAAGATAAAGAATGTTTTAGAGTCACCATCAATTATCAAATAAAAAGTTCCTCACAGATTTGCATTTGTTCTGGGTGTTTATCAGCAGGGGGTCTGGATCCCCCCCAATCTTGGAAAAGTCTAGAATTAGAATTTTAGTTTTATTTCTGAATAATTTACTTACTGAGAATAAAACATGTTTGATGTGCATTACCAGTCATTTTTGGTCCTGCAGCTTGGATGTGGTTTGAAAACTTTTTAAACCACTTTTTTTTTTGTTACATTTCATTGTAACTTTGCCGATTTCCACCCTTGTCTTACAGCCGCAAACACCGTCTGTCAGTATGTGAGAGGACTAGTTCACTACGGTTTCTGATCCACATAAAAAGGACATGAATTTAATTTAAAATCTACCCAAGAATTAATTACTCTGGCATTAAAGTTAAAATTAGGAGCTATGTTAGCTGGTCTCACTCCAGCCTAATGAGGACTTCAAGCTACTCACTGATGAGGCTCTGCAGCTAAACGGAAAAGACAGAATGAAAATAATAATGGATAAAAATCTGATTTTGGAAACATCAGGTCCTTGAGTCCTGAAGTTCCTACATTAGAAACTTCAGGATGTAGAAATGACTATCAGCTCTGCAGCAACTAAAGCAAAGCTAAAGGTCCCAGTGATTGAAGTATTCAGAGTATCGCACTGAGAGCAGATTATAACCATCTATGAAAGGGCATTGGTTGTTAAAGAAGTACTCTGACCGGAGGAATCTCAGGAAAAGACCAGGCTACTGAACCAAAGGGGAGGAGGTTGAAAGAATGAAATTATCTTGCAAAGAGTCATAGGGGACAAATTAACCTTCTGTTGAGAGCCACATAGAAACTTCTCCCCACTTCTAAAATTTAATTAAATGTTTTTTAAAAAGTGCCCACTCTCTTCAACTTCATAATTTCTACAATATTGGGCATTAATTCAGGCTATATCAGTGCCCTACCTCATAAACCACCCAGTTCTTTATCTGCCATAGGATACCTTTATGAAGGTCACGGAGCAAGTGCCCAGCCGCCATTAATCAGTCCTTCGCAAGCTGTCAGCGGCACATGGTTTGAAGCTAATAGACATCAATCAGACACTCAAGCTTTCCAGCTAAGATTGCTGCGACTTATCCCAGACTAGAAATGGTTCTCTGGTCCTGCTGTCTTGATGCAGCTTACATCATAGAGCTTATTTTGCCCGGGGAGGATTCAGCAGAGGAGTCAATGTAAAAGCCTGGTGCAGACAGGAACACCAAGGTCTGCTTTCTATTTATAGTTGCCGAAGTTTCACAGGTTAAGCACCACCTAAACTGCTTGAGGAATGGGGACAGAGTCTGAGACGTCACGGTTTTATCCAGTAGTTGTTAGCCGTTGAAATGGTTGTTATGGTTTGAGAACAGAGACAATTGGATGTGTGACATGATAGACGTAGGAGAGTCAAATGCAGAGAGTGGTTCAGAAGATGCTGATGAGGTTTGGGGAGAAAATTGTGACAACACCTTGTGACAACGTGACGCCTTCAACCACACTTCCATCGTGAACAAAATAACGTTTTTGTACCTTGCATCTTGAGTTTATAATTTTACTTGTAAGAAAACCAAAATAAGGCCACAGCTTTGGTACAATGTCACCATCCCATAACTATCCAAACACTGATCATTTGTTTGACTGCCTTCACCCTTTGATTACGCCGTTCATTTGCCATGTCGTCATTCCAATAAGCTCCTACAGTGTCACATTTATTACTTTTCTCCAAGATCTTATGGACATGATGGATAAGAAAGCAGCTGCCAACGTCCTCTCAGTTTAATCCACATGAACCCTGGCATCGTCATCTTCGACTGTACCCAGGTAATGAAGGAAGAAGAAATTCAGCGATGGAGTAACCTGATTGTTTAGGACATTCAGGTAGTCATCTGACTTCCTTCTTTGGGCTCGTATGTTTTAAATACAGTCTTTTTTCACGTCGCATGTGTGGAAATGCCCTGATTCTTAAACATGGCAATGTTTTCTGCTGTTTTCTTATTTCTGATTTTATTTTACAAAATCTTCCAGTTTTCACAAATGCAATGGACATTTCTTGAGCCAAATTTTTGCGGTTTTTCTTTGCGTGATACACGCCTGCAGCTTAAAAAACTTCAAATGACTATTTGATGTGCCTTTAAGACATAATAACCTACTTACTGCAGCAGTTACAGAATCTTGTTGCCAGGTGAAACAATCATTCATGCAGTAATTATCCACTGGAAGACTCTTACCTGTCTGCTTGGTAAATCCAGGTGGTGACTCTCGCTCTTTTTCCTGCTTGGTGCTTGACTTTAGAGAAAATACCACCACCCACAGAGACGCGGAGGGAAGCAGGTCAGGTGCAAGACGAACCCGAATTTGAGGCGGAATTAGTGTTTGTAGTCTGCTTTGTAATTAAGAAGTAAAGTTACTGTTTGCAGTACCAACTCAATTTAACTATATTTGACTACAAATATATTTCCATTTGTTAAATATTAATATGTATAAAAAGAGAATCACGATGTGTTGCAGGCAATTTAAAAGCGATCATTAGACTTTTAAAGGACTGCAGGTGTACAAGGCTCAAATAGCTTTCAAGCATTTAATTACAAAGACTTTTAATGTGACCATATGGTTCTGCCACACCCTGTCTTCTAACTTTCCAGACAGTGAAGTTTGAAATGTCAATTTTTATGTTTTAGGCTGCATAAACATAAAATCTCGGCTGCTTCTTGGAGACAGCATTACAGATTAAGTGATCTAACCATAATGAGGCGTCAGCTGCACAGACAAAACACAGGATGTTGACTTTGATGTTAAAAACACAGAGCAGTCGTTTCAAGTTGCTTTGATGCAGAGTGCTCTGTCTGTAGTGAGTGTTTGCTGAGTCATGTAGTAAACCCAGAGTCTCCGCATCTGTGAGATGCACCACATTTGTTATCCTCGCTTTCCCCATGTGTAAACTGTCAGCTTGCGTGGCATATGTTAACCGAGCGTAAATGTCAGTAAAGACTGCAAGAATTCTTAACAGATTAATGAGGTCACCGTCGAAACACATTGTTAGAGGAGCAAAGTTTTCTGATTTTAGCAATCACATAAATCAGCCAGTGATGAAGTAACAGCAGCAGGTTTGACTGGATGACGGGAAACACACAAAAAATAATCGTGTTTGTGTCACGGTGCTTGTGTTTTTATGGCTCACGTCAAAAATCGTCCACACATCTCAGAATAGTTCGTATTTCATCTTGTTCCAAGCATAAACTTCAACATATTTTGATGGCGTTGTCATGTTCTGGGGTTTTTCCTTCAGCTCCTTGTGGAGTTTTTGTGTATGCACTGTTTTGTTTCCACCACTAGAGGGAGCCTATTCCATTTGGTCGGAGGGCGAGGATGACGTCATCCCACACCTGAGGCGAATTGAGCTCATCAACGAGACGTTCAAGAGAGGCAGACTGCCAGTCCTTCGGCGCCTGAGTGTTAGCCAGTCATGGTAGCTCCAAGCCCCTAGAAGCTTGCTTCTGTTACTCTGTTTCCTAGTGAAAAAGAAAACTTCCTTGTTGTTTTTTCTCGCCTTCAGGTGCTTCCTCCTGGCCTCTCGTTGTCCGAGCCCCCAGACTCACTCCATCCGTGAACCATCCAGCTCCTCCCAGATTCCCACGACTGGCAGTCGTACTGCTTCTCTACCGCCGCCGCTCTAGCCTACCTGTCCGCCCTCCGACGTGCTCCCGTTTCTTCCTGGATTTCAGCCAGCCAACATCACCGCGACCTGGAACCACTGAGAACCGTAAACCCCGGACATTTCAGTACTCCCTCACCTCGCTAACCCAGCGGTCCTTCAATGAACCGCTTGTTTCCTGTTGTCGCCTTTCTCCCTGGATCGACCCGAGCCTTCAGTGCTCTGCAGCAGTGTCTTCAATAAACTTCACTTTTTTTTCTGTACTACAGTTTTCCCCTGAGTGTGTTCTGCATTTGGGCTAACTATTCACTCCCATTATGACAGAACACTCAGGCCAACAGCTCAGCCCAGCAGATGCTATCAGGAGAACGCTATCAGAACAACAATCCATAATTCAAACCCATGAAACCGCATTAAGACAACTTCACACTCTCCAGACTGAACTAATCAACGTCTAGCAGATCTCACCACTCTCCTTCAACAGTCTCTTCCCCAGCCTCCACCTCCAGCTCCAGCCCCCGTTCCAGATCCGGTTTCCAGCGATCCAACCCGTGTTTTCGGATGTTCGATACCCTCCTCCAGAAAGATTTTCAGGTGATCGAAATAAATGTAACGGGTTCATATTACAATGCTCCATCGTTTTCAACCATTCACCTCAGAACTATTCACAAGATGGAGCAAGGATCGCTTATGTTATCTCCCTGCTGTCTGGGAAGGCATTAATGTGGCAGAGACCCGTTTTCCTGACCCAACTAATTATGGCTGTTCTTTTGATAATTTCCTGAAAGAATTCAAACAAGTATTTAGTTATGACTCCGACAAATCATTCAACTCCCGGGAATTGTGGAATCTAAAACAAGGCAAACGATCCGCCGCAGATTTTGCCATTGATTTCCGCATACAGGCGGCTGCCACAGGCTGGAATGCCGCTGCTTTAAAGAGCGCGTTTTATAACGCTTTAAACGACACACTTAAGGATGAGTTGGCGACGCTAGACGAACCAGAGACACTGGAACAATTAATCAGTTTAACCATCCGTCTTGATAATCGACTCCGCACCCGCGCTAAACAGAGGGACCGGAGGAGCTCGCCAGGGGAAAATCGGGAGATCGCCACCTCAGCACTTGCGGTCTCACCTCCCAGTGGGCTTTCGGAGCCTGAGCCTATGCAGGTGGGTCGAACTCGGCTAACCCCCGAAGAACGCCAGCGGCGTATCTCCGCCCTGCTTTGTATATACTGCGGCTCTCCAGGTCATTTTCGCGCCAAATGTCCGGCTCTTTCAAACTCTCAGGTCCGCCAGTAGAAAAGGAGGGGCTGGCGGACCATCTATCTACTGCCGAATCCCCTCGTCTGTTACTCCCTGCCACTATTCTCCATCATAAACAGTCATTTCCCCTTTCTGCACTCGTAGACTCCGGTTGCGAGCAGAATTTAATCGATGAGACCCTTGCCAAACAAATAGCAATCGAAACAGAACCTCTGCCAGTTCCCCTGCGCGTTACCGCGATTGACGGTAAAATGCTACCGCAAGTCACTCACCGGACCAAACCGCTCCATCTGGTGATTTCCGGCAATCACAGTGAGTTGATTTCTTTTTTTGTTTTTTCCACTGCCCACTCTCCCATAATTCTCGGCTATCAATGGTTACAACAACACAATCCCCAAATAAACTGGTCTGACAGACACGTCTCATCCTGGTCCACGTTTTGTCATTCCTCCTGTCTCCGCTCCGCTGTTTCCACCGGGTTCGTCGCCGGTGGAGCAGCAGGAGGCGGACCCTGTCGATCTGTCTACCGTTCCGTCTGAATATCATGATCTCTCTGCGGTTTTCAGTAAAACTAAAGCCCTTTCTTTACCACCTCATCGTCCTTACGACTGCGCCATCGATCTTCTCCCAGGAGCCCCTCTGCCATCCAGCCGTTTATACAACATATCCCGACCTGAGAGAGAAACCATGGAGCAATACATCAAAGACTCGTTAGCAGCCGGTATTATCCGTCCATCTTCGTCACCACTGGGGGCGGGGTTCTTCTTTGTGGGAAGAAGGACGGATCTCTGAGGCCCTGTATAGACTATAGGGGATTAAATAACATCACAGTCAAAAACAAGTATCCATTACCACTTCTGTCTTCAGCCTTTGAACCCGTTCATGGTGCAACAATCTTTTCCAAGCTCGACCTGAGAAATGCATACCACCTCCTCCGAATCCGCAAAGGAGACGAGTGGAAAACGGCTTTCAAAACTCCTATTGGCCACTTTGAATACCTGGTCATGCCTTTTGGTCTATCTAATGCCCCAGCCTTTTTCCAGGCTCTCGTTAATGATGTTCTAAGAGACTTCTTAAACATATTTTGTTTTTGTATACCTTGATGATCCTGATTTACTCTAAGTCTCCTGAGGAGCACCAACGCCATGTCCGTCTGGTATTACAACGACTACTGGAGAACAAACTTTATGTTAAAGCAGAGAAATGTGAATTTCATCAGACCTCTGTTTCTTTCTGGGATTCATATTAGGAGGCGGACAGGTCAGGCCGGCCGAGGAAGATCCGGGCGGTGCTGGAGTGGCCCAGGCCCGAGACCCGCAAGCAACTTCAGCGTTTTTTGGGCTTTGCCAACTTCTACCGCCGCTTCATCCGGAACTACAGCCAGACCGCACTACCGCTAACCGCCTTAACTTCTTCAAAGATCCCATTCAGCTGGACCGAGGAGGCCGACGCTGCCTTCACACGTCTCAAGAACCTCTTCGCGCACGCTCCCATATTAGTTCAACCTGACCCCACTAAACAGTTTATTGTTGAAGTTGATGCATCTGACACTGGTGTGGGGGCAGTATTGTCTCAGGTCTCGTCCCATGACCATAAAACTCATCCGTGTGCCTTTTTTTCACGCAGATAACCCCTCCGGAGAGGAATTTTGACGTTGGAGACCGGGAACTTCTAGCCATCAAATTGGCTCTGGAGGAGTGGAGACACTGGCTGGAGGGGGCGGAACATCCTGTGCTGGTCTGGACTGATCATAAGAACCTATCCTACCTTCAGTCCGCAAAGAGGTTGAATCCCCGACAGTCACGCTGGTCCTTATTTTTCTCCCGTTTCAATTTGTCCATCTCCTATCGCCCGGGCTCTCGTAACATTAAACCTGATGCCTTGTCCCGTCTTTTCTCTCCCGATGATTCCGATAAGATTCCAGCCACCATCCTCCCTCCCAGTTGCACTGTTGCCACAGTCACCTGGGAGATGGAGGATATAATTAAACAAGCACAACAGTCCGAACCCACGCCAGACAATTGCCCTTCTAGGAAATTTTTGTCCCATCATCTGTCCGAGCCCGGTTTCTCCAATGGATCCATGCTTCAAGATTCTCTGGCCATCCTGGCACCAGCCGAACCATCGCTCTAGTAAATCGTAGATTCTGGTGGCCCTCCATTCATAAAGACGTCCGTGAATTTGTTCTAGCCTGCACCATCTGTTCCCGCAATAAATCATCCCATCAACCTCCCTCTGGTCTCCTTCAGCCTCTCCCGATTCCGAAACGCCCTTGGTCCCACATCGCATTAGATTTTGTTACTGGTTTACCCGTTTCCAAAGGCATGACCACTATACTCTCCATTGTTGACCATTTTTCCAAAGCCTGTCATCTCATCCCCCTCCGCAAACTGCCAACTGCATTTCAAACAGCTCAACTCCTGGTCAAACATGTTTTCCGGCTTCATGGTATACCCCAAGACATCCTTTCCGACAGAGGACCACAATTCACATCACAGGTTTGGAGAAATTTCTGTTCCGCTTTACACGCCAAAGTCTCACTCACCTCTGGTTTTCATCCACAGTCAAATGGTCAAACTGAACGACTCAATCAAGATCTGGAATCCATGCTCCGCTGCTACACTTCCACCAACCCTTCTGACTGGTCCCAATTCCTCCCGTGGGTAGAATATGCACACAACAGTCATGTTTCTGCTGCTACCGGTCTGTCCCCCTTTGAAGTATCCATTGGCTATCAACCCCCATTACTCCCATCTGACGAAGAAGACATTTCTGTTACATCTGTCCGCCATCACATCCGTCGTTGTCACAGCATCTGGAACACAACTCTCCACAACCTCAACCTCAACGCAGCCCAGATAGCGTCAAGCGGACCGCAGAAGGCGACCTGCTCCGACATATGCCCCCGGTCAACAAGTATGGTTATCCTCCCGGGACATTCCTCTCAAGGCCATGTCCAGAAAACTTTCCCCTCGTTACATTGGGCCATTTGAAGTAGAAACCATCGTAAATCCGTCTGCTGTCCGTCTCCGTTTGCCCGCTTCCCTCCGTATCCATCCCACCTTCCATGTCTCCCAAATCAAACCCGTCCAGACCAGCACACTCTGCCCTCCAGCCGAGCCCCCTCCACCCCCCCGTGATATTGATGGCCATCCTGCATATACTGTCCGCCGGATCGTAGACTCCCGGCGAGGTCGCGGCTGGCAGTACCTTGTCGATTGGGAGGGCTACGGTCCGGAGGAACGCTCGTGGGTCCCTGGGTCCTTTATCTTAGATCCATCCCTCATTACTGACTACCGTTCCTCCCTTCCCTCCAGTTCCTCTAGGCCGCCAGGTGGCGACCATTGAGGGGGGGGTACTGTCATGTTCTGGGGTTTTTCCTTCAGCTCCTTGTGGAGTTTTTGTGTATGCACTGGTTTTGTTTCCACCACTAGAGGGAGCCTATTCCATTTGGTCGGAGGGCGAGGATGACGTCATCCCACACCTGAGGCGAATTGAGCTCATCAACGAGACGTTCAAGAGAGGCAGACTGCCAGTCCTTCGGCGCCTGAGTGTTAGCCAGTCATGGTAGCTCCAAGCCCCTAGAAGCTTGCTTCTGTTACTCTGTTTCCTAGTGAAAAAGAAAACTTCCTTGTTGTTTTTTCTCGCCTTCAGGTGCTTCCTCCTGGCCTCTCGTTGTCCGAGCCCCCAGACTCACTCCATCCGTGAACCATCCAGCTCCTCCCAGATTCCCACGACTGGCAGTCGTACTGCTTCTCTACCGCCGCCGCTCTAGCCTACCTGTCCGCCCTCCGACGTGCTCCAGTTTCTTCCTGGATTTCAGCCAGCCAACATCACCGCGACCTGGAACCACTGAGAAACCGTAAACCCCGGACATTTCAGTACTCCCTCACCTCGCTAACCCAGCGGTCCTCAATGAACCGCTTGTTTCCTGTTGTCGCCTTTCTCCCTGGATCGACCCGAGCCTTCAGTGCTCTGCAGCAGTGTCTTCAATAAACTTCACTTTTTTTCTGTACTACAGTTTTCCCCTGAGTGTGTTCTGCATTTGGGCTAACTATTCACTCCCATTATGACAGGCGTGTTTATGTAATCAAATAGTATTGCAGACAAATGAAAAAAAGTAGTTTTCCTCTGATTCCTGTGAATAAAATTCTCTCATAAAATCAGAAAAAAAGAGAGAGATGAGTACTAGAGTAATATCTTCTTACAATATATACAAGAGAAAATTGAATCCTAATAACTGGAATACAATAACTTACCTTCTGTCTTACGGTGTTTTTATTCACATACTCTGGCTCCTCAGCCAAACCTGTTTCTGATTGCCTCGTGTTAAACTGGGCCGTAATCAGGCGCAGAGTCTTAACGTTACAGATCACAACAATGTTTGGCCATTGTGCAACCATTCTGAGGAGGATAAGCTCAGCAGACGTGCAGTTCTGCTGCCACTAGTCTGTAGGAACAGCTTTGTGAGTTCAGACGTTCAGGCCCTGCAGAAGATTCGTCAATCATGCTTGAAAGAATTAAAGCAACACTCCAGAAATGCTTTTGATGCAGGAATTAGATGTAAAGTAAAAAAGTGGATTTTACATAACACCCCTGTTTGTTTTAGACTCGTCCTCTAAAGACTTGAACACAAATTTGCCTCAAATTTGACTCATTAAAAATCTTTAACTTAATCTTAAGCAATTTCAGTAAATGATTCGTGTTTCTGCCATGCTTGGGAAACAACCTGTTGCCACAGTAACTTTACACACAACATGTGACTCTGTGATGTTTCTCCACAGAATCAGCAACAAAAGAAGTGAAGGTTCATTTGTTTTTAATGCAACAGGCAGGCAGGCATTTAGACGGAGTAAAACCACAGCGCCTGTTAAATCAGAGCATTTTATTCATCAGTTTTGGATGTTTTTGCATCCAAAACCAATGTTCACGAGTTTCAGGCCTTCCACCACAAAAATAAATATTTCTCTTTAAATCTCCAACACCTGCGCACAGTTTTTCCTGAGGTAAAATTAACTCATGAACATTTGATAGTAATTATTAAGATTGATGGATGACTAAGAGTTATTAGTTAATCATTTGGCACCTAATTTATGAGCCAAAATTCTGTTAAAGGATGTTTTATGTTCAAACATTTCATAAAGAGTTAGATAAATAAACAATAAGTAAGGCCTGGTGGCCCGCCAGGCTTATAAATGCACTGGGAGAAATCCTGCTGTTTGTCCGTTTCTTGGAGGGACTTGATCCCATCTGACAGACATGACTTGATATTTGAAAAACTTTGATACAAACACAGATTCAAAATGTTCTACTGAAGCTGTAGGAATTAAGTTTTGAAAGCACAACATTTGCCCATTTTAACTATTTCTCTTTTCTTTTCAAATGCGTTTTCTCTAACGTTCAGCTTTGCTTTTTCAAACTCCACAAACGGGCAGCATCATTTTAAACGAAGCAGTTTTCATCACTTGGAAATCTGTAATCCAATAATAGCAGGTTTGGCTCTTTGATTTTTTTTGCATCTTTGACTTTTTGTCTGAACCCCAAAGCGCTCCTAATTATACGGTGCCACACACATGCTTGCTGTGTGCACTGGGAGAAAAAATTACAGTGAATCTAACACATCATGAAACTAATTCATGTTTTTATCTCCCAAGTTGGTTTATTATTGCTGGTTGCTGCATCCATATTGAAAAATATTGCAAGATACTGTAGCAGAACCTCAAGTAGGCTTTGCATTAATTGCGATGTGCTTTGCCATTATTCGGGTGGCATTTAATTACATATAAATACCAAGTCATAAAGTGAGCAGACTGCACGTTTAGCTCTTTAGATGCCACACCGAACCAAGTATTCATGCTTTTCGATGGATCAAATGCTCCAAGGCTATTTTCTTTGCCTCATTTACATTAATTAGCATTTAATTAAAGCTTTCAGTCAATCTGCTGGTAAGTGTGAGAAAGAAGCTGAAGAAACACATTTTTTAACCGCAGATACAGAATACCAACATATTAGCATGGCGTATAAATTTACATGCAGAAAAGGGAAAGTCCATAAACTACAAGCGAGACGGTGTGGAGATAATCCCAAGATGATGCATTCCCATCATCTGCTTTCTCCCCACCCTGAGCACACAAACAGAAGCTAACAGGAAAGAAAAACAGACGTGCTCGTCCACCTCCCGCCTTCATCACATGGAGAAAGATAGAGCAATATTGCAAATTCAAATAATCCAAATTAAAACTGCATTACATGACAACAAAACATATGAGAAAGTAATCCAAAATACCAACACCACACATGGTGCAGATTTATTGGCAGCTGTTTGATATCATGGAGGAATGAAGTGTAAACATTATGGTGGGCAACTGACTCAGGTCTGATCAAACCACATGCTGCTGCCTTCAAGCTTCCTGTTAATTTCTTCCAAATGAAATCCTGTTTCAGGTTTCTCCTGTTGAGGTATTTCTTATTATTCTCTAATTTATTCATGAGTGATCTTTACAATGAGCTTATCTAATCAATTCCCCTCTCCTTTCAGATATCTTAACTTTAGAAATACATATTTCCCCATGTCAGTGGAGACTTATTATTCCATGCAGAAGTGAACAGAGGTCACTCATCACTGGAAATTGGACCCTAGAAGAAACTCTTGTGTTGTAAGAGTGGCTCACTCTGGAGGGTAGTGTTGCATGTGCGAAGATATGCTAATGAGGACATGCTTTGATTGGGCCACCCACGTCAGTGACTCCGGCTGACAAAGGTGCACAAGACTGCATCCGCCAGCCTCATTAAAGCCCTGTCCAATTATAGAATAGTAATTGATCGTCTGCTTTGTGTGTTTCTGCCCTCTCTCCTTGTCTCCAAAGTATGCTTGAGGTCAATTTGAAATGCATCAAAGCTATAACATGGTTAAATCCCCTTAGACAGTTGTTGGCCTTCCTTGGCTTTTTGGTCAGCTCGTGTAACCACCTGCGTGCAAAGTGTTGTCCCCTTTTTTCATCTGTCCTCTCCCTCGCATCCTCAGCTGGAATCGTGACTCAATGCAACTTGTGAGGGGAAAACTTTTATGCTGCATCTAAAAATCCCTTAACTATAAATAAGTACCAACATTTTACTGTAAAATGTTGTCCAAACATGATGTTCTAACCTTTTTAACTTTTACCTTGAACTGCCATTCAGCTTGTTAGCATTAGCCCAAGTTAAGCTTATGAGATTTAATGTTCAAATCTGCCTGGATAGTTTTGCTTATTTTAATTGCACGCAGTTCCTTAAATGTCCTGTGAGTAAATTAATTTGCCCATTTAATTATAACTGAAACTTTCTAAGTTGTTTTCATAATTTACTGTCGATTGAAAGAGATTCCCTCAGATTAATTTCCCCCTGGTACAGTGGGGGTGAAATTACCGTAATAACGTCTTCCCTTTCAGAAACCGTCAGAATTTTTCAGATAGCGCAACATGTGGTGGAATTACGGTACTGCAACTTTGGCTGGATTGTCGCCGCTACATTCAGTCTGGAAGGATTAATGGTATTTTCTTTTATTCAAAATGGCAATGAACTGATCTTAGGTTTTTCTGTACTCAAGACCAAGACTAAAGATGCATAATATTAGATCGATCCACATTTTCACACATTCTTTTCCATCAGTGCATTCTCCTTTCTCCTCAGCTTCAGCTTCATTGATCCTCATTTATAAGGACAAAAGACTCAGCAAGTCCATCCATGGCGTCTAATACTGCATCTGCTTTCTGCAAAGGTTATTGTTGAAAATTAAAATGTCTCAAACCTGATGAATTAGAGGTTGAATTAAAATAAATGTAAGCATAGAAAGGTTTTCTATATGGACCTAAAATAAAGAATCTCTTCAATATATACAAGAGATTAAAAAAAAGCCAGCTAAGGAGTGAATCAACATAATGTAGAAGTGCTCTGATTGTATATTTGGGAAAGTGACTTGAAGTCAGTCAAACATGCTGAAATCATGCTTTGAACAAATATTTCCCACCTCCACCACTCTGCCATTTCAAACTGGGAGAAATGATTTGTTGTTTTCTCTTAGATGAGATGAGACAAGGTGGCATGGGATCCTGAACTCTCCAGCACAAACAGACAGGAATAAACAACGAAGCGGGCTTGTCATAGCCCCAGACAACCATCAGGATGTCGAAGCGGTGCTGGCACAAACACAGCAGCACCTTCAGATCTCCATATTTAGCTACGTGTGGTGTGTGACGGCACGGGAGGCAGCAGCCTTAAACTCGGAGCCTCGGCTCTCACACTGACAGCGGGACTTAAGTTCACCTGATTCTTGAGTCAATCAGCAGCAGAAGTCTAATTTACCTCTCAATTAGATTTCTTCTGCTGTATTTCCTCAGTCCTTCAAGATCTCTTATGCCAACCAAGATGGCTTTGCTGCCATCCCATTATGAATAGAGACACTGCCTTGTGTGGTCTCATTATTAAATAAGTAAGAGGATGGAGCAGGCAGACGGGTGTTTTTAAGCCCTGGTGGAGCAGACGCCATGGCCATTAGAGCCAGAGCATTAACAAAGGCAAGAAACAACACAGACCATGCAGAAGGGGGGTTGACTGGCAGAGGAGGAGAGGAAATCAGCTGCACGGACCAAAGAGAAGGCAGAGTCATTATTGAAATATCATCGCCTTGTTATTACAGCCATTTTATGGAGCCATGGATGTGAAAATAGCTCAAAGACATGAAAATGAATCGTGAAGTCACTTTATTCTGTTTGTTAGTCACCTGGCTTTTTATTGTGTTTGAGATTGTTATTGTACTGAACAAGAGAGAGGGGAACAGGTTCTGAAAGTTTCTTGGTAAATACATTTCAAATGCTGCTGCTGAAATTAAATTAAGCCCAGATATGGGTAACAATTCAAATAATCCACAGCTCAAAATAAATTGGTCCATAAATTACACAGGGAATAAATATTAAACAAACATTTGGACATAAAACCTCTAAGACATCTAGTGGGATTCACAATTCAGAGGTGATTTTAACTCATTCTTCCAAAAACTATGTTCAAATCTTCACTTCTGTTATCATCAGTTCTTCAACATTTACAATTGGACTCGCACAAAAAGTTGCAGGACACGCCAAGACTTGAATTTAAAACATGTTTAGATGTTTGTATCATTCTATTTGTGTCACTTCTTTCTATAAAACTATTTGAAGATATTCTTGGCTGTGAACTTGGAATCATTTGTGTGTGAAGTTGGACCAAAATGCAAGTGGGAATACAGAGGAAAATGATGAAATAAGGTAATTATAGCAGCCTGTCATGACGTCACATAAAGAGAGCGTGCTCAGTGTTTGCAGAAGTAAACATGGATGCTACTGGCGGAGCATAAGCTATGCAAATGGCAAGCAGAGTTGTTGTCCGACCAGAGACAGCACATCGGCAACTTCATCTTCATTATAGTCCGCTATGGTTGTTATTTTTCTTCCCGCTTTGGGTAGCAGGCGCAGAACAGGGACTTTTGTCGAGAATCCGTGACGTTCAGATGGGATGAATGAGACCTGGACGTCAGGTCATATTTGAATCGGATACGTATCATTTACCCAAGTGTTCTGGGTAAATGATACGAATGGGTCGCATTCTGAAAGAATCCGACCCGTGTTGTTCAGACTGTCATGAAAAGATCAAATACAGGTCACAATATGTCAGAAAGCATCTCAGAATTGGGTCACTTCATGCTGCAGTGTGAACGCAGTCCAAGTTTCAATAAAGAACGAAACAATGACCAGAAACCGGGAGGAACACACAGAGAGTAGACAGGGAAGTTGGAAACACGAGGAAAACGGGAGGAACTAATGAGAAGGGAGCGAAGGAGAGGAGGGTAAATACTGGAGCAAAGTGGAGTAGCAATGGAGATGAAGTCGTCATAAATTTAACCATAACAAAGAATAATTAAACGTAACAGCAGATCTGACCTAGATAAATAAACTATGAAAGACTAATCAAAAGTAAAGCTGGAAACTAAGCCTAATTATGAATAAACAAAAAAGCAGGAAGGCAAATACAAAAAAAAGAAAACAGCCTGAGATCCTGATGCATCATATCGCTGTCAGAAATCCACCTTATTTTATTCTTCAGATTCTTCTGAAAAATGTCCCAGTGCATTTCTTTATTCTCATATATGAAGTCTGCCAGTTCCAGTTGCAGAACGACAGCCCCCGATAGGATTCCCCACCTCCTAACTTTACTGGTGGTGGATTGTTTTTGGAGTGATTTGAAACAACATAGTGTTTGCAATGATTCCCACAGAGTTCAGTTTTGAACCTGTCACACAAGTATCGGGTATTTTACTGACTTATTTTGCAGAAACGCTCTATTTTTCCTTCACCAGTGGAGTCTTGTGCGGTGAGTGTGCATTGTAATAGACACTCCATTTCTTATTTTAATAGAAAAACTGTACCTGCTCATAAGCTAGCTTAATCTCCATGTAATCGCTCAGTGAAACAACCATTTAAATTTTTTTAACTCCTGTCGGAAATCTTCAAAGAAGCACCTGGTTCTGGATGCTTTACAGGTGAAATTAAGTTCCTAAATGAGTCATTAGTAACAGTTATAAGCTTGGAGAGACATCTGGAGCCATTCTCATGAGTATGTTTCACAAAGTTAAGGTTTCACAGATTTTTAGAGATCTCTTTGCACCTGTTATGTGTGAGATAACCTTCTGAAAGGACACATTTTAATAGACTGACAGGATTTAAACTGTTGGTATTAATTTACAATGCAAAGCACTTTGAATTGCCATGTTGCTGAAATGTGCTATACAAAAGAAACAACTTCAAATTTGAAGTTTATTTGTACAGAAAAAACTTGAAACTTAATTTTTTTTTTTTGTGAAAACAGAAAACATCAAAAAACACATCTCTTGGTCAACATTTGTGAAAACCAATAACAGACATAAAATTTTGTCAAGTACCATTAAAAATGTTACATTTGTTGTGGTTCAACATCTATGTGTTCACCGTCTATCTCTTGTGTCATTTCACTTCACTACAAACGATGCACTGACTACGTTTTCATTGTTTTTTTCCTTTCCATATGTGGTTACTTGGATTGCTGCCACTGCACTTTATGTCAAAAGCCTCATTAGAAATATTTATAGAGAGAAAAATGGTGATGCGTTTGGTACTTATTCCCTCTTTGTATCTGCTGAATCTGCTGCGGTGAAACAAAAGGAGTGATATACGGGAGATAGAGAGGATCTTTGAGCTTGACGGCAACCCAGGCAATCCTCAGTGGTGGGCCCGAATGCATTGAATGCTACACGAGTTGTCCCTTTATTGTACTCATTCATTACAGTGATGAAAGCTCTTTGTAATTATCAGTTCTGTTTAAGCACATCTCAGAGCTTTGTGTGGCGCACTAATGGATGCCACCGGTGAAGCCAGTCATTCAGATTTGTGTCAACGAGTCATTAAGCCGCCTTTGAGGGAAGTCAGCAATCTGATCCATCATGACAATAATGAGATGAAGATGAACTCATCAATTTCAGTCTCCTAAGCACTGTGCATTGGGCATGGGTGGCAGCCACAGCCTATTCTTTTGTGTCTCTACTTACCACCTTCTTTTTACCCTCTTTTCAACTTCTTCACCTCCTCTCTGTCTTTTGTGCAACCTTTCTTAAACTCTGATTTATCAACTGAGTCGGTTTGTGACTCTGCTCCTCTTTATTCTTGGATCTTTTCGGCCCTCTCGTTAGCAAAGCGGAGACAGGCTTGTGAGTCATAGTGGAAAGGAAGGGGCTTTGGGTAAGGAAGAAAATAAATGTGCACATAACTGAGAAATATTATCTGTCATGTTGTCTTGAGGCAATTTTTGATTTGTATTGAACAAATATGCAACTGCTCTGTATTTGCTCTGCATGAATGCAGGAACACTGCGAAGGCATGACACTAAAGTAAATAGAGAGGTTTGACAAACTTAATTTGTTTTTCTGTGTTCATCTTCGTCCCGGGAGATTTTCTTCATTTAAAATGCAATAAACTGACTTAAATTGCTTTGTTTTGATATGAATTTTCTGTACGGTTAAATAGTTCCTTATTCTTCATGTTAAAGACTACCTTAATATGCAATTGTTCATTTAGCCTTTGAGAATATTATATCTACCTATGACCTCCAGCAGCTGCAGCAGTTTCCATTTCCTCAATCTGCAGTTCATCATGAAGCCGGCTGATCATAGCCGGCACTTAATGATTCATGAACAGAGAGACTAATGGAGTACTTTACACATTGTAATCGAATAAGGCCATTATGGGGAAACTAGCTGCTTACTGGGGACTTTGATCAACGAGACACTCGCTACATGATCATGAGACGCATCAGATGTACTGACATCCGTCTCAAGGTTTCACATTTGCATCACTTTCATAAGCAGAAGCGTGTGTTCCTCAATGTGCCATGCAAGCAGGGAACGGCGGCGGTGACAACGCATAAGATGAGGCTTTCAGCTCAAAAACCGCCATGTTTGATTCTCCAGAATAAATCTCAGGAAACCATAACTATTGCAGCCGTTCGCCCTCGCTTATTTTACAGCTACAATTCTTAACCTGCATAAGCTGATCTCACAACTTTATATTTCTTACAGCCAGTAAGTAAGTGCGTCTATAATGATTAAGGGAGGAATAAGTCAAGTTTTCTCAAGTTTAATCGCCAACACCAAGAACGGACTGGTTTTGTTGTATTATTTCTTGGCTTTGCTGCAAATAAAATGAAAAAGCAGCAGCAGCATTTAGTCTTTATGCTCCTCAGCGTTGAAACAAAGTTTCTGATCATTTCAAACGTGCGAAACCCAGCTGGTTTTGCACATATTCTGATTGCTTAAACAATATTTGGTGACTCTAAATTCTACCTGGGTGTAAATGTGTGTGTTTGTAATACCTGGTGGGGGCCATTTTCCAGACACATTAGGGTCAGAGGTTAGATTTAGGATTAAGGTGTGAATTGAGTTTTGGTTAGGGTTAGGGATGCAATGGTTTAGGTTTAGACTGCAGAAATGAATGGATGTCAATGGAAAGTCCCCACAAAAATAGCCAGGCAAACACGTGTGTGTGCATCTTTCTCTTTGTTTTGTGTGTCTATATGATAAACCGTTTCTCTAACCAAGGTGTGTCCTGCTTCTCAAGCTCTGACAGGTTTCCAGGCCTCACAACTCAGAACAAGGGGGAAACAGCAGATATGGAAAATAGGTGAATAAATAAAAAATACTAAAAGAAATTAAAGTGCTTTGAACTGAAATGATGGGAAATAATCCTACCTGTTTCTTGTCAAAGATAAGATCACAACAACTGTTGTTTTGTCACTTTGTCTGTATGCAAATATTTTGCTACGACCAGCAAGTAAAAGCATTGCAACAACAGTTGAAATATCAAATAACCTCCGACTCCAGAGAGAGTTTAATGCAAAATGTAATTTAAATGCTGGAATTTTCTTTTGACTTATTTCCATTTTAATGCACTATGTTATTTCATGGCATATTTTCTTGTTTATCCATGCAATGACCAAAAATAGAGTCATTAGCATTCAAAAATCTCTATGAAGAGTCAAACAAAAAAACTAAACTGTGGCCAAAGCGTAATAAAATGCTTTCTTCATTTTTTGACTCATTTGCTACAATTGCTGTCGTCATGATTCAAAACTTGGGTTAAAAATAATTTCTATCTGATGATGCATTAGTCCGTTTCATAAATCTTCGTTTTGAAGAAACAATCCGACCCCTGATACGTGAGGACCAAGTGACAAGTTAACATATGGAGCCACCATGGTCTGATTGCTACTTTATGAAGTATGAAGTGATCACAAACTGAACACAAAATGTTCCGTAAAGACGTCTGAGGCTTCACTACGTAATATTTTGGTGCCACTCTTTCAACGTCTCCCACCATTGTACAAAGAAACCGGCAACGGATAACAGTCGTCAAACGCAAGTCCAAAGAAAAAGCATTTGACTTCAAACTTCACGTGTTCAGCTTGAAACGTCAGTGTGAACGAAATATAACGAGTGTTGACCAAATAACTGCAAAAAAAACAAACTATATCCTCAGTGGGGCGTTGATGGAAATTTTCTGATTACAAAACCGAGTGTTTAAGTGTCGTGATGAAGAAAATATGCCAATTTAAATTAATTGAAGCAGGACAATTAAAGGCGGCTCATATACATCCTTGTGATTATTTTTAATTTTGTGATTTTACTAAATCATGTATTGGGCATTAATATTGGTGTTAAATTATCAGCAGTTCACGGCGGTTGCATGCTGGCTCAAACTTGTTTGGTCTGGTGACAAAACCAACATAAAACAAGGAAGTAAATTGAATTTTCTTAGAAATGACATCATTAGGTGTGAATTTTAATCTCAGGATTCTTTAAGACAGCAGGTTCTGGATTAGTGCTCTGATTCATGATCCAGAGATGAACGAGCGTCTGCCCAGGTGATTTAAGCAGGTGAGCTGATGAGGTAATGGCTCTCAGGTGTGAGGCAGCAGCCAACAGCTGCAGCTCTGTTACAGCTGATGGTTTGGAAACACACAAAAACCTTACAAATATTTTGGTAAACATAACTTCTGCAAGATAAAGGAGCTTGTTTTAGGTCAATAATACTTTAATATTGATTAAAAGAAAAGTATAGCTCCACTGGTATATCATTTCAACTAGTTATTTTTAATGAATATTTACAAATCCTTTATCTTGCTGTAAAATTACTTGCAAGCTAGTTTTGCGTTATTTCAAGCATACTTGGTAAGGTTTTGTGTTTTTACAGTGCAATTATTTTTTCTATGTGCTGATTTCTTATTCCAAACTCATCCAAAGTGTTTATAATAAAACTCATTACTTTTCCAGGCTGCCTGGGAATCCCAGGTCTCGTTGTTGAAAGCCCCAAAAATGTATTCAAGAATGTTCTATTAAAGATTTTGTATCCTTGATGCCACCAGACAGGCATGTTTTTAAACTGTAAGAGGAAATGCCTGTAAACACAGCAAGCTTCATGCACAATCCACAGCAAATATTATCATACCAGCCTCTTATATTTATCTTTCAAAGACACTCACCGGCTCTTACCTTAATATTCACGTCTACACACACTCAGCCGCACCGTTCTGCAGACACTCAGCCCTCTCCCCCTCTCTCCTCTGTCTCCTGCTCTGCCACATCTCTTAGCTTTGCGCCCACTTCTTTGGGTGCCAGCAGTCGTTGGGAGGGAAGAAGTGTTGACAATTGTCTTCTCCTGCCTTGTCACCAAACAACATTGTCACACTTCACTGCCAGATTAATTCTCAGACTTTCCTGTCAAGAAATGACATTTAATTTTCACACCTCTTCTCTCTGCTATTCTCCTTTTCATGAATTTTATTTTCAAGCGCACCTCTGGTGCACTGCCGTCTGGCAGTATCGATATCCGTGACAGTATGAAAGTCTCTAATTCAACTCCAGCACTCACACTATCTTTGTCTTTCTTCCAGGAACAAAGTATTATGACAAAGGAAAGTTGTCACTTCAACATTTGATTTACTACAGCACATCCTGTATACTGTAAATATGTACACACGTGTATTGTTTGCTTCCGGTACTATACTCAGAGAGCTGGTAACACAGCAACACATTTGTTTAATTATGTAGTTTTGGAGAAAAATGAGCAACTCACATAAAATATTTTGTTTCCATTGACATTTCTCTCATTCTAGCATGTTGCATAAACAAACATCAATGTATTTTGTTTGGATTTGATGCTATGGAGCAACACAAAGTACAGCAGAAATGTAAAGAGGAAGGAAAATTACATTTGGCCTCTAAATGTTTTACAAATAAATATCTGAAAAGTGTGGTGGGATTTTGTGTGGCTGCTGAGCTACAACTATGGTTTGTCACACAGGAGTTTGTTGAGAATATTCAGGCTAGTTAGTGATAAGAGAAAGTTATCACATTGCGTGTACACAGGGATGATTGACAGCGTTAAGAAGCTCCTCTTGGCTCTGATTGCTTGATTGGGAGAAGGCAGAGGAGCATTACTTTTTCACATTTTATTTGTCTGATGTTATACTCTGATGACGTTGTGACAGTTTTAACAAATAAGTAAAAAAATACATTTTTAATAAAAATTACATACTGCAGCTTTAATGGAGAATGTTGTAACTGAAGTTACAATGTGTGAAAATCTTTTATTGGTATTGGTATCTTGAAAACCCCTAAATCTACTTATTCAAGGCCTTTCTTTTAAATCTTGGTTTACTTTATTTAATATTCAATTATTTCTCAGTAACATGTCAGTAAGATTAATTTACAGTTTGTGTATCCCTCTTAAGTTTTTTATCTCAGCTCTTCAAATCAAAACGTTGCTCCACTTCTTAGTTTTCATAAGATTAGAGAGCATGTCCCAGTCTGCTGTTTTATCCCCCACATCACAAGCAGTGCAAGAGCTTAACTTCCTATGAGTTTCTTTTTCAGCTGGAAGTGAAAGTCTCGCAGGTCAGAGTGACTTCGGTTTGTTTCCCCGTCAACAAAGACATATAGCTAAGAAGACACGTTTGCATCTCCTTCCACGTCGTTTCCCCTGCAGGAGGTCCATTCTGCTACGACAGGCCGATTTCATGCTTTTAAGTAGGCGGCTGGAGGAAGGCGAGCCAAATGGCCAAAACAGCCACTGGTTCATTATCAAGAGGCCTAGAATTTGAGATTATAGGTGATTACACTCATCCATCCCCTTTTCTGAAAAAAAAGGAGAAATCTGTTTAATCCCCCTCTCTGGAGCAGCTTCGCAGGGCGCCCAGGGACGGCTGGCATCCATCACAGGCCTAAAAAAACCCTCATAACATACGGAACCAGGAGGAGCGCTGGCCCCAGCTCGCAGGGATGAAGGCCAGTTGGCCGGTGAACAAGAAGAGCAGGGTCTGATCGGGCAGAGGGAAACGCTACTTGGCCACAGATCACAGCAGTCAGTGGGGACACGGTTGGCCTGCCGGCTTGCATGGGGAGCTCTCATGGAAAATGGGAGGAGGGGGCACTGAGTTGAGTGTTGACCTTAGACTCAGAGCTGCAGACATCGCTCAGCGACCTTCTCCTTCCAACTACATCCCTGCTGTCACCCTGGGCTCTGACTGACAGCTCTCAAAGCTCGCATTTCCCAACAACTTCTGTCACATTCGTTCTGCTGACTCGTTCTGAGTAGGACTCTCAGAAAATAATAACCGGTGTTTTTAAGCAAACATTACATCCCACTGATTTTATTTTAGGAAGGCTTATTAACAGTAGAAATAAACTCATATTGCAGGGTTATGATCACACTGCATCTTGTTTGAAAACCCTGCATGTGTGGATTTATGGAACGGGAGCCTGGTGTGCACCCTCCATTAAAAGTTTGAATTGATATACCGTATTGATCACCTACAGAGTTCTGTTCTCATTAAATGCTGCTTCTTTGGACAACTTCACATCGAGGCTCCCTCTTCAGTGGCTGCATTTCAACAGGATATTGAGCCATTCACAAGTCATTTTGTGGGCTGTGAAACACGCATAACAAGGTTTTGCTTTCTCCCCTTTCTCCTGTTTACCATTTGTTTCTCTTGTCTGAATTTATGGAGGTTTTTGGGGAGTGGAAATAGGGAGCAGGCTCAGTTTTTATTTGTTTGGCTGTAAAAAAAACAAAGGAACAAATATGGATGAAGACACTGAGGATTCTTTAGGTTCTGTCCCTGTGAAATCAGTTGATGTTCATGAACGGTCCCAATGCAATCTGACTGAGTTGGAGTTATTTTGCAAACCAGGCTGAGCAAAATCCAGTTTGCAACATTTTTATGGGCGTGTTGTGTTCTGTGTTTTTTCGGTGTTTACTTTTGATTTCCTGTTGTCTCTGCTCTCCTCGTTGTCCTGTCTTCCCCTTGATTGCTCCCAGGTGTGTCTTGTTGCCTTGATTACCCTCAGTGCATTTAATCCCACCTGTGTCCTTTGTTCCTCATCGGGTCCTGGTCGTTACTTGTCGTCGTTAGTGTTTTCCAGTTACTACCGGTGTGAGCCCTGGCTTCCGCTCAGCCGTGCTGCCTGGCCGCAGACTTGTTTGTTGACTGTTGTCCTGGACTGTTTGTCATTAAATCGTCTCCATTCACCTTACCCTGGGTCTCTGCCTCACCACCACTTACTCCACCATTCATGACAGGAATTTAGGGTCCACAGATACTTGAGACACCTC
The DNA here is from genome assembly GCF_027474105.1 of Poeciliopsis prolifica. NCBI lineage: Eukaryota > Metazoa > Chordata > Actinopteri > Cyprinodontiformes > Poeciliidae > Poeciliopsis > Poeciliopsis prolifica. The sequence continues at coordinate 1,561,423 of NW_026562381.1, forward strand.
CTGTCCTAAGGACAGAATATCTCCAAATATACTGTCCTTAGGAAATTATGAATACAACACTGCAAATGGGTTTGAAGCTGTAATTACAGAAGGTTTAGCCTGGATAATGCATACCTTGTTTTATATATTTTATTTGTACAAAATAAAAAATTGATACTAGATAAAATACTTTGTGTTGCTCTTTTACAGAAAATTCCAATAAAACATGCTAAACTGTTTTTGCAATGTGGCAGTATGTGAAAATTCAAGGTATATGAATCTTGAAACCATTAAACAGTATTTAAAATAAAGTCAATGCCAAACAAAACATTTAAAATCCAGGTTGGTGGATGCAAAAGCACTCATTTTCAAGTCAAATGATGTGACAAAAAATATTTTAAAGCCCTGAAAAGAAGGCGCAGAGTTTTTTTTTTCATAAATAAAATGGAAAACATGGACATCTTGTGTTAGCATGTGGTAAACAGAAAACCTGAAACTCATTGTTTGCAACGTGAGATTGTCTGTAAATCCATAAAGTACCACCTACTGCTCTTCAGGCAGAACTTGACAATAGTTTCTGCTCTCACCCTCCATGGATGGGAGGAGAAACATGTCAGGAGAGATCAAATGAATGCAACCAGATAGATTCCTGCAGCAGATTTCTTTGCTCTATCTTTGACTAGATATAAGTAAACAGACAGCAGGTTCTTTTGTTGAATTTCAGAGCTTTAAGGTATCTGGCTGTTATTTCTGGTACACAAACAGTAACAACTGTTTTCATGTGACATAAATGAACATGTCGACCTCTTAAACTTGCATCTCTACAGGAATCAGAGTGGAGATCCTTTCTGTTGGGTTCTGTCATGTCCTGACGTTAATAATTTAAACCCAGTCTCTGTACGGAAGAAGAAATAAGATTGATGACAGTGTTTTCATGCTTTGCAGTGGGTGGTCAGCTATCTGTGTCATGCTTATGTCTCACATACTGAGATGCGTTTAATATCCCGACCAAGACATGTCCTGCAGTCTGGGGAGCTTAATGAAGACAAAGATTAATACGCCATTTGTCTCTGATTAATTGACTTCTTATTCTGACATGACAGCAACTGATCAAGAAACAGAGGTGACCGACAAAAGTTTCTTTCTGAGCTACCGACTCACTTTTCAGTGACAGTTAAAAAGTCTGCTGCAAGAAAAACCAAACACCAGAGATATTCATGGTTATCTTATAGTTTGGCATGAAATCAGGCTAAACTTTTCCTGTTTTACATCAATTAGAGTTGAGAAAATGATTACCTACATAACTTTTGCTAAATGTTGGATTTTAATTTTTTCCAAGAAGGATTTTGTTACTTTTTCTTCACATTTTAAACTTTATGTATAGATATAGAGTCATTTCTTCTCCAGCTCAGAGTGCAGCATTAATCTGGGGACACAGGTCTCTGCCCAACAGAATAGATTTTTAAAATATAATAAAATCCAGCATATTTCATAGAGGTTGTGGCTCAAAAGCCACCGACTGCCACTTCAAGCCTTTAGAGTTTAAAGAAACTGAGCCGATCCAAATGAACAGGCAGAGCTCTGACCTGGATTACAATTGGCAATCTGAAAACATAATCTCTAGCAATCTCATAGCAGTTAAACAGCTAAACTACATTAACATCACTTCTAACTTCAGTAACTCGCATCATTGAATATTAAATGATGCGAGAATTTAAAGTCAACGAGTTTTTAACAATCCTGGTGAGCAAGTCTATCTCTGTCTATCTCTGTTACAAGGAAGTCCTTGGCTTCTTTAATTAAATAATTTAATTTAATTCACGTGACAGAACTCCTGTCACGTGAATTAAAATAAACATAAAATATGAAATGCAGAAGAGTACAAAGTGGAAAATGACTGAAACAATATAGTGAGTAAATATTTGGCATCTTCTCTCCCAAACCCAGTAGGGACAATGGATGGATGGATATTTAGCATCCTCCCTCTGTAAAACTTCACTTCCACCTCAAGGTGAGTCCAAGATGTCCGACCTACAAAGTACTAGTGTTTTCAGGATGCATTTCTACCCGTTTTAAATGGTACGTACCTCTTACCTACAACTTCAGGCTCTGATTCCTGCTGTGAAAATGCAGGAATCAGAAAACCTCTCGTTTCTGAACAGGTTGCTGCAGTAAAAACAGCATTCTTTGTGAAAAAGGGACGGAGGAGTCAGATGTTTAGGGGTGTAATGGAGGATTGACTACATGTGAAGTTCTCTCATTAGTCGATTCTGTTCATCTGAAGCATTTCCATGTATTTTAAACAGAAAGTCCCACATGAGAGTAACACTGAAATTCAGAAAGAACTTCTTCAAAAATTTTATTCTTACATAAAAGATGCCACATCACTGGCTATGTAAAATAGTGGCAGGAAGACGTCCAACGATGGAGCCTGGGTGCAACACATAAGTGGTCTTTAGCTTTTTTAAAATGGTGAACATGAGCCATTGTTGTCATCCAGGGGTTCAAATGTTGGTTAAAATGGATTATAAATGAGAGGGAAAGAAGATGAGGAGCATCCAGAAAGATGTGGGCATTTCTGTCCCAGTCAGTATTCAACAACAGTTTGTCTCCCATTGTAGCAGATTGTTGTTTTAAACTGCCAATTATGGTGTATTTTAGAGGTAATATCATGCCGAACTTTAGATTTTAGGTTTTCTATTGCATTGTGAAGTTAACTCGTACATAAAAAAAAACATTCGCACAATTATTTCTAAAAGCCTTTGATCAGTGCCTTACCTTTGATGCATTCTGTTGTCTTCATCCAATTTTGACTTTGCTCTGATCCCGCGCAGCAGAACACTGTGCAGCAGAACAAAGAGAACTGATGTTTTGCTACCAAACTATAAAGGACAATTAGGCTTCGTCCGCCCACAAAATACAAGACAGCATCTGCCATTTCCTTAAATGGTGAAAATGGAGGCATATTTACACAACCAACAGCGCAAAACATCTTTAAGAAATATTATCTATGGGGATTTGTGGAATAAATTTAAACAAACATCTTCAGATAGATGAACCTATTACCTACCCAGCTTTAGCATAGCTTTCTGCAGACAATGAAAGCTATGCTGCTGTTAATATTTCATACATTGTTTTATAATGAGGTAGATTAGCAGTGCTTTGTTTACTATTATTGGTGTAATTTAGGATGTTACTTTAAAATGTTGTCTCCGCTAGAAACTGAGCCGTTCACACCAAACGGGTTACATCCGTCAAAAACGCATCCGATGCTTCAAGTTCAACTTTGAATGCAGACGCTTGACCTCTTGCTCTAAACCTAGCGTTCCACGCGTCTGGTTTACAGGTGGATCAAGGACGCATCAGCTCTAGTCGTTGTTTTCTGTTGGACGCTTTTGATGCACCAAAACGGTTCAAATCACGCCGCCCTCGGCTCTCCAAACGCACCGCAACAGCCCTCTATGCTCCTCCATATGGACTGTGAGCGAAATCTGATGCTCAAAACGCATTTGAGCAACAATCTTCAGTCAGAGGCCTCTTCAGATTTGTTGGGAGACTGACAGCTACTGGAGATGCTTCTGCAAACAGCATCACCATCAATAATGACTCTTTGAAGATACTTTGGGATCAATAAGGTATTTTTACTTTGAATTGAATAATATCGTCAGGAGAGTCTTCAGTCTGTGCAAAACAACCACAAACACCAAAACCACATGAATCAACATTTAACTTACAACTTTCTGCACATCAAGACAGACAGACACTTTCAGAAGTCTTAATGTTTGCCAATATAAATTTGGTTGACAGAGTTACAGAATCAAGAAAAAGCCTTTATATAGTATGATAATGGCAGTATATATACATGTGACAAATTATCTTGTTTTCAACAACAAGAGCATGAACTGACTCATATTCCCAAATGTTGTTGTTCATTTAGGGAATAGGAGATTGCCATTCAGTCAAAGCCCACCCTGCTTAAAATCCATCACATCGAGAAAATCTGTTAAAACAGTGCAATTCATTTTAACTCTTCCCTGGATAACAGTGATATAATCCACAGCCCTATTCACTGGATGATTAAAAGCATCCAAAAGCAGTGGTAACAATTCCCCACTGTAAGGATAATCCCTTGCTCATTTCAAGCTTATGTGCTCAGACGGGGACTTTAAACACAGGCATATGGTGACGGCTTTATATTATACTCAGTGTTTCCAGCAGTGGAGGATCTGATCAATAATACCCTTAAGATGTACATTTTGTATACATATACAAATGAAGGCAGTATAGAGTGCGTTAAATCCAGCGTTTCAGGCTAAAGAAAGACAACCACTCCTCCATATTCCTTCCAGATATTCTCCACTTTGTGCATTTGAGTCCAGATGAAGGTAGGGCCTGATTCAAAGCAGGAAATAAGCTCTGCTCTTCATAACTGGGCCATTTAGTCCCTTGTGACCCAGCCTCTCTGCCTTTGGCAAACACATCATTTTATTGTGACCCCAGACGGCAGCCAAACAGCCGCCTATAAGCCACTGGTAATGAAAAGCAGTAATTCCAGCCTGGTGAACACAAATGGAGAATGCCAATTCATATTCATTTGCTGACCCTCTTCCTTGAACTGTGTGTCAACCCTTTCATCCATTCATTGCAGTCGGATCACCCCGGGTATATCGCATCCTCATTTTCCAGGACCGACTCAGGAGCCTCTCGAGGTTTGAGATGAGTCACAATAAACAGGTCGAAATCTACAGCACATTTCATTTTTAATTCACATAGATATTATCAACACTCAAATCTGTTAGAAATCTACCAAATTCCTTGCTGAAGAATATATCTTTTACCCAAACCTGGAAATGATTCGTGCGTTTAACGAAGCGGGATCCTCAAATAATTAAAAAGTAAAATGCATTTTAATAAATACCAGAACATCTCAGTAAGTTGGAATATATATTCTCATGAGGTTTGTTTTTCACATTCAAAATACCTTTCAAAAATAACCTTTAGGCTGAGACTCATCTTTTCATTAAGCACACATATCTGTATTAAAATGTTTTTATTAGTCATATGTAATACTGTAATCTTAAATGTTACAGCAAATGAAATTATAATTGGCACAAACAAAGGCCTAGAAATACTCAGTATTTGTAATTAATATATAATGTTTTTCATTTAGTAAATTGATTTACTGAAGTAAAATTTTAATATTAGTTATGGAGATGCACCTTTGTTAATCACAGAAATGACAAAATAAAATTACAGCCACTGATTCTACAATCTCTTACAAAATGATAAACTTTATGTATCAGAAATTAAAAATATCCAAACTGATTGAAAGTCTCTCTAGAGTTTAAAGAAATGTCTTGTGGCCTAATTTTGATATATAATATTTAACAGATTCATATAAGTCCAAAAAAAAAAAAACTTGAAAAAACTTGGAGACATAAGTTCTAAGCTGAGTCCAGATCTCATCCTGTCGACTTTTAGTGACCCGATGAGATCTGAAATCTCTTGATCTGCAGCTGTTAGCTTAGCTGACATGGGAATCTCAGCACAACAGCTGAGCGAACGGCCTGAGGGCAGCCCTGTGGCACGGGGTTGTTGATCTGCCCAGCCGTTGCATGTTGAGGTGTTTCGGCAGTTGCACAATATGTCAAATCGAAATCACCTTCAGACGGTTCAGGTCTGGTTCAGATCTTAGCGACCATGCTGCTGAAGCTCAGCGAGACGTTTGGGGATGAAACAATAGAGTAAATAGTAAACGCAATGTTTACCAAAGTGTTGGGGAAACAAAACTTTTAAAAGTTTATACAAAAATTAGACAACTCCTGCAAATTATTTATCACAATTGATATGAACAGATCAGGCTCGATTGAACTGGAGTTATTCCCTGGGTCAACACACCTAAACTAAACGATGGTTCATTAGCTTAGCATCCCTCTGCAGATGTCTGACAGGCTTATGAGGTATTGGACCCTTTGAATCAGCTGTTTTGGAGAAGAGACATTGGACAGATGTTGATAGTTTTCTTTTGCTTCCTGAGCTCCAGTTGGTCAACTTTCAAGGATTTTGAAATGGCTCGTTTTCCAGAGCATTACCTCGTTGCCAAAAATTGCCTGAGTGTATTTTTTAAGCGCTTGGGCTCTTTTTATAAGTAGCTGAGACCCAGATGAAGTATAAAAACCATGCAAAATGTGAAGCTTGCATGAAACATCCTCTTTAAAGTGAAAGAGTTGAATGGTAATCAAAAAGTAGATGTTTTCTTAGAAACAGGGCGTGGTTGTGAGAAGGTAAATAATTGAAATTGAGCGGAGGAAGACAAGATAAAAACAAATAAAAAAAAATAAAATGTTCCTTAGGAGAAACAGGAGAAATGGCTGGTAGAATATACTGAGAATGTGGAAAACAAGGAAGAAAAAATTAAGAATTTGCACAAAGCAGAGGCACAACACAATATAAGAAAGGATCAATGTTCAATTCAAGACAACATAGAAACAGCAGGAAAACAAGTAGAAAGAAAAACTATTTTCAGGAACTAAGTTATACAGTCGTATCTACAGCCACTAAGAGCTGAAAATTAATACATACAAAAACCAAAAGTTAAGAGCAAGAAATCTGAGAAACAAAGCATATAAAAAAATAAAAATGAAAACAATAATAATAATGATAATACAGACCTTTGGGCACTTAAATGACTTAAACATCATAATATGTAGGAGAAAACATGAAATACAGAAACCCTCCAGCTTCTCTTTTTAGCTGGACACATTTAATCACTAATTAAATAGTTATTTATTATTATGGACTACTTTAAAGTGTCATCAATTTCCTAAACTGCAAAGTGAAATAATTTATATGAGGTATATTGTGAAACGTCTAGTATTGAATTTAATTTTTCACTTATTTTCACTTATTTAGAGCACTGAGCTCAACCCTGCCAGATCAATCACAGCAAGCATAGAAAAAACTAAATTAATTAAATAGTGATGTCACTCAGTGTTTTGTTTACCATGGTAACCGGTAACTGACTGCCCCGCCCCCTTTTTCTGTTGCCGTTGGCAACTGTGGTACATATTATCATTATTATTGTTATTATTATTATTGTTATTATTATTATTGTTATTATTACTGTTATTATTATTGTTATTATTATTGTTATTATTATTATTGTTATTATTAGCTCTTTGTTTTCTTTACAAGTATTTTAGATGCATTTGATAATAAAGTGTTTCATGAGTAAATTTTCTATGTTTTCTTTATGTTTTTTAACTGTTATTATCAATGTTGTCCATTTTAGTCACGTTTAATTTCCGAAATATTAACTGCTGCTATTAACTGCTCACTAGGAGCTATTTCTTTATCGTTAGCTTGGGGTTATTTATTATATTTTATTTAATGTATTGGGGGAAAGAAGCTGGACTGAAGTTAACCACCGTCTTTACTCTTTAATTTATTTTAATAAATTCCAATTATTCAGTGAATCTGAATGTGTCTGTCATGATGTCAAACAACGGGCCTGAGACAAACATAGAAGGGTTACATAATATGTAGCAATCAAAGCAACAATAACCACAGATCCACTTAAAGACATTCATCGTTTAAATATCTGTGGATGCCATAGGAGATTATAATAAATGGCACATGAAAGATGCTGTGAAGATAAGCAATTAAACCTTATTTGTGTTTAAAAGTTGGAATTAAGGTGTTTCATTTGCTTTTCTTTGAAAGCAAAGTATAATCATGCATGGCTGCATTTTTAATTTCCGTATGATTCCTCAGCCATTCTTAAAAAAACACTCACACACAGCATGTGATAATTTGCAGCAGTTTGATTAATTGCTCTGCTTCTCAAACAACTGATACCATGTTGTAGCCCAAAGGTGGAGAATCAGGCATCGTACATTTAAAGGCTTCATGCATCGACTGGAGAGCTTGCATGTAATGAAGTGTGTGTTCCCAGCCGGGTGCGTTTGTGCAGGCGACACATGCCAGCAGGGCTTTACAGCTCGTGTCTGGGTGATTCCAGCTGCTGTTTCCACGAACCTGGGGACAGAGCGGATCAAGTAGGATGCCTTCTGCTGTCACCAGCTCCTCAAGGTGTTTATTAGAAAATGTTAATGCCCTCGCCATAACACACACATCAAGACTTGGCCCTTGCGACAAGGATCTAGCAGTGCCCAACTGTTTCCACTCGTGCGATGGTCTGGAAGTGCGCGCCAGTTTATCACACCCACGCGGCGGGAGGTGTTAGCGGGCAACACACTTCAGTCAAGTCCCCGAGGCCGCAGGGATTCACTTTAGATGCCTCGGTCTCTCAAGTGTTGGAGAATATTGATTTGGCATCCTAAATTAAAGCAAGGACAAATCAAATATTCACTTTGTGAAGAGTGGACACAAACATGCTGACCACAAATATGAAATCTCTCTTTTCACTGTCCCAGATTTTTTTTCCCCTAGATTCAGTCATGTAATGTTTTAGTTATTTCAAGTTTTTCTGCTTTAATTCATGCTGACTGTGGGGGGAAAATAAAGAATCAGTTAATGATATTTTAGCCGGCTGAACCCACAGACCTACACTGATTCAGCCGTGTCTCCTGGATGGCTGACTTAAAGGGGATTTAAGTAATTTATTACTTTTATTGATCTCGATCAGCGGCTCAGGAGTTGCATCAGTAGTGCACGTCTTTCTTCCAGACCACAATGTTAGCTGGATGGGGGTGAAAAAAAAAAAATGAAGCTCACATTTTCCTTATAGAAAGATAGCTCACCTGGAGAAATGTCAAGCAGGAGGTAATACATCACATACAGTAATAATCAATAATTTTTAGCATAGGAAATTTGTCACAGAGGACAGGGGGATGCCTTCTTGCTCCAATGAGACTCTTCTCTTTTTTTTTTATAAATGCTGGTTCAGGAAATTAAATGAAAGGAAGTCAGTGAAAGTTATGTTTCACAACACAAAGTCACTGCTGCGTTTTGTCTGGAAAGGTCACAAAATCCTTGCACTTGCTATTTTTGTTTAAATCAATCAGAGGAGAGAGAGGACTGTTTAGGAAGAGGTTTTAAAAAATATGAAGATAGATAATTTTTTAAGAAAGCACTTTTAAGTTAAACAGATTGTTTAATCTCATGCTTCTCTATGCAGACGCTCTGTCTGCAGTGATTGTAATCTTCCTGATATGCTCATTATTTCAAGTCTGACCCTTGATTCTGATAAATACAGCTAATAATTGTGTCACTCATGTGTTGGACATTGACCATTCAGCACTTATTTAAATACTGTTCATCCCAATATTTACAGAGTTTACAAACGGAGACACACACCTGCTTCAGAGTTGTGACAGAACTTGACGTTTTGCACATTGTGCTTCATTTCCCAACTATGTATACACAAAAAATACTTAGAATATTTTAAGTCTCATTTAATTTCTCTCTTTATTTGCATCTTTGCATATAAATTCAGGCTTAGCCAAAAGCAAAGTCGTATCCCTGTGTACAGGGATCCAAATCGGCTCAATTTAGGGTAAAAACTCTGGTTAAATCTATGATCAGCATACTAAATTAAACTATCTCTCTGCAAAATGAGTTCTGCTGCTGGTATGATTTCATTTTGAAGGTGCTACAAAGCCCCATGGTGACAATACGTCAGGCACATAATTTTCTTACAATTCATCACTAAGGAAAATCTTTGCTTTTAATGAATATAAATTGGTGTTACAAATGTGACATTTCCCCACAGTCCATATGTTTATTGTGATAGCGTGAACGGAAAAAAGAGAGATGTAGCTGCTTTTCAACTCCCAATGAAAGGAGCGTATCATGCACCCTAATGACAAGGTGCTTTCTCAGTTAATACAAGCCTATTGAGGGAAAGAACAAAAGCGCGACACCCACACAAAACATGGGCAGCACACAGAACTCTGCGCCGCTCACCACAAGCTCAAAGCCATTACCTGCTTTAAAAGTATAATTGCTGCGACATGTGTACATAGAAAGTATTACTGCTGATGAGGAGAGCATAGGCTTCAGTGTAGTCATTCTCATTATGAGTGGCTGATGAGCTTGATACTGTGTGACACGCTCACAAAGGAGCAGACGCTGAGCCACAGGTAACATGGGCAGTTCGTTCAGCGCCGCCTGAGTATCAGCGCTCAGCCGAGAGCTACATTCATCAGGCTGGCGTTAATTAATGCCAACGTGATTGAATGCAAAAGGGACACATGGGAGAGGTAATGCACACCTACAGGTAGCGCAAAACTCACTCAAAGATATGATGATTAATTCCTTCTTGTCTCTCTCTGAAAATTCAAATATGACGCTCCGTGCGTTTAATGCGAGGTTCTCGAATACAAAACGATGTTCATTTGATTGTGTGAAATTAAGGATGGAAGAAATGGCCGACAAAAATGATGCACTGCTTTCAGAGCTCAAACAATGCAAAGAAAATGAGTTTAACTTAATTTAAAAACAACAATACTAATGTTTTAATGTTTTAAGAGTTCAGAAATCAATATTTGGTGGAACAACAGGAGGTTTTCAATGAGGCTCTTAAGTTTTTCCAGAGCTGTATTTAGCAACATGTGTGTTTGAAAATATAAAACTGATAAAATGGGAAATTAATTAAGCTATATCAAGATTTACCCGTTTGATTTAATAACGAGGGTCCATCTGAAAACAGAATGAGTTCATAAGTTTTTTACTTATTCCAACTCCTTTTCAAACATGTTAAGATTATTGTGGTACAAAAATAGGTACCTCTTGTTTATGTCTGTAATTTTGAACTTTTATTTCATACTGCTCTTTTTTTGACGGTCAGTCTGCGTTACAGGTGAACTTGAGAAACACAAATATTCGTGTTCCTTTGGGTTCTTCGATGGGAGCAGATTGGCGACGAAGGGGGCCGTTTGAAAATGGGTCTCAGAAACACCTGCTTTGAGTTTGGGGTTAAATGGGATTGCTCCCTTTGAATCATTTTGATGACCCACCACAGCTGAGTCTGCAGGTTGTCCTGCTTGCTTTAAAGAGTATTATGTGCCTGAGATTGAGCAGCACTGGGGGCTTAGGAGGCACGCACACACACTGAAGCCTGGAAACGAGCTGGATGGAGGGCAGGCGGCTCACAGGGGGAAAATAACCGCTTTGACCAAATTAAGTTCTTGAAGGGTGGATGTTAGTGGGAAACAACCGTGACATAGTTATTTAAAAGGATAAAAACAGATGGAAGCTAGTAAGTATGATTACTTTCATTTGAAATAATAAAACCTCATTGGTTGTTTATAGTTTGAAATAACTAAGCTAGCAGTTCATCTCTTTACCAGATTGAAGACCCGCATCTTTGTTCATCATGTGCAGCTACAAATGAAGCTGTAAACTTCCTTAAAACTATCATTATTAGCTGTGTTTATTATTGATGTGCACTAAACTTTGTCAATACATGTTCATTTCTAGATCCAGCATATTATGATGTAAGAGAAACCGGATTGGAGATGATGTTTGGGGGTTTCAAATTGACACCTATATTTTCCCTTATATGCCAACTGCTGGTAGATAATCAATAAGAGATTGATCTTGTTTTAGACTATTTGGTCAATTCCCAGACCAAAGATTTGTTTGCTCTTTGCATTGTAGCTCAGTTAGGATTAACAAATTTGATTTAGGAGAAATCTGATCAGGAACCTTAAAATGATGGTTTCAGTAAAAATCCATGTCACTGTAAACTGAGCGGACAGATGGATGGAGAATCCATCCACGGTTTATAATCTTATAGGACAAATCCCAAGCACAAGTGTGTTTACTCAGCGCCCCCACAGTCAGCAGGGGACATTTTGCATGTCAGACTTAAACAACCACATCATCAGTGTGTGGTCTCTCGCCTGAATGAAAATTATATAAATGTTTCCAGTTCACTACAAGATGGTGACCACAAACATGTAAAAATATCAACATGGAGTGTTAAAAATAGGATAAGTGTATTTCCAACAGGCTTGACAGGATGGAATGAAGATAAACTCAAATGTCCAGAATATTATTAAAATACAGAAAAATGTGAATTTTATAATGAACATCTAATTTTATGAATCCTAATAAGTTCATTCTTGATGCTCTGAAGTTCAGTTTCAATTAAAATGAATATATCTTACAAAAACTTACGTTAGTAATGTATTGAAAATAACAGTTTTCAAGTATATTTTTCTAAGGTATTAAAGATATTTTTTTATAACTCTGGGCTGCATTGATATTTAATTACTTGTTGCCACTCTTTTGTATTATACTGGACCTTTTTGTTCACTCATTCCTTATATTTAGCCATCAATCAGTGACTACATACTCACAAAACTTTGCAAGAGTTATAAAGGATTAATAAAACACAGTTCAGATTTAGACTGTGCATCACATCAAGCTGGAGTTTGTTGTGCTAAAACCTTAACAGTCGTAGAAGATTCAGTTTATTTTTCCTTAGATACATCCTTGGGGATAATGCTGCAGGCATCAGAATCAATCATGCAGTCCATGAACACCACATGCCATCCATCAAGGTATTCTTTTTTTTTTTTAAGAATTCAGTCTACTGCTGACAAATCCCCGCCACTTTTTATTGATATACTCTTTTAAACCTTTAAATTCTTCAGTCTTGTCAACCACTTTGTATCCTCCACAAGCCAAAAAAGTTTGGACGTGAGCAGCCCTCAGAAATGCAGATGCCACCTGCAGATTTAGATGTTTAGCACCACATGAGCTCCAGCTGCCGTCAAAGCCTTCACTGGCGACCTGTGGCCTGTCCATTATTGCTCTATTAAAAGAGTGTGTGCAATGGGGCTCGTGCTGCTCTGTAGCGAATGGGCTTTATGTATTCTGGCAGAGAGATTAACCGTATCAAATACAGTGTTTTTCTAATTTCCGCCACCCTTTGATACCAAGATTTCATCGTGTGTCAAAAGTGATCCTGTTTAGAATCAGTGTAAGATTGATAAGTGAGTGTGAGGTAACGATACAGTCAGACTGTAAGACAACACAGTGGACACCGGCTTATTTAATGTTGTATATTGTGCAGCTTTTTTCATGGAGCAAATCTAAAATATTCAAAATAAGAAAATGCACCTTGGCTGGACATTCCCGTTGAGTTTACACTTAAATTAATGTCTCACCTTCAGACATCTAAACATTGCTGCCAAAAGTGAACCAGACTTGTTGAGGTCTGCATTTCATACTCACTTTTTTGAGAACTTTGTGCTGTTTTTGTGCACATCTCACCGTGACATTGCTTGACGGCGCTCTATCTGGGAGAAAAAACAAGACGTGGCATCTGTTCTTCGGGGACAAACCTTGATACTTCATGTGGAAAACAGCCAACAAAAACATCGGGCAGCACCGGCGCAGTTCGGTTGTTTAGCACTGAACTGTGCTTCTAAAAACACTTTGCAGTTTTTAGAAGTGTCTAAAATTGCAGACCCAACATTGGCCCTTCATAACTGACTCCATTAACAGAGGACAAATCAATATGCACTTCCTGTTTTACTTCAAAATAAAGGTCTTAAATGTTCAGCTAATCATAATAGTGGCTCAGCTTTCGCTGGTCAAGGTCAGCAAATTATGCTTTCGATGATTAATAATGAAAAATCTTCAGTTTATTACGTACGTTTTCTGAAGGCGCCACATATTTGCTTTAAAATCTTTATTTTCTATTGTCTTTAACTTTCCCCAAAGCCTCCTTGCGTTTGTCTTTTCCTCCTGGTTTTCAGCTGTGACCTGTTCTGTCTGATAAATTTGCCTGCTTGCTTTCACGTGAGGATTCAAAACCCAGAGACTGACAAATCTCTCGTCACAAAGGCAAACAGACGTGCGGAACATTTTCTCTCCTGTCTCGTGTCCCCCTGGTGTGGCCGTCAGCCTATTTTTGCTTTAGTCTGCTGCTACCTGAGGAGCAACAGAAAGGTGGTAATGGAGGGCTGACTGAGGCCTGTCACTTCATGCTCTTTCACCCCCAGGGACTCTGAGTGGGAAAGTAATGGCCGGGCCTGCCAGATGTAGCAGTCACTTTTAATCAAGTGCATCGCTGTCACTCCCCCTGTATTGATCCCTGCAAAGTCCCCAGGTGGCTGGCAATTGGGCTGGTTTCTACACCACAACAACCTCCCTCTCGCCTTTCAAACAACTCCCCATGTGGTGGCATCTTGGCCGAGTTAATCATAATCCAGCTTTTCCGTGGAAAAAAAACACTAACCACAGCAAACAAGCTCGGACAGGGCCACTGCCCCTGTCACTTACTGTGGGAGTCGCACACACGCTGCCTCTCATGAGCTGCTGTGATTTAACCTGGGATAAATATAAAAACCTGTCTTTGGGTCATTGTTTAAATGACACACCCAGGTCATGTTTTTGTATTTTGTTGAATTACCCTTCTTATTTAACAACTATGTTTTCCCACTAGCTCAGGTGATAAGAGGAAATAAGATTAGCTAACATTACTATGATACGTTAAAGATCTGAACCTTCCAGCATGTTTAGTTGTTTTTGAAAGACAATAAATGATACATTAATAAAGATTAGGATGTGTGATGATGGCACTTGACAAAATATAATGTTTAAATTGTTGACTGTGTTCTATGACTTTGTATTTTTGTGTATTTATGATTTAAGCTCTTTGGAACTGCATTGTTGCTGAAATGTGTGTGTGAAGATTGCTGTGCCATATCGTGCATTTTAAAGGGGCGGTGATGCATAAAGTCGACTTTTTTTTATCTATACTTCAAGTTATTCCCTCATTAAAAAAAAAACCCTGGAGTGTTTCCTTGATTCTTTCATATTTAAGAAATCCTTCAGTCTCTGTCCTGGGTGAACCTAGCGCCGCCTTTGAGACGCAGCTCCTCCCCATTGAACTCCCCACTCGGCTCCTGCAGACTAGCCAGCAGTAATCAGCAAACACCTCATGGAACTACTCAGTGCAACATTGGTAAACACTTTGATTAAAGATTAATAGAGGTTGTTATAACTTCCTGAAGGCAGAGATAAAGAAAGAACGAGAGGGTTTCAGGAGATGTAGGTCTTAACGCAGGAAGTAATATGTTTTACGTCATATTTGATATTTACATTTGTATAACAACTGAAGTTAACACTGTTACTTGATTTCTAGCCACTGTGTGGCTAGAGAACACATGATAGTGCTCCTTTAAAATAAACATTGTGCACCAACAGTGTAGAAAATGTACTGAACAAAACGAAATGTTATTTCGATGTGATATTTTCTCTAAAAGCTCAAAGGTTAAGTAGCTGCTGCACGGCCATATCTGCCATGTATTTACTGCACTTGACAGGAATTTGCGGCATTACGAGTGGATAGCAGTCAGGATTTGGCACCTGGCTCCCTCTCTCTTTTTTTTTTTTTTTTTTTGCACAGGTCTGTTGCAAGGCTGTGGTTTTATTGTTCATTTGCAGAGGCCACAGGGGCTGACTATTACTGGGTCATAACTCGACAGGATGATGAGGGATGAATTCTAATGTGGATCCGTCACCAATAGGGACAGGAGCTGGGTGGCAGGAATGAGAGATGGAGGATTCATAGGGGAGATGGGAATAAAGTGTGTCAGGTACAGACAGATCTCAAATGTACACAAACACATATGTATGCTGCTGCATATTCTCTTATTTTTACCAACAATGTAGAAATTATACACCCAAAGTGTTTTTGTTTTTTTTGCTTGTTTTTTTTCAGTTTATGTGCAGCTTTATTGCATATTTGTAGTTATATTGTTGAAGTCATTTTTTTTCCAGATCATTTGAGATGTAACAAAAGTAAACCGGGTCTCACAGGCTGCAAAATGAAAGTCGGTATACTTCGATGAGCAACACTTTGTTGTTTTTCACTTGTCAGAGAAAAAAAAAAAGGGCTGCAGTTTGTTAGAAAAGGAACAAAGCTGGCTGGAAAAAGAGAAATGGCAGAAGAGGTTCGGAATAATCAGTTCCACCATTCGGACACATGGCTGCCTCCATGTGGTAAACCTCGCTGACAGATGCTTAGAGTAAGAGTAAAAGGAAAGGTATTAGGCAATGACATGTGAAATAGAGGGCAGACTGTCGAGCCCCCCTGCATTGCAGATGTACTCCACTGCGCCATAGTGGACAGACAACACTGAGCAAAGCAGTGTGAGGACACACTGTTTCAGAGTATTTGGCAAAGCAGCATTTCTCCCAGACCTTTACACTTTGAGGGATTGCATTTTAAAAGGCCAAATTTCTTCAATTTGTTTAGTCAGAAAGTCTAGAAATTGAAGCTAAAAAACAAACAAATCACACTTTACCTTTTAATTTTGTTTTCAGTTAAGATTGACATTATGAGTCACACTCTGAAGACAAGATGTGAACATGCAAATACGGATGATGACATAATGTAACGGCATAAGCCTGGAGTCCCACCACTGTACATGGAGAACAGATTGTTTTCTCGGATAAAAAAAAAGCTCCTTTATTAAGGAAAATATGTAAAATGGACGTGGCCACCTATTAGAAATGTAAAACCTGATGTAGAGCCCTTTTCTGCAAATCATGTCTGCATGTTCAGTGTTTCATCCACAAAAACAGTTTCTCACTTTAGGCTCATGACCCTAAAGCTATTTGTTATGATCCTGCATTGTTCAGGTTTCTTCTGCGTTTGCTTTCTTGATTATTCTCCTGCTTTTTCATGCTCAGCGTAGATCTTGCTTATTAGTTCCTTCTGTTGTTTTCAGCTTAGTTTATGTTTGTTTTTCCTTAGAATAGTGTTTCACATTGGTTAATTGTTTATGTTCTCCTCAGCTTCCTCTCATGCTCGAGTTTTCTTCACTTTGCACCTCGTTCCCAATCAACGCCTGTTACTTGTCTAGTAATCAAGCTCCTCCATATTTAAGTTTCTCACTTCCTGTTACTCTCAGCTGGATGTTCCCGTCTCTCTGCCATCGCCTCCTTCTTAACCGCCTGCACGCTTCTCAGTTTATTTTCATTAATGCCTGTTATTCATGTCACTACAGTGCAGCATTATGTCTGTTGGTGTTTTAGATTTGAAGAAAAGAGAAATCTAAAGCTGAAAAGTAAGCAGGGAGTCAGCAGTCAGACCACTGACTGTTGTCTCTTGGTGCAACAAATCCGTCGCCCTCTTCAAACCTGAGTGAAGCAGAACTCAGCTTCTATGCACCTCACATCTGTAACACATTTCCAAAAAACTGCATAACAGCTGAAACACTGAGTTCCTTCAAATGAGGGCTACAAAACCCACATGGTTAGAGTTTCCTTTGACAAGTAGAAAAGGAAACATTGAATAATATATTTTATGATTTTCATGATTTGACAAAATGTAATATTTATTTGGTGTTTCACATTTGATGACTGTGTCATGTTTTTATGCTGTGAAGCATTTTGAACTGTCTTGTTTCTGAAATGTGCCGTATAAATTGACTTGACCGTCTCCTGTATGATTATCCTTGGCTGCATTTCCGTTGACAGTATAATTGCCCAAATTGGAATTATGAAAATAAATGTGCAATTTCAAAAGAGCTTACATTTTTTGATTTAAAAAAATGTTTGCAATAGGATAAGGTGTTTATAACATTTCACAAAACTGCAGCGGAAACAGTTTGTTTGTAGTTATGTGAGCAACAGCTGGATGTTACTACTGCTGGAAAAGACGAAGAAGACGACAGGAAGTGGTAAGAGGATGATATTTTTTTAAAACATATTGCATGAACTAACTTATTTTTGTTTTATATTTTAGTTGCTTTTTTTTAATTCAATTGCAATATTAAATTTTTTAGACATTAAGAAAATAGCGTCAAAGTTTTGCCCCCATTTGTCCTGGAAATACAAGTAATGATAGGCAGGAAAGTCTGCATATGAGATTTTAACTTCTTTTTTACTGGCCATATTCTGTCAGTAGCATGTAGCATTGACCTTTTAGCAACAAACATATGAGAAAAATGCATATCAGCCTTAAACAGTTTGAGTGGCACAAGAAGCAGAAACATCTTTTACAGATGAATTTTTTTGCTAAAACATGGAGCGACTAACATGGAGAACAATGATTTCACAATATTTTACATCAATTTGCATCAAAATAACAATGTTGGCCAGATCCGTATCAAAACCAAAGATTGCTTTAAGTCTGAGTTCCTCTTTTTTAGGTTTCCTGGCTACTGCTTTCAAACTGCATTTCTCCTCCTGTCTAAAAGCCGTACAAGGTCTTTATTACCTCTTGTTGGAGTTGGAGACTGTCTTTACTGCTTTCCTCCCAGCCATTGTAATATACATAAATGTCCAATTTGATGTTCCAAACTTCACTTTTCAGTAACTTTTGGCAGCATTATTGACTGGCTTGTCGTTTTTTTCTTCCTGCTTTACGTTTGTACATACTTCTCGTTTTCAGACATGAAAATTAATCCAGCTCTTGTGAGTTACCAGCTTTAACACGGCTAAAAAAGGAAAAGTTGTAAAAAAAATTTAAGTTTGCAACGCTAACATAAATTTAAGAGGTGAAAACACAGTGGAATATACTGAAGTTTATAAATCTGACAATTATTGACTATAAGAAATACCTCATGCAGAGTATATTTATATTTTATGTGGTAAAGAGGCTCTAGTTATTTTATTTCTGTTGAAATATAGGTTGGTCCAACAGAGAGTTATAACTACTTGGGCAGAATAATTTCAAGTTGTAGATTTTTTTTTTATTCAGTGTAGATTAAACTTTAATGATCCCTGAAGGAAAAATGCATTGTTTCAGTTTTCAGCTGAGGAGAATAAGATATAGCTAATAATGCAACCAAGAGAACTGGGAATTATTCAACAAGTCGCCACCAGCTGAATGTGCAGAATGTAATTGTTGGAATGAATAAAAATCATAGATGTTCTGCAGTGACAGATTTAGGCTTGCAGTAGATTTTCAGCTCACACCACTATTTACTCCCATTGCAGGAGAACCTCAGACACAAGCTCTCCAAGAAAAAGGAGAAGAAAAGAAAAGCAATGCATGCATATGCAAATACAGGTTGCCATCATCACAATGAGATATGGAGATGCAAAGAAACTTCATCATTCAAGTCTGTACCGTAGGCCCCTATATAGAGAGATTATTTTTTCTGCCTTTATCAGATCGTCTCGTTCTCTAAAGCACATCACCAGAAACTTGCATATTCTGTTCAGCTCTGTCATATTGCCAGCAGGCAGAACACAGCAGAAGAAGGGAGGGGCGGGACCGGGTTCTGTTTTTGGGATTTGCAACTAAAGCATCAACCCCTTGCCTTCTCACAGCACAATGTTCAGAATGCCTTGCAATCCCCCACATGGTGGGACAAAGGCTTTGTGCTGCAGCTCACATTGAGTCAGCAGGAAAAAACAACAAAAAGACAAGGCTCCTCCAGCGCCTTCTGTCTTTTCTGCAGGAAACAGACCAATGGCTCTATTAAAGCAGCAGCAGGAGCAGCACCATACACCCTGGGTAAAACGGCTGTCAGATTTGTCACTTTCAAATGACATACCTATTAGAAGCTAATAAAGCCCCTGAGCTAAGTTGAGCCAGCTGGCACAAATCAAGGGTACAATTCAGCAGAAGGATGGGATGTTGAGGAAAAACAGAGATTTTTCTTTGCTTTTGTGTGAGCTTTTGTTTGCTTGTTCGGCTCCTGTCAAGTTAGACAATGCAGTTCCCCCCTCAGAGCCTAATCGATGCTGCAAATGTCAAAGACTGGCTATGGTTGCATAAGGCGAAAACATGACTCTCAGCATGATTTTGTCGTCTGCTGGACAAAGTCTTTGACGGCTGATCCCGATTCCCGAAGCACACAGCTTTGTCTTATACAGTAAATTCTCCTCATCCACTCAATGCCGATGATCCAGCCTAATCTCAAAGCTGTTGATTATCAGCTAAATCTCCTCCTTCCAGCAGCGTCTCTGTGTGAGGCATAAATGTTTGTCAACAAGTGGCAGGTACAGTATGTCCACACGTCTTGGATTTAAACTTTTAGGCTGCTTTAATCACTCCTCAAAGACAACTGCTTTTAATTCGGAGGTAGTTATGTTTGATTTTTAGATCTTCCAACGATTTGTATGAAAGTTGAAATGAATGCACACACAAGCAGACACGGAGCTATTGTAATTCAGGGAGCATCTACTGGAGATTACATCGTCGTGTTATTAAGACAGCCCCCCTCAAGGGTACTATTATTGTACAGATGCACAGTAAAATACTCTTCCTCCCACCCACACACATGCACACACGCAGTCAGGATATCTTAATTGGCTTTGCACTCACAACAGAGTTGTATTTTTACGGCACACTCTATTGAAGACCAAAACTGAACTCCTAAACCTTCTCTGTTGTGACGTGGCTTTCAATATATAATGGCAGATTTTATCACCGCAATAAAACTAGATTGGTCACACTACGGTGTCTTTCTAAAAGCAAATAAAATTTCTGTAGTGTTGAAATTGTAATGGGACTATATAAATTTCATCAATCAATACATTGATTAGCAATTACACAGTGGCGACAGACCCGAGCATAAAACCTGCTAAAGAATGAGGACATGGCTAAACTGACCATGACTTCTGCGGACAGCTGAAGCTTAACTGGCTTTCACACAAGATTATCTTCTTGTTTCATGCATCATTTCGTCTCCACGTGTCTTTTGTGGAGCAAATTTCAAGTGAACTTTTGAAATGCAGCTTCATGAAATGTTTGCAGTGGACACTTTTCAGCCAAGTGGTTTTAATGTGAATAAACTGCAGAAGGATTTCTGGTTTCATCAGCAACTTGTGGGGGGCCGATCTCTGCATTTCTGTAGAAAAGCAGACATTTTCTCCATCCATCCGTTTTCTTACACCCTGGTCCCCTGTGGGGTCGGGAGGTGCTGCTGTCCATCTCCTGCTAACGTTCCAGGCAAGAAGCAGGGTCAGAAATTTTCTCTCTATGTAAAATATATGTGAAGGAGGAAAAGACACAGAAAAGTTGTTTGACATACATTCGTCCAATTTCTATGCAGGGTTGTGAAATCTGAGTGGGATTATGTCCAGTGATCAGCAGGCAAGAGACAGGAAACAGCCTGGAAAGTTTGGCCGTCCAAAATTAAAACTTTATCAAGCGAATCTGCATTCTTGATTCTGGATGATTGTAGTTGTAGCACTTGGTGAAAAAACATGCATGTATGGGTGAAATCCTCAAAGACAGGACTTTAAACCAAAGGCTGTTTTACTGCAAGGCAGTAGAGCTAATGTCAACGCTATTATGCATCCTGATAAGTAATGTACAACTTCAAAGTCTAAAGTTTTGACGCCAAATGTTTTGTTGAACATTACTTATTTGGTGGTGTTTGATTTTTATTCAAGTAAAAAAAGTTAAATGATAAACATTTAACAAGCTTCAGATACTTTTATTTTCTGCAGTGCATCACTGGGTTATAAGTTTCTACTGCAGGTAAATATTTTTAGACGTCTAACATCCTGGTATTCCTTCCTGGGCCGCATTGATGTTTCCTTCCAAAACCTGAGCATCCTTCCTCAGAGCTCTTCAAAATCTAACAGCTGATAGAGACGCAAACTTGGCAGAACAATATATTTTACTGGGAAGCCACTGTCCTACATATCGATAACAATTTCTTCCTGGTTTATTCTTTTTAGTGAAGTACAGAGGTGGAAGTTTGATGGTGTTGCCTGAGAAATTAGTTGACATTAATGAGCAGCAAAATAAACACCTCTAACTTCCACTGGCACTGTCCCCTGAGTTATTGATCAACTTATTCAATTCAGTTGATCTTGAGGCAGAGATAAAATTAATTTTGATCTACTTTAAATTTATGAATATCGGCTCAATTTCCATCATAAAACCTGAAGGAATAAGTAAGTTTGCAAAAAGTAAGCTTTCTGAAAATCTATGGTCGTAGCTTTACAACAAAAAAAGTGACAGATAAATGTAAACATTTTAACAGCTAGTCATAGCTTAGCATTCTTTTAATCAGTGAGCAATGGCTCACACATAATGCTTTCTATCAAGGCTTAACGCAGTTGTTTCTGTGTGCACCAAACATTTTTAAGTTTCCCAGAGTCTGGTGTTGGCTTCATGTTACTGTTTGTGTCTCTGCAGTTGTTTTGGGAGGAGATTCTTCCCATTTTATTTGAAACTGGGTTGTCGGTTTTCAGCGCTGTGAAGACAGACGACATAAACCTGCTGTGTTGTTTTAACCTGACTGCAGAGTTTCTCTGTGAGCCTGTGGCATCGGGTCAGGACTGCAGACGTGAGCTGATCCACTCTTCATCTGCAGAGTTGCACAAATCCAAGTTAATTTCATTCAGAAATGCATAATAACATTTTCTAAATATACTATCAATCCTTTTCTTTATGTAGTGATTCACAGCTGACCTGGTTTTTTTCTAGAGTGGACTACTTTATCTTACTATTGCACCATTACTCATAAAAACATATTTTCTACAGAAACAATATAAAATGTTAAGAAATAGTCAGAAATATCACATTTACTGTGCCTTTGAAGCCACGTATTTTTGTATAATACATAGATCCACCTTCTGAGGAATAACAACTGTGATTTTTTTTTCACAGTTCTGCTCCAACAGTTTTGCTCACCAAGAGACTGAAAGCTTTTCTCATTAGTGTTTAGGTCATTCTCAGTAGGTTTAGGGTTGGGTGAGATTAGCTCCATGATGCTTTGACCCGATTATTGTAGCTCCGTTTGTATGTGGCTGAATGCAGCAGTAAATTATATCTATCAGGCATTTGACCTGCCTGAGCCACTGGTTTTATAAAAATAAAACATAAGAACAAAACAAGATCCACTGAAAACAGATCATGGATCCCAAGTTAATACTTATACATTAATCCAATTTACTTTGACTTTTTGGTATAGTTTAAGTTCAGATTGGAGTAGTAACTTTTACATTTACGTGGGTAACTTTTTTGGAAACAAATGTACATTTAGGAGTATTTTTACTACGCTGTACTTTTTACGTTTACCTGAGTAATTTTATTTGGAAGTATTTCTACTCTTCAGTAATTTCTTGGGTGACAACTTTTTACTTTTACATGAGCAAAAATAAGTTGAAGTAGTGCTACTTTTACTGAAGTATTTAGAGGTACTCTGTGGACTATGTCTTTTAAAATGGGGCTTTCAACATAATTTGCTGTCAGTAATTACTCCTATGAAATGTATTCGTCCATTCTGAAACATGCCCACAGCATGACCCTGCCACCACCGTCAAGTTTCTTCTTCTTTCCTCTTTGGTGTCACCAACAAAAACGATTGTATCTGGTTGTAACATGAAAGAATTACGTAAGCTTCGATTGGTGTTTATGCAGTTGGAAGACAAAGTGAAATAGATTTCTGAAACATTTAAAAAGTTAAATGTTTTAAGAGTTTTTCTTACAATATGGTAAAGTGCCACAGCCACAAAATCCTCAGTGTGGGCCAAATCAGCTATGATGACACACAGACACAGTTCAATAGGCTGCTCTGCATTGATTCGGGAAGCCCTTTTTAACAAATGACTAACAAATAGATGATGGAGG
This sequence comes from Poeciliopsis prolifica, assembly GCF_027474105.1. Classification (NCBI taxonomy): domain Eukaryota; kingdom Metazoa; phylum Chordata; class Actinopteri; order Cyprinodontiformes; family Poeciliidae; genus Poeciliopsis; species Poeciliopsis prolifica. Next base: position 1,584,932 of record NW_026562381.1, read on the forward strand.
AGCATGGAGTGGTTATTGAATTGAATGGTTCGTGACAGGCTTTTAGTACAGCAGGGTTAATATCAATTATTGTAATTTTCTCAGCTACCAAGCTCTACTCTGGACAGCGGAGGAGACGAGATGGCTTTGTGGAGCCACACTTGAGTTTTAATGAACCTCTGTTGATTATTGTCATGCACACAAGAGAGATTTTCACCATTAAAGTTGTAAATATTGTGCTCAGTTTTCAAGTGGCTTTTTAAAAAACAAGCAGACATGTTGGTAAATCCATGTTGTTTATGCCCAAAACTGATGATTCAATCCAATAAGAAATCTGCAGTGGAGAGATAATCTCAGACCGATTCACAAAAACATTTACCAACAAAAACATTATCCATTTAGGTGGAAAAATGAACCACACAGAGCTGGTTGATCTGAACTGAACATGCTGAACAACTTGGACAAGAATAATTAGTGCAAAAGTCAAGAAGTAAAACCCAACCTCAACTTTAATTGCTGTTTTAAACCTGTTGGTACATAAAAGTAAGAATATACAATTGTGTACTTAAATGTTCTTTAATTAAATATATTGCAACACGCACCAATTTTTCAAAAAAATGAAACATAAACGAGTTTATTTTTCAAATCATAACCAACTGGTTAAAAATATTTGTTGATCTTTGTCATATTTTCTTATATCTAATTTCTCATTTATATAAAAGATGCTTACATTAGATTCAGCTGCTGTATATTTTTGCTACGTATGATTAGCTTGTTAGCAAAAATGGCTTTTTTTAATTTATAGTAAAATAATTCTGTTTTCACTCAGTTTCTGCTGTCAGATTCTCAGTTAGGTGTATATTGTTAATTATAGCACATACATTTAGTTATTTGATATTTATTATTCTAAATCCAACATAATTTTGACAACCAGGTCAAAAAGTCCTTTCAACTATTGTCACATCTAGTAAAACTTCTTTACTTGAGTAAAATCCAAGAAATTACTCTAGTATCAGGTATAAAGGTTATTCAATTACTGAGTTATTGATCAAATGACCAGTGATTTAATTTTTTATTTTTAATTACATAATCAGACAAAGCAAAACATAGTTATGTGAAAAATTTTGTATTTTAAGGGCAAAAATTACAAACAAAATCAGACAAAAGATGTTTGGTTTTTTTTTTCCAAATCAGTTTCTTTCCATAAAAATCTTATAAAACTTTAACAAAAACTGCAGGTGTGTGTCTGCTGAATATTTGGTTAAAACCTGTTTGTTTTTCATTCAATGGGGAGAAAATCCAGAAATTGTCCTCAAGTAAGAGGAACGATATTACATAATAAAGTAAATAAATAAAAGTTAAAAAAAAGTACAGTGTAGTGAAAATACTCAGAAAATACTCCTAAAAGTATTTTTTTTTTATTTTTTTGTAACTATCTAACTCTGGGGTTAAGTTACAAAAACTAAGATGATTCAAATTCAGTTCAAAGTTTTAAAAAGTCCAACACAGAGAAAAAATTTAATGTTTGGAACAATAGTTATTAAAAAGTGAACAATATTAAACAGTTCTTGCAAAACTCAGTCATTTGTGTCTAAAAAGCCAAAGAAATCGGACAGCCCGGTTGAGCTGCACATAAATCATTTTACGCTCCAGAATCAGATGTAGAAAAGTGATGATAAAAGTCGTTGATTCGGTTTGATTCATAATCTCTGGCCATTTGCTGCAGCTTCACGTCTCCCCCTGTTTTCGCTATGATCACTGATCAACAAAGGTTCCAAATATATCTTAAAACAAACAAAAAAACGACACCCCACTGCGATAAAGCATTGAAAAATAAGGCAAATAAAAAATGTTTTTATTGTTTGCTGTTTCTGTTCTCTGCTACATTTCTGCGTGACAAACAGAAGCGTTGCTGTTATTTACGTCGACCTTTACTAGAAGGGCTACATCTGATACACTCAACCATTTCCAAAGCCCACTGGCAAGACACCAAACACATAATGTTTGTGAATTGTTGCTTTAAAAGTGTATATTGTTCAGATCATGATGCTGTGTTCAGTGTTTGATGCCAGATTCAATCACCAGAGTGCCCCATTATCATCCGTCACGACTTCCTCCAGACTTCAGGCGCAACCCATCATCCTGCGACTCCTTGCCAAAAACAATGAAATTCATCCAGATTTCTACATGGATAACAATGACCCTACTTACTGATTTAACAAACGTTTGCCTCTGCTGGCCAACAAATGGCCTGACACATAACCCCATTCAGCAAAGAGCATCATCTTTCTTATGCTCCCCTCTTATAGATTAGGCTAACAGGACAACAAATTAACATGGAAGATTTTGAGGCTGTAGTACAGAAATGTTACTATGTTTGGATGGGCCAAAGCTTGTGGTTTTAAATTCACATCATGCTGAAGCAATGAATATGAGAGTGGTATTGATTTTATAATCTGACCCTTGGAAAGAGATCAAAACAATTCCTCAAACTATGGAAATATTTGTTTAAACGAGGAGGAATAAAGATGAGGAAAGAAAGGCTTTAAAGGAAAAAGATTCTCTGCAGGGCTTGATAACTTTGACTTTCTATGGGTTGCATTTCTAAAAGCTTTTCCTCCATGTTACTTTCTTTCTTATCTATCCAGTGCACCTGTAACTGAGACTTTAAGCAGCAGCTGAAGTTTTTGCATGCTCAGCCGCCCACAACTTTCCACACAAGTGTGTCTGGATGCACTAAATCGACCCAACATCTGTCTGATGTCTTAGTGAAGAGGCCGTCTTTTCCCTGGTCCATCACGCATCAACCTCTCAAGAGGACCTCTAGCCACCTGCGACATCTCCTTTCAACCACACAAACACACAGACTCAGCCCCGCCCTTCCCACCACATGAATAATGCATCCTCAGCCAGTCAGCAGTCAGCTAATGAGTCAATTTCTTGGAGAGCCAGGAGAGACTGATACCCATGTGCTACGATGGTTATAACAAACCGTCACTTCGCTCAGGTCGTACTCGGCGCCAGATGGCCAAAGGCGGGAGGCGGTGCATCGTGGGTCGTACCTCTCGACCCTCCAGAGCCGTCTCACGGTGATGGGAGGAGTCTGTAGTTTGGCACGTTTGGTCAGATGAAGGTGTGTCCATCACAGTTCAAGGATGAATAACACTTTAAATGTTGCTATGGAACGACGAGAGGCACATTAGTTTCAGTGGAGTCCAAACGTTTCGCACCAAGTCGATGTTGGGGGTCAAAGTGAGCAGTTTCTCTCTAATCCAAAACGCAAAACTGATGTCATTGTGAATTATTTGTCCACAACAATAAATTTAACAAGCAATATTTTTGATGAAACCAACATTAGTATAACATTTGCCTTCATGTTTAAGGTTCTTTTCCTTTTTAGGACAATTATTTGAGATTTTGTTGGTGTATAAAATATTTTAGTTCATTTCGAGCAACAAGAATTAAAATTTTCTTTTGAAAACTTTGCTGCGTTCAGGTAAGTATCATGAATGCATGTGCCCTCGTGTTGCTGAGTAAAACGTCGCTGGATGCTTGTTCCGTAACTTTATATATATTTAGTTATGCACTCGGCATCGCCGATTGTTAAAAAACGTGATCTGTCGATTCCAATTTTGGCCGATGCCAATTTTTTTTATCTGAAATGTTGCTAAATATAGCAAGAAAGTTGCTGAGTTGGCAGCCAATTTGGCCCGCAGGCCATGAGTTTGGCTCAGCTGGATCATTGAAATACTCTTGTTTAACTAAGATCTGCTACAAACAGAAGAGACATTGGGGTCCAACCTAAAGATACGTCTAACTAGCTGACCTGTGTGTATAAAACGGCAATAAATTACTTGCTGGTTAGCCAAGACACTTTACTAATCAGATTTAAATGATTAGTTATGCAAGGCGAAGTTTATAATCACTTGAACCACAGCTTTTGTTTGATTAGTCCTTGTTTTCTCAGAGTTATTCAAATCATGCCCATGCCTAAAGCGCATTTCTTGACCTTTTTAATTTCTTAGCGGTTATATAACACTTCGTCTCCACAGCCAGGATTTGAAGAGCAACGGAGTTCAGCTTTGATTTCATGTGATATGCTTGCCAAAAAATCCGAGTGCATGTCTCAACCAAACACACAATAATCCCAGAGGATTTAAAGTGTGACCGAGGCAGTTTAAGATGACTCCTAAAGCTGGAAAGCTCTTGTGACAATTACACTCTCTCCCAGTCCACTCAGCTGCTCTAACAGTCACTTGGAGGGAGAGAGAACTTCTTCCAGTGTCACAGTGAAACACTGTGTAAAGACCAAGATTTCATTAATAATCCTTTCAAAGTGAAATGTCTGCCGCTGCAGTTTCGGTGTGATCGCACTGACAGCCACTGCGGTCTGCGAGGCCAAGCTAAAACACATGACGCAAAAAAACATAAAAAAGACAATTATGATCTTTACTTCATAGAGCATTCTTAGCGCAGTACTTTCCCTTCGGTTCCTGCCTGTATTTTAACAGGTTTCGCTTTTTTGGAAGCGAATCGAATGCTTTCTAACTCGGATGACATCTTGATGATGTATGATTTCTGCATCAGTCTGAAAAATCACTCGCAGATAGCACCAACTGGCTTTAGCCCAAACCGCGCGCACAATAAGTCTAATTGCAAAACCACATCAACAATTAGTGGAGAATGCCCCCCTAAACACAGGCTCTGCGCCGCACTGTCTGGCTCCTGCTGACAGATCTTTATTAGCTTTAGGTGCCAGGAAGATGTGCATATTGATCACCACCTGCTTCATCTATCTCCCTCCAAACATTCACGATCTGCTAATTCATATTTCAAAAGCATCCATTTGGATGAGCCCTTGTAAACTGTTAATAATTAATGATATTTTTTTATTGTATATTTTATGATATTGCTACCAAAATATCTTCCGCTGTCTGGCCTTCATTTATCAACATTGAATAAAAATAGAAAATAAAAAAAAACAGGGAAGCAGTTCACCGTGCTTTTCAGCTATAATCTGAAAAATGTGGCACAAATATTTAAATACTCCCAGGGTTGTTTTATTATGCTCACATAATGCAGAAAGTAAATAGGCACAAGGATAAACAGCTACTGAAAACAAGTGGATTGATGGATGATTCTGTGAATACATGGAAAGATTTGCATTTGCTTAGGATTTCATTATGCATGCATCAGTCATTCAAAACTCACTCAATCAACCTGGCCTTTATGTGCCTATTTACATTCATTTTTATAAATGAGCATTTGATGCTTTACCATGCTTCACCCTGAGCCTCATCAATGGCAGCTAGCATGATGTGATTCATAGCTCCTCTGTACATGTTTATCACAGAGATACTTAATTACGTAGAAGTTCCCACTCAAAGGACAAGTCAGCGCAGGAGATTTGTCAACTGCCTCACAACAGACAGTATCACTAATTAAGTTTAATTCAATTACTCGCCTTCCTGTAATAAAAATAATCTACAAGTAGACGGTCTTTAGCAGGCAGTGCATTAGATATCATACTGTATGTTCATCTTAGGCTTCCTGTGACAAAAAAAAAACTACATTTAAATTGAAAATGTGATCATTTTTTTAATTATTTCCTGTTTAAATATTTATCAAACACATTTATCTTTAAAATAAATCCTGCATGTGTAGACTTTCTGACCTTTGAACTTGTTCTATCTGTGTTCTCCCCTCTTCAAAAAAATAAAATAAAATATTTATTAAATACAAAATTTAGACACTTTAGAAACTCAAATTAATTTTTGTCTGGAGCCTGAAAAGGGTCAAAATATTTGTGTATTTAAGAAAAAAATTCAAACTCAATGTCAAATTTAGATCTCGAATTCCAAAAAATATCAATGGGAATTTTTAACTTGAAGCGAAAATAAATGAAATTTCAACCAGGTATAAATAATGACATTTTTTAGGTTGAAAAGAATTTTGAATATTTTTTAGCCCTGATAAAGTAAGCACAAATATGCAGAGTTAAAATTTAAGGGACATTTTTAATTCAAATCCTGGCGATGCATGAACTTTTACCTTATATTTCTCGACACATAATTTCATCAAAACAATGTGACGTTTTGATGACTTATCTAAAAGATACACTTTGCAGCACAGTCGTATGTCGAACCCAAGTTCACATTTGCAAAGCCTTTAGTTGTGCCTGATCCTTTCTGCATTATGCTCCAGATCTCTCTGCTGCAATGAAGAGGTCATTTATTTTCAGCCTTTTTTCACATCTTCACCAATGGGGCCAATAAGTGTGTGAAGGTGGCTGTATAATAATTGATGCCTCTCTCTGAACTACAGCAGTCTGCATCATACTGTCATGATATTTTGACATTTTACTTTTATTCAGATTTTGACCAGGCTTAGGCAACAAGAATGCAATATATGAGAAATACTAACATCCCAGAAACTGACTGTTATTTGTGTTATTTTTGCTCCTTTTTGAGTTACAAATACAGCTATGTATTAGTTAGGCTTTATTCATATTTTTTTTCTTTTATCCTCCTGATTGTTTTTATATCAATGTAAAATCATAAGGAGCAAATTATTTAAATCATTGGTCTCACATAAAACATTTCAAATGATATAAATTGCTTTTTAGCAAATGGTATTTAAGCGATACATACTAATTGTCAAACAAATCATTTGAGGTTTTCCAAATGATTCTCTGTCAGCATTTACAACAAGCAGCAGATTTCTCTCTTTTTTTTCAGATTTAATGACTTTTGGAAGTTTTGTATTTTTTAACTAAATTTGAGCTCAGACTCCCAAAATCCCTGCAAATGTTTCTTTGATTTGACCACATGCTGTGAGAACAGGCTGAATTATTCATAGACACATATACTGAAAAAAACCCAAAACACTGCAGTTATTTTTATCACTTCATCAGTCTCCATCAATATGTTCAGACCTTATAGGAAAACCATTATTCCTGAAAATGTTTCTTGCATTTGAAGAAGATTTTAATCAGAAGTGACCTCCCTCATTTGCCGACAAAGGAGCAAGATCCGATTTTTAGTTTAAGACTAGAAGAGGGGAAAAATTATAAATAATGACAGACAGTAAAAAAATTGCAGGGCAAGAGACACAACATGTCTACAAATATGATGCGATCAACACCATGGATGGTTTTTATTTTCAGATGTTTTTTTTTTTAATGATGTTCTAACCGTTTGGGGTCATTATCCATTTCTGGCCACAGACACAAACAGAGACAAACAACAATACAACTGGATCTGACCAACAAATTCAGCTTAACTGGCTCAAAATGAAGCTTCAAAGGATTCTTGTTGTTTTTGGACGCAAGGCAGATGGTTGTTGCTGATGTTGTTACTTTTGTTTTAATTTTTTTAACCTACTTTATAAAAATGTAAAACTATTAAACTGTTTATCTTCTTTTGTTTCAAATAAACAAGCTGTGCTTCATAAAGCAATTTGAGGATATAATTTTACCTCCAAATTGCAGTTTAAACTCATGCCCAGAGCAACAATTTAATAAACTCTTTATTTTGGGAAAAGAGGTCAACCTTATTTTCCAACCATCAAAAGAATTAGCTTTCACCTTTTTAGTCTGTGTCCTTTTGATCGGGTTGTCAGCTGCCACAGCCGTCATGCTAAGACTTAAAGGTGGTGTTGATGATGAAGACCGGGGCAAAATAAGGAAATAGAGAGAGTCAAGTACTTCAAAGCTCCTTTCTCACCTTTTTTATTTACTCTATTGTCAGAAAAAACATTAATAAAAAAATCACACTCCTCGTTGCATTTCAGTTTATGCAGTTTGACACTAAAAGAGCAAAATCCAGGTAATTATTACATTCCTCTGTCACATTTCTGTATTATTTTACATTAATATTTAAGATGATTCTGTTTTTGAAGTTAAGATGGATTTTCTGGCTGGTGGAATGAATAAAAACATGTTTTTCATATTTTTCAAATTAGGAAAACAAAATAAATAAATAAATTTGCTTGTATAAGTGGAAAACTTGTAAACGTAAACTTGTTAGCTGCCACCATACAGAACACTCTTTAATTAGAAATCCCCCAAAAAAATAAAGAATAGAAAAAAAACTCAATTTGTCTGACTGGTAATGTGGTGTGAGGATATTTTAAGTTTAAATATGGTGAATATTGGAAATAAAACCAACCTGCACTGGTTGAAAGATCACTGATTCTCACAATTTATACAATAAACATCACCTCCACAGAAGTTTAACTTTTTCAGTTTGTTGTTTTGCCTTTATAAATAAAAGAAAAGAAAAAGAAAACTCTCTTATCCACAGCATGATTGTGTTTCGGACTGAACGTAAGCATTTTGCATTTTTCTCTTTCCTCAATATCCAATCTGGTTACTGTGCAAATAAAACCAGTTACTGACGCAAAAACATAATATCTCATTAAATATATTAAAACCTTTTCTGTTTGAACAAGTTGGATTTTAAAGTGGAAATCAAAGAGAAATTTGTAGTTGTTAGCTTGTATTGCTAATAGCATTTAGCCTGGTTAGCTTGTATTCAAGTAAACAAGGCAGACTGGTTTTTAGATTTAAATAGTATTTAATGGAAACCTGTAGAAAATAGAAAAAACATACAACTGATATATCATGGTTTGTTATTATGATGGAAACAAATTGTGATGAACTAATATTTCCCAGAATCCTCTCCTCCTTTTACTCACTCACAATACCTCATCTCTGTGCTTTGCTATCTGGGTCACTTTGATTTATATCAGCTGTGTGCAAACATGACAGTGAAAGTTGGTTCAAAGGATCAAATGTGTTTTTGGGAAACCAGATTTTGTTGAATGATTTTTTACCAATAAGTTGCAGAATGGTAGATGTCCAGGTCTGGACCAGGTAAAGTATAGCGACTAGACGGAGCAGAAGGTCAGTAGTTTTACCGTCTGGTTCAGTTCTTTCTTCGCCAGACTGGAGCAGCTTCCTCTTTCTGGCAGCTTGTCAGTCTTTCACTCCATCCTATCATCTCTCATAAACAAGACATGCAGATACTTGAACATCTCCACAGGAAGCAGGTCTTGACCTCCAACCTGGCGGTCACAATTCACCTTTTCCCGATAGAGATCAGCTTCCTCAAACATTCCAGGTATTTATGAAGATTTTGCTTCACTTCCTGAATTATAGATCCTTCCAATTTTTATGCTACTTGCTGAACATTTTTTCAGCTCTTTGTTTTAGCTGCAAAACTTCTTTTGGCCTTGTATTTATTTTTCCAAATTCAGTATTTTATAACGTCTCTCTCAGCTTTTTAGGTTCAACAACCTTTTGTTCAGTACCTGGTCTGGCTTCGGTCCAAGGCTGTGAATGAAAAGATGCACACTTCACACATTTCACTTTGCTTATATTTTATTAATCCCTGAAAATAATCAAAAGTGACACAGGCTACTTTTCAAACTCTCATCCACACCTGTGAATCAAATCTGCTTCATACTTCCTGCAGCAATGAGTCAGTGCTGCAGGTGTGATAACAGGTGTGATAAAAAAATTATAGGTGTTGACAGTAATACATATATATACATGTCGACATGTCAAAATTTCCAAATGCCTGTATCATATCTAGCCATCATTTCGAAGAGGAAGTTCGAGCGGAGCTCAGGTTAGCAGTAAGTCAGGTATTTTATTTCAAGCTTCCACACACATTGGTGCAAACATGCAACACAGAGGATCCAACAAAAAACCAGAGACACAGTGAACTTAACCGTGAACAGGGAAAACGATCAAGAAAACAAAAACCGCTGCGTCAATTAATGGAGGGAATGAAAGAGAAAATTCAGGACCAAAACCCGGATCATGACAGCCATCCCTGCCCGCTTCGTACTCCTGGGTCAGCCACAGCGGAGGATGTGGAAATGCCCTCAGCCTTTCCTGGCCCGGCTTTGCACCTTTTTTCTGTCTGGGGTTCAAAGCCGCCGTCATTGTGAAGAGCCTCGATTTGGACAGGACATGATCCATGATCCAAAAAGATACAGTTTCAAACTGACAACTATTTGTGGAGCCAGGTCACAGTGGGTGAAGCTTTTTGTGTCTCATCCTCCTTACATTGTTGGTGAGGAAGGTCATACGCTGCCAACTCGCTGGCCTGATTGTCATGGAAGGCAGACGCTCTACTGGGGGGAGAATGAGGACTTCCTGCACATGCACACTTGGCACAGAAACAAGGTGTGAAGCTTACCCGCTTTCTTTTCTGAGGTTTTAGCAAGAAGAAAGGCCGTTTTGGCAGACGGCCTCTTTGACTCAGGCTTTCCCTCGGGTTCAGAAGGGAGCAGACAAAGGGCTCCTTGCATTCAAAACTTGGCTTCAGTACAAATCCTTCTGAGAAACTCATAAGGCTTCTGCCCTGAGTCTCCTCCAGAAAACTGAAAAGAGACTCTTCAGCTTGGTTTCACTGTCTGAAATATGGGCACTGATGGTGGCCACGTGCACCATGGAGGTGGGGGCGAGTCGCCTGGCATCCAGGAGACGGAGCAGAAACAGCAGAGTGATTATAAAGCACTCAGGAGCAGGTCCAGCTACTGAGAGGGCAAAGCAGCAAAACATTGGGAGATGAACAGAAGTTTGACAAATTTGTGTGCAAGCGTTTTGTCTTACTAGAAGAGGTACAACAGGTGTGTTGAAAACCACACCTGGCTGGCAGACAAATGTCAGTTTGTGTAAACATCTGAAAGCATTGTGAACTATGACCTTTTATTGCCTAGATAGGAACTCCTTAAACAAGCAGGGCAGCTAGAAACCAGAAATAAACTATTTTAAAATATAAATTCAATTTAGAAACCGCTTAGTTTATATTGTAAACAGATTCAAACTAGTTTGGAAAATTTAAATAGTGAGTAATTGGTGGAGATGAAGAGTATAAGGAACCAAATGTGCCATTAATCAAAACATAATATTTTCATCTCCACTGCATGTTTTATTTAGTTATTTTCAGAGGAAAATAAATATTTGCTGTGGTGACGATAAGCTGCTGTCGGGTAATTCAGACAGTGTTGTATAAAGTACTGAAATCTCAGAGTCAAGTAAAAGTATAGGTACCTCTCCAAAATATGACTTTGGTGAAAGTCCAAGTCACTGACTGAAATGTTACTTGAGTTAAAGTCTTAAAGTATCTGAAATGTCTTTTACTTAAGTATGGAAATTACTGTAAAAATGGATCTACTCAAGTAATGTAATGAAAAGGGTAAGTAAAAAGTAATGACATTTTTTATATTTTGGTAAACTTTTCCTTCTGTCACATGGAAAATAATGTATGTATGATGGCAAAAATCAAATTCAAACCCCGAATCACACGCCACAGATTGACGTCATGACCGTCTGAACCAAAGTCTTTGAATGGATGCTGTCTGTAATTTGGTCAAGAATCCCTTTTCTGTCTTGCAGACTGTAAGAACGAACCAGTTAGAGGCAGGTTAGATTATCATTTCTGCCTTTACCCCTCTACATCTATCCCTCCATCTTTTTAGATGTAGGTTTTATCATAGACTGAAGACGAGGGTTCATTGACAATGCAGCCACATGAGGTGAAAAAGAAAAGTATTAGTCCCCGTGCTTTTTTTTAAAGACATAGTCTTCAAAAAAAAGCGACAAGGATTGACCTTGCCACTCGAGGGGCCTTTTTAAAAAAGACAAAAGTCTTTAAAAAAGAGGCCATGTCACTAATATTCCCTTTTCCATCTCTTGTGGCTGCGCTGTCAACAAACCCTCTTCTTCAGTCTATGCTAAAGCCTACATCTACAAAAAATGTAGAGAGAGGGTAAAGGCAGAAATGATAATCTGGCCTTCCTCCAAGAGGTTCGTTCTTACAGTGAGCCTGCAAGACAGAAAAAGGATCAGTAAAGGTCGCAAATGGCCTACATTCAAAGACTCTGGTTCAGCCGATCATTGACGTCAGTCCGTGACGTCACAGTTCTATTTACGTACAGTCGTTGACGTCACAGTTCTATATACATACAGTCTGTGACGTCACAGTGTTTTAATGTAGGCCCATTATGGGTGAACAGACGTCCCCGATTTCCCGGAAAAGTTTCCGATTTTAGCATTTTATGAATGAGGAAAAACATAGATCGTTATTACGGTGGCCGGAAACTTTTCCACCGGCTCGGCAGTGAGTGGTAAAAAGCGTGTTGCGCGCAACCATAGCACTTACTGTAGCTGCTCGCTCCTGTTAACGTTACAGAGAAGACGAGCATCGCAGCCAACAGCCAATAAACATCAAGAAAAGCAGCGCGCGCTGCCAGAAAAGACAACAAGCAGGAAGAAGAGAGCTCGAGTTTTCACCAGCTGACCTGATTCGGTACGTGTGAAACAACGTTTTGTTTGAACTGGGCTAATGTTTGCCGTCATAAAGATTTGAATCAATAAAATAAAGCTAAGCTTTATTAACAAACACATCAAGACGACGAACAGCTACAGAATTAGCCAGAGTGAGAGAAATCGCAACAGGAAGATGTTTTGCAATTAACTGGCCATCATCGGGTCGTATTTTCCAAGTGTAAAGCAGTGCATAAGTGTTCAACAGAGGGTGCTGTTGTTTTCTCTAAATGCTGGCACTACCGCAATTCTGACATGTTTGTCCTGCCGGGACACCGTAGTCGCGGGGATTTTTGTGCGTCAGCTGCTGTATTCCTTACGGTGTGTTTACGGCCTGTACGGTAAGCAGCGGCTCTGCTAGCCCGGTGTAAGATATACATTACATTAATATGCTGAGCTGGTGATGTTTGATTATTTTGTAAAAAGAAAACTATTGAATGCTGACGGTGTTTACTGTTTGTAAGATGGTCGAAATAAACGCGCCAAAGTCTCCCCACAACGAATAGCCTTGTGTCCGATTCCTCTCCTGCACGGAACACAACAAACACAACGCAGAGTCCATTGGGTGTCTTCCACCAGCTGCAGGTTTCAGATGTTAGATATCACTTTATACATATAAAGTTTCTCACAATAAACGGAATCACTCAATGACAAGAAAACTGAACATGAATTGAAACTGATGAGGATGGAGATTATCTCTACTCTTGGTTTAGAACAATTTATTTATATTTTGCTCAATATGGCATTTTTGAGATTTCATCAATTGATGAAAAAGGTTCATATTTATACTAAGATTTTACTAGAAAGAATCCAGCTTTTCATCTCAAAATTACTAAATTCTAAAAGAAAACATCTAATTTTTATTTATTAAATTGTACATTTTCAGGATGTCATATCAATTCTAATGTTTTTGTAGGCTATCATGATATGTCTCTGTCTAAGAATGATAAGATATGAGACAGGAGAAAAATATTCTGATAAACTGAATGAATGATGAAAATGGGAAAAAAAAAAGCTAGAATGAAATATGAAGTATAAACATATTTAATATCTAATATCTTACATTTTAAGTGTTTCTCTTTACTATTGTTGTGGTGTTTTTTAGTTTTTCACATAATCTTTTCTGCTCTTATTCTATCTTGACGTCAGTCCGTGATGTCAGTCCGTGACGTCACCGTTCTATTTACATACAGTCTGTGATGTCACCGTTCTATTTACATACAGTCGCTGACGTCACAGTTCTATATACATACAGTCTGAACGTCACAGTGTTTTAATGTAGGCCCTTTATGGGTGACCAGACGTCCCCGATTTCCCGGAAAAGTTCCCGATTTTAGCATTTTTATGAATGAGGAAAAACATAGATCGTTATTACGGTGGCCGGAAACTTCATTGCCCCTTTTCCACCGGCTCGGCAGTGAGTGGTAAAAAGCGTGTTGCGCGCAACCATAGCACTTACTGTAGCTGCTCGCTCCTGTTAACGTTACAGAGAAGACGAGCATCGCAGCCAACAGCCAATAAACATCAAGAAAAGCAGCGCGCGCTGCCAGAAAAGACAACAAGCAGGAAGAAGAGAGCTCGAGTTTTCACCAGCTGACCTGATTCGGTACGTGTGAAACAACGTTTTGTTTGAACTGGGCTAATGTTTGCCGTCATAAAGATTTGAATCAATAAAATAAAGCTAAGCTTTTATTAACAAACACATCAAGACGACGAACAGCTACAGAATTAGCCAGAGTGAGAGAAATCGCAACAGGAAGATGTTTTGCAATTAACTGGCCATCATCGGGTCGTATTTTCCAAGTGTAAAGCAGTGCATAAGTGTTCCAACTGAGGGTGCTGTTGTTTTCTCTAAATGCTGGCACTACTGCAATTTGACATGTTTGTCCTGCCGGGACACCGTAGTCGCGGGATTTTTGTGCGTGAGCTGCTGTATTCCCTACGTGTGTTACCGCCTGTACGGTAAGCAGCGGCTCTGCTAGCCCGGTGTAAGATATACATTACATTAATATGCTGAGCTGGTGATGTTTGATTATTTTGTAAAAAGAAAACGATTGAATGCTGACGGTGTGTTTACTGTTTGTAAGATGGTCGAAATAAACGCGCCAAAGTCTCCCCACGACGAATAGCCTTGTGTCCGATTCCTCTCCTGCACGGAACACAACAAACACAACGCAGAGTCCATTGGGTGTCTTCCACTAGCTGCAGGTTTCAGATGTTATTATTCTCACAATAAACGGAATCACTCAGTGACAAGAAAACTGAACATGAATTGAAACTGATGAGGATGGAGATTATCTCTACTGTTGGTTTAGAACAATTTATTTATTTTTGCTCAATATGGCATTTTTGAGATTTCATCAATTGATGAAAAAGTTCATATTTATACTAAGATTTTACTAGAAAGAATCCAGCTTTTCATCTCAAAATTACTAAATTCTAAAAGAAAACATCTAATTTTTATTTATTAAATTGTACATTTTCAGGATGTCATATAAATTCTAATGTTTTTGTAGGATATCATGATATGTCTTTGTCTAAGAATGATAAGATATGAGACAGGAGAAAAATATTCTGATAGACTGAATAAATGATGAAAATGGGAATACTGAAAAAAGCTAGAATGAAATATGAAGTATAAAACGTATTTAATATCTTATATTTTCATTTTAAGTGTTTCTCTTTACTATTGTTGTGGTGTTTCTTAGTTTTTCACATAATCTTTTCTGCTCTTATTCTATCTAGACCTCTCGACCATGTGGCTGATGGATCTTCACCAGACAGAAGAGGATTTTCGGGTCCAGAGATGAGCTCATGTTGGTGGACTTCCTGACCAGAGTTTACTCATCTCAAACACACACAGTGTCCTCACATATCAACTACATAACTTTACACACACAACTCACGTATTTATGCACACATATGTGTCCATTCGGGCACAACATCCACATGTGGACAAAGTTTGTTGGTATCTTCTGTTAAAGACTGAGAACCCACAGTTGTCACTGAAACAACATGAAACTGACAAAAGTGACAAATGAAGATTTACTGAAAATTAACCAATAAAAAAATCAGACTTTGTTTTTGAATTGAGGTTGAACAGAATAAGAAAATGACAGACTAAGATGACTGCAGTTGCACAGATTATTCTGAAACTTAAGGTCCACAGGACTGGAACCATTCAACCTGGCTGTGGCCGCAGGAAGAACATTAATGACAAACTCAAGAGATTTATGATATGAATGGTTACTAAGAAAGAGTTCAGATAGTAAAAGTGAACTCCAAGGTCAAGGTGGGCTTCATGTGAGATGACCAAGGATGTCCAAAGAGGAAAGCAAATAATTAAAAAATGAGGCTAAATTTACCACAGAGACCTTTGGACAGAAGAGACAAAAGGTCCATCAGCTCTAAGGTCACAGACACCAAACTGCTAATAAGTTTGAACTACCATCATTTTAATTGAGCCAGAATTTATATCAGTTACTAGAAATATTACTACTGTGTGGAGAGATGCGCTGCTGCTGTTTGATTTTTAATGTTTTAAGTATTAATAAATATGTAAACCATAACTGTCCCAGTTTCTTCATTTTATCTTGATAAATTTGCTCTTTGTCACCGAGCGAGAATGTCCAAAGATTTAGTCTTGGAAATCTGGTCACCTTTCATGCAAATGAACAGAAAATGTTCATGCTAATGAAAGGTCTAAGTTTCTACTGAATGTCTAATAAAAGTTAGTGTTACTTAGGGTTAAATGTCTAAACTAAGGTACTAAAGATTTAAAATTAACACTAATCCCTTTCCTGTTTTGCAGGCTGGAAGAACTAACCAGTTAGAGGAAGGTTAGATTATCATTCTACCTTTACCTCTTTCTGCATCTATCTTTTTAGATGCAGGTTCTAGCACAGTCTGAGGAAGAGGGTTCGTTGACAAGTCCAGCCACATGAGACAAAAAAGAAAAGTATTCGTGCCAAGGCCTCTTTTCTTAAAGACGTAGTCTTCAAAAAAAGAGGCCCCTCGAGTGGCAACTCAAACCACGTCTTTTTTTAAAGACTAAGTCTCTAAAAAAAGGGCCGAGGCACTAATACTTTTCTTTTCTGTCTCATGTGGCTGGACTTGTCAACGAACCCTCGTCCTCAGTCTGTGATAGCACCCGCATCTGAAAAGATGGAGGGGCAGATGCAGAGGGAGGTAAAGGCAGATGATAATCTCGCCTTCCTCTAGCTGGTTCGTTCTTACAAACAGCCCGCAAGAGAGAAAAGAAATTAGCGACCAAAATGGTGGCGAGGGCCGACATTCAAGGACTCTGGTTCATACGTCATGACGTCATCTGTGACGTATGATCAGGGCTTTGAATATGCAACAGGATCACGTGACCAGATGAGCCAATCAGGTGGAGGTGACGTCACAGTACAATTTACATACAGCATTTGCATGCGGGCACTTTTACTTTGAATAATTCTACATACTGAAGATAAATGTGTTAAACGTTCTGTTATTTGTATTCTTATGTATTTCCAACCTTTTTATAAGCTATCTTTGAATAAAAGCGACGTGTAAAACATGAAAGTACGTTATTCCACGTTGAAAAATGTTTTATAATTATGGGTCATGTTTTGAAATAAATTCCTCTTTTTAAATCATTGTCTCTTTATTAGATGTTTATTTTCCAAAGACTTTTTAAAAGTTCCAAATAATAATATGTCCACCTCATTAGTATTAATCTTAGATAGAGCTCTTATGAAATTGAAAAAATGCAATGGGAGAATTGATATTTAGAATCTAACACAGAGAATCTGTGTTAGTGACAGCACTCACTAACACAGATTCACATTCAGATACTGGATGTGAAGCAGTTTATCTGCAGTCAGGGAATATTATCAGTTTTAACCATACAAGAGGTTAAACTTGTTTTTTATTTTTTAAATCACTGACCATAACATTGACTATTGCTTATGTTGCAGGTCCCGGAAGTCAGGACTACTGTAACAGTAATGATACAACCTGGAGGACAAACAAACAGGAGTCAGTGTGACAGGTGTACTTCTGCTTTGTGTGTGTGGTGATCGGACAAACCACAAAGCACCAAGTCTGGGTTTGGAGGCGGTCTCCGTTTATTAATCTGTCAATCGGGAGATATTAGCATTAGCACATAGAAACAGGTGCATCCTATTGGTGGTGATGAACAAGCCCAGGCATCAAGATAGGGGCGAAAAAGATGGCGGAGAGAGCGGACGCTGTGATGAGCTCTGGGTAGCGAACTCCCAAAATAAATGATTAAAACATCTTGGAAGTCCAGAAGAGACACCAAAAGGACCATATTTGTAAGTTAAAAGTGATAATACTGAATTGAAACGTCCATTGATAACGGGAAAACAACTCTAAGCTAAAAGGAAAACAACGTGGATAATGGCTAACAGCAAAGCTAAGAAGGCCTTGATTACTCACTACTGTATGGATACTGATGCTAAAGGAACTAAAAACGCCTTAACATCGCCATGCAAACCTCCTGTACCGCAGAAGAAAACAAAAGGGGACGAGGAGATCAGTTCAGGCGCATCCAATACCAAAATTTTGGAAGCAGTTGAGAATCTACAGAAAATGATGCTAAACTTTGGAGAAGAAATGAAACGAAACACGCTCTCCATTGCAGATATTGCTAAAGCAGTGGAGTTTAACAACGCCGAAATTCAGGACTGCAAAGATACAATCGTAAAACAGGAAGTTCAGATTACACAGCTTAAAAACTATAAATGCCGAGCTGACAAAGAAGGTTCAGGAGATTGAAAGAAAAGCGGCAGAATCAGAGCGTTACAAACGAAGATGGAATCTACGCATTAACGGATTAAAAGAGGAAAAGGAGGAAGACACAAGACAGAAAGTTGCGAATGTTGTTAAGCAGATCATGCCTCACTGGAAAGAGAAGATGGACTTTATTCTCGACACGGTACACCGCCTCGGCCCGACCAACACCAACCGCCCACGGCAGATTATTGTCCAGTTTACAGGTCGAATCTTCAGGGATGAACTCTGGAGATCCACTAAACAGCACCCCATCTGCAGAGAGCTCAACATCAGGTTCTCGGAGGACCTTAGCAAAGAAGACCGGGAGGCAAGATTGGCAGTATGGCCTAAAGTGGAACAAGCACGGAGAGCTGGGAAAAAGGCGATTTTCAAAGGTCCGTATGCCTTTATCGATGGACAACGAGTTGTTCCTTAAGACCTCAATAATTCTACATAACATGTCTGGCTTCAGATAATTTTTCTATGTTCAGGAGTTTTGCTACTTATAGTTCAATCCTTTTAAGGTAAACCCACTCGATTCTGTTCTACTTATCTTGTGTCGTTGATTTTTTTATGTTTAACTTGAAAAGTGAAATTTCGTTCATTTCTATAAATGCAAGGGGCTTAAGAGATCTAACTAAAAGGAAAAGTTTATTTTTATTTTGTAAAGGGCAAAATGCAAATTTAATTTCTTACAAGAAACTCATTCTAAACAGGAAGATAATGTCTTTTGGTCTAAACAATGGGGAGATGAAGTTTATTTCTGTAATGGTTCTTCAAGATCAGCAGGGGTCGCTATTCTTCTTAAGAACTTTAAAGGTCAGATATTATCAAATATAAAATGGATGAATTTGGTCACTGGATATTTCTTACTATCTGTTTGGATAACATAATTCTTATTTTGTTAAACATATATGGTTATAACAACCAAACCCAAAACAAATTATTATTTGAGGAAATATCATTGAACTTAGATCACCTGAAATCACTTTATTCAACCAAAAATGTTATAATTGGTGGGGATCTCAATCTTGTTTATGATGAATTCCTTGATAGATGGCCCTCTAGACATAATTCAAGTTACCCTAACATAACTCTTAACAATTTTTGCAGTGAACAAAATCTGATTGACGTATGGCGACATTTAAATCCCAACTGTACTCAATTTTCATGGTTTAGCTCAAGTAGCAAATCAAGACTTGATTATTGGCTGGTATCTAACGAATTATTATCCAATAAAATCAACTCAGACATATCTGCTGCACCGTTGACTGACCATAGTCTTATTTCTTTACAAATGAAACCTCAAGACTGGAAATCAAATTCAAGTAAATATTGGAAATGTAATTGTAGTCTCCTTAAAAATGATACTTACTGTCAAAATATCAAAGATTTAATCCTAGATATTAAGAATTCTGATGAATTAAGTAGTCCGAGTCAAAAATGGGAATTCTTAAAATATAAAATCAGACAATTTTCTATCTTATTCAGTAAACAAATTAAAAAAGATATTCAAAAGAAAGAACTAGATATTATACAACAACTTAATTTATATTGCAATAAGTCCAATCCTTCAATAGAAGACAAACAAAAAATTCGAATTCTCCAACCCCAATTAGATGAAATGTATATCCAGAGGGCCAAAGGGGCTTTTATTAGATCAAGAGCGAGATGGATTGAAGAAGGAGAAAAAACACGGCCTATTTTTGTAATCTGGAAAAAAAAGACAACAACAGAACTCTATCAAATCCTTAATTATAAATGATATGGAAACTGACAATGAAGAATTAATATCAGCTGAAATTTTTAAATTCTATAACAAATTATATACCTCCAAGTTTTCAGAATCACATTCTAACAATTTTTTAAAACAAATTGAATCATTTATCCCTAAAATTGAGGATGACTACAAGAAAACATGTGACAAGCAAATTACAATAGAAGAACTTGATAAGGCTGTTAATCGTTTATCAATAAATAAAGCACCGGGTCCAGATGGACTTACGGGAAACTTTTATAAACACTTTTGGGACGACATTAAAATGTTACTTCTTCATGTTTTTACAGATATCTTTAAAAATTACTCTATACCTACTACAATGAATCAAGGAATTATTATATGTATCCCCAAACCAGGTAAAGACCCTAGATTTATTGAAAATAGAAGACCTATTACACTCAGAAATTCTGATTATAAATTACTAACATACGTATTTACCATGCGTCTCCAAACAGGAATCTCAAACATTATTGCAGAAACACAATCTGGATTCTTAAAAGGAAGGTCAATCCACAACAATATCAGGCTGGTAAAGGACCTGATTGAATATAGAGACATAATCCAAGACGATGGCTTTCTTCTTTTTCTTGACTTTTATAAAGCCTTTGACTCGGTGGAACATCAATTCTTATTCTCAGTTCTTGAACATTTTGGTTTTGGAGCCAATTTTATTAACTTAATTAGAGGTTTATATCAAAACACTAATAGTTGTGTATTACTACCTAAAGGCACCACAGCCAGATTTAACATTAATGTTGGAATTCCTCAAGGGTGTCCCATCTCCCCATATCTATTTAATTTAGTTGCAGAAATGTTAGCAATCTATCTTAAAAACTGTGCAAACATTGAGAAATTAGATGTTTTTGGTACAGAATTAATCATTAGCCAGTTAGCAGATGACACCACCATTTTCTTAAAAAATGACAAACAGGTTCCAATTGTAATTGATAAAATAAAATTTTTCTCTGAGGCTTCGGGATTAACACTAAATCTAAAAAAATGTGAACTTATAGCCATCCATGACACTCCCCTAAAAGAAATATCCAGCATTCCAATCAAATCTGAAATTAAATATTTGGGCACTATAATAACCAAAACCCAGGTAACAACTTTAAATATTGAAAACAAGGTTAAAGAATGTAAATCCAAACTTAACTCATGGCTCCAACGAGACCTCTCTATCTTAGGACGCATTTATCTTACGAAAATGGAAAGTTTATCAAGATTAATTTACTCAACCTATAGTACTGCAATCCCAAATAGTTTAACTAAAACTATTAACCAAATGAACATGAACTTTATTTGGAGGAACAGGCCACACTACCTACGGAAAAGTCATATGGTGAAAGAAATCAAAGATGGCGGTCTGAAAGTAATTGACTTTGAAAGCCTTAACGGAACCCTTAAGATTAATTGGTTGAAATCCTGGGTTAAAAATTCTCAATTATTTTGGTATTGCGTCCCTAATTATGTATTTAACAAAATTGGTGGTTTAAAAACTTGTACTCTAGCTGATTTCAATATTCATAAATTGCCAATTAAACTATCAGAGTTCCATAAACAAGTATTACTATACTGGAAAATGCTCTATGTACAAACTACTCGCCACACTCCTCTATCATATGGAATAACAGATTCATATTACATCGCGGTAAATCCTTATTTTACAAGGATTGGATGAAGAAGAATATTTGGTCCATTATACACTTAATGGATGCTAATGGTTGCATGGTAAACTATGAACAACTATGTGAACAATATCAATTCTTCCCCCCAAGAGCTGAATTTACCAAATTAGTCAATGCCTTTCCGAACCAATTTATTAACCAAGTTAAAAATTTGATAACATATAATCCGATTACCCCACAATTACCGATTTATTTATTAATGGAATCTCATTCACTGACCAAAAGTTTGATAACCACACAATTAGAAACTGTCTAAACAATACTTTGTTCCCTGGGAAAATAAATAGAAATAACATTCTTTGCAAGTTTGATAATAAATCAATTGAGAGGTTAAGATCCCTTTATCTTAAACTCCCTATTCAACCTAAAGCTAAAGAAACACACTTTAAAATTTTAAATGCTATTTACCCTTCAAAAGAATTATTAAAAAATCGATTTAATATTGATGACAATAAGTGCTCCTTTTGTGAACGAGATATTGAAACGATTGACCACATCTTCTATGAATGCAACCAAACCAAAACATTTTGGATTTGCTTAGAAAGATGGATCAGTTCCAAATTCACACTTCCTGAATCTATTTCTAGAGATATGGTAACTTTTGGAGTATTATTAATAAACAAAACTATGGAACTTTGTTGTAACTTAATATTTTGTTTGGCAAAATTCTTTATTCATAAACAAAGAGTGCTGAGATCATCCCCAGTCTTTAACATCTTTTTATCTGAATTTCAGTTATATATGAAAGCTTTGAATTGTATTGACTCTTATGAATCCTGACTGATTATGAATGACTGATGAATTGCCCACTGATGTAATCCTAATTTATGAATCCCCTTGCTGCCTTTGTTAGTTACTGTTACACTATTACTAATTGTTATACTAATCTCTTATTGTCAATGTTACTTTATATTTCCACTTTAAATATGCCTCTATTAGATATGTCTTATACAGAATTGCACTAATGTAATTGCCTTATTTGTTTGTAATTACCTTGTTTAAAAAAAAAAATTGTTCATGTAAATATTATGGGGATGTACTGTCTATGTATATAACCCCTGCTGGAAGTCATTATTGTATTTGTATTGTTTTGTTCTGTTTCTCAATAAAGATCCATTAAAAAAAAAAAAAAAAAAAAAAAAAAAAGCCCAGGCATCAAAGTCGGCTACCGATTATGTTGCAGTCAATCAGTAGGTTGGGTCAAAACACTTGCGTTTCTCTCTCACTTTTTTGTAACGTGTAACTAACCACACATTGAAAATGCATCGGAGTATGCAACTAAGTTCGGAAATATAGTGAAGTAAAAGTGAAAGTTATCAAATATTTTCATACTCGAGGAAAATTATGAAGTACTCCAAAATATACTTCAGTAGAGTAGTGAAGTATTTTTACTTAGTTACTATACAACACTAATAACTGAAATATTTTATGTACAATTTCTTCTATTTTCTAAAATAAAAAAAAATTAACAAATTACATTTTGTTTGCAGTTAGGCATGTTCATCTGGTGGAATTAATGCTTTTTTGAGGTGGGAACGGGAGCGTTAGTGGCGAAGCGGAACCTTTGTTTGGAGTGGCGTCGCTTCCAGGTTGGTTTTGGGATGGACTTCCGGTTTGCCCCAAACGCGATCTGGACACTAAAGACAGCGCTACAGTCGTCATTGCTGACTCCTGTTTGTTTGTCCTGGAGGTCAGTATGTGGTGAAAATACCCCACCGAAACTTCTCTGTCAGGTGCCTGCATACTGATTGACCTAAATATATAATTGAGTCTCGGTTTCTGTGCTCCGTTTTGCCAGTTTCATCAACCGAGGGTAACGTTAGCAGCATGCTGGCTCACTCAGGACCGTTATTTCTCAATGTCGGACTGTTATTTGCTAACGTTTCCATACTGGGCCGTTATATTTTAACGTCTACATTTTGGAGAAGTTTTATTTTGCTTTGTTTGAATGATATTCAGTTAGAATGCAGTGAAGCTTCGTGTTAATTTGTCCTGTCTGGGGTTCGTGCCATGGTTGTCTTCATTTTGGGCGGCCTGATGTCTGAAGTTCATTACTGCCTGTGATGGAGGTGGACCAGTTGCAGTGCAAAGCATTGATATTGTGTAATATGGGAGTTTTGTGTGTTCAATAAAAAACGCAATCTGGACATTAAAGACAGCGCTGCGACCGTCGTTGCTGATGTAACTGGGTCTATATTAATAGTTATATATTTACACAAAATGTTTTCTTTAATGTATTTGTCCGTTTGCATCTGGCTGTTGTTGAGTTCTTCTGTGTCTGCTATGGGAGGTTTGGTCCTGCAGCTCCGCCTTACTTTCTTCTTCTCTTGTTCAAGGTCCTTCAGGACTGTTATAAATGTTAAATTATTCATTTCCTCTTCCCTTTTGTCATTCGTTCCACTGGAGAGAGGCAAGTTTGTGGTTCATTGGAACCCATTCATTCATATTTCTTAAAATGTTTATTTTTCCATCTGTGTTGATTATATGTGTTTGGATATTTTCATTTGAGTTTTTACGCCTTTATAGCATTATTACATTGTATAGATCGGGCGGGAGAACTGGAGCACATGCTATGTGCTAATGCTAATATCTCCCGATTGACAGATTAATAAACGGAGACCGCCTCCAAACC
The DNA here is from genome assembly GCF_027474105.1 of Poeciliopsis prolifica. NCBI lineage: Eukaryota > Metazoa > Chordata > Actinopteri > Cyprinodontiformes > Poeciliidae > Poeciliopsis > Poeciliopsis prolifica. Next base: position 1,609,132 of record NW_026562381.1, read on the forward strand.
CAGACTTGGTGCTTTGTGGTTTGTCAGGTGCATCCTATTGGTGGTGATGAACAAGCCCCAGGCATCAAGATAGGGGCGAAAAAGATGGCGGAGAGAGCGGACGCGCTGTGATGAGCTTTGGGTAGCGAACTCCCAAAATAAATGATTAAACATCTTGGAAGTCCAGAAGAGACACCAAAAGGACCATATTTGTAAGTTAAAAGTGATAATACTGAATTGAAACGTCCATTGATAACGGGAAAACAACTCTAAGCTAAAAGGAAAACAACGTGGATAATGGCTAACAGCAAAGCTAAGAAGGCCTTGATTACTCATGACTACTGTATGGATACTGATGCTAAAGGAACTAAAAACGCCTTAACATCGCCATGCAAACCTCCTGTACCGCAGAAGAAAACAAAAGGGGACGAGGAGATCAGTTCAGGCGCATCCAATACCAAAATTTTGGAAGCAGTTGAGAATCTACAGAAAATGATGCTAAACTTTGGAGAAGAAATGAAACGAAACACGCTCTCCATTGCAGATATTGCTAAAGCAGTGGAGTTTAACAACGCCGAAATTCAGGACTGCAAAGATACAATCGTAAAACAGGAAGTTCAGATTACACAGCTTAAAACTATAAATGCCGAGCTGACAAAGAAGGTTCAGGAGATTGAAAGAAAAGCGGCAGAATCAGAGCGTTACAAACGAAGATGGAATCTACGCATTAACGGATTAAAAGAGGAAAAGGAGGAAGACACAAGACAGAAAGTTGCGAATGTTGTTAAGCAGATCATGCCTCACTGGAAAGAGAAGATGGACTTTATTCTCGACACGGTACACCGCCTCGGCCGACCAACACCAACCGCCCACGGCAGATTATTGTCCAGTTTACAGGTCGAATCTTCAGGGATGAACTCTGGAGATCCACTAAACAGCACCCCATCTGCAGAGAGCTCAACATCAGGTTCTCGGAGGACCTTAGCAAAGAAGACCGGGAGGCAAGATTGGCAGTATGGCCTAAAGTGGAACAAGCACGGAGAGCTGGGAAAAAGGCGATTTTCAAAGGTCCGTATGCCTTTATCGATGGACAACGAGTTGTTCCTTAAGACCTCAATAATTCTACATAACATGTCTGGCTTCAGATAATTTTTCTATGTTCAGGAGTTTTGCTACTTATAGTTCAATCCTTTTAAGGTAAACCCACTCGATTCTGTTCTACACTTTATCTTGTGTCGTTGATTTTTTTATGTTTAACTTGAAAAGTGAAATTTCGTTCATTTCTATAAATGCAAGGGGCTTAAGAGATCTAACTAAAAGGAAAAGTTTATTTTTATTTTGTAAAGGGCAAAATGCAAATTTAATTTTCTTACAAGAAACTCATTCTAAACAGGAAGATAATGTCTTTTGGTCTAAACAATGGGGAGATGAAGTTTATTTCTGTAATGGTTCTTCAAGATCAGCAGGGGTCGCTATTCTTCTTAAGAACTTTAAAGGTCAGATATTATCAAATAAAATGGATGAATTTGGTCACTGGATATTTCTTACTATCTGTTTGGATAACATAATTCTTATTTTGTTAAACATATATGGTTATAACAACCAAACCCAAAACAAATTATTATTTGAGGAAATATCATTGAACTTAGATCACCTGAAATCACTTTATTCAACCAAAAATGTTATAATTGGTGGGGATCTCAATCTTGTTTATGATGAATTCCTTGATAGATGGCCCTCTAGACATAATTCAAGTTACCCTAACATAACTCTTAACAATTTTTGCAGTGAACAAAATCTGATTGACGTATGGCGACATTTAAATCCCAACTGTACTCAATTTTCATGGTTTAGCTCAAGTAGCAAATCAAGACTTGATTATTGGCTGGTATCTAACGAATTATTATCCAATAAAATCAACTCAGACATATCTGCTGCACCGTTGACTGACCATAGTCTTATTTCTTTACAAATGAAACCTCAAGACTGGAAATCAATTCAAGTAAATATTGGAAATGTAATTGTAGTCTCCTTAAAAATGATACTTACTGTCAAAAATATCAAAGATTTAATCCTAGATATTAAGAATTCTGAATTAAGTAGTCCGAGTCAAAAATGAGAATTCTTAAAATATAAAATCAGACAATTTTCTATCTTATTCAGTAAACAAATTAAAAAAGATATTCAAAAGAAAGAACTAGATATTATACAACAACTTAATTTATATTGCAATAAGTCCAATCCTTCAATAGAAGACAAACAAAAATTCGAATTCTCCAACCCCAATTAGATGAAATGTATATCCAGAGGGCCAAAGGGGCTTTTATTAGATCAAGAGCGAGATGGATTGAAGAAGGAGAAAAAAACACGGCCTATTTTTGTAATCTGGAAAAAAAAAGACAACAACAGAACTCTATCAAATCCTTAATTATAAATGATATGGAAACTGACAATGAAGAATTAATATCAGCTGAAATTTTTAAATTCTATAACAAATTATATACCTCCAAGTTTTCAGAATCACATTCTAACAATTTTTAAAACAAATTGAATCATTTATCCCTAAAATTGAGGATGACTACAAGAAAACATGTGACAAGCAAATTACAATAGAAGAACTTGATAAGGCTGTTAATCGTTATCAATAAATAAAGCACCGGGTCCAGATGGACTTACGGGAAACTTTTATAAACACTTTTGGGACGACATTAAAATGTTACTTCTTCATGTTTTTACAGATATCTTTAAAAATTACTCTATACCTACTACAATGAATCAAGGAATTATTATATGTATCCCCAAACCAGGTAAAGACCCTAGATTTATTGAAAATAGAAGACCTATTACACTCAGAAATTCTGATTATAAATTACTAACATACGTATTTACCATGCGTCTCCAAACAGGAATCTCAAACTTTATTGCAGAAACACAATCTGGATTCTTAAAAGGAAGGTCAATCCACAACAATATCAGGCTGGTAAAGGACCTGATTGAATATAGAGACATAATCCAAGACGATGGCTTTCTTCTTTTTCTTGACTTTTATAAAGCCTTTGACTCGGTGGAACATCAATTCTTATTCTCAGTTCTTGAACATTTTGGTTTTGGAGCCAATTTTATTAAACTTAATTAGAGGTTTATATCAAAACACTAATAGTTGTGTATTACTACCTAAAGGCACCACAGCCAGATTTAACATTAATGTTGGAATTCCTCAAGGGTGTCCATCTCCCCATATCTATTTAATTTAGTTGCAGAAATGTTAGCAATCTATCTTAAAAACTGTGCAAACATTGAGAAATTAGATGTTTTTGGTACAGAATTAATCATTAGCCAGTTAGCAGATGACACCACCATTTTCTTAAAAAATGACAAACAGGTTCCAATTGTAATTGATAAAATAAAATTTTTCTCTGAGGCTTCGGGATTAACACTAAATCTAAAAAAATGTGAACTTATAGCCATCCATGACACTCCCCTAAAAGAAATATCCAGCATTCCAATCAAATCTGAAATTAAATATTTGGGCACTATAATAACCAAAACCCAGGTAACAACTTTAAATATTGAAAACAAGGTTAAAGAATGTAAATCCAAACTTAACTCATGGCTCCAACGAGACCTCTCTATCTTAGGACGCATTTATCTTACGAAAATGGAAAGTTTATCAAGATTAATTTACTCAACCTATAGTACTGCAATCCCAAATAGTTTAACTAAAACTATTAACCAAATGAACATGAACTTTATTTGGAGGAACAGGCCACACTACCTACGGAAAAGTCATATGGTGAAAGAAATCAAAGATGGCGGTCTGAAAGTAATTGACTTTGAAAGCCTTAACGGAACCCTTAAGATTAATTGGTTGAAATCCTGGGTTAAAAATTCTCAATTATTTTGGTATTGCGTCCCTAATTATGTATTTAACAAAATTGGTGGTTTAAAACTTGTACTTCTAGCTGATTTCAATATTCATAAATTGCCAATTAAACTATCAGAGTTCCATAAACAAGTATTACTATACTGGAAAATGCTCTATGTACATAAACTACTCGCCACACTCCTCTATCATATGGAATAACAGATTCATATTACATCGCGGTAAATCCTTATTTTACAAGGATTGGATGAAGAAGAATATTTGGTCCATTATACACTTAATGGATGCTAATGGTTGCATGGTAAACTATGAACAACTATGTGAACAATATCAATTCTTCCCCCCAAGAGCTGAATTTACCAAATTAGTCAATGCCTTTCCGAACCAATTTATTAACCAAGTTAAAAATTTGATAACATATAATCCGATTACCCACAATTACCCGATTTATTTATTAATGGAATCTCATTCACTGACCAAAAGTTTGATAACCACACAATTAGAAACTGTCTAAACAATACTTTGTTCCCTGGGAAAATAAATAGAAATAACATTCTTTGCAAGTTTGATAATAAATCAATTGAGAGGTTAAGATCCCTTTATCTTAAACTCCCTATTCAACCTAAAGCTAAAGAAACACACTTTAAAATTTTAAATGCTATTTACCCTTCAAAGAATTATTAAAAAATCGATTTAATATTGATGACAATAAGTGCTCCTTTTGTGAACGAGATATTGAAACGATTGACCACATCTTCTATGAATGCAACCAAACCAAAACATTTTGGATTTGCTTAGAAAGATGGATCAGTTCCAAATTCACACTTCCTGAATCTATTTCTAGAGATATGGTAACTTTGGAGTATTATTAATAAACAAAACTATGGAACTTTGTTGTAACTTAATATTTTGTTTGGCAAAATTCTTTATTCATAAACAAAGAGTGCTGAGATCATCCCCAGTCTTTAACATCTTTTTATCTGAATTTCAGTTATATATGAAAGCTTTGAATTGTATTGACTCTTATGAATCCCTGACTGAAATATTAATGGAATTGCCCACTGATGTATATAATCCTAATTTATGAATCCCCTTGCTGCCTTTGTTAGTTACTGTTACACTATTACTAATTGTTATACTAATCTCTTATTGTCAATGTTACTTTATATTTCCACTTTAAATATGCCTCTATTAGATATGTCTTATACAGAATTGCACTAATGTAATTGCCTTATTTGTTTGTGATTACCTTGTTTAAAAAAAAAATTGTTCATGTAATATTATGGGGATGTACTGTCTATGTATATAACCCCTGCTGGAAGTCATTATTGTATTTGTATTGTTTTGTCTTCTGTTTCTCAATAAAGATCCATTAAAAAAAAAAAAAAAAAAAAAAAAAAAAAAAGCCCAGGCATCAAAGTCGGCTACCGATTATGTTGCAGTCAATCAGTAGGTTGGGTCAAAACACTTGCGTTTCTCTCTCACTTTTTTGTAACGTGTAACTAAACCACACATTGAAAATGCATCGGAGTATGCAACTAAGTTCGGAAATATAGTGAAGTAAAAGTGAAAGTTATCAAATATTTTCATACTCGAGGAAAATTATGAAGTACTCCAAATATACTTCAGTAGAGTAGTGAAGTATTTTTACTTAGTTACTATACAACACTAATAACTGAAATATTTTATGTACAATTTCTTCTATTTTCTAAAATAAAAAAAAATTAACAAATTACATTTTGTTTGCAGTTAGGCATGTTCATCTGGTGGAATTAATGCTTTTTGAGGTGGGAACGGGAGCGTTAGTGGCGAAGCGGAACCTTTGTTTGGAGTGGCGTCGCTTCCAGGTTGGTTTTGGGATGGACTTCCGGTTTGCCCAAACGCGATCTGGACACTAAAGACAGCGCTACAGTCGTCATTGCTGACTCCTGTTTGTTTGTCCTGGAGGTCAGTATGTGGTGAAAATACCCCACCGAAACTTCTCTGTCAGGTGCCTGCATATGATTGACCTAAATATATAATTGAGTCTCGGTTTCTGTGCTCCGTTTTGCCAGTTCATCAACCGAGGGTAACGTTAGCAGCATGCTGGCTCACTCAGGACCGTTATTTCTCAATGTCGGACTGTTATTTGCTAACGTTTCCATACTGGGCCGTTATATTTAACGTCTACATTTTGGAGAAGTTTTATTTTGCTTTGTTTGAATGATATTCAGTTAGAATGCAGTGAAGCTTCGTGTTAATTTGTCCTGTCTGGGGTTCGTGCCATGGTTGTCTTCATTCTGGGCGGCCTGATGTCTGAAGTTCATTACTGCCTGTGATGGAGGTGGACCAGTTGCAGTGCAAAGCATTGATATTGTGTAATATGGGAGTTTTGTGTGTTCAATAAAAAACGCAATCTGGACATTAAAGACAGCGCTGCGACCGTCGTTGCTGATGTAACTGGGTCTATATTAATAGTTATATATTTACACAAAATGTTTTCTTTAATGTATTTGTCCGTTTGCATCTGGCTGTTGTTGAGTTCTTCTGTGTCTGCTATGGGAGGTTTGGTCCTGCAGCTCCGCCTTACTTTCTTCTTCTCTTGTTCAAGGTCCTTCAGGACTGTTATAAATGTTAAATTATTCATTTCCTCTTCCCTTTTGTCATTCGTTCCACTGGAGAGAGGCAAGTTTTGTGGTTCATTGGAACCCATTCATTCATATTCTTAAAATGTTTATTTTTCCATCTGTGTTGATTATATGTGTTTGGATATTTTCATTTGAGTTTTTACGCCTTTATAGCATTATTACATTGTATAGATCGGGCGGGAGAACTGGAGCACATGCTATGTGCTAATGCTAATATCTCCCGATTGACAGATTAATAAACGGAGACCGCCTCCAAACCCAGACTTGGTGCTTTGTGGTTTGTCCGATCACCACACACACAAAGCAGAAGTACACTGGTCACACTGACTCCTGTTTGTTTGTCCTCCAGGTTGTATCATTACTGTTACAGTAGTCCTGACTTCCGGGACCTGCAACATATGCAATAGTCAATGTTATGGTCAGTGATTTAAAAAATAAAAACAAGTTTAACCTCTTGTATGGTTAAATCTGATAATATTCCCTGACTGCAGATAAACTGCTTCACATCCAGTATCTGAATGTGAATCTGTGTTAGTGAGTGCTGTCACAGATTTTCTGTGTTAGGTTCTAAATATCAATTCTCCCATTGCATTTTTTCAGTTTTATAAGAGCTCTATCTAAGATTAATACTAATCAGGTGGACATATTATTATTTGGAACTTTTAAAAAGTCTTTGGAAAATAAACATCTAATAAAGAGACAATGATTTAAAAAGAGGAATTTATTTCAAAACATGACCCATAATTATAAAACATTTTTCAACGTGGAATAACGTACTTTCATGTTTTACACGTCGGTTTTATTCAAAGATAGCTTATAAAAAGGTTGGAAATACATAAGAATACAAATAACAGAACGTTTAACACATTTTTCTTCAGTATGTAGAATTATTCAAAGTAAAAGTGCCCGCATGCAAATGCTGTATGTAAATTGAGCTGTGACGTCACCTCCAACTGATTGGCTCATCTGGTCACGTGATCCTGTTGCATATTCAAAGCCCTGATCATACGTCACAGATGACGTCATGACGTATGAACCAGAGTCCTTGAATGTCGGCCCTCGCCACCATTTGGTCGCTAATTTCTTTTCTCTCTTGCGGGCTGTTTGTAAGAACGAACCAGCTAGAGGAAGGCGAGATTATCATCTGCCTTTACCTCCCTCTGCATCTGCCCCTCCATCTTTTTAGATGCGGGTGCTATCACAGACTGAGGACGAGGGTTCGTTGACAAGTCCAGCCACATGAGACGGAAAAGAAAAGTATTAGTGCCTCGGTCCTTTTTTTAGAGACTTAGTCTTTAAAAAAAGACGTGGTTTGAGTTGCCACTCGAGGGGCCTCTTTTTTTGAAGACTACGTCTTTAAGAAAAGAGGCCTTGGCACGAATACTTTTCTTTTTCGTCTCATGTGGCTGGACTTGTCAACGAACCCTCTTCCTCAGACTGTGCTAGAACCTGCATCTAAAAAGATAGATGCAGAAAGAGGTAAAGGTAGAAATGATAATCTAACCTTCCTCTAACTGGTTAGTTCTTCCAGCCTGCGAAACAGGAAAGGGATTAGTGTTAATTTTAAATCTTTAGTACCTTAGTTTAGACATTTAACCCTAAGTAACACTAACTTTTATTAGACATTCAGTAGAAACTTAGACCTTTCATTAGCATGAACATTTTCTGTTCATTTGCATGAAAGGTGACCAGATTTCCAAGACTAAATCTTTGGACATTTCTCGCTCAGTGACAAAGAGCAAATTTATCAAGATAAAATGAAGAAACTGGGACAGTTATGGTTTACATATTTATTAATACTTAAAACATTAAAAATCAAACAGCAGCAGCGCATCTCTCCACACAGTAGTAATATTTCTAGTAACTGATATAAATTCTGGCTCAATTAAAATGATGGTAGTTCAAACTTATTAGCAGTTTGGTGTCTGTGACCTTAGAGCTGATGGACCTTTTGTCTCTTCTGTCCAAAGGTCTCTGTGGTAAATTTAGCCTCATTTTTTAATTATTTGCTTTCCTCTTTGGACATCCTTGGTCATCTCACATGAAGCCCACCTTGACCTTGGAGTTCACCTTTACTTTCTGAACTCTTTCTTAGTAACCATTCATATCATAAATCTCTTGAGTTTGTCATTAATGTTCTTCCTGCGGCCACAGCCAGGTTGAATGGTTCCAGTCCTGTGGACCTTAAGTTTCAGAATAATCTGTGCAACTGCAGTCATCTTAGTCTGTCATTTTCTTATTCTGTTCAACCTCAATTCAAAAACAAAGTCTGATTTTTTTATTGGTTAATTTTCAGTAAATCTTCATTTGTCACTTTTGTCAGTTTCATGTTGTTTCAGTGACAACTGTGGGTTTCTCAGTCTTTAACAGAAGATACCAACAAACTTTGTCCACATGTGGATGTTGTGCCCGAATGGACACATATGTGTGCATAAATACGTGAGTTGTGTGTGTAAAGTTATGTAGTTGATATGTGAGGACACTGTGTGTGTTTGAGATGAGTAAACTCTGGTCAGGAAGTCCACCAACATGAGCTCATCTCTGGACCCGAAAATCCTCTTCTGTCTGGTGAAGATCCATCAGCCACATGGTCAGAGAGGTCTAGATAGAATAAGAGCAGAAAAGATTATGTGAAAAACTAAGAAACACCACAACAATAGTAAAGAGAAACACTTAAAATGTAAAATATAAGATATTAAATACGTTTTATACTTCATATTTCATTCTAGCTTTTTCAGTTTTCCCATTTTCATCATTAATTCAGTTTATCAGAATATTTTTCTCCTGTCTCATATCTTATCATTCTTAGACAGAGACATATCATGATATCCTACAAAAACATTAGAATTTATATGACATCCTGAAAATGTACAATTTAATAAATAAAAATTAGATGTTTTCTTTAGAATTTAGTAATTTTGAGATGAAAAGCTGGATTCTTTCTAGTAAATATTAGTATAAATATGAACTTTTTCATCAATTGATGAAATCTCAAAAATGCCATATTGAGCAAAAAAATAAATAAATTGTTCTAAACCAACAGTAGAGATAATCTCCATCCTCATCAGTTTCAATTCATGTTCAGTTTTTTTGTCACTGAGTGATTCCGTTTATTGTGAGAACTTTATATGTATAAAGTCATATCTAACATCTGAAACCTGCAGCTGGTGGAAGACACCCAATGGACTCTGCGTTGTGTTTGTTGTGTTCCGTGCAGGAGAGGAATCGGACACAAGGCTATTCGTTGTGGGAGACTTTGGCGCGTTTATTTCGACCATCTTACAAACAGTAAACACACCGTCAGCATTCAATCGTTTTCTTTTTACAAAATAATCAAACATCACCAGCTCAGCATATTAATGTAATGTATATCTTACACCGGGCTAGCAGAGCCGCTGCTTACCGTACAGGCGGTAAACACACCGTAGGGAATACAGCAGCTCACGCACAAAAATCCCCGCGACTACGGTGTCCCGGCAGGACAAACATGTCAGAATTGCGGTAGTGCCAGCATTTAGAGAAAACAACAGCACCCTCAGTTGGAACACTTATGCACTGCTTTACACTTGGAAAATACGACCCGATGATGGCCAGTTAATTGCAAAACATCTTCCTGTTGCGATTTCTCTCACTCTGGCTAATTCTGTAGCTGTTCGTCGTCTTGATGTGTTTGTTAATAAAAGCTTAGCTTTATTTTATTGATTCAAATCTTTATGACGGCAAACATTAGCCCAGTTCAAACAAAACGTTGTTTCACACGTACCGAATCAGGTCAGCTGGTGAAAACTCGAGCTCTCTTCTTCCTGCTTGTTGTCTTTTCTGGCAGCGCGCGCTGCTTTTCTTGATGTTTATTGGCTGTTGGCTGCGATGCTCGTCTTCTCTGTAACGTTAACAGGAGCGAGCAGCTACAGTAAGTGCTATGGTTGCGCGCAACACGCTTTTTACCACTCACTGCCGAGCCGGTGGAAAAGGGGCAATGAAGTTTCCGGCCACCGTAATAACGATCTATGTTTTTCCTCATTCATAAAATGCTAAAATCGGGAACTTTTCCGGGAAATCGGGGACGTCTGGTCACCCATAAAGGGCCTACATTAAAACACTGTGACGTCACAGACTGTATGTATATAGAACTGTGACGTCAGCGACTGTATGTAAATAGAACGGTGACATCACAGACTGTATGTAAATAGAACGGTGACGTCACGGACTGACATCACGGACTGACGTCAATAGATAGAATAAGAGCAGAAAAGATTATGTGAAAAACTAAAAAACACCACAACAATAGTAAAGAGAAACACTTAAAATGTAAGATATTAGATATTAAATATGTTTATACTTCATATTTCATTCTAGCTTTTTTCAGTTTTCCCATTTTCATCATTCATTCAGTTTATCAGAATATTTTTCTCCTGTCTCATATCTTATCATTCTTAGACAGAGACATATCATGATAGCCTACAAAAACATTAGAATTGATATGACATCCTGAAAATGTACAATTTAATAAAAAAAATTAGATGTTTCTTTTAGAATTTAGTAATTTTGAGATGAAAAGCTGGATTCTTTCTAGAAAAATCTTAGTATAAATATGAACCTTTTTCATCAATTGATGAAATCTCAAAATGCCATATTGAGCAAAATAAATAAATAAATTGTTCTAAACCAAGAGTAGAGATAATCTCCATCCTCATCAGTTTCAATTCATGTTCAGTTTTTGTCATTGAGTGATTCCGTTTATTGTGAGAAACTTTATATGTATAAAGTCATATCTAACATCTGAAACCTGCAGCTGGTGGAAGACACCCAATGGACTCTGCGTTGTGTTTGTTGTGTTCCGTGCAGGAGAGGAATCGGACACAAGGCTATTCGTTGTGGGGAGACTTTGGCGCGTTTATTTCGACCATCTTACAAACAGTAAACACCGTCAGCATTCAATAGTTTTCTTTTTACAAAATAATCAAACATCACCAGCTCAGCATATTAATGTAATGTATATCTTACACCGGGCTAGCAGAGCCGCTGCTTACCGTACAGGCGGTAAACACACCGTAAGGAATACAGCAGCTCACGCACAAAAATCCCCGCGACTACGGTGTCCCGGCAGGACAAACATGTCAGAATTGCGGTAGTGCCAGCATTTAGAGAAAACAACAGCACCCTCTGTTGGAACACTTATGCACTGCTTTACACTTGGAAAATACGACCCGATGATGGCCAGTTAATTGCAAAACATCTTCATGTTGCGATTTCTCTCACTCTGGCTAATTCTGTAGCTGTTCGTCGTCTTGATGTGTTTGTTAATAAAGCTTAGCTTTATTTTATTGATTCAAATCTTTATGACGGCAAACATTAGCCCAGTTCAAACAAAACACGTTGTTCACACGTACCGAATCAGGTCAGCTGGTGAAAAACTCGAGCTCTCTTCTTCCTGCTTGTTGTTTTTTCTGGCAGCGCGCGCTGCTTTTCTTGACGTTTATTGGCTGTTTGGCTGTGAAGCACCAACGTCTTCTTCTCTGTAACGTTAGCAGGAGCGAGCAGCTACCGTAAGTGCTATGGTTGCGCGCAACACGCTTTTTACCACTCCCTGCCGAGCCGGTGGAAAAGGGCAATGAAGTTTCCGGCCACCGTAATAACGATCTATGTTCCTCTCATTCATAAAATGCTAAAATCGGGAACTTTTCCGGAAATCGGGGACGTCTGTTCACCCATAATGGGCCTACATTAAAACACTGTGACGTCACAGACTGTATGTATATAGAACTGTGACGTCAACGACTGTACGTAAATAGAACTGTGACGTCACGGACTGACGTCAATGATCGGCTGAACCAGAGTCTTTGAATGTAGGCCATTTGCGACCTTTACTGATCCTTTTTCTGTCTTGCAGGCTCACTGTAAGAACGAACCTCTTGGAGGAAGGCCAGATTATCATTTCTGCCTTTACCCTCTCTCTACATTTACTTTTGTAGATGTAGGCTTTAGCATAGACTGAAGAAGAGGGTTTGTTGACAGCGCAGCCACAAGAGATGGAAAAGGGAAGTATTAGTGACATGGCCTCTTTTTTAAAGACTTTTGTCTTTTTTAAAAAGGCCCCTCGAGTGGCAAGGTCAATCCTTGTCGCTTTTTTTTGAAGACTATGTCTTTAAAAAAAGCACGGGGACTAATACTTTTCTTTTCACCTCATGTGGCTGCATTGTCAATGAACCCTCGTCTTCAGTCTATGATAAAACCTACATCTAAAAAGATGGAGGGATAGATGTAGAGGGGTAAAGGCAGAAATGATAATCTAACCTGCTCTAACTGGTTCGTTCTTACAGTCTGCAAGACAGAAAGGGATTCTTGACCAAATTACAGACAGCATCCATTCAAAGACTTTGGTTCAGACGGTCATGACGTCAATCTGTGGCGTGTGATTCAGGGTTTGAATTTGATTTTTGCCACATTATTTTCCCTGTGATAGAAGAACATTGTAACAGGGAAATACTTATTGCTAACGATGCTGCATCACAGCATTGTTTAGGAGAAATATTTGTAGGTATAGCTCTACATCTAAAGTATATCTCAGTTGGTCTTATTGCACTTCACTGAAATGAAGTTCAAGAGTGTTGATCCTCGATAAACTATTACTGCTCCAGTTCTGACCAGCATTGAGTCGCAATGCTGCGAAGTGTAAATTTTCTCCCAACAGAAAAGGAAGTCAGCAAATGTTTTGTGGTTCTTAGGCTCCTGCCATTACAGGATGGAAGTGAAAAGCAATTACAAGTTTGGAAATTGACTCTGATGACGCTTCGGTCTGAGCCTGCAATCATTGTCTGGATGCTCTGAGGAATATTTCAAGAAAAAGTAACATAAATTAACCAATTTAGGCTCATTTTGCTGTTGTAATAAGACGTAATAAACCGACAGTTTACATTGTCCTACAAAATATGAATGCAGCTGCAGCTTCTGTTTGAAAACATGTTCGCAGTGTGTTTACACCGGTACAAATTGATTTAATCATCTGCTGGGAATGTTGGGTTCATTTTCATATTTGAGTCATCTGTTTTTGGAAAGGACTTTCTGGTTTTTTTTTCATGTGCAATTAAATAATCAATTCTAACCAAATTATTGTGTGTGCACTCCACTAATAGGCTAATAATTATTTGCATAAATAGAGATACCACAGCTTGAAATCAGTAGAAGTATCTCTTTAGTTTTATTTCAGCTTGTCATGCAGGACAATCTGAATTATTTACTGTAGAGTGATACAAATCACAAAACTGGTATAATTTTAACACATATGGAAAATGGAGATAAGTCATTTAAATTAATGTTTCATTTAAAAACATAGTCCAATGTTGAAAAGCATTTTTTTGTGTGCAACTTTTCCATTTTTAAATTTTATTCAACCTGGAAGCTTGTAACAGCTTTATGCATTTGTATGACAAAAATGTAACATTATGTGGGCCTACAGAGAAAAAAGAGTTATGTTTGTCATGTTAAAATCTGGCTAAAATACAGAAAACATCCATACAGTGAATATTTGTGTCTTGCTTTAAGTAAAGAGAGTAAAGAGAAAGAAGTGAGAAGAAATGCAACCTGAAAAAGTTGCTTGTAGAGGTAAAAAAAAAACCCAACTACGTACGGAGGTATTTAAAAGTCTGTCTTTAATCCATTACAGAAAAAAATGACAATTGTCATTTGTAATTTGAAACACAAGAGTGTTGATCCTCGATAAACTATTACTGCTCCAGTTCTGACCAGCATTGTCACGGCCGTCAACGCTAACATTTCTCCAACAATAGAATAGATTTCAACTTTATTGTCATGTCACAAATACAACAACATGCAGTTTGCATCTGTGCAGAGAATCAAAATATATATTACAAACACACATTTAAGTTTTTAAAATATACTTACACTGTAAGCATATAGATTATGAATGTACAGTATATACAGTATAAACTAATGTCTAAAAGTAAATAAATGAAATATCAGGCAAGGAAACACACTACCCTCATTTGGCTCAGACACTGAGAACAAAAGACAACAAAGTTGGAGCTAATTATCTGTAAAACACAAATAAAAGTTTGTTTTATTTGATGAACTTTATGACTTATAGTGTCGTTGGTTCTCAAGCTAATTGTCTAAGTGGTTTAATAAACTGTCTTCTTCTCATCCCCATCAATAGTTTGTTCTTTCCCTTAAATCTGAGGCTTTATTTTGGAAAAGTCTTTCAATCATTAGGATGTTTTTCTAGCAGAGTCCTGTTAAATTAACATTTTGTTCTATAGAAAAGCTTGTTCTGTGATCACTGTCGCATTGGAGATGCTATAAGGATGTGAGCTTCTTGTTTTCTGACTATAAATGCTCTTTTATTCAGAAAAATGATTTTTAAACTAGTTATATACTTTTAAAACCAAAGTTACTATCTTTATGATGCACACTTTCATTTAAAAACTGCATTTTGTGTTTATTTGTGTTGCCTTTGATTAGTATTTAAATTTGTTTGATGCTCTGAAACACTGAAACATGACAAACTTGCAAGAAGAAAAGGGAAATTGTAAAATCTCAGTATTATATTTTATACATGCATTTCACCAGTAAAGAAGTTCACTTAAGGTAAATGTAAGATTTTTCTTGCCTTAAGAAAAGGTGGTACTGCAATAACATTGATTTATTTTAAGGCCATCAACATTTTCCCAGGAAACCCAATTAGATTTTAGACAAGGAGGAAAGTTATGAAATCTTGGTGCCTTTGTTGGTTTAGTTCTGCATTAGTGAATCAAAACCTATTTAGCTGATATTTAATGTGCTTTAACAAAAGTATTCTCACTTTTTGCGGCCAAATTATGCTTTTTATGATGTTTCACCCCCAGTACTAAAACCTTTTGACTGGGTTTTATTTTTTACTCCCCTAACTTCATCTTAATACATCAGTATGTTAAGAGTTTAAAGTTGTTGTTTTTTTTTCCATGCATGTGAAAGCTGTGTGACGTGTTGAGGCAAAACCCTTTATAAAAACCAGCAGAGGTGACATGTTCTTGGAGCAGAGAGAAAGATTTCTCGACTCGGCTGTAAGCGTTCGCCACATTATAACTCTATAATATATGTAAAGCCGTGTCTTTATGAGGGCAGTATTAATGGGTGGGGTCGGTGTTACTGCCTTAAACAAGGGATTAGCCTGTCGCTGATGAGTGGGGACTCTGTGATGGGATTATTTACGTTGCTCTGGTAGCAGGGTGCAGGTGTCATTAGAAATACAAATCCCTTAATAAATTTCTGAAACGGGGGCAGTTTTTGAAGTCGGGGTGGATTGCAGAGAGCACAGCCTGGAACAATGTTCGTATCATCTGGCATCCCGCTAAATATGCACCACTAATCTGGCCGTGTCATTAAGTTGGGGAGTAAAAAGTTTTGCTTCACTCTGTCACCAGAATGTCTCACCATCAGCTGAGAGAGTGAACTGACAATGCAGCAATCAGAGGAAATAATAGCTTAGACTTCAGACGGTGGAGCACCTGAGTCATAAACACTTAGATACAGTAATCCGATCAAAGGACCTTCAGTTCTTTCTCTAATTCCCCTGTTCAGCCAGGCAGTGGCTTAGCATCAACTTCCTTTAATGCATAGCATTAAACTTCCTTTAATGTCACACAGACTGTTGATGACGGACACATTACTGAGACCACTCGTCTTTACCCAAGATTAAGCATCATGGCCCTGACTAATTATATGTTGCATACCCAGTCATAAAATATAATTAGGCAACTTTTGATGAGAGAAGATATTAATTGGTTACATCATCAGCCCAACAATTCATCTGCTGCAGTAGCTCCAAGCAAAAGGCAGCTCTTGTTTCATTACTGTGATGAATGGACCTTCAGATTTCCCTCAAGTCAAACGTGCTGCTATAAATATTAAAATAAACATTGCAAACACACTGACCTAAAAGGACTTTTGGTGGTTTTTAGATCCAACATTGAACATTTTAGAGAACATGTTTTTTATCTGATCAAATTGAAAAAAGTATGAGCATCTAAAGAACTGCAAAAGGTTGATTTGTTTCAATAATGTAATTTAAACAAATCTATTTTTTTATTTATTATAATGCCTCGCAGCCTTTGAAAAGTTTATACCTACTAGTTATAATATGCTTTGAAAAAAAAGTTAAGTTTTACAGAAAACTTTTTATATTCTGCAATGCAAATGGACAAGGGTCCATTATTCGATCAAGATATAAAAAAAAAAAGAGAGTGGCACCGCATTTCATAATTTTTGTATTATTAAATATGTATTTTCTTGCAACAGAGCTTCTTGAATTATTGCATAATTTAAACATATCTCATAACATGTGCACCACATCGAGGAAGAGAAACTTCTTCATATTTCACTTCGCACGAATATTTTTGCTATTTAATAATATCGTGACTACCTTTCCATTTCTTACACATTTCTTGATTACGTTAAAACAAACCCTCTAAACTCATTTTACAAATACAATTTAAAGAACCTGAAGTTTTCGCACAAGAACGGGTCGTCACCTGCTCCACCACACGAGTTAGATAAAACATGATTGGTTCTCCAGTCGCTTAAAGACTTCCAACCTCAACCGTCGCTGCTTGAAGGGAACAGATGCTGCTACGATGCCAATTAAACCAGAGCAAATTGACAAAACCAAACTGCCTCATCAGCCACGATGACATTTCTCTTTATCAATTTGTGAACACAAGGAAGCCGCACTTGCTGCAGTTTTCGTTCAAAGCAGTCTCTGAAAACACGTTAAATCACAAATGTAACTTTAATTTCAGCTTAATGTTTTGAAAAGTTGAAAGTTTTCACTTTTTTGCCAAGCTGCAACCATAAAATTTAATGTTATTGATCATTTATGTGATAAACAAACACAAAGTATTGTGTCGTTTTGAGTTTATTTCACTCTACAGAAAATAGTGATACAAATTTTCATGGTTGTTCAGAAAGTTTAGGTACTCCAGAGTAAAGTTTGTTTGTTATAGTTTTCAAGGTGTAAACAGTCTCTAGCTCTCCAAATAGTTCCCATGTTTTCACTTGTTCAGTCTGAAAGTTATTAAATGAAAAATTATAATATCCTGTGACGTATAAAGGTTGCATTTTTACCTGCTAAAATGTAGCTTTGTGTGTTTCTCATCAAGACATCAGGAAATCAGGTTGTCAAAAAAAGGATTGTTAATCGATCTTTTTGTCAGATTGCAAAAGGAAATTTTCTTCCTCATGGAGTCCAAACTGGTAAATTTGCCTCTTGGATAAAAACTTTTCTGTTTTGTGTTGACATTAAATGATTTAGAAAATATCACCTTGTTGAACTTTGCACAAGTAAATAGCTGTGGCATAGTGGAAGTAATAGAAAACAAAGAGTATCCTTTAAAACATGCCAGGGTGCAGCTCAGCGCTCGCTCTGTTCAAGGTTTTGCTGAAATTCTTCCGTGCTCTCTGTGCACACCGGGGTTCACAGCACAGGCAGACACTGAGTGGGAAAATAAACCCACTTCACAGGTGTGAATTGCACCCCATGCATTGCAGAAAATAGGAGGTGGGATATCTGGGTATTTGGCAGGTAATTTAGCACTTTGTACACAGTGTCAAACTTAACTGTGAGAGCTCAGATGTCAGAGCTGAGAGTGTGCTTTTGCTCCCCTGCAGTTTGTGTTTTAACTTCAGTTTTGCAGCTTTGGGACAAACCCGGTTGATTTAGGCGACGCTCTTGCTGATCAGAGCAACTAAAATAACTGATTGAAGCCTAAATGAACAGACTGTACTGATTCAACCTAATGATCATTCAGAAACTCAAATTTATGATTCAGAGAACAAATGTATTTTCTGCTTCTGGTGGTACATATTATCCAAATTATCCACAAAGGCCTGTATTAATCAAACGTCCATTGAGCACAAATGCAAATGGGGAGTTTAATTAGGCTCCACTGTGATAAGTGGGACAACCTGATAATTAATTAAAAAGCGACAGAAGTTCTTTTGTGACCGCTAAAAAAAAAAAAGGGTGGTACAAGTTAACATGAATTTTCGGGTTCTTGATTGGTGCATCTTGTCTCCTGGTTAGGCATGATTAGTTTCACCTGGCTCACATTTTACAAATCATTCACTACAGAGACAAAAAAATCATTGAAAAGTCAAGAAAAAGATGTTTCCTGGATTGTGTAGTTGCAAAAGTAAAGTAATTTAAAAGACTGCAGCTAAAAATTAGCTTCAGATCAATCATGGCATGATCGGGTTTTTTTCTAAATGAGCTCAGAGATCAATTCTGACAGAACTTTCCATGCAGTTACACATATTTACATCATCTGAAACCAACAAGTCACATTTCTTCCTAATGGATTTTTGATAAGATTTAAATCACTGCTTTCAGACACAGACAGAATCATTTTCACATTTCTCTAGTCATTCAAGCAGAAGAATATAAAGTAGTTTTGTATTCAGACTTTCATTGGGATCGGTTGGTATTTATGTGAATACACTCAGACTTAAAAAAACAAAAATGTACAGAAATGAGAAATGTGCTGTTCTTTTGTCAGATGCTCCATATATATCAAGCAGCAGCGACAAACAAGCTGTAAAATTCAAACTTTTCAAGTAGCGGAGAAATCCTGAAGAGTTTCACTGATGGTGTGCTGATCAACTGGTGTCTGCAGGAACTGAACACAGAAACCAATTAAAGTTATTCTTTAATAACATTTTCTTTTAATGAGACGTAGCTGACAGCAGCTTCTTCTGGTTCTGGTTTTTGTTTTTTGCAGCTGCATGGTTAATGCTGGATGGCTCAATGATTGAAACAAAGAGAAATGCTGAAAGCAATAAATATATTCTTTAAAGAATAAATAAGGCTTGTTAATTCAAAGCTGGCATTAAAAAAAGATTCAATCCTGACTACCAGTAATGCTGCAAGTGGACAAGTTTATTGGCACAACTGGCAAAAAACAGATTTTTGTTTTTTAATAAGTTCAGTCAGAAACTACAAATAAAGCTGTAATTTAAACCCTTGATAACGATCCATGTAATGAAATAAATGCAACTGAAGTTCTTTTTTTATTATCATTTTTACTTCACATTTTGTCAGTTGTTCAGATTTTGTTCTGACTCTTAGGTTTTCTGGGTTCGAACTGGATTCTTTTTAACAAAATGTTAAAAAGTAAGGCACACATAACACGTTCACACAGCAGGTCTTGATGCTCAATTCTCATTTTTGCTGGAATTTGATTCCAAATAAAATGTGACCACAATTAGACGTTTGTGTCAACGGTTTATAACTCCAAAGCAACCCAGATGCGCAGAAGAAGAACAGCGTCACACTGTTTACAGAAGTAATAGTGGATGCCACCATCTACGGATTGATTTTAAGACAGTGTTGTACTTTACTGTCAACTAAAAGAAAAGTGTACAAAATGAAAGTACAACTAAAAACAGCATCTTTTAATTGTACAAATTTAAAATGTACAACTAAAAGTCGGAAAAGAGTTGCACAAAGATAAAAAAAATAAAAGCTGGGTCGCATTTACCTGCTGTGTGAAGATAACCAATAAGAACTTCAAGCATTCAGCATCATGATGTGAGCAAATCTGCACCACAGCAGACAAAGTGTCTGCATTCAATGAAGTGACGTTTTTATTGGGTTATTGCTGCTGTTGCCTTACAGGCTTGTACAAATTATATAACAATGATGTCTATGTACAATACTGATGTAAACTTTGAGATGCAAAAACATTTTCTTATATCAGACATTTGTTGACTTCCGTGTAACTGTAAAATTTGTATTATAATGTACCAAAAGGGCATATGGTAACTTTATGTTGAAGATATTCACGCATGCATCTTATATAATTAGAAAAATCTCAACAGTAAAAGTATTTTTAATCAGTTCTATGAAGAACATTCCTTTCAAAATCACAAATGGAAGAAAACCGACTGGCTTGTTAACCTATGAACGACGTAGCAGAAGGAGAAACCCACTGCTGTTGTCTCAGTGAAGATATTTGTTAAGTACATGCCTCAATCTCTGAAAAACCTTGATTCCAAAGATCTCTTCTGATGTCTAAGGCAGTGAATAAAAGCAGACAAGATGAACTAAGCAAACAGAATAAGAAATTCTGCTGCCTGCACCAATAAATACACGAAAACACAAGTAATGCTCAAGTATTAGGAGTTCAAAAGTTCGACAAACACTTTGGAAGACATCTTTTTCAATACCAAAATCTCACCACCTGTCAGCTTGAAAGACGTTTATAAGAAAAGGTTTTTGATTTCTGAAGGCTGCACTCTGCTTATGTTCACAACAGAAACAGTTGAATCTGATAGCAGGTGAAAAACTGCATGTAAATACATACCCTTAAAATTCTGCAGTGTTCTTCTCTATTTATTCTAAGATAAAAGCTAAAATACAAACAAAAGAACATTATGCCATGAAATAAAATGTTTTCATAGATTTTCAGGAATATGAACAGAAATATTTTTGCACTACCATGTTAAGTACAAGATTTGATCACACATTTTTATGAGGAAACCAGAAGTTACATGTATCAGATATGTCAACACTGATATCATGGTTCAGATCTAATCTTTTTATGAATGTACACTGCCTTTCACTTTGTGGTTCAATAAGTTAAAAACTGTCAGTTTATTATATGAATTGTCTTCTGTTTGCAGGAAGTTTGACTCAACTCTTCTATTTTTGAGTTCATGTATTTTCCCATTATTACTTTTCAGTGTTGCTGATGCTCAGCTTCCTTCCAGATGAACTGATTTGTAGCTGGTCTGTTTAATAAGCTGTTTTATTTTTAATTTAAACCCACTACGTTTAGCTTAGCTCGCCAAATTAATATTTATGGTGGAATATGCTAAGCATAGGCTGTATTTTAGCTTTTGTCTCTCCAGGTACGTCTCACTTTTGTCATGCCTGTTAGTCATAAATGGCATTAGTGTTCAGCAGAATTTAAATCTGCAATTACTCAGTATGTGATAGTAAAAAGAGAAGACCAGAAGGAAGGCAGGTGGAGTCATTTTCATAAATTTGTCTTTTTCCTCTTTTGCTTCTCACCCTGGATGTTGTATCTGTGGAGGCTTTTTACCATGGAAACCCAAAGTTTTGCTCCAACTACCTTTCAGAAATATAAACGTCTGTTTGCTGTCTAATTATTTTAGAACAAAGATGTTCAGGGTAACTAAGATTCGACACTGAAGTAGTGCCTGGTTGGTTTAGGAAAAAAATGGCACCAACTAATAAAAATATTATTTTGCATCATTTAATTAGAAAGTGAAGATGAAGAGTTTTACTTGTTGGTACGTTTCCTTTTGTTGTTCTGCTTCTGGTTTGACATGAAATTCAATAACAGTAACAACAAAAACCTAAATGTGAGTAACAAGCATAAAAGTTACTCCTGGAGAATTACAAGATTACTCATGAGGTTCGTTTGTCTTCATTATATGTCCAAAATAACCAGAAGGAAAGAGACTATTCATTTCTAATGAATTTTATTTATCATCTCATTATGTAAGGAGGACTGAATACACAAAAACATCTGACGCACAGAACAGAGGAGAGCTGTAATTGCACTGAAGGAGCTTTATATGCACTGCATGTCCAGACAAATTGGGTTAAATTTAGACTCTAAATGCATTTCTGGGTGTGAAAAAGTTCATTTCAAATTTACAAGAAAAATATTCTCTATTCAATAGACAAGCTTTAGCATTCTTTCTTTTTAATCGCCACAAGAGGGTTTCATTCACCAATCAGACAATTTTCATATCATTACATATCATAATATAAATATTTGATATATGTTCTTAACTGTAGTCACTAATGTCCATTTTAGTGATTTATTTTACAAACGCTGCTGCTAACTGCTATTAACTGTTGCTAACTGCTATTAACTACTGCTAACTGCTATTAACTGTTGCTAACTGCTATTAACTGTTGCTAACTGCTATTAGCTGTTGCTAACTGCTATTAGCTGTTGCTAACTGCTATTAACTGTTGCTAACTGCTATTATCTGCTGCTAACTGCTATTAGCTGTTGCTAACTGCTATTGGCTGTTGCTAACTGCTATTAACTGTTGCTAACTGCTATTATCTGCTGCTAACTGCTATTAGCTGTTGCTAACTGCTATTAACTTTTGCTAACTGCTATTAACTGCTGCTAACTGCTATTAACTGTTGCTAACTGCTATTAACTGTTGCTAACTGCTATTAGCTGTTGCTAACTGCTATTAGCTGTTGCTAACTGCTATTAGCTGTTGCTAACTGCTATTATCTGCTGCTAACTGCTATTAGCTGTTGCTAACTGCTATTAGTTGTTGCTAACTGCTATTAACTGTTGCTAACTGCTATTAACTGTTGCTAACTGCTATTATCTGTTGCTAACTGCTATTAACTGTTGCTAACTGCTATTATCTGTTGCTAACTGCTATTAGCTGTTGCTAACTGCTATTATCTGTTGCTAACTGCTATTATCTGTTGCTAACTGCTATTAACTGTTGCTAACTGCTATTATCTGTTGCTAACTGATATTAACTGTTGCTAACTGCTTTTGCTTTGTAGTTTGTTTAGGGTTTTTTATCGTACTTTATGTGATGTACTGAGGCGGAAGCTGCTGGACTGACATTAACCACCATCTTGATTTTCTCTTTTGTTAGAATAAATGCAGTGAACCTGAATGTGTCTGTCCTGAAGTCAACCTACTGGACCTGAGACAAACATAGATGGGTTACTCATCTAAAATACAGCAAATAACAGTGCCAGAAGTGTGACTAGTCGCAATGCATTTTCAAATTTTGTCACATTTCAATCCAGACTTCAGGTTGTTCCACATGCTTGTAATTTGATGAAACAGCACAACGGTAGCTGGGTTTTCACAGTTTACCAAACAAAATGTAGCAAAACAATAATGAAAAACTCAGATCACGTCTAGTTTTTTCAACGCAAAGTTGCAGTAACTTTTATAAAAGTGTCATGTCTTTGAGAGTCTGGTTTCCCCTAAATGTTAATTAAACATGTTAAATTTTAACTGGTGATCTGCCACTAGTAGACTTTGCTTAAAGGTTTGCCTCATATTGCTATAAATCCTGCAAATTATCTCTCATCAGTTTGGTGCTAGACTTAGTTTTATCTCCTCTCTCAAACTGTGGTTTTGCTCAGATATGATCTTGTAGAGTCTTGCACATTTTTAACTTTTTCCATGGTGTCACCATCTCATTACAATGCTGGTTGTGCTACATTTCATCTGTTACATCTACTAAATATTTACATACAAGAAGAAGAATACACAGTATAATAAAAATACACCCCCTCTTAGTGCTATAGCACAAAACCGAAACAAAGTACTGCTCGATCTGGAACTGTGGAGGAGGAAGGAGTGACCCTAATTTGACATTTAGCTGCAATGGAATTTTGTTCCAGTCCTTTATGGGCACCAAGAAGAAACTAAGCCCAAGGCAGAACAGTGAAATTGTGCAGATATTCAGAGAAGTTGTGAAAATACTGCAGCACCTACTACTTACTTTATGGAAATCGCAGGATATCTATGTATGTTGCAGATGAGAACATGATAACAAGCAGAGATTTAAGGCAGCTTCACCTCGGAGTGTCGTGAAAGGGAAGCTTTGTAACTCATGCATGGCAGGTGTGTGCCGAAGTCCAAATACTTTTACTGGAAACTGATGGCTCAGCGAGTGACAGCCAAGTTTTTGATCAAAGCGCGGCAGCTGACATCTGAACATATGCTGGATGAATTATTAAAAATACAAGTGACCCCTTGTGAAGAAATAAATTGCTGCTCCTCCTGCATCCGCATTTGCAATATGTCAGTTCTGCAGGCGAAGTAGAGGTTACTTTTTATTAGGCTAATTCAGAATGGCAACTTGTCACTCCAAACGGATGTGCCAGGAAAGTCTCTACATCTGCAGACACGCTTAAGCTGAGAGCCGTTTCTGGAGCATCGACGTCTGCAACTCGATTCACTTCATGTTGTAAACTTTATACCAACTGACCAAAACACAGGGATTATACGCGACAAAACATTTGATATGTGAGAAAATCTCTAACAATTGGTAAAATTCATCTCCTGTGTGATGAAGAAGTTTGACGTCCAAGAAACTTGGAGAACAGTCACTTTCCAATCAAAACTAGAGTTTGGTAGAAAATATTTACTATATTATGTATTATTATATTATTATATATATTATATTCAGTAACTTTTTTACTGGAAAAAAAAACAAAAAAACTTTTAGGAGTATTTTTACTGCTCTGTATTTATTGGAGTAATTTTACTATGAATTACTGTTAAATAATAACAATAATAATAATAATAATAATAATAATAATAATAATAATAATAATAATAATAATAATAATTATTATATACTAATAAAAATATATAACTATAATATTGTATTATTGTTATAGCATTATTACTATATAATACTACTACTGTTTTACTCATTTCTAGGTAAAACGAACAGGATCTAGATCTGTTCTTCTAAGTGATAAAAGATCAAATCCAGCAGAAATGTTCTTGTACTCTTCAGGCAGCGCATGCAGCCGCCTGCAGCTGCACCGAACCCTCAGCTGTCCGTTTCTCCAAACCAGATGTGACAAAATATCCCAACTATTTTCAAACCAAATCTGGCTATAAAACCTTCAAACAGACTTATAAATCCACCACTTTGGCAAAACATTAAAAGAAGAAGTTTTTACTGTGATTTGAAGTGGGAATTTGCTCCTCTAATTTACAACAATTTTATGCAGAAAGTGAACAAAATATGATTTTATGAGGATTTCTCTTCAAAAGATCAAACCCGAGATTTATTTTATCCCAGATTTTTACAAACATCAGGTGTTCATATTGGAGCAAAAGCAGATTCTTGCATGTGTGTGTCAGAGGGAGAGCAAATGCTGTCAAACCTTTGACTATTCCTCCTTTTGTAATAACATCCACACCGAAGAGTGTTAATCTTCACCTGTTATGGAATACGGATAGAAAAAAGCCTCTATTGTCATGTTTTAGTCATATAAGCTTGACGATTTGTTGATGCAATCACCAGGTAGTTTTTTGTGCGATTGTGATCAATTTCTAGGAGAAACGCAACAAAAAACAATCTCTGTTCAGAAACTTTATGACGATTGAGAAGAGTCTCTTTTGTCCTTATTTAATTCATAGTTAGGATTTGCAGAAAGATGGAGATTTGGTTTGAAATATGAGCTTCACACATTGAGAAATACATAATTTACACGTTGTTTTCGTGCTAAAGTTAAAAACCGCCCCTCTCTTATCAACGTGTAACACTGAGGGCTTCAGAAAAAAAAGAAAAAAGAAACAGAAATGTGAGAAAGACACCATCTGAGTGAGAGCTCCATATGGCAAAGAGAGCAATTTCACTGTGAAAGGAGTTGGTTGCAGATGTAAAAACACATAACTATCGTCAAAATCTGCTTTGCACTCAACGTTTAAACCATCCAACGCAGCAATTTTTGTGTCTTGAATGCTGGTCACAGTTTTTCATCTTTTTAAGTGAGATAGCGGCTCTTTTTAGTGAAAAAGTTCTGAAAGCCAGCACCGGCACGGAGTCAAACAGAAAGCAAACACAGAGTTTGGCTGGTGATAATGAAGAGTTGAATATTCTTCAGGAACATTTCCTCCTTTAAAATGAACCGTCTCAGCAGTCCACCGAAGACTTCGGCGGAAATGTTCAAAGGAAATAATTGCTCTCCGACGTCAACAATCATATTGTGTCACTTTTAAAGAACTACACAAGTAAAACAAAGACTAATTGAACTGTGAGTCTGGCGCTGACTTTACAGACAAGTACTGAGAAGAGGCTCATAATTGGACCCACACAGACTTTTCTTCTGCTGACTTTAGAGACAAAGGCAGGATTTAGATTTGGTATTATCAACCTCCAGAAAAGATTTAACCATTGGTTGATAGTGATGCAGGTAAAAGGATGTATGGATGGGCAGTAGGGGTAGCCGACCCCCCCAAAGGATTGTAGCTCTACTGGTGACCAGCAGGTTCACTGGAAATAAACCCAGTTTCACCTTCAGACTAATGACAAGATACATTTTAACACTTCCTTTCTGCCATTGAGCTCCAGATCTATAACATTTACACAGCGGAAGTTGTCTTATCAAAATAAAAGCATCAAATCAAAAACCGGAAGTCAACCATATGTTATAAGAATAAAACAAAGAAAAGGCAATAAGTGCTAAAGAGATGATACAACAAATAAGGACCCTAATTTGGGGTTATTTACAGTAGGTCTGTCATGAACGATAAATTGTTATTGCAATAAACAATAATATTGTTGCTTTGACACCATTTTCAAGAAATATAATGCATTATAATGCAAGAACACATTTTCAAACACCAAGAAACTATAAAAAATCCAGTGAATATTTAATACTGGAGCTACAAGATATTTTAAAAATCTAAACATGAGCATGATTTACAGCGCTAAGACCCTCCTCCTGGCTCTGATTGGTTGTTTTTGACCAGGAGGGGTTTATTACTGTCGAAGGCAATAATAGCACTGGAAGGAGCTTGATTTTATATTTTTATTATTTCTTTCACGCGACTCAGTGACAGTTGTAACAAATACATAATAAATATATTTTTCATAAAAGTTATATCATCTCCCTTTTATGGCCACAAATTGTAGTGCTTTACTTTTAGCTCCTCTCATCATCATCATTTTGGTCATAATGGCAATCAGGTAAGATACTAACTCCTTATAAGGATTCCACATAACCCCATTGGCTGTCCCCTTTAAAAAAATATCAGATTTTGTACTTTAATGCATCATGACACAACTAAGAAATCCTAAAAATAGACCCCACAGATTGGATTTCTTATTAAAAACTAAAAATTATCATCTCTTACTGGCCCTCTGTTGTTAAGCTGCTTCAGAGTTTGTGTCAAAAAGCTCAAGTTCCAGTTTCATTGTGAAAATGACAACTCCGTCCCGGACAATCTTACCAGCGAATCAAAGCGAGCAGCGAGTTCGGGAGACGCAGGCCCACCTACCCGCTGTCACTGAGGTGAAACTGCTAAAAGATGCCTGACAATACCTCAGAGGGAGCTGCCAGAAGCACACCTGCCTCCGTGGAGTCAGACAGAGTGCTCTCAGACAGCCTCAGACTGTGGCTTTGCCACGAAATGGGTGTAAGTGGGTGCAATTTGTAGTCTTGACTGCCATTAGTCTGGAATGCATCTGAAGCCTCCATCACAAACGTTCCAGCTCAACTCACCAAATCAGCCGTACAGGTTGTGAAACCAGTGTGAGAATCGTTCACCTCTGCAGCTTCTCTGGTGCGTCTCTGTGGGAGGGAAGGCACTTCAACAAATAGACGAGCTATAAATTGTGAGGAGAAAAGGCCTGACAGATGAACAGATGGGTCCAGTATATTCCTCTTTCTGCCCGTCCACCCTCTGCTGACGAAGAAAGAAGAGGAGCAAGAGAAGAAGAAGTTAGGGGAAATTATCTGTGTCAACGCATTGGACCGAACCGTTCCTTCACCTGAACGTCCAAATGAGATTTACCGGCGTGAGCGTTGTCGCAGCAA
Source organism: Poeciliopsis prolifica (assembly GCF_027474105.1). Taxonomy (NCBI): domain Eukaryota; kingdom Metazoa; phylum Chordata; class Actinopteri; order Cyprinodontiformes; family Poeciliidae; genus Poeciliopsis; species Poeciliopsis prolifica. The sequence continues at coordinate 1,637,204 of NW_026562381.1, forward strand.
TGAAAACGCCTCTGATCCACTCTGAGCAGGGCTGTCCTCAGCATAATTTATGTCACAATAAACCAAAAGGCTGGAAACAAATATTCATCTTTTTTCCGCGGCACAAAATACAAATATTGTTTGTGATTAAATGCTTTTCAACACTGTTTCTTGGAGCACATTCAGCAGATGTTGGGAAACTGTTAGAAAAACTGAAGCAAATACAGACAAGACTCTTTTTAAACAAAAGCTATATTTATAAAATTTATGTTTTATTATACTCTACTTCCCTGGGTGCAGCAAGATCGCTCCGCACACATTCACATAATTTCTAAAGTGGTTCTATTTCTCTTTTGAAGGTGACCAATTCATCGGTCATGTTTGTTACATTTAAAAAGATATTGAGGTTCTGATCAGTTCTACCTTTTCTGAGCTCCTTTCAGACTGAGCTCTTTTAAGGTCTCTGTCACTTTAAGTCCAAATAAGCTTCTGCTGGCCCCAGAAACTCAAAATGATATTTAAAGGAGAGCTTTTCGAGCTCTACTTCAGCTTTGAAAAGCAGAAGTGACGCCTCCAGCACAGCCAAAAAGAAAGCAGCAAGTGGTTTCTGGATGATAAGTCTTTTCCAGCAGCCATTGTACAGTGCACACACTTCAGCTTTTACTTTCATTGTGAAGTTTTGTAGCTGTTAGCTGAGTAAAATTTCTGTATTATCTCCCCACTGAATAAAAACAAACCAAAAATTCACCAAACACACACCCACACACACACCCTACATACACACACCCACACACACACACACACACACACCTGGAGTTTTTCTTTAAGTTTTATTAGTTATTTATTGAGATTAATTGATTTGGATTTGCCTGGTTTCGTTTTTTTTTTTTTTTTTTTTTTTTGCTTCTTATACAAACTACTGTCCTTTTCATCATTAAAATACCAAAGTTTCACTTAAATATATCTTTTTATCCATCTTATGATGTCAGTTTTTAGTGTTACACTTTTTACTTTTGCTTGAGTAATTTCCTGGCTTGAGTGAAACATATGTCAAAGTAGCTCCATTCTCAGTTAAATAAAAATTTTGATGTTTTTCCCACCTCTGTTCCCAAGTAAGGAAGGGAAAATTTGAAAGTTACAACTCCATATTTGATTGGTTTTGAGTTAAGAATCCGTCACATTGCATCTGACCAATACTTAGGAATATCTTGCATCATCTTCAAAACATTTGATAATCTGAGTAAATTCATTTGGTGTAGCTTGAGTGAATCGCCTACTGAGTCTGGAGCTCATACAGTAGTTAATTGCTTTGCTCAAGGGCACCTCAGCATTAACCACTTGGTCATGCTCCCCTTTAAGAGGCTGTTGTGCTCATGGAGCATTTTCTTCATGCTAGAGGCTACAGCAGAAATCTCTCTGCAATTATTGGGTCATGAAGATGTGTCTGACTGAATTTTAAAAATATGTTTCATTTCTTTATTTTGTCAGATAATTCAAGAAGGGAATCAGGCAGTTGATAGCTTTAGATGGTGTGGATGTTAAAAGTGTTTTATGTTTATGGTTCTAACAAGGTGGTGATAGAATGGATTCACTGTCCAGCAGGTGAAACATATTTACTTATATTTTTAAACAGATAAATAAAATTAAGAAACCAGTAAAGTGTACTTGTTTTAAACTCTTTAGTATTTCCACATAATCTTCTTTTTTTATGATGCCTTTTCCTCCTTCAGCAAAACTTTGTTTCTGTAACTCATTTCCAAGGTGCTAAACTTGCTTTTAACTTTTAACTTTGAACAAATGACCAGACTTTAAGAGCTGAAAGTTTATCTTCCTGATTTCCTGTCTGATTTATTTTTTTTTCCTTTATATCACATAAGAAATAGTTGGGTTTGAGGTCAAATGCACTTATATCTCATTACCTCTGCTTTCCCAGATTGTAATAAATGCTTAATAATCTAAGAGTAAAATACGCCTTTCATGCATGAATTATGATCCTTTCTGCCAGAATGTTTTACAAAGTGTTTTTTTTTTTTCTTAAGCTGTAAAATTAGCCTCATTCTTTTATTCTCTGAACTTCTGACAACATGGCTCTGAAATTCCAAGCAAAACTTTTGTATTTATTTGCAGAAAATGGAAAATGAAGAAAGACGCAAAAACAACAATATTAATGTTTTAACTCAGGAAGAGTTCAGAGAAAAAGATTTGGTGGGATAACCAGGAGGTTTTCAATGGGGTTCAGTGCAGTGGGCTTTTCATTCTTTTCCAGAGCTTTTAAAATAGTAATGTAACATAAATTAAAATCTGTTCACCCTTTTAGCAATCGCTATATGATGTCTGTTTTTAGCAAAACTCCATCTTCTCTCAAGGATGAAAATGTGTCTTTTAGTGACGCAGGTGGTTAAGGGACAATACAGCTGTTATCATAAATGTCAAGTGTAAACATGGAAAAGGAAATATATGATCATGTCCAGAGCCGTCGTGTCTGTCGTAGCTCTGCAGCTGGTTAGGACTGATTTACGGCAGACTGATAAAATGAATCAGGAGTGGCAAAGCAAAATTCCTCTCAAAGCATGCTGGGGGGTTTTTTCCACTCCATCAGCAAACATGTCATCTCTGCCCTGCACTTATCAGAGCATCTCAGCGCTGAATTAGAAGCTTGTTTGTAGAATTTACCTTTCAATAGAGAGACGGAGGAGAAAACCTATAATTTATACGCCCAGCTGTCACTTCCACTAAGAAAGGTGGACAGCGATAATAACGTCCCGTATTTGAAAGCCAGACAAAGACGATTCTGTGGGCTGGTGTAACAACTTCATTTCATGTAGTCAGCAGTGCATATTTAATTTGATTAATCTATGCCATGAGTGTGATTATACCAGAGGAATTTGTCGAGCATTGGCTATACGCTGGATGTTCAACACAAGCTTGGAATCACTTTTCCCTTATTACCATTGCAGATTGATATAATCACATCAGCTTCTTAATATTCAGTTTACTGCTGCATATAAACCCACGTCATGGGGTAATGTAATAAGACTCCTTGGGATTCACTTAGCCGAGACAATAACTCAATTTTGAAACTTAATATTGTCATGCACAACAGGGTCTCATAACAATCCCTTTTCTTTTTCGACATTAAGAGCGCACAGTTTTCAAAAGCATAATGAAGGCATTATTAGGCCCGAGCAGCTAAGCGCTGCGAAGGCCTATTGTTTTCCTATTGTTTATTATTATTATTATTATTATTATTATTCTTCCACCCAAATGAATTGGCTTTTTGGGGGCTTTATCATATTCAAAAACTCACCAAACTTGGCGGAGGCCTTAAGCCTGTTTAAAATTTACGTATTTTAAAGTCGTAGCAAAAATTGCAACAGAAATGTCTCTACGGCGCCACCTAGAAATTGGAAAAACACCCCTTTTTTACCCTCTGCTATTCACTTACTTTATCGTAGACACATGAAATTTGGTACACTTGTAGAACTCCCCAAGACGCTCAAAATTTACAATTAATGTCATAGTGCAAGTATCACAGGAAGTCAGCCATTTTTGATTGAAGTTCCCATTTTGACCCCATTTTTGCCGATTTTTGCCGTTTACAGCCTTTGTATTTGATCTATCTCCTCCTATGGATTTTGATTGATCGACTTCAAACTCGGTCAGTCTGTTCATAAGGCATGTCCCATCTAAAGTTATCTAAACGGTGAGTTTTTGAGTATGCTGAAGGGGGGTTAGCAGGGGTCAAAGTTCACCTACTCGTCATAAAAAAATAAACTGCTATATCTCTTACACAGAAACTCACAGAAGCATCAAAGTTTCTGTGATTGATCATCATCGGCTCTTCTACAATACCCTATGGTCGAATGATGACATCACTTAGGCCACGCCCCCGGAGAAAGGAAGTGTAATGTTTTACTGTGAACGTTCGCTATCCAACCCCTTTGACCTCATCAACATGAAACTGTGCCCAGACACAGAGAACATGTTGGTGTATTGAGGATTCCAACCCCGACCAGCTTCGATGGAGCAGGTGGGCGTGGTGGCGTGGCGAAGTCACCTGTAACGCCATCGCCATACGTTTGGCTCTCAATTCCACATTTTCGGGCCCAGCTGCTGCAAACTCATAAGGATGGACCCTCATCCACTCCCCAACAGGAATCCATCACAATATTTGGTGGGCGTAGCCTAATTTCTCTATAGCGCCCCCTAGAAAACTTTAAATGATCAGCCCCAAGCCATGCTTTAACCTACAAATACGAAACTTTGTACACATGTGTACCTTGTCAGGACGTACAAAAAAGTCTCTTGGAGCCATGGTCTAAACCCCACAGGAAGTCAGCCATTTTGGATTCAAGTTCGGTTTTTGACCCCATTTTTGCCGTTTACAGCCTTCATATTTGATCTATCTCCTCCTAGGGATTTCGATTGATCGGCTTCAAACTCGGTCAGTCTGTTCATAAGGCATGTCTCATCTAAAGTTATCTAAACGGTGAGTTTTTGAGTATGCTGAAGGGGGGTTAGCAGGGGTCAAAGTTCACCTACTCGCCATAAAAACATAAACTGCTATATCTCCTACACAGAAACTCACAGAGGCACCAAAGTTTCTGTGATTGATCATCATCGGGTCTCCTACATTACCCTATGGTCGAATGATGACATCACTTAGGCCACGCCCCCTGAGAACAGGAAGTGTAATGTTTTACTGTGAACGTTTCGCTATCCAACCCCTTTGACCTCATCAACATGAAACTGTGCCCAGACACCGAAGACATGTTGGTGTATTGAGGATTCCAACCCCGACCAGCTACGATAGAGCAGGTGGGCATGGCGGCGTGGCGAAGTTACCTGTAACGCCATCGCCATACGTTTGGCTCTCAATTCCACATTTTTGGGCTCAGCTGCTGCAAACTCACAAGGATGAATATTTATCCACTCCCCGACTGGAATCCATCACAATATTTGTAGGGCGTGGCCTAATTTCTCTATAGCGCCCCCTAGAAAACAGCAGCCCATAGGTTATGTTGTTATTAATTATTTAAATATACATTATTATAACTTTTTATATATATATAAGTTTATTTTGTGGGTTAAAGTACAAACATTCATTCATTTTTGCTAGAAATAATACAAACAAAGTCATTCAGCAAAACTTATGACACAGCGAAGTAAGAACACACTGGGGTCAGTGTTGATGGAGTACCACTGGCACCTTGTGGAGAAATACTGGTACTGCTAGTGCAATACCAGCATTGCGACAGCAGGAGGCAGTGGTACTCCATCAATGAGAAAACAGATCGACGCTACGTAATAACAGTCAGCCGGCGACAGCTGGAGCTGCAAAGTTTTCCTGAACATTTTGCTTGCTTTTTGGAGCCACAGAACTGGACTACGCTCAACATTTTGCTTGGATTTTGGAGTTGCAAATACGAACCACGCTTTGGAGCAAGAAGGCTCTGTTGGACCGGAGTTGGAGAAGTTTAATGGGCTCTTTGCACCTCAGCTTACACGTTCAGGAAACACGGCTGAAATGTTTTTTCCAAGGTAACAATTTATAATGTACATCGATCCGAAACCCCAACAAGTAAGGCAAAGAAAGGTTTTAAGATGTTCGCCTCGTTATACATTCACAGATATGAAGGTGAGTTTTATTTTCTTTAAACTGCTAGCACAAGCCTGCTAGCTTTCTAGTAAAAATCTGCTATTTAATTATCTAAAGATTTCTCAGCCATTCTAAAGGACACTGTTTGTGCCTTATTTTCAAGCATATTACGTGTGTTTATTGTTAACGACAATAAAGCAGCGGGGAGGGGGGGGGGGGGCAGATTACGGTTCAGAGTTTTTGCTTGAAGTATGACGAAGAAAAACAAGCACAGAGCTTACTCTGGTATCGGAGTTCTAGTTCAGCTGACTGTTCAGATTCAGAGTTATTACTTTTAGAAAAATATGGCCGTGTTGCTTAAGATTTCTGTGTTATTTCGTTTTATTACTTTTGCATGCTTGTTGTGAATGGCTCATTACGACGGTGTTTAGAGCGGTGTACGGCGTTAGCTTCAAGTGGTAGCTTTAACTTGTAGCAACGAATATTTACAAGCTGTCTTAATTGAGGATCGCTTGGAAATCCATGAAAACTTAAACAAAGTACATAGTATTGTTTTATTTGTGTCTTAAGTACGACTTTGTCTTTTATAGCAGTCATAGTTTCTGAAAGTGGAATAAAGAGCCGCATTCGGGTATACAGTTGTGACGTCAGCGCGGCAGGTGCAAAGAGCCCATTGCTGTTCGTTTAAACAGTCGTAACTCGCGGTGCGGTGAGTAATTTATTCCTTCCTGCTGGTTCTGGAAGCCGTCATGTTTGGAACAGTTATTCTGAGGAGGATGCTAACCCAATGCCTGAGGCCTGCAACGTTTTTAATGCTAACGAAGCGCTTGACTAATTCAATAAACTGAATAGTGTGTGTGATACATCCAGTTTCATAAATTCAGAGTTGTTTGTTATTATGTATAGAAGATGTTTAAAATGTCGTTTGAAAGAGCTCTGAGAAAATGCTAAGTATCTTTTTACCGATCCATTGGGTTGTAATATTTAGTTGCAGCACTTCCTGTGATTAATACCTAATTAATGGATGGGATTCAGTCTGTGCTATTGTTCTAAAGTGCTGAAAGTTAACTGTGCTCTGTTATTGTGCATTGCCCTTGGTTTATTACTGAACAGTGCGGTTTATTAAACTGATACATCTTAACCTTCACCATTTTCCTGACTCATTTCACGATAACGTTAAAGTTGCAGTGCATTTAGATCTCAGTTGTAGTTAACATCAAGCATGTAGGTGTGGCTTAGTGTAAAACTTTCACTATTTACCATGAAACATCAACATTAAATGACTTCCAAATGCAAGATCACAGCTGCATCATCACACTTCCTCTGTCTTTCTAGAGAACAGCCCTGAACACATTTCCATGGTCACTTGATGACCTCACTGTAGCCCCGCCCACTTTTAAGAGGCAGTCACATGTTTTTTCTGCTGTATGTTTTACTGTTATTCTATAATTTATATGGGTTTCATCATGTGAATACTGACTAAATGATAACATGATGAACTCTATGAATGCTGGCTGCTGACCGAACCGCATTGGGGTGTAGAAATGACGAAATGCATTACTTCGCCACGTGCATATGATCGGCTCTAAATGACACGTGGATCATCGGACTGGCGCCAAATTGAAAACGTATGACCTTTGTTGACCTCTAAAGAGCAAAACAGCATTGAAATGTATTTTGACTCCACTGCGCCCCTACATTGATCCGCCAGCTGTATTTCCTCGCTAAACCAATGAATCTATACCACATTTTTTTGCATCTTGAAGGATAGCCGCCGAACGCATAGATGCGTACCGCCTGGAGGACGGGCGCGGAAACTGCGCAACAACTTCTGTCTTAGCACGTGCGCAGCGTTGATGGAAACTGAGCAACTGCTTCCGCGGTGCGGGCGGAGGTGCTGAAAACTGCGTGAGAGCTTCTGTGGTGGCTGGCGTGAGGCGGCGGTTGCTCGTACCCCGCGGTGGCAATAGGCCGGAGCGGCGCTTGGCTGCGAGGGCCGCTCGAGGCTGCTTGCAGCTTTAATTAAATTTGTTGCTTTAATGGCTCAAATAAGCAGCGACTTGGATGATTTTCAGATCCAGATGTGGTAAAAGTAATGGGTATTATTAAATCACATACTGTATTGCCATCATTTAATATAAAAATCATTTCGCTAAAGATCATTTATTGACATTTATTTCTGTCTTTATTAAGTTAAAATGTATTAATTGTTCTAATTGCAGTGTATGTCAGTCAGCACTAATGGGTAATGGTCTCATGGGAGACAAAACTATGACTGTTTACTCTTTAGGGTGACATTTAACAAATGCCACGTCTCCAGTCTGCCTACTCTCTACACAGTATGTAAATTACATTTCTGTATCCATGTGCGCTTTCTCATTTATTTCTGCTGCCATCTTGAAATTGACCATATACTCAAACTGTAACAGCACTGTTCTATAAGCTGTTTAAATTAATTCATTTATTAATTAAAAGACTTCTTTGACTCAGAGTTGTAGATATGTGTTTACAAGAGAACAATATAATTAGGGGAAAAAATGCATTTCCTGCAAAAATGCATTGTGAAAAGCTGAATAATTTTAGAGAAACTTGCAGAAGAATTTGAAGTCAACTGCAGAAGACTTGCAGAAATGCAAGAACTAGCCAGAAGCATTACAAAAAAAGGATGCAAAATCGAAATAAAAATGTTCAGACAATTCAACAATCCCACACAAAGAGTATTATAAATTCATGTAGAATTTAAAAAAGTTTAAAAAGATCAATTTTAAGGTCAAAACAGTCTGCAAGCTAAAAAGAGCTAAAATGCTAAAGCTAAATAATAGCTTCAGTATTTCAGCTAAAGCTAGTATTTAGCTAGTCTCTAGCTTAATACATGTTTACATATGGCAACATACATCGCAGTGTGAAAAAAAACATACAAAAGCTAAAAATCTGAAACAAGCTAAAGTAAAATGTATAGCATGTGGGCTAGTATTAGCATGTTCACATACAGTAACATACTCCATGCAGTGTGAAAACACTTAGGAATGTGATAAGCAGAAACATTAAAAAAGTAACAGTCTGCAAGCTAATAAGAGCTAAAATGCTAAAGCTAAATACTAGCTTCAGTATTTCAGCTAAAGCTAGTATTTAGCAAGCTTTAGCTAAAATATTACCTTTAATATTTCAGCTAAAGCTAGTGTTTAGCTAGCCTCTAGCTCAGTGCATGTTTACTGTGTGTAAACATCTTTGCATACATGTTTTTTCACACCATGCAGTGTGAAAAAACGTAGAAATGTGATAATTAGAAACATTAAAAGAGTAACAGTCTGCAATCTTCATTCAAAGCAAAACTTTATGCTTTGAAAGAAAGTAGAAATACAAATGTTACAGAATACAAACAGTAAGAAAATGTATTTTCAGTACATCTAGTGCAGAGCAATGTAAGATGAAATTAGCTAAAGCATATGACAGATTATGCGAGTGGTTGTGTGTCACTGCCATGTTTCATACCATTAAGTTGCTCCATCTATAATCCTTTTCAAACTGTGGTCCGACTGATGGTCCTGAATGTAAACAAACTATTATAGTCTAAAATGCTTATATAAGTGATTTAAAACCAGGTCACTCAATAGACAATCCAAGTAGGGTTGAGAATTATGTTAGGGTGGAAGATTTAAATTACAATTGGAATTAGGGCTCATGGTTCTGATTCCTTTATTTCTCATTTTAAAACACCTTTTTTATTATTATTAAAGATCTACTCAAATAAGGTTTCCTACACATGGGTTTGCACAAATTTGATTATATAACATTATAGAACATGAATGCAAGAGTCAGTGTTAGTAGCGAATAATACAGCAACATTATCTTGTAAACCATTCATGTTAATATAATTGTTTTAACTTGTTTTTATTTAATTTTATGCCTCTTATGTTTCTACAGTATAAGTTTAAAGATGTATCTACTTGTTTGTTAAATTGTTTTTATTGTTTGGCGACAACAACAGATCAGTCCCCATTAGACAAAACAAAAATAAGCAATAAACTTTAAAATTATCTTGTTCACTTTAAATCTTTTTAAAGATGCTTTCATATATTATTACTTGCTTTGTTTGAGCAAAACTGAGCCAGTTTTTGTGTCATAAACATCCCAAAGACACAGCTGATGTGCTGCACTTTCCTGCCCAAAAGTCTAATAAATTTTTATTTTCCTCCAACCCCCATCCAGCCGAATAATGCGTGGTTAAATGAAGTAATCATTTTTACTCGAGACATCACTCATGGGAAGATAGCAGGTGGGTATATCATTTCCCACCATATGGTCATGGCTGTCAAGAGCTGTCCAATCAGAAGGCAACAATTTGCTTCAGTGTTCAATGTTGTGATTAAATAGTTCCAAGGACGGCTCCGGCTTTCTGACCAGACTGATACTCATCTCCGGCAACAGATTGAAAGTGGCGCTGGCACATCTATGTGGCTCTGTCTACTTTCATTTCCCCACACAGGCTCAATGCGACACATACTGAATACACCGTTTTATATATAGAGAGGGAGTTATATATTTTTTTTGTATATAGAACATTTCAACTCTGTTCAAAAACGAAACAGAAAGAAGAAAATCATGAACATAAATCCAAGATGACGTGTCACAGACAGTTGGATGTGGCAGGTGATTTTAGACAGAGGAAATGAAGACCTTTAATTTATTAAACATCCTGTTTGATTTCCTCCACTTTAATTCAGAAATCGTTTTTATCGGCATTGCATGTGTAATAGGGGTTTATTTTAACAATATTGTAGATGTGATATACTTGTCAAAGTTAGTTTATTATTTTTTTGAATTTTTTTTAAAGTTGTTTCTTCAGACATTTACTGGCGGTTGGTGGTTACCATAGCAACCTTCTTCCTGTTGTCGTGTGTAACTGTGGTTTGTATTAGAATCCGCTCTGCATTTTCTTTTCAAGTATGATATTTTAACATACATTTTAGACAAAAGTAATGCAGATGAGCGATCGTAAACGGCAGAGAACAGATTCGAGGTGAGGCAGGCAGTTCTCTTGCCTCATGGCAGGGGGCGCTCATGATCCCAGACATTGTGACTTCACGACTGCAGAGTAAGAGACAGTAACAGCGAGCTAGCCAAAACTGAAATATTTTTAGTTACAATTTATTCTATTTTGTAAAAGAAAAAAAAATTAACAAATCACATTTTGTTTGCAGTTGGGCATGTTCATGTGCTGGAATTAATGCTTTCCTGAGGTGGGAACGGGAGCGTTAGTGGCGAAGCGGAACCTTTGTTTGGAGTGGCGTCGCTTCAAGGTTGGTTTTGGGATGGACTTCCGGTTTGCCCCAAACGCGAGCTGGACACTAAAGACAGCGCTACAGTCGTCATTGCTGACTCCTGTTTATTTGTCCTGGAGGTCAGTATGTGGTGAAAATACCCCACCGAAACTGCATACTGATTGACCTAAATATATAATTGAGTCTCGGTTTCTGTGCTCCGTTTTGCCAGTTTCATCAACCGAGGGTAACGTTAGCAGCATGCTGGCTCACTCAGGACCGTTATTTCTCAATGTCGGACTGTTATTTGCTAACGTTTCCATACTGGGCCGTTATATTTTAACGTCTACATTTTGGAGAGTTTTATTTTGCTTTGTTTGAATGATATTCAGTTAGAATGCAGTGAAGCTTCGTGTTAATTTGTCCTGTCTGGGGTTCGTGCCATGGTTGTCTTCATTCTGGGCGGCCTGATGTCTGAAGTTCATTACTGCCTGTGATGGAGGTGGACCAGTTGCAGTGCAAAGCATTGATATTGTGTAATATGGAAGTTTTGTGTGTTCAATAAAAAACGCAATCTGGACATTAAAGACAGCGCAGCGACCGTCGTTGCTGACTCCTGTTTGTTTGTCCTCCAGGTTGTATCATTACTGTTACAGTAGTCCTGACTTCCGGGACCTGCAACATAAGCAATAGTCAATGTTATGGTCAGTGATTTAAAAAATAAAAAACAAGTTTAACCTCTTGTATGGTTAAATCTGATAATATTCCCTGACTGCAGATAAACTGCTTCACATCCAGTATCTGAATGTGAATCTGTGTTAGTGAGTGCTGTCACTAACACAGATTCTCTGTTAGGTTCTAAATATCAATTCTCCCATTGTATTTTTTCAGTTTTATAAGAGCTCTATCTAAGATTAATACTAATGAGGTGGACATATTATTATTTGGAACTTTTAAAAAGTCTTTGGAAAATAAACATCTAATAAAGAGGCAATGGTTTAAAAAGAGGAATTTATTTCGAAACATGACCCATAATTATAAAACATTTTTCAACGTGGAATAACGTACTTTCATGTTTTACACGTCGCTTTTATTCAAAGATAGCTTATAAAAAGGTTGGAAATACAAAAGAATACAAATAACAGAACGTTTAACACATTTTTCTTCAGTATGTAGAATTATTCAAAGTAAAAGTGCCCGCATGCAAATGCTGTATGTAAATTGAGCTGTGACGTCACCTCCACCTGATTGGCTCATCTGGTCACGTGATCCTGTTGCACATTCAAAGTCCAATCATACGTCACATAATGACGTCATGACATATGAACCAGAGTCCTTGAATGTCGGCCCTCGCCACCATTTGGTCGCTAATTTCTTTTCTCTCTTGCGGGCTGTTTGTAAGAACGAACCAGCTAGAGGAAGGCGAGATTATCATCTGCCTTTACCTCCCTCTGCATCTGCCCCTCCATCTTTTTTAGATGCGGGTGCTATCACAGACTGAGGACGAGGGTTCGTTGACAAGTCCAGCCACATGAGACGAAAAAGAAAAGTATTAGTGCCTCGGCCCTTTTTTTAGAGACTTAGTCTTTAAAAAAAGACGTGGTTTGAGTTGCCACTCGAGGGGCCTCTTTTTTTGAAGACTACGTCTTTAAGAAAAGAGGCCTTGGCACGAATACTTTTCTTTTTTGTCTTATGTGGCTGGACTTGTCAACGAACCCTCTTCCTCAGACTGTGCTAGAACCTGCATCTAAAAAGATAGATGCAGAAAGAGGTAAAGGTAGAAATGATAATCTAACCTTCCTCTAACTGGTTAGTTCTTCCAGCCTGCGAAACAGGAAAGGGATTAGTGTTAATTTTAAATCTTTAGTACCTTAGTTTAGACATTTAACGCTAAGTAACACTAACTTTTATTAGACATTCAGTAGAAACTTAGACCTTTCATTAGCATGAACATTTTCTGTTCATTTGCATGAAAGGTGACCAGATTTCCAAGACTAAATCTTTGCACATTTCTCGCTCAGTGATAGAGAAAGAGCAAATTTATCAAGATAAAATGAAGAAACTGGGACAGTTATGGTTTACATATTTATTAATACTTAAAACATTAAAAATCAAACAGCAGCAGCGCGTCTCTCCACACAGTAGTAATATTTCTAGTAACTGATATAAATTCTGGCTCAATTAAAATGATGGTAGTTCAAACTTATTAGCAGTTTGGTGTCTGTGACCTTAGAGCTGATGGACCTTTTGTCTCTTCTGTCCAAAGGTCTCTGTGGTAAATTTAGCCTCATTTTTTAATTATTTGCTTTCCTCTTTGGACACCCTTGGTCATCTCACATGAAGCCCACCTTGAGCTTGGAGTTCACCTTTACTTTCTGAACTATTTCTTAGTAACCATTCATATCATAAATCTCTTGAGTTTGTCATTAATGTTCTTCCTGCGGCCACAGCCAGGTTGAATGGTTCCAGTCCTGTGGACCTTAAGTTTCAGAATAATCTGTGCAACTGCAGTCATCTTAGTCTGTCATTTTCTTATTCTGTTCAACCTCAATTCAAAAACAAAGTCTGATTTTTTTATTGGTTAATTTTCAATAAATCGTCATTTGTCACTTTTTCAGTTTCATGTTGTTTCAGTGACAACTGTGGGTTTCTCAGTCTTTAACAGAAGATACCAACAAACTTTGTCCACATGTGGATGTTGTGCCCGAATGGAGACATATGTGTGCATAAATACGTGAGTTGTGTGTGTAAAGTTATGTAGTTGATATGTGAGGACACTGTGTGTGTTTGAGATGAGTAAACTCTGGTCAGGAAGTCCACCAACATGAGCTCATCTCTGGACCCGAAAATCCTCTTCTGTCTGAAGATCCATCAGCCACATGGTCAGAGAGGTCTAGATAGAATAAGAGCAGAAAAGATTATGTGAAAAACTAAGAAACACCACAACAATAGTAAAGAGAAACACTTAAAATGAAAATATAAGATATTAAATACGTTTATACTTCATATTTCATTCTAGCTTTTTTCAGTTTTCCCATTTTCATCATTAATTCAGTTTATCAGAATATTTTTCTCCTGTCTCATATCTTATCATTCTTAGACAAAGACATATTATGATATCCTACAAAAACATTATTTATATGACATCCTGAAAATGTACAATTTAATAAATAAAAATTAGATGTTTTCTTTTAGAATTTAGTAATTTTGAGATGAAAAGCTGGATTCTTTCTAGTAAAATCTTAGTATAAATATGAACCTTTTTCATCAATTGATGAAATCTCAAAAATGCCATATTGAGCAAAAATAAATAAATAAATTGTTCTAAACCAACAGTAGAGATAATCTCCATCCTCATCAGTTTCAATTCATGTTCAGTTTTCTTGTCATTGAGTGATTCCGTTTATTGTGAGAAACTTTATATGTATAAAGTGATATCTAACATCTGAAACCTGCAGCTGGTGGAAGACACCCAATGGACTCTGCGTTGTGTTTGTTGTGTTCCGTGCAGGAGAGGAATCGGACACAAGGCTATTCGTCGTGGGGAGACTGGCGCGTTTATTTCGACCATCTTACAGACAGTAAACACACCGTCAGCATTCAATCGTTTTCTTTTTACAAAATAATCAAACATCACCTGCTCAGCATATTAATGTAATGTATATCTTACACCGGGCTAGCAGAGCCGCTGCTTACCGTACAGGCGGTAAACACACCGTAGCTCACGCACAAAAATCCCCGGGACTACGGTGTCCCGGCAGGACAAACATGTCAGAATTGCGGTAGTGCCAGCATTTAGAGAAAACAACAGCACCCTCTGTTGGAACACTTATGCACTGCTTTACACTTGGAAAATACGACCTGATGATGACCAGTTAATTGCAAAACATCTTCCTGTTGCGATTTCTCTCACTCTGGCTAATTCTGTAGCTGTTCGTCGTCTTGATGTGTTTGTTAATAAAAGCTTAGCTTTATTTTATTGATCCAAATCTTTATGACGGCAAACATTAGCCCAGTTCAAACTAAACACGTTGTTTCACACGTACCGAATCAGGTCAGCTGGTGAAAACTCGAGCTCTTTTCTTCCTGCTTGTTGTCTTTTCTGGCAGCGCGCGCTGCTTTTCTTGACGTTTATTGGCTATTTGGTTGTGATGCACCAACGTCTTCTCTGTAACGTTAACAGGAGCGAGCAGCTACCGTAAGTGCTATGGTTGCGCGCAACACGCTTTTTACCACTCCATGCCGAGCCGGTGGAAAAGGGGCAATGAAGTTTCCGGCCACCGTAATAACGATCTATGTTTTTCCTCATTCATAAAATGCTAAAATCGGGAACTTTTCCGGGAAATCGGGGACGTCTGGTCACCCATAAAGGGCCTACATTAAAACACTGTGACGTCACAGACTGTATGTATATAGAACTGTGACGTCAACGACTGTATGTAAATAGAACGGTGACATCACAGACTGTATGTAAATAGAACGGTGACGTCACTGACTGACGTCACGCACTGACGTCAATGATCGGCTGAACCAGAGTCTTTGAATGTAGGCCATTTGCGACCTTTACTGATCCTTTTTCTGTCTTGCAGGCTCACTGTAAGAACGAACCTCTTGGAGGAAGGCCAGATTATCATTTCTGCCTTTACCCTCTCTCTACATTTACTTTTGTAGATGTAGGCTTTAGCATAGACTGAAGAAGAGGGTTCGTTGACAATGCAGCCACAAGAGATGGAAAAGGGAAGTATTAGTGACATGGCCTCTTTTTTAAAGACTTTTGTCTTTTTTAAAAGGCCCCTCGAGTGGCAAGGTCAATCCTTGTCGCTTTTTTTTGAAGACTATGTCTTTAAAAAAAAGCACGGGGACTAATACTTTTCTTTTTCACCTCATGTGGCTGCATTGTCAATGAACCCTCGTCTTCAGTCTATGATAAAACCTACATCTAAAAAGATGGAGGGATAGATGTAGAGGGGTAAAGGCAGAAATGATAATCTAACCTGCCTCTAACTGGTTCGTTCTTACAGTCTGCAAGACAGAAAAGGGATTGAGTATTTTAATTATTCAAATATTCAAGGAGAAGTCCTTGTTTTTACAAAAAAACACAGCATTTTCTTGTAAAATAACTTAAACTCAATGAGACTGGATGATATTTGTGTTGCGACAGGTTTTGGTTTTACACGCCTTCTCCAAAGTTTAGGGTCACTTTGAAATATCCAATTTTTTATATTATCTAAAATAACATTAAATTGTTTAAAATACAATTTAGACGTTGTTAATGTGATAGAGCTCTAACTGTTAAAGTTGGAGGTTTTGAAATAAAGGTCTCTTTAATGACTTTATATTTCTTTTCTTTAAAGAAGGCATTTAATAAACCAGTTCATTTTCATTCCTGAAACCAAAGGGACAATGTTTCCTTTTCTGCAGGTGGTTAAAAGGAATGATTCAGTGAATCTGAGTCGCTCTAGTGACTGAAATTAAAGAGCATCATTTTCCTCCTCCAACTTACATGCCTTGTCACATTTCCAATTTCCGTTTGACTGACCGTGTCCCTAATCTAGATATAAAGATAAACGACTGAGGCTTGCTGTTACACTTATTAATTTCCTATTTCACACGTTTCTTTTCAATGTACATAACACAAAGACATTCATGTGCAACAGTGCAGGTCTTCAGACATGTTTCTGTAACCAGTGATTGGAGTATAAAGGTCTTACATGAAGGTCGTGTTAATGGTGTTTTCATGTTTACCGAGGTGCTAGACTACAGGCTAGCATGAAAAACATTTTACCCAAGTCATACAGTTTAAGAGGCAACACTGCCAAATACTGGCATCTAGTAAAGGAAAATACTGCTGCTTACTGAAAAAAACTAAATTACAGAAGGATTTAATGTGAGACGGTTAGATAAAAAAAGGTTAATTTAATTTTGTAGTGTATGAAAATGTCTGGTTTCAACTGTATATAAAGAAATAGTGACACTCCAACATTTTGTTTCAGATAGTAAATCATTAATTTGTTTTCTCCTTTCTGTCTCTACTAGATTAAGATGAAGGTTCAGGTTTTTTTCACCTGTCAGTCTGAAGAATCAGAACATAAAAGTTCAATTATCTTTGTTTTTTATTTAATTTTTTACATGTTCAACTCTGGATCTGGAATCAAAAACCCAGAATTATCCACTTCAGGATGCATCAGTAGTTGAATTATGAACAAAATTAGTAAAACTTTCTGTCTGGACAGCAAAGTCTGCACAGTTACATCTTAACCAGGGTGTCCAAAGTGCGGCCTGGGGGCCATTTGTGGCCCTTTCATTAAATTTGTCTGGCATCTGACTGCAATCCAACACATTTTGTAATTTTTTTAGGATATTTTCCACGGCAACCTTATATCGTCATTGAAAAATGTTAAGTACAACAAAAAGATCATTATTATTATTATTATTATTATTAGGAAAAAAATATGTAATTTTGGCCCCTGAATACTTTCACCTTGGGGATTTTGGCAAAAGGTTTGAACACAACAGAACTGACCTGAACTGAACTAAATGATTAAAACAATCAGTGAAAAGCCACTCAGAACATCAGTTCTATTTCTCTCTGTGATTTACAGCGAATAAAAACCAGCATTAATTTCAGAACTCTATGAAATTAAGCAGATTTTTAGAACAACGTAAATATGTAGCACTTCTCAGCTCCCAGCCATGATAGTGAGGCAGTTTATTGTTGAACTACGTGGTTCGTTTCTTTCTCCACCACTAATTTTAGTTCCCAGAGCTCAAAAACAGAAAAGGAGCACCAAACAGCGGAGAGACAAACTGCAACTAGCTGGTGACTATAGCGAGGCGGCGCTCAGCGTATAATGTGCCATGTATTTCCCAGGGGGGTTAGTAGAGACCGAAACACAGATTTAAAAGAAAGAATATCGGCCTCACATATGCCTGGCAGCTTGAAACATAAACTGTTTTCCTCACAAGTTCACTATGTCAAATTAAGTGGCCATTATACAACATTTCTAACTCGGCTCTGCTGGGAAGAAATGTTGTTGAGACAAACTACATTTTGTGGGTTTAATTTTATTTTAGGCCAATTTCAGCCAAAACATTCAAGAAATAAAATTACTTTTTAGTAATGGGCAGAAAAGGGAGAAAAATATTTAATTTATATTAAATATTATGCTAAATCCCTATAGAAAAATAAAAATTCCATTAAATATGTGACTTTGCAGCCTACACAGAAAACCACTGGATACTCTACTTACTTCAACTACTTTCACTGAATAAAAACAAGCTTGTTTTAGACAAAAATGCATCAGACTCAGAAACTTCCCCTGTAATTTGTGTCGAAGTGAAACCTCTTGTTCATACACAGGCTTTGTTGAATGCCATTTGTAGCTCAAAATGACATTAAAACACAAAAATTTCACATATATTGCATACATTACCAACAGTAAGCATTAGTTTCATTAGTTTTATATAAAGACAAGATTTTTTTAAAAAGAATTTCAAGCTATCATGTACCGTATTTTCCAGACTATCAGTCGTACCATAGTATAAGCCGCATTTTTGAGGGAAATTTATTTAATAAAATCCAACACCAAGAACAGACATGTCATCTTGAAAGGCAATAAAAATAGAATAGAGGAAATAAGAGGCTGAATAATTGTACAATATGCTAACATTACATGATAATGACCTGAGAACGTGCCTGGTAAGTTAGCATAACGTATTAAGAGTTATTCAGATAACTATAGCATAAATAACATGCTAACAAGTTTACCAAACCATCCGTGTCTCTTCAAATCACTAAACGCAATAAAATCTTCGTCCTCGGTGTTGCTTGTAAACAACTCTGCTAACTCCGAAGATAAAATAACACAGACCTAGAGCGCCCTCTTGCGTTTTAGTGTGAAAATAATATGTGATGTGATATAATGATGTGCCAATTCCCACACATAAGTCGCTCCGGAGTATAAGTCGCACCCCCAGCCAAACTATGAAAAAAACTGCGACTTATAGTCCGGAAATTACAGTACTTTGATTTAATGTTTCAGTTTGTACCAGTATGAAACCAATGTAAAATGTAAAGCACTTAATTAATGAATGTTTTACAATTCTCCAGCTCGTACTTATTTCAAACAATGGGATTTATTTAAAGCCATTCACATCTTTTCTCTTCATGTGCTGATAAATTCTGACTATAATTGCTTGTTGTGTGTAAATAGTTGCCTGTATGTGCTGAAATGCACGTCATATTAAATTGATATGTCTAGTTTAAGTGGCGTGAACGCAGCATTGTTGTGACTGTCAAGCATCACGACATGGACAATGCTGGACAGCCAACATCCCTCCATCGTTTGCACATAAAGCGGCTTTTGTTGCCACCTTCTCCACCGTCATCTTGTTCCTTCTCCACCCACGGATAATAATCCTGTTCATGTATGCTTTCATGTCTTAACATTTCTCCAGGTCCACACAGAAATGTCAGCGTCGTGAAGCACACCTAAAATGCTCTTGTCACTGGAGGAGGAGGCTGCGTTCACATTATTAAAATATCTCTTTGACTGAATGCGAAGCAGTCATTAACGCTTCTGAGAACAGGATATTTCACTGGAGTGAAATAAAATAAAGATATGCGCTTTAGCCACAGGCTCATAATGAGAAATATCAATAAATTACAATAGTATTAAAAAGTTTATTTCATCTCTAACTCAATGCAAAGACTGAAACTTAATATTTTATGCTAACTCATCACACATACTGATTATTTTGATGATTATGACTGACTTCATTAGAAATTTTGATTACAAGATAAAACATATATATATATATAATTATTGCAAATATTTTATTGTATATTTTTATGACCTACACAAGCAAAATAATATTGACATCTGTTAAGCTAAACATTATTTAGCTAAACAGCCTGTTAATGGAAAATGTAGTGGAAGGAAAAAGTCCTGTTAAAAAAAGCTGCACAAGCCACAGGAAGACTGAGAATAAAAACCTCATTCAAGATTTTGTGTGATACTTAAAGGATGATTGTGGACATAACCAGGATATAGATTATAAATATTACTTTCCCTTTGAGAGAGAGGAGTATTTACTGCATTTCATTTGAAAATTAGTTTCCAAATGTTTTACCAAGTTCAGAGTCAGCGCATTACCATAACCTGCCTTAAAGAATGTGTTTTGACTTTGCTCGATTAGCCGATTAGGCCACAAACTAAACCCACAAGGAATGTATGAGAAAAAGTCAAAAACAAGCCAGGAAGGAAACAAAACTGTTCAGCAGATCCACATTTATCTAGCTTCAACATCTGTAAGCAGTAGTCATCAAAATAAACAAAAACTAATGCTTAAAAATATTACCCAAGTGCAATGAATGAGTGTAATATACAAGCTCCACTCTTTAAATTGAATTATTACACTAAACTACATTTTTGATTAAGTAAAAATTCACTGAGATGCAGTCGCATATTTATAAATTGTAGATTTATGCACAAACTTTAAAAACAAACTCTGAATACGCTGTTTATTTACTTTGTGAAGAATTGTCCTTGTAATTAAAGAAAAATATTAAATCAGACAAACTTTATACCTTCTCCTCCCAGCAGCTGCTGTCTTTATGTCAACGTATAAAACTTGTAAGGTCAGTGCAATGAGATGCGCAGTCATTATCACATAGTTAGTGGCAGCTTTAGGAGCGCATAAAACACAGCAGAATAAAATACAAACACGGGTCGTATTATCTATTTCTGAAATCCAGAGATTTAGGGGAAACTCAACCCACAATATCTGCTTTTGTCTCCCAAAAAAATCCATCTGCTGGATTTCTAAATGAGAGAAACATTTATAAGATTAAGTGAAATGATTAAAGCTGTCATCAGTGTGAATTTAACCTCGCAAAAGATCTTGCTTAATGTTTCAGACCAGATAAGTAGCATTAGCCACAGACAGCTTTGGAGTTCAGCCTCATGCATGTAATGGGAATTCAGTGTCAAGATGATAGCAGCAGAGTGGGGATGTGGGGATACTGTATATCTTATCTGTGAACCTCTGGTGTTTAATGGGCTGCCTATAGGATTATCGCCAGCCTCAGCAGATGTTCATTTCCAAAACATATGTCAAGGCTTAAACCTTGTGTAAACACTAGCAGTGGACAGAGTTTATCAGTTTTGGAGCAGGCTTCATATTTACAGCCGCGAACCAGTAAAGCTGAATGTGTCAGCCACACAGGCTGCAGCTTGGATCACGCTGATGTGGTCTCAAACTCTTATTTTAATATTTTAAACCCAGCCTGGCTGAAAATGAGGATTTCTCTAATTTAGAGTGAATCAGAAAAAACAATTTTTTTGGGGGGGTGACATACATTTTTGAAGGCGTTTTAAAACCCATGAGGTTTTTTTTGTATTATTTGGGTGCATGTGTGAGAACACTGCTTTCCTGCTGGGGGAGAGCGACGACCATCTGGATGCACTTCAGTGAAAGGCTCAAAATTCCTCACACAGCTGCCTGCTGGATTTCAGAGATTGCCACCATGCTTCCCATTTTTCACCGGAAGATTCACCTCTGAAGCATTAAAAGAGCCATTGTGCTTTTTCTTCTCCTTTTTGGAAACCTGTTTACAATTCCAGAAATACCCCCTCCTTTAAAAACCACCGCCTGCTGCCCCAGAGAGGAGCAGTTAAAGTTCAGTCAACTTTTCCTGACTCATCAGAAGAATTAGAAAGCCGCTTAAAGGGGCAGAATTATTTAAAACCAACTTTTTTTGAGAATTACGTCATGTTATTCCCTCATCAGAAACATATCTGGAGTGTTTCCTCCATTCTTTCATGCATGTTTGTGAGAATATTTACTCTCCATGACAACAATTCAGCTGTAACAAACGCCGGGGTGAACCTGTAGCAACACTTTCAATTCGAAACCCCTCCTCAGTCGTTACAAGTTTCTGCCTCCCCTATTCAGCTCCTTCAGACTAGCCAGCAGCTATTAGCAAACACCTGCTGGGATTACAAGGTGTTACATTACAAAGTCAAATCTCCTATAACTGAAGGTAGAAGTGACTTGATTAAGGTATAAAATGTCAATATGGAAATAAAACATGGCACTACCCCTTTAAAAAAAAATACCAGGATGTCTTAAATGTCAAACTACACTTGTCAAAGTGTAGTCAGCTTAACTCACAGGATTTCTATAGGATTTAGATCAATGATGGCCCTGAAAATTTCATTTTGTCTCTGGAGAAACAGTTCACTGAATATACAGAATAAATCTGATGGCAAAGACCTTCAGATTTATATTTAAAACCCCTGGTATCACAATGCCAAGTACTACAGCAGGCGGATATTGAAGGGAAATAATAAATGTGTCAATAAATGTGCTCAAAATAGAGGTAGGTTTTTGTAAAGTTTTCCATGTCAGATTATGCCGCTGCATCAAAAGAGATGTTGGTTTCATGCATTTTTTCCAATAGAACCAATAAAAGCAAAGTGAGAATTTGTATAAACACATAACACTGGTATAGTAAAAAGTATTTACTCACATAGACTCATTTTAGCGTAATAACTTCTTTAAAATTTAGTTTTAGCATCATTTGTTTTAATGTTTTTTAATGTTTGACAGCAAAGTGGATAATTAATTATCTATGGTATAAAGTTTCTGGTCCCATACCTCAAAAAAAAGCCAAAGGTCACAAACGGGTTGTTGGGGTCTCAAAATCCGATTAGCACATGGACAAAACTTAAGATTTACTGGATCATCACTTGCTGGAGGCAAGAGAGATTTAATGTGGGGCACAGAGGTTTGATAAATTGATAAGTGTCTCAGTCTTTCATAGAGCAAACAAAAAGAAACCCTCACACAGTCTGCCTCCAAGTGTGTACAAGCAGCTGACTAATGCATTTTCAATCAGTCTCTACAATGGGACTAATGAGCAGATGCAGAATCCTGGAGCAACTAATTCCAAGGTAAAGATGCTCTTTAGACTCAAACTGCAAAAACATTTCAATCTTTGAACCACAAAGATTAACAGTCAGGTAGCATTGAAGTCATGTCTGGGCACTTTTATTGCAAAGCCATTCACTCAGAGCATAAGAGTAACTTTAACTTGTTTTTACTGCTGTTAACGAGCATCAAGAATCGTCTGTGTGAAGCAAAGCGCAGAAAAAGAGTCTGGTTTTAACCGGACGTAAATTTAGATGAAGGCATTTCCCACATTTGAATATTCTATAGATTTAATGCCTGAAGCTCAAGAACAGCACTTCACAGTTTTTTAAGCAATGAGAGCCTAACATTATTTACTCTGATGAGGAACCCAAACACCAAGAGCTCTAAATAATATGATTCTTTGGTGCAGAACTATAATTATTTTTCTTCTCCTAAAAACTAATGTTTGCAGCAGCTGATCAATGCTAAAGGTGGCCTATTATGATTCATTGAACAGGTTAGGATAGCTCCATGGGCTATACAAACCACAATCATTACAATTTTTTACACAAAATCATTCTTATAATTAGATTAGATTTTAATTTAGTCATTTCTGCCTGAATTCTTTCTGGATATTTTAAGGCCTCTTGTCGCTTTCAATCCAAATAATCTGTTGCCAACTCAACGTTTACACTCGCACAAGAAAATGGCTGCAAACAGATAAACAATTATACAACCGCATTTTTCTGAAAAGCAGAAGTAGAGCCTTCAGCACAACCAACAGGAATGTAGACAAAACATTTGTCTTTTTCAGCAGCCGTTGTACAGCACATTGCTCAGAGAATAGATTTTAAAATACTGCTGTTAATTTTTAAGTCACTGAATCACAATATATCAAAGATCTTCTGTTCCAGACATCTCAAGTGTTCTGGTTCTGATCTGCTGTCCGTCCCTGAACCAGAACCAAACATGAAGAAACTGCATTCAGCTTCTATGCAGCACAAATCTGGAACAAACTTCCAGAAAACAAAACGGCCGAATCACTGACTTCCTTTGAATCTAGACTAAAACCCACATATTTAGAGTTGCTTTTGAAACATTATAAATAAAACATCATTCAATGTTTCGATGTGTAACACTGACAAAATGAAATGCTTCAATTGTTGACTATGTTTCTTTGTATTTCTGTGTTTTTATGATGTAAAGCACTTTGGAGAATTGAAACATTACATTCTGGAGGTTTTTGAAACCATACTTCATGACTGACGTTTTAATCTCAAACATGTACTTGTGTAGCACTTAGAAGCCGTGTAGCATGAAAAACGTGATGGTTCTGTCACCCTACATATATTACATGACAGCTTAGGCAACAAAAATAACTTTTATTTTGTGAAAGGCTAAAATAGGACTGGCTGCTCTGGAAAAAATGCCAAAGCATTTTGGCTCTTGAATGCATTTCCATGTGGCGTTGGTAGAGAGTATCAGGGGCAGCAGTTTCTAATCAAAAGTTGAGAACCACAAAATTAGCCAACACATTGTCTGGTGAACATGCTTCTTTGACGTTAATCTGTCCAAATATGAAAAATTAGGAAAACCCTTTAGGGACAGCAGCTGAGGTAGTGTACACTGCAAAAAACACAAAATCTTACCAAGATATTATGCTCTAGATTATCATGTAAATGCACCTGAAATAACACAAACTAACTTAAAAGTAACCTTAATTTCTTAATATTGGTGAAATAGTACTTGTTTCATTGCCAGATAAATTACAATGTGAAAATGAAATAATCTGCCAATGAAACAAGCACTATTTCACCAATATTAAGGAATTATTTACTTAAAATAAGCCTCTATAGCTTTGTAAAAAGTTACATGTAAGTTAGTTCTGTATTGTGTGCAAAGATATTTGAACTAGAACTAGAGCAAAAACAACTGGTAAGATTTTGTGTTTTTGTAGTGCAGTGGTTTGTTTGTATCAAAGTGTAAAATCTCACTGCAGACTGGTGAAAATGTTGTGAGTATCTGCTGGAATTACGTACTTCTAACACTAGAAAATAGAAAATCTATTCACTTGATAGTAAGTGAATAGATTTCCCTACAAAAATATTGTTCCTGCCTGAAAGACACCGGCCTTGTTTAGAATGTCAGTAAGTTTGAATAAACTTGTAAAATGTTCAGGGGAAAATAACATTGATGTAAATACAATTCACACTTCAGATATTCTGAGATCAAGTGAGCTTCATAGATGAACTGTGTTTCCTTGACAGTCTGACAAGGACCTATAAATTGTAGGCTGATGGTTTTAATGTCACAAATTGGTAGAAATGCTGCACATTTCATCATTAAAAGGGGCATTGCTTGTTCAGTTTTGAAGTCACAAACACATCCATTAGCCTTTGCAGCCATAAACCACTCCATTATTGAATATGTTCTCTTTTTTTGCAAGGTCAGAGCATGTTTGGCAGACAAACCGAGATGAAATTACCTTCTGCTGAGCACACACTGTGCAGTTTATATTTTAACTTGCTCTCTCAACCAAGACTGTGTTTTACTCACATTTTGAATCATCTTTGCAGAAGCAATACAGATTTGAAACAATCGAATGTTTGAAGGATTATAATCTATCTTTCTTTCGCCTATTACCTAAAACAATTTATGATAAAGCTTTATTTTTGCACCAGCAAGTTAAAGAAAATGACCTTCTGGCTCAGGACTGCATACATCAGCATAATTAACTTCCTGCTGCAGCATACCAATGGAATTACTTCCTAAAAATCACAAATCAAACTTATCATTATACTTTAGTATGAAGATCATCATGGTTTTCCTTCAGCAGTGGAGTCTTTTGCGGTTAATGTGATTAGAAGTCATAATGCTGGTTGTATTATGAGTCCTGCTCCAACCACTGAACAAGCTATACTCCGTCAGACTGCAAAATTTCTTTAGAAATGTATGGAAACTTACTCTAAACCAGGGGCGTCCAAACTTTATGTCAAAATCATGCAGTCAAAAGAACTTGGGGGGCCAAGAAAATAAAAAGTAATGGATGTTATTCATTATGGATCCAAACTTTAAAAGGTTTTTCCTCATTTGTTGTATTCAATAAAAGGAATTTAGTTCTCAATTTTATTTGGGCTCAACCAAACACATTTATTTTTAATTATAATAAAAGTCTCTGCATAAACTTAGTTCTGACTATAACAAAAGCTTGGTTATAAAAATAGCAATACTTTGTGTTGTGCTTAGCATATTACTTTGTAAAAAAAATTATGTCATTAATAATGTTACCCTGATACCAAAAAAAGTCTGTCCATCTTGAACTGCATTCGGCGGCCGCACAAAATCAGGCCAAGGGTCACAAATGGCCCCCGTGCCGCACTTTGGACAACCCTGCTTTAAACCATTAGTTGTTAAAGCGACGGTCAGTATTACCTGCCATGTTGCAGATGGTTCATTTTTGTAACTGAACAGCACAAAAAGACTGAAATTTTAAAATATATATATACATTTTCAAATGGTTAAAAACACAAAATGACCAGCAATCACATTCAAAACTAAATCACATTCACTTTCAGTGAGTCTACATAAGGCCAGATAAAAATAATAACTTTAATGTAACAATGTAATGTATGGCAGGTAAGTTTTAAGTATTTGGCTTTATGTACAGAATGAAAACAATATTCAGGAATAGTTGCCCCAATAGATCCTACCACAAAATTTTAAATAAAAACTCTTTATTGATGTCTGCATGAGGAGACGAAGGCATCAATCAATTCTCTGAAGATTAAAGCACATGGAGGCATTGGTGAGATACAGAAATACTAAATTATACAAACTTTCCTATCTAAGTTTGAATATTAATACCTACCCCTACAGTTTGCACTAATGTATGCAGATGACTCACTTTTTCCTTTGGCACTTCTTGACAGTCGCAGCAGTTGTAACGCAGGTTTCAGCAGGTTCACTTTTACTCATTGTTACATTGGTGCCCTTTTCAAAAGGAAACACATTTTTCTTTCTGTGACTAATTTAAAAAAAAAGAAAAGAAAAGATTCCCAAAGCTGTTGCCGCCCCCTCCTCCGTCAGAATATGACAAATGTTTCTTTACAAATTGTGCCTGCAGGTGTATGATCCTCTAAATTTTAAACATCACTCCTACAACACTCCCTTGCAAATGTATTTATACTTTTAAATTTCTTCACTTTTTTCATGTTACAACCATAGACAATTCATCACAAAGCAGAGCAGGGAGAAGAAATTGGATGTGGGATTTTATGCAAGTAAAAATCAGGAAAATGAAGTGTGCAATTTTTTTTCCAACCACCTGAGTCGATATTTTGCAGACCATTTTTTTCTACAGCTGCTGTCTTGTGGTGCGTCTATGAGGTTTCCCTTTGGTTTTAGATGCTGTGCAGCTGGAAGGACTATTGTTTTGAAGTGTAACAAGGTATCGTTTTTTTGAAACCAGGATCTTCTGATCAGCTCAAGAGCTCAAATAATACCTGAACTATGACCCCCAGATGAGCAGAATACACATTAATAAACCCTTATTAAAAAATCCATCTGTATTGGCTGAGGTTCAGTAAATAAGAAAAATACATTAATTGTCATGTAAGAAAAATCTCAAAATGTATGAAAAATGTGCAAGAGACAGAGGTCAGGGGTCGTTGCGATGGAGAATAAGGAAACACAACAAAATGTGTCGCGGCCACATCAACTCTGTCGCTGTCAGTAAATTGGATGACAATCACTTTGACCTCTGCGATGGCGGCTGGGGCAGCATTGACACAATAAAAAATGAAATGCATTGTATCAATTTGCCGTTTCTCCCTCTGAGTTGGCGTGTCGAGAACCCTAAACAAAGTGTTTTTGGTTCGAGGAATCCTTCATCTTAAATGTTTTACTGCTGAGTTGAAACGTAGTAAGAAGTAAATGTTTAATGTGTTTTCCTAAGTTTGTTGGAAAATATAAAAAATATTTTAAGAGTTGTTCAATTTTATGTGAACATGCAGCTTGTGCAAAATCATGTTTTGGGTCTCAAACAAGTTTGCTGTGAAACAGATTGATGCCTCACAAACTGTCATTATGTTCTTAATATCAAACTTAATCTAATTAGAGAAAAGAGGAAAATAGAAACTCTCATCCAATTTATGTTTAAAGTACGGAGCCCCATTGGGGACATGGGGAAATTGTTTTTCTTTTGCATTCCCTTGGAAAACTTTTGTGTTCCTTCGCAGTGATGTACAGACCACTTCATGCGACATAATTGAATACTGAAAGGTTTTCTTACGCTGGCTATTGTACTTTTTGCTTTTATATAAGGATTTTCCATGTACGCTGATATCTTTTTTGTGAGATATTTGAAGTTTTATATCTTTTTCTTCAGGATAGAAATGCACCACAAGCCTCTGTGCAAAATGCAAAAGCAAATCAGGCCAAACATGGGCTTTCTAAGATGCAAACAAACTTTATGTAAGAAGGAAAAAAAGAAAAACTACATCCAAACTGCTTGGACTATTTACTCCTGAGTTATTTTCATGCGGTAATAAAGTAATCTGTTTTGATTGTGTCTCTTTTGTAGTCTGATTAACAAAGAGTCATTTTCATGTACATCTCCATTGCAAGCTGATAATCATAAACATGCAGTGGATAAATCAATTTTCAATTAATTTTTGCAGCAAAGAGTTAAGAATCTGTAAACATGTTTTCACTAAGGCCCTTTAAATGTGCATATATTTGAAATTGACATTTGTGATTGTAATAATACTTCTATGTCCATGATAGGTTGACTTCATGGCAGACACATTCAGGTTCATTTTGTTCTAAGAAAAGAGAAAATCAGTTGGTGGTTAACATCAAACAGCATTAAATAAAATACAATAAATGACCCTAAACAAACTAAAAAAGCTATAACTCCCAATGTTAGCAGCAGTTACAATTAAACGTAGCTAAAATGGGCAACATTAGTAATTTAAAAACATAGCAAATTTACTCATGAAACACTGTATATTATTAAATTCCTCTAAAATGCATGTTAAAATATAATTCATCTGTTCACACAGAACAACAAACAACTCTCTCTTGAATGCCAGGGAAATGTTAAGAGTCCTAAAAAAGGTTTTTAAGGAAGACGGTGACTGAACATGCAACCACAAAAGCCTAATCACCACTGAGCTTCATCTTCAGGGGCAGCAGGTCAGCTGACCTTAGAGTCGGTGAAGGAGGCGACGGGTGCAGCAAGACAAACATGGTGGAGCCACGAAGACATTGAAGAACAAGTCAATGTTTCATAAATCAATCCTGTAGCTCGACGAAATGTGACCCAACGTTACAACCTTGAACCCTAGTAGCCTTTTATTTAAACAAACATTCACTGCAAATAATTTAAGATTTAAGATATATATTTCGAATTCAAAATAAGAAAACATAGCTTTTTTACGATTTTACAGCAAACTTTTTGTTTTTTTTACATACCTAAGTGTTTTGTTCTTTGTTTTAAAAAGCCTTGTGTGACAAAAAGAAAAGCTCTTAAAACTCCACATGTATAAAATGTTTCAGGGTTAATTTGTTTTTAAAGCTCAAATACATGTTTTGCAGGAAGAAAAAACAGAAAAATGACAAATTATCAAGGTAAATGTTAGTTTACCTGCAGCAGTGATGTGAGAAAGCCTCTCAGTTCGGGGGAGCAGTCATTGACGTTCTGCTTTAGAGCTGCTTTTCCTATTCTTAGAGTTCTTGTGCGTCTTCGTATGATTTCACTGCAATTTCATTTTCTTCCTTGAGCAGGAATGAAAAAAACATATGAAGTATATCTTCTGCAGGCTGCTGCTGTTCGGTACCAGCTTCTGCTCATAGCCAATCAGCAAGTATAGCTGGATGATTACTCATATCCACAGAAGTGTGGAATTGGACAAATTGGAGTGTCTTTTCACCCGGCTCAGAGCTTCTTAAAGTGTCAGGCTAAAATTGAACTACTTCAAGGCTAATTGTGTAACAACTCTGAGTGCCTGCACCCAAGAGTTATGCAGAAGATTGAATGTTACTATGGACAAAGACGTATAATGACAATCAGTTCTTGAGCCTTGAAAAAGTGACATAGAGCTGCTTTCGAATTTAAATCAAAGTGAGCTCTGTTAAAAAGGCAGAGGAGGGCGTCCGTATGGGTCGTTTTGATAATGCCAGCAGAAAATTGCATCTGCAAAAATGTATCTTCATCATTATGTGCTGTTTATGAAACCGGAACTTTATTTTCTAAATAACTGCTTGTTCTTCCTTTTTGTGTAAAAACAAATGCACAAAAGGATTTAAGAGACCTTAGCCTTGTTTA
Organism: Poeciliopsis prolifica; assembly: GCF_027474105.1. NCBI lineage: Eukaryota > Metazoa > Chordata > Actinopteri > Cyprinodontiformes > Poeciliidae > Poeciliopsis > Poeciliopsis prolifica. The sequence goes on from NW_026562381.1 coordinate 1,667,286, forward strand.
TGTTTCTGCCAGCTTTCCACTTCAAAAGAAACAACTGAGAAAGTCAATTAGATATAGATCTGGACTTTGACTAGGCCATTCTTACACATTCTTGGTGACGCATTCTCTCTTAAAGGGCTGATATTGCATACTTTCTAGTACATAATACATTTGTTTGTTTAAGAAACAAGAAGCCACTCATCATCACATCAGTTGGGAATAAACAACTTGTTGCCAGCAGAAAGATAATCTGCCTTTTCTTACCCTTTATTTACTGTTTAATAAATGAAATTCAGGTGCCAACTTATTTATTTTTTTTTTTTTTGCCATGTATTGTATAAACACTTTGAATGTTATTGTTTTGCGGCTGGAAGGTAAAAACACAATTCTTTTACTAGCAGCCCATAGCTGCTGAGGTAAATCAATCCCATTATCCATGTCCAGGGTGTCCAAAGTGTCCAAATTAATTGGGTTAATTTTGTGTAGCATCCATTACATTAGGCTAAACACAGCAAAAGTTGTAAAAGAAAATTTGTATTTTCATTGCTGGGAATAAACTAAAGACATTTTATAATTTTGAAAAATAGAAAATAATAAGTCCACAAAGTTAAATAACTGTAAATATGAAGGCAAAACTGTAAAATATTACATGTTTTATTTATTCTTGTGCAGGTAAAAGATAAAAAACTTACGATAATATTTTTGTTTTTTTTAATTGGGGGCCACGGAGGTGAGGGGGCCCCTGAATACTTTCAGCTTGGGGATTTTGGCCCTCGGTGCAAAATGTTTGGACACCACCAAACTAAAAACTGGAGATGTAGACATTATTAATTCAGTGCAGTTTATTGTAGCAAAAACAAAATAACACACAAAAAACAACAGTGACGAACAGAGCGGTTGCCGAAGCAACTGACTGACAACAGCTCCGCTAGCTAACAGAGCAGAGCTCATGTTCACGTCTATCAAGACTCAACACCAAAAAATAATTAGAAACAGACAAAAAATTTCCCAAAGAAAAGAACATCCAGTCAGTTACAGTTTTATGTTTTCAGGCTTGATGTTTATTTTATGATTATTAATACGATTGTTTGAACACAGTGGTGATGAATCGGCTACTTTAAACTTTTATGATCTGTTAGAGTCGCTGTGTGGGTCAACTTATTTTTTTACCGACCTGAAACACTCAGTTAATTTTTCAGTTTTCAACTATATATTAAATAATCATCTAAAAAAAAATCGCACTGTCGATTTTGCCAAAGAGTAATTTTTTTTTTTTATCAGTGTATATGCTTTTATGAATCCAGCTCCTTAAAATGGAGTCATATTCATTAACTGTCATTTCTATAGAGAAATATTATATTTGCCCTCTTTTCTTGGCCAATATATCATTAAAGTGCGTCTCCCAGAAGACCACATGGTTTCTAAGGTTACCACCATTATACCAATGCCTTTCATGAGTTTGGTGGACATCACCTCCTAATTGCTTCCAGAGAACAAATCCTCATTTCAAGTAAATCCAGCTTTATTTTTAATCATTGTTCAGGAATTAAAAGGTGAAAACTGTCCAACACAGGAAGCAGGTGTGTCAAAACCGCTTCGCTCCAGACACGAATCACGAGCATGGAAATAAACTTCACTGGATAATAAGTGTTGAGGTTTTGCTGAAGAATAAAAATGTTTTTTTTTTTTTTAAATCAGCCTTAGGCTTTAAATAAAGACTCGTAGGAATGATGCAGTGGACATGGTGTATGTGCTGTGGGGAAACCTTTTCAATGAAGGGCACGGTCTGCTCCACTTCAATTTATAGAGCTTCCTTTTTCCTATAAAACTAAGCTGCACTTTGGGAAAAATATTTCCTTATCCCCGTCACAGCCAGCGCGACCCACAAAACCCGAGAGGTGGTTGTGATTAATGTTACCTGCCCCTGCTCAATATTCAAGCTGCTTTTTTAGCTTCTGGACATAATTGCTTTTACACAAAACATCATTCTTACAACACCTCAACAGATAATTGGGGTCCTGTATCTTTGGGTTACATTTGTTGTAGCACCAATAATACCTATATTTTTGTTCCAAAAGATTTCCTCAGTAGGTTTGGTGGTTCTGCTGGGTTGTTGTTGACAGTGCAGTGCAGACAAACACTTCACATGTGAACTATCACCTGCAAAAAAACTTATTTTCTCCAGATGCTTTCAAACACTTCCCACTTTACTATAAAGAAATGTAAAAAAAAAAAATCTACACAACTATGTTAAAATGCCAGGTATCTGTGAAGAAAAATAATTTGGCTACAAAACATAAGCTGGGAAAAAACAACCTCGCTTCAGTTAAAAGCTGTAAAAACCTTGGCTACAAAATCATGCCAACCTTTGAACAAATACCTGGTTAAAACAACTTCTGATCCAGTTCCAGCATTTAGTCTCTTTCTATAAACACCTGCCATCAACTATAGTTAATGTAATTAACCTAAAACACAGTTCAGCTGTCCTTGTTGGATTTCTTGTCACTGTAAAAACACAAAATCTTAAATATTTTTAATCTCGTTTATGCTGCAAATATCTCATTGTACTTGTATTAAGTCAAAACTAACTTACAAGTATCTCTTCTGCTTGTTTTAAGTAAATAATTCCTTAACATTGGTGAAAAATGCCTGTTTCATAGGCAGATAAATTTAATTATAACAACACAATAAGGAATTATTTACTTAAAATAAGGTTCTATATCTTGCTGATACGTTACTTTTAAATTACCTGTATTTTTTGTCTTAATTGAAGTTGACCGAGATATTTGAAACTAGACTAGAAACTAGACAAACGAATTGTATGTTTTTGCAGTGTTGCATTTGTTAGCTAAAACCGTATTTTGCAGAGGCGTTAAATCAAAAATTGCTCCTGAATCAAATCGTGACCCTAAAAAAATTCAGATTTGCATCTCTAGTCTTCACTGGCTCTTGTTGATTGTAATGATCTTCACATTAAGTATTAAATAATATTACTATTAAAGCCAAAACAAAAAAAATCAACAGAAGTCCTCAGTGGAAAGGTCCAAAATTTGTTCATGGGAAATGAAAATAACTTTCAAAAACATGATTGTAAGTTGTTCTTCCTGCAACGATAAGCAGAAAATTCAAAATGGGAGTCTTTTTATCCTGAACACAGGATTTATTCCTCATAACTCAAACGTGTTGAGCTAATATCTAGACTTCTATCAGACATAAAACATGTAACACAAAACTACAGCCTGCCAAAAAAAAATTACATTTGCACTCTTAGACTTTCTTCCATTTGCTGACAACAGACATTTCCGACACCGCCTGTGTAATTGCAGATGTATGGCATTTTCCTATCATTTAGTATTTCCTTCACATGAAAAAAGAAAATGAAATGTCTCCAATCTCAGATGAGCCAGCTGTGTTGCAAACAATTTCCCTTATGAGTTGTGCTTCTCCATGCTCCTCCATTTAAATAACAGCAGAGGTCACAACTCTCCGTATTTTTATAGCGAGCAAAGACAGCCAATGTAATGGTTCGCCTCCTCTGAGCATCAACCTGGCTGCCAACACTGAACTCCAAAGTTCCTCAGGAATCTGCTGACTCTGGTGAACTTTATAATAACTATTCTGAGAGAGCTGGACGGTCCCACTGGAAGACGTTTGACTGGATCTTGACGGTGCCTAGAAATTGCCTCCTGCACCCAAGGTCCCATCTGCTGTAATAACTCATGTCATGACACTTGGACTTATCTGCCAGTCTCGACATCAGAGCATATTTTCAGTTACAATTAATGTAGCAGCAGTTCATCATCTCGTTAAACACTGTGTTGGGTTACCTAGAACGCCAGATATAGATAGGTAGATGTGTTTATGTTCATTTATTGAGATCCCCATTAACATCTGCAGCAGCTTTCTTCTTCCTTAGATTATTAAAATCATCACATTAAAAAGAAGTCATGTTACAGATGAAGTACTGACATGTTTTTGAACTTGCATTTGGGTTTCTGCTACTTCTAAAAACACCACGAGCCCTCACAAAAGAAGGTTTTTGGTAGTAAGTCAAGTTCAAATGTCTTGTTTAAGAAAACCTGCAAAAGGTAACGCCACAAATCAGCAAACACTGTCCAGCACCTGGCAACCGGCATGCTGGAAAAGACGAGCGTTTTGTTATTGACTTATCTCACAGAAACCATTTGCTGCTTTCTTGTTGCTTGTGCAGGAAACTACTAATGATTTTCAAAGATGTTTGGTTTCTTGATAGTTTTTTTTTTTACATGTAACCGTTGACTTGGGGGCGTGGCCAGCCAGCAGCAGTTCATTTGGATTTAAAGTGACAGAGACAGAAACGTGTTTATATGTATCCTTTGGCTGTTCAAGGAAGCATAATATGCCACCTTTAAAATAATTTTTTAGTTACTTTTAAAGAACCTTTCTAGTTTAGGTTCGGAAACTACTTCACATTCTCCATTTGACATAAAAAGTATCTTTATTTAAAGTGCTCTCTACTTTGTCTCATATACAATTCTCTCATATGTGCAATAAGATCTGTTCATTCACAGACATACAGATAGATAGATGAAGTGAGACGTTGATCGGTTCAACCTGCTACCTGGGTGTGTTTAAAGAGCCCGGCCCATCTGCATGCACAAGTGGACACTTACAACTGGCACATCATTATGGACCAAGGATATGGCAACCTTGCTTGGGAGTGAGCACGCTGAAATGATGCGAGACTTGTGAAAGTCAAACAGCTACTTACGAGCTGAAGATGCATGCCAGCTGACATGAAAAATCTGGCTTGTTGGCCTGAGGGCAGCGGAGAATGTTGATAGGGAAAGCTGGAGGCCGGCGATTGCCCCCTGAAGCACACGGCACGCCGCATGACGAGCTTCCTCTGCATGACTCGGACATCAACAGTGACCTCTACACAATGGTCATGCATTAGGACAGCCTCCCTGAAAATGAGAGGCAGAAGTGTGCTGGGGAAACGTGGGCGGAGGAAGCAGGAAGCTTAATGAGATCAGTCAGGAAAGTGGACATCTCTATGCCACATCCACCTCTGTACATCCAATAAATTTTCTGTAATTCGTTGGAGCTGTACCCACGAGAGGAAAAACTGAGCAAAGCGTAGAAGAGCTAATGATAGCACTTGTGCGAATATATTTTTCCCCTCTCTGCTCAATACTTGCTAAAATTTTCATCATTATTTTGTTGGCCTGGGCATTAACATTTGCCTTGGAGAAAAACATGCAGGCTCGTGTTAAAGTTATCAGCAGGGCCGTGAATTCAATTTCAAACCTCCAGCCTGTTGAAATGTCAAATGCTTAATGAAACTTATCTGTATTCACTTCATGGCACTTTTTTATGCTGGCTTGCTTCTATTTGCTTAATTTTCTGCAAAGCCTCGCCCAAATAACATATCATGTTACGATAATTTAGTTTATGTCTGTGGCCTCACAGATAATGTCTGTTAATTTAAAAAGAAATGGGAACTGAAAACCCTCACAGCCACTTGATCTCTGTTTGTGTGGTCATTTCAACAATCTCAAAAACTGTTGTTAGAGGCATTAATATGTATTTTCCAGGCACATAGCACCATTTCATAGCACAATCAAATGACTATGGTATCTCCAGTTGTAAAAATGTTGTATGTGTATATATATATATATATATATATATATATATATATATATATATAACTTAGAAGAAATTTGATCTCTTTATAAGCAACACTTCAGGTATGGTTTTAAAAAGGTAATTAAATATTATGCTTCAATTGTTGATTGTTTTATGGCTTTATATTTTTTTGTTTTTATGATATAAAACACTTTGAACTGCATTCTTGCTGAAATTAGCTTTATACAAAATATATATTGATTTTACAGTGCAAGCAAGTAACAACTTAAGTTGCTATGAAATGTTTTCCATCTCAAATGTGACTGAAAAGAAATTAAACTTCACAATTTGACACCTTGAAATTAGCCCCTGTCTCTTTAAGAAGCAGTTCTTCAGGTGGGTTTTGAAGAAGGAAGTAACATTATAACATGATATAAAGCTAAAAAAAAGTTGATTTTACTTAACAGCCTTTCTTTTCATAAGGTAGTTGTGACCAAATGAGGTTGAAGAGGGAAATTTTTCAAGTCTTTGTAATATTTTAAATTGGAAAATAATCTCCCTCACGAAATGAGGTAACTATCAGGGAAGTTACTTTTTTTTTTCATTTGTGTTTTTGGAGTTAATTGCTGAATTTAAATAAATCAGGTTAAAGGTGTTGATTTGAGTTGTTTGGGGTGTAAAACCATAATCTGCACCTGAACCCAATACCAGAAAGTGTTTGGAGCAAGAAACGGCAACCAGTCCGTAAACAACATGTGTGCAATAAAAATTTGACTTTGCATGTTATTTGTCAATGCTCCATTTATCTGATTCAAGGTTAGATCAAAATGGGGTGAGATTTCCAGCTTCCAGACATTTACATAAATTAAATCAGCTTATTTTTTGTCCTACATTAAAATGTCTTTGATCTCCTCAAACTTTAAACCTGCTAAAAAAAAGAAAAATAAGCAAAAACAAACAAAATTCGTAAGGCGACCGTTATTTCTTTTACAGCACTGCAGAGCAGCACACAATAAATGTGTTTTTAGTGCTCTGTCAAGTTCCTCTTGTTCATGGAGTCAAAGTTCGTTTTAGTTTGGCCTCATGGCTGTGAAGCGATTATTGACTGATTCTGAGGATGTTTTTCAGGTACCTGGGGCTTCTGCAGTTAAGGTTTGCCCTTTATTTCATCACTGCAGTGTGGTGTTACTGCACTGTCTATCTGCCACTATCAAGAGCAAATATAAACACAGGAATAAGGCCATTTTAATGAAATAGTAATAAAAACACAGCTCAGGTAACAAGAGCAATATGACTACATCAACTGACAAATTCATCATTCTCTTATCTGCTGATCGCTTCTTCTTCTTGGCACACAGAGCAGCAGGTATTGCAATAAATGTTTAATTTATTAGATGAAGTTTCTCCTCTTTTTATGCTACTTCCAGCTTTTCCAGCCTCCCGAAAACATTATAACGTGAGACACAGTTTTCAGCTACAGTCTGTGAACATAAATATGCGAAGAGCTATTGTTTAATATAAAATGGATTTCAAAATATGTGATTTCAATCATTGAGGTGAATTATCCCTCTCTGGGAAATTAAAATGTAGTTGTGTCCCATGAATGGCCTCATTTGATCAAAGGAAGAGAAAATTACTGCATTAAAATAATTTAAAGCCCTCCTTTGAATTAAGACTCTCAGAAAGTAGAAGTCCATTTGATTACACTGCGGCCTGAAAAACACTTTTCTGCAGAGATAGTGTCATGATAATTAATCAGGACTGAATGGGTGTGTTTTGAAGCTTATGAGTGCTAATATGATGAGAGATCTCATATCTTTCTTCATGTATCTCCAATTTATTGTAAGAATAATGACCAGAGATTGATGTGTAAGGGTTTTGTTTTTCTCACAAAGTATTTTTGCAAATACAATGCCGTTTTCACATTTTGTCACGTCACCATATCAAAATTTAGGGTGTTCTTCAGGGATTTTGTGCAGAACAACATATTTTAATGTGCAATTGTGAAGCAATAAGAAAATGGTAAATGTTTTTTATTTTTTCAGAAATAAAACTTTGAAAAATATTGTTAAACCCTCTTGGACAAACAGCTATTTTCAAGACTTTCCACAGATTTTCTTCTGGCTGTAGATTTTCTTCAGACTCAGATCTGTTGCAGCCTCATTTAAGATCCATTTATCTCATTATTGACTCTCAGTATCTTCCCTGTTCCTAGTAAAGCAAGTATACCCACAGCATGACGGTGACACCACCATGTTTCACTGTGAGGATGGTGTGTTCATGGTCAATCAATTTGCTTTGATCATTTGATCAAAGCATGTTTGTGTTTTGAAAGTTATTTTCTGCACCATCTTGCACATATTTTGCTATCCAGTCATGTAACTGAAATTTTGTAGATGCTCGAACATTTTGGCCTCAAAGACTGAAGTTTAAAAGTAAAAAGGACTGAGCAACAAAATGTCAATTTTTGAATTAAAATTGACTTTTTGTTTTTTTATTATTATTATTTAGATGCTCAACAATTAACTAATCATATAATCATGCAATATTCTAATAGCAGAAGCAATGTTTTGAAGAAAATTAATCTGTAATTCAAGACTAAAAAGTATATACTCACTTTTGGTCCATTAAACAGAAAGCAAATTGTGAATTTTTGGGATTTGTTTTAATTAGGTATTGCAACAAGGGAAGAATGTGGGTCAGTTTTCTTTCCAAACTGTTTGCAACAACTTATCAATTGCCTGTGATAGCTGGTAAAATGTGAACCTTACTGAAGTGCCGTCAGGGACCACACAGAATCATTCTCAGGGGCACAAATGGCCCCCGAGCCGCAGTTTGGATTCCTCTTCAACAGATACTGTCAACATTGACTGTAGAAGCACAGCAGCAATAAAGTTGCCAAGGGAATGTGCATATTTCCACAGTTAGCTCATTATTGACAAATCTGAGCCTGGATTTTGTGCATTTGTACTCTTTGTACATGGTTCCCAGGTCACTATATAAAAAACTTTATCATCGAAATGCTATGTGGGCTTTGTGTCCAGACAGTAAAATATCAAATATTTTCACTGCCTGGTGTTTAAAAGTAACACAAAGAGTAAAACCATAAAAAGTTAAATATGCTATGAAAATTAATCAGCGATGAAATGACACCTGGGGTTATGGTTTCAGTTATGTTTAAAAATTCACATCAATGAAGCTTTTTAAAAGTACTTTCTACAAAAAATCTGTTTTTATCATTTCATTCGGTTAAAGGTAGAGGAGCTGTTTCAGCAGAATCCTCATAAATTGCAAGATAGCCCAACAAGTTTTCTATTAAAATAAGTGCTCTGCTTTTAAAATGAAGTCACGTTTTGAGATAAAAAAAAAAAAACAATAATTATAGAGCCTGATGAATAAAAGTTTTAAAAGCACCTTCAGAGTTTTTATCTCCAGAGTGACACTTAATGGAAATAAACTTTTAGTTTCTCAGTAGCAGATGTACACACACAAAAAAAACATAAGTTAGGGTAAAAAAACACGCTCTTACAACATCTTACATACTTTTGCCTGGATTTTTTCTGTCTTAATTGGTGGAAAGAGCAACGCTTACTCCAGCCTCGAGTCAGTTGTAGTTGTCATGCCAGACCACTAGATGGCGCTGCAGCTGTAGCATATGGTCAAATGCGCTTCTGTATAAGATGCGTAGAATAAGCCCTGTTAGGCGCATGTGCGTCACGGAACAGTTTAAGTCGAGACCCGATTTCAAAATGTTCCTGTGAGACTCGGGTCACTCGTGTAAACAAGCAGCTGGATCATAAATTAGAAATTTTAATCCCAACATTTTTATCTGCTACAATGTTTTAGGCACAAATTTACTTTGCAATACTATTTACACTCAGCGTTTGGGAGGACTTGGTGCCCTGTTTTTGGCTATGTGGGGGCTGAAAAAGCATGACAACAGCAAGTCTCTAAATCCGCTTTTCATTTAATGGCCACTCCAGCAGTGATACAACCTCTCACAGACCCCATTGTCAAAATTTCTCAGAAATAAACGTGTAAGTAGAAATAAACAAGTATGTCATAGGGGAAAACACAGCGAGAGGGTGAATATCTCAAGTGATTTCCATTTCCATGGGTTCAAATATTGTTTCCATGTCATATTCTGAGAGTTTCTAAAAGCGGAAATTATAAATTCGTCAGCAAATGACAGTAAGCAGAAAATGTAGGTGAGAGCAGGTCAAAACATGATTACTCCACATTATTCCTTCGTAAGAATCTTTTGTTTGTTTTTTCTGCCTTTGCTTTTTCTACTTACTAAAATGTGAATTTGTTTAAGCAAAATAATTTACCATAATAAGAATAAGATGCATTTTACTTATGTTGCAATAAAATATATAAACCTCCATAAAGCATGACCTTCCATGAGGCGATGTTTTCCCATCTTAAACATGTGGGTGAAAGAGTCAAGTCAATTTCAATGTACGCAAGTTGCTCTTGAAAGAAGAGCAGGTTGTTATTTAAAATGCTACAGGAAGTGGTTTCACTGTTTCCTTTGCCATGGCTTCACCCTTTATGAAAGGAACAGCCATTGTTTTGTTCCGTAATGAATTTCATCACACATCACTAAAATTATCTAGTGAAGTTTTTTAGATTCACTGTGATTTTTTTCTAGACTAACAAGTCATTGTGTTCCCCGGCTTTCAACCCCCCAAACGTCTCCCATGACCCCACCAGGACAAATGGGTTATTGATAATGAGCGGAGAGATGGAGGTCATTGTATTTTTGTTGTTGTCTCTGTGCAGCAAGTGCAACAGAATGAGTGGCAAAAAGTCCATATTTTTTGGTGTCTGGAAAATGAGAAGTTTCAAAATTCTCCACGTTCCAAAGTTACAACACACCAGGGCTCGGCAAGCAACATCAATTGTTTCGCTGCAATATTATTGGTTGTGCAGGAGGGTCTACTAATGGTTTTCAAAGATTGTGATTGTAAAGTTGCACATCTGTTTAAAACCGCTCATTCTGAAATGACTCCAACGAAGGCAGAACCGAGGAGACTGAAATCTCATTATATAAGAATAATTCTGCAAAAATGTTTTGTGAAGCGTATATCTGGACCCAACCAGTTCAAGGAAGCATAATGGAAAACCTTTAAAGTTTAACATTCACTGTACATACGCAGCATAAACAGATAGTTATCCTTTTATTTTCTGGTGTAACTGAGGCAGGGTTGTCAGATCTGAATACAAAATCAGGGCTTTGCAGTGCCCAATCCAAAACCATGACTTTGTTGACCTTTGGCCACTTTGCAACTATTTTCGTGTTGTGCTTGGGGTCATTGTCCCTTTGGAAGATCCATTTGTGCCCTGGGTCTTATGAGCTGGACTGAGTGTGTCTGCCCTTGTGCTCCTCCTCTGTGCTGATGTGAACCCAGAGCGGCGAGTGCTTAAGGCCTGCTTCCTCCTTCCAGGTCGCTCTGTTTATCTTTATTTTTGAATCCCAACATTCTATACCACATCCAAGCATTTGCATTACGCCACTGATTCCAACACTTGGATTCCATTGTAGCTGCACAAAAATGTTCCTTTCGTGCAGCTTTACACATCCTGTTTTTGCTTTGGCACCGAGCCAGTCATAATAGACAAAATGTCCTTACCTTGTGACTCCATCTGTTTTGTGAAGTGCACCAGTCCCCTTCTGCAACAAAACTCCCACACAGGAGCAACATGTGTGGGTGTTTTCACAGTTGGGATGGTTTTCTCAAGCTTCTCCTTTATTCATTCAAATGATCATCATGGCCAGATATTTCTATTTTAGTTTCATCAGACAACAGAACATGCCTCCAAAAATTTTACTTTCTGTGTATTTGCAAACTTTAACCTGTCTTTAATTTTGTTTTTGGAGTAATGGGTTCTTTTTCGTTGTCTGTCATTTTGACTGTCTGGCCAGTTGGTCAAAATGACTGACTGTTTAAGATCTAAAAGAGTGCATGTTTACTCTAAATGTAATGTGGGACTATGCAGAAAAAGGTTTTATTTTTGTATAGTTTTTGACAGAGATTTTCAACTCCAGTCCTTAAGGGCTGGTGTCCTGCAACGTTTAGATGTTTCTTTGGTCCAACACACCTGGATCAACCAAGCTCTCCAGAGTCCTGCTAATGACCTCATTATTCAACTCAGCTGTGTTGAAGCAGGGACACAAATAAAAGTTGTAAGACAGGAGTCATTTCTGCCTGGTGTCCATAAAAATGTCTTCTTTTAGTCTAAGAATGAAGGTAACTTATTTTTCCCTTAACAATGTTCAGCTATTGTTGTATCGATGGAGCAGATATCCAACACCAGCTCTTTCTTTTGGATTTTTTTTGCAAGCAATGAACAGAATCTTAATCAAATACATGTCTTTTTCCAGTAGGTATTTTTCATATTTCCAAGATACATTGTCCTATAATCTGTTGTTATTTGGTGCCCCACATTCACATTCCTCCCAAAAAAAAAAGACAAACTTTTGACACTCCCAGAATGCAGGTGTAACCCGTCCGTTTGTCTCGGGTCCAGCAGGTTGACTTCAGGACAGACACGTTCAGGTTCTCTCTATTTATTCTAACGAAAGAGAAAATAAAGATGGTGGTTAACATCAGTCCAGCAGCTTCTGTCCCTGTACTTTAAATAAAACACGATAAATGACTCTGAACAAACTACAGCGCAATATCTCCCAATGATTAATTAATAGTGGTTAGCTGTTAGCAGCAGGTGACGTTTGTAAAATTGTCTAAAATTAACAACATTAACAATGATAATTAAATAACGCATACAAAACATAGCAAACGACTCATGAAACACTGCACGTTATCACGCTTGACTAAAATTGGTGTTAAAATGTTGTCAATGTAAAGACTCTGTTACAAACCACAGTTACCAACTGCCAAGAGCAGATGTCTGAAGAAACAACGTCTTCACAAAACAAAGTAAACTCAAACAATAAATAAACTCATATTTGCAAACTTCACATTCATTGTTAAAATGAAGCCCTGTGACGTCTGTGGATGATTTGCTTCTGTATTTCCACACGTTCTCCAGGATGGGAGGTGATGCCCAGTTTGCCCGCTCTTCATTTTTGGTGGGTTGAAAAATCTAGTGCAACTTTTCCGACTAAACTTTCCTTCTTTCCTTCCTCTAGAGCAAATGTGTCAAACTCCAGCCCTGGAGGGCCACTGCCCTGCAACTTTTAGATGTGCCTCTGCTGCACCACACCTGAATAGAGTAATTAGGTCATTAGCAAGGCTCTGGAGAACTGATCTACACAAGGAGGAGGTAATGAAGCCAAAACCCAAACCCATTCCAGGGTTTTGTACCTGTGGCGCATCTAAAAACTGCAGGACAGCGGCCTGTGCTGCCCTTGAGGACTGGAGTTTGAGACCCCTGCTCTAGAGAAAAGAAGGAAGTTTCATTTTTGACCCCTACCTGTGGCAAGTAGGGGTCAAAGGTAGGTAGGGCAAGGTTAAACTCTCCATGCAGAAGGATCAGAGCATGAATGCCCAGAAAAGGCCTGCAGGCCTTTTGGCTCTCATCAGGCTGCTTGTATGCTTTTTGCTTTCTCTTAACTTAGTTACGTTTTCTCTCTTTTCTCCATTTTACTTTTTAGGAGTGCCTTTTTACAGCTCCTTTCAGCTAACTGGAGGATTCTTCAAAGTGTTGTGATGGTGGTGATTTTTGGTCATTTTCTTGTTTTTATGAGTACCCATTTCATTTTTGTGGCTTGCAGCAATCTGAGTGGGATCCGGCTCGAACATTTAGTGTACTCAAAAGCTTGAATTGTCAGATTTGTCTGGCAGGAAATGTATATCCAGTTCTTCTATTTTCCATCCATAAAAGTGCAGAACAGCAACGCCTCAATACGGTACCTCTGTTTCAGAATGGTAGATATCACAGTTTTTAAATCTATCATCTACCTGTTCTTCTCTGCCCTTGCCTGTCCTGCTTGCTCTGTTTTTGTCTTGTCCTTTCTTTGCACATCCTCCGAATCTACGAGACGTCTTGTCCTGCGGGGGAAACACCCGGCGGGATACACCCTGGATTTATTCTTGAAAGCAAGATTTCTGCTGTTTGGAGCTTGCGGATTCCTGTCTTATCGACGAATTTGTGATGGACTTGGCCGAACTAGTGAACACTCAGACTGTCGGCGTGAACAGAGATGCAAGTTGGACGTGAGTCTTGCTGAAACTTGCAGCTCAGCTGAGGACTCTAAAACTCACTAACAGGATGGAATCGATCCTGGAGAAGTCGCTAATTTCGACTCAGTGGAACAACCAAACTAATTTGGATAATTGGGATGAACTGAGATGTATCGGAGAGACTTTAGAGTGGATTGAAATTTATAATCTATCTGACCTAAGACATTATAGATCTGAATTGAAATGACTCCCTGAAGCTCCGCCCCAAAGAGTGAGGAGCGTCCAATTTGGACCAATACATAGTCCTCTATATTCTAGACTAAACACAAAGTGAGCTTAGATATTATGTTATCAGGCAAATCAAATCAATCAATTCCTCCAGTTTCTTGAGAATTATTATGAAAATTCTCCAAAAAAAAAACAAATCCTCGCATTAATATTTGGGAATTTATTTCACATTTTTATTAAAAGTCGTCAAACATCTTCTTAATTGCACTAAACAACTGCTTCAGATATAATTGATGTCAGATTACAGCCCATTAGCCGTACCAATATCACAAACATTTCCAAATTAGTACCAGAAACATGAAATCCTGGAGGGACTGAGAAGATGTTTAGTAACATTTAATTTTACAAATTTATTGATATTTTAACAGTTTGTGAACAGGTTTCATCAACATGTTCTGAGCATTCGTGATCTTGATTTTTTTTTGCCCAAAACAAAAATGAGTTTAACACCCCGGCTCTAGATTTTAATTAGCGGCACATATATTGAAAATATATGTGCCGCTTTTCAAAATGTTTATGTGTTAAGAATTTTAAAATCCCTGTTTATTTTTCTTCTTCCACTTAAAATGATGCTTCACTTACCGCTCTTTGAAAAGTTCAAGGGACATAAATACATTAGTAAGACGCTGTAGCTACAGATCTTTTCTTCTCCTCTCTTTCTATCGCAGTTGTATAATATTCTCCATTTGCTTGTTGCTGTTGATGCCACAAGGTAATTTACATAGTTATATGACGTGATGTTTTGCATCCTTGGCGCTTTGCAGAGGCCACTCTATTATTTCTTGTTGAAAGAGTGCATTACCTTTGAAGCAAATGATTCTGAAAAAGAAAACAGCCAAATCTCAGATTTGTACTCATTTTTTTTATTTTATTTTTTTATGAGGTGTCACAGATCAGGGTCGAATTGAACAAACACAGCTAATAAAATGAAAGAAATGCAATAAAGCAGGTATAATTTATTACATGAGGTCTTTGTGTCGCTGCAAATCACCTCAGTAATTTCTTCTGCACCTCCAAGCCGACAGCTACAGCTAACTCCGACTCCGGGTTTGTCTGCTTTGTACTGTTTCTTCCGATGCAGAGGATAGATAAGAAGACATTTACGTTAAGTTATGCTCGACGTGTAGATGTTTGTTCCTGTCATGTGTTTACCCTTGAATTCTGCAGAATCAAAAGACACATCTTCATTACACAGCCAACACTGTTAATCCGTCGCCGCCGCTGTTTACCGTTCTGCCTTGTCGCTGCTTGCATCACTCCACCTCAAGAGACGCCTTTCAACATTCAACTTTGACTTCACTCGTTAAAGGCAGAAACAGTTGAAGGGCTTGTCACTTTAGGATTTCACTTTGTTCTTCTGATCCTGTGTTTTTTCTTATTTATTTATTTCTTAAGCTGTCATTTACCGTCTGCTTTGTTTTGAAGGCACACCAAAGACGGAGCGTTTAAAAGTATACCAATGCGGTCTCTACTTCTTCTTCTTCAGAGTTTTGACGTATATTAAAGAATCAAACAGATAATTACCTCCATCCGGTTGCCTGTTTTATTTTAATATGCACTAATTTTCCCTGGGTGCCTGGTAATGTGTGCTTAACTGCACAAAACAGAGAACCTTTTGGAGATTCTGGAGGTTAATTCTCATAATAGTTGGGTTTTCAAAAGGACCTCTGCAGCTCCCCACAGCGAAAGGTTGCTTAGGAACCACTTCAGCCTTTCCATGGAGCCTCTTTTCTCAAACCTGCAGGGTTTAATGTTCGTCTCACCTTTTCCAGCTCAATTGTTGCTTTTCAGAGGATTATTTGCATCTTTCAGTTAAAACTTGTTTACTTTAATGGGTCCTTCTGACAGGAATTATGCTTTTATTCATCAAAAGCTTTGTTATAATCTGATTAAATTCCTTGTGCAGTTCCTCTCTGATTGTTAAGGCCAAGTGGCAGCACCCCTGCCTTCGCTCCACTGTGTCGCTGCATTAGATGGAGGATGAATCACATGATTATGTTACCGGAACCAGATCTCGGGGAATCTGAGCCAGGACCAACTGGTGCTGATGAATCCTGGTTGCACAGGATTCATCAACTGATCACAGAGGAAACAAGTTGGTGTCATGTTCAATTAAAGAAAAACAAATAAATAAAATACAATTACAATACAGTTTCTTAATCACTGTTTGTCAGTGACAACAGTTTTTTAGTCATTAACGTTGGGCATTTATGACCATTACAGCGGTTACAAAGGAGATCAAGTCTACCACAGATAAATACACCTGAATAAAAAATAAAAAATACAACAACACCACAGAATACAAACACAACATTGACTAATCAAGCAATTTAAGTAAATCCAAAACAACAAAAAGTGAGCCACATGATGACACAGATCAACGCTAGTATGAAACTGTGCAAATTACTCATATAAGTTATACAAAATACTACAAAACAAATCTTTATATATTTGCAGAACATTTTAAATGGGCTTGTGGATCAGAGGAGTTTTCTGAGCTGCGCATGCTCAGAGCGAGGAAACGCGTTCTCCCCGTTAGACCCAGAGCGGCACGAGATCGCCCCCACTGGCAAGAAGCTGCATGCACACAACAAACACATCTATCTACATAATGGGGGAAAAAAAGAAGAAAAAAGACAAGACCAATTCTGATTCATGTTTTTTTTAATACTGTCTCTCATTCTGATACAATTGCAGCTATTGCTGCTCTGCACTGCAGAGGATAACGGTCTGATAAATGATGTGCATGTCTGCTGTCAAAGCCCAACAGGTGTGAAGAAGAAACCAGAGCAAACGATCAGCGTTTAATCCTCAGATTCACTTTCACGCCTTGTACCAGCTGTGTTGCTTCAGTTAATGCTTCTCACTTTATTTCAGTCAAAAAACTGTTTGAGAAATTTCTTTAAAAATAGTTGCATTTTTAATCAGACAGACAGCCATCATGTTGTTTCATAAATCTCTGAATCAGGAGTGAAATCAGGAGTTTTAATGTGAGAAAGGTTGTAACAGTAAAATACCAACACATTTAGGGATTTTGGGTGTGATCTAGAAACAACAGGGTGAGAAGGACAGTCAACAAGAAATGTTATCATAACGAGACGTAAAACTGGTTTTGTTACGACAAGAAAACTTTTCCTTTTAAAAGATGCTGCTCCTGAATATATATCCAAAGTCTGGCAAATAAATGTTTACATAAATGTAAGTTTATATCCAGCACAATAAAATTCACAAAGATTGAACCTGTAAAAAAAAACAACAACAAACAAACAAAAGTAGTTAAATTACCAAATAAAAAATTGCAGCAAATACACTGAACATTTCAGACATGACATTAAATCCACCCTATGAAGCCGTTAAGAAACACACACTGCTTGTCAAACTAATAGTAATTAAAAGTTGAAAGAACAAAGACATTGAACATTGAACAGGTTGGAAACTTTGATAAAGTAGCTCTCAAAGTCTGGTCCATTCAGGCTGCACAATGCCTCAAGGTAGGACAGATTGATGGGTAACGTATTTTAATAAACACCTGCTGTGTAGAAAGTTATGGGCTGGAAACTAAAGGCAGTCCTTCATTACTGTTGATAAAGTACTGCTCTTATGGTAGTGAATAGGTCATATAAATCATATTATTATTATTATTATTATTAAAGTCAGCAAGGTTTATTCCATATATTGCTTTATTTTCCACCACCTTGAGCATCTGTTCACATATAGTCCTTATGAAATTATCTTTTTTTAGCTGACATCAGTTTGTCAGCTTAAAAAGAGAGAGCCATTAACCTATTCGACTTATATTTCATAACTGAAAAGTAGAATTTTAATCTTTAGTTTTTGTAAATGACTATAGTTGAAAATGTTGCATTATGTCTGTAATAACATTTTGTTAGCTCCAGAAATCTATTAGCTGTTTTTATACATATCTGCAAATGTGCAAAAAAAATTTTTTATAGCTGCTTAATTTATTAGTTGAAACAAATCAACATGCACATTAATGGAAGATGACGTCAATACAGTTCCTCCGTTCAGCCAATCAGCACTGAGGAAAATGAATGGCGCTCCTTGATTGGCTTATTTGAGAATACCAGCCAATAGCGTGTTAAGTAGAATTGGCCTGCGGTATTTTAGCCTCCTAAGATTGATTGATTTTGAATATTTCTCTACGAAGAAAATCCACAAAAAAGCAAATTTATCGTGCGTAATAAAGAGTTACATTTGTCTGAAAACGAGCTGCAAATAGTTGGACTCCACTGTATTCATATATGGGTCTCATATAAACAGTCGAGGTTAATTTCACCAGATAGTCACATGCTGCATAATATAAGCTGCTCTTTCACAAAAAATGTTGTACAGTCTTATTATCTCAAGCTCTCGTTCCTTAAGTGGCTAACTTGGATACTGTTTACTTCTCTGTCCCCACTGAATGCTCTATAATGAAGCAAACTTTTCTTCAGGATTTATTTGAACTGTTGAACAATTAGTGCCCTGAGTAAATTCATTCCATTAATGAATTTCAGCTCTTATTTGTTTAAAAGGGGAAATGACTTTTGGATTTCTCAGAGGAAATTATTGTGTGCAGCCATTAAGCTAAATTACAAAAAGAAATCTCTTATCATAAGAGGAACACTTTAGGACAACAAACTGACATTTAAATGATGACTGGCTGTTCCAGAGAATCAAATATTGACTCTCCTCTTTGATAACTATCATGTTGCTTGAATGCTTTGCATATGTCAGCCGTTTAAATCTGTTTATGAACAACTTTCCTCCCACCTACTGTTCAAAGTGGAGTATCGTCTCATTTCACTGTGACTTAAAGGATTTAAAAAGGGTCCAAGTTATCACCTAATATTTTTTATTAGACAGTAAATCATCAAGGATATAATCCCAGACAAACATTGCATTGCAAAAGTATTCACAGCCCTTGAACTTTTTCAAGTGTTTTTAAATTACAGCCATAAATCTTGGAGAAAGTGTGGAGTTCAAGACATCTAAAAAAAGTAGAACGTAATGCTGAAACAGGATAAAAATCATGCATGTTATTAAAATGTTTTTATTAATAAACATCTGTAAAGTGTGGCACGTGTATGTATTTAATACAACCAAATTCAAGCTACAAAAAAGCCTTCAGAAATCATCTATTCAGTGTGATACACCTGTAAACGCTGCATAAACACTGCTGGCCCTTTAAGAGGACGTTCATGAACAAATAGCATCAAAATTGTTTCTGGATGGTAAAGTCAACAACAAAACACTTGACTTTTCCAGCAGCCATTGTACAGCACAGACAGGGGTAAAACCAGCTGACCAAATGTTCTGTAGTCCTACTTGTGTTGCCAGGCCACTGTCCAGTGCAGGTCTATTGTGACGCAGCAATCTGGATGCTTTTGAAGCAGCTTATTTTCCAGACACCATAAAATATGAGCTGGGTTGTTTTTAGAATCAGTTCAGACCCAAATCCAAGTGTAAAACTTACAAATGTAATATTTTTCATAATAGGTCCCATTTAAAAATTGAAAGCTACTTATCGTTTTCCTCCCATGTAACATAAAACCTCATTAAATTATATTAACACAACCCAACAGAATAAAAAGAAAAGCTTCAAGGGATGTCAACAATTTTGCAAAGTTATAAATATATTTATGTATGTGAAATCAATAAATGCAATCCAAAGGATCTCGAAACACTTTTTGGAGTTTATTTTAGTCTCTAAAGGTCCGGAGCTCAACCGTAAAAACCGCCGCCCATATCAGTGCCTGAGCCTCAGCACCGCGGTGCAGCTCCAAGTGCTGCCCTGTTTCCATTAGTGATCCAGGGGCAGGTCACCCATCTGCCCCACCAAGTGTCACGCTGCTTTTATCTATCCATAAAACCTCTAAAAACTCTGTCTTCAGGTATTTCACAGCTCATGCGGTGGTGAGTGGGTTCCGTCTTTTTTCACCCGGGGCCGTGTTTCTGAGCACTTGACACCTTGTTCTTCCACACACCCTGAGGTAGTTTACAGCTCTGAAATCCACTGCCACTGGAGGATAATTGGTTCATTGTAACTTCATGTTTTTGCAGTTTATTTGCACTTTCTTGCTGCTCAGTGGGTATTTTTGGCAACCTTTGTGACCATTTTTAATTGTCTGGTATTCTCAGATAAATTAGTTGTAAATTATTCAGAATTTGCACCTTTGTTGAGCTGCAGTTTGTCAACTCTTTTTACATTTTTAGCTGCACATTTATCAGTCATTAACCTTATAATGTAAGGTTTGCTTGGTTTCATCTCTTGCTCATTTATTGTAGCCATGGTTTAATGAACATTTTCATGATTTCAACTCAGTTTTTCTGGGTTTTCACTAATTTTGCTTTGTGGAAAATAACATTGAATCAAGTTGACAATATATGAATATATGCTTTGTAAAATCCTTTGTCAATAAATATTACAATTCTGTATCAGTGCTCTACAAAAATATGGCCTATGTTGCAGAGGAGTGTCCAGTAGTGGGATCTGGAGCTGCAGCATGCACTGGAGCATGCACTCTGCAAATCAAGACGGAAAAGCTCATGTGCTGCTGCTTCACTCTGTGAGGTTTTGCTTTCATAACCTCCACGCTGGCGAGAGGAGGAGCCGGAGTCTTTACAGAGCGGCCCTGATCTTATTGTTTCAGGCAAGGCTGCAGAGTTAAATAAGGATTTAATAAGTGGTCAATCTTATAAGTACAGCCCAACACTTCAGAGCTAAACGCAATGGCTCCTTGTTGGGTGCTCCAATTCCTTAAATAGGTTTGTTATTGCTTCTGAATCTCCAAAAGAAGAGGCAAAGTGACGCAGTCCAATGCATCATCAGATCGTTAAATGTTAACCAGATTGCCCACTTGGCGCTCTGCATTTCATAAACATGGTAATATGCAACAACTTCTTAAGAGAGCCATGAAAGTTTCAATTTGATTGGGTCTGAAGGGATTCATTCTGTTTTTTTCTTCCTTAATGCAGCCAGATGCTGCTGAATCAGAATAATTTATAAGAAATCAAGGTTTGGGCTGAATTAATCATAATTTATTATAATTTGATTATGGATGACACACCTGTCCTGCTCTCAAATATGAGGAAAATATTAAGACAATTCGGTTTATTTTCTTAAATCTCCAAGAGAAAAACAGGGTCAGAAATTTAAAGTCTTCACAAACGTCTTAGAAAATCTATTTAGCAGACTTAATAAAAATAATAATAATGATAGTAGTCATCATAATAATAATGTTTTCATTCACTTTCTTGCACTGCATCCCAGTCCCATTAATCAAAATTAGTTGGTTTATTTCCAGATAAATTAGCTGTTTGTTGAGCTAAATGAAGATTGTAGATTAATGTGACTCTGCACCTGTTTCTCCTCATAGAATAACCAAATCAGTGTAGCTGTTGTTGTAATTCATGCATATTCATCTTTTTCATATTTTAAACTGCACAAAACATTTAATAAACATAATTATCGCTGTTTACCTGTCACCAGTGTGACTCAGTAAATTATCTGAAGATAAATTTTGATGTCAAAAATCTAAATTCGTCATTCTCCTGGAAACGTTTCAGGTTCTGTCACATTATGGCAGCAACGTTCACTGATTTTCATTGGGCTTTTATGTGATAGAAAATAAAACAGCAGTGTGTAATTACAGGCTCTTTTTTACCCAGTTGAAAAAATAACTTCCTAAATCATGTTTCCAAGCTGGAAAACACTTAGGTGACTATGACTATGTGTGCAGAAAACAAGTTTTAATAGAAATAATTAGCCTAAAACAACCATTAGAGAGCATTTTGCTCACACAAAAAGCGTCCTCCCGGCATTATTCTGCTTGTTAACTGTTGACTTTCACAACATTGAGCATTTTGTATGTTGGTTTGTTTGGTTTCATCTAAGCAGAGCAAAATCTGCTGGGTCAGTGATGTAATCTTAAGAAATTAGAAAACAATTTTTAAAAACATCCACCCTCTGTGCAACAGGAAAACATCTGGGACCTTTAAAGGAAATCATTTAGAAATATTTTATAGATTAATTTGGAATAGATCAATGCAATTTCACTCTGAGTTTGAGTTACAGTGCAAACATTTGGTCACCAATTAGTAAAACTTTGCATTAGCAGTGTCATTATTTACAGATCACTCTTCATGACAACTGTCAGAACAATTCATGAAGTTACACGTAACTTTCCAGGAAGAAATAGGAGCTTGTTTTAAGTTATTAATTCCTTAAAATTGATTTAAAAAAAGTTCTAGTTCCACTGACAGAAAATGTTTAATTTCTGATGTGAACCAGAAATCCTAACCATGTTTGATTTATATGATTTTGGTGATGGTACTCATCAAAATGTAATGTTTTATTGAGGATTTGACCTTAAACAAGCTCTTGTGTCTTGTTGAAAAGTTACTTGTAAGTTATTTTCTCCTCATTTCAAGTGTACTAAGATATTTGCTCTGGAAACTTGACCAGAAATCCTTGGTTATATTTAGCGTTTTTGTTTTGTTGTCTCTCCTTTGCCGGTCTGGACTGAGAAACTGAACTGTGTCTGTAATAAGTCCATGAAAACAGAGCATATTAAGTGAAGCTCATCTTCTGGCCTATATTGAGGATTTTTTTTCTCTCTCTCTGCACAAAACAAAGCTTCTGAGCCCTGCAGCTAATCACTGCCCTTTACCTGTTGTCATTCATCTGGAGGAGTCAATTGGTCTGCTCCTGCAGGGTGCAGAGGTAATTACGATTTGGCTACGACTTGTGTTTGGCTCCATTGTCTGACTCTGTGGCGAGCATGCTGGGATATTGGGGACTTGATGCTCAAAGCTCATTCAGGAGAGTTCTACTTTGACTACACCACTCAATGTTCCCCCGGAGAGCTCTGCTACTCACTAAACAAAGCTCAGCCAAGATGAGTCAAGATCACCGCGGTGAAAAATACCTGCGCCTATTTTTATCCCTCACTCTCAGGGTTTTATTTGCTGAAATACCATTTTCAATGCATTCTAATACGGTGAATATTTTTTCTCTTTCACTGCCTCTGCTCCATTTGTGGGTGATTGACAAAGTTGCAAAGCAGGAAGAACAATTTCACAATAATGCCATCTATATCATCTTCCCAGATCTGCCTCTCACCAAACTCAAGATTTGTATTAATATTTAATCACATTATGAATTGCATGAGGAATACAATTATGTAGGTAAATACACCTGTCTCATCAAGCAAAAAATTGAGAAAATCCCCCAGCAAGTGGGTTTCATCTCAAAGTGAGATTTGGGAATTGAATAAATCAACCTGGAGAAGATTTTCAGCCCGGTAATCTCCGTTATTTTTCATCCACTTCCTTCAGTATGTCAAACTCCTTACAGACCAGTGTATGGCGATGCATTAAGCTCCTGTTTCATAGACTTCTTCTAGGAATCATTTAGGCACCAACAAGAAATGAAACGTATGTCACATTTTCTAGGAACAAATAAAATATCCACAGTTCTGCAGAGTGTTTAAATATGAGCCATACATCGCAAAGATATTCATATTGCTTTACCAGAAGGTTGTGTTTTGTAGTGTTTTATTGGAAGCTGTATTTTTTTAAAGAATTGATCATAAAGCAGCTGTTTGTTGTAAAGTGCTCCATGCCATACCACTTTCTTTCTAAAGCACATAAAATGCAACATAGCAGCTGACCAAAGTCCTGTAGAAAAATGAAAAACAAAGAACAATAAAACAACTGTAGAAAAAAAGAGAACTCAAAACAATCACAGATAGAAAGACAGCGTGCAAAAATTACAGAGATGCTAATTCTCTCCGGGTTAAAAACCAAACACAAAAACATGTTTTTAAACGCGTTTTAGAAATAAATGAGGCCTGCCTGGCCGTTCGTAAAGGCTCCTGCGCCTCTGGATTTATACGAGGAATTCGACACTGCTAATAGCATCTGATCTTTATAAGAGTGGCTAAACCTGCTAAAAAACAAAAAATAAATTTAAAATCGGTCAAAAACTGGACAAGAAGCCAATGAAGGGACACCAAAACTAGATTTATGTGCTCTCGTTTGCTGCGTCATTTAAAAATCGAACAGCAGCATTTCTCACCAGCTATAGATGACTTAATGTGGACGTACGTTTTGCACATTTCTAATCTCCCATTTGGGTTTCCGCTGATTCCAAAACATCCCAAGCGCATAAAAAAGAAATAAGCATAATTTTTTGTGTCTGGAAAAAGAGCCTTTTCAAAAATCTCTTAATTGCAATGTCACAAATCAGCAGGCAGCGCCCCTCACCTAGCAACCCCAGTATGTTACCTAGCAACCCAAACAGAGCTCCAGCACATTTGATCAGCTGGTTTTACTACTGTATGCGCTGTACAATGGCTGCTTTAAGAGACAAGTCTTTTATTGTTGAGTTACTCCCCAGAATTCACTTACTGCTTTTTTGTTGGTTGCGCAGGAGGTTCTACTTCTGCTTTTCAAGAGTGTAGATTGTATAATTATGCATTAACAAAACTTTGGACCATTTGCTCAGATTCACAAAATTTCCCACCAACATTTATGCCCCACTGTTAACTGTTGTTCTCCCCCTTAAAGATCGAGCTTTATTTGCTTAATCCGATTTTTTCTTTTGCAAGAAATGTTTATGCAGATATTTCTGAAATGTAAAAATAAATCCACAGAAACCGTCAACTCTTGCAGACTTTTTGATTTCTGCTGTCAAGAAAATGGAGAAAGAATCTCAGATTATTACAAGTATCATGAGATCCACTGTTAAACATTGAATCCAATCAAGTTTGATCATTTGGCGTAACGTTCAGTTTTCCCACCAACAGGAGTCGGTGTGGATCCATGTCCACAGTGAAAGGGAGGCTCAGTCGGGCTCATCTCCGCTTCAGGCCAAATCAAGTCATTAGCAATTACAAAGCTCAAAGCAATGCGCCGACTTTATGAGTTGGGAGAAAATATTTAGCGCTGAGTTTTGTCCACAGACTACTAATTGGAACTGCAAAGCAAACATGTCATGAGCAAAATTACCAACAAATCATATTAAGAAAGAGAGAAAGCAAGTTAGCATTAACCTCTGCAAACGTCTCCCTGCGCAAAGATCCTCAGCAGACCAACATGCATGTTGACTTTTGTGTCCAAATGTACTGAGCCGTGGCCAATTACATGTTTATGCAACGAAATAAAAAGATGAGGCATAAAAACAAAATATAATTTAGTGTTTCAGTAGAGAGAAAACTCCATTCGGAACAAAAAGCTGCCCCAAAGTTCTCGAAAAACATTTTAAAATGTTTTTCTTTGAATACAAGTTAGATGTGGATTTTCTTTTTTTGAACAACAAGATACTAGATTTTTAAGAGCTTTTCAATAATCACTCTAACTACTTCCTTAAGTTTGAAATGTCCTTATTGAAAGATTAAACTTTTTTTTTATTATTATTAAATTTCACTTGTAGAAATTGTAAAAACAAAACTTTAGGACAAAATAAAAAAATTCCAGGGCAAATATTCAAAGAATTTGAAACCTGAGATCAGGCCTGTCACGATAACACATTTTTCTGAAGGATAAATTCTCCCAGAAGTTATTGCAATAAACAATAATATTGAGATCATTTTCAAGTATTATTGTGCAATAATGGCACAATAATGCATGAACACATTCTCAAAGATCAACAAACTGAAATATCTAAGATAAATAAAGAAAACAACAGAAACAACAAATAAAAGGAATTGTGAAGCCTCTGTAAACCAAATTATCTGTAAAAAAAAAAATCCAGTTTTTGGTAAAAGGAGAAAGAAAAGAGAAAAATAATAAATCTAGCAAATGAAAATAATTTAGTTTCTTTTAATTTATCATGTGATTAATTGATTTATTGTTTATTATGACAGGTCTACCTGAGATATGATTTAGTGGGCAATTTATGCAGTGGCTGTAGCATCAGTAGATCATGAAAACAACAAATAAAAAAAGATTTTCTCCCACTTGGGTTCTAATTGTAATTATCCAACAAAATGCATTTTCCACTGCATTGATGAACCACTGGCAGCTCTCCACTGGTTTAATTTTGATGAACTCGATGAATACCACACTGGAGGGTTGAAAATGTATTTGGAAAAGAGCGTAATCTGAGTGTCGGTGAAATTTTATTGCTCCTGCTCTGCTGTGCCTTACTGAGAGTTTTGCACTCAGGAATCTGCAGGAGTATATCAGCACAATGTGTCAGACCTTTGCTACAGTCTGCTGAAGATCCAAGCCACTCCTGGGAAACACCAACTTCCTGTGCAGAGGTACACTTTCTTCCCACAGCCACTGAAGCATGAGGAGAATGCTGAAAGATGATGGATGGAAGTGCTAGGATTTCTTTTTTCTTCTTTCCCCTCTCCAGACCCAGTCAGGATCCCGTCCTGGCTTTTCGTCAGGAGTCCAGTGCGACCTGGCTCTCCTTTTCCATAAAACACAAAATGCTGCAGCTGCAGAGAAGACGGAGGCTGACAATCAGATAAAATCAGGATTAAATGTCACGTTTGTCCCCTGTGAATTCAACCTCGAGGTGGAAAAGGTAAACTAAATGTTCTTTAGTTATCGAACAAAAACGAAGCACTTCTTTTATGGAGACTTTCATGCACATTTTTACCAGTGATGGCCTCCCTTCGCATGAAAAGATGCTGTTAATGAATGTCATTGTGGATGTGGGGAATGTGTTGCTTATTCTCTCCCTCTCTGAGTGACAGAAGCTCAACAAGGTTTTAGAGGCTGGCTGAGAAATTTATTTAAAAAAAAAAGAAAAGAAGCAGCAAACAAGGATCATCTTTTTTACAGCTGGCCATGGAAAAACAGAGCGAAATATACCAGAGGCTGCGCCTGCCTGAAGTACCACAAGTCATTTCGAGCAGAATTACTGTTATCTGCCGGAAAACAGTCTATTTATTTATTTAAAAAAAAAAGAAAAACAAAGCCCCAGATTCCAGC
This sequence comes from Poeciliopsis prolifica, assembly GCF_027474105.1. Lineage (NCBI taxonomy): Eukaryota > Metazoa > Chordata > Actinopteri > Cyprinodontiformes > Poeciliidae > Poeciliopsis > Poeciliopsis prolifica. The sequence continues at coordinate 1,694,261 of NW_026562381.1, forward strand.
TTGGTCTGTTGGATTTGTAATGGGCCTCGCCGCTGTTGGTCGCAGCGCTGTGTGTTTGCAAAAGTGACAAATACAAAAGAGAAAAATTCCTTTCGAAGCTATCGGGGCCGAGGCATGACAAGGAGAGAGTAAATATTTTGTGATTCTTTCTGCTTTGCCAAGGCGGCCTCTATCAAGCCCCGCTCTAATCTGCGACTATCTGCTATACACTCCAGACTAAATTGCTGTTTATTCTATTCTGTGGATGTGAAAGCCGACGGCTGCCGCTGAATGCTATCGGGGAACGAGGGTCCCAGGATGCTTTCCACACTGGCTGCTGACACAACAACTATTCCTGAAAGACCCACCACTTGATTTGCTCGAGCAAAATGTCACGGTAATTGTGAAGATTTATATCAATGGGAAAGAGCTGACGAGGACCCGCGGCTATCAGATCTGACAGACCTAATATGTGCTCAAATGTTGCCTGCCACACTAAAGGCTTGCAGGTTGACCAATTTTACCTGGAATGCTCCACCTCAGCTGATATTGACCGAGCTGGTGGTTTTCACTCGGGCAAATCAAGTGTGAAGTGGAACCTTTAGGTTGTGAAATTGTGTTTTTAATAAGCTGGAATTACTTCACAGAGCTTTCATCAAACAGTTGAGCTTTTGCTTTGTGTGCCGTTTCAGATAACATTTACGTCAGCTGGCAGGTGGTTTGTGCAAACAGGCAACCCTTACACAAGCTATTCTTTGATTCAGATCTTTCCTTCCCTCGGATGAAATTAATTGTTCATTGTGCAAGTTTTAACAAAGGAGCAGGCAGAGCGCTGAGAAAACGTTGATGCTGATGTGTCGTTCAGCTGTCAAGTGGAAAATTTTAATGCATTTTTATCATATTTAAAATGGAGATGTTTAAAAAACTGTCATATATACGACAGTAAATGAGGGCTACTGTAGTTAGAAAGAAGGGGAAACAAATTAAGTTTTGGGAAAAAAGTTAGAAATCTAGTTTTGAAAACCAGAAATTTCCATGTTTTCTCTAGAATTTTTTTTAAATTAGAGGTTCTTTTGGGGGGGCAAACTCAGAGCGTTTCTTGTTTTTCCTAGAAAGATTTTGATATTAATCTAAAAACTTCTGAGTTTTTTTTCAACTTTCTATAAACAGAAATTTTATTGTTTTGTTCAAGAAATTTTCTGTGTTTTCTTAGGAAATGTACTAATTTTTTTTCTTTCATCTATAATGGACCTAATACTCCAGCCTAGATATTCATCATCATGTTTACATTCCCCCAAATTCTAGCAAATCTAAATATTACATCCCAATCTAAATATTAATTCTAAATGCCAAATCTAAATTTTAAATCAATATCTAAAAGCTAAACTTAAATGTTCAAATTTGACTTATAGAAATTGAGGACAAATGGACAGAAAAAGTTGTCAGTTTTGCCAATCTTCATAGTTCAATGGAAGGAAATTAAATTTCTGCATAGAAAAGTCAACTATAAACAATAATTGAAAACTAAATACCTAATCATGGTTTTCAAATTGTGGTGCAAGTACCTCTGACAGATCTTGAGTTGTCTTTTATGGTATGTGTAAAGAAATGTTCACTGAATTACAGCTAAAGGCAAAGCTAATTAAGGAGAAATTAGCAGAAACTATGACCCTGTCCACAAATTCATAAGGTCCTTAAACCAAATATAACAAATAAGAATTGATTTCCAATTTTTAGTCTTCAAAAAAAATACTGCAAATTAAAACTTCAAGTCAAACTACAGTATTAAATATCTGTGAGCACTGATCTCACAGCAGCAAAAGTATATTTAGTGACTGCATTTTTTAGGATGATTGATCATCTTATCCCTAAGGACAGAAAACATGATCAGTAAACAGTCTGAATCTGAAGTCAACTGAAAGTTATGAGAAAAGCTGATCTGTCAGCTGTTATATGGGAATGGTTGATCCGGATGGATGAAGATTATTGTTCTGGATTATTAAAATCCAGGACTCAGTGAGTTTAAGCTGTCGGAGAATCCAATATAGATTCATCCAATTACTAAAACATACGTTTTCTTCTGTTGTCGTTCATTATTTAAATTATTTTCAGAATTATTAACAGTTTTAAGGAATTTCTCTGTATATTTTAGGTTTATCTGTAAAATAAATTAAATAGTTTTTGAGTCCTGGAAGAGTACCAACTCTGCATCTTTCCATTGGCATGGTAATTCACCCACTCTAAATATTCTAATTCTAAATGATAACGTGACAAAGTCTCATATTTCCATTTGCAGCTTGAGAGAAAGTAACTCCAGGCCGGCAGATTGGTATCTGAGCGCTGCACAGGTCTGAGGTTGTTAAAGTTTGACTAGCTCCAGTTGCTGCATGTGTTATTCATCCCGCTCCGGTGCGAACCTTTAAAACCAGTTTACAGTTCATGCGCCTGATGTACGTGCAGCCCTTGAGTTAAGACTTGCATGAGTGGTTTAATTTTATCACATCACAAGGAGAACCGTCGCAGGCCGACTTGCAATATGGAATTTGGGAAAGTGAGTGTGCACTCACCAAGAATGAGGATCGTACGCTTCGTTTTTGAAATGAACCATTTTTTTATTATTACATTTTTACAGATACAGGTTTTTGTGGGGGAGTTTTCTTTCTCTATTGTGTCATAAAAGCTTCACTGAAGCTGACCTATAATCTTAATCCTTTCATTCAAATTCTTTGTTGCTACATAGTTAGATCCTTTCTACTAGAGTTCTGTTTTTGTTTACTCAACCACAGAGGTTTAACTGAGAAGAAAAAAGCCAGAAGTTATTTAAGCTCTCCAAGATAAAAAAAAAAAGTGTAATAAAAGTGTGTTAAAATGCCAACTTCTGCAAAATAAAAATATGTTACCACATCAAATTATCCTAAAACTGATTCCACCTTAAATATGACATTTAACCTGGAAAATAGTTCACAAAAATAAAGATTCTTGTCAGTGGGAAGAATGTGAAAATTTAGAAAGGCTGCGGTAACATGGTGTAGAGGATTTTGATCTTGGTTGCTGATTTTTTTTCCTAATTAAACACAATAAGACTTCTATCAGAAAGCCCTACGGCTAAAGGTAATCGGCTAACGGTTAACGGCTAAGGGTAATCGGCTAATGGTTAATGGTAAACGGCTAAAGGTAATCGGCTAATGGTTAATGGCTAAAGGTAATCGGCTAACGGTAAACGGCTAAAGGTAATCGGCTAACGGTTAACGGTAAATGGCTAAGGGTGATCGGCTAACGGTAAATGGCTAAGGGTAATCGGCTAACTGTTAACGGTAAATGGCTAAGGGTAATCGGCTAACTGTTAACGGTAAATGGCTAAGGGTAATCGGCTAACTGTTAACGGTAAATGGCTAAGGGTAATCGGCTAACTGTTAACTGTAAATGGCTAAGGGCAATCGGCTAACGGTAAATAGTAGATGGATGACCAAGGTACAGGCTTTGAAACTTTTTCTCCATCCTGTCTGACACTTGATGTTCTTCAGTGCACCTCAAGCAGGTAACGCCTTCTTCATTTAAGTCCTTCTGAAACCAAAACTTTCTCTCTCTCCTAGGCTGAGAATCCTCTGGTTGTTTTAAGAAGATACTCTCTGTGATAATCAATAAAACTTGTTAAAGTTCCTCCTTGGATTGTCGTTTAAGGTCCAATTAGTTGTGGTACCAAGAAGTTATAGACAGCAGAAGTTTATTTTGGGTGAATAGGAAATTCAGTAATTGGACACTGAATATTGAAAGGGAGTCAAAAGGTGGTTCAAGTCACACTCTATTCTTTAAATGTTTACCTCTAACACAAGATAATCGTGGAGCTTTGACTCTCCTTATTGGAGAGTCAAAGATTAGAGGTGAAAAAGTTTAGAGGTGAAACTAAATAGAAAAATGACTTATCATGGTCTCCTTTTTCTACAACAGCAATCAGGCTCTTTGTACACTTTGGAGAACCACTGTTATTATTTTCTGCCCAATCATTGTGTTTTCCAGGACATCAGGATGCTGGTGATCCACTGTAGTATTATTATCCAACTACAGTTTGTAATTTATTCAACAGAGGGTTACTTTTTCAGCCTGAAACGTTTTTACCACCTTTTAAAACGGGAGCAGGCCGGCAGGAGGGACATCTGCTTTGCCTTAATGGGTATCGCGACTCCTACAGTTATTCCACTCCATCCCAAACTCTCCTCCCTTTTCAGCGCTCTCCCAAATTACAGCAGAGGAATGAAGCTTGGACTCTTTGCCGTGCATTGCGTTGGTATTTTCCGCAGCTAAGAGGATCGGAAAGTTTCCTCCTGTGGGCTTGCATCATGGAGGCTCGCAGTCAATCCAGCAGTCAGCAACTTCTGTGGAAAGATGTGAGTACATTTTTCTCATTTTCCATTTGTTTGACTGCAGCCGATTAATCAGCTGCAAGGAGAACTTAAAAGGATATTTTATATGTATATTTTATTGAATCTTAGTTAATGAGCTTTGAAATATTTAAGCTCGTTAAAGCAGTGGCAGGTGGCAGAAGAAGTTCCTTGAAAATTAGAGAAGGAGAAAATAGTGAAACTGGAGTGTAAGATTCAATTTAAATATTTCAGTAGTCTGGTTTTTGGTGACTTTATTTCTTTCAGAATATCCATTGAGTTTTTCCCCCAGAATTATACGTGGTGCTGGTAAATCCTGGAGGGTTTTTTACCTTCATCTCCACTCTTTTGTTGTTTAATCCCGACCGTTTTAAGGTCTTCATGGTGTTCTTGCTTCTTGAAATGAAAGCTCAAAGGGAATTTTCTTTTCTCTCTTTCCTGCTATGAACACAGCAACAGGTATCAGCACAATATTATTGCTACATATAGGTGAATAAAAAAGTTAATTGTTTTATTGTGGCTTTAAGATAAGGTCACCAATACTGCGAGTACAAATGCAAGAAGGGTTATAAATAAGAAGTCACCTGTGGCCTGTTTTAGCTTCCACAGGAATTTAAATGTGGAAATGAGCCTGGCCTGGTGGGGTGAACCACAGCCTCAGCTTGCTGGCTACGTAGGCGAGTGGGGTTTTTTCTGTTGTTTTCTTAAGAAAGTGCTCTTTCTTGGCTTGATAACAACAGGAGGGCTCTGGGCACTTTTCCTCCCAGAGCTCAGGAAGAATTGCCTGGCTGATTCTGAACTCCTAAACCTTTAAACACTAGTTGGCGGGCGCTGTGCACTCAGACTGCTCCATCCCTGTCTTTATTTCTGTCCGATCAACCGTCTGTCTTTCAATCCCACCGTTTTCCCTCTGAGCATTTGATATTCAAAGAGCAGCCAGCAAGAGGTTTGTCCTCCAGTTAAGTTTCCACTGCTTATGCAACCTGCCACATGAGACTGAATTTCATCCACTGCTTTTTATTTATTTTTATTTATTTTTTTGTTCTTCCTCTTTGCTCACTGAGAAATTCAGAGTATGGAATTTCTGGCTTTCACCGCAGATGTCTGTTTTTTATTATTCCCTCAGGATTAATTATACTTTGATGTGCCTCACATTTCTGGCTGCTGACTTAAATACGTCCAATGAGGAATTGTCCAGCTTGGTTTCATCAAATGGAAAAACAGTAGTTTGACATTTTCAGTCTGCCCTCTGTAATGTAATCTCTGTCCTTCACATGTGGAAAATCGCCACTCCACCTCACATCTGAATTTTAAATGATGGATTGCATAACCACTCATTTAGACATTTTCAGATTTTGTGACGTTGCAGCCAAAAACCTCGATATATTTTATTGTTCGTTTTAAGCCATTTGTATGTTTTGTACTTCTGGTTGAGTTTCTAAAAACAGCTTAAATGCTGAAAAAAACAACACTTATTTGGTTTTTGGCAACAAGTTAATATTTTTTGGTGTCTGGAAAATGAGCCATTTCCAAAACCTTCAGAAAGTATCGCCACAAATCAGCAGGCTCTGGCCCTCCCCCTGCTGTTACCTAGCAACCCCAATGAAGTACAGCCTGTAACCTAGCAACGCAAGCAGAGTTGCAGGACGTTTAATCAGCTGGTTTTACCATATTATGCACTGTATAAGGTTGTGTTTTGTTTTTGAGAAAGAAAGAAAACCTCTTGCTGCTTTCTTTCTGGTTGTGCAGGAGGCTCTACTTCTGCTTTTCAAAGATGTATGTTTGTGCACCTGTTTTTACATGCGAGTGTAAATGCTGAGTGTGGCCATCAGTGGTTAATTTGGATTTAAAATGACAAGAGGTTCTGAAACAACCTCTTCCATGTAAAGCACTGTGTTCACCTTCCAGCCATCCCAGATTGGCTCAGTCAAAGCCCTGACTTACATCCTCTTAAAAACATGACGCAAACATTGATGTGATCTGAGCTTCAATTCTTTTTAATTTTTATTTTTGTGGGCTATTGCTTCAAACCCCAATAGAATATGTCTGTGGTGGTGAAGTGACAAACTGTGAGAAGCTAAAGCAACATAAATTTTTAAAGCACTGCATTATATTAAAACATGAGTATGTAAATGTGCTGGCCAATCTACAACATGCTTAACAACTGTAACAAGCTCAGCCACAATAAAAAAAAAAAATATCCAAAGCTGCTTTATCATCACTTTAAAAGACACAAAGATAAGCAACAGCAATTTTGCTAATTGAACTCGGCCCCTCTTTTTTGCGTATCTACTTTTCCGTTGTCCTCTGAGACCTTCACATGCGGTCCACTGTGAATGAGAAGTTTTCATTTTCTCCCCGCTGGAGCTCCTCTGGAACAAAAGACTGTCTTTATTAATTTGTGACCCTAAGCTTGGGGAATAGTTGGCAGCGGGCAGAGTTTTAATCCGAAAGGAAGTTTAATAAATGTAACCTTTCTTTGACACGAGTAGATTTGTATTATTTTTTCTATCTGAGCCATTGCATTTTTTTTTTTTTGAGTGGCCCACATGCAGGACCTACAAATGAAATGCAGAGGTGTCCGTGTGAAATAAGATCTTGCAATATGTTTTCACAGACTGAAGACAGAGTAATATTTAGGTTATTTTTAGGTTTCAGCTGGAACAATCTGGTTAGGGCAATGCTTCAACAAATACACAAAAGCTTAATTTCTTGCTGCTTTTGTCACAATAATAGGAAGTAAAAACAAAAAAAGGGGGGGATGGAGGTGGAGCTTTTCAATTCTGACACAAAACTGAGTTAAAGTGAAGGTTTGACATATAAAATGACAAATTATAGGGACCACATGCATGATAAAAAAAAATAATAATATGTTTAAAATTAAACGCAACCCTAAATAGAAACAATAAGATAAACTGGGGACAGTATTGTTATCCCCTATCAAGCCAGGAATTTTTATCTCAATCACAAAAACTCTGCACAGAAAGGCAATGCAAGATTACAGGCGGAGAAAGACTGTAAAGTTTGCTAAGGGCAGTTTGTGTCCTGCAGGGAAGTCCTTCAGCCAGACAACACAAAACCAACCACAGCTCTCAGCCTTAGAGGCATTCATGATGCTTAGAGAGTGCAGGGCTACGGGCTACAACCCGACACGCATCCTTCAAACACAGGATCTGCTTGGTTCCAGGTGCTGGTTTGCAGACATGCTGATTTTATTTATCGTATTTTCCGGACTATAAGCCGCTACTTTTTTTCCAACGGCTAATAGCCTGGTGCTGCTTTTCTGTGGATTTTTCTTCAACCACCAGGGAGTGCTTTAGCAAGAAGTGAATCACTGGAAGTCAAAATTATAAATCAAAGAAGAATCTTCCTTCTGCTGCGTCCTTATGGAAAACCGAGAGCAGTGGAGATACCAGCGGCTTATTGCCCGGTGCGGCTTATATATGTTTCCAGTTTATTTTAAAACTTTGTAGTTGTGGCTTATTGTGAGCTCTATAGTCTGGTAAATACGATACCAACATTTATTAGCACCTGTTCACACCGCCAAAATCTAATTAGATCTTTCAAAAGCATAAGTAGTGCCTCCTGCACAACCAACAACAATGCAGCAAGGGGTTTCTGGGTGGTAAGTCAACAACAAAACACTGATCTTTTCCAGCAGCCATTGTACAGCACATACAGCAGTTAAACCAGCTGACTAAATGTTCTGGAGCTCCACTTGGGTTGCTTGGTGACAGGCTGGGCTCGTCAGGGTTTGCTAGGTAACGGCACAGTGGCCATTGAATGTGACTTAAAAATCGGTAGGTTTTTGAAACGGCTCGTTTGTTTTTAAGCGGTTGAGTTGTTTTTTATGAGCAGTTGAGACCCAAATGGAAGTATAAAATAAAAATGTACAACATATGAGTTTTGAATAATAGTTCCCCTTTAAATACATAATCGTTTTGATTATTTCAAATGTTTTGAAACATTGTGGTCGTATAAACAATTTGCAAGCCGCTGCTGTTTGCAGGTGGAGGCAGAAAAACAGAGGAAGACCAGATTTCACAACTTCCACTGGGTGGCTCTGGTGCTGGCTGTGGTGTTTCTGGTTCTGGCCGTCTGCATCTTCAGTCTGATGTATCTGTGGGGCCCCAGCTTGGGAAAGGTAAGACTGAGAAACATAACTGAGCCTTATTGCTACTGGACCTGAGGTAAATGTGCTCTTCATGATGGATGAAAGACAACCTGAGTTTCCACATCTGCAAATCATCCAGCTCTCATCAAAGACAATAAAATAAGTAAGAGAGGGAAGCGGGCGGTCACACAAGCAGCCAGGGGCGGTCTCTGGATGTCGCGCTCCTGCAGATTAAAACGTGTGGACTTCGGGTAACAGCTGTTGGTCTTCGTGTTTTGGCTGTCAAATCTGTAATTTTTGTGAGTTCTTGGCTCAAACCACAAACCACTTTTAACGTCTTCAGAACGTTGGACTGATGCACTTATCTACTTTCTGCTTGGATTGTAAACATCTTTTCACAATGGAGGGTCCTGGTAACTAAAAGCTGGTCCTAATTGCTGTTGAACAAAGTGGCCACAGAAGGACTGGAGCCTCTTGGCAATGTAATTGGGATAAACTCTTGTCCAGGCAATTCATCTTGTGAAATCCAATTCAATCGTGCTTGATGGAGAACATTTTTCGCTCTCCTCCTTTTCCCCCAGACTTTTCCCAAGAGGCCAAAAGAGCTAATTTATCCAAGTTGGAAGGCGGACACATCAATAATCTCACATCCAGGAATTGGATGCTGTGTAGGTTGTGGGCCGGGGTGGAAAGAGAAATTATTAAACTGATATGATGGCTACAAACGAAACGCAGACATTTTAGAGCCGAATTTATAAGGCTGCTTTGTGTGCACAGTAAATGTCAAGAGATGAGAAGAAGGGCCTGCGGTGTCCTTGGCGTTGCTTGTTTTAATGCCAATATCATTGTTATGGCTAATAAACATTAAATCACAATCGCCTTATTCGTCTCTTAGGCAAAAGATTCGGCTGCAGAGAGCGCCGCCTCAGCTCAGGTTAGCAAAGGGTCACATGCACTTCCTGTCAGGACGGCGTTGTCCGCACGCCCTCCTTTCAACACAGATATGAATCACCTTTGAGCCATCTCCTTTGTCCTTGTTAAATATTTCATGCCGGAGGCAGAGCAGTCATTATTTCCACTTTAATAAGCTGTGATCATTCTCACGTGGCTCAAAATGTGTTGATGGCAGAGGTTGCCGGGGCGATGAATATCAGACCTGCAGACCCTGGGTTTTGCTTTAATGGGGCCTTGAGGGGGAGGCTCATTGTCTGGTCTCTGCATCAGAGAGCGAGACAGATCCACTCAAAAAAATAACAAAAAAAATCACCTGTATGTCAGATGGAAACTTCACAAAACATGGGAAAACCGAGATTCAGTATGAAACAATATTACAGATTTATTTGGCTTTTTAAATAAATCACACTTGCATTCAAAACAAATTTTAACATGAAAGGTAACCTTGGTAAATTAAAAATATATAGTTTTTATGTGATGATTTCAGTAAACAAGGAAAACAGCTATGCAAACTCACCTTTAAAACATTTTATGATAACTGGTTGCGCCACGCTTGGTGAAAATGACACCAATTTATTTTGAGCACATTTGCAATGGAAACGCAGTTTTTGTTTTCTCCATTTGTTCAAAAATATTTGAGCCGCATTTTCTTGCATGTACATCTTCTACTCTGTAAGTCAAATAAATTTAGCCAGTTTTAGATTTTAAACCTAAATGAATGAGTTTGTGAGACATAAACGCATATTAGTAAGCTGTGTTAACTTTTTATTCATTTTATTAAACCTTAAAGAGTTGAATAAACTAGAGTTTTTAGGTGAGCACTTTAAAAAACTGAAAGAAGAAAAAGACAGGGATGGGACTGATTTCCCAGAATGCTTAGCGGCATTCTAGAAGTGTGTTACATTAATCTGACTCTTGTGTTTCATTAAGGTAAATTATTATTTTAATATCCTGTTCACACTAAATGTTTTTGAGCAGAATTCATTGTGATGTTTAATAAAATTTATTATCATCTCAGATATTTTGTTCATGCAATTTGAATCAAGAATTCAAAGTATTCTAAAGTAAAATAAGTAACATTTTATTTTGATAATGTGAGTAAAAATAACAGAGAAATGTGGCTCTTTTACTAGGCGAGGTCAGTTTCTTCTTGCATATGGTGAAATAATACCCAATATCATTTGGCTTAAAATGAAATTTTAATTTAAAACACAATTCAAGATTAATTAACTTAAAAAAAATGTTTGGACCAGTGGTTCCCAATTTTCTGATTGTCTTAAATTGCATTTTCAAGGAAGCAGGTGAACTTTCATTTTCAAGTTAAAGTGTTTACAGTGTTTTGGATCTTTCTGTGGTTCTCTGGAGTCCTAAGGTATTAGGAATGATTTTGAAACCTTTTCCAGACTGATTGGTTCTGATAACAATGTTTCTCATTTGTTCTTGAATGTACATTTGTACGCTGTTGGTTTTTGACATATTGTTGCCTTCAGGTCCAATAAGTAATCAGGCAGCATTTGGCTTGTCAAAATGAGTTTAAAAAAATGTAGCTAATCAAATTTAACGCAGAGTTGGGGGATTTACTTTTTCACCTGGTTGGTGTGGAAACTGTCATCTAAACAATTATTTTAGTCTTTCTGCGGGTTAGCTTTGTTTAATGCTCTAAAACATTTTGGCATGACAGAACGCAAACATTTTTTAAATGTTGAACGTAACACAGCCATCCTGAAGGTTAACAGATGGATTGCTGCAACTGATTGATGGTTCGCTTGCTCAGTTTTGGCAGCCAGCACCTATACAGCATTTATTGATTCAGCAGCTAATCCTGAGCTGCATCTCTACATGTAAGGAATTAGGCCAGTGTGTCATTCAAAGCTGCTTGGAAGAGGTGTGTGTTTTAAATCAGAGAGACGCTGATAACCTGAACTTAACATGAATAAAGAGCTAATATCAGCATTCTCAATCACGTGCAGAGATGTAGACATGCTGTCTGTTGCTATGGCTCCCAGAGGTACCGGTAGTTTCTTTTTTCTACTTCATCTCTTTGCTGCTTGGAAACAAACTGAAATTAAGATTTGTAAATAAAAACAAGAAAACTATACACTTTTTTTTCTTGCACTTTTCAATTATGGGCTTATTTCTAAAACATGTGTCAAAACTTGAGGCCCGTGGGCCAAATCCGGTCTGCCATAGCTTTTTTTCCCCTCTATATCTAGACTAAGTGTGCTTAGACCTGCTTGTATTGCACTAATATTGCTCTTTTTATTGCACTAATATTTGGGAATTTATGGCAGAATTGTCAAAAACTCTTTTATTTGTACTAAACATCTGCCTCAGCCTTAATTGATGCCAAATTACAACCCATAATCTATACTGAAAGTAATAAAGAGTTGCATTTACCATAAAAAATAAGTGCAAATGTTTCAAAATTACTTCTGCAAACACAAAATCCTGGAGGTTCTGAAAAGATGTTCAATAATTTTATTCAAGATTAAGAATTCATTATTATTTTGTATCAGTTTGTGAAAAGGTTTTATCAGTAGATACCGGCCCTTTAAGAGCATTCCTGAGCTTGATTTGGCCCAAAACAAAAATTAGTTTGATACCGCTGGTCTAAAATGTAAAATAAAGAAAAAGTTTTATAATGTGAAATTTAAAGCGGTTTAAAGACTTTTCCAATGCACTTGGTGAAATTAGATATTCTAACCATTTACAGTGTGATGTGTTCTCTGAGTTGGAAGTCAGTGATGCAGATTTAAGCTGACAAATCGAAGAATTTGCAGGTGCGTTGAAGACAAACAGGCGAAGCTGCTTTGAATGCCGATGGAGATTTCACCAAAAACAGCAATCACAAAATTTGTTCTCCACTCCAGAAATTACTTCCCAACTCCAGAGATACAGCTCGCAATCACTTCTGCACTTTCTTTTACACTCATTTAATAGATTAATTTACATGAACTTGTTAAGCTACTGGATCATAGTGATGTACACGGTCTGCACACTACCACGTATATCAGGGATTTGACCGTAGCGCAGCAATTAGACTGATCCTCATCTACTGCTCGACCAGTTCGCCAAAGCATCGTGACCTCCCCCACCCAGCTTTGTATAAATATCCACAAAAAGGTAATTTGCTCAGTGCATTGTCTTTCAATATGGCACCATAACCGCCTGGAAACTCCTTTTAATTACCTGCAAACATATGTTGTTGCAGAGGCCCGAGGATGATAGTTTGTCGTCGTTTTCTCCCCCTGCATGGGAGAGACGGAGGAAAAGACGAGCCGGGCGTCTTTTTAAAAAAAGAGAGGAAACAGTTCAGAGTCTAGATTAGATTCTCTGCATCGTCTTTTGGCTCCCAGTAAAACTGATTGCCGTGCGCTCATTATTGTTGTGGGCCTCGAGTCTCACTGGGGGATTCTTCCTGCTTGTAAATTAATCCTCTTTTATTACCAGTTCACATCAGCAAGTCTGTGAAAATGAAATCTGACAGCTGGAGCCAACAGAGAATAGAATAGAATAGAATAGAATAGAATAGAATAGAATAGAATAGAATAGAATAGAATAGAATCAATTGGTAACAAGTAGTTCAGTTGAGTTTATACAACTTAATTTATTGAGTTTTTTTAACTGAATTTATTAAGTGTGTATAAAATGACAAGTTTAATCATTTAGTTTGCTTCACATAAAGAAGCATGACATGTTAAAACATTTAAGGTAATTCAAATTTATCATCAGCATCAATAAACAACAGTTTTCCATTTCTGAATTATGTTTATAAAAGCGGTACATTTATAAATTAGGTGGCTTCTGAAGCAAATTTGTTTCACATTATTTCTGGTTAAAGGAGATAAATGAATTTAAAATACATAAAAACGTGATGGCATTTTGAACACACGCACACACACGCATGCATACACACACACACACACACACACACACACACACACACACACACACACACACACACACACACACACAACACACACACACACACACACACACACACACACACACCACCAGGAAAAAATGCTATTAGAAATGTCAACACAGTGGTGATAAATGCAGCTCCCAACCCCCAAATTTTACGTTTTCTAAATATATTATCACATCTCATTTCATACACTTGGCTCTATTTTTAATTCATGAACCACTTTTGGTGAGATTATCTCTGGGCCAGCAGTCGTGTGCAGAGTAATTGTGAACCTGTGGATCTTGTAAACCGGTTTTCCTGGGGAACCTTGAATAGATCGCAGGTGCTGTTGCTCCTCTGTATGGCAGAACTGCCTGAGAAATTCATGAATGTCAAACTGGAGGAAAGTGCTCCATTATTCAAGTTGAAATTGCATTACTCACCTTGATCCCTTTCCCTCTCCGGTCCCAAGGTAGCTGCAGAGTTGCATCTCCTGTTGGCCTCTTAGAGGCCTCACTGTCAGCAGCGGCTGCTTTAATGAACACGGTTGCTCCTGCTGCTTTTCTGCTGGTCGCAGGTGCGCGGCTTTCCAAGGCCGGCGCTGCCTCTGTTTCTTTATTGCTGGGAGCGTGTGTACGCCCAGCAGCCCCCCGAGTGTCCAGATGTCAACAGCAGAGGAAGACACAAGATTTGATCATGATATGATTCTATCTTCCTGTCGTGTCGTCATTTTGCTAGTTCTTTTTTTTTTTTTTTTTGGTTTGTTTGTTTTTCCAGCTCTTCTGCTGCAGTAAAACAAAATGATCCAACCGGATTTTGTGGTGTCAGTTTCAAGTGAGGATATTAGGCCTTATCTAAACAGCTGGCCCTTGTGGGAGGCTTGCCCCTCAGTCTGTAATCTTTTCTGAATTTACTTGTCAGGCTCATTCATTCATTAGCAAGCCAATGTCCGCCGGTGTTTCTCCCTGGCTGTTAAATTAGGCCACAACAGGCTCCCTCCTCAGATGATGCATTACGCCTTCGACTCAAAGGTGGAAAGAATCGCAGTGTGTGAAAAACAGGAGAGAGTTGTTCTAGAACATCAGGGGCGTCAAACTCATTTTCATTTTGGGCCAAATCAAGACCATGAAGGCTCTTTAAGGGCCGGCAGTGCCAGAATAAGTTGATAAAACAGGTTTATAAACCGTTAAAATATTAATGAATTCTGAAAATTTGATTATATTACTGAACACCTTGTTCATTCCCTCCAAGATTTCATGTTTGTAGTACTAATTTGGAAATATTTGCATTTATTTATGATGGTAAATGTGACTTTTCATCACTCGCCGCATAAATTATGGACAATAATCGGACATCAATTCAGGCTGAAACATTTGTTTAGTACAAGTAAGAAAGTTTTGGAGAAAAATCTGCAATAAACTCCCGATAGTGTATCAGCTCAAAAAGATGCTGGGATTTGTTGATTTTGTGTGAATTTCCACAGTAATTTTCAAGAAGCTGAAGGGACTGATTGGTGTAATTACCAGTGAGCAGATAAAAACTGCGCATAGCTTAGACATTTGAAGTTGTTGTTCAACTGGAGCAGCACTTTAACAACTTAATCCTCATCATGGTGGTTGTTTTTATTCCCGCTATCAGAGCGCAGAATAGTGACTTTTGTCAAGTATCAGTGACATTCAGGTCAGATGAATGCGACCTGGTCAAAGGTCACATTTGTATCGGATACCGAAGTGGTTTGGGTCACATCCGAAAAGAATCCAGCCTGTGCTGTTCAGACTGTCATGGAAAGATTGGATACAGGTCGCATTATAGAAAATTAATCGGAATTTCAGTGTGAACACAGCCTTAGTGTTTAGTTGAGAATCTAGAGGGCCACATAAAAAGCTATGGCGGGCCAGATTTGGCCCACGGGCCTTGAGTTTGAGTGAGATCCCTCAGGTAGCGAGGCACAGTACTAAAAGTGCTGGGACACTTTGCATTTCAGCACAAACGTTATTTTTAGACCCTGAAATGATACAAATGTGGTGGAAATCCGCCTCCTAATTGCCAGAGCTTCGTCTTGCCAATCCACCAGCAGCTCATATGCGCCATGTTTAATGTACGGTGTGGTGGGTAAACAGACATAAACGTGCCGCCTTTCCCGTTCCAGATTCTGTCTCCCTCCTCTCCAGCTCACCAGTGTGACTGCCAAGAAGACTCTCTGCTCCGTTGTACAATTTTCTCTGAGACTGAGCTTTGACATCCACTTTTGTTCCCTCAGTAAGTCGGTGCCGCTCACAGCCTAAACATGCATTCACAGCCACAAGCAGCAGACTAGAAATATTGTTTGTCTGCCCTTCATCAACATATTCAGGAGCAAAGATCAGGAGCTGCTATGCTGTGGATGGATGGTTTCTCTGGATCTTAAGTTTGTTCTAGATAGAAGTAAATGTCGGTTCCAGTTCTGGGTTCAGTTCTGGATTTGTGCAGTACAAAGCTGAATGTAGGTTCTCCATGTTTGATTCTTATTCTGGGCTGTTAAGTAAACTAACAGGAGCTTCTGTAGGTCTTACTAAAAGTAAAAAGCTAAATGACAAATATCTTGGGCCTTTTTTCAAAGTTTATCTGCTCAGTAATAAGCTAAATTAATTTTTAAAGTGATTAACGGTTGTGTCATAAACACGCCCAGAGTTTCTAACTTTTTGTTTTCTTTTTTGGGCTCAATGCTTTGCGTTTGAGTAAAAGTAGGTCGATGTTTGTGGCCCAAGTGGCCCTCGGGCCACACTTTGGACACCCCTATTTAAACACTTGTTTTGGCTTTTTGTCACTAGTGAACTTCATTTCTATAAACAATTCCCCATCATGCTAACAGACATCAACACTAAACTGCACCTGAGTTGCTGGAAGAAGTTGTTTTGTTTGTTTTTGTACCTTTTGATTCATGTGAGGATTCTTGCAAAAAATGTGAATCAGCCCAGTTCCTTGAGTGAAAATGGATTATATCTGGATGCTTCACTGCTGGAATGACACAGAACTGTTTGTGCTCACCTTTTCTTCCCCGACAATTTATTTTCCAGATGTCCGATAGAAACGGGAAAAGGATTCAGCAGAGAAAATAACTTTGCCTATTGTCCACCATAATGGCTCCTGCAGGATTTCAGTCCGTCTTTCATGTTGTTCCTGCAGAGACGGGTCTCTTTGTTGCTTCTTGTGGTTTTGAAGCTGGTTTAGATTCACTCAGAACCGTCTAGGGCGAATGCTGAGTCAGCAACAATCCCTCAGGATCGAAGGAGAACAGAAACCTTTTCTTTCCAGATCAAGATAATTGAAGTAATCTTCTATTACAGTTCAACAGAGGTCAAACTCAAGGCCTGTGGGCCAAATCTGGCATGCCATAACTTTTTATGTGGTCCTTCTTGATCAATAACGCCACGTTGTACCTTTAGAGGAAATTTTTTAAATGTTTCTTTTAGTTTTGGAAAATTTTAATGTGCTTTAATTCTTTATAATCTTCTGGAAAAATCATTTAATACTTCTTTGACCTGCTTGCTAAACTGCACATATTGTAGCTATCATCACTATGATCTCTTGCATTTCAAGCACATTTGGCTTTAGAGCGAATTTTGTCTTTCTTTCATATTTTGCTTGTGTGAAAAGTATTCACCTTCTTACATATTTCTACAGTTTTGGTATTTTTGTTAGACTTATGAGCTTGGTAAATACAGAATAAAGAAACAATTCCATTAAACTAAAATTAGGTTCTTATCTGTTTAAAATAACTGGCCATTAGTCTTTTACATCACCATGAAATAAATGTTAACCAATGACAGAATTATTTTGAATCTATTACTCTGGATGAGCTGGAAAGAGCAGAAAATTAGGATAGCTTTTTGCCTCTAATAAATAAAAAAAATTATTTATCCAGGATTAAACAGAAGAAATCCAAATACATTTTCACAGAACTGCACAGAAGTTTCCTGCTCTTTGCATGGGTGCATGTAATGTTGGAAAGTTAAAGCAAAAATAAAAAACCCCAAATTACATGTAAAGTACAAGTTGGGCATATCTTTGACAGTGAAGAAATGCAAAACTGGTGAAGCTCATTAAGCAAACATGTCAGTCAAATGGAGAAGATGAAGAAGCCAGTCCCTCTCTCAAGTTAACTGTCAGCACATTGTCAGTGTGCCTCGTCTTTTATGGCTAAACAACTCTGACAGTTTGGGTAAAGTTTAATATGAATTTTTTATATTAACTGCAGATTGCACTGAGAAAAAACTCTTTGAAATAAGAAAACACCATCTAAATCTGCCTAATTTTCTCTGTTTTCACAATTGAAGTGATCCATGTTTGTTTTTTCCACTTAAAATGCAACATCGGTTTTGAGGCATTGATGTGTTTTTTTTAATTTTTTATCCCTATCATCCCGATTGGCTGGTTACTTATCCAGCAATCATCACTACAAGTATGACGGATGACAGCGACGGCTCGGCTGCTGCGTCTCATTTGGCCAGAAAACGTACCTCCCTCTGTCAGCTGACGGCGATAACGCTTGTCAAGCTTCATTTCCTGGTGGCAGCAGCGCCGACCTGCTGACCTGCAGCAACCGTAACACGAACAGATGAAACCGGAGGTGACTAATAAATGCTAAACACCGTCTGAGCAGGAGGCCAGTTTTTACGACGGCACAGCAGGAGGACCGATGCAGATACAAAGAAATATGAGAGAATTTCCATCAAAGGATTTTCTAGAAAACTTGGATAATCCTCAGTTTGAAAAGTGGAAAATCTATAAGAAAAAAACTCAGAAATTGTGAGATTAATTTCAGGAATTTTGAAAAGTTACAAAATTTTAACTTTTGAAACTCAGAAAATTTTCAAACATCAGAAATGTTCAACCTTTCAAATAAATGTTTTCAATTCCATTTTTTATAGAGAATTTCTAAGATTAATCTAAAATTTTCATTTTTTCTACTTCTGAATCTCACAAATATTTTTTTTTTAATATAGAAAATGTATTAGATTAATCTCAAAATTTCAGACTTTTTGTATGCAGATTTTCTTTTTCTCAAGCTCAGTATTAATGGGATATTTAGCAGAAATTTTCTGAAATTAATCTCAAAATTTCAGGGCATTTACTTGCCGTTTTTCTACTTTTCAAATTCAGAAATTTCCAAGGTTTTTTTTTCTTTAAACTTTCTGAGAATCTCATATCTGAGATTTTCTATCTCATATCTGAGATTTTCTATCTCATTTCTGAGATTTTCTATCTCATATCTGAAATTTTCTATCACATTTCTGAAATTAATCTCAAACTGTTTTTTTCTTGTAGATTTTTCACTTTTCAAACTCAGTAATTTCCAATTTTTTAAAATAAACTTTCTGAAGCTTATCTCTACATTTCTGTTTTTGTATTTATTTTATTTCAGAAGAACATTTATCCCTGCTTCTTTTCTCTCTAAAATGGCTGTAATGCGTGTTTTGATCTTCCTCCCTCTGCACTGCGAGTCCAGACACGCTGCCGTCTCCACCAGGGGTCCAAGGCCCTTAAAGAACAGAGTGTCCTCTGGTCTTTTGTCTCTTGCTGAGATAATATCAGGCTCATTAGCTGTGTGGCAGGAACAAATAATAGCCTGGGTGAAATGTTGCAGGGTTTAATTAACAACATTGCCGTTGTGCACTAAATATTAATATCAAAATGTTCCCCGCTGTGAAGGAGACTCTCGTGCCGTCGATCAACTGAAGGGTTCAAGCATCCAAACACACAGGGGTCAAACCTTAAACTCCTTTTTAATTGAATTGCTCTCCAAAAATGTTAATGGGATTTTAAAAGAATTTGTTAGTTCAAAACATTTTGTGTGAAGCTCGATGTTTGGAGTCCTTGGTTTCCGGATCCACCTGCAACCATTAAAAATGGTCCGATCTGCCGTTTAGCCCTGAATTCAAAGTTCCTTGCTAGGAATTTGATGTTTTTTCACTTAAATGATATCACTGTGGTCTTAAAAATGTTACTGTGGCATTATTAAAACCAGAGTAAACACTTAAAAATTGAAGTTTCATCACAGTTAAACATTGTTTTTCTTGTTTTTTGGACAAAAAAGGTGAACAACAACTGATGTAGACAACTCTTTGACTTATTTTTTTATTTTTACTTGAGTAATACTATATTTAAGTACAGTTTTTGGTTACTTTACCCACCTGTGGTCACGTTACGCACTCAAACACAGACAACCTCTTCTTCTTCTATGTGCATAATGATGTAATATACCATATTTCTTTTTCTTTGTTTTCTTAAATCATTCATACTTTATGTGGAGGTAAACTTTTTAATGTGAGAAGAATACAGATGTGACATGTTTCTGCTGAATATTGCCTCTGATTCCTGGAAATTGAGTTGTTAGCATGTGATTACAGTCTTGAGACTTCAGTCAGAGGCTAATTCTGAATAGCTGCAAGACAGACTGCTACGAGAAATCCAGCAACACCAACTCAGATGATCCTAGAGAGTATGAGTTACAGTGACATTTAATTTTCCTTTCGGATAAAGTATTTTTCAGTTGAATTTAATCAAACTAAATGGAATTGAAATGTTGCAACATTTCATAATTCACTGGATTTAAAGAACAGTTGGGACATTTTGGGAAATGTAACCAGCTCTTTACATGTCCTGTTTTCTCAATATGATCATTATTGTTCCAACCATGTAACAACTTTATAAAAAGAGAGAACAAAAAGATGCATCAGACATGTTGCTTTCATTTCATCTTCAGAAAGCCGCATTGTTTCCCAGTCTCAGTTTTGTGTTTTCAAAGTTTTCCAAGCTGACTCTTAATCAGTCTCAGCTGCCGACGTGAAATGTGAAACACGGATCTCCTAATCAAAGGACGGCGCCACATCCGCCTCATTACGCAAATACAATAAATCTGTTTGTGAATAATTACATGTCAGCTCTAATCTCTGCAAAAACAATCCAATCAGGATCAAAGTGGACGGTCTTCACTTTCCAATACCGGATCTGGATGCAGAAGCTGGTTAATGGTGCAAACGTTGGCTGCCGGTTGGCTCACACAAACTGGGATCCTGACAATAAGTTTCAAACTAGATTGTTTTTGTTTAAAAGTTTCAAAAACTAGCTGGATTAATTTTTTAACACATGCAAAATATTGTTTTGCAGAATAACTCTTTGCCCAAACTCTTGTGCATGGCAAGTCATTAAAAGAAACTTAAACCATAGGAACACCTTGTTGAAAACAATTGGTAGTGACCATTTAGGCTTTGGTATAAAACTAATCACATTGATTGATCCCTTCAAGCAAAACAAGCTTTTTACTCCCAACTGGGGTTAGAAAATATGCAAAACATTATTGATCTGCTCCTACAAAGGGCTTCATCTGCATGTGTATTTTTGTTTCCAAATATATTTAAATATACATTTTGCAGAAAGCTGAACGAATTGATGATACTCCTTAGTATTTTTATTTTCTCTGTTTTTCATGTTGGGAGCTGATGTTGAGCAGTAAAATTGCAGAAGCACACCATGGGGAGTGTAATGTGTTGTTTTCCTTCTGCGGGTCTTTAAAGCAGGTCTTCTCAGTGTTATCAGGAAGAAGGGCAGGCCAGCTCTGACATGCTAACGCATACAGGGACCATGGCAACAGACCCAGAGCTTCTCATCAGTACCCACAGTCCCAAAGCGACACCCCAGTGTCTCTGCCTGGAATTATCACTTCCCCTTTTATTGTGTGTGTTCTATGCAGAGCCATGGAGTAAACAGTGTTTGAACAATTACAACAGCTCCCACTTTAAAACCAGTTCTAAGGAATCTACCATGTTAGTGGGTTTGCTGGCCTGTTTTATGTGTACTGTGGTGTGTGGATTCTGGCTAAACCAGCCATGTTGTGATCCTAAAAGACCAATAAAGTGGTGGCGACGACATCGTTTTTGAGCAAAACTGTTGTCGTTATTTGTGGCAGAAACCTTTATTGCTTTCCTTGCACTACTTTGATGGCCCAAATTAAATGCACAACCATTGAAAAGCGAGCCGACTATCCATCAGCTTGTAAAATTGCCATTAACTTTCTGTGTGCCACCGTCTTAATACTGAATAAACAGAGAGCATTTTTGTCCTTCTGAATGGCAAGATATTCAACCTTCACTTTCTTAATAAAACGTTACTTTCGACTTTTTCTTTCAGGGCTTAAGTGGCTTAAAACTTTCTGGGTGCTGTTAATGTTGTTCATCTGGCCAAATTACTGCCTGGCGTCTAAATGATCCAAATTGCCTTACAGGTCTCACAAGCTGTTTCTTAAATGCCACTTAGCTGCTGGATCCCAGAGTCTGCTCTTGTTGATTTATTAGGAGGTAGAATTGCTGAAAACCAGCAGAGCGACAAGGGGACACGTCCACTGTAGAGGTCAGTCCCCCGGTGACTGGCAGCCTTACGGATAAAAGGCACACAGCCGCTGCCCACTATCTTTTGTTGGTTGCAGATTTTTTGAGATATGCATCGGAATACATCTCCGAGGCATACCTTTGATGAATATTTCATAAATCGGAACAGCACTTTTATTAGAGGAGATTGGTCATATTCAAGTAGCGTGTTCACCCTAAACAATAGGCTACAGGATTCATTCAAGGCTCCTGACAAGAAGGAGATTGGTCCTCAGTTCGGCACTGTGGTTACTTGGCAGGTATGAATGGGGGACGCAACAGCAAGCAGAGATGGAGACTAAAAAAGAAACAGCACGGCTCGGTCGTAACCCAGGCCTCTGTGATGTTGAGTTTCAGTTCATTTGAAACTGTTTTCCTGAAGCTTCACTGCAAAAACACAAAATCCTACCAAGAACATTTGGTCTAGTTTCAAGTGTAGATATTTCAGTACACAAAACAAATTTTTCAACAAATATAGCAGCTGATTACTATTGATGAAAAAATACTAGTTCAACTAACAAATTATTTCACAGATAAGAAATTTTTCTTTTGTTAAAAAAAAATCATTAATTAAAAAAGTTCTTATTTCTTGCTGAAAAGCTACTTGTAAGTTCGTTTGTCTCATGTCAAGTGTATTCAGATATTTGCACTATAAACTAGAGAAAAAAATACTTGCTAAGATTTTGTCCATTTGCAGTGATTGAACTATTGTATTCAGTATATGCTATAAAACAAACGTTTTAACAAACTTTACCACATTTAGTTGAAATTGAATGTGATAAACTGACACAGGTGAGTCCATCTCCGGTTCTGGACAGTGATGGACAACATACGTTACAAGTAAAGTGTTACTGTAATCAGATTACAAACAAAAAAATCATTAGACTCCTGTTACATCCGCGGATTTTGCAGCGAGATTTTGCCTGACTTTGTTTATGAAGTCTCGCGATAATCAAGTAGGAACTTGCGTCGTCTGATAACAGGCAGGAGCGTAGATCAACAACAGACAAAATGACGTCTTTGAGAGTGCAGTGGGACACTTGAGCGGTTTAATACTCGGTTGGACCGACATTAGTTTCAGTCAGGCTAACCAACATTAGCGTTCCCAGTTCGCTCAACGTGGAAAGGAAAACTTATAACCAGATAACAACCCTACTTCAAGTCTGAGCTAGCACCTAGCAAGCCGCAGAAACTACCGGAAACTAGCAACAGACATCCCGATGAAGCTTACGGGGCACCGGCGGCTCCTCTCCGGCTCAACAGGTGAAAATAATTTTTAAAAACCTAATTATTGCTCCGCTCTGCACTTCACCAACTAACGTATGTAAATGCTACTATTTAGGAGTACATTCAGGAGAGACTGATTTTAATAGTTTTGTCTAAAAGTTGTATTTTATATCCATTCGAATGAAGTGCAGACATAAAAATAATTTTATTTTATATGTTGGAATAGTAATAAATACAGATGAACAGAAAAGGGACTTGATTTATAGTAGTCTGTTGCATTTCCTTACATTTTTGAAGCAATGTGGATGAAGTTAAAAGAGCAAAGCAACATTTGTTGTTTCGTTTAATTAAATTTTATGTTAAAGAAAATGCAGAAATACTAGAATTAGGCTGAAAAGAATCAATTTATAGTGTATTCCAGTTGTGCGTTGTTTTTAAAAAAATAATAAAGTATACAATTGTTGAAAATAAGTAATCAGTCAATTTTCATCTTTGTTGGGGAAGTAATCAAGAATTAGTAACTAATTTCTGTTTCCAAGTAACTTGGTTTTGTAGAGTTTGTGACACAGTAACGCAGTCTGCTTGCACTGTAATCTGATTACAGTATCTGGAGAAGCAGTCAATAGTTACTTTGAGGGATCTCAGACTTTATTTAGGGATTTCGGAAGAATTGAG
Organism: Poeciliopsis prolifica; assembly: GCF_027474105.1. Classification (NCBI taxonomy): domain Eukaryota; kingdom Metazoa; phylum Chordata; class Actinopteri; order Cyprinodontiformes; family Poeciliidae; genus Poeciliopsis; species Poeciliopsis prolifica. The sequence continues at coordinate 1,717,901 of NW_026562381.1, forward strand.
TATTTGAATAAAAATGCATCACACATTTTTTTTAGATTTTTATTTATAAATAATATTTTTTGCAGTTCAGCTGTTGTAAAGTAACAAGAGCTGTACTCCTTTGAATTGCTTCATTTTACAAGGCTCTTCCTCTCACATCGGCTTCAGAAATGTATAAAACGTGTGATAATTTGCCTAACGATCATCTTTAGAAACTTTGTAAAATTATGAAGGCTGCACCATCTCAGTACAAAAATAAAAACAAAAGCAAATGGGATTGTTCTGAAAGACAATACAAGCCTTTGTTTTAGTTCACCTTGACTTTTATTGAGATCACAGAAACAAGCAACACATTGAACAACAATATGTTCTTACCCCTGAGTTTGTTTCACAATAGTCTATTGACCAATAGTGCTGAATAGTTCCCAAAGTCCCCCTGCCCTCCTCCCATCTGAATGCAGCTCTATTATGGGCACAGTAGCACGCATCATGGTGATTTATAGCCACAGAGAGCTCAAGTTGTTTAAAATGACTGGTGTGATTAGTCATATATGCTTCAGAGCTGAAAAGGCGGTGCACGGCGCTCCTGTAAATTAACAGCAGCTGCACACAGTAGTCGACCACGGTAAAGTGGTCAAACGTGGTAAGCGTCAGAGTCTCAGAGGGAGAAGGGCAGAAAGTGGGTCATTACACTCCTTACAGGTATCAGTGGCTTGATGCAGGCCCAGAGATAGGGTCTGTTCAAGATTCACAGCAATAAATTAAGTCCATGAATAAGAAATACAGCAAGAGTAGGATGAGACCCCGAGAAGACTGACAGAACTCTGCTGAGTTTCTGCAGAAATATGCCCCAAATCTCACACAATTCCTCAAGTATCCACTCCATTATTCCTGAACAAAACTACTGCCTGTTCTTTAGTCAGATTTTGTACTTCATTTTTTTTCTTTTTTACCTCTACTTTTAGCATGAGTAGGAGGTCTAAAGAAACATTTTTGTCAGAGCTTGTTTGAAAGAACTCTTAAACACTTTGGAAAATATGTTTGTTTGTGACTATTTAGGAATAAAATAAGAACACTGATTCCACCACTAACTACCCCACTAGTGTAGATTTCATTTAAGAGTTTAAAGACCGCATTTCTTTACTATGGACGTTGCACAGAATATAAGAAATTATTTAAAACCTCCAGCTGTTAAAGATGGGATGAAATATTCCTACTGCTGGTCTGAATTTGTGTTGGCAAATTGTCAGCTGAAACAAAACAAACCCAAAAACAATCCCTGTCAGGAAGCAGAACAAACCGAGAAGGGAGGTACATGCGAGACACATTGCCAGTGGCTGCTTGTTTTGAACGATTAATGTGCTTCAGGAAGATGGCTCCATTAAACTTTTGCATCTTGACATGCTGTAGCTTCTCCTTTGAAAGGCTAGTGACCTTGGCATTTTGCTCAAACGGTCTTTTGCATCAGAAGCTGCAAAACATTTTAACAACAAATTGATGCTTAAAGTAATTGCTTGTGGAATTCCTGAAGCACTTCAACCTCACGCCAACCTAGTTCTAGCTTCAATTTAATATAACATACACCATATAAACCAACTGTGATTTTTGTATGTCGTCCAATTTCAAACTGGGGTACATAACGACTTCAAAGCATTTACAGAGATCAAAATTGGTTGTCATTAAAGAGTCGGAAATGTGAGTAGTTCAGAGAGTTTTCTGCTTAAACATCCCTGTGGTGTTTGTTGGTACTATTGATAGAACTTCCTGGGGATAAAAAAGGCAAACAGCTTCTTAATTACTTACATCCAGCTATTTACCTCCGCATACAACATAACCACACAGAGGCTTAGACTAATTACAATGAAGGAATGTTCCAGGGCCTTGCAAATGTTTATATTTGGAGCAGGACTCCAATTTTGAGTCCTTTCATTATACAGTGCCTGGTACCATGTTTACTGCTCCCAGACAAAAGCACCAACTACAGGTTTCAGTTCTAAATTGGAGGACGACAGTTCTTCAGATTTTCTGAATGCTAAGGATATTATAATTTACTTTTATAAAAAGAGAGAATAAAAATGTTTTGTGACCTGGTTTCAGTGAAACTGAGGTTTCAAAAAGACACTATTACTGAAAGACATATATAATCTAAACTGATGACTGATTCATTGTTACCATATTTTAATGAACTAATGTTAAGGAAACTATAGAATTGAATCTGGGGTATGCAGCTACGATGGGATGGCATCATGCCAGTAAGGATCAAAATAGTGAAACATTTTTGAAGGTAGTTTAATAAAAGAATAAACAAACCTATGTACAAACAAAGTATATTTAAAAACTAAGCACGAAGAAGAAGAAACGACAGTAAAGCATAATTAGGATTTACATACTTACATCTGTAGCATCGTTCAATAAATTAGTGTTATGTTAACTTGGCTTTAACAGCATTTCATAGTATTTACGATATTCATATCTAAAACTCTGAGGAATGTTTCCAACCATTGGTAAAATCTAAATAATTTTACGGTAGTTCTAAAGGTGAAAGAATCTCATCTGCATTTAAAGAGAGACAGTTATGTAAAAATGACTTCTTGAGCTTGCTATCACGTAATAATATTATTCCCTCATAGAGAAAGATACTGAGTGTTGCTGATTCTTTAATCCATGTTGAGAAATCCTTGAATCTCCCCTGGCAACCGCCACTCTCCCACTCAGCTCCTCCAGACTAGTGTCGGCACCAGTTAGCAAACATTTGGTGGAACTGGAATCATATGAACTGCTTCTTAGTCCAAACATTGAAAATGGCATAATAGAAAAACATTGTTGTGACGACGGAGTGCTGGAAAGAATAGGAAGTTCTTAAAGAGACAGAGGCCCAATTTTGTTCAGGTTATGTTTAATTTATACAGCATTTTCATCACAAATGAAGGCAACACAGTTACTTGACTGTGTTATATACACACTGAAGATAGTCTTTATGAAAGCGCAACTAACAGTCAGAGAATTGTTTTAAAATTAGTTTTCTTCTTAAAGAAAACAACGGGAAGATTTTCTGACTTTAAAGTCTTTTACAATATGAGAATGTTCTAATATATCAGGGTCAAATTTAATTAATACTTCACAGAACATTATTTAATTAGAAGTAAAGTAAAAATTAAACTCAGTTTATAGTATTTTGGCTTAATATGACTAAAAATGCCAGCAGCGGCGTCGACGTGTGGCTACACTGTCGAGTCCTATTTCGGATTCTGTGTTGCCCTTTATAACCAAAGCAACTGAAAACGAAAGTAACTCAATTTTGTTTAATAACCGGAAAGCTGGCAGGTGTTGAACAGTAGCTTAACTAACCGCAGTACCAAAAAACGGGCAAAAGATCAGAGGAGGTGCGTGTGCTGCTGCTGAACTAAAACTTTCAGACCAGCAAAGCTTTTAGATCAAGAAAATAGCCAGAGGCAGTTGTGAAACAATTACAGCTTATTATTTTCTACACTTAGCTTCCACTGGGCTATTATGTTTGAAAAAACATTTCTCTGATCACTCCTGTTGGAGCAGAGAAAACTTGTTGCAGTCTTTTGGTGCTTTACATACTTAAATGGCACATATTGTGAAATGGGTTTCCTGTCTCAATGCTTTGGAGAATATACTGTGTGACTTGAAGTAAAAGCCAGCTCAGAGCATATTAGAAGCTAAAGCTTTGCACTTAGTTTTAAAACCCTTAGTTTTAAAAATGTACATGGAGTTTTTGCAGAGTTGGTACATTTTAATCCCAGCTAAAATAAAAGTTCAGGAAGCTCTCCGTCTTTATCTCAGTGTCAGTTTAACTTCAAATTATTTATCGTTTCTCAGATGTTCTGTTTTTGTTTTGGAGAAATTAGCCTAGAATGCTGTCAGAACTTTATCAAAAGTTTTGTGACCCAATGAGCGAATCAGTCTTATTGTCTTCTTCTTCATTTGTATTTTTATTAAGTGCGCTCTGTCACAATGACAATCAGTAAACCTCATCAGAAGCCATTGTTCCCACTATTAGGTGCTAAAACTTAAAGAAAATACAAAGGATTAGAGCGACAGTTAAAGTTTGTCTCAGACACTTTTTTAAGACCTCAGGACTTTATATTACCTTGAAAATGGTTGTGTATAATGTCTAGTTTAAATATGTGCGTAGGTGTAGGACACGATGTGAGGAGGACGACAAACGGTGCGTGGTCATGCTGCGGGCCATGTGTTGATCTGATGCTGGATCAGAAATAAAGAAAAATAATCAGAGGCTGGAAATTTCTCAGAAACAAGTGATTTCTGCAGACTGAAATCTCCTGAGACAGGATGCTGAGGTTTCACCTGTGAAATTGGATCAAACATTAAAAACAACTGTGAATGATACTTTGAGTCCAGACCGTGCCTGTATGAAGTCTTACTGATTGTTTTTTTTTTCTCTTGAAGTAATATTTACTGACAGTGGTAGAGACACTGCAATTTCAGATCAATTCACTGGACAGAAATAAAAACTAGAGAGAAAATCATTGAAAAGATGTTTTTAAATTCACTTTCTCATCTCTCCTGCTGCACACAAATCTCACAAATATACAACATGAATTTTACTTCAATTTTTCTCAGTTTTTTTTGTTTGTTGGCTTTTATTAAGTGGAAAAGTTTTGATGTTTTTCAGTCTTGGTGGAAATATTGTTTCCCTGAGTGTATCATAAGCCTGGTGGGCCACCAGACTTTGCAGGCTGAGCATTGTTTATTAATTTAAGTTCTTTTAAAATGTTTGCATTTTTTAAGACTTTATATTTGGTGTTCAGGTATTATTCTTCTCATCTTTCAATAGCACAATTATTAAGTGATATTTTCAAATTTCCTGTCAATTTTAAACATTTTTTTAATTCAAAAACACAATGGGCCCTTACACCCAACCACCAGGCTCAGTAAATGTCCTAGGGGAAACCTTGAGTATAGTCAATCTCCAGATTGTCGGAGCTTAGTCACGATGGAGACATTTTTTATTTTAGTGTCATGTAGCTCAAACAGAGTTGAAGAAAAATGAGGGACTTTGTTCCTCTGGATTGTGATAAACATAGCAGCACTAACTGGATTAGTCCACCTGCACGACTGGTCACCTCAGCACTGTCACAAGAAGTGCTAATACAATTACATGAATAGAAAAAGTCAAAAGTTTCTTTTTATTTTTGTACTTTCAAGCATATTTTATTTACCCCTTTTTATGACTAACATGCTGGAGGGCAAAAAGACTATTCTATTCTTTTACATGCCATCCACAGCGATGCTGCCGTGGTACAACAACTCAGGTGACTAATGAAACCTGGAGATGTCGGCATTATTAATACAGTGCAGTGCTCCACATTAAAAGGAAAAATAACGCAGTAGGACAACTCAAAACCACTTTATCGCTCTTCGTGTCGTCTACGCTACACACAGACTTGTTGCCGTAGCAACTGACTACAACCCCACAAAATGTTTCAGGATTCAACACCAAAAAACACTCAAACAATTCCCACACAAAGAACAGGACATTCAATCTGTTACAATTTTATGTTTATTTTGCAATTAGTGGTAGTTTAGCTACCGCTGCTGTTAGCGAAGCTATTTTAAGGCATTAAGGGAAAATCAAAGAAAATCAGGAAGCACTTGTGTATCGCCACAATTCTGGTTCATCTTTTGGTATCATTTCCAGATGTCTGAAAGTGCCTCTTGTGTTCCAGGATAAACGGCTTCATGCCATTCAGTGAAAACGGGTTTATGCCACAAATGTGTGAATATAGCTGGTAGCAGAGTGTCATAGCCACAGTTAGTCAAAAGCTGCACTTATGTAAAACTGAAAGGTCGCTCAGTAAGGAAGAAGTCATTACTCCAAAAGCAACAGCAAATAAATAAAACACAGACTGCAGTTTAAATCAAAGACCTGACTCTTATTGAAGCCACCCCAGTGGTCTGATGAAGCTAAAGTTGTAGTGTTTGGCCATCATAATCAGTTTGGAGAAAAAAAAGAAGCTTTCAAATGTAAGAATGCTATTATAACTGTGAAGTACGAGGGTGGAAGCATCATGCTGTGGAGGTATTTTACACATGAGAGAGCGGTGAACTTAACGAAATAGATGGCATCATGATTAAATAGCACTGAAGCAACATTTCAAGACATCAGGAATGATGTTAAAACTGAATTTCTCATTAATTACAAATTGGCTTAGTGAGAAAAAAATTACACTTTGGGACAAGTTTAATTGTCCCAAAAACTGTGTCTGTAAAGGCAAGACAAACTATAAAAATGTCTTTTTTACCAGTTCTGTTCAGAGGAATTGGCCAAAATCACAGCAAACTATGAAATAAGTTACACAGTTTAAAAAGAGAAATAATGAGAAAAATCAAACTTCTAATTTTTGTTCTCTCATTATTCTAGCATTCAATAAATAAAGACAACTTTGTCAATCCTAACTGGCCTAGCTGCTGACGACAACAGTCTAGTCTCTTATTTTTCAGACGGTGAAAAATAAAGGATTTTATTTTTATTCAGCCTACGTAAATCCCTGGTTTCAGCTGAACATATTGATGAGACTCTGAAACAGAAAGGAAAATTGAGTGATGATAAAATGCTGCTGTACAAGCTCATATTGCATTACTTTAGTTTGCAACATGTAGCAGCATACTGTAATGTTCTGTCAGGCTGACTTCAGTGAGATTAATGTCATGCTCTGCCAGTGGGCTCATTTTACCCTGTTCTGACTAAGTTGATGACGCATTAGTGACTGACCAGTATTTTCTAAATTGAATTTTCCCGAGCTGGCGTCCATCCAGACGCCGCTGCTCGTGTTCAGCAGGCATCCCTAAAAACCAGCCTGCATGCGTACGGCAGCTGCAAAACATTCCTACTTCATTTATCCAAATTCACCAGACCTTGAGACTTGACAGGCTTGGTAATCAGCGTCCACAAGCGAAATCCCTACGGCCGCAAGACAACAAACAATCAAATCTTTGCACCCTACTTTCTCTGTTTCATATTTGATTTAAAAAAATTACCTAACTATGGAAAATGCATGCATAAATATGCACAACACATGGTATCAAGAAGCATGTGTTCACGTGTGAGAGGGCCATCTGCACTGCTGTTTCTGGGTGGGGCGCTCTGCCAGCTGTAATTATGTCCTTTGTGGATCCTCATTTTCAAGTAATACTTCCATTGGAGCCCGTCTCCACTTTTATCACAGCCAAATGTGTTCTGTTGCAGCAAATTCTTCTGCATTTGTTTTCATATTTATAATATTTTTGCGTCCAGGGTAAAGTCTGGTGTGTGTTTGTTACCCGTTCCTTGTCTGTATTGTAGGGGAGGATTAATTATTCTGGCAGTGACTGTAAAAAGGTTACGCTTCTGGAGTGAATGTTTTCTGTATGTGACAATGATGTCACGTTTTTCCCCAATAGAAGAAAAGAAAGTCTTTGAAAAATAAAAATGATTTTTCACATTACAAACACGATTGTCAATAAGTTTTATTGGGCTTTAATGTAATAAACTAATGGGAACTGTTATGTAATTTCCAGACACAGTACCATTTTATTGCACAATCAAGTCACTATTGTTATAAGAAAGACTTTATATATCAAACATGACTTAAAAGAAATTTGACGCCTTGAAATTTGTCTCTGTCTCTTTAAGAAGCTCCTACTCTTTCTGACGCTTTAGCGCGTCATCAAACCAGTTTTCTTCTTGCACATTTTCTAAAACTTGAAACTCGAGCTGCTGATTTTTAAAGCCTCCTCACTATAAAAAAAGCATGCACCGTTTTGTGCTGGTCTGCCACATAAAATCCCAATTTTGTGATGAAAGTTAATAGTTGTAATATGGGAAAATGTAAAATAGTTGGTGTTTTTGCTGCAAAAACACCAAATTCTATTAAGTATTTTTGTATGGTTTCTAGTGCAAATATATTATTATTTGAAATAAGACAAAGTAACTTAAATGTAACTATTCAGCAAGATACAGCTCTGGAAAAAAAACAAAACTAAGAGCCCACTGCTGTGAATCCCACTGAAAACCTCCTGGTTCCACCAAATGTTGATTTCCAGACTCTCCCTGCATGTTTTTAATTTTGACCATTTCATTTTCTACAAATAAATACTACATTTTGCTTGGAATCTGACAGATACGTTGTCAGTAGTTCATAGAATTAAAACACAATATTCATTTTACTCAGACATAGACCTATAAAGAGTAAAATCAGAAAAACAGATCATTTTAAGTGATCTCTTAACTTTTCCAGAGCTGTATAAGAATTTGTGTTTAGTAAATAGTTTTCTTATATGGTATGAAAGTACTAGTGCCACAGGCAGATTATTTCACTTATTGCAGGAAATTATTCTGTGATAAATGAAACAACCTTTTCATCACTATTGAGAAATTACTGAGTTAAACCAAGCTGAAAAGTTACCTGTAAGTTAGTTTTATCTCATTTCAAGTGTACAAAAAATGCACTAGACACTACACCAAAAATACTTTTGTTTTTGCAGGGTAATATAGTTGCTCTATAAGTATCTATGTAAGAAATGAGCTCTGTAGATTCAAAGCATTTTAGTTTCAGGATTCTGAAGTTACAACTGAAGTTGAGAGAAATAAAGTTTCCTCTGCGTCGCTGGCTGAGGTGATCATCGGACGCTTCCCACGTCTTAAGTTTTAAGTTTTGCTGTAAGAAAAAAGAACGAGTCAGTTAAATCATTTATGAGACATGTGATGCTCCAGCCGCAGCATGTCTAGATAGTTTTCCTGCAACATGCTGCAACAATATCACTTCTTAGACGGAAACTCTGGACAGTCAGACGCAGAAAAAAGCAGTGAAAGGCGCAGTAAATATATACTCACCTGGCTGACGTTACATAAACAACAGTACTGCAGCAAAGAGATGTCAAACTCAGAGTGACTCAGCGCTCAGGCTGCACAGCTATCTGCAGTTTATTGAGTGGCATTCAGCAGTTTCCCTGAGAATCGTTTAAGAATGGCTGCTGCTTCAAACCTGGATAAGTGTTTCATTTAAAGGCTCAAGTGGGAGAGTTACTGTCATTGATAACAAGGTGAAGCTCCTTTTTAGCACAAAGGAGAGGATTAATGTACTTTTTCTGATCTTCAAAAGAGCTTACTATCTCCCAACAGAGAATATATGGAAACATGATAGAATGAACATGCGTGTTTCATCTTCATTTGAAAGGTTAGCCTTATTAAAGAAACTGTTTGTGGTATTTGAAATAAAATGAGGAATTACAGCTCAAGAAGTAAACATGCATTGAAATTTTGGCCTCTTTTTTATGTTAATGGGGTGTTGCATTTTAATGAACTCCAAAATACTGGCTCCACTGGTTTCTTGGGCTTTAATTGACTCATTAGGACTTTCAGGGAGGTTAAAAAACCTGACTGACATTTAGAGGTGATAATGTCTCTTATTCTTCAAACCTTGAAAAAAAATACTAAAGAAATGTTCAAATATTTTGCAGGTCGCTCTTCACCCCGAGTAAAACATCCTTAGTTCTTATTTGGCTGAGACACCAGTTAGCTTTTGAGCGAGAGAGAAAGAAAAAGTGCTGAACATATAGTTTTGTCTGAATCAGAAACAAGATGTAAAAGCACATCTTAGACAAGGTTAAAGAGACCATTAATGGTGTAAGAGTTTCAAAGCAGATATTTGCCCTCTGACCTTATCTAAAAAAAGAGGGGGAAGTCTGAAACACTTCAAAGAAAGGCATTCAGGAAAGTGACTTATGAGGACAAGGAGAGTGAAAGAAAATTTCTGCTCCATTAAAACTTTCTTTATAAATGTCTTTCAAAGTGTTAAAACATCAGATTTAGATAGATTAAATTAAGACTTTGATAATCTGCTTATTCTATTGAGTCCAAGCAGAAATCAAATCTTGAGTTCACTGTTTCTACATAGATATATATTATTAGTGCGACCCTCTGCCTACATCTCCCAGAATTCTGTGCGGTTCTGGATCAGAGTTCAATGAATATGCTATTGAACACTGAATGTTCTATCAGATGTGTTACACATGATATAGATCATGTGTTTATCACAATATATGTTGTTATTGATTTATTATGTGGTCCTATCAATATTATATTTTAAACTAAACTATATTGTTTTCTGAATATTGACCTGATTTTCAAATTTTCCACCTTTAAGGACTCAGCTCTTTCTTTGAACTGCAGTTTTCAAACTTCAGAGCTTCTGCCTTAGGCCAGCCTTTTCATGAGACTCCCCCCGCTCAGCTCCTTCAGACTAGGGGCAGCAGCAATTACCAAACACCTGGTGGGATTGCACATCTGCTGAGCTCATTATTCAAGTTCTCAGTGAAACACTGGTTAAAAAAAAAAAAACTTTTGTTAAAGGGTTAACAGTGGAGTCTTCAGTAGTTTCAGAAAGAGCAGGAGTTTTTAAAGAGACAGAGGCTCAATTTTAAGCCATTAAATTTCAAAGTAAAATTTATTTGCTATAAATAGCATTTTTTATAACAACTGAACTTAGTTTATTATGCTATAAAATTGCACTGTGCGGCAGGAAAACACATAATGCTACCTTTATGTAGCATTACTGCTGATTTCAAACCATGGAAGACTTGGGAAGCTCTAAAACCAAAAGGACACAACATTTGGTGGTTATACTGTCATAGCCGGTGCCCACCTCGATCTATCACGACACTGCCAATGGCTCCCAGGAGGCCATGTGCAATGTGCAGCCCCCACGCCGTCTTTTCACCCCTCATCCTCAACCTTCCTGCCCCTCGACAGCCTCCACGGCCATTACCACCCCGCCATGAGTGACAGGCATCCGGTTCCGCCTGACTGGAGCCTTTTTCTTCCAACCCTCAAGGACAACTAAGAGGACACATTGTCATCAGCTCATCTCTCTCATTCCCACGACTGCCTCCTCCACACATACACACACAGCCACAGCCTACTGCGAGCCAGTCACCTGTAACAACATCTACGTGACCTTTGCTTAATGTCCTCGGGTGCCACACCACAACCCATTCGCACAAACAGCCTGCAGGACCGGCTGCGCCTGCCGCTACTCATTCGCTCCCTTTCCCTGAGAGTCTAAGCTTGAAACCTTCAAGGTGGGGGTTGTAAAGAACTACTTCAGATGGAAACCTTGAGCAGAGGAAATAAACAAGGCATTGTTTGTGAAGGCTTCTTCCTCCAGATCCTGAATGTTATTTTTTTCTTTCTTTTGTAGATCTGAATTCTTTATCTTGTACTCAGAAAAAGTCGGAGGTGTCTTGTGATGCAAGCAGTCCTTCAGGGCTATCATAAACCCTTGAAGGGAGGTTTTTAAATTAATCATATGTAGTTTTATTAGAAATAATCCTTTTGCATCTACTGTTTCTTCCACTTTAATGCAATAACTTTGAAGTGTTCAAGTACATCTCTCAGTTTTGTCCGTCCAAACACACCGCTGTATTGTTGCCTTCCTGGTGTTTCTTATAAACCATCCCTGAGATTTGTTTTTGCACTTCAGCATGCTCTTAGATGTTGCAAGGCTAGTGAGACGTTTGGGAGTCGACACTGAACTTGAGATGAGAGGCTGTTGCTTACAGCGGCAGCGAGAAACTTCACATGTAAAAAGGAAACTCGTTTGAATTCGCAAATGTCAAATTCCAGAAATCGCAGGCTGTGATTTTCGGTGGGCTACGAACGTTTCAAAGAATGGTCAGATGTATCAAAGAAGACAGTTTATTCTAAAATATGACTTACAGCCAGGCTGAGAGGAAGGAGAAGATGCACTCCGAGAATGAAATTTTTACTGGAAGCTTTTAATGATAGAAAAGAATATTTATGTAAAGGGAGGACCGCATCTCTTTAGTAACTTCCTTTCAGCGTTTATTTATTGCTTTATAGTTATAAGCAGAGAAAAAACATGTTTAATGGCTAAGATTTGAGACTTACACCATCATATGTGTCAGAATATCTTCATAGTGATTCAATATTTCATTATTGAAGTAAGCTTTTTATATTTTTAAATAAGCTTTTGAAAAACATTCCTGATGGTAATATGCTTCTTTAAGAATACAGTCACGTAAAAGTGTTTTTTTTTTTTTAATTGCTAATTTGCACATGAAAACTGTATTTTCAGATTTATTGGTATTTATTGACGCTTTCATTGAACAAACTGGAGAAAATTTTTAAATGATCAACCTAGGGTGCTAATTGTGACAGTGATAAGTCAAAAACTCTTATAATAAGAAATTTGTCACGATAACTGATAAACGATAAAAATGTTGACCTTTGCAGCACATTGTGATCTTTAAATAAACCTATTGCTTTGTCTTCCATTAAGGTTATTTATGCATCTAAATTTATTCAACCCTACTGCAGGTTAGTATGCGTTACTGTTTCCAGTAAACAAATAAAACCGTAACTAATATCACAGTGGGTTCTTTAAATTCAATGTAAAATGTTCTTTTTAATGACTCCAAATTATGACAAGCATCTTTACTCCTTAGTAGAGCGCCCGTTTGCTGCCCTGATCTGCTGTTAAAGTGATTCATAGCCAGGCGGCAGCGTTTGGCAGCGATCCTGAGGAGTCTCTGCACACTCCTCATGGGCAAAGACATGCAGTTCATTAAAATAATTATTAGTTATTGGGTTTATCCTGCTGCCACAGACCTTTACAGTTACCACCAGAGCTGAAGTCAGGCAACCTCGATGGCCACTCCTTCTCCCTTGAGGTCCTCTGTAATCAAATCTGCACATTAAGTGAACTTTACTTAAAAAATGAATTATAACTTAAAAAAATAAATAAAAAATTAAATACTGCAACATGTAAAAATAAAATGTTGTGATTTAAGTATCAGAAATCAGGAATAACTTCAATTTTGGTTAGTTGTACATAAACTAAATAGCAAAGACACAATAAGTAGAAAGAAAAATCACTGCTCCTTTTTACGTAGATCTATTTTATAGATTCTACCTCAGGCTTCGGCTCATCAACAGGTTCTATTTTATCTAAATCTGTGTGTTTTCCAGAGCATGTCAGATGGCGTGAGCTTCTGCTGCCGCCAAGGTGACAAGACCTGTGAAATGTGGCCGATTCAGGAAAGTGGAGCAAAGCGCTAATTTGAGCGCGGCACAGCAGTGGCGTCTGCATTAATTTATTTGCATCATCTGGTTTATTCATTTGTCACAATCACTGTCTCATTCACAGCTGACTAGCAGAAAGTAATATGCAATCATATTCAATCAGGTGTAGAATGAGATTCTCAGCATTCTCTGCTGATTTGTTGATGCCAGACATGTTTGGTGCTGCACCACCATCATCTCTCACTGTACGTACTACTGTTTTTCCACTGGTCACTTGTGTCTGTCGGTTCTGACTGTTCAGTACAATTATAATCACACTAAAATGTTTGTAGACTGTCCCCTCTCCTCGTCATAGAGGATGATGGGAGGTCTTGTCTTTTACCATTTTGTAAATTCGCTTTTAATTTAAAAATATAACTTGATGAATCCATCAGCTTCTTGATTCTCTGCAAATGTGCAATTTGGGGATGTGTGCACTCTGAGTCTGTTTTTTGCCCTCAGCTAACTTGATAAAGTTGTCCCCATTCTTCTTCTGTTTCAGTTGAGGAATCAGTTGCCTCTGCAGCTTCACTACTATAGTAATATATATCCAATATGTGCTTTAAAGTTGTTTTGTTGTCCTAAATTCACATCTCCACACTGTTATGCTTCCATTTGGGTTTCAACTGCTTTTAAAGCTTACATTTGGCAAGTCGTTCATATTTATTGATGTCTGGGAAATGAGCCATTTCAAAAACCTCCAAATTGTTAAATCACAATCTACACGCTCTGCGCCGTTACCTAGCAACCAACGTTAAACTCTAGCATGTTTGGTCAGCTGGGTTTTTGGTTTTACAATGGCTGTTGGAAAAGATAAGGGTTTTGTTGTTGACTCATCATCCAGAAACAAGAATAGTTTTAAGCACTCACAGACATCAAGTGAAAATGTAGAAACTTTAGAGGAAATGTAGACAGATGTCGGATGTTTGAGTGTTTTTATTGTATGAAGATAATAAACTTAGACAGAGTTTCTTTGAATTTCATAAATATTTTCTCTTCTAAATCGAAATTTGTTGACAAGGATTTTGAAACATGCACAAAATCTATTCATAAACTATCCAAAAACATTATCCTCAATACACAAAGGTAAAGCATTACATTGTGCTGAAAAGGCATCTGTGGCATAAATCGCACTGAAGGTTCTTCTGTGTACTTGAGCATGAGTATTAAAAGGCTTTCAAAGGCTATTCATTTCTATTTTCAGAATGCCAATTACTGTGCACAGCAGCAGCTTTAGCTATTGAACCAGTTTAAGTCAAACTGTTGTAATACATTATTATCTATTTCAGCCCGGTGTGGTGGGGAGATTCTCGCTGCTGGATTTTCATCAGACGAGATAGCCTGCTGAAAATGTAATTCTCTGTTTTAGTATAAATCAATAAGCCTCCAAAATCTATTCCCTCTCTCCCACCTTTATGTTAATACAAAAGAAATTCCCAAATAGGACTTTAATGCACCACACAGCCAGGAGGTTTAATAGCCCCAATTTTATCTATCACTACTCAATTGACACTTAAATTCCAAGCCCATCTTAATTTCCCTTCTCCTCATAATTTTAGGTTACTTTTCAGAGCTCTGCGACCCATTTTAACAGAAATTTATTGGCTTATGGCATTAGGAATCATATCCCATTACTTCTTTCTCCACCACAGAAAAGCGAGAAGTGATCATTGTCTGTAATGTGGAACACCTACATGTCCTATAGCCGTGTACAAGCTAGTCAATACAAAACACGTTAAATACGGAACAAGAGGAGGAGTTTAGACTGAAAGCTAATTTTGCATTAGAGTGTTAGAGGACATTGAGATGGTTCTGATGGGGGATATAAATCCTGATGGACTCCCCATATGAGTGTGTTCATTAATCATGTGTCTCATTGGCGAGGCTCTGATTTGCCACTGAGACAGATGAAGATGAACCCAGCAATATATTTCTCATCATAACACAACCCTCACATAAATATTAATAGCATATTTTCAGCTGGTGGGCATGAATCATTTTTTCAGACAGGGAATTTTAAGAGCTATCCATGCGTGTCCAAGAACAGTACATAAGCGAGCGGTTGTGATAAACAACATTGCTTAAAGGCAACGCACTGGAGAGAAAACCTCAACTGTACCACCGATTTAAAACGTCTTTATTTTGATTTCTGGAGGCAAAGTTCGAGAAGTGCATTTTCATATTTGACCTTTTAGTTTGCAAACGCAAATATTTTACTTCAACAATTCAACATTATCCATATAGTTTTACATTTTAAAAGTAATGTGAGCTATTCCACTGCATCAACATTAGTTTGTGGGGGTATTTTTTCTTTTCACCCTCCTGCTGTTGTATTTCAGAGAATATTGTGAGGCTTTAAAAGAAATAATCAAGTTCTTATAGTTTAAAGGTGCTCACAATTATTTTTATTTTTTATCAAGTAGATCAGTCTTTCTCATTAGGGGCCCCCCCTAGTGGTTTGCCAGGTACTGCATGTAAACAATTGCTTACTTGTTGAAATAGTGTTAAAAAAAAAAGTTCTGCAACTCACCCTGAGAAAGTCTCCACCGGTATCTTCAGGGTTTTTTTTTAATGACTGTCTCAGCTATTTATCCATTATCATTCATTTTAAACACAATCTTTTGGTAAGCTAACAGTAGCGTCACATTCTGAGCTCAAAATGGTGAACAGTGCTGCACCCCACGCTGACTAAGTACATCATAATAAAATTAATGTTGGGCTCTCTACTGGCTGAAAGAAAATATTTGTTTAGTCTATTTTTCTTTTATTGTGTTTCTGAAGTACAAACAGCAATAAAATGTTAATTCACACAACACTTCTAGTAAAGAACCTTTTTGATTTCTATGTATTTTCAATCTTTGGAAAAATTAGAATCCATACTTTCAGAATTTGTAAATAACTCAAATCACCCCAGTTGGCTTTTTCATTGTCGCATTTCTAAAACAGCGCCACCCTTCACATTAGGAGCAACAAAGACGATGAGATAAGAGACTAATACTTTAGTTTCAGGTTGCGTATATTAGGATGTGTTATTTCAGGGGCAGTTTTGGGTCTGTGAGGGTTTCTTAAATGGGGTCAGTGAAAAAGTTTGTTAAACATTGAAGCAGACGGGGCTGGAAAATAAAGGAGGTTTTGCTTTGTTGCCTCAATCCTTTCATCAGCAAAGTGATTAAACAACTTTGTTTCAACAACTAAATAGCTTCTGAACAACGACTTGGCAACGAGGTAAATACTGTTTACTGCACGTGTCAAACTCAAGGCCAAATATGGTCCACCATAGCTAAAGAGTCCCTTTAGATTCTCGACGCCAAATTACATCAATCAGTTCCTCCAGTTTTAGCAAATATTCACTCAAAAGTACTTTTTGTAAGGATAGACTGCTATTTGTTTATATTTTAATAGTTTAAGGGGTTTTATCAATATATTCTGACACAACCGTCTCTTAAGAACACTTATATATCATAACATTTTCTCAAAATGAAAATGAGTATAGTCATTTTTGACCAGCTTCTTTATTTAATATGAGCCAATGTAATATTTAGCACATTCTAGCTGTTGTCCTTTGCTTTTCTGTAAGATGTGATGATGTCCTTCTAAGCCATGCTAGCTGCAATTTTTCTGTCTCTGTTTTTCTTCTTAACACTGTTTTTTTTCTTTCGGCATATAATATTATTTAATCCTCATTAAGATATTTTTTTCCATTTGGAAGAACAGCTGTCGGTAAGATCCAGACCCGTTTGAATTAAAAATCTGAGATGCTGTGTTGCTAAAGCCCAAAGCACTTTTGACAGACATTGTAGCTGCAACTTAAAACACTCTGAATTTCACCATCTCTTTAACGGTCTGAGCTATTGTAAGAGTTTTCTGGTGGTTCATATCATTGCAGGTGTATGACCATGAGTACAAAGCCGTGGTGGACGGCGTAGAGACAAACAGTGTGATGGAGATTGACCCAGCTGACCTCACTGAGATCTTCAGAATGGGGAACGGCAGTAAGGAGGTTGTGGAGGTGCACGACTTCAAGAATGTAAGTAAAAAGGTTAAACAAGTCCGTATGGAGCTGACCCTTCGTTGATGCTAATCGAAAACACAATCATATCTTCTCTTCAGAAGAGAAACGGTCATGCTGAAGAGCCAAAAGACGGCTCTTCTCATTTCCCTCCAGTCATGTTTTTCTCTTAGATTTTGATCCTTTGAACAGAAAAAAAAATGTTTGACAAACAACAGAAATAGAAAGTGGAAAAGAAAATTAAAGCTTTTTATATTCATATATATATACATATATATATATGAATATATGAATGTTCATGAATGTTTTTATAAATACTGAAGGTTTAATCAGCCTTTTTAAATAATGTTCACACACATCAGTAAATGGTGCTAAAGCAGCAGCAGATGTTGAGATTTATGAGCATTCAGCAACACAGAAAAAAGATCAGTCTTGCTAAAAAAAAAAAGAAAGAAAGAAACAAGAAGTGCTTTCTTCACACTAATTCTATACAGCAACTTCTTTACAGTGCAAAAACAAACACCATTAAGTAGCCTTCCTTTATGTGTTCCTCACTTTCTGGAGCTGCTATTTTGTCTGCAGTAAAACTCATTAACTTACCTTTCATTCCCAAATCCTGCTCGAGTGTGCAGGATGTTACACCTTCTGCATCTGGGAGAAAGGAGTGCACAGCCTGACTGGGTAATGAATGCTCTTACTCTCACTCCATTATTTACTGTGAAATGTTGGGGTTGCAAGGCTGAAAGTTACAGGTTGCACTTCATCCCGAACAAAAACCCCACACTGAGCGGGTATTGTTTTTGTTACAATGGTCTTTGTGAGTGGAAAATGAATCAATGATGGAAACCAGCACAGCGAAAGACGGCATTAACCTCTGAAGTCTCATTCTTCCACACCAATAAGAAACTGAATGTATGTCTGTGTGAATAAATCGGAAACGTGCATAAACACATCTGCTCGCTGTTGTCCCGCTTCCTGCGGGTGAAGCATGTCCCTGAGGAGGTTTGTTTGATCCGGCGCTCCGACATTAAAGAATAAAAGCAACAACTGACTGAACACAATGATTCAGGCCTCATTGGAGGAGAGGAACTAACAAAGCTCACAATAGTTTGCAGGTAGTTTGTGCTTGAGCAATTATGTTAGAATTGATTTTTTAGGATAAGAAAAGGTGAATATCCTTGGTTGTTATGAAGCACCTTCTAACATGAACTCAATCAAACCTGGGAGCTGTTGAGAAAGTGGAAAATGAAACTATTATTCCCCTTGGGGCTGAAGAGCATTATATTTGCCCTAGCTGGGGAAAGAAGACAACCTGAGAGAATGTATTGCTGCAATCAATATGAATTTTTTTAAATCTGTAAAATGGTTCATCTGTATCATCTGTATCAAAACCACCTAATGTTAGGATAATGCTTTGAGACTGACCTCTCTAACATCATGTTGTTGCTTTTTATTGTGTGACTTAGTTGCAGCAGGGAGGGTGGACAAAGAGAAGGAAAGAGTTTATAGGCCTGGAAATGTACAAATTATAGCCAAGAAAAAACAACATAAATAAGAAATGAAACAGGGTTAGGAATAGGAGCGCAGCAGCTGAAATAATAGATCAGTCAACATTAATAATTATTGAAGTAAGTACTGCCAAACCAGTAGCATGAACTTTCCTTTCTTGAGCTGTTGTGCCAATTTTCTCATTTCACTCCATCCTGTATTTTTTTTATTATTAAAGGGGCATTATGTAATTATTTAAAATCAACTTTGTTTGAGTTTTACTTCATCCTATAATGTTATTCCCTCTTCAAAAACCCACCTGCCGTGTTGCCTGGATTCTTTCATGCATGCTTGACAAATCCTTTAGTCTCCATGACAACCAGGTGAACCTGGCTCCGCCTCTGAGTACCAAGCTCCTCTTCAGAGTTTCAGTTGCCAAGCTTCCGAGCTTCTGCCTTACAAAACAGCTCTACTCAGCTCCTTCAGACTAGCCAGCATCAATTAGCGAACACCTCTGTGCACGTCTGCTGAGCTCATTATAGGAGCTACTTCTCAGTGTGAAGGGTTAATAAAGG
The DNA here is from genome assembly GCF_027474105.1 of Poeciliopsis prolifica. Classification (NCBI taxonomy): domain Eukaryota; kingdom Metazoa; phylum Chordata; class Actinopteri; order Cyprinodontiformes; family Poeciliidae; genus Poeciliopsis; species Poeciliopsis prolifica. Next base: position 1,737,063 of record NW_026562381.1, read on the forward strand.
GTTAATAGAGGAGCCATGTTGTGGTGACTTCCTGAAGGTAGAGTTTCAGAAAGAGAGAGAGGCCCAATTTCAAGGCATTAAGGGGTTAAATCAGGAAACAACATTTTTTTAAAGTCATATTTGACATATATAGCATTTTTTATAACTGGAGATACTTGATTGTGTAATAAAATGACACTATGTGCCTGGAAAACACATAATGCGTCCCTTTAATGAAAACCTAAACATTGTTGTCAACCAATGACAATCCCCCAGATGTTCTGGACTGAACGTGAAAAGTGTCCAGGAAAACGAGGCCCGTACATTTAGCATATTGCATATAAATTTGTTACCTCCATCAAGCTTCCTCTTCCTCTGCAGAATTACAGCAGAAGATAAAAAAGGTATAAAAAAAAAGACACTTTAAGTTTATTAACAAGACTCAAAATTGTTGTATTTGGTATCTTTTTTTGAGTGAAGAGACTTCCTGCCCTCAAACAAACTCTATTGTGTGTATCGAATACTTTATATCACTCCACACGTCTGCATTAGCTTTATTTTCACTGAACATTTCTCCTTTAACCTTTTCCGGTGATCCCAGTTTGACCTTGTCATGTAGAAAACTCCTTTTTTGTTGAAGCTGTAATGTTTTCCCCTCACATAATGACTTTAAATCTAAACTTTTTTATTTGAGCACTGCTGCCTTAAACATCTGGAACTACTGAGTAGAGAACAAAATATTTCCTAATAGATATAAAGTTAAAAATGTAGATTCATTAACAAAGATCCAGGTAGCTGCAAAACTTCATACACCTTTAACCTCCCAAATAACTTTTAAATCAGATCTTGATTAGTTTGTTAGGTGTGTCAGTTATTTAGCCTTTGTTAGCTGACGACAATTTAAAGCTTCATTAATATCTGATTCCTTAAACCTCATCACAGCAATCAGCAGCTTAAAGCAGCACCCTGGCATTATGAAAATTAAAGTCATCTAAGCTTACAAAGCAGGAGAAGCCCGTCAGAGGACAGCAAAGTGTTTTCAGGGGTCATTTCCTCAGTTTGTAATGTAATTAAGCAGTGGAAGTCAGCATGAATAATAGTTTTAAAGTGGTAGACCAATAAATCAAAATATCTTGTTGGACTGCCAGAGAGGAAAATCAGAGACCTGCTGGATGATTTAAAAGATGTTTTGGTATTTCTGTTGTGAAATTTGACAATGAAATAGAAAGCAAAACCATAGGAGAGGTTTTCAAATTCAAACTTGCAACAAAGAGAATATGTTTGACAGACAGTTAGCCTCAGTTTGTCCCCTGCATGTTGAAGTGCTTACCATGTCCTTTTCTTCCTCCAGGCATAAAGATCACAGGGAATATTTTGTTTGGTGTAGAAAAAAGCAAAGCACCTAAGATTAATCATTTATCAAACAAAGTAGGAAACAAAGGAATGAAGAAAGTGTTCCAAAAACACAACAAGTTCCCCAAAGTTGTAGTTTGATGTCACCTAACAGATTCTTTAACAAAGTTTTACTCTGTAAATAATCCCCAAATCAATATTTTTTTGCTGACACACTTAAAAAGTTATTTAGCGTTCAATTTTTATGTTTCTGGGCACATTTTGATATTTTTGTCAAAACTTGACAAAAACAGCAAAATTTTGTACCTGTGGCCGCACGAGTACCAAGACAATTTCTGCAAAAAGTGGAACCCATAAGTGTTTAAAATGTAAAAAGATTTTCCAGTTTAGCTGCAGATAGTTTTACTGAACCCAAGTAACTCCCAAACAATAAGCCTCTTGGCCCAGTTACCACTATGGTCCGGGTCGGTGTGGCTCGGTTCGTCATGTTGGTTCCATTGTAAAAGAGGCCTATACAACTGAACATAGCAACAACGAGACCGTATGTTTTAGGATTCAACACCAAAAGACACTCAAACATTACCCACACAAAGAACTGAACATGCAGTCCATTACAGATTTATGGTTTTGGGCTTGATGTTTATTTTGTGATTATTAATAAATGATCACTGTGGTATATTTGCTACTGCTGCTATTAGCTAAGCCAACCAGCGGTGGTTGACTAGTTCATTTAAACAGATGCTCCACTTATCTGTCAGATTGTTTAGGTCTCTTTTTAATACTTTTTAACTGATCCGAATCAAATCGGATTCCACAGCACATCTACACGTCCCAATTGTCAAAGTCAAGCTAGCGTAACTAAACTACTTCCCCCTCCCTCGCTATTTTTCTTCTTAATTAAAACTTTTTCCTGACTTTATCATCTAGTTGTAGTGTTGATGAACTATGTGTTTTTCTTCAACGTATCAGGCATATTTTTAAGATTTATCCAGTTATATTGATAACTTCACAGCTAAAACCAATGCTAGTCATTGTTAGCAAGCAGTTTTGTAGCAGAATCTTACATGCGTTGGAAAGGATCCATATCACAATGGTACTGCAGAGTGAGGGCGGAGCTAATGGCGTCAAACAGCGGCATTAGCGGGGTGACAGTAAAACATTACTGCTTGAGACAAACACAAGGCCTACCAGTGTGTTAAGTTTGTCATCGCATTGGTATGCGGGAAATGTTCTCCTGAATACACAGACTATAAAATATTGTACCAAACTACACCAAAGAGGTATTGAAGAGCGATTGAAGAAGAATACCAAATAAACTTCATAGATAAGACCAGTTTTGAAAACCGACTGGCTGCTAAAAATGTGTTCATGCTGTTACACTGACCACGCCGGCCTGAAATATTCATTAGATCAGGTCTGAAGCCAAAGCTTTAAAACCTACACAACAGCTGAAACACAGTCGGAAGATATTTTACTTTGCAAATGCAATATTTGAAGATAATTATGTGAATTAGTAGTTACATTTGGACAAATATCCATGTGTGAAAGGAAAGCAGAGATTCTTTCTTCAAATTTTATACTACAGCAGAACATGTTTAACAAGAGTGAACAGTGTTTTTCTTTCATTTACCACCTGCCAGGTTTTGATCAGACATAACCCTCAGACATGAGTGCTGCCACCTCTCTGCAAAGATACGGGGATATTTGGCTCCTTTCGTGGTCCAGAAGCTGTCAGTAATCAGTTTTGGCTTCCTACCTTCAAATGGCATCTAGCCTGAAGTATGAGGTAGCCACCTGCAATAAATCAACACAGATGTTTCGGGAAATAGCGGGTGAGCTCAGACATTCTTAATAAAAAAAATAAATAAAAATGGCAATTGACTTAGTTTGTTTTCTTTTTCGGGGGGTTAAGCTTTAATTTATCTGTAAAACACAGAAAATTAAAGCTCTCATTGTCTGCAAATGGTGCAGGAGAAGCTGCTTCTCAAAGGTGGTTATGCAGGCTTTATGCATTTATCTTCTCTCAGATAGCTGTTAGCGGTGAGAATATATTGGTCAAAGGGGAATTTAAAAGAAATCTAACCTCTTTTCTTCTGCCATGTGCTCTGCTGCCTCCTCTTCTTGCTGCAAATGAAACGGAACCATCAAAACTTGCCTCAGGCGTTCATCCATCTGAAATTTCTTTGGAGCATTTTTTAAAATAAATTCATGACTGCCAGGAACTCTACTGATGATGATGATGATGATGATGATGATGATGATGAGTGAGGAGGATAGCCTACAGAAACTCAACATCCTCCCTGGATGTACATGATTGAGTGCAACCCCCGAACAGTGGGAGAAGGTCCAGATGCAGCAACAAAAGCAAAGCCAACCTGGAAAATGTGTTGCATTATGTTTGATGCTTCACTTCAGATGTAAAATATCACTGCAAACGCACAATCTTATCAGGTAATTTGGCCTGGTTTCTGGTGCAAATGTCTTAGTTCACTTGGAGTAAGACTAAATTAAATTATAAGTAACTTTCAACAAATAAATAATTTAACATTAAAAAAGTGTGAGTTCTACTGGCAGATTGTTTCACTTATGAGAAAAATGTTTGTTGTAAGTGAAATAATGTGGTACTTTTATCAATATCAAGGTAAGGTAATTTTATTTATGTTGCACATTTTCAGCAACAAGGCATTTCAATGAGCTTTACATTGTTTAGAAGGAAATACAAACAAAAAGGTAAAAGTATAAAACTACATATTGGTTCCCTGTGTGTAATAAGAATAAGTTGAATTTATAAACTAGTTTCTCTGGATTCTTGTTCTGATAAAACTAGTTTAAGATTAGTGAGGTATAAAACTAAATGTTGGTTCTCCATGTTCGATTATTGTTCTGGGCTGTTAAGAAGATGGTACTTTTTAATTTTGTTCTAGATTTGTAAACTAACAGGAGTTTCTCTAAGTCTTGCTCTGATATTAAAAGTATAACGTTAAAGAATGAATATTTACATTACTGTCTTTATTTTCAGTTCTCAAAATGAAAAATTCAACCTTTATCTGAATAGATTTACTTTTTGGAATTCCCATGTCAAAAATATCATATCTTACAGACTATAAGTTTAACTTTTTTCTGAGTTTTATGACTTAAAGTCAGATGTCACTAATGTGTATATTTTCCCTCTTTATAATGCATTTTTGATGTATTAAATGTTAATTAATACAGACTGACATGAACCAATAAAGGCTTTTTTTTAAAAGAAAGGTTAGAACATGGCGTCTAAATTTTGTTTTGGAGATTGTAACTCCATCACAACAAAGACTCCTGCAAATTCTTCATGATGTGTGTGAGGAACAAAAGAAACAAAATGGCTGCTTGTCCAGCCAAATGGCCAGAGGCTGAAGAAAACTGAACTTTGCATTTAGTTATGTTGATATCCCAAGGAAAGAAAAAGCAAGATATTACTAATTAAAGTTTTCTCAAATTGGAAAAAATAAAGTATCAATGAAAAAAATTATTTCTAGGAAACCCAATAATTGTCTAAGACCAGTAATTTCTTAACAGTCCTTAATAAATTTACTCAAGATAAAGGTTGGACTTTAGAGTTCTGCATTTTTTATCAATGTAGTTTTGAGTTTTTACAGTTTGAATATGTTTCCAGAAAACTCTCACAACTTTAGCTGCGACGGAGCCGGATGTCTTGACAGGCAGCAACATGTTATCAGAGACTTGGAGCATGCACATACAAATATTTCAGCAGCGTCTATTAAAATGAAATCACTTTTCCATTCCCATTCCCTGTGTTAATGTGTCTTTCTTCATTTTCTGCTTGACCAGGCCCGGTAATCATTGGATCTCATCGTGGCGTTGCCCTCTTTCCTTCTTCTCACCAACACAGCCGGCCCAAATTAAACAAAGACTCATCACAATAAAGCCTGGCATAAACATCATGCTCTCCTGCTCCAGACCATTATTGCTCTTTTCAGAGATAAAAATCACTTGTATTAGATTATGGCAGCCATCACTTTGTTCTGCGTCTCTTCTATCTAGTTTCCAGAGTGATGGTACTGCAAAAATTTACAAAAAAGTGAAATTATAACCACATGGTTACGTTAACAGATTAATAAGAGACGTTGTAACAGCCTTATGTGTTACTGTAATTAAATTTAGGTTGAACCACGTCCATTATTGTGCTCTGGTTCATGCAAATTTCACTTCATACAAGTTTAAAGCGGCGGTCTCAGATGTAGATCGAGCCGTCTATTCTAATACAGGAAGCTGTGCAAAAAAGAAGAAGAGGAAAATTAAAATGAGCTCCAGAAAGTCTTTCAGCCTTATTCTGGCTGAATATCTTAGATTAACACAGAATAGCTATGAGGGGAAAAATCAACAGATCTTCTCTGCCTTTTGAGGCCCTGTGTGTCAGACTGAATGGCGCCGCCGTCCACGCGGTGGAGGATCATCATTGGAGCTGAAGAGAGCATCTCCACACTCCAGTGAGCAGATTAAGAGAGTGACAGGGTCCTATGACTGGCTAATTCAATGGGAGCGCTCTCTGTAGAAAACACTTCATTCTCAACAATGTCACTCGGCTCTCCGGCGTGATGCATCCCGCCATGCAGCCCCGGTGGAACGTCCCCTGCCTTTTTCCTTTTGCTTCATCCAGCTTTGAAGCGAGCGGAGAGTTGTGAAGGTCCAAGCAGTCATCAATTTTATATAAGCAGAAGGAGTTCAAAACACACCTCTTCTCATTCATTAGGTTTAACTTTAACAACTTTGGCTATCAGTAAAAAGCAGTGTTTTAAAATGAACGCCGCACTTCTTACGGCACATCCACATCACAGACGGCACGATGAATGATACATACATCTGAATTTCTGAGTGCCTCTTCATTTCTCTTTCCTTTTCAAAAAGGGGATCACTGGGATACGGTTTGCTGAACATCAGAGGTGCTACATCAGGACCCAAACGAAGAAACTACCCACAGTGGACGAGGCGGAGGCTGACGGCGGGGAAAGGACGGTACAGTACACCTTCATGCTCTTCCTATATGCCGACCTGCAGGAGGCGGCCATGCATATTGTCAGAAGATAACCAGCACTCAAATCCTCAGTCTGTCCATCTCATCCTATCTCCCCTACCCTCACTGAGGAATAAGCTGGGGTTTGTGGTGCCTGTGAAACTGCCAGAAAGCTAACCACAAACCCTCTGCCTCTTTGTGGCTCACATCAAATGGTGCTTGCTGTCAATCTTGAGCCACCATTAATTTTTAATCATCTCCTCCAAAGACTCTACCCAAATAGCCTAAAGGGGGAAGGGTTGCTGCAGAGGTCTGAGCGAGAGGTAAACCATTAAAATTGTATTTTTAAGCAATGCCTTTCTTTGTAAAATTCAGAAGACTCCCCTTCTCCAAGTTTAGGGTGATTCATTTTAGTTATCAGGCTTCTTAAAGTCGAATGTGAACTTCAGAACAAGGAGTGGGAAAAAATTCAGTCAATCAAAATTCCCATTTTTCAGTGTCACAGTAAAATTCGGCGAGTGGGCCGCGCGTTGAAAGAGAAAATCCTTTCCTCAAACGTCTCAACTCCAAGCATGCTCTCATTTACATTTCAGATTTAAGCTAAGAAGAAGTGGCTGGCAAATATCGCTCCCCACTCATCGCTTTATCTTTCTAAAAAAAGCCAATTGTCAGTCCAGCTTTAGTTTTTAAACTTTAGTAACACAAGCTGTTACACCAAAAAGCATTTTTTTTGTTCCTCTCATCTTCATATTGTCTGATCTGCGTTTACAGATACTAATTGCCCAGGCAGCACCATATGTCCGTGCCATCTCCGTCTTCTTTTGTGTACCGGAAAGCCTAATTGGCTCAATTCGTAGCTCCAGAGTGAAGCATGAAAGGACAGCAAAGTGACTTGGGCTCATCCCAGTATTGACAGACACGCTTATGTTTAATAAAAATAATGGTTCAAAGGGCCATTTAAGCCACGTTTCACTGCAATTTGCTCTCACTGGTGCAACTTTGCCTTTAGGAAGCAAAGAGTCAAGTGGGATTCCTGACTATCAAAGGTTGCCTTAACTTTTACAAATTTGATTTTTTTATTACAAATTTATCTATATTTCAGGAACAATCTTAACCACAAACAACGATGACACTTTATTTGAAGGGGTGTTGCTTAAGACTGACATAACTACTGTCATAAACATGAAGGAGTCTTCCTTCATGAAGTGTCATTTGGTAAATAATCACATTTTTAAAGCAAAGTTGCATTAAAAGTTGAGTAAAAAGTGCATGAAAGGAGTCGACTTTGTATTTTTCTATAATGACATCTTTAATGCAAAGTTGTATTAAATGTTGAATTAAGTGCATTAAAAGAGTTAACTTTGTATTATTCTACTCACTTTTGAAGCAAAACTGCTTTAAAATTTGAAATAAAAAAGGCCACTTTGCATTAAAAGTGTCATTATTTACCAAATGACACTTTATGACAACATTTATACACATTTACAAAGTCTCCTTCATGTTTATGTCATGACCTTCAAATACAGGGTTATCCAAACTACCTTCTTTTTAATTAAATATTTGGCATTTTTGCAGAAGAAGAGTTCAACGCCCATTACATTTTGAGGACTGTAACATCAGAATTATAAAAACCTGATGCACAAAAGAGATTTGTATCAAATGACAATCATGAAGGTTCAATAAAAACAGTGTCACATCTCCCAGTTGTTTTCAGTTTCTGAAGCATCTAATTGCTGTCCTGATCCTCCTTCACCGATTCCACAAGAGACATTTCAGTGTCTTTCCAGCGTTTATCGCGCCCCGTCTGCAAAATGCTTGTTATTCTACCAGATGTGCTGCGGTGCCTTTGAGAAACTACTTGACACCACTCTGTGGGAACATGCACACCTGTTTGGGGATTTTTTTGTGGGTTTTGACTGAAAGCCAAACAGAGAAATGCGATGAAGTTTGATGTGACGCACAGGGTTGTCGTAAAATCACAATTTCGCAATTTTGGTTAAATTAAAATTAAATTCAAAATATGGTTCAAAATACTTGCCAACTACTTCCTGTCATCCTCTTCATGGTTTATGCCAATTGATAAGAAGTCATCAATACCGATCCCATTGCTAGTCTGACTTATCGATTCGGCTCCTTATTGATTCTCATTGAATTAGGAAATAAAATCTGAAGTCCAAAATGTGCACCATGTTGTTGTGTTCCATTTAAACAAAATTAAAACTTAAACAATAAAAATCCCTCCGTCAAACGAACATTTTGCACCTCGAAAGCTTTTATGCTTTTAATATCGTACACTTGTCGGAAAATATATTTTAATTTACTGAAAATATAAATGCTATAAATGTTAATGTGAGATGGAGATTATGCATGTAGGATGGGCTAAGCAAAGAGTCAAACGCTACAGTCGTTCAACTGTTTACTCTTTTTATTATGATTGGACTCCTGAACATGGTGCAAGTGGCCCCAGCTTCGTCTGTTTCTGTGAAATATAACGCAACGCCATCTTGGATATAAATAGGGAGCGTGCTCAATACGTCACACGTTACGGGAACCTACAAGCAGAATCATTAAACTTAATATTTTCCTTCTCAATATTGGGGGTAGAACATGTTCAGGTAATAAACGGTGACCCAAATCTGTCCTCACACTCAGTGCGCCCCCCTCTAATCTGTCCTCCATGAGCATCCACCCATATGTGACCCTGTAAAGGATCAACACGACAAGTTCCTCCTCAAGTGCTGAAGCACACAGGGGTTAAACCTAAGCAGTAATGGTTCCCAGCTTAAACTCAACACAGGCTTTCAAGAAAAAAAGGGGCTCAGAGGAACAGCAGCAGGCTTAGGAGCTGATGGGAAAAACAAAAGAGAAAACTGTAAGAAAACTGCAAGTCGCTGATAAGGAAATGCAGCCCATGTGGTGGGGGAACCAGGTGACAAATACGAATTGTTCGCCAGGTTTTTTTCTCCACTTTTCAATTTTCCTTCTCAATGAAATGTCTGAGGGAGTAATCCCTGAGCTTCATCCCAGTTCCCTGCAGTGTGAGTCAGAAATCAGCAGCTCCCTCCCTCACAGTCTTTAACATTGTCAGTAGATGATGTTTGGTCCATTAAGCAGCTTCTTAATATGGATGGCCAGCGTTCACCCACCGACCCCAAACCGCCCACTCAAGACAACAAAACGGTGCGCAAAGAAACAAAAACACTGCAGAGGATGTAAATACATCAAAGTCCTGCGGTGCACTGTGTGAATGGTTTCAGAATATTCTACAGAAAGTCGGTGAATGGACCGAAACATTCGGGGGGAAATCTGACATTTGTGCTGCAAAATCACAGAAAACGTAAAGCTGAACAGCAAAATTAAATCGAGATTTGGTTTCAATCTTCATTTGGTTGACACTCTTTAAAAACATAACTGTTATTTGCAACGATTGTGTTTTAAATTCGTTTTGAGAAGTTGAAATACTGTCAGTGTCAAGATTTTATTAAAGTCACACCAACTTACAAAAAGTAATATTTACTGTATTTTACAATTTTGAGAAAAGAATGACGGAAAATTGGCTCATTAGCCTTAACTTTTTTAAAGGGTTCAGGGAGTTATTTGTACTTGATTGATTAGAGGCTTTGGGAATTTCAGCTGAAATTAAGTGTTTTTTGGGGTTTTTTTGTGTTTTCTGCCAATTTTAGAATTGTATTTATTATTATTATTATTATTATTATTATTAGCAAACTTAATTTTTATTTATTTTTTGTTTTATCATTTATCAGCCTGTGATGTTGTGATTATTATGAAGTACTTTGGTCAGCCGAGGTTCTTGTAATTACTTTTTTACGTATTTGTTACAATTGTCACCATGTTGTGGCAGTTTGTCATAATATAGATAATTTGTAAAAAGATTGATCTCTACCTTGTCTCTGAGCTGCTACGGCCGTTTAAAGAAATGTGGCGAAAACAACCAATCAGAGCCAGAAGGCGGGTTTTACCGCTGTCAGTCAATCTCATGTACTTGCTGTTAAATACGCTAATGTGGATGAAACAATTTACCGTTACAGGAAAACTGTTTAGCTGCCATTATGCCATGCTAACTATCCTAGCATTCAAAATAGCCTATGCGAGCTGCAGCGTTACAAAGACCAAGGGGAAAATGGAGAGGGAGAATGAGCAGCGCCACACAAGACTGTGATTGACAGCACTAAGGCCCTCCTCCTGGCTCTGATTGGTTGTCTAGTTGCACTAGTTGCAGAGGAGATTTTCTTCACAGATTATCTGTCACAGCATAGCAACAGTTTTAACAAATATGTAAAAAAAAAAATATTTTTTTAATAAAAATGACATACATCACTTTTATAATAGTCATCAATAAAGTACTTACTAGTATTTTTATGGTAAATGACTTCAGCATAGAAAGTATAAAGTCTACTTTTTATGTCTGCAGAAATGTAATTATTGTGTAATTTGTGTTTAATATCAACACAATCCAATGCAAAATTGAATCCTCTTTGCAATCTGAAAATATGAAGCAAAGGTTTTTAACTCTCTAAAGAAGAAAAGAGCACCTGTGGGTCTGACCAGCCTAAAAAAAACATTCCTGTCACCTCTGGGGTCTTCTGCTTGGAGGCAACCAGGCGGTGTTTCTTCTTTAACCCACTCTGGTTTTCCACATCTCTTCTTCTCCACTGAACCCACCGGCTCCTGCTGAATTATTATGAAATCTAGTAAATCTGTGGAGATTAGCCGTTATTACTAATCACATTGAGATCATGATCTGCCGTTTTGGGATCTCTGCACTCAAAAGATCCTGTAGCTTTTGTCCCTTAAACAATAACAGAAGAGATTTTGTCGATGTGAATTACAAAGCCCTCAAAACACAACCTGGTACCTTATGCTCTGCTGCCAAGCATATGGCTTCTCTCTGCATCAGTCTCATTTAAACAAGGTTTGCTGCATGAGGTTAGAAAAAAAAGTCTCACAGACTTATGGCTTTTTTCTCTAGATTACAACCACTAGATAAAATACCTGATTTTCAAAAACCAGCGTAATTTGTCCCACACTGAACACGGTACATTTAAAACTACTGCAGGCTGTTTCTAAAGCTGCAGCTCAAAGAAACAGGCTAAAAAGGTAAAGTGGTCAGAAAAAGAGAGGCAGGCTTAAGGTGGGCTTCACCTGAGCCAAAATATTTTTTTCTCTTAGAACCAATTTATCCAGGCTTTTCTCCGACACTGACTGGGGTTTTTTTTTTAGTTTTCCATTTTGATGAAATGTGCTATTCAAAGTGAAAAGGTGTAATTTAATGTAATTTAAATTTCTTTTAACCAACATTTATATTCAGTCACTTTAAAACTTTTTGGTTGGTATTAAATCCAGTTTCTTGTTATTAAAACATAATTTAAAAACCTTGTTTTATATTCTGAAACCAATTTTTATTCTTGTGTAACATTGGCTGTGTTTTCATTGACCATCAAATCTCACAAATTGAAATTACAAAAATAATTTTGCTTAATAGAGACCGCAGCTCTGATCGGCTGAATTATGAATATATTTTATCTAACAGTTTACGTCCATCGCTGCTGTGATACTTGATGCCTTATTGCATCAAGTATGCAATAAGACATACTTATTGCCTTAATCACCAAGTTTATTTAGGTGGGATTTTAATTTTATTCCTTATTTAATGGAAACACAATTGTGTTTTCCAGCAGGATATCAACAAAAAATTGTGCATGTTTTTAATGGAAACAAATTGTGAAACATGTGTTTCATCCAGATGTTAACAAATATGTGTCAAATAACTAAAATAAAAGAGAAGTGCAATTGGACAAAAAACAATGCAAATAGCTAATAAGCTGCTGCCCCCTGTTGGACATGTTTAGTATTATATTGTTGCTATTTGCTTTGCACTGTAAAACATTTGAAGGTGTTTTAACTTGAAAATGAAAGCCCAGTTGCTGCCTGGAAAACACAATTTAAGTCAACAAGAAAATTGTTTTGGTTTTAACTCAGAAATTAAAGTTCATGAAGTCGATTTGACAACAGGAGACAAATTGTCTAAACATTGTTTTTAAGTTCATTAATATTGAATTGTGGGTTTTAACTTAATGCTGCAATGTAAACCATATAACTATTGCACAATATGCAAGGAAAAAAAACTTCTATCTATTATTTTACTCACAATATCACATTAAAATAATTATTTAGAATAATAAAATTTCAAATTTTAATAAATTTTGTTAAACATCACAATGAATTCCACTCAAAAACATTTTGTGTGAACAGGACATTGAAATAACCACAAGAGTCAGATCAATGTAACGTAAATTTATTCGACTTTGCAAGCAGAAGACAGTAAACGCAACTAAATGCGGCTCAAACGTTTTACAGTGTGTGAATCAGATGTTTTACTTTCTTAGCAGAACTTGTCAGTCACTAGTTAACCAGATAAAAAACCTCCGTGGCTTTGGCATGTGAAAGCTCTTGGGTACGATGAGAAAATCTTTGTTGATCTCTGGCAAACAGTGGCGCTTAAACAATGTGTCATGTCGACAGGCTTTTCCCCCCTTGGGACACGGTGGCAGGAGAGGGTAAATTTGTTAACTACAGCACAACTGGTATATAATTAAGTTGTGCACTGTAGGCGAAAGCCATACATGCTCCAGGAGCAGGCTGCTGGAAAACAAATTGCCATCATTTCCAAGGTCCAATACATGATAAAAAGTTGCTTGTGTCTTAATAATATATCATTTGTCAATAGAAAATGGAAAAGCCTTTCAGAAGTGTGTACAAACTGGCAGTGTGTAATCATGTTGTCTTTGTGCTTGTCAACTGGCATTTAGAAATCCATGCCCCATGCTAAAATACTGACCTTTCCCACTTCCCCCTGGGTGCTCTCTCTCTCTCTCTCTCTCTCTCTCTCTCTCTCTCTCTCTCTCTCTCTCTCTCTCTCTCTTCTCTCTCTCTCTCTCTCCTACTGCAAGTTATTGGAGTCGTTTCTCAACTGTGAAGTCAAAGTCTTGTTGTGAGCCCCGTGTCCTGACCTCCATTTACTTCCCAGTGAAGTCTCACTTGGCTCCAGTGGTTAAGAGGTCCAATTAGAGAGTGCTGTTTGTGTTTGATTTTAATTTCTGCTGCACAGCGCCGGAGCACCACCTCTGTTGTCGTACCACCATCACCATGCGGCACACTCCAGTCGTCCCAGTTATCATTACTGTTCTGCTTGGTGATTAAAAGTGAAGGAGAGTGTAAAAAAAAAAGGGTGAATACCTCCTGCATCCAACATGACCTCTGACCTAGCAGAATTGGCTTAAAGGTGACTTATAATGCTTCCCTTAACAGGTTGAGATGGGTCAATGGCCTATACAAAACCTGCTCAAAAACCTTCTGAGATCAGTTCTGCCTGTTTTGAGCTCATTTAAAAATGAGTTATTTTATGGCCTCCTGTTTCTTTAAATCCAAATGAGACGTCACCCAACTGGTCACTGAATGACGAATCGTACCGTTGGCTCATGCACCGAAGAAATACTTCTGGGTTATTTTTAAAATGTATCTCAATAAAGTGTAGCATATTTATTTATGTTAATTCAAATACTTGTTTCAAGATAATAGTTGCCATAATTTAATCCATAAATTATAATTCTGTCGAGGATTGTGTATTGGACCCATTGGAACGGTAAACTACTGTCAGTACGCCCTCTAGTGGACTCATCATGGACAAAACAAGACTTTATTTTTATAATAATCGCATCTTTTATGACATTAACTGAAGGTGTTAGCAGATTGTAGACTATATAATGTCTACAATTTATTACTTTTGATTATTGTTCACAGGCACATACAAATACCTGATTTTTTTTTTCAGTAGCAGTCCAGCAAAATGTGTTTTAACCATTTTTATCCTTATTTGTTTTTATTCTCCTGCAATCATTCACTACTTTTACAACTACAATGACATAGGAATAGAAACAAATACCCTCCCTCCAAGTATTTCTTCTAGCAAATGCTCAAATTAGCTGGTGGCACGAATCGAAACACTTGAACTCAGAACTAGCACTCAGCTGGGGTTGCTAGGTAACGGGCTGGAATTCCATGGGGTTGCTAGGTAACGGGCTGGAATTCCCTGGGGTTGCTAGGTAACGGGCTGGAATTCCCTGGGGTTGCTAGGTAACGGGCTGGGCAATCTGTGCTGATTGGTGACGTTACATTCAGAAGGTTTTTGAAAACAGCTCTTTTTCTAGACACTAAAAGACTTTGTTTTTGTTCTGTTTTTAGAAGCAATAGAAACCCACATGGAAATACAAAAACAGGCAAAATGTGCATCTTGTGAAATGCGCCTCCTCTAAACTGAGCTTTCTGGGGGCAGTTGCTACTACTGATAAACAAAAAGCAGCAAATGGAGTGAAATTGTAACTCAAGTGAGAGTGACAGCATCTAGATGAGGGAGGGGGGCAGGACCCAGTATAAATGATTCCCACTCCTGCTATTGCCCCAGGATTCTACACCATCAAGCTTAACTAATGTGCAATTAAGCTGCAGACTGGAAGAAAATCACCTTGTAAAAACATTTGTCAAGTGAACTGTTTCTCTGTCCTGGGCGGCTAATTAACAAGGGAACGGGAAGAGAGGGTTTGTTTGCGTGTGTATTTACATGTACATGAAGAAAATAAATATCTGCACTGTTAGGGGAGAGCATTAACAAATCCCCGTCATATGTCTTTATTAGACAACACTGACATGCAGTCCCTATCATTAAGCAATAATAGTTTACTTTACAGCTCATGAACTACAGTACCAACAAATTAAGCCGTCTGATGGCGTTGGGTGCAAAGTAAAGTCTGGAGGGTGGAGGGAGAATGCACGACTTTATTGTGTCTGTCACATTACGCGACATTGCTACCACTCTCAGAGTAATGAAGACCACTTCTAAAGTCATTTAAAAGTCAAATCATCAGCTTCTGTGAATTTCAATGATGTATATTAGAAAGAAGCATGCCAGGAGCTTGAGAGGCGGGCGAGAGCAGGGGAGGGCAGTGGGTGTCAGGAGTCAGGAGGTTGCTCTCCTCTCTGAAGACACAAAGGTGATAGATGGAGCTACAAGGCTGGAACAGCTCCAGGGAGAAGAGTGCAAATGCAGGACAGCGAGGTGTTTTTAGCAGGAGCCGACATGCTTTTTAATGTGTTTGTGTAACAGACGTGCAGCCGCGAGTGTTGTGTGCGGTGTCGTCCGGCAGGTTGACGAGGCCGAGGCCGTGGATGTGCAGGTGGAGGACTCCAGAGTGTGGGTTCCTGCCGAGGAGCCCGTCGTTAACCCGGACTTCCTGCTTGACTCCAAGATCTGGGAGATTTGCCAGCAGATGCCCATCCACTGGATCCATCCCTCCCCCATGACTGGTGAGAGCAGGGGGCATATCTGCCTCTAAATGCAGACTATTAAGACTGTAGCTGCAGGGCTTCCCCACAGGCCATGTGGAGGTCCGTGGAGGCGGCACGATTTACCAACTGCATGAGCAGCTTGTTCAAGCTGCTCTTTGTGTGTCAGGAGAGTTTAGAGGCTGAAGGGCTGCGATGGAGGGAGAAATCAGAGGAAAAAACACCACTGAATTTGAAATTTGAGTCAAATGGAGGCACATCTGTGCAGGAATTTTAAAGCAACACCTCAAACACACTGCTTCCCTGTTGAACACTGGGAAAACATGGAAAGTAAGATTATGTTTCCCAGGGTCCACATTATGAAAAATAAAACATTTATTATAAAAATAGTTACACACACTCAACATAATATTAGAAACATAACATATAACACTTTATATAATGAAATAGTTACATTTTATTAGACACATAGCATATTTTCACTGTTATAACTCTGTAATAAAATAATTACGCAGGCTCTTTTAAAAGCTCCAGCATTTGTTACATTTATAACAGCTAAAGGAAAAGAGTTTCATGTTTTCATTCCTCTAAAAATAATTTTTTTGTCCAGCGGTTTTGTTGAACAGTGAAAGAGTGAAACAACTTTTTATTAAAATTGTGTAAAATTTGGCCAAATAAAAATAGATTTGAAAAAAATTGGTATCTTAGATACCACAATATTTAAAAAAGTCTTAAAAGGTCCATTTATTGAACCGACTTTGTGCATCCTGATAATATTTGTGTTTCTGGAACAATTAGCTCATTTGGTTAAATATATTTCTGAAGCTCTGCAAGTGTCACAAGATAATTATGCAAATGATTTGAGGGATTGATTTGTTCTGTGATGAACAGAACCAAAACTGTCTCTTTAAAAACAGATTTGTAAAATCTGTTTTTAAATCTCAGAACGAAAAGATCTTGTGAAGATTCTTGTTGAAGCAGGTAAGAAAGTATCATTTCCAATAATTAGACAAGTCCCGTCCCGCTGGACTGAAAGGCGACTCAAGAGAGGAAGAAGTCAAAAGAAACAACTATAAACTGGGATGATTTATGCAGAAATGTCCTGTTGTGTTTGTTCACAATGATCATGGTGACATTTTGGAGGAGTAAAGGGAGAAGCTCGCCAGCCGAAAAACACCAACAGATGGTATCAAGAGGAAAGAACAACATTCTGTAGAAATCTTTTATCAACATCTGAAGATATGAGCCAGGAAGTTGAAGCTTTCTACGTATTGTGACCGTGACCCTAAGCAAGCTGCCAAATTAGATAAAGTGGATGAAGGACAAGAAAATCATTGTTTTGGCGAGAACATCACAACAATATTTCTGTATATTTGCTGAGAATATTTATGGAAAATAGAAAAAACAAACTAGTTTTGGCCAATTGTCAGATAAATGTAAAAATGAAAGCTGTAGTCATCAAGATAAATAAGGCTGAGTAGGATTTGATGTGTTTATGATAAAACTAAACAAATTGAACTGAAAACATTTTGTTAAATATAAACATCTTGCAAAGTCTGAGAATCTGTGATTAGTGAGAGATCATTGATACTTTACATGTATCGGTGTTTATTATTCAATTTACAGAAATCCAGGCTTTTAATATTTAACTGATATACTCGTTAGAAAACATTTCTCCTAAAACCTTGTTTGGATGAGAAATATTAATGGAAATGAAGTGATAATGTCACAAAACTGTAATCAATTCAGAAGATCCAATTTCTGATTACTTTTCATCAGTGTTAAGGAATCATTTACTTTAACACAAGCTCCTGTGTATGAGTTAGTTTTGTCGTATTTCTAGTCAGTTATTTGGATGATAATCTAGGCCTAAAATACTTGGTGAGATTTTGTGTTTTTGCAGTGTAAAACCAACGCGCCTGCTTGGTTGTGGTGAGACTGGGATTCCTGGGATTCCTTCCAACATGCTGTAAAACGTGATGTTTCACAAATTATAATTTCATGTTAGTACAACAAGAACATTATTGTTTAACTGAACAAGGAAAAAAAAGAGCCCAGGTTGAATCTGAGCACATTTCACTTGTTAATTACAAAAAGCCACAGGGAGAACAGGGTGAAATTTTAATCTTCCTCATTTCCTTTTCAAACAGCAGAAACTCACCGTCCTCATCTCCTTCCCTCCTGCAGACGCCGAGACTCAGGACGTAGACACGCCCGACACTGAGGTCACAGGTCAGCGTTTCACCCGGGACGTCCCGGACCACATTCCAGTGAGCGATTACGTAAGTGGAGGATCTGCTCTTCCTCTTCCTCTCTTCTTCCTCTCTGCCAGAGACCACACCACGAGATACAGTGAGCTACTTCAATCAGGCCGCTCTGCCTCGACTCTTTCTGCATATAAATTGCTCACTAATTGATGTTAAAACTGACTTTGTGCACCAGAGGGCATAGCAATTGCTCTATATATCTGTTTAAGCAAGGCTAGTTCATTGAAGACTCCCTTAATGTCTCCCCATTAATTGAGAGGAATATCCAGCCTTTCAAAGGCAGCAACTTGTGCCTCGCAGCGGCTGGAGGAGCATTTTCTCCCCCTCCTCAGTCAGCGGACATCTCTGCACAAAGCAGCACTCCCAAGGTCACTCGCTGCTGCACAGATAAGTTGCACTTATTAATAACGCTTTAATTATCAAAGCACATAAACCGCATGCAGAGGCCAAGCGTTGGGGTTTTGCATCGTGCATCCAGACCTCTCAATACAGCGTGATTAATTATCGCCGGCTCTGAGGGAAAATCACGCCGCGCCGTACATTACAGCGCAGTGACAAAAGCAATTCAGACTCTTTTCCTTCAAGAAAATTCAAGCACTTTTCAAGCATTTTCAAGGTAAGTTTTAAAACTCCCCAAACTTTGGAAATAAAATCAACACAAATGAACTAAAAAAAACTGTTTCAGTTCATAATATGATATGATTTATTAATGTTAGTAATAATCTTTTAAACTGAAATAAAACAAAATTATCTCCCCATTACTCTGATTTAACCTCGGAGAGAGAGAACAAAAAAAGTCTTATTAGGTATTTGAAAACAGCTGCTTTCAGCTGTACTTTACGTTTCCCATATTTAAGGTTTTAATCAAATGTTAGATTAGGCAAATTTTGCTTGATGATAAATTTTCCCACAAGTTATTGTGATAAACATTAATGTTGTTGTTTTGAGACAATTTTCAAGAATTGCAATGCTAATGGCACCAAAACGCACAAATACATTTCCTCAAAGATCAATAAACTTTAAATTCTATTGAACATTTAACACTGGAACTGGAAGACATTTAAAACAGAAACAACAAATGAAAGACGATTCTATTCTTTTACATACCATCCATTTCTGCGTTGCCACTCAGTTAATCAAATGAAACCTGGAAATGTAAGTAGTGTTAATTTAGTGCAGCAAAGGGAAGAATAACGCAGAAAAAACAACTCAAAACCACTTTTTTTCTCGCTCTCTGTCGGTTACGCTACACACAGATTCGTTACTTCAGTGCCAGGATTCAACCCAAAAAGACACTCAAAAATTTCCCACACAAGAAACAGAACATACATTTTTACATTTCTAGGCGAGATGCTTATTTTAAGATTATTGAAAAGTGATCGCTGCGGTAGATTAGCTGCAGCTAAGCTAACACTGCGGTGGTTAATTAGCTAATTTAAGCTAATTTATCGCTGCTGTCTACAGAAGATCTGTCAGAGTTGGAGTGTAAGTTGCCATTTTTTGAAATTTTTAACTGAACCAAAACTCACCAGATTCCACAGCACATCTACATGTTGTGGTTGTCATAGTCAAGCTAGCATAGCTGAACTCCTGCCCTCTCCCTCGCAAATTTCTTAATTAAAGCTTTTTCCTGACCTTGTTATCTAGTTGTCATATTCTTTCTCGTTGCAAAGCACTGCATAATTTTATTTTCTTTTATACATCAGTACATTTCAGATTTAGAGGATTATATTGATAGCTTAACAGCTAAAACCAATGGTAGTCATGGTTAGCGTGCAGCTTTTAGCCCACCAGCAGGAAAATGGAGGCGGGATCTTCAACGGGTCCGTACAGAAATCAAGGACCTTACTGACCTTGAAAACACATAATTGAAATTCAAGTATTTTCAAGGCCTCCAAGCACCCGAATGATTTAAGATGCAGGTGACACACAGGTTATACAGCTTTATGTTCAGCACTTGAGTCGCCACTTCAGGTAACTTCAAGGATAATGAGTCAGGCTCGCACGCCTCCTCACAGCGATGAGAAACGGAGAAATGAGACGTCGTCCCGTAGCGCTGACATTTATCAGACCCGTCCCAGAAACACCTCAGCTTCTGTCCGTGCAATTAAAACAGACCAGGGGATGAAAAACTCTGCTCCTTTTGAAATGTTCTGCCGCTATCAGCCGAGCAATGCGCACCATTGCAATCCATTCCAGTCCGCTGTTTGTGGGTCTGCTGATAACAAAGGCCTTTGTGGCCGAGCGGAGGGCAGGCAGCAGTCTGTAATTGGGAGTCTGAGCTCTGGCTCATGTCGGTGGGATGCCACATGTGAGCCGCATTTATTTTTATTTATTATTATTCTTCCTCCTGCGCTCATGTAGATGTGCACACACACATACTGGTTCCTTTCTTCTGACACACATAAAAAAACATTCGCTCAGCTCATCTGCATTTCACAGACCTGGGATCCGGTGCCACTCCGGCCCGCAGAGCGCGCTCACAAAGCGGAATAATCAGCTGAGCCCGACAGATATATGCTGCTGAACTTTGCCACAGCTGCCCTGTTGGAGCACAGGTTGGACATCTCGAACTAAATAACTGCCTCCCCTGACAGGCCCGTACAGAGATGGCACCGCCGCCCTTGACCCAAATAGCAAAACAGAGCTTTTGATATGAAGTAACAGGATGTTTTAAAGGACCCCTATTATGAAAATTTTTATTTTTTTGCATTTTTCTACTTTACCTATATATTTCTACTTCCATTTAGCTTTCTACTGCTTCTAAAAACAACCACAGCACTTAAAAAAACAGCCATTTTTTGGCAGTAAGTTAATGTTTTTAAGACAAAAATGAGCCGTTTCGAAAACCTCCAGAAACTTAAGATAATGCGCTGTTGCCTAGCAACCCATGTGGAGCTCCAGCATGTTTGGTCAGCTGGTTTTACTGCTACATGTGCTTTATAAAGGCTGCTGGAAAAGGCATGCGTTTTCTTGCTAACTGACCATTCAGAAACCACTTGTTTCATTCTGGTTGGTTGTGCAGCAGGCTCCACTTCTGCTTTTCAAAGACATACATTTGAATGCACATCTGCTTGCAGCCATTTTTATGCAGAAATGAGCAGACTAGAATCTCATTATCTGAAAATGATTTTGTGCAAAAATTTAATGAACAATTTTTTTGTAAGTTTGAAAACTGTGAATCTTTCTACTTCACTTTTATGCTCTACTGTACTTTGTGTCTGTCAAATAAAAACCTAACAAATAGATGTTATTGTTGAAAATGTATCAAAATATGGAGACATAAGTACTTTCGTAAGGCACTGGGTTTCAGTGCAATGCATACCAGAGGGAAAAACGCTGCAGGAATGTAAAGGCAGCAGAGAAATCTTCACTCTGAACCTAAAGCTCCTTATCACTCTGAGTATACAGGAAAACATGACTGCGCTATTGAATTACAGTACATGGGTTTTCACTGTCATCCCTCCTCACTGTAACACAGAGATGGAAATCTGAGGCCGGGACTCACAGCAACACGTTTCAAATGTTGCTCCATCCCTCGTACCTAAAGTAAAAGAAACAGAGGCTTATTGAATACAAAGCAGGGAACGAAGCGTTATCGCTGCTGTTTTGATCACAGAATGAATGTGATGAGATTTAATAACACATCCAGGGATGTGCTTCATGAAGAGCGGCGATCAGGGTGTGTGAAATAATACCAACAAGTGTGGAGATTAGAGGAGTCATGCTTTGATTCGTTACATCTTATTGAATGACTGACACAGTTTTCTACTCTGCCGACTCATTCACATCCAGTGTCTCGTATTATGCATGGAGGAGTGTGTGTGTGTGTGTGTGTGTGTGTGTGTGTGTGTGTGTGTGTGTGTGTGTGTGTGTGTGTGTGTGTGTGTGTGTGTGTGTGTGTGTGTGTGTGTGTGAGGACGGTGTGATGAAATCAGAGGCAGTGAGGGGGTAATGGCTTTTACTCTTCATTAATGCGGCTTGTTTGTGAGTGACTGTCTCAGATTTCCCAAGGTGAACTATTCTTATCACCTCAGCTTCCCATGAGAGACGGCAACTCAGAGCGAAGGCGTTTAATATGTAGTCTGCGTTTCAAAAGGATAGCTCTGATTAATTCTCTTTAAGCTACAATGCTGCCCATTGGCTGTTTGTGTTGATAAACGTCATTTGAATAAAATATTTCCTTCATTTCTTCTGAGTCGAAGCGCCAGACTTGGTTACATCCCAGTTCGGGCTGCGAGCGGCAGATAAGATTATCGTCGGTCCATTGACAGCCTTCGTGTTGTTTCCATAACAGATTGTTGCCTGGAAGCTGATGACCTGAAACCCGACTGGAACAATAAATCATTAAAAGCCTACCTGAGCCTGTCATAGTCATAAATCAAACGCAGCTATGCTCGATGTTTATCTGTCGCACCGTTTCTGTGTGTTTTAAATATGTCTCGTGAGTGTGAGTAACGCCGCTCGCCTTATCAACGCTCCAATCAGACGCATGACAGACTCCCTCACTGCTCTGGCTCTTAGCAAATTCACAGAACGACTCGCATCGCCGTCAGCTTCTTCACTTTTTAAAGCATCAATACGTGTTATTCGGATTTTATGTAGCCATCAAACCGATTGAGGCAAAAGTTTTTATACTCTAAAAACACAAAATCTTAAAGTACGATATTTCAGTTTCTGGTGCAAATACATCAGTTCACCTGAAATAAGACAAAATTACCTTGAGGTAACTTTCAGCAAGAAATAGCCGCTTAATTCCTAAATATTGAACAAAAAATGAAAACTGAAGTGGAACAAAAACTTTTTAATTTTTCCCATATTATGAGTTTTAAGGACATTAATAAAAAAATATGGGCCAATGTTGATATCAGACTTTAATACGGCTGCTATGGCCGATAACTGATATTTACTGATATTTACAGCTCTGGAAAAAGTTAAGAGACCACCTGGATTGATCAGTTCATCTGATTTACTTTTTATAGGTAAATGTTTGAGTAGAATGAATATTGTTCTTTTTTTCTATGAACTACAGACAAAATGTCTCTTGAGATTACAAGCAAAATTTAGTGTTTATTTGCAGAAGATGAGAAATAGTCAAAATAATGAAAGATGCAATTCTTTCAGACCTCAAATAATGCAAAGAAAACAACAAAACCACCAAATATTGATCTCAGGAAGACTTCAGAGATCAATATTTGGTGGAATAACTGGGAGGTTTTCAGTGGCTTTCATTTTCTTTACTGCTTCAACACCAGAAAACGAAATAAAACAAATGGCAACAATTTGTGAAAAAATATTGGTTATTAATATCGACCTGGTTTTATTCACCGGATCGAAACCATCGGTCTCCCCATATGTAAAAAATGTTATCTCCTCTTTCTTTCTGTTCCCAGTGTTCCCAGTACAAACTACAGAAATACGCCACTCAGTCAGAAACAACCAATCAGAGGCAGGAGGAGGGTCTTAGTGCTGTCAATCACTCTCACTTGCTCATAAGCTTCAACTGCTACGATATAGCCTGCCATGAATGCTAATGCTAGTTTTCCTGTAATGATGGATTCACACATTGAGCAGCATACACCAGATTGATTGACAGCGCTAAGACCCGCCTCCTGGCTCCGATTGGTTGTTGTTGACCGGAAGCGGGGCATTTTTATCTGTTTCATAATATACCACATGTTTCAGCTTTAAAGCTGATGTGATTGAGCCATTTGAATATTTTTTTCATGGTAAACTTTTTTATTTCAGCACAAACTGTTTGATGTTTAGTAAAACGCCTCATGAAAACCAGAAACAAGGACACAGCGGTCTGCTAATGAAGCTGTTTCCTAATATTTCGATTGCTGCTGGAGTGTTTTCACTTCACCACTTCACAATTATGCCCCACTATGTGCTGGTCTACCACTTAAAATCCCAGTAAAAGGTATTGACCTTCAGGTTGTAATGTGACAAAAACTGGGAAGTTTCAAGGGATATAAAAACAGTCACAAGGCGCTGTTGCATAAAGACATAAACAAAAACAAAGAGGGATTTACTGCTGTGTGACTTGCAGAGTGGAGTGAAGAAATCCCTTTATTTCTGAGGTGGTAGGGACAAACAGGACCGTTTCCCTCAGGGTTAAGCATTTCCCACACATTTTCTGGATGTGTTTTGTTCTGCATGGTTGCGTATAGCTGAGTCATTGCGTGTGTCCGGGTTGAGGCCAAATCTCCGGATCCGAGGAGATTAACCAGCGCCGGATTGTCTCTGAGGATTCATTTACTAAAAGAGATTGAAATGTGGTCAAATGAATACCGAGGGCATTTTGCTACCTCAACCCGCGTGTTGCCAGTTAAGTGGCACTTCTCCGAACCCCCATCCAGAGGTTCTTGATCTGAGGCATGGCACTCAGCCCAAAGAGTCAATGGGGGCATGAACCAAGCAGCACAATGGAAAAATCCAAGGGCCATTAATTCTACCCAATTTACCTTTCGTTTGGGTTTCATTTGGCCCCTCTATAAATTCAGAGGCAGCCAGCAAGAGCAAATGAAAGAATCCTTCTTAGGCGATCATTACTCTACTAATTGCTTTAGGAATGTGCCATGCACTTAAAGTCAAGGTCACGGCGAGGGCAGCGAAAAGTGAGGATCTCTAATTTGAATGCTCTGCTGGAGGAGGGGCGGCCATTTTAGAGCAGTCTATGCTCCATTCGAGGGAGTTAAGAGGTCAAAGATGAAAGAAATAGTGCAATTATGTTAGTAACTAGCAACTAAGAGTCCCTTTGACAGGAAACAGCGCTGGTTGGGAGGTTATGAAGGGTGGCTTCACTGTGCTACTGTCAGTCGCTTTGCCTCAGTCATAATAGAAAATGTCAAGGGTTTCATCATATCGAAGCTCCTGTAGCTTCATTCAATCCTCCTGATCGCTTCGTCTCAGGCGCGACACAACTCTGTATTTTCACACACACTCGCTCTGATCTTTTGGCTCTTTTTTGCCTTTTGCGTACATTTTTCCGACCTAGAACCAAAAGCAACCTCATCAATTCCTATCAGTCATTCCTCCTCCTCCTCCTCTTCCTCCTGCCCTTGCCTCTGGAGGACCGGCATTTGTCATGTGTGTGTGATGGCGGCCCCGCTGTGTCCTCTGCAGAGGGACGTCGGCATCGAGCTGGATAACCGCCTGGACGAACGCGGCTACTGCTGCCAGTACTGCCGCCGCGGCTACCGCTACTGCCGCCGCTACTTCGAGCCCCTGGGCGGCTTCAACCCCTGGCCGTACTACTACCAAGGAGGCCGGGTCATCTGCCAGGTCGTGATGCCGTGCGACTGGTGGATCGCTCGCATGCTGGGCAGAGTCTGACGCTGAATTTTAATGGTTTCTGGATCTGAAATAATCTGAGAAATATTCCAGACCTCATTTGTAGAAAAAGAGCATTTCATATTCATTGATTATATTCTCAGAGGCATCATTAACTGCCTCGTGTTGTATACTAGCAAATGAAATCAATGCTTCTTTTTTTTAAAAACTTTTATGTTCCACTAAATCTGTTTGCGCATGTTCAGTGCTTTAAAAGGGCAATATTTGTGTTCTCCAGGCATAATACACTAACAATGTTATCGTCAGTCATAAAAGTGATGTCAATTATCACTTAAAAGAAATTCTACTTCCTGGCTTAACGCTTTGAAATTGGGCGCCCGTCTCTTTAAGAGCCCTTTTACAACGTTTCTACCAGCATTGAACTGAGAAGTAGTTTCTATAACGACCTCAGCGGATCTGCAGTTCCTCCAGACGTTTGCTAATTGATGCTGGCTAGTCTGAAGGAGCTGCTCTGTGAGGCAGAAGCTTGGAAACTGCAGCATTTTGCACAGCTGAATGGTTGCCATGGAGATTAAAGGATTAATAGATAAAAGTTGTTCTTGATGAAGGAACTACGTTGTAACATTAAGAAAAGTTGATTTTACATGATACTGCCCCTTTAAATACACATGCAAACTTTCCTGATTGGTGCTACAATAAAGATTTAACCACACTATTATATCTAATAGCAGCATGTTCTGTGTAATAATCAAACACTTTCAGGTTGTGAAGCACATTTTCTGTATTATGTAAATGAGTAGTTTGGACTTTTTGAGCCATACTAACAGTTTGCTTATATTTAGTGGACAAGCTCTATTACTGTAAGTGATTCTGCGGCTGCTGAGTTTGTGCCAGTCGATGTATTTCCTGAGCTTCTTATTTGTTATTGTTAGCTAAAGCTTTAAGGATGCAGATTCATAATATAAACTACACACACTTACAGTTGTTCACAATTTATTCATTTTAGTCATTGAAAGTTAAATCTGTTATTTAACGTTTTTGTAATTCAAGTGCTTTTTTAAAAAAAAAAGAACTATGGTAAACATGCCCAAAGTGTTGGTCGGGTTTGTTTGATTCGCTTGGACTCTCTTTACATGTTTTTAAATTTGACTCCAACTTTGTTCCAGAATTCAATTAAAATCTTCCTTTTGAAAAAAAGTTTGTTCTCTGTTGTTGTTTTTATTGATGAATAAATTGTGGTTTTTATTTATTCTGAATGTCTAAAAAGGTAGAACATTTATCAAGCAACATTTTGGGGGAAATTTCAATTTTAAAAAATCTGTAAGAATTTTTGCAAATCTATATTTTAGGAAGCAAATTTTACAAATGTTGTGATGAATCTGTTTTAGATCGTAGCTTCTCACTTTCTAATATAAGGAGGAAATTTCAGATTTTAAAATGATGCAAATAAAAACATCTTTTTATTTTCAAAAAGACCTCAAAGCTAATGCAAAAGCAAACTGTTTTTGTATAAAATCATTGTAAATTTTGTTTTACTGACAGAAAATGTTCAAACAGACCTCACTAGCTAGCATTCTAGCTTACAGAGGCACCCATCCATCTACATAGCTAGCTAAGGTAGCTAGCTATGCTTTGACCCATCTACTTAGCTAGCTATGTAGATGGGTCAAACAAACCTATCTACATAGCTAAGGTACGTAGCTAGCTACCTTAGCTAGCTATGTAGATAGCTATGCAGTGCATAATCTAGTGAACTAGCTAGCTAGTGAATTACCTAGCTAGTTGGATAAATGCCTGCATTTCAGCTGATGTTATCAATGCTATATTTGCATTAGCTGACTACACTTTAAAAACTGTTCCTAGTTACAGTTTCTCAGTTTATCAATGTCCATTGTGCTGTCACTATGCTAACATAGTTGTAAACTGCTAACTGCTAGCAGTTTAAAACACTAACTGAATCTTTTCATACAATGCTACATTAGCTTAGCTGACTTTGTTTCACTGGAGGGTGTTGTTTGGTTTTGCCACTGTTTTCTATATCAGTAAAGTCTGTATTGCTATTTAAAAATATTTTAGCCCTATCTAAGAGCTAATTTTAGCTAATTAGAACAAACTGAAAAGGTTCATAGCTACCTGTAAAACATTTATATATTTGTATTAATTATTTACATTAATTAACTGTTCTTTATTTTCTCACAGTTTTCTCATCTAAGCAATGTCCTATTACTGAACCAATGTCATCCTACATTTCTGCTATTTTTAATAAATAAATGAAAGTAATATTCACTGGATGCAACAATCCACTGACTTTTAGTTTATTCAGATAATTCCCAAAAAACTACTTTCTCATCTTTGATATTGTTGCACAAATAAAATCCTGACACAGACTCTCTCAGCAGACCTGTGAGTTTAGCCTGGTGACACACAATTTAAAAAACTAGACAACAGTGTATAGAAGTGTTGGCATTTAAGTGAAAATGTTACGTCCCACTAATTTAGCTGTGAAACTTATGAAAAGGAACATTTGCAGTTTAAAATTGCTAAATTTTGCAATAATATCTCAACCACTGGTAAGAAAGCTGCTGGTGGTGTCAAAACAGTTTTTTAGTAAATCTCCACTAAAAACAATGCAGATAAACTTTCTTTAAAGTGTTTTCGGCTCCATTCAGAAGCTGTGAAAGGCCACTTTTCATTCGAATGTTGAACTCAACGCTGCTTTACTTCAGAGGCCTTTTGACACATCGTTCACGTATTTTCATTTTCAAAAAAAACGATCAAAGATCCGCAGCGCAATCCAGGAATAAAACTGTAAAGCTTAAACATTCTTGATTTTGATTTATTGCTCTCCACATATCTGAAAAGAATTCCTGTATTTTTTATCCAATAAACATGCATTAATTTTCATATATTGAATTTCTCCCGTCTGGTACATCTGAACGTTGCTTTTTGAATAAAAAAAAGAAATGATCACCTCTCTCAGGGTTTCTACTAAAACATTTAGAAGACAAACTTATGACAGTTTTATAAGGTTGCATGAGATTGCAGAGGTATTCCCAGTAAAGTTTTCGGCTTATATCTCTGTCTCTTTTCCCGCTTACATAACCTGCAGATAAAAGTTTTTTGCAAAACCAACGACAGCCCTCCAAGGGCAAAACAAGAAATTGTGAAAGAATCAACAGGAAGAGAATCGTGCTCCAAAAACAAGACGCACAACAACAAACAAAGGTGAAGAAAAAACATTGAAAGACATTTTTGGTGTAAAAATTACACTTAATTTTACATACGATATCAAGGGAAAAGTTACAAGAGGTTTAAAATGGTAAACGAAAGAGAGACCAAACAATGATGACTTCATGTTGCAAAGTGACTTCTTCTTTTTTTGTTTTTGGCATCAAGTTAAACTTTGCTTGTGTAATTAAAGTCGCAAGAGTCTCTGCTGTGTTTTGTTTTGTACTTACTGATCTGTCCTCCTTTGTTTCCACTGCTGCAGTCTGCAAAAATAAAAAAAAACATATAAAATGCTTAAAATGGTGCTTGTGTTTCCTGCTTTGCTGAAACGGTTCTAATCTGAAACAACGCATGTCGCCGTGCTGAGCTTGAAAAACCCTCATCTGTAAATAACAGATAAGCAGGAGAGATATGCATTTGTAATTGATGTTCTGTCATCACAATAACAAGGTGCGCGAACGCCCCTGAGAACCAAAGCTACAAGAGGGAAACAATGGGAATGAAAAGTCGAGTTGCTGTTTGAAGTCTTCTCGATGCTGTTTTCCAATTAAAATTTCATTGTATGAATAATGTCAGTGGTTGTATTGTGTGAAATGTTATAATTTCCTTGAAAGACTCTTGATACCCAGGGGTGTTTGTGTGAGAATTGATAGTCTGGGTTTGAATCCATGGAAGAGTCAAATCCGTCTCTCCTCTCCATTAATCCCGTTCCTCATTAGCTTGGTGAGATAAAACAGATATATATTCGCTTATTGTTTCTTTTTTTACAACTTCTGTGCATCTGATGACTAATAATTCGTCTTTTCATGAGGATATAACGGCGTCTCTCTCGCCTACGATGTAAATATGCCTGTTGACTCACGTGGGTTTGATATGATAATAATGTCAATGAAATCAAAAATAATTGGCAGTGACGTTGCTTTTGGTGGAGGAGAAAGTTATCTCAAACGCCATGTAAATGTATGCAAATGATTTGTGAACATGTTCATAGTTCAGACGGTAACCAGATTGTTATTTTTAAATCAATAATGCCAATAGCCCAGAGCATCGTGTCAAGTGAAAATAAAGCTGCTGTGTGTTAAATTCAGTAATTGCAAACACATTTCAAAACGCTGACAGGTGAAACGCAAAGCCTCCCGAGAAGTTTCTGAAAAGTTCATAAAATCAAGAGTTAGGATAAAATATTCCTCACTATTTAACGCATCAAATACCGGAGACACTTTCCTAAACGATTCAGCGACTGATGGGAGCAGAAGGAGAAATATCCTTTATCGCCCATCAGTGGAGAAACTGTGACACCACATTAGAGTGAAAAAAAAAAGACGAGGAATAAATATAAGCCAAAAAACATGAACATTTTAAATATCAGAAGTCTTCTACAAAAAAACTAGAAAGTCCTGAGTTTGAAAACTTGAACATTCAGATATTTTCAGCTTAATCTCAGAAACAACATTTCTGAGCTCCAAAAGTCTAAAATTTGTGATTGAAAAACTCAGAACTTTTTAGATTCATCTCAGAAGCCTGGAAGTTTCAGAGTGTGAGAAAAAGCAAATATTGTTTTGAAAATAATTCAGAAATTGTGAGATTGAGTTCAGAAATTTCAATAAAAAACCAAGAACATTTGTGAACTGCAAAAGTACAAAATTTACAAGAAAAAAAAATAGTTTAGTTTCAGAAATGTTGCAACATTTCTGGGTTTCAAAAGTCAAATTTTTTTGATTGCTGAGTTTTTCAAGCAAATTTTGACTTGGAGCTCAGAAATGTTCTTGACATTTTCTAGAATCAATCTCTGCGTTTTGAAGAATCCTTCTTTTTTAATCTGTAATTGCCACGTTGCGCCGTTGCTCACATCTGTGTGTCCCAGTACTGTGATTTTTGGCACATTCTCTCCGTTTGGATGATGTTTTGTGAAATTCACAGACATCTAAATCACGCCGCCTCAATTCAACCAACTTTTAGCTGCCCTGATCCACAAGTTTTTGTTTTCTTCCCATTTTTCTGAAGCGAAGCCCTGCAGGGAAGAACCTGATGGAGAAACGTTTCCGTACAGCAGTTGCTCGATACTTCAGACACAAATTGGGAATCTGACCCAGTTTCTGTAAAAGCTGCTGCAACTTAATAAATAATTCTCTAATGGCTCATTAAGCATCATCCACTGTAAATACATTTTTTAAAAAGTCAAGATACAAAATCTGAGGTGCCTGAACTGACATGCAAAAGCCTTTTCCACATAACAAGAACAAACACTTTAAGTTTATTTCTCATTAAAAAAAATAAATAAAATCTGTGAAATTCAAACATCTTGTTTATTTGCGTTCTTGTGTCGCACAAAGTGCCTCAACTCTGCCAGCATCAGACACGAGGCGCTCAGTGACGGCGAACTCCTCCCTCACTGATGAAAATTAAAGAATGTGTCGTTTCTAATAAAGTCCTGCTCTGTTTCCCTCATGCATCTCATACAGAAAAACCCCCTGCAGCTCCAGTTTATCACTGTTTTGATGAGGGAGGGGAAAAGAGTGACTGCTCAGCAGGATAAACACAAATACCGAGCATTTACCAGGTTATCACAGTTCAGAGGATCCCTGCCCTCCCTCCACTCTGGCCAGAGGTTTGGACATTTTCACTCAATCCTTCCAGTGAATTAATGCTTTTTGTTATTTATCAGAAATGCAGGAAAGATTTCACTCCCAGCTGCTTATTTTCATTTCAAATAATTCCTCGTTTGTTTGGATGTTGATGGTGAAAACCTGAATGTATGAGGAGTTTCTGTATTTCTCCAATCCAACACATGTATCAATACTGCCATCTTGTGGACAGGAAGTTAAACTGCTCTAATATTTATATATAAAAAGAAGGATGTATTTCTCTATTTTTATTGCTCTGTCTTCCTATTTTTACTGCCTTTAAATTAAAATGTTCCTCGTTTCTCTGAGACAAACCTCAATTCCTCTGGATAACCTGAACCGAGTTAACTCAGAGGGCCTTTCTCTGCAGTCAGTCTGGTGACCCGATGGTTAAATAAGCTCTCTGTGTGCCGTTCCTGCTTCAGGCTGGAGGCACAATAATGTCAGTCGTCATCCTTCAGCCGCTCCCACTGTGAGAGGCAGCGTGGCACAGCAGTAAACACTCGCGCTGTGTCAGTGGCCGCAGGCGACACAGGAATAGTCCTCCTCTTCCAGGACCCGGCTCTCCTGCTCCATCTTCAGGGTCTCTGACTCAGACACGGCGGCTGCTGGTTGCCTTTCATTGTTCCAGTAATCCTCCAGAACAAAAGGGGGAATGAGACGATGAGCAAAATCGATGCCTCGTCTGTGGAAATAGGAACATATTTAGGGTTTTATTGAAACTGGCTGAACTCAAAACTCTCTGATCGTCTGTGACGGTGAGCAGTTTACACTAGAAACCAAATATAATGACAGTGAGAACTCAAGGGCATAAATTGCATCTCATTACTGGGGGGACAATAAACAGGAACATTTCTTAAAACCAGTTTTGGGGTTTCGGCAAAGTTACAGAGAAATGTAACGTAAAATGTGGTTTAAAAAGTTTCTAAAGCTCATTTTAAAAACCTGCAGGACCAAAAATGACTTGTGATGCACATCAAGCTTGTTTTATTCTCAGTAAACAAACTGTTGAGAAATAAAACCAAAATTCAAATGTTGCTTCTATGCAAGTTTTGTTCAGTCTGACGATCTAATCTGTGCGACACCTTTACAAAAATGTCAAGTCCTCAATAGAAAAGCTGTAATGAGTAAATTCCTCATTAACATTGATTTATTATAACATTATATACAAGTTATGGGCTGTTTAAATTATAACTTGTTAAGTTGCTTTATTTTAAACCTTTTTAGTTTTGGCATTTCCTGGGTAACTGAGAACAAATAAGTACATAGAAATTAATATCTGGGGAAATTTATGATTTAAACGTAACACTTAAGGCGCGAGAGTTTATAGAGAAACATATTTTATTTAGAGGTTTGAAAGGCGCTACGTTGAAAACAGAGAAATAAAGACATCATTTTCTGTTTCAAGTGAATAAATGTGTCCCGCATGCGCAGTAGAGGGCGCAGTGACGTCACACAGTGTTTTGCAAACAGCCATAAACAGGAAGGTAAACATGGTGGAGCACAGATTATGATTTTAAAGTTGTTAATTAACGTTTCTATTGCAGTTTTGGTGAATAAAAAAACCATTTAGTGGATGTTTCTGCTTCCAAACAACTAAAACTTATCCTAGTAAAAACATGAGGTTTTGTTTTTCAAAATCGTATTCCTTCCATAAAGTGAATTTATCTTTGTAACTTAAATTTATGGTCAATGGAAGCTGCCTACAGTTAGCAATTAATGAAGTTAAACATAAAGAAATTTGGAAAAACGTGTTTCAAATGTGTGTTTTATTTTTCTGCTCTTAAAGCGAAATGAACCACAACAGACCCAGGAACCAATACAGCCATGGACACTTTCACACATAAACACAATAACATGCTGCAAAAGAATCAGTGCAACCTTTTCTTTCATCACACAGAGACTTAGCACACACACACACACACACACACACACACACACACACACACACACACACACACACACACACACACACACACTCCCTCATTTCACTATGCAAGCTGTGCTGACAGACGCGGCTGTCTTCAGCTGCAGGCAGCATGTCACATGCTAATGCATTCAACCACCCACAGCAACTGGAGAAGCAGCAGTGCTCTTAAGTACAGTCCAATCAGTCTCCGGACTGCTAATGGCTCCCATCCAGTTTCCTGCAGCAGCTTTTACTTTCTCTTTTAAATGCCATGCGATCAAATGTCCCCCGGAGCTGCAGACAGGCCTGGTTTTTCACGGCACAAACGGTTTCATTATGTGGACTTGCTGACTGCTGTTTGTTGTTTCCGAGTTTAAAGCTGCAGTAACTTTTATAAACAATGCCTTTTGTTGTTGTTTCTTAACATATTTTTGAAAATGTCACCATTTCGTGACAGCTTTGCAATGAGACATATAATTTGTGAAAACTGTATCTTAGGAAATGTGCCGCTCCCGTTCAAAAGCAGCCAATCAGAGCCAGGAAGCAGGTCCCATCCTGTCAACATCCTCACCACTAAATGAGGACAAACAACTTACCCATTCAAGTTGCAGTACTCTGCAGTCGTCAGTGGTCATGCTAACTAGCTTTAGCATTCACAACACGCTATGCCAGCTGCAGCACATGAGCTTTTGATTGATCGATCAGACCTGGCCCCGGCCTCTGATTGGTTGTTTCTGGTTAGCTCTGAGAGGAGCTACATTTGTTTCACAGATTGTCATAAATGTGAAAATAGCAAATATTTCTCTTTAAAAAAAAACTACTGATGAGACCAAAAAGCCAAAACATGATAATTACAAGGTTTTTTTTATTATTCAGAGGATATTTTCATTAAGCAAATTTATTTTCAATGTCATATTGCGCAATTCTGCGTTTGTTGGAAGTGCAGCTACTTTTGTATATGCATATAAAATAGTTTTTATTGAAGTTACGTCCTGTTTTAGTGATATTTTATCTCAGGCTTCAATCGTTTTTAAAATCAGTTCTCTTGCAGGAAATAAAACAGCAGCAAATAATGTAGAGAAGAGATTTTCTTTTTAATTAACATATTGACTTTTTCTTAAAAATCTAGTCTAAGTTCAGCATAAAAGGAGGCCATTGACAACCCAAGACAACAGAAGCAACAAAACAAAATGCAGTGGACATACCTCAACAATTCACAGACAACAGTGCTTTAGGGAAAAAAAAGATAGTACATATGAAGATAATCCTAACAGAAAGTCAGATTTAATGCAAATATAACCCAGTGTATTTATTGATTGTCAAAGCATTTTTGTGCCAGCGTGTTTTACATTCAGAATGCCTGCAGGATGTGGACCTCTTTGGCTCTGGTGAGTTTGTAAAGCAGACGATGGAGGTCAGGTAGTCCGAGTTCCCCTCGCTCAGCGGCCCGGCTCGGCCCGGCCCGGAAAAAACAGCCGATCGGGCCGCGACTCAGGATCAATATGGCTTTATCCCCAACAGAAACAAGGGAGTTCTTAACCAAACAGGACAGAAAAAAAAACAAGAAGAAGGCACAAACTTCCTCTGACCAGAGACACAAAAAAGGAGAAATAAGTCAGGTTTTTTTGTTCCTAACAAATGTAGAAACTTTAGATTCTAAGCAGAAAATCAGTATTGACTGATGCGCTCTATACTCTGTGTAATATAAAATTCAATAGTTCTGAAAGCACAGCCTCGACTGTTGGAAAAAGGAGAGAGGTATATCCGCTGAACAGAGGGAACAAAAAGCTCATTCAGTAAATGTTTAACAGAGATTCACAGCAGCAGAATAATGACGCTGCGCTGAGCTTTTAAGACCAGAAATAATAAAAAAAAAAAACTAAACAAAGCTGATTATATCGAAACTATACAAAAAGGAAAAAAAAGCCATACAAGCTTCCTGTATCTTCTTTTTCATCTTCCCTCAGGTTTACACGTAAAAATAAAACAAATGTGCCTTTTCTTTACAGAATTTAGGAATTAATAAAATAAATAAATTTGTTGTGGTCTTAAAATTCAATCTCATTGCATATTATATGTCTACATACAGTATATATATATTTATAAATTCATATATATATTGTTTTACATAAACAGGATTTAAACCTTGGAGCATCAGAGGGAGAAATGGAAATAAATCACTTTTATTCTGCTTTTCTTGCTGTGCCCTCCGGTCTGCAGCTCCACACACAAAAATGCCCTTTTACATGTTAACAGTGTTTTAACGCAGGGCTGACAGAGAGCAGAAGCACACCTCCTCTGTCTGTTTCAAAATAAAAGAATATTACCTTCCTTGTCTGAAATAAACAGTAATTTTTTCTGCAAACATTTCATAAGGCACTCTTTACTTAAACTGCTTCAGGCGTCCCTTCTTGTTGCACCGTCTGGCTTTCAGTCCTGGTTTTTGGTTTGTTAGTCCGATGAGATGCAAAGGTTAAGCGATAAAAACAAAAACTTGACTGGCACTTTTTTCATTGTAGACACTGATCCCACGTCTGGATTTGTGGGATTTGTTTTTATCTACATGGAATAATCCTTATTGTGAAAGCTAACTCCTTAAAAAAAAAAAAAAAACGCTAATCACTCCCTAGATTTTTAGAAATTAGGCACATGGTCACATAACATGAGAGTAAACAATAAATCCTGAGGCTGAACTGACCAACTTTTAAGAGCAACATGCTGCAACTTCCCTCACTTCTGATGTTTGAATCAGACCGTTGTGGAAAAGGGAAATATTGAGTCTGTGGTCAAAATAAAGTTGATTTTTTGTGTGTTTTGAAAGAGTCCTAAGCCTCTGCAGGCTCATTTTTTATCTGGATAAAGTTTGCAGGCAGCTGGACGGAGAGCGGCAGCTCCTGCAGGGTTTTGACGCCCGGCTCCGGCTGCAGAGACATTTCCCCGCGAACCTCCAGCTCCTCCACTGGGGTCAAGCCCTCGCCGGGGCTGCTGCTCTGGGAGTAACGTCCGTTTATTAAAGGTTCGCTCGCCGGCGCCTGGGCTTGGCTCTGACTGGTATCGATGATCACAGTCCTGTACTGCAGCTCCGCCTCTCCGGCCTCCATCTCCTCCTTGTCGAAGGCGTGCGCCGCCAGCGACGGGTCGCCGTTCACCATCGACTGGAAGTAGCTGGAGTCCAGCATCTCCTCTTTGACCTGCAGCGCCGACAGATCGCTGGACTTCAGCACCGTGGCGATGACGGTGCCTGGCTGCTGCGCCACCATGGTGTGCCCGCCGCTGGTGTTGATGGTGACGAGGCGGGGCAGGCCGTTGAGGCCCGAGCCGGTGGAGCTGATGACCCCTGGAGGGGAGGAGCAGGATGAGACCGAGGAGGAGGAAATGGCGGAGGAGCCCAGATTGGTGACCAGGAGCTGCTGCGGGAGGCCGTCCTGCAGGCCGGCGCCGCCGAGAGACGCCGTCTGGATGGTCAGCATGTCTTTGCCCCCCGCGGCGGCGGAGGGAACGGTGTGGAGGATGACCCGAGGAGGCGAAGAGTGGCTGGAGTCGCCGTTAGCCAGAACGGTGAGGGGAACCGACTGGAGGGAGCCGGAGGAAGTCAGAACCATCGGTAACGACACGGGACTGCTGATGGTCCTGAGGAGACAAAATGATTCAAACTCAGTATTTATGTTGCTTTTTCCTCTACAGCCACGAAAAACATCAGAACAACCTTAAAAAATCTGATAGCAAAGGATGAATCTGCAGCTAAAAAGTACCTGACTAATCAATACAGTGAAAGGTTTGTCTGTTCATTACCTTTTAGATTATTTAGTTAACAATCAGATAGTAAATGGGCTTAATTGAAGAGTTCCTTTTTACAGAATTTGAACCACGTGAAGCTAAAACTGAAGCTTCTGAAATAGTTCTGGCCAAAACATAATTATTTTAAATGCAAAAGCTCTAATTTCTTTAACAATTTTGACTTCATTACTAGGTTTTTTGTTTTGAGTCTTTATTCTCCAGTTGCTAAATTACACTGAAAAAACACAAAATCTTAGATATGCAAATATCTTAATATATTTAAAACGACACAAAATTAACTCAAAAGTAACTTTTCAGTGTCTTATAGGAGCTTTTTTATGTATGAGTTAATTTTGATAATAAAGTACTACTTCACTGGCACATTATTTCAGGTGAAACATTTGCTACCTTTTCCTTTTAGAGTCATAACCCAATAAAGATCCTTTAAAATTTTGTGTTTTTCCAACATATTTCCACTGAAAAAAAAAACATAAAATTTTAAACACGATGCAAATAAAGTATCACAAAACAAACAGAAACAAAAACCAGAGGTTTAGGAATAATAAAATAAAAATGCAAATAGACGCCAGACGAGAGGACATTTAGTATAAACCAAGTAAAACAATCCAGTACTGAAAAGCAAAACTGCTATTCAAGTCATACCAGGCTGAGAATGAAGAGAGAGGCCTAGTCAAAGCCCAAACCTCTTAAACAGCAGACAGGTGAAAGTGAGGAATGCAGTAAAACTTTTTTCATTCTGATGTCAGAAACCGAACATTTAAATTTAAGACAATTTCACCTATTTATTCTGAGTCCTTGACCCACTTTTAAAATTTTAATATTAAAATATAAAGCCTGATGAATAACCAAGATGAACATTCAGCCTTCATCTTTGGAAACATGGACATTATTTTTATTAAACTGAGAAATACAGCCAGAGAATTGCTGCCCTCATCACTATTGTAACAAACTGTATAAATTATTTTTCTGCTCACGGTTCCAAACTGCTGAGCTTTTCCAGCCTGGAAAATATCACAGGAAAGATAAAGAATTCATAATGCAGGCAGTGGAGTCCAAACAAACTAACAAAACCAACTGAACAGTAAAACTAGACGCTGATGAGAGAAAGCAAAGTCGCTTCAAACACAAATGACAAAACTACGATCAACTGCAAAGCAGAGCATTTGTACTCAGTTAACAAATTACAACATATTAACTGATCAGGAAATTTTATTTGGAATAAATTTTAATTGGTTCGTCCAAAGTTCACTTCTTGCTCTTTGGTTTATACAATTTTATAAATCTTTAAACCATTGTCACATATGCATTAATATCACCAAAAAGCAAATTACTATAATCTACAGGACAATTATTTCACTTAAAACAGTTTTAAAATCAATATTAAGGAAACATTAACCTGAAACAAGCTGCTTTGTCTTGCTGAAAAGTTACTTGTAAATTACTTTTGTCTTATTTTTAGTCCACTGAGATATTTGCACTATAAACTAGACCAAAATACTTGGTAAAATATTCTGTTTTTGCAGTGTAACTTCATATCTTTGCTCTATGTTTTCTTTTTGACTGGAAACACAATAAGTTTTTCTGGACGATAAATTGCCCCAGAAATTATTGCGATAACTG
The DNA here is from genome assembly GCF_027474105.1 of Poeciliopsis prolifica. Taxonomy (NCBI): domain Eukaryota; kingdom Metazoa; phylum Chordata; class Actinopteri; order Cyprinodontiformes; family Poeciliidae; genus Poeciliopsis; species Poeciliopsis prolifica. Next base: position 1,775,505 of record NW_026562381.1, read on the forward strand.
ATAATATTGTTGTTTTAAGACCAACAATGTTGTTACTTTCTTAAATAATTAAACAATAGTTACATTATAACTATATGTAGTTATATAACTATGTAATGTATACAAGTCAGTCAGTGAGCAGCTCTCCTACCTGACGCCGTGCGCGGCGTCCTGAACGCCGTGCGCCTGGTTCTCCTGTAAAACATGGAGCAGCTGCTCCGCCTGTCCTCTATCAGCCTCCCGGTACAGATATTCTTCTCTGGGCTCTTTCTTCATCGACTTCAGTGACACTTGCTGCGCCCTGCCGTGGCCTTTCGACCCTCCGCGGACCACGCCCCGCCCGTTGGAAGCCCTCTGGCTCTGGAAGCCAGCGTTGGCGTCAGACCCCGCCTCTTCGTCGTCGATCACCACCAGGTCAGAGGGCATCTCTTTGAACTGGTAGACCAGCCGCTGCCCCTCCACTTTGGCGAGGATGCCTCTCTGGTAGTAGTACCTGGGGGAGGAAGTAGGCGAGAGTCCGTTCAACCAATTATTGACATTATCGCGATTCAAGTTTAACGACGCTCATAAAAATTTAAGCCGCCGTTCCAGAGTGTTAATAAGAACATATCAGTGGAAATGGTGTCTTCAAGGTTAAATGCTGGATGAGAGCTTGTGTGCATGATAATGTCACATTGGCAGACGTGGCTCATTGGTATTCTGCTCTCACCTGAGAGCCCTCCCCATGGTCTCATAGTTCATGTCGGGCTTGTTCTTGTGCTTGCCCCAAAGCTTTGAAACAGCCTTGGAGTCCACCAGCTTAAAGATGCCTTTTTCACGCTGCGTCCACTTGATGTATTTGGGACAGGTGTTTTTATCCTGCAGCAAAGCCAGGAGGAATTCCCACAGGTAGATGGTGTTGCCTGCAAATTAACGAGGCTAATTTGAGTCCATGGTTACAACATGCAGGCACAGATTCAAGCTTTCAATCAGTACTAATGTTTATTTTGTCTTTCATTTATATCAGGGACGTCAAACTCATTTTCAATGAGGGCCGTATCAGATATCTGAATACTCCAGAATGTATTGATAAACTGTTAAAATATCAATAAATAACTGTTTCACGATTCTTGAAATTCAATAATATTGAACATCTTTCCACGCTGATTAGTCCCTGCAGGATTTTGTGACTGTTTTTGTGGTTTTTTGCAATCAGAATCACAGACTTTGTGGTGCTAATTTAGAAATAATTGTAAGAAATTTTTAAAATATTTGAGATAACGTACAACGCTAAATGACATTTTTAATTAATCGCCTTCTCAGACTTTAAACTTGACATCAAGTAATGCTGAGGCAGCAGTCACTTGAACTCAATGTTTTTGACCAATTTTGAGAAAAACTGGAGGGACTTTTTGATGTAATTCGGAGTCTTTTTTTGTTTTTTTACAGAATTTGAACCAGGTATAGAATCTTTTTTTTTATTTATTTAAATGCAAAATGTCTGTTTTTTGGTCTATTTTGACTTTATAACTTCTGAGTTTCTTATTTTGAGTTTGTATTCTCCAGTTAGCAATTAATCAATTACTAAATTACACTGCAAAAACATAAAATATTAAGTATTTTTGCTCTGGTTTCTTATCTTCTTAGTACACTTGAAATAAGGCAAAACTAACTCAAAAGTAACTTTTCAGCAAGGAATAGGAGTTTATTTTCAATATAATTCTTTGATATTGACTAAAAGGACAATCACTAGCAGACTAATTCACTTTTAACAGGACATTTTCTAGTATACCTGTCATAAAAAAAATGATACCCTTTGAAATCTTGTGTTTTTCCAATAATAAAGTTACTTATAAATTAGCCAATCTATTTTTTAAGTGTAATAACATATCTGAACTAGAAACTAAACCAAAAATACTCAAGATTTTGTGATTTTGCAGAGTAGTTTGTGATTATTTCACGACTAAACCGATTAATTGCTTCATTCCTAATTTATCTACCTGTTCAGTTTGTATATAGAAACCACAGAGTTGCAGGAGAAATTATAATCTTTTCTTCCAGTTATTGTTGTGACAAGGATTTGTCTGCCTGGGAAGGAAATTAATTATACCAAGCTGGGATGTAGATTCCTCTAATTTGCCAGACTTCAGCGGCCGGCAACGTTTAAAAACAGCAGCACTCCCAGAAGTCACCTGAATCCCCGACCAAGTGACAGAGTGATGCATTCGTGGGCGGCTGAACCAGACGTCCCAAACCCCTTCCCCCCTTTTGTGTCGTGAACGGCCCAAACAAAGCGGCATCGCCCCTGCATCTATCAGTAAAGCATCAGCGTGCCCTCCAGCATGCAATCACTCCTGTTTCCCCGAGAAACACAACACCGCCCGATCCCCTCATCCATTAACTCGCTCAGATTCAACCCAGATGGACTGCAGGGGCCGAGGGCAGCTGGCCGCTCGCTCCACAGGAGGAATCGGAACCATCACAAGAGGAGGAGAGACCTTGATTTTTATTGGCTCATTACAGAAAAGTGGACTAGTTGGTGAGGCTTACCTTTGCCCTCTTTGCTCTTCTTCCTGAGAGGCAGGTTAGGGGTTGTGATTGGAGAGCAGGGACGCACTACCCGGGGCTTTCGCACTGATTCAATGTGAGAAGCAGAATGTTAGAAGGTCAGAAGCCACAGCAAAATCATGTAATCACCTTCTCCTCGAAACTGTTGCAACAATTTATTACTTAACTAGAAAAATAAAGTCTTACCTTTGGTTTTCTTCTGAGGTTTTAAGGGAATCTTATGAGAAATCTCATCCATGGATGACGTGTCTTCATCCAGAGACATGTCAAGAGCAACATTGTCCATTTGGTCCGGCCTGAGTGGCGTGAACTCTGACTCCAACATATGGTTGTAGGTGTGAACTGCACAAACAGCAACAACATACAAGAATTATACCTTGTTTTACAAGCAGAGAAATAAATTAAGCCTACTCTAGTCTACTGTAGTAATCAAGTAATCTGCTGATTAACTGAGTAATTAATTGTCTTCTGTAGTAGCTACTTAAGATAGTAAAAGAAATCTATGCTAGTAAATAAACAATTTAGTTCCTTTTTTAAAATTTACATTACTTTCTGATGTTTGAAGTATGAAAAAGATGTTTTCATAAAATAGATACTTCAAATTATCCTCTATTATTTTTTTCCGCATTATTGTTTGTTTTGTTTTGTTGCTTGATTAGCAAGCAACAAAACAAAGTTGGAAGAGCTAAAACAGAGGAAAACTTTACTACCAAGAGCTGTAACCATTCCTCGAATGATTCGACTGTTAAAATTCCTCAGAGAAAATTCGTTAAATTATGTTTTGTTATTTAGCGAGCCGTGTTGTGGCCGGGTGATTGATTATGCTGTGCATCACTCTCACTTTCACCTCTGAGTTGTTGCTAAGTGTTAGCAACATAGCGCATTGTGGCGGTCCAGCTGTCATTTATGTTTTTATGTACGACATAGAAACCAAATCCCATCGCTAGCATGAACACAAAAGCTGGACAAAGAGTTCATCTATTAAAGTGAATATGAAGACATGAGCTAAAAACTGGTTTCCTGTCAATTTTTGTGAATGTCTTTGTGAGCTTATTATTCATTAATAAGCTCACAAAGACATTTTGAGCTTATTATTCATTAATAAGCTCACAATATTCAATATCATTGAATTTAATAACAGTATTATTTCAGATTTTTGTGAAATTTTTGTCCAGCTTAACTTAAAAAAGGAGAAATTATCATTACAAATGAAGTCATTTTTCACAATTTTTTAAATTTGAAAAATTGGACCGATGTTTATATCCGATATAAAAACTGCTGTTATGGTAGAATTGACCGATATTTTACTTTATCAAAAAAAATATTTTTTTTATTACTCGATTAATCATAAGAATAATCAATGGAATACTCATTAAATAATCGTTTACAGCAGAACTGAAATAGAGCAGTCTGGTTTGGAAGTATTTTAAACTGAAATATTTGTGTGGTTTACTTCAGGCTTGGGCCTCTACACTTAATTTGTCAAGCTGGAGGGTTTTTTCAGGGCTGATCTAAACTAAAGTTTTGTGTCAAGGTGTTTCTGCATCACTATTGTGAAACGCTCATTTTGTTTTGCAACACATGCAGTGAGGTGTCTCTTTCCTGGCGGCGCATCTTCCTCCATAGCTGCTGATGGCACTTAGCATTCATCAGCAGCTCATTGGTGAAAGTGAGAGCGGTGTGCAACACAAATAATCCTCCAGCCAGATCAAATGGCGCTAAATAGTAAGACATAATCTAATGAAGCTTCCAGGTAGATAACTTCCATTTTAAGGCTTGAGATACTCGAATCATTGCAGCCCTAAAATAAACACAAATAAACTCACTCATTCTCTTCTCATCCAAAATATTATTTGGAGACTCCATGTTCAGCAGAGCTGCTGCAGCTTCGTTTGTCTCCATGCTGTCATCGGCACGGGAAACTCTCGTTTCTGTCCATCAAAAGACAAAAAGGCATCAAAATATTTGGCAACGTAAATGGAAGCTTCATGTGAAATAATTAAGCCTGTCACAATAATAAATTTTTCTGGACAGTAAGTTGTCCCAGTAATTATTGTGATAAATTATAATATTGTTGTTTTGAGACCTTTTTCAAGTAATAATGCAACTCCTCCCCCTCAATAAGCTATAAATGTAAATTTTTTTATATAACACTGGAAATGGAAGATCTTTTAAATTTCCTAAATAAAACATGACAACCAATAACAATAAATAAGACGGATTACAAAGTCTCTATAAACAAAATTATAATGTAAAATATTTTAGTCATCAGAATAAAAATTATTGCGTTAATTTTAATTGAGTCAATCGCTTACTGTAACAGGCTTAGAAATAATTGTGTTAGATTAGTTCCAGTAACAGACACTTTTATATACAACTGTAAAAAGGTTCAACCTCTCACAGATTTTCTCTAGTTTTTTCAAACTTAAGTGTTTCATCAACGATGATCAAATATAGTTTAATGTCACAAAAAAATAATCAAATTAAATACAAACACTTTCAAGTGAGAATTTAATTTATTAAGTGAAATAAACCAAAAGAACCTTACAAAATTATGAATGAAATTAATCACAGAAGATGGCTTCAGTTTTCCAAATCATACCCAGGTCTGATAAATATTAGACATGTAGATTTAAGAGACCACTAAAGTAGAACCTAACTTACATCATGAAGTGGGAAAACAACAAAATAAAACCCTGCAAATTATAAAATTCAACTGAAGCTGAGAAACGTGGTTGACATCTATCAGTTTATGTGAAATGTTTCCAAAGTGTCGTGTCTTTACCTGAGAGGTCCACTCCTTCTGAAAGAATGGACGGTCCCTCCACCACGCTGAGAGTCGTGTCCACCATGATGCCATTAGTCACCTCGTCCGACTCGAGGCCGGAGTAGACCTGCAGCAGGTCGGTGGTGGGCACCTGCTCGACGATCACGGCTGGGAATACTGACGGGTCGTCCAACTGCGCAGAGAAAACACACGTGTGCATAGGATGAGACATGAGGTATTATAACACAGCGGGGGCTCTTGGACATGCATGTGAATTAAAAGATTAAAAACATACAGTAATTCCTTCACAATGCATTATTAATAAAACATAATGGTTTAATGTTCTAAAGATGCAAGTTATTAATTAATTACTTCATAGGGCTACTTTTTCATAAATTGAATTTTAAAAAATACATTATTTTGTTTAATTTGTATTAAATACTGACTGAATAATGAAAAAATGTGGGTTTTCCACATTATTAAATTTAGACATTTATATAACAAAACAGGAACCTCTAAGGATGCTGAATAAAAAATTTAAAAATAAGCAACAAAATAGTGGAAACATTAATTTGTCCTCAGATTGATGTTGATGCAATGTCTGTGGTTGCTCTTAAAACAATATCAAGACGTTGCTCCACGGCAGTCCTAAAAATCAACCGGTTTTATTGGCATCCTGTCTCTGGGTTAGCTCACCTTCGTAGCCCATCATTTTTAGCAATTAGCAAGTCGTTTTTTAAAAAGAAGTTGACGTTGCTCCGTAATGTAGCTCGCCTATAAGAGCACTTTTAAAGTGAAAATCAAAAACCTAAGATTGTCGAGTGTTTATACTCCAAAACAGAACCGCATAAAGTGTATTTTTCACCCCACAAGGGAATCTGTTTTGACCGTTTATCGTCCCCGTTCTGGTGCAGCTCCGCCATCTTTGCTTTTGTACCAACGGCTCCGCTTAAGGACCAATGGCGTCCCCTCCTGGATGGAGGGCAAACTACACCATTAAAGAAGGTCTAACCTTAATCGATTTGAGCTCATTTTAATCTAATAAACCATGAATCAAGAATTAATCTCTAACTAATCGTTTGAATCCCTAGTTCTAAACCAATTTGGCCATTTTTATTGCTTTGTAAGACGTTGTGGATTCATACTCAGCCTGAGCTAATGTGGAGGCACGCAGCATGGAGGAGAGCTCATTTCTGTGGGGTTGCAGCAGCCTGCTGGGACGGTGTGAAGAAGACGGGAACCAGCTGTCTGAACCAGCGTACTTCTCCTGAGAACCTAATCTTATGCTCAGAATTTCTATAAACCCAAATGAATGTTAATGAATCAGATATGAATTGCAGGCGAGCACCTTCTTCATCACGCTCTGGGAATTTTAACCTCGCCGTCTCATTTCGGGCTTAGCGAGGCCTGATGAGTGGATGGAGCCACTGGGGGCTTGGTGGAGAGTGGGCCGAACCGTGGAGCTACATCTGAGGAGACAAGCACCGTCTGAGAGCTCCTCCAGCGGGGATCGAAGAATGGACGGCTGGTTGGAGAGGGCAAAGCAACTCCATTCTTTAATTAAGGGAGTCATGTTCTGCTCTAAAAGATGGGCTTTGAAGAGCATGAAAAGATAAAATGAATTATTTATTATTATTATTATTATTTATTATTATTATTATTATTACTAGTAGTAGTACTTGCAAGTAGGCCTGCTGCAATAAATTTAACTGGACGATAAGTTGCTCCTCAAATTATTGCAATAAACAATAGTATTGTTATTTTAACACCATTCTCTAGTAATATATTGATAATCTCTTCTCGAATACTAATAACTCAACACTGGAGCTGGGAGATATTTTAAATGTCCCATAAAACAACACATAAAGCCAAAGTAAAACAGAAACAAAAAATAAAATTGATTGTGAAGTCTCTGAAAACAAAATGATTACCTTTCAAAAAATATTAATAATCAAAATGACATTATTGAGGTAATTTTTAATGACCAGACAGGCATTCTTAAGAGAACAACAAATTTTTCATTTGAGTATTTACATTTATTTAGGTATTTATTTGATTATTTACTTATTACATATTTAAAACTCTTTTAAACTTAGCTGTTAATAGTTTTAATAAATATTGTTTTATCTATTTAATCTTTACTTATTGACAACATTAGCAATTTTTTTTTTTTGTGCAGCAAAGGCTAAAAGTTTTATACCTGTTTTTAAAGGTATAAAACTTTAAAAACTGTTTTATACCTGTTTTTAAAGTGCTATATAAATATATTTGACATTGACATTTTACATTTACGTTTTAGTTTTAAACTATAATACTCACAATAGCAGTACTTCTACGCTTTCATTTAACTTCTCCTTTCTCTTTAAAGTCATGTGTATAACTACATACATTTAGTTATGTATTTGACTCTTTACTTGTTTATAGCATATTATTTAAAACTTTATTTCATAATGAGCTGGTTTTAACAAGTACTCTATTATTATTATTTAACTTACTGACAAAGTAGCATAATGTCATTACTTGGTTTAAGTTTAAAATATAAACCATCTTAGCCAAAATTTTTGTCTTACTTTCATTTGTTTTCTTAGCTTGTTATTTAATCTTTTAAGCTTTTTGTTAGTTTGTTTTGGTTTAGTTATTTCTGTTTAATGTTTCTGGGCATATAATTGTTTTCATATAATGTATTTTTGTAGACATAATCTGAGGAATGAGTCAAAAATGCCCAGCAGGTGGCAGCAGAGTACACTTTAAACCTCAGCTGAAATTGTTCCCTTTTTCAGTTTGAATTCCAACTTCTTTGTTTTTATTCAGTGTCCAAAAGGTTGTGAAACAAAGTATTAAAAATAAAACAATCCAACACAAATGGTTAAGGACAAAATTAAACGAGTTTTTAAGAGGTCATTGGACCCAAAGCTCTCACATTAAACACAGAGAACGGTGCAGTAGCATCTGTTATTCCAGCTTTCATAGATGTGATTTTTCTTTTTTCCATTTTCAGCCACTCAGTGAAGATCAATAAAAAGCAACATTCCTGCAGTGATGGGTCGGTTTAAGAGAGACACACAGACAAAAAGGTGCTGTAGGAGCTGAGGGAATAAAGGCGTATCTGTGTCTTTTTACACAAGTGTTCATTGTTGGCTGGGACCTCGGGGGCAGACCAGGTGTCCAGGCCTTGAGCTGAGGGAGGGGTGGGAATGGTGGCATCCCACTGCATGCCTGTACACTCATTTCTGCTACTGGTTAACCAGGAAGCTAACAGACCAGCTCATTGTTAGCGGTTTGAAATGTTTATGCGTTTTAAGCAGGTATTTCACCAATAATTTTTAATAGTTACTGTAAAAAATAATGACGTCAACCATAACTTTGAGGATTAAAAACAAGCATGTTTTTGCTCTGACTGCAGTTTCAATCAGAAATGTTTTCCATTGATGGGAATCTTTGCCACCATCATAGCCAGACTTAGAGGCTGCCACATTTTCTTGGGCTGATTTAACTCGCGTTTGCTGTCCTTGAGCGAGATAAAGACGTGTTTGGCCGACTGGTCCAGAGACAGTAGCTCATCTACCATCTCCTCCCATCAAATCCCACAACATTTCGCTGACGGAGCGTCGAAGACATGTAGAGCTGGTGTCCTACCTGCCTCTGCAGGTCGTTTTGGTCCTAAATGTTTTCCTTTGAATAGGCATGAAGAAAGCACAAAGGTTGCAGCTAAAATGGTTTGTGCTGAACATAATTCACATTTTAACTACTCCTTCCTCTTTAATGCTGTTTCTAGTAGAGGGAACAGGAGTGACAAATATCAGGCTGATTTGCATGTCTGAGTTCCCCATTTGGCCTTTGAAAGCAGCAGCATCTGAGCAGGCTGTTTCCCTCCCCACGCCCCTCTTTCTTCTGCTTTACCTGCCCCGACACAATGGATTTCAACTGCCTGAAGCTTTCAATATCCTCATTGTGAAATGTGGAGCAGTTCTGGAGCCGCCCTTTCTCAAAACTCAAATGTCTCCAGTAAGAACATTTTGTGATCTCTCCAGTTGGTCCTGGAGGCTAAAGCTAGCAGTCAAGAGATCAGGATTATATAGGACATGTCTGCCATTACCAACGTCCAGCGTTGGTAATAATATGTGGTTGATGTTTAAGAGTATAATAATACATCCGAGATGCAAAAATAGGTTAACAAGAATTTAATTTTATCTTTTTTTCTTTCTTTTCTTTTTTTTTTTTTTTGTTCTTGTTTTATTCACAAATAGAAGATGTTTTTGAGAAACTGAGGTTTTCCAATGCAAAAATTAACTTTTTGAAAAAATACAGAAAAAAAAAGCTTTAAACCATAGGCAGACATATTGGATTTGGTCAGACATGTTATGGTTCTTTCTAAACCAGCTCCAATGGTTAAGCGATTGCTCTCCATCGGTTTTGGATCAGAATAACGTGAGTGCATTTTCTCTGATTAAAAGGCTTTTATTATTTTAAACCACCAGTCCAGGAGCTCTTAGAAACAACTTTGTTGTAAAACATCTGTTTGCAGAGATATCAACATACATACTATAATTTGTTTAGGCAAACTGCCTCCTTGCTCCATAATCCTCCACAAATCTCAGAATAAACCAGCAGGAGGATCAAACATTTCCAGCTAAGATCTACCAAGGCTTCCAACTTCAGGCAAAACCAAACCGGCTCCGGTGATAACTGATTAAGAAAAGCTTGCCAAGACATTCCCACTGTGTAAAATCAGTAGTTTGTGCAGCAAAAACACTTTAAATGAAGTTCAGACTCATTAGAAACAGTGAAAATGCTCTTTAGCTCACATCATTCTCACTGGAGTTACAGATGTTTCATCAGTCACTTTGCTACAGCGTCCAAAATGCTGCCAGATAGACAATTTCAACACAATGAAAACTTATTTAATGCTTCTGAAACCAATCGCTGTTCCCAGCAAGATGGGAAGTAATAGTTTCTTTCTTACATCAAGATTAGAGTCTAGAAAGAGTTAATTTAAAGATTTTAGATCTAAGTGAATCACAAAAGTAAGTTATCTCAGTAATTCCCTTTCCTGATAAGGTATTTAGCTTTATTTATCAAACAAGTTAAGAAAGAAAATGTTACTTAAACTGATATTTTACAGCATAATAATCAGAAATCCACTGAAATTACTTTTTTAAACTAAAACACAGTTTGAATATTTACTTAACATGAGAAATGGAGCTTGTAATCATATAATAAACAAAGGAAAACAACAAACAAATGCCACTGCAGTGCTTTTAAAGACAAGACGGAAAACTATTTTTAAAAAATCAGCAATGGATTAATTTAGGGCTTATGATGGAATATAAGGGCATATTTAAAACTTTTAAAGGTCTGATTATTAATCTTATAGCTTCTTAAGATCCTGCAGAAACCCCTACTAAAGCACACACCTCCATATTAACATAATAACTTTAACCAACGTTACTAGATGCAAAACTGACACTTTGACTTTACTTCAGAGACAAATATTGCGATAGTTTAATATTTAGTGTACTAAATCTTTCCACATCCCTACTTAAGAGAAATTCTCTTTGAAAATCAAGGAACATAAGATAAAAACTGAAGAGCTGAAGATGACAAAAGCTGAAATTCATCACATGCTGAGTCTGGAGAGGCTAGTCATTGACTCCCATATCCAACATAGCAGAGCTAATCATTACAGAACCTGTGATTTCACTCAGCTGTAATGAGTTTATTGTGGTTTTAAAACCGTCATCCAATGCCAAAGCCCACCTGAAAGGGATGGATTTCAATGCTTTGCCATGACTTGCTAAAAAAGTGCTAAGGCGCTTGCACAATAGGCTGAGTGGGTGCCACCAACACAAAAACTGTCACAGTGGAACAATGTGAGACTTTTAAGGTGAGTTACTGCGTCTCTTCCAAGCAGCGATACAACTGGTCTGTCAGGTTGGGCCTGAAGTGGCGCTACTCAGGGATCCAGTAACAACTTGTCTCTCTAGATGAACATAAACACTCGTTTCGCTAACAAACAAGCCTGCTCCACAGGATCCAGCGTCTGCTGAGGGGAGGAGACAACCGATGCAGCTGATCGCTCCAATGACAAGACACACAGGCGCTAATATGTGTGTCAGGTAAATTCAACGGCAACCTTTGTGCTGCAGCCACGTTCAGGTTGAAGCCCCACCCCGGCTGCCTCCCACGCACAACGCAACCCAACTCCGCCGCAGGTTTCTCCGTCTCTGCAGCCTCAAGTCGACTGTTAACTAAAGCTAACGAGATAACAAAAGCAATAAATAAAAACGGAGATTAATGGGGAAAAACAGGAACTAACTGGAGCAATACTAAAACTAACTAAAACACTGAAATTACAGACTTTATGTCCTTTGTTTTGTGTTTATGAATCTATTTACTAGCCTTTCGAACTGATGGAAACAAGCAGTTAACATCAGTTATCTGCAAAGCATGGTGCTACAGGAAAAGTTGGGAGAAAACGCCTGACTCAGCTGATTATGAAACATTAAGTGGAAACATTTTCTGAAAACTGAATCATCTGCCGAGTACTCATGACCTGATCAATGCAACCAAATCACAGCAAAAGACTTTGAACCTAAATATTAAGAGCAGAATTAAGACATTTTGGGTTGCAGTAGCAGTTTTGGTATAAAAGAACTAACATTACTGCTGCAACTAAATAATGGATCCCCTTTTAAATGATTTACAAATTAAAAAATGAATAAAAACGAAAGTGGCTACTCGCAGACAAATAAAGAAATTTGTAAAAAAAAAAGAAAAGTGAGCATGGAGGAGTAAATTTCAGCCTAATTTATCACAAATTTACAAGAAAAAACTTGTTTCCTCTTTTTCTATCAAAAACTGGATGACTAAAGTTTTCAGTCTGATTCTTTGGTCTCAACTAGACTTTTATGTATTTATAGAGACTTTATTTTATTTGTTGTTTAGTTTATTTATTTTCAATAATTAAAATGCCTTGCAGCTCCAGAGTTAAATGTTCATTACAATTTAAAGCTTATTCATCTTTGATAATATGTTCTTGCGTTATTGTTCCATTATTAACATCATATGACATGAAAATGGTCACAAAATAACAAAATTATCGTTCATTGCAATCAGTCCTGGGACAATTTATCATCCAGCAAAATTTGTTATAATGACCTCAAAAACTTCTGTGTATTTTGAAGACTTTTTATCTGAAAAGTGGAATAAAGTTACAATTAAAACTCTGAACGTTATTATTTATCCCCCGTTAATCTAATCACTCAAAGTAGAATCAGGTGCAACAGAAAAGACACACCTGATTAGTAAATAGAGTCCACCTGTCTGTAATTTAATCTCAGTATTAATCCAGCTGTTTGTCAGATTTTAGCGAATCAGTTGGCAAGCTGCATGATGCTGAAACGATTATGAAACAGCATCATGACTTATTTTCTCTGAATTTTTATTGCTTCTAGAAGGAATTAAGAATAGATTGAGTTTTAAAAAAAGGGAATTGCTGTGAAAAAGATTCACCTGGGAGGTGAACTGACCCAGTTTCATTCACATATCCAGGTGTTAATCTGAATCAGAATCTGTGAAATGAAAGTTGATGCACTATCAACTGTTTTACAAAAATGGTCAGAACTTCCCCATTTTTATTTGCTGGAACTTTAAAGTGTTGCGGCAAATTTTCCATTGGTAAAACATGTAAATAACTAAAACTTGCATTTTTTCTTCTACTGCACGACTGGCTGCTGTTTCTGTTGGTTCGTTACCCAGAATCTCAGTGAAATACATTGAAGTTGTGGAAAAAAGCAAAGTGTTTGGGGTGAAACTGATGAATGAGCAAGTTTTTACTCCAAACAAATCTTCAAAAACCTTAAAGCGCCGAGTCATTCATGGAAAATACCTGATTCATCTCATCTATCCCATTGGAAAATTCAAACACCAGTTCGCTGGGCTGTACCGCAGTCGTCATGGCAGAGGAGTTCAGAGGGCGGGGACCAGGCTAAAATGTCCCCACTGTGACGATCACGCTCCTCCTCCTGCTCCTCCTCTTTCTGCTGCTGCTGCTCAGTAAATAGCCTCTGTGTCTTCCTGTTTTCTGATGCGGCGCGGCTCAAGCTGAATGTGAGAGAGAGTCGAGGTTTCACTGGAGAGCCTCGTCCCTCTCTGACACAGAGGCCAGACCCCGCTGCGCCTGGCGCATCTACACCTGCAGACAAAAAGAAAAAACACACAGGAGGGTAAAGGTCAGCAAACATGGCAGATCAGTCGAATATCACCAAGAAACAAGAGCTTAGCATTAAGGAGGCCTCACTGGGGGGAGAACAAACTTATCTGGGTTATGTCTATTTTTTATCTGTGACTCTGCAAAGCCACATCCTTCACAGGAAAAAAAAAAAATCACTGATTTCTGTATTCCTGCGTCATAAAATGCTTTAAATATCCAAATGGAGCGAATTATTTCTATAATTTGCAGGTACTGATGCACTAAAACTGTCAACGACTGTAAATACTCTGCAAAAACACAATATCTAAGCAAGTAATTTTGGTTTAGTTTATTGTGCAAATATCTCAGTTGATCTGAAATAAGACCAAACTAATTTTTTAGAAAGATGTAGAAGCCAATATGGGAAAATGTCTTGTTAAAAGCCAAATAATCTGCCAACCAAACAAATACGTTTTTTGAATCAATATTAAGTAATTATTGACTTAAAACAAGCTCCTATTTCCTCCTTAAAAGTTATTTGTAAGTTAGTTTTGTCTTAATTCAAGTGTACTAAGATGTTTGATCTATTAAGTACACCAAAAGTTATTTGTGTTTTTGCAGTGTAGTAAACTGAATAATTTAAAATGAGATGCTTGTTGCATCAGAAAACAGTATGGAGCTTTTAAGCTCAATGTGCCACTGTACAGATCAAATAATTATAATTTAAAATACAAAATAATGAAACAGAAAATTCATAAAAACAAGGCAAGTCACACAGGATGCACCAGATATCCCGAGGATTTCCAGTTTTTCTTCTTTTGATGGGTGACACTCGAATTTCTGACTTTTTTCTAGTCAGTGAATGCACCACATTAAGCGCTCTTAGAAAAACTTAAATTTACGTTTGTCTTTACAACCTGTGTGTGACATGGTGAAGCTGCGAGAGAGCGAAAGAGAGCAAGACTTTCAGCAAGTAACAGGAAGGACGAACCGCTGCTCTGGTTTAGCGGATTGAGCTTTAAACCTTCATTAAATCTCAGAATAAATGCAAAGATCTGCCTAAACACAACCTTTTTAGTAATGCTAGTGATGCTACTTGTGTTGATTGCCAATATAAGATGCTACGGAGAGCTCAAAGGTGACCTATTATGCTTCTCTGAATAAGTTCAAGGGCTAAAATTACAGTTTTGCACAAAACCATTCTTATTTTAGTCTGGTCAGTTCTGCCTGTTTTGGGGTGTCTTGTCACTTTAAATCCTAATAAACTGCTGCTGGCCACGCCCCCCAGATCAACGTTTACTTTCGCACATGAAAATAAGTGCAAACAGATGGACAATTTTTCAACGTACGTATTTAAAAAGCAGAAGTGGAGCCTCCTGCACAATCAACAGAAATACAGAAAGTCATTTCTGGGTGGTGAGACCACAACAAAATGTTTGTCTTTTGAAGTGCGTACAGCGGTGAAGCCAGCTGACCAAATGTTCTGGAACTCAGCTTGGGTTGCTAGGTAACGGGCTGGGCTTGGCTGGCGTTGCCAGGTAACGGCATGCCAAAAGACACTGTTATTGCCAAAAACAGGAAGGTTTTCTGTTTTTTTAAAGCAGTAGCTGTGTTTTTAGAAGCAGTTGAGACAAAAACATACAAAATGTGAATTTTCCATAATGTCCCTTTTTAAAATGTAAACTCTGTCAATCTTTTACACAAACTCAGAGCAGGAAGGCTTGAAAATAGATTTTTTTTAAAATTATATATTTCCATTTTACAAAAAAAAGCCCTCGTTTGATTATGACCCCAACTTTCTCTTCCCTCTAATATATTTCAAACTCAGCAACAGGAGACTTTAGAGCTTTGATTTAATCACAGCTGAGTTTTATTTGAGAGCCTGACGGCAAGGCGCTCTGGATCGTACGGCTCAGGTTCTGATGTTCCGATCACGAGAGGGGCGAGGCGGTCCGGGTGAAGCCTCACATGCCAATTAAAGATCGGTGCCCCTCTGTGCCGACCCCCAGGGGAACGGCTCTGATGTCAGACTGCGAGGGAAACTGTGAGCAGAGCTGCCAAACATCAGGTAAGAGCAGCAACGCCTCAACGGGTTTTACTCAAGAAAAAGAAAATTTGGCCATCAAAGAAAAAGGTTTCTTCAGTAGTACCCAGCTCTAACTGAGTGTAAATGCGATGAGGTGTGTCCCAGCAACCCGACAGCCACAGCCGGGTTTGGGAACAAACGGCTAAGCAGCCCCCACCCCGTCGCTGCCCTGCAGCCGAGGTGGATTCGTCAGAGAGCCGTGTTTGGTCGCCCCCCGTTCCTTCCCAGCCGGTCAGTATCCCTGCTTCTCCCACTGCTGCAGGGTGGAGCTTATTTGCTTTGAAATGCCTGTGTAATGGTCAACACTGCATACCAAACGCATTATCACAGGAGCACTTTTGAAGAAAACAAATTTTTTTTATGTTTTTAGTTTCACTGAGAGCGAACAGAGATGTGTGGTTGCTGTGTGCAGAAAGGAGAACAGAGACATGGAAACTGAATCTGAGGGTTTGTGTTTCACTCTGCCAGGCGGAGCGTGCCCACAGCCGCCAGAGCTGCAGGTTTCTGCAGCTGCACATGTGGAGCTCAGAGATCCAGACAACCAACACAAGATGAAACACTGCAGCTGTAAATTAATGTCAAAAACAAAAGGCAAAACAAAGGGGAAAAAACAGAAAAGTGGGTGGACATGTGTCCGCCTTGCTGAATTAGACACATTTGCACCAGATGCTTTACATCGCAACACATTAACTCCTTATCAGATGACAGCAGGAGTTTTATTAAATCAAGATATCAGTTTTTTTCTCTCCTCTGATTATCTTCATGCATCTACAGCTGAATTTATCAGGGAGGGCTTCGTTGATCTCCACGGCCCAGTTGGCAGAGAGGCGGCCATTCGCCAGCCTGCACATCATCCCCGAGCGCATGACAACAGCTGCCTTGTCCAGGCACAGGGGCCGGGTTGTAACTGGACCGGCTACGTCACGAGGAGCGGAGCGGCAGAACAGAGGAGGGAGGGATCCTACAGAGATGTTAGTCAATGCATAATAGTCCGCAGAGCAAATAGACTGGCTCTGGGTGGGGCCCTGTTTTGACAGACTTGAGTATTTTAGTGTGGTTAACGAGGAGGGGTGTCGCGGTGGAGCCTGCAGAGTCCCGTGTCGAAACGCAACCAGACAAAAGCTTGTGTGTATTTTCTTCTATTAATTTATCTGCTTAGCTTGAGCTCTGCTTTGGTTCAAGAAACAGAAATAAATACGATTTTGCTTCTTTTTGTGCTAAATGAAGGAGGGTGAGCCTTGATGCTCCCTGTGAAGTCGGTGATTGTTTTGCCAAAAGCAGCTGCAGGCTGCAGCTGTGGGACTGAAACAATACAGCTTCATTCTGAGGTTAAAAAATGCAAATCTGAGCTGCTGATGACTTGGATAAAAAGTGAATCTTCAAAACTTTATCCAAATAAATGTAAATATTGTTCAGTCTCTTATTGTCCAACACGGATATTCAGTTTTCTGGACTTCATTGTTGAGCCAAAGCCATTTTTTCTCTCTTAGCATCAAACAGAAACAAAAAAATTACTGCAAGTTCCTAAATAGCATAGATGCACTGATGTACTATAAATATCTGTATCGGTTCTGATATATTGATCAGGTATTGGTGGCAATGTGTCTGATCTATTCAGTCTAATTCTATGCTTTGTGATCTGAGTGACATCATGTTTTATTATTTATTTTATGTTATATTTAAAATTTCTAATTGAACTTTCTGAGCCATTTGTTGTTTATTTTTATGTTCAATTTGGCTGAAATACTCCTAATTGTACTGACAGAACAAATTAAAATAGTTTTTCATATTTCAGCAAACATGTGAAGCTAGCGGTGTATTTAAATGTGCTGTATTGGTGAAGAATTGGAAAATAAATGTATAATTCAATATTATCGTGTTTAAAGGCAAAGAAACATTTTAAGTCAATTCAGAAATGTTTTTCTGTATCGGATCGTATCGGCCGATGCTGAACATCCAATATCGGTATCGGAAATGAAAAAAGTGAAAGTCTGGTAGCCTTCCCTTCAATTTGAAAGGCACACAGGATTATCACTAATCTTTATCGTTTCTGACTGAACGCGAAAAAGTGTATCAAGATGCATTATGTTGGTTTGTACATTTAGAAGCCCAAAAAGATGAACATCTGAGCCTTAAAGCACTTAAAATATAGAAAATAAAACTGAAATTTCAGTATTTGAGAAAATCACAGCCCTGGGAATCAGCCCTGACATTTTTCCTGATAAATGAGATTTTTATTAAACAAAAAGATATAATAATACAATTTAAATATATGAGTTTCTCTGACTTACAAACAAAACCAACAGTTATGATAATATTATTGGCTAAAAAGGTCAACGATAGTATAAAACTGGTTCATCTTGGCAACAAAAACCTGCATCAAGGTTTTAAAAAGTTACACTACAGTAATGTAGTGCTGCCCCTCCTCCACCTGTTGCTGTGTGCTGCAGGTGTCCATAGCAACAGACACATCTGACAACTTTTAATGAGGAACGTTCTGTATTTCTGGAGGTTTGGGATGTCAACAACCTGCTGAAACCTGCAAATACTTCAGATCAGCTATAAAAATACTGATAACTGCCTATTTTAAAACATCAAATAAACCTTAATATGGATTAATGTGCCGTATATCTGCTTGCGACACAAGCAGAAATCCATCTATTTTCATGCAGACAACACTGAAAATCCTTGACTATCATTCTGAAACATAAGTCAGTTTGGCTCCAAAACTGGCACCGGCCCTCCAGTTCACCTTCCTGCACAGACTTTACTTTATGTAGAGAGGAGCAACAAATCAGAAACATAATCCAGGCCACGTTTGTGTATCAGAAACAAAGTAAATAAAGGCTGGAAATAACATAGTTTTAACTGCAATAATTAAAATGTTATATTATGATGAATTACTGTCTGTTTTTAGGTAATTTCTAATCAAATACCTTGAAATCATAATATTACACACCGAGGAGGTCACATGCCACTATTCTTAATATAATATTGCAGAAAAAGCTTGAAATAAAATTCAAAATTTTACCAAGTATTTTTTCTAGTTCCTGGTAAAAACAGATTTGAACACTTTAAGATGCAGCAGCTTGTTTTAAAGCAATAATTTCTTAATGTTAATTTTAAATACGTCCCAGTTCCACTGGCAGATTATTTCACTTATACCACTGACAAAATAGCTTATTTTAAGTGAAATAATCTGCTAGTGGAACTAGTAATTTTTTTTCTTCTTCAAGAATTATTTACTTGAACAAGTTCTTACATCTTGCAGAAAAAGGTTTTTAATAGTTCAAATATACAACAAATATAACAAATTATATCTTATTTCAAGAGTACTGACACATTTGCAGCAGAAAATTGACAAAAATAATTGCTAAGATTTGTTGTTTTTGCAGTTTATTATAGGCACACATATTAGATTTGTCGTTTTAATACAGCATATTCACATAATGCTAACATTTTAGCAGATTATATGTTATTTTCCCACAGTTTTCTGTCCATCTAGTACTGTCCTGTATTTGTCCAGCCATCCTGGGTTGAAACAGACTGAGGAACGGTGAGCTGCTTCACCACAACATGGTGACTGCCAATCGCAATAACAGCCAATTAGACGAAGGATTCGTGAACAAATGGTGAATTCCCAGAAGGCCCAACTTCCCCGCTTTGGTCTCCTCAGCTGAGCTCATTGTTGACCATGAAAGGAGGTAATTTAAGCCAATTGAATGTCTATGTAATGACTCACCCTGCATGAGAGGTGAGCAAACACTGAGAGATGCAAGAAAAAAGGGACCAGTCAATGTTTATTTGTAAGCTATCCTCAGCTCAGGTTACAAAATGATAAATAAATAAAGTTTACTCAGGTGGAATATTAATGTCAGCTTCAATATTCCTGGCAGAAACGTACAGAAAACTGAAAAACAGCTGAAACACTGAGGTTTTTTTTTAAAGCAAGACTAAAAACTCCCCAGTTTAGAGTTGCTTTTGAATAATAAAGAAACATTTATCAAAATATGTTATGTGTTTCAGTAGCACTTGATAAAAAGTGAAATTTATTTCTGGTTTTTCAACTGGTGACTGTATGATGTTTTTATGACTTTATTTTTGTCTGCCTTGTTGCTGAAATGTAAAAATAAATTTGATTGATTGATTGATTGATTGATTGATTGATGATTGATGATTGATTGATTGATTGATTGATTGATGATTGATTGATTGATTGATTGATTGATTGATTGATTGATTGTGTACACAAGTACACTGCAAAAACAGCCAATCTTACCAAGCATTTTAGGTTTAGTTTCTATCACAAATATCGTCGTAGGTTTTAAATAAAACTTGCAGATTAACTTATTGTTTTAAGTCAACAATTCCTGAATTTTATGAATGAAAAAACTAGCAACCCCGTTCCAGTTCACCTGAAAACACATCTTGATCAATCGATGGGACCATCACTTTTCATCAATATTAAGTAACTATTAACGTAAAACAAATTCCTGTATCTTGTGAGTTAATACATTTGAAATAAGTCATTTGCACTGGAGACCAAAATACTTGGTGTTTTAGCAATTATATATTGCTGCAGCACATAAAAAGGAGAAGAACTGAATCTGTATTATGAGTGTTTTTATTGTCAAAATTAAATGAGAATAATAATCTCATTGATTCAGCTTTCAAGAATTATTAAGAATAAACCCGTGTGAGATTTTAAGGTTCCACAATATTTGCTCAACAATGTTATTTCACACTAGAAACTAGACCAGGTAAGGTTTTGTGTTTTTGAAGTAGACATAAAACTCATGAATAAAACTGACCAAAACAGAAGATGTGAGCTATATTTAGCACAGAAGAGCTGTAAAAACGTTCTGCGTTATGCTAAAGCTTAGCGATGCGTCCACAGGCCTGACCTCACTGTGTTTGTCAGCATGCTGTTGTTGCAGGACCTTCTGGGTTTCTGTCAAGGAAATGACTCAGTGATACGAGTCTCGAGCTCATTCCTGGAGCCCTGCGATAGCCCACATGCGTATCAGGGGATCCTGATCCTCGTTTCTGGACAGAAGTTTCCTTTTGTTTTAAAAAAGTAAATAAACTTGCCCGTAAACGTGTTACAATAGAGCTTTCTGTGCCAAGAAAGAAAAAAAGTCACCCAAACATCAGGAGTTTGGAAAACCATTACTCAAAAAGGAAGAAAAAACATTTAACAACTAGATTTTTGCTCTACATTTTGTGCCAGAACTATATAAGTATAGTTGCCAACTCAATTAGGGAGTTGCATAAATGCCAGTGAAAAAAAAAAGT
This sequence comes from Poeciliopsis prolifica, assembly GCF_027474105.1. NCBI lineage: Eukaryota > Metazoa > Chordata > Actinopteri > Cyprinodontiformes > Poeciliidae > Poeciliopsis > Poeciliopsis prolifica. The sequence continues at coordinate 1,796,370 of NW_026562381.1, forward strand.
GGTTTCCCTGGTTGCTGCACCTCTGTCAGCAGGTCACAAAAACTGTTTGGTACACAGTATTTTTTTCTATGTTCTACATTTTTCTTCCCGCCTGGTATTGCACAGTACGTTATGTCTCAGCACGTTTAAACTCAAAGCCTTTCAGCTGAATAAGAGGAACGCTTTTGCTGCAACCAGTGCAGCAATTAAAATTTCAGAAATGATAAGAGACACTAGCTTACAGCTAGCATTAGAAACTGCAGCTCAGTAATTCTTCAAGCAACACCGACTTCAGTTGTACTGAAACTTCAGACTTGACTTGGGATGCATTCACACCAGACCTGTTTAATCTTCTTTAATAAAACTTTGTCTAGATAGAAAGTTTGTTTTGTTTTTGGTTTGTAGTGCGAATGCTAATCGAGCTCTGATGCAGATCAAGAAAATTTGACTCTGGTACGCTTAAAAATAATAAGTCTTGGTTTGGTTGAAGTGAACTGTGGTGCAGCTTGAATGCATGTGAATGCCAAGCGGACTGGAGGCCACTCCAACAGGAAGCGGACTACAATGCTGGGCATTGTGGGTAAGTACAACCAAAACAAACCTGCGATGCTAACGTTAGCGGGAGAAATGACTCCTGGTCTTGTAGTAAAGACACAAAAGAAATCCTACAACTGCTAAAATCTGATGCCACTCCATTTTTGTTTTCAGAACTTGTACTCAGGGTATTCTTGAGAGGTTTTTGTGTTCAGTACCGCTTGGTGCAGCGCCCCAAGAGGTGGGGAGGGGAATAGGTTTTCTAAAGGGTTCAGTTCGTTTGACACACTTTAGTATAAAAATGCTACAGCAGCCGAAAACTCAACAAATGTTGCCATTTTTGTCCCAAATAGATGAGAGTCTACCAGACTTTCAGGTGTGAAAACGTCTTTAAACTTCAGACCTTTCATCAGGGATTAATTCAAATGAACTGATGTCTGCTGAACTCAACGCTCCCAAGTGGCTATAAACAGCATCAATGGTGAAGCATTGTTCTTATGAGGCACTGAAGGGGGCCTATCAGAAACAGTAGGCGCTTCTTAAAGACACAGAGACTAATTTCAAGGCGTCAGAAACAACTACGATGTGAATTCAAATTTCTTTTAAGTTATTTTTGATGTATGCAGCATTTTCATAACAACTGCAGGTGACATGCTGACTTGATGTGCAATAAATCAATCCTTTAAGTTGAATGCAAACCACAAAGAGATAATTTCAGTCATTAGAGACAAAAGCAGAATTTGGTATTTGACTTTGACCTGGAAGAAGTGCCTATTTGTGAACATCTGTGGCATGCCAGATCTAAACTCAGCCTGAGAGAAAACGTCACCTCGAGCAGAGAGGCTTTAAAGACGAGAAAGGAATTTAATCTCTCCTCCTGAGAGTGTTGTACTTTTCCACTCCGACTCGCTTGTTTATACTGCCTGATGAACTATTTTGGTACAAAAATTAAGCTTTTTATGGGATATAAGACATCAGACATAGCAGAAATTAGTTATTTTCCAGAGACGACTATTTAGAAATGTCTTCAATGACCACATTCCACTTCCTCTTCAGTCAGTGGTGATTCTAGCCAGGTTTTAGGGATGCTTTAGCAAAAAATCTAAAAAATTAAAACAGCTTCAGCATCCCTAAAACTGCTTTAGCACCCCTAAAACTACTTCAGGACCCCTAAAACTACTTCAGGACCCCTAAAACTGCTTTAGCACCCCTAAAACTGCTTTAGCAACCCTAAAACGGCTTTAGCAGCCCTAAAACTGCTTCAGGACCCCTAAAACTGCTTTAGCACCCCTAAAACTACTTTAGGACCCCTAAAACTGCTTTAGCACCCCTAAAACTACTTCAGGACCCCTAAAACTGTTTCAGCACCCATAAAACTGCTTTAGCACCCCTAAAACTGCTTCAGCACCCCTAAAACTGCTTCAGCACCCCTAAAACTGTGTCTCAGCACCCGTGAACAGGATTGTCACCCTGATTCCATGTCCTTAGAAGAAAAAAACGTTTTAAAAAATACAAACGTGAGTAAAAAGACGCTCCATCCTAACCGAACAGTTTCAGTTAGGATGGGTACTGTGTATATTGAAAGACAAAACAATGTGTCCGTCGTGGCGGAGTTTGCTGCTGTGTAATAGACAGAATGGATCAGGAGAGGAACTGAAGACCCGTCAGAACCTAAAGAACCAGAAATCAGCATCTCTTCGTCCTCAATCATCTCCTGAGGCTGACATGGTACAGAACATTTTGCTATGATTGATTCAGTTTCTTATTGTGATTTTAGAGGGCTATTGTGGTTTGATTATTTTCTTAGGATGTTGAGTTTGAACATTTAATTAATCATATCATTAGCCAAAATAAATGACCTGAATCTCTGGAGACACAAGTGGCTCTTTGGTTCACATATTAAAAAATCAAATATTGCTCTGTTGGTGTTTAATTCTTTCTTTAGTGTCTCCATAAAAAAAACACTGACTACACAGGCCCCTGAACCAGCCTCCAAAGAAAACAGTAAAAGCCATTGTTTGTTTTTTAAACAGCTATTTGGGGCCAGACTTGACTCATCAGCACCTCTATTTAGATGCAGCTTGCAATGCAAATTGTTATGCTTAGTTTGACTAGTGACTGTTGTGTTGTTTTGTAATTAATTTTCCAAATCTCTCTAGAGTCACTTAAAAAAGGTAAAACTAAAGAACAGTGCAGAATGTTTGGGTCAGGCTGTTTATTTGTGTTTAGTACTGAAACTATGACAGGCCATCTTCATGAACTGTGAACTGAAATAATTCCTGACTTATAATATCTATTTTTCCATAGATGGACAAACATTCTTGTTTAAAGAAAAAGGCCAAAAGCCACATAACAGTCAGATAAAAGTAATGCAATTTCTAAGCATGATTTTCAAATAAAGTTCAGATTAAGGACTCATTTCCACTAGTCATTAACCTGACTAACCTTTTGCCTTGACAATAAACTGGTTTTAGGTTAATTAATCCTATGAATTTAGTAAAATGTTCTTCAAATACTTCTGAGTAGATTTAATTATGATTTCCAGGGGAGCAGACCCCACGAGGACTGTGTCACTGCACAGCTGCTTGCCTCTCATTAATGTTAGCACATGTTGCCGGTATGATGTCATCTTGAGATTCTCTTTCAAAATGAGTTTATACACTTCAGGAAAAAAATTCAACGTTTCTCAGATTTTGCTCTTTACAAGTATCTGAGTAAAATGAACATTGTTCTTTTATTCTGTGAATTAATGACAAGATGTATCTTAATTTTATTTGTGAATGTAAGCAGTTCAATTTAGAAATGTCTTCTCGTGGGTCTTAGCCCTGCAGGGGGCTAAGCCCCCCTAAAGGTCAGATCCTAGAATTGCCCCTGCCTTTAGTTGCATTTTTGTTAGTTTCCCTCTGATGTTACATTATAAATCCTTCTCCCACGTTCACATATAACTTGAGCAGACTTTCCTTTTTGCTCGGTTTAGGAGAAACGGCGGTCATAAAAAGCTGTGACAAAGCTTAAAACCGAGCAGAAGAGTCACAAACTGACCTGTGAATCTTGCCTCGACAGGAACAGCATCACTGAACTGTGGGCTTCTGCTGCTTCCTGTCTGTTAAACCACAGTCAGAACAAAATTTCTTTCTCTGTGTAACAACGGAAAGTTCTCAACTCCCCCTCCTTCCTTCTCAAACAACAAACCACGACTCTGATAGGTTCAAGCCTTCCAGACATATAGCATTTCCTACATGAATCATATAGCTGCTAGATTTATCTGCAGTGGTGACGTAGAACATGCAAATGGTGGCGCTTTCTTAAAATTAAATGTTTGGTTAAAAGTCACTACATTTGGGTGTAAAATAGCAAAACTTTGATTTGATTTGCAAGAGATGTTGGATTTTAACCTTTTGACAGCAACGTATTCAAAAAGATGTGAACGTTTTTAATTAAAAGACGACATCTGCCCACAGTGATGACACTATGGGTAGAAACTAACAGCGCAGCTAAACCCCAAACCATTTGTACATGCTCACATCCCTAACTTGAGTCAGTTTCATGTGAATTCTGAGAACGAACTGCCAAGTTCCTGTCATCGGGGCTTTCTCGTATGTCAAAATGCGACATAGGTAAACAAAACACAGTTTGTGTACAACAGCTGAAACACTTCCAAGTTCTTCAAAAACTCTAGAAATAAAACTTAAATTGTGGTTTTGAAATGTGCAAAAACCCAACAAATCCTTCAGTTAAAAGAGTCATCGAATTTAGCCGTCGATATGTCCATGTTGTGAAAAACATCAGAGTCAAAACTACCCCCACCAACCTATTTCTGTAATGTGGCAACAGGCCACATGTCACTGATAGGAAGAACCGCGAAAGGTTGTGAAAACGGAACAGGAAATTGCAGAAAAGTCTCAGAAAAGACAACTGTGGTGTTAAAACATCACAGCGTGATGCGCTGCTGCTGCAGCTGCTGCTGTTTCTGATGTCCGCGCGGCTCCTGCACGTTTATCACAGGATCTGGATGTTTTATGTAGGGATTGGAGTGAGGATTATCTGTATGAGTTAGTGCAGATAGACCTCTCTGTTTCCTGATTAACACTTAAGGGAACATCAGCTGAGGTGATGGTAGATCCTTAAAGCTGAAGTAATCTGCAATGAGTGATGCAACATTAAATACAAAAAAACAAGCCAGTTTTGCAACATTGCTTGTTCACCATCGTCTGTCTGATTGGCTAAAAAAAGTTTTTGGTTATCACAGGCTTCATTGTGGAAGAAAAAGGCAAAATATAGTATCAATAATGTGCACTACTACTGTTGCAACTTAAGTTGTCTTTAAAAGCAGGTACGAAATGTTCCCTTCGCCGGGTTCATCTTGATACAAAGTCGTTAAGAAACATCCTGTAGCTGGCACCACACTGTGCCTGAAAATGTTGGGTACAACAAATTGCAAAGATACAAAATGGCAAAGGAGGAAAATTAATTTCAAACACAATTCCCACAAAAAATAGCTGTATTACTCGGGTTAGGTGCTGTTTGTTTTGCCATTTTGGACGTTAATGGTCCATTAAATTAGCCATCAGTTTGTATCCACCAGAGGATCTTCTGTACCAATTTTAATTGTAATTTAGAATAAATTACAATTGTAATTAATTGTAAGTAATTAGCAGTGTGGCTTCTACTCTTTGGTAAAAATAAGCAGTTAACCCAGGTACAGTTGGTTTAATCATATTTTAAAAGAATCAAAACTGAAAACACTTTAATGAAGTAAAACAAACAGATCTGCCATTATTAGTATAGGCGGCTACAGTTGAGTTAAATCAACATAAGGGGCAAAATAGTAATATATAAAAGATATTTCTCCTGACCCACATTTTTTTCTTCCGTTTTTTCCCTCTCGTCTCTCTAAACATCAGCATATTAGTTTCTACAACACATTTCAGTTGTCACTGAAAGTTGATTCATTTGGTTAAATGTGCCAATTGGTTTGAAGAGTTTTCATCAATAATACCTACATATTGTGTCCACTAATCTTTGGTGTTACTATTTCATCCCTTCATTTAAAACTCTTTCAACCATTTTGTTTCAATTTACTTAACTCGTACATTGGTGTATTTTTCTTATGCTTTGGTATTTCCACGAATTGGACGTAAATGAGCCTTAAAAATTATCAAAACTTATTTGTAACAAAATTCAGCAATGCGATATCAAATGAAAACTTTGCATTTCGCTCCATTCCCGAATATTTCTGCTGTGATCCCACATCTGAACCACTTGACTCTTGGAAATATGAACGATTATAACTCTACATCAAACCAAAATGACAGGAAGTGACCCATCGCTGGTTAAAACCATTACTGGGAATCGACATGTCTTTACAGAAGACGTAGAAACAAAATATCTCCAAGCCAATCAGTAGAAAAAAGAAAATAAAAAGCTTAGTTTTGTATCAGAAAGGTATTACTCCAAACATAATAGCATTGCCTCAGCTCAGTTACAGACTTTCTTTTTGCATTATTCATCTTGAAAGGTAGCATGTTTGATAGCATCTACATTGCTAGTCACTCCATTTTTACAAGTGAATAAAAAACATGCAAGTCAGTACATGAGTGTTGGTTGCTTCTTACTGCCCAGCTTACACTCTCTTCCGTCTGCTGTAGTTTGGCTGTCGAGTGGCAACTACCAGAGGCTTAAAGAGGCGGGAAATTCTCAGTTTCCCTTAGAAAAATTTAAAATTAAAGATAAAAACAGACGAAAACATTATTTTTTTTTTTCAGTCTCATATTAGATCAGTGACAACTGGAGCTCAAAGTGTTTACATTCATACCGATACCAACGTGTTACAGCACAGGGCAACGGCCCAGTGCTGGGAAGAGAGGATACAATACCCAGAAAAATACCTGCAGCCCGCTCCAAACCTGAACTTATGGTTTAATACATCAAAATCTGAACTACAACACAATAGCTTGTTACCTTCAAGGGACAGAAATCAATTTGTAGTTTGTCTACAGTTTGAACCTTGCCAGGACAATTTCCATACGATGATTTGTTTACAGTACACATTGAGGTACGGGCTCAGATGGAGCGCAGGAGTCTCAGTGCTCCAAGTCGGAGTGGAGGCTGGATAGGGGACCCGGCTGCGCATACCAAACAGGTCTGGACACACACAGGCGCATGTGTCCTCCCACCGTCAGGTATGCAGAAATATCTAATAGGGAACACACCTTGGGATGGAGCAGAGCGTGAGCAGGCAGGGAAACAATAATGATTTCTGTTTTATGTGACAAGCTTTTCTTACAATAGCAGCCTGGCATTCTGGAAACGACTGCTGCTCTTCCCCACAAGGATGAAGGAGGTAAACTGAGCCGCAACGATATTTACATGTCTGGAAGTCAGACCACATTTGGGTTGCAAGTTGTAAAAACCTGAGAAATTTGCCAATTAATGAGCAATATACATGTATGTTGTCAATACAAAGCCATTATGTATCATAATAACAATGGACATAAAACAGTGAAATATTTTTTTTTATCTTAACAGCCATATAATGTCATAATTTTTTGTCTTACTTGCGTAAATACTGTAAAATGCATTTTTACTGAAGGTCATCAGACACTCAGTATCTCACTCTGGCCAGGACTAGTTGAAAAGTTAAACAGCGGTTTACACCTTTTGCAGAGCTGTTCTTAAAACGTCTGCAGCTCATGTTTCAGTTTAAGAACTTATAATAAGTTAATCAGCACTTCCCATCTGATCACTGGTGAAGCCTCACAGGTAGGCCCACTCGCTCTGAGACAGCCCAGCTCCCCTCCAAGACTTAAGTCTTATCTGATTTCACACAATTGGATACTGGGTCAGTGTGGTGTCCGGTGTCACTCTCCAACATTTCTATCTAATCTTGATGCCAGTAAATGTGGCCCGTTCCAGGATCTGAGCACAGAAGTGCGGAGTCACTGCATTTGAGATACCAGATGCATATTTTAAAACACAAGCAGAGGAAAAACTTGCACAGCAATGTGACTGAAACTAATGACCGTGAGGGTTGCATTCTTTATGGATTACGATGTTATTTCTAATTCAGGCACTCAAGTCTGATTTAAAGCTGAAGTAAGTAGCTTTTATGAAACTGTATTTTTTACATATTTGTTCAAACTGTCACTGTTTGAACAAATATGTAAAAAATATTTGTGGAATATAATAATAATAGAATATGTGTGAAAAAAAAATTCCTCTCCCAGTGCTAACTAGGAACAACCAATCGAGCCCAGAGACAAGTCTTAGTGCTGTCAATCACAATCTCATGTGACGGCTGCAGCTAGCATAACATGTTGTGAATGCTAAGCTAGTCAGCATGGCCACCAATGATGTGAGATAAATGCTTTTCTGGTAGCAGTAAGTTGTTTCTCCACCATTAGCACCTTTAGCAGCAAGTACATGAGATTGATTGGTTGCGCAAAGATCCTCCTCTGGGCTCTGATTGGTTGTTTTTGGTCGGGAGCAGTGCATTTCTTCACATGACAAGAGCAGCTCAGAGGAGAAGTGGAGGAGATCGATCTTTTCACAGATTATCTGTTTGATAACAAACTGTCATAACATTCTTTGAAAAAGTTACATATTGCAGCTTTAAATGTTTTCTCAAATTTGGTCTGTAGGCCAACAAATTTAATCCCGCACACATCAAACAATGGCTTATGTTACTTATATGGAGAAGTGTTTGAGACGTGAGCAGGAAGCAGAAGGACAGTCTGCCTGAGTCGGTCAATATTTGAGAAAGCTTTATGAAATATTCTTTTTTATGATCGCCAGCCGATGAGGAAGGTGCAGCATGGGTGCAGGAGAGGAGGACAATAAACTACCTGTTTAGACACAGAAGTGGTGAGCGGGCTTCATATAACAACATATTTACACTGCAGTATTGTTCCACCATATTAAGGATGTACAGTAATTACACGAGAAGCAGGCAAAAGATAAGAACATGAGTTCAACCAAATGTGACAGTTTTCAGGAAGACGGACGTAAGGATTCAGTTTATCCTTTGGTGCTACTTTGAATAAAGAGGCCCGACAGTCGGTCTCCAGAGGGGCTGAGGTTGTGTTATCCTGATGAGAATCACAATGCAAAAACGCAAAGGTAAACAGGGAGTGGCTGTTGCTTGGGAACACAGAGGGAGAGGGCTGTAAAGCAGGTCCTGCAGTACGGCAAAGAGAAAGCAGGTGGGCCTCAAACTGCTTCTACCAGTACAGAAAATCCCAGTAACCAACACAAAAACTCATTTTTCATTTTTAAGCAATTAGAGGAAAACCTGAAACTGCTGCTGCGGTAGTTTACTAACAACGTGTTGCTAGGTAACCACAGAGTGAGTGAGTTGCTAGGTAACCACAGAGTGAGTGAGTTCATTAATTCCACCAACTTTGATTGGCTGGCTGTGAGACGTGGAGCAGATGAAGCCTTTCCTCCAAGGCCTACATGCTGTGCAGCTCTCAATCAGAGTTCAGTGAATATTGTATATATTGAATATACCATCAGATCTATAATTTATCTCTACTGATCATGTGTCTTATCACAATATATACCATTATTGATTTATTGTCCAGCTTTACTTTCAAATAAAAAACAAACAAGTTTGTCAATTTGGAATATTGTTGGTCATGAAAAACATTGACAGTCATCATTTGGAAAGAAAAGATAATGCTGTTTAAAAGCCACGCATCTTAAACTGGTGTCACTCTATAAAAAGCACACCATGCTAAACACTTCAACCAAATTTGGTTTATCTACATTTTTTTATGTAGCCTATGTGTGAAAGCCAACATAACTATAAAAAACTTGTATTTTTTTTTTTTTAAATACAAAAATAAGTAAATTGTTAATAGCACGGAACTGTATTTCTACTAAGTCAGAAGCTAAAATAAAATGCTATTCTACATCCAACTTATCCTTTCTCAGGAATATTGTAAAAGAAAACATCAGTTCTGCAGAATGTAAATAAATATAGGACAGTTTGCAGCTTGTACAATTTGTATGTCGCATTGTTTTTATGTGCATTTTCCTGAAAAAATTACTGCAGCATGCAAAAGAGACTCACTTAAAATGCAGCGTGAAAGCAGTGCAATTTCTGATATAGGAGTTATTTAAAGCCATTGTGTTCATGCATTCACATCAAAAAGAACTGTCCTCTTTAAATATTACTGCAGAGAAACGTCAAACTAAATAAAACATTTACAAGTCACCCACATCGTTATAGTTTTAGAGGCAAGTCTTATGAAAAAATGTGTAGTTAAAGTTGAGCGTAAAGATAAACATTTAATTGATAAATACACAGTTTGGAGCCATGAACATGGCAGGTTTTCCATATGAGAATCTGCTGCTGATGCTTGCAGACAGACATCACTGCAGCTGGATGTCTGGGACAAGAATGTCTGGAAAACATGTGGGAAATCAATTTTCCTCTGTGCTTAGATCAAAACAGATCGTTCTGTACCACACATTGTTTAAATCAGCACAAGATAAAACCTATTTCAGTCCTAATAAGTCAGTTTTATGTTCACACACACATCTCGCACACGGGAGTGGATTTCTGCATGACGTCACCTCATGCAGGGTGGAACCACATAATTGGAAAGAACAACACTGCACCATGGATGTGTTTTCAGGCCACTTCAGAAAAGCAAGCATAAAGGTATAAATACATCATATTTCTACACCCAATGCAGTAGCAAATGACTCGCTTGAAGACAGAGTTGAACAAAGATCTGTAAAGGAAATTTTTATGATGCTCTGCATGTTGCTTTGATCTGGGATGAAATAAACCTGCCTTCACCCACGCAAATGCTGCAAGCAAATCATAGTGGATAAACATATACGACCTCCAGGTTGATGACGTATAAAATTAAAAAGGTATGAAAAACTGTCTGTTTTGTGGTTTTTATTGTCTTGTTTGCACCTCACCTAAGAAGAAAACTTTTTATTTTTCAGCCTAGGATCCTTCACTTGTCTGAAACATTATTCTGAGTAAATGCCTTTGATTAAAACTAAGATTATACAATACCCAATTTAAAGTTTCACATAACTACCTCAATACCCTTTGCTCTCACAGAAGCATTACATAACCACAAAAAGTCATAAAAAGGTGTGTCACAATGTCCCATATATCTCATTTATGGGCATTTTGACCCTCTTTTTTTAATCTAAAATCACAAAACCTTTCTCTGAGTTTCAGCCTGACCGATGTACCCAGATGAAAAAACCCAACAGGTGCAGCAAACAAGCTTAATTTTTAGTTACTGATGGCTTTATATTAATCTTTATCTAAACATCTTCACTAGCAAAAGTGAAAATTTGAGACAGATAAAGAAAGAAGTTAATGATCTGTACTAGAATAAGGTCAGTATACTTTAGGAATAAAGAAAAGAGTCTGCTTTTATTACAGTAGAAATAGAGATGTGGCCCATCTATAAAATCTAATATAAACATCACGCTTGATAATGAGGTAATTCCTAGAGTGGATATATCTATACATAGATCTGTAATCTTTAAATTAAAGTTCTCTGTTTAATATAGAGAGTACTCCATTGCTCAATCAATTTAATTTATATTTAGGAGAACTGCAAGTTGTTGTCACAATAACAACTCCAAGAGTTAAACAGAGAAGCAAAAAAGATTTATTTTATTCACTTTTATCACTTTAAACATGATTTGGAAATGCCAGCAGCCTGTTGGGAGTTTCTCACATTTTACAACCCAACAGATCAACATAGAGGCTGCTGTAATAGCTAGCAATGCTAACAGCGCTAGCAATGCTAACAGCGCTAGCTATGCTAATCGCTAAACGTTTTTTAAAACCGGTTATAAGCTTCAGCATCATATATTGGCTCCCTTTTTTGACAAAATAATCTTAGTCAAATTATATTGAGGTTTTTGTCAGACCTTTTATAATGAATAGTTATGTTTTCTTTGTGCGCCACACATCCCTCCATTTTAGCACTAATTTTATTGATTTAACAGCTTTACAGGATAATGTTAAAGTAGACACAAAACCATTGTATTGCTTTTGTGTCACCCTATCAAAGGTATAAATTCCACAATAAATACATTTCCTAATACAAATTTTCGGTGTTTAAAAATAACTGTATTGACCTCTAACAAAATTAAGAACATAGAAAAACTGTAACAACAGGATAAATCTCAGCCTTCTATCCTTATTCAGTTCAGATTCATTGAAGATGGAGGAAGAAAACAATATAGACAGCCATTAAAATTCTGAAGGGAAAGATTTAAGAAGTGAATCATGGACTAAAATCTAAATACTCTGCATATCTCAGGTTTGTCTGTCTTCATAAAGCATTCCTCAGATTTGATGATCACAGCTGTGTATTACTGAAAAAAAGGCCAGCCAGTCCCAGCATGCTCCAAATATGAGAGGGTTGCAACACGGAGACACCATTGCTCAATCAATTTAGTTTTATTTATCAAGGGAGGGCTTCTCTCAGTACCGACTGCTAAAATGCACAACTGGATACAGAATGTGCCTTGCTCAGAGGCACAGTAGCTGCTAAAGCAGAAGAGAAAGTTAAACATTAACTTTCCCCACCCAGATTTAAAAAAAAAAAAAACAGGAATTAAACTTCCCATTACAAGTTCTCCAACTGTTCGGCCAAAATCCATTTCAGGCAGAGAGTACAACTTCTAAAGAGGCATGCAAAACAGAGTTACACTTTCTCATGTTAATATTTTCCATATACGTTGACCAAAAAATAAGGTACTCTAGGGAAATAAAGCAGTTTCACTATGAGTCTGATGGTTTCTTGGAGCCTCCTCAATTACAGGGCTGATGTGCTGGACCTGCAGGTCACCTGACAGCAAGTAAGAGATTTTCAAAACTTGTAAAACTGGCCATAAACAACCTATTATGGCTCTACAGACTTCACCAGAGTGGAAATGAGTTATTGCGGTAGTTTTATTTAGCTGATCAGCCTAAGGCAAATATAAGCAAAAGCATGAAAACGTCTCGTCTCCAACTCAATATTCTAAATTAATGGATGTTATAATGACACTAAAAGCCCAACATGGCAACACGTCGGGTTGGGTGGCAGCTAATAACATCAGAGGTTTCGAAACGTTGTGGGAAAATACTCTCACAGATTGTTTCCACTCCTTTTAACAAGTTCTCAGTAAAAGTGACCAGATTTTCTAAGAATTTGCAGTCTACACAGAATAAAAGCAGAGCTGCCCCTCCCCTACCTGTTGCTGCACACGCCTACTCACTTTCAATAAAGATAAATTCACAGTTCAAGATGTAAGCTTTAAAAGAGCATCATCATCTACCATTATTTTGAAGTGAAACTCAAAATGAAATAGCCTAATGTTCTCTGAAATACGGTTTCTACAGATTTGATGCAAAGATTAGGAGTCCCTCCCCCACATGTTGCTTAACACAGCCAGTCAACTGAACAAATGCAACACTCTCAGATGACTAGCTATTAATATATCACCATGTTTCTCTATAAAAAGAAAAACATTCTGCACAATAAACATATTTACCAACCTCTAAATTTAGATGTTTATAAAATTTTTAAAAGTTTGTGTATAAAACGTACGCGTTGCTTTACGAGTAATTCTCCCTTTTCTGTATTACATAAAAGTATATTTTAAGTGAATACAACGGTAGTATTCTCATAAATTATAGCTTATTTCACCAGGCAAATCAAGAAATTTCCAGAGAGCTTGAGGTCCTCCAAACTATCAACCTAAAATCTCCTCATGACATTATTTCTAATGTGGCAGAACGAGGCGGCTCAGATTTATTTCATGCCTTAAAGGGATAATGAGGGACGATGAGTTCCTGTTAAAATCTAAGTGGGTAACTGCAGTAGATAATTATCTTCATTTAGTATAAATACAGACTAATCGATGCCAGAACCTAATAGCTTGTCCAAGCAGGTGAACGTCTACGGTCTTAAAACGGCTTTAAACCTTCGCACAGTCGTTGCTGTAGGATTGGGGCATTTATTTAGATTTTTACAGTGAAACCAGTGATTATTTTCACAGGAAACAGAGGTTAGAGTCATTGTGCCACCAATGGACTTCCTGTTAGATTCTAAAAGTAAAGTAGTGGAAAAGTCAATAATGTAGCATTCATTTAAAATCAATCATTTTTACGTTACCTTCATTCATTATGAGACAGTTACTCTAAAACAGTCAAACCAGGCTAAACATTGTTTCTTTATTTTAAATTAATTTTTTAATACACCAGTAACAGTAGTATCAAAGTCAGGTTAAGCTATGTTTGTATAGGATGAAACATTAGTTTCTTCAGCAGATCATTTTTTATTGTTGATGTCTTACTTCCAAAATTTTCTGTCAACTTTTAATATTTAAAAAAAGAAAAACATGGTGGGGAACTGGTGGACTGGCATAGCGAACCCTACCACCAGGATTAGCTAGATTTTTGGAGGAAACCCTAAAATACTACAGACTTCAGAAGTACTTCTCTGTGTACTTCAGAAAATTAAATAAAAATATAAAAACATTTTTATGTAATTTGGCACTACAAAGACAAAAATTTATTTAATTTGACTAAGAAAATAATATTTTAGCACACAACTGTTGTCTTGACGTTCTATTTAAGTGGTCCTCTGGAGTCTTGAGGGCCACATAAATAGCTTTGGCGGGCCGGATCTGGCCCACGGGCCTCCAGTTTGATACGTCCCATTTTAGAGCACATTCAGTAAGTGTTTCACAGAGGACGCTCATTGGTGCTGCACAACTCAATACCTCCATTTCTATGAATAAAAACCTGGTTTCCATATAAATGTCTGAATGGACAAATTATTGAAATGTTCTGAAAACAGCATTTATAATGTAGAAGTAGACGTTTTTTGAGTCCAACGAACATTTATTTGGTTGGACTTAAATGAAGACACCAGGTGCATTATCTACTACAGGTAAGATACTTATAAGCTTCTAACAGAACCTGTTTTAAAACACATGCAATCAAGGCTTATTTACATATTTCTTACAGGTTGGATGTATAGTTTGCATGCATTTATCACAGCTGATGTTTGTCCCACCAGAACACAAACACTGTTTATTCTTTTCAGAGTTTCTGCCTGGAACATAAAACACAATAATCCCTCCATTTTTACATATCTCAAAACACTGAAACTGTAGTAACGCAGCAAAACCCGCCTCCTCTCGTCCTCATCACGGACCTCCTCTTGCAACGTCCCGATCCTCTTGCTCAAGCCCCAATGATCTAATTACAGACTAAACTTGTTGACTTTGTAAAGAAAGAAGAGCCAACCTGAAGCTACCATCCTGTCCCCTGTCCCACTTCTTTCTGCTCCTTATCAGCCCCCAAATGAGATTCACACAGTGTCGCAAAACAGCAGCTAGTCTGAGGTGATACTGTGAGGCACGAAGGCCTCATTTACAATACAAATCAGGGTGGGAAAAGAGGAGAAATGTAGGACAAATGCAAAGTCAGACCAGGTCAACAACAGAGTCATTCACACACAAATGCTAAAGGGTGTGAGAATAAATATGCAGAATAAATACTTTTTCTCTTTCCTAGTTGAAAAAGCCCTGAGCTGCAGAAAAACAAGTACAGCTCTGGAAAAAATAAAAAGACCACTGCACTGAAATCCTCCTGGTTATTCCACCAAATACTGATTTCTGAACTCTTCCTGAGTTAAAACATTAGCATCGCTGTTTCTAAATGAACATTAACTTGTTTTCTTTTTGTTATTTTGACCGTTTCTCATCTTCTGCATATAAATACAAACATTTTGCTTGTAATTTCAGACATGTTGTCAGTAGTTCATGGAATAAAAGAACGATGTTCATTTTACTCAGATATACACCTGTAAAAAGTAAAATCAGAGAAACTGATCATTTTAAGTGGCCTCTTATATTTTTTCCAGAGGTGTATTTCAGCAAACATTTTCATAAAAATGATAAAGAATAATAATAAAATCTTTTCAGCTTTTTTCAATATGTTTAACCAAAGTTGAGCAGCTTCATCTCCAACTGAATTGGGTGTGAATGCATCTCAGGCTGCAAGCACGTTTATGCACTACTCCAGCATGCACACTGTGTTTTTTTGTGGTCCCCTAAGTGCAGACTGGGTTTCTGGTGAAACAGGAAGCAAGCTTTTATCTCTGCTGCTCGGAGCAACTTTTAGAAACAGCTTCTCAAAAACGTTAAGCAGAATCATTTGTTTCAAAGGGGGGTAAATGTAAAAAAAAAAAAAAAAACACAGATCAGGAGGAGGTCATACAGAAAAGAGGAAGCAAACGACTAAAGTTTAAACTTTCCAGTGAGCACAAAAAGACATCCTTCCACGTTACAAGAAGAGTGACATTCTGTTCTGGTGAACTTAAGATGTGATGCATGAAGCAGTGCATGACCGGCTTTACACATAACGAACTGATGGAGGCGAAAACACAAAAGCCTCTTTTTTACGTCCACCTAAAGGACAGTTTAGTCAGTAATTACTGATTAACACACCATGAAAAATAGATGTGGGTTTGGTCCAGGGGCTTGCAAAACTCTGTTCCCGCCCTTGCTTCTACACCCCTTATAAGGCAACAATTTGTAAAAGAAATGCAAGAGACAAGCATATCAGTTAAAGATCGCTGAGAGAGTTTCTGAAAACAATGTGCAAACACAAATAAAAAAAAAATCAAGTTTGTAACCCTTTTTTGAGTTAAAGTTCAAAAACACAGTTTCTATAAAGCAGCTTAGGTTTAATGTAAACCACATTGATCATAAAACAGTGAAATTCGTTTCACTTTTTCCATGATTAAGATGTGAAACAGAAGTAAGCGTGGAAAAAATGAGAGGTTCTTCAGTTGAACTGGAATAACTTGTTAAAGCTCCTGAGAGACCTGTGACAGGACAAGGTGTGTAACTGAAAAATGTTGTAAAGTCATTTGTCAAATTAACTTCTTTTCTGCTTTGAATGGGACTGTTACCAAATATTCACCCAATTTAAACCCAAATATGACAAACAAATGTTAAATTTACAAAAATGTTGATCAATTTCTGAAGATTGGCTTCAAACATCACGACCAAAACGGCTTCAACTATCGGACTAAGCAAAAGTTCACATGACAGTTGTTCATAACTGACCTCAAAGACACTGGATTCGGATGACAGGATCCATTATAGCGATCGAACAAGAGTCGATCGCACCGACCATTGGAAAAAAAAAAGAGACAACAAGAAGGTGAAACTGGGAATAATCCAAGACGTATTCAGATGAGGAGGAAAGGTGCCTAAAGCCGTGAAGTGGCCAGACCCACACCTCTTCCTCACACTGACAAAACAAAAAAATTACACAGGAGGGGGGAAAAACACGACAATGCAATGGCTGCTGTTTGAAACAGGAAAAAAAGCAGAAGTGTAGTGAAGCAACTTGTCCTCTCCCTATGAGTCACGCAGGGCGGTCGCCATTGGTAGAGACGGCCTGAGGCGCAGGGCCTTCACCTGGCCAATCAGCAAGGAGCATGCAAATGGTTTCAGGTGAGTTGTGCTTGATGGCGGGGATTGGATGAGGGCTGAGGGGGGAGGGAAGAGCAGAAACGACAAACATGGAGGCCACACCTAGAACGGGCTGAAAGACGATCGACGGGTTCCTCCAGCAGAGGCAGAGGAGTACTGGAGGTGTAAGTAAACAATCAGACAGGTATGCCGTGACTTTAGACTTTGACCAAACAATAAGGGCAAAGCAGGTGATTAAAATCAGCATGAGAGAGATAAATGCTTTCTCCCTTTACGATATGAAAAAGACATTCTGAGCAATTAAATGAGTCAGTTTGGTGATGTAGTTTTATTATGCACCCATTTTCCAAAGATATATTTTCTATGGGCCAGCTTACTATTAAAGTTGATAAAATTAACTAAAACTACAGAAATAACAAAAACTGAAAATATTTTTGTCTAAGTTGCACTGTGTAGAGTTTATAAAAATATATTTTTGTACATAGTTTGACAGTTTGGTGTGAGATAGATAATCTGTGATAAAATTGATCTCCCAGTGCAAGAAACAACCAGTCAGAGCGAGGAGGCGGGTCTTAGCGCTGCCAATCACAATCTAATGTGGTGCTGCTCGTCTCCTCGCCAATTTTTTTTTTTGTTGGATTACAAGCATCTCTGTTGCTCTCAGAGTTTCACTAGCGGAGCAGATTTATTCCAAAAGGATAGGTTTATAATTTATACCTCTTTGAATTCTGCATCCAAAAATGAACCAAAGTGTGAAAAAACTAAAACTACTACACCTAATAGAAACTAAACAAAAAAAAAAGTTATAAAAATTTGAAAACTAACTAATTAAAACTAACTGATTTACCAGAAACTATTATAATCCTGTTTTTATCCACACAAAAACATTAAAGTGTCCCAGAATGCTGTTTGTTATTCCTCCAGACATGTAGGTGGACATGGATTATGAGTGATGCACAAAAAATATTCCAGATTAGGGGTAAAACAAAACAAAAAAACTGGACTGGAGAACAAAAAAGATCATGTTTCATGTCAAATAGACCAAATTCTCTTTACTGCCTGAATATTTCGCTGAAACTGAGACTCAGACGTCAGGCAACATTTGGACAATTTATTTTTGCGAATCCTTTTTCTTCCTCATTCTTATGTCCAATTCGAACATCTTTATGCCAGAATACTTGATTTGCAGATTGATTGGTATTAACCTGCAGCTGAACCTCATAAAGTAGCAAGCAATTTTATATCTACTGAAAACTGTAATAATTTACATATTTTCCTGATAGTTTAAAGCATTTTGCTTTCATGCAATAACAACAAACTGTGAAAATATGTAAAAACTGAAACACTTGACAGACAGAGGAGGAGCAAACTGTCTCTCTTCCCCACGTTTACCAAAACAAATTTTCATATTTGATCTATAAAACATTCAGAAATGTGATCAGAAAGAAAAAAGAAAATTGCTTCTATTATATTGTGTTAAAGTTAACATAGTAGAAGATAATGAAAATAATCTTTCATCAGAAATGAACTTAAGCAAACAGGAAGTGGTGATCTTGTGGTCAGTGTGCTGAGCGCTCTCTGCATCTTCACACGGCAAGAACAAACTATATTTAACAGAATCAGAAGTGAAGTATTTATATAACGGCATTACACCTAATTTGGTAAAGTGGAGAAAGAACAGACAACTCGACTTTTAAAGAGAAACTAACATATCGAACACCTCAACTCTCACTGCAGCTATTGATTATTTCATTGATTTTCCTGCCGATTAAACGGATAAAAACATTGGAACAATTTGCAATATTTTATTTAAGCCTTTTTTAAACAAAGTAAGAAACATTTTAAAGCCTAATTCCTTTTTTAAATAAGTAAACAAATATTTCATTGCCTTAATTAATGATCATTTTGTAGCAAAAAACATATTTCTAACATCAACGTGTGAAAAGCTCAGACCTTTCTGCTCCACTTGACATCAACGCAGCTAATTGATGCATTGATGCATCAATCAGCTGCTGCAAAAATAATCTCTTGATTTTTTTGGATTAACTGATTAATAATTATATAGAAAAAGGCGATCAGTAGGAGATTTTATTTTATTTTTTACATAATTTCAACCATGTGAAGCTGAAAGCCACTTGAGGAGTTAGAAGCTGTACAGAATTTATTTTTTGTCATAAATGCAAAATGTTTGGGGGGTTTTGCCCAGTTTTGACTTGATTACAGCTCTGATCTGAGTGTGTTGGTCTTTCAGTAAATAGCATCATCATATTTAAGAAATACAGAGAAGTCAAAGCAAAATGTCTTGATTATGTTTAAAAGCCATTTAGATATTTACAGGCATATCAATTTTAAGCAGTTTGAAAAGTATGGATGATTTTTTATTTTACATTGTGACTGCATTTTCAAAGGGATTATTGATCCATCTGTTATCCATATATGTAATAATTGTCGTAGGTGATTCATTTGCTACATTAATGATTGTTTTGATATGTTTACGGTATGTTATTCTGATCTACCAGCCACACCACAATCAGGTGAAATATTACAAAAAAGCCAACATTTAAAACATCCACAGTGAAAAACATAAAATCTCACCAAGTGTTTTGGTCTAATTTTCAGTCTAAATATATAAGTACACTTGAAATAAGTCAAAACTAACTTCCAAGAGCCTTTTTAGGAAAATATAAGAGCTTGTTTTAAGTCAATAATTCCCAAATATTGATTAAAGAAGAAGTTCTAGTTTCACTGACAGATTATTTCACCACATAATCACTCATTGATTTAAAACAAGCTCTTATATTTTGCCAAAAAGATACTTGAAAGTTAGTTTTGTCTTATTTCAAATGTACGAAGATGTTTGCAGTAGAAACTAGAATAAAATTATACAGTGTGGAGAGTGAAAAAAAGAATATTAATAATGCCAAATTCATTCACTCATTTGGTTTGTTTCGTTTTTTTAAATTTGTAAGTGGAAATATTTGTGTTGGATGAATAAAGAAACACGCAAAGGAAAAAAATTCCTCAGACATCAAGAATATTTTTGGAAACTATGCAAAAGCAGCAGAACATTATTAAGACTTAATAGCCTCATGGTCAGTAGTTTGCACACACACTAAACCAAATCTGGAGTAAACTCCCACATTTTTTTCATAATTAAAAAAAAAAACACACAACAGAAAAATGACTCTTTATCTGCCACAGATTTACAACCCTTCCAAGTTATCCTTTGTAATCCCCCCATTAGCACAACAAATTCCATCTCTGCTGAATGTTGGGGGTGAGAACAGCAATAAAAGTGAAGATGTTCAAATTGCTTTTGCCTGGAGACATGTCAGTGGGATAAAATGAAACTCAACCTCTGTGTGAAATCACAAAAAGCTCTGTATCACACGCTGCATTTTTGTTCTACTTTGTTCTCGTACCAACCAGAGCAGACAAAGAGCGAGCCTTGATGTGCGATCAGTGCAGAGACGTGTGAATGTGCAGACTACCTGAGAGGACACACCTGTCCTTTGCTGCAAAAGAATGAAAATCAGCTCACATGTTACTCTTGCTGTGAATAGCAGAGGCCGTCAGTAAACAGAAAACCAAAGAGGAAAAAACGGCTTAATTTTATCAACACAAATAAGAGCCATTTTTGGGAGCCAAATTCAGATGGAAAGATTATTAAAATGAGTTTTTAATAAAGCATCTGGATGTAGCTGTTTATTCTTCAATGCCTTTTCTTCCAAATCAACCACAGACTTCAACACAAGTTATAAGAAATGTAAGTGACAGTTCAACGTAAAGTAATGCATGAATGAAGAGGAAGCAGGGCCGGATTTAAGAAAACAAGGGCCCCAAGGCTGGAATCAGTTTTGGTGCCCAAAACAACATAAAAGAAAAAGACAAAAAGCGCTTTACTCAGGTAAAGTACAGCATAATAACAGGAAGACATATACATCTGTAGGTTTAAACCAGTTTAGTCATTTTTTGAAAATATTTTCTCTCATTTGCAATTTCTCTTTCATAAAAGAAGGAGAGAGAAAAAATTTGATTAAAATTGGATCTGATATTTAAAAAAAATTTGATTTTATTTTGAACTCATATTTATTCTTAAAAGTATCCCTGAAATAAGCCGAAAATTCAGTGCTTCCTCTTCCTGAGACTTTGCTCTGTTTCAGACAAACTTCTGAGCTTCAAGCTGACACATAAATTTAATTCCCAAGCAGAGAGTTTTGGTAAACACTACAACTCTCAACAAGCTTCCAGATATCAGGAGGAGCTCCTTCAGTGTGAGATATGGGGGCGTTTGTATCTGTGCAGCTCAGAGGTCACAGCGCTCAAAACATATTTCTACCGAGGCAGTTAGATGAGGCAGTCCAATGAGACACAGGTGGATCATACAGGAGACCCCAAAAGAGGTCAAAATATTTCACCTCACCTCGCTGATGGGGTAAAAATTATTCAATTTTCAATTCCAGATTATTGTAGGAGATTGAAGGTCAAACAGCTACGCAGCATGCCAGCCGATTTTGTTACAACAATCTGGTTGGTTCAGCAATCCGGCAGCTTGTGGTGTGATATGGTTTATCATTCTCGGACAGTGACTGTGCTTAGTTTAGTCTTGAGCTGAGATGATTCAGTGTGCTGATGGAGCAGGACTGCAGATAGAGAGACCCAACAAGGAGCTGTGTGTGTGGGAATCACTGGAAAAAAGACAACATTCAGCAGAGTGAATCATTCATTAGCACCTCTGAGCAGAGAGCGATGCAAAGATCACATGCCTGCGGCAGCGTTCGGCTTACCTGACCAAGCTGACAGTACGCTGCGATATGAATAATGCACAAATATGCAAATCAATTCAAGGATATAGAAACATTTTCACATGTTAAAGCAAACGTTTTGTAATTTAGTGGGATTTTATGACAGAGCTGCAACATTAGACAGTGGAAGGAAAGTGTAAATGTTTTTTAAAATATTTTTTTTATTGCAAAAATCCCAAAATGTCGCCAAATATTTTTAGTTTAATTCTAGTGCATATATTTTAGTACACTTGAAACAAGACACAATCATTTTCAGGTAACTTTTCAGAAAGACAAAAGTAAATAATCTTCAATATTAATAAAAATTTGTTCCATTATTTAAAGACATTTTTCCTGCGTAAAAAATGACGCCATTGCTACTTCCACTGGCCGTGTTACCTAGCAACGCCATCCGAGCCCAGCCCGTCACCTAGCAACCCAGTTTTAGTTCACTAAAAACAAGGGGAAATTATCTTGTTATAAGTGAACAATCTGTCAGTGAAACTAGTATTTTTTCATCAATATTGATCAATTATTGATATAAAACATGCTCCTATATCTTCACTAAAAGGTACTTGTAAGTTAGTTTTGTTTTATTTCAAATTTACTCAGATATTTGTACTAGAAACAAGGTCAGTGACTTGTTTTTTTTTTAATCTGAAAAGTGTGTTCTGGGTTTGTATTCAGAAATCCTCTCACTGCGATTACAGCAGAATGTTTTCTTGGTATGTATTCACAAAGTTTCAACGTCCAAAAACAGACAATTCAAATTTTTTGCTAAATTAGCTCAAGTTCAATTGAATTGTGAACATAAATTTTCAAGTGTCACTAAAGATTCTCTAAGAATTATTGAAAAATTCCAAATATGTATAAAAATATTCTAAAGTGCCACCATAAAATCAATGCATGTGATCGTAAAACATTTACTGAAAAAAAAGAAACACAAAAATAATCACGCAAAAAAAAGATAACAGAACATCTGGCATTTCCAGTCCACCTTAACAATTATGCACTACTTTGTAATGGGCTCTCACATAAAATCCCAATCTAATAAAATCCCTGAAGGTTTGTGGTTATAACAAGACAACAAGTAGAAGTTTAAGTGGCATGTCTAAAAAATTCAGAAAATTTCAACAGTTTTTTTTACGCTCCAGTTTGTTGTATCAATAAACCTGAAAGCCTGTAAATATGTTTAAAAATCCACCATGCTGTAGTTTTTATAAACAGAGATGAGATAGTATTGGGTTTACTGCTTCTCATTCCACATTCACACACATGCAGACAGCATCACATCAATAATGAAAGACAAGGAGCAGGCCAAGAATCCACAACCTGAACGTCTCACCTCTGAGGGCCATTTGAACTGCCGTCAGTCAGACGAATCGCCGTGTTACGTCATTCACCACATCAAGCTGCTTCTCATGCAGGTGTAATAAACGAAGACTATTTGTGTTTTTTTTGTTGATCACGCAAACAAAAAACAAACAAAAAAAAAAACAGCAATGCTGTAGTTTCGGCTCATTATTCCTCAAATTGATATTGATCGCATGTCTATGTCTCTCGCAATATACTGCTATGGATTGCCTAGTCATAAAAGAAAGTGATCCAAGTACTGTTCTCATAGTTGAGTATGCATTTGTTTAATCAAGCCTCCAAAAAATGTGAAAATTTGATCCATATCTTCCAATATGACAAACATGCAAAATCATGTTTTAATTTTTGGGTTACCATCTGTGTGCTGCACAAAAAAAACAACTTTATTTGCCTGATTTTAGTTTTTGATTTTATTTTCTTGGCCTTCAAGTTCTTCTGACTCAAGAATATTGCCCCATATGACAACAAGTTTCAACACCCCTGCTTTGGAGTATATGCTATTACCATTAGCCTTGATTATAATATCCTGCACTGCAGAAACACAAAATCTTATCAAGTCTTTTTGGGCTAGTTTCCGGTGCTAATACCTTATTAAGCTTGAAATAAAGCAAAACAAAGTTATAAGTAACTTTTGAGCAAGACATAGGAGCCAGTAAATCCTTAATATTGGTGAAAAAGCCTTGCTCCATTGGCAGATTAGTTCACTTTTCCAGTGGAACAAGTACTTTTTTATTAATAATAATGAATTGTTTACCTTAAACAGGCCCCTGTGTCTTCCTGAAAGGTGATTTGTAAGTTAGTTTTGTCTTATTTCCAGTCTACTAAAATGTTTGCACTAAAATCTAGACCAAAATTACATGATAACATTGTGTTTTTGCAGTGTATTTAAATAATTAACCAACCCTGAGAATATCTCGTCCTAAAAAAGTGGGGGAAAAAAGCATTTCACCAGATACAAAACAATAAATCAGCTAAAGCTCATTATCCATGCTAAAAGCTGTCTCCACTTGAAGTTTGTTACATTATTTGGGAGTGCAAAGCAGACAGATCGTGTGGCATCTTCAGACAAAGCTCAGTGTAAATCCGCACTGAGCTGACTCAGGAGAAGCCTTCATGATCCACTCACAACTGCCTCATTACCTCCAAGCAGACACGAAGAATAACAGGCTGAAATGTCATTATGTACTGAAGCTGCAGACAAAGACAGCTTCTATTTTCGCAAGGAACTATTTTGTGCCTTGAAACGGCAGCGAGCTAGAACATTACAAACTCAGCCACTCCTTAATGGGATTACATGAACATCAGAGGTACAGCTCAATACGCTGGTGGACCTGCTAGGACCACAGCAAGCACCATAAATATATTGCAGTAATGCGGTTAGCTGGTCTCATGATGTCAGCATGCTGAGAGGGCCAACAGCATCCTCCCTGCAAACAGAGTCACACACTGAGGCACGGCTCAGTGCGTGTTCACGACAAACAATCCCTGTTCTCAGCAGCAATATGTATTGGGATAGACATATGATCAATATCAATAAGTAGAACATCTGGTGAAATATGCAGGATATTCACTGAACTCCAATCCAGAACCGCACAACATTTTGGGAGATGTAGGCAGAGGAAAAGACTTCGGTTCCTAAACACGGTTGGTGGAATCAACTAACTCTCTCGCTCTTTGGGTCCCTAGCAACTCACAACATGTTGAGTAACTTGCGCAGCAAAATTTAACCGTTTTGCCACAGTGCCTCATGACTGCTGATAAACAACGGTGTGGAGTGAAAACTGTGGATAAACCAACAGAGGTCATGTCACCAGTTTCACGATATTTCATATGTTAAAAACAAAAAACAAAAGAAATTATTTTCGATAGACAATTACAGACATCGACTGGTATGAACTGCTTATATTGTGATAACTTGTTCAGCCATATCATCCAGTTGTACATCCAGAAGAGGATTAACAATGAGAGGTCATCTTGTTTTTAACATGTTCACTGCAAAAACACAAAAAACAGTTTTAGTGCAAATATTTTAGTCCACTTCAAATTAGACAAAACTTGCATACTAGCAGCTATTCTGCAAGATAGGAGCTTGTTTAGTTAATATTAATGAAAAAGTACCAGTTCTACAGGGAGATTATTTCACTTATAACATGGGGAAAATGTCTTGTTAGAAGTAAAATAATCTGCAAGTGGAACTAATACTTTTTCATCAATATTAAGAAATAATTCACTCAAATCAAGCTCCTATAACTTGCCTGAAGAGTTACTTTGTAAGTCAGTTTTGTCTCATCTCAACTGTATTAAGATATTTCCGCTAGAAGCTATACTTGGTAAGATTTTATGTTTTTGAAGTGTTTTTTGTCAATCCTTCATAAAATCCCAACCTTGAACAAGTGAAACAAATGACAGCACGTCGTAGTAATAATGTGTTTTTCAGACACATATTGCCATTTTATAGCGCAATCAAATAACTATGTTACCTTCAGTTGTTTAAAATGCAATATATATATATATATATATATATATATATATATATATATATATATATATATATAAATATGACTTCACTTTGTGATTAAACATCTTGAAATTAGGCCTCTGCCTCTTTAAAACCTCCTTCTCTTTCTGAACTCCGCCTCCAGAAAGTCAATACAACATTGCTAGTCTATTAACTCTTTGACAACGTTTTTACCAGTGTTGCACTGAGAAATAGATCGTATAATGAGCTCAACTGACAAGCAGGTCCACCAGGTGTTTGCTAATTGCTGCTGGCTAGTCTGAAGGAGCTGAGCATGGGAGCTACAGGTGAGGCTCTATGACGTGGAAACTCTGCTGCAGCTCCAATGAGGAGCCAAGGCTCAAAGGTGGCATGAGGTTTTGCACAGCTGAATGGTTAGCATAGAGATTAAAGGATTTCTCAAACACATTAAAGAATGAAAGCAACACTCCAGGTTATGTTTTTGTTGAAGGAATAATATTATAACGTGATGCAAAAAATTAAAAAGGTCGATTTTACATGATACTGTCCCTTTAAAACACTCCTTACGAATGTTTCAAAGAACTTGTCAACAAGTCTGAGGTGCTTTCCCAGCCTCTAAACTCCCCAGATGCCACAGATGCGCGGTGTCTGATGGAATTACAATCTCTGGATTGCAAGTTTAATCTCCAAAAACTCCACTTGACATTCCAAGAGGATCAGGAACATTTTTAACTCGTGTTCAGGTACTAGATGTTCCAGGACAATCTGAAGATGTTCCCTTCTCATCCCGTTATTAGTATAACGGGATGAGAAGGGCCACTTTATTAGGAAGACCTTAGTACCAACTGAATGAGTTGGTGATGTTCTATTGCAGTTCCTGCAG
The DNA here is from genome assembly GCF_027474105.1 of Poeciliopsis prolifica. Classification (NCBI taxonomy): domain Eukaryota; kingdom Metazoa; phylum Chordata; class Actinopteri; order Cyprinodontiformes; family Poeciliidae; genus Poeciliopsis; species Poeciliopsis prolifica. Next base: position 1,822,894 of record NW_026562381.1, read on the forward strand.
ATTTTAGAATAAAGTCATAATGTTACAAGAATAAAGTTGCACAAGAATGAAGTACAAAATAATGATGTAATAATATGAGAATAAATTTATAGTATTTTGAGAATTATGTCATAATATTTTGAGAATAAATCGTAATATTATGAGAGTAAAAGCAGACAAAAAGTTTAAATAATATGAGAAAAAAGCCATGATAATAAATGAATAAAGTCATAATACTTAAAGAATAATTCCTTTGTGAATAAAGTCATAATACATTTCAAGCATAGGATTCAAGAGAAAAGTTGCACGAGAATAAAGTTGAAATAATACAAGAAAAAAGTTATTATGAGAGGTCATAATATTTTAAGAATGAAGTCCATTCTCATTATACTACAACTTTATTCTTGTAAGAAAATGTATTTATTCCTCTACAACTTCATTCTTGTAATTTTATATTTGTAATTTTCTTAGCGTGGCCCTAATACTCCGTCATATATTGAACTTCTTTTTTTGACTAGATTAAAAAGGGAACAGAATCAAAAGCGGAGTGTAAAAAACAGAGCTAAATGACATACTGACAGCTCATCAGACTCCTTTATAGAGATCTAAAACAGGCACGTCACGCCTCAAAGCAGAAAACAGGTACAGCCTGCGTAACCAATCAGAATAGAGTTCATCCTTAAAGAGACAGGACCCATTTTTAAGAGGGTGAAAACGGTTCAATAAAAAAGAACAAATATTATCCTCTCTCTTCAGTAAGATGTTGTTTTGCACTATTGGATTATTAGAACCACTTTATCTAATTTCACCATGAAGGGAAGTCACTCTGACCTCACAAAACAAACTCTTTACTATCACCAGCCGATTCCTACAGTACCAGTCAAGTTTTCCACATTTTTCCAGCTAAAAATAGCCCTGTGTGCTTTCACAGGATTACATCATGACAAGGTACGGATTCGTGGAGCAAAGGAGGCTAGATGACTCGTCCGGGTCACATGCTCGTGAGGCAGGAAGTAGCTACAGGTGGAATTTCCCCTTCTCTCTTTCGCTGACGTCATGTTCGGTCAGAGAGCGCGCGCTGCTGCCGCTGCCATCAAACATGTCCGACAGGTGTGAAATGGAGAAGAAGAAAAAAGCTGGAGTTCGTTTAACAGCAGCTTACGAGTAGGGAAGTTTGCAAACGTTTCCCTCTCCCTTAATTAAGAATTAAGCCCAGAAAAGGGTATTTTTCACGTGAAAAGCGGAAGTTCAATAGTTTTATTTCTCTTTTCATAAGCCGGTTCCTGCCGTTCAGTGAGTGGTTTGAGGCTTCAGCCATCTCATGACTGTTTGTTTAGTCATAGCATATAAACATTGCCATCTTGTGGTTATTCTTAAGATGCCAAATGACACTTATTCCCACATGTATGACATGGAAAATACAGATGCAAATATATGGTGCAATAATATCACACTTGCAGCTAAAATGATCAACATGTGAAAAGCTCAGTTGATCAGTTGATTTCTTTTTTATCAATAATTGGATCGCAAAAAGTGTTTGATAAGAGATTTTCACAGAATTTGAACCGGGTTAAACTCAAACTGCCACTTGAGTTCAAAATATTTTTGGAAAAAAAAAGTATTTTTTAATTTTTAATGTAAAATGTGATTTTTTTTAAACATGTTTGACTTAATTAGTGCTCTGAGAAGAGTCTGTTTGCTCTAGTTAACGATTGATCGATTACTAAATTATTTGATGAATATTTCAATAATCCATTCATCACCAGTCATCTAATTAATTGTTTCAGCACTACAAGTTTCACATTTACAATTAATTAACCAAAGTAAATAAAATCACGTATAAACTGTGAGATAACAGAGTCTAGCAATTTGATTCAGTTCTGATTTTTAGGGTGATGATTCAATGCAGAAATTATTTTCTATTTTGAAACCATTTACACAAAAAAAGCATTTATTTGAAACAATACATGTTTCCACTGCACCGCCATCTTGGTAGGGAGGAGTATAAAGCATAGATGAACTGTGGCTCAGAGACCAACAAAAAGATAGAACTCAAAAACTATAATTGAGTAGTGTTTCTAATGTATTTATGTTGTTTGCTAATTAGATGGAGCTAGTTCCAAGCTTGTGGTTGGTTTATTGTCGTCATAGCAACTCCAGCCAGTTGCAGATTCCTACCAAGATGGCTGCCGGCTACAACGTTCCCGGTAGTGTGACGTCACATGAGAGCTATGTATTCTATAATCTGTGACAAATTATGTCAGTTTATATTTAAGCAAAAACAGGTTCATGCATAAAATTCTGTAACTTAAATTACCCGAGTAGGTTAGCTTAGCTGTCTGACTTTTACTTTTAAAAAATATGAAAGAATTATTCAAAATATAATTTTACAAAGTAAATTAAGCTTTTTAAATTGATTCGGATTTTGCTGGACGATAAATTCTCCCGGAAGTTATTGCGATAAACGATAGTATTACTAATTTGAGACCATTTTCAAGTGATATAACAGAATGGCAAATCGTGCAAGTACTGTCTCTCAAATATCAATGACCTTTCAATTCTACTGAACATTTAACACTGGAACTGGAAGACATTTTAAATATTCAAAATAAATAAAGAAACAGAAATTAATAAAATGAATTATGACAGAATTATCCTTGGAAAAAAAGAGAACAAAACACCAAACTGAAAACTTTTGTTATCCAGTTTTTAGTAGAAAGAGAGAAAAGGAAAAATAAATAGTCATGCAAATGGAAATAACTGAATTTGTTTTAATTTAGTGTGATTAATTGATTTATTGCAAAAGGCCTACCAAGGACTAGGAATTATGATTCTCTATAGAATCATTTTTTTCTGCACCTCTATTTCAAACATTACAACACAACTTGCAAAAGAAACAGCAGTAGTCTTTCCCATCTCTTACAAGGCTTCCCTGAAAGCATTTGTGGAACTGAAGTGCTGCTTTCTACATGGGATAAAAGCCCAGTTCTTCTTTTTGTGGAGTTGAATCAATATCAAGGCCCATTAAGGCGGGCGGGTACATCTTCAGCAAGAAGAGATGTCTGAGGTCTGAGGAGCCCTTCGCCATGAAAAAGAGAACAGCAGCTCTACGCTGCTGCTGCTGCTGTCCTTGGTCATCAGAACGAGCCTGAGCAGCTCAGACTGCTGCCAAAGACAAAACGGTGCCAGGATGAGGAGGATACCGGGAACTGTTCTGGCCTCCGCACACACACTCCTCTGGTCCGAGGCTGTTTTCCTGCAAACCGAAAGCTATCAAAGCAGAAAGGAATGGGGCGAAGGAGGGGCCAGTGTGTGGGCAGCAGTGTGGCAAGACGTTCCAAAAGCAAGGGCAAACGATTGAAACAAACAGGATGACTTCATGATGGAGTATATTTGGAAAGCCTTGATAATTGTTTCAGGGACTGAAGTTTCCAATTATCCACCAGTGTTCCCACCATGGGAAGACTTCAGAGGGGCTGAAGGAAGGGAGGGGTCGGTGGAGGGGTGGCGGGTCGGACGGCTGGTCCTCTCTCTAGTGCAGTGCTTCTCAATTATTTTCCGTTACGCCCCCCTAGCAAGAAGAAACTATTCGCGCCCCCCATTCCCCACCGTGACTATCCATCTCTGCATAACATTTGTTTCGCTGAAAAAACTCTAGCGGCTTATCAGCGTGATTGGGATGTAACATATTTAAGTGATGCGCTAATTTATTTGGCTTCATGCTGTCCGCTGCGAGCATTTTTAGACACAGCAAACACACCGGTCTTTCCTCTTCTCCAACTGTAGTCACAGTGAAGCCAAGCGCTAAATACGCTTCGTCGTATTTCCTCTTCTTAGCTTTCGGTTGACTTTCTGTTGTCTCATTATCTTTGTCTTTCTCCGCGTTTCTTTTCATCCCTGTGAAAAACTTTTTCATGTTGGGGGTTGTTGAATAACGGAGGCCATAGACAGAACGCAGTCAGAGCTTTTTGTTGACTTAACACTGCTAACCAAGGCAAACCTGTTGTCTTGTAAGTCGTAAAATGTTGCACTGTCGCAAACGTGACAGAAGTAACAATGAGAGCGCCACTGCCGCCTACTGTGCGCAATTACACTTTATACTAGTACGGCCAAAAAAAAGCCTGTTCCCCAGGATCACACGCCCCCCCAGGTATCGCACCGCGCCCCCCAAAGGGGCCCGCCCCACTATTTGAGAAGCACTGCTCTAGTGGGACGGTAAAACTAACATTTCGTAACTCTCCTCCCTTCCCTCTGCGTCACCACTGCCTGCTCTGAAGTGAGCAACGCTGGCCAGCCAATGAAACACTGTTTGTCTGTCCCAGGATACAAGCATCTCAGCCCAAAAATGTAAACATCTGGCAAACATTTTGACTCCCCACAGATTAGGGTGGATGAACAGTAAGAAAAAAATCATTGCAGACATGGATTTGTATAAAACACGTAGCATTTATTCAGACGTGATCTGATCACGTCTTTGAGTTTCAGTCAATATGTTCAGCCTGGAACGGTCTAAAGGAAAGAGTGACACACTCTGCGTCACCAGCGCCTCCTAGCAGGTTTTTATTTCTTGTTTTTAAGCTAAACAAAGCTGGACGCTCAACTTCATACCTTATATAGTAATGGAAACTTCAACTTTTCCATATTTTTTTCATGTTAGAACAAGAAACTTAAATGTGATTTTGTCCTAACTGAAGGCGACTCAAATCTCTTGCAAACTCTAAAAAGTTTTACACCATTTCAATCAACAAAAACCAGGTGGCCTGTATTTCCTGAAAACAAAAACTTTCCCACAGCATGATTCAGCCTCTACTGTGTTTTATGACGAGGGATGGTGAGCTTAGGGAGATGCACAGTCCTAATTATTCCATCAATCTGTGACAATCTGACCTCATTAATGCCAATTGGGTCTAAACTTGGCCCACTTATTTTCAACAAAATCAACAAATTTAGAGGGATTAGAGTAAAGGGGGCTGAATATGAAGCATTTTATATCTTAAAATCTTCAAAAATTAGAACTCAATTACACACTACTGCGTCTCAGCTAGACTGTGATTGTAATTGCTAAGGCAGGGCAAGTTTATTTGAGCAGCAATATAATCCAAAGTGCTTGAAATGATTATAATGTAAAAACATACATTATATTGTAGTGGTATAATACAGGAAAGTAATGAAAATTTAAAATAAAGACTAAAACTAATCATGATTCAGTTGGGAAGGCAACTGAACAAATTGGTTTTAGTCTTGATTTAAATTAACTCAGGATTTCGGCTGTTTTGCAGTTTTCTGGAAGTTTGTTTCAGATGAGAAAAACATAAAAACTCAATGGTGCTTTTCCATGTTCGGTTCTGGGGGTCCAGAGTCCACCAGAACCTTAAGACCTGATTGGTCTGAAAGGTTGATACAACAATAGATCTCTCAAGATCTTGTTGGAACATTAGTGGGAGTGCACCAATGATCGGCCCCAACTTCCTTAATTTTGGGGTATTGGTGATCGACCAACACTTAAATTTGTGTCAATCTTATCCACAAATTGCATCCACGTTGGCACAGGTCTAAAAATCAGCCACTCTGTCCTTTGACTTTGCAAAAGGTCTTGTTTGCAGTTTACAACTGTTTCCAAATCAGTGACTTTCTTGCTGTATTTAGTAACATTTCAGTCAAAAAATTGGTAGGTTAGGCTTATTAAAGATCGGTAATCGGCGATAGGCCAAAAAACTGCAATCGATGCACCCCAGACATTAGTTTTTAATTCCTGGAAATGTTCTTCAGGTGATAGAAGACTGACTTTGTAATTATATTTATGCGTCTCTAAGGGTTCAGTTCTGAATCCATCACTACGAGGTTTCGGGTCTGATCACTAGTTTCTAGGTAACAGCAGAAGGTGTATGCTGACTCTTAATCATTTCTCTTCAGGCCCAGAAATCCAGTTTTTTTATTTAGTTGAATAAAGTTAAGGGACATAACTTTGTTTTAATGCTCCAGCACTTCCAGAAACTCCTGAACTTACACCCAACATCCCACAAAATGCTAAACATTGTAACAAAAATGATTAAAAATTGAAGGGGAGTGAAAACTCTTGCAAGGCGCTGCCTCTGACCAGGTCAACACAACTGTATACTGCTCATAACAAAACACTCCTTCAAATAACGAGCAAGCCAGACACAAAACAACAGCTGTATTCTTCTGTGACTTGTGACTGCTATAAGAAGTGCAGAGACTTTTCAGCGTGGTCTCAGTGTGGTCACATGCCAGCTGACTGACACAAAGGGGAGTCACTGTAATCTATGGAGTAGTGTGGGGAAAGACCTTCAGGGTGGTGTACTCCAGCTGGTTATTAATAACATCTTTTCATTTCACAGCACACACAGTTTTGTACTTGTAGCATTCACAACTAACTCTTGATGCCACCCTTCAGGCTTCACATTATATTCCCCACTAGATAATAAAAAAATATACTAATTCCCAGCAAACAGTCACACTAACATGGGAGATTGTATGTAAATCCTGTTTGTACTTACCTTGGAAGAAGATGTCATCACTGGAGCACAATCCGGGCTTTCTACAGGTCCGTAGAAACATCCAGATACATAATGACTCCTTCTGGTGCGACTCTGCAGGCTGTATCGGTGCTAAAGCTACATCATCGTTCTGGCAGCCTCAGATTTTACCCTCCCGCTGCTGCTTTCGTGTGCTTCCTGACACAAGGTCGCGGTTTTCTCCGACAGAGGCTTCTGATGCGTGGGGAATTCCTCGCAGTCACATTTTCCTGGGAAATAATTGGCCCGACAGCAAAGTTTGTCAAAAGCCCTGCGAGTCCTCCTGTCAGCACCGAGGGGGCAGGACAGGTTGAAATTAAGTTACTTTTTATTTCACATCATCATATCCCGCTTTCTTAAAAGTCCGGAGCAAAAAAGGAGGGATTTTTATGTCATTAACGGGAGATTAACATCAAACAGGCTGGACAATAAATGCGTTTTATGAAACGTTACTCACTCGCAGGTGTTCATTTGGAAACTGGTAGGTTCGAACGCGTAATTTTGCGGACGAAAGTGCCGTTTGCTTTCCTCGCCTGTACTCCGCTGACTGATAAGAACTGACACAGAGAAACAACTGGTAATGTGCATCTTCCGGGAATGAATGTCCAATGTGGGATGAGGGTAATACACGATAATTCCTGAACGGGCGGGGTCTGTGGGGATTTTTTTTTTTTTTTTTTTTTGTGCTCCTCGGAAAACATTAACGGGTGATGTTTGAACGTCATCCGACTGCTGCTATGCTACGTTAAGGATAAGATTTTAAAATAATAGTTGTTTAACAATGAAAAAGCTAGTTCCCATACCGGGAGTCGAACCCGGGCCGCCTGGGTGAAAACCAGGAATCCTAACCGCTAGACCATATGGGACTTATACATGACAGACAACGGCGAGGGTTTTTGGCTGTACGTGTGCCCTACATGGGAAGGTCTTTTATAAATAGTAGACATTGACTTTACAAAAAGAAATGAGCCAATTTTACCACTTTTTAAAAATATTTTTAAAACAAGAATAAAAGTCTAACCCTAACCCTAAAATATTTTGTAATCAAATCAGAGTAGTTCAAATAAATTCAGCTTAATTATTCTGATTGACTTAAGTATTCAATGTGTTTCCTACATAGTTTCAGCTGTTTATGTGCCTTACCACATTGTATTTAATTGTGATTGTTCTGTTCTATTTTGAATTGCAAGTATTATTCATTTTGTCTCATCACCAATATTAACAGTTGAAAAACATTATTCAAGGCATTTTGAAACCATTAAGATTAGTGAAAAGTAAACTTTATAACTTTCATTACAAAAAAATTACTTTGTAAGCCACTCACAACATAGCGAACGCGCTGACGTATCGTCTCGCGGGGAACTACGATACATGGATACATGGGTCCTAGCACCATCTTGTGGTCTTTCACCGGCACTACATACAGAAACTTGAAACACTTTTCTTTTAAAACAGATGATTAGACTGAGCACAAATTGTTTAATCTGACAAAGATTAAATATCAACGAACGCAAATGAGGACCAGATATACTGTGAAGCTATAGTGAATGTCTTTTGCTTCCCCAACAAAACGAAACATGGTAGCAAACATATGACGTAATCATGTGGAGCAATCCAACTGAAAAGATAGGGTCCCTCGACTAATTTAAAAATGCAATAAAGAGTTTAGTCGGGCTTCAGCAAAAACGCTACAATTCTACATACTGTAATTTACTCATACTACGCTGTTGTGATTTTGTTGGCATGTAATATTAAAATTTTATCAAAAGCAGCCTCCCCTCCGTGGTGTAAATGGTATCGTTTCAGACGAGAGGCAGCCAAGTATTTGTCAAACTACTAGCAAACGTTGACTGCCCTGCTATCAGTTGAGAAAATATAACACCTTACGGAAGATCTCGCTATCTTTTGAGCTCACTTGTTTGTTTGTTGAGGCCTTAGTTTTTCATATTAGCACGATGTCAACTCCAGCACGGCGACGTTTAATGAGAGACTTTAAACGGTAAGTTATAGGGGGGAACAGAAGTAGCTAACATTAGCATCCTGAAGCTATTTTTTTATAGCATTAGCTCAAGTGACAAATACAATGTAAACCACAAAATAGTCAAACAGATCTGTAAATGTCAACTAAATGTATTTTGTAGTTAGTGTTACTTGTTTGCAATTACAGTTTAGTTTAATAGGAAACTGTTCGTAACGTTTAACCAACAGGTTTGCTTCTACCGGCGTAAGCAAACCAGATTTTGGTTGTAACGTCTGCGTTGTGTAATTCAGGACCAGTTATTGCTTTTGATGGTGTACGAGCCACAAATATAGCCCTTTTTTTGTAAGTGTATACGTTTCCCGGAGACTTGAAGAGATGCGCGGATGTAGTTGAAGTCAGTGGCCATATGGTCCTTCGGCTAGAGGAAAGGTCACTTCTGCCCTAACCCGGGCCGTGACAGATCATCGCTTAAGGTTGGGGATCAGCAACCATCTGCCATGGAGAGACTGAACACCTGCACTCACTAAGCACAGCTATCTGCGGCACATTGTTAATCTAAGTATGTTCCAGTTTGACTCCACTAACGACCACTGGTTTAATGATCTGATCCAGTTTGGCACCACAGTAGGAATCTCTGTTACATTGTTCTTTTACGGGCTTAACTAAGAAATGGAGTCTGTTTACCTTGAAAAAATGCTAAGTGAATGGTATTTTTTGGGTAAAAAAGGCATTTCTTAAAACTAATACTTTGGGGTAATGCATGTCCTCAGTTTTACACTGAAACCTGCAAAAGATTGAGGCCCCAAATCACAAAAAAATGCATAAGTTCCAATTGGATGTTGTCTTTTTCATTAAAGTTATCCCTATTCAATAAAAGAAAATACTTTATTTATTCCAAGAGATAATTAAAAATAGCAACTCCTATTGTTTAATTATCTTCAAAGGATTCCCAGTAGCAGTCAGTCTTGTATTCTGAAGAGGCCTCTGACTGAAGACTGTTGCTGACTGACATACATGCCAGAACTGAATTTCTGAACATTTCTGGATTTCAATTACAAATGTGCGCAGAATTTTGTCAATATTTCGCAATTACGGTGTTTCTGTTAAATACGAAACGCAATTAAATTGGCATGTGAATACATTTGTTCACAAGATAAGTAAATATAAAACATGCAACAATCATCCAACTACTTTCTGTTGTCGTCATCAGGGTTTGCTAGTGGCAACATCTATTGTTAATCATGTTACTCACCATAGTGCAAAAAAAGTGTTTCCATATCAATTTAGTGAAATAAACCAACTTGAATACAGCCAAGAAAAGAAACACATCATCCTATCACCGAAAACTTTTATGAAAAAAGTTTTTTTCCCCGACATTGGCGTGTTTCCAGTAAGCAAATTTATTTTCAAAATGACAAATTGCACAATTAGGTGTTCAGTGGAAATGCAACTGACCATATTCTACAGTAACATGTCCTGTAGGCAAACACTGCTAACCCATCTCATTTGCTTTAGCCACTTCCTTTTAGCTGTATTATTAAAGAGTGATATTGAAGTCGATGATATGATCTTTGCCTATTATGATTGATAGAACAGATGGTTAAAATATTATTATTCAGAGTGAATTATACTTATAAGTTATAATTAACTTATAAGTAATTAGAATGACTTATAATTACTTATTAGTAATTACTAATAAGTAATTAATTACTTATTAGTAATTACTAATAAGTAAGTAATTACTTATTAGTAATAATTTACTAATAAGTAAGTTATTAGTCCTTTTTATTCAGCTAAAAGTTTATTTTGTTTCCTATTAGTGCTGGACAGTACATCATATTTATGTCTATCTCAACAAAAGCACACAGCATTTCCTCAAAAGTTGTTCTGAGTGCAATTACTTTTGACCAGTAGTGTCACACAAAAGTTTTAGAATAATCGCTACTTAATATTTTATACCCATTATAAGCTCCATTAGAAATTTCATTATTCATACCAAAGAAACGTAATGCAGCAGTGATTGATTCGATTTCTCTATGAACATATTCTAATGATGTGTTTGCATTCAGGCTGCAGGAGGATCCCCCTGCTGGAGTCAGCGGAGCCCCATCAGAAAATAATATCATGGTTTGGAACGCAGTCATTTTCGGGTAAGTGAATCAGATAAAATCGAGGTCATCAGCAGTAGATCAGCCAATTTCCCCTTGAATGATTCTAATCCGTATTCATCAGACCATATTGAAAATATATTGAAAAATTATGTTTTTTCCTGTACAATGCAACAGTAATATTGTTTTGTGTCCATTTTCAAGTAATGTAATGGAAATGGCATAACAATGCTTTAAATTCTGATGAGCATTTAACACTGAAACTATGACATTTTAAATATCCAAAGTAAATAAAACAACAGAAACAAATAAGATGAATTATTAAATCTCTGAAAACTAAATTATCCTTCGAAAAAGGAATGGTTGAGACCAAAGCACCATACTGAAGACTTTTATTATTCAGTTTTTGATAGAAAGACAAAAATTCTAAATCATGCAAATGGAAATTTTTGAGCTTGTTTTAAATTATCATGCAATTAATTAATTTATCGTTTATTGCAACAGCCCTAGCAATTGCCAAAACAAATTTATGCAAAAAGTAACATCATTTATTTAAAACAAATTACTTTAGAAAATACCATTACAAAAATAATCACATGTATTTACGCTTTTTGGTTTAAATGAAAAGATCTGAGGAAAAACGTTAGAATAAACATTCACTAACAGGCTTATAAATGAAATCGTTCAGGCTTTCTGCTTGTGGTTTACTAACTTTAGTACATTTAGCAAGAGTGATTGGTTGCACATTTTTAGTGTCCGCACCATGGCTGTCCACTGAAAATATTTTCTTATAGCTAGCTGAAAATCGGCATCGGCTGTAAAGAAAGAAAGAAAAAATGACTGATGCATCGCTAATAATGATAATAAGTAGTAATTGTTTGGGGCTGCCATCAATTTGAAAGTATGAAATTAAAATTCTGATGTCTATACTTGGTGTTAAGACTTGATAATAGCAAGTAATGCTAAGAACAAGTGACTGCTACAAGACAGAAGCAGCATGTGGAAAAACTGCTGCATTGATTCCAGATGAATTTTGGTTGTGAATCTTTCTAAAGGTATTTTTGCTCGTCTGGAGCAACAAAATGGCTAACAGAATGTCAAGAAGGAAAGAAAGCTTCAGTTAAAATGTCAAAGAAGAATTTGTTACTAATTTTCAATTGCAGATGTTAATTAAAGTGATTTCCAAACCAGCTGAAGTCACAAAATGGAAACATTCAGGACTTTTGCCAATCTCTAACCATGCCATTGAACTTTGTTTCTTTCACCCTGCAGTGAAGTTTTGATGCAACACTCTTTTATATAACAGTTATATGGTGTCATAACTGTTATCCATTTAATGTCAGTGGAAAACAAACTTTTACTGCCAATTACTGGAGTTGGCCAGACATTTGGAAAATGATATGTATCTGTTTTTTCTTTTTATGTAGGCCAGAGGGAACGCCTTTTGAAGATGGTATGTTTTCCACTTATTTATTTTCTTAAAACATGAAAAAAAAATACTCAGTCTTTAAATTGTTTTAAATATTACACACAGAAATAAAGTTGGTATTCATTTGGAGAATTTTAATAGAACATAAAATAAATTAGTTTGAGATCGTTAATTTCAGCTTATAATTTACAATTTTTTGCTTTCAGGAACCTTCAAACTTACCATTGAATTCACAGAAGAATATCCTAATAAACCTCCAACAGTGAGATTCGTCTCCAAAATGTTCCATCCTAATGGTATGTCAACATATTTTATTTTTTTTAATCTTAGGTAAACTGAAAGCTTAAAGTAAGAAATGCTTTTTTTGTTTTCTGTTGCAGTGTATGCAGATGGTAGCATATGCTTAGATATACTTCAGAATCGCTGGAGCCCAACCTATGATGTTTCTTCTATCTTAACTTCAATACAGGTAATACAACTTTACAGAACCATACAGCTGAGTGTAAAACCTTTAAGTCTGAACCGGAAGTGGTCTGAGCCACTGAGCAGCCATCTTTGTAAGCAAAGCATAGGTATTTTGTTTGTGTCTTTCTTTTGCTCATTGGTCAAGAGTGTCAAAATGGTTTCTTTTTGTTGGTCTCGAAGCCATAGTTCACTTGGCTACCAAGATGGCGGTTCAGTGACACGGATCACTTCCGATTCAGACTTGTGGAAGTTATGTATTGACTTGGGACACTAAACAGTTGATATTTTCTGAATATTTAGTCTTTACTGGACGAGCCAAACCCGAACAGTCCAGCCAACAGCCAAGCAGCCCAGCTTTACCAGGAAAACAAGCGGGAGTATGAGAAGAGGGTTTCTGCTATTGTTGAACAGAGTTGGCGTGACTGTTGTTGACACCTAATCACCGGGCATATGAACAGTGTGCACCGCAGAATCGAGAGAAACCACCAATCGAGAAGACATCAGAAACACAGATACGACGATGCACCTTTTAAGATCCTGCAGTATACTTTGTCCCCTTACTGTTGCTAAGTTTGTATGCTGTAGTGCTGTGGCATTCACTGCTGCCGAATGCTGTTGTTTGACAGGAGCAGAGTTAAAAGTTAATGTACCTTGTTATCTCTGGGTTACTTCCTATACGCCTGTTTTCTTTTTCAACACTCAATAGCCCGTCTCTGAATTGTCAAACCTCTTCTTGGTAATTCATGCATCAGGTATGTAAGGCTGTGTGGTTTGGTTTGTAAATACTGCCAGTTTATATTCACAGAAAATAAAGCAGTTAATTTTCAATGGGCCAACAACATGAAAACCCCTCACCTCCCTTTCTTTTTTGTCTGCACATTGAAAGCCTTGGAGGGATAAAAGAAAATTAAAGCTGCAAGCAGCCTCGAACGGCCCTCGCAGCCAAGCGCCGCTCCGGCCTATTGCCACCGCGGGGTACGAGCAACCGCCGCCTCACGCCAGCCACCACAGAAGCTCTCACGCAGTTTTCAGCTCCTCCGCCCGCACCGCGGAAGCTGTTGCTCAGATTCCATCAACGCTGGCCACGTGCTAACACAGAAGTTGTTGCGCAGTTTCCGCGCCCGTCCAACAGGCGGTACGCACTGATGCGTTCGGATGCGCTCCTTGACGATGCAAAAAATGTGGTGCAGATTCATTGGTTTAGCGAGGAAATATAGCTGGCGGATTAATGTAGGACGCGCAGTGGAGTCAAAATATATTTCAATGCTGTTGTTCTCTTTAGAGGTCAACAAAGGTCATACGTATCCAATTTGGCGTCAGTCGGATGATCCACGTTTACAGCCGATCATATGCACATGACGAAGTATTACAGTTCGTCATTTTTCATCATTTTCAGCTGTGTTTCTAAAGAACTCTATTTCATTGTTGGAGTAATACTTACTCAGAGTGGCGAATTACTGAAATGGTTTGTAAGAAGTAAGAAAACGCTACATTTACTGCATGATTTAATTCAACAAAAATTATCTGAGACATTTCTATCCTTTAGAAATTTCATGGCAAACGCTCTCACAAAGTTTCACGCCCATCCGCCCGTGGATCTGTTTGTCATTGGTGGAGGAACACTGACACCTACTGGCGAAATACTGATATTGTTCTTCATTCTGTTTATCTGCTGTTTCATTTGTGGAGCAATACTGACCCCAAGTGGCGAATTACTGAAATGGTTTATAAACGCCAAAAATGGGATCAAAATCTGAACTTCAATCTAAAATGGCTGACTTCCTCTGGGGTTTAGACCATGGCTCCAAGAGACTTTTTTGTAAGTCCTGACAAGGTACACACGTGTACAAAGTTTCGTAATTGTAGGTTAAAGCATGGCTTGGGGCTGATCATTTAAAATTTTCTAGGGGGCGCTATAGATAAATTAGGCCACACCCTACAAATATTGTGATGGATTCCTGTCGGGGAGTGGATGAAGATCCATCCTTGTGAGTTTGGAGCAGCTGTGCCCAAAAATGTGGAATTGAGAGCCAAACGTATGGCGATGGCGTTACAGGTCACTTCGCCACGCCGCCACGCCCAGCTGCTCCATCGAAGCTGGTCGGGGTTGGAATCGTCAACACACCAACATGTCTTCTGTGTCTGGGCACAGTTTCATGTTGATGAGGTCAAAGGGGTCAGATAGCGACCGTTCAGAGTAATCATGACACTTCCTTTTATCAGGGGGCGTGGCCTAAGTGATGTCATCATTCGACCATAGGGTATTGTAGGACAACCGAAGATGATCAATCACAGAAACTTTGGTGCCTCTGTGAGTTTCTGTGTAGGAGATATAGCAGTTGATTTTTTATGGGGAGTAGGTGAACTTTGACCCCTGCTAACCCCCCTTCAGCATTCTCAAAAACTCACCGTTTTGATAACTTTAGATGGGACATGCCTTATGAGACTGACCGAGTTTGAAGCCGATCAATCGAAATCCCTAGGAGGAGTTCGATCAAATAGGAAGGCTGTAAACGGCAAAAATGGGGTCAAAATCTGAACTTCAATCTAAAATGGCCGACTTCCTGTGGGGTTTAGACCATGGCTCCAAGAGACTTTTTTGTAAGTCCTGACAAGGTACACACGTGTACAACGTTTGGTAATTGTAGGTTAAAGCATGGCTTGGGCTGATCATTTAAAGTTTCTAGGGGCGCTATAGAGAAATTAGGCCACGCCCACCAAATATTGTGATGGATTCCTGTCCGGGAGTAGATGACTGTCCATCCTTGTGAATGTGGAGCAGCTGCCCCCGCAAATGTGGAATTGAGAGCCAAACGTATGGCGATGGCGTTACAGGTCACTTCGCCACGCCGCCACGCCCACCTGCTCCATCGAAGCTGGTCGGGTTGGAATCCTCAACACACCAACATGTTCTCTGTGTCTTGGCAAAGTTTCATGTTGATGAGGTCAAAGGGGTCAGATAGCGACCATTCTCAGTAAAACATGACACTTCCTGTTCTTAGGGGGCGTGGTCTAAGTGATGTCATCATTCGACCACAGGGTATTGTAGGGCAGCCAATGATGATTAATCACAGTAACTCTGGTGCCTCTGTGAGTTTCTGTGTAGGAGATATAGCAGTTTATGTTTTTATGGCGAGTAGGTGAACTTTGACCCCTGCAAAACCCCCTTCAGCATACTCAAAAACTCACAGTTTTGATAACTTTAGATGGGACATGCCTTATGAACAGACTGACCGAATTTGAAGCCGATCAATCGAAATCCCTAGGAGGAGTTCGATCATATACGAAGGCTGTAAACGGCCAAAATGGCCTCAAAATTGGACCTTCAATCCAAAATGGCCGACTTCCTGTGATACTTGCACTATGACATTAATTGTAAATTTTGAGCGTCCTGGGGAGCTCTACAAGTGTACAAAATTTCATGTCTCTAGGATAAGTAAGTGAATAGCAAAGGGTCCTTAGAAAATTTCTAGGTGGCGCTATTGAGCCATTTCTTATGGGATTTTTGCATTGACCTTAAAATACAAAATTTTGAAACTCCCTTTACGCGTCCGCCAAGTTTGGTGAGTTTTTGAATATGATAAAGCCCTCAAAAAGCCAATTCATTTGGGTGGAAGAATAATAATAATAATAATTAAAGCTGCAAGCAGCCTCGAACGGCCCTCGCAGCCAAGCGCCGCTCCGGCCTATTGCCACCGCGGGGTACTAGCAACCGTCGCCTCACGTCAGCCACCACAGAAGCTCTCACGCAGTTTTCAGCTCCTCCGCCCGCACCGCGGAAGCTGTTGCTCAGTTTCCATCAACGCTGGCCACGTGCTAACACAGAAGTTGTTGCGCAGTTTCCGCGCCCGTCCACCAGGCGGTACGCACTGATGCGTTTGGAGGCGCTCCTTGACGATGCAAAAAATGTGGTGCAGATTCATTGGTTTAGCGAGGAAATATAGCTGGCGGATTAATGTAGGACGCGCAGTGGAGCCAAAATATATTTCAATGCTGTTGTTCTCTTTAGAGGTCAAACAAAGGTCATACGTATCCAATTTGGCGTCAGTCGGAAGATCCACGTGTAATTTACAGCCGATCATATGCACATGGCGAAATACTGCAGTTCGTCATTTTCATCTTTTCAGCTGTGTTTCTAAAGCACTCTATTTCATTGTTGGAGTAATTCTTACTCAGAGTGGCGAATTACTGAAATGGTTTGTAAGAAGTAAGAAAACGCTACATTTACTGCATGATTTAATTCAACAAAAATTATCTGAGACATTTCTATCCTTTTAGAAATTTCATGGCAACGCTCTCACAAAGTTTTCGCGCCCATCCGCCCGTGGATCTGTCATTGGTGGAGGAACACTGACACCTACTGGCGAAATACTGATATTGTTCTTCATCCTGTTTATCTGCTGTTTCATTTGTGGAGCAATACTGACCCCAAGTGGCGAATTACTGAAATGGTTTATAAACACCAAAATAGGATCAAAATCTGAACTTCAATCTAAAATGGCCGACTTCCTCTGGGGTTTAGACCATGGCTCCAAGAGACTTTTTTGTAAGTCCTGACATGGTACACACGTGTACAAAGTTTCGTAATTGTAGGCTAAAGCATGGCTTGGGGCTGATCATTTAAAATATTCTAGGGGCGCTATAGAGAAATTAGGCCACACCCTACAAATATTGTGATGGATTCCTGTCGGGGAGTGGATGAAGATCCATCCTTGTGAGTTTGGAGCAGCTGCGCCCAAAAATGTGGAATTGAGAGCCAAACGTATGGCGATGGCGTTACAGGTCACTTCGCCACGCCGCCACGCCCAGCTGCTCCATCGAAGCTGGTCGGGGTTGGATTCCTCAACACACCAACATGTCTTCTGTGTCTGGGCACAGTTTCATGTTGATGAGGTCAAAGGGGTCAGATAGCGACCTTTCAGAGTAAAACATGACACTTCCTTTTCTCAGGGGGCGTGGCCTAAGTGATGTCATCATTCGACCATAGGGTATTGTAGGACACCCGATGATGATCAATCACAGTAACTTTGGTGCCTCTGTGAGTTTCTGTGTAGGAAATATAGCAGTTTATGTTTTTATGGCGTGTAGGTGAACTTGACCCCTGCTAACCCCCTTCAGCATTCTCAAAAACTCACCGTTTTGATAACTTTAGATGGGACATGCCTTATGAACAGACTGACCGAGTTTCAAGCCGATCAATCGAAATCCCTAGGAGGAGTTCGATCAAATACGGAGGCTGTAAATGGCAAAAATGGGGTCAAAATTTGAACTTCAATCTAAAATGGCCGACTTCCTGTGGGGTTTAGACCATGGCTCCAAGAGACTTTTTGTAAGTCCTGACATGGTACACATGTGTACAACGTTTCGTAATTGTAGGTTAAAGCATGGCTTGGGGCTGATCATTTAAAGTTTTCTAGGGGGCGCTATAGAGAAATTAGGCCACGCCCACCAAATATTGTGATGGATTCCTGTCGGGGAGTGGATGAGGATCCATCCTTGTGAGTTTGGAGCAGTTGGGCCCGAAAATGTGGAATTGAGAGCCAAACGTATGGCGATGGCGTTAGAGGTCACTTCGCCACGCCGCCACGCCCACCTGCTCCATTGAAGCTGGATGGGCTTGGAATCCTCAATACACCAACATGTCTTCTGTATCTGGGCACAGTTTCATGTTGATGAGGTCAAAGGGGTCAGATAGCGACCGTCCACAGTAAAACATGACACTTCCTGTTCTCATGGGGCGTGGCCTAAGTGATGTCATCATTCGACCATAGGGTATTGTAGGAGACCCGATAATGATCAATCACAGAAACTTTGGTGCCTGTGAGTTTCTGTGTAGGAGATATAGCAGTTTATTTTTTTATGGCGAGTAGGTGAACTTTGACCCCTGCTAACCCCCTTCAGCATACTCAAAAACTCACCGTTTTGATAACTTTAGATGGGACATGCCTTATGAACAGACTGACCGAGTTTGAAGCCGATCAATCGAAATCCCTAGGAGGAGTTCGATCAAATACGAAGGCTGTAAACGGCAAAAATGGCCCCAAAATTGGACCTTCAATCCAAAATGGCTGACTTCCTGTGATACTTGCACTATGACATTAATTGTAAATTTTGAGCATCTTTGGGAGCTCTACAAGTGTACCAAATTTCATGTCTCTAGGATAAAGTAAGTGAATAGCAAAGGGTCCTTTGAAAATTTGTAGGTGGCGCTATTGAGCCATTTTTCATGGGATTTTTGCAATGACCTTAAAATACAAAATTTTGAAACTCCCTTTACGCGTCCGCCAAGTTTGGTGAGTTTTTGAAAATGATAAAGCCCCCAAAAAGGCCCCTCTTTAGGGGGGCAGAATAATAATAATAATAATTAAAGCTGCAAGCAGCCTCGAACGGCCCTCGCAGCCAAGCGCCGCTCCGGCCTATTGCCACCGCGGGGTACGAGCAACCGCCGCCTCACGCCAGCCACCACAGAAGCTCTCACGCAGTTTTCAGCGCCTCCGCCCGCACCGCGGAAGCTGTTGCTCAGTTTCCATCAACGCTGCGCACGTGCTAAGACAGAAGTTGTTGCGCAGTTTCCGCGCCCGTCCACCAGGCGGTACGCATCTATGCGTTCGGCGGCTATCCTTCAAGATGCAAAAAAATGTGGTATAGATTCATTGGTTTAGCGAGGAAATACAGCTGGCGGATTAATGTAGGGGCGCAGTGGAGTCAAAATACATTTCAATGTTGTTTTGCTCTTTAGAGGTCAACAAAGGTCATACGATTTCAATTTGGCGCCAGTCCGATGATCCACGTGTCATTTAGAGCCGATCATATGCACGTGGCGAAGTAATGCATTTCGTCATTTCTACACCCCAATGCGGTTCGGTCAGCAGCCAGCATTCATAAAGTTCATCATGTTATCGTTTTTAGTCAGTATTCACATGATGAAACCCATATAAATTATAGAATAACAGTAAAACATACAGCAGAAAAAACATGTGACTGCCTCTTAAAAGTGGGCGGGGCTACAGTGAGGTCATCAAGTGACCATGGAAATGTGTTCAGGGCTGTTCTCTAGAAAGACAGAGGAAGTGTGATGATGCAGCTGTGATCTTGCATTTGGAAGTCATTTAATGTTGATCTTTCATGGTAAATAGTGAAAGTTTTACACTAAGCCACACCCACATGCTTGATGTTAACTACAACTGAGATGTAAATGCAGTGCAACTTTAACGTTATCGTGAAATGAGTCAGGAAAATGGTGAAGGTTAAGATGTATCAGTTTAATAAACCGCACTGTTCAGTAATAAACCAAGGGCAATGCACAATAACAGAGCAGTTAACTTTCAGCACTTTAGAACAATAGCACAGGCTGAATCCCACCCATTAATTAGGTATTAATCACAGGAAGTGCTGCAACTAAATATTACAACCCCAATGGATCTGTAAAAAGATACTTAGCATTTTCTCAGAGCTCTTTCAAACGACATTTTAAACATCTTCTATACATAATAACAAACAACTCTGAATGTATGAAACTGGATGTATCAAACACACTATTCAGTTTATTGAATTAGTCAAGCGCTTCGTTAGCATTAAAACGTTGCAGGCCTCAGGCATTGGGTTAGCATCCTCCTCAGAATAACTGTTCCAAACATGACGGCTTCCAGAATCAGCAGGAAGGAATAAATTACTCACGCGAGATACGACTGTTTAAAAGAAAAGCAATGGGCTCTTTGCACCTGCCGCGCTGACGTCACAACTGTATACCCGAATGCGGCTCTTTTTTCCACTTTCAGAAACTATGACTGCTATAAAAGACAAAGTCGTACTTAAGACACAAATAAAACAATACTATGTACTTTGTTTAAGTTTTCATGGATTTCCAAGCCATCCTCAATTAAGACAGCTTGTAAATATTCGTTGCTACAAGTTAAAGCTACCACTTGAAGCTAACGCCGTACACACCGCTCTAAACACCGTCTTAATGAGCCATTCACAACAAGCATCCAAAAGTAATAAAACGAAAACACAGAAATCTTAAGCAACACGGCCATATTTTTCTAAAAGTAATAACTCTGAATCTGAACAGTCAGCTGAACTAGAACTCCGATACCAGAGTAAGCTCTGTGCTCGTTTTTCTTCGTCATACTTCAAGCAAAAACTCTGAACTATAATCTGCCCCCCACCCCCTCCCCGCTGCTTTATTGTCGTTAACAATAAACACACGTAATATGCTTGAAAATAAGGCACAAACAGTGTCCGTTAGAATGGCTGAGAAATCTTTAGATAATTAAATAGCAGATTTTTCCTAGAAAGCTAGCAGGCTTGTGCTAGCAGTTTAAAGAAAATAAAACTCACCTTCATATCTGTGATTGTATAACGAGGCGAACATCTTAAAACCTTTCTTTGCCTTACTTGTTGGGGTTTCGGATCGATGTACATTATTAATTGTTACCTTGGAAAAACATTTCAGCCGTGTTTCCCGAACGTGTAAGCTGAGGTGCAAAGAGCCATTAACTTCTCCAACTCCGGTCCAACAGAGCCTTCTTGCTCCAAAGCGTGGTTCGTATTTGCAACTCCAAAATCCAAGCAAAATGTTGAGCGTAGTCCAGTTCTGTGGCTCCAAAGCAAGCAAATGTTCAGGAAAACTTTGCAGCTCCAGCTGTCGCCGGCTGACTGTTATACGTAGCGTCGATCTGTTTTCTCATTGATGGAGTACCACTGCCTCCTGCTGTCGCAATACTGGTATTGCACTAGCAGTACCAGTATTTCTCCACAAGGTGCCAGTGGTACTCCATCAACACTGACCCCAGTGTGTTCTTACTTCGCTGTGTCATAAGTTTTGCTGAATGACTTTGTTTGTATTATTTCTAGCAAAAATGAATGAATGTTTGTACTTTAACCCACAAAATAAAGTTATATATATATAAGTTATAATAATGTATATTTAAATAATTAATAACAACATAACCTATGGGCTGCTGTTTTCTAGGGGGCGCTATAGAGAAATTAGGCCACGCCCTACAAATATGTGATGGATTCCAGTCGGGGAGTGGATAAATATTCAGTGTGCAGCAGCTGAGGCCGAAAATGTGGTATTGAGAGGCAAACGTTGGGCGATGGCGTTACAGGTAACTTCGCCACGCCGCCATGCCCACCTGCTCTATCGTAGCTGGTCGGGGTTGGAATCCTCAATACACCAACATGTCTTCTGTGTCTGGGCACAGTTTCATGTTGATGAGGTCAAAGGGGTCGGATAGCGAACGTTCACAGTAAAACATTACACTTCCTGTTCTCAGGGGGCGTGGCCTAAGTGATGTCATCATTCGACCATAGGTAATGTAGGAGACCCGATGATGATCAATCAGAAACTTTGGTGCCTCTGTGAGTTTCTGTGTAGGAGATATAGCAGTTTATGTTTTTATGGCGAGTAGGTGAACTTTGACCTGCTAACCCCCCTTCAGCATACTGAAAAACTCACCGTTTAGATAACTTTAGATGAGACATGCCTTATGAACAGACTGACCGAGTTTGAAGCCGATCAATCGAAATCCCTAGGAGGAGATAGATCAAATATGAAGGCTGTAAACGGCAAAAATGGGGTCAAAAACCGAACTTGAATCCAAAATGGCTGACTTCCTGTGGGGTTTAGACCATGGCTCCAAGAGACTTTTTTGTAAGTCCTGACATGGTACACATGTGTACAAAGTTTCGTATTTGTAGGTCAAAGCATGGCTTTGGGGCTGATCATTTAAAGTTTTCTAGGGGGCGCTATAGAGAAATTAGGCTACGCCCACCAAATATTGTGATGGATTCCTGTTGGGGAGTGGATGAGGGTCCATCCTTATGAGTTTGCAGCAGCTGGGCCCGAAAATGTGGAATTGAGAGCCAAACGTATGGCGATGGCGTTACAGGTGACTTCGCCACGCCACCACGCCCACCTGCCCATCGAAGCTGGTCGGGGTTAGAATCCTCAATACACCAACATGTTCTCTGTGTTTGTGCACAGTTTCATGTTGATGAGGTCAAAGGGGTCAGATAGCGACAGTTCACAGTAAAACATTACACTTCCTGTTCTCAGGGCGTGGCCTAAGTGATGTCATCATTCGACCATAGGGTATTGTAGAAGACCCGATGATGATCAATCACAGAAACTTTGATGCTTCTGTGAGTTTCTGTAAGAGATATAGCAGTTTATTTTTTTATGGCGAGTAGGTGAACTTTGACCCCTGCTAACCCCCTTCAGCATACTCAAAAACTCACCGTTTAGATAACTTTAGATGGGACATGCCTTATGAACAGACTGACCGAGTTTGAAGTCGATCAACCAAAATCCCTAGGAGGAATAGATCAAATACAAAGGCTGTAAACGGCAAAAATCGGCAAAAATGGGGTCAAAATGGGAACTTCAATCAAAAATGGCTGACTTCCTGTGATACTTGCACTATGACATTAATTGTAAATTTTGAGCGTCTTGGGGAGTTCTACAAGTGTACCAAATTTCATGTCTCTACGATAAAGTAAGTGAATAGCAGAGGGTAAAAAAGGGTGTTTTTCCAATTTCTAGGTGGCGCCGTAGAGACATTTCTGTTGCAATTTTTGCTACGACTTTAAAATACGTAAATTTTAAACAGGCTTAAGGCCTCCGCCAAGTTTTGGTGAGTTTTTGAATATGATAAAGCCCCCAAAAAGCCAATTTATTTGGGTGGAAGAATAATAATAATAATAATTAAAGCTGCAAGCAGCCTCGAACGGCCCTCGCAGCCAAGCGCCGCTCCGGCCTATTGTCCACCGCGGGGTACGAGCAACCGCCGCCTCACGCCAGCCACCACAGAAGCTGTCACGCAGTTTTCAGCTCCTCCGCCCGCACCGCAGAAGCTGTTGCTCAGTTTCCATCAACGCTGGCCACGTGCTAAGACAGAAGTTGTTGCGCAGTATCCGCGCCCGTCCACCAGGCGGTACGCACTGATGCGTTCGGAGTCGCTCCTTGACGATGCAAAAAATGTGGTGCAGATTCATTGCTTTAGCGAGGAAATATAGCTGGCGGATTAATGTAGGACGCGCAGTGGAGTCAAAATATATTTCAATGCTGTTGTTTCTTTTTAGAGGTCAACAAAGGTCATACGTATCCAATTTGGCGTCAGTCGGATGATCCACGTGTCATTTACAGCCGATCGTATGCACATGGCGAAGTACTACAGTTCGTCATTTTTCATCATTTTCAGCTGTTTCTAAAGCACTGTATTTCATTGTTGGAGTAATACTTACTCAGAGTGGCGAATTACTGAAATGGTTTGTAAGAAGTAAGAAAACGCTACATTTACTGCATGATTTAATTCAACAAAAATTATCTGAGACATTTCTATCCTTTTAGAAATTTCATGGCAACGCTCTCACAAAGTTTTCGCGCCCATCCGCCCGTGGATCTGTCATTGGTGGAGGAACACTGACACCTACTGGCGAAATACTGATATTGTTCTTCATCCTGTTTATCTGCTGTTTCATTTGTGGAGCAATACTGACCCCAAGTGGCGAATTACTGAAATAGTTTATAAACGCCAAAAATGGGATAAAAATCTGAACTTCAATCTAAAATGGCCGACTTCCTCTGGGGTTTAGACCATGGCTCCAAGAGACTTTTTTGTAAGTCCTGACATGGTACACATGTGTACAAATTTTCGTAATTGTAGGTTAAAGCATGGCTTGGGGCTGATCATTTAAAATTTTCTAGGGGCGCTATAGAGAAATTAGGCCACACCCTACAAATATTGTGATGGATTCCTGTCGGGGAGTGGATGAAGATCCATCCTTGTGAGTTTGGAGCAGCTGCGCCCAAAAATGTGGAATTGAGAGCCAAACGTATGGCGATGGCGTTACAGGTCACTTCGCCACGCCGCCACGCCCAGCTGCTCCATGGAAGCTGGTCGGGTTGGAATCCTCAACACACCAACATGTCTTCTGTGTCTGGGCACAGTTTCATGTTGATGAGGTCAAAGGGGTCAGATAGCGACCTTTCAAAGTAAAACATGACACTTCCTTTTCTCAGGGGGCGTGGCCTAAGTGATGTCATCATTCGACCATAGGGTATTGTAGGACACCCGATGATGATCAATCACAGAAACTTTGGTGCCTCTGTGAGTTTCTGTGTAGGAGATATAGCAGTTTATTTTTTTACGGCGAGTAGGTGAACTTTGACCCCTGCTAACCCCCCTTCAGCATTCTCAAAAACTCACCGTTTTGATAACTTTAGATGGGACATGCCTTATGAGCAGACTGACCGAGTTTGAAGCCGATCAATCGAAATCCTTAGGATGAGTTCGATGAAATACGGAGCTGTAAACGGCAAAAATGGGGTCAAAATCTGAACTTCAATCTAAAATGGCCGACTTCCTCTGGGGTTTAGACCATGGCTCCAAGAGACTTTTTTATAAGTCCTGACATGATACATATGTGTACAAAGTTTTGTATTTGTACGTTAAAGCATGGCTTGGGGCTGATCATTTAAAGTTTTCTAGGGGGCGCTATAGAGAAATTAGGCCACGCCCACCAAATATTGTGATGGATTCCTGTCGGGGAGTGGATGAGGATCCATCCATGTGAGTTTGGAGCAGCTGGGCCTGAAAATGTGGAATTGAGAGCCAAACGTATGGCGATGGCGTTACAGGTCACTTCGCCACGCCGCCACGCCCCACCTGCTCCATCGAATCTGGTCGGGTTGGAATCCTCAATACACCAACATGTCTTCTGTGTCTGGGCACAGTTTCATGTTGATGAGGTCAAAGGGGTCAGATAGCGACCGTCCACAGTAAAACATTACACTTCCTGTTCTCATGGGGCGTGGCCTAAGTGATGTCATCATTCGACCATAGGGTATTGTAGGAGACCCGATGATGATCAATCACAGAAACTTTGGTGCCTCTGTGAGTTTCTGTGTAGGAGATACAGCAGTTTATTTTTTTATGGCGAGTAGGTGAACTTTGACCCCTGCTAACCCCCCTTCAGCATACTCAAAAACTCACCGTTTTGATAACTTTAGATGGGACATGCCTTATGAACAGACTGACCGAGTTTGAAGCCGATCAATCAAAATCCCTAGGAGGAGTTCGATCAAATACCAAGGCTGTAAACGGCAAAAATGGCTTCAAAATTGGACCTTCAATCCAAAATGGCCGACTTCCTGTGATACTTGCACTATGACATTAATTGTAAATTTTGAGCATCTTGGGAAGCTCTACAAGTGTACCAAATTTCATGTCTCTACAATGAAGTAAGTGAATAGCAAAGGGTCCTTTGAAAATTTCTAGGTGGCGCTATTGAGCCATTTGTTGTGGAATTTTTGCGATGACTTTAAAATACGTAAATTTTAAACAGGCTTAAGGCCTCCGCCAAGTTTGGTGAGTTTTTGAATATGATAAAGCCCCCAAAAAGCCAATTCATTTGGAGGGAGAATCATAATAATAATTAAAGCTGCAAGCAGCCTCGAACGGCCCTCGCAGCCAAGCGCCGCTCCGGCCTATTGCCACCGCGGGGTACTAGCAACCGTCGCCTCACGTCAGCCACCACAGAAGCTCTCACGCAGTTTTTCAGCTCCTCCGCCCGCACCGCAGAAGCTGTTGCTCAGTTTCCATCAACGCTGGCCACGTGCTAACACAGAAGTTGTTGCGCAGTTCCGCGCCCGTCCTCCAGGCGGTACGCACTGATGCGTTCGGAGTCGCTCCTTGACGATGCAAAAAATGTGGTGCAGATTCATTGGTTTAGCGAGGAATATAGCTGGCGGATTAATGTAGGACGCGCAGTGGAGTCAAAATATATTTCAATGCTGTTGTTCTTTTTAGAGGTCAACAAAGGTCATACGTATCCAATTTGGCGTCAGTCGGATGATCCACGTGTCATTTACAGCCGATCGTATGCACATGGCGAAGTACTACAGTTCGTCATTTTTCATCATTTTCAGCTGTGTTTCTAAAGCACTCTATTTCATTGTTGGAATAATACTTACTCAGAGTGGCAAATTACTGAAATGGTTTGGAAGAAGTAAGAAAACGCTACATTTACTGCATGATTTAATTCCACAAAAAATTATCTGAGACATTTCTATCCTTTTAGAAATTTCATGCAACGCTCTCACAAAGTTTTCGCGCCCATCCGCCCGTGGATCTGTTTGTCATTGGCGGAGGAACACTGACACCTACTGGCGAAATACTGATATTGTTCTTCATCCTGTTTATCTGCTGTTTCATTTGTGGAGCAATACTGACCCCAAGTGGCAAATTACTGAAATGGTTTATAAACGCCAAAAATGGGATCAAAATCTGAACTTCAATCTAAAATGGCCGACTTCCTCTGGGGTTTAGACCATGGCTCCAAGAGACTTTTTTGTAAGTCCTGACATGGTACACATGTGTACAAAGTTTCGTAATTGTAGGTTAAAGCATGGCTTGGGGCTGATCATTTAAAATTTTCTAGGGGCGCTATAGAGAAATTAGGCCACACCCTACAAATATTGTGATGGATTCCTGTCGGGGAGTGGATGAAGATCCATCCTTGTGAGTTTGGAGCAGCTGCGGCCAAAAATGTGGAATTGAGAGCCAAACGTATGGCGATGGCGTTACAGGTCACTTCGCCACGCCGCCACGCCCAGCTGCTCCATCGAAGCTGGTCGGGGTTGGAATCCTCAACACACCAACATGTCTTCTGTGTCTGGGCACAGTTTCATGTTGATGAGGTCAAAGGGGTCAGATAGCGACCGTTGACAGTAAAACATGACACTTCCTGTTCTCATGGGGCGTGGCCTAAGTGATGTCATCATTCGACCATAGGGTATTGTAGGACACCCGATGATGATCAATCACAGAAACTTTGGTGCCTCTGTGAGTTTCTGTGTAGGAGATATAGCAGTTTATTTTTTTATGGCGAGTAGGTGATCTTTGACCCCTGCCAACCCCCTTCAGCATACTCAAAAACTCACCGTTTTGATAACTTTAGATGGGACATGCCTTATGAACAGACTGACCGAGTTTGAAGCCGATCAATCGAAATCCCTAGGAGGATTCGATCAAATACGAAGGCTGTAAACGGCAAAAATGGGTCAAAATCCAAACTTTAATCCAAAATGGCTGACTTCCTGTGGGGTTTAGACCATGGCTCCAAGAGACTTTTTTGTAAGTCCTGACAAGGTACACGTGTACAAAGTTTCGTAATTGTAGGTTAAAGCATGGCTTGGGGCTGATCATTTAAAGTGTTCTAGGGGCGCTATAGAGAAATTAGGCCACACCCTACAAATATTGTGATGGATTCCTGTCGGGGAGTGGATGAAGATCCATCCTTGTGAGTTTGGAGCAGCTGCGCCCAAAAATGTGGAATTGAGAGCCAAACGTATGGCGATGGCGTTACAGGTCACTTCGCCACGCCGCCACGCCCACCTGCTCCATCGAAGCTGGTCGGGGTTGGAATCCTCAATACACCAACATGTTTTCTGTGTCTGGGCACAGTTTCATGTTGATGAGGTCAAAGGGGTCAGATAGCGACAGTTCACAGTAAAACATTACACTTCCTGTTCTTAGGGGGCGTGGCCTAAGTGATGTCATCATTCGACCATAGGGTATTATAGGACACCCGATGATGATCAATCACAGTAACTTTGGTGCCTCTGTGAGTTTCTGTGTAGGAGATATAGCAGTTTATTTTTTTACGGCGAGTAGGTGAACTTTGACCCCTGCTAACCCCCCTTCAGCATACTCAAAAACTCTCCGTTTTGATAACTTTAGATGGGACATGCCTTATGAACAGACTGACCGAGTTTGAAGCCGGTCAATGGAAATCCCTAGGAGGAGTTCGATCAAATACGAAGGCTGTAAACGGCTAAAATGGGGTGAAAATTTGACCTTCAATCCAAAATGGCTGACTTCCTGTGATACTTGCACTATGACATTAATTGTAAATTTGAGCATCTTGGGAGCTCTACAAGTGTACCAAATTTCATGTCTCTAGGATAAAGTAAGTGAATAGCAAAGGGTCCTTTGAAAATTTCTAGGTGGCGCTATTTAGCCATTTCTTATGGGATTTTTGCAATGACCTTAAAATACAAAATTTTGAAACTCCCTTTACGCGTCCGCCAAGTTTGGTGAGTTTTTGAAAATGATAAAGCCCCCAAAAAGGCCCCTCTTTAGGGGGGCAGAATAATAATAATAAGAAACAGTAGGAAAACAATAGGCCTTCGCAGCGCTTAGCTGCTCGGGCCTAATAATAATAAACAATAGGAAAACAATAGGCCTTCGCAGCGCTTAGCTGCTCGGGCCTAATAATAATAAACAATAGGAAAACAATAGGCCTTCGCAGCGCTTAGCTGCTCGGGCCTAATAAGAAACAGTACAGAAACAATAGGCCTTCGCAGCGCTTAGCTGCTCGGGCCTAATAAGAAACAGTACAGAAACAATAGGCCTTCGCAGCGCTTAGCTGCTCGGGCCTAATTACGAACATGACTATCAGTCCCTTTTATTACTCAACAGATGCCTTTTGGGGTCAGTTTTTTTTTTATCTTTTCCTGTAGACATGCCTTATGATTCTAAAATGAGAAATATTGGTGAACGTCTTTCCTCCTGCTCCTCTGAAAAGCAGGATTTTAGCATCCTTACCGTTTTTACAGTTTCACAAGGTTCCACCCATTTGCATATGTAGGTTTTATCTTTTAACACTTTCTGGAGGGTGCATTACTTTTGTATGGGTTAAGAGCTCTGTGAAAACATTTCTATGCTATTTTACAATCCTATAACTATCTAATCTGATTACTCTTTGGCAAACATTGGTGTCCTTTCAGATTACACAGTGCTGGTAACCCATGTAACAAACTGTACATTTTCTTGTAAATAAAATATGCAACTCTTTGTGATGACTTTTTACATCACAGTACATAAATAACAAGAGTATCTACAAGGGTCAACAAGCCAAAAAATAAAATGCTTCTCATCTGCGATATATAAGGTTTTGTTTTTGGCACAGAATGTAAGTTGGATCTTACGGTTGTAGAACTCTGGTTACAATATGACGAAAATAGATTCGTCATATTGATCAAAGTCGAAATAAGAGCAAATTGACCTTTTCTGAAATTGTAATTTCGTTTTCTTAGCGCGACTTTAATACTCAGTCGTATGAAGCCGAAGTGAGCAAGTGGCGAAAATATGCGATAAGTTTGCACTTAAGATCGACGCAGAAAAGCTAACCAGCTAGTTCGTTAGCACATAGTTAACGGTAGAGTCTATAAATCGCCACGAGACACAGAACGCCATGAAGATCTTTTAGGCGGTCAAACATTTGCCTGACAGAAAAGTCCACAAGATTAAAAAAATATAAACTTTAGAGATGAGATTAAGTAGTCCCAACACAACAAAATTTAAGACTTGTGATTAAAGTCAAATTATTATTATTTTAAGGCCTTATTTTTTAGATACATTTAAGCGTTTTTAAGGATGCGCAGCGTGAACAACCTGAATGCAAGTTAATATCAAACTACAATACTCCAATGGTAGGTTTAAATAATTAAACTAGAACAGTCTTGTTACAGCTAACAAGAATGTTTTAAAATTCCGATTTTAAAATCATTAATGCTGCAATATTAGCTTTCCAAAGTCTTAAGATGACTTAAAAGACAACAACAGCCTCAGGATGTGCATATTTCTGTAATTTTCTTTAAAACCTGGGTTTTCATTTCCTGTACGCCATAATTAACAAAAAGAACAAAAGTAAACATCACTGTGTGATAAATCTGAGTTTGACTTTTTGCAGTTGAACAAATTTTTCATTGACTTTCTAATTACATTTCTGAATCAAATTCAGCTTGACTATTTTTCATTTATTACGTAAAGCTGTCAAAACAAGCAGACAGGTTAGGTGTACTCATACAAACAACCATCTAACAATTAAGATCACAGATTCTACATAAATGTTGTTTTTGGGATCACTGATGCAGCTGGTAGAATGGTTTGTAACTGAATTGAAAGCAAAAACTAAAAAAATGAAAACATTCCTGAATACAGGTGCATTACCACAGTAAGGCTGATATGAATTGAGCTACAGTTAAGATTTTAATGCCGCTTTAATCCAGGTCTTACATGAGTGAACCGTCTACAGTGTTTTCAAACAAAGAAAAGCTGCGTACTCTGCCGGGTTTATTTAACAGTCACACAGAAACCTTCACAAAGCCAATTTTTAAAAACTGAATATAACTGAACGAGGTATTTTCTGCAATAAAAAACTGAAAAGATGAGGTCTGGAGACGGTAACTGCTCACCCTCCAGTCAGCTATCGGTGAAGGAATGTCAAAAAACATTTCGTTTCTTAGATTTGCTGAAACAAATTGCAAATTTGTCCCATGCAAATTTGAAATGGCAGGTATATTTTCATTGCAAAAACACCAAAAAGTACCAAGTATTTTTGGTCTAGTTTCTAATACAAATATCTTGGTACATTTGAAATAAGACAAAATAGCTTCCAAGAAAATTTTCAGAAAAACATAGCAAATATAAAGTAAATATTTCTTTATTATTGATGACAAAGTGATAGTTCCACTAGCAGGTTATTTCACTTATAAAATGTTTTCTCTCTTATAAGTGAAATAATCTGCCAGTGGACTTCTTTTCAAATCAATATTAAGAAATTATTTACTTAAATATGCTCCTTTGCACTGCCGAAAAGCTACTTCTATGGCTGATTGATATGAATTTAAAATAAAATCAGACTTTTTTCATACTAAACCTAATTTAAATTTTTCTTGTTTTCTAAAAACAGTGACAAAAATTTTTTCAAAAGTGTTTTTTATTATTGTCTCTTCTGTGAGTTGTACAACAGAGTATTAGGGCCCGGCTTACAAAAATGTTTTTGAGAATATAGTTATGATACACAATTTTACCAGAAAACGTCTTGAAATTAGGAGGGGAAAAAAAAGCTTTAATTAGAAAAAGAAAAGCTTCCAGATCTGTCATGACTAGCTGTGATTCGTCTTCGTTTCAAAGTCCTGCAGCTGATAGTAATTTGATGCTGATATGTCAAAAGATTAAGGACTCACTTATCTGGAAAACCATTAACAAATTTTTTTATTTGAGTTCTAAAAATTATGATTTCGCTTTCCAAATATGACTATTACCGTAATTAAAATAAATCATAGACTGGCCCTAATATTCAGTCATAAAACATACTTGTCAAACAAAATGGCCGCCGCTGGCATCAGTCTGAGCTATGGAAACATAAAGAGTAAACTGGTGGAAAATAAATAAAAAAATCCCACATTTCCCAAAAATCAAATCTTAATTTTGTCTTATTTCAAATATGTTAAAATATCTAGAAACTAGTCAGAAACATTTGGTGATATTCTGTGTTTTTGCAGTTGGACCCGATTCAGACCGGGCATCAGCTTTGGTCCTGGCTGGTCCAATCACATCTGGTTTCCTTCAAATTGGGTTTCCCTTCTCTGTACTGCACTCGCACTTTCATGAACATTCATCTTGAGCTTTTATTTATTTATTTTCATCTCTTTTTTTTCCCAAAAGGATGCTAAGAAAATATTTAATGATTTTAAGAACAAGAATGAGGTCCAGAAGTTTGAATTAGTGCTTAAAAATTTAATTTTCAATTTTTTTAAACCAAAATTTGATTTTTTTTTTAATACAAATGAAAGAGAAGATCTTTAAAAAAAAATTACTTATTTCGGTCATTCTGTAAGTTCACCAGAATTCAAAGTAAATGACACAAACTAGTCAAACAAGATGGCCGCCCTGGGCGTGCTGACGTCACTCTGAACCATGGAGACCAAATGGTGAAAATTACATCTTCAAAAAAAGAAAATTCAATTATCAATAAAACTGATTTATCGCCCAGCCCCAGTTTTACTTTAATTCCATATTCAGGCTCAAATATATACATACATGTTTGAATATTTGGTTAATTGTCCCTGAGTAAGTTGGAGAGAAATCTCACTTTTTGTAGCACTCAAACTTTCTGCATGATGCCTCGTTATTACAAATAGTTCCTGGCATTGACCTGGAATGACCTTGAGATTGA
This sequence comes from Poeciliopsis prolifica, assembly GCF_027474105.1. Classification (NCBI taxonomy): domain Eukaryota; kingdom Metazoa; phylum Chordata; class Actinopteri; order Cyprinodontiformes; family Poeciliidae; genus Poeciliopsis; species Poeciliopsis prolifica. The sequence goes on from NW_026562381.1 coordinate 1,855,426, forward strand.
CCTTTTAGGCATAGTTCATGAGTTGTCAATAAAGCTGACATCTTTCCGGACCCCTACTTTTCCTTACCATGATGTTGTCACCATCAGTTGGCGGTGCTCTGATGTCTCAATCAGATCTACACTGTAAAAACACAAAATTTGACCAAGCATTTTTGGTCTACTTTCTATTCCAAATATCTTAGTACAACAGAAATGAGACAAACCTAACTTACAAGCCACTTTTCAGCAGGATATACAAGATTGATTTGAGTAAACAATTCATTGATGTTGATGAAAAGGTTCCTAATTCTTCTGGTAGATGATTTCACTTATGAGAAAAATGTCTTGTTATAAGTGAAACAATTTGCCAAATAAATAGTTGTTCTTTTAAATCAAAATTAAGAAATTATTTACTTAAAACACAATTTCTTGCTGAAAAGTTACTTGTATGTTTTGTCTTATTTCACTCATACTAGAAATTAGATCAAAAATACTTGGTAAAATTTTGTGTTTTTGCAGGGTAGCTCAAATCTTTGTCTTTATTGAGCAGAAAACTTAATTTAAATTTTAAGGTGTTTCTTCTATATTTGGTGGTTTTCATGGTTTTTGAATCTCCTCACCGATTACATTTCATCAGGGATGGAAAGTTTTCAAGTATCAATGTTGGGACTGGGATAAAGAGATTTTGAAAATATGTGGATTATGCTTAAAAAATAAAATAAAAATTAGGTCAGTGGCAGAAGGTCATCTAATTTTAATGAACTTTACTAATTCCAACAAGAGCGATGAATTATCCTGGTAAAATTAAGCTAAAACTTAAATTAAAATTTGGAAAGCAATATGTTTTTGTAAATTAACTAGAAGCTAAAAGAGCTGTTTGTATAAATTTGAGCCAAAATGTGTAATTCTTAATCCACAATTTCAAACTTTGTTCACGCAAGTCTTGTTTACAAAAGTTCTTTTTTTGTGCTATTTTATCTTGAAACATTATCCATATAACAGCAAAATGAATGGTCATTGTAACATTTGATGCAAACTGTGTGTAGTGCTACATGTGAAGCAGCTAAATGATCCCTAACACAAGGTATAAATGGTGAAATTTAAAGCCAGGACGCATGCTGCTGCCATGTCAGAACCGGGCCTTGCTGTGATATGCTTTGAAGTCCAACTCCGAGGAAATTTCCAATTTATTTTCATGCAGTTTAATGAGACGCCTGAGGCTTGACAAGCTCGTATCGGCCCACCTGTCCTTCCTGTAAAAGCTGACCAATCAGCTGGTCTTTGTGTACTTTCCGACTGACGACCAGGAACCGGTCCCATCCCTGTCCATAGGACTTGCTGCGCAGGCCGTATTTTTGGGAAATCTGGTGAATCTGCTTGCGCTCGTCGTCAGTGAGTTCGTTGGAGAAGCGGAGGTCGTCCGTTCTGTCCGAGCTAGCGTAATTGCGGATGACGTCCTCAATGTCCCGCTTGCTGAGCAGGTTTCCCGTTTTAACCATTTCCATGCCCAGACCCTCCCTGGAGAACTGCTCCTTGACTCTGATTGGCTCGGCGATGCCGTCGCCATCCCGCCCGAGGCCGCCACCTTTCCAGCCCATCTTACGAAGCAGCTGGTTTCCGATGTTGTCTTCCTTGATCTCCTGCTTCAGCGCATCCTCGCCTGAGCGAGCGAGGATCTGAGAGCGTGAAATGGCGCCATTGTGTCCCTCCTTCCTCAAGTTGGACTTGACGACCGCCTGAGTCTGTCGTAAAGTGGACAGCGCCTCATTCGCCGCAATGTGCTTCACTAACTTCTTCGGCCCGATTCCCGCTGCGACGTACTGCCCTTCCAAGTAAACTTCGCACTTCCAGTGATGATCGGGCAAAACCGAGAATCTGTAATCCGCGGTCACTTTGTTAAACTGAGCCGTGTCGTTGATGATGCAGATGGCGTTGTCGTTATTCTCCAAGATCACAAGCTCGCTCAGTTGTTTCTTTCTGACTCCAAAGGAATCGCCATCTGACTGTGGCGAGAAGCAGTTGCCAGAATCCTGCGGATTATTTCTGAAGGACTGTTTCTGCCAGGGCTGCCGTTGTGCTTGGTTGAGGCGAAGCTTCCTCACGGCCTCCTCGGCGGCGGCATGTTTGGAACTCTTCTTCGTCCCCGTCGCCTGCGCTATCAGCTCGTCCTGCAGGAAGATGCTGCACTGCCACAGGTTGCTGGGCAGCTGGACAAACTTGTAGTCAATCTTCATGCGGTTGAAGGCATTGGAGTTGTTGAGAATGCAGATGGCATCGTACGCATTGTCCATCACCACAAACTCGGTCCAGTGCTTGTTTCTGTCGGGCTCATGTTGGCCCTTGGAGCCCGGCGTCGGCTTGTCCTCTGGGTTTCGGAGTGCCGGCAGGAACGCAGGTGTCGGGCTGTGTGTCTGGCACACGACCATGTCACTGACCACAAGGTGCCTGTATCGTCGCTGCACGATGCGGACCTCCACCGGCTTCAGAAAGAGCTTCACGGCTTGCTCGGATGCGCGGTCTCTCGCGCCGTTTTTGCTGCCGGAATAGCCGGTTGCCAGATACACGCCCTGACATCTCAGTTCACAGGCGTAGCCGTCAGTTGGCACTTTCCTGTTCTTTGGCAGGTCCGCCTGCGGGATATCCTTCAGGTTGACATAAATGTACTCCGGGTTGGTCTTGCAGGCCTGGATGCTGCGGCTCAACATGAAGTTGTAGTTTGGTGAGTCGCTTCCTGTCATCAACACAGGGTTCCTGAAGGCAACGGACAACGCGTTGGCAACACTGGTGATCAGCCTCTGCTTCTCCTCTAACGTGAAGTGAGATATCGGAAGAGGCTTCGCAGACTCTGCTGCTTTGGGACTGGCCGCGCCTGGGCCACTGTAGACTCTGCTGAAAGGCCGGTCCTGATGGCCATAACCCAAACCCTGACGACCCAAATCCCAGCTGCTGGCTCTGCTGCCGCCGCCGTAGCCATTGAACCTCTGCGGCTTCGAGTACGAGTTTAAGCTGTGAGCGGAGGCGTGTGCTACATACTTGGCAGTGTAGTCCTGATGCGTTTTCGCCATGTAGTTTGAAGACGACCCGCGGCCTCCATAACCCAGTCCACTAGTGCTACCTGAGGAACCGTCTCTGTCCTTGTGGGAACCCCAAAAGTCACCCGAGTGCGACGGCACTCGGTCGAAAGCGGGCCTAAGGGAGGAGAAGCCCTGCGCCCAGTCGCTGGCGGCAGAGTGGTGGGACTCCCACGGTCTGGCACCGTGCGACTCACTCTTCCTGCGCTCCTTATCGTTCTCCTTTTCATCGGTGCCGGTTCCTCCGCTGCTCCCACCGCTAACAAAGTGCACAGGCTCAAACCGAGGTTGGGGTCCAAACTTTGTCAAAGGCATTTTCCTCATGGGTTCGTCTCCTGCAAAAAGCCAAAGTCAGAACAAAACCAAAGGAACACTGGCTTTCTGCTTATGGAACAATCTGAATGAAATCAAAAGAGAATAGAATTTCTACTTTTAAGAAAATAATAAAATGTAACATTCCATCATGGTGTGACAGGATTTTCCCCAGAAGCCCAGTCGGAGGGCAGTAATCCAGGAGCCTACCATGTTTTAAAAATGTTTAAAGTTGGCAGGAAATTTGAAGATATTACTGGGTAATTATGTGTTATTAGAAGACAACATAAGTAAAGTCTGAAGACCCGCCAGGCTTATAATGCACTGGGGAAACCCTCTATCATGAATTATGTTGATTCAATAATGTCAATCATTACAAAGATACTATATACTTGTCTTCATTATTATCTTTAAATATCCTAACTGCTCGTTTTGTGTTCAAAGATGCTTGATTGATGACTAGGTGCCTGTGGTATAGTAACTGACTTGAGGGGTAGACTCTATGAAATTATTTATCTTCAAACTATTTTTGCTTAAATATGAACATGTCACATGTTCACATAAAGTGTAAATGATCAGTTACTGTGAAAAAACTTCTTCCCACATTAAAACATTAGTATTGTTTTACTTGTTTAAGACATGACAGCACAACATTTTACTTTGTTTACCATCTTTTTTATTTTGCAAATGTCAAAAAAAAAATTATTTAGAAGGATATGGGCGATAATAGAAATAATAAATATACATAGAGAATTGAGACTAAAATTTTGACTAAATATTTTCTTTGAACTATTCATTTTTATAGAATTTGTTTATGTCAACATGTGACATATTCATTTTAAACTGTAAATATGTGTCTTTTTCTTGTAAATAAATGTAGATAAAATAGGTATTTTTTGGGATGTAGGAGGAAATCTCAGTTTTAGCCCAAAATTATTCGTACCCGTATAATAATGAGATTTCTAATTCTTTTTATTCAACCAGAATTTCTGGTAGAAAATGCAGTTCTATTCATATTTACTTTTAAAATTGCATGTCAAAAATAATCTATATCCATCACAATGTTTACTAGCATTAGAGCAACAAAACATAGAAGGATTACACAAAGATTGGTTTACATAAGTTGAGAACACAATAAACACCCCTAAAACAAATAAATACATTTTAAAAATTATACGTTTTTAGACAAACAAAGCAAAAATGATGAGAAAATTTAAAATAATGTCAACACAACTCTGATAACTCACTGCCATCTGATGAAATGGGTCTCTTTTTAGCTTCAGAACCTCCAGGACTTGGGTCAAAGGCGGGCATTTCGCCAGTGTAAGTCCCTTCTGCCATCACCAGGAGTGTCCAAATCAGAACCGGGTCATACCTGTCACTGGAGCCAAACACCTCAATGAGACCTCAGCACGTCTGAACACCACGAATGAATGACAGTCCATCGGTCTTAGCATGCTGAAGCTGCAGGGAGCCTAAAACATGGATTAAACAATCGCTCTCATACACGGTTTTATAGTATGTAGCTTTCATATTAAAATGCGGAAAAACAGCCGGACTTTATGTCAACATTGTGGTTTTACAAAGTGACGCAGTTCATGAATATTTCAGAAGTTGCCACGTTTAGCTAACTAAATAACAATGCAACCTAAATAACAACACGTTCTTGAACAGTTAGTGAAGTTAAATTACCTCAAGGTGATAGCTGTGGTCCTGTAACACCTCTGTCATTTAACCAAGCAGAATCAAACGGTCAATATTTGTGATAAAAACCGGTTATTATCCTGTGCTAGCCTCACCGAGCTAGCTTCGCTGATAGCATTAGCTACCTAGCTCACTCTGCTCCGCTTCGAAAGCGAAACTCTGGGCATTTCTGACATCAACAAATCCATTTTGGTCTTTACTGGGACCAGCGAACACGTGTTTTCAACTGCGAGCTTTAAACAGCGGGGAACCTTTCACCTGTCGGCTGCGCATTTATTCAAGCAGGAAGCGACCATTTTCTAGCCGCATCCTCAGGAAAATCATGGCGCCTGTCTGAACATTGGCCCGTCTGGCTTTCCGTACTTCATCCTGACGTCATAAATCTTTTTAACAATAATAATATAAACATTCACTCAGAATTCCGTAAACCTGATTGTGCTTCTGATCCATGAATTTAAATAATTTTCTCGCAGAATATCAGTTTTGATTCGGGTTATTTACTTAAATCCACTACGTATTTACTTTTTGTGTCAGACGTTTCACAAAAATGTACTCAAGTAAGAATATTTAAATATTTTTACTGAGGTAAAAATAAAAAGTAGCCGTCCAGAAAATTACTTAAAAGTTGTGTGAACATTTTAGAATTTTAAAAACTAAAGTGAAAAATAATTCATATAAATAACAGAACTATAAAGTAATAAAATCAGATAAAATATATTCAAGTTCATTTAAAAATATGAAACTTGAACAAAATCTGATTGTTAGAACAAGTTTGTTCTTCATTTAGTGAAGTTAGTAGAGAATTCAGAAATTTTATTGAAGTAAGAGTAGAGATACTAAACAATAAAAATGCTAAAGTAAAACTAAAAAGTACAATAAAGATACTCCCAAAAGTAACTTAAAAAAAAGTTACATTTGTAAGTGTAACTAGTTACTACTAACTCTGCGTTTTGACTTGTTTTTGCTTTATGTGTTTCCAACTTTATATACTTTTCGTCTATTATTTTGTTATCTATTGTTGTTTTTCTTTCTTTTTCTCATTTTTTGGATCTCCTTTGTTAGATTTCAAAAGAAAAAGTGGAGATGGTGGAAATTTGGGCGATACAGACTTAAGCATTTTATCACAATATTTTGTGAAACTATTGTGATAACAGCAAAAGTGACAAAAAGAGCTGTTTATTGCTTCTTTTTTTTAGGTAACTATATGACTATATGACAGCATCATAGCTGCAACATTCAAATACTGCCCTTTGAAAAGCAAACATTTACAATATACTTTCTTAAAACGCCACTTAAAAAAGTGTGATTTGTATCACTAAACTGCACAAAGTCACTATCATATTTTCAAATTTATTGATTTTTTAAATACTCTCATTGAATAAAGAGTAGAAGAAATAGTAAAGCTAATAATTCAGACAGTTTTATAAGGGTTTAAATGTCATTAATTGGAATTTATTGTGAAAGTTATAAATCAAAATGCTTATCATCAGAAGAAATTTGTCACCACAAATGATACAATCCCAAGGTTTGTTCGTCCCTAGGTTTAAGACTAAAGTCTCGACAATAAATTATGTTGCACAATTGCCAGAACTTTGTTTTTTTCTTTTTTCAAAATGTTTTGCAAGTTCAAATACAACTTCTTCAAAGTATTTTTTAAAAAAATATTTAATATAAACATCTGATAAAACCCAACAAAAACCCGGCAAATAAAAGACAACAGCATTTCTATTTTGGATTTTTTTTAATTCAAAATGTACATCAATGGAATCAAACTAAAGCAGAATACTGAATTATTTGTAGTGTAATAGATGTTTTAACAATAAGAGGAGAAGGCAGATACTAGAAAAAAAAAAACATGTATGGCAACTGCTGACACCAAAATGTCACTTTTAAACTCCAAAGAACCACATCCAAACATTATAGGTAATAAACAACAAATCTCCACTTCAATACACAAAATATATCCTTATAAATTATATAAATGCACGAGTATTTTTAATACTCTTCATCTGGGTATCTGTTCAACTCATTTGGCAAAGTGGGAGCTGAAATCATGGGACAGAGCAAATATACAATGATTAAACGCACCATCATTTTCTTTTGAAGAAAAACATCGATGAAGGGAACAAACTGCAGAGCTCAGATATTCAGGGAGTAAAAAACAGAAAAATCACAGCAGTTATAAAACTTAAATAAAAGATGCATGCAAAATATAGAGTAGGCCAGTTAATGTTAAAGCACAACGTGTAGTAAAAGCCCCTCGCATGTGAGCTCCATGGTATTTAACGAAGGTACCTTAACATGGGAACCGCAGTAAATGCTTTGGTGTTTTTATGACCAGTTTATTTGAAAGTGGATGTTTTTTGTTTTCTTTGGAAAAAAACCAAAACAATTTCTACTCATTTATTTATGATTTTGTCCTTTGAGTTAATGCGTTTTACATTTTGAATGAGTGCATAGTGCAGGTCATGTTGAATTTAAATAAAAAGATCATGATTTTACCCGTGAGACCTGAAAATGTGTGAACCCCCTCCTGAAATTCTCTGCTAACTATAAGAGTTTCTCTATGTACATTAAGACATAACAGCAGATTTTAATCTGTCCCTGATTTTAGAGCTTCACTAGGTGGTCAGAAATACCATGCGAGTCCACATAAGGCTGTATCAAACAAAAGGAAGATGCGATACGGAGAATAGAAAGGCTGACACAACGAGAAATGAAAAGCAGGAAGAGGTAAAGGGTGCTTAGTTCTTGCTGAAGCTGCAATCCCCTCTTCAGGTGGCCAAGACAGATTAAAAGAAGCTACAGAGACAAAGAGAAAAGAAAGCCGGCGGTTAGAGGAGAGGCAAAAACATCTGCAGAAAGAAGAGTCAAAGTGAGCCTGAGCAAGAGAAAGTTTAACTTAAATCTGAACACATTTTTCTTACCTACACTGGAAAACCACAAAATGTTACCAAGTATTTCTGTCTAGTTTCCAATGCAAATATCTCAGTACATTTGAAATAAGACAAAACGAGCTTGTAAGTAACATTTTAGCTAGAAATAGGAGTGAATAATTCTTTAAAACTCATTAAAAAGTTCTGGTTTCACTGGTAGATTATTTCAATTATAACAAGAAAAATTTCCCATATTAAAGTGAAATATTTTTTCATCTATATTGAAAAAATACTTACATTCCTATAGTTTGCTGGAAAGCTACTTATTTTGTGTTATTTCAAATAAGATATTTGCACAGGAAATTTGACCGAAATACTTGGTGATATTTTTTTTTGCTGAAGGAAAATAATCTGAATTATGAGGAAAAAATGTCAAAACCTAGATTTAAAAAAAAATCTGAATTCTGTCACTGAAGTTAAAAAAAAGAAACTTTTTTGGGGAAGAAATTCTGTTCACAAAATTTCTATTAAAAAATGGTAAAATTGGGTTTTATCTCAGAATTCTGGTCAATTGCAGAAAAAATAAGACAATATTCAAAACTGAGATGAAAAAAAAATCTGAATTTTGTGATTGCGGTAAAAACAAAAAAAGTTATAATTTTGGGGAAAAACATAATTCTGAGAAATAAGTTTTCCAATTGCCCTAATATTCTACCATAAAGTATATTTTTACTGGTAATAAATAAAATAGTAGAAAACTTTCTGTATTTATTCAAATTATTGTTTTTATATTGAAATGTGCTTAATGATTAAAGCAAAACCAACAAAAACCTGAAAAGCTGTAAAAGCTGTACACATATACATAAACAAGTTCTGCTGATTCTGATTTTAGCGCTAGATTTAAAATATTCAACTATAAGAAGAGAACTGAACACGTCCTGTAACTAAAGTGGGAAAGACGTTAATCACAGCAAACAGCGAACAGGGAGAATTAGAAAGCTGAAATCAGGTCAGAGCAGCGGGGAAGCGACACACATCAACCCATGTTTAAAGCTAATGACTGGAAACCCTGAAGCAGGTGGGGTCCGGGTGACACCTGAGGCTCACAGCGCCCCCCAGAGGCCGGTCCCTGAGCAAAGCTGGGGGGCAGAGGAGCTACTCAGTGCAGAGCCACGGATTGCTGCAAAGGAAAGTGAAACCACACACACTGATGAGCTGAAAGATCGGATGAATGCAACGCCTCTTTATCCAATTATTTCACCATGCTGTTGGATCATAGCTATGGAAGTCCATTCCTGCCAAAACTAAAACTTTAACATGACAATAAGTCATCGTCAGAAAGCAGTTATGACATAATTAAGTCATTTTTGCACCAAAGTTTTCAGTTAAAGAAGCCATAATTTGGAGTTTATGAAGTTATTATGATATAACCATATTATTACTATACAATAAAACATACAATAATGTAAGATAGCATCTAAGGATGCAAAATACAGTTGCATTTACATCAGTATCGGCCGATGTTCGTCAAAATGTTAATCAATTTTACTGTCTGTATTGGTCCAATAAGTAAAACTGGACCCATATTGACAACAGATGTTTTCATCTTGTTGTCATTTGTGTTTCCAGTACAAATGAATGTAAAACTTTGTCAATATTCCGCTAATGTTAAAAAAAATGCATTTTTGCAATATTTTGACTTTATATCTTTTTGTTTTAATGATGTAAAGCACTGCTAAAGCTGCTAAAGTGTGCCATAAACTTCAGTGATCAGATTGATAAATATGAAACGCAGGTAAAAATCATGTTTGTTCACGCAGTATGTCATTAAAAAAATGTAGCACCATCTTCCTTCTAGCACTTCCTGTTGTTTTCTTTGCGGTTTGTGCCAGTGGCAACAAACTGGTAGTTGACCATGTCATGCAAAAAAAAAAAAAAAGACCAATTTTAGTTCAGTTGAAAAACTACCTCATCCTAGCACCAAAGCACTTTAGCAAAAACAAGTTTTTTCAAACTGGTGCATCTCCATTAAGCAATATTTTACTTGAAAAAATGCTAAATTGTGTAATTATATGGTCAATGGAAACACAGCCAGTGTCAATTGTGTGATAATGTGTAGGGAAATCATTATGTCAGTAAACAATGGTTATCGATCATGATAAAAAATATTGATATTGGGCATCGATATTGGTTAAAATGATCAGATCAGTGCATCCCAAACTAGTTATGAAAGTGTCTCAATTTTACAATATTTTTTAAATATTTTGAAATATTCAAAAAATGTGATATGAGGTACATTCTCAGGTATAGAAATTTATTGCCTCTTTACTTTAGTGAGAAAATGTTATATTTAGTTAAAATAAACTATATTAAGTTATGGTATCGTATAGTAATAACTTTTTCTGCAGGTCAGTGGTAGCAATGGACTTCCGTACATTAAATCCACCACAGACTGAAACAGATGAGTGACACTCCAGAGCATTATGGGGAAAATTGGTTTGATTTCGAACAAATCTGGACGGCTGATACTCTGATTAAAACACTTAAAAAATTGAAAACCTCCTAATTTACAGATTTCTGGTAATATTAACGCTATATAACCAGAAATCTTCAACTGCAGTTTGATTTTCATTTAAAATCCGATACAAAATCCAAGCAGGCGTTTGTTACTTTACTCTTATGTTTGTCAAACACAATGATCATGGCCACAGCTGCATCATTTGGTGAAAAATTGGCCTTTATTTTCTTTAGAAAATGTTATTTTATGTGTAGCACTAATACAAACATTTGCCCCTGCAGTTCAGCGGACATCATGATTATTTGACTTTAGATGTGCCTACATATAAAAAGTACAAAAGAAAAGAAAGTTACAATTGCACTGATGACACTGAAATATACTTCGAAAACACATCACATCACATTTGAGTGTAAAACAAAGTGCAAATATGAAAGCTAATACAAGTATGCAAATTAAAACATGACAATGAATGAGGTATGCGAGAAGTGGCAAAAGATGTCGGGCTTGCATTTATCATGCATCAGGCTAAAGTCAACTGAATAAAAAAATTGGCAATAATTGGAGAAAAATGGAAAATTTCATGGGATTTGTTTTCACATTATTTTTCCTCTCTTATTGGCAAAATTACAGAACAGCTGAATTTCTTTAAACTCTTCAACCGGATGCATGTTTTCTTTAGCCTCAACACATTTCTGCCCATCACACCAGTAGTCATGTATGTTAATATTCCAACATCATGCAAAGAATCACTGAATATGAAACAAATATGGAATGTAAATCCACTTAAAAAAGAAGAGGGGAGACTTTAGCCGAATGATTACTTGCAAAAAAAAAAAAAAAAAAAACAACCAACAAGCATCATTCAGATAAAACAAAACCAAAAACAGTGATGTCAAATTGATAGCAATGCCCAGCGTCTTCCACAAAAGCAGCAGAGAGGAGAGAGGACATGTGGAGGAAGGTGGAGTTATGGGATTTGGGTGCAGGCGGAGGTGAGGGAGGGGAACTGGAAAACATGATGGGGATGGAAGCTCATTCACAGCAGGATTGCCACAAGGGAGGATTTTTTCTACAGGAGTCCTTAGCTGGAAATGAGAGAGAAGGGCTGTTAATGCTTTTTGTACAGACAGTTATAAAAATCAGCACATTAAAATTAGACAGCACTCAGGAGAAAACATGCTTCTAGAGGCGACCAGTCAGGCTCAGGTTAGCATCGGGCGAAACAAAACGTGTTTCATTTTTTATCCTTAGATAATGAGGTTTCAGTCTGTGATCTGCCTCCTTTCAGATTGAGCTGCAGCCTGAAGTGACACAAATCAGATTGGTTTTGCCAAACATATACAACTTGTACATGATCTCCAGTGTGAACTGCAAACAACCTGAAAGTGTCCTGCATGCGCAGCAGAGGGCGTCGCACGCAGAGCGTGCTCAGTGTTTTATAAAAAAGTAGAAGAAGAAAAAGAAGTGCTCAGTGTTTTATAAAAAAGTAGAAGAAGAAAAAGAAGTACTCAGTGTTTAATAAAGAAGAAGAAAAGAAGTGCTCGGTGTTTTATAAAAAAGTAGAACAAGAAGTAGTACTCAGTGTTTGTGTTAGTAAACGTTGATGCTAACAGTGGAGCATAGCTTGCGATTTTAAAGTTGTGACCTAAACCAGCACATTAACAACTTAATCCCCATTATAGTCTACCATGGTTGTTTTTCTTTTTTCTTGCGCGCATCAGGAAGCAGAATAGAACAATTTTTGTCGAGTATCAATGACCTTCAAGTCGGATGAATACGACCTCACCATTCAGACTCAGGACACATTTGAAAAGATCGAATACGTATCGGCTTTAGAGCCACATATCCAAGTGGCATGGGTCGCATTCGGAAAAAATCCCACCTGTGTTATTCAGACTGTCATGAAAGAAAATCAGATGGAGGTTGGATTAAGACAAAAAAAAAAAAAAAAAAAAGATCAGAATTGAGTCACTTCAGGCTGCAGGGTGAACATAGCCTCAGGATCTCTGTCACTTTAAATCTAAAATAGCTGCTGCTGGCCACGCCCCCCAACTCAAAGAGCTGCAAACAGATGCGCAATTACACAACCATGCATCTTTGAAAAGCAGAAGTGGAGCCCTCTGCACAACCAACAAGAATGCAGCAACCGGTTTCTGGATGGTAAGTCAACAACAAGACATTTATCTTAGAAGCAATTGAGACCCGAATGGAAACATAAAAATGTGCAAAATGTAAATTTTACATAACAGAGCCCAGTTAAGGTTTGAGGGTTTTGTTGTCTGTCTTATCTGACTGCATTTTGATTTTAGAAGTTTACACCCAACTCAGCAACAGATGTTTCTAACTAACTTATTTTTCCTCAGTGGATCAAACCCATAAATTCCGCTCTATGTATTTAGCTTTTGAATCCTGCCAAGGCCAACAATATCTGCAAGATCAACAGATCTCCACAGACACAGAAGTGGGCTGAGGTTCCTCGCTGCTCTGGAACGACCCGTCTGGTCTCAGACTGAATGGTTCTTTGTGCGACGGCCGGGTCGGGCCCAAGCTGCATAAAAAGAAACCTTTGTAGTCTGAGGGAGGAAGATGGGAGCAGCGGGTGTTTGGGGATCTAATGAACTGCTTCATTTCAACATTTCAGTCAGCAGAACCAAAATCAATGTAATTGATCAGTTTGGAGAGATGTAAGTTTAACTAAAACAGTAAATATTTGCAACTTAGCCTCTTTGATTCATTAAACTTGAAAGATTCTCTCATATTATTGAGAAAACCTTTGATTTTTACGGTCGAATAATATGGAATATAAGATACGATGTCTTCACAGGTCACTGTTTTATTTGGGATTTTATGTGACTCACCAACAGAACGTGTCACATAATGACACATAACAGGCTTGGGTTTTGACTAGGCCATGCCAACACATAAATATGCTTTGATTTAAGACATTCGTCTGCGTGTAGCTCTGACAATTAACTGTCCCAGTAATTATTGAGATAAATAATGTTGTTTTGAGACTTTTTTCAAATAATGTACTGAAAATAATGCGAGTTCATCCTCTCAAATGCCAATAAACTTTTATTTTGTAAAGAACATTTAACACTTGAACTGGAAGATATTGCAAAATAAAACAAGAATGGCAAAAAATAAAAACGCAAAACCGAAACCACAAAATAAATAAATGATGTCGTCTCTTCAAATAATGTCAGAATGAACTTTGATTCATCGTGTAACTAATTAATTCCTTAGTGCGACTGCCTAAGCTGCATGTGGATGTTTAACGCCAACCATTTTGATAAAGACATCATATATTTCAAGTTTTAATAATAAATAAAAACTTGTTAAATGTTCATTCTTCTCATTAATTATATGCTACTTTGATTGGTCTGTTATATAAAATCCCAATAGAAGCCGTTATAGATGAAGAGTAAATACTTCTGCAAGGAAGGCTACTTCATAGTTTTTGGCATGTTGAACACATTTAAATCGATCAGCTCATGCACATCTGGAATTAAATTGTTTATTTTGATTTGACTTGATAAAGGGGGGGGGGGTCTTCCCAGAAAAAGGTGCCTCATGCAGCATGCAGTGAGTGTGGGAAGAGTTAACTGGAAAACATTAGGGATGCAGTAAAGGTGACACATGCGCTCACAAAACACACAATCTACATAACAAGCTGCGACAAATAACTCCGTCCTGCGACTTCAGCTGGAGGTTAAACAGCTGCAATCGTTATTTCATTAGAGCATCAAGTGGACAAACTCAACTGGATTTATCTTAAAAGGAAAAAAAGAAAATGGCTGTGATGGAAATAAAAAATAAACGGGAAGAAATAAAGTTGTAAGAACTTTCAGTGCAAGTGTTTCCTTCCTTTTCTAAAACAGGCACATTGGCGGCCACACGGTGAGCCGATTATCATCAACATCATTAGGTCCTTAAAGCGAACAAAACGATCAAACATATAAAGAAAACCTTCAAATAAAAACATTTTTACTGCAGTGAAATGATTTCACACTGAAATATTTAGAAAAATTAAACCCTTACCTTGAATATTAAAAATCTTGTTAATATTTTTCTTTTTAATTGTTTTTAATCAACGTCATTGATTTTAACAATCATTGGTATTAATAGTTTCTCATTAAATTTTGTCCAGGAACATTGGGTTGATTTGGGCGTAAGTTTTGGAGCAGTTAAACATGCAGAAATCAACAGGATTTTTATTTAAATTATCCCAATATTTTACAGTGTTTAACTGGCCCGCAGCATCACACATCCTCTCAATAATTACCAGCAGGCATGAGGCTATTCGACACACATTTCATCCTGTTTTTACACCATTATTCACCATTATTTTAGCAATCAAATATTTTATGAGTTATTCTGACAACTGGATAAACATTTTTAGCACATTTTGCATTTAACCACTGAATCCTTTGATAGGAAATATTATGAATACATTAAAAGTTGAAAATTAAATTAAGTTTTCTAACAATGAATTTAGGAGAGGAGGTTTTATTTCTTAACATAAAATAAACTCAAATTAAAGGCTTGATTCTTCAAAATGTTTCCAAGTTAAATTATGATACTGCAGTAAAAGATTTATTTATTTTAAGACTTTTTGGATGTTATTTTCCCCTAAGGATGTCAATAAATCTGTCTGCACCTGTACCTGAAAGACTAGACTGAAAACCTGTGGATGCACACATTGCTTCTATGCTCGAGTTTATGGAAAAAGCCTTTAAGAAATACACAAAGGATTTATAATATGTTGGAAATCTCAATAAATTAAAGGTGCAGCATGGCAGAAAACTTGTAAAAATGTGAGAAAACTTTGCCAGATGAACATAAATAAGCCTTGAGGAGCAGGAAACCTCCTTCGTCTTCAGTGTGTGGGTAAAGAATCAAATACTCACTTTTTCCTCTCTTTATCCCTTTTGAGCGTAGTGGAGCCCCCTGCCTGCTGAGCTTGGTTCTGCAACAGCTCTGCCGCAGTCTTTTTCTGTTTGAACGTGTTGACTTCATCGTCCAGGGTCTTCTTCTTCTCCTCCAGCTTCTTTTTCTCGTCCTGATGGAGCTTCTTCAGGCGGTCGAACTTCTCGTGCAGCTGCGTGGCGATAAGCAGAAACAGGAAGTTGGTGTGGATCAGCAAAAGGAGCAGAAACAAAGCGAGGCGTTTGAGTTGATTTTCACCTCTTTCTCTGCCTCCTTGAGCTCAGCTTCCTTCTCTTTAACTCTCTGGACAAACATCTGCCTCATCTCTTCTTCCTTTTTCTGCAGCTCGCCCATGAACTCGTTCCGCTTCGCCTCGTACGTCTCCTGCAGACTGGTTAGAGGAAAAAACTGTGACACTGGGAGAAAGCAGAGAGAAATAAGCCGACAGACTTAGAGGTAAGTCTGCTACCTGAAGGGCTTGCTGTCGGGATCCGTGTCCTTGAAGCCCATTTCCTCCAGCTTGCAGCGGCGGTACAGCTCGTAGTGGCGCGTGTGGGTCTGTTCTCGCAGATCCTCCATGTTCACTCTGATCAGCATTTCTCTCAGTTTCACAAAATCACAGTGGTTTTCGTTTTCCACTGCGAGGAACACAGAAAAGAGAAAGCGCATCAGACTGCATCTACATCAATACAAATCAGTAGGAGTAAGAAATAAATCAATAAACTGCAAGATAAAACGAGATCAATAATTTTTATTTTTATGATTTATTGTTTCTCTTTTTACCAAAAACTTGGTGACAAAAGTTTTTAGTTTGATGCTTTGGTCTCAGTTAATCCTTTTTGTGCAGGGCAATTTTATTTATAATTGTATTTGTTGTTTTATTTGTTTCAGATATTTAAAATGTCACATCAGAATTTAAAGTTTATTGAACTCTGAGAGTGAGTTCTTGCATTATTGCTTGTTAATAACTCGGCTAACCGTGCAAAAGGGCTGAACTTGGACTGTCCAAACAGAACCAAACTCTACTAAACAATTCCAGTCCAAAGCAGAGAAGTGACCGTGTTGTGGTTTCTCCATTTATTTGATTGCAGAGCAGAGCAGCTCCAGCAGCCATGTGACAGCATGTGAGCAGGAACGCAGCCAGCCTGAAGCAAACTCATCCGATGTGTGATCAAGATTTGTTCCCTCTTTGAGACAAACCTGCAGCAGCTTTGGCTTAAAATCTACTGAACATCCAAGTTTAAAGTTTGTGTCAAAACAAGTGAGTCGCAGCTTAAGATCAACATCACCCAGTCAACTGAAATCATAACAGACGCAAAAAGCTAGTTAGCTAGCTAGCAAGGGAATATTAACAGCTAGTAAGCGCTTCGAGTCGCAGAACACATTTAAGATGTTTAACTCAAATTTTTGCTTGACGGAAAAATCTGAAAACTACATACAAGATTAAATAGTCCTGTCAAGACAAAATTAAGACCTTTGATTACCATATTTAACTTGTATACCTTTTTTAAAATTAATGGACGATTTGCGTAATTTTACAGTTAACTGAAACACAGCCAATGACGTAAACGTACGAATGTTCAGACTGCAGTGGCTTTAGAAAATATCAGTAATCATTTGATTTAGGAGCTCATATGAAAGAGACACAAATCTGATTTATTTTTGAGTGAAAACATTGGAATTGCACTGTTCAGACAAGAAAAAGTGGAATATGGACAAGAAAACAATGGATTTGGGTCAAATTTACCCGCTGTGTGAACTAAGCTTAAATTTCCAACGTTCACCTGAAAAATCTACAATCACCTGATGCTGAACTAGGAATAAACGTCTTGCTTTAATTAAGACACAGCTGAAAGTTAGTTCTTGTCAGACTTCAGCGTTCGGATGAGACTTTCTTCTTTTGTCCATTTTCTTGCATTAAATTTCCAAACTTCTCAGTCACTTTTAGGCAAACCTTTTTCACAATAACTACAATAGTTTGGCATAGACAAATAATTTTACTTCAAATATAAAAACTGCAATGAAAACAGATTATATAGGTTGGATGGAAAACCAAACCATAGATGGGTGCAGACAACTTCAACAGAATTGGAAACATAATAACATCTGGAAATATATTTTTTTCATGTTATACTTAAATTGTCTGAAGTTATTCCGATGTGCCAAATACTCCAGACTATCTCAGACTGCACAGGAACTCTTATCCTTAATGACTTGTCTCCAAAAACGTCAAATACAGAAATAAAAACTTAATTTTTCATAAATGTGTTTATGAAAACTGGCTGTTGAACTGAGTCGATGTATGCCTTGAACATTGCTCCGTTAACCCTCTGAGTTAAAAATCCTGATGCTGCATTTTGAAAACTTTACAAACCCTTTATAATAAATCGGTCAAGAAATCAATGTAAAATCAATATGGAGCCATTAGTGGCATACAAAATGTAAGCGCAAAGAGGTGCTGCATTGATGGATAGGAAACTGGAGTGAATGAGGTCACACAGCGAGTTCAACTGTGAGAGCAGAGGTGAAACAGGAAGTGGCTTCAGTAGCTCTGCAGACAGAGAGCGCACGCTGTCACTTCCTGTGCTGGAGGTGAGACAGGCTTACCCTGCACCGTCCCCCAGGGATACTGCCGGGCCTTCACCATCTTGTTCCCGATCTTCACTTCCTCCGTGCTCCCCACCACAGCAAACGGCAGATGGCTCTGAACCAAAGACAGCGCTGTTAGCGTACCGCTACACCTGCAGACGGAGGCGGCTAAGCTAGCTTCAATGGGTCAGCGGCAAAGCAAACGCTGTAGGAATGTTGAGTCCACATCGGGGTTAATAAACAGCTAGCAGAGTTGCTCCCACACGGCTGGCTTCCTGCAGCATGAATCGACTGATTGTGCTGCTTTCCAAACATTGTCCCTGCATGTGATGGCCTCCAGTCCAGGCCATGTGAGCAGAAAACAAAAACAATGCCTGTCCTCACTCATAAGTTGTTTTGATACTTTTTCAAATTAAATGTGTTTGTTCAGAAAGACAGATTTCCATCACATTCATAAATTAGAGCTTTAACTACATAGGGATGGAAGCAGAAAGTCCAAGGGTCAATACTGCCTTTCTGAGACTTTACTACTTATTTTAGTTGAGAACAAAAATAAAAATGATTAGAACTGATCAAAACTGAACCTCAAACAAAAACAAAACAGGGTAGAATCACAAAAAACAAGATTCCTTTATTTGCCATGTTTCTAGAACACAAATTGAGAGATAAGTAGATAAATAAATAATGATTGTCCGTAAATCTAAGTTTTCTCTGGACTTATTTGTAGTTTAACCTACAGGTCTGGAAATAATGAAGAGCCCAATGCACTCAACCTCAGAGAAAACCTCCTGCTTATTCCACCTAATATTGATTTCTGAACTGTTCCTGAGTTAAAACATTGGTATTGTTGTTTCTAAATTAATATTAACTTGTTTTCTTTGCATTATTTGAGCTTTGAAAGCCCTGCATCTTGTTCACTACTTTTACTATTTCTCATTTTCTGCAAATAAATACAAAATTTTTGCTTGGAATCTCAGAGACATGTTGTCCGTGGCTCATAGAGTGAAAGAATGTTTATTTTACTAAAACATTACCTATAAAGAATAAAAACAGATAAACTGATCATTTTAGCTGGTCTATTAATATTTTCCAGAGCTGTATTTTCATGTAAATTTTTTATATTATAAAATGATTTTATTTTATATTTCAATTACTTACAATATCTCACAATGAACTTTTTTATACATTTTACAATGCTTCTGGTAATATTCATATTTAATTAACACTTTGAATTAAGTAAATAATCAGCTAAAAAGAAAATTCTCCTTAGAGATCGATAAAGTATTATATTCTTTTTGGTTCAGATCTAACAACATTTTTCTTTTTTATGTTGGAGGACAAATAAATATTGTCCTTAACTTAAATCTGAGAGTCAGTTCAGGGTGATTCTTATTTTAATCAATAATTTATAAGTTCAACATGAATGAATGAGGTAGAAATGTGGGCCTTACGTTCATGGTGGAGTTGATTTCCGCCACGGACTCGTCATCAGTGGGGAACTGGTAGATCTGGACGCCGTTGCTGACCAGTTCGCTGGTGATTTTGATCTTGAACTTGGCCAGTTCGCTCTTGGAGATGGCGTCCGATTTGGCAACGATGGGGATGATGTTGACCTGCAGGGGAGGAAGAAGTAAAGAAGTTTTAGTTGGCTAAATTTAGACAGTCTTAAGGCGCTCATCAAACGGGCTTCTGCTCTGATTCTGGAGTCCAAATTTAGATGCAGGCTCAAAAAGGAACAAACACGTTAAAAATCAGCTGATCTCAGCGCTGAATGAATAACATTCAAGTTTACAGAAATGTTTAGAAATCATCAATTCTGAGGGAAACGTGAAAATTAGTATTGATTATTCTATCAATCAATCAGGCATTTTTATACAATATTCAAATGTGTAAAATTGCAAAAGAACAAATGTATGTATTTTTTTAGCAAGAAAACAAACATATTACCTAAAAAGCATTTCTTTCATAAACACCCATTCAAGAGAAGCAGAGAAATGCATTTACAGCTAAAAAAAAAAAAAAGAAAAGAAAAAAAAACTTCTGACAGGAACCAGGGTTGATTTAGTGGCGCATCCCCCACTCTTCAGTGTGGAAGCTGATATAGAAGACTCAAAGTCAGCCATATTCAGTATCAATGAGACGATTAGAAAGAAACCAGAGGAACACAAAGTTTAAAGGATGAAAATGTTTCCAACAGAGGCTGATCCTGCCAGTCGCTACAGTCAAGAGAGACTATTGGACATTTCCAACTTGAATATGTTGGATAAGGAAACAAAAGATTTATCAAATTAGCAAAAAAGTGAAGGGACTCTGCACCAATTTCAGCTCACAGAAGCTTCAAATGTTCTGTTTTGTCATCTTGACATTTAACCTGCGGCCGTCACTCTGAATTTGAAAACACTTGCAGCGATTTGGAAATCTCAGAGTTAAGATAAGGTTTGTTACAGTTTGTAACAATAACAATGCAATTTAAAATGCTGAAGGCAGTTTGTTAAAAAGTCAACTGCAAACATTTTACTTTTGTTTTGAAATATTAAGAAAATCCTGAAGGGCTCACAAGATTAATCAATAATTTAAATAACTGCCAAACAATTTAGTAGTCAATTAATTGTTTACTGGACAATACAGATGCAAAATAAATAAAAAAAATGCTGAAACCCTAACTATACTGAAAATATGAACATTGTATAAATAAACTTTAGTGATTAAATTAAAATGCAGCAGATTGTGGAAACTTTTTAAAATTTGATTAAGTGTCAGAATAATCAATGACTAAAATAATTATTAGTTGCAGCTTCACTTAATTTGTAGTTTGGACGCCTCGTTTGTTCCTAATATAAATAATTGATAATCGGTCGGAGGGGAACAGCCAGAAAAATACTTTTCCTACTGAATCTGCTGAAAAGGCATCAAGAAATCAGTGCAGTTCTATAAAACCAGGAAGCGGGCTTTAATGTATAGCATATGTATGCTAGCTTCACAACCGTATAAAAAGAGAAAACATTGAGTTTTAATCTTGAATCTTTGCTAGTTGTCCAAACAGATCCTGCAGGACGGCAGGAGACGATCAGGCAGGATCTGCTTTCTGTTGCAAAACGAGAATCTTCCTCCCACGCAACATTTTTCTGCCTTTTCAACGACATGTGAGCCGTTTGTAACTATGAGCGATGAATGCTCTGGGTCATGGGAACAAAAACAGGTCATTCCATCATGTAACACCCCCAGGATAAATATCTCAGAGGAGAAGGAGGAGGAGGAAACGCTGCTCTGGGTCACACAAATACCAGACATGCTCTATGCGAAAGTGATTCATGTGTTGCTGTCAGAGCTCACCTTGCTGTCGAGTTTCTTCATCGTCACCAGGTCCAGGGATTTCAGCGAGTGTCCCGTCGGAGCGATAAAGTACAAGCAAGCGTGGATACGCGTGTCATGATAGCTGTGCAGCGTGCGCTTGATCTTCAGCTCCTCCTGGAGGTACGCTTCGAACTGGGCATCGATGAACTCCACAATGGATTTGTAGCTGGACAATGAGAAGGATGGGGAAGCCGTTCAGTATTTCCTCCTTTTGTAAAGAAAGCTGGTTATCAGCAGGAGGCCCGCTCCGTTTAACCCAGCAGGTCCGAGTCATTCCAACAAACAACAAGTCCAACTTTAACTAGAAACAGCTTTGACAGTAGATTAACCCTTTAACTGTCACCCAAACACTTTCATTGAAAATGTTTGAAGTGCTTGAACACATTAATTTTTAATAAACATTTTAATGTCTGTTAACCACGTAAATTGTTTTGTATTTTTTATGATTTTTATTTGATATGTCTGCTATTTTTAACATGCAGCTTGAACAGAAATGCCTTGTAATATTTTGAAGATCATCTGACAATATTCTACATAAAATGTATGTTTTGAAATGTCTGTCAAATACATCTTATGACAGTTCTGAAAACAAAACAAAACAAAAAAATCCCCCAATTTTATCAACATTAAAATAAAAGCCAACCTTAATTTCAGTTAAGGTTCAGTTAAACAGATCAATCATTGGCATTAGAAAACAATAAATATTCAAAAATAAAATAAAAAAATTTTCCGTTAAGAAAATAGAAATAATTTAACACAAGAAAAGTTTAATCTGATTAATCTGAAGTTTTCAATCTACTAGAATTAAAATAAACTTGATAAAATGGACAAAAAAATTTTATTTCTAATCCCGTCTTTACAGGAATATGTTGCATGAAAACATGCAGGTGAGGAAACATTAACTTGCTACCCTGTGGTCGTACTAAAGAAATGTCGCCTGGCCTGCAGCAGGTCAAAGGTCACATGACTCCAACTGGGTTTGTCCTTGTTTAAGGCGCTGCGGGCCGTTTCTTCTTGAACAATATCAAAGATGGGATGAAACTACAGTTGTAGTGTCACATGATATCTTCCCTCCCTGCTGGTGAAATGTTAGCTGCCATGAATGTTTGGAAATAAAATATTCCAGGCAAACAAAACGGACCCCTGAGATGTGATACGTTTGTGATGCCAGCCTGGAAACCACCTACATCTAACTTTTCTATGTAAAAACTATTGAAACCATTAAACCTGAAAGCTTAAGAGCGCTGTCAGGGTTTCCCCCAGTGTATTATAACCCTGGCGGGTCACCAGGCTTTACCTGTGCCCCCATCTAACTTAGTATTACTTAT
Source organism: Poeciliopsis prolifica (assembly GCF_027474105.1). NCBI lineage: Eukaryota > Metazoa > Chordata > Actinopteri > Cyprinodontiformes > Poeciliidae > Poeciliopsis > Poeciliopsis prolifica. The sequence goes on from NW_026562381.1 coordinate 1,878,086, forward strand.
TTAAGGTTTTTTTTTTATGTTTGCATTTTTAAGACTTTATAGTTGGTGTTTAGATATTAATCTTCCAATAACACATAATTATCAAGTGATATTTTCAAATTTCCTGTCAACTTTAAACATTTTTTAACTCAAAAACATGACGAGCCGCTGAGCGCTCAGCTGAATCACTGCTGAGCGCCCCAACCACCAGGCTTAGAAAGTTTTTGGGTGAAACCTTGTCTGTGGTGTTATTCCCTGTCAGGAATAATCAAAGGGCGCATAGTGACACTCATTACCTGTCCTCCTTGTTGATCTGGTCTCCGAAGCCCACTGTGTTGACGACGGTCAGCTTGAGGCGCACGTTGCTCTCCTGCAGCTCGTAGGTGTTGGACTTCAGCGTGACGCCCGGCTGGTTGTGCTGGGTGGGCTCACCCTCAAACTTGGTGTTGAACAGCGTGTCCATCAGAGTGGACTTACCGAGACCCGTCTCACCTGGAACACAGAAATACAATGTTACATTAGGGGAGTCCAAAGAGTGGCTCAGAGGCCTTTTGTGGACCCAGGACTGATTTTAGCAGCCCATTGACTGCAATTTAAGATGAATAGAAATTTAGCCTAAAAGATTGACTTTATTTTTTTTTTTTGGAGCAGAAATATTACAGATCAATTTGAATCGCCTTAAAATGTAAAGTATTAATCTTTAAATAACCACTTTTAATTTTTTAGCAGATACATTTACCCAGTTCCAGAATTAGAGTGACATAAATCTTTCTTTTATTTGCTATAATTTTTCATTTAACGGAACAAATTTGCAAAATCCTTCTTACGTTTTGGCTCTACTATCTCTTTCCAACACTTAAACAATATGGATATTTCTTTTCTTTAATTAGAACTAATACCTTATCAAATTGGGGAAGAAAAAAAAAGAGAGAGTAATTCACAATATAACTTCTTATGGGAAAAAAACAAACATATTTTTGACCTGGAAGGCAATTCTGCGTCACATAACAAAAGGTTTGAATGCACATGCTTTAAATCAAAGAAATTAAAACATTTAAATGTACAAAATCATCATCACACTGTCCTCATTCGCTTCAAAAACATAGATGTCGACATCAAAGACAGGTGGCTTTTTAATCAGCTTTATTTTAAGCTCCTTAGACGACTTGATTGAATCCAAAACAGAAAAGAGGAATAAATCAGATGTGCAGATTTAATGGCAGCCTGAAGGAGTTTTTACAGTCATTTTAATGTTTAGAGGCATAAAACAGTTTCTAAGTCATGCATTCTGTCTGTTTCCTGGTACAAATTGTTGGATGACTCAGATGTGGAGCTTCCTCACTTAAAAAATCTATTTTTATTCTTCCCAACCTGACCTACAGTCTGTGCTAACTCGTTTCTATAGGAAATATCATCAAATATCACAAATACCACATGATTCCTATAAAAATTCAACAGATAGACAAATCAATCCAAGTCTGTATTCTGACATTTTCTAAACATATAATATTGATGATAATAATGCATCATGTTTGAAGTGCATTAAAGACAACAGATAAAAACTCTTCTGAAAATAAACAATAACAACTATGAGAATTGCACTTATTGATATTTTAAACTTTGTCTGCAGAAATAAGCATAACTTATGTTCTGCTTATTTTTCCAAGAATATTCTGCCCTGCAAAGATTATTCAGGCACCTTGAACCTTTCCACATGTTGTCAAATTACCAAACTTTGTTGAATTTTGTTTTTATTAGGATTGAGACAGCGGTCAAATTCACCTTAAATCACAATGACTGTGGATGTAGAAACAGCAATATTGTTGTATTTACAAAACATGTTCATGTATAAGTATGTCCTAGTTAAAGTCCAGACCTAATCTCAACTGAAAATCTGTGGCGAAACTTGAAATTTGATGTTCACAGACACTCTATGACTGACTGAGTGAAACCTGAAGGAGAATTGGTGAACATTTAATTCTCCAAGAGACCGAACCCGAAAACTTGCAGTGATCCAACTAGATGCTAACTCAAGCAAATATATAAAAGTATTGCAAAAGCAAAATCTAACTTTCTTTTCACTCTATATCTAAACAACACTTTATTTTGATCTCACCCATAAAATCACTTGAAAACTTTTGCAAGTCAGTGTTTACAACTGCATTTCTGCAGAGAAAAGCGTTTGGTTTTTTCTCCCAACATTGTAAAGCAATAACTAAAACTAAACTAGTCTGAATGAGTTTTTCAGGTTGATAAAATCTAAATCTCAGTCTGTAACAAGCTTCACTTTCAGAATAAAACAGAAGGTTATCTGGCAGAAATGTTTTGAGAATTTGTATGCAAACTTTCAAATGGTAAAATTCCAAAAAACAAACAAAAAAAGAGTTTAGATGAATTTTTCAACCCCTCCACCTACACGGGATCTTTAGTGGAGAAAAAAGACCAATGGAAAGTGTTGTACGTTTGGAAGCAGGTCAAAGTCATAAAATGACTCTTCATGTTTATTATTTCACCTATTGTTATGATCAGCAGGGGACATGGCAAGAGGCTGAGAGAGGGGGTTTACTTTTAGGAAGCAAATCCATTCAGGATACAAAACTACACAATGAAAAAAAAAGACATTTTTTTAAAATAAAAAAAGCAAAAGAAAATGTGTTTTAATAATATTTCAGTCTAAAAAATGTAATAAATAGTTTGGGGATGCAAAATAAAGAATAGTCATTGCAGGAAATAAGGACATTTCATCTGGGCTGTATGTGCTAGTGAGAGGAAAATGCTTTGAAGGCGTGTTGATGTGGTTGACTGTGGCTAGAAGAAAGCCATATTGTTTACACTCGGTCATTCCAATGTGTCAAAAAAAACATAATTAGATAAACCAGTAACCACCACAAAGCATGGCCTCCAATAAGCTTGGTAAAAACTAATAACTGATAATTATCTAAAAGAAATGTAGTGCATTACATACACTAAATATGTTCTCCCTCAGTGAACTGTTTGACGTTCACCGAGACCAAACTTTTGTTTTAGCTTAGTTAGAGCGACCAAAATTATTTCTACTTGCTAAATTGCTTTTGTACCTTTGTCACTATGGTAACTAAAACAGAGCCTATCAGAAACTTAAACAGTAAAGAGTGATTTCTCATGTGAAACTAATATCTGCCGTTATTAAACAACAACATGCAGAGGTTTGTTGCGCTCACCAACACAGAGGATGTTGAAGCAGAAACCACGGTTGACAGACTTGTTGACCAGCTGGTCAGGCATGCTGTCAAAGCCGACATGGCCGGCCAGAGGCACAGCGCGGACTCCTTCGCCCTAAAAGCAGAAGAAATCAGATTAGTGTCTACATTTCCCAAAACTCCCACTTATCTCTGCATTAGCAGCTAAAACTCGCATTACCTCGTCCTCCATCTTATCTGATAGAGAACCAAAGTGAATTCAGGTGCAGTCTAACTCACTTCCTGTTTTCGGAGCTGCAGCGTTCTTCCGGCAAAAACGAGACAGTTCGAAACCACAAAGTACATATATGGAAGATAATGGCTCCTCTTTTAGACAACAAAATGAAGAGAAAATACCATCTAATAAAGACCAAATGTATTTTATCAGGATTTTTGGTGATCGTAAAACATAGTAGTGCATGGTTCTGAAGTGCATGAAAAAGATGTATTCTGTGCTTTGCTAAGGTGCTAAAAAATAAAATCCACAAATGCAATTACTAACCAGAGTATTAATGTGTTAATTTTAGTGTCATTATAAATACAGCTGTTTATGATGGTCTTAGAGCAGGTGAGTCAAAATTGTCGAGTCAAAAGTATTCACAGGCATGAACAAATATCCTTGAAATTTAAGTAAATAAAGTAGCCAGGTTTTTTATTTTATATAGAATTTTTAAATAAATCATATTCATTTCAGATCTAAAACTTAAAAGGGATTTTGCACATTTGCTGTATTGAAAGCAAATACAGCAAGTTTTCAATTTATTTTAGGTTTGATTTAACAATTTTTTTTTTCAATAATAAGGATAGGATTTCACTCACTTTTTCTCATAACACTTGTTATATTTAGCCAAGTTTCATAAAAGATAAAAGCTGATTTGGATGTATCAAAGTTGCCTTTCCAGAAAAAGGACCTGAATAAGCATGATTCTGCCTTTTGTTAAAGCTTGGCTGTAAAAAAAAACAAACAAACAAGAAAAAAACATTTTCTATTGCAGGAAAATGATATTCATAGTAATTTTACCCTGGTTACAATTAGAATGTCTCCATTTGCATCAACCCCCTGTGCTGCACAAAATCAAAACCACGCCTCACTTTGGACACGCCCTTCTTAGAGTGACAGCATGAATTTGTTCCTTTTTTGTCTTAAATCCAGTGTAAAATATATGCTTGAAATGTTCAAATATTCTCTCTATGAACAACAGGAAAAAATATTCAGCGTCTAGATTTGGCATAACCCAGAATGCATGCAATCTGAGATTTCTATAACTAAGAGGGTCTGAACACACATGTGCTAGACCTTTCAAATTTAGATATGGAACACCATCTATCCTTTCCCTTCAGCTTTTTTTAAATGTTTTACTCTAGACTGACCTATGACATAAAATCCCAATATTCATTTTTGTGGTTGCAACATGACAAAATGTATAACATGATACAAAATAATGTTCAAAATGCAACTTTTCAAACTGTGTGTGGTTGTCAGCGAGTATATGATTGTTCCGATTCGTTTTTCTGTCAGCTATGTTTATGTTATGAGCTGTTGGGAAGCAAAGAATTTGCAAAAGATGCCAAAAAAGCTAAATCTCTCCAGCAGCTAAACCTCAGACAAACCGGCTATTATGTGGCTTAACATAACACAGTGCTGTTGTCCAATTTGGCAAAAGCTTTGAAAGAAAACACACTCTCAGGGTACATTTAAAATAACTGTCCAATCTGATGGTACTGAACAGTTGCGGATTGTTTGGATGACTGGAGCTGGGTTTAAACAGCTGGGAGAATGTTTGGGAAACTGATAGTAACGAGACAAATAGCCTATATATTTCTGCAGCATTCCAGAAATCATCATCCCTGCTTTTCATGACACTCAGAGGCAAGTAGCACACAGCCGGTTTCATTCATTTGGGCCACAAAGGGAAATCAAACTGCACAGCCTATGCTATTCTAAGCACTCCCTCTGGGTTAAGTGGCTTCCTTTTCCACGAAAAAAAAGGTGAACATTCAGAAAATGCAAGCTTTTTATACAATACGTACCACGCTTTCCCCCCCTTCTTTTTTATAAATGCTAGTAAAGACGGCGCCGTGTGAAAGTTAACAGGACTTGAACATAACGGAAATGAGAACCGAAGCTGTGCCTAAATGGGGGCGTTGAGAATGAATGGCCTGCCGACGGTTCTGTGCGGGCTTTTAACGGTGCAGAGCCTGCTACGTTACATTTTTCGACAGCATTTACAAGTCGACATTTTTTCGAAATATTTATGCTAAAGATAGCCTCGCGTGAAATCAAAATGGGTCAAACTGAAACATTTCAACAGATGGACGTCGGGTCTTTACTGAAAATTGCTTATCCAAATCATTTTCAGTTTTACAATCTAATTTTTAAAAGCTGTTTAATTATTACCAAAACCGTATTTAGCTTGCTAAATACGGTTTTGATGGAATGGAGCACGAAAACGGATGTTAGCAGGATAACCCCTTCCACTGATTCTCCTAATTCTCCCCCTCTCTAACAAAAAGCTACATCAATATATAGATTTTTCTTGCGACTCGGGTGTGTGGCACAGCCACAATGAGAGTATCTATGTGTAAAACGGGCGACTTACAGCTTGCCTTGCTATCTCAGTGGACGCCATGGTGAGTGCTGTTAGCTGGAGAACAAATCCTCCGCCGCTCTGAGGTTAGCAAAGGAAGCCGCACCGTTTACGTTATACTCAAAGCTGGCCTGCTCGGAACGTACCATTTATTTCAGCCGTTTTACGCTCGTAGTGAAATAAAAATACAAAAAATAAAATCATTATTCATATATTTTTAAAATTTTATGAATTTAATTTTTGGATAAATATTTTCTAGAAGACGGAATTAAAGCGTTAAAGCCACTGAACACCCCCTCACCGTCGACACCCCCCGCGCAAGATGCCATCATGGTTGCGGCTGATGGTAAGGAAGGGTAGTGAACGTTCAAACGGAAAATCTGATGTAGAAACAATGCAACGATATTCTTTTCATTTGGGGAGGGTCTTCATAATTAGATGTTGAGTAATAATATAAATATACGAGCTTTTATATACAACATTATTAAATTTGCCCATAACATTGTGGATACAAAATTGGAGTTCATGATTAATAACCAAATATTACAAGTGGAAGTTACACAAATGTAATTCTTAAAAGTTGTTTCTCGACGTATATATTTTCCAAAGTAATGACGCTTTTCCTCAGCTCTTTGAAAAAGCTTGGACAAAGAATGCTACTTTTCTCTATCATGGTATTTCCCTTTAAATTTTTGACATGTCTATTATTTTAAACATATGTATCTCATGCATAAAATATAACATATGTCTTATACATGTCTACTATTGTTTTATGTTTGTTCTTATTTGTTTATTTATTCATTCATTTATTTAAAATTTTTTTGTGCACTATGCTGGGACAAACAACATTTTTGCCCCTTAGGGATCAATAATGTATTATTATCATACGTGCTCATATGGTAAACATTATTTTTTTCTAATGCTATGATTCACTTATTGTGTTATATGGCCTTTGCACTACCTTCCCCTGTCTCTTTTTCCCATTTTTATGACTACTGCTCGTTATTCCAAATGTTTGCATAGGAATTCTATATTATTGTAAGATTTGTTGATTTGCAATAAAGTTATTTGGAGAAAAAAACGTTTCAAACGGAAATTAGCAATAGCAAGTAGCTCTATTTCCAGAAAACTGTTACAATATCATTCCATATGATTCCACAGAACATGAAGCAGCGTTCATAGATGCACATATCGTACTCCTGTTCAGCGTAACTAGAACTGACACTAGCCGCCACAAATCACAAACAACTACAAATCAAATCTCTGGTCATTCAGTTTTAGCTAGGTGGGCTTACTGATCATTGAAACCATAGAAACGCCTTTTTAGTCACGTGCCTGAGATCGACCAATAGTAAGGACGCATCGTATTTAAAGTGAGGCGGCGGCTGTTGGAAGCAACACTACAGTTTTGTACCACAACAAGCTGGCAACGAGGAGAGGATTAACAACGAAGAAAAAAAAAATACAAACAGCGCTTCTTGAAACTCTGTGTCACAAAGGTGGGTGGTAACGTTTAGTTGTTCTTATTACTTTCTGCATAGTAATCTTTTGAATTGCTTCAAGCGTGTAACCCGTCCATCTGGTAACATGAGCTAACAGAAGCTAACGGTCATCGTCGAGTTGGACAGCGGTTAAATCAACGGACACTTTAACTGAAATATTTAAACTGAAACTACTCTATAATGCGCCTAATCGATGTGAACATGTGTATTTGGGTAATTAATACCGCGTTTATCAACTCTCGGACTTTCAGTAGTTACACTGCCAAAGGCACCAATACCTGGTGGAAGGACCTCGGTAGCACTTTGACTGGCCAGAAACTTTATGTATTCAGTCTTCTAAAGCTGCTATTCTGCGACTTTTGGAAACATTCCTTTTTCAACACGCCTAATAACTGGTTGTTTACCAGGCTATTGCAGACCTGAGTGACTGCTGATGAGGGAATTTGATTCAGGTGTGTTAGAGATTACTCTACAAGCAACAGGTTAATTTGTTGTTTATGGTCATGTCTTAAGTCCATGACCATGAATGTTTTAACTTTTCAGAGATTTGCAGTCAAGTAGCTTGGATTAAGAGAAAATTTGTATGATCTGGACCAAAAAATGCATTAAATGGAGTTTTCAATACCTGTAATAAGTTTCCACCAAATGGCAGAACTATTATCATGTTAAATTTTATGGCTTCAAGCACTGGATTATCTTGAGATGCTTGTGAACCATAATAGATGAAACTTCAATGAACTTTTTTTTTTGGCACTCATCAAAAGATAATGTTGACTGGTGTGTCAAAGTTTGTTAATGTAATTTCAACTTGCTGCTGAAATGTGCTGTACAAATAAACGTTACTATCTGGGCTAATGCTTCAATTTTGTTTTGTGGACTTGAACAAATTAAATGTTTGGCCCCAGGATATTTTCATTGGGGTAAAAAAAATTGAGAGCCCTATTGCATTTTTTTTCCTAAATAAACCTTACAGTTTGGGGGTGAAGGGAAGCTGCCTCTTTCTGTGACTTTGAGCTCAGCTTTATAAGTTTCTTTAACTGAGATGTTCTTGCAGGAGGAGTGTTTTGGCTGTCTGACAGTCCTTGACTTTTTTTAATTTCTGACACTTCTATGGTGTCAGTTTTCTGCATAACTGTTTACAGATACAATGGCGAGCATAATCTTTGCAGAGCAGGAAAATGCACAACTTGGATCTTCACAAAACTTGCGCCAGCGACTTAAATCTGTTCCAGGTATTATTTTTTTTCTCTCTCTCTTTGTCCATTCCTCGACCCTTGGATTGCAAAAATCCATTAACTTTTTTCCACAACCAGAAAAACTAAAGTCTCCCATGTTGGCCACGCCGCTCTCATCCGGCCGCAAGGCTTTTGGTGTGGTGGGCAACAGGATTTCAACACCAGCCATCAAAACGCACGAGAAGAAACTTGTAAAACCACAGGTTGGCAGTCTAACTTCAGTTTTTCTCTTCTTTAAATCAGTGTTCAAAAGCTTGTTTTTGTTGCCACTAGGAAACAAAAGCCACTCCGACTCCTCAAATCAAAGCAGAGGAATATCCAGAAGTTGAGCAGTTTATCCCTTACGACCCATTAGGTAAATCAACAAATACCTCAACTTAATGCTATCAGATAATTAGAATTCTCTTATCTTTACACTTCAAGTTTTTTTTAAGGTTTGCAGGGAAATGCTCTCTCATCCTAGAGTTGTCCTGGGTTTTACCTGAAGCACTTGACTGCAATGTTTTCTTGAATTGCTTTATTTCAGACTTTCAGCGGTACAGTGTACCTGAAGATCTGATCCCTCTTAGCTGCATGGCTCTGTCTGGGTTGGCTTGCTTTCCACACAGACGTCCTGATCTGAATGAGGAAAAGATGGAAGAGCTCCCATATTTTTCCCCTGTGGAAATGCCAGAGTGTCCAGGTATGAACTCTGTGGTCAAAATTAACTCAATTTACCTTTCAGATGTTTTAGAGACATTGACTGAAAACTCTGCTATAATTAAAACTCCTTACTCTTAGCACAAATGGTTTAATCTTGCATGACCTTTTCCAGTTTGATATTGAAATCTCTTAAGCCAGTTTTGTCACAGAATCTTAAAATAAGGTATTGCAAACAAAATTTATAAGTGTAAAAATGTGAATCTTATAAAAAAATGTTCAGTAAAATGGCTAATGGTGTTTTCCAAACATCTGTCTCTTGCTCCCATTTTTATTTGCATTGAGACTGAATCTAAAATGCTTTTATACAGCATAAAGCTGGATTTGTTTTTTTTTAAGCCTTTACTGTTGTAACACAGGTGGTCTACAGTAGGTGGTGTAAATATAGAAAGTCACTTGACCCTCAGGCTAGATGTAAGGTCATGCTTTGGCAGGAAATGGTTTCCTTTTACAGATGGTGGAAAAAAAAATCTTGTGCCATCTCATGTTAAACATGGTGGCTTGTATTACATGTGTGATTAATCCTGTCTGGACTCCATGTTCTGCATTGAGGTTTCTAATAACATGCAGGTCACTGGACTAATTACAGGTTTGTTTTTTTTTTTGTTGTTTTTTCTTCCCCCAAATCAGGAGAAAAATGTACTGTTGCAAAAACTCTGGCTTATTTATAACGCGACACAATTATGCAGAATGTCCAGATGCATAACAATTTTAAAGCTCTTAGTCATAATCAGTATGTATGATTCCAGGGTTAACTCAAATGTTGCTGCAATGAAAGTCTCTTGATAAAATGCATTTCTGTTCAGTGATTTTTTTTTTTTAGGTAACTGTTGGCCTCAGATGTAAAATTTTGGACTCTATTTTAAAAATGGGGTAATATTTTAATGCATGCGTGGGTTTAAATTAATTATAGTCATTTGCGTCTGGAGCACATGAAGGTGTATTATTAACCTGACTGTCTCTGTTTTCAGCTGACTACACGGAGCTGACCGCGTTTCTTCAAACTATTGATGAGCTGACTGAACTTCCTCCAGAACCTGAATTTTAACGCATTTATTAATGCTCTGTATTTTTGTCTTTGAATAAAGTTGTTTTACTACGTTCTCACTGGCTGCAGAGTTTTTGTTTAGGCTGTGAAAGTATCAGGGGAATAAGCTGAGTGTTACTTCCTGCTTTAAAGTCCACCCGTGGTCACATGTGAGGGATTCTTGCTGTTGGGTTTTTGTCAGATTAGAATGAACTTTGTCTCTGTTCCTCTTTCCAAAGGAAAGCAGGACCTCTGGTTTTGTCTCGTTATGAACTTTATAAACTAAGTGTGAATCTTTTCATCTGGTTTAAATTAAAACGGAGAAGGTGTGTTTTTTTTCTTCCGTTTGATGGCAGGACAGGTGAGTTAATGCTGGCGTTTGATACTAAATGGCTGCTGTAAAGGGAAGTGTTATGATTTGAAAACAAAACTTCCTTATGGGTATTTTTTGCCCACTTTTTTGTGCATTTTTTTTCTCTCTCGACACAGGAAATGAGGGAAATTATTTGCGTTTATTATCTGAGACATCTTCAGGGTGTAGTCTAGAAGGAAATAGGCTGGGAGCTGCAGTCAGCCAGGCGGTATGCATCGCAGCGGCTCGGAACCAGCCGCCCCCGAACCGACACCCAGACAGGGCTCCATTGTGGAGCGGCTGTCTCGGTATGGCATGCAGGTCATGCCCGCAGCCTCCCCGCGTAGGTCGAGGCTGCAGAGGCAGCAAGAAGTCACCGACGGCTCCGCTCCGGACAGAGAGTCCGTCCCGCCGGTTCTGCGTAGAAAGTACCTGAAGGAGCTTCTGCTGAGCCGGGCGTCCAGCAGCGCAGCGGGGTACCAAGTTACATTTACTAAGCTTTTTTACAATATGTGCTGCACTCTGCTTGTATTCAGTATTAATACTCTGGAGAAAAAAAGTTCTGGATTCTTTAACTGAACATGTTTTAACCAGAAATTCATATCTGCAGATTCACGCTTATACCAAAATGTCCACTTTACGTTTCTACGTAGTTTTTAAATTAAATGCATACCAAATTATCAATAGTAGTTTTAGTCGTGACTTAGTAAAGGGCTGTTTTTAACGAGTACATTTATGTTGTGGTGTAATGTTTGGATACCGAGTTCTCTTAAGCGGTGCTGCTTTTGCTCCAGTTTAATCTCTGGTCGTCTGTGCAGCAGCAGCGGGTTGCTGCAGAGCCTCTCCCCGGACCAGGAGGACTCGGACTGGGCTCTGTATCCCATGGAGCACGCCTGGATGCTGCGGGCGGTGGAGGGGAACTACGAAACCATCCTGGACTTCATCTCCGAGGACCCGCAGCTGCTGACCCGGCGGGACTTCATCAGCGGATACTCGGTGCTGCATTGGCTGGCCAAGGGAGGACGGGACGAGGTCCTACTGAAGCTGCTGCGGTTCGCGGAGCGTGCGGGCTTTGCGGTGAACGTGAACCTGCGGGGCAGCGGCGGGCTGACCCCGCTGCACGTCGCCAGCATGCAGGGCCAGTTCGCGGTCATCAAGCTGCTGGTCGGGGCTTTCGGCGCCAACGTGGACGCGATGGACTACAACGGGAAGCGGCCGTGGCAGTACCTGCGGGAGGACGCGCCGGTGGAGATGAAGGAGCTGCTGGGCACCTGGGACGAGGAGCACAGCTGCGGCTGTGCGCAAAACTTCAACAAGAACGTCAACAACAACTGCGCTGGATCAGCGAGCGAGGCCGCATGCGATGAGGCGGATGGCCAAGAGCCTGAAGAAATGAGTTACTTTGACAGAGCCAAGAGAGGCAGCTGGAGGTTCGAGTCTCTAAGGAAACTGAAATCCTCCTTTTCATTTGTTAGAAGCAAAACTTGAGATTATGCCGTACTTTAAAGGGGCAGTGTTCTGTAAAGTCAACCTATTTTAAGGTTTACATCATGTTATGTTAGTCCCTCATCAAAAACAATCCTTTAAACTGCATGGCAACCACTTAGCTGTGGAAAACACCTGAGTGGACCTAGCCCCGCCTTCGAGACGCAGCTCCACCTCAGTTTCCAAGCGTTTCTCCCAGAGCAAGCCTCCATCAGTCTGCTCCTTCAGACTAGCCAGCAGCAATTAGCAAACACCTGGTAGGACTTGTTTTATGACCTACTTCTCAGTGTGACTCTGGTAAAAATGTTGTTAGAGGGTTAATAGAGGAGCCATGTTTTGACAACTTCCTGAAAAGGGAGTTTCTTAAAGAGCCAGGCCCATAATTTCAAGACTTTACAATGCAAAATCGAATAACTTGTCATTTGATTTATACTTGATTTTTTTACAACTGAAAATAAGGCCATTATCAAAAAATAATGGCACCACGTGCCTGGAAAATAGGCAATATTGCCCCTTTAAATTATGTGAACATGCATGTTTTGGTGATTGCATCTTTTCAAACATGTAATTTTGATGAGTTGTTTTTTTTTCCTCTACATGATCTTTAGCTTATAGAAAAATCAAATCTAAAATTTCTACCGATTCATTGTTTATGAACAAAATTCTAATGCATGCTTAATTGCTGCTATCAGATTAGAAAGTACCAAATCCTGCATGATGCGTACAGTCAATTAAAATTTACATTACAGATCTGCTTTTACAGCAAGTTAGTTACTATAAGTTTGCTATGAATTGTCCTTAAAATGTGAAGAAAATCTGCATGTTGAACAATTTCACAATCTCCTTGCTGCTTTCTCAAACACTTAAGAAATAAAAGTGTGACAGACTTACTCAATGACATTTCTTGCTCATGCCATTTAAAGTCAGCAGGTTTTGTCAAAACAAAAACAGGAAACGCTTGTAAACGTCCAAATGGATCTACTGGGTTTCTGCTGTTCCTAACACTTTTTATCTGCTGCTAAATTAAGCAATTTAAATAACTGCTGTCACATTTTAAATAAATGCAAACTTTAAAGAAATAGCAACATGTTTTTATATGGGTCTGAATGCTAGTGCCTTATATTTTACACAAACGCCTCAAAGCATCTAATGCTATGAACAGGTTTGCAGTAGAAATCTGCAAAATCAAAATCTTATCAAGTATTTTTAAACATATTTGTACGAGTTTCTCATACAAATATCTCGGTACATTTGAAATAAGACTTAGCGGCTTATAAATAGCTTATTTTAAAGAAAATAAAAGTACTAGTTCAACATTAAGATTATTTCACTCAAATGTTTTTGAGTGAAATAATCTGCCAATGGAACTTGAACTTTCAATAAATTATAGACTTCAACTAAGATCTTGCTAAAAAGTTGCTTCTAAGTTAGTTTTTCTCATTTCAAGAATACTAGGATATTTATTTAACTCCACTAACATTTAGTTCAAGTCGCTGCCATGTTGGGTAAAAACAGTTTCATCTTCTGTAAGTTGTACTCCAAATATTTAATGAAAGATTGAGTCAAATGGAAATGTATTTTAAGAACATTTTGACTACAAAAGCTGCCACATGCAGTTACATACAAAATATATATTTTTAAAATTCTCATTTTTATCAATACTGCCACAAAATGTGTTTTTAGTCCACATCTCCCACCTTTAAATGCAACTGTTAAATAATCTTTTACTCCTATCACTAGAAATCATTTCCCCCACAAACTAAATTCTGCTATAGCAAAGAAAAAAACTCAACCATTTGCATTTCAAATCTGACTTTTTATTGTCAAACACGAAGAAAGCCAGAGTGTCTGTACAAAACGAACTCTGCTCCAGATGACGCAGCTCCCTCCAGACGTCTGGAGGTCGGGACAAACAGCCTCCATGTTTACAGGCCGAGCTTCGTTCTCCTCCAGTGTCTCCTCTTGGAGTTGTACCTGAAAACAAGACGGAGGGAAACGTTGAGTTTTTTCATGTTCTTAGTGATGCTTCAACTCGCCATAACATCATTTTTATGTTCTGAAAACATTATTAAAACATTAATTATTTGTCCTGCAGCTGCAGTTTCCTCATCACCACCGGGGTGAGGAAGAAGAGGAGTGCAGCAGGAGGAAGATGCTCTCAGCAGGGTTAATGACGGCACTCTACTGATGATGAGCGCTGCATTTGCAGACCTGCTTTAAATTATAGATTCCATATTTTTCTTCTATCCATTAGTCTGTGAGGTATCACAAAAACTTTAATATAAATAAATCAGGAAAACAGACCAAAATGAAGACTGATGGCCACCAACATCGACTTTTTAATGAAAATATTATTAAATCAAATAAGGACAACATTGTGTTACCAGACTGAGTGAGTTTCTACACAAATTGATTTTGAACATTTAGCTGAAAGAAAAACAAACAAAAAAATCTTTTGGGAGTATTCTTACATTTTATGCCGCTTTTAATAAGTTTTAAAGTTTTCAGAATAATTTTCTTATTGTGTGGCAGAAAAGCACAAAACCAAAATGCTGCATTTTTTAACTTAACAAAAATGAATTAATTCTGATTGAATTATGTCTGTTCAATCAGAATGTGCTGAATGTGAGAGTATCAATGACCATATTGGTCATTGGTTAATCAAGAGTCACTATGTGGCATTGTTGTAAAACAAATGATTATTCAAAAGGTCAAAGCCATGAAAACACAAGTCTAATTGTGTTCAGAGAGTCGAGTTCCGATTGGATCCCACTCTGGTAAGAATCTAATCTGATGCTCACAACAATAATGGTGTGAGAGGTTGAGATTTGAGCTGGGTTTTTTGTTTTGGGGATTTTTTGTGCTGGAAGTTGTCAGAACTGTAAACCCTGCACACAATAATCACTAGAAAGTGAGACAAGTGATGACTGGACAGCAGAAAGTTTTACTAGATGCTCCAATTTTGAGCGATGCCAACCGACCAGGCACCGCTGGTGAGTCGTTTGACGGAAAACAATAGGTTAGTTATTCACATAGATTGCTGAACTTAGGTTTATAAGCAAAGTGAATTTGACAAACTCTTTATGCAGGAAAAATCCCACTGTCTATGAGTCATTTATAGAAAAAATAAAAATGTCATTGCCATTCAAGGTTTGTACAAATCTGCAACCAAAACCTAACTTTGTGGCTTTGGAGGAATATAAAAAAACTGAGTTATGTATCCAAAATCTTCAGTAAAGGAATTGTGTTTGTACTTTCACATTACCGTTGGTAAATACAAATGTATTTATGTCCTACCAAATGTGAGATATTGTACACACACAAGTCAGTATTTTGTGAAGTTATGATACTGTCAATATAATCATGTAAATTTGAATGAAGTCAATCTTCATGTTACCAAACACACCTAATAGTCATTTTTACAGTTAGAATGATATTGGTATTGCTGTCAACATATTCCTTATCTCTGCTCTTACAGGAACAGAAAATCAGCCAAGAAAAATGACCGCAGCTCCTGGATTGGCTGCTTTTTAAATGCTACCCAATAGCATGGCACACAATAATGCATGCAGATTCAACTTCCATTTCTTTTGAATATTTCTCACAAGCTCTATCAAAAATACAAGATGTCCAAATGTTTGTCAAATAATTTAGTCATGTTCCACAGGAACTCAAAGAATACTGCACCAGAAATATGCAGAAGTCCACTGCATTTGGATTGTTTATGTGTTTTGTGAGCTGTATTCTAGTAACATAAATTTAATAAATTTATGTAAATAATACACTACTTAATCTAACAATAACACAGTTATACATTGGCATGTTTTCATTTCATAAGTTCCTGTGAAGACTGTTAATCATTTATGTCCACATTGCTGTCATGAGCATCCTGTACACAGGCACAAAAATATTTAACATCTATTAAAGCTGTTTGTAGATTATTTTCAGGTTGGTACCTGAAAATTTAGTAAATTAAAAACTGAATTTACGCTCCTTTAAGCAGAACATTTACCTTCAGATTCAAGATCTAGTCACACTAAACAATGCTGTAGATTAAATAATCCCACTTGCTCTTTAAAAGTGAAGTTTCATATTTATAAAGCTGCAGCATCAGAAACGTGAAAACTCACCTGATCTTGTTGCCAGTTTTCATTCTGATCCACTGAGGAATCGGCCGGTTCTGTTTCTGCTTCTTGGCCAGAAAGCGTTTGATCCTGAAGGTCTTGTGGGAGGACTGGAAAATGTAACAGAACCCAATCAGTAACAGGTTTGTATCTAAAGTTTGTACTTCACATCCTTATGATGAAATCGTTTCACATTGCCCAGGGAAAGTTCGGAGCTAGCATACCTAGCACCGTATTTCGGTTAATTTAATCATGTTATCTGCGTATTTTTCCACGACATGCGGACACTTTCTTTACCAATACAATATATAGCATTCATTTCGAGTAACAGTTACGGATTAAAAACTTTGTCAATGTGGATGTTTAATGATTTTATATTTACCATTTTCTCCACAATCTTTTCCCCACTATGGCGGTGGTCGAAGAGAAAGAAGGACGTGACGTAAGCAACTTTAAGCAGTGAGCCTCCTGGGAGCAGCGACACCAAGCGGCCAATGGAGGAAATGGAGGCAGTTTTTATGGCAATTCATAACTTTTGCCACAAATGACAAAAAATGACTCTTTTCCAAATGAAAAGGCAATTTACAAATGTTGACTATTGCATTTTTTTTACACTAATAGCCTTAGAACAAATTTCCCCCCTTTTTTATGTAAAAGTTTCATGATTTTCCTTATTTTAAAGCCTAAAAACAAGAACAGAATTTTCTTTCATTACATGAAATGGAAAACAAAAATTGTATGGTAGGCTATTTTGTTTTGGCTGCACACTGGACAAGTCACCTATCCTTCAGGTGCACCAATTTATTTTCAAAACAAATTATAACATGACATATTGGTCCATGAAATATGGTTTTACTTTTTTGCATCGCCATTTAGGGTGGGTTTCTTAATCAAATTTAATACTTGAATGTTTATCAAAAATGTTTTGATTCATTTTTGGCTACACAAATGCAAATATCAAATAGTTTATTTAAAGAGTACAGATATTATTAATTACTTGATATTAAAAATGCATATGTTGTTCTGTAATTAAGACATTAAACAGTTTTATCATTAAATTATTCCCTAATATATTTTTCTTAATATTCATGCTTAGAAAATCAAAAGTTGAGATGGAAAACGATGGAAAGTAAAATCAGAGACAGACTTCAGCAAGTATTTTTATTTCTAGGCAGAGATTGTGTAATTCTGTTAGTATTACCAGCAAATATTTGTTCCGATGTTTTACTCAGTTCACAAAAATGAATGTTTAAGTTGATTCTGAGTTGGAAAAATGGCTTTCTCCTCCATCAGTTGCATAAAAACCACAGAGCAAAATATAGGTTATTTAGTACAAATTATAAACCACAGTGTGTCCAAAAAGTTCTCACACCCATGTTATAATGCAGTCCAGAATGAACCTCTTCAAAACTTTTTCATCCTTAATGTGACATTTATCTTGTACAATAAAAAAAAACTGAGGATAAACTAAAACTATGTTGAAAAGAGTGTTCATCTGGCAACAATTACAGTAAATCTGATTAACCTGAAAAATGTTCAGCCTCCCAAAACCTTCAGGAAAAATCCCACAATTTAAAAGTGTCTGTTTGGCACAAAACAACTCAGTACATCACCAAAAAGAACACCATTCCTTGGGTGAAACATGGTGGTGGCAGCATCAGGATGTGCGATTAGAGTTTTGCTAAAGCAGATTAAATTACAAACAGACCCAAACTTCAGTCAATTCAAGGAGGACAAACTATAATTAAATACAATAAAACTATTTCAACTACTGAGTTCAAAGCTACAGTGTGTAACTATATATATATATATATATATACATATATGCCAGCATGTGAGTTTGTCCTGAGACCGATAATCTGTGAAAAGATTGATTTCCTTCACCTCCTCTCTGAACTACTACTGCCATTGAAGAAATGCAACAGTTCCGACAAAAATCAACCAATCAGAGCCAGGAGGAGGGTCTTAGCGCTCTCAGTCAATCACAGGTACATGCTGCTAAATGTGATAATGGCGGAGAAACAACTTATCATTACAAGAAAACCGTTTATCTGCCATTACTGGTGGCCATGCTAACTAGCCTTACATTCATAACTGATTGACAGCGCTAAGACCCTCCTCCTGGCGTTTATTGGTTGTTAACACTGGGAGAAGGCAAAGGAGCTAAAAAAAAAAAAAAAAGTGTAAAAAATATATATTGTTTATAAATGTTACATTCTGCAGCTTTAATGGTTATTGGAGCTTTTTATGTTGCATAAACTAGAGTAGAATGACTGGTGTTGAACTATACAGGAAATGTGTCACGTTAAAGTTAATATTTGTTATGTTGTTATGACAAACAACCTGTAGTTTCCCTCTGGGTGTGTGGACTTCTGGGAACCACTGTAGTTTCTGCACATCAGTAGATTTTCTGTCTCTGTGTAGAGTGGGGTGCAGTGTGTGAAAGTTACAATTCAAAGCCTAGCGCTGACAGAAGAGATTATTTTTGCACATTCTGATCTAAACAAACGAGCTAACAGATGTTTGCGGTGAAACGTTTTCCCTCAGGAACAACATTAACGACGTAAGGCCACTGTAAGATCTCATGGTCCCAGGAAAGCTTCGGCGTTACCCTCTGCGCCCTGCAGCTGCACTCTTACAAACCGTTGCCTCTTGTATCGAAAAAAACCAAACAGGGTCTCAATGAGGCTCTGAGAGGCTCAAATCCCAGCCTCCACTGGGACTGGAGCCGCTGCAGCCCCCCTCGCCATGTTGGAACTGCGTGTTAGCGCTGTGGCGCCACGCTGAGCCTTGCAGGCCTTTTCATCAAACTTAAAAAGCCCCAGAACCAGAAACCAGCTCAGTCCTCTCCTCTGTCGGCCGCCTTCTTGTTGTCAGAGTCGGGTTTCCTGTCGGCAGAGCCGGAGTCGGCGCTGCCTCCGGTGGTGCGGTTGCGGCTCCGGGCCCCTGGCTGGTACAGCTGAATGGCAGGCCGGTCCTGACACAGAAACAGAAATGTTCAACACAAGAAAAACACAGGTTGTTAACGGGTTGTTAAAATCCAAGCAGCTTTTCACATTTGTCGGGTTTTTAGAAAATATTCAGAGGAAAATAGTTTCAAAATGTTTGTCATTGTGTTGCAATAATCAACAAAATCGCATGATAAATTAAAATTAATGTGATAATTTCCATTCTGATGAATAATAATCCACTGTATTTGTTGTTTTATTTATTTTGAATCATTTGTCGGATCAGCTCCAGTGTTAAATGTTCATTAGAATTTAAAGTTTATTGATCTCTGATCATTTTTGCATTAAATTACTTGAAAATGATCTCAAAACAACAACATTATCGTTTATCATAATAACTTCTGGGACAATGCATCGTCTAATAAAGTTAGTTATCAGAACAGATCCTATTTTACGTTGCGTTCTGGTTGGAAACCTTCACATCTGAGGACAAAACATGACGTTCTGAACCACTCCTACCTTATTACGAACTCTCTCTCTTTTACTGCTCTCCTCCTTCTTGTTCTCTCTGGCCGGTTTCTCCATCTTATCGGCGTCTGCAGAGTTCTCGCTCCTCCTCTTCTCCATCGCCTTCTCCTTTCTGATCTCCTCCTCTCGTTTTCTGGACGTGTTCTCTCCGTCCTGCTGCTCCCGCCGTCTCCGCCGTTCCTCGTCTTGCCGTCGGATGCGCTCCTTCTCCCTTAGCCGTCGTTCCCTCTCCTTCTCACGGTCCAAGTCGCGTTCTCTGAACTCCTTCCACCCGTCTTCGTTCCCTCTGCCAAGTAAAAAAAAACCCAATAAACCCTGTTTTATTTGCTGCAGTTTGAACTAGCGATATTCGGTAACACTGATTTCCTTCCCGATCCACAACTGAGTAGAATTGAAGCTGGGATTAGTGATCCCGTGCCGATCCGATGCTTTGTGCAAAACCAAGTGTTACAATTAAAATCTTCATGAAAATAACTCAATGTGCTCTAACATTTTGGTTTTAAGTTAAGAAGTACACTGAGGTAGCAGCTTCACTTACATAGCTGGATTATTTTAACAACAGCAGAAAATTATACAAAATGTTTGAAAATGATGTTACAAACTAAAAAGAAAAAGAAAATTAGTAAAGTAATAATCTTACTGAAATAAATTCTTGTTTAATTTTTAATAACTACTACAAAATGAAAGCTGAAAAATCTGCAAGTTTGACTTTTTTTATGATCCGCCACTGGGCATTACCAGGCGGAAGAAAAAGTAGTTCCCTTCAGCCCTGTTTCATTCAGGCAACATCTCAGTAATTTAGTTACTTTCTAACATATCTTAAGATACAGCATCTCAAATGACTGAAGTATTGAAAGCATTGATACTTGGATTTGGGAATCGGTCTTAAAGCAAGAAAAATCTGGTATAAGCATCAATATTTCTGGATCAATCTACACATCACGAGTTTGAACTCAGTGAATTCAGAGAACTGAGTGAAGACACTGACTTTCTTTCTCGCTCCTTATTGTCAAAGTTCGGTCTCCTCCTGTGGTCGGCGCCGCCTAATGCTCTGTCCTCTCTGTGCAGCTTCTCTGGTTTCTTGAATTTCTCTTTGGGTTTCTCAGAATCGCCATCATCGCTTTTGTCTGGCTTCTTCAGGAGCTGAAATGAAAAGAAAGAAAATCCAACACCCCGGAAATGATGCAGACTTAGAAACGGCTCTGACGTTCCGCAACACAAACCTTAATTTTTGGTTCTTCTTTAGTCTGGTCCTTGTCTTTGTTCTCCAAAGGCTTCTCCAGTCTCTTCATCTTCTCCGCCTCTTTTCTCTTCCTCCGCTCCTCCTCCCTCCATTTGCGGCGCTCTTCATCACGCAGACGCTTCCGCTCAAGCTCTCTCCTCCTTCTTTCCTCCTTCCTCTCCTCCCTCAGTCTCTGAACAGCAAGACAGATGTTAACAAACCTAAACAAAATAACTTCTTCTAGCACACTAAAAAGATGCAGGCAGAAGATCAAGGTTTTTCCCACACATTAAATTAAATTATTACACCTTCATAAATCATTTCAATATATATAAAACCTGAAACAGATCACTTCTTATATACAAAGCACTAAACTGACACATAAGAGGAAAAACCATCTAAAACAAATATAACACAATTTGAAGTTTTTTACCATGGTAACCATTCAATATTTTATTTCTCGTTCATTTTTTTGAACTACACTTTTCATAATTTAACTCCAAAACAGTCAACAATTTTCTTTATTTATCTCTTTTTTAGCCTCTTTTGTAAATTCACAAGTCATATTTGGATTCACATAATGTAAAAAAAATCTTATTAATAACTTGGAACCTACATTTAGCTCATCTTTTGTTATTAAAATGTATTTGATGATCTGAAACATATTTCTCAGAGGCTGTGTTAATTTTACCTGTTTGTTCTTCAGGAAGTCCAGAAGAGGAGTTGTTTTTTTGGCTAGAAAGAGAAAAATCCTCTTAAATTATTTTATTTTTGAATGTGCAGCTGCCATATTTACAGTGAAGCAGCGAATGTAAACAAACCTTCAAGTTCCTTCGATCGTGCCTCGATCTCCTCTAGCAGAGTCTCTGGTGTGGATGTCAGCTTCTCTTCATCTCCATTGTAATATTCAAGAAACCTTTTATAATCAGGATCTAAAAGAAAATTTTAATAATATAAAAAAGCACAACCACAGTAAAAGAAAAAAGAAAATAACTCATGAAAGCTAAATGTAAATATTAGTGGCATCATCAGTTTTTCGTGTTTCTATAATGACCATTATTTCTAGTCCCACCATCACAAAAGTAAATTTGTGATGACTTTAACTTTGTTTTGAAGGCTTTCTGCAATAAGGTAACCTCCGTGTTGGGCTGGTGTGAAATGAAGGATGCTTAAGAGAAACTGTTACATGCCTGCTGTAAAGTAGAGGATCTGTTATGCTGTGGGACTCTTAAAATCTGACTCTTTAAAATAATGTTATTTGACAGAAAACTAATTTTTGCTGATTCTTTTGAGAGGTAAAAACTGGAAATTTTAGACAAATTTCACACATTTACAAGAAACAAATTGGAATAATCTCAGATGATGAATTTACAAAATGTTTATTTTTCTACAATTTCCCATGATTAAAGGGATAAATTTGCAATATTAAAATAAAATATATTCTCTGACATTGCAGAGTCAGACATTTCTAAGAAAATGTTCTGAAATTACAAAAGAAAATGTCAAATCATGTCAAATTAAATTTGTATATTGCTTTACAGATCAGTTTAGAAAAGTGTAATAAAAATTTCACCTTCAGCAATTGTTCCACATTTTGAGTCCTTCTTCTTATTTCTTTTCTTGGCAGTTTTCTGGAAAGGTGCGAACTCCACAATGGCAGGATACTCCTGTCCTATTAAAAAACACACAGAGACAAAAATGACCTCCACTCTTTGGTAAACTTTCCCAACTAATTGTTACCAGTCTCACCTCTGTTATCTATGAACACATATCCATCAAATCGATCTCTGAAGAGAACGATGTCCTCCTGATTTTTGAAACTGATGTAAGCCCTTGCGAAGAGATGTGGGAAAAGGCTGAGAAAAGAAAGAATGTTTTAGAAAATAAGCAAGTTATATATATTTTATGACCAGAGGAGGCTTGACCGGAGGAAGTACCTGGTGTCGTTGGAGAAAAACTCCATGTAGTCCACTTCTGGAAGAGGTTGCAGCTGCTCCTCCAGCTCCTCTTTAGTCAGACTTGGAGGTAATCTTCTGATCACAATCTACAACATTTTAGTTTGAATGCAATTGATCATGAACTTCATAATTACACATAAACTGCTATACAGAAGAACTTAATATCCTATTTAAAATGTTCACATTTCATCTAGATATAAAAATAAAGCATGATAAACATCATAGTGTTGTTTTTTGAACTAATCAAGCGCTAAAGCGACTCCTGGTAGCAACAATAGCTCTGTTAGCAACTTCTACCTTTGTCATGGCCTCTTTCTTCTCCTTACACTTCTCCGTCTTCTCTCCATCTACACACTTTATTTCCACTCTTTTGTCTTTCGGTCGAGCGTTTTCTTTGTCTTCCTTCATGGTTGAAAGGTTACGGCGTTTATTTTTATCTCAGCCAACAGACTTGCTTACTTTTTTCCAAGTTAGCCAGCCTGTAGCAACCGACCTCACCAACTTCCTCTCAAACCAGCCGTTAGAGAGGAAGTTGGTGATTCAAAGTCAAGGCCACCAGGGGGCCCTAAAGAGAAAACGCGTTATTGCACAAATTTTCTTTCTCCCATTTGTTTCGTATTATTTCAACTCCGATTTTTCTTTTAGTTGAATTTTGTAGAAAAATACACAAATTTGAGCAGTTTCCGCTTTAATGTACTTTCTCAATAAAAGCCCAACAAGAGTAAATGAGTGTGTGAAGCATTCTTATTTTTATAAAAAACGAGAATTTGATGTGGACGTGTGCCTTATATACCAAAACAAAAATATATCAACCGAATAAAATTTATGAACCGAAATTATTTGAAATGTATTGTCATATTTTGTCTGTGTGGGCTCACTCCATTCCAGTAGGTGGCGGTAACGCACATTTAAACGTTGCCGACAACTGTCATAAAAAAGAAGGTTCTTGATGCTTTAATTTTGAAAGGTTCATACCGGAAACCATTCCTTCTGGTTACGGAAGTCGGAGCAGAGCGGTCGACATTTTGTTAGCAGCGCTAGCATAATAGACAGATATTCTTGATATTTTTGGAGGACAACGTTGTCCTCGCTGCTTCTTCGTTGTTTCTGGTTGTTGAAGTAACGGAAGATGTGGTATGAAATCCTCCCCGCCTTCGGCCTCATGACAACCTGCATGGTCCTTCCGGGCATCGTGACCACACACATCCAGAAGTTAACCAACGGAGGAAAGGTGAAGGGTGACTCTGAGCAATGCTGCTGTCGAGCCGCTAATATCTGCCGTGATTTGTGTGACTGCAGCTGTTTTATCCCCGTGCAGGAGAAAAGGGTCGCCCGGAATCCGTGGCAGTGGCACCTGATGGAGAGGGACAAGAGAGTGTCGGGCACGGAGCAGTACTTTAACTCCAAGGTTAATCTGTTTTGAGTCAAAAACAGCAGTACGAAGACATTTGTTTATTTACGTGCTTTTATTTTCTGGTAGATGTTTGGAAAAAGTCCAATCAGAACCAGATGTAATTGAATAGGTTGTGTTGAAACTCCAGGTGTATTTAAGACTTTTCAAATTGGGGTGAGTTTCTTTAAAAACTTGCAAACCTGGACAGTTCTGTTGCTATTCGACATTTACTAGTTAATTTACCTCCAGGTCTGCATCAACGCTCATTAGTCAAATATAACCATAAATAGTGAGATAATTATCCTCACAGTTAGTGAAAGAAGTTTCTTTAATTTGTGAAAATGGGGAAAAATCCTCAATGACCAGTGTTGCTGTGCTTTATTGGGTTAATCATGTGTGAGCTCTTTTTGATTTTACAAACTAAAATAACTTAATTTTTTTTGTACAAATCTTTACATTATCTGGCAACACATCACCTACAGATGGAGAGAATCAGGGAAATCCAAAATTATGTTTAGATTTTGTGTGTTTTAAGTCAAACCTGTAGTTTTCCTACAAATATTACTAAAACTGGAGATCAATAAAAAAAAATTTCTGTTTGTTTCCTTTGCAGGGACTCGAGAACATCAAGTAGCTGAGGATTATGAAGAGCAGAAATGTCCACGTTGTAAATTAAATATATAAATGTCTTTTAAAAATCAGTTGTGATTAAACTGTTCCTCACTAGAAGTGTTTTTTTTAAACAAATTTATACAAGTTTCTATTCTAATCATTAGTATTTTAAATAGATGTGTTAAAGGTATTTACTTGCCACCTACATAATTTCAAAATACTTATAAAGTTTTGTCATATCTGATAGTTTCCAGTCTGTACTGATCAGTAACACAGTTGCTCTTATGTGTATCTTTTGTTGATATTAAGTGTACAAAAAAGGTTAAAGATTTTCAGTCATCTGTTAGATTATAAACAAGCTGAAATATTTACATGGACATTTCAGAAGATCTATAGTAAGGCTATTTATTTTCAGGAGTTTTTATCAGTACAAATTTAAGAACAGAACAGTGGAGATAAAAAGGTTTTTATTTCTCTGCTCATGTGGATTAGAAGAAATAAACAAAAAAATGACAATTAGACTAAACTTTGACAGTTCTTTACAGTTAAAATTCATCCTCACAGAAGGAAAACTGAATTTAGGGGCACTCAGAAATAAAATATTACACTTTAAGCCACCAGACAAAGTAAATCCTTCCAGATGAAGGGAAACTAAGCAACAGTCACTTCTCCTCCTTGCCTTTGGTTTTTCTGTACACCATTTCTCTGAAACTCGACAGGATCTTGCTCTCGCGTTTCCTCCTCTCCTCCTGGTTGAAGGAGGCCAGAGCTCGCTTTTCATCCGCACTGTAGATCTGGTTCTCCTTCCTCAGACGCACAGCCTCCATACGGCGATGTCTGCGGGAGGAAAAAAGATCAAATGTCAGGATTACAGAAGGAACAAAAAGTGCAAAAGAATGGTTATATGGACAGCCCAAGGCATAGGGTAGGTAAGGTGCTGATTAGATCACCACTCTAGCCTGACTTTTATATAAATGTGTGTATGTAGCAGGAGCTGAACACAAAAGTATGCCACACTTCAATTTTTCTTTTTTTGCAAAATACATTAATTTTGCTCCCACTTCACATTTTTGTCTATCACGTAAAATTCCAATAAGCTATATTTATTAATATATAGCTTATGTAACACAACAACATGTTCGAGTTGTGAACAGTGTAACGTTTGCAAGAAAAACATCACACAGATTAATATTTCTGGTGTGTCAAAATACCTCAGATCATATTTCTAAGTAGAAAAAATTTTCTATTCCTACCAGCCTGCAACTAAATTATTTTAGTAACTGATTATTCTATCAATTATTCTGATGATTAATCTGAAAATAATTGTCACATTCTTCAGATTTTTATTTAACTACTTAATCTTATATTAGGTTTTTCTTAAATACATATTTATAGTTTTAATTACTACTCAGTGTTATTCTTATTCAGCAAATTGCCTTCTTTTAGAGTGTATTTTCCAATATTGGTGTCAGTTGATAATTATTCAATAATCAATCCATCACAATTAATCAGCTCTAATTTACTTCTAAATTTTGCTCACCTGCTGCCGCTCATGACATAACCAGACTTTTCGAAGTTTGCGATCTCGTCGCTGGTCAGACCGATTTCTCCTCTTCTGGGGATCCGTTTGCCAGCCTTCACGTACTCTGCCATGGCAGCACCTTCACCCGGCAGCAGGGCGTGACCGAAACTGGAGGAGACAAAAAAAAACAATGGGAGTTTCACAAACACAAAACTCACAAAAAAATAAACTGCATGATTTGGTTCCAGAAAACAGCTGAAGGAAAATGAGAAAGCAAAAGAAGAGACTCACTCCAGCGGTTTGTCATCCTGCGACAGATGAGTGAGCGGCGCCTCCGGACCAACGATGTTCTCATCAACGCCGGTTTTCTCCACCCACATCAACCCGCCAGTTTCCTCTTCCTCCGACTCTTCGCTGCTGGAGTCACTGGACTCTTTCCGGCTCTTCTTCGCCTTCTTCTTCTTGGACTTCTTCGACCTGCAGCAAAATCGAGATGTTTCATCAATCACAACAAAAACGTACCAGAGTATTATTAGTCAGGCAAATGAGAACTTACTTCTTACTTTTCTTCTTCTTTTTCTTCTTTTTTATTTCTTCTTCTGTAGAAAACAAAAACATTTCAGCTTATACAAGTAATAAGATGTTCAGATTTGTTGGGTAAAGAAATTAAAATGTTTCACCTTCTGAATCTGATTCCAACTCGCTGTCCTCAGAGTGTTTCTTGGTCTTTTTCTTCTTTGACTTCTTCTTCTTTTTCTTTTTCTTCTTTTCCTCTGTTAAGTAGAGACAAAACAACTTAAAATACAAGTGCTCAAGATTTGCAGGTAAGTTATGTTCCAACATACAATCTGCATGTACTGGATGGTTTACCCTTTTATTGCTTTTACAAATCAGTCTTCAGAAACAAAATCTGGCTTTTTTTGACAAAAATATTTCTGTCAAAAAAAATACATATATATTTTTTATTTTGGTCACATCACCAAAATTTTAGTGTGAAATGACTGATTTCTACAAAATAATAAAAACATTTAGTATGAAATAAGTATGAAAAAAAGGCAGATTTTGTTCCTCATTACTGATTTGTGAAAGAAACAAAAAGTGTAAAACATCCAAGGGGGAAACTACTTTTAATAGGAATTGTATCAGAAACCATCTCATTTCCGGTCAAACATTTCCTACCCTCTGAGCTGGATTCTGAGCTGCTGTTTTTCTCATCTTCTTCAACTGGTGTGAATTCATCAGAGCTGATGGACAGAAAAGCCATAATTAACACAAATGTTCCTCCAAAGCAGAAACATAAAGAACATCGATGATGGTTTTCTTTGCTCACTCTGGCTCTTTCACTCTTGGAGAATATCCCCAGACTTCAGGACAACCGAGCTCACCAATCCGTTCCCGCTCCTGTAGACGCCTGGAACGCATCACCACATTTACATCAGAAAATATAAATATGTGTAAATTATGTTTTCTGAAGGCCTTAGAGTTTTGTTAGAGAGAACAAAAATAATCATGAAAACACAGCAGACAGATTAGAGTGTTCTCAATATGAAGAAAAAAATGTTTGATAATAAATCAAGTTCAAACATTGCCCAGTAGTACTGCTGAAGATACACAGCAAAAACACAAAATCTTAGCAATCATTTTTAATCTATAGAAAAAAGACAAAAACAATTTACAGATAACTTTTTAGAAAAATATAAGAGCTTGTTCAGGTTAATAAATCCTTCATATTTCTGAGAAAGTACTAGTTCTTCTTGCAGATTATTTTACTTATAACAGCAGAAAAAATTATTTGTATTAGTGAAATAATCTACTGTGAAATCAGCACTTTATAAAAATCAATATTAAGAAATTAGTGACTTAAAACAAGCCCCTATAACTTGATAAAAAGTGACCTATAAGTTTGTTCTGTCTTAATTCAAATGTACTGAGACATTTGCACTAGAAGCCAGACCAAAAATGCTTGGTAGGATTTTTGGGTTTTTGCAGTGTATGACCCAAAAATAGAAAGAAGAAGCAAGGAGAAAATTATTTACCCACAGCAACCTAGAAGATGATGGTAACATCTTCAGGTGTCTCAGAAAATTAAAATATTGTGAAGAAGTTCATTTGAGGAACTGAAACGAATATTACATAGGTTCACTAGAGACTGAGTGAAATATTTCAAGCCTTTATTTGTTGTAATTGTCATTATTATGGAGACATATATGCAGAAAGCAGGATCACGGTAAAGCATGGTGATGGCAGAGTCATGCTCTGGGGCTTCAGTTCTTTAGCAGAAATAATACAGCAGGTCAGATCTGGCGTCAAATG
Source organism: Poeciliopsis prolifica (assembly GCF_027474105.1). NCBI lineage: Eukaryota > Metazoa > Chordata > Actinopteri > Cyprinodontiformes > Poeciliidae > Poeciliopsis > Poeciliopsis prolifica. The sequence goes on from NW_026562381.1 coordinate 1,906,791, forward strand.
TAAAGAAAATGAACTATCAAAGGCCAGGCTCACGTCGATGTGAGGCGGAAGCAGGAATCAAACTTACAACCTTGCGGTTGTAAGCAACCACAGATCACCAAGGAAACAGCTTTTCGTGAGCATGAACGGGAGTTTTAATACCTGGCAATGAAAGCCTCCTGCCTCTGCCTCTGGACGTCGTCCCTCTGCTGCTGGTAGTAATAGTCATCTTTGAAGCCGCCGTGTTTTCCATCGCGCTGCTCCGACCAGTGGCCGTGGTTGCTGGTGCCGTTGTTATGGCGATCCCGAGACCGGGACCTGGACCTGCTCCGACCGGGACTCCCGATGCGGAATCTTCGAATGTTTCTCGCCTCTTTGAAACGACGCTCCCGCTCCTCTCTCTCCCTCTCCTTGTTGCGGGGCTTCGGGAGTTTGGGCCCAAAGCTGTCCGGAGACAGGCTACGCTCTCGGCTACGGTTTCGGCTGCGGGATCGAGTACGGGGTCTCCGGGCCCGAGGACTCGGAGAGTCCCGGCCGCCGTCGGAGCTGGACCGGTCAGACAAAGGCATTCCGTCTGACCTCCGAGGACGTACAGCTGAATAAAGTTACGAAATGAAATGAAAACAGAGAGTAAGACAGGAGATATGGCGTTCTATTTTAGTACGCAACCAATAACAGGAAGAGATAAGTGATCCGACGCTTAAAAGATTCCCTCTAACTTCCGAATCCACCGAACAATAGTTCCTACTGTCCTCTAAATAGCCCATGTAATTTTCCGCAAAAGTGATTTTGGCATAAATCAATCAATAAATAAATGCCAATGAAATGACGCTAAGATTCTGATTTCATTATGAATATCGAAAAATATTCAAAATAATAAATATTTAAGTATTTTCTCGCTTTTGTTGATGTGCTCAGCTCATATTTATTCTAAAGAAAGACATATAAAAACATTCACTCTTTCCTTTAGTCGATTTCATCCAACCCACTTAGTTTATGCAATACTTTTGCAAATGTCATAAAGGTCTTACAGCTAACTACTTAAAGCATTTTGGAGAAATCTGCTGATTTCTTGATTGCTGTCTGATTTTTAAAATATTTCTTAATGAATTAAATATTATTTTTTCCCTTATATTCATAATAGAACCATCATCTGAATAAATCCATTGAAAAGTAAATATAATCAAGTTCGTTCTTTGGCATTATTAAAAACACTGTGGACTCAATACTATCCATATTCCTATCTTTCTGATGCTTATGACTTGTTTATGTGTTGTATTTCTCCTTTGTTTCTTTCTTTCTTTGTTTCTTTCTTTCTCTCTCTCTTTGTTTCTTTCTTTCTTCCTTTCTTTCTTTCTTTTTAAAAAAATCAAAACAATGGTGTCCAATGAATACCCAAATTTTGAGTAGAAATTTGTGGAGGGTCACAATAATTTATGATTTTTTAAAATCAAAATCATAAAATAAATGTGCGATTTCAAAACATGTATTATCATCTGCTAAACTATGAAATTCTTATGAAATGAACGACTTTTTATTTATTTTTTTACTGGAAAAGTAATCTCAAGTTTAGGTACCTTTATTTTGAAGGCTTCTGGTGCTTCCTGCGGTGTAGCTGACTGCAGGAAACTTCCGGTCTGTTGTCAGTCGGCAGCGAAGGTAATTATTTACACTGCAACTTTTTTGACAACTTTCAGGCTTAGATTTGGGTCAGGCATCGAGGGTTCGGGTAAATATTTAATTGCCATTTTTTGTGTATAAATATAGAGACACTAGATGATTTCCTCTCCCGTTTTGCGTAATTAAAACCCAGCATGCTAACAGGATGCTAAGCAGCAGGCCGCGCTTCCTCCTCATTAAAGAGAAATGATCGTTACCTTTGTTAGCATGCTAACAGCAGCGACTGAGTATTTAGTAACGGATATATTAGAGACCAATAATACAATACTTATAAAACCGACATAGGCTGTTGTTAATAAAGGCAGTTTCTATTACAAATACGAATTAAAATGTAGCAGTTGCCGTATTATTGTTATTACTGTACTATCACTAAGCAACCATTAGCATGGAAAACCTCATTGTTTTAGTTCTCTAAAAGCTCTTAAACATAATTGTATGTTCGCCTTCACTTCATAACAGCCTGTGAAATAATTTCCTTGTGTCCTTCCTTTTTAAATAATTATTTGTTGTGACCTTACAGCGGTAGGTCATTTAAATGTCTACTCATTCCTCTTGAACTTAACGCTGTTTCATTGATGTCAGTTGGATTTTGCGTAATAACGAGCAGGAAGGCAAACAATGTTTGCTTGACTAATGTACAAAGACAGATCTGAAAAGAATAATGTGCACTTGTACTCAGTCCCCTTTTATCTGATATTTCTAAATAAAATCCAGTGCAGCCAAATTGCCTTCAGATGCCAGTGAATTAGTAGTCATTCCACCTGTTTTTAATTTATTCTGTGGGAATGCAGCTGTTCAGTAAAGGTCTCATTAGTGGACAAACAGCACAGTAAAAATTAAAGCATAGTTCTGTTACAGAATCACATCTGAAACTAGAACATCTGTTCAAGCCATCATTGGAAGATTGAACTGGCATTTATGGAAGTGTGGTAGGAAGAGAGCGATTGTTGAATGAAAGCAACAGGAGCTCCGGTTTGCAGTTTGTGTTGCACCCTTGAAAAGAACTAAAAAAAACTGAAGAGTTTCACTTTTGTGCAACTTTATTAAAACAAAATCCACGGTTCAGTATACAGCATATAGTTTTCCTCTCTCGTTTTTTTCTCTAATCTAACAAGGTCATGACCTCCTCACTCCCATCATGCACCATTCTTAAAGTGATACTATCATAACATAAATCAAATAAATGCTATTCTTAACATATGGTCAATTTTCAGGGCTCTACACCCTCCCCAACTAAAATAATAAAATGTTTCCAAAACATTTTAAACTTCAAAACTTAAAGAATGTATCCTTACAACTAGCTTCTAACACTGAATTCAACCAGGTACCATTTAGTTACATGTTGCTCTTCAAAAACCATAACCACTACTACACATTCAATGACTACAAATGCATGTACACAGAATAAGTATATTGACTTATATTCCTGTTTCAGTGTATTAACTTAAATCATTGGTACATTGGTAGGCCTCCCAAGTCCATTAAGTCACATATGGCTAAATCTACCATTCCACCTTATTAAATGTATCCACATTAAACATGCTGTGAATGTAGTACGACTTCTGTTACCTTACAAAACTCACTTCCTTCTGTAAATACAGCAATAACTTTTAAGTGTAGCTTTAGTCATCAGAAATAAATCTCTGCAAAATGACTCTTATTTGTAACTAAATATTTTGTACCAAATGAATCATAAAACATTTTCAATTAACTTTAACTGTAACTATATATTGTTCAAAATAGAATTTCTATTTCTTCAAAGATATGAAACTAGGTTTCCCTAACTCATCATATGTAAAGATGGATTTTGGTTGACGTGTTCTTGAGGAACGTCGCTCTTGCTTCACCTCCTGATCAACCTCCGAAGAGGCATCGCTGTCTTCCTCAGGCATTTCAAGTTCAAGTGTTTGATCTTCAGTATCCATATACGGATTTTGACTCGTGTCTTGGATCTGGAAGTCTCCTTCATCATGTCTGTCGTCCACTTGATTACTGACGTCAGCAGAATCATTTTCATCCTGAAACTGGCTTTGTCTTTGTACAAGTCTCCTAGTTTGGATTTCTTCTGCAGGTTGTCTTGATCTGGACTGAAAGACTGGGGCTTTTGGGTTGAGACTGGTAGTCCGACTTTGATGAGCAATCCACACAGAGTACTCGTCCTCACTACAGCTGTCAGAATCCTCATGAACATGGTCTCTGGTTTGGTGTATTTGTCTGTTTCCTTGTCTCTTCTGCTTGTGTTTTTCTTTTGGTTCTTTAGTATCTTGTTCATCAATGAGATAAGGACAGGGTAGTAAAACATTCCTATGAAGAATTCTTTCCCTCCCTTCACCATCTAATGGTGTCACCACATAAACTGGACTGTCTTTCCCTCTTCTTTCTTTAACAACATGCGTTTTGTTTTCCCAGTAAGCACGTATTTTTCCAGGTCCTCCTCTTTCAGATAGGTTTTGGACAAGAACGTGGTCTCCAGGTTGAAGTTCTGAACTCCAGGCTTTTCTGTTGTAACACTTTTGTCCTCTTTTACTTGCTTTTCTCATGTTTTCCTGTGCAATGTTGTAAGCTTCCTGCATTGACCTTGCCATTTGTCTGCATAGTCTTGATGAGACTGCGACTGCTTTTGCTCTTTTGGAAACAATAAGTCAATGGGTAGGATTGGCTCTTTTCCAAATAACAGAAAAAGGTGAAAAGCCAGTCGATTCATGGACTGTAGAGTTATATGCATGTACTACTTTGTTCAAATAGTCTTTCCAGTTAGGTTTCTGTGTCTCTTCCAATGTTCTGAGCATGCTTAACAAAAGTTCTGTTAAAACGTTCAGCTGGGTTAGACTGAGGATGATAAGGTGTCGTCCTTGAATGTTGTATTCCGCTATAGCTTTGCAACTTTCTGAACAACTCATTCTCGAATTCCCTTCCCTGATCATGATGGATTCGAGCAGGGTATCCAATCGCAGAATAAAGTCGTCAAAGATTTTGCGTGCAGCTGTCTTTCCAGACTTGTTAGATGTTGCATAAGCCTGCGCAAACTTAGTAAAATGATCTACTATTACAAGAATATACTCTACTCCACCTTTACTTCTCTCAAGATGCAGATAATCAATCGAAATTAGTTCAAAAGGTGCAGAGGTTGTAATAGTTTGTAGTGGGGTTTTAGTTTTTCGGTTGGGTTTCTTCTGTTTCAAACAGTGGCAGACTCTTGTCACATAATGTTCAATCTCTTCTCGCATTTTTGGCCAATAGAACCTCTCTCTGGCTAATGATCATTCTGTCCGCTCCTAAATGACCCATTTCCTCATGGAGTTGCTGAAAAATCAGTGCCTTAAGCTTAGCAGGAACGACAAGTTGATTTCTAGTTTTTGTCTTTCGTCGTAACACTCCATCTTTGTCTAGGTAAAGATGAGGCCATTCCCTCAAAAGTCGTTTTACTTCAGTTGTCTCTTTCACTTTGTCTCTGTATTTAATTTTCTCACCTTTCTGCTTTAATGTGATTACTCGTTGTGTCACTTGATCTTCTTGTTGAGCAATCTGAATGTCTTTGATTGCTATCGGCTCAACTAGAGTCGTACATGGAACAGTTAGTTGTGACAGTACATTTACATTGCATGTAACAGCTGAAATCCAGTCAGTATCACCACTGTGATCCGCTTTGAGTCCTTGCTGTAGTGCTGTTATGTCATCAGCTTTACATTCCTCTGTACATGCTGACATTATCTTGTCCATTTCTGTAGGTTTGCGAGAGAGAAAATCAGCATCTCGGTTGACTTTACCAGGTCTGTACTTCAGAGTAAATCGGAAATCTGCTAATTCTGAGACCCAGCGATGTCCTACCGCATTCAGTTTAGCACTTTTCATCACATATGTCAAGGGATTGTTATCACTGTACACTGTAAAGTGTGGGGCATGGAAGAGGTAATCTCGAAATCGTTCAGTGACTGCCCACTTCAAAGCTAAAAATTCAAGCTTTCCTGAGTGAAGTTTGTAGTTTTTCTCAGTAGGAGTGAGTGTACGTGAACCATACCCTATTACTCTTAATGCTCCCTCCTGCCTTTGATATAGGACAGCCCCAAGACCTTCCTCTGATGCATCCACCTGTAACACAAATGGTTTTTCAAGGTCTGGGTAGGCCATTACTGGTGGATCTGACAAAGCGTCGACAAGCCTTTCAAGTGCCTCCTGCTGTAATGTTGTCCATTCCACAGACTGAGATGGTGGCAACTGTGCAGAACCTTTCTTTGAGGAGTTGTTCTTTGTCTTTGGATGTGACAACAGATCATAAAGCGGTTTTGCTATCCTTGAGAAGTCGGCTATGAACGATCGATAGTAGCCTAGAAAGCCTACAAGGGATCTTACTTCTCTGACTGTTTTAGGACTTGACTTTTTCAAAGCTTGGACAGCTTCTACTTCTTTTGGATTCATCCGGTATCCATCTTTTGAAATGACACGGCCGACATAACACACTTCTTTTTTTAAAAATCACATTTTTTGGTCTGAGTTTTATTCCACATTCTTTTTGTCTTTGTAAAACTTCTCTCACATTTTCCACATGTTGGTCAAAATCTTTGCTGAAAACTAAAACATCATCGAGGTAGGGTAACATATCTCATCTCTGAGATCTCCAAGACAACCCTCCATATACCTCTGAAAAGCAGCTGGGGCATTTGTTAATCCGAAGGGTATCCTCAGCCATTCATAAAGTCCCCATGGCGAGATGAAGGCAGTGCATGCTCGGCTCTCTGGACTAACAAAGCCCTGGTGGTAGGCTTTTCCTTGGTCTAGCACAGTAAACCAGGAATTTCCACCGAGATTTTCCAAAATTTCCTGAATTCTTGGAATGGGATGTCTGTCTGGGTGTGTCTTTTCGTTTAATTGTCTATAGTCCACACAAAGTCGGATGGTAGAGTCTTTTTTTCTCACAATTACTATTGGTGATGAGTAAGAAGAAGTCGACTCCTGTATCCACCCCCTACTGAGTAGATCTTGAATGTGTTTTTTCACTTCCTGATACAAATGACGAGGAATCGAATTGTATGTTTTTGTCACTGGAATGTTATCTTTGAGATGTATTTTCATCTGCAGATCAGGTATGCATCCTGTATCCCACTCATCTTGTGCAAAAACTCACTTTCCTCTCTTAGCATTTTTTTCACTTTTTCTTGCTTAGACTTAGACTTAGACTTAGACTTGACTTTATTGATCCTTGGGAAGACTCCCTCAGAAAATTATAGTTACCAGCAGCTCACAGGCAAAAATGTGGCACACAGTAAGCATACACAAAAGAATACAAAAAATACAAATTAAATACAAAACAAAGAATATAAATACAACACAAAAGGAAATTATAGCAATTTGGTGGATAGATTGACCACCGACAGATAAATAACAGGCCAAACTGTTATTTATCAGTTTGGCTGATAAATATGGAGTTCACATTTGTAGAAAAACTACTCCTTCTTCCCTCTGTCCTGTGTCACCTCCGACCCCCCAGGAGGAGTTGTACAGTCTGAAGGCGTGGGGGACAAAGGAGTTCTTGAATCTATTGGTCCGGCACTTGAGAAGCAGCAGTCTCTCACTGAACCGGCTCCTCTGGCTGCTGATGACGGCGTGTAGAGGGTGGCTGCTATCGTCCATAATGTTCAGCAGTTTGTTCAGTGTCCTCGCCTCTGCCACCGTCACCAGAGAGTCCAGCTTCATGCCGACCACAGAGCCGGCACGCCTGATCAGTTTGTCCAGTCTGGACGTGTCCTTCTTGGATGTGCTGCCTCCCCAGCACACCACGGTGTAGAAGAGGACACTGGCGATCACTGACTGTAGAACATCCACAGCAGTTTGCTGCAGATGTTAAAGGACCGCAGTCTCCTCAGGAAGTACATCCTGCTCTGCACCTTCCCGTACAGGTGGCTGGTGTGTTTTGACCAATCCAGTTTACTGTCCAGCCACAGCCCGAGGTACTTGTAGGAGCCCACGACCTCAACCTCCGTTCCCTCTAGTACGACTGGTCTCGGCTTTGGTCTGGACCTCCCAAAGTCTATAACCATCTCCTTCGTCTTAGAGGTGTTGAGTTCCAGGTGGTTTGTGTGGCACCAGAGAGCAAAGTCCCTCAGCAGACAGCGATATTCCTCCTCTCCGTCGTCCCTGATACATCCGACTATGGCTGTGTCGTCAGCATACTTCTGTATGTGGCACAGCTCCGAGTTGTAGTGGAAGTCAGAGGAGTACACTGTTTCACACTGTTAAGTGTGAAACATCAACTGGTGGATCCCATGTTTGTTTTTCAGGTTTTCCTTCATTTTCTGGTGTCACTTTTATGTCTTTGGTGTGTACATGTCCACTTTCCCTTTGTGACCTCTTTGTGACTTCTTTTACATCTTCTATGTTATCCACTGTGAATAATGAACCAATTATTGTTCTGTTTTGTAGTCTGAGATCATTGTCTGTATTGTTTTCAACTACAACTGAAATTGCAGCTCCCTCATCAGTTGGTATGTGTATTAGTTGCTGTTGTATTTGTAATCCTTCTGGCCATGGTGTGCTTTCATTTGGTTCCAAAACTGCATATTTTCCCTTCAGCACATTTTTCTTGAATTTTCCGCAGATTACTTTGAACATTTGATGTTTTGGAATAATGATATCTTGTCTTCCTAGCCTTACTGTTTGATTCTCCAACATAGATTTGTCTTTACTTAACACAGAGAACACTGCTTTTGCCTTCTTGTGTCCTACATCTAATGCTGACCCAAGACTGTGCCAAAACTTGTTGGGAAGAGTCCTATCTGTTGATATGTTAGACTTTGCAAGCTCTTCTATGACATTGAAACCACTATTGGCTTGGCAATTGGCTGAGAGCTTACAAGAAATGGTACTAACAGTTCACTGTCTCTGTTCTCTGTAAGACTAAACTCAACTCCTACCCAACCCTCATATGGTATCTCAGTCCCATTTGCAGCAGAAAGATCTAACATACCTTCTTCAAGAAGCTCTTTCACTGATCGAACCTCGGCTTCTGGTAAATGTTCTCTTTTCCAATTTAGATCCACAATTGACACTTGCGATCCTGTGTCCCAAAGAGCTGTGACTGGGACACCTCCAATGTTACACTGGACAAGGTTTTTGCGTCCTATCAGTTTTGCTGTCTTTTCCTGTTTTTTTGACAAAGGCACCTCCTTCTGTGGAACACTGTCAATAAAATTTGCAGTATGTACTTCAATTTTGTTGACATTAACTGCTGAGTCTTTCTTTTTCCGACATCCAACAGCCCAATGTTCACTGCTTCCACATTTAAAACAGTGTGTACATTTTCCTTCTGGATTTGACTGTTCACATTGATGACATTTTCTGGGGCTTTTTCTGGTAATAGTTGGATAGTATGACTTAGTTATGTTTTTGTCTTCAGTTTTCACTTTTGCGTGAGTCAAATTAGCAACTTGTGTTGAAAGATTTTGGATAGCTTCACAAATAACTTTGTTATTAGCTTCCAGCTTTTCCACAATGGGGTTTGGCTTTTCTGTCTGCTTTTTGCTTTTCCTTGAGCTTCCAACATTTTCATTTTTGTAGCCATCCTCTTCCAGAACTGAAGCCACTTGATGCTCTTTTGTCTTGTCGACAGTTTATTCCTTCTTTCGAGTTCAACACTGTAAGCGATGCTCATTTTTTCAAGAAGCACTTCATCGCTAATGGTTGCGTCCTGCAAGTAAGGTTTAATGTCCACTCTTACAGCATCATCTTGTAATCCAGTCAGAATAGTTTGCAAGAACTGTGTCTGCACGAGCTCAGGATCATATTTTAGTCCAACTTAGCTCTATCAGAAGCAGCTAACACTTTTTGTCTAAGGTCCATAGTGCGTATAAGAAACTGAACAGGAGTTTCTCTGGGATCTTGTACTGCACGTGTTAAAGTGTGATAGAGTTCTGTTGCATCTTTCTCTATGAAGTGTGTCCTAAGCACTTGCCTGAGAGAGTCCAATGATAATTCTGACCTACTCTCTAGATAACTTTTTAGTTTCACATCAGGTGCAATGGCTTGGATCACTGCTTCAACGATCTCTCCCTCATCATATCCTTTTTTAAGTCCACGTTCTATTTGTCTTTCAAGACTAGCGAAGTTCAGTTTGTCCTTCTGTCCCACATCACCGATCTGTCCAATAATTCGAAAATCCTTTCTATATATTGGATACAGATTTACTTGGTCTTTGACTTGCGATGACTTAGAACTTGGTGAGCAGCTTGACATTTGCGGTGGTAAAACTGAAGGTGTAGTACCGATTTGTACCAGCAGAGGTTGCTCACTGACCACTTGTTGTTCAGAAGCGGTGTGCTCTGACGTAGCACCTGACAAAACGTCCATATCAGCTTTCTTATTCATGTCATCTATTAAATCATTAGTGGTCAACAAAACTGAAAATCCACTGTCCTCCAACGAAGTGACATCCTCACTCTCCAAGTGAATGAGCATTTTTCTTCTTATTAGCCGACATGACGACTTCACCTCTTCACTAAGCTCCAGGCCTAGCGCTTCAGTTAGGGCATTTAGCTTATCCAGTGAGAGTGACTAGTTTCTTTTCAATATCGGCAAACAGAGATTCCACTCACTGTCCATGATGTTTCGTTTGGTTGATTCTTTGTGGTTGCTTTTCTTTTCCAGTAGACGCGTCTGACTAGCCGCGTAGTCACTCAGCATAGCCGCTTAGCATAGCCGCTAGCACTTCACCTCCGCCGAGACGTAGTTCCTCTTCATCAAAAAAAAAAAAATTCTCATTGCCGAAAACATTTGCTGAACCGGGCGGAAACACCAAAATTTATGTTGCACCCTTGAAAAGAACTAAAAAAAACTGAAGAGTTTCACTTTGTGCAACTTTTAAAACAAAATCCACGGTTCAGTATACAGCATATAGTTTTCCTCTCTCGTTTTTTTCTCTAATCTAACAAGGTCATGACCTCCTCACTCCCATCATGCACCATTCTTAAAGTGATACTATCATAACATAAATCAAATAAATGCTATTCTTAACATATGGTCAATTTTCAGGGCTCTACATTTGCTGCAGACCAAGTCTTTCGATTGGATCAAAGCTGAACTTTTTGCCCTCCTTGTAAAATGCGGACATTGCATATCTTTCTACTCAGAACATTCCCTGGATGTGACTGACTAATTGCAACATGTTTACCATTAAGCAGTATTTTGTTGTTTTGTTCTATCTCATTAAATCCTAATGAACTTTACATTTAAGTTTATGGTGGATCATGAGAATAATTGTCATTTTTTCTCTACATTGAACTCTGGATATAATTTTGTATCTGTTGAATGGGAATTATTCTGTGAAGATAAATGATAAAGGCGCCCGGAAAATGAAAATGAAAATGCAGCTCGTTAACAGCAACAAGCTGCATTTTTCTTTAGAAGTGTGCACAAAACTTTGTTCACTAAAAAACATAATTTCACAGTTATGGTGTTTCTATTAAATAAGAAATTAAAATAAAATTACGCATGAATAAGCTTGTTCATGGGATAAATCTTTAAAAGTCATGAGAGAAGCCGGCGTCTTAATCAGGTGTTGGAGCAACAAGCCGCTGATATTCAGGAGCAGCAACGTATGGGATGTTTTGGGTAAATTGCAGTCAATGATTTTACAGAAATTTTAGAATGACGACTTTCTATGAACTGAGCGATGCTGTGGGAACTGGATCCAGCTGCTAATTGTCCAAAATAACAAAAGCAATCCATCTTCCTCCTGTTACTTCCTGTCGTCTTGTCTGTTGTTTTCACCAGTAGTAACACCAACTTATTGATGATGTGACTGTTGTGAAAAAAAAGTGCTTCTGTTGCAGTTTTGACATTTTTTTCCATTTCATTACGGCTGAAAAATCTTGACAAAATGTTGTTTTTTAGCAAAAAATAAATTTTTCATAATTTCAAGGTGCGCATCTCTATGGTGAATGTAAACACAGCTGGTGACCACACAGACTGGACTCTGATTCTATTCTGTTTTTGTTTCTTCCTCCTTTCTTTCTACAGCCATGCCGAACCTAAAGCTGATATCTGCAACCGACACGCAGTATTCAGCAGCTGTCCTCAAGTCTCTGAACGAGCAGCGGAGCAATGGCTTGTTTTGTGACATCACCATCATCATACAGGACAAGAAATTCAGAGCGCACAAAACAATCCTGTCGGCCTCCAGCACGTACTTTCACCAGCTTTTTGCCGTCGCCGGACAAGTCATCGAGCTCAACTTCATCCGGCCAGAAATCTTTGAGCACATCCTCAACTACATCTACAGCTCCAGGATCATCCGCGTCCGCTCCGACATGCTGGAGGAACTCATCCGCGCCGGAAAGATCCTGGGTGTGAAGTTTATTGCGAACTTGCATTCGCCGCTGTCTCAAGTGAAAGGTCTGCCGGGTTTGTCCCAGGACACGGGAAACAAGAGCGACACCTCTCCGGAGACTATGCCCGTCATCACGGAGTCCTTCTCCATTTCCGCAGAGGAATTCAATCAGACAAAGAAACCCGCGGGAAGCGAGGAGGAGGGCGATGATGTAGTGTTCGTCTCCTGCACCGATGCTCAAACCAGAGCGGCGAGTCTCAAGGCCAACCCTTCTGACATCATCGATTTGGAAAAAGTGGAATCGGAAAACGTTGAACCCAAACAAAGCGAAGACTCAAATCACGTTGCGGCGGATGCAGGAAAAGAAGCCGCCACGCCAAAAACTAACGGCGCAGAGAGTCAGGTGAACAGTCCGGACCGCAGCTCCAGTAACTCTCCAGCGACACACGCCCAACCAGGCACCCTCACACCGGAGCCGACCAGTGAAAGCACCGACATATTGGGAGTCCACAAAAAGCAAGTCGCCGCTTCCTCCCAAGAGGGCGATCCCAAACTACGACTTCTGGATGTTTCCGGAGTCTCTGCTAGCAGCACCAAGGGAACTATAGAGGCGAAACAGACGGTGACTCTCGACACCGGCACAGAAATCGATTCGCTTTCATCCGAATGTAAAGTTTACGCCAACATCGGAGAGGACACGTACGACATCGTCCAAATGAAAGAAGACCCAGGAGAAGGAGGATCAAAACCCAACAAAGGGAAAAGAGCTTTAATGGCGACGCCCAAAAAGGCCTTCGACCAGACGCCACTGTCGCCGACACTCAGTCCGAACAGGAAGAAGAACAAAACGGAGCTGGACGATCACTATGAGCTGATCATGGATGGGAAGACTTTCTACGTTTGCGCCGTGTGCAAACGCCATATGTGTGCATCACGAGTCTGCGGCGTCACTTCAACACCCACTCGTGGGAGAAGAAGTACCCGTGTCGCTTCTGCAACAAGGTGTTCGCCCTGGCGGAGTACAGAACTAAACACGAAGTGTGCCACACGGGCGAGAGGCGGTACCAGTGCCTGCTGTGCAACGACATGTTCCAGAACTACCAGGTTCTGTCCCACCACTGCAAGCAAGTCCACAACCAGGACCCGAGCGGCAGGAAGCAGAAAGACGACGGAGACAACCTGTACCGCCTGCTGCCGTGCAGGTCGAAGAAGAAGTCGTACGTGACCGACCTGCCGGGAACGCCGTTCATATCGGAGGACGGCAGCATGCAGGAGATTAGCCCCGCCGAAGTGGAGGTCATGCACTCTTCGGCGCAGAGCGGGATGTACTGGGACGACCTGTTCGCCGAGCCGGGCACTCGCTTGCAGCCGGATGCTCACTTGCAGCCGGATGCTCGCTTGCAGCCGGATGCTCACTTGCAGCCGGATGCTCACTTGCAGCCGGATGCTCGCTTGCAGCCGGACTCTCAGTCGCCGTCGATGAGCTCCCCGACGCAGGGAGCCATGGAGTTCGAGTACATCACACCGTAGAGCCGCTGGGAAGCAATCAGTCCGCCGGATATCCTGTGCCTTCTCGGTTACGCTAACTGTGTTCGTCCTCCAATTCAGATCATGTTTTGTGATTAAATCTGATCGTACCCCAAATTAAAGCGACAGTATGCAAGTTTTATTTTTTAAAAAGTCGGTTAATTTACATGTTTGTTAAAGCTGTCAACATGTTATGATTGTATGAGACAAATCAGTCTCTGCTGCTGAATGTGCTAATGGCAGAGAAACAACTCATCATTACAGGAAAACTGTTTCTCCACCATCGTTGGTGGCCATGCTAACTAGCCTTAGCATTCATGATGGGCTCTGCTATTGGGGAGAAGCTTTAGGATAGCAGAGAAGGTGATTGACAGCACTAAGCCCCTCCTCCTGGCTCTGATTGGTTGTTTCTGACCAATCACTGGGAGAAGACAGATTATCTGTGTCATGACAGAGTGACAGTTTTAACAAACATTTAAAAACATTTTTTATATCTAAAAATTGCATACTGCAGCTTTAAGGTTTTTAGGAAAGTCTAAGTGTTCTTAATTTATTTTCTCGTTTTTAAAGGTTCAAAGAAGTTGAGGTAAAACCGCTTTAGCTTTTGTTGTAAATGTGAAACTTTGCCCAATTGTTTCTCAGTATTGTTGGAAAATTATGATAAAAGATGATGTATCCTTTAGAAAATCATTCAACATTTTTCACACCCGACTGTAAACGTCAGAGCACACAGTCACACACACACACACGCACACACACACACACACACACGTTTTCATGTTTTTCCTTCCAGGTAAATTAATCTGGTTTTAAACTTTGTTGTAACGTAGAAACTCTGAGTCTATAAATCATTGATTTCACATTGATTTGATCGTCCAACAGAATAATGTACCATTCAATTTACTGACTCTACTAAAAGTTAAAGATGAGACTTTTAAAAATCTTTATTAATCACAGAGCATGTTTCATGTTGAAATGTGAGATGAATGTATTTGTAACATTTAGGCCATGATGTCTAAAACGGTTCAACACTGCTGACCGATGACGGTTTCAATAACCGTTTCATTTCTTTGTCAATCCAGGCGTCTTTTTTGTGTCTTCTACCCCAAATATACGTATTTTACCGCGATTTTTTTTTTTTTTTTTTTTTTTTTTTTGTTCTTAAAGAAAATGTGTTAAATACAAATTATAAATGCAATAAGATTGTTCAGATATTAAATCAACTCAATGCTTCACCTGTTAATAGGACCTTCTGATGATGATTTTAGGATTTTTTGTTTTGTAAAATATATTTTTTCATGACGTCATTGTTGCCACATCTGGGTCTTGTGGCAGGAAAATTTGTACAGTTTCATTGGATTACTTACATCGTGGAAGATGGATTTGTTTTGTATTGTTTTAAATGTAAAGGTAGGAATTTTAACTGAGATTTATTAGCATTTCGCACTTAAATTTCCAGGTGTTTCTTTTTTGTTTTGTTTTTGTTGTTTAGTTTTTTTTTTACATGTCAGAAATTAGAACCGTCTTCTTGCAGGTAAAGGTAGAGCTAAAGGTTGAAACCAATCTGTCTTGTTTTCAGATTAAATGCTACAGATTGTTTTTCAATAAATGGATTAACTATGTTAACGTTTCATTGTGTAATATGCTTTCTTAAAAACTGTTAAAGTTTAAATTTGCAGCAGCATGGCCTTAAATAGAAACCAAAAGGCCTTTAGGTAATAAAAAACTTTTTTTATGAATAATTGTGGGAACAAAACTATTTATGAAGATTTTTAAATTTTTTTTAACAATACAAAGAGTTGTGTAAATTGCTTAAAAACTCTAAATCAGATATTTTGCATTATCTGCTTCACTTTACTTAGATAATATAATCAGGCTTCGTTTGGGAAGTTCCTGAATTTATTTCAGGTGCTTGGAAGGTTTGCAAAGTCCTTGACATTCAAACAGTTTCATGATTAACTACTACCTACCGTTTAAAAGTTTAAACTTGGAAAGCGTATTTTACAGTTTGGACCAGATATTTAAAGATGATAAAACAACATTTTAATCCTCACCGTCTATAGTTTGGTGTTAAACTTCCCTTTTTTTAGGTCAGTAAAAATAATCTAAATTACTTCTATTTGCTAAGTTCCAGAAAACATAGCGAGGAAATATTTGAAATTTTTCTTGCTATGGGATATTAAAATATATCATTAATAATAGTAATAAATGTGTAACAGTGAATTAAAACTGTATCCTTTGGTTTGTGTCATTTTTGTCTCCAAAGCTGAAACATTACTTTAATTTTATTGTGGGAAAAGTGTAAAAACCCAGTTTAATCAACAGTTTCTATTAAATCTAATGAACCCCATAAAACAAGCAGATCGACCAAACCAAAGATCAAAACCAACATTTTTTATTTGGAATATCAGCAGAGATCTCTGGACAGTCACACCGTCAGCTTTGGTGAAGCAAAAAATACCAAAAACAACGTGAATCACAAATAATTTATTGGTAGAAAGAAACGTTCATCTGCTCCAGACTGACTTATAAACAAGAGAAGCTGATGTGTGTTTACACTTCAGCTTCTTTAAACCAGATCAGTGAATCCAGCACTGATTGGAGAAGACGTGATACTGAAATGGGAATGATGTTGCACCAAACTCCAGCTGGAAAACCAGCAGGACTCGGTGACTAGTGAGAGCAAAACGAAGCAAATGCATCTCAATACAGCAGAATGTGTTGAAAATGTGAAATACTGGCCATTTAATTCAATCTTTGTTTATTTATGATGATGCAATGAGTCCAATATTTCCACCAAGAGGGAGAAAGTCGTCAAGTTGGAGTCTTTTATTATTTAAATAAACGTTTGATGTTCTTTTCATTACTGTATTAGCTACTCAATAAAAACTCAATTAAAATTTCATTAAAATGAGCAAAATGGAAGATCGTTGTCAAAGGTCCAGAGCTTCTAAATTGCTTGGATTGTTTTCTTATATCAGAAGTAAAATTTGTTTTTGGGAAAAAGTTGGTGAATGTTTTTGGTTCTAATTACTCAAAAATTAAGATTAATTTAAAAGAAAAAAAAAAACAATAAATGCAAATCTATTTTTTGTATATGATATATTTTTAAGATGTTATGTAGCTGTAAAAATTTAGAACAAGGATTCATCAACCATTTAAGCAGATTTGCTCCATTTGGACCGCCAAAAGTCCTTCAGAGGATCGCAAATGGTCCCCGAGCCGCACTTTGGACACCCCTGTGACAATGGATTACATCTAATGGAACTTAGAATGTAATTTATAGTAATTAAAAACCAGAAATGTAAGCCTGTTTCAATATATTCTCATGTCCTGTATAGTTTCTCTATGTGGTTCTGATCAGGCCCGTTTGATCCAAACAAGTATCACACTCTTACTAAGGCCATTAATGTAGGTATCATTAATTTGGCAGTGTGGGCAAATACTACATCCTACTGGCAGATGAAATCAGCATCTCCAGTTATTCCTGTTGCTTCTTCAAGAACATCGCTTTTTCTTCCACTAAACTTTCCATTAATGTTTGGGAAGTTCATCAATAATCTTGTGTAGCCTGAAGGTGATCTGTTGTGCTTCCTTGAACAGGATAGAATCTGTCTATGTGTGATACAAAACATGTTCATTAAGTTTTCTGTACAAACTCATTAAGATAATAACATTTTAATCTGCTCAGTTTTGTCCATTTCACAATGAGCCGTTTTAGGGCGTCTTGTCACTTTAAAGCTAAATAAGCTGCTTCTGGCCACGTTCCCAACTCAACATTTACAGCTATGGCTGTAGACAAATGTGCAATTGTACAACTGTGCGTCTTTGAAAAGCAGAAGTGGCACCTCCTGCACAACCAATGAGAATGCAGCAAGTGCTTTCCGGAAAATAAGTCAATAAGAAAACCTTTGTCTTTTACAGACAGTGGTAAAGCCAGCTGACCAGACATGCTGGAGCTCGGCTTGGGTTGCTAGGTAACCAAAGAACAATTACATGTTTTTTTTAAGTGTTTGTGTTTTTTTTAGAAGCAATTGAGACCCAAAAAGAAGCTTAAAAATATGCAAAATGTGAATTTTGCATTCGTGACAGTGACATAAGTCAGCATTAAACAATGTTTTTGTGCTAAAATTTTGAATTTAGTTCTCAAATGTTATTTTAGAGATAAAGTTTTGTGTTTTTATGGAGATTTTTGAATTTATTGAGATGCATTTTTATGCATTTAAACGGATGATGTGTTCAGGTTATTTTAAATTTACACCAACCAGGTCTAGGAACAACTTGATGGATGGATGGATGGATGGATGGATGGATGGATGGATGGATGGATGGATGGATGGATGGATGGATGGATGGATGGATGGATGGATGGATGGATGGATGGATGGATGGATGGATGGATGGATGGATGGATGGATGGATGGAATCAGAAGAGTGTATTTCTGAAGGTTTTTCACTTTCAGCAGGAATTCAAAGTTCCTGATCCAAACAGAACAGAAGTTTATTCCTCTTGAACATATTTAATCAGATCTGCTTCACAGCTTTTGGTAGAAATAGAATAAATAGAGTTAAATGTGTCTCCTCAGCAGCTACTGTAGTAGATTCAATAGTTTATTTCCTGAATAGCGTTGCTGTTCACCACACAGAGGAGAACAGAAATAAATATCATGATCTGCTTCAGGCCTAGCTGTGCTGCTAACTACAACATGCTGCTGTACAAACATAAGCATGTAACACTTTCATTAAACATTTCCTTCTAGTTGCAGTCAGAGACGTTTAGGAACCAATTCAGAAACAGTTTGTTGGATTCTCAACTTGATTCCTATCTGGACTCCGAAGCGATAAAGTCTCTTTCAGTGAATTTCTTCTGCTCCAGTTGAGGCAGAAAGGCTTGTTTTTTTTAGTTTCCATTAATGACACGTGAAGAACATATGAGCTGGAGGAGAGTTTCTGTACAGGAGAAGAGTCTTTAAATGGCGCAGTGTTCAGAGTCCGTATGCATTAAGGCAGATAGATGTGTAAACAAACCTGCCGGGCAGCAGGCTGCGTCTCTCTCTCAGATATGGACGCACAGAAACGGCCAGACCGAGTCCCAGCGCTAGTCCTGCTAGCCGGCGCCGAGGTCGTCCTCCCCTCGCTTATTTTTCCTTCAACGCATTGTTCAGAGTTTGTGAAGAAAAGCCAGCAGAATCTGAGCGAGAGGCTCCTGACGGGTCCTTAGGTGTTTCCATGGCCTGGAGCCGGCCTACGGGCTGTACGGCGGCGGTTTCTCGTCGGGGTGTTCGTGAGGCGGGGAGTAGCGAGGAGGGATCATGGTGGGCCAGAGGTGGCTGGCTCCAGACTGGGAGTCATCAGAGAGGCCTGAGGAGTCCGGGAACGGGAAGGGACCCTGCGTGCAAACAGAAAAACACTAGTCACCATTTACTCAGTTATATCTACTTAAGTAACTTTAAAAAAAATGAACTTCTAGGAGTAGTTTTACTTTTACTTGAGTAATTTTATTATGAAGTATTGCTACTCCTACTTGAGTAAAATTTCTGGATTTTCTACCCATCAAATGAAAAACTCAAAAAAATTTCAAACCAAATTCAATATCTAAAATATTCTTCAGAGTTTTTCTAGATATTGGTGGCAGTTGGCAGGAAATATTTCCTGTAGCAGTCTGTGTTTCAGCCTCTAATTAAAGACACCTCCATATAAAGGATTAATACGTACACATACAAAACAAACAAACTGCAGGAGTGAAACCAGTGGACCAGAAACTCAGCTTGGGTTGTTAGGTGACGGCTTATGAGGTGAGGATCAGTCCCTCCTGTTTTGTGACGTTGCATTACAATCACGAAAGTTCTTGAAATGTCTCGGTTTCCACACAGCAAAAAACATACATTTATTGAACAAAAAGAAAAGGCTGGATGTTTTTAAAAGCAGTTAAGACCCACATGGAAGCACAAAAACGTAAAAATCTGCATAAAATGTCGCCTTTCTAAGAAAACAACACATTCACCAGGGAGCCATGATGTTGAAACATTTTCATTATAAATGAAAAATAATGGCCGCTGGAAATAATCTATAGCAAGCTTCAGATATATTTGCATGAACTATATCAGTCTTGATGTAGCAACTGATGTGAATCTATGATGCTGTCCGCCATGTTTTCAGGGTACCTGCAGGTCGTAGGCGGTGTAAGGCGGCAGGCAGGGGGCAGTGTTGTGGTACAGGTTCAGGGAAGTGGTGGGAGGAGGAGGAGCAGGAGGGACAGGAGCAGCGATGGCCTCCGGTTCAGATGTCGTCTCTGAAGCAGGAGCAGGCATCTGACACAAAAAACAACACAAACTGGGCTTTATTTACTGCCATCGCCTTCATTATACTAACACTGCCAGAAACAAGAAGAATAATAAAAAATCCAGCTCTTAAAATCCAGACAAATTACTATTATTACTGGCACTTCTAACAGTTTCTGTACAGGAAAATTACACTGAATATTTTTATTAATTCATAACAAGAGATTATTCCACTTAAGTAAGACAGATATGTTGATATCAGTAAGTGAGAAAATCACAGGATCACAGCTACTTGCCTAAACCTGCCCATTATCTACAATCACAGCATTGATAATTCATTTAAAACATCTGGAAGAGACAAAGAAAGACACTTTTATCACGCAGAGAGCAGGAAACTAAGAAATATAAAAAATCTGCAGCAAAAAGTGGCATAAGCCTTTATAATTATTAGATGCTAGTTATAAAGTTGTTTTTGAGACATGTCAGAAAAAAACATTTCCTGTATTACAATTACAAATTTATAAAATCTGCTAAGTGCTTCCCAACGTAAATGGAAGGTAAAGAAAAGTACATCTGATGATCACATATCTGTATGGCAAATAATAAAAAGTAACTATCTGACCATGATTTGGTGGATAATGACGCAAAATGTAATGACGCAGAGTCATGTCAACACAGAGTTTTGACATGACTCTGCGTCATTATATTTTTAATCATGGAAATAAGACAAATGTGAAAATGTAAGGAGTAGAAAGCACAGATATTTCTCTTAAAATGTAGGGAATCAAAGTAAAAAGTCGTCAGAAAGATAAATACTTGAGTAAAGATCAGATATCAGAAAAATCTATGCAAGTTCTTTTCCTTTTCGACCTTTTATCTTTGCCTACCATGTCCTTGAAGCCTCCCAGCACAGCTGCAGTGATGATGCCCAGAAAAAGCGCCACGATGTTCAGGATGGTCGCAGACCACAGCAGGTAGTAAAGGTGCACAACGTCCTGGCAGCTTTTCACATCTGTGTATTCATGGTAGCCTCCCATCACTTCAGCTCGGCTGGGCCGGTGAGTGGGACAGAGAGGAGACAGCCTACCGTCAGGTCACAAAGGTCACTGAGAGGGTCAGTGATCGGTTACTCTTCGGTTATCAGCAGGAAACTGTTATCAGGTTCTGATTTATGGTTGCAATCGTGGAAAAGAGTTTCACTGAGGCTTTGAAAAGTCGAGCAAAACTGAAATGGATGGATAAATGTAACGTCAGCCACAACAGAACATGCAGAGATGAACTGAACAACACTTTTCTATGATGGTGTTTATTGTTAATAACGACTACATCTACATGGAAAGAAGAATGCTGAACTGATCTACAACGGGCAGGATCGGTCTGGAAAAGGGACCTACTTCCAAATCATGGATGACTTCCTAAACTTTTTCAAAACATCTTTATTCTGAAGTCCCATAAGAGGTTCTCTGAAACAAAAGTAAAAAAAGAAAAGAAACATTCTTGTTCTGATACAATCAAAGCTGCAATGCAAACAAATCTCCCGCTGAAAATTAGAGATGCACCGATTTGACTTGACTGGCTGATTTTGACTGGCATTTCATTTGGACAGATTCAAGTTCAGGTTCTTTTTAAGCACTTAAACATATAAGAAAGAATAAATAAAGACATAATGGAGGAGTTTGGACAGAGGTAGTAGTTTTGAATCCAACAGAAAATGAAGGAAGATCAAGAAGATCCCATTTTTGTGAGCGAATTTCTAACCTTTCCTGACTTTCTTCAAACTCAGAAATTTGTGAGCGTTCTTGATGTCTGACAACCACTGAGGCGATCTTTAAATCCAACATCAGGCCACTTAATTGGTGCATCTCTACTGAAAATCGAAACAATAAAAGTCGCACTTCTAACCACGTAGCCACAGTTTTGTCTTCGTTCATTTCAACCAAAGTTTCACTCACCTCCCACAGTTGTAGAGGTCACAGCAATAACAGGTGTTGCTCTTCACATGCAGCTTACACGACGACCGAGACGTGTGGCACGGCACCTGAGGGTCACAAGCTGTTTTCAGCACCTTCACTCTGCATCGCTATGGGATGCGGCAGCCTCACCCAATTTAATGAGCACTTAGTGCATGAAAAGGGAGTGAGATATAATAATAAAGGTGTCTTACGTCCAGCTCAGATGCAGAATCACTGGAGAGATACCCACAGCGCCCTGCATGCAGAGGCCTGAGGTCCTGCATGCAAATCACATCGCGTTGGACTTTTTCAAACAATAAATTAGAATAAAAAGACAAAAAAATTACTTTAATAAATATCAAATATCAATGACAACAAAGCTAACCGCAGTAGGATAAAGAAACCTCAGCTACTGTTGGGTCATTTATTTCACATTACGTTTCAGCAATAAGTAATTTAAGCTCTCGGAAGCCGACTATGTTATTCTAATGGGAATATTATTAAGAAACAGAAATAAAACATGGAGAAGCAGCATTCAGTTTTTATGCTCCTCTAAACTGGAACAAACTTCCAGTAAACTGCAAAACATCCGAAACACAGAATTCCTGAAAATGAAGGAACTCTGTCTAAAGCTGCCATTGGGACACTGATCAATATATTTGATATATTTAATGATGGGATTTGACTAAAACCAATGTTTACTGGTGTTTCCTAATTTGCTACCACACAATGTTTTTAGAGTGTAACAACACACTGCCTTGTTGCAGAAACAGGCTATACAAATAAACTTGACTTGATAAATCAGATTATAAACAACAGACAGGCGTCTTCTGGTTTGTTTGTCTCTGGCGTTCTGGGAAAAATATCTTTAGACCTGCATGTTCAGCCTTGTTTGGTTTTTTAAAGAGTGAAAAATGATCAGGCTCAGAGCCGGACTTCTATTTTTATTTACTCAACTCTAAAACTACAAGTGTTGTAGAAACAAACACTTATGGTTTTTATGTCTATTTGTGACACCAAAATAATAAAAAAGTATGCATGACTGGAGTTTGTTCATCTAATTATAGACAAACTACAACTAGGATGGTAGTTATCAAACTTGTATTAAAATTAGGTTGATGGCAACAAGGCCTTCAAACTCCAAAGGACTAAAGATGAACCAACAAAATACCCATAAAACCTGCTAAATGTTTTTCCAGTAAATATAAGGAACATTTCATTGAGATAGAGTCACTAAAGGTTTTTTTATTATTTATTTTGAAGGATATAAATCATTTTCTGCAGGCCTATTCTGTTAAAACGTGCTGCTTTGTCATCCTTAGTGATGCTCTTGTCTCGTATTGGCTTACAAGAATTATTATTAATGTGAATAAAATGTTATAATTTAGGGCTAAACCTCATATCGACCTCTTTTGATGTGCTCCAGTTCTGAATTTGTGTGTATTGGTATCACCGCTTTGATATTCACGTGTCTGCTGTGTTCGGACAGTGTGTGTTACCTTTGCTCTGGTCATATTTAAGAATAAATTACAAACCTAGGAATAAAATTAAATGCCAGATCAACGGCATTTAATTTTGATGCCGTTGATCTGAAAATAACCAGAAATAATTTCTGGTTATTTTATTGGCTAAAATAACCAGAAAGTAGGTGGAGCCATCAGCTTCACTCTCAGTTTCAAGCATCCTGCAACCTGAGGTGAGTAAACAGAGTGAGATTATGTAATATTATTACTGTGATGTTTTAAGTTACATCTACATTGATTCAGTAACAGTGACCAAACAAACGGTGTTTCCTATCATGTTTAATTATTTTTCTGTGCCACATAAATGAAAATAAAACACCAAAAAGTGCGATTAGTGACATATGCAAGTGTTTTCAAGGACTTCAGAGTAGAATTGCTATGGTAGCGCTTTAAACATGTCTGACTGGCAGGATTTCATTAGACCCTTTCTAGTACAAATGTGATAAGGTTTAAAATCTAAAGATGAATGCGATGACCGTCAGTGAATGGTTTTAAGGTTTATCTTTTATAACAAGTTCCCTGTAAAGTTGAGTGTAAACTTACAAGAATCATCCATTTTACTGGCAAATAAAGATCCATTAATGGAGACGCTCCTTTTCACTCAGCCGTGTCATTATTTCAGCACAATTGCATCAAAAGTGCATTAGAGGTTACTTTGCATCATGACGGCTAATTTAACCCACAGCTAAATATTTTTTACTGCGGACAGAACTTACCAAGCCTTTGTAAGACTAACTCTAGTAGCTTTAGCTAACATGTTGTTTGTTTTGAACTAACATATAAAATTATTGGTTATACTTACAATGTGCCTCGCTGCAAAGACTCCATCAACAATAGCGCAGCAAAAGGCGGCAACTGCTCCGAAACTGATGAAGACAATAGATGCAACTAACTGTGGAAGGAAACAGAGACGCATCAGCTTCAGGATAACTAAATGTATTACATTTGTTTTATCAGCGCTTGAGCACTTAGTAGTTTTTAAATAAGACTCCAGAGCCAAAGAGAATCGTCCCAAGAGGCGCCACTGATTAGAGATAAACTATGTATTGCCAATATCTTGTCACTGAACTTTTGATTTGATCTTTTTGCAAGTTTAACACATTTATTAATAGAAATAACACATTTTTAGGTTTAGGCATTGAATTTTTGGGTAATTATTCCCTCTAGTTTTGAAAGCTGTGCACCTGGAAAGATTTCTGCTCTTAATGTTTTACTTTATGATGTGTAACTATGGAAACAAGGTAATGCTTTTTGTGTTTCGTTACAATTAAAAACAGCTGATCAGCGTCTCAAATGCTCAAATAATATTAAATCCCAGAGGAGTTGAAAAGGAAGCTTCATGGATGCAAAGTGTTCTAGTTACTAGTGTAAGTGTTGCATAAATGCATCTACATGTTAATGTAATATTTAGCCAGTTGGACAGAGTCTCTTGGACCCAGAGGGCTAAAGGTCACACAGTGTAGGAGTACAGATGAAAACATCACAACGGATATCGCCATCACAAGATATTCTAATCCAATCACTGATTGATGCAAATCATTGTGCATTGAGCATTGAGTTACACTCACTCCTGTTTACATAAGTTCTGCATTGAAAGAGGAAAGAAACCCAAATGCACCACTTACTGAGGACAATGGGAGAAACACAATCAAACAAAATTAATGGATCTCAGTGGCACTTTAGAAATTAGATTGGATCTTTTTTGTCCTGCCAGCTTCCTGGCACTCTGTTCTGCATGTTTCAGATGTTTTCCCGATGCAACACGCGACAGGCGGAGGAGTAAATTATGTCAGCAGCTTGTCATCGACTCCAAGCAACGGCAACCAGGTTGACTGAAGCACATCAATAAATAGAAAATAAATAAATATGCTAAAGTTTCCTCAAATAATTTATTATTTATGTGTGTCTACAGAAACCATGTCCTGGATTTTCAATGGATGAATGGAACCGAAGGAAGCAGAAGGAAAACTTTTTATTATTAATATTTTTGGTTTTTATAAAGCATAAACCTTTAGAAAACAAGGAGAATGTCATGCAGTGAACTTTTTGAAAATTGTACCAAATGTTATTGGTCCAGTTTACAGAACAGATATCTCAATACACTTCAAATAAAGCTAAACTAATTTACAAGTAACTTTTCAGAAAGACACAAGAGCAGAAACAAGACGTTTTAAATAAATAATTCCTTAATATTGATGAAAAACTGCCAGTCCCACAAGATACTTATATTTATACCAAGATAAAATAATATTTTTTTCATTAATATTAAGATATTATCAACTTGCTGAAAACTTTCTTTTATGTCAAGAATAATAAGATATTTGCAATAGAAACTTGGTAAGTTTTTAGAATTTTGTTTTCACAGTAATACTGTAAACTATCAAAATAAACCTCCCCTTGCAGCAGTGGACAAAAGAAACAGGCCTTTTTGCCATTATTATAATCAAAAAAGCAGCACATAGTCAATATATAAAAGTAACATAAGAACAGCAGACATAAAAAATGTTCCAGCTACATGTTTAAAGGAAATGCACCTTCAATTGTGTCAGTGATGTTTTAGTAAAAACAACTGTTTCTTGAGATGGGATTTGTGATCAAGTTTAAAGCTTTTTTTGCTTCTGCAATAAATGTAATACTTTTTATAAATCTTTAGCAGGGATGTAAAACATATGGCTGCTGAAGCGGTAGAGATAAAGCTACAAACCATTAAAATAATGACGATTATACCAGCAATCCACAAATTGCACTCAAGTAAAAGTAGCACAACTTCAACATAATTTTACTCAAGTAAAAGTAAAAAATGTAAAGTTATTTCCAAATTCTGGTATTTTAAAGACTAAACAAGCTTTTGGTTTGGATTTTGAACTTTTTCTCCTGCTAGAGGTTTGAAACGATCAACTTGAAATTTCCCCATGTACATCATTTAGCTAAGAAAAAGAAATTACTTTATATAGATTGCAAATACTGAACACATTACTCAAATGAAAGTAAAATGATCAGTGTCCTAAAAGTAAACTGAAGTAAATACCTCTGCAACAGTCAAGTTCAGTCATCTGGCCAGATGGTGCAAACCTCCAAACTGAATACGTATCTATTTCTCATGTTTAGGAAAAGATGTAAACAGTCTAGACGTGCCACCTGTCATCACTTTTTATGTAACCCGCAATAACATTTCACAGCAGTGGAATGCAATGTGCTGCGGCTCAGTTTGCTGTATCACTGGACCGGACCTGCTGCTGCGTTATAGGCAACGGCTGCCACAGCATAAAGCCGTCCATCAGCTCTGACGGGCCGAACCTGGCACCTCCCACCTGTTCTGCTCATCTGCAGTTTCCTCCCACCCTCATTTTGGCTGCAGACATCTGTCCTCCTCCATTTACAGCCCGTTTCTATTTCTGGCTGCGTTCACCCTCAACTCACCCCTCAGAGTCCAGTTTATTTGCAACAGTACGCAACGCAAATCTCCTCAGCCCAGTTTGGCCTCACAGGCTCAACTGGAATGGATGAAAAGGACCAATAAACACAAAACACAGTGGAAATACAGGATGTAAATCCTCTTACCATCTGCCTCTTGTTCTCTATCAAATGAGCACCGATGATTCCCAGAAAAGAGCCGAAGCCGAGCTAGAAAGAAACAAAATATTCTGTTACAGATCGTTCATAAGGTGCTGAATTAGAGCCATATTAGATAGAAAAAACCACAAAAAACAGGTGCTAATTTCTGCCAAAAAAGGCTGAAATTTTGAGATTAATCTCAGAAATTTCAAATGTTTTTTGGGGGGTTTCTTTTTAGAAAATCTGTCACTTTTCAAACAAAAAATTTAAAATAAATGTTCCTAAAACATTCTGACATTAATTTAAAAATTTCTGTTTTCTCTGGAAAATTCTTGACTTTTCAAACCAAAAAAAATAAATAAATCTGAGATTAATCTCAAAATTTCTGAGTTTTTCTTAGCAAATGTCTGACTTTTCAGAATTTTTCGTGGAAAATTTACACTTTCGGCTGTGACAGTTATTAAACTATCATACAAAAATAATCCTCAGTCAGAGGCTTCTTCAGATTGGTTGTGAAACTGACTGCTACTGGATATCCTTCCTGCCCAAACCATCACCAACCCGGATGATGCAAGTTACAACAACACTTTTAATTTTAATAGGTAAAGTATTTTTTTAACTGAATTAACTTCATATTGCAACACAGCAACAGTCTTCAGTCAGAGGCCTCTTCTGATTGGAGTTCCTTCTTGATCACAGCATCACAATCCACAACAAACCGTTAAAGATGCTTAGATAATATAAATTATGACAATCTTCAATATAATTTCCCTTTGAGATACATGAAGTGTTACTCGTATTGAATATCAATCAAATTTGACTTCATAGTTTCAAAATTAATGTTACTAAAACAGTTTGATTCAGATGATCGAAACGTTAAATTCACAGAACTCGATCTGAGTCTTTTAAATGCCGGAAACAAATTTACCGACTGGAAGACTCAGACTTCATCCAGCATCTAATGATTGCAATACTGAATAATGAATGCAAAACACTCCCTTTGGGGAGCTGTGTTAATGAAGTTTGGACTCCAGGAGTTGAAAGGATTTGCTGGAAACAGCTTAGTCTCGTTTGCCATGTTGTTTCTGATGCTTACAGCGAGGTATTTGAACTCACAATAACTCCTGGGTAGTAGCCTCCCACAGTGATGTTTTGTGTCCGGGTGGTCGCCGCCAGGCCAAAAACGAGGATGAGAACAGACACAATGAGCAGCATCACCGTCACTGTTATGGATTTCCTCTTTCTTCTCTTAAAGGATCCTATAGATGCAACAACAAAACCAAATATTACCAACGAATCGCCATGCATTTGTCACATGCTGATCAAAAGGTTCAAAAGGTTAGTCTTTGTCTTACAATCCTTGCAGAAAATCACAAAATGTTTCTTTCCCTGCATTTGAAGGTCTGTTCTTTGCATTTTCAGATGTCGCACTAAAAAGAGCTGTGTGAGATTTTCCAAGATTTGGGTTTATGTTTTATCCATCTGAACCAACCAGTTTTTTCCTCAAAGCCTTGCATGTTTTGATTCCAGACCTTTTTCTAATAATAAATGAGTCATTCTCCTCTGGAGTGTTCCCACAGACTGTGGTAATCAAAACCACTTCAGAAAAAGAAGAACCTGGACTTATCAATTTTCAATAATGTGCCACTTCTGCCTAAAATACTAATTATACTTCCTTCTAAAGGTTAGGATAGATCTATGGGTATAGAAAACATATTTTGTACATTTTTTGCACAAAATCATTCTTAGATAATGAGATTTTAGTCTGATCATTTCTGCCTATTTGAGCTCCTTTCAGAATGAGCTCAACGTTTTCAATCGCACATAAAAATAACTGCAAACAGATGCTCAATTACACAACCATACATTTTTGAAAAGCAGAAGTGGAGGCCCCTGCACAAGTAGCACGAAAGCAGCAAGTGGATTTTGGATGGTAAGTCAACAGCAAGCGCTTGTCTTTTCCATCACCCATTGTGCTGTGATAAAACCAGCTGACCAAATGTGCTGGAGTACCTCTTGGGTTGCTAAGTGATGGGCGGAACTCTGCTGGGGTTGCTAATTTGTGACGTTACATTCTGGTGCAAAACGTGAATGTGGCGTTATATGTTCCCTTTAAAAAAACAGATTTCTAACCCAGAGCAGCTGCTCTGATGGCTTTTGTCAATCAAACTGCTCTTGTGAATGTTTTTAATGACCTCCAGCTGAACACTGATGGTAGTAAAATTTAAATATTAGTTCTACTCGATCTGAAGACAGCGTTCGACACAGTATATCATGACATTTTATTCTCCCAATTTAAAAAAATTGGTACTTGGTGACTGTCTGATGGAACCTTTTGGCGTCCAATAAATCTAAGCTGAATAACATTATTTATTCCTCAAGGTTCCAACCTAAGTCTTCTCCTTTTCAACATTTCCAAGCATTCAAATTATATGCAATGATAAGAAAGAATATCCAAATTATGTCGATGACACACAGTTGTACATTTGTGTTTTATCAGTAGATTACAGTTAAGTGCAAATGGACGGAATGCATTGAACAGATTAATAGTTGGATGTGTCCATTTATTCCCAGATAAATATAATAAAACTGAATTTTTCAGTTAGCTTAGAATACCAGGAATTTAATGCTAGTCGTGGATCCTGCTCTGAATTTCAACAAGTACAAAACATGGTGACAAATACAACGTATTACCACCTAAACATACTGCCAGAATTAGTCGCCTGATGTCTCAACAGGATTCTGGAAAATTAGTTGATGCCTTTGTTTTTAGCATTCTCAATTATTGCAATGCTGTTTTTACTGTGAGACTATAAAAAAAATCAATGAGACAACTGCCTACTTTAAAACTTTGTTTTTTAGTTTTTTTAATCTGTTTAATTTAAAAAGGCTTCATGTGTTTTAACTTGATGTATGTTATTGACCACTATTTTTAAGCACTTATAAGTGCTGCCTAAATGAGGTTGTTTATCCATCCATCCATCCATCCATCCATCCATCCATCCATCCATCCATCCATCCATCCATCCATCCATCCATCCATCCATCCATCCATCCAACTTTTTCTACACATTCATCCCTTTTTCCATCTAGCGATCCATCTGCCTCATCATTCATTTATCTGTCCATCCATCCATTGGGTGTTTTTTTTTTTTTACCAACTTCTTTATTTACAACATGATCACAGCATAAATATCTACCAACAATATTTATATCTGCATTTTAAAAGTGGTCAATAAACTATTTTTAGAGAATATGGGATCTTGAACAAAATCAAGAATCCTGTTAAACTTTCTTAACTTTTGTATTGCTTAGTTATCAAATGGTAAAATATAAGAAAGCAAAGAACAAGAACCTAAAGGCAGACAACAACTTAAAATTGAAAACATTGCTTTGACATATTAATGTCTGATGTCTTGTTTTACTGGTTGGACAAGGGTCAACTCCATGCTAAAACTTTAATTTAAAAAAAAATTATATATATACCTCAAGGCTGATATCTAGAGATCGATAGGAAAACATGCTTTGGTTTAGTAAACAAAGGGATTCAGTGTCACCAGTGACAACTGAAGGACACATGAGTTTACAGAGCTGGGGTTACATTTCAATAACAATTCAACTGTAATGCAACTATACTTTCTTTAGTCTGCACTATTGCTGTTTACAGTATTATCAGTACATGTTCTGTATCAAAATACTCAGATGTGGCTGTTTTGTATGAATATATTAGACTCAGTCAATTTACGAAATACAAACATTTTAGTATTTTTATGTAGCCGAAGAAGCATTGCTTGTTTGAGTGTACTTAGAATAAAGTTGCAAGGCATCCTGGTGAAATCCGTGCAGCATCAGCAGCCCTGAGGATGCTGTGGCTGCTCGGCGCCGCCGCACCTGCAGTGACGCGCTGCGGCCCGGCCATGAAGGAAAATACCCGCCTGCTGCTGCAGCGACTGTTTTACACTATTTTTCACAGGCATTCATGTTTACTGAGCTGTTACTGCAACCAAAACTGTTGTTTTCAAAGTGGTGACAAGGGGCTCAGGGGATGCACTGCACTGCTACTGAACAGTAAGAAGCTGGTGCAGACACAGCAGTGACCTTGCGCACACCTACCCATGCTTGTCTCAGAGAGCGTCAGTCCGCTGGACTGGAGGCTGTGAGAACGGGGCGGCATCTTGGTTCGGCGATGACTTCTTCTAATAAAATATGAAGAACAACAATCACTACCCGACGACGGATAGAAATCTGAACGACAACGGGTCACGATCGTGATCCAACGCCGAGCTTGCGTTCACTTGCTGTGGCATTCTCTGACAGACAGGACCGCTCTCCGTCTGCCCCCGAGCCCGTCCCCTTCACGTTCCCGCGGCTGCTGCGGTGTCTCTCGGTGTCCCTCCTCTCGATGTGTCGGTGTCGGACGGCAGGTCGGTGGCGCTGCGGCTGGCTGTGTGTGCGCATGTCACACAAATACTAAAAACAACGTACAGCACTCTACAGCCTTCACTTACACTCTTCACGCCAACATTACCGTACGTACGTAAGTGCGTGCGTACGTGCCTTACCGTTACGATGCCTCGATATCCGTTAAATTCGGCTTCCGACGTCATCCGCCATTTTTTCCAGAGCTTTATATTGGGGAATTACACAATCTTAGTTTAGACTTAGAGGGTGAAACGATTCCCCTCAAATAAAAAAATAAAATGCGGAAATTCTTGTGCATTTTTATACCAAACAGTTTTTAAGTTTTAACTTGAAAACGGCGATTTGTGACGGACTAGTTTTCAACCTTTTTAAGAGTAAGAGTTTAGCTTTAAAAATGACGTCGACACTCCGGTAAAACCGCCGTGATTATCCTGTTTTTATGCAGCTCTCTGGGTTTGTTCAGTCAAAATGTTAGGAAAAAGTTTAATAAGTTAAAGGGCGACTCTATTGCCGTGTAGCGCCACCACCTGTCACGAAGACAGTGGTGCACTGAGGGACGAACTGCCGTAAAGGAAAATAAATGTCGGATCAAGGGATTATTATTCTCAAATACACAGAGAGATTAGGGCCACAAAAAAATAAAATTATTAAAAATAATTAGACTTTAATCTCAAGATTGTAATTATAAGAAAAAAAGTCAGAATTTTCAGAAAGATTTGAGATTGAAAGTATAAAATTATAGATTTGTTTTGATATTTTTTTTAAACTTTTTCTTCCTTAAACTCTGACCTCTGTGAAAAAAAAAATGATTCCACAATAACACTTTGTCTATCTGCAACTGATCTAACAGATCAAATTTCTATTTGATATCCATTGGTTTTCTGCTGTATTTCTGGTTCTAGTATCACAATATCAAATAAAACATCAGGTAAATATATATAAGGATGACCCCGTCCCCAGCTGAACCTCTAAAAGTTAAAAAGATAACCACATTAATATTTTAAATGTAGTAGTCCACAGTACTACTACATTAGTCCTGTGGACTAATGTAGTAGTCCACAGGATAGCCTACTACATTAGCATTTCAGCAGTTATTCACACAAATACTTTTGCAGAGACTTCTTCAACAGAGAATTAAACAATATTGAGTGCCAATCACACTCTTTAGTAGTGGAAAATGTTGTCACTTTTTATTTAACTCTCCAACAGATTCTGTTTTAACGCGCAATGCAATACCTCAGCTCAAAATAAAGACGTCTTACACACCAAAGTATATATATTTTTAAAAGATGGTGAGTTTTTTGAGTGAGGATAGTTTGGCCTTAGATTATCCTCGTCTAAACGCATCCAAAATCTAGGTATATGTTTAATTTTATTTTATGTGTTGTTTTTCATACAAAAATACTTTTATTTTGTCCTGAACCATTGAGTAGGACAACACACTTCAGTATACAAATGAAACAGCGCCATCTGCTGTCACATATTGGGATCCTTGCAGAATAACGTCCCTGTCTCCAGTAAACTTGGAAAATAATAATAAAGGCAATTATTTCGAATGTATATAGTAGTGCTGCAAAATATATATTGGATTGTATTTTTATTCAATATTTGACATTTTAAAACACATAAAAGAGGTTTGTTTATGTTTTTGTTTGTTTTTTAGTAGTTTATCTGATATTAATTTCAATTTAGTCATTCAATCTGCACGTGTTGCTTTATTGGAGAGTATCTAGGGCCTGATGTCGGGCTTACAAAACAAAAACAAACAAGAAAAATATGTAAATGCTGCACGCATTGTGTGAAAGCATTTAAAATCGCCATAAAAATACATGCACATGAACACGTGCGCACGTTTTTGCCGCGCAAATCTCAAACAAGGGATTTTTCCATGACGCAATTACTCTTTTCATGGAAAGTGGGTACAGAAAAAAGGACCTCAGAAGTCCCCCTGTCCCACTCTCACAGGGGGTAACAGAACTTTACGTGCCCCGGGTGCAGATTGCCTCGGGATTGAGAACTACATGAACTTTTGATCGTAATTTATGCTGTTTTCCATAACTTCCATGTACTTAATGCAGGAAATGTGTGCATTCACGCATTTGCACAACATTATTTGACGTTTCATTGTAAATTTTTAACATGAACCACATTAGATTGACTAAAATCAATAGAAAGAAATAGATTAAATTAGTTGCACGGATGCTTTTGCGCGCAAACATGACGTAGCCAGTGAGTGCCGGTGTCTTCCCTTGGAATGAGCTGAAAATATTGCATTCAGATTTTATTGGACTCCTTGTCCAGATTTCAGACAATGGCGGGTGGGGTGCGTGTCCAGAATGCAGCGCTGTGATTCAGGGCCTCTGCCAAATCCACTCTGAGACCCAAAAAAAGCTCTGTGCATCCCACCCCCGGGTTTCTCAGTCTAGCGTTTCATTCACTACGATGCGCGCCGAGCTGGAGGAGGCTCTCCGTGCCCGGTCCCCCCTCTGCAAGCCCCGAACTTTCTAATGAAACCCCCACACGCTTTTTGACGAATATTATTGCTCTGTCGCGGGACAAGAAGGCTTTCCGATTAATCAATCAGCATTTTTTTATATTGAGAAGAAAACTCCAGGTAGGTTCTTTCTTTTTTAAAAGTCGTGTCTAGAAGGGTGATTTTGAGAGATTAATTTGCAAAATTAAGTTTAAAAAATTGAATCGTGAGTAAATAAATGCTGTTTTTGTTTATAAAGAACATGGATCCCAGTGCCACAGAAGGGGGAGCTGAGGAGAAGCTCGTTAAAAGTCCTGTAAGTACAAAACAGAAATCCATGTCTCAGATTGAAATTTGGTTATAATCCAATCAATGAATCAACGTTGATTCTTTTGCATGACACTCTGAAGTGTCCTGCGGTTTTTCTGTGGGATCTGTGTGTCCTGGCCTGTGGACGCTGTGAGTCAGTGAGTAACATCTGGATGTGAGGTTGACCCTGCAGCTCGGCTGCGTGCAGCTGCTGCTCCAAGCAGGAGGGTCCCGCTCAGCGGAGGTCAGCTCTCCCAACGAGTGCCACAAGGTCACCAGAGAGTTTATAATTTGCAGAAACAGGGGACAGGACCATCAGTGTGATGTCCATTAACATGCAGAGCACTGTCTTGCAGTTTACATTATCGGTCATACTCGGATCAGGAGGCATGCCAGTTTTTTCTTGCTGCAAAAGAAAATAGGTCGACTGCAGCACCGGGCAGTTTGGAACATGTGCGGTGAGGGCTTTTTCTCTTCTTCTTCTTTCCACCAGCCGCCCAAGGTGATACTCAAACATGGCGTGGAGCTGGAGGAAGAGCAGGAAGAGCTGGCCGAGCACCAGCCCCTGGAGCAGGAGGACCTGAACTTCGAAAGGTGGAAGCGCAGGCCGATTCCCAAACGGACGCTCCACCAGAAGATAGCCGACCTCAAGACGTACCTGTGGAATGCAGAGACCAACGAATTCATGGGTCGCTCCGGCAAGAGCTGGAGTGAGTTGACGAGCCGTAGAAGGTTCTGTGTGCTGTTGCAAAAGTTATTTGTGTTTGTACATGTCTTAGAGATGAGAAACTCCACACAAACTCAGGAGGATGCATGGGGTTTGAATGTTGTCACAAGGCTAAGTTGAGGGTGGGAAATGTTCCTCCACTCCACAGCCTGTGTGTCCTCTTGCTTGATGTTTACATAGGTGCATAGATGATTCAGAGAGTCCCGACAAAAACAGACTGCCTGGGGACACGTCCCCAGCGGGAGGACACGGTTCTTGGCCTCGCATTGGCCAGGAATCAAATTCCTCTAAATCTTACCATGCTCTCCGCTGTCTTGTTCCCAAAGCCTTGGCGACCTCGCTGCTGAACTGAACATTCACAAGGCCCTCAGCTGCAGTAAAACACATAGACGCGCTTCGGCGTTGAGCTCCTATAGACGTCCATCGATCTGGCTTTTGTCTGGTTTACCTCGATTCCCATTACGGATTTTTTGTTTTAGAGACATAAAAGTTTATGAAGCTGTTACAGGTGCCTTGATTGAGTAAAACATGAGCATAAAATGAAATAAGTACAAGAATATTTGCATCAGTGCAAATGTTACTAATGTCTATCTGGTTTATTTTAAGATAGAAAACGCGCAATCAAACGACAACTTACTGCTTGTTGCATTCATGGATGGAAGATAACAGGAGTTCTTAGTTTTCGTGAGATGTTTTCGTATTTGACTTCCCAAATACAAATCAGGAACAATTACAGGAAAATAATCTTATTCTGATAATTGGGAAAGAAATTGTTGCAGGTCTTTTGTTAGAGATTGGAGTTTTGGTACCATTTTACGACAAGACTCTCCTAATAGATGGCTAGTACATAGTTTATAAACACTTTGTAAGTCATTAATAACTGTTTATTATGCATTAATTAAGAATACAAATGCTAATTGTGCTTACAATGTAGCCTGAAATGTTAAATGGAACAACTCCAGGTTAAAATACTTACAAGAAAGGATTTGGCTCACTTGTTAACAAAAAAAAACCCAGAAGATTTTATCTCCTTTTCAGCCTTAATTAATGTAATAAAATCACTTATTAATGATTTATAAAGTGAACGTCCATTAACTTTTCTGATATTCTTTATTACATGTTGGCAGAAAGTCAGAGGGAGCTTTCAGTTTTGATGCATTTCCTGAGAAAAATAAATTGTTCTCTTTTGTATTTGACTTACTGATCAATTGAGGTCATCAAAGGAAATTATCCAATTACAATAAAAAAATTTTTTGAATCAGCAGAAAATGAAGAATTTGCAATTTATCAGATTTTTAAGCTAAAACGTAAAACAATTGCATCAAATTAAATACTGTTGGATGTTTTTACTGTATTTTTACCTATTTAGAAAATATCAATTTTCATTTTATCGCGATCATTAAGATTATTGAAAAATTGAGACGTTTGACATAGACTGAATGAGATTGTTGAGTCATTTATGACATTGAGCTGAAACAATTAATCGATTTAATTGTGATTAATTGATTATTGAAATAATTGTCACCTGACTTAGGAATAAAATAACTGTTAAACTGGAGTATAGAGGTTCTAAAAAAGACTTTTTGCTGAAAGAACAACACACAGAGTCAAAACTGTACAAAAAATACAAACATTCTGCATTTAAGTAAAAAAAATCTGATCCACCCAGAACTGGTTCACATTCTGTTACAAATAATTGACTATTAAATGTTATTAATCCAAAAACTAATCATCAATTGATGTCAAGTTTAGGAGAAACGTTTTTTTTACTACAAATGATCAAGAGTTCACTCTACAAATGCCTTAATTCCATTTTACACAAGAAAATGTTCATTTCCATATCTAAGAAGGGAATTAAATTGAGTTTATTTGCATTTTTGTGTATTTCTAATATAGTTTTAAAAGTCTAAGATGAAAAGTCTGCAGAATATGTCAATTTCTTATTCGATTAATTGTCAAAATAATTGCTAACTAAAATAATTGTTAGTCACAGCCTTAATATGACGAAGCAGGCGCTTGTTGCCACGTGTTGCAGTAGACAAATGCATTTCAAGAAAGTCTCAGTTTCACGGATAAAATGAACCGCTTCACCTTCAGGCGGGGATAAGAGCTGAATGAAGCTACACAACCAGTGCGTGCACACTTTTGGAGAAGTGGGGCCCATGTGTCCTCTGAAGAAAAGGGCCCTGAGTTGAAGTCTGCTCTGCGTGTCCTGTGAGGCAAGTGTTCATGAGGGGACACAATGCCAGAGTGGGGTGATTGGGGCTCCTTGGAGCTGGCTGGGCCTCTATGGCTGCAAAAAAAAAAAAAAAACCTTCACTACGATGGCAACCGGAGGTTCACTGTGTTCCTGAGTGAAAGAACAGGCTGGGAGATTTCTCACTGAGCTCAAACAGAAAGGCCTTTGTGGCTGCTGGGCCGCTGCTACTCCCCTGTAAAATTGCACGCACAGCAAAAGCCATTAAGTTTAGGACACATTAAGTTAGATTAGCTAAAAAGTAGCACAACAATCACTGAAGAGACAAAGTCCAACAAAATTTTCTTAGTCTAAGAAACAAAAAGTTACTTCTAAGTTATGTTATGTTTGCACTTTGCATAAGACAAAACTAACTGTTATGTAACTTTTTGCAGGAAAAATGATTTTTTAAGTAAACAATTCCTTAATACTGATGAAAAAATTTCAAGATTATTTAACTTTTAACAACACATTTTTCTCATGTTATAAGTGAAACAACTTCATTAAAATCAAGCAATTATTGACCTCAGACAAACTCCTATATCTTGCTGTAAAGTTACTTGTCAGTGATTTTTTTGTGTACATTTTTGCCCTATAAACTGAACTGCAAAAACAGAAAATCTAAATGTATTTTTGGTCCAGTTTCTAGTGGAAATATCTTATTATATCTTAAATTAGACAAAACTAAGTCACAAGTAACTTTTTAGCAACATACAGGAGCTTATTGAAGTTAATAATTCCTCAAAATTGATGTAAAAATTCTAGTTCTATTAGCAGATTATTTCACTTATAACACATGAAAAATGGCTTGTTTTAAGTAAAACAATCTGCCTGTGGAACTAGTAAATTTTCATCGACATTAAGGAATTACTGACTCAAAACAATAGTTTTGTCTTATTTCAAGTGTCCTTGAACCAAAAAATGAGACAAAAAATTCTTGGTAAGATTTTGTGTTTTTGCAGCAAATGCAAGACCTGAGGAGTTATTATACACTGCAACAACACAAACTCATACCAAATATTTTTTCAGTTTAGTTTGTAGAGCAAATGTATTATTACACTTGTAAT
Source organism: Poeciliopsis prolifica (assembly GCF_027474105.1). Classification (NCBI taxonomy): domain Eukaryota; kingdom Metazoa; phylum Chordata; class Actinopteri; order Cyprinodontiformes; family Poeciliidae; genus Poeciliopsis; species Poeciliopsis prolifica. The sequence continues at coordinate 1,944,840 of NW_026562381.1, forward strand.
AAGACAAAACTAACTTACAAGTATCTTTCCAGCTCGATATGGGAGCTTGTTTAAGGCCCATAATTTCTTAATATTGATGAAAAATATAGCAATTATAACAAGTAGTATTTAGTCAATATTGAGGAATTAGTGACGTGAAACAAGCTCTTGTTTCATGCTGAAAAGTTACTTCTAAGTTATGTTTGTTTTATTTAAAGTGTACTAAGATATTTGTGCTAGAAATAAAATGCTTGGTAATGTTTTGAGTTTTTGCAGTGTATTGGCTCTCGAGGTTATTTGCAGCTCCTGACATGAAGGGGGAACATTTCCCCCTTCATGTCTTCATAAACAAATTAGAGACAGCACTAATCAAAGACAGGAACTGGACTCCAGACAACACAAACACACACAATAAGGTTCATTATTTCCCTTCGCTCAGATCAGACATAACCTCTTGTGTAATAACATTTTCCCGCCGCTCTGTCTAGGTCTCATCCTCCTGTTCTACGCTGCACTTTACGCATTTCTGGCGGCCATGTTTGGCGGCTGTATGTTTTGCCTCATGTGGTCCATCAGTCCCTATCATCCCACCTTCAATGACAGAGTGATGCCACCAGGTAAGGAAGCCCCCAGACTTTGATGTGCCGTCGCGTTTCATTCTGCTCTGTGCAGTTGACTGTCTCTGGGTCTCCACTGGCAGGTCTGACGATGGCCCCACACCTAGAAGGCCACGACATCGCTTTCAATGCATCGGACCGCAAATCCTGGAAGAAGTACGCCCGGTCCATTGACGAATATCTAAGATGTGAGTCCGTATGACGTTAAACTTTGAGCTTGCTCCGAAGAGGAAACTTCGCAGTTTCTTCTTAATCCTCATCTTCTTCTACCTTTGTCTCATTTTTTAACATTTCTTTCCTGCAGAGCATGCTGGGAAGGGAAGCCTTTTTGTGGGCAGAGAGTAGCCATTCAGTACAGTTTTTTTTTTCACATCAAGCTTTTGTCAGGCTCCTTTCGCCAGAGGCCTGAGCCTGGCAGGGTTTTGCTGTTGCAAAGGTTTATTTATGCCTCACTCCCTCCTCTCTCCTTCCTTCACTCTCGTTTTTTCACTTGGTTTCCTCTTTTTTATTTTCATTTTTCCAAAAATGTTTATTGGTAAGTTGTGAACAAGTCTATACTGTGTTTTTCGCTTTTTGATTTGTTGAAGGTCTGATTGTGAGAAAATATTGCTTAAACTCAATCAAAAAAATCTGATTTTCTCTATGAAAATTTGCATTTGTGTTTGTCAAATTTAGCTTTACAGTTGCATTATGTAACTTTGATTTTTTTTAAAAAAGTCACATATTTGTTCAAATAATCACCATGTTGTGACAGTTTGTTGTGAGACAGATAAGCTTTGAAAAGATCAATTATTGCCGTCTGAAGGAATGTAGCGTTCCCAACTAAAATGTTATGCTAGGTGCAGCATAACATTGCATGGCTCTTATTGGTTGTTTGTTCCTTAGAGGAGCTACATTATATTATAGATTACCTCTGTCATACTCTACTGTCACAACCACATCATTGTTTCAACAAACATGTAAATATATATATATATTTTTGAAGTTATTGCAGCTTTCATAATTAATACATTGACATAAAAAGATTCATTTTGGCACTTTGTTGAAACCCAAACAGGACAAGTTCCCAATACAACTGAAAGCTTGCTGATATTTGTGAGTCATAATTTGGCCAAAATACCTAAAAATTAGAATATATCCAGAACAAATTAGTGAGAGAATCTGGGTAGAAATCACAAAAGTTTAAGTGTATTTATATTAAGCTAAATTAGGGTTAGAAAGTTTGCTCAAAAGAAAAAAATAACTTTTATTGAAAAATTATTTTGAAACTGAAAAAAAGTTTGAAACTGACAAAATAAAGGTTTTAAACTGAAAAAAGTTTTGAAACTGAAAACAACTGAGAATGAATATTTGAAAATGAAAGAAACATCAGATTCAAGTCTTTTTTCAGCTTAAGATTTTCAGTGTTTTCTTCTTTTGAACAACCTCTATGGCCCAAAATTTGTGGCACCAATTTAGCTCCATAATTTTACAGCACTGTTGGAGTTGACTGTTGAACTTCTTTATGTAGATTTTATCGGGGCAGATTCTGTGTGTGACTTTAAAGGACACTTCTTTTACCTCCCTGGGTTTGCCTCTGCTCTCCACTTCCAGCGTACAATGACGCCGCTCAGGACAGGAAGAATATTAGGTGCGCACACGACTCGTACTTCATGCAGGAGGACCTGGAGGAGAGCGCCGAGCGGAAAGCGTGTCAGTTCAAGAGGTCCTGGTTGGGGGAGTGTTCAGGGCTGCAGGACCCCCACTATGGCTATTCTCAGGGAAGGCCATGCATCCTGCTCCGCATGAACCGGGTAAGGAGAGAGGCAGAATATGAAGGATGAGGAAACAATCGCTGAATAGTGACTCCTAGTGGCCAATTGTAGAACAACACGGGAACCGTTTGGGAAAAAATCTTAATCGCCATTGAGAGTGGGAAAAAAAATCAATTACAATATATATCGCAATAGAGACGTGATGAATATTAAAAGAAGAAAACAGTTCTCTAGAAAATTCAATCGTTTCACTGAACCGCACAGCATTCTGGGAGATGTAGGCAGCAGATTGTCCAGCCCCAATGTATTTAGCTTGGAGCGAAATGTTTTGGATTGTGAGCTAAACAGTTAGCTTGCTGATTTAGTTTGGAACAGGCACATTTATAAACAAATGGACAACAATGTGAAAATATGACATGTTTTCTCCTTTAACAGGCTCCAAACTCATGCGTTAATTTTTTACTTTGGAAACAATTTTAATGTGTATATGGAAAACTTGTGAGAGTTTTGCTTACGGTTCATTTTTAAAGTAAAAACAGCAAATCTTTGTATTTTGTGTGCGTGTGCTAAAATGTACTTTATATTATTGTCTCATAGATTCTTGGTTACCTACCTGGACAGGGTAAACCAATAGATGTCACTTGTGGTGTTAAGGTATGAAAAACATCAGATCATTTAATTATGTTGTATTAAATTCAGTGCCTTTCTAAACTTTCATAGCTCTTCAACATTTTCACATTTTGCTTCACTAAAACTCATAAATGTATTTTATTGCGATTTTAGTCACAAAGAATAGCTGCAGTGGAAGAAATAACAGTTTTAACGGTGTGGTTTAACATAAAGTCAACTTTTTGAGCTTTACAGGTTGTTGTAGTCATTCCCTCACCAGAAACACACCTGGAGTGTTGCTTTGATTGTTTTATGCACGTTTGAGAAATCATTTAATATCCATGGCAACAATTCTGAGGCCAGAAAACGAGTAGCGTAACCAAGCACTGCCGTTTCCACAAATTTCCTTAGCGCTTCAGTGTCCAGCCTCACAGCGCAGGCCTCCTCCCCCACTCTGCTCCTTCAGACTAGCTTGCAGCAATTAGCAAACACCTGGAGGAAATTTATCTCTACTGAGCTCACTCTAGGACAGGGCTGTCAAACTGCAGTCCGCAAAGGGCCGCAGTCCTGCAGTTTTTAGATGTGCCACAGGTACAAAACACTGGAATGAAATGGCTTAATTACCTCCTTCTTGTGTAGATAAGTTCTCCAGAGCCTTGCTAATGACCTAATTATTCTATTCAGGTGTGGTGCAGCAGAGGCACATCTAGAAGTTGCAGAGGCCCTCCAGGACTGCAGTTTGACACCTGTGCTCTAGGAGCTTCTTCTCAGACCAGCTTTGAAAGGCTTAATTAATGGAGAAACGTTATTGTGATGACATGCTGAAGTGTCGGAACGAGCAGGAGCTTCTTAAAGAGACACACACCCAATTTCAAGGTGTTAAATTGCAAAGTAAAATTTCTTTTAAGTCATGTTGATAAATACAGCAACTCATGGTACCATAGTTACTTGACTGTGCTATAGACACGTTGCAACCTGACGTCCTGTGCACCATCTCCCTGATGGAGGGCAAAAAGCTGCTAGCCGACAATCACTACCATTGGTTTTAGCTTTTAAATTGTTAAGATAATTTGCTAAATCTTACATGTATGCATGATATTTAAAAGAAAAGGGGACACAGTGCTTTGCTACTATTTTTTAACACTTCAACAATGTCAGAAATAGGTTTTAATTTAAAAAAATGGCGAGGGAAGGGGAAAATTATGCTAGCTTGACTATGACAACCTTAACATGTAGATGTGCTGTGGAATTCTGGTGCTATACATAATATTTCTCCATTAAAATAATAATAAAATCATGTATTAATTTCCTTTCATTTCACTATTATAGACTATTTGCTGTTGGTCTATCACAAACTAATTAAAAGATGACAAAATGTAGAAATATTTCCAGGTTATGAATTTACATGAGAACAAGTTTAGAAAATTGTTTGTTTTCTCTCCTAGAAAGGACCTCAAGAGGCCATAGGAGATATTCAGTTTTTCCCTAAAAACATTTTTGACCTGAAGTACTACCCTTACTACGGGAAGCTCAGACATGTAAGTACTGATTGACTTCCATTGAGTTCAGTGGAACCTGATCAGTCTGAGTCGTTTTGTGTTCGTTTCATCGCAGGTGAACTACACCTCGCCGGTGGTGGCTGTTCGTTTCACTGGAGTGCAGCAGGACGCCCACATCCACGTGCAATGCAAACTGAACGGGAAGGGAATCATTAACGATTCGCCCACCGACCGCTACCTGGGCAGCGTGACCTTCACCCTGGAGGTCGGCGCGTGAGGCAAAGACATTGCGAAGCTCCTGTGATGGAGGCAGGAGAACATGTACAAGAGAAGAAATATTTTAAACCTTTATTTTTTTTTTCTTGAATTATTTTCTCATCTTTCTCTTAAATACCCATGTCTTCTGCTGTGAAAGAAATAAGAAACTAGATTTATACATTTTTATGTTGCATCTGTTGTTTCTTGAACCTTAAGCAGGGTGTTGGCACCCACAACAGACAGTGCTGTGCACCAGACAGCTGCATAGTGGGAATTACAATTCAGCTCCTTGTATTTTATAATTATTAGCAAAATTAATCAAAACTAAATTAAACTCTGCCCAATTAGTTTGCGTTTCTGGCTATGCAAATCCAATTCTGACTTACTAGAAAATTAGAAAATTATGGCAGGTTAGTTAATGGTTTTTCTTGCACATTTTTTGTAATGGTGATAAAGTACTAATTTGTTTTGAATTATATTGTTCAATTAAGTTGTAAGAATTCAAAGAACTATCATGTAAGCACTGAAAAGAAGACTTGTGATGTACTTATACAGAAAAATGACATAATAAATGCAAATACATAATTACTATATTTTTTTGTTGAATAGAGCAGTATTTTAAATTTATGATGTGTTTATGCTTTTTTTTTTGCAAAGGTAAAGTAATATACCAGACTGATCAATAAAGAAATATATTATGATAAATAATAATTCTACTATCTATCAATTTGATTTTACTTTCCCCTGTAAGTGAAATCATGACTTGAAAATATTTGTATTTACTCAAGTATGGAGCTAAATTGGGATCAATTTAGTTTAGTTTGCTCAAATGAAAAAAAAGTCTATCTATCTATCTATCTATCTATCTATCTATCTATCTATCTATCTATCTATCTATCTATCTATCTATCTATCTATCTATCTATCTATCTATCTATCTATCTATCTATCTATCTATCTATCTATCTATCTATCTATCTATCTATCTATCTATCTATCTATCTATCTATCTATCTATCCATCCATCCATCCATCCATCCATCCATCCATCCATCCATCCATCCATCCATCCATCCATCCATCCATCCATCCATCCATCCATCCATCCATCCATCCATCCATCCATCCATCCATCCATCCATGTGTATTGAACATACATATATGTTCAATAAGCTTTGAAACAAAATTAATTATTTAAATCTAGAAAAAAATATGTGAATTTGAATAAAAATGTTCAAAATACTTTTCATATTCATGTTTTTTTTCAGTTTTGAATTTCTTTTTCTTTCTTTTGAACAAACTTTATGGCCCCAATTTAGCTCCTTACTCAGGTTATGTTTGGTAGATCTGACATATTTAAGTGTGAAAATCTGTATTATTTACACTTTTTTACAGAACTCTACATGTTGGATGTTAGCTCCGTGTTGTTATGGATGACAATATTCAAGATATCAACTAAAAGCTTCGGACAAAAACAAAATAACTTATCAGTCAGACTGCAGTTGTGCTGGAATGAGTCAGGCTTCTGTGTACAACACAGATTAGTAAAGAACCAAACTGAACAAAGTCTAAAACACAGTTTGAGCTTCCACATGACTTCAGGCTTGAGTTCCCAACCTTTGAGTTCAATTCAGTCACAAGACTTCTCCATTCCCAATAAATACACAGAAGAAGAACAAAGATACGAAACAAGAAATTAACTTTATTATTGAATTTGTTCCCCACTCGTGTTAAAACGAGCCCAACGTTTCGCATTCCTCCATCAGAAGCTCATGGTGAGGTGCTCAACAGAAAGGCACGGAAACTTTAGCGGTGTGGGGATGAAAAACGCTCAAAAAATTGAGAAATGGCTGCGCTGGGTCAGAGCTTGTTTGGTACCATCAGAAACCAGTAATGAAGAACAAAAAACTGTTGATTTTCCTTCTAAAATACGACATATTAAATCAAAACACAGGTCAAATGTGGTTAAATTTAAAAAGTATTTTTCTCTGTAAAGATTTGTAGCCAGACCATTTATGGGCAAAGACGTACCAGGAAGAGGTCTGCTCTTTTTCCCCTCTGCTGTTGTGCATTCAGATCAGGTACACTGCAAAAATGCAACATATTACCACTTCTTTTTACTTAGTTTCTAGTGAAAATGTATTAGTGCACTTGAAATAAGACAAAACTAACTAAATAACTTCTTAGCAAGATTTAGAAGTGTTTTCTAGTTAGTAATTTCTTAATATTGATAAAAATATTAGAGCCATTGGCAGATCATCTTACTTATTACAAGTTATTTGTTTATGTTTTAAGGAAATTAATCTGCCAATAGAAGTAGTATGTTTTCAAATTAATTTTACAGAATTATTGGCTCCTATTTCTTGCTGAAAAGTTACTTGTATGTTAGTTTTGTCTTATTTCGAGTGCACTACACTAGAAACTGGACCAGAAATACTTGATAATATTTTGTGTTTTTGCACTGTAAAAGAATACAAAAGCATTTCGCACAAACTCTTTCCTCTATTTAATGACTTCCTGATGGTTTATAGGGGTAAAATTAAGGTTCTCGGGTTAGAGCATGTGGTTTTAACAGGACTAGTGCAAAAACTCAAAAATGTTACCAAGGATGTTTTCCTGTCTAATTTCTAAAGTAAGCTAGTCTTGTCTCATTTCAAGTGTACTAAAATATATGCACTGTAAACTAGACCAAAAAATAATTATTGGTAAGATTTTGTATTTTTGCAGTGCATCAATGACTGTTTTTAAATCTCTCAATCTTACATTTTTGCTCCTTGGTCTTTAAGAAAGTTAGTCACTTTACTATCGACCATTTTCTTTTTTTATTTTTGTGCCAGTATTATTTTAATTTCTTCTATCGTAATGTTTTACTTTTCTGGCTGTGTGACACTTTTGGTGAAGTTTGTTGACTTTATGGCACTTTATAAATACATTTCTTGATGTAAGTAAGTTTATTTGGTCTCCAAAACTGATTTCTGAATACCCAATATGCACAAATGAGTCTGAAGAGAATAATCTCTCTTTAATGCTAAACTGATCCTGCTGTCAAATGTTGTGTTTAATCCCAGATTGAAAAGTAAACAACACTGTAATCACATTAATTTCCAACATACTTTATGTGAGCATTTCAACAAAATTCAAGAGTGACAAAAACTACAAATAAAAGAGAAATAAAACTGGTCCCAATGCTGGTAAAGTGTCTATTACATTATTTTTCCCTTTCACCCGATGAGAATATGTGCAACAAGTTTAGCTGTTCATTTGTGTTACATGGAGGAGAAAACAAATCCATGGAAAACCGATGTCTGAGAGATAAGGTTGCTCTTACATTCATCAAAAATCAATGTCTGTCATTCTATACAAGAGATTAATTTACACATATACTATAATATAGAACAGAAAGTCAGGGCAAAAAGCCTCTGGGTTAGGAAGGAAAGAGAGTGCACTGCAAAAACTAAATCTCAAATACTTTGGGTTTAGTTATGGTTCAAATATTTTAGTGCATTTGAAATAAAACTAACTTATAAGTAACTTTTCACAAAGACAGAGGAGTTGGTTTTAGGTAAATAATTCCTGAATATTGATTTTAAAAAATACAAGTTCCACTGGTAGATTATTTCTCTTAAAACATCAGAATAAATGTTGTTATAAGTTAAATAATCTGGCAATGGAACTATTTCTTTTTAAATCAATACTAAGAAATTATTTACTTAAAACAAACTCCTAGTTCTTGCTGAAAACTATGTTTGTATTACTAACTTGTACGTATTACAAATTAGTAATACAAAATTACATAGCAAGACTTTTTTCAAATGTCAAAAGTACAAAATTAGTGGAATTAGAACTTTTTAATCTATATTTAAGTATTATTGATTTAAAACTTGCTGAAAATTACTTATAGTTAGCTTTATTGTATTTCAAGTGAACTAATATATTTGCACAAAAAAAAAAAAAACCCGACAAAAATTACTTAAGATTTTGTGTTTTTGCAGTGTTTAAGGCTAATTCACAGCCATATATCTATCTATTTTTTAAACATGCAGTTTATATTAAAACAATTTGTCATAGATCATAAATGTTTTAGTGGTTGATTCAGTCACTTTTGTCAGAATAAAAAAAAAAAAAACATAAAACAAACAAAACCAGCTGAAACTGGATGAGGGAAAAAATGTAAAAGGTTTTTGCAAGGAGAAGGAAAACTGAGAAAAATCCATTAAGCTTTTTGATGCAGGTGTATTTTTGTTGTTGTTTTTTCTTTTTTTTCCTTTAGAGCAGAAAGAATGGGGAAACAAACAGGGAGGAGAAGCAGAAGCAGCAAAGCTGGACTCAAACAGACTGGTAACCAGTGCGGCTCTTCCGCCGACCAATCAGGTAAGAGATAAGCACAAGGATGATTAGGAAGCTGAGCGCCACGCCGACGGCGATGGGCACCAAAAAGCTCAAATCAGAATCCAGGAAGCATTCCTCAGCTGACAGACAGAGAGACAGACAGGAGGTTAGCGCCTCAGCAGCAAGTTAGAACACGATTTGTGTTGGAAATAAACGATTAGAAACAAAACCGGAAGCAGCAGGACAGAAACAACCTATGAAAAGATGGAAGCGGTGCAGAGCGGATTAGAGAGAAGAACACAAAAGAACAGATTGTTTCTGCTGAATTCAGTTTCAGAAAATTAACTCACTGAAGTCTGTCAGAGTAGATTAAACATTATGCCAAAAGCAGAGTGTAAAAACCGGAAACAGCTCGATCCAAACACAATTAGCACGAATGTTTGCTTATTTTTATTTTTTTGGCCGAACTTAATTGCCTCTTGTGAAAAGTAGTCTAATTGAAAAACTAATTAAATTGTAATTAAAGAAAAAGTGTCACAAAATGTATTGACTAAAAATAAAAACCACTAGCTTAAACGCAAAGAAACTTGTGAACCGGAAGTGATCCGCGCTACTGATCCGCCATCTTGCTGCCGGGCAGAAGCAGCGCAAAGACGGAACTGCTTCGAGACCAACGACAAGAAAGTAAAGTACTTAAATACTGTAATAGAGTAATTTTTAATCTTAATGTAGGCTACTTAATTTTAATATAGGGTACTTATAACGTTTTTGGGTTAGAAAAGAACGAGGCGAAAGCTTTTCTGAGCTTTTAGCTTATTTTGTTGTTGTCATAGCAACTCCATAGCGACTGCCATGACCGTTAGTTATTGTGTGTGGTTTGTGATTGTTTTATTTTTTTTTAAACTATTTTATTTTTTAATCATTTCAGTAGTTTTTTTCCAAGTACGCATCCATAGAACAGTTAGATCCTCCTCTAATGAAAATTACAGAGCAACTAGTTTTGTTGTTTTATTTTTAACATTTAAGTTTCTTCCAGTTTCTGGATTAAATGTTCTGCTCAAAATGTAAGTTTAAACTTGCATTTCTATAACATCATCGGTATATTTGTTGATAATGGTCTCAAAACAATATTACAGTTTATCGGAATAATTTCTGGAGCAATTTATCGTCCAGCAAAATTAGTTTTTGAACTACTATTTTTGCTTTCTTTCGCAAGAACCTCTTCTTTGCAGTGACTTTTACTCAAACGCTCCCCAACTCTGCTTTTAAATGATTAAACTTGGCTAAAAATACAAATATTTCCAAAACAGAAAGTTACCTAAATCTTAATTTTGTTTGCTCGCCATTTGTTTCCCAATCGAATTCAATTCAAATTCAAAAATACTTTAATTGGAAAGAAAAATTAAATACCAAAAAATATAAAAAATTGTTTTAGTAAGGCAACCCGATAAAACCCTTTTTAAGTTCTTAATGTATAAATTAATCAACCTTTTTCCAACAAAAAAAATCTGAATATTTGTTAGAGTATGGCATACTTTGCTAATTGTTAAGCAGGTAGAATAAAATTTTGACAAAATAAATATGCAATAATAAATTGTTCCATCATGTTGATTTGGACATTTAAAGTTCGAGTTGCTTTAAATGGGTAAAAATCAGCTGGACAAAGTTTTACTTTTATGCAAACTCACTAATTAAAAAAAAAAAAAAAAGATTTAACTTGGCCTTTAAGAAAAAAAATATATATATATTTGGAAGCGTCCTGATGGCAGATTTTAGATTTCAGCTTCCCACCCATTAAGAGACCAAGACTTGCATCTCCAATTTCTGTTTGGTAGTTTTGAGTACATCAAGCGTGTTTCCAGTCTTTATACAAAGCTAAAAGACAATCAGAAGACCCATAAGTTAACAGAACAAAACACACAGATTACGCTTTTCTCGTCACCAATTAGTGAAAAAGCAGCGATTTAAATAAGGCGGCGGCCACCCCCTGCAGCTCTAAACGAGGAGTAAGATCAGAAAGACTGGTAGCCCGACGCCATGTTTCTCTTCCTCCCGATGAAATAAGCCAGCAGAACAATAAGTATGAGAACAAGCAGGGCAACGCCGACAGCTATGGGAACAAGGTAGCTCTCCTCATCAGTCAGGCATTCCTCAGCTAGACGGGAATGAAGAGAGCACACACATGAATGTCTCACCCACTTAAAAAATAAAACATCTGAAAGGAAGCAGTTAGTCATAAAAAAAGCATAAACAACAGGGAATCCCTTCTGTAAATTTTCAAACATTTTTATTTCCATTGAAAATACTAAAAACGCTTCATTGACACAAATTGAATGTGATGCAGCTAAAAGCAAAAGAACACATCAGAGACGGTCCTGCAGCAGATTCCCTTTTATTTCAATTATATGACAGAATTGGAATAATTGAGTTTATTTTACCAAGTCAGAATTATAAACAAGTCCAGTTAAAGGCTTTATTGGTGCTGCAGGAACATCTTTATATTTAAGGCAGTTTTTACACAAAGACACAAATCACAAGCAAAAAAAAAAAAAAAAATCTAAGCTCATTTTTGATTAAAAAGCAATAATTCATGCACATGTACAATAAACCTGTGAAAGCAAATTTTTTCAGCGCAAAAATACACTGCAAAAACAAAACCATAAGTGTTTTTCTCTGTAGTTTCTTGTGCAAAAATCTCAGTAGACTGGAAATAAAAACAAAATAGCTTAAAAGCAAGATACAGGAGGTTGGTTTGAGTCAATAATTCATCTTTTTTTTTTAAACGATACTGAAATCATTTCACTTAAAACAAGTGCAATCTGCTAGACAAAGTATTTTCACATCAGTAAAGGAATTATTGACTTAAAACAATCTCCTTTTGTTGCTAAAAAGTTACTTGTAAGTTAGTTTTGTCTTAATTCAAATGTACTAAAATATTTGTACTATAAACTATAGACAAAAACACTTGGTAAGAGTTTGTGTTTAGATTTTTTGCAGTGTAGAAACTAATGCACAGCTACAAACGTCGCTATGGAAACACTTCCTGCCTGCTGCCCAATGAAGCTGCTCAAAATCTCAATTATCCCCTAAAACCAACGACTTCCTGCATGGGGAGAAACTTTGTTTTTGAATGGAAGACTTTAGAGATTATGTGAACAAACATGGCAGCAGATTAAAATATGCTGGAGATTATGTGAAAGCTACATTAGACTCACAAGTTAAAACAAGAGACACACCACATGGAGATTGTAACTGGATTTTTTTTCCTGTGATTAACTTGATTAAATTAGTTATTGATACAACGTTTTGAGTTTTATAAAGAAAAAAAATTAAATCAGATGTAATCTTATTCCATCATTGTATGTTTAATTTGAAATACTTTACATAACCTGCTGCACATGTTTTATCTGTTATAATATGAAACATTTCCTAAATTTGCTGATCGAACATGAAAGAAAATCAGTCTATATCGTCCAGTAAACTTAATCGGTGCATCTGAGGACTGTAAATATGATACGTTATATTAATCTGAATAATATTACAGACAGAAAAAAAGGAATTAATTCATCAGATATCAAAGAAAAGTCCTAAACTTTCCAAAATATTTCCAAGTGGTCTGGTGTCCAATGCATTTAAAATAAGACAAAACTTACAAGCAACTTTTAAGAAAAAAAAATAAGTCCATTATTTCTCAATATCGATAAAAAAAAGTCAGCCTTCCACTGGCAGATAATTTATAAATTTTTTTTCATGGTACAAGTGAAATGATCTGCCAGTGGAACTCTTTTAAATTAATATTAAGTCTCATAATTGTTCCTAAGCTAGTTTTCTTAATTCAGGTGTTTTAAGATATTTGCACTGGAAACTACACAAAAACACTTTGTGAGATTTTGACTTCCTACAAACTCACTACTTCGCAGGATTTGGGAGCTTGGCTTAAGTCAATGACTTCTTAATATTAATAAAAAGTTCTGTTTTCAGTGGCAGATTAATTTATTCTCAATACGGAAAAAACATTTTATACAAGTCAAATATCAGTGAAACTTGTACCTTTTAAATCAATATTAAGAAATTATTGACTTAAAACAAGCTGTTATTTCTTGCTGGAAAGTTACTAATAAGATAACTAGACAAAAAATACCTGGTCATATTTTGAGTTTTTGCAGTGTAACCAGTGCTTCTCCAATTTAAGCCGAATCCATTTTTTGAAAAACTCCAGCTCACTTTATTATTTCCAGTTTTTATCTCTGCAGCAGTGAAACAGCTTTCAACTCTCATCAAAAAGCAAAAACACAAATGATATAATCAAGATTTTTTAATTCTTTGTCACAAATATTCAAAGACGATGTGAAAGGTTTTCAGGACTGTAAATGTCCTCTCATCCAGCTGATCGTAACACAAGTGAGAAAATTAGACGACAAGCAATATAAAACCCTCTTAGTGCATTTCTGTGCAAACATTCTGATTCCAGAATGATTCACAGCGAAAGTGACAAATATTTGATTTCCCTTTTCTGACTAATGCCACCATGTGTTTGTTGGTTAAATTAAAAAAGTACCTGTGATTCTTTCATTCTAGTTTGCTCTGATTGGAGTGTGTGCAAAAATAAAAATAAAAAGACTCACACAGGTGAACAATGGCTTCATAAAATCCTATCTAACACTTGAAATCTGAAAGAGATGCGCAAATGATCTGCTTGATGCTGATGAATAATATCTGAAGTTAGTCATAATCTGGTTTTACAGTCGTACAATGGAGTATTGGAGACATTTCAGATAAAAGAATTAAAAATACTGGCCATGAAGGAGTAGCTTTAAGCCAAAAAATATATAAAATTTTGAGATTAATTTCACATATTAATGAGAAGAAAAGTGGATATTCTCTGTTTTTATGATTTAAGGCATAAAGTTATAAAATAAGTCATCTTTGTTTGGGGAAAAAAACCTCTGAACTGACAGAACGTGACCAAAGTCGAAGGAGAATCACATCTGAATGTTTTCCAAGAGTCAGAGCTGCACTGTAAAAACACAAAATATTACCAAGTAATTTTAGTTTAATTTCTATTGCAAATATCTTAGTTCAGCTGAAAGAAGACAAAAATAACTTATCAGTAACTTTTTTAGCAAGACAGAACAGATTATATTACGTCAATAATTCCTTAATATTGACAGATTATTTCACTTCAAACATTTTGAAGTGAAATAATCTGCCAGTGAAACTAAGTTTTTTCTAACTAATAATAAATAATAAATTATTTAAATAAAATTAAGCTTTTATATGTTACCTAAAAGTTACTTCTAAGTTTATTTTGTCTTATTTGAAAGTGAACTACGATATTTGCACTTGAATGTAGACTAAAAAGACTTTTGGTGTTTTTGCAATTTGGATCCAACATTCAGATACATTTCTCAAATTTTCCACTAAATCCTAAGATTCTGGTCACCATTTGTCACAAATATCTGATTTTATAATTCAAAGAAATACGTTTTCTTCAGAAAAATCTCTTTTAAACAAATTTCTGACAGTGAAACTTTATTTTCATTTTGAAAATTTATGATGGACACTAGAGAATATCCACGTTTTCTTGTAAATATGTGAAATTATTCTACAAATGAGTTTTTTGACAAACAATTTACTCCTCTGTGGTCAATTATTTCTTTTTTAATCTATAATGACCCCAATATCTCCTTACGCATTCATAACATGAACAGAGCCTCAAAATCTGAAATAATTCCCAAGATTTCTCCTGATCTACAGGGAACAACACGGGCCAAAACCCACCTCTCTCATCCGTGTTCGTGAAATTCTGGATATAAATACAGAAAGGAGCTCTAATATTTTGATTTGATAATTATCAGGGTGAAAAGCGAAACTTTAAACAAGAACAAAAACTAAACGAGGGAGGGAATGTGTGCTGAGCAAAGTGCAGGATCATAAAAGCTGAAGATCTTGTGCAAAAAGCTATACGAACTGACCAGAGGTTATAAATCTTCAGGCGTTTCTGCACACAGAAAACAAGCTTTGCTGATCACCTGAACTTGAGCATCAACAAGAAGCAAAATGGGAAGGACAAAAACAGGATGAAAACAAACCGAACCAGGGGAAAAACAAGTTTGGTCCTTGTGGAAAACGTCAAATTTATCTTTGGGCTGATTCAATTTAATCAAGTTTTTTTTTCTTCTTCTTCTTCATTTTATTACCAGCTGGTACTAAAATGATCATTTTTCAATCTTAAATAGATTCGCCAGATCAATTCCAAGGACCAGGCTTGAGAATCCCGTGACGTGAGGAGCGAACGCACGCTGGATTTAAAGGGTCTGATATCCAACATGGGTCTTTCTTCGACCAATCACGTAAGCGATCACTACAATGAGAATCAAGCCAGCCAGAGCAGCACCAACAATGATTGGGATTAAGATGCTGGGGTCATCCAATGAACATTCATGGGCTGCAGATAAAAAGGAGAGTCAGTCAGCTGGTGGAAAAGTTCACTTTCTTATTTTCCTCAATTTAAAACAGAGGCAAGAACGAAACAAAGAAATTATTCACCATCCTGGGACAAAACCGAGCTGCAAAACTCTTCACACCACTTTAACTTTTATATGTTCAATGAGAAATAACTTCACCGCATTTTAATGGGATTTTATGTCACAATTTACACTGATTCTCCTAAAAATGACTTTTACTAATGTCAAATCTGAATGAGCCGATTCTGGTCTTTTCACATCTGATAAAATCTGATTTGTGTCACTTCCGTTTGTGTCGCGTTCAAAGTCTGCAGCCTGAACGACCATGTCGCTATTTTGAGGTGAAACGAGTCAAAATCTTGCGGCAAAAGAAGCTGCATTAATCAATTAATCGCATAATCCATTTGTTCGATTTATCGTTTTTCTCTTTTCTCTCTTTACTAAAAACTGGATAAAAGTCTTCAGTCTGCTGCTTTGGTTACAAATATTCCTTTTTCGAAGGATAATTTTGTTTACAGAGACGTCATAATTCATTTAATTTGTTGTTTTGTTGATTTATTTGGGATATTTGAAATGTCTTCCAGTTCCAGAGTTCAATTTTCATTTGAAGTTAAAGTTTAAAATTGGTCTCAAAACAACAATATCATCGTTGGAAAATTATCGTACAGCAAAAATTGTTATAAATGCATGCCACACTTTTCAGATTAACTGACTGCTAATTTCTGTTGGTATATGACATAAAATCCCAATAAAATACATGAAAATTTCAGGTTTTAATATAAAAAATGAGAGAAACAAGTCATGATATAATAAAAACAGATTTTTTTGTGTTTTAAATTAAATTCTTTGCAATAAATGTGCAAATAAGGAACCACACCTACCACATAGTAATAGAGAGTATTACTATTAATTCAGTCCATTAGATAAGAGAAGAGAGACGACTGACCTGTGCTGTAGAGACCTTTCTTCACGCCGAACGGCTGCACATGCAGGCTGAAGGTGTAGATGGAGAGCAGGTCCGTGATGGTGAAGTTCTGCTCCTTGTTGCACATGTAGGAGCTTCCCACCGCCGCCTCCCACAGACTCAGGTTGGTGCTGCTCTGAGCAAAAACGCCTGCAGGGCGACACAGGAAACTCAGCACCACACCTGGAAAACTGCAGGTTGTTTCCGAGCGGATTATAAATACCAGAGCTGGTGTTGATGGTGACGTTCAATGCATGGAGGCGGAATTTCTTTGTGTCCTGTTAAGATTGAAAACGAGTTAAACTTCCTCTTCGTTTTATGGCTGAGAAGTTAAACTGATCATATATTCTTCAAATTTCTTACTTCCCATTTTGATTTTTATAACAGAAAATAAAACCTGTTAATTTTTACATTTATTTGCTGATTAATAAAAAGATCAAACAGCATTTCTTCTCATAGTGTGCAGTAAACACCATCTAAAGACCAGCATAACTCAGTCTCAATGTGAAAAGCTTCAGAAATAAGGGAGAAAACAAGGATCTGGCCTGCAAAAACAAAATATAACCAAATATTTTGGTAGATTTTATAGTGCAAATATCTTGGTAAACTCGAATTAAGGCAAAACTAAAATATTTGCACTACAAACAGGACAAAAACCACCAGATAATATTTTGTGTTTTTGCAGGGCAGATTGTTTTCTCCCTCATTTCTGAAAATGTTTCACATTATGCAGCTCTGCAGATGTTTTCACTGCACATTATTACAAGATAGGCTGTATGTCACCAAGATATTTAAACTAGAAGTTGGTCAAAAATACTTAAGATGTGTTTTTGCAGTGTATGCAATAACATATTTGGACATTTGATTTTCACCTTTTATTTAAGAAATTAAATTAGTGTAATTGCTAGAAATACACACACACACAAGATAGAAATAAGCTTCAACAAAAAAAAAAAAAAACAAGTTTATAAAACTTACGTTGTAGAATGAGAGAGAAACGGTGATGTTGTTGGACACCAGGGTGAGCTCACTGTTGTCAACTCCACAGCTTCCAGAAACTTCAGTCGCAGGGTCAAAGTTCACCTCCTGATACTTCTGAACACACAAAATAAAAACCATTGTGCTATTAATAATAAACTATTCCCAAACTACTGCTAAACATTTACAGAGCCAATAAAAGCTGCAGCTAGAACAGTTTGAAATGATTTTATTTTGTGAATTTGTCAAAAATGTTGTTAATAAAAGTGATAAATCATTCGAAGGGATGAATATTTTATATAGGTACTGTATGCATTATTTATAAATTATTTTAGTCGATTATTCTCATTATTAATCACATAAAAACGTAAAAGTTCAGCAGATTTTCATTTAACTACTTTAGCCTTTTAGATTTACCACATTAGAAAAACATGAAAGGATACAAAGAAACAATTTTTTTATTTAAAAAAATTTATCAAACAACATTTTATTCCCTAAAATACTATAAAATATCATTTAAACCAGGTGAAGCGAAAAGCCACTTGAGATTTTTTGTGGAAAACAATTTTATAGACAGTTTTTTTTGTTTTTATCTTAAATGGTGAATATTTATACAGTTTTGGCTTAAAAACTTCTCTGAATATGTTTTATCAGCAAATGCCCTTAAACTCCAGTTAAAGATTATTTATTACAAAACTACTATTTAAATAAATTG
This sequence comes from Poeciliopsis prolifica, assembly GCF_027474105.1. Lineage (NCBI taxonomy): Eukaryota > Metazoa > Chordata > Actinopteri > Cyprinodontiformes > Poeciliidae > Poeciliopsis > Poeciliopsis prolifica. Next base: position 1,963,009 of record NW_026562381.1, read on the forward strand.
ATTCACCTTGATTAATTGCTTAATCTCTGGCATATTCTGCAGATTTTTCATTTAACTACTTGAGCTTATTTTAAATAATATTTGAAATACACTGTAAAACGCAAACATTTAATTCCTTTTAAAATATAAAAATAAACATTTTATTGTCTAAAATACAATAAACGTGTTGCTTTGGTGTTTACCTGATGCATCTGCAGCAAAAACAAAATATTTCTAACACCAACATGTGAAAAGTTCAGCTATTTCAGCTCAATTTAACATCAATACAGTGAAGGGTTCATTATTTTTTAGATTACACCGTGTTCCAAATTATTATTCAAGTGATATTTTCTCTGATTTTCTTAAATGGTCAATGCAAATGATAGTCAGTATAATTTTAAGTCATGAACTATTATAAATAAAATTTTACTGAACAAAGCTCCCCATGCGAACAGTATATATTTTTTTTCAAAAAATTATTTCAAATTATTATGCACAGCAGATTTTCTAAACATTTTATGGATTATAAAGAGTTGCAAACAGTCATCCTCTGAATGTGCAGCATTAAGTGGTCACATGTACTAAAATCAAAGCTATTTCAATCAAAAACATCTTAACAGACGAGTTACATGTTAACATTGGACCTTCTTTGAGATCACCTGCACAATTCTTGCATCCATTGAACTTGTGAGTTTGTGGATAGTTTCTACTTGAATTTCTTTGCCGGATGTCAGAATATCTTCCCAGAGCTGCTGTTTTAATATGAACTGCATCCCACCCTCAGATCTTCTGCTTCAGGAAACTCCAAAGGTTATCAATAGGGTTGAGGTCAGAAGAGGATGGTGACCAACCATGAGTTTTCCCCCCTTTTATGCCCATAGCAGCCAATGACACAGTGATATTCCTTGCAGCATGAGATGGTGCATTGTCATGCAAGCTCTTCTTTTTGAATTATGAAAGAAAGTGATCAGTCAGAAAGTTCATATACTTTTCTGAGGTCATTTTCACACCTTCAGGGACTCTGAAGGGGCCGACCAGCTCTCTCTCTCCCCCATGATTTGGGCCCAAAGCATGACTCCACCACCTCCTTGCTGACGTCACAGCCGTGTTGGGACGTGGTGGCCATCCACCATTAATCCACTACTGTGTCCATCTGGACATTTCTGTACAGTTTTGGCTTAATTACTGCTCTAAATCTGTTATTTTTACAGCAAATTCCTTTTTTTTTTTTTGAGGAATTTGCACTAAACCAGCTGTATTAATCAGTCGATTAATCTGATTAATAGTTTCAAGATTAATTTGAATTAAAGTTGGGTCAAAGTTCAGCTACATTTTCTTGAGTAAATTTTTTTTTAAGTACTTTTAGAAGTATTTTAGTACATTGTACTGTTTACTTTTACTTGAGTAATTTTATGATGAAGTAATTCTATTCTTAGTTGAGTAAAATGTCTGTGTTCTCATGTTTTAACCAAAATAAATAAAAATAGCATATACAGGCTTTCAGTTTTTGTTAGTTTTATACTGAAACAAATTGATTTAGAATTTTTTTTTCTTTTGTTCGATTTTTCTTGTGACATTATGAATTATTTTTATTTTAATCTGTAAAACACCAAAATCTCCACTTAACTTTACATTTTGGTCTGTCTGATGATGTAATTTTTAATATTAATTGATTGATAATTTGATCAGTTACTCAATAGTTGAATAGACTTTTTAACCAGATACTTTGTTGGCCAAATACTTTTTACTTTTACTCGAGTAAATTTATGCTCCTCTTGCTACTGAACGCACCTTGTTCTGGGTGAAGCCGATCCTCAGGCCAAAGTTGGCCAGCAGGCAGGCCGTGCTGTTGGCGTCATGCTTGATGGAGTAATTCCCCACAGTAGGAGTGGGCAGAGTGGGAGTGGGGGTGGTGGGAGGAGCCGCCGTGGTGGCGTTGGTGGCCGGCGCCACGGTGGTGGTGTTGGTGGTCGGCGCCACGGTGGTGGCGTTGGTGGTCGGCGCCACGGTGGTGGCGTTGGTGGTCGGCGCCACGGTGGTGGCGTTGGTGGTCGGCGCCACGGTGGTTGGAGTGGGAGTGGTAGGTGCGGGTTTGTCCGCAGGGCAGACTGTTTCTGGAAAGCGGAGAGAATGGATCAGAACTTGATATGCGAAGGTCTGAGCCCAGAGGAGTGCGAGAGGCGGCGGTTCTTACGGTTCTTGCTCTTGGTGCCGTTGATAACGAAGGCCTGTATGAGCACGTCCGACAGAGTCATGTTGGCCTGGGGCGAAGCGATGATTGTGTCTTTACTTTTGCACAAGTAGCACATGTTCACGCCAACGTCTTTAATGTCAGGCTTTGCTTTCACAGTAACAGTATCTACAAGCAAGAAAAAAAAAGTTCACTCGTCTGAGTTTATTTTGTTTAATAAAACAAAATAAAAGGGGCAACATTTTACTGTTGTGTTAAATCGCAAAAGTACAGAATAAGATTAGGGTCACTGAAAAAGAATGCAGACTTTTGATCTCAGAGGGTTGAAATCTGAATACTGCATTACAAAAGTCCAAAGATTTTTTTCTTTTTTAAAAGTCTGAATTTTGAGAAAAAAAGTCTAAATTTTGAGATGAAAGTCAAAATTCTGAAATTAAAGTCAGAATTCTAAGAAAAACAAGTCCAAATTTAGAGAAAAAAAAGTCCAAATTTTGAGACCAAAAAAAAAAAAAAAAGCTTGAGGAAAAATGTCTAAATCCCAAGGGAAAGTCAAAATTTTGAGACAAAAGTCCAAATTCTGAAATTAGTCAGAATTCTAAGAAATATAAGTCAGAATTTAGAGAAAAAGTAAAATTTTGAGACAAAAATGTCTGAATTCTGAGATTAAAGTTTGAATTCTGAGGTTAAGGTCAAAATTTTGAGATAAAAGTAAAAATTCTTAGAAAAGTTAAAATTCTAAAAAAAATAAGTTTGAGAAAGTCCAAATTTTGAGAAAAAAATGTCTGAATCTTGAGGAAGCCAACATTCTGAGAAATAAAAGTCAGAAACTGAGATTAAAGTCAAAATTTGCAGGCAAAAAAAAGTAAATTTTTCTCCAGTGGCCCTTATCGTACAAACGTGTCCCATTCTCACACAATAACATACTAGCCAGTTCACACGGCACCTTGAATTCTGAAAGATTTTGTGCAACAACATAAAGTTTCTGTAAGGTTTTTCCATGCATGTTTTATATCAGAAGAGGTCAAACTTGGATTTTCTCTTGTAAGAAAGAAAAAAAAAAAAATAGTTGGACTACCAGTTATTTCCACATGGCAATCTGTCTGTTATTAGTCTGAAAGGTTAATAACGAGATGTTTTCATGCACATTTTCATCTTTACATAAATATAAAATAATAAATCAATTTTCAATCAGTTTCTGCACCATGCGGAAGCTGTGTGCAATTTTAAAGCAACATTTTTTCTCGCTGTGACTGCAAACAAAATACACCAGGTTGTATTTGCTTATTTATTGCGAGGTAACGCAAAAGAAAACAATTTCCCCCGATGCTCCAAAGGGGGCGCCATGAAAAGCAGAAGTTACCTTTGGATGAAGAATCCGGGAAGACATTTGAGTCGTTGAGGTTGTAAACGAAGGTGATGGCGTCTGCCTGGTAGCTTTTGTCTTTGAGGGAAAAAGTCACGCTCCATGAGTGTCCGTCCGCAAAGCTGAGCTTCAGAACTGAGCTCGTTTTGTCACATTTGCTTTCGTTTGATAATGCAGAGGTGGGAAGCCCAAATGAAACAGTTTTTTTCTGAAAGAGAGCAGAGTCATTACAGAAACATCAAACAATCAGATTCTTAGGTAGAGTTAAATTAACATAAAACAATGCAATAAAAACTTAATTTTCAGTAAAGATGGTATAATTGTATTTAATCAAAAACAAAAAAAGGCAGCTTTTCTCCCCTTTATCTGAACAAATTTAACAAACATCAGAATTTAAACTTTTGCAAAGCTCACGTCTTTTAAATAATAACCTTGTGGTTTTGTTGGCTCATTTTGGCTCTTCTGTAAATAAATACAACAAAATGTTTCTTCAGACTGACCTAATTATTTCCTCTTGACCCATTTTTCCTGCTGGTTTATAAACTTCCTCCGCACTTCCTTGTTCTTTGATCTTCACCGTCTTTCTGACCTCACGTATTTTATTGACAAATTTCATTTTCCTGCTGTGGTATTTTAATCGAGATCTAAACAATGCAGCAGTGAAAGTTCATTAAAGACAGAAAAAAATAGCAATTAAAGGACTATTTAAAATATACTGAGCAGTACTTAAGTCAAACTACAAAATATTTTTAAAAATTGCATTTAAGATAAAAGCATCAATCTGTAAACAGGTTTTCCACAAAACTTCTCAAGTGCTAAAGTTTTACCTTCAGCCGGGTCAAATAATTCACTATAGGATTCCTGTATTACTACAAGTTAGGAAATAAATTTCTTATCATAAAAAAGGAACTGGATACTTTTAATATGTGTAAAAGTATAAGTCTATAGAAATGGCCATTTTTTTAATTTGGTAAATCGTCTGAATAAATCGGCAGAATAATCAATCATCATAAGTCGGATCGTGAAGGGAATTTATTCTAAACTGATGTAAAGTTTGGTTTTTCCTTCACATCATCAAAGTGAAAATACAAATTCAGAAACACAGATTTCTTCACACCTCACATGTTTAAAAGTATTTTTGCCTCAGGAGTGTAAAACAATTGTAATTTTGTCTTTAGAGAAGGAAAATAAAACCCGGTTCAGACACCAGAGCGACGCTGTTCATACCACAGTGGTGACCGATAGCTTTAGGGAAGTCAGCAGCCAGATAAGCCAGGAAAACTAAACTTATCAGGGAAAAAGAAAATTCAGTTTTCTTTTCAGAACAGATTTTCTGCTGACCTCCAAGAGCCAGATTATTAAATTAAATCAATAACTTCCTTTACAAAAAAAAAAAAAATTCTATGACGTCGTTTCCTGATAATTATTTGCATTTGGCTCGTTTTCTTCACAGTGTCTGAGCCAAATGACTGATACATGGCAGCAATCATTCCTCAAAAAAATAATGATTTTATCAGTTATCCACGACATATCGGCATTAATATGGATATGGGTCGATGTTGGTCCTTTTTGACATCAGTAGAGGTCAGAGAAGTAAAAGAATGTGGAAAATGTGACTCAAACAGAGAAGGAATATCAGCAGGTATTGATATAACCCCAAACATTCACATTAGTGCATCCCTAGATTTCATGTAGGAAGAGTTGAGACTTTCAGCTACTTCCATTTACTACCTCTATGTTTTACACAAGAACAAACAACAAATGGCCACTTTTAGAATCTTAATGATTAATCAATTACTAAATTAGCTAAAAATTATTTCAATAACCAATTAATCACCATTAATTCAATTAATCGTTTCAGCAACACAAACATTATCTTTCTTACTTTTTCTGTTAACCATCATCAGCTGTAGGCCCAAACACAAAGTAAAATCTGAGATTTAAATTGTTAACATGTACGCCATCTGCTTGTAGAATAAAAACACATTTATTCTTGTGTCTGTTTTTCCATCCATTTAAAACTCAGTTCATCTTTTTCAGGGCAAGTCATGTAAAAAAAAAAAGCATTACATTGAACCCTTTTACTTATGCTATTTAGATTTGAAAGGTTCCTTAATGGATTAGATGAATGATTTATGATGTTTCCTTTAAAATTCAGAAGTGAAATGCCTCAACAAAAGAAAGGAAGGAAGGATGCACATGAGGAAAACTGACTAAACAAAATGCTGAACAGTGAGAATCTGCTGCTTGTCATGACCTCAGTCGTTTCCCCTTTTCATGAGGGCGCCTGCTTCCTAAACAGTGATGTGACAACCACGTGATTCAGGCGCCTGACAAGAGGAAAGCAGCGATGTCTTTCCAAGGGGCTGTAAATCAACAGACTGGTGTAGTCAAAGTACAGTGGCTCACCTTGTTGACAGCAACTTCGTAGGTGACCGAGAAGCTGACGGTCAGATTGGCATAAAGACACAACTTGTCCTCATTCTTGACCTGAACTTCAATGCCATGAGACAGATGGGACACTGAAAAGAAAACAAAGTTAAACAAATTTTGGTTAAAACAAGAAAAATAACTTACATTAGCAGCACAAAGTTCTTTACATTTCAGATTTATTCAAAAATATTTCAGTTTTCCTGCTGAAGCTGCAGTTTGTCACTTTCACAAAAACGTATTTATTTTTACTGATTTATTAAATCTGTCGCATGTTGTGACGGTAAAACATCAGACAGATAATCAACTGTTATCTGACAAACACCAAGTAAATTTCACTCAAACATAGAATTGGGCGCAACTGTTTATTACGAGTCGTTTTAACAGCAGTAAAAAGGAGGGCCTGTCATAATAAATACAGCTGGACGATAAATTGTTGTTCTGAACACAGGCTTATGATGCACTGGGGAAACCCTACATGTGATTAATTAACCTATTTATTATTGTGAAGGTCTACTTATTTCATGTTCTTGTAGCCTAGAATACATCTAAAACGATTTACAGATAGTTTCTGTGCAGGAATCAGTCTAGTGCGTTTCATTAACATAGTGTTCTAGAAAAACCACTTAAAATGATCAGATTCTCTGAATTTACTATTTATAGGTAATGGATTAGTAAAATGAACATTGTTCTTTTATTCTATGAACTACTGACGACATATCTCTGAAATCCCAAGCAAGAATTTTGCATTTATTTGTAGAAAATGAGAAATGGTCAAAATAATGAAAGATGCAGAGCTTTCAGGCTTCAAATAATGCAAAGAAAATAAGTTCATATTCATTTAATAACAGCAATACTAATGTTTTAATTCAGGAAGAATTCAGAAATCAGAATTTGGTGGAATAACCAGGAGGTTTTCAAAGGGGTTCAGAGCAGTGGGCTCTTCATTTTATCCAGAGATGCATTTCATATTTAGCTTGTTTTTACATTCTTCATAAGACAATTTCTTTCTTTTAACTTCACAGTTGTTTCAAAAACTTTGGACACCCCTGCTTCAGGCTGCATTCTTGGAAATCAGACCTTTTTATGCGTTTTTTCATGAAGTAGTTTCTGTTTGGTCAGGCTTTCATAAATGAGTCACTGGAGAAATGCTCATTTGTTCACAGAATGGTTGGATGATTCAGTCTCCACGAGCCGGCGGTCAACTCTTCCTCTATAATTACTCATTTTGTCACCAGATCCGAGGAGAAATCTTCAAAAATCCTTCCGCTTATGAATAATGAGGACCACAGCGTTTTTTGTTGTTTTTTTTTTTACACATCATTCCCCAGATTTGTGCTTTAACAGACGCCAGAGGTTTCTTTGACTTCAATGGTTAGCTGCAGAACTTCATGAAAATTAGTATTTTTCTTTCCAAATCACCTTCAATCAGTGGCTTTTTTAATGCAATCATCTTAGCGGATCAACGGATATCTAAAGTACTCAGTCAATTTTGAGCATCAAAGCAGAGAATATAAAGCAACAAAATTTACTTTAAATGCCTGAAATCATCTTTTCACTTTGATTGTGACACAATATATCAATTAATTGCAAGATGAATTAAAATTAGCTCAGTAACTTTCATGCTTTGGTCTCAACTAGCTTCATTTTCTGAAGGACTATTTAGTTTTCAGAGACTTTATAATTAATTTTATTTGTTCTTTTGTTTATTTATTTTGGATATTTAAAATGTCTTCCACTTCCAGTGTTAAATGTTCATTAGAACATCCATTATTATGCTTAAAAATGGCCTGAAACAACATCATCATTTATCACAATAACTTCTGGGACGATTTATCACTCAGTAAAATCTGTTACCATGACAGGATTCATTATGGGTTATTTTCAAACTCATTCATTTTAGACCAAGTCTGTAACATGGCAAAATGTGAAAAAAAGTTGATACATTCTAGCTTAAAGGCTTTATTTTAAAAAACCAAGTGCTAGTTTTTATAGTCCCACTTCTCCTCTTGTGGGTGAGAAGAGCTCAAACTGTGCAGCAGGAAACACAAGACACAAAACTGTTGTCAGCAGATTAGCAAACAGTGCTAATCAATGTTACAAAGTTGCTGTCAGAGTCGTGTAAAATCTACAAAATGACCCTTTGGACTAATAAAAAACAACAAAGTCATGAGAGTGAGACTTGAACTGTTTTAAAACCTTAATATGTGCAGTAGCTGCAGCAAAGTCCACTGATTCTGGCTCTAAAAACCTGCATGTAGGTTACCAGAAAGGACAAGGTCCATTTAGATAACTGATAAGGTTTCACCAGTACGCTCCGTCATCAACTCAGCCGCTTGCAAGAATTTCCAGGTAGCAGAAACATAAAAACACACAAAGCGTCAAACTTTCCCCTGTGTTTAAAACCCGCTTTCTTTCTTTTTTTTCCTTTTTTTTGAAATAGAGAGAAAAGATGTTTACTGTGCGGGTCGGGTGGAGACAAAATCAAAACAAAAAGTCATATGAGAGCAGATCTAGGACAACTACAAGCACTAAAGTTTGTCTGTTGCTCAGATTTAGAGCAACAGAAATGCATTTATGACATGTTATGTTTCCTGCCTTCAACCACTTAGATGTTTGAATAGCTTCTGCTTTAGCTATTAATCTCACCTCTGCAACAAGCACCAGTTTTACTGTTTTGGCTCTAAAAGTGTGAAACATGTGATTGTACAACCTCCTGACACACAGCTTCAAGCTCTTCCGACAGTCGGCCAGCAATGCTATGCTCTCTAGATCAACTGTAAACATTCAATCAGCAGCAATTTACTGAGAAATGAGCTTCAACCAATTAGCTCTGACAAAGTTATAATACTATAACTCCCTATTGTTGAATTTTACAAAGCAATCCTTGAGTAAAAGTAGACCAACTGCTTGTTGTGGAAAACCCAGATTTTACAAAGTCACAGTTTCATAATATGCAATAAACCATAATATTGCAGTTTTGACAAAATCTTGGACAAAATAATCCAAGAACACATTCTCAAATTTCAATAAACTTTAAACTAATGAACAATGAGCACTGCAACTGGAAGACATTTTAAAATCCAATATAAATAAATACAAATAAAATCACACTTAAGTACATGTAAACAAAACTGTCCCTCAGAAAATAAAGCTATTGAAGCCAAAGTACCAGAATGACAATGTTAATTATCCAGTTTTTGGTCCAACCAATAAATGTTGAAAATGGAAATTATTGCGCTTTATTTTTATTTATTATGTGAATAAATCTTCCCAAATGCAGGAATAATTTACTTTTTATCAGCTCTATAGAGAAAAGACCAACAAAGCCAAGTACTCCCCCTCTCCCACGTGTTGCTGCACACTTGTGTCTATCTGGCTGAAAGCAGAAATAATAATCAAAGAGCAAACTCCTCATGCTTGAAAAGAAAAACTAAACAAGCAGCAATAAGTCATGCTACCTGACATTACTTTGCAAAATATCTACGGAAACCTCACATCACCAGACTGAAACCACTACGGCAGCAGCAGAATTACACCGCAACTAAATCTACTGACTCACAAAAGGGAAAAAGAAACTGCTGTCAGATTAACCAGAACATTTCAGCCTCTATGAGCAAAAACGTGTATTGTCTTGAGTAATCAAGAGAAGATCTGGTTTAAAAATGATCAAATATGGAAATGGATCCATTTTTAAAATAAACTGGGCAACATAAAGAACTCAGTAGATTTTTTAAAAAATTTAAAAATATATTTTCGCACCAATTTAAAGTTTTTTTTTATTGTTTAACATAAAACATACACATTTCCTTAAAAATAAGGATTAACTTCTCAACACAAATATTTAGCTTAAAGGTGCTAACTTGCTGCCAAAAGATGCTAACATTAACTCAGCTAGCTCGGTGAAGGTATTACCTGGTAAATTTTATCGGGCAAATATTTTAAACATATTTTCTGCTTCCTTAACTTCTTAATAGATAAGACAAGAAGGTTACAGAGTCTATCTGTAACTGGAGCTTAAGCTGCCACAATAAACGTTACCTAATCGGTAAGCCAGCTAGCAGCTAAGCTAGCTGAGGTCTGTTGCTGCAAACATTAGCTCCTGTGTTAAAATTGTTTATTTATTTGGGGACTTTAAGTTACTAAAAGCCTGATTGAAGTATGCACGGTGGCATTCAGATATAAACATATTTCAAAGCTACATGTTTTTGAGGAGTTTTACATTGACGTAGGTAACAATTAGCTCTGATGCGCTACCGCTGCAAAACATCACGACTGCGGTTAAATGAGCCAGTTTCAATGTCTTACTCGCTTTTTACTACTGTTTTCACATCAGTATTATATAAAACAAAATCAAAAACACCAAATACAGTTATCCGAATTTGACCGATGAAGGCCTGGAGTACACCAGAAGTTTAATCGCGTCACTTCTGAGAAACAGATCCAAACTTTTATTCATTTTTTGTCCCCATTTCAGTCAGAAATGAATCTGTGGTGATACTTACCAACTCCGAAAGACAGGAGGAAAATAAATGCCGCACATCGAGCCATGATCGCTGACGGGTTTGGATGTTCAGTCACTGAGGAGCAAAAATAAAAGCAGAGAAAAGTGAGGAGACGTTGAGTCGACCAGGCTGTGCCAGGAAATACAAGTCATATGACTGTGTGTCAAACCTGAGGGAGGTGAAGACCGGAAGTCTGGCTTTATTATAGCCTGTAAATCATTTGAAATTACACTGAGAGCCTCTGAAAAGACCTACAAATGATTAGAGACCTGTTTAGCCACGCCTTTATATGTAAAAAAAAAAAAGAAAAAAAAATTGTAGCGGAATGAGAAAAAAAGGGCTTTTAAAAATAAAACAAAAATGTATTTTTGAAAAAAATAAATTTTTGGGACCTTTAGCACAAAATGTTGAACTTTGCTTTGTTAAAATAATTTTAACAAGCATAACTTGTATAAAAGAACGTGTGAACTTTATCTATTGTAAAACATATTTAACATATATATATATATATAATATATATTATTATATATATAAATATATATATATATATATATATATATATAATCTTTGAAACTATTTGAAACTACAGAAACCATTTGAAACTACAGAAACATGTAGCGTCAACATATATTTCTATCATTATATCATGCATGATAAACAATTTTAATACAGGAGCTAATGTTTGCAGCAACAGACCTCAGCTAGCTTAGCTGCTAGCTGGATTACAGATTAAGTAACGTTTGTTGTGGCAGTTTAAGCTCCAGTTAAGGGTAGACTCTTGAACCTTCTTGTTACGAGACAGATAATCGGTGAAAAGATCAATAATCCCTGAGCTGCTACACTGCTCTGACCAAAACCAACCAATAAGGGTCTCAGCGCTGTCAGTAAACCTAATGTACTGGCTGCTAATGGCTGAGAAACAAACATAGCATGGCCGTCATATTGCACTACTGCCATCCTTTGGATTTTATGACTTATCATTCCTCAAATTCTCCTGAGACCAGTATTTTCAAAAAAACTAATTATCTTTCCTTTTCCTTCAACACTGTTTAACTAAGCATCCTTTGTCAAAATTTGCTTTATGACATGCTTCTTCTTCTTCTTTTATAGCAGATCACAAGCAACAATCATGCATACCGCCACCTACTGTACATGAGTGTGTAACAACTCACCCATTAAATTCTGTTTATAGATTTTGCATCATGAAGATAGGATGTGCTTCTTTTCCTTGATTTTTATTGGCTATAGGCAAAAAAAAAAAAAGTCAAATAGCATTACCGCCACCTACTGGTATGGAGTATTTACGACTGTTGCCTTGACGGTTCCCACCTTTTTCAGAAGGCGAACCACACAAAACATTTTAGCTTTGGATTGGACTGGATTTTTTTTTAATTTCAACACAAATGTATTTATAACTAAATTGCAGGGTTAAAAACTAAACTTGGACTCCTTTTAAAGTCTGGTTTTTGACTTTTGAGTATTGGAGGTTCTTCAAAACCTCAGAATGGCTATTACGCACAAAAAAAAACAACCCATTGTAACATTGTAAGTAAATCAATTACAAACATATACATTACTACAGCATATTTTAAGTGTACATTTTATTTTGTGTCTTAATGCTAACAAAATGGGGGAAAAAATCAATTGTGTTGCTAATGGCAGTTAGCCTGCAGCGTTAGCCTGATGCTATTTTAATTTGCAGCAGGAAGACCTGCAAAGATTTAAATTAATAAAATTTCCATAAAAAATGTAAAAAAAACTCAAATTGTGTCAATGCTTAAATATTTCAATCGTGTGCTAAACTGAAACTTTCCATTATTTGTTTAAATTTATGTTTTTATTTCAAAACCGATACCAAAAGGTACAACTTTCTTCTGGTTTTGCCAAAATACAGCAATCATTTGTAAATTCTTTGTAACGTTTTGTATTAGTTTTATAAATTAAAGCTCGTTTTCCTTGATTATGTTTTTTCTTTTATGTTTTTAAGTGTTTTCACTGACACAGGAGCAGTAAAACTGAAACTTTACAAAAAACCCTAAAATCCAACAGATTAACACAATTATAAAAATCCGACAGAAACAATAATTTATTGTGTGAAGCAGTAAATCTGAAAAATACTCATACAAATGAGAATATGTCTAATCAAATCAGTTTTCTTTGTGTTTCATGGTAGTCCCTAAACCTTTCCATACACTGCAAAAACACAAAATCTTACCAGGGATTTTCGGTCCAGTTTCTAGTGCAAACATCTTAATACACTTGAAATAAGAGAAGACTAACTTACAAGTGACGTCTTAGCGAGATATGGGAGTTTATTTTAAGACATTAATTATTTAATACCAATTAAGTTCTAGTTTAACTGGCTCTGTTACCTAGCAACGCCAACCAAGCCCAACCTGTCGCCTAGCAACCCGGTTCTAGAGCCACTGGCTGATTGTTTCACTAAAAATATGAGAAAAATGTAATAAGTGAAGCAATCATACAATGGAACCAGTGCTTTTTAAAAATCCATAGTAAGGAAGGTTTGACTTAAAATAAGCTCATATTTCTTGCAAGTTAATTTTGTCTTATTTTAAGTGTACTAAAATATTTTCACCAGAATCTAGACCAAACCTACTTGGCAAGATTTTGTGTTTTTGCAGTGTAAACGTCTCCAAAGCCCCACATGGAAACGTGTAAATAAGAGAAATGAATGTTTTCTGTGTAGCATGACAACGGATGTTTTTTTTTTTTTTGTGCTTTTAATAAACCTAAAGGTTAACAAAAAAAACAACAAAAAACCCCCAAAAACTATCGAGCAGTAAACTGACGAACGGGTCACTTAAAATATCACATGTGGTGCATGTATAAAAATGTTTGAAGGAAATAAAAAGGCAACCAAGAATATTGTATGCATATACTTGAACAACTGGTTTAGCAGCGTAAACACTCCTTTTAAACAGAAATAAATGCTCCTTTTTGGCACAAACTCCGCTTTTAAACAATGGGTGCTCATTTGCTCACTGCTTTCATCACCTGGCTGCTAAAACTGCCAAACGTAACTTCAGACCCCACAATATGCAACATACTTCCAAAACATCTTTGAATGCCAAGCCCAACAGTCCAACATTTCACCACAAGTGAAGAAACAAGCATCAGTTTAATATTTTGGATTGTTTTTCTTTTCTTTCCAACATGTGATACACTTAGAGCACTGATAGGCGTGTCAGCATTAGCTTGGGAGGATGGACGAAGAAAAAGGAAAAAAAAAAAAAGATTTCATAACAAAGACCATATTGTTTTAATCTATGGACAAAGGATCTAGGTCAGAAAATAAATATTTTTTCTCTCCATTAAAAAAGAGCAAACAGAACTGTGTGTCTTCTTTGTCCCAACTCTCTCAGAGGCACTGAGAAAATATGGAGGAGATTCTCTTCTTCTTTTGTTTTTGAAACGGGCATGCAGTCCACAGGGTCACATGACCCCTGACGGAAACCCTGCGGAGCGGTAGCCATTCACTTGTCGGTCGTTGGGTTGAAGATGATAATGGTTTAACATCCACGGGAGCAAAAGATTGAAAGACCGATCACTCAGGACACCTGTTACTCTAAACTGGAACGGCTGCTTCTCTCTTCCTTTAACTAGGCCACGTAGTTGTACTGGTTGGAGTTTTCCTTGTCGCGCTCCATATAGTCCCGGTCAATAAGAGACTCTATCCTCTTCTTTAGGTCAGCAGGCTGGGAGGGAGGAGAACAGGAGACAAGATGGTAGCAAACAATCAGAGGTCAGCAGTAAAAGTCACTTTTTCTTGTGTAACGTTTTTGAAACAATCTACTTTAGGAGTATTTTTACTACTCTGCACTTTTTACTTTCACTTGAGTTATTTTATTTTGAAGTATTTCTACTCTTACTTCAATAAAAATTCAGGATTTTCTATGCTAACAATTACCAAACAACACATAAAATTATGGATAAATGAGGTCATGTCCTTCTTGAAAGTGGAGAAAATTAGAAATACAAAAACTGGAAACTTGAACAAATTCTACTCTAAATGGAAACCATTTATTACTTCAATGTAGACCCTTCTTTGCACCCAGATTTATTTATTTATCTTTCTTTTTCTTGTTCTTTTGGGATTGTGTATTTTTGCATGTGTACATGTGTTTTTTCACTATTAATTACTCTGTTTTACTATTGGAGGTGTTCTGCATGTGTTCCTGAAAACATGCACCTCAAAGTCAATGGTGTAAACTGTTTGTTTTTGCGCAACACTTTTGCACCCTGGAATCTATAAACACCTTTGTTCCATATGCAAAAATATCAATAAAAACGTAAATAAAAAGAAAAAACAAAAACCAATAAAAGTGATGCGAGATGAAAAACCAACAACCCGTTACCTTGACAGGAAATTTGAGCTGGTTGTAAACCTCAGACATCAAAAGATTATGGCTCAAAGTCTTCCTCATCTTCATTATCCGCACGATGGCCGCATCGATCTGGTACTGACGATCCTGAAACACTCGCTCTGTGGTGCTGGCTTGTTCCTCCACCTAAACACATCGGCTCATATGAAAACCTTTGACTTAGTATAGATCTACAATCTACATCAGGAAACTGTTTATACCGTCTCTTTCATCTGAATCTGGTTTATTTTGATCCTGAAGAGTTTGTGTTTGAAGTCATCGTTGCAGGAAAACTTGTCTCCGTCCTCCACGTCTTTGCTTTTCGGGATTTTGGTGAGGACTCGTGCTTTTCCGCACGCTAGCGACTGCAACGTCCGACGCAGCTCGCTGTCCTCTGTGAACCAAGAAACCAGGCGCCGTTCACACAAGATGTCCGACATAAAGACAGGAAGCGAACCGAACGGCGACGCGACAACAAACCTATTCCTGTAGCTACTTTGATTTCTTCGAGAGTGAACTCCTCTCCTTCGTTAAACATCAGCAGCACCAGTGTTTGGAAAAGAGACACCTGCAGCTCCTTCTTGCCCTTTAGCAGGAAAACATCCAGACAGCAGTTTATATATACGATTAGGGCCATAGAAAAAAATAACACAACAAGAATACAGCCATAAAGTTATAACAGAATAAACTTGTACAAGAATGAAGTAATAATAATTCAAGAACAAATTTGTATGAGAAGATCACAATATTACAAGAAAAAAGTAATAATATTATGAAAATAAAGTCTTAAAATGATGAGAATAAAGTAAGTGTAAGTAAATAAAGTATTTTTATAAGGATCTGATACAGAGGATAAAGTAAAATAAGTAATATTTCAAGAATAAAGTTATAATACAAAAAAAAGGGTTATAAAATTTTTAGTGTATTTATATGTAAATAAAGTATATTTATTAGTATCTAATAAAGTAAGTAATATTATGAAAATAAAGTCATAAAATTACGTGAATAAAGCTGAAATAATTCAAGAATAAAGTCATAATATTCGAAAAATAAAGTTATGAAATTTGAGAATAAAGTAAGTGTAAGTAATTAAAGTGTCTTTATTAGTATAATAAAGAGAATAAAAGTAATTTCACAAGAATAAAATCAAGTTACGACTTTATTCTCTTGGTTTCATTTACCAAATTTTCTCAGCGTAGCATTAATATTCTGTCACAAATATAATTGTTCCTGAGCCAAAATTAAAAACGACATTCTAGGATAAAGCAGAATTAATAACCTCTTTAAATTCTGCTTTTAAGACGCAGTGACCCAACGTCGACTGCCACTGCAGCTTCCTGCCGCTGTGTTTGCCCAGGTAAAACGTCTTGAAGATCTCCTGCAGGCGCACCATCTGGACAGAGATAACAGGTCGTAACAAAGGTTTTTACGGCTTGATGATGTTCCAGTCATGTGAATATTTGCTCGGCGCTAACCTCAGGAGGCAGGTGGACCTCCATGGGGACGTAGGTCGGCCAGTAACCCATGGTGAGGATGTTGACGGTCAGCTCAATGTTGCCGGGAATGTTTTGGCACTGCATGTACTAGAAAGCAGAAACACGACTTACTGAGCTGCACAAATTCACATTTCTGCCGCCGTGCGTCAGCTGACACAGGGGCAATTCACAAGCACTTGAGCAAAAGCCCTGCAGTGGGGCGAGTCGGGGCAAGTTTGCAGCATCAGAGAGTTAGCTGCAGCCTGACAGAGGCAACACAAGGCGCCACAAACAAAAACCACACACAACTGGGGTTGAGGGTGAGAAGGAGCTGAAAATAGAGCAGCTGCTAATTTTATTTTGCACCACATCACAATAAGACTCCGCCAATACGTTACTAAGAGTTTGGTAGTAACTAGTTACATTTACCCGAGTAACATTTTGGAAAAAAAATTACTTTTTTGAGTATTTTGACTTCAGTAACTAAATTATGAAGTATTTCTACTCTTACTTGAGTGAGATTTCTGGATTTTCCCCCACTGAATAAAAAACAAACATGTTTTAACCAAACGTTCGTTCACCAGACACAGACAGTTTCTGTTTATCAGTTTTTATTAAAAGACATTGATTTGGAAAATATGTCCTTTTCCTGGTTCTGAAAATTTGGTGGAAAACATTCACAAGGGGAGATTTTCTAGAAAAAAAACAAAAAAAAAACAAGAACATTTATGAGCTCTAAAAGTCATAAAATTTGCTAGAAAAAAACTCAGATTTTGAGATGCATCTCAAATATTTTCTACAAAAACAAGGGCATTTCTAAGCACTAAAATTTCCACTTAAATTTATACTTTGGTCCATTTGATGATGTAAATTTTAAATATTAAATGATTAATAATTAATCATTTTTACCAAATACTTTCTTTTCCTCTTGAGTAATTTCTGAGGTGACTACTTTTTACTTTTACTTGAGTAGAAATATGTAAAAGTAGAACAATGTCTGGGTACTCTACCCTCGTCTGGTTTCTTATGAAAATGCATTAATAAAGTCTGTAATAGGTGTTAAATAAAAAATAAAAATCAGTTGTAGTGTAAAAGTTAAAGAAGAGCTTTTGGAGTATCGTGCAAAATTAGTCACTTTGTCCATTGTAAATCTTTTGATGCCTTTTTTAATTTATTTAGAGATAAATTTAAGTACTTATATTTATTAAAGGGTGTTAAAAATCCACATATAAACCTTCACACAAGCAGGACAGACGGTTTTAATGCAGAGCTACTTTACCTGTTTGAACTGCACCATAATGTCTTTAGAAAGCTCCATGTCTTTGAACATTCCCTCCAGTTTGCTGGTGAACGCCGCGCCACATTCTGAGGAAGCAACAGCAACGCAGTCAGAGGTTTATTATTATTATTCTGTCAACGTTAAGATTCAGTTTTTTTGAAGGATGAACTGACCGTGTTTCAGCTTCGACAACATTGATTTTTCAGCATCCACTGAGGCACTTTTTCCAACCAGCAACCTCTTGGCCAGGTCCTTTTTGTAAAAAGCCTCAAATACATCTTTTCCTAAAATGACAACAAATCATTACAGATCCTCATCTCCAATAAAAGTTCCTACAAGTCTGAACCAGAAATGATTCGTGCCATCAAAACTGTTCACACACTGTTAAAATATCAATGAATTCGTAAAATGAAATAATATTATTGAATATCTTCTCAGTACCTGCAGGATTTTGTGACTCTTTCCGTAATTTTTCTGCAGTAAAAATCAAAGCGTTTGTGGTACTAATTTGGAAATATTTGCACTTATTTATGGCGGTAAATGTGACTTTTTATTACTCGTTGAATAGATCCTCGTTCAGTTAAACCTGAGGCAGCCGCCTAGTACAAGTAAGAGCCCTGTTTGGATCAAGGGCCTTGAGTTTGACACGTGTGCTCTTAACCAATGTGAGAGACAAATATACAAGAACAAAATGGCTGCAGGAAGAGTGAGAACAACATGAAGGAGCTTTGCAGCCTGAAGTTCGTGGATGTATCAAATTAATATTTAAATTTATTTTGTAAAGGACATACAAAGTCTTTGTCTGAATAACAAGGTTCTGGAGGCTGGCAGAGTGAGTCTGTAGTAACAAACACGTAGGCTACATGTCCTACAGTCCCACCTCGCAGTTAAAAGCTACACTAGCTAAGCTGAACTAGCTAAGCTAATTTAGCTACAGTAAATATCACTGATATTTATCTTAGATTCACACAGAGGTGGGTAAAGTACTCAAAAACTAATTGAGTAATAGTTGTGATGTACTTATATCGTTTATAGGTTCGATAAAAAGCGTTTCAAGCGTCAGCTTGAAACCTGTGGCTCATTGATTGTTGTCATAGCAACTGGCTGTCAGCTACGCGACGTCACCTGGAAACCAAAACATGAACTGAAGGGCCGACATTAATTTACCATATATAAATCTAAAGATAATCATGATCTTGTCCAGCATCTTCTCCAGTTCTTCATCGGTCGCCTCTTTGTTTCCGGCCCTCAACTTCGAATCGACGTGTTTGGCTGGAAACAGACAGACAGACAGAAACCATGAACTCCTGCAGCGCCACCGTGGCGACGGGGTGAAAGGTCAGCTACCGACCGATGAGCTCTGCAGGCTTGTTTGGCCGCTTGTTGATGAAGGTTTCGAAAGCCTCCTTCATGGCGTTGACGAACTTCTCGTTCTTCAAGAAACAAACGTCGATGATGTGATCCACCTTGTCCTTGAAGTCCAGCAGCTCCTGAACCATCGTTTTGTCTTTTTCAGGGTTGATTACGATTGTGCTTCCAAACGCCTGCAAAGAACACGATTTAATCAGAAACTAATGTTAACTCTCAGGATCTAACTAGGGTTTTATCTCCGGCTAATGATTAATTAATTGGATTTAAAAAATTGGCGCTTTGTGAAGATGTTTTTTTTAACCTCCAAAGCCTTTTTTATACCACAATATAAATATATTAAAAGATACACATTTTAAAAATACTTTTAATTAAGAAAATAAACATTTAATTTACTAAAATATAATAACAGCATTCTTCTAGTGAATTTGACCCAGTTGAAGCTAAAACTGCTAACTGAGGAGTTTTAGGTAAACAAAGGTTTTTTTTTTATCTTAAATGCAAAAATTATAAACATTTTGTACAATCTTAGCTTAATTACTGCTCTGAATATATTTGTTTTGAGTTTGTAAATTCAAGTTAACAATTAATTGCTGAAGTGGATTGTTTAAATAATTGATTAATCTGATTAATCTAATTAATCATTAAGTAAGTTTCATTAGTTTCATCCACAGAAACACCGGTCAGATATTAATACCTGTATTAATCCCAATGTTGAAATAAAAAATCATAAACTGAGCACATTCTCACTGATACCCAATCAATAAGAGCCAATCGATTCAGTCTAACTCTATGCTCTGTGCTGTGAGCGACATCATGTTACCTATTTAAATTATATTTACAATTCCAAGTTTCTGCACCATTTGAAATAAGGTTTGTAGCAGATTTATTGTTTATGTTGTTTTTGTCAGTTTCTTTATTATTTACTTTACTTTGGCCGTTTTATTCCTGATTGCGCTGACTGAAGAAATTAAAGTTGCTTTTACATGTTTGTATTTAAATCTGCTCTACTGGTCCAGTTATCAAATAAAGTTGTAATTTGGTACATTTATGTCTGTGTTTAAAGAAAGGGGGAACATTTTACGTCAGTTCTGTTTTTCTGTTCGGATCGGTATCAGCCGATATCAGACCTCAGATATCGGAACTGGATCGTTTCATCCCTGGTTTGGTCCAATCTGGTCGTACCTTGATGTATTCTATCCACTGCTGCAGCAGCACCTGGACGCCGCCTCGAACCCGACTGAAGAGCTGATACAGCAGAGACAGATCCTGGATCCTGTTCTCGTCCAGCAGGTGGGTCAGCCCTGCCGGTTTTCAACGACACACCGTCAGGTTCATGTTCCCTCAATCTGGCTAAAGACTAAAAACATTTTTCTCTCTACAACAATCGCAGTCATTATATTTTCATTTGATTTTAGGAGACAGAACAAAAAAAATAGTACATAATTTTGCAGGAGAAGGATTAACATATATAAATATAAATCTGTAAAGTGTGGCATGCTTCTTTGAATAAACAAACAAACTTGAGGAATTCTGGGTAGAAAATATTTACCAATAAACTTTTTTTTAATGTACATTTTAAACTGTAAAATTTATTTATTTTTTACTAAATGATGGGCAGGTTAATCATCTATTAAGTGGATCTGTATCCAGCAGAAGGGGGTTAAATACAAACGCACCCCACAGTTTTAGGTTCTCAGTCATAAAACAATGTATATTTTTTAATTATTTACTGCTTTGCGCTTGTATATTATGTCAAATTCAATAAAAATTCAATGTTTCTGCTTCTAATGTGGAAAACAATCATGACGGACTTTTAATAATTGTTTACTTTCTATGACAATGTGACCGGTTCTGCAGTACCTTTCTGCAGAATCGCAGTGAGATGTTCACCCAGCAGCTGCTTCTCCACAGTAGCAATGAGCGGTTTTCTGAGAAATAAATGAACCTTAGTTTAACAGCTAAATCTAATTTATCCTCAAGCTGCAAACTGAATGCAGTAAACCAACACTCACTGCGTGCTCTGGTCCAGATATGTGATTACTCTGTCAGCTTCTTCCTCCAGGCGTTTGTTGACATGATGGAGATATTCTGGCACCTGAACAAAAATAAACTGGTATCACATGAAGCTCTGACCGCAGAGGCACTAAAATTTACTGAAAAATTCAAAAGTATTTTTAAGTCCTCATAAACATACAGTTTTCTTCATATTATCAGGAAGTTTAAAGCCAGAATGACTGAAAACAAGTCAAATATAACTTAAAAGGAAAAATGGTGATCAAGTAATTCCAGGTCTGATTAGTAGCTTGAGTTAAAAAATCAGAAATAAACAAAAATAACAAATGACATCCGCTAAGTTCCCATGGAGTTTATGCATACACAGTATTAGATATTAGTTAAATTTCAAAGTACAAAGAAATTTATATTTAATACGTATGTACGTATTAAAATTTTGTGGTTTGCAGTTTATTTACTGTAAGAAATTGAAGCTCTTTGTGAGCATCATTGGACAATCTTGTACAGATTCCCTGCATATTTACTGAGCTGAAAAATCTGCAGAAAACCCAGAAACATTCTGCATTTTTCTAAAAATACAATCAGGAAAAAGTGAGTGCCTCCAGAGTGTGAGGTCACATAAATCACCTCTCGCTCCTGCATCAGCCTCTGTCCCTCTGCGGCGTAAAGTCGATTGGTTTCCTCCAAAAAGCGCTGCTCAAACGAGTCTTGATAAATCTGTTACAGACAGAGAAAACAGAGGATCCATAAGGCCATTTGTCAACAAGAACGTCGACATTTCTCACCAGCGCTGTGAGCAGAAAAAAATCACAGAGATCAGATGTTAACATGATCCAGGATTAGTTGAACATGGTGGCCTAAATATGCTCTAAGTTTCCTATTAACTGAGAAAAATGCTTTTTGATTACGCCAAAAATCATAATTACTTCAAAAAAAAACTGATCTTTTATTAAATTTTTCACCCATAGAGTTCGCCATTTTTTCGCCATTCGGACATCCATGTGACAATATTTTAATAAGATCAATAAAAAATAAACAGTCTATAATGTTGTCGTTTTTACATCTAAAATAAAAACTAATCGTGGATCCCTTTAAAGGGTTACCTGGAGGTCAGAGAGCATGCTCAGTAGGCTCCTCAGCAGACTGCGGTCGATGGCTTCTCCGTTTCGTTCCCTCTCGATAAGCAGCAGAATCCCGTCGATGGTTTTACTCTGGACCTTCTGGTCGCTGATGATGTAGAACCTGAACAGCTCCAGGCCCATGTCCCTGCACAGCACACCAGTCCGGGTTCAGGACCCACAGAACCGCCTCGCAGCAGCTGAAAAATCACTCATCACTCACCAGATCGATGGCAGCATAGAATTTTGTAAAACATAGGTGCGATCCAAAAACAGAAATATACTCCTAATCATGATCTGTGGAACAGAAACAAAACAAATGATGAATAAAAGCAGATTCCCAACAAAACTACTAAAGTCTGACAGTGAGCTGCACCAAATCTTCAATTTCTTTGTAAAACATAGAACAACAGACCGGAAAACGCATCACAATATAAACTTTTCATATCAGTTGATAGATAGTTATTAATTTGATTTTTGTTTCAAATAGCAGAAATACCTCCAAACTGGTTTATACACATTTTTCACTCCACAAAGCGGCACAACCGCAACTGCTGCTGTGACAGTTACTCAGCAGGTTGTTGCTAGGTGACCAAAGAGTGAGTGAGTTGCTAGGTGACCAAAGAGTGAGTGAGTGAGTTGCTAGGTGACCAAAGAGTGAGTGAGTTGCTAGGTGACCAAAGAGTGAGTGAGTTGCTAGGTAACCAAAGAGGTAGTGAGTGAGTTGATTCCACCGGTTTAGGGGGTCATGAGAGGTTGAGGAGCTCAAGTCTTTCCTCTGCCTACATTTCCCAGAATGCTGTCTGATTTGGACACCCCTTGTTAAAGATTGATCATAAGTCTCCAGACGGTAATTCATTGGCTTTGAAATATTCAGGTAATTGATTAATCCATTTACTGATTTTGTTACTTCTAATGAAAACTGATTGTATTGTTTTATTTGGGGGTATCAGAGTAAACATAAACAGGCTCAAGAGGCTGGAGTTCTTTTGCAAGACACTGGACATCCAATTAGTCTTGTTGCACTTCAAATCTATCAACTCAGATAGAAAATGTGTTTAAACAATCCTGGGAGTTAAACTGTTTTGAAAGAGAGACGCTCATCAGCCAGAGAGAAGAAGAAACATCAGGTGAGAAGAGCTTTCACGCTTTGCTGACCCCACACGTTAAATCCTGCGGAGGTCAAGCTGTCATTTTCTGTCAGAGTTTGTAAGGGAGGTTAAATTGGGAGCTCAAGTTTCAGCTGTGCAGAGGCGTAAACAAGCGCTCCTTCACAGCTCTTTGACTGGGTCGGCACGTCTCATCCCTGGCAGCTTAACATCAAAACCTCAAACAGGCTCCGCTTTGACTGGTCCGCCCAGCGCCAGCAGAAACAGCTGTACAAGCTACCTTAAGGTTTTATTTTATTTGACCATTTTACAGGATTTTGTAATCTGAGGTTTACAAAATTGTCCAAGTGAATGAATACCAACTTTCTACTTTTGAAGGAAGCAGCAAAAAGAAAATATGTTGCAGATTTATTTCCTTATTCTGGAATTTAATAAATATACAATTTTGAAATCCCAACTGATCTAAAATTGGAGAATTTTATTCTGATTTATCATCAGACAAAACACTATTGCTTCCTACTTTGTATAATTCATATTTTCATGCAAAATTTAGCAGAAAAATTTTAACTATTGATGAATGATTGTGGATTTTAGGTTATATAAATTTCTTTATTTTAATTAATTATTATCCCCTTTCTACTCATTAAATTTCTTCTTTATTATTATTATTATTTACTCTAATAGTTACAACAAATGTGCAGAAGTGAAAGGACTCACCATTTGTCTGCAGTGATCTTGCCAGCACTTGTCGATTTTCTTCAGGAAGAGGACGCTGTCCAAGGCATCCGTAAAACCCAGGTTAGGGCAACAAACGACTTTAATTCAAATTTATACTTGAAATTATTGTGTCTGTGACATTTACACAGCAAAAATACAAAATCATACCAAGTAATTATGGCCCAGTTTTTAGTGCAAACATTGTAGTACACTGATAATAAGACAAAACTATCTTACAATTTATAAGAGCTTGTTTTAAGTTAATAATTTGTTAATATTGATGAAAAAGTTTTAGCTTCATTGGAAGATTATTTCACAAAAACATGGAAAAAATATCTTATCATAATTGAAATAATCTTCTCTAGTTATCATAAATATAAAGGAGTTATTGACTTAAAACAAGCTCATATTTCTTGTAAGTTAGTTTTGTCTTATTTCAAGTTTCCTGAGATATTTTCACTAAAAACTAAACCAAAACTAATTGGTAAGATCATTTTATTTCTATTTTTAGCTTTCAAAATATAGAAAAATATAAAACCTTTGCAAACAGAAGATGAATAAATGTTCTTCTGTCTCTTGATATTTGTGTAAAATTAGGTAAATACAAAAAGCACAAAGTCTCCAACTTGATCATTTTTGTGGAAATTCATCACAATTATTCCATGAAAATTTTGACTGAAACCTGCATTTGCTATTACATTTGTACTTAAACACATCAAATGTCACTTTATGACTTTTAGATGAACTTGTTAAGACAAAGAACAACGAATTACTGCTTAAAATGACCCAGAAAGTGTAATGGATATTCTCTGAACTGATCAATCTGTGCCTTGATGTGGTCTTCACACACGGTCCTCAGCTGTTTGTACAGTTTGGCGGATATCTTGTGGGAGCAGAGGTTTTCAACAGCCTGGGGAGACAGAGGAGGGAAAGTTTCAGCGGCCGGCGGAGCGAACAGGCAGCCGGCTTCCCGTTCAGAACCGATACCTGGTAGAGCTCTTCTAGATTGTACTTGATGGAAGTGCTGTTCTGAATGGCCTCCACAGCTTCTTTCAGCTTCTGCCAGGTCTCCTGCGTGTAGTTTTCTGGTAACTTGGGTTTTTCTGTAATAAACACACAACACTGAATGTAGACAAGACAGTGGAGCTCAGTTTATACTAAGCAACAGCTTGTCTTTTTCTAAAAATGCTTATTTTATGCAGTCTTTAAACAGAGTGACTTCAATAAAACGATTTTGCAAATTTGGCCCCCAGTACATGTATTTAGTGAGTTTCTATTTTTAATTAGGACAAAATAACAGAAAGTAAAACCTTCTTAGTATTACTGATTAAACTTTAGCTTTAATAACATAAAGCTACATAATTTTTAAAGTTTAATAAGTAATACTTTTGTAAATTTATGTCATGATTTCTTGGTTAATGTCAAATTGTCATGATGAAGACATTTTGAATAAAGTCAACTTTGTATTAAAAGTGTCGATTTACCGAATGACACTTTATGACAACAGACAGTCATAAATATTCATGAGGACTTACTCATGTTCATGACAGGTTATGTCCCGTTTATGACGGCGTCATGACAGTCTTATTCACAACCTGTCAAATAAAGCGTTACCAGAAATTTTTGTGTCGACTTTAACATTTTCAATTTAAAAATATATAAACTTGTCATCAAAACATCATTGTAAAACAATTACAAAAAAATATGAACAATTTTGTACCTCTCAACTTATTCCAAAGGCCTCAAATGGCCCTTCAGCCACACTTTGGAAACCTCTGGTCTTGGGAATAGTTTGGTTGGAGTATATGTTAGGCCCTAGTTTGAAGCTTCAGTGGTTTAATCAACCAGTCAATAAATTCAATTTCCTTAATTTTGGGACAAAGGTGGTCGGCCAACACTTGCACTTGAAGCTGACCTTATACTCTGATCCGATCTAACTCAGCAAAGGTCTAAAATTCATAAAGAAATAAATACATTTCTCTGTTTATTTGTGTTTACATTAGCGGTGCACAGATCGGTAATCAGCAATCGGCCAGAAAACTGCAATTGATGCACAGCTAGTTTATACAAAGTCATTGTCCTCTTCTGCTCTGCTGTGAGACGTATGACTGGCAGGTCAGGGCCGGCCCAAAGCAATGAGAGTTAAGCATCTCATTACACCACTCCAGCCTGATAACATATCTATTTAAAATAACATTGAAAAGTGATTTCTGACATTTTTATAGTAATAGGTCAACCCCTTTCTGCTGTTGCCCCTCTTGGGAAAATACTATTTCAACCCAGGTGATTCTGGCCCTCTGTGCAAATGTTTGGACACCACCGGTACCAATTTCTGATGTTTTCCCTTTATTCAGATTTTTATCAATTCCAGTTGTTCATTTATTATTATTCAGCTCTTATAGCAGGGGTCCAAGGTTTGTGTCACATGGTCTAAAATCATTAAATTAAAAGGACTTGATTCTTTTACCAACTCACCAATAAATCAGCCATGAAAACTCAAGAGTCACCCCACTGTTGCCGACTCAGTGGCTTTCTTTCTATTTTTAGACCTGTGTTCACACTGCAGACTGAAGTGACCCAAATCCAATTTCTTTTACCTTAGTGCGACCTGTATCTGGTCTTTTCATGACAGTATGAACACCACAAATCAGACTTTCTTCAAATGTGACACAGGTCACTTGGATATCTGACGCATATCCGATCTTTTCAAATGCGATCTGAATGTCACTGACACCCGACAAACATCGTTATTCTGCATCCTGATAAGTGGGAAGGAAAATTACAATAATGAGGATTAGGTTGTTAATGTGCTGGTTCTGGTCGGACAGAGCCAGCACAGCAAAATCAACAAGATTTTTTATATTGTACAATTAGCTTACGATGGTATATATCTAATCAGTTAGCTATATCATTGGCATCAATGTTTACTTTAGCAAACACTGAGCACTATTTCTTTACAGCTTGGAAAAACAGCTTTGTATGTGTGACATTATTGCCCCCTCTACTGCGCATGTGGGACACTTTTAGGTTGTGTTTCACACCTATATGTTGCAAATATTTGGAAATGCGAAATGTTAAAGATCAGATTTGACAATAAAATAACAAAATCAGAATTGGGTCACTTCAGGTTGCAGTGGAGCCACAAAAAAAAAGAAAAAAAGAAAAGGTATTGGCCAAAAACGGAATGGCTTTTTAAAGATCGGTAATCAGGAATCGTGCAATCGGTGCACCACTAAAGGCCAGTATAAACAGGGACTTGTTATGTGTGTGACTTGTTCTCTGCACCAGTTCCCCCAGGTACCTCTGAAGTTCTTGATGACTAGTTTCTTGGCAGCACCGGGTTTGCTGCTGGAGAAGGTGCCGGACCCTGCGGTTTTCGTCAGTCCGTTCGCGTGGTGTCCCCCCACGCCACCGGCCAGGAACATGGCTTTGCTTTTGTTATTGGAGCACGAAGCAGCAGCAGCGGCGGCGGCAGCCTCCTCAGCCATTTTCACATCTAGTCCAATGAAATCCACCGAATCCTCGAACCTCAACTTCTTCTGAATGTGCAGCGGAGGAGTGGGAGAGCAGGAGGAAGAGGAGGAGGAGGAATTGAGGGTCTTGGGAGGCGAGGAGGAGATGGTGTCACTCGTGTCGTCCCTCTCGGAGCCGTTTATTTTCCTCTTTTTCGGAGATGTGATGTTCCCACTGTCGCTTTTGACATCAGTAGCCGCGGGTCTAGCCTCCTGGGTTGGCGGTGGTGGGGGATTAGGGGAAGATAAACCTGTTGGAAACATGAAAAATCGGGAATACTAATTCTTTACAGCCAGTCTTCTGATCCGAAACTTCCAGGCTTTGTCGAGGGTAGAGCTAAGTGTCCGATGGCCTTCGTCTGTCTTCGCAAGGGCAGTTTCGATTCACCCGGTTCGTTTATCCAGTTTAAAACAGACAATTTAATTAGAAACTACTCAACGCTTCTCTGATCCGAAGCCTCGTCTCTTTCTTGTTATTGCTGGCAGGAGAATAAAGATGGTTGGCTACTGCTTCCTCTTTTTTACCTCTCCGTCGTCTAACCGCGTCGTAAAGTGGTTCAGCGGCAGCGGTCGGGTCAAGCGGCCGTTAAAGGCAATAATTCATAAAACTTATCCAAGTGGAACACTAACAACCCCACATGATAGCGAAACAGACGTTAATACACCCAGAAATAATTTCACTCGTAAAAAGCTAGTCCGTGACCCCACCGGAAGTACTTTGTACAAAAGTACTTTTTGCTCAAGCGTGTTTTTTATATTAACCATGGTGCTCTGTTTGGTCCGGCCACCAGATGGCGCCAAAGTGACGCAATTTTCCTCATGTTTGATCAAAAATAGTGGAAAGAAAGAATCCACATAACAGGAAATTTAATAATATTCAGAGCTGAGTTGTGGCTAGCTACTCAATTACTTTTACTGCTAAACATTTTGGGAGAAAAGGACTTTTAAGAGTATTGTTGCTATACTGTACTTTTTACTTTTACTTGATTAACTGTATTATTAATAATTGCTGCTCTTACTTGACAGTGGGTCTGGATACTCTGTGAGTAACGTCACTGAATGAAGGTTACGCTTCTTTTAATCAAACAAATCACCAGACACACACAGTTTTTGCTTAAGTTTCATACATTTTGTATTGCAAAAACAAACAAACAAAAACAAACAACAAACAAACAAAAAAAAACAGACACACACACAAAAGATTTGACAAAATGTTTTTACTTTTACTTGAGTTTTTCTTGGATGGATACTTTTTACTTTTACTTCAGTAAAAATATATTGAGGCAGAACTATTTTTTATATGAGTAAATTTTTTGGGTAGTCTACTCACCTCTGATAATATATAAATATATCTAATGATATTTTGCATCGCTGTTGGGTTTGAATCCAACTGTATTTATTTCGCAATGTTTATTCTTTAATTTTAGTTTCTTTGATGCTTTTTGGCCAGGTGTTTTTAATTGTTACAGCCAAGTATTTCTCTTCTGGGAAACTTCTGTCAGAAAGTCTTTTTTTGGTGGACACAGTTCTAATTCTTCGAAAATCACATGTTCACTTCTCCAAATGTAAGAAAAAGTCTTTCAGAGCCTTTATAAATCACTAAGGAATTATTATTATTATTATTATTATTATTATTATTATTATTATTATTTACATGCAATAGAAAACTAAACCCTCACTTCTTTTAGATGTGATCTATTAAAATGTGTTTAAGATTTACGTTATACTTTATTTCAATGTTTTAATAATATCTAAATATTATAATGTCACAATGGAGAGAAAACAAAGTAAAATAAAAAGTCAATTATCTAAATAAAATAAAAAAAAAAAACTACATACATTAACACTGAGTCGATTTCTACCTCTGGTTATTATTACCTGTGGTTTACCTGTATTTTGAAACTGCAGCACAAAACCCCCCGTCATTGACGTTCTATGTGACAAAACCCTCTGTCACCTAGGCAGCGTGAGTTAACCTTCCTTAACTGTCGTAAAATCACGTAAATCTCATACAGCTAAAAAGGAGCGTGGAAATCTGCTGCAGCAACAGCTAATACATGAACAATATTTACTGATTTTCCTTTGCGCTTGCCCGACTTGGTAAACTACGTTCGGGACAAGCTGTGACATACTTGAAGACCGCGGCACCGGAGACCAGAGAGGATGTTTAAAAAGTACGTGTCTGTGTTGTACCGTTAGCTAGCAGCACACTGAAGTAACCAATGCTAAGCTGTTAGCATTAGCATGTTTGATATTGTAGAAAGATAATATTTATTATTATAAACTGACCCGAAAGATCTGTAATTTTCTACTGCTAGCACTAGATTTTGAGGTAAGCAGGGGTAGCTTCAATTAGCATTGGAAGAGGCAGCTTTATGCTAATACAAGAGTATTTTTATTTCTGTAAGTAGCTTTCTGTTAGATGTTAGCTGCATAAAATCAGTCAAACAGCTTTTGAGTGAGATCAGTAGCTGTTTTCTTCCATATTTCAGCTAAAACAGCACAACAGAAACAAACTAATGAACATGAAATTACCAACATGAAGTGAACGTATTATCAGATTAATATAAGCTGACAGCCAGTTCATGGGTTGACCAGGAAGTTTATTTTAATATTTTCTGGTAGCTTGTAAAACATGAATAGAATTATCAAAAATATAGAGGTACCATATATGGTTAGGTTCTACAAAGAATGTTGGTTTTCTTATACTTAAAATTCTAAATTGCAACATATTTGTGCAGAAGTCTAGAAGAAGTTGATCTTTTAAACATATTTGTACTTGAAAGAAAGAGGAATGGAGAAGAACTGTTCTGGTATTGATAATTAGGAATGAGGATGATGTTAACCTGTAACTAAAGATTTAGAATGTTGATGAGCAGTACCATGAGCATATATGAAAGAGTTATTGAATTAAAAATTGCAAAGAAATACGTAAATCACGGTTTTAATTTATTGTATGTGATTTCTGTACATAGTCCTTGCACAGTTTTGTAATAAAACTGTAATAAATTTTTAAGAGACAAAACTATTTACAGAAAGTCAAGTGATTATTTATATTCTGTTTAAGAATTTAATTTGAGTAGGAAGGTAATTTGTCTTGCAACTAACTGATTTATTAAATGTAAGACATATTTATTTTTCCTCATGGCTCAATAAGCTATTGATTGGTGTAATTCAAATAAAGGAGGTATTATATTTTAGATGTTAAAATTGTTGACATTTTGGGATTTTTTTGTTAAATTTATGTTTTGTTGTCAGACTAGTCAGCTGTATGGAGTGTGTTTGAAAGAGACTTTTCGAAACATAAAAAAAAATGTTTATTTGGTCCCTTCTATAATACTATCATATGAGTAGCAAATTAGTAATAAAGAATGTCATATAACAGAATTTAAAGTGTGTTCTTTAGTTAATTTGTGTTGTTTTTAATCTATAAAGTTTGGCACTTGAAAAATGTGAAAATCTGCCTTTAAAATGTTTGAAAAGTGTACTTTCCCTGTTAAAATGGTAATGTTTATTGTTCATGACTATTTTAAAATTCATAATGGTAATTTAAAGAAATAAGATTGGTGAAAAATGTACTCAATCAAAATAAACAGAGTTTACTTATCAGTATTTATTTTTATCAGTTTAAAATTATCACTAAAAATACATAATAAAAATATTTTTTTTGTTTTGTTTTTTTTCAGATTTGATGAGAAGGAAAATGTATCGAACTGCATCCAGCTGAAAACATCGGTAATCAAAGGCATCAAAAATCAGCTGCTGGAACAGTTCCCCGACATCGAGCCATGGCTCAATCAGATAATGCCAAAAAAGGACCCAGTTAAAATAGTGAGATGGTACGATCCCGTGTTTCCTGCCTTCGTTGTTTCATGAATATTCTGTTCAGGTTCTTTAACTTCTGTGTGCATTTCAGCCATGAACACATTGAAATCCTGACAGTGAACGGAGAACTGCTTTTCTTCAGACAGAGGGAAGGACCTTTCTATCCAACCCTCAGGCTGCTCCATAAATGTAAGTGTTCCTCAGCAACATTAAGAATAAAATCTCTGATTAATATATATATATGTTTTTTTGTTTTGTTTTAAAAAAGAGATCATAAATGACAGGAAATATTTTGAGAAAGCAACTTTTATTTCAATCATTTCTCTTTTGTGAATTGAACCACAGAATCTTTGTTTAACTACTAGTATATGAACTAGTTAAATCTTTGTTGAATGAGTTTAACTACTAGTATATGTCTTACTTTTAGCAAAGTAAGACACAATTTCACCAGTAGAACATCCTAAACTTACGAGAAAAAAATGTTTTAATGAGAAAAAAACTTAATGGATAATTAATTTTTGGTTATTTTGTCTTGAAATATGTTTTATTTTTTTCTATTTCTTTGACGCCTCTTGTATTTCTTGGGCAAAAATGCTGCGAAAACATTACCATATTTTTAATAACATTATGACTTAAAAAATGTTAGCCTCACACTTAAAGTTTTGCTGGATTCAAGGTTTAAATAAATCTAGAATAGTCAAACAAGATGGCTGCCCTGTGCATGCTAACATCAAGTCAAAGGAGTGAATTGTTGAAAAAAATTCAGATTTTCCAAAAATTGAATATTTAATTAATTACACAGCCCTACTGATACTGAAGTATTTATTTGATTATATTTCCTCTTTTTCTCAGATCCTTTCATTCTTCCACACCAGCAAGTGGACAAAGGGGCCATAAAGTTTGTATTGAGTGGAGCGAATATCATGTGTCCCGGACTCACCTCACCAGGTGCCAAACTCTACCCTGCTGCTGCCGACACAGTAGTCGTATCCTTTTAATCCTGATGTGTTATTGTAGTTTTAAACACCTGTTTTTGATGTCCAACATCAACTTCTGCTTTCTCTGCAGCTTTTACATAAACATTTCCAACATGTTTGTCTTTAACAAGTTGATTCAGGCGATCATGGCAGAGGGGAAGCAACATGCGCTCTGTGTTGGTGTGATGAAGATGTCGGCTGAAAATATGTAAGCCTCCCAAATGGTTTTCTAAACAAATAGTTCACTGTTTACATCCTTGTGAGTCTAAGATCGTAATCTGTGTCTAACAGAGAAAAAGTCAACAAGGGAATTGGAATCGAGAACGTTCACTATCTGAACGACGGTTTGTGGCACATGAAGACGTACAAATGATGACCCCACCCAGACCGAGCGACAGCAACTCAACTGTTTCCACCTTCGCTTTGCAACCTGCTGGAGGCTGCAAATCTGCCATCATGACGCACAAATGAATAAAATATCTTGGTTCAAACCACAGCTAGTTTGTGCTTTTCTTAATTATTATTTGGATTAGAAGTAGCATCATGGATGTGATGTGGTTTTAAGACATGTTTGCGTTATGAGGAAGGGAGTGGTTATAAGTCCCACACAAACCAACAGTTAAACTGGTTTGTCTGCATTCTTTAGTTGGGAGCAACATAAATTTTCAAGTAAATAAATAAAGTAGTTGTAGTGTTAGTTAAAAACTGATGTTAAATGTCAGTTTAGTTTGTAAAAATGTATTAAAATCCAAGCAATTAAGAAGAGCAGCTTTTACTACATTTAGGTAACGTTATCTACTGGTACTTGGGTAGCAGCACTACAGGTTATGAGGATACAGGATGCACAGTTTCACAGGATTATTTTCATAACTTGTAATTTGCATAACACATTAGTTGAATACTGAAATGTTGGATTTATTTTTTTTTACCACCCAATAAGACATTTTTAGTAGAAATATAATTTATAAATGTTAAAATAACGTAAACATTTAAACTCCAGAGATGTGAGAATATGTTTAAAAACAAAAGTATATTTGTTTCTTCTCACCATTTGCATTTTTAGAATTTTTCTCTAGCTTTGGTTTGAAGTTCAACTATTTTAGTTTATATTCCATATTTATTTCTTGAAGTAATTTGTCATGGTTTCAACCAGCTTAAGCTGTTTTTTTCTGTTTAATTTGCCATGAAACCAAATAGAAAAAACTATTTGTCAGACAATTGTAATTGCTAAATGCTTAAGTTATTTTTAGTAATATTTTTATTTTTATAATCAAAGTCATTCATTTTTGGGGATAGAAAATGATTTAGTAATGCACAAAAATATTAAAAGTTCCTTAAAGGATTGATTTCTATCACTTTTATTCAAACAAAAATTAGGTGAATGTAAAATAAATCAAGAACAAAAACCCTAAAATATTTAAAACCCAATTCTTTGTAAACAGAAAACTAAGCAAATCATTTAAGCAGCTTGATTACAGCTGAACTGTGTCATGACTAAAGCTGCAGTATGTAACTTCACTAAAATGTTTCTTTGTATTAAAGTTGTCACCAGTTCATTAGACAGATGCAAAACTGAACTGTTTCCAGTCAAAAACAACCATCAGAACCAGGAGGGTCTTAGCGCTGTCAATCATCCTTATGCTCAACCCGTTAGGTTCACCACAATACAGCTTGTCATTAGTTCTAATGCCAGTTAGCATAGCCACAGATTATAGCAGATAAATGGTTTCCCTGTAAGGATGATTTGTTTTTCCTTACAACATTTTGCCGCGTACATGTGGTTGATTGACAGAGCTAAGACCCGCCTTCTTGTTTTTTTTTTTTTTTTTACATTCAACAAATATGTGAAAGTATAAAAGTTACATACTGTAGCTTTAAGGGTGCAACAATAAATCTGATCATCATTGGGTAGAACTCCACAGATATAGATTATTTTTCTACAACAAAAAAAATGCTTAAGGATTGAGAACAAAACTTCAGGGACCATAATCCAAATCGAGATGATCCAGTCTCAGATCCACAGACATCCGGCACCGCCCGAGTCAAGTGCAAAAAGTTAGAAATATACAGAATTCCCCCCAGGATCGAGTCTCTTAAACAAATATCTAGAGTCAGGTTTGCCATCACAGAAGCAATATCTTCAAAACGACCGAGCGAGGCTAGTCATTATCTGAGCCTTTGGGAGGAAAAAATGTCAATAGGTCGTGGAAGTCGTGTCCGTATGGACGGAGTCTGTAAACTCCGAACATCATGACCTGCATCTGGTTGGCGGACAGGCCGCTGAAGGTGACGGCCAGGTCGGAGCAGCAGCCCTCCACCACGTTGTTGGGGTTCTGCTTCATGCTTTCCGATATCAAGCTGTCCACCGTCTTACTGTTGAACAGGCCCTTCCCATGGACGTCCTCTCCGTTCTCTGCAAATACTCCAGTGTACTTTAGGCACACGGCAAGCTGCTTGTCGTCGCTGAGCTTCCACAGCTGCCGTCCTCTCTCTGGACACTTGTCCTCGTCCTGGAAGATGTTCGCCAGCCTCTTGAGGCCTCGTAGCTGAGGACGATGCCGCTGTTCAACTCGACATACTCCAGCTCCCCGGACTTCACCCTTCCCCAGGTAGAACGGCTGCTGCGGGTCTTTGGTGAGCACCAGGTACTTGAGGTTCTCGATGATGGCGAAGGTGTGGGCTGAGCCGAAGCGCGTGCTTCAGAGCTTTACGCAACCTGGCCCAGTCGTCCTTCTCGTTCAGGTCTATGGCCTCCAGTGCCTTGGAGGCCTCTGAGGTGTAAAACTCGGCCTTGTCGCAGTGCTTGGTCCAGGTGTCCATCGCCGTGGCCCAGTAGACAAGGCTTTTGGGCTGCACCATGACAACGCAGTAGACCTGGAGTTGGTCGTTCAGCTCCTGAAGCCGGCTGTCAGAGAGTTGCTGGAGCTCGTCTTTGCTTGCAGCCTTGACGTGATGGTGGTGGTTGCTGTCCGTCCTGGACTCGGTGACGGGGCTGAAGCTGCCCAGCAGCGACAGCACCAAGCAGAAGAGGCCACCCAACACCATCCCCTTCATGAAAGAGCCTCCCTCCGACAACATGATGGCAGCAGCGGCTGGACAAGACAAAAACTGTTGTTATTTCTCATTTCAGGTGAATCAGATCAAGCTAATACTGTTGCAACAAATCAGACGCATGATAAATTAAAACAAACTCAATTATTTCCATTTTTCTGATTTAACATTTCTCTCTTTCTACCAAAAACTGGATGATAAAAGTTTTCACATTGATACTTTGGTCTCAACAAGCTCTTTTTTTTTTGAAGGACCATTTTGTTTACAGAGACTTTATAATTTATTTTATTAGTTCTTTCCGTTGTTTTATATTTTTAAAATGTCTTTCAGTTAAAGTGGTCTCAAAACAATTTTATTATTCATAGCAATAACTTCTCGGACATTTTATCACCCAGCCAAATTTGTAATTATGACTGGGTCGCTAAAACGATTAATCCTGAAGAATCAATTACTGAAATAATAGTCAACTGATTTAGTAATCAATTAACTGTTAACTGGAGCATTCAGACTGAAAAAATTCTAATTTCCGAAAGAGCAACATACTCAGAACAGAACCGTAAGTAAACCAAACTGTTAAAAATAATGCATACGTTTTGTATTTAAAAATGTAAAAAACTTCTTTGTCTGTAAATATTTCAGATCTCAAGTGAAATAGTTTTAGCTTCACCTGTTTCAAATTTAAAATTAATCTCGTAACTTAGCACCTTTCCTATCCAATTATAAATCAGTTAATCCAAAAAATAACAGATCAGCCCAATACTGTATAAATCTTAAGTTAGAAGTACTTTAAGAAAAACAATAATCAGGTGACTTGAAAGACTTTGTGTATGACTCTGTAAATAAAGGCAAAATATAAAGAGCAGGATATACATTCACTGTTCAATCAACTGCTAAACAAACTGAACTCTCCATTAATGAGAACGAAGCTCTTCCTGTTATAAACCAGCTCTGTGTCTTTAAGAAACTCACTTTTTAACAGGCTGTGGTTTCAAAGCCATTCATTAAAAGTCTCTTTTTTGCCACGCCTACAGTTTAAAGTCCTTTTACTAACATACAAGGAAAACTATTGGACGCACCCACGTTTTCTGGTTGTACAGTCTTGCCCATCCCCCACATGTTGCTGCAGAAGGCTACTAAACTAAATTAAAAGCCTGTTACTAATACTATTTTAAAAATACACCTGACTATTTATGAGCAGATATTGTAAACCAGGTAATATCTGCTTACTGCACTGTCGGTGAAAAAAAAAACTAAGTATTTTTTTATTAAGACACTGGTTTATTTGTCATAAAAGAATGAAATCTAATATTTTATGATTCACATGTGTAACAGGGTTTTATTTATTTATTCTTTGAATTTATTTTGGATAATAAATACGTTGTTTCTTCGGACATGTTTTACGTTGTGACGCTGCTCTTGGCAGTTGGTGGTTGTCGTGGCAACCAGTATCTGACGGCTCCTCCCCCTTTTTTTCGGTTGCCGTTTGTGACCGTTTGGCACCAACAGCAGCTTTAGGATCAGCACTGCGGTTTCTTTACGAGTATTATATTTTTAAATATATTTTAGACAAGTTCAATAATATACAGTCACGTTTACGAGTAACTTTGCTACGTTTCTAAGTATTATTATTAATGTTGCCCATTTTAGCGATGTTTTAAGTCTGCAAATACTAACTGCTGCTAACTGCTATTAACTGCTCATTGGGAGCTATTCGGTTTTTGGTTTGCTTATGGTTAAATAAATAATTATTTAGGCTCCTCACGGAACGGGCTAAGAGTAAACACCATTATGTAATACATGATGACAACTTAGGCCAAATTTAGTGAGTATTTGTATTTCTACCAACAGTAAATAAACGTTGCATGATAATCCTTATATAATTGCACTAATAATTTATATTAGATGTACATTTATAATTTATTATCAATCTTTAACAAAATTATTCCTTTTCTTATTATTTATATATTTTGGTTTTAAATTCTTACATTTTTGCTGAAGTTGAGACCCAATCTGATTCTGTTGACTTAAAACTGACAAGCACCTTGTAATGCTCTAAAAATTAAACTATGTGTAACTGGATCCCTTCTGCGTTGTGCTGGTTTTATTGAGTGATTTACATTTGTTAAATATAAATCATAAAAGGCTGAATTACACATAAACAATGCTAAACGTCCTAAGTAAGAGGCTAGTTCTGTTTTGAAGAACACCCGTGTTACATCTGGAGATTACTGTGGAAAAAATATTCTTTATAGAATCAATAAAATTACAGACAACCCCAAGCATCCTATACATTCTTAAGTCAGAGGCTTCTACAGAGATGCAGGAGTTCATAGATAATCAGCTTCTACAACAACTGGGATTATATAAATCACAACATTTAATAAAATGTTTTTTTTATTCATTTAAACAATTCAACCATTGATGTATGAAGACTTACAAATTAATGTTTCTCGTCATGTTAGAGAAATAAACCATAAAATCTGGTAATACGAAACATAAATAACCACAATTGTCGGGTTTGATTGTCCCTGCACAAATACTGTAAAGCAGTAAAGTTCAAAAAAGAAACTCTGAAGCAGTTTGTTCAAAAACGGACCATTTGTTTTTTAGTTTAGTCCACGCTTAACCTCTTTAACGTGTCTTAAATTCAGGGGCAAAAATTATTCTAAAATTTTAGAATAAAGATCATATTTTAGTTTTAGTGTTTTAAACTTAGCTCCGATAAGCTAACAGGTAACTTCAAAACGACTACTGAAGTCGTTCGGGCTGAAAGCCCTATGCTAACGGCGAGCTACTTAACTCCATATTCAGGCTTTCTCTTTGATTTTCTCGGCAACATAAATAAAACAAAAACGGAGGATTTAATTCTGCCGTACCTCAGCGGATTATTCCTGCCTTGACAGCTG
This sequence comes from Poeciliopsis prolifica, assembly GCF_027474105.1. Classification (NCBI taxonomy): domain Eukaryota; kingdom Metazoa; phylum Chordata; class Actinopteri; order Cyprinodontiformes; family Poeciliidae; genus Poeciliopsis; species Poeciliopsis prolifica. The sequence continues at coordinate 2,001,212 of NW_026562381.1, forward strand.
GTGCCTTCGCTGTGACTGTCTTTCAACTCACACTTTTCCTGTTTGGTTGGTCACCGACGTCAGTCTGCGTCAGTCTAATCTTCTTCTTCTTTTCCATTCATTTGTTTGAGCGGATATGTGCTGCCCCCTTCAGGATGTTTAAAACAGCTCGCCTTGACTTAAGTATCTCTTTGCAGACACTCTGATTCATAGTGATAAATGGTGTGGATATTTAATCAAAAACCTTAATAAATAACAAAATATGAGATTTATCCTTTATACTGTTACACAGAATGTATAATACTACCCAAAGATAAATATATTACAAAAAAACAGACCCCAACTGTATATTTAGAATTTTTCTAAATATACTGTTCAAAAGTACTGGACGTTTAAAAAATAGGAAAAAAAAAACCCAGATAAAATAACACATAAAAAGACAAACATCCATTTAAAAAATACATCAACTTTCATTGTAAAAATGAACAGTAACTAATATTGCACTTTAGTTTTATCTACAGCTGATCCTGAACAGAGCTGATTGGAAAAGGTACGTGTCCATTCTGATTACCTCAAATTAAATGTCTGAAATGAATAAAAAAACACTAGTTTCACCAAGGAAATTTTATTTAATGAGTCTGCTAATTAGTCTATTTTGATTTCACTGACTATAAAATTAAGCTTTTACAATGCTCCTTTGCTTTCTTATTGTCATCTGGTTGGCAGAGGGATTCATCAAATGTTGTTTTTTAGACAAAAAGAGATGAAACCATAAATCACCCGACGGCCTGCACACTGATCTGAAGAGCATTAGAGAGCTTTCAGTTTGACAAAGAGCCTCACAGGCCAAACTCTTGATGAGGAGAAAGGAGTTCAAAACCTTTTTTCATTTTTTGAAACAAATCCTTTCTCACTTTGTTGTTATTTTATAGATCTAACTTCAGCTTGTATAGAAGGTGAATACATTCTCAATTCTTATTTTCCCCTACAAATAGGAAAAAGGTGGATTAAATTTTGACATCAGCGTGTCTATATAGTCTCTCATAATGAATAAAAGGTATTTTTATAGTCAGTAAGGAATCTGGATGAATTGAAAAGACAACAGTATACTTTAAACTTCTACTTGAATAATTCTCTGTTCCACTTTTCCTTCTCTCTTGTCCTCTTGAACATAGTTAATTAAAAACAGAGAAATACATGGTAAACTGCTTTAATACTCCCGAAGTAAACATGCTATGATCTGCATACAGAAGAGCATATGAAGTTCTTAATTAACTACTATTCTATATAAATATCATACAACATAATTTATTTTAAATGCATTATATGAATAATTGCATGTTTAATTTGCATGTCTTAAAAGTCTTATCTGTAACATTTGCACTGTATTGCTTGAGGAAACAATGATAGGGGACATTTTTGAAAAAAACAATGTCTGCTGATATAAGGGAATCACTAAAGAGCAATTAATAATACCAAGATCACAATGCTTCAGCAAAAGCTATTCATATTTTTCTTAAAACTTGCACAGGAAAATTATTTTAAATTGAATACATTTCAAATCAGTTTTACAATAAAAATATTTCACAAATAATTTATTTACTGGACCACTTGTTAAACCAGTGGATCAACGCTCTTTTCAGGCTCTTAGTGCCGGTGTCCCCCATAGTTCACACTTTGCCGCCAGCGAAGACTCCTGGTGCCGGCCAAAGATCCTGTTGAGAAATTTAGAAAATCCAGAATGGCAGCCAGTATCTCATTGTTCCTGACTGGTACATGTCAACCAAAATGTACCTGACTCTTTGAAACATATTTGGTCTTGAGTTTTCTTCTGGGCTTTTATCTTCGGTGTCTTCTTTTGTCTGCGGTCTCTTCACTTGGGGGACCTTCATTGGATTTTACCGCCACTCTGGAATTAATGTGTTGCAGTTTTTCATTCAAAACAAAAAATGAATTCAACAGCTCATCGTTATTAACTTCAAGCCTTTGTAATTCTTCTGTCCTCGCTCTCAATGTCACCTCTGTATTTATTATTATCGTCCTTTGTATGCCTTCCAGGAGCATGTTTAATCTAACCATTGCATTATACTTGCGTTTCAGTTGCTGGATTGTTGATTTTGATAACTCCAAGTCAAAGCTGAGTGTTTTTTACAATGTTAATTTTCATTAATAAGCATTTAATTCTCTGCTACCAGACTCCTTGCATTGTTGTTGATATTGAGGTGCTCAATTTCCCTCCTGAACTTTTCTAGTGTGTTTTTAAGTTGCCCATTTTCTTTCTTCAACTTCTCATGGTTCTGCTCTAAAACTTTTTCTTTGTTAAACCAATTTCTGCCATTGGACTTGCTTTTACCATTGCTTTTGTAAAATGGTAAACTTGTTGCTCTCTGTGTCTCACCTAAAACTGCAAATAAATTTCTCTGTGGCGAGTCAACATAGTAAATGTATTCGTATATGTGCATTTTTTCCAAAAAGTTACTCAAGTAAATGTAACTAGTTACCATCCAACTCTGTCTAAAGTGAAATAATCTGCCACTGGAACAAGATATTTTTCACATGTTGGAAATTAAAATGATTTGTTCCGCTTGTGCAACAGCATAATTAGGCATTTTGATATGATGTAATCTTTTCTTTCTGATTTTATCCTGTTTGGACTTCATTTCCACTTTCCACTATGTTCTGTTTGTTTTGTTGCAAAACTTATAGCAACAGTTTTCAAATCAATGATTGTAACATATCCCATACGATTTCAGAAATATCTCTCATTTGTCGCAGAATGACGTAGACAAACCCACCAGTGACACATTTCCAGGCGTTCTGCGTCTTCCTCTGGCCGCAGACATGAGCAATGACCAGAAGCCCAAACATGAACCATCAGAGCTGCTCTGATTGCCGCCGGAGAGCAAACATTTGTTTGGTTTCTCTGTCCAAGCACAGATAGGCCTCAGCTGAATTGACAGGGTGCCCTAAATTGTATCGGTGACGCCCGATTCTTCGTGTCAGAACCATTAAAGAAAAAGACTGGGGTGTGATGATAATGTATTGATCAGGCTGTGATGGATGGCCGCGGAGGAAATAAAAGTGAAGTTCCCGTTTGGGTCGAAAACAGTCCAGATCTGGCCATCTGAACGGAGAGACACCATGCTTTCTGCAGCTCTGTTTCACCTCTTAGCTCTGATTTGCTCTACAACATGGACACACGCTCTGCCTGTTTATCCAGAACCCAACATGGAACCACAAGTAGGTAAGATTCAAACTTTATTCTTGATTTTAAAGTGGAAATCAGGAAAAATCTTATTATTCTGATTGTTAAATTATATTTTTATTATCAGAAAATGTACTTTCTAAAAGTAACCAAGTATTTTCAGTCTATTTTATAGTGCAAATATCTATACTACACTTAGAACAAAACAAAACCAACTTTCAAGTAACTTTTCAGCAAGATATAAGAGCTTGTTTTAAGTGAATAATTCCTTGTTGTTAATGAAAAAGTGCTAGTTTGCAGATCATTTCACTTAGAGCACAAACCCCCCCCAAAACAAACAGTCTTCATGACTAGAAGCATAACGTCACACAATTAAAACTCAGATATTCTTTGAGGAGTTGCAAATCTGTTGGATGTGTTTACTAAGTTTATAAAGTCAGATATTTACAACAAAAAGTGACCAAAGTCTAAGGTTTACTTGGTAAACAACGCAAAAACAAAAAATATTGCAAAGTATGTTGGTCTAGTTTGTAGTACAAACATCTTAGTACATTTGAAATAAAAACAAACAAACTCATAAGCAACATCAGAAAAATCTTGTTTTAAGTAAATATTTATTAATATTGATTTAAAAAGTGCTTGTTCCACTGGCAGATTAGTTAATTTAAAACATAAAATTTTTCCATGTTATAAGTGAATTAATCTGCCAGTGGAACTAGCACTTTTTCATCAATGTTGAGAAATTATTTACATAAAATAAGCTCCTATATCTTGCTGAAAATTACTTGTAAATTAGTTTTGTGTTAATTAATCTGAACCAGAAAATAGTCCAAAAATACTTGGTAAGATTTTATGTTTTTGTAGTGTAAACATCAATATAAACAAAACAAAGTTGTTTTATTTCAACAGATTTCATTCATAAGTTGGTGTCAGAGGTGGAAGATGGAGCCAATCCTGCCGAGGAGGAACAGAGAGAGGCGAATAACCTTTACCCTCTAATGATGCACCAGAACGGAGGTAGAGACTCCTGGACCAAAGGTGAAACCGGGACAACCAACATTTACAGCAAAAAAACACAAAAAAGATTAAATATGTGACATTAACGGTGTGATAACTTATTCTTTTAGGGGCAAAGGATTTACCGCCACAGGGAAATTTTGCAAATATGGTAAGAGTGTAATAATTAGTGCATATTTATTACTATACATCAAGATAATTACAAAATTTCACAAACAGTTTGAAGAAAAACAGAAACCAAAATGTCACTGACCGACAAAAATGGTTAAACTCGAATTTCTGAATCAAATTTTTACTTTTATTTTTCCAGGTGGAGGATCTTAAAGAAGTTGTCCTGAAGCTGGCTGCAGCAGACAAGCTGCGCTCTCAGGGTTTTGTCCGATCAGAGCAGAGTCTGCCAAAAACAAACAAAAGGGGTGAGAGAAGAGACGATTTTTCTCTCTAATAATCACTCCTGCATTCCTTACTGAATAGTTTTTAAGTCATGTTTACTACAATTTTTTTTACCCGAGCTATAATGCTTTTTTCTTTTAAATGATATTTTGGTAATTTATCCCTCCTTCCTGTGTTTAACTGGACTGTTTTCCGCTTGCAGCGTGTTTCTGGAAATACTGTGTGACCAACTAGAGCGCAGCAGGCCGATGCTTAGATCCTGGCTTTGGATGATGTTCCCACTCTTCATCATTTTTCTTTTATTTCCCATTGAATGTGTCGACTGTACCACATATAAAAAAGAGGATATATTTTTAAACCTGTAAAATTGTCTTTTTCTGTGACTGAAAATAAATTAGAATATATGAAATGGCCTCTACACCCAGATATCCGGTTTTATTTTCCTGAAGAACAACAGAAATGTCATGATGAGAAACAAGTACGTTTATTTGATAGTGTATTTGTTAGAGTTCATCAAACTAAACTTAACTGTCATGTACATGAATATCCCTATGCATGTTTTTTATTCTTAAAAAGCATTCAAAATATTTATATGTACACTATAAACAATAACTCAACTAACAGTAAATTGCACTCTGGCTCTTTTTCATCTGAGTAACTAAAGATAAACATGTGAAATGATGCTTTCACGGTACTGAATGTCTTATTCATCAGGTGAGCTCATATCTGTGACAACAGCGCCCTCCAGAGGCCGGTTATATTTTGGAGAATAACGTGATTGGGATGTCAGTTTTTATTTCCGCTTGGCGACGCCAAAGTAAGCCTTCTCGATCTCGATGTCGGCCGGACATGTTTGTTTGAATTCCTCCCGTTCGTAGGCGTTCTCCAGGTACCTCCACACTCCCGTGAACTCGGCTGGGATCTCAAAATCGCAGTACTTCTTGGCAGCGACCTGAAACAGAAATCAGGAGTTAGTTTCTTCTTCTTCTATTTTTTTATAAGTGTAGCTGGGTGGTACATTTACATACGCATAAAGAAGGCGCTGTCAAACGTGCTAGCTAACGTTCAGACGGAGAGATGAATGCGGGTAACTCGCAACGGCTCTTTTTGCAGCCACGTTGCGTGCGCATCCGCCATGTTTACAAGCAGATAATCCCTGGACTATTTCTGCCATGGTTGATTTTAAAGTCAATATTAGGTTTACTGAAAATAACTAGATTTATTTTATTGTCCACCATCAACATTAAGCCAATACTGGTTATTTTCATTGTTTTTAAACATTCTTTGATTAAATAACCTTTTGTTTTGAATAACCAATTTAGATTTAGCGACTGAAAAGAGCTTTTGTTAGTTTGAGAACTTGCTGGTTGAAAACTTTAATATCAAAATATTAAATTTTTGATCAACAGAAGGCCTTTGATTGGTCCAGTCAACCCAAATACATGTATTTGTGAAAAAGGGTTGTTATTGTTTTCCTGTCTTGAATAAAAAAAGACAGGAATAGAAACCTCTCACCCTGATGACGTGCAGCTTGGGCAACAGGTTGCAGTCTGCTAAGGTGAGACGGTCACCATCCAGAAACTTCCTCCTGGAGATGGCGATGGGTTCTGCAGAGTTGTGGTCGATTTCCTCAGGGAGTGGGCTGTTTAAGTATTCGTCCAAACGGCGAAACTCTCTCAGGAGAATCTTTTCCTGTGCTGAAATATCAGAAGAAAACAGAAATTTTGCACCGTCGTTTTCCAGTAGTCCTTAAATTAAACATTAAAAATCTATGGATCTATTGCTTCAAAACAAAAATCTACATGAGTCCACACATCTCAAGAGTTCTGGTCTCCTGAAGCTATCGGTTCAATGTCGGCTATCGGAGACTAAATCAGGTAAGTCAAGACCTGTCCTCAAGAGTTACCATCTTGCAACTTTTAGATGCATCCCTAGTCCAACACAACAGCATCAAATGCTCAAAATATAACAGAGCTAATAGGAACAATAACCAACAGAAACCTGTCTTTGGTACTGCGGCCTTGGATACCTGAAGGCTCCTCACCTTTCATTTAAAGTGAGGAGCAGTGAAAAAATGAACCACACCAGCTGAAAATGTAACGAATGTTTAAACCAGACCAAGTCCACTGGACTGTCAGGTGTTAAGGGTCCAGTTTGGGCTTTCTTATTTGGCCTTCGCATAGACAGATTAATTAATCACAAACACACTTACGGGCATTGTTTGGGCTATTCTTGATGAAAGCGGAGAACTTTGCAAAAATGTCCGAACCCACGTCAAAGGACTCTTTGTTCACTGGGCTGAGATGAGGATACCTTTAACAGAGAAGTGAGATTAGAAGCCTTAATGTTTACTTTAATTTAAAAGAGAGCAACATACTCAAACTCCCATTTCACTTGGTATTTGGATAATGGTGTGAAGCCACTGTACCTGGGAGGGGCAAGTGTTTGTTCAAGGAACTCCTCAATTTTGATGAAGTCTGTTTTAAGGATGCCGTTGTAGAGGAGGAAAGGAGGGTTTGTCCCCGGGGCCAAGTCTTTGAGCTCAGCCGGCTTCCTGGAGAAGACACACATAGAAGAAACAAGGGGCAACGATTTAATTTTGTTATCAAACATGTCAACACTAAGGATGAATTCACTGTTGAGGCCCAAGACGTGTCTCAAGAGAGCCAACCTAAGTGGGCAACCAAAGAACAAGGAATTCCTCAAAGACCACTCCTGATTGGGTGAAATTTAATACTTTTAAAAATATTAATATTTTTTAAAGTATTGCTAGCTAATCCAACTTCTTTCATTTTCTTATTCTTTAGTTGTAACTCAGTGTATCAGAAGACTTCAGGGTTAATTACATTGACTTCGATAAGACGGCAAGTGGATTATGTTTGCAAGTCCGACATTCGGACTTGCTAACACAACACAATGTCTGGTTATCGCTAACTAACTGGACACTAACTTAACTATCTTCTCTGGCATCAATTATTATGTTTGCTTTCACGAGTTTGCTTCTGTAACGGGTTTCAGAAGATTTGGGGGTAAGTGTTTCGATATAAGCCAGTCCGACATTAGCGGTGACTCCATGTCTTCTCTTCCTGCCTCTCTTAACAGAGAATGTCCGGTTACATTTCAAAATAAGAGCATCAACATAAATCACACAGTTTCACAGAGATATTAATCTGTAAGAAGGGCTAAATGTTGATACCTTACGATTACATTAAAAACAAAATTGGTTTTGGTTACTGAAATAATATGAAACTGACATAAGTAGTAAACAAGTAATAAATACATAATTAAAAATAATAATGTTATTAAGCTGGCTTTGAGACTAAGAAACCGTGCTCAGCATCGTATTTTCCTGCTCAAATCTTTAAATCAGTCAGCACAGATGACTTCTGTATGTTTCTGAACGATTCCTGCTTCTGAAACTTGCCAACTGTTTGCTCCTTAAAATCACGACTTTCTTTGAGGATGTCAGAATCAAGCATGTCTCTCTGGATTATTACTATTATTACTAGCAGGCTGTTGGGTTTACACAACTCTGGGAGTGGTCATGTGCTTGAAAGGCCTGCCTGTGTGTGTAATGAATCACTCATTTATCTACATCCTTACAAAGTTTCCTGGCCCTATTTGCCTATTTTCTGACCCTGAGAAATATACACAATAAATTCCCAATTAAACAAGGTGCTGGTTTGAAAGTGACAGAGATCTTTGTACTTTTACATTTTTACAGGTTCACATTGGCAACCCAATGCGAGCAATATTTTGCAACAGCTGATAAGTGGTTTGGATTATGACAAAACTATGGTGTGTTCTGTGTGAAAGTCCCCATGACCAGATGCTCAGGAAATGTTTTTTTTCAGCAGAGGGGTGCTTACTTCCTCATATCAACAGTGGTCACTGTAAACTTGACTCCTTTCAGCCACAGCACCATGAAGAGCCTCTGACAGAAAGGACAGTTCCCAATGTTTTCACCATCATGCCCAGCCTAGAACAAAAACACAATAAAGTAGGTTAGATGTGTTTGTTTTGTTATCTTCAAACTCAAGAGTAATTTTGTGTTTTATCCTCTCAGCTGTGTCTCTCTAATCTTTTCTGCTGATTTAAAGGTTACTCTGGCAGCAAAAAGAGCATTTGGGACATTTAAAGGCCATTTTTTCCTTGGAAGGGAAATGCAGGCATTGTGTTGCAGCGGAAAAACACACAGTCCAAATTCAGCCACTTGTGATCAAAGTGGTCACAATTTGTGCCAAGTTTCAGATAAGATTCAGTTTTATGTTTATTTATAAACTTTAATACGGAAGACATGAGCGAAGTGGAGTGTATTTTTGGTAGGAGTGTGTGCTCATACCAAACTTGATGGTGCTTAAGTTGGTATTTAAACCAAAGCTTATGATTCAGTGTTAAAATTAAGAGTTATTTCTGTGTTTTAGGGTCCATTCACACCAGTTGTGTTCTTTAAAGCCCTGTTTCTGCTCCCAAAACATAAAATTGACTGTAGTGCAGGGCATTCTGGGTAAATATAACCTAAACAAATACGCAAGTTGAGTCCTAGCAGGAGAGAAGACTTGAGGTCTCTTGCCAAAGACAAAAGTGAAATCCTACAAGTGCTAAAATCTGACACTATTTCATTTTTGTGAACACTTTGTGAAGAAAGAAGTTGCGCTCTTGTCTTCTGATATTTTTGTGTCAATTCCTTTGTGGTTCTTGGTGCAGCGCCACAACAGGCCAGGAGGGGAACAGCTTCTTCAATTAGTTTTGATCTTTTGACAGTGCAATGCGAAAGTGAACCACACTAACTGAAAATTTAACAAATGTTGCAATTTTGGTCTTCAATAGAACCAAGTCTACCGGACTATCAGATGTGATAGGCCATTAAATCATTAAAATGCTCCAAATTTTGACTCATCCGATGCATCATCCTACACTAACCAGACATTCCCGCTGTCATATAAATAATCTGTAATGTTTCTGGTAAGTTCAGTCATAAATTCATTTTTTATTAGCAGACGGGGCTTCATATGGCGACTACGTTGGGCTCTATACATTCAACTACGACTGGCCAAGTTTTTGGAAAACAGATATTAAAAGTTAATGACTAAAATAGCTAACTGTTTTTCTAATTTATTTAACCTTGTGTGTGTCAGCTGATTATTTCTGAGTGACAAAACATTACAAAATGTTTCATGGATGCCCCTGCTGGTCTAAAGTGGGTGTGCCTGGTGGTTCAGGCTTCAGGCCACGCAGTTTTCTCTCCACGCTCTTGTCTTCTTCTGGGTGCGCAGTGATAACGTGAGCCCAGTCTGTTGCCTTAATTAACTGATAACAGGCTGCTCTGACCCTCAGCGGAGGGATACAAACATCCTACTTCACACGGTATTTGGAAACAGATTCAGTAATAAGGAAGTTCTGGTTCTGTTTGGGGACATCAAAGTTTTTGGTGACGTTTCTGCCCACTGAATGAAAAACAAACAAGTTTTAACCAAAGACACACACCTAGAGTTTTTGTCAAAGTTTCATAAGTTTTATATTGAAAGTAACTGACCTGGAAAATGTTTATTTTCGGTTTATGTTATTCATTTTAATAATTTTCATTGAGCTTTAAAATATAAAAATATTTTGTTCCATTAAAGAGGTAATTTTTACATATTAAATAACTGATCATTTGATCAGTTACTCAGTACTTTAGTAGACATTTTACCAAATACTTTTTCATTCTCATTTTAGTAATTTCTTGGACGCTCCTTTTTACTTTTACTTGAATAGAAACATGTTGAGTTAGTGCTACTCAAGTAAAATATTTGGGTACTGTAACCACCTCTTATGTTCTGTTAGTAAATCTAGCAATTGGGAAGAAAATAAAAAGAAATTACTGACCTTAATGAACAACTCGATGCTTGGCTCCTTTTCTGAGCTTTGTCGAAGTGCCATGTTCATATAAATTTCACCAAAGTTTCACCAAATTACTTGCTCCAGTCAAAGATTCTCCTTCAGTAAAAAGTCTCCCAAGAAATCCTCAAAAATAAACTGATATGAAGCTGGTGAGTGTGTCCTTGCAGAGGCTTTTTTGTGTATTTTTTTTAGGAGAAGCGGTGTCACCTCCTGCCTTCTCGTGTTTGATTGCTCCTTGTAGGGTATCGCACTGAGCTTTCTTCACAAACCAACTGGAGGGAGGACCTGCAGAAAAATGGGCGGGTAACTGCTCACTCCTCACTCTCTTATATACTCAAACTATAAGAGGAGAAGCTTAAAATAGTTTCCTTTGCTTATTGTGATACACAGGAACCGATAAGGAGGAGTGACTCAAAGCATATAAAAAACACAATTCATAACGTCCAGTCAGATATCAACACTCTTGTTGCTATGGAAGGACACAGTGTGAGCCGAGGACTCTGGGAAACATGACTAACAAACCCAGATATCCCTCATCTGCTTTGGATACAGGAAAGTAAATAAAATCTGCACTTTCTCCTAGTTATTTCCACACATCACAGTTCAAGACATAACAGGATGAATTATTCTTTTCTCAAGCCAGTATTGCGAATATTTTCATGATATTCGTGGTGAACATATTTCTGTTCTGGGATGTTCGTTGTTTTTATTGGGACTCTCGGTTTTGACAGTTGGCAGTTCAAATGCACAGCTGTCAAAACAACAACCGAGGTTTTTGCTTTTACAAAAAAATCACAAAGTCAGTATAAGCCAAAACAACTTTACACATAAAACAATGGGAGCGTGAGTATTAAGACTAACCTCTGCACCAGTTTTTGTTTAAAGGTTTTAGAGTGGTACCGAAACAGAAAAATCACAGTTCTGTTATTATTATTCCAATGTTACGTTAATTAGTAACATTAATAGAATAATAAATCCACTTGTTCACTGTTAATGTTTGGGAATTTCTAGATAAGATTTTGTTAATGTTTGATCATTAAAAAGAGTTTAAAACATTTTACAGCTGAAACATGTAACTTTTATTTAAAAACATTGAAACTGTCTCCATGTTGTGACAGTTTGGGATGAGATTAATAACCTGAGGGAAAACACAAACTCCTCTGCTTTAGCCCCATGTTCAAAAGAACCAATCAGAGCCCAGGAGGCGGGTCTGCTCAGCTCGCTCTTCTTCGTCTGTTGCTCTCTGGTAGCCACAGCTAGCATAGCACGTCATGAATGCTAAGGCTAGTTAGCATCGCCACCGCTGACTGCAAATAAACGGTTTCTCTGTCACCGTAAGTAGTTAACACATTTAGCAGCGAGTAAATGAAGTTGATTGGTTAAGCCCCACCCACTGGCTCTGATTGGCTGGTTTTGTTGGCGTTTCTTCACTTGGCTACAGAAGCTCAGGGAGGAGTTGGAGGTGATCGATCTTTGCACAGATTATCTGTCTCACAAAAAAATGTTATAACATGGTGACACTTTTAGCAAGTATGTAAAAACATTTCTTTTAATCAAAGTTGCATTCTGCGGCTTTAAAAGTTGTTTTGCATACAGATGTTATAGAATACGAGATGTACTTGAATGCACCATAGGCAATAGTAATCGATTGGAAACATTTTTTTTTTAATTTAAATTAAAGCATTTCGGCTAAGATATTTCATGAAGTTTGTTTTAACATTTACACAGCTGAATGTGTTCTTAATTATTATTATTTTTAAAGTTTTAATTCATTTCTTGTGATGAATTTTAGCTCACTCAACGTAACTGAAATTTGCAGAACTTCACATTTTATTTGTACAATCTGGACTGCAATATTTATTTTGTTTTAATTCAAACCACATGTACCAAATTCAGAGTTTGCCACGATGTTACATTTCGAGTTGAAGAGATAACTAAACAATTAAAATGCTTCTCTATTGTTTAGTACCATTGAAATCCACTTTACAATCATGCAATTTATATGAAAACACATATTTTGCAAAACACATATTCATTTAGAGAAAATGTAAATATATTTTTGGGAGGGTGTGTCTGCGACAAAAAGGGAACTAACACAACTAGGCAGGTGTTTTAGTCGATCATTGTGTTTTACTGCGATAGTTTCTTTTCTAGTTCTCCTTTTCTTTTGTGGTTATTGAGTTGAATACTGTTGGGGATTCCCTTTATGATGTGAGCTTAAAAGTTCATGCTTCTGTCCAGTGAAAATACCGAAAATACCAGCAAAGTAAAGCATGTGGTGTTTCTAAACACTTGAGGATGTGAGTTTGTGAAGACGTCTTAAATTGAAAAATGATAGCAGTGGAGCATGTTGGGTCAGTTTTCAGGACTGCTGATTCTTGTAAAATGAGCTCATTTACACAAAAGGGTGGAAGGGAAACTATATTGCAAAATCCCCTCTGGTACAGTGAAAACTTCCCAGAAGAAACGTGTCTAGCAGTAACAGAGAAAGATTGTGAAATCCATTTTAAGGAATTTAAAAAGCACGGATAACAGACTGGGAGTCATGTGTCTATTTAACATGGAGGTCTAAAAAGATTTGGAAAATTCATACTGTGGATAAACAAAATATCACATTAAAATAAATAACACTGGAAACTCTGACCAAGGAGGAGATGACCTGATACTTTGCAACTATCTTGACCCCAGCTTTCTTTTCCTTTTTCTGCTTGTAAATCCAAGACACTTCATCCATACTCCCTCTGGGAGGTGAAAGGAATTGTATTGCGTGGTACGATGGGAGTTTCCCTCCCACACGTGTCCGTGGTGATAATCTCCAAAAGTCTGATATTTTTTGCTTTTCTTTTGGTAAAGCAACAGTCTGAAACCATGTTTTATGTAAAGTCTATATATTTCATAAATTGTTTGTTTATTATTGAGCAGGTATACAAGTAAAACAAAATGGAAAAATCACAATAAACTCATTCTTGCATTTTAAATATAACAAATTTTGTGACCTGAGGGTAGTTTAAATTAGCAGGTTTGGCAAAAAGTCTGTTTATTATTGAGTAGGTAGAAGTAAAAAAAAAAAAAGGAAAAGTTTGGACAACTTCAATAGTTGTTTTTCAATATGATACTTGCTTGAAGAAACTTGCACACTTTGGGAAGTACCCTGTTTTCTTACTTCCTCTTCTCCAGAAAAGCAATACCACTGCAAAAAAAGCACCAAGTCTTATCAATTGTTTTTGCAAATATCTTGGTGCAATTGAAATAAGACAAAACTAACTTACCTTTTTAGCAAGATCTTGAAGCTTGTCTTAGGTCAATAATGTCTCAATAATGCTTTTAAAAAGTCCTAGTCCCACTTTTATCATTTCACTTATAACAGGACATTTTTCCCATATTGTAAGTGTAATAATTAAGCAGTTATTGACATAAAGCAGGCTTCTACATCTTGTTAAAGAGTCACTTGTAAGTTAGTTTTGTGTTGATTCAAGTGGGCTTGAAATTAGACCAAAATACTTGCCAAGGTTTTGTGCTTTTGCAGTGATAGGAAAGCCAATCTGTCATGGAGAGACACACAGCAGCTGGAAGTGACTTCTTGGAAAAAGAGGGTCTTATCTCCATAAACAGGACCTGACAGTGGAGAACGGAGTCCAAGAAAATGACACTTGATTTTGTCATTGAGGTCAAGAGACAATTCTCTGCTGTCCTGTTTGTGAAAGTTAATGTTTTAAGCAAGATTTTTGATTCATAGCCCGTCATTTGAAAGAAATTGACATTTTATGAATACATTTTTGGCTAACTTTAGTTATATTTCATGGTCTTGGTGTGTTGGAGTCAGGAACTCTGACACTTCCAGAAAGATCCATAGAAAATGTCACCACTTATGTCCAAGCCTACAAGTTAAATAGTGACCAATTTCACCTCCTACCTATTTATTCCAACACTGTTGTTAATCCTATGCAAACATCTTTCAAAGAAACTTTTATCACGGTCGCTATTAGTTACCTATATTAAACCAACACAAGTGTGGAAATATACTGAATTTACTGAACAGACTCCTACCTAGATGATTACTGTAAACTGTAATAACCATGTAATGTAATTGGGACCAATAATGCATTTAAAATTTGAAATGATGAGGAATATGACCAGCCATAGACTTAGTTTTGATGTTTTGTGGATTTGGAGATGTGGAAACTGAACTGAAAATGAACTTGACTTGACTTATGCATCTCTGGGAATTCACGAGGTATGACGGTGAGGTGGATGCGTATCCATTACATCAAACTGTTGGGAGCAGCTGATTTGCACCTCAAAAAGCTCAAATATTATTTGACCTACGATTCAAAATTTCAGAGGAGTTGAAAAAGATGCATCAACATCCAACCCTGAAGCCAGACAGAGATGTAAAGAGGAGCGGCAAAAGCAACTGAGGTGGATTAGCAGCGTTTACCTTCAAATGGTGGTGTTCTATTCTGAATTTAGGAATTAAAGGAACTGGAAAGTTAATTTAGATGTAATGTAATGTAATCTTTTCTTTGTGTATGAGCTCAGTTTGTTCAAAAATACATCTAATTATGAAAAAAATGATCAATCAAACTCAGCCAATTAAACTTCCCTTCACTTCAATATTTCACTAAATCTGATTTTGTGACTCAAACTAAATTCTGCATCAAGGCCCGTTCAACCTTGGACTGGCCCTGTATTAATACTATATAAATGTTTCAGATCAACTTTTACTTACCTCACCTTTTCTAGCTTCCTGGGACGCCGGTTTGCTTATTATGATCCAAAGTTAGTTCATTTGTAAGATTCTTTGTGTTGTGTTTTGTAGTTGAATTGTTTTCGGCTGGATTTAATTAGATTGTACTTTTTCATGGAGCAGACGTGTTTGTGTTGTGTCTCCCTGTGTTTTCATTTTGGGTCGTTTCCTCTCAGCTCCTCAGATCACATTCTCAAAGCGTTTTGTCAGCTCGGTTCACCTGTTTTCCATGACCACATTCCTCTGGACTCTTCCACTTTCCTTTAGTCCATACAGGATCCTGCTGCTGTCTCACTGCAGGTATTTGGTCCTGGCTTATCATGTTTCTTATTTGGACTTTGGATATTTTGAAGTATATTTTCCCCTAATTTATTCCTGTCTTCTATCAGAAAAGTGCAGCTATTCTTTGTTATTGATCATATTTTTATGCAGAGAGTTCTTTTTGTGTGTCGCAACAGGATAATGTGTCTTATGGCTTCATAAGAAAGTGAAGAAGTCCAGATTAGAATATGAAACACCACTTTTATTATTATTCCAACAATAAATTGACAAATTGTTTCTAAAATTCAGGTGAAAAAGTTCTGAGGTTTCCAAGTTTCAGTGTTTTTCTCCTAATGTAACGATGGTCATTTTGGTCAAACAACATAAATTTGGTTCTATCAGACCACAGGGCATCTCTAAATATTGACACCTTTGTGCTTCTGCAAACTGTAATGTAGCTTTTTATGTAGCATTTGAAGCCCTGGCTTCTTCTTTTCTGAGCGGCTTTTCAGTTCGTTGTGGCAAAGGGCTCGTTCCACCGTGTTTCACAAAGAATCTTGATTTTTTTCTGTTTCTGTCATTATCACAGCATAACATATTCATTCCTGACAGTATAGTTGCATATAATTTGCAGAAATTTACAAAACCATGACATCATCATGTGGGTTTTACCAACTGACTTAAACTGTTGTTCACACAGCGAACTGCAGGGAGGCTGTGTTTTGTATTTTTCTTTTTGCAGACACAAAGGCATCATTGACCCGTTTCCAAGCACAGCAAAACCCAGTGCTGTTACTGAACACTCACAATGACAGAGACATGGACTTTCTTCGCATCTTTAGGTTTTCTTTCTCTTTTTCTTGCTCTCAAGATGCCCGTTGCACTTTCTGCACCTGATTTCTCTTGTAAGTTCCTCGCTTTCCTCCCTTTTTTTAATGTGTGAGTGAAAAAATGCTGATGCGTGATTTTCCACATGTGTACGCTTCCACAACAGGAAGCCTCGGAGAGACATTTCCTAACAACATGCACATCCTTCTTTCTGAGCTGACGATTTAGCTGGAATATTTAAATCAGGGTGAAGAGGCAGCAGAAAAAAATGAGGCAGAACCAGATCTTTCTTTTTTTGACAGTGAAAGTAATTGCTTTGTGATTTTTGAGACACAATTTTGATTTTAATCTTTGTGTATCTGACAGTAGCTGTTGAGAGTTTTTGTGTGGCATCAAACTTATAATAGCTCTTTGTGAATAAGTGCCTGGTACGGCCAGAGCAAACAAGCAAAACGTCGCCTACGTAGGACATTACAGTGCTGTGCAAAAATTCAAGTGACTTTCGGACATTCTATGCTTTTCCTCATTTTGTTAAGCTGCTACCATAACTTGATTGTATTTCATGCAGAAGTAGAGAAAAAATGTGGAAGGAAATGATGCAGGTTTCAAGATTTTTTGGAAAATAAAACAGCATGCATTTGAACTCATCCCTCTTTATTCTGATATCCATAAATAAGCACATCAGAATATTCTCTAGATTCCCTTGTTTGCTGACAAATGTGAAAGTTGTCCTCTAGAAATAGTCAAACTACATTAAGTCAGTGCCTGTTCCATTAAATATTGACCACAGTTCCTGAGTTTTGGCTCGCCAGCAGAGGTGGAGTCCACATGACAGCATCAGAGGAACTACTGTACACACATAAGAGACAGGGGGCGCCGCTACAGGAAATACAGACGGGAGGGAGGACTTCAGCGTGGTGTCTTTGTGTTTCTGTGAAACATAATTGTCTGTGTGGTCATAGTCCAAACATTGTCTTGGAGAGCTACACCCAGTGACGGAGTCTTGTGGACACCACCCTGTCCACATGGACCATATATAGTCACATTTATGTCTTACAAACCAGTAATTGGTTAACAAGACATTCCTGATGAATAAATATGAAAGAGGGAGGAAGTGAAATAATCTCATGTTTGTGTTTCAGTGTTTCTCCACAGTATTCTGAAGAACCACACGGCTCACGCTTGTGAGGGAGACCTGCTCGTCATCAAATGTCCCTCCAGGACATCCGTAGCCGTCCTATCGGCCTTCTATGGAAGACGTGTCCCTTATCAACACTTATGCCCTGCACCAAACAGTAACATCACAGCAGAGGAGGAGGACACAGATTGTACTTCCTCCACCGCTTTAGAGGTAGATGAGACTACAGTCATGTGATTTATTAGGTATTTCCAATACTTTTACATGCCATTGCCACTAAAACAACGTTAGCTTCTGACTGGGGACGTTCTTTGCAAACCCACAGACAAAATATGTCATTGAATTAAAAAACATTTTTTCTCACTTTTAATTATTAGATTAATTTAGTATAAATGCTGCCTCGTACCTTCTGATTTTGATGACAAAGATTTCTGTGGTGAAAACTTTTTTATCAGGTTATGTATTGTGCCTTTATTAATCTGATGTTGAATATATTACCAGATCAAACTTTGCACCACAATCCCCTCTTTTGCTAAGAGAACTGAATATTTTTATAGTAATCTGGGAGCGGCCCAACACTTTGTGGGGCCCTAAGCAGATCTTCATTTGAGGCTCCTGATACCAACATTTTAACACCAGCTGCTTTATCATTCCTAAGCTCCATTATGTCTGCAACACACCTACTATCGTTAGTGTTGTTTTCTAATTAGCTCACATCACGGTGACGTTATTATGGCTTTCAATATCAATAAATATGATACAGAACCGCACAGCATTCTGGGAGATGTAAGCAGCAGAAAAGCTTGAGCAGCTCTACTCCTCACAACCAGCTGAGAAAAGTTGGTGGAATCAACTAACTAATCAATCTTTGGTTAGCTAGCAACAGCCTGTTCAGCAACTGGAGGGTTCATATTGTAGCACTGTGTCTAGTAAATGCTTAAAGTAAACAATGATGAGGAGTAAAAAGTGTAAAAGTTTTCAGATATTTAAAACAAACAAATAAAATCACTAATTATTGACATTGACATTTATCAATATGGACTGATGTGAAACTCTTACCCAGTGTTTTCAGTCATGTTTAATAATTCCATTTGTAAAAAGATTAAAATTTATGATTTGAAAATGTATTGGGTTCTTTTCTTTCCGCATCTTCCCTCCAGCCCTCTGAGCGGCCTCACTTTGAAAAGTACAGATTTATTACTTCATCGATTCATGCAGAATACCAGATGTTGTCCCGCTGTTGCAGAAGGTGCAGTCGGAGTGTCAGGACGAGCAGTCATGCCACATTCCCGTCCTCGCTCCTGTGTTTGGACCAGATCCCTGTCCACTCACCTCCAAGTACCTCTTGGTGTCCTACAAGTGCAAACCAGGTACATGAATGAACACTTTGAAAACAAACTACTGTGTCTTAGATTTAATTAACGAAACTAAACATTTTGTCTGTTTTTCAGCTCAATATGCTACATAGTAAATGTCACAGTAATGCTGAAAAATTCCTGCAATGAATGTTGGACTCAATTTTTTACATCACACAAATGGTGATATTACCTGGGATAGGAGACTTTTACTCAAACTTTTTTTTAAATGGATAAAGAGAAGAAATTTTATATTTACACATGGAGTTCTGCAATATGTAGCAAAATTATTTTAATTGAATTGTAAACTATTAGCTTTATATTTGGATTTTGTTGTTTTAATTAAAAGTTTGGTTGACTTTTAATTCAAAAGTCAACCAAATGTAGCAGAGTAGTCTTCTTACGCTACATTCACAATGACCCAATTAGATTTTTTGTAAAAAATTTTTTTCTTTTTTCTTTTTTTTTTTTTTTTTTGGTGTGGTCGTTCACATTTCAAATATATGCCACCTGTGCATGTTCTCCAATGTGAACCGCATATGACCTGAACGTGTTTTGCATGCGCAGTAGAGGGCGCAATAATGTCACACATAGAGAGCGTGCTCAGCGTTTGCGGAAGTAAACATAGATGCTACCGGCTCACAATTTTGAAATTGTTATCCGCACATGAACAACTTCATCCTCATTATAGTCCACCATGGTTGTTATTTTTCTTCCCACTTGCGAATATGTAAGTGCAGAACAGTGACGTTTGTCGAGAGCCAATGACGCTCAGGTCAGATGACCTGACCGATCAGGTTCAGGTCACATTAAAAATATTGGATACATATCGGATATATAAAAAAAAAAAAAATCCAAGTTGTGTTGTTCAGGCTGTCATGAAAAGATCAGATACAGGTCGCATTAAAAAAAAAGAAAAAAGAATTGGATTGGATTTGGGTCACTTTGGGCTTCAGTGTGAACCACCCACCTTATCAGTCCATCAGATCACTGACTCTAAAAAACTTTTAATCCCAAAAGAGCATCCACAGGAAGTGGTGCAGCCAGCCTGAGGCCCACGCCCAGCAGCATTCAGTATCTGCTGCCAACTTCCTGGAGCCAGACGCCAGAAGACACCCACTGAGTGTCCCACTCTCACAGTGGAGCACCCACCATGTCACAGTCTGAAACATATCAGTCTGCAGATGCTTATCTGGTTTTGCTTCATAATTTGTTTTTCCAGAACATCATCACACAAGACTTGTGTGTGAAAACGAGCGTCTGAGGCTGTTGTGTAGAAACGAGTCCGTCCTCGCCATCTACTCTGCTACATTTGGACACCTGCTTCATGGAAGTCCCAACTGTCCCGAGGAGCCGGGATCAAAATCCGACATGGGTCTGAAGCCAACATTTAGTGACAAACAGGGGAAAAACTGCTACAACTGTAAGGTGTGATTTATATTTGTGTTTTTCTGTTTCAGAGTGTTTGTCAGCTCTGGCTCTGAGGAAGGTTTTCCGCAGGTGTCACGGCAGAGAAAACTGTTCAATCTTTGCAGATACTCAAACCTTTGGGGACCCTTGTTTCCCCGGCACCAGGAAACACCTGCGAGTTTCCTTCACTTGTGGTAAATAACAGAGTGGATGTTGTTATCCACATCTGAGGCAAAAACACAAAACATTACCAAGTATTCTTGGTTTGTCGTGCAAATAACTTAGAATACTTGGAAAAAAAACTCACAAGTAAATATTCAGCAAGATGTAAGAGTTTAAGTAAATAATTTATTAACATTGATAAAAGTACTATCTCCCTGGCAGAGTATTTCACTAATAACAAGATATTTTTCCCATGTTATAACTAAACTAGGACGTTTTCATCAATATTATGGTGATAATAAAATCAAGAAAGTCGTGGACAACCCTCACTATCCTCTTATTCAGATTTTGGGAAGACATAGTGTCTTCAGTCAGAGGGTTTTTCAGATTCTCTGTAATACAGACTGCTACAAGAGTAGATGCCAATAGCCATTGCCATTTACTTTTTCAAGAATCTGAATCATTTTTTAATTTTAACTGAATTGAAATTATTGACTGAAAAAAAACTCCTACGTCTTGCTGAAAAGTTACTTGTAAGTTAGTTTTGTCTTGTTTTAAGTGTAATGAAATATTTGCACTAGAAGCTAGACCAAAAATACTTGATAACACTATGTTGTTGCAGTGCAGCATGTTATTCTTCATATAATTTTCTTTTTAGTGCCCAGATATCTTCTTGAAGATGTGGGACGAGGGTCGACTGATCCCTTCATGATCTCAGACCTCACACACGGTGAGCTACTAATTGGATTTTCTCAGGTTTTGTTGTTCTAGCTGCCCGGCTGACTGGTCTCTGAGCTCAGACCCCTCTCACCTGCAGGTGGATGGTACACTGGCCCCACCTACAGGCCGCAAAATGGCCTCTTTATCAACTGTCTGGAGATCATTGAAAAAATATTGGGTATGTGCTCTAATACCCTGAGACACCATTTGTCAAGCTTTTTTAATGGACCCTTCTGATATATTTGCCCACAGTCAGATGTAGAACAAAAGCCAAACTTAAGGTGTATAATATTTATTTTGAAAAATGTGTTTCTTAATAACTTACAGAGAACTGTAAGTTATTACAGAGATATCAGCAGTCTAAATAATTAGTGTCAGGGTTTCTTTTTGTTGCTTTTTAAAAATGCCCATTATACAGTTAGGTGAGCGCCCCCTTGTGTTGCATAAATGCACCTGCTTGTTTAGAAAATCCACAAATTTTTATGCACTTATGAAAGAGTGAAAAGGTGGAAAGATAGGCTCACCCATCGAGGCACATCAAACCTGACGTTGTTCAAATAAAATAAGCTGTAATAAGTTTTCTGAATGATTGCCAGATTTTCCATCCATCCATCCATTCTCTATACCTGCTTATCGGCACACGTTGGATGCTGTCGTTTATACCCTGAAATTTCATGCATGCGCACAACGCTTGAGGGCAAAAAGCAGCAAAATGAAACCTGGAGATGTAGGCATTATTAATTTAGTGAGGAGCGCCGCAGCAAAGGGTAAAACTACCCAGAAAAACTGTTGAAGAACAATTCAAAACGCCTCCTCTTCTTCTTTTTTCTCCATATGGTCTACATTATGCATAGACACGATGCCAAAGTAACTGATTGACAACAGCACCACTAATGTATCAGGATTCAACACCAAAAAACACACAACCATTTCCCAGAAAAATAACAAAACATCCAGTCCGTTACAATTTTGATGTTTACTTTGCGATGATTACGTGATCGACTGAATGCAGCTGTGCTTGATTAGCCTATTTAAATACCTGCTTTCCTGATGATCATCAGAGTTCATGTGTGGATTGCGTTTTTCCACAGCACATCAATATGTCAAGGTTGTCAAAGTCAAACTAGCATAACCGACCTACTTCCCTCTCCCTCACTTTTTTACTTAACTTTTTCCTGACCTTCTTATCTCATTGTCATGATGTTGCATCCCTTTTTCTTCTACATATTATGCATACATTTAAGATTTAGTGCGTTACATTGACGACTGACAGCTAAATCCAGTGGTCTTTCATGTAAAACATCTAAATGAGGTTCATTGTGAAAGTTTGAAAAAGCACTTTCACACTTTCTTCTATGAAGAATTTAGCTAAGAACGGTAAAGTATCATAATAAACAAAAATAAGCACACCTGCCTGCACACTATTAATCATGCTTATTATTGAGGATTCCGTAGAAATGCTGATGGTGGGTGGAGTATGGTTGGTGTCAATGTTCAACAACCAACCAGATTTTATTTTAAAACCACTTATTTAGTCCTGGACAGTAACTGGATGAACATTTTTGCATTTTAGAACTGAATTTATTCCTGCTGTATGTTGATATAACTACATCTTTGGTCTACGTGAATATGGAGTGTGTTTGATTTGTTATTAATGTTCCCTCTCCTCTCCTGCAGGTCTCCCAGAGAAAGTGGCTCTGTATTTCGTCTCTGGTATTTGTGCCGGTCTGGTGTTCCTGCTCTGTCTGTTCGGGCTTCGCTCCACACTGGTGAGAGACGTTAAGGATCTGGTTTCTGACCTGAACTATCAGCTGAAAACCTCTCGCAGGCAGCGCAAGGAGCTCATGGACGACCTCTTTGATGAAGATGTCTCAGACACTTCGTCCTTCCGCCACCTCACGCAGTCCTACCGCGCAACGGAGACTTTCAGCCCGTCCACCTTGTCAGTGGAACTGGTTGAGCGAGAAGTGCAGCAGATCGGAGCTCATCCCAACGGAGATATCTGGCCACAGCTGGACTCCAGTCCTTACGCCATTCACAAGATTAAAACCTACAACAACTGATTAAAATTTGGCAGAAATAAAAAGAAACTTTCATTTGCTGGCTGTCATTAATGTAGCAAATGTTGAGTGGGATTGGTGCATTTAAAATCAAAACTGACCACATGCTCTTTTAATTAATATCCTCAAAGGAAAATCTTCCACCACTTTAACTGTTTTTATTGAACTGGTTTGTCTAATGTATGAAAAGTATGAAATTAACATAATGTAAAAATATTAAAACTAATAAAAATTGATTGGTACTCCATACAGTGATGTATTTCTGCATCCACGCACCAAGCCTACATTTATTGGTTCCAGTGGATCCTATAATGATGATAGTTATTTATAAATAAGAACAAGCTGCACTACTAGAGATTTTAAGCAAGCTTTAATACAATATCATTCAAATTGGTTCAGCTCCAGTCCTCTATCCAAGACTTTAATTGTTTCTGATGTAGAGCAGAAAATCACCATGTTGTTGGTTAGTAAACCGTGACAGATTCAAAATACTCACAGGCTAAAAACCGAAAAAATAAATTAAGGAAATAAATGAGTTTTATTTTTATTTATTTTTTGTGCTAAACAGATGCCTAGCCACCTAGCTAACTAGAGCTGACCACTGATTTGTTAGATTTTAGAATTAAAGTGTTACTGGACACTCCGTGGCAGTAGGGGGCAGTATAGTATTTATTCCTGGTCCGCTTGCGTGTGGAATATGAAGTCCGACCGTGTTGACTGAGGTGGGTGGAGGAGGGAGCCCCACATAGCGATCTCTTTCCTGGAGGAGCAGCGGCGTTTCTGCTCCTGACTGTCCGCTCAGGCTATGTTGCCCGACCGGTTGGCCTCCTGACACCGAACGGGACGTGAGGAAAGCGGGATAACATAACCGTATGTGACAGAGTTATGGACGCTAATCGAGATTAGAGACATTTGAGATTCCCTCCTCCAGCTGCTGCCTCGGCAGCGGCTAGCATTAGCCGCTGAAAACAAACAGCTGCCCGGAAGGAGGCCGCCGCGGCGCCGGGTTGGGATTTAACTTTCCTCGTCCCGACATTCCTGCCGATCCCACACAAAGTCAACCGCGAAGGGGTATTTATGTGTTCCGGGTAAGAATGGAGTCCACTTTGGGGATATCCAACGAGGAATGCTTGGCAATATCCTTTACGTGATGTTTTAGTTTTAGTTAGGGTTAGCCTAACGTTAGCTTTATGTATCAACCGACTTTTAATGCCCTGCTAACCATGTGAACATTTAATGCTACTAACATGGACTAAACCTATTTATCTTTCAGTAACAGCCATGATTTAATCTAATATAGCTGCTTCCAAACTGCATCCCTCTGTCCTGTTTGTTTGACTCTTGTTTTAACTTTCTTTGACTTCATTTTAACATCTATTTGCTGCCAGAATTAAACTAATCGCTCAGTAAGCGCAGTGGGGTAATGTTTGAGTTGAACAGGCCCTTTGTTGTGATGTTGACACTGCTCCCTCATCCTCCATCACATTGATTCCTTGATTGAGCTGCTCACACCGTGAAAGGTCAAGAGCTGAGGTCTGGCCAGAAGGAGCCCAGACTGCTGTCTCTAATTGAACGCAATGGAGAGTTTATGTAAGTATCAGTTATATAAAAACAGGTTTTAGTGTTGGACAGCTCGTAAATCGATAACTGATTGTGTTTGTGTTAAGACATTTTTCTGTGCACTTATCATAATTTTCAGCTAATTTCTGAGCTTTGATTTGGACCTGCTGATGCTTATTTCTAATTCTGTTTTCTCTTTAATAACTGTAATATGAGAAAACATTCAAAATATTTTTAGACAGTGCATCTTTTGTGGAGTGAAGGAAGCATCCTGCCACATTGTCAGAAATAATTTTCAATTCACAAAGTTAAATACATTATATAGCTTATTGATTATAGCTAATAAAAAAAAGATCAGAATACAACACTAGACCACTATAAGGATTTTTAAATACAAAAATATGGGCTAATAAATAACAAGTATGTTTCATAACTGCTTCAAAGTTATTTTCTAAAGGTACTCATTCATACTCTTCTAGTAAATGAATATGAAAATGACCGTTTTAGTGATTACCAAAAAGTAGTTTCCGTGTGTTTTCCATTAAAAATGTTTCTTGAAAGCATCTGACATTTAAAAAAGAGATACATTTCAAAAGGATAAAGTTAATTAATTAGGGTTGTTATAAACTGATATTTTTGAGACGATGGTGGTGGTTCAGTAAGTTGTGCGGATCTGTGGGGCACAACGTAATTTCTCAGTGCATTATTCACTGTAGGATTTAAGTGTTTGGTGTTTTGCTTTATTTCGATTGGCTGAAAAGGAGCCTGAATGTATGTCATGTTTGCAGAGTTGTGTATATAAGAAACGTCTCATCAGTTAACATCCAGCACCCTGCTTTATAAACAAAGTATGGCTTTCAACATGCGAGGTAATCAAAGCACTGAACAATGTCACACTGACAGACAGGATGTGTTGTAGGAAAGCAAAGTTGATCCAGGTTTGATCAGAACTTCTGCTCTTTATAGAGAACTTCTGATTTTTAGGTGAATGAGAAGCTTTTTTGTTGCCACTGGATTGTAATTTAACAGGAAGTCATGCGGTAGATCATGTCTAGTGTCCGTTTGACAGCTGCAGGGTTTGCTCAGTGATAGTGGGAGCTGTGTATACAAACACCAGTATAGCTCCCAGTTAGTTCCACCATCATCCACCTCACCGCAGATTATTTTGAATTTCTTCGCTTGGTCTTGAGCTGAAATGAGAGTCACATGGGCTCTAAGCCTCAGGCTGTTTAAGCCACATTAACTCATCCAAGAAGCAGTTCTGATGGGCCAAATTAAACTATGATGCCTCAAATAAAATATATACATTTTGTCATACCTTTCTATAATAATAATAACCAATAATAATTGATTTTTTTCACCATGGAAGTTGTTTGTTTATAGTAGAAAACTAGAAAAGGCTGCATGATTTTCTCTTCCTTGTACCTTTCTGAGGGAGTTTAATTAAATTGCTAAAAATAGGGTAGATTAAAAACTATAAATCAGAGTGAGGAAAACAAAACATGTTGACTGGAAAAAAGCTTTCTGGTTATTGGCTCTGACTTTAAAGTCTTCAAAGGGTCTGAATCACCAGGCCAGTCACAATAACAAATTTTACTGGACGATAAAATGTCCCAGCAGGCATTGCGATACAAGATAATATTGTTCTTTTGAGGCCATTTTCAAGTAATATAATAATAATGGCATAATAATGCAAGAACACATTTAACACTGAAACTGGGAGACATTTAAATTTCCAAAATAAATAAAACAACAAATAAAATTAATCATTAATCATCCAGTTTTTGGTAGAAATGGATGACTAAAAGTAAAATACAATAAATAATGTAAATGGAAATTAGTAAGCTTGTTTTAATTGATCATGTGATTAATTGATTTATTGCAGCATGCCTATCTATCAATGACCCAACTTGTCTCAGACTAAAGGGAGACTAATTGGAAATATTCCTTCTTGCAAAAATCACCATAAACTGAAGGATTATTTTTAGATGACCTGGTTTTAAAACCAGAGCTATCAAGCTGTAAAGCAGGTTAATTAATTGGGATAAAAGGTTTCCCAACTTAATTATTTTTATTCTCTAAGTGTTGCTCTATAAAGAGCAGACAGAGAGGTGATATTCTGCTCAATAATCATGTTAACTTGAAGTTCTGTTAGCTCAAGTCTTTGGCTAAAAATCATAAAAAACAAAAAAGACAAACACATTTCTCATAGTAATCTAGCAGATTTTTCAATGAATATATTGTGAAGTCATAGTATTTTCCTCTGGGTTATTATATAACTGGATGCAGCCTCTTTGCAGTAGATTTTTGGTTTGTAGTTTGTGACGTCTGTGGTTATCTCAGTTGATTCAGAGAACTCCCTGTGACGCATTTAGAAAGCCTGAATCATTTTTATTGTGAAGTGAAAGGGAACAGTGGGTAGAGCGCTGATTCAATCCCAGTCAGATATCAGTGAGTGTTTCCCTGCCCACATTAACACGCATCAAAGATCTGAATCCTTTTGTTTAAAACTTCATAACTTAATACTTTTTATACCCTGAATAATTCAATTTTTCCTTCAGACTTGTCTTTATTAACTTTGAATGTGGAACAGAGCCAGCCTGCTTGTTATTTTTCCACCGTTGTTTGCTTATTCAGCTGATTTCACCTAACTGCAGATTAGAGGATGAATTTGCATGAATGCATGCTCTCTTTTTAAATACTAAATTAGCATTTTGTTCCATTAATAATGATTAAAACACATATATCTTACTTGTGCTGAATGATTGAGTTTTAATTGCAAAATGGGTTTGTGATGGAAAAAGTAAATGGCCTGCAAAACCGAATTGTTCAGTAAATTCAGCATCAGAATCTGCGTTGCTCTTGTCCAGATTGGGCGTTTTGGCCACTCCTGATGCCGTCGTGTCTCGTCCAGTGGCCCAGTTATCCATACCAGTGAACCAGAAATTTGAAATTATACGAGGTATGTGTCTTTTTTTCTTCTCAGCGTTAGACATAAAAAAATGTTTCTGCATATTCTGAACCATATTCTGATCATCGTTATTAAATATCCTGTAACTTTAAAATTGTTAAAGGATTCAGTAAAATCAACGTATTAAACATTTTCTCTGTAGAAATGTTTAATACGTTAGAAATGTTGTGTGTGTGCATTTGTGAAGTGGAAAGGAAACAAATTCAACATTTTGCATACAGAAATGCTGAAATGTGGTCTGCATTTTTGTTCTGCCACAGTTGAGCAAGTTCTTTAACCTATGCCTTTCACGATAACAAATTTGACAATATATTTTTCCAGAAGTTATTGCAATGAAACAATAATATTGTTGTTTTGAGACCATTTTCATTTAATATAGTGGTAATAATGACAAAGTAATGCAAGAAAATATTGTCAAAGATCAAGAAACAATAAATTGTAATCAACATTTAACCCTGGAGCTGGAAGACATTTTAAATATCCCAAATAAATAAAGAAAATAGGAAATAAAATGAATTATGAAGTCACTATAAACAAAATTATCCTTCAAAAAAAGGCTAGTTGAGACTAAACCTGAAAACCAACTTTGGTCAAGAGAGGAAAGAAAACCAATAAATCATGAAATCATTGAGATTGTTTTAATTTGTGATGCGATTATTTGGTTCGTTGATTGTTGTGACAGGTTTTCTATGGTTATGAACTTTTCAAGTCTTGCCAAAGATTTTTGTGTTAGATTTCGGTCTGAACTTGGATTAAGTTCTCAGAGGACATGAATATTATTTTATCTAAATCTTTCTATGAGCCCCATCCTGTTCACAAATGTTCTCTAGCAGACCTCAACCCTTTAAAAGCAACTAATTTAACTTTCTAATTAGGTTATTATGGAAGGTAAGTGGTTGCACAGGATTTTAGATTCAAGTGGATGCATGCCACACTTTTAAGGTGAGGGAATGAAATAAAAAACATGTAATTTTTCTTATAAACTTTTGGTTGTAAAGTTCAAGAGAAAACTTTACAACTCTAATCTTTACATCTCTGTAATGTGAAAGTGAAAGCTAAACTTTAATGTTTTAATTTCCACTTCAAAGAGATTTTTTTAAAGTAATCTCAGACCGTTTCCCTCTGAAGAACCTGCAGGTTCAATCCCACCGCCGACCTTTGAACTTAACCGTTTTCCTTTTTATCTTGTTTCCCTCCAGAAGCTGAAGAGGCTCTCCTGATTGACTTTTCTGACGATTGTGAGTACTTCTTGAGTTTAACTTCATGCATCTAATCCGATTGCTACAAGTTTCAGAGGCATATTTGCAGAGTTTAGTTCAGCTTCCTTTTCTAGACTTATATTTTTAGCTTGCGTTGCAGCCCAAAGCGGCTTTATTTAGCGGCAGAGTTGGGTCATAAGTTGCCAAAGCTCACGGAAGGAATGCTAATTTAGGTCGCTGTTGTTTCTCAGCCGCTTTGTATTTCTAATGTGTTTGCAAAATCCAAAACGTGTCTGAGATGCAGGTGTTTTTTCCTCAGCAAGTATTACAATACGAATCCGAGGAGAAAAGTCTCCAGAGCTGATGCTGGAGCTGCAGGACGATGAGCGGACTCAGACGTTCTTAACCCAGGTGAAAAGCGCTCAAGAGCAAGGTGAGGCTGCTTGAGGCAGAGAGGCCATTAATTATTGAGTCGCCCATCTAACATTTATTTACTAAGGGTGGATTTCGCCACGCTGCTGTGATCTCTGTTCTCTCCTCCTGTGCACACAAAGAAACACCTTGGACTGCAACTTTTAAAATGGGCTTTTCCACTTCTGCTATACTCAAACCAGAACTACACATTAGTGTATGCTAGACCTGTCGCAGTAAATCAATTAATGGCATGAAAAATAAATATAAGCTCAATGATTTCCATTTGCATGATTCATTGTTTTTCTCTTTCTACCAAAAACCAGTTGACAAAAGTCTTTAGTCTGGTGCTTTGGCCTCAATTTGCCTCGTTTTCCGTAGGATAATTTTGCTTACAGATAATTTATAGTTAATTTTATTTATTTTTTCTGCAGTTTTTGTTTATTTATTTTGGATATTTAAAATATTTTCCAGTTTGAGTGTTAAATGTTCTTTATTGGTCTTTGAAAAAATGAACTTTGATTATTAATTGAAAATTGTTTCAAAACAACAGTATTATAATTTATTGCAATAATTTGTTGGATGATTTTTTTGTTTGACAATATTTGTTATTGTGACCTGAACTTGAGTGGACAGAGTTATCACTACCTGGTGAATCATTCTGACCTCATTTTGTGTTTATTTTCAAAAGAAACAAAAACATAACAGGAAATCTAATGATCACACATATGAACTGTAATTTATGCTGGTGTTGAATGTTTTCATTAACTTTTGCGAGGGAATATTTAAACTGATTTATTTATGTTTTAGATTATGTAGCCATAAAATATTTGCATGTATTTTCTAGTGATATATATAATATATATATATCACTTATATTGAGTTTATTGGAGTAATGAAATAATGTTCTCAGCTTCTTTAAACAGTTTTGCAGGTCATAATAATGTATGATTGGTTAAAAATTAGTTATTTAAGTAGTGGCTGCAGCATCCGATGGAAATCATAACAAGGGAATTGAGAAAAATCTTTGCACTGACACATTACAATAATAAGAGACGGTAATGTGTGTGAGTCAGAAAAAAATAGTAATTTTACGAGCAGTATGGTTGTCTAAATGCTGACCTCGCTGTTTCCTGGCTTCTCCGTTAGTAAGATTTTTAAATTCCTGTCCTGGTTGCCGACTGTGACCAACTTCCTGGAGAGATAAAGATTTTACTTTAAGTTTCCTTCTTCAACTTGTTCATCCAGTTTGACAATTATATTTACTATTTGCTTTACTGAAGGAAGCCACTATCCAGACTCTTATAAAGTAAAAGAAAACTCACTTTATATGTAGTTTGTCCTGTTTGGAACAACAACATCGCATGATCAAATTTATTAGGTTTTATTCATTTAACGTCATTCCTCTGATGACATCACCCTGGGTATAGTAACATACATTTTAAACGTTTCTTGCCTTATTTTCTCATTTTCTTTCATGTATTTTTTTATCTAATTAAATTTCCAAACATGGTGACTTGCACTTTGTAATGCTGCACCGAAACATTTAATCCGTATGTGAGAATGCTGCATATTTTAGGAAAAAATGACAAGAATGAAACAAACTATAAAAGGTTTCTGATGACTAGGGCTGAGCTAGTTTTTTGTTTTTCAGTCAAATCTGTTGTAGAAATTAAGTGGTTTACTTAATGCATTCATTTAGGTAAGAGGTCTCTTAAATTTTTGCATTGTGGACTAAAATATTCCATCTCAAAGTGTTCGAGCGCTACAAGAATCATTTTTAAATTAAATTACCCTCCAAAAAGTTTTTTAACCTTCTGAACAAACTGAACTCACTATATTTTAATTAAAATGTTCCAAATAGAATAATTACTATAGAAAATGTGTCTGTAAATCGAATGAAAAGACTTATTAAAAGACAGCTGCACAGTTTTTTTTTTTACACTTTTGGGTTTGTTTTTTTATTTATTTGACCTTCAGAAAAAAGTCTTTGAATTAAATTTTCTTATTTTTTTTTATTAAATGGTTGTCATTTACAGACGTCTGCTGAAACAGATAAAACTTTCTTTGGTGTTTGCATTTCTTGACGTCAACTGTTTTTATGTTCTAAATGAATGTTTGAGGAGATTAATCTTTGCTTATTTTAATTTTTTTCTGATTGATCTGTTTAATCTTTCCAGTTTTGTCCAAGAAAAGTAAACCCAAAACGATGGAGCCGCTCACTCCAGCGGCGTATCGAGGTCCGGTCCCAGTTCCACCACAACGGGCCACAAAGACCACCAACAGCAGCGGAGACCACCAGACCAGAACATTCATGGCTCCGATCTCCAACCCCAACATCGCAGCAGGGAATCATAACGCCACCGGTAAAAATCTGATTGTTTACAGTTTAAAGAGTTAAAGTTTGACATCAAACTAAATCAAGAGTTTTTTTTAGCCTGGTTTTCACCTTAAATTTTTTTGAAACAATATTATTGAATATTAAATTATTTAATATCATAATAAGATGTAATATTACATAATAGTTATGTATTATACTGAAGTTGTTTTAAATGTTTTTATGTAAATAAACGTTTACTTTTATGGTCTAAACGGGCGGTATCATGAAAAATTAACTTTTTTTTTTAGCTTTAAGTCATGTTACAATGTTATTCCCTCATCAAAAACACAATATTATAATGTTATTAAATATTTTAACATTTAATCTTAATTTTACTTAATCCTGTTTTTAATCTTTCCTGAACATTTATTGCTTCAGAATATGGATTTGGAGAGGGCTTAAAGAACACCGTTAAAGTGGAGGAGAAGAAGAACCAGCAGAATCGGATCGTTGCGTCCAGAGAGCCGCCCCCTGTTCCCACTCTGCCTCCCCGAAAAGCCTCCTTCCCTCCATCCAATCCTCTTCCTCCGCTTCCAGTCCCAAAGGATTCGGCTGCAGCCTTTCAGGCCCGAGGCACCGCTCTTGTACCGAACTCCAAACCAGAGTGAGTCCACCTGGAAAGGATGTGTCATTTATCTGAAATGTTTCTGTCTTTTCAGAATTTCAACTCTTTTTAAAAATTTTTTAAATCCAGTAGTTTCAGGCCTATTAATTACACGGACAGGCCGACGTCCTGGTCTGACAGTCCGTCGACCAACAGCATGAGGCAGGCCATGCTGTCCAGCGAGGCCGGGCAAAGAGAGTACCTCATTAAACACCGCCTGGGCAAAAAGGAGAAGGAGTACGTGGACATCCAGTACTTCAGGTGAGGAACAAATGGGAACAGATTCAGCTTCAAACCTGGTACACACGCAGCCAAATATTAATAAAAATGTATATGTTTGGAAAAACAACATCATACACACGGGTCAGTTTAAGTCCAGAATGAAAACACATCTGTTCCCTCTGGGCTTCAACACCAATTACAGAGAAAAAGGAAAGAAAGTTGCTGCAACTGGAATTAAGTTTTGTTTTGGTTTTATTCATATTATTAGATTTTGGTATTTTCTGCCAGTTTTATAATCGTCTTATTATTTTGACCAAACTTAATTTCATTTTAGTTCATCATTTATCTACCTGTAATGTTGTCATTGTTGTGAATCACTTTGGTCAACTGAGGTTGCTGTAAATATAGGTAAATAAACTTTGACAGGATTGGTTTAAGCTTTTGTGCTTCACATTATGTTATAATGCTATTCTGATTGATATTTTCACAGATTATCTGAGTCATAACAAATGGTGACAATTTTAATAAATACATATGACATATTTTCTGAGTAGTTGCATACTGCAGCTTTAAAGGTGTAGTATAATGGAAAACCAACGTTTTAGTACCGAACTAAAACGTTGTTATAATCATGTTTTAATGTTATTTAGTTGTCAGAAACACATCTGGAGTGTTGATTTGATTCTTTCATGCATGTTTGAGCAATCCTTTCATCTCCATGGCGACCGTTCAGCTGTACAAAACACCTGGATGGCCCTAGCTCCGCCTTCGAAGCGAAGCTCCTCCTTGACGAGGAGGAGGGCCTAATCCAAAACTAAATAAAGAATAGATCAACCATTAGCATAACTTTGTTTCAATAACATTAATCATTTAGCATAGAATAAGTTAATCTAATACTTAATAGCCTCCAACATAATCTGTGAAAAGATGGATACCCTTGAATAAATGCACAGACCTGACCAAAGACAACCAATCAGAGCCAGGAGGTGGGTCTTAGCGATGCCAATCAATCCATGAACGTGCTGCTAGATGCTAATTCTGTTTTAATTTTTAAAAAAGTAGGAGATGTTAACTTTTCCATTTACCAAACAAATTTGTTTTTCTTTTTCAGTTTCTTCATCGGAACCTGGAACGTGAACGGTCAGTCCCCAGACAGCAGCCTGGAGCCCTGGCTCTGCTGCGACCCCGATCCTCCTGATATTTACGCCGTTGGGTCAGTAAACGATAACGATTAAACTCCAGCCACCAAGCAACATAATTGTAAATCCAACTAGGAAATGCTCGTAACTGGAATATTAATTACTTTATTTTTGATTGTAGTTTTCAAGAATTGGACCTGAGCACTGAGGCGTTTTTCTACATGGACTCGTCCAAAGAGCAGGTCTGGATTGAAGCTGTGGAGAGGAGTCTGAACAGAAAAGGTGACTACAAAAAGGTGAGTAAAGGGTTAATTATCAAAGATGAAGTGTTAATGCTATAAAAACTTTTTTTTCTGTTCAGGAAGATAAAAAATTAATTTTGTACCAAAAATTCAGACAAGCAATATCATCTGTCATCAAATTACCACTTATTGATCTTAATTTGAATTCAAATGTTCTCAATTACATTTATTTCAGTGACTTTTTAAAGAAAGAGATTTTGCATGTTTGCTCTTTTAAAAGAAAAACTTTTATTTTTTGATTTCTTTTGGGCTGCGTTGAGCAAATTTTTTATAAAACCAGGATTTGGTCACTTTCTGTCAAAACGCCTCGCTTTGTTTAGCCGGTCTCAATAAATTATAGCCGAATTAGATGCAGCAAAGTTGTTCCTTAGTAAAAGTCTCTGGAAAAATGTGGATCTGGTTCTTATAAAAGTTTGGTTGTAGAAAGATGAACACTTTGTGTTGTACTTAATATTTTCCATTGCAAGAAAATCATCGATATTAATTTTATGCAATGAAAACTAAAAACTTGAGAAATAAACATGACTTTTGAACTGGATTAAGGAAAAGAACTTTTCTTTTTTTAATTTTGGAGAAGTGTGGTTAATTTACTGTGAACAGTCTGTGCTATAGATTTACATTAATTGTGATTTTTCTTTAAAAAAATGTTTGAGCTGACAGAAAATCCTTCAAAATTGAACCTGGAATTTTGAAATGTTGTGGAAATATGTTGGAATCTTGTAAGTAAACAAAAATGGAGTTGAAAATCTAAACTCTTGCTGAGAAATTTGTACAACGGCTTTTAAAATAATTTTTGCAGATGAAGATGATCCGACTTGTTGGGATGATGCTTGTGGTCTTTGTCAAGAAGAAACACAAGAAGCACCTCAAGGAATTGGCAGCAGAGCACGTTGGCACGGGAATCATGGGAAAAATGGTCAGTTTACACTGAATCTTCTGCCTTCTAATGAGCAAAATATGTACTAGGTATTTGAAACTGTCGGCTTTATAATTTGATGTTTTAGGGAAACAAAGGAGGCGTCGCTGTCAGGTTCGTTTTCCACAACACCAGCTTCTGCATCGTCAACTGCCACCTGGCGGCTCATGTCGAAGACTTCGATCGCCGCAATCAGGACTACAGAGACATCTGCGCCCGAATGACCTTCCACCTCCTGGACTACCCGCCGCTGAGCATCGTCAAGCACGAGTGAGACCCAGCAACACGTCCTTGTTTTGTTTCAGTTCTGACTTTACAAAAACAACACTTTGAATTCAGGCGCTTGACGTTTTGTTCTAGACTCCCGTCAGACGGGTCAACATCGCTGTAGGCAGCGCTGAGAGGAGACTCTTTAGCATACGTGTCCTTCAAACTCTTCCACCATTTGTTTAACATTTATTTAACATTTATTTAACGTGGTTCACTGTTTTTGCTTGTCTGATTTGGACAGCTCAAATGTGGGGAAATATTTATTAATGTTTATTAACATTCTGGAGGTTTTTTGAAACATTTTCTACACACCAAAAATCATTAATTTACTGCCAAAAACAAATGGGGTTTTTTTGTGTTTTTTTTTACACTTTGTTGTTTTTAGAAGCAGTAGAAACCCAAAGGGAAAAATAAAAACAGTTTGCATAATCGGTCCGCTTTAAGCATAGCAGCCAGGTCATATTCACCGTTGAGTTGACCAAACGTGTCTGAAAGCTGTTGGTTTTGTTCCAGTGTGGTGATCTGGCTTGGAGACCTGAACTACCGCCTCTTCCTATACGATGCAGCAGAAGTCAAACATCTCATTGCTGAGAACGCGCTAAAGAAACTGCAGGAGTATGATCAGGTAATGAACTGAGGCAACAATTATATAAAAAAAACATATATATGTTTGTTAGTTTATGCAAGGAAAAGATTTTATGGCTCTTTTGTTTGTAGATTGAGTTTTTAAACAAAAAAAGCTCAATAGCACTTTGTAACAAATATCTACAGAATTTATATGATATCTGATGATAATGGGCAGGATTGTCAAATTTTTGTAGGTTTTATTCCTTTGAGTTTGGTTGAGAAAGAAGAATTTTGTTTCCCAAATGAAATAAAATTGTTTCCATGTGCAGCTGAACGTTCAGAGGCAAACCAAAAGAGCCTTCACCGACTTCGAAGAGGGAGAAATCAACTTCATTCCCACATACAAGTATGACACCAAAACGGATCGATGGGACTCCAGGTACATTTTGTTTCTTCAGATTTTCTTTTCTGCTTCCCAATTTATGTTTGCAGAAATAAAACCAGCGTTAAAAATACATTTTTATTGTTTTTATTTGTGTCCAAACATTTCATGTATGTTGTGTTTGGAGATCAGCCGGGGCTGATCAAGCTACAAAAAAACTATTTTTATTACATAATTATTCAAATTTAATTAAATTAATTTATTTATTTTGTTTTTTTAAAACGTTATTAGAAATATATAAAAAAAATGAAAATAATTCAATTCCTCTGATAAATAAGATAAAGATTAGTAAAATGCAATAAAATATTAAAACGTTTCTAACATGTAAAACCTTTAGTCCTTTTTTCTTGATTTTAATCAATACAGTTTTTTTTATTGGTTATTTTTTATTAACTAGTCAATAATTGAGTAGTATTAGATTTTTTTAAATGTATTTCTACAGAATTTGAACGAACCTACAGTTAAGGTTTTTAGGTTTGTCTTAAATGTAAAACGTCTATTTTTTGATTATTTTTCTCTTAATTACTGCTGTGAGTAAATCTAAATCTAATTGAGTTCTGAAATTAACCATTTTTGAATCTGTATTCTCCAGTTAACAATTAATTACTTAATTAGTCATTTCAATAATCAATTAAACTTGATTAATCATGTCTGGCCTAACTGTATGCGAAGAAAAGGCAGGAATAAAAGAGAATGTGCATTATTATTTGGATGTTTCTAAATTTGAATTTGATGGCAGATTAAACTTACGTTTTTTTACTTTTCTTGCTAATTTAATTTCTACAAATTTTCCTTGGGGTTCATTTCCACCGGCTGAAGCGTTTTGCTGCCTAATGCAGCGTCAGCATGTTTTCCTCTCAAACTTTATCTGCTTCCTGCAGCGGGAAGTGCCGAATCCCTGCCTGGTGCGATAGGATTCTTTGGCGAGGCAGCAACGTCGAGCAGCTCAAATACCGAAGCCACATGGAAATGAAGACGAGCGACCACAAGCCGGTCAGCTCGCTCTTCAAAATTGGGGTAAGACGTTGTGGAATGTTGAATATGATGTTAAAAGGTCCAGAACAAGAAGTGAGGAAAAAATAACTTCAAAACATTCGTTTGTAGCTTCCAGGCAGAAGAAATTATTTTTCTTTCTTTGTGATCATAAGCGTCTCTACTTTTTGACTGCAGAGTATAAGGAGATCTCTAACCAAGTTCTTTTATGCCACAAAAAGCAAAATGTGTTATTTTTTTTCCCACACAAGACTTAAAAATAAAAAAGTAAACTGGATATAAAGTCTGGTAACAAACTTTAAGATCAAATCAGGTAAACCTTAAAGATATCAAAACA
Organism: Poeciliopsis prolifica; assembly: GCF_027474105.1. Taxonomy (NCBI): domain Eukaryota; kingdom Metazoa; phylum Chordata; class Actinopteri; order Cyprinodontiformes; family Poeciliidae; genus Poeciliopsis; species Poeciliopsis prolifica. The sequence goes on from NW_026562381.1 coordinate 2,038,683, forward strand.
AATAGAATAAAGTGTGTTTCTATTCTATCGCTTTGTTTACATGCAGTTCATGTAAAGCTGCCTGACTTCAGAGCTTCATAAAATTTTAGTTTTTTAAAAATTCAGTTTCACTTGTGCTTTTTTTATTTCAAGGAATCCATATTTTTCATAAAATAAACCCCAAAAAGTCATCATATGAAGTCAAAATTTTCTGCAGTTATATAGAAAATAGTTTAAATATTTTGAGGTTTGAAGTCTTAAGTATTGAAATCAAGCTGCCAGTTATAAGTAACTGTTTTTTTTAGCCAAATGGGTACATTTGTGGTAAAGATACCAACTGAACTCCTCCGTAAATCTTTTGTGGAAAATAGAAACATTTCAGACATAAACTAAAATTGAAATTTTATTGCAATGTGTGCAGTAATGTTGGGAGTTTTTAAAAACTACTCATTTAAAACTTTCTCTAAAATATGAATATATTTAACATTTATTTTAAAAGAATCATCTGTTTTGGATTATAAAGCTACAACACGTCTTCACTCGGCGTGTATCTCACGCTGCTGAGGTTCTTTGCTAAAATGCTAGGCTAATGTTAGCCCTCTTCCTCTCTGTTTTGATATAACTTGTCTTAAAAGTCTGTTATTATTTTCTAATGAATCATGTACCAAACATGTAAATCTGTTTAATTTAGATTAATGATGTTTGTTTGTGTAACAGGTGAAAGTCGTGGATGAGCAGCGCCAGAAAAGAGTGTTTGAAGACATCGTTCGCGCCATGGACCGAATGGAGAACGACTGCCTTCCTTCTGTGTCTCTCAGCAGGATAGAAGTAATAAAGCTCAACTTTTTTATATGATAAACTCACATATTTACAAATAAATGGATACATTTGTGGTAAAGATACCAACTGAAGTCCTCCGTAAAGCTGGGATTAATGAGCTTTTTGCTGGATTTCTCCTCGTCGTGTTGCAGTTCACGTTTAAGGACGTCAAGTTCAGGCAGTTGCAGAAGGAGCGCTTCCTGATTAAAAACGACGGCCAAGTACCGTGTCACTTTGCCTTCATCCCTAAACCAAACGACCCAAACTATTGCAAACCGTGGCTGCGTGCCGAACCCAGCGACGGATTCTTGGAGCCAAGTAAGATTTATTTTTTCTTTGATTTCTGTGTTTTTACAGGTGCTTGAAATCCTTGAAAATGCTTTTCAAGATAAGAAAAGTGGTGGATATTATAATATAGCAAAAGCAAAAACCACATTAACATAACCGATCACTTCTCGTTTCCTAAGAAATAAATGTTTTGACTTCTTCTGTGTTCTCTGAGCAGGTGAGACCCTGGAAATCTATCTGGAGGTGTATGTAAGTAAAGACTCTGTTACCCTGCTAAACTCTGGACAAGACTCTATTTATGATATCCTGGTGCTCCATTTGGACCGCGGCAAAGACTACTTCATCACCATCTCTGGCAACTACCTGTCCAGCTGCTTCGGCACCTCACTGGAGACTCTGTGTCGCATCAGGAAGCCGGTCAGAGAGGTCACCAACCTCATCGACCTGGTGAGGATAAACATAACAGCTGGTTTGGCCAACTGTGTTTCATTTATTTTGGGTTGGAGCTCATTTATGATCAGAATGTTGTGACCAGAACTTGACCTGCAAAAACAACAAATCTTAGTAACTTTTCAGCAAGATACAGGAGCTTGAATGTTGATAAAAAGTACTTGATCTAGTGACAGATTATTTCACTTAATATATTTTTCCCATGTTATAAGTGGAATAATCTGCCATTAGAACAAGAACTTTTTATCAGTATTAAAGAATCATTAACTTAAACCAAGCGTCTATATCAGGGGTGTCCAAACTGCGGCCGGAGGGCCATTTGTGGCCCCTTGGATAAATTTTGTGTGGTCCCTTACTGCAATTCAAAAATGGCATAAATTTGGCTCCCAACACTTTTTGTAATTTTTTTTAGGATTATTTTTTTCCACGGCAACTTTATATCTTCTTAAACAATTTAGATATTAAGGTCAATGCAAAGATTTTTTTCTTGAGTTAACTTATTATTATTACCGGTATTACTATTATTTTTATTATTATTATTATTGTTATTATTATTACCGGTACTATTATTATGTTACTAGTTGTGCCACAAATATCTTTATCACACCCATTCATTACATTTGGCTAAATTCAGCAAAGGTTGTAAAATAAAATTCTTACTTTCATTGCTGGGAATAAACTAAAAACATTTTATAGACTCAAAAAGTTAAATAATTGTAAATATTAAGGGGGACGTAAAATATTAAATGTTTTATTTATTGTGAATGTAAAAGAGAAAAAATTCACGAGAATATTCTTTTCTTTTTAATTGGGGGAGGAAAAAAAACATTTTGACTTGAGGATTTTAACATCGGGTGTAAAAGTTTGGACACTTTTGAGTTTTATCTAGTAGAAATTGTATGTCAAACACACAAATTATTACCAAGTCCTTTTGGTCTGATAGTGCAAATATGTTGAAATAAGACAAAAAATAAATTGCAAGTAAGAGAAATAATCTGGAACTGGTACTGTGTCTGTTAATATTAAGTATTTATTGACTTAAAACAAGCTGCTATGTTTTGCTAAAAAGTTACTAGTTTTGTTTTAATTAAAACGTACCAACATGTCTGCACTACTAGACCAGAACAACCTGGTAATGTTTTGCTTTTGCAGAGTGTGAACGTTTGAGGGCTCATTTCTTCCCTCAGGCTAAAATCAGTCACCAGTCGGTTTATATTTAGGAACATAAAATGTCTCAACTTGTGTATTTCTGTTTGCGAACAAGGAAGTAGCAGAAACATTGAACAGAATCTCCTTACAGAAAAAAGAATCAAGGAAACTTTGACTTTGTTCTTTCTTGTCTCGTCATCTCTTCCTGCATATTTTCCACCTTATCTGATCAAACTTTGGGATAAACTCCTGAATTTCCTCTTTAACAATCAGATTTCACCACTTGATTGATTGATATTAAAACATTTATGCGAGAGCGTTGGATCTTTTGGGATTTTTCTGCTTTTACACATCTGCTTTGTGTGTTTTCTCTCCCCCTCTTGCTCGTTTCTTTGCTGTGGTTGCGGGCTGGCTTCTTGCTCAGGGAGAGGACAGCGGTACAGAAAAGGTAAATAATTAACAGAAACCAGTAATCTGTTGTCGGGCACAAAAAGGGCGGCATCAGTCCAGATACAAGTTAATTATTCCCTTTACGCCACATTATCCACATCCTGCTGTCAGAGTTCAGTAGTAACTAGTTACATTTACCTCAGTAACTTTTTAAAATAAAAAATTACTTGTAGGAGTATTTTTACTGTTACCTTAGAAACTTTACTACAAAATATCTCTCCCCATTGAATGAAAAACAAACATGTTTTAACCAAAAATAGTTTTTTTTGTTTGTTTTTATTGAAAAAGAATTTATTTTGCCCTATTTTGTTATCTTTGTTTGTTATATGAATTATTGTCATTTTGTGTGGTGAGCCGTCGTTACCACTGTACAATGGCTGCTGGAAAAGACGAGTGTTTTGTTGTTCACTTACCGTCCACAAACCACTTGCTGCATTCGTTTTGGTTGTGCAGAAGGCTCCACTTTTGCTTTTCAAAGCTGTTCAGTTGTATAATTGCGCATGTGTTTGCATCCATTTCCACAAGCAAGTTTAAAACATTGAGTTTGTTGGTGTTATCAGGATTTAAAGTGACAGGAACCCTAAAACGCCTCATTATGAAAGGAGATTAAAATAGTTTGAGATTAAAATCTCATTATTTAAGGATGCTTTTGTGCAAAAAATGTAATGAGCAATGTTCAAGTATGCATAATAGGTAAGCTTTGAATATTTTATCATAAAACTAGATAAATGTTAAGTTCCTGTGGGCTTTGGTGTTCATTGTTATCAAACATGAGCAACAGTTTTGTCATCTTTGTAATTTAGTTTTAGGTTTCTCCTGCAGGAGAAGCAGGGAAAACGTCTCCAGTGAGAGTTCGACTCATGTTTAATCTCATTTCAAAACTTTGGAGCACACAAGATTAAAAGCAATTTGAAGACGCAATCTTAAAGTTTTTAGATGTTCCTGGTCTGTGTTTCTTTAGTTTAATTGTTTTTATTCTCCTCTCCTGTTTTCCCCTGATTTATGAGCCATACTGGTAATTTTTGGACCTGGGATCCATTTGCAGAAACAAAAATAACATTTGCAGCTTTGTGAAATGTCTCCCCTTCAACTGATCAAATTAGCTGCCTTTTATTGAAATGTTTCTCTCAAAATAACATTTTTCTTGATAGAAATTGTCCATCTTTTTGCTTCTCAGGAAAAGTCGATGGTGAATTTGATATTTGCGGATGGAGGAAGTTCTGACGACATTCCTCTGAAAATCCCCAAAGAGGTTTGGATCCTGGTCAACCACCTCTTCACCAAGTCCTGCGATCAGGTTCGGCAAGACTTATTTATTTCTTATTCTGATCAAAACACATGTTGCTCTGACTTTATGAAACAACTTCCACAATAAAGAGAAAGTTGTGGTTTCTCTAAACAAAAGGGAAGTTTGATGAAGGGTCATCAGATCAGTTTAAGTGAAATAAAATCCTTTTTATTTTATTGGAGTTGCTTTTTCTGTCTGATCACTGAAGAAGTTTAAATTTTAAGATGACGTTAGGCTTTGATTAGTTGTATAAATAGAGTTTTGTTTTAATTCAGAGATTCTAAATTATGATAGATTATTGGGGATAGACAAGGATTTTATTCTTTTATTAGAAATTCTGGGAATAAAGTCTTATTTTCAGAATTAAAACCCAATATTGCCAGGAGAAAGTCGAAAAATTAGAAGAACAACTTTGTTTTCGTGTCATAACTTTAGTCTCAACTTTCTGTCACTTTATTCTCATATTATTATGACTTTATTTTCATCATACTGAGACTTTTTGTCATCCAAATGTATTCTGGTTTTATTTTGACTCAATGTTTATTCTCTTAATATTCTGACTTCATTTTCATTGCAATCAGATTTTCTCTTAATCTCATAATATTTACTTTTTGTCAAACTCCTTGTATCATTCCAACTTTCTCATCTTGTGTTATTGTCATGACTTTCCATCATACTAATTTATTCTCATATTATTATGAGTTTATTTTATCTCATCTTATTGTCATACAGCTTTTTTCTCTATATATTCTGACTTCATTCCTGTAATTTCTTTTTTTTTTCTTCGCCTGGCTCTAACACTTTGTACCTTTAGATGATCTGGTGTTTGAGTCGTTATATTTTTGCTTACAGGAGGATTTATTCCAGACTCCAGGCCTGCAGGAGGAGCTCCAGAGCATCATTGACTGCCTGGACACCAGCATCCCAGAGTTTCTGCGTATCCTTGACATTATTTCATTACAAATCATATACAGTCATATATCTATATATATATTATTGTTTATAATATATAGACTAAAAATTCAAAGGAGCAAATGTTTCACTTAGGGAATAATTTTATTGTCTAAGATGTATTATTTTGGGGAACTCTTGATCGTTAGTAACACAGAATGAATTTGTGTTACAGAATTTAATTCTATCCAATTAATAAATGGATAGAAAAATTAGTTTAATAGGAGATTAAACTCCTTTTTTAACTGAATTTGAACAGGGTGAAGATAAAAATGCCACTAACTAAATAAGCCTGTAAATACTTATTTAGTAGAACAGAACATATTTACAGACCAAGGTTTTTATTTTTTCTACAATGGAAAGTATATATATATATATTTTTTTTATATACAGTTAATTATTGCTCTGATTATGTTCTTTCTGAAAATTGACTTTTTTGAGTCTGCTACCCCAATTGACAATTATTCGATTACTAAGTTAGTTGACTTCAATTATCGTTTAATCACGATTAATCATTTCAATCTTATATTAAACCTCGACTGAAATGCAGTCGTTCTGATAAACTTTGAGTTTTAGGTGCAATTTTGAAAAATATTTACAGTAAAAACTGTGCAAATAGAAAATGAACCGATTTGTGCAGTTCTTTGTTTAAACTCTACTGGACTCCAATTCCTCCGTAACTTGTGGTCCAGCTGGTTGTAACCACTCCGTAGCCGAAGCGCTGCTGATCTTCCTGGAGGCCTTGCCAGAGCCGGTGGTTTGCTACGAACTCTACCAACGGTGCCTTGACAGCTCTCACGACAGCCGCCTCTGCAAGCAGGTAGACGGCCGCCAGAAGTTTCTGTTTCTGCAACACAAAGCGAAGTGATGAATCTGCAGTAAACGTCTCTGACGTCCACAGCTGGTCTCGCAGCTCTCCCGGCCGCATCGAAACGTGTTTCGATACTTGATGTCTTTCCTGAAGGAACTGCTGAAGCACTCGAACAACAACAACCTAACAGCAAACCTCATCGGTAAGAGACTGACGAACAGAAAGAACTGAAGAAAGAACTAATGAATCAATACGCAAAAATAAAAATGAATCGATGAATATTTATAAATTAACAAGTTAAATTAAGTAAATCAAAACAAATAAAGCAACAGATAAATGAAAATAAACTAATAAAAAATGAATAAATGTGAAAAGTATCTGAAATTTGTGTTTGCAAAAATGGAGGAAATAAAGAACAAAAACGTGCGAGAACAAATCAGTTAAAGGAAATGAACAAGTGAATAAAATTAAGACATTGAGTAGATTGATGCTGCTTTTTGTATCAATAAATTTAAAAAAGGAAATAGAAAAAAAAATAGTGAATAAAAATGGAAAATTAACTAATGATAATAATCAAGAATAAATAGAAATCTACAAACTAATCCAAATGACAAAGAATAATTTGAAATTAGCTAATTAAATTAGACTGAATGCAGAAAAAAAAAATCTAATGAACAAAAATTGAAACCAGGAATGAAAGACGAAAATAAAATACACAATAACATTTTATTTTGTGAGAATCAAAGAAGTTCATTTTAAAATGATTGAGGTCAAATTAATAAAAGTGAATGAGTGGAAGTTGACAAAAATAAGGAATTAATTTAAATAAATGAAAAGGATGTAGTGAGAGTAATAAAATATGAATTCTAAGTAAGAAAAATAATGACATTTAACTGAACAAATAAGGACTCCTACAATATATAATATGAATAAATGAATGAATAATAATAATAGACATGATTTACTGATAATAAACAGTAATATGGATGGTTTGGTGTTTTCAGCTACTCTCTTCGCTAGCCTCCTCATCCGACCGCCGCCCAACATGGCCAGCAGACAGTCGGGACAGGACCGACAGAAAGCCATCAACTTCATCCTGGGGTTCCTCATGTCCGCAGACGACGACTAACCAACGGGTCGACGGCCCGACCCACCGGGTCGCCGACCCGCTTTTTACTTCGCCGAACCGCTCACCGACTCGGCCGTCACAGGCTGCAGAGACGACACTTTGACCTCAGCAGGCGTCGCGTTTTCGATGTGGGAAGAGTTTGAACTGACTCACTTTTTAACGACTTAAAGGACGGGAAGACACTCATACCAAAAAAACAGTGAGTGGAGAAACTGTGGAAACACTATCCAGAGAGACACACACTAAACGCAGGAGTGCTACTTCCAGGAGTTGCGGTAAATAATACTGTTGATCATTTAGTGTGAAATGTACGGGAGATGATTGGAGCCACCAAAAAATTGTAAAATTCTAATTATCGACTCAGAATTTTGATTTTTTTTTAAAAAAGAATTCTCACTTTTTTTCTGAAATTTGTTTTGGATTCTTTTTACTTTTCTCTCAGAATTCTGAATTCTTTTGTAGAATTCTGACTTTAATCTCTGAATTCTTTTTTCTGACAATTCTTTTTGTCTCTTTCTCAGAATTCTGACTTTAAACTTAAAATTCTGGCTTTGTTTGAGAATTCTTCTCAGAATTCTTTTGACGTTTTTTCCTCAGAATTCTATCTTTAAAGTCAGAATTTTTTTTGTCTACAAATTCTCAGAATTCTTTTGATTCTTTTTCTCAGAATTCTGGCCTTAAACTCAAAATTATAATTCTGTCAGTTTATGTCAAAATCCACATAAATTAGATAAATTATGTTGTTTGTATATGAGAATGATCACACATTTTCTTCCTTGTTATATGTTTTGTAAACCTTCACTCTCGGAAATACTGTCCCAAAATTATTTACTAGATTTGCGTTTTATAATTAGATTTGCCCAATGGTGCATTTAGGCAATTTTGATTCTGAGAAAAATTTTATTTTATTTTTTTAAATGGCCCTAATCTTCCTCCGTAGGAATGGGATAAATATAGTATTTAGTTACTACGAATGTTTGTGCTTAAGTAACGACAATCATTTGTTGCTGCATTTTTGCTGGGGAGACAATAGAATTTATTAGCTAACACATCGGTTGTATTTTATCTGTTATTTATATTTGTTTTTCTCCTGCGTTTGCAACATTAGGTTTTTTTTTATTTTTGCTTTTTACATTCACACAATAACCTTCAATCTCAATTAGGTTGAAGAACCTAATTGAAGTTGGCCAGACATTCTTCAGTTTGGTGTCAAAAGTTTGTGCAAAACATTTTGTGCTGCTATTATTTTAAAGATATTAGTATGTTTCCAGAGGTCATCAAAGGTCAAACAGCCAGTCTACATTTACAAAAACAAGCAAAATATGGCATCAATCAGCTTTGCCACTTTTGTGCAGCAATTTTTTTTTGTGCTGTTAATTTTTTTTTCTAGGGATCAGACATTAACAAAACCAAGCAAAAATTATATAATTTTATTTTTGTATATTTGTGTCGCTAAACATTTTGTAGCACAGTTGATTTACACACAATTTGCTTTTTTGTAAACGGAGGTTTTTGAAAAATGTATTGCTGTCTTTAATACTATAGCAGCACAAAGAGATTTTTTTTTTTTTGCACCAAGGCTTGACACCAATTTAATTTAATTTCAGCTTCACTCAGGTCGACGAACACCGTATTTTGTCATGTTTATCCCTCTGTACATTCAGTTCTGTCAGCCATACACAATAAATTTATCACACTAAACCTCCTGGCCGAGTAAAGAGCCGCCCTCCGAGGGTTTTGACGTCTCGATGTAAATATGAATGTTTTGTGTTTCATGACTGTCCGGTGGTGAGATTCTGTGACGTTGTCTCCTGTCAGCCATTACAGTGATACTGTTTATATCTGTGTTTGTTTACATGTCCTCCCACATGTCTGGAACAGTCTGTATTGAGTGTTTGCTGAGTAAAAGTTCTTCTAAGTGCTGCAGTGTTTTCTGGGAGCAGATGTACCAAGATTGAAGCGCTCATTTATGTGCGGTTTTGTTCTCTGGTCCCAGCTGTGCCTCTGAGGAATCTACTTTTTCGCTTCCAACTCTTGCAAAACATGTGGTTGTAGAAATAAGGAACTCTTCCTCCCTCAGTTTGTTGAATGTTTCCTCTTTAACGGTTTCTCTTGACAAACGTCGGCTTTAGTTTTCGCAATTATGACACTCATTTCCTCCGATCGCCGTCTTGAGTAACTGATGCCCGGAAAACCCAATTACAGAAAAACAGCAAATATTAAGCTACGGAGACAATAAGAACACACTTTAGGGTGAAAACTATAAATCAAACATTAATGTGAGTTTTGCCAAATGTTTACTTTTGCTTGAGGAAAATGTGTTAACTGTTCGGTGGAAAGTCGAACCGTCATCGTTCACAAGAAAACATTTGAAATTTTGGATGCAACTCTAACGTCATCTGATGTCTTTTTTTATGTTTCATAACTTTAAGGTACATTTGACAGCAACTTTAATGTTTTTGGGTACTTTTTAATTTATTTAAGATGAATAAAACTACATGAAATGCCATTGTCATGTTTTTTACTTATTTTTGTTGTGATGCAGCCTGGTAAAAAAACAGAAAAACAAAACAAAATAGCTATGATTTTCATTTTGTTTTATTTAATTCACACAGTAATAAATGTGAATTGTTCATGTAACAACAAAGACATTTTGAATGAAAAAGAACAGAAAGTATCAAGTTTATTTGCTTTCAGAGTGCTTTACATCACAAAAAAATAAAAAGTCATTTATGAATCTATATATTTGCTCCTATTTACATTAAGAGAAAATTACCTTTTCCAGCTATAAAGACTATTATGGAAATATTTCAAATACGAAAAATATCAACTTAATCAATGCCCTATCGCTTCATAATGACTTTCAAATTTCTACTAGATACGGAAAGAGATTCTCAAGATTGTTCCATAAACTTTTATTGAAATGCATCTTTGCATTTTAAAAATCTCAGGTCCTTTCAAGTTGTATTTACTTTCTCTTTAAAAAATCAGTTTTGTATATTTAAAAATGTTTGAATCCCATGTTGGAAAACACATTTATGCTTTTTGTAGATAAATGTTAGAATATTGTACTTATTGATTCATGACGTTTCAGTAAGGTTATCTGTAAAAGTTCAAAAATGATTTCTTGCTGGAAGAGCAAACTGTTAAAGTTTGCCGATGCTGTACGCAAGCGTACCGGAAATTGCGTCAGCTGTAAACTGTTGAAGTCCCGATCCGAACAAGATGGCGGTTCGTGTTGAAGTCCCGATCCGAACAAGATGTCGTTTAGCATTAATTCAATATTTGGAACCACGGACTGAACGGTTTCGTTCCATTTCTTTCGCCGCCATTGATAAAACTACAGATGGACCAGAAATCTAAAACGTTATTTTAAAATACCACGTCATTGCTAAAATAAAGCGTTGACCACATTTTTATAGAGATTTTTTATGTGGTAAAAATCACATAATGATACATCGCAGCATCCAGGGACTGGATAGTTACTGGTGGGAGGCGGAATAAAACCCAATAAGTGTCCAGCTTGATTTAGTAGTTTACTCCGCGGGTACGTGTGAAGTCCTCTCTGAATGACGCTCATGCTATAAGCAGTGAGCTTCACCTCGATGCCACATTCACGTTCCCTGCGGTTATAAAGCCTGGTTGGCGCGGCTGACGCCATTTTTATCCCGATCCGGAGCCATGGCCATGCTCAGAGTGTCTTCATACCGCCGGCTGTTTCACCACGACGGGCGGAGTTCTAACGGAGGGCCGAGGCTGCACCAGGCCTCCGCCAGGTCAGGGTTCATCACATCGTTTATGTTAATACTGGAAAAAAAAAATCAATTTTCTGGGTGTTTTAACATTTGTTTGAAAACGTGTTTGAATCACCCATTTAAATCTCTGCATAGCTACATTTATTTTTCTATTCATTATAAACAAAAAGTGCAACTCTTAAAAATAAGTTTTATATTTACTGAAAATAAATATATAGTGAAAATAAACTTTAAATAATTAAAAAAAAATTTGACCGAGTTTGCAGTGCAAATATTATTTCAAGTACACTTGATATAAGAAAAAAATAACTTAGAAATTACTTTTCTGCAACATATAGGACCTTTTTATAAGTTCCTTAAAATTAATTTTATACTATACTATTTCCACTGGCAGATTATTTTATAACATGGGAAAAATGTGTTAAATTTAAGTAAAAGTCCAGTAATCTGCCAGTTGAGCCACTTCTTCTAAATTAAAGAATTGTTGACTTAAAACAAATGCCTATATTTATTTTTATATAGTTTTGTCTTTATTTCAAGTACTAGAAATTAGATTTAAAAAAATAGTTGGTAAGACTTTGTTTCTGCAGTGTGTTTACACAAAGTCCTGCATTAAATGAGACTATAAATATCTGAATGTTTGTTTTGAAAAATGTATTAAGGAAGTATATAATGTCAAGCTTCAGAGTGCAAGTATTTAACAGAAAGTTTCAATAACATGATGGAAACAAAAATCTTTCAATAGAAACTCTGTTAGTTGAGATTTTTACATATAACAAATGTCAGATTTACATTTTTGCTTCTTCAGTCCAGTTTCTGTGTTATTTGCTTGTCTTGTAGGTGTGCCTCTGCTGACAAATGTGGCTGTGATAAAATAGACTTTGTTGCAGCCAAAGCTCTGAACAAAGCGGGTCTGGACCGGTTCGTCCAGGAGCGGACCACCATGGCTTCCCTCAACGACCGGCTGGTCAAACTCATTGAGTTGGTGTGAAAAGACATTAAACCAGAGTCGCACTAATTCGCTTTTTCATTTTCGATACTGGTACCAATATCTGTCGATCTGATCCGATACATAAAAACACTTCAGTTTACTTAAAATGCTTATTCTTTAAATAAATAGACATAAATATACTGAATTACACATTTATGTACCAACTCTGTACCAGTTCAGCAAACTTAGATACACCAATATCTTCACAAGTTGGTCAAACATGTAAAAACAACTTTAATATGTTTCTGAGTAAATAATAAACTCAAACGTACAAAAACAGGTTTTCTGTCGCAGTAAATCAATTAATTACATTTTTGAAAAAAAAGCTCAGTAATTTCTACCAAAAACTGGACGATAAAAGTTTTCAGTCTGGTGATTTGGTCTTAACCTATTTTTGAAAGATAATTTTGTTTACAGAAACTTACTTAATTTTATTTGTTGTTTCTCTTGTTTTATTAATATATTATTAATACATTACATTACATTTACATTATTAATATAATGTAAAATCACAGAGCATAGAATTAGACTGAATAGATCTGCCATTATTGATTGGAGACATTGTCAACAATACCCAATCTAGAACTTCTCTCAATGTCAGAACCAATACAGATATTAGAATCGGATCGTTGCTTCGCTAATCGACTTAGAAACATTTTTTGTTCTCTACTGTTCTGCTTCAGGCTCACTGTTTGGAAGAGGAGAACGGCTCTCTTGAAAGCCAGATTGCTGATCTGGAGGAAAATCTCAACGGTCAACCCGCCTCAGCGAAACCGAATTTCAGCTTGGAGGCAGCGGTGGAAAAACTGCGCAGGCAGAGGGTAGGGCGTGTCTGCTGCATGTTGATGAGGTTTTCTCACCTCCTATTCCCTCCCGTCCACTTCAGTCAGAACCCATTTCGGTTCTGTCTGTCTTCTGACTGCAGGATGAGATTATTTGTGACACAGAGGAGCTGAAGGAAGAGCTTGAATGTCTCCAGAAGGAGTTTGAAAAAACAGCACATCAGAGGATCGTCATCCAGCAGGGACAACGAGATGCTGCTGAGGTAAAATTTGTTCTCCGTTTTGGAAAATGTCACTTTCTTTTCCTGAATTTCTAAAACAAAAGAAAAACATTAACATCTGAGGTATTGTAGAGCTCTGAAGATACGCAACGAATGGGATTTAGTCAAAGCTGCATTATGTAACTTTTATAAAAAGTGGGTGGGTGGGTCTTAGCGCTGTCAATCAGGCTCATATGTGTGCTGAAATCCTTTAACCTCCATGGCAACCATTCAGCCTCTGAGGTGTATCTTCTGCTGCAGTTTTCATAATTTGGCTCACAGAGAAATCTTTACCCATAACTTCCCTGCTTTGCTCCTCCAGACTAGCAAGCAGCAATTAGCAAATCCTCGGGTGAACTGTGCATCCACTGAGCTCATGAAGCGATCTACTTCTCAGAGTAGCGCTGGTAAAAACACTGTTAAAGGGTTAATACAGGAGCCACTTCATAAAGATGGAGTTTCAGGAAGAGTAGGAGTTTCTTAAAGAGACAGAGGCCCAATTTCAAGGTATTAAATTATAAAATTAAATTTCTTTGAAGTTATATTTGATCTGTGCAGCGTTTAACTGAAGGTAACGCTGATTGTGATACAAAATGATACTATGTGGCTGGAAAACATTAAGTTACTGTTTAAAAAAAAACTTAAATATTAAAGTTCTTCAAACAAAACAAAAGTCATAATAAAGTGGTCTGAGTTTCTGTAAAAGACTCCTAATTTATAAGAGCTTTATTGTGCTTTAATAATGGAGGGAAAAATGTTGCTAAAGTATTATTTTAATATCACCCCTGATGTAATATTGTAGCTTGGCCACTAGGTGGAGGTGTTGTCATGCATTACAGGCGCTGTGAATCAGCAACAGCAACCTGTAGTTGTTGTTCAGCAACCAAACCATCAACACGACTCCTCCTCTTCCTCACACCAGGCTGAAGTAATCGTCCCGCAGCTGGACCAGATGTGAGCGCGGCTTTGATTCCTCCTTACAGATGTAACACATTTCACGACACTGCAGCGCCCTGATGCCGCCGCTGGCTCTGTTCTGCCGCTTTGAATTGGTTGCAGCTGCAGGGCAGCAATATTCGGTGGGAAAATCTGGCAGGGAAGCAGATGAAGAACAGGGATGTGGAGGAGAGAGCGTTGGACAGATTAACCCACAACAAACTCAACTTCCTTCCAAACAAAAAAAAAAAACATGTCCGGTTTTATTATTTTGCACCTGTTTCGTGTCATGACTCACAAATTCAGCCTAATTTTCTCTGTGGAAGCAAACTTTGTGAAAACGTCACAATTTCAGACTAAAAACTGGTAAAACCAACATGAAAACTCAACCAATAATTTAATTTAATGAACCCAAATGTCACTCTGATCTGCAAAATAATGGTTATTATCAGAGGGGTCAGAGTTCACAAAAACTGCACTGAAGGAAGAGGAAAGAGGAATTACTCACGAGTAAAGAGTATTTGGTAAAAAATTACTCAAGTACTGATCAAATTATCAATCATCATTACATCATTCGACGGACCAAATTATAAAGTTAAGTGTAAATTTTGGTATTTTTAGAACAAAAATGATAATAATTCATATAAGTAACAAATAACAAAATCAGGCAAATCCAGAAGTTTTACTCAAGTAAGAGTAAAAATACTTCATGATAAAGTTACTCAAGTAAAAGTAAAATCAATTACTTTACTTTTCTACAAAAAACAACAAAATCAAATAAATTTGCTTGATTTTATTCAGATATTTCAAAATTTTTAATGAAGTTTTTTTTTGCGCTTTTTTGTCCTGCAAGTTAATCGATCAATTGGATTTAAAAAATTGGGCAGATTTTTCATCTAAACACTTATTTTGTACAATAATAGAAATATATGAGAAAATTTATGTATTTAAATACCTTTTTTAAATGATAAACATTTTATTGCCTAAAATGTAATAAATAGCATTAACTTTTTGCTGCGATGGATATGTTTGTTTTTTTTCAGTAATTGGCCTTTTTTTAGTCTGTATTCGATTAATTGATTATTAAATCAGTGGACGATTATGTAAATAATTGATTCATTGTTTCAGTGCTACTATAGAAGGAAATGCAGGCGAGCCAAGCGGCGCCCTGAGGGACGCCACTGCTCCAAATACATCAGAGGATTTAAGAAGCAGCTCCTCACTGCAAGTTTTCCCTCAATGTTTCCATTTTCATCTGAGCACACCTTAAAAATGCATTTAGTGTTAGATAATGGGTAATATTCATATCAATACTCTGTTCTGTTGCCCCACTTTGGGCGTCGCTGTCCAACCAGGTTGAGGAAATGTTAAATGTTCAGAGTTTTGAGGACGGATTTACAAACACAACCCTTAATTTTTCAGTTTTTTTTATTTTACTAAGCCATAATTTTATTTTATTTTTGTCTATTTTTCCAAAGAGGATTCTTGTGTGAAAACATAAAAGCCGGCACTCCGACTGTATTAATCTTAAAAGGAAGTGTGAGACCCCCTGCTGCTAAATGTATGAGGAGCTTTTGTTTCTACTTTTCCTCTGCAATGTGGCGTCTACTTCCTGTTCAGTGAATTTAACCAAATTTAGATGAGATATTGAAGCAAAAATAGATTCTACAGCGAGTCTTTTTGTGTTTTAATGAAGAGTAGACTCAAACTTTCCTCCCGATTGCCTCTGCAGGCGGTCGATGCTGCGACTGCAGAGTGTTTGGCTCTGAGGGACCAAGTGGCCGTCTATGAGGAAGAGCTGGCCAACATGGAGACCCAACACAAGATGGTGAGAGAAATCAGTCAGATGAAGCAGAAAAATATTAGAAATGAGAAACTATTTCTGTGGTGACAAACTCCAACCTTCAGTCGATTTGCTGAATCAAAGGCTACGTTCACACAGCAGGATAATGCGACGTTAATTCATTTTTTCTCTATTCTTGACTTTATCATCAAGATAAAGTAAAAAAAATTAAAGTTTTCAACAAGTGACAAAATCATCTCGTCAACTTTTGTCCTGTAATTCTGACAATATAAAAGCAAAAATAAATGAGGAATATATAAACACTTTATCACTTTTCTTTTCCTGTGTACAACTTGGTAACAAAAACACATTTAAGGAATGTCATTAAAATAGTTTGTTTTTAAGGCCGTTATTGGGTCAGTTCCTCTAAAAACAGTCAGTAGAGATAAATTAAAAGACAAAATCAAGAAAAAGCCTCAGTGGAAGAAAAACTTTCTTCTTCTTGTCTCGTTTCCTTTCATCATGAATCAACATCCTGCAGATTAAAGGAGAAAATGAGAGAGTAGCCGATGAGCCAGACATAAATAACAGATCAGTTTCCTTCTGGGGATTTCCACTTTTAATTGTTTACGGTTCTTTTCTGCAAAGCTACAACGCTATAAGTTTGTACGAAAAAGTGTTTTTCCTTTCATTCATGTACCTGAAGTATGGCTGAAACACTTAAAACTAAAAATAAGTTAATCTTTTAGGAATAAGCTGTTGACATATTATTTAAGCATGAATATAGAAACTCATAACAAAACGACTTGAAAAATCACTTTCAGTGAAAGTTTTAAAAGTCCTTTGAAGATCCACAAGAAATTTAATCAGAGCTGTCCATCAGCAAACCTCAGAGATATTAGAACCGTTCCGAAAGCTTCAGATCTCGGTCATTTCCAACATTATCTGTCACAAATTAATTAAAAATCTGCTTTTGCCTTTTTTCTCTTTATTAACCTGGAAATCTGAGGAATTCAGTTTTATTTGAAGGCAGTTTTTGTGGCTATTTCAAGACATTTTAGTTTCCATTTGAACTTGAAACAGAGAGAAACTTTAAAGTATGCGGTGACAGTTGGTTTACATCAAACATCTGCACAGTCTTTATATTTACCAAACACACAATGCAGCTAAATTAATTATTTGCTTGTTCTTATGCCAAAATAGTGAAGCGGTCCTTTAAAATAACTTTGTTTGCATCCATGCGTCGTCGCTGCGCGGCGCAGTGATCCTCCGCCTCACCAGAAGATGACAGACGCAGCCCAGCCGAACCCGGAGCAACTCCATCTTTCCCTCTGCTGCCCGACCCTGAAACCCGCCCACTCCCTCCGGACCACAACTCAGTGTGGGAAATGTGGATAAACCTCAAATAAAAACAGAAATCAGCTTGCTTATTCCAATTTCTCCTGACAAATCAGGAGTCATTATTCAGCTGCAGAAAAATGTTGCCTCTGAATAATGAAGTGGCAACTCCATTCAACGATGAAGAAATCCATGCAGAGGTTGTTTCTGTAATAAACTGGATGGGCCTTGACAGCGCCGTTGCTTCTCATACTGTATTAAAGAAGAGCGTGCCGTCTGGATGGACGATCATCAGGGTGCTTGTCTATGTGTTGGGTGTCTGTGCAGGAGGTGGAGAACCGGCTGCAGCCAGATGAAAGGGCGATCAGGTTTGGCAGCCCTGACATCACCGCAGCCTTGGAAGTGAAGGAGTACCACCGCCAGCTGGCTGAGAGCCTCCAGGTACGGAACACCAAACATGCCACGAGGAAGTTTGATATTTCTGGGTGTAGTCTCCAGGATGTGTCCAGATAAACCTAATAAAAAACAAAATGTACCTTTATCCTGCTGATTTAAAACTCTTTTTCAGAGTTTGGTTGTGGCTAATTACATTTAGCTGAGTATTTTTAGTCTGCTGTTATTATACATAAATAATTTTATTTTGAAGTTCCTTTACAAATGTACGCAAAGCTTTGTCGATAGTCCGCTAACATTGAAAAAACAATAAGTGTTTCTTTTCCCTGTCTTTATTTTGTTGTTATGCTGTAATAATCATATTCCTTTAGTTCTCCACAGACCTTTATTTTCTTTCATGTGGTGAAATAAATGTGAAATGGTTGATGTTTTGATCAGTAATTCAGTGCTTGAGTAGCTTTTTTACCAAATCACTTTTTACTCTTACTTGAATAATTTCCTAAATAGCTTCATATACTTGAGTAAAAATACATTGAAGCAGTGCTACAGGTTTTGAATTCTCTCCTCTGTGCAGCGAATAAAGCTGTAAAACCAGCTGACCAAACCTGTTGGTTGGAGCTGCTGGGTTGCTAGGCGATGGGCTAGGCTGGCTGGGGTTGCTAATTCTCTTAACTCCTCATTTTCAAGAAACCGAGAAACATCAACTTATTGCCCAAAATGTCTAGCATTTGTGCATCTGTGCATTCATGAGTCCTTAATTGCACCTTTTGCTGTGTGAAGCGATGTTTTTCTCTTTATTGCAGCACTGATTCTTATTTAATTAAGATCCTTCTGACAGCTGCTCCTCATCCTCTCTGCTGATCGCCTCCTCTTCTCCCCCCACTCGGGTCTCCACATAAATCTCAGCTTTCACAAATCATGCTGCGACACCCCGACTTGTTTTCTTTACCTCTTAGCACAACAGAGGAGAAGAACCTGAGAGTCGGGCTTGTAGTTCTGGACCCGGACAGAACGGGTTTCGTCCACCTCTGTAGTTGCAGTGCAACTCAAAGGTGCAGCACGGAGGTCAGGCTGGAACTCCGGTGGGTCTGACCCTGTCTGGGGTGAGGATGTCTGCTGGTTCAGAGGTCAGGGCTGTAATCAGACTGCAGGCCGCCTTCCCAGGCTCCCTCTCAGCTCTGGACTGGACGTTTTTAGAGGCATTTGAAAAGAAAATGATCCATTTTTATTTGAATCATTATTTGTAGCTTGTACTACACCGGTACAAGCTTCATTCAGAGGGCCTTGGCTTTCGGCTGTTGAGAAAGGATTACTTCCTGGACTCAGTTGAAGTTTTAGGATGTTTTCACACCTGCAGACTGGGTCATTTGGGGACAAAAATTGAAACATTTGTTATATTTTCAGCTGCTGTGGTTCACTTTCACACTGCCCTGTCAAATGAACCAAATCTTTTAAAAAAAACATGTGCCCTTCCTCACCTGCGGGGGCGCTGCACCAAGAATCACGGAAGAAAATGACAAGAAAACCTGTGAAGACGACACTGAGCGCAACTTTCAAAAAATAAAAATGTTAAGAACGGACTAGCGTCAGATTGTAGAGGTTAAAGGACTTCACTTTTGTGTTTGGCAAAAAAACACAAACCGCTATGCTTTTGTTTTGGTTGTATTTATCCAAACTATGGCGCCATTGTTCTCTTTCTGCTTTTACATGATTTTCAGCCAGCTATGCATTTACATATGCATTCAGACCAGGTCAGAGTTCACTTCAGCTGAACTGAGGTTTTTAAACAGACCAGAATTTGCTTTTTTGTTCCACATCGTGTTCACTTCTCCCCAAGCAAACCTGACTGTCCAGACAAATGAACTAGAGTTTTATTAAAGTGAACTAAACAGGGCTTAAACTTTACCCATCCAGTAGCGTTTGACATATGTCATGTGCCATTTCGACACTATGAAGCTTACCGGAAATTGCCTGTGCTGAAAGCAGTCATCCTCCAATGGTGAACTGAACAAGATGACAACAGAGTTGATATGTGTAGGAAAACAGTTGCAAGGCCAGTGTCTGTCTCGAAGTGACGGTTCTGGTTTTTCTGCCTAAATCCCATCTATTTACTCTCTCCCTCCCACTCGGCCTCTTCCTCTGCCAGCTGGACGGCGTCCTGTCTGCGCCTGGCCTCAATTATGAGACACGACTGTCTCGATGTTCAAATGATTGCTGTTGGATTTAAACAGGAATGGTGATTGTTGGCTGCGTCCCACACACCTGTGCGCCCTCATGTTGCCCGTTTCGGCTGTTTCCCCTCCAATGTAATTACAAATCAGGTGCATGAAGAGAGCTTTGCTCATCCACCCCTCAGAAGGGGCTTTTTGCACCGTCTGTCAAAGTGCACTTACCTTACTCAATGAGTCGCCTCTGTGATCTCTCTGATTTTCAACTTTGCAAACTTATGACTGCTCTGTCTC
Source organism: Poeciliopsis prolifica (assembly GCF_027474105.1). NCBI lineage: Eukaryota > Metazoa > Chordata > Actinopteri > Cyprinodontiformes > Poeciliidae > Poeciliopsis > Poeciliopsis prolifica. The sequence goes on from NW_026562381.1 coordinate 2,058,697, forward strand.
CTAATCGTTTGTTTCTTCAGCTGGAGTTTGGGGCGCTCTCCTCTGGCAAAGGCAATGGAAAGAAACTGGAAGCGAGAGGAACTGGTGGGTCAATGGTGAAAGACCCAACAGAGATAACTGATGTGGACGAGATGAAGACTCTGGTGAGTGAGCGTCCTCCTCTCATTAGCTACATTACAAGGGAAAGTCATCCAAATTACAAAAAGTGCAGCCACGTGAAGAAATTTAAAAGATTTTCTGGGTCAGATCAGGTAATTTTTACTTCTAAACCGTCCCTGCAGACTACTGCAAGAACTCATGTGTTTCTTATGCAAGTATTAAATATAATTTTCCAGAGATGGTTTTAAATGGCTCGTTACCAGACAACAAAATTCATAATCTTATTGCCAAAAAACGCCTGGGTGTTTTCTTTTTTAAAGCATTTGGCTGTTTTTAGAAGCAGTTGAAACCCCAATGGCAGTACAAAAACATGGAAAATTAATTTTTCACTATAACTTTCCTTTTTTAGGTTGTTTGCACTAGCCATCTTGTTATAGATGAGCAAAATACTTTCGGTCATTTTTTATCAGCTGTAATTTGCTGATATCATTTGTAAAGGCAAGAGCCACAACAGGAAGAAACGTTAAAGTCAAACTCATAATTAGTCTCCTTTTGGTCTACATCCTCTAATTATACATTCTGAGCTTCTTTATCAACAAAGATCAGATAAGACTGAGTTCGTATCACAGCCTGAAACAGAATGGTTTCTCACAGCAGGCGAGGAGCAGCTGAGTGACAGAGGAGCAGCAGTGTGGGAGATCCTGAGTGTTTACTCTCAGGACACTTTCTGCAGGAGATGTGAAAGCCCGTCTGCAGCCCAGACAGGATTTATCTCCCTTAGTGGCCTCGGTTATTAACCACAGGCTTACAGATTGGCTCCAGAGTCATAAAAGTCTGAAAAGTTTATACACTCACTGCCTCAAGACATATGTTGCGATTTGAAAAGTGGAAATAAATCTTGATCAGCCATTTTTTACCCATCCTCATACAAGAAGATCCCAGAAAAAGCCTCTAGGACGTTACAGAAAGATAACGTGGCTCAGATGAAGATGGAAACCGCCTCCTTCCCAGTCTCCTCTTGTTCTCTTAAAAAATGGGCACTATTCTGCAAAATTCACATATTTTAAGTTTTTACACTTCCATTTAGGCTTCTACTGCTTCTAAACAGCCGCAGTGCTGGGAAAACAACACCCAGTCGTTTTCTGACAAAAAGTTCATGTGTTTTGGTGTCTGCTTCAAAAGTGTACCATGTGTCGTTACCTAGCAACCCCTGCCAAGCCCACCCCGTTCCCTAGCAACCCCTGCCAAGCCCGTTCCCTAGCAACCCCTGCCAAGCCCGTTCCCTAGCAACCCCTGCCAAGCCCGTTCCCTAGCAACCCAAGCAGCATTCTAAGTTTTTACTGCCGGAAAAAAGAAGTTTGAGTTCATTGGATGAATAGTGTAGAGAAAACATAAACAGTTATGTACAAAGAAAATAGTAAAATTATTGTACAGTTTCTGTAACAGCCATGTACAAAGAATACAAATTTAAAACAAAGACAAACAAAAGAACAATAAAATATATTTACCCGTTCAAAGAAGCAAAAAATATGAACTTATTTTTACACCCACCTGTCTTACCGATATCTTAATATTCATGTTAGAGTGGATCTAAAAGTCTTTCTATGTTACTGTTTTCTATGTTCATGTCACTGCAATGCATTCATATTTGCACACCATTATGAGCAAACATCAAACATGTGAAAATTATTTCTTTATCAATATACCTTAATGCAGTAATAAGTGTCAACTTCATCGGGTAGTAACAATAACATTGGTAATAGCAGTAAGATGGCTGAAAACCTTATAAGCTTTTCAATTATAGATAATTGTCTGTCAGTAATTATTGATTAGTTGTTTTTTTAAATATCTGAAGTACAGTCAAACTAATATTAGCTTTTCTTTTTTATCTACACTTTTCTTTCCATTTTGTTCCTTATTTTTAAGCAGTTATGAGGCACCTTGGTGAAACCTGAAACTGCTGCTGTGCCAGTTACTGAACAGGTTGTTGTTAAGCAACGAAAGAGTGAGAGAGTTAGTTGACTGTGACTATTGAATATTCTATCAGATGTTTTATGATATTGATCACATGTCTACAGAGATATATGTAGTTATTTACCTATTTTCCAGCTCTAAGCAGAACTAACACTAAGTGTTAGAAACCACTTGCTGCTTTCTTGCTGGTTGTGCAGGAGGCTCCACTTCTGCTTTTAAAAGATGTACAGGCATTTGCAGGCATTTTCATGTGTGAGTATAAACGTTGAGTTGGGGGCGTGGCCAGCAGCAGATTGCTTGGATTTAAAGAGGCAAAAAGCCATAAAAGCTCCAAATAGGAAGAATTGACCAAAATCTCATTACCTAAGAATGATTTTGTAATGAACTTGTTTTGTGTAGCCCATAAATTTCCTAACCTGTTCAAGGAAGCATAATAGGTCATCTTTAACATCCATCAATGGTTTCACCACAGCTGACCACATCTGTAGCAAACCTGGTGGTTTGGTTCTCATTACCGAGGCTGCGGCTCCACTTCCAGCTCTTTAAATAAACACCAAGCCTCTGAAACCACAGCACAGCTCCTCCAACATCATCCACTTCTCTCCAACACGAGCGCCGCTCAGGTCAGCGCCGCCTGACGGATGTGCAGCTCAACTCGACCTGCTCTGCTTCCTCTCTCGCCTCTGATGGATGCTCAGGCTCTGGTTTCTCACTGAGACACAACAAACCAAACAAACACATTGCAGTGAAATCAGGCCCGACTCAGGACTGTATATAATAGAGCAGGCAGTGATGGCGACCAAAGCCGCTGCTCGCATATACAGGCATGACTCCACTCCACTTATCATGCCAGGCGGAAGGAGGAGAGGACTCTCACTTGGCTCCGACGGTTTGGGTTTTCCTCTGCTCGGATGGTTTCTCTGAAATGTGAGCCTGATCCCCATCTGGTTGGGACAGATAATTGTTGAACTTCTATGATTGCTGCAATTACTCATGGCAGGGCAACGCAGACACCGACTCTGAGGGACGGATGCTCCTATAAGCTAACCTTGCCTTTTTGTGTTTGTTGATTTTGTTCTTTGTAGCTCCAGCTCACTATTATTTTATCATTTTTAGGACAGAAATGAATCAAGTTACTGTGTACTGTAAGCTGTGAAAGTGCTTATTCTGCATCCAAGGAGCCAGACGTTCTAGCAATTTACTAACGTTATATAAATCTGGAGTTTTTTCTGTCCTCTCACATTACACTGATGTCCAAAGTTTTTGCCAAAATCATCATGTTGAAAGTTCTCGTTGGCCTCAGTTTTTTAAATTAAAAGCCGCACAATAATTTATCAGCAACATTTGACCCATCCAGCAAAAAACTGAACTCACGATATTTCAATTAAAAAAGCAAATTCTGATCTTTAGGTGGAAGAATATAATTAAATCATAGTTCCATTGACAGAATATTTCACTTATAACTTGGAAAAAATGTCTTGTTCCAAATTAAATAATCCACCAATGGAACTACCATTTTTAAATCAGCATTGAGGAATTGTTAACTTAAAACCAGCTCATATTTCTTGCTGAAAAGTTATTTTTAAGTTAATTTTGTCTTGTTTCAAGTGTATATTTGCAGTAGAAACTAAACAAATATACTTGGTAAGAAGTACGCCATATCTCCCTTGGAAAGAATTACCTTAAGTCTGCTTTTGAGAAAAAGTTTCTTCAAGTTTGAAGTCCTATTTACTGTGAAATTAAAATGGTCAGTGAACCAAACCACACAATCTTACTTGTTCCTGTGTTATAAATAACAAACGCTGACCTTAGAAAATGTAAAAAGTGCATTTGCCTTTGGCTGGTGGGCCACGTGTAATAAACCCGAGAGCCACAAATGGCCTGCATACCGCATGTTGTTCACCCATTTTGTAGCTTACAGGGTGTAGCTAAATTACTGTATATCTTTAGGGAAAAATAAGTGTAAAAAAATTATTAAATGCACAAAAACATAAAAATTAGTGTATTATATGAGGAGCTCGACTTACAGCAGTTCATTTTCACACTTTGTGGCAGAAATTTGATTATCCTGAATAAGTTTGGTGAATCTTAAGTGACTTAGGGAAACAAAATATTTGTCTAAAATGGCTTTTGGCCCAAAAAAGTGGTGAAAAAGCAACCCGACTCCAAAGGATTCAGAAACCCTCAATAAAAATAGATCAAAACCACTTTAAAGAAAAGTTGTTTTCAATGCTTCAGTCTTTTGTACATTAAGTTTGAGGTTGCAAGTGTTAGTTTTAGGTAACCATCCATTGCAGGTCATTGATCTGGTTTTATATTTTACAAATTGATCTGTCCTCTTCCCCTTTCGCAGCGATTGTAGGCATGAAAGTCTTACAGTCATGATGACCATTGCAAATTATCCATTTAATGCTGAAGCGTTTCACCCTAAAACCACAAATGTGAACCTTGTGGTAGGGCAGGATGAATTGTTGGGGGATCACCAAAGTCAGTGGGAATCGTCATCTGGAAACAATGAATGTCTGCATGAATTTTGATGGCAATCCATTAAGCATACATCGAGATATTCCATCTGGATCACATTCGTGGGGCATTGCACTGACATGGCTGTAAGCATCGTTAAACGGCTCTAATAAGGCTAAATCAGAGCTGAACGACAAGAAAATTTGGGATTTGTGGTCATCAGGTGGTCAGAAATATGACTAAATACAGAATACATCCAATAATCGTTGCGTTTAAATAATTACAGGCATCAATGTTGTGTGCCAGATGTTGGTATGTAGTTGATTAATAGATATTTACCCATATTCATGATCTCTGTGTTAAGTAAAGTGAGTTTGCTGATAATCTAAAGTTGATTCATCTTATGTAGATCAACTTAACTAGCAAGAGGCCGACCACCTTTCAGTAAGAGGAAACGCCAAATCTTTCATCATGCTGAATTTTAAAAATATATTAAATTTTAACATTATTTTGGATCTGCTGTATTAAATACCGACCAAATAAACACAAAATTGTATTTTTGTCACTATAATAAATCTGGACATATTAAATGAAATCTCTCGGTCACTGAATAGAAAAATAGGAGGAAGATACTTTGGAACTGGTTGCTATTATCCTATTTCTCTCCTCCACTTTTCTGTCGTCACATTCTCACCTTCGACGTTGCTCCCTAATGCGACCCGCCTGAATGAGAACTTTTAAGGTGAAACTTGAGGAGTTTGTCAACTGTTTATATTTCAAAACAGAACGTTACGTGCATTATGAATCCCAACCCGAACTCTTTTGTGGGACGTTTTTTTTTTCCTCTGCTGCCATCTTCGATTTAAAAAATAGTAACGATGATAATTCCTCCGCTGAAGAATGACCGGCAGCGCCCTCTGCTGTTTGGCGGTCAAACTACAACAAAAAGTCTAAACATGTTATTAGCTAATCAATTGGAACTATGTTTTATAAACCATCAACCCACAATTAGCAGAAAAAGCACATTAACAGCAGAAAGTGTCATAACGTAAGTGAACGGCTGGTGTCGGATGTCTTTCTGCAGATTTCAGAGCTGCAGAAGGAACTCGACGACCTTGAGAAGAGAAACGAGGAGATGTTGGAGGAAGTTGAGGTGAAAGGGGCCGTGTACATGGATGAGGTTGAAGAGCTGGAGGTATTGGATTGGATCTCTTGCTGCAGATTTTCTAACTTGAGCTCCTTGGTTTTTCTTCTTGAAACACTCCAAATCATCTGTTGTTCAGTTTACTATAGCAGAATGACGCAGCAGGAGGTTGACTTCAAATCCCAGATGAAGGATCAGTGTGAGGAGTACAGGGAGCTGCTCAGTGAGAAGATGGCAAGAGACATGGAGATCGCCGCCTACAGGTAAGAAAAGATGACGCCCACTTGTACATGAAAATAAGCTCCAATCATCCTGTAGTCAACAGATGATGTTTTAACTAAGAGTTAGAAATGGTAAACTTTTAGGAGGCTTTCAGGAAAAATAGCTACTTTCTACAGAAGAGTCAACAATTCTCTGAAGAGAGTATTTCAAGCTAATTTGGTTATTTCCTTTTTTACCGATGAAACTCTGATGACCCAAACAGGTCTGTCTGCCTAGTTCTGGATGGATGCAGTAGGTGTGTTCTGACTGATCCAAAGTATTAGCGCACATTGCTAATATGAAAATTAACTAATAGTGGAGCTAATTTTGTTTAGCTCTTTTGCCAGCCTTGAAGATGCATTTAACTTCCCCTAAATTGATTTTTCAATATACATTATATTGCTTGAACTGTTTTCTAAACTTTTAGTTGTGTTGAAGGTTTTCATCTCCAAGTAGTGAGATGTTTATATTCATGCTCTTATTTTGAAGTGGCTGTAGACTCTATACGAAGCACATTCTCTCATTTCCCCGTACCAATACCTTTAATTTATTTGAATTTAATAGAAAATACTGCATTGATCTGAAAGGAAAATTAAATAAATTTCAAACAAGGACCATACAGGAACAAAAATCATGAGTAGAGTCCAATATCTAAGGGCATTATAGAATATAAATTATAATGTCAAACTAAAATAATTAAATTGATGCTTGAGGGTTGTTGTCTTTCAAGGGCAGACATAATTTGATTTGAAGTTAGCGCTTTAGCATTAGCGTCCGCTAAATGCCGTGTTGGTATAGCATAGCAGCGTCTAATGTTAGCACCTTAGGGTTAGCATAACTAACTTTTCAGTCATACACAGAATAGTTTTACTGATTTCCGTTTTCCAAATGAAGAGATAACTATTAGAGGCCATGTCACAGTTTTTGTGTTGTAGTTTACAGCTAAATTAATGTCACTTTAGTTGGCTAGTAGAAGGAAGGTACAGGTTTTTTTCTGTGGTTAGTTGTGAAAACAATGTTAAACTTTTCAGCTTTAGCCTCTTTATAGGACCACATCTCAATCATAAATACAAAGTTCACCCTTGTAGTAATATTTTAGCACGCTCATTGTGCCGTTGCCGCAAGGGTTTACAGTAGAGACTGGGGAAGATTTATGTAAAGTTAAGTTTGATTGTTAGTGTGACTGTCAGTCAAAGGGAAGGCATGGTGGGGTTTTTTATTAAAAGAAAAACACAGCACAAAGTGATTTCTCTGATAAGTTTGTCATCCTCTTGCATGTCCTCATCAAGTCTGGTTGCAGTTATAACCCACAGATCCTGACATCGTTTGTGAAAGTGTTTCTCCATGGTAGGGGGTCAGATGGAAACAGATGGCGCTCAACAATGTTCCCCTTTAGGAAGTGTCTTCTGATGGGTTTGAAGAACAGCGCATGGTGGTCCTGCCATGTTTATCTTAGATTTTAATCTGCTGGATGCTGAGTTTGATGTTTGTTTTGTGTCAGAAGAAAATGGATATTCACAGTACCATGCAAAGATATTAGCAGGTTAAAATCGCAAACTGCACCGTATGTTTAGGGATTTTATGACTTGAAGACAGCAAATTCATCCAGACACTGATCAACATGTTTTTCCCTTAATGTCCAAGTTGTTTCTGTATGGTCCTACTAGATTTTTTCTGTATTTATTAAAATATACAAATCTATTATTATTATTATCATTATTATTATTATTGAAATATTTGCACTGGCTTTGAGAGTTGCTACTTTTTAAATTTTGTTGTGCTTTCTTGCACGATGACAGTAAAGGAATTGTGACTCTAATTGTGAAAAAGAGAGAACATAAAATATGATTTTTTCACATTTTTGCCAAGAAAAATATTCATAATCTTAATGTGATCCACAACTAGTTGCTTCATTAAATACGTTGTTTTTTTCTATTAACATAATTTTTTTTTTTGCTTGTGATACGTTAAAACACATAATTATTTCAAAAGTTGTCTGGTGCATGTTTATGACTTTTCCCCAAATTTTTCATGTGCCGTTATACTCAATGTATCTGTTGAAACAAACAGACACGATGGACTGTATTAGCCAGAGCTAACTCCTTTAGCAGGAGCTAACATGAAATTAGAACAAGTAGGAAGTTAATGAGTGGATGTTTAAAGTCATAATGAAGCGTCTTTACACAACTATAATATATTTGGGTGAATGTTTTGAGCCTGATGCTAACAGTAAACATCCTGGTTTAGAAACTGGAGCTCTTTGCATTTTAAAGTAGAAGCAGCACAAACTTTTATGGTTGAATACCATTTTGATGCTCATTTTCATTTCTTCTTGTCACAGTGTTTTATTTCATGTGTTCCTATTGTCTTATACAGTAAATTTGACTTCTTCTGAATTTCTTCTCAGCTCTCCTTCTTGCCACAAAAGCTACATTTGTGTATTGTGGAATTAACCGGTGAAATTTAATAGTAATGTGAACTAGAAATCTTCATTTATTCTAATGGAAGGCCCCACTGAGGGGTTTTATGTTTATTAATGCTGCCCAGCCTCTCATTTGGAGCCGAACTGTAAGACTTTTTCTCTCCTCTGTATGTCTGCATGAAGTCATGTGGGAGGAGAAACTTAAAGGTTATTTTGTTGCCCGTCTCACGTAGTTTGGCCTGGAAATCCGCAGGTTCTTTTTAAGATGTTTCTGCAGACAGGCTTGACATCCGTGTCCGCCCGGGTCACAGGAAACAACTCCTGGAAGTGATGCAGCTTCCTGCATATGGCCTTGAGGCTTTCTTGTCATTTCCCTCGGTTCACTGAGGTTGTTCAACCATCTGCCATCCTGCTATGTGAAGTGACGCACTTCTGCCATCCCATGTCGTCGCCACAGACATCGTCTTGCTCTCTGTGCCACCGCCTCTGACCTGCAGGGGGCCCTGCTGTGTTTTGAGCTGAGATCCATGAGAATTAAAGGGGACCTATTATGCAAAATTCACATTTTGCATGTTTGGGTCTCAAATGCTTCTAAAAACAAGCCAAGCGCTAAACGCCCACCCAAATATCCTCACATTCATGACGTAGACAATAACACTGATTGGATAAAATGTTACTGCTAATTCTTTTGATCCAAGAAAATAGCGACCATCTCTTATGTAAAAGAAACTAAGACAATTAAATTAACACATTTGCAAGTTTTTGTTCTTCCATTTGGGTCTCAAACCCATGAAATGCTCAAAGGAACCACTCAGCCATTTTATGGTAATAATTTGATGTTTTTGGTGTCTGGAAAACGAGCCACTTCAAAAACCTCTCAGTTGTTAAGTTATATTTGACAGCACTGCTCCTGTTTGAATTTAAAGTGACAGGAGGCCATAAAAGAAGCTCCAAATTGGCAAAATTGACTAAAATCTCATTATCTGAGAATGATTTTGTAATGAACTTGTTCTGTGTAGCCCATAAATTTCCTAACGTTTTCAAGGAAGCATTTTAACATACTCATTTACTAATCCTCCACAGTTCCAGTTCCCTCTCTTTGACTCACACAGTAAACCCTCACCCAATGTTTTCCCTACTTTTCTTTATATAGCGGGTGTTTTGTTATCCTTAAGTGGATCCATAAATAGGAAATGACTTTTTGGGTTTAAATTGCCTCCACCACACACACTAACTACCCCAGTTTACCCTTACTGTAGGGTTTGTGGCCCAGGAAAGTTATTTCAGAGCAGCTCCAGCAGATGCTCTGTGCTTCAGTTTTCTGAAAATGTGGACAACGTTTGACTGTAAGTCTTTCTGCCATCGCTCTGCTGCGTCACACACAGATCCTTCCTGATTTACGTCACGCTGACAGCTGAGCTCCACATGGCTGGACTTTATCACCAAACATCTGGATTTATTGGTTTAATCAGCTTTTGAATGAATAGGAGGTAAAAACAACCTGAGGTGTGAAAATATATATGACAAAAAAACATGAAACCTGTTTATAGAAAAACTGATTATATGAAAATCTATTTGATTATTTAGATGATTTAAAACATTCTGGACTTTTTTCTCGTCCGTAAAAATACAAGCACAGGATTTATTTGGACACTGCATATTTTTTCAAATTTAACTTCTGTCTTAAGTAAAAGAGTGAAATTAAATTAAAAATATGATATATTTAATTTTGAGCTCATATCGTTAACGTCTCACTTCTCCCTAAATATCTGACAATCTATTTGTATCTGCTTGTTGCTGATATGTAAATTATAATTACCATCAGTCTGATTGATTCTGAAAACAAAATTACAAAGCAGGTGTTTGGTTTCCCTTCTGAACAACCTGCACCAGTTGTCTGTATGTTATTTACTTTGTTTGCATGTTTTACTGTTTTTCTGCCTTCCAGGAGTCTGGTGGAGGAAGAGGAGGTGAGACTCTGCAGCCTGTGACTCGGCCCGATCCAGTAGACCTCTGCTGGGTTCTCCCCTGATGCAAGATTAGAAAACAGCAAGAATGCACGACAAACGGACCCAGAATGAGCATTTTGATGAAGCTTTAGCCTCGTAGTTTTAGCCACTGATGGATTGAAGCTGCAGCCAGCTGATAACAGGTCGCATGCAGATGACCTGGAGACTAAGATGGATCAGTCTGAAACCTGCAGGAGGCTCAGGTCTGGCTCTAATACTCCTTTAAAGTGGGTTTTATCTCCTCCAGTTCTCTCATTCGCACACATTTTATTCTCTCTGTGTAAAACAAGGTTCAAATTTAAAGGGATAATATTGTGTAAAATCTTTTTTTTTTTTTTTTTATCTTCGTGTCCTTTTATGTTATTCCCTTATCAAAAACACACTTGGATTATTGTCTTAATTTTTTCATACATGTTTGAGGAATGCTTTGATCTCCATGGCAACCATTCAGTTGTGCAAAACGTCTGGGTGGACCTAGCTCCGCCTTCAAAGACAAAGCTCCGCCTTCGAAGACAAAGCTCCACCTTCAAAGACAAAGCTCCGCCTTCGAAGACAAAGCTCCACCTTCGAAGACAAAGCTCCACCTTCAAAGACAAAGCTCCACCTTCGAAGACAAAGCTCCACCTTCAAAGACAAAGCTCCACCTTCAAAGACAAAGCTCCACCTTCGAAGACAAAGCTCCACCTTCGAAGACAAAGCTCCACCTTCGAAGACAAAGCTCCACCTTCAAAGACAAAGCTCCGCCTTCGAGGACAGAGCTCCTCCTTGGAGATGGAGTTTCAGATCTTTCACCTCACAGACTAGCTCTATTCAGCTCAGCTCCTTCAGACTAGCCAGCAGCAATTAGCAAACACTTGGTGGAACTTATAGGAGCTTCTTCTCAGTTCAACGCTGGTAAAAACGTTAAAGGGTTAATAAAAGCAAGTTTCAAGCAGAGCAGGTAGAGACAGAGGCCCAGTTTAAAGGTGTTAAATTACAAACTAAAAATTTAAGTTACATTTGATTTTCATGACAACTGAAGGAAACATTCAGTTGTTATGAATGTTATGACCCCTAACCCTACCACCCCCTTAATCTGCCCCTTTAACCTCAAAACTAAATTTTCCCTTTTATTGCCTTATTAGGACTGACGAGCCTGAATTCTTCAAACAAAACCAAAATCATAACAAAGTGGTTTGAGTTTCTGTAATGAATATTGTTTTGCTCTGATAATGAAAAGAGTTTTGATGTTACCTTTGTTGTAGTGATACAGTTAGCGCCTGGAGAACATATAATGCCGCCCCTTTAAATGCAGAAACACAGAGCCACCTCGTCTGTCACTCAAACTCCTTCTGATTGCCACCTCTTAACCTTTGACCCCCTTGCTGTAATCAGACACACAGACGGGCTCCTCCTCCGTCACTGAAAGTGTCCCACCTTGTTTTTGTTTTTACAGTCAGGTCTGCATGCTGCTTGTCAGAGTAAGCTGTGTTTGCTTAGCAAATGGCTCGTGAAGTTGTTTTTGTGCAACCTTCAACAAACGAGCACCTGGATGTGAGTGATTCATTGTTTCCTCTTCGAGAACCAGTGTCCCAATTTAATGTCATTTCACCAAAAAGTGTTCGGCAAAGCATTCCTGGCTAATCTTTTCCTTATTGTCAGCATTGCATCAAAGCTGCCTGCTATCAATCATCTTGCACAAGCATTAAAATGTACTTGGGATGTAGATTATATAAAACTGAATGCTTGAAAAATCACCGCAGATTGTGACTTATTCCAGAAGAGCCCTCGGTTTCATGAGAACTGCTCGCTCAAATGAGCTTCAGCGCTCTGTAAAACATCTTTTCAGAGCAGCGTGATTTATGTGGAGCACTCCGACTTTCATTGATCTTCATCCTCATCATGAGATTTTAACATTCCCAGCTGTTAAAGTTCTCAGAGGCTTGTTAGCTCTGGCATGAAGCTGAAAAATGCAGCTAATAACGGATCGGATTGGATTAGAGACGGTTGGAGGACCTCTGGAGACAAGAAACTCAGTGATAGCCGAGATCTGTTTCTGATGAAGAGGCCCTCAGGATCTGCTAAGATGCTTAAAGGTGACCTGTTATGTTTGCTCGACAAGGTTAGCATAAAATTATGGTCTATACAAAACATGTTTGCTACATATTTTACACAAAATCATTCTCAGATGATGAGATTTCAGTCTGGTCAGTTCTGTTTATTTCAGAATGAGCTGTTTTAGGGCATCTTGTTTCTTTAAATCCATGAACTGCTGCTGGCCACGCCCCCAACTCTACGTTTACACTCGCATGTAAAAATGGCTGGAAACAAACGCACAATTATACAACCATACATCTTAGAAAAGCAGAAGTGAAGCCTCCTGCACAACCAACAAGGATGCAGCAAGTGGTTTCTGGATAGTAAGTCCACAACAAAACATTTGTCTTTTTTCAGCAGCCATTATGCAACAGTAAAACCAGCTGACCAAACATCCTGGAGCTCTGCTTGGGTTGCTAGGTAACGGGCTGAGCTCTGCTTGGGTTGCTAGGTAATGGGCTGAGCTCTGTTTGGGTTGCTAGGTAACGACGCAGCGTCTGTGAAATGTGACTTTACAATCAGGAGGTTTTTGAAACTGCTCATTTTCCAGACACCGAAAAGTAAATGTATGGCAAATAAACAGCTTTTGTGGTTTTATTAAGCAGTTTTTTAGAAGCAACTGGAAAGATGTGGATTTTGCATAATAGGCCCTTTTTAAACATCCAAAAGTAAAAATACTAGCTAAAAAAGGCGATATCTGTGCTCTCACATCAAAAATAGGTGCTGTAAACTTTATCGTTTTGCTTTTTTTAGTCAGTCAGTGTTATCTTTGTTTCTGACGTAAGTAGAATATTTTCTGTTCAAAAATGCATCTGAACTCATAAAAATCAAATTAGTTTTGAGCTTTTAATGATTTATTTTTGGAAACATAAAGCAGCAAACAACCTTAAAAACACAAATCACACAAGTTCTTCTAATTTGTTGTGGATTTCTTCTAATCCACTCTCAGCCCAAACTATGAACACAGGCTCAGACATACCCACAGAGCCCCACTAATGTTACAGTAAATGTCCCTCACCAGCTTCCTTATGCTGCTCCTGTGTAAACATTGGCGCGGGCACAACTCCGAGTTGCCGAACGCAGACCTGACCCCACGTCCCTGAATACGTTTATATTTCAGCTGAAGCTGCATTCAGTAGCTTGTTGACAGCTTCAGCTGCATGTTGGGGTGAAAACCCAGTGTCCGCCACGCCAGCCTCCCGGGTCAGGACAAAAAAAAGGTTCAATCTGATGATTTATGTGGGTCATACATTATTGTTGGGGAAAATTAATGCTAAGTTCCAACTGTCATGTTTGGTACTCATTCCAGCGTAATTGGGTTTTTCTTCAATCAGTTAAATTCAGGTTGTTTATATATACAGAAGTAACCAAAAATGTAACTCATGTAAAAGCAGCAATACTTGGACATGTTTTCACTCAAGTAAAAGTAAAAGTTACTCAAGTAAGAGTAAAATAGTATTTGGCAAAATGTCTACTCAAATACTATCAATCTTTTAATTTTTTAAAGCTAACTGAAAATGTTGGTGTTTTAATGATCAGAATGGCAATAATTCATATAACTAACAAAAAAATAAAGTCAGGCCAACTAAGCTTTTGTTAAAAAATATTCTTTCAATAAAAAACTTTAACAGAAACTGCAGATGTTTGTCTGGTGAAGTTTTGGTTGAAACATGTTTGTTTTTCATCCAGTCGGCAGAAAGTCCGGAAATTTTACTCGGGTAATAGTAGAGATATTTTATAACTAAATTACTGAAGTAAAAGTAAAAAGTACATTGTTGTGAAAATATTCCTAAAAGTAAATTTTTTTCAAAAAAGTTACTTAGTAAGTGTAACTAGTTTCTACCAAACTCTGACATAAGACAATTTGGTACAAATATTCCCACTTCAATTTACTAAAGAAGTTAAAAATTCTGATTATTTCAGTAAAGACCTGAACAAACGCTTGTTAAATTATCTCCTCCACTCAACATCAAACAAACTACAAACCAATGAGCCTCAGATTCACTCAGCTCATAAAGATGTTGTAATTATATAAACGTTTTTTTATTTCTGTGTAATAATTCACACACACTCCACTGCATCGTTTCCTTTGTGCAGCTGAGGATTAGTCTGTTAGTCCAGTCCGTTTTTCAACTCTCACCAGAACTTGGTTCTTTCTTCTTTTTGTGTTGCCACATAAAGCCTGTCTGAACCTCTAATAGTTTTATAATCTTAGCCAAGAACGCCCCCAACACATGTCAGTGTAGGATTTTAGGATTAAACTCCCACATTTCAAACTTTAGCCAGACACTTTCAGCTCTGACTGGGGGTTTTACAGAAGGAGGAAAATAAACTTTAAATAATCAAAGTCAAGGAATTCCTCATGCTTATTTGTTCAATATTTACCCCCAAAAATAATATTTTAACAATTCTTGGTCCTGTGGGTTTTTTTTTTCAACATTAGTGGAATATCGGCCACATTTGTATTGCAAACCCGTCTACTGACCCAACGATGCTCTTATTTATAAAAATTACATTGCTGTCGCATCTGACCTTCTGTTCGGAAAGTTTTTGAAGGCATTTAGAAAACATGGCTAAGAAATCTTTATTCCTCAGTTTAATAAAAGGTTTATTCGGTTGTTACACTGCAAAAACAAAATCTTACCAAGTAACTTTGGGCTAGTCTAGTTTCTCATGCAAATATCTTAATACACTCAAAATAAGGCAAAATTTACACATAAATGACTTCATGTGACGTCTGAAAGGAAGGAAAAAGGAGTTTATTGTAAGTAAATAATTCCTTAATATTGATGAAAAAGTTCTTGTTCTACTGGCAGATTATTTCACTTATAAGCAGACATTGTTCCAGGGTTTTAAGTAAATAATCTGCCAGTGGAACAAAAACTTTTTCATCAATATTAAGAGCTGAAAAGTTACTTCTAAGTCAGTTTTGTGTTAATTCAAGTGTACTCTAGAAACTAGACCAAAAGTACTTGGTAGGATTTTGCGTTTTTGCAGTGCACCAGCTAATAATTCATGGAAAGCAGTTTCATTATCATTCTGATTTGTTGCATTTTGTTCACAGGTCAGAAATGGCTGTAACTCGTGCAATGTTTATTTTTATTTCACTCAAACCTCACGGTGGCACCAGAGATGAAGTGTGGAGGATTCCTCTTCAGAGTGCCAGGGTTTTTTTTTTAAGTCATGATTTAAAAAGAACTGACTGTGAACTACTAAATGAATTTTCTGCACAATAAGATAAAAATGATCTCTGTGTTTGTGATAGATAATGGAAAGATAAACAAAATGGGCTTAAATGAGCTTTTAATGGAAGTAAAAATATCAGTGTTTTTAAAAAAGTGGTTTGGAAAACCTTTATTTTTTTATTTATGTAGTGATCCCTGCACCCCTCGTTTTCCTTTGCTGACATCAAACATCTGTGATAACAGAGGAAAATGTGTATTAACCCCTAGAAGATGGTTGGTGACACAGAGTGACCCAGGGCAGGGGTTCAACGCCTCCCATCCTTAAAGAAGGCCGAGCCTTTCAAAGCCGAGAGGCTGATCAGAGGTTTTTCTTTTTTAAACGTTCGTTTTCAGGAGGCGGGGCAAAACCCGACTAATGCTAACAAACACCGGATCGAGTGCTTTGGGTTGGAAAAAGATTGAATGTGTCGGTGTGATTGTGCTGAAAGAGGCCACTTCACACAACATGTGCTGCGTTCATAACATCCAGTTAAGTTCACATGGCTTCACATTAAGAGTGACAGGGCCGGGCTGATAAATTATGACATGTGAGCTCGTTGTATCGGTCAACATATCTTCAATCTGCAGCACAGAAATCTGATTAAGGCCTGAGGTAATGCTAACCAAGGTCAGCTAGCATGTTGTCACCTACGCATAGGTAACCCTACAAAAGATCTCGCGGCCCTTCAGGTTCACTCAGGCAAATAAACACTGTCTTCACAGAGGACAAAAGCCATTTTTTAAAGTCTCTTCTTGGCAGCTTGAGTGTAGCGAACCAAGCCGGTGTTTAGAAAGCAAATAAATAAGAGAGGACAGGGTTGGATCAAGGAAGAAATAAGGACAGTAAAAATATACAAAGGAGAAAGAGCTATTGAGAAAGTATTTCCTTAACAAGAGGGGAACAAATAATAAATTAAGGGGCCCCTATTCCCCTGTGGACGGACTGGCATGCCTGAGGGTGGAAGGAAGTGGGCATCTCTCCGTTTATAGGGGTCACGGACAGCCTTCCACTGTGGGAGCGCCACGCAAGACGAGTCCTGAGAGAAAACTGTTCGCAGGAATGTTTACACACACAAACACGCATACCACAGCGCACACCGAGTTTACAGGCCATGCGAGGCTGAATGAAAGCAGCGGCAAGGACTGCGCTGCCCTCATGTCCCTCATCGTCCCACTGCTTCATTTTCTGGCCTCCTCATATCTCCCACTTGGCCTGTATAACTGAGAGACTGCTGACAGCAACGACCTCACGTTTACCCCAAACTCCACCAGCCGCCATCCCCAAGCAGGTGGCAGGCACCACCAACACCAGGCTCCTCTTCTACGCTGCTTCTCTGACATCATTTTTTATTTTCTTTGTGTCTGATCAGAAGATAAAGGTTCTGTCAAAGCGGATCGATTATGTAAAATTCACATTTTATGTAGAAATCAAGGAGAAATTGTTTTTTTGTTCACGAGCCGGTCGGTCTGATTTGATTACATTTGTTCCAGGTGATATTGAGTTTTTTTTTCCTGCATACTTTACTAAATGCCTTTCCTTTGAATCTCGGCTCATCGAGCCAAAGTTGTGAAAACCTTTATTTTCTCTTACTAGTCTCAACATGTTCAGCGGTTCCAGCACAATGTCTGCGCTGTACGGTAGCTATAATTGTTCATACAGATTTTAGTAAAACAAGCTTAAAACAGCAAGAAGGGATCAATGGAAATTAAAAATATTTTGAAGGGATGATGAAAAATGCACTACCTTTGGTTACTGGCCTGCGTTCTTCTTACTATGTTTTAATGGCCTTAACCTCCCTGCAGAAACCCCTTTATTGATATTATAAGTGCAATGCTGTCAATAAATGACTTAAATGTAAAATAACATGTTAATATTGTAACATCAAAATCTGTTAGTCTATGAATAAATCTATGAATGATTTAAACTTCCATTTGGGTCTCAACTACTAAAAACAATTCAAGTGCTTAAAAATAACGCCCAGCGGTTTTTTTTTGCAGTTGGAAAATTTGTTGTTAAAAAAAAAAAAAAAAAAAAACTGACACTCCATGAGCAATGTGTCGTTACCTTAGCAACCCCAGCCCTCGTTACCTAGCAACCCACGCCGAGCCCCAACACGATTGGTCAGCTGGTTTTACCCAGAGTGCCCTGAATTTGTACCCTAGTCAGAGCACCACGACTTCAACGTGTTTTTTACTCAAGTAAAAGAAAAAAGTAACTGTCCAAGAAAAAACTCGAGTCATGGAGGAAAGGATCTGATTGAGCTTTTCAAAGAATGTGATTTAATATTTAACATGATGTCATCAGGGCAGACAAAAATGTCAACTTATGTCCAAATTCTGGTATTTTAAAGAGTGAAATAAAATTAAAAAAAGAATGCAAATTGATAGCATGATTACAAAATGACACTTCAGGCCGTATTTCTCCAAGTCACTAAAAACAACTAATATGAACCTTGTGCAAAAACAAGAAGTTTGTTTCTGATGATCTTCGTTTTTTCTTCAATCAGTGAAGTTACTCATAGTGGGTAGAATATGCAGAAAATTTACTCAAGTAAGTGTAGCAAGACTTTATAAAAATATTACTCAAGTGAAAGTAAGAACTTATGGTAAAAGTAAAAGTACTCCTAAAATGTACATTTTCTCCAAAACGTTTCTCAAGTAAATGTTATTTACTACACTATGAAGATGAGTGTTTTGGTGTTAACTTACCATTCAGAAACCACTTTCTGCAATCTTGTTGGTTGTGCAGGAGGCTCCACTTCTACTTTTCAAAGATTTACAGTTGTACAATTACACATCTGTTTTCAGTTATTTTCACATTTATTTAGATTTTAGGTGAAAAGAGGCCCTAAAACAACTCCTTCTGAAAATAGACTAGACTAAAATCTGATTATTTAAGAATGATTTTGAGCAGGAAATGTGATGAACATGTTTGGAATAGCCCTTGGATCCATCCTAATCTGTTCAAGGAAGCATGATAATTCACCTTTAAGTTCCCGCGAGTCTCACACAGTGGGTCATTCACTTCAAACTTGTTAAACGTTTTCCCCTTTTGTCCCAAACAGTTCAATTAATCAACTTCACAGCGCATGCTGGACAGGGGGGATAAAAGTCTGGGAGGCAGGAGAAAACAGGCAGGATTTGTATTCTCCTGCGGCGGCTTTCATACCCATTTAGGGATGTTAGCATCTTTTTAAGCACAGCGACTCTATTTTCAGCTTAAGGCTTACACAGATCCAAGCATTTGCTGAATTGGATTCTTGGCAGATGGCCTGCGTGGATCTTGGCCACCCTTCGATGTAGCACTCATGTTAAGTTTCACCTTGTCAGTAAATGAGCTGCTTTAGGGCTTCGCTTGGTGCATATAGAAACATGTCTCCTGGCTGCGTAATGGTTTCATATCAAGAAGGTAAAATAACATTACGTATTTCCTGCAGAGCATTTAAACTGATTGATTCTCTGGAGTTTTTCTGTTGATTGATTGCATCCAGTTTTGTAAGGAAATGCATTTCAACCATGAAGTGTGTAATTCTTATAGAGGGAAAGATGGGAAAACTTTTTTTTTCCACACCCATTTTCTTAATCTCAGAGAAATTATTTATTTAATTTAATGAATTAAAAATGAATTGCCCTCTAGTGGTGACATTAGAGTTTGCAAACAAACGAAGCCTTCTTTTCTCCTTTTCTTCATCTTCTCTCTTAAAATGTGAAGCACAAACTATGTGGTCCACATAAAACGTGAAAGGCCCATTGTTGTCCATGTCTCTGATTTGTCCTCTCTGGATTACCGTAGAAACATAGCGAAGAGGACATTTAATGTCCGTTGTTCTTAATGGCAAGTTTAACAAATGTTTATTTGATTGATCAGGAATTAATTTACCATGACATTTATGGTGCTTTTTAAAAGTTGGTTGTCTAGAGTAAAAATACTCAGTAACTTAAACTTTTTCCCAATTTACCACCTTTTGTGTCTCAGCCTCATTTGTAAGAAACCAGTTAACCTCACAGTCAGGCAAAAACACACCAAACAAACTCCATGAAGAATGAAAAATCCAAACCCAGGACCTTCAAGCTGCAAGGCAACATGGCTACCAACTGCTTATTTAAAGAAATACTAACAGAGCCCTGATGATTCACTGACTTTTGTTGCACAAATGTAAAATATTTAAAGATAATGCAGCTCGGGAGGCTGAAGCACCAAGACAACCACTCTAGCTTGGTTGTTTAGCATGTTGGAAGCTGCTGTTTGGCCCTAAAAGCTGTATTTTGTTTTTGTTTCGTTAAGGAGTCAAAATAATTTGTAAGAAAATGAAAATGGGATTAATCCTAAGCCAAACCACTGTGGATGGAGAGTTCAAAGCATCTAGAAAAATTAAGTCAAAAGGCTCATAGTTGTGGTGCAACTATGGGGAAAACAAGAATATCAAAAGCGCTCTATGCTCTTTGTACTCAATGACTCCTCTTTTTTGATGCACATTGATGAAAAACATTTGTTTACTGCTACCACACACTTTTAGTTTATTTGCTTTGCCACAAAAAGTGCCCAATTTGCATTTTTCTTTCAAAGATTTGCTTTAAACTCATTCAATAAATATGTCAAGACAAGGCTAATCAAAACATTCTTTCCTGTTCCGATATTTTGATTCATTTTGGCCCACAACCAGCTCCTCTTGCTTTGCCTCTGAGGACTCGGAACCAGAACACCAGTAGTCCAAACTTTCATTATAAGGGCCGGGAATTTAAAAAAAGAAATCACATGTGTCACAGTTTATGTCGGGAGTCGTGGCCTGGAGCAATAGCTGGTTTAGACTTGGGAAGAAAATACAAAATCATTTTCTTTTTGCACCAGTCATTCATCTTTTTCCACCCAGATACCCGACGTCTCAGGCCTGCTTCAGCTCAAACTGACATGACTGGCAGGTAAGCAACATTTTCCATTCACAGGCCAGATGTAGTTTTTCTAAAAGTATATTTTAACACCATCAATGTATAATCTAATTAGAAGCTAGCATGTTTTCCACATTTTAGCCATGCTGTGTGGGAGAGAGAGAAATCTTGTGGTGTCATGCAAAGGACAACACTAAGGCCAAGAGCTGTGAAAAATATTTAATTGCTGTTTTGCCACAATTACATGCAACACATTATAAAACATATGTTAAAATGAAGATTTCACTTAACAAGGCAACAATATCTATAAAAAGCAGCATACTCATCTGTGAGAAACATCTGTACCCTTTGACTAAACCAACTTTGTCTTTTTTATTCTAGCTAATGTAGAATTAAAAACAATTGGTTAAAGATATAAAGAAATTCAAGGACAGATGATGAAAATGATTTATTGCCAGGTAGCTTTTGTCTCCAAGATGTTATTGGATTTAACAGGTAAAGAGTCGTCTCTGTATCTGCCTTATCTTTGGCTCATGTAACTGTCTGAAGATATGAAATTTAAGGGTTACAAAAACGAAATAAAAATGTAGAAACTTGGAACGGTTCACATGCGGCTGGACAGTAAATCAATAACGATATATATCGCGATAAACATTTGATCAATATCAAAAGATAATACCTCCAGTAGAACAGACAGAACCGCACAGCATTCTGGGGGATGTAGGCAGAAGAAAATCTCAACCTCATGACTAGAACATCGACTAACTCGCTCGCTCTTTGGTTACCTACCAACAACCTATTGGGTAATGTCAGGTTCACAGAACCTGAGAGACCTCCCACGTGACGGTAAAAATAAAAATGTGTAGGGATAGCATATTCCAGATTGGAAATCCCGTAAACTCCCGCGATACTGTAGGGGAATTTAGAGTAAACAAATATGGCAGGCGAAATGGTGACTCCTTACCGGCTCCTCCTAACGTCTTTTGCCAACCAACCGCCACTAAACATTTTCAAGAAGAAGAAGACAAAATGGCGATAGTTTGTGGAGTTAGAACTACGGCTTTGGATAAAGTCTGGAGACATGGAGGCTTCAGTGCGATGTGGAGGTGAGTTGTTTAGATATCTGAAACCAATACTAATCAATTATTTTTTATATCGGCTGATATGAAACGCTTGTATTGTGATACGTTTGTTCAGCCATATAGTCTAGTCTTGGGTTCAAATACTTTTGAACCTTTTGCTGTAATTGTGGATCATTTTAGGCCTCAAACAACCGGAAACGGCTCTGAAAAAGCAGAGTTTGGTTGTAGTTAGTTACATTTACTCAATTAAATTTACTTTAGTAGCTATTTTGAAATGCTGTACATTTAGGAGTATTTTTACTACGCTGTACTTTTTACTTTTACTTGAGTAATTTTAATATGAAGTATTGCTACTCTTACTTGAGTAAATTTTCTGGATTTTCTACCCACTGTATGAAGAACAAAAATGACCTGCAGTTTTTCTTAATGTTTAATTAAAAAAAATATTATTATTTTTTGGATGTGGAAAAAAATTGCCTGTTTTTTTTCTTTATTTTTTTTTACTTATATGAATTATTGTAATTTTCATTCTTAAAATATCAAACTTTCCCCTTAATTTTATGTTTTGGTTCCTCTAGTTATGTAGTTTTGAAATATTAAATGAATGATAATTTGATCAGTTACTCAGCACTTGAATAAACTTTATACCAGATACTTTTCTACTTGTACTTGAGTAATTTCTTGGATGGCTACTTTTTACTTTTACACATAATAATGGTGTTCATGCAAGTCCTTTGGGGAGCGCCGGTGTGGAACACAGACCTGATGGTGCAACCACACAGGAAGTTTACAAAATGGCCTGACAAATCAAAACGCATTTAATCATCAAACACGCAAAAAGGAGCTGGCGTCAGGGCCAGAGCCAGCAGCCATTCAGAAGATGAAGATAAATGTATAAAAAGAGGGGAGCATGCAAAGCATCAGCAGCATCAGATCTGCACCCTGAGGATTTCAATCCGCTCATTTTATCGGCCAACTGTAAGCACGAGGTGTCAAAGGTGCATTCTCGCTTCTAATTTAGCTGGTAGCCTGGAGCAAGTTTCTCCATTGAAACATACAGTACATCAGTTATGTTTTAATTGTTTACATGTGGGTGTCTTAACATTACATTTTGCTCCACGAAATGAACAATAAACCGGATACATTCCGTCTTTTGCAGGAAATTGCTTGTGAATGGTGAAAGTAAAGTATTTTATTGGCTTTAATCAATGCATCCTGCACACATAGTTGCACATATGGGCTGCATGGCTGAACTAGGAGAAAATAATAACCCAGTTAATTGATAATTAGAGCCTTGGCCTCCTTAAACATGGCCACACAATGTCCTTGTGAATTTTTCGGGATATATCCCAGACACTGCTAACTTTAGTAACAGTGGAAATTGAAAACCTCTGTCTTCCTCCTTGTTTTAGTTTGTTTGTTCTTATATCTATGGGAATATGTTTATATTTGAGGAAATGTAATACCCTGCAAAGAAGGAAAGCATAGGTCGAAAATAAGACGCTGAATCTAAAAGGATGAAATATAACTATTTTTTTATAATAAGCTATCCTCATTTATGGGAATATTTGTTTTTCCCCATATGTCAAGGGACTATCAAATGTTCTCTGCTTGTTTTGGGATGAAATGGCCTATATGTGAAAAATATATTTTGAATTACATTTCCTCTTCCTCAAATGACTCCGGCCACCCTGGAGAGTTCACACACAAATGTCTCAGTCTCCATGCAAAGTAACATCATCTGGAAGTTTAGAAGTGAATGTCTGTAAATAACCGAGTGCATCTGGATTCAGTTAACTCAATATTTTTTTTTGTTGCAGGTAATTTCAGATTTGTTTCAACCAGATTTGTAAATCTAGAGATTGAAATTTTTGCTGATTCCTGATTGAAAATTGAATTTAAATCCAAACTTTAACTGGGTGTTTGATCTTAACCTTTCCATTGTGTCTGTGGTTGTTGTTCTTCAGGAACTTTTACTGCCGTTTCATAGGGAAACTATTATGCAAAGTTCAGATTTTGTACATTTTTCTACTCCATTTTGGTCTGAGTTGATTCTTAAAATTACCGAAGTGTTTAGAAAATAACACCCAGACGTTTTTTTGGCAATAAGTTAATGTTTTTTGGTGACTGGAAAATGATGTTTCAAAGGCTTCCCAATTTTAAGCCACTTTCCACAGGCTCTGCACTGTTACCTAGCAACCCCAGCTGAGCCCTACCCTGTTACCTAGCAACCCCAGCTGAGCCCTACCCTGTTGCCTAGCAACCCCAGCTGAGCTCTAACAGGAACAGGGGAACTCGACTAAATTGTGCAACTTCTGAAAGCGGTTGGTTGCACATTATTTTATTCATTGGTATCAGACTAAAGCGAGCTGAATAAACCTTCATGCAATTGTATTATTTTTTTTGGAGTAAAATTGTTATCTTAGTATAGATACTAACAGTCCAATTTGATTGGAAATTAATTACGCTGTATCAAACGATTCAAACAAGCTGTAAAACCTGTTCCCCTCATTGAATGTGGTGGAGCTGTTCCAAGAACTACTGAAGGAAACAACACAGAAATCTCAAACTTTCTTCTTCACTAATTGCAAACAAAAATGGAATAGAGTCAGATTTTAGCGGTTGTAGGATTTCTCTTTTGTCTTTGGTAAAAGACCGTATATCATTTCTCCTGCTAGCGCAAGACTCGCATGTTTTGGTTGTATTTACCCAGAATGCCCTGTGCAAGAGTCCACTTCCTGCTTTTCGAGTGGTTTGTGGTCCGCTTGACATTCACATATGCATTCACACTTCACCAACCAAACCAGACTTTCTTAGCAAATTGAGTTCAATTAAAGTCGACTAAACCAGCATGGTCTGAATTAACCCTTCATATTTTTTCTTGATGAAGCTACTTAATGAGACAAACATATTTCTACAGAGTGCCATGCTTTACATTTTCTATAAAATTCGATTGCAGGAGCAAACCAAAACACATTAAACACCATTAGAGAACTTATAAAAGTTACTACATTCCCTCTTGTTTAGTAAAAGTTTAGGCAGCTCAGGAACCTCTGCTGTTATATTTTTAGATTCAGCCAATTATTCCCACTGGGAGACAGACCTGGTCTGCAGGCAGGCCAGCGTAGCACCTGGACTTTGTTACTACAAAGCTCTACTCTTGTAAGACAAGCGCAGTGTGGTTTGTCTTACTGGGTGGCAGCCATGTTGTTCTGAAACATGTATTACCAGTAAAATCCATGTGCATGTAAGCAGATGTGCAGTTTGTAACAGATGCGCTCGTAATCTTATTTAAATGGTAAGCTAACAGCAAGCAGGCTTCTTCCTTTCCTCTACTGCCTGGAGGACACGCAGTTAGTGATGTTTGGCGAATAAAACTCCCTTTTGATGGATCAGACACCCGTCAGCACACAACACATACTAACACATTTTCTGTTAATGTGTTGTTTAAAAACCTGCATAGTGACTGGAGAGCTGCTCACATCAGGAACCTATTTACATTACCCATGTTATATGTGGTTGGTCCTTCAGTGGTACCAACTTCAGCACTGAGAGACCGGTTCTATTGACTTTATTTAAAAACCCAGAATGTAAAACAAACATTACACAGAGAAACAACCTGCGTCCGTCCGTCCGTCCATCCATCCATCCATCATTTTGCCTTTATGGTGATTGGTAAAATGACCATAAAGGTCATTTATGGTTAAACATTTTATCGTTCTCGTTTGTTACTAAAGGAAAATGTTTTCACAGTCAGCAGCTGAATTAAGTGTCAGTGAAACATTTTATCGGTTCATAACTCCCTGGTAAATGTGCAGTAAAGTATTTGCTCAGAAAGCTATAAGTTGTGACCCGTTATCACTTATCACTTCATAAAACCTATTTTATTGGGAACTGCCTCACAACACAACAGATGCATGTTACTTTTGTCACTTTCATCGCCCACATGTTGACACGTTTCAGTCTGCTGACCTGGTATTAAGGCCCTGCAGACACTTTTCCACCCTCATGTAACATTCAGGATTCCCACTTTTCTCCCATACTGGAGCTTTGTCAAAACACATCTCTGCAAGCTGTTGATAGACTGCATCCAAAGCCGTCTGCGCTCTTTGACGTGTTTTACATTCCCGCCTCATGGCTCACATATTTTACACAGTGGAGCAATTAGCCTGATGATGACAGGATCCCTAAACTTTCACTGAAGGAGGAATATTTAGCTCATGCTGAAATTTAAAATACCCTGGAGGTAATGGAAATGCATGTGACGACCTTGTTTTTTAATGGTTTTAAATTGATTTGCTGTTAACTGCTTAAATGGTTTGATTTAAAGCATTTATATTTCTTACAAACATATTGTGTAGCACACTCAGTAGGGAAAATGTTTAAGTAAAAACATTGTGCAAATTGAACTTGGAAAAACAAACTGGTAAAAAAAAATCAAGGTTTTTTTAACTCAACTTCTCTTTAATTGTCTGTTTGTATAGTAAACATTCAGGCTGGTTATACGTGACCATTTGTCGGATGAAAAGCAAACACGGAGAGGTTAAAGCTACAGCTAGACTTCAATCTGTAAACCTGATTTGTGCTTGGCTTTTATATATTGTCTGGTCTGTAAATGAAGCATGTCTAATGGAAAAATAATCTGCTGGGTGTCCAGCTGGAGCACAGAGCTGCTCTGTTTTCCAGCGCAGGGTGTCAAAAAGCCAGAGGTTTGTTTAGGGGTCTCTTTTGTTGCCGTTTGAGTTGTGCTGCTGGCGTGCGGTGAAAGGTCTGTGGCGACCTGCCAGAGTCTCACTGCAGAACGAGGTTCTGGTAAAACTGCGACAAGTTGCACAACAGCTATGTTCTCTGAATCAGACGCAGCAGCAGACAAACAGTGACCGGGCATCCACTGCATGTTTGAATTTGACTTATTATTGACCTTTAAAGCTACAGTATGTAACTTTTATAAATTTTGTACTTATTTGTTATACATGCGTATTTGTCCATAGAACGTTCCTATGCTATCCATTTCCCTACCGGAGGGCAAAAAGCTGCTTGCTTACAACGACTTACATTAGTTTTAGCTAAGTTGTCGATATAACACGCTTAATCTGAAATGTACACCTAATATATGAAAGAAAAGGGACACAGTGCTTTGCTTCTAATTGTCAACACGACAACTACTAGAAAACAAAGTTAGGAAAAAGTTTCAATCAAGAAAAAATAGCAAAAATAGACAGAGACAGCAGTGGGTGTGCGTCTGGTGAATTTTTGGTTAAAATGGCTGCTGGAAAAGTAAAGTGTTTTGTTGACTTCACGTTCATAAACCACTTGCTGCATTCTTGTTGGTTGTGCAGGAGGCGCTACTAATGCTCTTCAAAGATGTACAATTGTATAATTGTGCATCTGTTTGCAGCCATTTTCACATGCAAGTGTAAATGTTGAGTTGGGGGCGTGGCCAGCAGCAGATTGTTGAGATTTAAATTGACAAGAGCCCCTAAAACAGGCAGAAGCGACCAGATTGAAATCTCATTATCTAAGAATGATTTTATGTAGCCCATAGTTAACACGCCACTCTGCATATGAGTGGTTTGTTATTGACTTGCTGCATTTTTGTTAGTTGTGCAGGAGGTCCCACTTCTACTTTTCAGAAAAATATTGTGTAATTGTGCATTTGTTTGCAGCAATTTTGATGTTTATTTGGATTTATAGTGACAAGAGGCTCTAAAACATATAATTCTAACTGAACAGACTCAGTCCTCATTATATAAGCATTATTTTGTACAAAAAATTTAATTAACATGTTTTTATCGTACATAGACTGATCCAAACCTGTTCTAAGAAGCATCTTAGGTCACCAAGAGTATTTTTGTTGTCAAACAGATCAAGTTTTATCAACAGAAGAGTCGATAACAGTGAAGGTTTAATCCCAGAAATGGCATCTTTTCTCAGCTGCTATGTCCAAAGCGATTGCATGTTGCTTGTCTACATATTGATGCAAATCGCTTAATCATCCCCACCAGCTAGAGCCTCATTCTCTGTGTGATGGATTACTGCGTTAGAGATGTTTGGTCAGCGGGACGTCACGGCTGTTTGTCACGCCGCACAGAAATGAATAATAGCAGATGTCGACTCTGTGAGGAACGCCGGCATCAGAGCGGAGTCAAGACACGATCATCATCTGCTTTGGTAGATCATCCAGAGTGGACATGACAGGGAATCAGGGAGGGAAACAGATGATGTCTGGCAGAGTCGAGCTGGTTCTGACCCGGTGATGACAGGAGCGCACGGCGCTGACTCATGATTTATCCTTAAACCAAAGTTAGGAATGTGTCGCCTGATTTGTGTCTCTGCCTCGGCTCAGCCGTGTGTTTGCCACACGGTGCTGGTTCTGGTTTGTGGCGAGTTCCCTGAATGAGATTACATTTTGACAGACTGCTGTTGGTCTAACAGAGGTCATGTTTACATAAGTGGAGGAGCTGCTGACGCGACAGCAAAATGTGGGTTAACTCTGGATTCTGGGCCTTAAATGGTTAAAATAATGCGCTGCACTGCAAAAACACCAAAACTTACCAATTATTTTTGGTCTAGTTTTGTGTGCAAATTAAGGCTGAAAGGATTTCTTGAATGATTCGTGTACAATATTTTACTTTTGGAATTAAATTTTTTATTTACATTTTTTCTTATGTTGTAGAAAAACAAAACTTCTGACTGCAGATGCTCTGACAACTATCCAATTTATCACCACATATGGAAGTGGAACAAATCAGATTCTTTTTAGGGTGAAAAGATCCAAATTGGTCATCCAGACTATCATGAAAACGTTGAACATGTCGCATATGGGTCCCAGAAAAATCGGATTTGAGATGCATTTACCTGCTGTGAACACAGACAACACAGATTCCTGAAGGCTTAGCCTCTCTTCACATCTAAAGCAGTTAATAGCAATATGCTATTTCTCCCATCCATGATTGCATAATGATAATCTTCTGAGCGAGTGTTGGTAAAAACCTCTGTGATCAGTCAGGGGCATGGATAAGGACGATTAAGGGGTCAAATGTCATCAGATCTTCCTGGATTGCCATCTGGACGTTTGGACACAATGATCATTGCTGCAGCCATTTAAATGCTATTGGGCTAATCCATGTGTGAAGACATGAAATAAACCAGGGGAAGCAGCTCAGTCAGTGCTTCATGTGACACGGTTTATGAAAGGAAATCACTGCAAACTGAACTGTTTCAATGTCAAAGACAATCGCATTAAATGAAAAATGTAGTTTTTAAAAAAGGACCAATTACATCCAGAACTCTAGAATAAAAATGACTTAAACAGGACCAGTCTGCAGGGTTATTCGGTAACTACATTTACTCAATTACATTTATTTTACTAACTTTGTTTTAAAGGTACTTTTATGAGTATTTTAACTAAGCTGTACTTTTTACTTCAGTAATTTTATTATAATTCAGTAAAATTTCTGTACACCTGCAGTTACAGTTTTTTTTTACTTGTATGAATTATTGTTATTTTGGTTCCTAAAGTTCCAAATTTTCCACTGAACTTTATATGGTGGGTTGTCTGTTGGTGTAATTGTTAAATATTAAATGATTGATAGTTTGATCAGTTAGTCAGTATTTGAGCAGACGTTTTACCAAATATGTTTTTACTCTTGAGTAATTTCTTGGAAGGCTGTTTTTTACATTTACTTGAGTGAAGAAGTGCTTTTCTCGCTCTGCCAGCCTGAAAACTCAAAGTCGGCTGAACGGTTTCGAGAAAGCAGGATAGTCTAAACCAAGGTTTGTCATTCATTTAGTTTTATTTTGTTATGTGTTTCCTGGTTTTTATTAGTTGTTATGAGTTAAATATTGTTTAGTTTTATTGCTGATAGTAGTTTGAGATTTTTTTCAATTTAGAGATACACCAATTAAAAAATTTTACCAATTAAAAAATATCTGATATGGCCAGTATTTACCAGTATATATATATATATATATATATATATATATATATATATATATATATATATATATATATATATATATATATATATATCATTACTGTTTCAGCGTCTTTGGAAAAAACACCAACCAGAAACAGACAAACATAACTACTGATTGCTCATATTGGCCCAGTTTTATTTATCGGACGAATACCAATATGTTAAAACATTACTAATATCGGCCGGTACTGATGATGTTGCAGATATAGAATGTATCCCTAATTTTACTTGAATGGGATCAAGTGTTAAGTATAAACAAATCATGACAAAAAACTGAGACCCAAACCCAGACAAGCCGAAGCTAACTTGTTAGCCACATTCGCTCCATGTTGTCCCAAAACAGGAGGTGTGAGTTTAATTTCTTTTTAATTGGAAGATAAATTATATTCTCTTCCTACAGCATAATAATTGTTACATATTTATGGCGCTATCGTTTATCCTGTTGGAGTGCATTAAAACAATCTAAGTGCATCTAATTTAAAAGTCATATGTCCATTAACCTGCCGACCCTTCATCATCATTTCCACCCTGACTCATCTTTACCGTGACTCTCTACGGTTAATGTACTCTGCGTATTGCTGATGTTGCCGTCTCAGAACCACAGATGTCACCTACCTCGCAGATTCAAAGAATGCACACACAACAAATCCGCATGCAGCAAATGCAGAGAAATGCCACCAATGTAGGAGCAAAAGAGAGGGAAGTCTGCAGGGGTCGGGTAAGGAACTAATAAACAAATCAGCAGAAATAATTAGCTTATAAGACGACATTTTAATTTGGTGCCTGCAAGCAAAGCCTCATTCGCATACATGGTATTATCATATGTTGAATAATTAATAGATTGAGATTCGTTTTGGTCCAGAGGGAGTTTATCAGCAAGGACAGTTTCTGGATATTTAAATTCAGACTCAATCAACTTGTTTACATTTTATTACATTAGCAGACCAACATAAAGTGGGATGTAATTGTGAAAAACAAAAGGGACACATATTTTTAAAAAAATAATTTACAAGTAAAATCTGAAAAGTTACATGTTTCTTCTCTACGTATCAGGGCCATACTAATAAAAAATAATGAAAAGAAAATTTTGAGAACAAAATAATAATAGTATGGAAATAAACTTGCATTGTTGCTAGTTTTTTCTCATGTTTTAAACCTTAAATGGAAAAGAATAATTGGGTGAGATCTTTATCTGGATGTGCAAATCAGTACAATAACCTTCAACATGCAACCAATGGGAATTATACTATTATAATTACTATAAATTATAAATCCCACTTTTATAAAATAGGAATTTTAAAAATTATTCCATTTTAGAATGGGGAAAAAAGTATAATTATTACATTATAAAATTAAATTTTATAAATAATTCACATTTTATAACATTGGAAATATGTCTAGTTCCACTGGCAGATTATTTCCTTGCTGTCGCCTGCATTGAATTATTGACTTAAAAGTTCGTTCCTGTCTAACTGCAGACTGAGAGTCCATCTTATTTTTGTTTGGTTGTTTTGTTTATCAGTTCCAGTTAAATGTTCTTTTGAAAATAAAGTGCATCTATTTTTGGCAGGGTGTTCCTCGAATAATTATGTCATCACCATTAAACCAGTTTGAAATGGTCTTCAAACAATATTATCGTTTATCGCAATAATTTTTGAGACAATCGCTCAGCAAAGTTATTTTTTATTTTTTATTTTTTTCCGCTCAGCAAAGTTTGTGACGGGCCGACTTGTGGCTTGTTTGTTGTCGTCATAGCAACTCCATAGCAACAGTCTGCCACAATGGCTGTCGTTTACAAAGTTGATGGACGTGCAACGTCACATGAGACTTGATGGTGGCATCAGTACTTTTATAGGGTGTTCTGTGAAGCCGGTGATGGCGCTGAAGGCGCCAGCAGCTGGTGCATTAAATGCGCTCTGCTGCCGCTGCTTGACGTGCGCCGGGCTGCACACGGAGGTGCAGACGGGAGGACAAACTCACCTCTCCGCCGGAGGAGGAAGGAGAGATGCCAAGAAAGCTTGGCTGGCTCTGCGTCTGCGCTGCGTCTCGACTGGCTGCGAGAGCAGATAAGAGGAGGCAGAGGGAGAGATGCTGAGTCCGGGTTTATCCCGTCATCCCCCCCGCTCTCCTCGTCCTCCATCTTCCTCTCTGCAGCTGGATGGCTGACCTGCAGTGAGACATCAGAAAATCCCTGATGTCTCTAATGGGAGCTGTTTCTCAAAGCTGGGGAGGTTTTGGCTGTGATTTAAGGAAGTGATTTAAATAGACTTCACTTAATCTATGCTGGCAAATTGGAAACACTTATCTTCATTTCTGTCTGTTAGACATATTAACAAATAACAAATTTTTCTGGATGATAAATTGTCCCATAAATTATTACGATAAACAGTAATATTGTTGTTTTGAGAGAATGTTCAAGTAACATAAAGCAAGAACAAATTCTCAAAGATCAATGAACATTAAACTCTAACATTTCAAGGCATTTTAAATAAATAAAATGAATTATGAAGTCTCTGTAAAAAAATCTTAATTCAAATAAAGGTCGATTTGAGGCCAAAGTGTCAGACTGAGACTTTTATCTCCCAGTTTTGGTAGAAAGATGGAAAGAAAAATGCAAAACAATAAATCATGCAAATGGAAATTACTGATTTTGTTTCAACTTACCACGCTATTAATTTCTTGCTACTTTTATTATAACTTCTCTTTCCAGATTAAAATGATTCTATACGCAGATAAAGTTACCATTTCTATTAGCTTTACGTTGTTTTCTCTCTTAAGTCTGAACTAAAATTACAATATTTGTTAAATGTTCAGCTGATTTATTTTGCTTTAACAAAACAAAACATTACCAATGATTAATACTCTGTTTTGATATATGATGTATTCTCATAACACGTCTCATTTGAATGGCTTGTTCTGTCTTCAAAAGCAGCTTCTGCTAATTTTGATATGGAACTTTACCCAGGGTGTCGATGTGTCCGGGGGCAGCACAATTATTCATAAAGGTGATTTATGAAACCACCGAAACATGTTTTGTATAGCTTGTTGACTTATGTTATATATGTTTAAATGTTTATAAAAACTTTTGAACACTATAATTGGCTAACGTTGCATAAATTGGTATCTGTTTTCTAAACTGATTCTTTAAAACACAGATTAAGTTTCTAAAGCCTGTTGAGAAACTATAGTTTTCCCTCAAAATGTTAAACATTCAGTCCCAGGCTGGATTTATTGCAAACTACATACCAGGCAAACTAACTGCTTAATTGTAGGTTTTTCTACATCTTTTATACTAAGTGTGAGTATTTATAAATAAATGTAGCAATTTTGGCAGGTTACAAAATTATGCCTTGTATTAATATTTTCATTTTAAGGTATAAAAACCAACATGCTACTTGTGCTTTTCTTTGTTTTGGTTAGAAAGAAAACCATTTGAAACAATCGATGCTTTATTAAATGCTCCCTTTGTTTATTTCCCTGCTGTGTCATTGATTGGTTCACATGCTGCTGCACAAGTTTATTCATGATTGGTTTTGGCTGCATATTTCCAGGCTGAAATCAATACAGTGTTATTACTGATGAGTATTCATTCATTCATTCATCAATGATAACTACACGGGTAGTCAAGTGTTGATATTACAACGGAGGAGGTTTTATTGATGAAAATACCTCATTAAATTCCATATTAGATAAAAATAAATCTGGATTAAGCATAGATTTGGTCTTACACTTTTTATTCCAGATTGTCGAGTGATAATCAAATGTCTATACAGCTTTCTTTCTTTGCTGTGTGACGGATCTTTGAGAATAAATCCCCTTTTTAAGTTTAACTGTATGATACCTATGAACTGTAAATGTCCTCAGTGATTTTGATGTTGATGCAACAAGTTGAAATTTTACCGTTCCTGTTTAGTCCACTAATCGAAATATAGTTCATTTGTGTAGAAAGTCTGGTTTGTTTGAGTTTCAGGTGTGGCGGTGTAATGAAGTCTGATTCGGAGCAAAAAAAGTGAACTTTGGTCCGCCTAAAAACATCGGTCTCGGTTTGAACTGGAGACCACAAAAGCAGGAAGTGGACTACGGCTCAGGGCATTCTGGGTAAATACAACCCAAACAAATGCACAAGTTCATTGCTAGCTTAAGGAGTGGCAAAAGAAAAATCCTACAACCGCTAAGAACTGACGCCACTTACATTTTGTGAAGAAGGAAGTTGCATCCGTGCCTTTTGAAGTTTTAGTGTCGTTTCCTACAGTGGTTCTTGGTGCAGCGCCCCCACAGGTAAGGAGAGGAACAGGTTTTCCAATTGGTTTGGTTTGTTGGAAACAGCAGTGTGAAAGCGAACCGCAGCAGCTGAAAATGTAACAAATGTTGCAAGATTGGACCATCAGGTGTGATTAGCTGAAGCCTAATTGTGACAGCTAGCTCTCTGGGTTCATAAACATACAGTCCTTTGTTTTAAGAACCCAAAAGTCATGCTCCTTCGCAGAAACATAAGACAAATGATGTAAGACTTTTGCACTGTATGCAATTTTGGAATTTGCATTGCCTGCAGACTTCGACCACTACATCCAGGATGTCCTCTCTCTGCTTTGAACCTCCTGACAGATGAGTCTGTATCTTTGGAGGCGTGTTCGTCCCTTTGAATGCATCTGGACCCTGAACGCCTCTTGTCATTCAGTAAAAGGATGAGACTTTCCTGAGCGGGTCAGGCCAGACATGGCCTCCTGAACGTCCTCAACAAGTTGATAATCCTTCTCAAATCCTTTGGTTAAAGAGAGGAGCAGGGTTTTCTGACGTAAAGCAAAGGGGAAATTCATCCAGGATGTGTGTGTAGATAAATCCATGTCACAAAAAGCTGATAAACATGTTTTTGTTTTGAAATTCATTTGATCTTTTGCTCCCTTCCTGGCTGTGAGTGTGCAAGTCTGCTCTCTGATAGATATTGGAAACTCAAGGACGGCAGGATTGAAGTTGTTTACATCCTCGGTAGGAACGAGGATGTTTCCTGGTCGCAGGCATGTAAACAATAGGAAAAAAATCCTGTTAAATGTCATTGCTAGGTACGTCCACTTTAATTTTAGAGCACAACACATTGAATTTCGTGTGTGATTTCTATAAAATCTATGAAATGAAGATTTTTTTTTTACTCTTATTCATTATTCATTTGTTCTTCCTACCATGGCCCTGATACGACGCTGTGAATTTGTTAATATGATATATGTAAAAAAGTCCACTTGGTGTGAGTACTTCTTCAGACCTCTGATTCCTCCAAGCTGATCATTTAATGTTTGTTTTAGCATGAATGCAGAAACTTCAAGGGAGAGTTTTCTCTTTATCCTGGAACGAGAAAGGAAATGTCTTCTCTTTCTAAGCGCTAAGGTCTTAAGAGGAGCTTAAGGAAGGTAGTAGTTCATATCCAGGGTCCCCCTTCATCAAAGTGTAGTGGTCCAATGATGGGAAAGTTACAACCCTGACGATATTAGCTTACGGACGGCTGCACTCGCTTTGTTCCTGGTTGGTGAGATAAAGCTGAAGTGGCTGATCCGTTCCGTTTGTGGAGAAATCCTCAGGGACGTGTTGGCTCATCAACAAGGAACTGCAGCTGAAACAGAGATGATGATAGAAGCGGTTCGTCTTTATATGAAAGGTTTCTAAGTAAAATAACAGAGAATGGATTTCTAGTGCTTTTCGTCTCCCACAGTGTCTTTATCTCACCTTCACCATCAGCTGCCTCCCGTCCCGTGTTTATGTTTTCTTTGTTTTTATGACCACTTCAGTGATCCGTCACCCCGGCAGAGTTATTGGTGTTAACACAGCTGAAGGGAATTACCCTGGCTGTTGTTCTTGCCTCTTACCTGCATGGCTCCAGGCTCTCTGTTGCATGCAGGAAGTTTTTGCTGTTCGCGTTTAATGCAGATTTGTGTCGCACTTTCTTCTTGTGCATACAAACACAGAAAGTAGCGGCCGCCACACCTGCATCTTGTCAATTCGGCCTGTCAGCCGAAACACTTTCTAGAGGTTGGCATTAAAAGCTAAAAAAGGTTGTAGTTTAGTCTTGAGCTTTCACAAATCACAGAAAAATGGACAGTGATTTACATCATTGCATTGCTGTTTGGTTGAAGGAAAACATGCATATTCAATTGAAAATAAAATAAAAATCTACAAAGAAAGATGCAGTCACTTATTGCTGCAAGTGTCTCCAAAAAGCTTTGCACATCTAGTAAATACACAAAGATTAACTCGGTTTACTAATTAGACTTCTGATGAAGTTACATTGGATTTTATTTACTGGCATCAGAATATTATTTAAACTTGTGTCAAACTCAAGGCCCCGGGGCCGGACTTAATTTGCCAACATTTAAAACATGGTGAAAGTTACAGGAACCTATTCTTTCATTGCATTTCTAACAGTAGTTATCTCATTATAAATCACGAGGAGACAGTGTTGTGCAACATTTGATCTGATTGTGAGAACAGTTTCAGTGCAGGAGGAAAGAAACGTGTTATTAGCTTGTATGGCTAATTGCGGTTAGCATCACAATGTTTTCCTGAATCCAAGCTGCAATAATGTAGCATTAAGGCCTGAGTCTTAGCAGGAGACTAATTGAATGGGATGTTACCCTCACTAAACACAAAGTTTTTATATATTTACAGCAGATTTAGCCAAAACACTGCAGACTTCTGCTGTTAATCATCTTTCCATAAAGACAGAATAACATTCATAAAATATAAACACATCGTAATCAGAGATATCTCCACATGTGTGGCTGATTTTGAATTACAGGGTGTATATTCGGTGTAATTTGAGGCTGTAGATTCCAGGTGGTTGAGTGACAGCAGGGAGCTGGGTAATATCCATCAGCGTGGGTTTGTCGGCACCTTCTGCTGGCTTTGTTGGTGGTAATGTGGGGGTGCCAGCTGCAATAAAGGCTTTATGATGTGGTAGAAGTTGATTCAGAGCCTTTGTGCTAAGAGCGATCCAGATGTGACTCACACAGTCTGAGTCCATACAGTCCATGCATACATTGCTGTGTAATGTGACCAACCAGCTCTTCTGATCTACAGATTCCTGCTGTTTTACTGCTATCTGAAGGAATGCTGTCAACAATTTAAAGAATTTCTTTCTCCCCCACAAAACACTGACATTTGAAGGAGGCTTGATATACAAAATTCACGGTTTGCATGCTTTGTTTTACTACTGCTTCTAAAAACGGCCCAAGCGCTTTAAAGAAAATAACCATCCAGTAAAAACAGTATTAACCATGTTAATGCTTTTTGGTATCTGGGAAAAAAAATACTCTTGGGGTCCATAATCCCACAGATCCCAAAAGTTGAGCCAAACTCAAAAGGGACTGCGTCAAAGTTTTTTGGTGTTTGGAAAATTTGCCGTTTCAGAAACTTTCCGAATGCAACATCACTAATCACCAGTCACTGCACCGTTACCGAGCAACCCCAGCGGAGCTCAGCCTGTTACCGAGCAACCCAATTGGAACTCCAGCACATTTAGTCAGCTGCTTTTATGGCTGCATGCCCTGTACAATGGCTGCTGGAAAAGACGAGAGTTTTGTTTTTGACTTACTCTCTCGACATGACTTGCTTCATTTTTGCTAGTTGTGCATGAGACTCCACTTCTGCTTTTCAAAGATGTACAGTTGTATAATTGCGCATCTACTTCCCACAATGGAGTATTAGGATCTTTGTAGACAGAAAAACAACTCAAAACAGTTAATCTCAGAAAGACGTTTCTGAGATTTAGAAGTTGGAAACATTTTGAGTTTAAAAGCAGACTACAATATCATTTTCTATGTATGATTTTGTGCCAAAAGTGTAACAAACATGTTTCATAAAGCCCATAGATCCCACCTTAACCTGATCCAGGAAGCAAAATAGGTCACCTTTAACACACCAAGTCTCCTTCAGCTGCTCCCTTTCCCTGCAGGGATCTGCTGAGTCGTAATAGAGCCACACTCACAGATGGACCTTGAACTTTTAAGAAGGGGACGTCTGGCCTCAGTAATGCCCTACTGGCAGTTCTCGCTGCCCGGCCACAAACAGTAACTCTATAGCCTCGTTGCCACGCTCCATATCCTCCCAATGACCTCAGGCCCAATTATACAGCTGACCCAGGCTTGATGACATAACCTTGGGCGTCTTTTGGGGTCTGTCGGTGCTCAGGAGGGGGACGTCGTGTCTGTCAGGACATGTCAGCACTCTGCGTTAACCAGACACTTCCTCTGAGTGGTCCCAGCGAGGAATGGTGGCTCCCATGAAAACCCTGAGCGTTTCATCACTCTGTCTAAAAAATGAAGCTCTTTTCAGTCCAAACAATATCAGAAAATACTCTTGTGTTTTCATTAAAAGAAAAAACCTTTGTATTCAAGGACATTAAAGGCAATTTTCCCCATTAAAAAAAGATAAAAATACAAGAAGCTGTTTGGCTTCTGTGCACCAACTTGGTAAATTTTCTAACCCAAATAAAGAAGAAACTTTTCTCATATGTTTGCACTTTATTTCAGAAAACATGTCCAATTTCTTGATGCAGACAGATGCATTTAGCCCATAAATCAACAATCAACCAATCAAATTTTATTTGTGTAGCACATACTATGGTACGTCTGGTGTGGCGATGAGCGATGTGAACTTTTTATCACAATATTTTGTGACACTGTTGTGATAAAAGTAACTGTTGTTTTTTAAGTAACTGTATGGCTGCTTGACACAGCAATTACATCCCCACAAAACAAATACAGCTCTTGAAAATCATCCCCATCTTTAATAAGCTTCTTTATGACCAAGAAAATCACAGAAACAACTGCAAAATCCTGCAGGAACTGATCAATGTGGGAAGATGATAAATAACATTTAATTTAAAGAAATACTCTTTGAATGCAGAGGAAAGCTATTTATTCATAATTGAACAACTTAACTAATTTTATCAATACTAAACATTCATGTGACTCAAAGTTAAAAAGAGTTTGACATTCCTGCAATGCAGCATCTTTGTTACACGATGGAACAATTTTCCAGGAGTCTTCCAGTTACAAGAGGTTCAACCCAGGACTCCCCAGGTCAGAGGTGTCCAAAGTGTGGCTCGGGGGCAATTTATGGACCTTGCAATGGTTTTGTTTGGTCCCTGACCACAAGTCAAAAATGGTAAAAATTTGGCCAACAAAATAGAAAACAACTGATGACTTAAAAAATTTAGAAATTATTTTTCATTTTTTTATGTTGTGAATCTTAATGGCATAAAGATTTTATTTAAAAAAATATGTTCATGTGGATAAAAAAAAGTAAAGTAAATTACAATTAACAAAGTTATGCATTTTTAATTTAATAAATTTTGTGACCATTTAAATAAGCCAGTTTTGGCCCCCCAGGGCAAAAGTTTTGGAATTAAACTTTACCCAATTAAATTTTTTTTGTTTTTTACCAATTTTCAGATAAATAGTTTACCCAATGACCATTTATTTACCTAATAAATGGTTTGGTGAAATGTTATTGGTAAATGGTTATTGGTAACTGGTTGGTTTACCCAACAGTTTATTGAGTAAACCAATCAATACCCATTTATTTATTGGGTATTAATTGGGTATTGGTTTCTGATAAACGTAACAAGCTTTTATTTCATATAAACACATGTATCTTAGCGTTTATATGAAATGAATGACAGGTTACATCCAGGATGCGTTACCCTGCCTCTTACCCAATGACCGATAGAGGCAAGCATTAGACTTCCCTTGACCTTACCAGGATTAAAAAAGTGGATGGATGGATGGATGGTTTTTCCTGCTGAAAGCTCTGGAGAAAGCCGTCTGTCGCTGTTGAAAATACCCATAATAGACAAAAGCTGATTTACCGTTCCATAGCCAGACAATGGTGAAGCAATTTCCATCAAGAGTTCGCCAGACGTAAAGGTTAATGGTGTGTGGCGTAAACATGTTGCTGTTTTTTGCCTGTTTAATGCCAGAGGAAGGATTTGGGGCTTAGTAAAACAACCCAGGTTTAACCCAGGAGGTTTTTTGTGACATGTTGGTTTGCTCACTTCTTACCATTGTTGCTCATTGTAGTAAGCTCAGCACTTTGGCATCTGCTGGTGAGGATCCTTTGTGACATAAATTCAGTCATGTCCGCTGGACTACAAGGGTCAAACTGCAGCCAACTGTGTGCAGGGCAAAATCTCCTACAGAATGGACATGAAATACTGCCAAATCAACGCAATAAAGAAAGAAAAGATTATTTTAAATTATACACAAACCATGTAGAAAACAAAAACATTATATAGAAAATCTTTTCCTTTTGCATGTACGTATCAGCAGATCAAATTACATATTTTGACATTTGTTCCTCAGGAATGTTCTCAAAGTTACCGTTTGTTTCTCTGTCCACCAAAACCACATTCATACATAAATGTGTTTTCAGCCAGAGGTTTAGACTGAGAGCTTTGAAGCTTTCACTACCCGAGCAATCTGTGGCAGGCGGTTACATGCTACAGGATTTATTTACCGGGCTTCACCCCCCACCAAGATCTTCTAAGTTACTGCTGTCACGCACACAAGTCTTACATCCAGAGCTGGTTACGTCTACTCAATTACATTTTTCAGTCACTTTTTTTGGAAAAGGAAAAACAAAGAAAACCTTTCAGGAGTATTTTTACTGCGTTGTACTTTTTAGTTTTACTTCAGTGACTTTATTATAATTTATTTCTACTTGAGAAAAATGTCTGGATTTTCCACCCACTGAATGAAAAATATACGTTTTAACCAAAGATTCACCATAAACACCTGCAGTTTTTATTAAAGTTTTACAAGTTTTTTTATTGACAGAAACTGATTTTGTTATTTTTTATAAATTGTCATTTTGGTCCTTAAAATGACAAAATTTCCACTTATCTTTATATTTTGGTCCGTCTGATGATGTAATTTTTAAATATTAAATGATTGGTAATTTGATTAAATTCTTCAGTGCTTGCACAGACTTTTTGAATCAAAATATGCTGAAGTAGTGGTACTTTTACTTCAGAATTATTTCGGGGTACTCTGCCCGCCTGTGGTTGCATCAATTTTGCTGACCCGGTTCTTAATAAGAGAAATTTATCTTTATTTATTCTCTGAACTGTGTGATGAAATTGGAAACCAGAACAGTTTATTGAATCTAAGCAGAATGTAATTATTTCTCCATGTTCACCAGTCAATGTATTGTTGTTGTATGTTTATTTCTTGGATTTGACTCTTTTGGCATGAGGTACATCTGCAGAACAAAACTCAAAAATGAAGCCTGCAGAAAGTATCAAAATCTGTTTATCAGTCAATATAGACAATTCATTCTTTTTGTTTAAATATCTGAAATACTGCCAAATATGTGGAGTGACCTTTATGGATTAGCCATAATTTCCTCTTGAACTGCTTAACTCATTTTCTCCTTTCACTAAAAGTCTCCGATTTTATTGTAGCCACCTGTATTTTGCCACAAATAGCTTATTTTAGCCACCTGTATTTTGCTACAGCTAGCTTATTTTAGCCACTTGTATTTTGCTACAGCTAGCTTATTTTAGCCACCTGTATTTTGCCACAACTAGCTTATTTTAGCCACCTGTAGTTTGCTACAGCTAGCTTATTTTAGCCACCTGTATTTTGCTACAGCTAGCTTATTTTAGCCACTTGTATTTTGCTACAGCTAGCTTATTTTAGCCACCTGTATTTTGCCACAGCTAGCTTATTTTAGCCACTTGTATTTTGCCACAGCTAGCTTGTTTTAGCCACCCATATTTTGCTACAGCTAGCTTAATTTAGCCACCTGTATTTTGCCACAGCTGGTTTATAATAGCCACATGTATTCATCTACTACTTTATTTTATCTATCATATATATTTTGCTAGAGTTAGCTCATTTCAGCCACCCGTATTTTGCTACAGCTAGCTTAATTTAGCCACCCATATTTTGCTATAGCTAGCTTAATTTAGCCACATGTATTCTGCCACAGCTAGCTCACAAAATTGTGCTGGTGTTGAAAGAACCAGTTCTAAGCTTAATTTAATTTTAAATAGTAAAAAAAGACACAAGACACACCTATTTCTTAAAATAAGATTTTTAATATTACTTATTATCATAAAGATATATTTACACACTTTACAGAAATAGAAAATAAAAACACAAAGCTACGCATGAAAGGAAAAAATAAAATAAAATAAGTACTCCAAGAGCTAAAGCTTATCTTTTATAAATTAGAAACCAAAAGTTCAAATATGTACACAGTATTCAACCATTTCTGATACACTTGTTTTATTTATTTATTCATGTCATTTATTTTTGCCCAGTTCAACATCAAAACAGAGACAGGGACTGTACATTTGGCCTGGTGAGTAATATGAGCACACACCATGAACAGAATATAAGTTTAAGGAGTAATACATTGTCTTTCAAACGGTATCTGCTTGAGATCTAGTAACACTGTTGTGATAAACCTACAGACTGCATTTCTCCTACGATTGTTCTGAATGTGACTGACTGCTCCCGGACACAGCCGATGGAGAATGTGTCGCCATCGAGGCAGGAGGGGCCTGTGCTATTCTGGGTGTAGGAAGTCTCATTTTGAGGCTTCGAGATAATGACTGATCATCGGCTTTCCTCATGGGACTTGGAATCTAGTTATCCTTTGGATTGCCCAGCCAGTGGAAAAAAAAAAAGAGTCTCTATTTGTTGGATTAAATATCAGCCACTCGACCCTGCAGACACCCACTTTGAAGGCCAACATGATACAGTTTGACGGGATAAAGGATTCAGAGGGGAAAATTATGGAATGTGTGGCGTGGTAGCTCTGCTTCCATTTCTGCAGTCAGTGATGGATATAAAAACAATTTCAGTACAAGAAGAGTTAAAAAAGAAACAAAAAATATATATATTTTTGACTTTTTAGGGGCCGTAACTACCTCAGTGACTAAGCTGACGTTTAAAACCTGCTTTCTATTCATTTCTTATCTCCACCTGCGACACATATCTACATCTCATCCTTACACACTCCCTGCCAAATGCATTTGGACAAAAATAAACATAAAGAATAAGGGGTTTTCTACCAGGAACACATGCTAACAAGTGCATAGAAAACATTACTCAGGCCTTGTGATGGTCACAGAGAGGGGGGAACATTGAGAGGATAGGAATAGTTTCTCTTGTGTAAGCCTTGCTGGAAAAGACCATTAAGGAAAATGGTTTTTGCTCCCCGAGCATAATGTATTGGTTTAGCCTTTCAGTTTAGCCTGGACATGCTTGTCCTTCCATTAAACCTCATGTGCAGGGGAGGGCGGTGAGCTATGATCTACGAGAAAAGAACGCCTGAAAGCTTTCACGTGTCCACGACAAATTGTGCTGCAGACTACTTCTCTATTTTGTTACATCCACAAAAGATACAGCTTGTCACACTGTATTGAAAAAAGTAAGCTTTGGACAACCAGCGAGACAAGAATCAGATGAAAAGAAATTGTCACAACACACTGGAAAACCATTCCATAGCGAGAGACTCTTGTTTTCAGGGTGTATTTTTTCCAGCAGCATCATGGAATTGCAAAAAGTGCAGCCTTGCAAACCCATACAGAGAAGTCTTTGAGCAAAGCCACGTCTATTTGTTGGGACTATTTGACGCCAGAAGCTTTGGATCTGTGGGACATTTTGATGATGAGATTAAAAAGGGGCTTCCTTACATAAACATCGGTTTGCTCCTGTCTCTGCGAGGGCAGCATGGCTGGTGCAGATGGTGAGGATACATTCATGAAGAACAGTGCGGATACAGACGTTGCTCGGCTCAGTAACAATAACTTCTGAGGCGGGGAGGGAGAGAAGAGGGATATTGACTCGAGCCCCTTTGCCTTCCCAACTCCTGCGGCTTTGAACCTTCGTCCCCAGCTCATTTACTTCCTGTATTCTTCCCTCCAAAAACACACGAGACCTCCTGAGCAAAGCCGTCACGAAATCTACATCTCTGTCTGTGAGGGTATAAAAAAATGATGGCAAAACTGAAATTATTACACTTCACAGTGCCCTAGGATTTAATGCATTTTTAATCAAGGTAAGCTTGGCTGGGATACCACTGTGCTTTTAGATGCTCTCTTAATAAAAGCTTCTCATGCTGGGGCTGAGAAGATTCTGCGTTTTTTATTTTTAATATTTGCATGAGACATGGCGAGAGGGAAAAGTGCTGGAAATCTAATGCGTCTTTATAAAATGTCCACACCCCTGTTAGCATGCTGGGTTTTTGTAAAGTAATTTATACTTTAAAAATTGTTCCACCTTTATTGTGAAAGGTATATTCTGTACAATTTTATTTTAAAAACAAAGAAACCTGTTTGGAGAGCGTGATTTGTTTTCAGCATTTGCCGTATTTGAGTTCATATTTGGAAAACAATTTAATCTGATAAACTTGAAATGAATATTTCGGATTTTTCCAGTAGTTTCTCATTTAAATTGCTGACATCATTGTTTTGCAGAGAGTTTACAAAATATCTTTGTACAACAGTTTCAGTTAAGAGAAGTGAAGATCATTACAACATGATTATCAATAATTGGACAAAATATGGGACAACCTTGCTGCGTGCAAAACTTCGTTGGTATTCTGCTAATTTTTTTTTATTTTGCGGTGTTTCCATTTAAAAAGATTTCAGCATCTGGTTGGGCTTTCTGGTGCTGTTCTTCAGTGGCTCAGCTCCCATCTCACAGATAGCACTATTATGGTGAGTATGGATATGTGTTCTTCAATGCTAACCACGGTGTCCCCCAAGGCTCCATTCTAGGTCCCATACTTGTTAATTTATACATATTTGCTGCGCGGTGGATTCATCAGGAATCGGCTTCCATGGTTATGCTGATGACACTCAGATATTCATGTTGTCTCGTGAAGATTAAGTAAGAAACGTGATTAAAATCACACCTGAATTAGTTTATTAATCATCATCCAACTACTTCCTGGTTTTTGCTTTGTCATTTCTGCCAGTAGTAACTTTGGATACAGTGTAGAGCTGATCTGTTGATTATTTTTGGATGACCTACTTAATAATTAGATAGCAAAATATGCTTAGTATATATGTTTTTTTTTTGTTAGGTGCAACAAAATCCCACCTTAGGCGTTTTGGGCAGGACATATTTACAGACAAATGTATATTTTTTTCCCCCCTTTTAATGTAAAACGTCAATATTTTTTGTAGTTTTGGCTTAATTTCTACTGTTATTTTTACTTTTTATTGATTCTGTAAACCCAAGCTAATTG
Organism: Poeciliopsis prolifica; assembly: GCF_027474105.1. Taxonomy (NCBI): domain Eukaryota; kingdom Metazoa; phylum Chordata; class Actinopteri; order Cyprinodontiformes; family Poeciliidae; genus Poeciliopsis; species Poeciliopsis prolifica. The sequence goes on from NW_026562381.1 coordinate 2,103,569, forward strand.
ACTAGTAAATTAGTTGACAGTTATTTAAATAACTTATTAACGATTAATCATTTCACTCCTAACAAATTCGTTTTTCATTCTTAATTGTGCAGGATATTTATCACAGTAAAGGTGGAAAACCAGGCAGTGCAGCAGAGTTGCGCACACCCACTGTAGATTAATTAGATTAGGCTCTTGAAACTGATTTAACTAACTAAGTTAGAGTTCTGCATGTCCAACACACAACAAAGATTATCGAGTTCCCAATAAGCGATATGATTACAGCCTGAATCTGCAGGGGGACTGAAGTTAAAATGAGCTCTGACTAAATGTGGATATCTATGAAAGATTAAGTTTAGGATTTAATGGGCATGACGATCAAATCCGCGACCACCTCTGCAGCGGACGGGCTGATTAGAAAGGCAACTGCACCCAACATGACGCAGGGAGCTCAAGAAAAGAAGTGGATAACTCTCCAATAACATAGTGATTAAACTAGAGTATACATACAAGGAGAGTAAAGGTAGACTATATGAAAATATGCTCATATGAGTTTGTATGTTTATCTTGAGTAAATGCACATAACAGCCTGCTAAAGTACAAGCCTCTATCACAGCACCCTGAGAAAAAAGGAAATAAAACTAAAACACAGAAAAAAATAGAAATGTATTCCAGTAAGATGGAAAGGCATAGCTTTTTCTGTTCGTATGCTGAATATTAAACTAGAGCACTAGTGGTAGGCTGATCGCGGCGGTGGGTTAACAAAGAGCTGAGCTTAAAATGAACAAAACAAAGAGAAAGCATAAACGTGTCAGTGTATCGAGACTTCAAACGAGGTAATGCGTTTCTCGTTTCTCTCTGACTTTTTCGTTCCTCCGTTCCTGGCAGCATTGTGGAGAAGGTTGTTATTTGGCACTTCCTTAAGGGGCGAGGCGGCCCGTCGGTCGGAGCGGGCCGCCAGCGCCGGGTAACAGTCGTGAAGAGCAGCTGCTTGGGGGCAGCGGTGTGGCGAGAAGGCTGGGGGTCAGGGGACGAGGGGTAAGAGGACTCCTTCAAGGTGGGTTAGGGGTTACCTTGAGCCTGAAAGCCGCTCCATTCCCCCTCGAGGTGTTAATGAACTCAGAAACACCCAAACAGCTTCGGGATGAGCGAGGGAACGCAAAGTTGTCCTGACGGCATGTGCTCTTGTTTTAGTTTACTTTGCATGTGGACAAACTGACATTAAAAGATACTAAGCACCATTAATAATCGTAATTAAGTGATGATTATAACTCCTTTCAACACTAAATCTTCAGCTCCAGAGTATCACAACGAAAATTAAGTTACTTCCTCTGCACGATCAGACCCGCTCATCTGCTCGTTTAAGTAGCTACACAGCGATGAAATCAGCGACTGATGGGACTTTGGATCTGAGACATGCGAAAACCACGTCCTGGAGGAGTGACAGAAGCTTTAAGACTCTTTTGACGGGGCTCCCTCTCCACCACATGTCATGCAAAGAGTGTGAGACACTCGGAAAGATTGCTATGATTGGCCTCTATTAAGCAAATTGAAAAAAAAAGACAGAGATATATCAGTAAGGAGGGAGTAAGATAAAGAGACAGAGAAATAGAGTCTGGTAGCTCAGGCTCAATACCTCCCACCCCCTTTTCAACGCCCCCCTAATCCCCCTGGAGCCGAGGGTGAGCGGCTTGTCCTGATTTTTAGGTGGACAGAGTTGCTTGGAGAACCAGCAGGTGCTATGGACATCACTCTTCAGGCTGGGCAAGCGTAGGCCCTTCATTGCAAGGCCCCCCAAGGCGAAGGAAGAGCATAGAAATCAGAACCTGGGGGAGGGCGCTCAAGGCAGTGCCTGCAACGAAAAGAGAAAGGAAAATACGTTTGTTTTAAGAGCTTTCAATGGTGACCCATTATGCTTCCTTGAACGAGTTTGGATGGGTGTATGGGAGATTAAAAAATACATGTTTTCTCAAAATCATTCTTGAATAATGCGATTTTAACTCTTTGGAAAAGATGTCATCAAGTTCAGGTTTATTTGTTCAGCACATTCCAGCTGCAAGGCAGTTCAAAATTACAAAGTTATGAAGAAAACACCAGTTTAATAAATGTTACGATTTGATGTGAGCCATCACCAAAATCATACAAATGAAATATGGTGGTCGATGTTTCATTTATTATGGTTCAAAAGCAAATTTTAACTTGTGGGTTTTTTCTAGATTTAACTCTGTGTTTCAGCTTCTATGGTGTACCTTTTACTTTGATAATTTTATCATGAAATATCGCTACTCTTGAGTAAAATTTCTGGACATACGACCCAGTGTGAGTAACTTCAGTGGCTACAAACACTAAAGTTACTCACATTTATACAACCGTACAAAAATAAAACCTTTAGCACAAGCAACAAGATCGCAGCGGTGGTTTCTAGGTGGTAAGCCAGCAGCTAAACTCTTGTCTTTTCCAGCAGCATTCGGCGGTTAAACCAGCTGACCAAATGTTCTGGAGCTCGGCTTTGGTTGCTAGGTAATGATTGGGGCTCCACTGGGGTTGCTAGGAAACGGGCTGGGCTTCTGATTTGAAACTCTGGAGGTTTCTGGGTTATAGACACAGAAAAACATGAACCTCCATATCTTCATGTATCTCAGATTCAGAGACATGTATCTGCCGTTGTTACCGTGTTGGTGAATGTAATGAAAGCGTGTCTACTTTCCTCTCTGGTTATTATTATCAGAGACGACAGATAACGGAGAATGCAGCTACCAGACTACGTAAGATCATTAGCTATGTGTATGTTCGAAGACATTCAATATCCTCTTATAAAAGTCTGAATATTTGTGGGTTTCTGCCAAAGCATCGTCCGTGTTATTTCTGACGTTATCTTGCACATCTAGAAGACTACCTTAGACATGTTCCGACCAGATTTCACAGTCTTTGATTGAAAATTGCAGCAGGGAGTAAGAAAAACAATTGCATATCGTGCTGTGAAACACAAGCCAGCCGCTATGATAGACTCTGGAGGGAGGATCATAACCAGAAAACACAAATCTTCTATGTTCTGTTGTGTTTTATCTCCTCCTCTCCTTTGGATGATTCTTTCGCTGATAACAGCATTGTGTTCTTTCAGTTCAACATTTTTGTTGACATGCAATGCACATAAACGAATCAATAGCATATCTCTACCCAGCCATGTTGTCATTTGTTGCTCTTTGTGCTTTTAGATCAATGATGGATAGAGGCTTGCTACATCATAAGGTGAGCGTTTGGAAAGAGACGCAGACCTGCTCCCTTTGTTTTGATGGGAAACTCCTTGAAAGAGTCACTTAAGAGTTTTCTCACGCTAGGGGCCACTGGGGGTTTTCACAAATTGCCTCTGGCTTTAAGTCTTTAATATCCTGTTGTCTCATATACTATCAGTGGCATGTCTTAAGAGCCAAAAGTTGGTTTAATCCAACTCTACTTGGATGCTTAAAGGAGCTGACCGGGGTCGCAGTATTTCTTCTTGGAGCTGCTCACATCTGGAAAGTGTAATGGTGAAAAATCTGACACTGCCTCAGGTGTCATACAGAATAAAAGATGAGCTGTCTTTGAATCCAAAATGGGGTGATGCTGCTAAATGGCACAAGGTTGAAGGATGGACAACGTCCGGGGAATCATTGTTTTTTATCTTCGTGTAAACAGTGTTGTAATTATGTTTAGGTCAGTGACGGCTCAGCTCCGTCTCTATCCGCTGAAGTTGCTTTGATCAAACGAAATGCATCCGCGGCAGATCCCAGGGGCGGTTCTTTTCCCACCGTCGGCTCAAATCGAAGAAGAAAAGAGGGAAAGCATGAGGAAGACCAGAGCCTTTCAGGCTGATGCTGCAGAAAGGGAGGCAAATTGATGCTAGCTGTCTGGCCGGGTGAAGACTTTATATTCTCAGCTTGCAGCTTCTACAAACCAGACATTTCATGCCATGAGTCCATCTAAATTAACGTATTTGGAGCAATAAATGTTAGATGACCATTATTATTGATAAGTATCACTAGTGGCACGCGTTCACTATTGTGCTAATTGTAGAGCTAATTTTCTTTAGTGGTTTGATGGGGCTAAACCGCTAAACAAAAGCAGCTAAGCTGCTACTAAGTAGGTAGTAAACCTCATACTTTAGTAGGTTTAAGACACCTATTGAAAGGTTTAGTTGGGCTAAAATGATATGACTGAAAAACGTATCGCAATAGAAGAGCCTCATATCACGCAATGTCAGTAATTATTGATTATATTTCTGTTTCAAATATCTTAAGTACTGCTAAAGAGGTGGCAAACATTTCCTCTTATTGACATCTTTTATGGTATCGTTTATTAAATAGAAGAACTATATATTGTTCTATATTGTTTTATTTATGGAAATCGGTGTACAACCAAAAGCACAAACAAAAAAAATAGGAATAAGAAATATCACTGGTACTTTTAGCATTATTTTATTGTGAAAAATGCAATGCAACTGAAATTTTCCTGTTAAAATGACTAAAATCTGCATTTGTTGACATTTTTATTTTGAAACCTTTGCTAGTTTACTATAATTTCTAGCTAAAATGAAGAAGACGTCATTGTGGAAGGTCTAAAAGTTGTGAACTAGGACAAAACGAGGCCTTTTTGCACAAATTTGGACCAACAATGTTTTATTTGTAAAGCTGTTTGTAAAGTTATAAAATATCTCAAAAAGTAAGTTTTGTACAAAGATCTGTTTGTTGGTGCACCATCTGATTCCAACACAAAGCAGAAATCAGCTTCCTCACAAGTCAGGTGAGCCAAGAATAAAGAGCCGAGCCAGTGGAGTCAACAACAACAAAACTCTCCAGCGTATTTGTGGTTGAAGTGCTGTTTGCAGAGACAGCATTGTGACTCACTGAGCCGTTCAGTTTTAGAGCTTCGCAGCTTTCTGGAGTTCCCGTTTATTATGTGCTCAGCATTCTGGCACCGAGTCGAACTCCAAACACTCAGCGCTCTGAAAGGATCCTCACTTCTCATTGGCAGAGGCAGCCCTTCAAGTGCTACTACCCTGCTTTCGCCTTCATTGTTTTCATCTTTGTTATGAGTCCCTGGAGTCTCGTCTCTAAAGCCAGAGTGATTTCAAAAGCGTCTTAAGAAACTACGGTAACAATTGATTATTCATAATTTGTTATAGATTGTAAAACACCTCTGGGTGCTTTGCTTTGATCCTCTTTTTTCAAACTGATTAACAGCCTTTGGGTTGCAGACTCCTCTCACTAGTTTAATTTATGTAGGACCTCTGCAGGTCAGTGTTGAGCGGTCGGCACCTCCTGCAGGGATATTGAGTCTCGTCAGGTCCAGTATTGTCTGAAAGAGACGTGTGGACATGCTGCTGTTGGCTTTCACAGTGACATTAGAGGTCTGAACCTAAGACTCTGTGGATTTCTATCAAGTATTTCAGTTTCACAGTGAAGCTTGAGACATTCCTAATTTATTTATGTTGATTACTAAACAATAAAGTTATGAGGGAGATTTCACACAAAAATGTACTTTTAGTTGACATCGAATTAAAATTTCTTCCAAGAACCTGGATACTTATTTCTTCAAAACGATTATCTTTGCAGAAAAATACTTTTATTTACTTAATCAGTTCTAGAGTGAAGATTTTTCCCTGCCAAGCGGCCCTGGAGGTAAGATTTACTAGAATAACTGAGATTGAAATAAGCTGCAGTTGTTCTGGGCAGATGTTCAAGCTGGTTGGTTTGGTCCAGTAGTGAAGCCTGGATCCAATAATAACATCCCGCAGAAGAGGTTTATCTGAGTTTTCATCAAATGCATCAGACCTGATTCTGCTGACTGAGTGTTTCAGCACTTTAAGTCATATTGTTTTCACAGTTCCCTGTTGTAAGTTGTTTTCTGACCAATGTAGTCAGCACTTATGTTTTAATATTTCTGGAAGTGTTTCCTCTGGAGAAATATCTCAGACTTTACAGAAGACGGGTCTTCTGGGTAAACACAGCAGCAGCAGCAGGCATGTTGTGTTTTTAAAAGACTCCACAGAGGGTAAAAAATGTCTTTTTCTTCTATGCTGCTCTATTTTATTTACTTTTTATTGGTGGCAGCCTGTCCAGGGCGAACCCGCCTCTCGCCTGGAACGTCAGCTGGAGATCGGCACCAGAACCTCCCGACCCGACTGGGACAAAATGGATGGACGGTGGAGAAAGTTTGGGCAGGATGACGTTTTGAATCTATTTGATTCAAATCTTTTCAATTTACAATGATTAAAACGTTTATTGCAATCATCAAGCAGAGGTGAAAACTCAAATATTATACTAAAGGAAGAGCAGCAGTACTTTAACTTATTTTTATTAAAGTAAAAATAAAAAAAAGTATTTGGTAAATTGTGACATAAAGAGGAAATTTAGGTTTTTTAAAGATGAAAATAAAAATTATTTATTAAAAATGATTACATTAAATCAGACAAAAACAAAATTTTTCCAAATCCGTTTCATTCAGTTTGTGTCTGGAGAATCTTTTGGTTGTTCTTAATTCAGTAGGTTACTCACAGTAAGAGTAGCGATTCAAATTACGCAAGTAAAAATACTCCTAAATGTACATTATTCAAAAGATAATTGAGTAAATGTAACTAGTTACTCTGCAGTTGAGTAAATTGCCATTCAAATGATTTTGCTTTTTACATCTAATTAACTTGATGTGTTGTTTATCTAACATTACGACTGAATCACTAGCATCTGTGATGGTTACAATAAGTCGTTACATTTATTCTGATTTTGAATTCAAATTCATTTAACATGATTGGTCCGCTTCAATAGGAGTACACCAGTGTCATTTTACATGATACATTGTTTAAAATAACATTGGAGGTTATTAAAAAATATGGCCAAACATATTATGTTGCATAACTACGGTGGCCCTGAGGTGCAAAACACAACAACATTAACGAAAACACAACAACATTAACGAAAACACAACAACATTAACAAAAACACAACAACATTAACAAAAACACAACAACATTAACGAAAACACAACAACATTAACAAAAACACAACAACATTAACAAAAACACAACAACATTAACAAAAACACAACAACATTAACAAAAACAACACAACATTAACGAAAACACAACAACATTAACAAAAACACAACAACATTAACAAAAACACAACAACATTAACAAAAACACAACAACATTAACGAAAACACAACAACATTAACAAAAACACAACAACATTAACAAAAACACAACAACATTAACGAAACACAACAACATTAACAAAAACAACAACATTAACAAAAACACAACATTAACGAAAGCACTACAACATTAACGAAAACACAACGGAAGAGGTAGGTCCCAGTGGGAGACCTAAGAAGTCGCTGATTGGACGACAGGTCGTTTCTCTTTTGAACCGGAAGTTATGCTTGAGTGCTTCTTTTGAATGAGAACCCAAGGAAGCGGGAATACAGTCAATTCGTCATGTATTGCCCGAACTGTGGAAAGGAGGTGGTTGAGCCGTCACCAAATTTCTGCAGTAATTGTGGCAAAAGGCTTGAAGAAACTTGTATGGAGGATACTCCACAATGTTCAAGTAAGTTAAAAAGCATAAAGGAAGATTCATATTTCTTATGGATGTAGTAACTTGCTAACGCTAGTGGTCTCCAGACCGTGTCCACTGTCATTTAGTTGTTCATTATAAATGCAATTAAAAGTACACAAAGTCGCTATAATACAGCAGAATTGTATTAGCTATATATCGTAAGGTCCGTCACAGCCTTAGGCACTACTTTTTTAGGATAATTGTGTCGTTCTGGTTCTGCTGCACTGCGATCAGGCTAGCCCGCCTTTCGGAAGCGAACTCGCACTTAATTTATACTTGTGGCAGCTTTACTTCAGTTCGTAATACATATCGTCTGTTTGCATGAATGTGATGTGCGACATTTTTTCTTTGCTTTACTTCTAGCACAACAGACTGTCCCATCCTGCCCTACACCAGCCCTCAGCACCTTCCTTGAATACAGAAAAAAGAAAAATGAGGAGCGACAAAAATATTCTCTTGGGAAAAAGGGGTTAAAACAAAAGGACAAAAAGAAAGTTAGGGTAGGTCCGGTATGGCTCCAACCAAAACAAGCAGCTTTTAACTAATGGACTTGCTTAAAGAAAGTTCTGCATAGCACAGCTATACAGAATAATTGTTTAACAGTAACAGCAAACTGTCAATTCATGATCAGTCAAAACAGTAAATCATCTATTGATTAATTACTGAGTAATAGTTGTCAAAGCATTGTTCTGTTTGTATCCAAATCTGTAGTTCAAAAGTAAAAGCTTGAAATGACTGATATGAATAGCTAATGGATCTGTTTGCATGTTATTGTAATATAAGCCAGGAGGAATTAAAAACAACACATTTTTTTTTACTATTCTTTAAAAAAGAAAAAAAACATTGCTCAATCTTCCACATAATTTTTTGTTTCAGATAAATATTGGATTGATGACCATTCTGAACAATTGTCTAAAGCCACGGCGTGGAAAAACCATTTCGGTTGCAACAAACCCAGAAGTCTCTGCCACACCTCTCCTCAGTCTTGCTATTAAAAAAATGAAGGACTTCAACAAAGATGTCAAAGATGGACCTTTCCTCCTTCTGTACCCAGATGGGACAGAGGTTATTAATATCCCTGGGACACAAACACCTTTTACCCTTGCAGCTTACAAGGCTGAAGTTGGCAAGACATATCAAAGGATATGTCTTTTCCTCTGCTTGAAAAGAGACTTTGAAGAAGGTAAGCTCAGATGTCTGCGCTTACATTGGCACATTGCAATAACTGCAATAAATCTAAATCTTAAAGCTGTGCAATTAAGCATTAGTGGCATGAATCAATAAAGTAATAGGTGTACATAGATTGGCTCTGACATGTGAAGTTACTTTCTGGACACTTGATAGGTACATTCAGTTTTTTGTTTTTACCAGTGCTATGTTTGTCCTTTCTGATACAATGTAATGTAGTTGACCGAATACAGTACTATCACTTAGTAGAAGTTAAGTTGGTTTGTTTTTTTCCCCTTGTTTTGCAGTTGGAAAATTGTCAGACTTGTCCGATTCTGACCCAGAGATTGTTATTAGAAAATCCTCCGACTTTGATCTTGCTGATACACTGGTAAGTCCAACTTCAAATGTATTTGGTCTGCCATTTTTATTTGGTTGAGTGATCACAACAAGCGCATTTTACCTAAGCTTCATTGGACTATGAAGATGTTAAATTGTGTTTCATTTTCTTCAGCCATGGGAACCTATGGATGAGAGCAGTCGTTTACAACAGGTGGCAGAAACACAGTAAGTTATATTTTAGGGACATATCATAGCATGATGTGTGTACATGTATCAATAGTATTATAACCTTCATTGCATTTCATATAGTATGGATTGGTGACATGTTGAATGTGGATATTTGTAAATTATGTGGTTATGGGAACATGTCCAATGAAGTTTTTTTTTTTTTTTTTTTCAAGATGCTTGTTTTTAAATGTTGAATATACTGGATTGGAAATAATTATTAGACCACCCTTGCTTTCTTCATATGACTTCATATGTTCAAATTACCCATTAATATGTTTTTCATTGTCCTTTAAGTAATGGTGTTGGGGATCTTGCACTTGCAAATGAAGTAAAACAGGTACAACTTTTTATTATGTCACACCACAATCCACAGATTTTTATCTCAAACCTTTTAGTAAAATATTTTGATAATTAAAATAACTGTAGAATAGTCAATTATTAAGTTTCATTTTACTCTTTTCTCTGTTTTCAGGTTATGGATTTGGATGACAACAGCAACAATCCAAGCACCAGTGAATGTGTCCCTGTCCAGAGCTCCTGTTACAGGTGTGTAATGGCTTCTGTCATAAAGAAGAAGGGTGTGTGTTGTGTCATCATGACAAGGTGATACTGATAGATCTATTGTGTCATCTAAAGTGCATTTATTTACTTCGAATGTTGTAAATATAACTTCTGACATAAATGGAATGTTTTGTGAAGGACAGTTGGAAGTTCCCCCCCCTCCATCTATATTGTGTGCACGTTTTTGCTCCACAGAGACTACACCAATCTCTTTGAGCCCATTGTTATTGATGATGATGATGATGATAATGATGGGATTGAATATTTAACCGAAGACAAAAAGCAAGACCTGCCCCCAGAAGAACATGCGTTAGTAATTTTAATATTTTGTATTTAATTAACCAGCATCCTGCTCATGCATAATTACATAATGCTAAGTGTGATCAGTCAACTGCTTTAAAATATTTTTTTTTCTAGAGAAACAAATGTGCAGCCACATGATATTATTGCAGAACTGGCCATGGGTATTGACCACAAGAAAGTCAGCCGGTTCAATATATGTCGGACTGATGTGTGGGATGGAGCTGTTCGGGGCTTTCAGAGGAGCACATACTCCGACAAGAATGACATGTTCATCAAATTTAACGATGATGCTGGCTGGTTGGAGGAAGGGTTGGACACAGGTGGCCCGAGGCGTGAGTTTCTCACGCTTCTCATGGCCATTCTGAGAAATCGCCCGATCTTTGATGGACCCCCAGAAAGTCGTTACATTGTGTGCAATTCGAGAGGTGAGACATTTTTTTGGGTTTGTGAAGTGGTAGTACTTCTAAAATCAAAATTTGCTGAAAAATCAGCTTATGTTTTTGTCATAAGCAGATCTAAGATTTAATTACCCACAGTAATTCTGTGCTCTGTACAACAGCTGCCAGGGAAGATGAGTATTTTTTAGCAGGAAAGATGATTGCCGTATGTATTGTACATGGGGGACCAGCACCACATTTTCTCTCAAAGAACCTGGTCAACTACATGATAGGGAATCCAAGTTTCAGCGCCACTGTTGAAGATGTTAAAGATGAGGAGATAGGGAAAGTTCTGAAACAGGTAGGAAATTACCTAGGCATAGGGAATAGATTTATTGTATGCCAACTGGAGATTATTTTCATTTTATTATTATTATTTTCAGATTGAGATTACAAAATGATTATGACAAAGTACCAAGTTTGTTTTATCAAAGCCTGACAAATGTTTTTGCTGTGAAAGGCCCGATTTCAGCCTGTCTCAACAGATGTTACATTACAAACACACAAAATGTTAATGCTATGTTTTTATTCATAACAAAGATGTTTTTAAATTTATAGTTCTGTACTTCTTCTGGAATACTGCTTGTTTTGTAGGTCCTGGAAGCTGATTCAGATGAATCTCTGCTAAATGTAATTTTGCAAAACAGTGGGATGTTCCAAACTGCTGGATGCTTCAGAGGGGTGAAGGCTTCTGAGAAGAAAGCTTTTGTAGAGGAGTATCTCAGATGGTACATCCTTGACAGAAACCACAGTGCCATTCAACGGTAATCAATAAATAGTTATAAATAATTAAAAACTATTCTGAAGTTCTATGCTCAGTACTCAAGATCATTGAGTGTTGATCTAGAGTATCAATGTTCAATGTCAATACTGTGAACAACTGCCACTGACATGACACTAATTAACTAAGAAAAACTAATTAGGTATAAAAAATTGGGATCAGATTAGAGATATGACATTAGTAGATCAGACATCAAATTTAACCAGCTTCCTTCCTTAATTGTTTTGTTTTTAATCTGTCGTAGGTAACACATCTTTTTGTGTTTTTCTGAAAAATTGTGTGAAATATTAGAATATACAGAGCAATACTTGCCAAATTCTGAGTTTCACCACTTCTATCATCCATTCGGAATTTTATGTGCAACAGGTTTTGAATCGTTGTTCACCATTACACAGATTAATCATAGGCATGGCACATGAAAAATATTTCAATGTGACTTATAAAAATATACTGTTGCATGACAATTTCGTTTTTTGCACAATGAAAACATTTTTTAAGTTTCAATTTTATATTTTACTTTTAATGATAACTTTTGAGCACTGTGGAAAATTAGCTTTACTTTTTATTTTTGTTTATCTTTTTGACTTTATATATACTCTATCAATACAGTACATTGCTTATCGTTAACAGATTCAAAGATGGACTGGCAAGTCTTGGTTTTTTGCTGCACTGCAGCAGCATTCCAGTGTCCTGTCCCCAGTCCTATGTTTCTCTGCCAAGGCTCTGACTGCTTCAGACTTGGAGACCATGTTCCAACCAGATCTCAGCCCTGTAGGAAGCAACAGGCGGCAAAAGGAGGGCAAAACAATTGTCTTCTGGGCAGATTATTTGCTTGATTGCGAAGGTTAGTAAGAACAAATTGTGTTATTCTAAAATTGTTTGTTTTATTGGAAAACAAAAATAAAAAGAAATAATTTGTACAAGGCATTATCTATTAACTACATTGTTTATCATCTTTCAGAGAAAACAACTGCTGTATCTCTAGAGGAAGTCCTGATGTTTGCAACAGGTCTCACAACGATTCCACCAGCAGGCATGATGCCATCCCCACATCTTGAGTTTTTGAGTGATTCACCCTTTCCTATTGCAAACACCTGTGCAAACACACTTAAACTGCCACTTTTGGAATCTTACGCTGATTTTAGAGCTAACATGGACTTTGGAATACAAAATGCTCCGGGATTTGGATGTTACTAAAATTGAAAAACATGGTTTCTTGGTTAAATGTGTTTCCAAAAAATAGTTGTTTTGCAAAACCTTTTTCTTGTTATGTTCTTTCTCGCAACTTTTAGCAAGTTAAAACAAATACTCAAAACTGTTAATTAAGAGTGTAATGTCAGATTTTATCTTCATAGTTCAAACTAAATGCACAATTTTGTGTATTAAAAAAAGTTTAATTCCGAATAACAATGAAGTTTTCACTTTATATCAACAAAATGAACAGGAGACAAAATATAAGATTTGATGTTGCTTGTTTGTGTTCACAGCCTCGCAATGTTTTGAGCAATAAATACAATTCCATTGCTGACTCCCAGTCTTGTGACTGCTGTTGTCCATGTTGTTGCATGGCTTCCTGTAGGTATTCCTCGATGTCTTTATCACCACACAACTCTGTCACCTGACTTGCTTCTGGGAAAACATCCAGATCGCTGTCCTCAACAGGAAATCCACAATCTCTTGATCCATATCTGCAAAGTCAGAATATAATTAATAATAGAATTGTGACAGCTGTTTTCTCTATTTAGTACAAATACTTGGAATCGTCTTTTTTTTTTGCTGGCTATAGTGAGCACTATCAGTGACAGCTTATACAGTGTATCACAAAAGCAAATACACCCTTCACATATAAGCTGTACTCACACTACTTTCATTGTGTCAAAGTGAATTGTTGGTGTTATCCCATGACAAAATATACTTTAATAGCTGGAAATGTGAAGGGTGTACTTACTTTTGTGTACATTAATAGCTATAGGTTACTTGTACATAGATAATAAGTGTCCTAACAACACTTCTGCATTGTTATGTAATGTCAAGCATTATTTCTATTTGTGAAGATGACAATTACCTGTGAGGCAAGAGATAGAGTTCGTTAGGAATCCCCCCAGGACATGATGCAAGTCTGCTTGGCCGGATCCTGTGGTTATTCCAGAGACCTTTGCATTCATCCAGGTCTTTCTGCAGAACTCTGGTGAAGCAGAATCTGAGCAAGCACTGGTGCTCATGGCTTCCGTTGAAGTTTCCAGAGTCTCTTAAATCTCCGAAAAGTCCATCCAAAACTGAGACCTGAGGATAAATTGAATTAGAAACGGTTCTGTTCTTTTTCATATTAAAATGATAAAAACAAATTGTCCTTCTCCATGTCCATAACATTGAAAGCATGCTATAAATGTATGTCACACTGAATATCGCGCCCTACTTTTCCACGTGCAAACTAAAACTTTGTATAACATCTGATACCAAACAATGAAAAATTATAACTTGGACAAAAAAATTGCAAAAGCCTTATGAAAATAAATGTTTGAAACAAATTCACTTATTACCTGGCAACACGATAGCCATGTGACTGTCAACTCCATAGGCACTTCCTATGAAGTTGTCATGACAACAATAAACAAATCACAAGCTTAAACCTGCCTAACTAGAAAAATTTGCTTCACTGACATCTGACTTACGTGTATGTTGCTATAATCACCAGAACCTTGTTTTTCACACAAAGAATTTGGACGTACTTTATAAATCCGTTTAAACTCAGACTTTATGCTTACATGGACTTTACACTGTGATCAGCTTTCGCTGTACTTCACATCTGAAAAACACAGATGTACCCACCTTCCTCTCCTGAAAGAAGACCACCATGACTCGATGCGTTGATTCCCTGTGGATGATCCGTAACTGTGGCTTGATGATCCAGCATAATAATCCGTATGCGCATGCCGGAGGGTACATTGTACTGCTGCCATAGTCCCGTTCTCTGTGCCTAGGTCTGTTCGCAGTCTCATTGGTATTACGCCAAGACTCTTGACACAGTTTATGTAATGCTGGGCAATGACAGAGGGATTGTTGTTTGTTGCCCCACAAACAAGCCACATCATTCTTCTAGAAAACCCATCAATGCATCCTGAGATGGCCAAGCCGAATGGCTTCAGTTTGTCGTAGCCATCTACATGCCATATGTAATTGGGCCCCATAGAGTGGTACGTGCGTCTGGTAAACTTCCTGCGAGTCCTCAGAGCGATGCCCTGAGGATTCAGCTGCCTCAGCAGTCTCATTACAACATCACGTTTGACACGCAGGTTGTGTTTTTGTTTGAGAACCTGCCACATGGTCCGATAGCCAAATAATTGGCCTGGTCCTCTAAGCTCGGTCATAATGGCACGTCTCACGTCAGAAAGTGGAGAGTAGTTGCCTCGTCTATGCAGCCCTGCTACTTTCAAATGAGCCTTTAAAGAACGCAGGCTAACCGACACTTCGTGGTTGGTCTGGAGCATGTCCAGTATCACCTCGTATGTATATCCTGACTCAAAATATTCCCGAATAACGGTACTGAGGTTTGGATCACTGAGAACATTCATGTTTTTAGCAATCAAGTTAAGCCAGAATAACTTCCGGTTCAAAAGAGAAACGACCTGTCGTCCAATCAGCGACTTCTTAGGTCTCCCACTGGGACATACCTCTTCCGTTGTGTTTTCGTTAATGTTGTAGTGCTTTCGTTAATGTTGTTGTGTTTTTGTTAATGTTGTTGTGTTTTTGTTAATGTTGTTGTGTTTTTGTTAATGTTGTTGTGTTTTCGTTAATGTTGTTGTGTTTTGTTAATGTTGTTGTGTTTTCGTTAATGTTGTTGTGTTTTCGTTAATGTTGTTGTTTTCGTTAATGTTGTGTTTTCGTTAATGTTGTTGTGTTTTCGTAATGTTGTTGTGTTTTGTTAATGTTGTTGTGTTTTTGTTAATGTGTTGTGTTTTGTTAATGTTGTTGTGTTTTCGTTAATGTTGTTGTGTTTTCGTTAATGTTGTTGTGTTTTCGTTAATGTTGTTGTGTTTTTCGTTAATGTGTTGTGTTTTTGTTAATGTTGTTGTGTTTTTGTTAATGTTGTTGTGTTTTTGTTAATGTTGTTGTGTTTTTCGTTAAGTGTGTGTTTTCGTTAATGTTGTTGTGTTTTGCACCTCAGGGCCACCGTACATAACCCAGTAGGACTGGACTGCATTTCATATCAGCTGCTGTCAATAATTATTGATTAGTTTTTTTGTTTAAGTTTCTGAAATGCTGCCAAACTGTATTTGCTCTTCTTTGTTGTTTATTTTCATGCAGTTGTTAGTAGATCCAGCTGCTGCTGCGCCAGTTACTCAGCAGGTCGTTGCCGGGTAACCCAAGAGTGAGTGAGTTGCTAGGTTACTGAAGAGTGAGTGAGTTGCTAGGTTACCGAAGAGTGAGTGAGTTGCTAGGTTACCGAAGAGTGAGTGAGTTGCTAGTTACCGAAGAGTGAGTGAGTTGCTAGGTTACCGAAGAGTGAGTGAGTTGCTAGGTTACTGAAGAGTGAGTGAGTTGCTAGGTTACTGAAGAGTGAGTGAGTTGCTAGGTTACTGAAGAGTGAGTGAGTTGCTAGGTTACCGAAGAGTGAGTGAGTTGCTAGGTTACTGAAGAGTGAGTGAGTTGCTAGGTTACTGAAGAGTGAGTGAGTTGCTAGGTTACTGAAGAGTGAGTGAGTTGCTAGGTTACTGAAGAGTGAGTGAGTTGCTAGGTTACTGAAGAGTGAGTGAGTCGGTTGATTCCACCAGCGATGCTAAGCTAGCAGTAAGAGGTGGAGTCTAAAGCGTTTCCTCTGCCTACATTTCCCAGAATGCTGTGCGGTTCTGGCTCGGAGTTCAGTGAATATCCTATCAGACATATTATTTATTGATATTGATCATGTCTATCACAAACATACGGTATATTGCTATTGATTATTGTCCAGTGCTGTGATATAGTGATAAAACGTCCAGTATTTAATATTTTCGTCATATTGATCAGCCGTAGGAGACACTGACCTTGCTCTAGAACGGCATGGGCCCCTTGTGGGAAAGACGGGGCCGTGGGCGTCTTCTCTTGGCTGGTCTGTGGGTCTGACCGCCTCTCACTGGGTTCTGCTGGGCCATTTTTCTCACTGTAGCTGCCTCTTCCAGCCCTCTGCCATGCTCCGTGGAGGCCATGGGACCTGGAGGACACACACACCAACGAATCAATTAGATAACCAAAAAAGGTAGAGTTACCCAACTTTTTGACAGCGAGGGTATTACAATGGGATCATGAGCCATTGGTGCTTGAAGCAAGACCCTAAAAGGGATCAGACTGGTAATGGATGAGGAAACAAGAGACAAGAATGAATGGGTGTGTGTCGGAGTGTGTGTGGGCCCCTTGGAGCCCACCCATCTGCACTGCAGGCGCATCAGGTCAGTGCAGCAGATACCAAGGCGAGAAACCTAAACCCCTCATGTTTCATGTCACCGTCACTCTGCCTGCAGTTTACAAAATCCTCCACACACCAAACGCCGCGAAGGAGCTTCCCATGCTCCGGGATGAGCTTAATCGCGCTGAAACAGTGTGGATTTCCCTCGTTTACACGTTTTCAGAGTGAACCCAGATGTTCTCGGTCGTCTCTCAGTAAGTGAGGCCTGATCTCCTTAAGCTCCTTCTTTTCCCCTGGGTTTGGTCCACCCAACATGCCGCCAAACCTCCTGCAAACCGACACACTCCCTTCTGTTTCTTCAGCTTATTTTCTGGCATATACGTCTGATCTTTTATGCTACGTCCATTTTATAAGTTGAGTGAAATTTGAGCCAACGCAGCGGAGGAGTTCATTTCATTTTCACTTCATTTCTTTAACTCTCACCTTTAGAAAAACATTAAATATAACATGCAAAGTGATTAATATGTGTCTTTAGTACATTGTTTTCACGTTTTGTCTCCTAAAGTTGAGATTTTATGTGATGACCTCACACAAAGGAGTGGGTGATTGTGGAATTAACATGTTTCAAAAATGTAAACGCTTTAAAATCTGGAAGGTGTGGCAGGCATTTCTATTAATCTTTCTCAATTTCAGCTTTTGGAGTTTTTCTTCCAGCTTTCGATATTCTTCTTCATGAAACTAGCTAAAGTTCAGTCAGGTTGAAATGAGATCATTTATAAGCAAAAACATATCACCCATCATAAGCATGAAGGACTCTGTGAATGTTTATGACTGTTTTCATAAAGTGTCATTTGGTAAATAATGACCCTCTTAATGCAAAGCTGTCCATTAAATGCAACTTTGCATTAAAATGTTATTATGTACCAAATTAAACTTCATGACAACAGCCATAAACATTCATAAAGACTCTTTCATGTTTATAAAAGTGTCATGTCTTCAAACACAGTGTCACCATCAACTGGATTTAGGTCTAGACTTTGACTGGACCATTCAGGATCACTGACACCTGAACTAGAGAAGGAAACTTTTTATTAATATTTACTAATATTTTTTTTTAAACAACCTTCCCTCAGTGCCTTTACTTCCTGCATCTCCAGTCACAAAGCTGATTGACATTATTCACATGAGGTCATGACATTCCTCCCCTCGGAGCGCCGGGCGCCATTTTTAGAATTCCCCAGGGAACCACCGTCTTTGGCTCTGCAGCGGCCTGAGTGAAGACAAGGCTTAAGATAAGTCTGCCGGCCGACTGCAGAGACTCTAAAAGTTAAAAAAGTTTACTGAGCGAAGCAACTGAGGAGCTTAGAAAAGCCAAAATGATGCTAGGTTTGCACTTTCCTTAAGACTTTTCTCATGACTTGGTCTGAGTTGAGGCAGTTTTGATAATAGATGCTCTTAAAAGAACAATTCATATATTTATTTAACTCATTCATTTGAACAAAAAAAATCTTTCTTTAAGAGCTGAATTTTAAAAAATGTCATCTAGCTGTGGCTTCATAAAGATTTTTATTCAACACTTCAAGTCTCAGTGCTTAAATAATAATGATTAAGTCAGACAGCCTGCTGAATATTTTCAGCTTATATCCCTGAAATGCCAGACATCTTAAGTTGCATTTCCACACTAATCTTCTTCCGTAACCATATTACTCAGCCATAGCTGTGGGCTAACAGTGGGCGAATTCATTTGCAGCATATTTCCACATCTAAAGCGTATCTTTGACCCTTGGAGCACTAATCTGTGCATTATCCTCTTGTTATTGTTCCACATGTGCAGTGAAACAGGGACGTTCACACATCCTGGAGGAATTCAGCGCCTTTCTTTCAGATCCTGGAGCCTGAATGGCAGAAGAGGAAGAAGCTGGGAGTATCATTGGGGGTTGTGTTTCAACTGATGGGCCCATAAAAACGCCCTCTTCATTCAGATGCAGAGCACACGGAGACACAAGAATGAAGAAAACAAACTGGTTTATTTAGAAATCTGACCTGAGCTGATGCAAGGAATCACGTGTAAAGATGAAACTTTGAACATTTAAGGATTTAAAACTTAAAGTATGCAAAGATTGAAATTGGTCCAAGTGTTGAATTAGTCAAAAGTAATATTAATATTTGGTTAAACAACCCTTATTAGATGCAGAGAAACTGCATTTTGGACAGGTTTCTGGTAAGATTCTTGCTGAATATTTGACCTCTGAACTCTAAAAGTTCAATTTTAAATAGTTCATGTAATTTCTTACAGCTGAGGTTATCATTCTCAAAAGTTAATGTTAGCCTGTTTTATCCATTCAAAGCCCAGTTTTACATCATTTTCCAGCTATAACAAAACTCTGTTCATGATAGTTGAACATTTTGGTCGTAGCTTTCGTTCTTCCAGTGGCAGCAAAACAAACCCCCAGCATGAAGCTGCCCCCACCGTGCTTGGTAGCTGGTAAAGTGTTGGTTGGTGAAAAAGCTTTTCATTAACATTGTGACCAAATCAATACATATTTATCTTATCTGACCAAAAAACTGCAGCATCTGTTACTTTATGTTAGAACTAAAGAAATAGTTAGTGAGATAGACAGCCCTCTTGATACTAACCCTAACTCAGGTTTTTAAGAAAATAACTACTTATCAATTAACTAGTTGATTGATAAGCTCAATCAGCTTTAGATTAACTCATTAACTGATAGCGGTTACTGCCAACCCATTTAATTTCCTTGTGAAAAGCATTAAAATGGAAAACTTTGGACGTAACAAGTTTCAGACGGGTTTACAGACATCACTGAACCATTCAGGAAAGCAATTTGTTTGAAAACACACCCGATACTCTGCTGCCATTACCGGTGTTTAGGTTACCCTCCACTTTAAAGACACCAACACATTCACACCGCAGTGCGAGTTTGTAGAAGTAATTTCGCCGCGGCTCACACAAACTGGCCTGTTTTTCCTCTCCGGGTGGATCAGCCTGTCGCAGTCCGGCTCCATAATGAGACAATTTAAATGTCTCCTGTCATTGCAAGCTGTCAGCCGAAGCTCCTCACCGGGGATTCAGGGGGAGCATCCCGATCCTCCTGACAAATCTCAGCCTGTCCTGTCCGACTACGGAGGGAAAAGTGTAATGAAAGGCTCTAAAAATAAGCCAGCCTCGGCGATATCACCAGCGGTATAGATTCACTCTCAGTGGGGAGAGGATGTCAGAGTTGTTGACGGGTTGCTTTTTATCTCGACTCTTTTATAGTGGAGGAGATACAGATCAAACGTGGAGGCATGAATGGAAATGTTTTAGAAACCTGTAAGTTACAGTAAGGATCCATATTCTCTTGAAATGTATACATGGATACTGTTTTTGTGACGCCAGCCAAGCTAATTGCTGATGTAGACGATTTAAAATGTTGAAAAACAATTTAAATTATTAGTAAAGCCTTGCTCTGTCACACAGCACCATATTTTATTTTTGGTATTGATCTTCTGATACTAAGTAAATACAGGGACATTATCACCAATACTGATTGATAAGTGATCAAACTTATCAATCAGTGAACGTTAAATGACTTTCCTCAGAATTTACTTTGTTTTCCTCATAATTCTTTTGCCTCATAATTCTCTGTTTTGTTTCAGAATTGACTTTTTTTTCTTAAATTTGACCTTTTTAGATTTTTTTTAATGCTATAGAATTTGGACTTTATTTAAGAATTTTGGACTTTTTTCAGAATTTAGTTTTTTTCTCAGAATATCAACTATTTTTTTTTTTTTTTTTTACAGAATTCTGGATTTATTTCATAATTCAAACTTTTTGTCTGACTTTTCAACAGAATTTTGACTTTTCCTCAGAATGTTGATTTTTTTCTTTTTTTGGTCAAAATTCTGACTTTTTTGTCAGAATGTTGAGAAAAAAAGTAAAGCATTCTTTTGGTGCCTCTAATCCTCTTCTGTAAACATCTGTCTTTAGGGCGTTTTTGTACTTATTCCTTTGATTTATTTTGACCAATACAGACTTTGGACAAACTGTAAGTATCAACAAAGTACTTTTTATAACAAATAGTGACAATAGTGAGCCAAAGCAAATTAGTTAACGCTTTTCCAAAATAAAGTATAAAAAATGATCACTTACAGCAAATTTTAAAAAATCTGTTTTGAGTTGAGAAACTACAATAGAAAAACAAAGTAAAATCTAATTTTGCTGAAGGAAAAATCTCATTTATTTCTGTCTAAAGCCTCGATAAACACAATCTGAAATAAGATCCAGTCTCTGTCCTATCGTGTCTGATCTTTCCCCATGAGAGATCTCCATGTTTGTGTTGCTTTGGTCAAACAGCAAAGCGGCTGCTGGATAACACGTGTCCCACCACAGTCAGCATCTCTCCACCATCTCTGGTGACCTTCAAGCCCCCACTTGCCCCCTTCCCATCAAAACTCAGCACATCTTCCCTTGCTTGGTGATTCTCTCATTAAAGTTTAATAACAGGGGAATTTCAGGAATGCTTTGTTATCGCTGCCACTGCTACTAGCGTTACCTCTGCTGCTTTGAAAATAAGAAGAGTCGGCGTGTGCGTGTGTGGAGAGGTAAAACCGATTACTTGATAATGTCAGAAACTGGCTGTTCCCGGTGCTAATGATGAATGGCCGCTTCCCGTTTCCTCGTCCTAGTTTTGCAACTCCTGAGGTGAATCTGTTGTGATGTCTTCTTTAAATGGCCGTCTCTCTGTCTTCTTGTGGCCTTGTAAAAATAGGAATGCGGGCTCCATCACTGGAGCCTAGAGAGACATTCATCCTCTGCTTGTCCGTCCAGGCATTTGGTTCAACGCCAAGTTGCCCTGATGGCTACCGAGAGCGAATATACATCACAGCTGTGTGTCGATATGGAAAAGCTTCGCCTCGAACGAACAGGGAGACGCTTATTGATAGTTGCAAAGCTGATTTGTAAGTATTGGCTGCCAAAACCGCCGCCACTGCCGTAATAAATGTGCGTAAATGGAGCGGCAGGATAATGGGTTTTCTAACAGATTAAACTGTGCTGGTCTGGAAGTCTAACTATAGCAGCAAAACGCTCACATTCATCAGAAAACATCAAGTGTCAAACATGCTGAGTTTGAAGAATGACCAACACAGATTTCACCCCGCTTGGTTTAATTTTCTTTGTCGATGCAAATTGATTTGTTGCTCTGAGTTTGTTTTTCTCTTGTTGCTCATCTGTCATCAAACTCATCAAGAATCTGCAGCGTGCAATCTCATAGTTCACTTTCATGGTCGGCTGAGCTTTTCAAATGTAATCTCTCCTCTGTGGGTTATTTTCACAGTTGTTATATCTCTTATCTGACACCTCTTCGTTCTGCTTCTGGCTGCATTTTGTATGGACGTTCACTGAGCTCCAAGACCCCCTCTAGAATAGAAATATATTGTTTTATTTTTATCTATATGGCATAAAAAAGCAACTGAAAACCAAAATGGAGGAAAACACAAAATCTTACCAGCTATTTTTGGTGTAGTTTTGTTTAAAGTCAATAATTTCTTCATAATGTTGATGAAAAAGTTCTGGTTCGGGTTGGAACTATAATATTGATAATATTTTTCATCAATATTAAGAAATTAGTTAGTTATTTTAAGTGTAATAAGCTATTTGCACTAGTAACTAGACAAAAAATATTTAGTTTTTGCAGTTGCAGAAATATGCGTTGAATTGGCCATTTTTAACCTAACATTAGCTCAACACTGTTACAACAAACTAAGTTCAGTGAATTAATTTTCTGCTGCAGGTAACATACTGACTGCTTGAAAAACTCCACAGAATCGTACCTCCAATCTCCTTTAATTATACATCTTTTGATTTTTAGTAAAATGCCTTTGGAATTTCCCCAATAGTCTATGATGGTTTTTTTTATATAATAAAGACTATAAACTTGTTAAATATATGTTAGATATGTGAAACAAAATCACAGCCTTTTTACATTGTTTTCTTACCAAATCTTTGTAGTTTTTTTATTTTTATTAAAGGAATATTCCTGAGTTTTCTAACTGAGTTTCTGTCAAAGGTTTATAAATGCAGGTCATTTCACGTTAGTCTGATAACAGTCAATCCGTTTCAAACAGTCAACGCATGTGTGAATCCTCAAAGCTCAAATTTGTGAATGCTGCACATGACTAAATATTTCTGTGCCACTGGGCAATTTATTTTTTTTTTAATGACTATTTTGAGGTTGACATTTCATTAATTTTTATACCAAATTACTTTACTATCAAATTGTTATTCTGACAGGAAATTCTTTGTGGCCTCAGTTTTCAGTATGTTTCCCACAGGAACATAATTAGTGGTGGACCGCTTCATGCTTCCATTACCCACGTAAATAATTACTGCCTTCTGTTGAATAATAAAAAAAAAAGCTAAACTAAGACAAGTGAAGGATTCACAAGCAAAAAACACCATAATGTTTCTGCAGTTTGTTGTTTTCTGATAGCAGAAAGTTACTTTTGTCTCAGCTTTTATGGACCAACTTATCAAGATTTTTGCAAAATGAAGCGTCATCTAGGAGTTTTAAACTTTTAATAAAACCTCTTTATGAAAATGAATATTTTTTTCTCCTTAGCTGTTAAAATACCAATACTGAAGGTGACTTATGCTTCCTGGAACAGATTAGGATAATTCTGTTTGTGATAAAAACATTTTCATTAAATGTTTTTCCACAAAATCATTCTTAGGTGATGAGATTTTAGTTAGCATGATTTCAGAATGAGTTCTTTTAGGGCATCTTGTCTATAACGCTGAATAAACTTGTCACGACCCCCAATACAACATTTACACTCGCACGTGAAAGTGGCTGCAAACAAATGTGCAATTATCCAACTCTGCATCTTTGAAAAGCAGAAGTAGAGCCTCATACAAAATGTGGAAAGTTGCTTCTGAACTGCAGGACAACAAAACACTTGACTATTCCAGTAGCCATTGTGCAACACACACAATGCAGCTTACCAAACATGCTGGAACTTCATTTTGGTTGTTAGGCAACGGCGCAGTGCCCCGTCAATTATGACTCAGCATCAAATATAGATTGCCTTTGAAACTGCATGTATTCTTGTTGCACATAATTATATAAAATCAATAGTAATAGAGTAATAATTTAGAGTTAACGGTTTCTGCCTGGAAGATCTGATGGTGTGCATGTGAACTCCTCAGAGGAAGAGTTAGTTCCCTGGTGAGTGCAGCTATGGTGTTTTGCCGTGACGATGAAGATGCAGGCTCGCCGTCATGTGTCTTCCTCCTTCATTCACTAAAAGGAGAGGAGTAGCTTCAGCTAATGCACTGCTTTAGCACGGCATTACCTCAGACATACTAACCCACACATCCAGACAGAATCGTGTCAAGAGCGGAGATGCTGCATAAGCACATTAAGGGATCAGGGCTATTAAGCCAAGGATGAAGTGTGTAAAATGTGCCAGAAACTGAGCCAAACATTCTTTTAACATAGCATAAGCCCCATTAGTGCTGCAGCATCATACAGTGGATTTGTTTGCTGCCTCCCCACACATTCATCCTGCACATATGGACGGGTTTGTGCCAAGGAAGCTCTGCTTTGTTGTTCATTTCTGTTTCGACCTGGAAAAGTTGTAATTGATTTGTTTATGTCGATATAGTATATTTTAATGTTATCACTGGTTTATTATTTCAGCTCATAGCTGGGCTTAAACATGAGGATTAATCACGATTAGTCACGATGAATTGAAATGATCGTCATCTAATTTAGTAATCCATTGACTTCTTTTCTTGTTTTTGAATTATTCATTTTCATCTCTTAACATATTTCTAATATTGTATAAAAGAGGCTTAAATGAAAAATCTACAGAATGTGCCAAAATAATCAACATGATAATCGATTAATCATCAAAATAATCAACTAATTGCCTGAATAAATGATTAATCAAACAATAGAGAGAATGATTGATTGACAGAATAATCCTCAGACTAATCGATTGATTGTTAAAACAATAGAGATAATTGGTTGTCAGGATAATCAATTAATTGTCAGAATAAATTATAGTATAATTGATAGCTAAATTAATTGTTAGCTGCAGCCGTAGCAGTGCCGCATATTGCTCTCCCACCAGCCGTTCTGGGTCTCGGTAGAAACTGGTACCGATCGCTTGCTGACTTTCAGGCCTGGTTGCCATGGCAGCCGTTGTGAATGGTGCTCAGTTTGGAGCAAAGAGTCTGACGGCGT
The DNA here is from genome assembly GCF_027474105.1 of Poeciliopsis prolifica. Classification (NCBI taxonomy): domain Eukaryota; kingdom Metazoa; phylum Chordata; class Actinopteri; order Cyprinodontiformes; family Poeciliidae; genus Poeciliopsis; species Poeciliopsis prolifica. The sequence goes on from NW_026562381.1 coordinate 2,128,588, forward strand.
CAGCTGATATCGACCAGGTTCTCGGTTTACAGTTTTTCCTCTGCACACAGTCAGAATGTGCGATGAGCCGTCTGCGTTCGGCGATGTCTGCAGGCTCCTCTGCAGGCTCCTCTGCAGGCCGCCTCACTCGACATCTGAGTGCTTCTCCAGGCACAACGAGGGGATGGAGGTTATTTTGGTCACAAGCACTTTTCTTTTTACTCCTGCTGGGGACTGTTTGATATGCATCATTGTTGTTGCGTGATAATGCTCGGCCTGTGGTTGAGCTGAAGGCTGGCTTTGTCTTCACCAAAATCCGGCGAGGAAACCAAAGTGCATGAAAAGTTACTCCCATTACTGAAAGCTTTTGAGCTTAACCCCTTCCAAACCCGGCGCTGGAAGTTACCCCCCGCACTCTCTGAAGGTTCAAAACTAATTAAAAACAAACCGGGCGGCCCTGAGGCTTCTGACTTTCCACAGATGTCCTTCTGAGTCTGTGAAGTGCAGTGCTGTATGGCCCTGAATTAGAGACTGTATGAAATGATGAGGTGTGAGACAGCGTGCTCCGCCATGATCAGAGCTCTGTGAGTTCAAAGGGCCTGCCTGCCTGCTGCCTGCAGCAGTTAATGAAGCCAGTGACTCCCCTCACCACTTGACTGCCTCTGAGTTTATTCACAATCTCACTCCAGCTCAAGAGGTGAATTTGTGGCTACAAGGTTACTGTGAGTTGCAACCTACTGAAAATGACCAAAAAAAGAAAAGCATGTATCCATCTGAGTGGGAAACCACAACATTTTCACTCTCTTAATCATAAGACGTGCTGAGAAGTCTTAATTTTCAAAAGATCTACTTTTTGACTTCAAATGTTTAACTATTATATTAGTAGTCCATTATTCTATCGATTACTCTGATGATTAATCAATTAATCATATAAAAACTCATCACACTTTGCAGCTTTATGCAATATTAGAAATTCACTAAAATATGAAAATAAACAAATAATTCAATTCCAGATAAGAAAATAAACATTCTGTTGCCTAAAATGCAACGACAGAGCATTCCTTCAGTGAACGCTGCAGTTTGTAGCAAAGGATGAATCTGCAGCTACAAAATACTTTTAACATCAACTTGTGAAAATTTGAGCCCTTTTCTGCCTGACTTGATGTCAACACACAAGTGTAAGGCTAATCTGTTAGCTATTTTTTTATCAATTAATCACCAGGACAAAAGAGAGAAGAATTGATTAATCGACAGAGTAATTGATTAGTTGCCATAAAATCAATAGCAATAAGCGTTCAATTATCAGAATTTCAATTTTTTTTAGATTAACTGATTAATAATTGGACAGCAAAAGGTGCTTTCTGGGAGATTTTTACTCTTATTACAGAATTTGAACCAGGTGAAGCTAAAACTATGGCACTTGTTGTTTTTTGGTCTTAGAGACTCACATCCCATACAAAATGTCTCCCAATAAGCTCCTTTTTAAACAGTTTTTTAAGATGGTGTAACAAAACCTATTGTTAGTTTCTCTAATACATTATTTTGTTTTATTTCCTTATCGCCTTAAACTGTAACCCCTCTCTGTGTCACAAAACATTTTTTGCATGTTGTGTGAAATATACGTGTATAAATATATATTTTTTCAGATTTTGGGATACTTTATAGAACAGGTTAAAGTCTTGTACAATTCTTCGGCTGGAATATGGTCAACAATCTGAGACACAAACACAAAACGGCTCCTCAGGGAGTTTTTTCCTCCCAACCTTCCACTGGATGTGCCAAACATCGGCGGCTGTAGGAGCAGGGGAGATGCAGGCTCTGCTGTTTCCGATAACAGCGTCGCCCATTCAATGCAGGCGGTAGGTAACGATACCAACCGTTGCCCTGATCTCCAGAGACCGCCACGCCAAGGGCAAAGGGATCCTCCAACCATCCGTTTCCATGGACACACATCAGAAACCAGGCCCCTCCCTCACCTGCGTCGCCCCTGCTGTGAATCTGCATGTCTTCCTCCATGAGATATGTAGCAGAAAGAGAGGAACCTGCAGAAGAGCAGGTTTCACTGCAGCTTTTAAAATGTGAGGCAGACGGTTTCACCTGAAGAAGAGACGGAATATTTAAAGGAAAACGAGCGCCTGCATTGCGTCAGTTTCTGTTTCTTAACTGAACTTAAAGTTATCAAAGAGAAGCTCATACAGCAGATATTAACTACAGCAAGGCCTGTCGCAATAATCAATGAATCGGTATATTAATTAATCAATTGATTAAGTGACCTCAATAATCTCCATTTGCGTGATTGATTGTTTTTCTCTTTCTACTAAAAACTGGATGGTAAAAGTCTTCATTCTGGTGTTTTAGCCTTTTGTAAAGAATAATTTTAATTCATTCATTTTGTTGTTTTTGTTTTGTTTATTTTGGACATTTAAAATGTCTTCCAGGTCCAGTATTTATTTGTCCTTGTACTTTTTAAACAGATTTACAGGATTTTACGTTTTTTTTATGACGCACTTGTTTTGCATTACTGTTTCCCTTTAACGTGTTACACATATAAAAATGTGTGCAGCACATTTTCTGGTGTTTTCTAGGTCAATGCAGCGCAATGAAACACGATAACCAAATTCGTCACACGTATTTAGTGAGGAAATAAATTTTTGAAGACTTTCTCTGACGGGTTGAGCTGCAGGTGAGCCGAAGTTCAGATTTTTTTTTTATTGGACCGCTTTGCCCAGAGGGAGAGGATAAACTGTTTTCCTGATCCGGAGGCATGTTTATGAATTCCTTATATTGTTTAGCTCTTCTATTTTTACAAACATCTGTTTGCGTTCAGGGCCTGAGTGAGACAGAGGGACCCAGCGCGGGGCCCCATCCTGACCCAGGAAGCTGCATGTGGGGAGACCCAGGCTATCACTTAGAGGCTGATGGTTCGATTGACCAGCGTCCGAAAGTGTGAAATAATCTCCAGAGGGACATAACATTTGTGATCAAAGGCAGAGCGATTTGGATGAATAATGTATGATTTCATCAATGAATGATTTCTGTTGTTACTGAAGGGACCCAGGAGTGAGGAAGATGAGGAAGACTGTGCACAGGCGAACGGCGTTTTTTAAAACAGACGATGAGCATCAACGTGTTCGTTTTTTCTCTGAAGTCTCTGGTTCAAAAAGAAACCAGCAGGGAGGAGAAAATTTACACTGCAAAAACACTAAATCTTATCAAAAAGTGTTGATCTAGTCGCTTCTTATTCACATTTCTTAGTTTTTTCTTATTTCAAGTAATTTTTAGCAAGATATACGAGCTTGTTTTCGATCAATAAGTTCTTATCTATTAAAAAATGCTTAGTCCACTGGCAGATTATTTCATTTATAAGAAGATATTCTTCCCATAAGTAAAATAATCTACCACTGGAAGTAGTATTTTTTCCCTCCATATAAAGGAATTATTGACTTAAAACAAGCGTCTATATTTCTGCTACAATGTTACTTGTTACTATTGTTTTTCTTAATTAAACTGTACTAAGATATTTGCACTAGAAACCAAAAGTACTTGATAATATTTTGTTTTTCTTTCAGTGAGCCCTTAATTGTAAAGTGGAGTTCAAATAGTGAGTAGTTTCATCCCTCCCATTTTTATATATATAAGTAAAAATTTGAGCGATTTAATTTTATGCAAACAGAGTCAAAACTTTGCAGAATGAACTTTTATTCCAGCTGAAAGTCTTTTGTGCAGTTTAGACAGCTATAGACTGAAAACGTTTGCAAAACTGCCCAAGCTAGGTTTGAAACGATTAATCAGATTAATCAGTATGAATCAATTATTGAAATGATGGCTGACTAATTTAGCCATGGATTTATCATTAACTGGAGTACGTTGACTCAAAAAGGCAATGGATTGACTCTGGTTTGTTCTTTCAACAAATGCCTGCTTTGATTCTATATTCTCCAGATAACTAATTTTGGAAGTGATTAATTGACGGTTATTTGAATAATTCATTCGTCACGATTAATTTGATTAATCATTTCAGCCGTACTTGAGATATTCATTTTATTCTTCTCTAGACTGATTTTTTCTTTCTTATGTATCCTTTTTCATCCACTTCACAAATATGCGTAACTTTATCTAAACATCAAAAGATTTATGTCCACATTTATAATTTGTAACATTAAAAATGTGAAAAGAGTTCAAGAAATATGAATACTTTTGCCAAGCAATGAATCCACAAATTCACAAGCGCTAAAATCGATCATCTTAGTCAGATAAGTAGAAGATTTGCAGCATTTTTAATCATAAAGAGAATTACAGCGATCCGTAATGGCTGCTGTGGAGGTTTATTGTAGCATCAACGTCCACATTTATTCAATCTGTCAGACTAATTTCCTTTCCTTCCACTCAGCTGCAGAAAAATGATTTCCTACGACAAATGGTATCTGTAAAGCAATATAAAAGTGTCACATTTTCACATTCTGGACTCCAACAAATAGAGCCTGAAAGTAATTAGAGCACCTGCATTCTTAAAGGCCGCAGTATTTATTCTGTTCTCTGGCAGCTGCCTTAATAAAAACGTCGACTCGGGTCGCGATCAGGAATCCGATCTGCCGGTACAAACACTCTCAATGTAACACTTGATGTAGGGGGAGAAAAAAAGAGTCATAAATCATTTCTCTTATTGGACGCAAAGCGAAGCACTTTCTGAACAATATGGGTCCAATTAAGTTTTTAAGGAGTGCACCCACCCCCAAAACTACACTGTTTACTAAAAGAGGGAGCAGATCAGGTTCATTATTCCCTTGATTAAATATATCTTTTAAAAAAAAATACAACGACTCCTTTGCTGGAAATCTCAAGCAACCTCTCAGCTCCTTCCTGTTTGCCCTTTTCCTTTTCTGCCCCCTTTGGACCATCTTTTACTTCCCCTCCTTTGCTTTTTCTCTGCTTCACTGGATTTGCTCTCAGGGGAACATCTAAGTGAGTAGATTTATTCATTTTAAAGGCTCTGAATTACATTACAGCAGTCGCATATGCCAAAGTCTTCAGCCGCCGATCTCTCCTGAGACCGTCGGCCAAACGTTGGTCTTATATCCAAACGAGTTTTCTCTAAATCTCCAGCGAACTCGTTAGTGGGTGGCTCTCCCAAAATGCACAACGAGTCAAGATGCACAGGCGGGAAGGACGTCTTGAAAAATCACCTTCTGTATCCTCTTCCATGTCATGATTCTGTAGTTTACATCATGGGTGTTCAAAGTGTGGCCGCAGGGCCATTCGTGGCCCTCTGAAGGATTTTGTGTGGCCCCTGACCTCAATGCAAACATAGGTGGTTGAAGCAAATAAGTCACTGTTTTTAAACATGTTTTTACAGAGAAAAACATCTTAAAATAATCTTATGACATTAACCCACTTTACAAGACTCAAATTGAAACTACGATTTAAAATGTCACTACAGTTTATTTTTGAGCAATAAAAAAATATTTTTTGTGTTTTCAACATTACGATTTTGGCTCTCATGGCAAAAAGTTCGGATGATGTGAAACCAGTTTTATTAGATTAAACAGGACAAGAATGGACACAAATTCAGCAAAAGGAAACTCCTTGTCAGATTTTACACTGCAAAAACACAAAATCCTACCAAGTAGCTTTGGTCTGGTTTGCAGTTGTCTCAGTGCACTGTAAATAATTACTAATAAAATAGTAATTATTTACTAACTTACAATTAACTTTTTAGCAAGTTATACAATCTTGATTTAAGTCAATAATGTTGATTTCTTTAAAAAGTTATAGTTCCACTGACAGATTATTTAACTTAAATAAAACATTTTCCTGTTATAAGAGAAATAATCTGCCAGTAGAACTAGAACTTTTTAATCTATAATTAGGAATTATTTACCTAAAAGAAGCTCCACCATCTTGCTAAAAACTTACTGGTTGTTTTTAAAGTGTACTAAGATATTTGCACTAGAAAAATTACCAAAAAGGTTTTGTTCACACTGTGAAAATGACTGAGTGGTTTAAAAAAAAATCAAAACAATCAAAGAGATGTAAGAAGCTTTTTTCTTGGTTAATTCTGGCTGCCAAGGAGTGAGAGAGAGCAAGACTTTCAGTAGATAACAGGAAGGCTGGACAGCGTACATGAGCGTTGTTTGCTTCTTCTAAGCTTCAAACCTGAGACTGATTGAAATTGTGAACTTGTTCTGAAACATATTTTCTACTTGGAGGATAATAATTACAGAAAAATCAGCTAAAATTCATATCGACAGGTCACAGGTCACCGAAAACAGCCACAAAGTTCTGATTGTATCATAAATTTAAATCCGTTTCTGCACAAAATTAAACAAAATAGGAAATGTCATGATTATAATGGGTTAAACTCACTGTTTGTGGTTTAGGTTTATAAGCATCACACTAAATAAGATGTTTGTAGCTGAAAATGTTAGTTGAGCACAAGTTGACTATTAACCAGGGCTATAACTATTGATTGTTTTAATAATTGATTACTCTGATGATTAATCAATTAATTGGGTAACAAATTCAGCACAATCTACAGATATGTCATTTAACTACTTAATGCTTTTTACATAATATTAGGAATACAGTAAAAAATCAAAATATACATGATTTGATTTATTTAAGTAAAAAAATAAACATTTTATTGAACTTAGTGAAGCTAAAACTGGTGGAAACATATTTACAAAATGTTTTTATATTTGATGCTATCACTGTAAATATATATTTTGTACAGTTTTGACTTAATTACTTCTCTTAAGATGTTATATTTTCAGAAAATTTTCTTTTTTTGAGTTTGTTTACTCCGGTTATCAATGATTATTTCAATAATTGAATCATCAGTATTAATTTGATTAATCATTTTAGGCATAGGATGAACTGATCTATGAAAGTTTTGTAGCTCAAACAAAATTAGTTTTGTCTTCAAGCCATTTAGTTGTCATATTATCAATTTTTTCTGCAGAATGAAAGCATTCAGCTGAAAATTTGAACTGTAATTTAATTTAATGTCATCCTGAATCAGTCATAACTTGAACTTAAGCTACTGTGAGTTAAAATGTCAGCCTTTCACATTGATGAGGAAATATTTTTGCCCACATTTCATTTTAAAGATAAACATTGTTTGTACAGAAACGCCGTAATTTGACTCAAACTGTAGGTAGTTACAAAACAAAACAACTGTACTTTCAGCGAGATTTTGCCGAGTTTGGTTTGTTTTCATGCCATGCATGAGAAGAACAAAACAAAACTCCACTGATTTCTGTCCGGAGGATTTTGTTCTGAAAATCCACAGTTTGCTTAAAGGCAACTTTGCTAATCTAAATCATGCTGCAACATCAACAACAAGAGGCTTTCTCCTGGCAAGCTTTCCAAACATGCTGTACTTGTTTAGTTTTTTCCTGACTGTAACTGGGTCAGAGGGGTCGGCGGAGTCTGAGGTGTCGCTCCGTCTTTCAGCCCTCAGATGTTTGACGTTGTTTAGATGTCCAACTCTGGGAAGACTGGCAACTGCCTAGCTTTTGTTTCCATCCAGCAATAAACTTTCTCAGTGTTGAATGTTGGAGTAAAAGCTGTTTACATACGACCTCGTAAACCATCATGGTGACAATCGATTCTCTAAACCACGTGTCAAACTCAAGGTCTGTGGGCCAAAACCGGCACGCTGTGGCTTCTTATTTGGCCCTCTAAACTCCAGAGGGACGCAAAAATAGAAACTACAGCAAAACATTTGTGCTTATATATTATTTTGTCAGTCAAATAGGGATGCAAGTTATTAATTGAGTTGATCTAAAGTTGATTGATCTGATCCATAGACAAAACAGAACCTCATAAAGTTCATTTTGTATCCGACTCGGACTCGATTTGAATCGTTTCCCTTCTGGTTCTCGTATGCTGCTGCCATCTTTGTTTCTGTATTTACCGCTCCATTTAAGGTTGACGAGCAGTGCCCTCTACTGGGCGGTAGCCAAACTACAACACTAGAGGAAGTTCAAAGATGATCGTTTGCAACTAAATTTCATCTAATGCACCATGAATCGACAGTTAATAAGTTGATTATTTGCGTTCCTACGATCAAATCAAAGGAGTTTTAATCTGCATATTGCTGCATTACATCAACCAGTTTGTTGCCCAAATTTATGAGTCAAATTTCTACACTTTTTTATTTTGAGCTTGTTGCAAATTTTCTGCAAGAAACGGTCAAAAACATTGAGTTAAAGTGATACTAACTCCCACCTGAAGGTGGCAGTATTTCATACTTCTGCTCCACTGTTACATGAAGTCAAGTTAAAGTCTGCGATCAACGTGGCAAGTAACAAAAAGTCACATTTACTGCCAAAAATAAGCTCAACTATTGCAAAATGTCTCATTAGTTCTACAAATCACTGGTTTTTATTGCAAAAATAAATTATTGTATTGATGAATTTGAGGACAACAATCGGCAAAATGTAATGTTTTGTCTCTGGTTTTTCCATTGTCTGCTGGAAGTTTTTATTTTTTCTGACTTTTAGTTTTGAGCTGTTTTGATGCTGCAATGTTAGATACAACATTGTTTCTGTGATTGGAAAAAACACAGAAACAATCCTGAAATTGTGGAAGGACTGATGAAAAGATGTTAAATATGTAATTTAAAGAAGCAATTTGAGAGCAATTAATCAATATGTTAGTGGATTTTATTGATACATCCATGATGTTGATGAGTTTCACAGGCTGCACTGAACTCAAATCCTCCTGCTTTGTAGCGTTTTTAAACTGAATTTGAAGGAAACGATTCTCTGCTGACATGCAGAACCTGTATCAGAGTTCGAATCGTCGGATTATTGGCTCTGTTTCGCTGTGATGCAGCATGAGGTGGAAATCCAGGGTCTTCATGCAGCAGACTCCATCTGACGCTGTGGGTGTGTTGCGTAGTGAGTAATATAAACCCAGCTGCTCCTCTCAAGGCTCCTGTGTCTAAAAAACAAAAACCTGTCGCTTTGATTTTACTGTAATCTTGTAATAACCTCTTTGACCCGACGGCTTCCCTGCTGTGACGGAGTTATTATCCGCTGGACATCTGGAAGAGTTTAGCCGCTTCACTTTTAAACACGCTGTTCGTAATCGCATCCACAGCCTCAAACATCTTCTTTACGTTACACAAAGCTGATTCGAGTCAAAGCGTCCTGCTTACATCTGATTCTGGTGCAGAAAGAATATTATTAGTCATGGGCCATTAGGCGAACTCTGTGTAAAAATACCAAGATTTTACAATTTCATGGTTTTAACACAACAATTTAAAACTAAAAAGCATTTATAAAAGGATTTTTTAAAATTGAAAACAGTAATTTTGAAGCTAATGTAGCAAACAGAGCATTAGGGTGATAAGATTTAATGTATTCATAGTAACAAAATCTCAAGAAAATAGCCGTACATCCTCCTTTTACCTACTAAGTAGCTTTTAATGGATGATGCCAACCATAAATACTAAAGTTGTTTGTTTTTAATTTCACATGCTGATATATTTATGCTGTTTTTGTTGATTCTTGTCCTTTTATGCAGAAATAGTTTCTTCCATCAATCGTTGTTTGTGTTTTTTTTTGGTTTCTGGAAGGTAAACTGAAGCTTCAGACAAATTACCTGTTGGGTTTCATAAAGTTAATCTTAATATAGATTTAAATGACCTAAACAGTTTGTTTTTGTGTTTTCTTTTCAGCAATATGTAGAATTTTGCATTATACCAATAATTAATGAGTATTCATGAGAAAGTACCAACTCCACGGGCAGATTAGTTCACTTATAACATTGGGAAAATGTCTTTTTATAGACAGAAGAGCAAGAACTCTTTTTTTAATGAATATTAAAAAATTATTTGCATAAAACAAGCTCTGGAAAAAATTAAGAAATGCTAGTTTCTCAGATTTTACTCTTTAAAGGTAAATGTTTGAGTGAAATGAACATTGTTCTTTTATTCTATGAAATACTGAATGTCTCCGAAATTCAAAACAAAAATTTTGTATTGTTTTACAGAAAACATCAAAGAAGATGCAGCACTTTCAGACCTCGAATAAAGCAAAGTTCATATTCCTTTAGAAACAACGATAATAATGTTTTAACTCAGGAAGGTTTCAGGATTTGGTGGAGTAACCGGGAGGTTTTCAGTGGTTCAGTGCAGTGGGCTCTTAATGTTGTCCAGAACTGAATATGTTGCTGAAAACTGAATTAATGTAAGTTAGTTTTGTCTTATTACTAAGATATTTGCACTCGACTCTAAACCAAAACTACTTGGTAAGAGTAGTTTGTGTAGTTTTTTGTTTTTGCAGTGTACGATTGTAAAAATTTGAATATTATTGACACTGTAACATTAAAACCCTTGACACCTTAAGCTGTGTCTGATTAAGCCGTCAGATTTACTACTTAATGCGTCTCTGAGCGTCAGAGCAGGCCTGTCCTGTATGGACATATGCCGGCGCTACAGAGCCTGCGAGCCCAGACAATACATCAAAGTCTAATGCAGAATAATAGCTCTGCTGACAACTCTCATAAAGATGCCCTCTTCCTGAGCAGACGATTTCTCCCTCTGATAATCGTTGTGATCTGGGCGGCGGATCACCTGCTCCACTGCTGAACTGCACCTGTGTACATGCATGCATGTCTGAGCCAGCTGCTGCTGCTGCTGCTGCTGCTGCTGCTGCTGCTGCTGGGTTTTTTTCTCGTGAAGTCTCCTGGTAAAAACTGACAGGATGTTTCCGCAGCAGAGAAAAGCGAAGCTTTGATTTCTTGTAAGAGGCTGTGGCAGACGTGTTTTGTGAATAGGGACTGTTTACATGCCAGCCCCGAGACTTTCACAGAGGGAGGGAGAGTGTTCGGCCTCAGGATGAATTATGGATACCACATGTCTACAGCTGGAGGCCACTTTTCAACCAGAGTGCTTTTCAAGGATGGGTAATTGAGGTGTGCTGCTAAAAGATGCTAATAATCCACAGAGAAGGCCTCAGAAGCTCATTTAGGATGCTCAATGGATATTATAAACAGCTTTAGGTTGTTGAATAAATTGCCTGTTGCATTACAGTTTTTGTTGATATGCATCTGCATCATAAATATAATTACACTCGGACACTTCCGCACCCCGGGTCACAGAGATCCGGTTCTGTATTCGCTGCATCCGGCACATTTTCCTTTCTTTTAACCAATCTGTTGTTTCTTTGAGCCACAGATGCCTGGAGGAGAGAGGAAACGCTCTAAACGTAAAAACCAATTTCCTTTAAGGGGACGGACTTGTTATGCAAATCTCATATTTTGCACATTTTATGCTTCCATTTGAGTCTCTGCTTCTCTAAGAACACTTAGAGAAAATCACGTAGCCGGTCATTGGCATTAAGTTCATGTTTTCTGGTGTCTGGAAAATGGGTTGTTTCAAAAACCTCCCGCATGTAACGTCTTAAATCAGCAGGCGCTGCCCGTCATCTGGCAACTCCAGAAACGCTCAACCGTTACCTAACAACCCAGGTTAAGCCCCACTGTACAGCGCACATTATAGAAATGTCCTGGTAACAACCAGCCACTAGTTCTGCTTTGTCCAGAGGGTCTGCACTCTGTTGATCTGTTCATTTGTACCCAACCGCTAACATTTGGCAGCGACGTGTGTAATGCACCAGTTTGACTCTACGAAGCCTTCCCGGTAACTTCCTGCGCTGTAAACAACCGTCTTCCACTGCCGATCCAAACAAGATGGCCGTTAATGTTGATTCAGAGTTTGAGAAGAGTGTGTGGCCAACATGGACTGATTGGCTTCTTTCACTTCCTCTGTGCCTTTGATAAAACTGCTGGCAGATTACAATTCAGAACAGAGGAGAAGATCAACGTCTTCACAGCTTCTCTTCCTGTGCACCGATTGGCTGAATTTCAACCTGGGCAGAGAAATCCTCTTCAGTGGGAGAAAGCGCAGACTGAACTTTGACGTGAGAGAATCAAGTGAAGCGGCACAGGAGGGCAAAGGCCAGGCTAATTCAGAAACTACTTGCTGCATTCTTGGTTGTGCAGGTGGCTCTACTTTTGCTTTTCAAAGATATATGGTTGCATGATTGTGCATCTGTTTGCAGCCATTTTCACATGTAAATTTAAACGCTGAGTTTGGGGGCGTGGCCACCTGCAGCTTATAAGCGACCAAACGCCCTGAAACTGGAGCTCAAAATAGGCAGAACTGAGCAGATGAAAATGTGAATATTTCAGTGATTTTGTTCAAAAAATGTCCTGAACAGGTTTTTTATAGACCCATAGCTCCATCCTAACCTGTTCAAGGAAGCATAATAGGTCACCTTTAAGATGAAAGGCTTCACACCCACTGCCTACATGCAGAGTCTCTTCCGACACCTTCCAGCGACGGCGCATACTGTAGCAGAAGCTTGTGCTACGCAGAGACACTCGAGCTAGCATCCCTCCCCACACCCATCGGCGCCGCAACACGCTTGCATCCCTGCCTCCCGTTCACTCCATTTCTCCCTCTTCCTTCTCCTCCTGCCAGCAGAGTCAGCCTGGAGGGGAGCAGAAAAGGTGCAGAAGCAGAAGGATTCAGCTGTCGAGAGGAACGAGCTTCCATTAAAAGCCCGAGGCGCAGCCGCCTTGTTTTCCCCCCTCACGTCGTTCGGTGTGGCACGGTGGGGTTTTTCAGGCGTGGAGCACGCTCAGCCACACGCAGGGCGTGAAAAGCGACACTGGCTATGATGCTAGATAATTGCTTCCCATTTCCCCGTGTCCTCAGACAAAAATAGCATGTTGCCGGTGCAGCATGGGAGCTGTGATTGCTGTGGATCGATGCACAAAGTAGACAGCATTTTCCAAGCACAAAGTCTACACACCACCTAGATAAATCATGCAAGAAATGCTCCATATGCCAGCCTGAATGGTCTGTGAAGGCTCCTCAACGTAAACACAGCTTGTGTGTGTGCTTTTGGTTTGGTGACAATCCCAAATATAGTCTAGACATTTACACAGGCCTAAGTGTTGTTTTTTCACACCTCAGTGCTACCTGCATCACATCCGCAGATCCAAACTCACCGCCGAACTCATTCCCTCCCTGAGCCAGCCCCTATCTCCTAACTTCATGTTTTTCTTCCACATAGCGGACATTTCGGGTCCGACGGATGACTCCAGAGGAAAATTGTTTATGTTTAATCATTCTCATCGATGCGTTCAGCAATTACAGGAGGCATGCACGCATCTTTAGGTGCTGCACAGCCAGAGGCATGTAAAAACAAATCAAGCTGCAAATAAACCAGATTCACCTCGCAGAACATGTGCAATGCAAATCCTATCTTTTATAACAGCCAAAACTGGCTCCGCACAGCGATAAACCATCTCCAGGTACTGCAAACACGCATCCAGGTGAAGCAGGGAGGAGAAACGACAAAACCCACATTCAAGTTGAGTGTGAAGAACAACCACTGCAGTGCAGCACTGTACACAACCAGGTGCTGAGATCCCTGCCTTTTTAGAGCCCACACAAGGCAAACCATGCTGGGTAACTGATCAACTACCGCTGCCTGCACAAACAGAGCGAGAAATATGAGCAGAAGCAAAAAAAGAGGGAGAGGACGAGCGACGGAGCCGGCCTCTCGCGTACTCACCAGCACCGGCAGGACACAGCAGAGACACCAAGAGCACAATCACCAGCGTCAGGATCTTCACATTCATTTCTGCACTCCCCTCTGGCTCTCCGCTCGTCACTCGCTGATATACTGTAGTGGTGTGTGTGTGTGAGAGAGTGTGTGTGTGGATGGGAGGGGGAGAGAGCAGCTGAGCGAGCAGTAAAGGAGAGAGAGAGAGAGAGACTGTTTGCTTCTGTGTGTGTGTGTCAGTTTCTAGGAATGTGTGTGTTTGTAGATCAGTGTGTGACAGCTCCCTCTCTGAGACTGAAGGCACGTCTTTATCTGAGCGTCTCTTCTTCTGTCAGAGGATCGAATCAAGTTCAGAGGAACTGGTTCAGGTCTGTCAGCGTGCCGGCGTGCTTGTGAGCCGACTCGGTCATGTGGCTTATGTATCACTGACTCTGTGGGTCACGGACAAGCCCTCCTGCCCCACCATCACCCACCATCTCCACCCCTTTCCTGCAAACACGCAAACGCACGCGGCGGCGGTAGCGGAGGAAACGGGGGGAAAGGGGCCGGCGCATGCAGGTTTATGATAAACCCCTTGTTGAAAAGTCTTTGAATCAAACGGGATCCAGAAATCTAAACACCAGTTCATGATGGGAGGGAGATGGAAGACAGGGAGGTGTGAGATGAGGTTTCCACACTGCAAAAACATAAACTGGCTAAACAAATACCACTGGCAGGTATTTCACTTATTACTAGGACCTGTTCACCAATATTAAGGGATTATTGATTTAAGCGAGCTTCAGTATGTTGCTGAAAAGTTAGTTTTGAGTTAGTTTTGTCTTATTTCATGTGTACTAAGATGTTTGCACTAGAAAATAGACAAAACATACTTGGTAAGGTTTTGTTTTTGCAGTGAAGGTACAAGACATGTTTTCAACAATGCAAAATAAAAATAAAAAAATCTCACCAAGTATTTTTGTAAATTTTCTAATGCAAATATCTTGAGTTTCTCTTATTGCAAATGTACTAACTTACAACCTTTCTGCAAGATATATAAGCTTGTTTTACATAAATAATTGTGAGATGAGGTTTCCACACTGCAAAAACACAAACTGGTAAAACAAATACCACTGGCAGATTATTTCACTTATTACTAGAACTTTTTCCATCAATATTAAGGAATTAATGATTTAAACAAGCTCTTGTGTCTGGCTGAAAAGTTACCTTTAAGTTAGTTTTGTCTTATTTCAAGTGTACTAAGGTATTTGCACTAGAAACTGGAGAAAAAATACTTGGTAATCTTGTGGTTTTGCAGTGAAGGTGCAAGATTTGTTTTCCACACCTCAAAAACCCAAAACCTTAAACATTTTTTTGGTCTGGTTTCTAGTTCAAATATCTTCACACACTTGAAATAAGACAAAATTGGCATAAGTAACTTTTCAGCATTAATTGGAGCTTGTTTTAAGTAAACAATTCTTTAAGTTGCTTATGTGAATTTTATCTCATTTCAAATATTTGCATTTGAAAATGTAAAAAACACTTGGTAAGACAAGTTTTTTTGCAGTGCAGCTTTTGTGTCTGCATCGTCTTTTCTCCAAGGTGCGCCACTAAATCATTTGCTCTGTTTGAAGTTGGTGACACTCGGAGCAACAGCAGGAAGAAACCTATGAGGGCGGGCCGACTCCACGCCTCGCAGTGTTTGTTTCAGCCGCACCGTGAAGTCATTTGTTTTATTTCGCGACACAGTTTTTATTCTTTCCGTGAACAAAAGCCGCCGTGAAACCGCACCCTGCGAAATAAGCCTGCTTGTTTCTTATGTTGTGTTTATCGGACAATAAACAGGAAAGGTTGCTGTGAATTGAGAGAAGTCCAACTTTCCTTATCGCCTTGGGCCAAAGAAGGCAAAGTTTCTCCCATTTTTCAGAAAGGATTATAAATTTTGTATTGTTTACCATAAGCATGCAGAGTATATAAAAGAAACAAAACTCCACATAGTGACATCATCCTACAGAAGAGAATTAGGGCCGTAATACAAAAAAAACAAGAATGCTAATGCACTATCAGTCAAATCTAGTCATGGAACCAAAATCTATAAATAAATTTAGGAGAAGCCATCAGTGTAGATAAAATGAAAGTTTATTAATCCTATAACAATTATTTATAACTGTTATTTGGTTATTGATGTGCTGACAACATGATTGACAGAATAATGTTTGGTGTTTTGGATTTTGACAGAGATTGACAGAATTAGAAATTGGAGATTAAATTGAGAGTAATGAAAATTCAGAAGTATGAGAAAAATGTCAAGATTCTGAGAAAAATATTGAAATTCACAAGAAAAGTCATAATTCTGAGAAAAAATGCAAATCCAGTGAGTAAAGTGATAATTCTGAGAAAAAGTCTGACTTCTGACAGAATTCTTTTAGTTTTTTCAGCGGCTCTAATCCTCTTCCATATCTTTCTATTCTTCACCCTGAAGCTGAAAGATTTTTGTCCAAAATCACTTAATCAGACTCCAAACCACAAAGTTAAAAACCCGGCGAAGAATGAAAATAAATAAGACACTTAAGCGCCTGATTAATCTAAATTATTTATGTCTAAGTGATGAACTGTTTACATGGGGGTCAATTTACTGTGAGTCCAAAGATCCGAGTCCCCAAAGGGCTGCGTGACACATGATGGATGGAGCCCTAAAAAGCAACCCGCCCCTCGTGTTGGTCCTCCTCCACTCAGCCTCTTTTCTTGTGTTGTCGCTAAGCGCTCGCTCCGGCGCTGTGGGTCTGAGCGGAGCGACCCTCTGACCCTCCACTCCGCAGATCCCGCTTCACACAGCTCCGCTATTGTCTTCGCAGGACCTCCGGGTCGCAGAGGCCAGCGCGTCTGCCACCCACTTGAGGTCCAACAACGACGCCACCTTCCATTTTTACACGCAGCACTTGAAGCTTTCACTTCTTGTGAAGCAACCCGTCACACCTCCAGAGTGACTAAAAGACCCGCAGACGCTTATCCTAGCCTGACCTTTTTTTAGCGCCGAGATAAAGAATCTGTTCCCCGCATTTTCTCAGAGGTGCTCACTGATCGCTCACAGAATCGCAGAGTAATTATTTCCAATGGCACATAATGAGCAATACAGGGAGTTACAGTTCCATTACAGACTCATTTGGTAGTCAGGAGTAGTTAATTTAAAATTCAATTTCATGCAACATTCAAATGGTCTCAAAGCAAAGTGCCTGCCCAGCTGTTTCAGATTAACAGTTAATGTTACAAGTCTTCACACCCCTGAACCTCCTCACATCTCTTCATGAAATCACCAAAAACCTGAAGATGGATTTTATTACACAGAATAACACAGGGATGTACAAAAACAGTTAGCTCAATTCTGCTTTTCTTCTTCTCTCAACTGAAGCTTAGCAAGCAATTTTTTTTCTTTCAAAATTCAAGTTTTTGAAAGTTTTTCTTCTTCCATTTGTGTTTCTGCTGCTTCTAAACGCAAACTACGCACTTCATAAAAGCACCCAGCTGTTTTCTGACAACAAGTTAAGGTTTTTTTAATGTCTGGAAAATGAGCCATTTCAAAAACCTGATGAATGGTAAGCCACAACTGATTGGCACTGTGCTGTTACCTAACAACCCCAAGCTGAAGTCCAGCATGTTTGGTCAGCTGGTTTTACAGCGGTGTGAACTGCACAGTGGCTGCTGTGGTGACTTACCATCGAGAAACAACTTACTGCATTATTGTTGGTTGTGCTGAAGGCTCAACTTCTGCTTTTCGAAGATGTATGGTTGCATAATTGTGCATCTGTTTGGAACCGTTTTTGTATGTAAGTGTAAACGCTGAGTTGGGGGCGTGGCCAGCAGCAGCTCAGATGAGATAATTTGACTATTAGCGGTGTGCTCTGTGAATGAGAAAAGTGTAAACAAATCCTGTTGTCGCAGTGTTTGTACATCACCATGAACTCCTTTCAGAGTGAGCCGTCACTTTAATTCCAAACACGTTGCCACATCCCCCCAACTCGCATGTTAAATGGTGAAAAACCGATGCAAAATTATTTCCAGCAGCCATTGTACAGTGCACACAGCATTAAAACCAGGTGACCAAATGTCCCGGAGCTCCACTGGAGTTGGACAGACTGGAGTTGCTGGGTAACAGGGAATATGCGTGCTGTTTTGTGAAGTAACATTCAGAAGGTTTTTTTTAAATGGCTAATTTTCCAGACACCAAAAAAACATTATTTCACTGCCAAAAACCTGGCGAGGTGTTTGTTTTAAAGCGTTTGGTTTTAGAAGCAGTAGAGACTCAAACGTATCTCCAAAAATGAGCGAAGTGGGAAATTTGCGTAATAAGTTCCCTTTAAGAGAATTGCAATGGGTCTTAGGTAAAGATTATTTTTCTGAACCAGTTTTGATCTCTTAAACAACCCAACAATGCATCTTTAGGTTGAGATTGTAACATGTCAGAAATGTGCAAAAAGGAAATAAATGAATTTCCAAGCAGTCATGATATATGAAGTCAAATTACAGCCAGTATCCAGGATTTGGTCCAGGTGTTCCCAGTGTTATTTTATAGCTGCGGACTGATTAGCTGTTAAAATGTAATACGAACATCGGATAACGGCGGCTGAGTCTTGGTAAAGTTGGCATTGAGGGCTTAAACATTAGCACCCCATTAGCTTTAAGTAGCTCGAAGCAAAGCCTGTAATGAGAACCCAACAGATGGCGTTTCCTGTGTGTCGGTGGATTGTGTTCATCAGCCAGTGGGGGATTGTGGGGCTTTTTCACGCTCAGGGATGTGGGGAGATACCTGGCAGTCAGAGGGCAGCAATACGTCTCAACACAGGAAACACTTGGCTGTTTACAGGAAGCGTTTGATGGAGGAATGCTGTTCGTGTTGGATGCGGTCACTGATGACGACGTTTCCTCATTCCTGAGTTTTTTATAACAGCCAGACATTCCTGAGACGATGGAAAAGGTATAGCTGCATTTTCTGACATTCATGCACGAATCATCAACAGGTGGCCCGTCAGCTGCTTTTTTAAAAATAAAAAGCAACATTCACAATAATTGTGTTTCCTGTTTATCATCCTCTTCTAAATAAAGCCATCGGATGCTAATGAAGTGCACGGATGTTTGTTTGCGTTTCTGTTTGGGTGATTAAATGAACAGTGGCAGGCTAGCAGTGTCGTTGTTTGTCCAAACACTTCCGCATCCGCTTCCATGGGTTTAGCATCCATCAGATACAGCAGCTTTGATTAAAATGGAAAACAAATCAAACATCCGTCTCTACAGGAGGCCGTTTCATCAGCCTGACTGAGTCCAGAGTGTCGGATCGAAGCCGAGCCGTCGGCTATGAAACAAAGAAGGTCTGACGTTGTTTTAAACAAACAAACGCAGCAGCCGCTTTATGTCATTAAATGTCAAGAATCAGAGGCCTTTCATGGTGACTTTATCGACGCCAATCCATTTTCTGTGAAGCCTGCAGCAAGACTTTCTCTCCATAAACAGGTTTTCAGTAATTTCATGCATGATTCGGGCTCCTCGTGTTAATTAAAAAACCAAGTCTCTTTTCCTTGAAAGGTAAGAGACATCATTACACGCATGTTGCACAATTTATAATTAAGTTGAGACATGATTTTAAGGAAGACAGACAGTCTGTTGAATCTGAGACAGGTTTGAGTTTTTTCCTCCTCCAAATTCAGACTTTGAACTTTAGACATCAGCTGTCGCTCCGTGGAAATCAAAACACTCGCGGTCCGGAGAGAAAAGCAATTTTCACAGCTTCAGTCACAGAAATTAATGTCTTCCTTTCTACCTCTGCTGTGAAATTTTTGGCTGAGGTTAAAAAATGCTTAATTATAACACGTTTTATCATTTTTATTACGTAGAAATGTTTCACCATTTGGGACTGAATGAATTGATGATGCAGACTGACTCATGAACCGAGTCTTCCAGGGTTCATGGTCTTGGGAAATTACTAAAACGACTCATGATTTTGCTGTGTAGCTCCAAACAAAATAAACTAAAATGGTAAAATCTAAAAGGTGCTACAGTAAAGGCAAAACAGAAACAGGTTTCAGAAACAAAAGATTTAAAACTGGTTGTGAGAATAAAGGCCCAGGCAGAAACGAACATTTAAACACTTTGAAATCAATAAAATCAATTTTATAAGTCAAACTAAGAATGTTTCACACCTGATAGTGCGGTAAGCTTTGTTCGACCAGCAATAGACCAGCATCACACTTCAGCAGTTGAAGGATTTCTCTTTTGTCTTTAGTAAAAAACTACTAGCTGGTCCATTTGCTTTGGTTGTATTTACCCAGAATGCCCTGTGCTGTAGTCCACTTCCTGCTTTTAGAACCGTCTCCGGTCTGCTTGTTGTTCAAACCACTGTTCACTTCAACTAAAACTCGATCTCGGGTTTTAAGAGTTTTTACAGTTTACTTTTTTTTTTTTGGTCCAAATCAATTCGATTAGCTTTCCCACCTCAAACGAACCCAACTTCCTTGAGTTCGATTAAATTGGTGTGAATTCACCCTGAGAAACCTGTTTGTTAGGTTTCACATTTTTATGGGAGATACAATCAAAAATACTAAACTAATAAAATGCAAGAAAAGCTGTAATACAGTGCTGCTAGTTAAACTAAATCTCTGCAGTTTTGGCGAAACGATCCTAGGAGAACAAAGGGGAAATGATTGGCAGCGCTTGGAAAAGAGGTTATCAGGGTGAAACTGGGGAGTTTTTGTCCCTAAAACTATCTGCAACGTGTCGGTTTATCTGAGGAGATTAAAGAAGAAACATTTTTTTAGTGATAAATGTTGGCAGAACGTTGAGAAACTCCTCAGACTCGACTGAGGACCCAGAAAAATGAATTTATTATCCCGACAGAAAATCCTGGTGGTGGCAGTGTGGTGATGTGGGCCTTCATGATTGCAACAAGTTAAGTCGATAATTTTAGATGCAACTTTGACTTGAGTTAAACTACCTCCGTAGTTTGATAATCAAACACAATGAGGAGGAGAATTTTCTCAAACTGTGGTTTTTATTTTCCTGTTTTTAATCGTTTTTGGTTGTATTTTATTTTCGATATTTAAAATGTCTTCCAGATTCAGTCATTAAAGTTTATCAGTCTTTGAGAGAGAGAATTATCATTATTATTATCTCATGAAAAAGGACTTAAGTTGCCAAAAACAAATCTTCATGTTAAGAACAGAATATTTGAGGAAAAATTGATCAAAATATCCTTGATTGTCCGACAGAGAGGGAAATCCAGGTATGCATATTTAAAAAGTGTTAAAAAATTGAATCATAATTACGCTCAGATGAATAAACTAATATTTTTTGAAGGAAAATTTTGTTTGCACAAATTTATAATCCAATTTAAGTGGATTTTATGTCCATCTTACTTGTTTTTGGTTGTTTATTCTAAATATTTGAAATATCTTTCCGTTCCAGTGAGGCTTTACCAAATTAAAGAGAACAAATTTACATTATTATGCCATTATCAATATATTACTTGAAAATGGTCTCAAAACAACAATATATTCTCAATATATGACATCATATATATTTACGATATAGTTTTATATTTGCAATATATAAAAACTAAGAAACTAATCAGAAAAACAGAATATCAACAGGAATTTCATTTAAAATGCATAAAACATGCAGCCCTCATGTCCCAGTCAAGCTCAGCTTCTCCTCAGATATTTAACCATAAATACGGGGAGCCTTTTCGACCTCTGCCTGTCTAATCAGTAGGAAGAATCTGCAGCGGATCGTCTGCAGGTGCCAGGTGATTTCAGCGTCTCTGACATCATCATCCGCCATGTTTCACTGCTTATGCTGAAAAGATAAAAACTCCCCCTCTTTACTTTTATGTTTAGCATTTGATGTTTCATAAATTAATGATACCAGTCATCATGGTTTTACCTTTTGACTTAGCGATCATCCACCTTTCCTTTACTGTAGCAAACGGTCCCAGAGTCAAAACAAGCTAACTCAACGGGACGTTTCATCCACAGTGGGAAGCCGCAGAAGTTCAAGTTTGAAAATGGATGATTTGTTTCCTTTGAATGCATTATTTTTTCCCTCAGCCAAGGACTGAGCGTGCTGCAGCTTGGTCCTGCTAGAGCAACGTGAATTGACCGATGAGAGATAAGGAAGTGTTTTCTGGGGGAGACGACAGACAGAGTCTGAATGCTCACAAAAGCTTCGTCTGCTGCAAACCGACGGAGCTAAAGATCATTGCAACTGGAACTTAGTTCAATCAAATTTTTTATCAGTTTTCATTTTTCACCTCGATACATGAGGCGGGATGTTTTAGACACAGCAGGTATATATCGCTACTGTCAAAATACCACTATTATTTCAAACAGAAGAACCTGCAGATGTGGTTTCTTTTCTGTGTTTAATCCTTTTGATTATGATGCCAAACCAGAACCTTTTATTGAAGGTAAAACATCTTCAGAAACAGGAACATAATTCAGCTGCCTCTTACTCACGCACCGGGGATTTTCAGAAAGTAATTAGTCCGACTGTTGAGTCTCTCTGGTTCTCTTAAAGGGGCCTCACTGTGAAAATGTAACACATTACTCAGTTATGTACTTCCAATTTGGTCTAAGCTGCTTCTAAAAATAACCAAAGCGGCAATTTTTACCAATAAGTTGATGTTTTTTAGAGTCTTTTTTGAAACCCGAATCATGCAAGTTTTTGAATGAAAAACTTCTGGAATGAAACGTCACAAAGCAGCAGGCACTGTTCGTTACTAAGCAACCCAAGCTGAGCTCCAGAAAGTTTGGTCAGCTGGTTTTACCGCTGTATGTGCTGTACAATGCCTGCTAGAAAAGATAAGTGATTTCTTCTTGAATTACCATCCAGAAACCATTTTTGTTGGTTGTGCAGGAGGCCCCACTTCTGCTTTTCAAAGATGCATGGTTGTATAATTGCCCGTGTGTTTGCAGTCATTTTCACGTGTGAGAGTAAATGTTGGGGGCGTGGCCAGCAGCAGCTTATCTGGATTTAAAGTGACAGAGGCCCTTAAACAAGAAAGGCAGAACTGAAATCTCATTGTCTAAGAAAAATGTAATGAACATGTTTTGTGTAGACCATAGACTGACCCTAATCTGTTCACTGAGGCATAACAGCAGCCTGGTTCTAATTCTCCTGTCATAAACTTTATTGTTTAACATCCAAACTGAGATCTGAGACCCCCTGCGGTTTTTTACCTTTGCATTCTCTGACTAGGTTGAATTTAATGGCGTCTTTGTTAAATGTTTTGCACTTTATAAAAATTCTTCTCACTTTATTTTTACTTTATTTTTTTAAGATAATTTGGAAATGGCTTCATAACCCGTTCCAACAGCAGCTGCTGAGTCTGTAAGGTTAATATTTTCTTCTTGACATGTTAATAAACTCGTTTATGTTTCAAGTCAGAAAACTGTCTAAACTCCTGGCTCCAACTTACCAAGAATAAAAGTACCAAATTAATTTAATTAACACCCGGCTGCTTCTTTCCCTTCTAAATCCCATGAATGGAGCAAAAATGTGTTCAGTTTTTATCTTGTATGTCAGTAGAAAAGACAGATTTTCTGTATTTTTATCTTTCATAGGTCAGATCTGGAACGCCTTTCGAACAGAGGAAATGGTTTGCAGGTGGCTGCGATAGATAAATCTGTGCTTTTCTGTAAATATTCTGGACCTGCTGACATATTTTTATCTCTTCTGAGTGGCTCTTTCTTAAACAAACCACCTGGTTTAATGCAGGTTATCAGACGTGAGTTTGCAGGAGAGGCTCAGCAGAGAGATTGTTTCTTTATCAAGACCACCGGAAATGGGACCATTAAAGGTCTGTCAACCTTCCAGATCCCTCCGGTCTTCTGGTTCTGGTTCTGGTTCTGGTCTGCATTCCCAGAACCAGAACCAAACATGGAGAAGCAGCATTCAACTTCTATGCATCACAAATCTGGAGCAAACTAACAGCCAAAATTCTGAGTTTCTTTAAATCGAGTCTCAAAACCAATAAATGAAGCATTTATTTTGATGTTTACTGTTTTAGTGTCTGGTGTCTTTTATAAGTTGTAAAGCTCTTTGTTGCTGAATGCTGCCATAGAGATAAACTTTATTGATTGTTTGATTGGCAGCTGAAGGCCTGTGTAGGGAAACCGTGAGGAGATTGAAGGAAAAATGACTAAAATCTGGTGAAACAATGCTGATATGTGAAGCTTTAATCCATCTCAGATTGTTTGAACTGTTTTATGTGCAGTTTCAGGTTCAGTTCCACATGAATGTGATATTAAAAAAACCCAGCAGATAAAGAAAAACCATGTTATAAAGGCGAAAGAGGGGAAAACTCAAAGTGTTTTTGAAGTCGCTGCTCTTTTGTCTCTTATCTGTCTGTAAAATTTCTCTTTGATGCCTTGTCACCTTCCTCCATTATGAATTCTCTTTGCTCTTTCCCAGCAGAAAAACCGCAGCCCTTTTTGTTTAAAAGGTTCCTTTTTTTCCCGTACAATCGAAATAAATTATTCATGGTCACCAAGACAATAAAGTTTTAGCAGGTCTGGAGAGTACTTCTCCAGCTGCAAGAAAGGAAATAGTGCAAGAAGAGGAAACATTGTTAATGAAACAGTATATTTTATGGTGGACTCAGAAGTCGAATTTGTTTCTGTTTTATGTGAGTCACCCCAGTCCCCACCTGCCCCCTGCAGGGGCAGCGAAGGGGCATTTCTCTACATAAGCTCAGACACCCATTAAACTCAGTTTTTTACATGTAGCTCAATGAAATGCAGATGGAAAGCACCTGACGTCTCAATGAAACTCAGATTCCTTCGCTCAGGACTGCACAAAACAGTTTTGGGGCCCAAAGCAGATTTGAATTTGTGGCCCCCTGTACTGTGTCGACACCAGATGCTTCATTAAACAACTCTAAATGCGTCACTAGCAGGTATCGTTAGCATCATTTGTAAGTAGCTCACATCATAATTTTATTATAATTTTACAAAAGTAACAAATTAACTATTTTAAGGAAACAAGGCTTGTAATCAAATCAATTATTGGACATGATAAATTAAAATTAGCTCAATAATTTCCATTTGCTATCAAAACCTGGATGATAAAAAGTTTCAGTCTGGTGTTTTGGTTTCAACCTGCCATTTTGGGAAGAATAATTTTGCTTACAGAAACTTCCTAATTGAGTTTGTTTGTTGTTTTATTGTGTATATCTAACATGTCTTCCAGTTTCAGTGTTAAATGTTCATTAGAATTTGAAGTTTATTGATTTTTAAGAACATTTTCTTGCTTTACTATTATGCCATTAATGTTATATTTTTGGAATTGTCTCAAAACAACAATATTATCGTTTATCGCAACATTTTGCTGAACAGTAAAAATTACTGTTCAGCAAAATGTGTTATTGTGACAGGCCTGACAGTAACATCAGCTGATAAACACTAAATTTACAAGTTGTATATCTTATATTTCCTCAACAGCAACTATCAACAGAAATTACTTATTTGTATTGCAACTATAAAAATAAAACAGAAATTGTTTTTCCATGCGTAGCAGCATTTATTTTGTAGTATTCAACATATTAAATATATGCTTGGTGCTCTTGGGGGCCTCCTGGTGGTGTGGAGGCCCCTCACAGCTGCTTAACTTTTCTTGGTTTAATTACAAGCAAAAGGAACAATATTTATGGGGCGGCATCCAGAAATTCAGCAGAACTGAATGACAAAGTGGAATTGCTTTTGAGAAAATAAGAAATACAGCCGTTTCCTTTGTGCTGGGTCTATTTTAAAGAACTTTAATATGGCTGTGAATGGGTTTTTAAAAGAAGAATAGAGACGGGAAAGACAAACAAAGACAGAAAGGGAGTCGGCGAAGGATACGCTGTCCTTTGTGCTTTTGCCAAGCTGGCAGCTCGTGATGAATGGATGTCTCTGAAGAAACTGCGTCTCCTCACAGGGAACGCCTGACCTCTCAGTTACGTAGCAACTAGACTTCGGAGCAAGGAATCGTATTTCACATCATTTTTATCTACCACTGCACACAGCCGTAAATTTAAAGCCGGCATGCGTTCCTTTAAAGAAGAGGTGTCGCATTAATTTCCCTTCTTCTTTCTGTTTTCACTCCTGGGTTTAAGTTTGAGGTCAATTGGAGAGTTCCTTGAAGGCGCTGAAGGGTTTTCTTTCATTTTTTGTTTTCTGGCAATTGATCCAACAGAGCCTCATAAATGGCAAATACTTTAGTGCATACTCCCTCCACAGAAAAACATGGAAACATGAGAAACACATCAGCACTCGAACGTATCTGTGTTTGACACCAGAGCCGAGCCGCCGCAGTTAGCATGTTTCCACTAATCGCCAACATGGCCGCTGATTTTGAGAAGAAGAGGAAGTTTACAGACTGTGGAGTTTCACATGATGGTTGCAGTTTGAGACCTTAATAGTCAGATGTACATATTAGCATTGCATTTGTGTTGATGTTTTTATGAGGGTTTAATTAATATGTTCTGTTTGTGCGTTCACAACCCTTAAACTTTTTCTTCTTCAGATAATTTGACTTATTTTAATGGGATTGCTTTACATTGTTTTGATCTTCAGTATTTAAGTCTCAGCTCTAACTCTTAGCTGAATTCAGAATTTAGGTGTGGACTTTAACTAGGCCATATGTTCTAGTTTATTGTTTTAATCTGTATGTTTAGGGTTGTTGTCCTAAACATACAGCTAAGACGTCACTAATATTTTGCTGTATTTAGTCCAATCCCATCAATTCTGAACAGTTTCCCTAAAGAAGCGCTCTGCCACACCATGATGATGCCATGTTGTGTTTCACTGTAGCGATGTTGTTACTTTTCCCCTATTACTGTTTTGGATGAAGGCCAATCATTTGACTAAGGTCTGTTAATGGACTTTAGCCACTGATTCCTCATGTTAGCTGCATCTCTTAAATGACTTCTTGTGTCATTTTTCTTGGGATCTTGTTTTGTAGCCTAGCGCTTTTGGATGAGATCACACCGGTCTGGTCCGGTGTGATCTCTGAAAATCCAGTGTTTTTATTCCGCAGCAATATTTTAAGTAGTTATGAGGCACGGTGCCAAAACCTCAAACTGCTGCTGCGCAAGTTACTGAACAGGTTGTTGCTAGGTAACCAAAGAGTGAGTGAGTTGCTAGGTAACCAAAGAGTGAGTGAGTTGCTAGGTAACCAAGAGTGAGTGAGTTGCTAGCAAAGAGTGAGTTGATCTTAGCTGTTGAGCAGCTAAAGCCGTTTTCCTCTGCCTACATCTCCCAGAATGCTGTGCGGTTCTGGATTGAGGTTTGGTGAATTTTCTGTGTATTGAATATTCTGTGAAATTTATTATCTATTGATATTGATCACATTTGTCGCAATATATGTAGTTATTGATTTAATGTCCAGCCATGTTCCGAGGTTTTCAGTTCCTTTGGTAGTTGTTGTTGCAGCGCCCCCACTGGTGAGGAGGGGAACAGGCTTTCTAAAGGGTTTGAATGTTTGACATAATACAGTGTGGAAGTGAACCACACCAGCTGACAAGGCAACAATGTAACAGTTGAACTGAATGTGAAAACAGCCTAAAATCTTCTTGGTGTTTCTGATCCTGTTTGTTGTTTGTTTGCTCATGCTCTCCAACAAACCACTCATGCTTGATAGATTTGTATATGTGAATAAAATGTCCTTTTAACAATGATCCACTATTTATAAAACTACTAATAATTTGTGATTTGTAAAGATAAGGGAGGATTGAAGTGTTATGGCTAATTTTGTGGCACACGGTTCCACACAGGAAATTCGTTGAACATTTTAGCCTCTGCTTGTTGGAAGGACATCCAGCTGTGCAGATTGAAGAGTTGTGCTTGTGAACAGGCTGGTATTTATGTGTTTGGCAGCGCTCCACTGTATATTGGCACCTGTTTCTCCTGCCATGTTTCAGCTGTCGGAGACGTAACTTTCCTGTCAAAGCATTACGGCACACAGCGAACTCTGCAGATGAGCTCTCAGGCACGTACTCCAACACATACTTCAGGCTCTAACTCACAAAGTAACATTTGCTTCATGTGTTTCCACTTTTTGTGATAAAACCTGAATCACTATTTAACAAAGTGATATGTAGCTGATTAGGAAAGAGGAAATATCTGGAGAGAGAAGGGAGTTAGTAAAACAAACGCGTGAAAGGATTCCTGTTAAATGATACTTATTTATTTCAAACTGAACGGCTCAATTTAAAACTTTTCACCCCCAGAAAATAAGATTTTAGCCACTTCTGTGTGTTTTGCTAATTCAGACATCTGCTCTCTTTAAATGGTCATGAAGCATTTAGTCAGACTTTTATGTGAGTGAGGTGAGACGTGCGTCATAAATCTGCATCAGAAGAATCCAGATGCTGTAAATCCAGATGTAAAATACTGGCTGAATACTATAATTATGATCAAACTTTAAAATCGATCTATAGATGGAGGCGTCCATTATTACTACCATGAATGCTGCGCTGCTGTGTGACGTCTACGTATTTTTTCTGTGCATTCAAATAGCTTTGGATACATAAACCGTTCACACAGAAGTCAGATTTCAATTGGGTTTAATTATTAGCACAGAAAAAGTTTAATTTTAGCAAAAAATCTGAATTAAGCATCAAACCCAGTGTGAGTCAAAAGCTGCATTTTCATTATCCTGCTATTGTTGAAAAAACACAATTTTGGAATTACGATGTTTCAATTAAGTAAGAAATTAAATTAAAATAACACATGCGCAAGCTTTTTCATGTGACAAGTCATTAAAAATCACAGCAGCAATGCATGTAAAACAGTTACGTGAGATTCATTCACATAGCCGCCTGTCATCTATCAGCCATCAGAGACGTTTGCATCTTATCCAGGCGTTGGAGCGACAAGGAGCTTGTACTCTGGATCAGCGTTTTGGGAAAAATATAGTGTATGACTTTACATAAGTTATGGATTCATCACCTTCAAATGAGACACAACTTCATGAAATGTGCGTTTTTGAGAGTTTTGGTGGATCCAAACACGATACATCATCCTCCTGCTACTTCCTGTCGTCTTCTTTGGCGTTTATGGCAGTAGTAACATCTGACTGTTGATCACTTGACTCGTGTGTTATGAAAAAAATGGTTTGAAATTGGCTTGTTTCCATTCGTCAAATTTATTTGTGTAATTTCAATTTGCTCGATTGGTTGATGGAAACAGTGAAGAAAGCAAAACTATTTCTCAGAAATATTCCTTTTGTATCTGGTTTGAGCTGCGATTTCTGCCTCGTTTTCTTCACGTTCAGAGCAGCTGAGTGTCTGGTTGCTTTTTTTCAGCCCTGCGTCGCTCTGAGGCGGTGAGGAGACGCTGTCTCTGCTGGGGAAGCATCGACGGCTTCATGTTCCTGCCTCTGATCGCCTCTCCAGCTGCTTTAAACGAGAGCAGCCGAAACGTCCCAATGTGGTGATCACATGCGCTACCGGGCCCTCGCTCGTTATCTGGACACTCAGCCTGCGCTGCGCTGTGGGAGGCTCTTCAGCCCAGATAAGCCCGGTATGCTCCATTTGAGGTGTTGCTTTAAAGCGAATGATGCTGCTGTCGCCTGGAAACCTTTTAGTAAAACTAACCATAAAGAGTCAACAGATTAATGGTTTTCAAATGTTTTTTTAAGTAGATTTATATATAAATTTAATTTAAATATATATAAACAGCTCTGTAAAACTGAAGAGCCCACTGCACTGAACCATTGAAAGCCTCCTGGTTATTGATTTCTGAGTTAAAATATCAATATTGTTGTTTCTAAATGACTATTAACTTGTTTTCTTTGCATTATTTGAAATCTGAAAGCCCTGTGTCTTTTTTGTTATTTTGACCATTTCTCATTTTCTGCAGTCAAATCCTACATTTTTGCTTGAAATTTCAGAAACGCGTTATGTCATAGAATAAAACAATAATGTTTATTTTACTCAAGCATACACCTATAACAAATAAAATCAGAGAAACTGATCACTTTTAGTGGTTTCTTAATTTTTTCCAGAACTGTATATACAAAATATGGCTTAAAAGAATGTAATTTAACGCCTTAAATTGGGCCTCTGTCTCTTTAAGAAGATCCTGCTCTTTGTGAAACTCCTCCTTCAGGAAGTCATCACAACACGGTTCCTCAATTAAAATGTTTTCATCAGAGTTTCACTGAGAAGTAGCTCATAAATTTAGCTCAAGTTGAAAAGTCAAACATACTTTATTGATCCCAAAGGAAAATTAAATGTTGTTGCAACTAGAGACGGGAATTGATAGGAATTTATCAAGACCAATTCCATTATTGATCTCGCTTATCCATTCAATTCCTCACTAATTTTCATTGAGTTAGAAAACAAACTGTAATCCAAAATATGCACCATGTCGAGTTTGATTCAAACAAAATATAAAACTTGCTTAACAATAAACTAACCAGAACAGAACCAGAAGAGAACCAGTCTTCTTTACCAGGTTGTTGTGCAGTTTCACCAGGTGTTTGCTAATTTAGCTCCGCCTTCGAGGAGCTAAATCAACCAGGCGTTTTTTACAGCTCCCTGGTTGCCATTGAGCTTGAAGGATTCCTCAAATATATGTGAAAGAATCAAAGCATCACTCCAGCTTTGTTTGTGATGAGAGAATAACATCACAACATAAAGTAAATCTAAAAAAGGTAAAATTTTACATGATTTTAAGAAGAGATGCAGCTTCAAGAGCTAAATTGCACCATTGATGGTTCAAATGGATTTCTGAGATCGTCTTGCTCAGATGTGTGAAAAAGCCGGTGTTTTCAGACTGTGAGGCGTTTTCTGGCCGTACAAAGTCATTTTCACGCTTCGTGTCCTGAGGCCAGAGTCACAGTGCGGCTCTGTGGGCCGCTGGAATGGCTTGTTTGTTGCGCTTGAGAGAAAAATTGTTTCTGCAGTTGTTTATTCTCCCTGGCTCTGCTTCAGAAAGACTGCTTCCCCTGCGGTTGGCAGTTTGTAAATTAATTGATTTATTTGCATGCATCACATATTTGGAGCAACCAAATCAGCAATTATGTGGTTTCAGATTTCATGTTTGGGTCCGGCTTTGACAGCCTCAGCTATCATCAGACGAGTCTGGATTTAATGTCTGTTTTAAATAGCAGCACCATTAAATATGGCAGAAATCATTCATGAAACGAAGAGCTCAGTTTCTTCTTCTTATACATTTTCAAAGTGTTCCTAATCATCGCCAAATTGAAAACCATCTTTAAAGTTGCTTTTTTTCTATCCTTGTTCAATTAGGCACAATCTTGTTTGCCCCAAAACCAGAGGTGGGCAGAGTATCCAAAATTATACTCAAGTGGGAGGAGCAAAACTTCAACATATTTTTACTGAAGTAAACGGCAGAAATGAGTCAAATAAAGAAGTATTTGGTAAAAAGTTTACTCAAATAGATCAAAACTATTTGAAAATGACATAATTTTGGTTTATCAAAGCCAGAAGTGACAATAATTCAGATGAATAATGAAGATGAGAACAGCGGCTGATTTTAAGGTCCTGCAGGCCGATGTTGACTTTAGGATGATTTGATTAATCCCTGTTTTACTTTCAATTTCTCTGCAAACACTGACAGTCGGGATCTGAAGCGTTTATCTATCTCAATGAGCAGGTCTGTAACAATAATCAATAAATCAATTAATTAATGGCACGATGAATTAAAACGAGATCAATAATTCCCATTTGCTTGATTTATAGTTTTTCTATTTTCTTTCTAGCAAAAACTGGATGATAAAACTCTTCAGTCTGATGTTTTGGTCTCTTTTTAGATGGATTATTTACATTTAGACTTCATAATTCATTTATTTGTTGTTTTGTTTGTTTACTTTGGATATTTAAAATGTCATCCAGTTCCAGTGTCAAATATTCGCGAGAATTTTGATCTTTGAGAATATATTCTTGCACCATTACTATTTAATTACTTGAAAACCAATCAATCAATCAATGGTTTATTTGTGTTGCACATTTCAGCAGTAAGGTGTAATTTTCTGTTTTTACAAAATAAAGTTACAAAATCACAATATTATTGTTCATTGCGATAACTTCTAGACTATTTATTGTTCAGCTAAATTTATCGTGACAGATCAGAAAGTGCTTTTCTGAGCTGAGGCTCATGTTTGTTGTTGGTGTTTTACAGCATCAACATGTTTTCCAGTTAAAATGTCATGATAACAAATTAACCTGGACGATAAACTGTCCCACAGGTTATTGCGATAAATGATAATATTGTTATTTTGACACGATTGTCAGGTAAAGTAATGGAAATAAGGGCACATTCTCAAAAATCAATAAAAATGTATTGAACATTTTAGACTGGAACTGGGAGACATTTTATATTTTAAAAATATAAAACAAACAAAACAGCAAATAAAAATAATTATAAAATCTGCAAAGAACTGGTTGAGACTGAAGCACAAGACTGAAGACTTTCATCATCCAGTTTTGGTGGAAAGAGAAAAACAATAAATTATGCAAATGGAAATGATTGAGTTTTAATTTATTGTGTGATTAATCAATTTATTGCTCATTGTGACGGGTCTGCTGATGAGTCAGTTTTTAAGCTGATCTTATGTCGATCCTTGTGGTCCAGTCCAAACCTGAGCAGCTGTCCTGCTGTCGAAACCTTTTGCTGCTTTAATGGTCAAGCTGGTCTGGAAACACAAGCAGCAGCCCAAGGGCAGCCAATGACGGGGAGACGGGCTGAACTTTGTGTGGGCCATCTGTGTGCTATTTGGTCCAGGCCCGGCAGTCACGGCTGCTTAATTCAAAAACTGTCAGCCGATGTCATTAGGTGCAGCCATTTAAAAGCTTCAGATTTCATTAGCTACAGGAAGAACCACATTACCCACAGGATTAATGTCAAGGTTCGCGGTTCAGAGCCACGCCGCTGGACTGCGTCAGTGCGACTGGGTTGACCATCTCCATTAGGTCCAAACATCATTTTTCAGAGCCAAAACACTTTATAATCCACATGTGTCAAACTCGAGGTCCAGGAGCCAAATCTGGCCCGCTGCAGCTGTATATGTGGCCGCTAGGCTCCAAATTACATCGATAAATCCCTCCAGTTTTTCATAAAATTAACAGATCTCCAAATTTTTTCTCTCATGTTCTCAATTTGGTCACAAACATCGAGTGTAAGTCAGTTCTGCTTCAGCCTTACTTGATGTGAAGTTATGGCCCGTGATCAATCAATAGTCACATCATCATACATTAGCGCAAATATTGAAAAAATATACATTTTTAAATTGACACCACAAAATCTGCAATTTTGATTTAAAATAAACTCCACAAAAACAATCACAAAGCCCTGGAGGAACAGCTATTTATCAATATTTTAATAGTTTAATTGGTTTTACCAATATTTTCTAAAGCCCTTAAAGGGTTTTGATAAACCCTGTTATAATCCTAATCTGCCTTTTGGTATTTTAACCCTTTCATGCACCCTTTCACTCTTACTTGAGTAAGTTCTTTGACGAATACAGTATTACGACATTTACTTGTGGATAATTTTTGCTTTTCTACTCGCCTCTATTTGACTTTATGATCTCATGATCTTGTTTCGTGCTCCAATTATAACATCATCACTTTTCTAAATCCTTCTACTATATTCTCTTTTATACATGTTTTGTGATTTTAGACAAACCTGTCCTGAGCTACAAACAGTTTAAAAGTCAAATCTGGATAAATTGTGACATAAATATGTCCTTTACGCTCCGGTCCTGAAATGTTGAATTACAGACAGCAGCATTCTTCTTACGCCTCAGAAATCCTAAAAGTCACCCACTGCTTCCTGCAGAAACCCCTAAATCATCTTCTGAAGGACTCAGGCCGTCCACTACTCCACACCAAATGTTTTATTTACACTCTTGGAGGCTCACAGTGTTGCATCATCATCGTGTTTCATAACAAGCTGCGATCCGTGGCGTCCTGACGGCGGGAGGCGAGTGTCGTAGAGGTGACGCTGCAGCGAGCACGCCAGGATCTGTCGTTTCAGGAAGCCTCAGTCCCATTATCTGGAGGAAAAAGCGCCGAGTCACTTGACGTAGGGACATTCAGAAAATGATATGTCTGTGAGGATGAGCCGAGTCATCGCTCTTCCTGCCGCCGGCCTTTCAGAGGCATCGCTTCAACGTCCGGCTTGCTTCAGCTCAGTTGAATTTTCCTACACATGGTTTCAATGTCGTGCCAAAAATCTTATTAAAGGTGATCCATAACGCTTCCCTGAACAGGTGAGGGTAGATCTGTGGCCTAAATTAATAATGACAGACACATCATGGTGTCTTTTAATTTGAATAACACTAAAGTATTGTGTGGTCAAATTACTGCACAGGTTAATTAAAAAGCACAACCAGTTTGTAGTTTCTAAATTGACACAAAATGATTCCTCGAAACCTTCCTGAATATGAAAACCTGGAAAACTGAAATTTTTGATTTGAAGCAATAAAACACTTTATAAAACGTTTCTTTAAAATGTGCAATTCTAACATTTCCAGCTTGCAAAGTTAAGAATAGGAATTAACAGGAGTGTGATTAATCTGATCAAATCGATTGACAGCACTACTTTAAATTCACCAACGTGTAAGTAAAAATGGCTGCAAACCATACACATTTGAAAAGCAGAAGTGGAGCCTCCTGCCCAACCAACAAGAATGCAGCAAGTCAACAAAAACTTGTATTTTCCAGCAGCCATTGTACACAAAACCTTGTGTTTCAACAAGGTTTTTGAAACAACTCATTTTCCAAACAACAAAAAATGTGAACTTATTGCCGATAAACAGTTGGGAGGTTCTCATTTTAAGCACTTTTTAGGAGCAAATTAAAGTATAATAATGTGCAAAATGTGAATTTTCATACTAGATCCATTATAAACCTGAAACTGTGAGCAGCAGAGTGGAGAAGACTCTTCTGGAGAATGAGCAGCGCTGCAGTTGACATATTTCCAAGGCCAAAGGCTGTGAATATTATGTTCTCTGCTCTCCTGAGAGGGCAGCGGCTCCAGGCCTTCGGGTTCACAGAGCTTCTGGGTTTCATCACTTTCACATTTATCTTGGTGTCGCTTAAGTGCCTGCGTGTCCAGACCCTCGGTGGGCTTTATCAGGTGTGAGAGCGCTCCGAATGTTGGAGACTCTTAATAAGGAAATGATCGCATCCAGCAGTGACTCACGGCGCGGCCCGGCTGTCAGACCGTCCGTGTTTTACTGCAGAACCAACCATCTGAAGTTCATAGTCCCACTCCTGGGACTGGAACCTGCTCCACTGGGATCAGCGGCCCCAGCAGAACCGAGACCGTATCTCATTTTCCAGAGCTACGACAGATCCAGGGAGTCAGAGCAATTTAGACGTTTGAAAGGCTCCCTTTCATCTTCTTACCTTCGCACAAAACCTGCAGACGGTTTCTAGCGTCAGAGGGGGTCAGAGGAGCAGCAGCCCGCCGTATTACTGCCGACTCTGCACTTAATTCAGCTCATGCAATTAGCAGTTTGTCTGTGCTCTCACTTTGGGCTCTGAGATAAGCACATAATCCCTAAAGTGGGAAGGGGCATTGCTGTTTAAAGCCCTTTATTACTCAAGTGCAGCTCAGCCGATATTCCTGTCAGACATGCAGCTGATGGAGGACAAAACCGGGCGTAGATCACTGAAACATCCTCTGAAACTAACACAGTGAATAACATGTTTCCTTTAATGCAGTGCATATTTAATATATGGTTCGTTTTACAAGAGAAGAAGCACATGCTCACATATTGTACAGATTAACATGTAGCTATTTAAACAATGTAAGTTCTTTTTCATGGCAGTCAGAATGTCTTGATATGAATCTATTCACATATCAGACGAGCCACTTCCATTTCAATCAATCAATAAGTCAAGTTTATTTGTTTTACACATTTTATCAACAAGGCAGAACAGAGTTCTTTATTCACAACACAAAAAACAAAGTCATAAACAACAGTTGAGAAAACCAGTAAATGTGACACGTGGAGATAAAACCAAAACGTTTTCAGAGTTTCTGCAGTCTGAACAGCATTTTATCCAACTTTCACACCATAAACCAGAAGACAGACGATGGAAATCTGGCCGAAGCAAACAGTGCCGACATTCATAAACTTTGTTTTTATTTTTTATTGGCTTCCTTCATCTTGTTTTGATTTTGCGACAGTGAAAACAAATCCATAAACGGCCGTTTATTTCTGCCGTGTGACGTTGGTTTTCTGCGCGCGTCGATCAGTTTGTGGTTGTGCGTCGCTCACACAGGTTGTGTGTAATTTGTGATGTGAACGATCAAAAACAAAAAATGATTGAGCATCATGTGTGAACGTGAATCTGCATGGCTTCAACCAGGAAAACAAGTGTTAATGTTCAGCGTTTAACTTCAGCAGAAATTTAAAGCTTAATTTGTGCTTTCTGTGTCTCATTGTAGAATATTTATCTAAGCGACCGCTCAGTGTTTGGTTGTTTCTGCAGCTCTGTCACCATAACTTTAGTTTGACAATAAATTGTCCCAGAAGTTATTGTCATAAACAATAATGTTGTTTTGAAACCACTTTCAAGTCATAATATAACAACACATTCTCAACAGAAAGACGTTTTAAATATCCAAACAAATTAAAAAAAAACAACAAATGCAGAATAAAATCTTTCTAAACTAATTCGTCCTTTAGTATGACCAAAGCACCAAACTGACGACTTTTGTTTTCCAGTTTCTGTTCAAAGAGAGAAAAAGAAAAACAAATCATAAAAATGGAAATTGTTGATATTGTTTTATTTATTATGTAACTAACTGATAATGGGTCAAACTCATTTATGTTCAAGTCTGCTGTGTTTTTGGTCCAAAAAGAAAAAAAAGACCATTACTAATTGTTTTGAAGACTTTTTCTTCTTTTGATAAATTCTACAAAGTTCAGCTGAAAATGAATCGCAGTTCATTCAGAGCATCAGCTTCTCTCTCCCTGCTGGTTCCTCCGTTTTCTAACCGCAGCTGTTTAGAAAACGGTCTTCACGTCTGCGCCTTCGTCCCGTCAAAACTCAACTTAATATGACAAGAAGATGAACGGATGAAACTTTCTTCGTTTTTTTTACTTTCCCATTTATCTTGTTACCATAAAAAAGTCATCTAAAGTGAGGAGAATCATTAGGTCTTTATTTGAGTGACATAAATCTGCAATAAACATGAAGGAGTTGTAAATAATAATAATCTTAACTTTACATTAAAAGTGTCAGTTTTTACCAAATGACACTTTTAATGCAAACATTAAACATTAGCTAAACACTGGTTTAGCTTGTTATTATATCGGACTGTTGTTGGATGAAAACTCAAATCTCCATTTTTCTTTTTCTTTACAAAATAATGTTTATTGATCATTGTAAAAATCTGCATGTAGTTTTGTTGATAGTTTTGCATTTAAAAGTAAAAACAGTAGGATTTAATTTGCTTCGTTCTCTTCCTGAAAAGTAAAATGTTTGGAGACACAAAGTTTTGGCTGGAGTATAATTTATTCTTCACCATTTGGTTTGTAACATTAAACCATTTAAAATCTCTTGTCAAGGTAACAATGGCCGACATAATGAAGCTTCGACAACAAATCGAAATGCTGAATCATTGCTTCACATGGGAATGAAACTCAAAAGCCGAGAGAGTCCTTGTGTTGAGTTGCAGAGTAAAACGATGCTTTTAATGCTTTTTTTTCTTTTTTTTTAAATCTATTTAAACATTTAAGACTCCTGATGGACTGGAAACAAGCTGTGTTGTTGACAAAAACGACCTTGACCTTAAAACAACAAAGCTGTGCTCAGCAGGGAAGGATCATTTAAAATAGAAACTGGATGAAGGAAATACACCGTAGAAAAACAATGCGCGTATTTTTTCTGCTGCCAACAAGTTGAGCTCTGTTCAGTAAAGTGGAAAATTCCTGAGGATGACTCCGCTTGAGGGTGAAGATCTTATTTGGTTCCCCTGAGTGAATCGTTTGGATCTGAACCGACTCAGTTCCTGACCGAGTCCCAGGAGGTCGACCAGCAAAGAGAAAAAAACAGGAATCCCATTTTAAAAGGCAAAAACTAAAGGTTTATGGATCTGAATTCCTTAATATTCATGAAAAAGTACCTGCTGCATAATGATTTCACTGAAAACATGGGAAAAATATTGTGTTACAAGTGAAATAATCTGACAATAAAACAAGAACTTTTTCATCAACATTTAGAAATTATTGACTTAAAACAAGATCCTGTTTATTGCTGAGAGGTTAGTTAAGTTAGTTCGGTCTTGATTCAAGTGAACAGAGATATTTGCACTAGAAAATTAGTCGGTAACATTTTGTGTTTTTGCAGTGATGGATTACTAATCGACATTTCCTAATCAACTTTAAAAAGTAACAAAATGAAAGTTTGTACAGTTTAACATGGTCTTCCCTCTCTCCATATAGATGTACACAATTTAAATGTTGGCTGTTTTTAAATTGAACTGCTTTAACAAAGCATTAAGTTATTTTATCAGTGTTGCCAGTGATTGTATTTGATTTCTCCAAATAAATTAAAGAAACTTCATTTATCTTTTAAGTTACTTTGTTTGGTCATTTCTACAGCAAATCTCCCACTAGAGTTTCTCAACAAGCTCATTTCTGAGATGCATTTATATTAAATTAAATATGAAGACAATGGTGCTTCAGTTTGCAGCAAATGGATCAGAGAAACAGCTGAGAAAAGTTTCAGGGTTGACTTGTTGGTGATTTTTTCATTTGGAGTAAATTTAAACAAGATAACAGAAAATAGTTCATTTAACAGAAGTGGGCTTATAGAGTCGATCCTATCTTTAAAGGCAGCGACGTTAACCTTCTTACTTCGGCTCCCCACTGCAGTTTCAGTGTTGGTTTTCCATTTGTCCTGCTGACAAAAGGGACTAAAAATACACCTGCAGATAGAATATATAAATGCTAAGCAGGCTGAGCTAAACCCCAGAGACCAGAGGAGTTTTAAGAAACCTGAAAACTGGACTTAGCTTTATTATTAGGTTGTCTCGTGTTCTCAGTCAACAACAAAAAATCAGCTTTCCATTCGACATGATGCTGTAAGTCCTGGATGAAGTGAAGTTCAGCCTGTTTTGAGGCCATAAACCATAAAATTATCTGGAGTTAGGAGAATAAATTTGTTTAATAGAAAAGTGGCAATTTTGAAAAAACACACGTTTTAGATTTTAAAAACTTTTGGTTAGAATGAGGCAGATTTTGGGCTAAACTGCAATGGTAAAACAGTCTCTACGTCACACAAGTCATATGATTAACAACCAGATGTTATTGCTTTTTATTCAACAGAAACTGCAATTACAAAACAGTTTTCTTTCTAAATTAGTGGGATATCAACATCAAGTTTAGCGTATATTTGTAACGGAAACAGACTGAGGATGGTGACCCACTGACAGATAAAGGCTGCTAAGGTTCTCCAATAAACCTCTGAAGCTTTCGCAGAAGAGCTGAAGCTGTACTGAGATGTTCAGCTCACTTCACTCAAACTCCACTTTGTTTGTCTAGAAATAAAAGAAAGAGAACTGCTCCATTTTCAATCCATGTATTATTTCCCTAATCATTTTGCAGAAATTTGTGTTGATCTGTCAACTAAAATGTCCTTATGTTAAATTTAGGTTTCAGTTGTAAAGTATGAATACTTCTGAAAGTCACTGTATGTAAACTTGTTGACAGATGAGACGAAACTGTTTTTTTTTTGCACAGAAATGAGTCAAATGTTAGTTTTCATCAGGAGACTCAGAAAATCCTTCCAGTCTGATGAAAGTCCTCATCTGTTTGCAACATGCAGCCCAGGAGTCAACATGTCGAGGTGAAGTATTAAACCCCAGCTGTGAAAAAGAAATATTTACCACCTCTTCAAACAACGAGCCGCTCGCTGTAAACAAAGATCAGGAGTCGAGCGTCGTTTTGCCACTGAGCGCATTGAAGAAGTCCCACATAGTTATTCACTTATTTCTATACCTGTGTTGTTTGTATTGTGTGACTTTGGGTTTCCCTGGACGGACAACGTTTGACGCCGTCGTCTCTGAGCAGATGAATGTTAAACAAGGAGAGATCAGAGACAGAAACAGCAGCTGGTTGAATCATCTGTTTCTGCGTCCTCAAACCTAAAACCTCCAGAGACGAATTGTTTCTGATGTTGATGCAAAACCAGGCTGAAACTGATCAAACTGTTACAACATCATCACAGCTTAAACATGGAAATCATTTCTCCAGGGATTTAAATTATTCATTTTATTCGATAACTCTCACTTAATTTTGAAATAGTGTCACTTTTACTTTATATATAAGAAAATCAGAATAAAATTAGTTTCCTCTCTGCATTTATTTTGTAAAGAAAACAAAAGTTGCACAAAATGATTTAAATAGATTTTATAAAGATTGTAAATCAATTTACTTTTGCAGTATTATCCATCCATACATATAGTACATAATTTTTTAAAAATACATTTTGAAGTTGAAAGGTCATTTTAGATTATTTATGTGTTTATATTTTTAAGTGGGGTTCACTCTGAAGGTTCTGAACAATCAGTATCTTACCTGCAGTCTGCAGCTCTGTTTTACATGGAGAGCTTTTGCATACGGCTCATATACTAATGCATTTATTAGAAGGTTAAAGTTTAATTAAAATTTGTCTGAATGAATGGATTTAACTGTCTGTGCATTTCTGTTCATTTTGTTGATCCGTTTACGTTGCAAAGTGCCTCAAAACTTTATAAATGAAGAGAATTACATGGAAATGAAATACAGAAAATTATCGAATATTTTGATTACACTGATTGCAAAAGTGTAGGTGATGTTTCAGGTGATATTTGTAGAAAAAAATAAACAGAATTTTATCAAAAAGGTCAAAAAGGGGCTTGGATTTTGGTTTTGATCCCATCTGCCTTTCACAACGCAAAAACACAAAATCTCACCAAATATTTTTGGCCTCGTTTCTAGTGCAAATATCGTAATACACTTGAAATAAAAAAAAAACCAACTTGCAAGAAACTTTTCATATAGATATAGGAGCTTGTTTTCAGGAAATAATTCATTGACGTTGCTAATAAATGTTTTAGTTCCACTGGTAGATTTACAACAAAACATTTTCCCATCAATCTGCCAGAGGAACTAGAACTTTTAATCAACATTTATGTATAATTTAATTAAAACAAGATTCTATATCTTGCTAAAAAAGGAAAAGCTACTTTATGTTATTTATGTTTTATTTCAAGTATATAAAGATTTTTGAATAGAAACTAGAACAAAAGTGGTTGATAAGATTTTGTGTTTTTGCATTGATGGTATTTAATCTCAAGCAGTTTTCTCATCTGGAAATGAATGTGACTTCAGTGTAAAAATACCCCATAAATTCTATTTTCCATTTAATTTAGTGTTTTTCTTACCTTATTGGGAGAAAATTCAGATATTTACCTGTGAATCTTGAATTAAAACTTCAGTGATGGACGTTCAGTCACTGATTTGAGGTTCAGGTTAACAGACCTGCTGATAGTCGCTCTCCGTCTGTTATCAGCGCTGCTCTCTCAGGGAGAAAACATCCTTTTGGCTCGACACGCATGGCCAACTCCATCACAACAAGACCATCTCTGCAGACATTATTCTCCATCTGTGTGTGTGTGTGTGGTGTGTGTGTGTGTGTGTGTGTGTGTGTGTGAAAGCTGGCTGACAAGGAAGTGATGGACTAGAAGTGACACATGACCCCTGAAGCAGCGCAGGATTAATTGCCTCAATAGGCAGACCCTCTCTGGGAGGATGTGGATGGGTAATGAGGACTTCCACCAGCCAGCGCGTCCATCTTTTTGGCCGTGCAAATCTCCAGATGTGAGGGAAAAATGGGACTTTGGTTTCCCGCTGCAGATGCAGATATGATTCCTTCTGAAAAGCAGCTCTTGACTTGATGCTCCCCTGATAATTTGTGTACAAGGAAAAACATCTTTTCAGGTGAGGGCAGCCTCGCTCGATGGCGTGACGGTTTGCACAGGGAGGTCTGCGGTCAAGCTCCAGAGGAAGAGTGGAGCGTGGAGAATGTCACTGGGGTATTCTGACGTTTTGCCCCACAGGTGATTCTGGAAAGGTTCAAACGACAACAGGGAAGTGAAAGCGGCAGCTGCGAAAACGAGTGGAGACGCGTCACCCTGCTTCTAGCTGCTTAGAGGTGTTAATATATACAGAGGCGAGTCGAAAACTGGAATGTTACTGAGGTGATTTAACTTTCAGCAAATTCAAAGGATCTGCTGTTTGTTTAAACTTAAGTGCCAGTCACAAGGCTGGAAATAGATAGTTTACACCTTAAAAACATATTTTTACA
Source organism: Poeciliopsis prolifica (assembly GCF_027474105.1). Taxonomy (NCBI): domain Eukaryota; kingdom Metazoa; phylum Chordata; class Actinopteri; order Cyprinodontiformes; family Poeciliidae; genus Poeciliopsis; species Poeciliopsis prolifica. Next base: position 2,170,492 of record NW_026562381.1, read on the forward strand.
GTTTGAGGTCTGGGCATGTTTGCAGTATTTTCTTTTTTGTTTTAAATGTTACCTATTGTGCTTTCTTAAACAGATTTGGAAATTGTATAGTTATCAAAACATCTTCAGTACATTTTTTTATCCTTAGATAATGACAATTTAGTCTGCTCAGTTCTGTCTGGTTGAGATTTTTTAGGGACTCTGTCACTTTAAATCCAAATGAGATGCTGCTGTCCACAGCCCCCAATTCAATGTTTACGCTCTAATGTCAAACAGATGCGCGATTATACATCTTTGAAAAGCAGAAGTAGAGCCTCCTGCACAACCAACAAGAATGCAGTAAGTGCTTTCTGGATGATAAGTCACCAACAAAACATTTATCTTTTCCAGCAGCCATTGCACAGCACAGACAGCAGTAAAACCAGCTGACCAAACGTTCTGGAGCTCAGTTTGTGTTGCTAGGTGATGAGCTGTGCTCCTCAACAATTGGGAGACTTTTGAAAGTGAGTGTTTTTTTTTAAGCACTTGGGTTATTTCTAGAAAACGTTGAGACTCAAATGAACTTATAAAAACACAAATAGTGAATTTTCCCAAGATAATTTGTTTGCTGTGACAGTTTTCTGTATATTTTCGATGGTTGGCGGTTTGGCAAAGATCTCATGCTGTCAAGATTTTAAATAAACTCAACACAAATGGGAGAAACAAAGGCAGATCAAAATCTTCCAGACCTATCAACACTCTAATAATTTAAATATAATTTACAAAATATTTGGTCAGAGTCAACCATGGAAAAGTAGCTGTCACAGTAAACCGCTCTGAAAACAGAAAACAATCTGATGAGATGGATTTTAGCTTCTAGTTAAAACTTTCTGTCTCTTGTCAGTCAAATCCTCCTGTTGGATAAAAAGTAATATATATGCTGTCTCTGTGAATTTGAGTTAAAGCTTCAAGGATACAGCAGGAGAAACATTAGAAAATAATTTCAAAGTTTAACTTGAAAACAGTTCAGCACAGTGATAAATGAGTCCTGAACTATGAAAATACAATAAAAACATAAATCTGTGCTCAACAGGAAATGTGTTTTTATTTGTCTGCCTTTTTAAAGTGCTCTAAAGTCAAGTTAAAACTTTTCTTTTGCCTCTCTTATTCCAGCTCAGGCCTATTTATATTCAGTGAAATAAAAAGTATTTGTCCCAAAGGAGCAGTTTATGTGTCCAGCTCAAACACCAACATTAAAAACATTATATTTAAGGGATTCTGCAGGATTTGTGTTGTAAACCTTCCCATATTGTCTAAAGTTTGTCTAACAGCTTGGTTTTAATCTTCATTTACAAATGTGATTCTCATGTTGGCATAAGAAGGCTTATTTAATTTCCTGAGTGGGTTCCCTTTTCTAATCTCTAATCTACAGAAATTCAGTGCTCTCTAATCCTTGGACCTCTTAACCAGTTAATTGTCTAATTGTTTGAGTCCAGATCCGATCCCGTCTTCCTCTAAAGCGCTCACATGAGGGCCGGCTCTCTGGTCATTAGCCCCAATGTCCTGATCCCAAAACAGAGCCGCCCGCACCGCTGTGACAACCTCCAGCAGACACACTTATCGTAAAATGGGAGCTTATGTTTGGCTAATGAGGTTCAGCTGTCCGGTCAGTTTCACTCATGTGCATCTCCTAATCTGGAGACGGGTCTGCGAGGATGAGGGGGATCTCAGATAGCAGAGGACCAGCCCAGGATGTCAGCGTTCAGGATGGGTGACAGTGTTATTCTCTGCCATCTGTTTCCCAGGCGGAGGTCCAGGAGTGCTGTGTTGAGCGCGCAGCGCTCCAGGCTACATGACTGGCACTGCAGCATCACATTTACATAACTAGGGGTCAGCCGCTGAGGTCTGGATATGCATATACAAAACGACTTTCTTACAGAAGTAACAGGCAGAAATCTGGTTCTCATTGTTCATCTAAAGATTCAAAAATCTTTCAGAACAAAAGCTGAAATCTCATCTTCCTGCATCAGTTCAAGGGTTTATTTTCTTTTATGTTAAAAATGACCTTTAACATTTTGCATGTTTCGGTTCTTCCATTTGGGTCTCAACTGCCTAAAGACAACCCAAGCACTAAACAGCATCCAGCTTTTTTTGGCAATACTTTAATGATTTTTGGTGTCCGGAAAATGAGCCGTTTGAAAAACCTCCCGATTGTTAAGTCGCATTATGGTTACCTAGCAAACCCAGCAGAACACAAGCACTAGCAAGACACGTCAAATGTCTTATTTAGCTCAATAAACTTTTAGAAAACTCTTAAGGGGCCCTAATGCGTCACATATTGCTAATTTTTATGCTACCATTCGGGTCTGAGCTGATTCTAATGACAGTTAAGTTTTTGATTAATATCTTTTGGTGTGTGGAAAAAAAGCTGTTTTAATGCCTCCAGTTGTTGAATCACAGTCCTAACGGCTCCAGGACGTTTAGTCAGCTGAGTGGTTTTATCATTGTATGCATTGTGCAATGGCTGCTGGATTTGTTGTTGACTTACCATTCAGAAACCATTTGCCGTATTCTTGTTAATTGTGCAGAAGGCTCCACTTCTGCTTTTCAAGGATGTACATTTGTATAATTGTTCATATGTTCGTAGTGATTTTTATGCGTAAATGTTGAATTAGGGGCTCGTGGCCAGAAGCAGATTATTTGGATTTGAAGTGACATGACATCCTAAAACATCTCATTCTGAACTGATCAGACTAAAATCTCATTATCTAAGGATGATTTTGTGAAAAAAATATAAAAAAACATGTTTTGTTTAGTTGATAGACTTATTCTGACCTTTTCAAAAAGCAATAGGTCACCTTTAAGCTCAAAGTCGAATAACCATCTCGATGCTTGGTGACACTGCAGCGGCGTGCATGCTCTATCATTTTCTGTTTTTCACCCAAACAGCAGAGGAATTTTATGAGAGCAGCCGGGTCTCATCGCTCAGGTCTTCGTGAGAAGACCCCACAAAAGCTCAAATCCGTCTTCCTTGCTGTCTCTGCCCTCAGAAAAAAGTGAGGTTGCCGTAAATCACGCTGGCAGCTCCGTGTTTCAGAGCGCCACAGCAGTGTCATTTTATAGCTTGTTGTTTCACCCGGAGCTGAGGAGGGAAGGCGGAAAAAGTCTTCTGAAGTCATTCAGCTTTAATGTTGGTGTTCTCTCAAAGTGATGGACCAAAGCGAGGATGAACGCCGAGCAGCGCGGTTCAGGGTTCACTGAGGAACCTCAAACCAACCTTTGTTCAAAATCTGAACTTTAAGGAATCCAGTTCAGTCTTTTCCTCCGTTGAGTTGAAGCTTCGCTGCTTTGGGACCAGAACCTGACAAGTGAACTTCAGCTGAATGGACAGAGAACTGGTTTGTGTGGCGGCTGAGAGGTTTTAATGAGTTTTGATTAAAACTAGAGAGAAATTTCTTATGTTCAATGAAAGCATTTATTTATTTATTTGTTTATTTTTAATTTTATTTGACCAAATTATTTCATTTCAATGAAGAGGGAAGTAGATCAGGACTCAGCTGCAGTTTTAACAAATATGTAAAAATATAACATATTTTATAATAAAATAAATAATTTGAAACCCGGATTGTGCATTCACTCAACTTAATTTGCTTGATAATCTTAAACATTTAAATGTAACAAAAACAGAACAAATTTGTCCGAGTTTGTGAGGGGATTAAACGTGGAAACATTATGAATACTTTTGCAAGGCGCTGTATACGCATGACAAATCCCAAAACTGCAGTCTGCTGGTGAACTGTGGGGGGAGAGCGCTGGATTATTCCTCCATGATGCTCTTTGTTTGAAGAGGAGGTGTTGACTGACAGCCGAGCTGCGAGGCCCTGCTCAGCCAGGGTTCAGCGCGGATGCCTGGCTAATGAGGTCGACTACAGGGATTATAATCAGGCTGGGAATATTAGAGTTCTCACGTGTCAGTCAAGATATGAGCGGCGCTGCAGTGCCAGAGCGGGATTTTCAGCTTCATCTTTATCATGCATGGATGGCTGTAGGATGAACAGAGGAAGGATTTACTCTAAAATGTGCAATTTATCTGCTGGTGGCCATTTTAATCACACAGTAATGATTCTGCAGAAAGTAGATCCAAATGCTTCAGCTGACAGCTCAATTTTAGATGAAATGTGTTAATTAGCATCTTGTTTGACCTCATCAAGCCACTACGACAAACTGTCAGGGCCACATGAAGACAAAATTTAAGGAAAAAAAAAAGAAAATTACAAAAAAACCTGTAAGAGAATAAAGCATAAGAATAAAATTATGAGTGTAATGTCTTAATATTTTAAGAATAAAGTCTAAATTTACAGGGATAAAGTCAGAATATTACTCAGAATAATAAAGTTGCACTGTTATGAGTATTTATGTTTTAAAAAATCTGAATATTTTGCCTTTAGAACCTCCTCCTCTTTCAAACCTTCTACCTTCAACACATTATCACAACAATGTTCCATCATTATGCCATTTACAGCATTGTCCTGAGAAGAAGTTTGCATGATAAGCTCAGCAGACGTGCAGGTCAACCATGGCTGCTGATGCTAGTCTGGAGGAGCTGTGATGAATGGAATCTCATGTTGAGGTAAGTAGCCGCTCTACTGCGCATGTCGCCTTCAAAAATACATCATTTTAACTATTTAAACTATTTATAATTAGACTAGTAAGGTAATTTGCAACCTGCCAGCCAAGATCACCTCTTTTCTACTCCCACATGAAGTTTTGTGTCATCTTCAGTTATCAGAGATTTTAATTTTAGCACTTTATCTCCCATTTTCTCCCATAACATCCACTGCATCATTTTATGTTTTAAGGTTTAATTTATCACCTGCCTGGATGGATGCAGCTTCGTTTTTATTTTCCCTCTAATCGTCCCCAAACTATTCAGAAATGATTGTATTTTATTCTGTTAAATGTAAATTCAGTTTTTTGTTTATTGAAATAAAAATGTTGGGAAAAACCCTTTTCTGGTGTCCTTATTGTTTGTCTTCTCTGATATATCTGATGATCCTACCGTGAAGTAGTATCCGCTGTGTTTACAAACAAATGATCCTCAATAGAAATATTTACTAATTGATTACTGAAGGCAAATATTTGGATTTTATTTATGGGCGACATTGATGTACTTCAAAAAGTAAAATGTTTTCTTCAGAATTATGCACTGCTTTTTATTGCCTTTCACTTAAGCTCAATGGTTTATTGATACAAGTTATTGTAGTCTTGCATCAGGCTCCTTCCTTCACTGTGAGGCTGAGGCGGTTTGCGGTCAGAAGCAGATGTTTGCGTCCTTTCATCGCCGCAGAGAAACGGCTCTGTGGATTGATTCCTGCGTGATTCCTGTTTGAATTAGAGCGACACTTTTCTGGCAAACTGTAGTAAAACCAAACGAGGGGCATAATTGGAAAAGGAAATTGGTCTCTCATCCTAATTTACATGTTTGCGTTGTTGGATTGGCCTAAAGGAAGGAGTTTAAAGTGTGTTATTGTAAGCCTGGGCGCTGAATGGAGAGGTAATTTGGAAGCCTGCTGACCACATTCTTTCAGGCTTCATATCCTGGTTCACTGGCAATGCAATTAGCAAACTGAATGATGTTTGCTCCCCTAAGTCATGTTCTATTTTTCTTCTTCTTCTCTAAATGGCAACACACACATACAGTCAATCAAAGAGTGATAAGAATTCACACATGACTGGAAAGATTTTGGCAGATGATATTTAAAGGGAACCTATTATCAGCGACTTCTAAAAACACTCAGCGGTTTTTTGGAAAACACATTAATGTTCTTTTGGTGACTGAAAAACGAGCCGTTTCAAAAACCTCCCAATAGTTGAGTCATGATCAACGGGTATGCGTCATTACCATAGCCTGTCCATTACCTTGTTGTGCAATTTTGCTCAGTATGTATCTCCTTTTGTGTTTTTTTCCCACAGCTGAATCGACCCCCTTTGGTCACCTAGCAACCAAAGCAGAGCTCCAGCATGTTTGGTCAGCCAGTTTTACTGCTGTGTGTGCTGTACAATGGCTGCTGGAAAAGACAAGTTTCTTGTTGACTTTCCATTCAGAAACCACTTTGCTGCATTCTTGTTGGTTGTGCAGGAGGCTCTACTTCTGCTTTTCAAAGATGTTTTGTTGTAATTGTGCATCAGTTTGCAGCCACTTACAAGTCAGAGCGTAAACGTTGTGTGGAGAGGCCACAGCAGGCAGAAGCTTAAAGTGATGAATGGCTCTAAAACAGGAGCTCAAAGTAGCCGAACTGATCAGACTTAAATATAGTTCTTTAGATTGATTTATGGATCCCAGATACCAAAACTAACCTGTTCAAGGAAGCACCACCAGTCACCTCTCATAAAGCGTCATCATTTTGATATTTCCAGATGTCAACCAGCTCATCCTCCTCTTTCCTACACCTCACTCTACGGCTCAGTAGAAGTTTCTTTGTTGGTGAAAAATTTATCGTAAGCCTTAAATTTTTTATCAGCCCATTTCAGAGGCCCCCTGCTGGTTGGCAGAGCAGCTGTATCAATCTGAGTCCCCAAAGCATCTCCCTGGCTAACGCACTGAATTCAGTTATCTGTGAAGAGCAGCAATCCGTTTCAAGATAAGTTGAAGAAAACAAAGTAAATGCAGAATATGATGGTGTGGCAGCGCGGTCGGGTCTCTGGGGTCCGCCGCCCAGCGCAGATCAGCTCTGCCCCGAGGCCACAGAGGGCACGACCCTTCAGGTTTAACACCCCACAGACACCTGGGATCTATTACGACGCTGCAGCCAGTGGGTTTCACATGCTGATGCTCATCCGTCTTCTGGGAGAAACGACGGAGTTGTTTGAATCTTGATGTAGTTCAGATAGAGTGTGATGGTTCTGTCTGGACCCGTCCAAATCTGATAGATTCACAAAAATAGATCAACTTCATGGAGCATTTTTTCACCACTAGACAGCTTAGGTGCAGCGCAAACAGAGACGCCAATTTTCATTTCTTTTACTTGAAAATGTTTCTTTTTACCTGTTGGTGCCACTTTAATTTAGTCAGTAAAAGAGAAAAATGTTTATTTACTCTATTTCTACTTGAAGTGTAAGCCTTCCTCACACATATGGAAGTGGCAGAGAACAGATTTTTTTTTCTGGGGAGAAAAGATCAGAGATGGACAGTTCAGACTAAAAACGTTGAGTATGCATCGCATTTGAGCAGAAAAAGTTGGATACGAGTCACATGGGTCAGATATGGGTAGAAAATGTCACATATGCATCACACTTGCGTAGAAAGGTTGGATATGGGTCGCAGTTTGGGCAAAAGAAGTCGGGTATGTGCAGAAAAAGTCAGATGCGGGTCACATTATTGCAGAAAAAATTGTATATGGGTCACATTTTGGCAAAAAAAAAAGTCTGATATGGTCAGAGAAAGAACCATAACCGGGCATGGGTCAAATTCTGGCAGAAAGGTCGGATATGGGTCACACTTTGGGTTGTACCTCGATGGTTCAGTCGAGCTGAAACAGCCTGGCTGCTGCGGTCTGGGTCCTGAAGATGGAACATGGTGCCGTCTCTCTCCGTCAGAGGATGTTGGACTGTTATCGCTGTCGCCAACATGGCTTCCCTTATCTGCTGGACGCTCGCTCTAATCAAGCTCGCTCCCTGCTGACAGGAAGTTTTTCTCCCAGAGATATGTTTTGTTTAGTTGTTTTTCCCGTCATATGTGTCTGTGTTAGTCCGTGTGGTGAAACAACATCCTCTGATAGGGAGGAGAGTCTGCTGGCTCAGGGAGCTGCTGGAGGTGACGCAGCAAGCTGTGGTACAGTAATGGAGTCATCCATCAACAAGCCCCATAAAAGCATCATGACAAGCCAGCTGGGGCCACTCCACAGTTTAAAGCCTGATGTTTGTTCCTACGGTGCAGCCATTAAAGAAATCTGCTAATTTGTTTAGTCTCTTTACTGTTTCATATTAATTTTAGACAGATAATACAGATCAGAGAATAAATGTTTTTTTCTTTTTGCTATTTTCAGAAACCAACTCTTTGTCATGCAAAAGTTGTTTTCAGTGATTTATCTGGATTTAATTTGATTTGATAGACCAAACAAAAGAAAATCTATCTGGTAAATAAATAGAGTCTTCCTGTATTTCATTTAATTTCAGTGTAAATCCAGCCATTCTTTTCAAGTTTTTTATGTATTTGTGTCGTCATGTAGTGACAGTTTCTTATAATCTGTGAAAATATCGATGTCCTCCACCTCCTCCCTTCTGCCTTATGAATGTACCGCTCCTGATAAAAAACAACCAATCAGAGCCAGGAGGCGGGTCTTAGCGCTGTCAATCAACTTCCTGAATGTGCTGCTAAATAAATATGAATAGAATAACAACTTAACGTTACAGGAAAATTGTTTATCCACCGTAAGGCTAAGTAGCCTTAGCAGTCATGACTGGCTACGCTAACTGCAGCAATGAGAGGAAGGAGAGGATGAGCAGCATCACACAGAGGATGATTGACAGTTTGGACCCACCTCCTGGCTCTGACTGGTTATTTCTAGTTAGCATCAGAAGAAAGCAGATTTTTTTCTCAGCACAAACTGACAACACATAGTTACAGTTTTAACAAGTATGTAAAAAATGAAACACGTAATGATCGCTGCAAAATCATCAAGCAAACATATATCAATATATTGGCCAGTGTTCCAGTTATAATTAAGTAAAGGCAGCTCTAAACGTTTGGGTTTATAGCTCAGTGTTCCTTTAAATCAAGATATGAATGTCTTTGTAACAAACTGTATAAAACAAATTCTGGTTGCAATCATTTTAAACAAATTTACACATTTTCTGCATAATTTACCATCAAAAATCTATCAACTTTTCTGGATTTTTAACAGTGTATGGTAACCATCAGTAGCTCAACACATGGACTAAAGTTTCCAGTTACTGTTTATAACAGCATTTGATTAGGAAAGGACTCACATGGATCTTCAGGCATGACAGACAGGGTAATTTGGTATGTCTTTGTGTTTATTCTATGGATTTTCTGCATTAATTGTTAAAAGTAATAAGACAAAACTGCTGTTAATATGAGAGAATCAACAGGTTCAATGTTGAGCAGGTCTTGTGTCATTTCTCCCCCATTACATCCCTTAACAATCCTTTGAAAATGAGAAAATAGTTTCCTCTGTTTACCAAAAGCACCACTTCCTGGTTAGCAATGGTTGAGGTCAAAATAATATTGAGGTTAAAGAACGAGGCTGTAAGTCACACATGGAGTCAAACAGAGCTGTGAAATCACTTAAGGAAGACATAAATTTACAGTAGTCAGCTGGAGGGCTCGTATCGTTTAGCACCGTTTTTTTGTTTCCAGGACAGAGCCAGTCGCCCAAGTAGAGCTGCTTAGGTTAAAAAGGAAGGATTGTATTCGGTGTTGAAATACTGCAGACAGTTTTCCCACTGCAGCAGTTCCAGTTGGAAGCCAGGGTTGGTAATGGAGCCACTGGTTTTATGAAAGTCTGTTCTGAGACCGCCATGTTGCTCCATCTCTATATTCGTCTCTTCTGATAAATAGTCGACCTTCCGTTGGTTTTATTTTTGTAGAGGTTTGCTTTACAGTTTAACCACAAACCCATGTTTTTCATAGTTTTTAATTTTTATTGTTTGTGGTGATAAATGGTGGAGGCGTGGTTAGAGCAACTCTGTGAATCAATGGAGCTCCGTAAAGCAAGAAACATTTTGGACACATTTATATACACACTTCAAAAACACAAAATCTGACCAAGTAATTTGGTCGAGTTTCTAGTACAAATATCTTAGTACACTTGAAGTGAGATAACTTTTTAACAAGATATGAAAGCTGAAAGTGGAGATAAATTTAAAGCCTGCACAGTGCTTGTCTCCAAGTTTGGATCGCATTTTTATGAAGATGATAAATGTTTAAAGGGGGTTAGAGTATTATCTTTCATATGTTAACTAATGTTATAAAAATGCTACATATGTATAAAACATGACAAATTACATTTGACTTTGTAACTTCACGTGTTGAAATTGGACCTCTGTCTCTTTAAAAACTTTCTGAAAGTCCGTCTTCAGGAAGTCATCACAACACGACTCCTCTGCTAACCCTTTAGCAACGTTTTTCACCAGGGTTGCTCTGAGAAGCAGCTCATGTAATGAGCCGACAGACGCACAGTTTCACCAGATGTCTGCTAATTGCTGCTGGCTAGTCTGAAGGGACTGAATGGAAGAGTGGCCGGGGAGGGCTGCTCTGGGAGGCGGAAGCTCTGAGGAGGAGCTTCGTCTTGAAGGCGGAGCTAGGTCCAGCCAGCCGTTTTCCTCGGCTGAATGGTTGCCATTTAGATGAAAGGATTCTCAAACAAGCATGAAAGAATCAAAGCAACGCTCCAGGTTTGTTTTTAATGAAGTAATAATATTAGAACATGAAAGTTAAGCTGATTTTACCCAATGCCACCCCTATAATGTTTTCTTAGGTTTGTTTGTTGTGCATTGATTTAATATTTTACCTCTTTGTTCGAAAGCTGCTCAGTATTTAGATTCTTTTCAGCTTGTCTAAAAGCAAAATTCAGTGCAACAAATAATTATCCATTCTCATTAAAGCTTAATTTGTTAAGTACATTTTCATTGATAATGTTTTCTTCTGAATTTGATCACATCGGTCGCCTCTTTCAGTGCATGTCAGCAGACGATCCAGTGTTGAGGCAGAGAAACAAAACCAGCAATCAGACGCTGAAACGTGTGTTGCTGGCAGAAACTGCCTCTCATGTCCTCGCTGCTGTTGAAAAGGACTGTCGTTTCTTCGCTGCACTTTCAGTCCTCCAAAGATTCACTCATGCTGAGACAGAGCAATTATGTGCAATTTCAGCTCTCGAGCCCATCTCCAGCAATCACCATGGAGATATTTAAAATGTATTTGTGTCAGGCAACACAGAAGCTGTAGGTGGTATTATGCTTCTTTCCTGCTGGCTACTTTTTGTTCTGTTGTTGTTTAACCACTTCTCAAACAAATTCCTCCCTCCTCGAATCCTTTTGATTTGATTGAATTATTCCTTTCTATTGACTTCACAGAAGAATTGGATTGTTTTCTGTTTGAGGCAAACATGGAAACCCTGTAACGAGGGATGCAAGTTATCAATCAAAGAGATAAACTCAGTTGATTGATCGTATCAATTAATCTTAACGATCCGACTTCTCTTTTATCAATAGGGTCAAACATCTCTCCATAAGATAAGGGACACATTTTTTCATAAGCAAAATTTTAAAAAATCATTCAATTTAAATGTTATTTTGCATCAGCTGCATCACATACCAACACATTAGCATTTAAAATATAATAAAACAGCTGAATAGAAATATAAAATATGTGAAACATTCACGTTCACACAGATGTAGCATCTTGGTTTTAATATTAAAACTTTTTCCATCATGTTACAATTTTTCACCAGTTTTCCTCCACTTTTCTGGCGTCACATCCTCGGTTGGTTTAGTTGACGTTGCTTTATTGTTGCAAACAAAATGATAGTATTTTGTTCATCAGCTTTGTTTTCCTAAAAAAGAAAAACAAATTAAAATTTGAATGCCTTTTCTTTCTGAAATCATGTGCTATTGTGAGAATTGTCTCCACAATATGGACATTTTTCCTAAGTGCTCGTTATTAGCTAATCTAATCAAACTAATGTAAAACTGCGATGTGAAGTGAATCTGTGTTACCATAAATCAGGAGGTCGTGGCAGGAGGAGGAGCAGAACGCTGAGAGGGAATAGCGTAGCGGTCCAGACTTTATTCAACCTTACGTTAGTAGAACTGAACCCGTTTCAGCCCATCCTAGAAAAATAGAAAGGCCAATTAACCTGACAGTCATCGTTTGGACTGTGGGAGGAAGCCGGAGTACCCAGAGAGAACCTGCACAGGCACAACATGCAAACTCTATGCAGAAAGACCCCAGGCCAGGAATCGAACCCAGAACCTTCTTGCTGCAAGGCACTAGTGCTACCAACTGCACCACTGTGCAGCCCGATAATAAATCATCTTACACTAATTTTAATCTCGTAAACCATCATAAATCAATTAAATGTTTGCATCTCTTTCTGTGACTCTTTGACAGCCGTTACTCCTCCAGTCTGGAGATTTGAAAAAGCCCCATTTGTCCCCCGGTGTCTGACCCGCTCTGAACCAGTATCGCCTCTGACCCGCTCTGAACCAGTGATCCTGCCGTATCGCCTCCATCTGCGGCGTGTCGGCAGGCATCCTCCTGCATTCCAGTCCTTTTGTTTGCTGAGGCTGGGGAAGGAGATGAATGAGTCCTCCGTTGACTAAACATCCTTAGAAAGTCCGCCTCGGCCTCACACCTGCTGGAATCTCAGCCCATCTCTGCCGAGGATGTGCGGCTCGGAAAAAAAACGGGAGCCGCTCATCGCCTGCGTCGAGGAAACAGTGAGGAATGTCGATGGGAGCATCAGCTCTACATCCACATCGAAGGCCAAGAATGCAGCTATTGTTTACGGAAGGTGGCTCTTCATCTCTGATATTGAGCACCTGTAGACTTAATATACTTTCAAGCTCCATTGTGTTGTTGTTGTTGTCCTCGTTTGGACGAGGATGTGGAGCCAAAGGTCAGACGGCTCTTGTATGAGAGCAGGTAAATGATTAATGATTTATTATTGTTTATTAGAACAATGAGAAAGAATGTGTTTTAAGAGTTTGCCAAGCTAAACATTGAAGCAACATCTGATACAAGTAATATCTGGAAAAATGTTTAGAAATTTAAACTGACAGAATGAAAAACATGTAAACTAGAATAATCTCAACCCAACTAAACCTAAGGCCTAAAGTTTTAAATATTTAAAGTTTATGCTTAAAACAGTTCCTAAAATGTACAAAATGTATGGAGTCCAATAACAAACAAAGGAACATTTCATATTTTCCATATAAGCAGCTAATGTTTATGCACTTATTATAAGTGTCATTATTTTGTGTGAACCATTTTTCGTAATAAATATGCAATTTAAAAATATATATATATATTTTTTTTTCGTCTAATGTAATTTTTTTAGTTCATAAAATAAATTTTAACAATAGAGAACGACAACACAAATCAATGAAAAGTGGTTTGATTATATTTATTAAAGGAACAAAATGTAAACTAAGCAAGCTCTGTGGTCTCAATCTAATCCAGGTTTTGCCGATGGAGGAATTTTGGTTTTTGGAAGATGAACGTGCCATGTCATGTTAATAACGCTGAATTCCATGTTTTGACTGGGCCGTTCCTAAACTCTGATTTTGGTTAAAATATGCGCTTTGCCTATGAACATGCACCTTGGAAATTTAACATGAATTAAATTTTTCACTGACCTCAGCTGACCTGCCGCCAACACGGTGGTTTCACTGCAAGGTCGACACCAAATTAGCTGAAAGGTGAGATGTATGAACAGGAAGTTCTTCATGATGGTTCGCAGAAAGTCTGCAGGGATTCAGAAGTTAATGTGTGTCATTTCTTCTCTTTTTTTCTCCATGACACCCAGAACCAAAGTGGACCCTGCTGCGGTACATGACCTGTAAGAACTCAGGCCTCTGACTCATTGATTAGTGCCAAACTTTTGTTTATTCGGGGTTTCCTGCTTATTTTTTCCTCTTTGAGACTGGATGAGTTAAATACTGTCCCATCGAAGTTGTATATGAAATGTGCTTCTAATTCACATTTAACCCATGTTTGTACTTCCATTTGGGTCTCTACTGTTTCTAAAAACAGCTTAACAAACTTCAAGCAATTTTTGGCAAGAATTTTATGATTTTTGGTGTCTGAAAAATTAACGTTTTCTAAAATCTCCTGATTGTTAAGACACATTCCAGCTGAGCCCAGTCCTTCACTTAGCAACTGAAACTGAGCTCCAGCACATTTGATCATCTGGTTTTACCGTTGGCTGCGTTGCACAATGGCTTCTGGAAAAGACACGTGCTTTGATGGAGGATCCACTTCTGCTTTTCAAAGATGTGAGGTTGTATAATTGCTCATCTTTTTGGAGACATTTTCATGAGCAAGTATAGACATTGAGCTGGGAGGCGTTGCCAGCAGCAGATTGTGTGGATTTAAAGTGACAGAGCCATAAAACAGCTCATTCTGAAAGAACCTCAGAAATAGACAGAACTGATCAAACTAAACGAAAAATGTTATAAACGTCACACCTAGATATATTCTAACCTGTTCCAGGAAACATTATAGGTTGAATACCTTTAAAATGTTGTTCACTTGCAAGTTTGATTTTGAGAATAATCACAGTTAAAAAGTCTATAAAATTTTGACATTTGATCTTTTTCTGATGTTTGCGATGCTTGTTTAGTGTTTTTGTTTTTGGTATTAAACTATAACATATAGGACCCTTTGGCACCATTATGATCTTGTTTCCATCTCTCGAGTTTGTTTTGCTTTTCATCTGCCTTATTTAAAATTAAAATAAACAATAAAGCTAATAAGAGTCACCATTAATAAAAAGCTGAATGCAGTTTGGGACTGTGTTTATAAACACTCTTCATATCACCCATTGTTGTTTATAGGTCCTTCCAGAAACAGTGGGTGTACCTTCTGTTTAAAGCAACGTCTATAAATACAGTTACTATTCGGAAATGCATGTGGGCACTGTAAAAAGCATTCCCAGGCACCAACTGCTGTTTAAAATTAGACTGGTGATATTAAGCAGGGCTGCAGAGAGATGTTATTTACCGTTTTTACACTCGTCTCAGTCACTAGTCGGCCAAGAAACAGCATAGAGTTCATCGTTGTTCTGTGAATAAAGGCCTTTTGCTCTCAAGCTGTATTTGATAAAAACTGAAGCTCATTGCAGAAATATCTCCTTCAGTTTTGATCAGTCTAATTGAACTGAAAGAAAGAGAGTGCAGCTCCATTTTTATGACATTACAAGTAATTGAAGTAAGTTTATCCAATATTATTTAAGGTTATGTTTAATTTGACAAATGATACACTTCATAAATTGACTTGAACAAACTTAATTCAAGTAAATGTATTTAAGTTTGTCTCAATGTATTTTTGATTTTGAGATTATCAAACACCAAGATTTATTAAATGAAAATCAAAACTGCTATTCGAAAAGCTCAATGAAGAAATGATTAAGTTAATATAAAAATACAGAGTAAATATTAAAATAAACAAAATTTTTCAAGAGTCAAATCATGACTTTATTCTCCAATTAATTCAACTTTATTCTGGTAATATTACGACTTTATTGTTTATTATATTATGACTTTATTCTCATATTATTACAACTTCATTCTCAGAATAATTGTATTCTCATGATTTTGTTTTTGCATTATTGCCACTTTATACTCATGTGACTTTATTGTAATGAATTTTCTCATAATACTACGACTTTATTCTCAAAACATTAAGACTTTACTGTCATATTACTGACTTTATTCTTGTATTATTTAAACTTTTTCTTAGTATGGTCCTATTACTCCGTCGTACGTTCAGACTTTCAGTCACTATGTTTCTTCCGCCCTCAGACGTTGGTTGTGCATCATCAATAAAAGAAGGTATTGCAGATATTCGGACCTTATCAGACCCTCGGGGGCTGACATTTCTAAAGGCTAGTATAACATTTCCTCACGGTGAGAGAGAGCTCTGAAATGTGGGCCAGCTTATTAACTCTAAAATATTAGATAAGGCTACAGCGTAAGGTAATACCACAGCTATAAATAGCGTTTGCCATTAGAGCTGGGTGAAGAAGGTGTTTGAGCAAACAGGCGCTGAGGATGACATGTGGACCGAGGTCAGACAGTGCATGCCGACAACAGCGGCTCCATTTTTCTGCTGGTCACCCTGAGAAAGAGCTTATACTCAAGTAAGAGCAGCAACATAGTTTAGTCAAGGAAAAGTAAAACTATGCACTTTTTAGCTTTTAGATAAAAGTGTGGCCTTTTTAGCCAAATTAAAAGAAACATTTAACATTTTGCACATTTTGTGCTTCCATTTGGTTCGTAGCAGTTTCTAAAAACAGCTCTAAAAAATCCCCCCAGCTGTTTTTTGGCATTAAGTTAATGTTTCTCTTTGTCTCTAAAATGACCCGTTTTGAAAACGTCCCGATAATTACGTCACGTTCCACCGGTACTGAGCCGTTACCTAGCAACCCAATCCGAACTCCAGCACGTTTGGTCAGCTGATTTTACCGCTACATGCGCCGGAAAGAGGAGGCAAAAGCTGTACTCAAGTAAGAGTAGCACTACTTCAACTTATTTTTACTCAAGTAAAAGTAAAAAGTACCTTTCCAAAGAATTACTGAAGTGAGAGTTTAAAAGTATTTGGTGAAAAGACTCAAGAACTGAGCAACTGATCTTAACATCTGATTTAAGTTTTTAGAATGATGTAATCAAAAATACTACATATAAAGTTCAGCAAATAGTACCTAGTATTTTTACAACTGAAATAAAATGAAAAAAATACAAATACATTGAAAAAATAACACACTCACTGGCACAAGAAACAAGTTTCAAAGTAATTTAATATTTTTCAATATTAAAATTCATCTAAAATGAATACATACAGTAAAAAATAATCATTTTTAGCAGGGTAATGCACAGAGACAATAAATAGCGCTTACTGTATGCTACTGATCTCCAATTGGCTCAACAAAATAAGATTTGAAAGTTAGAGGTTTCATAAACTGTAAGTGTCTCATTCACTTGTGATTTGCTCTACCTGTGTAGAGCAAACTACACTTGATTTACAACTCTTAAATCAAGTAAGAGTTGTAATTGTCCATAATCATATTACTCAGGTAAAAGTTAAAAGTACAGTGCAGTAAATCTATTCCTTTAACCAGCTGTGATCCATCTGGTCCCATCGAACTACTGCTTTTTATTTTCCCTCCTAGAGAGATTTTGAACAATATGCATTCAGTTTTACATGAACTTTATATAACATTTCAGATTGACAAGCGAAGCCAAATAAAAGCTCAACTTGAGTAACGTTTCTGTATATGTCAAGGCTTCATATCAGATTCACAGTTTAGGGTTTTATAGGCATATAAAATATCAAATATACACATTATTGGCTGCTTTTTGTTATTCTGAAATAAATAAACAGTTTCCAAGAAAAGTGATTCATGAGGTAGATTTTATTCAGACTTTTTAGACCTTTTCAAACTCCCACTGGTGCACATTATATCTTTAAAACAGCAGCCTGCAGTGTTGTAATGACATTTTTGCATTTTATCACACAAGCAGAAAAGTAGATTATTCTATACTTTGTGAAGTTTTGTCCTCTTTTCTGAATGTGGAATATGAGAATAAAAAACAGCTAATAGGCTTAAATCCTCTTGTGACTGCAGTTTTCTTTCAAAGGTTGCCAGAACCAAACCGCCCAACCAGTCCAAATAATGGTCCAGTTTAACTGGCTTTGTTCTGGGGTTCGGACTCGGCCACAAAGTGAAGGTTTACTGGAGTCACAGGGAAATTTGTGAACATGAGGGAAAAAACTGAGTTGCTGCCCAGATATCAGGAGGCTTACAATAGTTTAGAGTGTTTCATTAAGGTTTAGTTTTGTTTCTCTGAAACTTTTTGTCAGCTTTTAGTGAGTTTGCTAGTTTTAGTTTTTACTGGTGAAATATTGTATAGTTGTTGGTTGTAGTTTTTTCATACTTTTATGTCAGAGTAGTGTATTACGATGTTTACATTGATTGGGTAGTGATCAATAGAAGATAACAATTTTCAAAAATTGTTTTGAACTATTTGAACGACCAATTAACTCTGCTGTTTTCTCTCATCTTTTGGTGTCGCCATTTTGCGAACCAGTGTAATTTGCTGACAAAATAAGCAGCTTGTGTGGAAACAAAATGTTTCACATCAATTCAAAAGGCTAATAAATAGATTCAGAAATGCAAAATCAAAGGATATTATATCTATCATTTCAGTATATTTTAGCTAATTTTATAAATGCACGACAGAGTTCTAGCTAGTTATAGTTTTTCCCCATTAATTACCATTTTTATTTATTTGAATTTATGAAAATATTTACTCAATTTCAGTTTTTGTTATTTCGTTTTTTAGTTAACTGTAATTACCTTGGTTCCAGGTAGTGAAAAAGCCTTAATATGATGGGTCTACTGGTCAAGTTAGGCACCACATTAATCCTTTCAGAAGTCATTTATAAGCTCCTGGATGTGTGAACAAGAGCTGGGCAATACTTCACCTCACTGCTCCTGTTTCATCTGTTGCAAACACTTTGTCAGCTTTCGGTCTCAGTTTCCTCATTTTTAGGTTCAGGATGTCAATATAGACATTTGTGATTGTCTCAAAAGGATTTTTGCGGTGTGCTTTTTCCTTTTGGAGAAATTTACTCCAAAAATATGTCAAGATTTCTGAAGCTCCTGCTTTTTCTTACAGCACCTGACATGGTCCTTTATTTTTATAATTACACAACATGAATAAATGTAGAGGAAATCAGCTGCAGATGGTTTTGTTCTCCTCAGATTGACTCGCTATAGCTCACACCAGTCTTTGGGAAAATAAGCTGTCATTTTTCTCATTCTTTATTAACCAGAAACACTTCGAATGTAAGTGAAAACATCTGCTGTCTGTGAACTTTGAAATTTAAAGAACAGCATCAGAATGTATTATTTCTTGAAAGAGCGGCATTACTTCACTCCAACACTGAATAGCAGGAGAAATGTCTCAAATTACAAAACAGAAATCCTGCAACCACTAAAATCTGATCCATTTTTCTTTCCATTTTGCAGAGAATGACGTCTTGCTCAGTGTCTTCTGAGGTTTTTCTGTTGTTTCCTTCAGTGCTTTATGGTGCAGCGCCACCTCAGGCGAGGAGGGGAACAGGTTTTTCAAAATGTTTGGTTAGTTTTACTGGGAACCAAAATTGTAACATTTGTTACATTTTCAGCTGCTGTGTTTCAGTTTCACAGCACTGAGTCACACAAACCAAACACTTTAAAAACCTGTTCCCCTCCTCGCCTGTGGCGGCGCTGCACCAAGAGCCATCGAAGGAAACCTCCACAGAGACACTGAGTGAAACCTCAGTAAACAAAATGAAAACAAAAATGGAGTAGTGTCAGATGTTAGCAGTTGTCGGAATAGAACATGAGCCATTTCTCCCATTAGTGCTCAATTCATGCATTTGTTCTGGTTGTATTTACCCAGAATGCCCTGCTCTGTGGTCCACTTCCTGCTTTTGGAACGGTAGGCTTGGCATTCACAAATGCATTGGAACCACATTAGAGTTCACTCCAACCGAATGGAGACCAAGGTTTGATTGTGCGTTCACTCCTCACCTACAGAACCGGACTTTCCAGACAAACTAGAGACTGATTAAAGCGAACCAAACAGGCTGGAGTCACATTCAGATGGACTTTAATTATGTGATTTTCCAAAAGAAACTCTATAAGAAGGCTTATTTAGAGATATCGGACAACTTGGTAACGCTCCAGGGTTGATTTACCGGGTTGGATTCATGCAATAATTCTTCCCTGCTATGAGAGATGAAATTTGCCAATGAGAGCTATAAAAAAAAATCAACACAGATTTATTGAAACAAGTTAACCTACACATTGCGCTTTGCAATTTCATCCTCTATTATTACAAAAATACTGATTAGTCCAGACTTTGGCTAATTTGGCTGGACACCGAATGCTTCCTCTGGTTTCTTATTATTCTTCTCCTTCTCTTCTTCCAGCTTGTTTCTTTCATTCACTTGAAACTTTTAGATGATTGTCTGTATGGAAAGCATCCAGCTCTAATCAAGCCGCAACATCTGAGCTGCGTGGTATCTGTTTGGGTGTTTCAGCCTGATCACTCAACCGTCTGAACCGATTAAAACAATAGCATTCCTTCACACACAGTCACAGGCCATGCAATCAGTAAAGAACGCATTCCAGAGTGAAATTAATGACACCCGCGATATGAATTGCTAAACAAACAAAGTGACACAATGGCAGACTCACAAACATACACTCACACACACAGGACGTCCTAATGCGAAGACACTGTGTGTCAATAGGAAACAACAGAGCACGAGCTGGAGTGTGTCGTCGTCCCTCAAGGCTCCGTGCTCAAACCAGGTGCCTTCCTCTGAGGATTTTCCTGTTTACTGACTTGGACGCCTGCTTGTTTGGGTGCTTTCTTCTGGTCCCTGAAGTCAGTATCTTCCTGTGGACTGAGTACCTCCCGCCTGACTTCACCAGTCTTTTCTGGCTCTCCGGACGTCATTAAAAACGCCCAAAATATCATCCGAGGGAAGTCCGATTGAGTCGGTGCAGCGATGCATTGTTTGGAAACCATGCTGGTTTGAGCTTCTGCTATTTCTAGAGCGCCGACGCGGCCTGCTGCGCATTAGCAGTGCTCAGCCGTTAGAAGTCCTTATGGTCTGCTAATGCCTTCAATGCCAAATATAACAATGACTTTTCCAAGGACTTCCTTTAAGAATGTTGATTTCCTCCCAGTGGGGAGGCAAGTTTATTTTTTCATCCAAACTGTGGAGTTTTGACTTTATGTGGCCCTGTGTGACTAGAAATTTCATGAAAGTATCATTTTGATGCAAAATAACTACTTATTTATATGCAAATAATTGTTTAATTCATAAATTACAAAGAAAAACAATTTCCTTAAAGAGGAAATATAGTTTATATAATTTTTTTACTCCTGAATATGTTCTTCAGGTGATAGAAGGCTGACTTTATAATTGTCTCTATGTGAACTCTCAATGTTCTGGTCTGGGTCCATCACTTCTTCCAGATTTCGGGCCTGATCTCTGGTTTCTAGCTGCATTCTGTCCTTTTCTGACTCTTTCTGTATCATCTGTTGGCTTCAGACTCCATCAGACCTTCATCTTGTGCAACCTGTCACTGCAGCTCATCTACTGAACGCTCCCCGCCGTGTTTTCTCTCTCGCCTGCATCTAGTCGGGTTATTCCCTCAGGGCTTTGGAATCTGACACCCGACCAGACAAACGGAGGCGTAACAAGTCTCCCTGCTCAGTGACCAGCAATGCAGCGAGAAGCTGTCGCCTCGCACCAACTGCAGGCTCTTATCATCCTGCAGCTCTTCTCCAACACACCTCCACAGCCGCACTGATGATGACAGCAGTCTGAAAACAACAGCTTCCTCGGCAAAATATTCAAGACAGAGAAACGTCCTGAAGAAGAACAGCAAGAGGATTTCATTAATTTTATTTAGTTATTTGTCTTGTAAAAGTGCTCAATTATAGCATTTTTCAATGCTATAATGAAACTTGTAGTGTATTTTGGGGGGATTTATTTGAAGTTGACCAACAGAAATTACCATATAATTGTTTTATCAAAGGGAAACTTGTATTTAATGAGCAGAAAGTCTTTTCAGATCTTTATCTGTTCACTTTGAACATCTAGAGATGAACTTTTATTGTCTTTCAAAATAGCTCAAATTCAAACATTTTATCTTCCATGCCGGCCTTTTATACTTCCATTTGGGTCTTGCTTCTTAAAGCAGTCCCAATGCTTAAAAAATCTTTGATGCCAAAATTTTATTCAAGTTTATGAGCCACATCAAAAACTTCCTGATTCTCAAGTCACATTTGAAGGGCACTGCACCGTTACCTAGCAACCCAAGCAGACTGGTCAGCTGGTTTTACTGCTGTACAATGGCTGCTGGAAAAGACAAGTGTTTTGTTGTTGACTTACTATCCAGAAACCACTGGCTGCATTCTTGTTGGTTGTGCAGGAAGCTCCACTTCTGCCTTTCAAAGATGCACGGTTGTGTAATTGCACATCTGTCTGCAGCCATTTTCACTTGTGAGTGTAAATGTTGAGTTGGGGGCGTGGCCATCAGCAGATTATTTGGATTTAAAATGACAGAGATCCTAAAACAACTTATTCTGAGCTGATCAGACTAAAATCTCATTATTCAAGATTGATTTTGTGTAAAAAATGTAATGGACATGTTTTGTATAGGCCACATAAACATGCTAACCTGTTCAAGGAAGCACAACAGGTCACCTTTAAAATGTCTTGAAAGAGTCATTCTTCAGAGGCTTTATGAAGCCACTGCGCCTGATTTAGGCAGAGCATTATTCACACATAAGGTATTCATGAAGGTCCATGTAAAGAAGCACTTTCCATGTGGAAAAACTTGTTATGCACATAAGTCAACCGTGCAACAAAGTTCTGCAAGCTGCCTTTGCCATACCCCAAACTTAAAAGTCGATTACATTATTGAAGACAGACTTGATGAATTGCAGCCTCTCACCATTTATCCCCCAGAGCGCCACATGCTGCTGTACTGTAAAATCTGATACCTCTTCATTAATCCTGCTGATTGGAGCGCAGCCCAGTAGGACGCGTGCAGTTTGCAAGCCGACTGCACCGCTGAACCGTGTGTGTTTCTGTTTGGATCTATGCATGTGTACATCTGTTTGGTTGCGAGTACATGTGTGCGTTTGCATCTAAACACGTGTGTGCCTGTGGATGGTGAGTGAAACATTTGCGCCGTGGGACTCGAACTCCTCCACCTCCGACTGTGGCTATGTGTGATCTGAGCCGGCAGCGAAGAAGTCTTGCATCCATCTCACCTGACAGCTCCCGACCTTCCAGTAATCCCAGCATTGCTCGCTATCTCACTCCCTGCTGGCTCACACATGGACAGAAAGCATGCCACCCTCTGCAGCATCAAAGTTAGCCTTGATCAAGCAGTCACACTCAGGACTCCTGACATCAGCTACTGACCGTGGTCTGCAGTCATTCATGCTGCATTCCTGCTTTTATCTGCGGAGTCGCGTCGTATCTTCTCGTCCAGCTTGATTCAGAGTAGTTGTCGTTTGTCTTTAGTCGGTGGTGAAAGGAGCGACTCCACCGTGATTGTTGTGGGGTCAGATTTCTGCAGGGATTTCCTTTCCCTGAGCGAAAGGCTGCAGCTCTCTTCTGGAGATTTTTCTCTTTTACTGTCAGCAGGTTCATCACCTTGTTACAAATGGACTAGCAGGTGAAACCAGATGTTCACAAAAAAACGATCATAAACTTTTATTCCCACTTAAATCACATTGTACTTTATTCTTTTGGTTTTGTTTGGATTAATATAATTATTTCTAGTCCCAAATATTGAGAGGTATTTCCAGAGAATGTTTTTACTTTTTAGAAGTCAATTTCACATACATTTCCCTGGTATTTACATAAAAGCAGGTTGAAATCAGTGAATCTTTGATTTGTGGAAACAACAAAAGTTCATTCTATGCAGATGATATTTAGTTTCCCCCAAAATACGACAAAATTTGTGTATCATCTCATATTTGTTATGAAGTTCTGCTGAAGCCTGGAAACGCCGAGAGTTGCAGGATTTCTCTTTTGACGTTGGTAAAAGACCAGCAGCTAAATCTCTCGCTAGCGTTAAACTCTCACATTTGTTTTAGTTGTATTTACCCAGAATGCCCTTCACCATTGCCTACTTCCTGCTTTGGAGCGGTCTCTGGTCCGATTGACATCCACATATGCATTCAAACTGCACCAGAGTTCCCTTAAGCTGAACTGAGGCCTGGGTTTGAAGTCGGACCTGTTCGATTAGCATCACATGTTGGTGAATTCTCAGAAACCTAAATCTAACAAGGGACAGTAATAATTTGGGGTCTGGACGTTATTTTGTGTTAATTAAAGCATGACACTGTTGAATATGACTTGTGGGTCTCTCTGTCTGCTGGTTCAGCTCTGCGGTGTCTGCCAGCAGGTCGAAGGTCGGCTCTCTAATCATGCTTTTGGCTCTCCTCTATGTGCCTGATGTTGGCCCGTTTTCCTTTCAGGTTTGGGGAAAAGAGAAATCAGCACCCTGATCTTAATAAGGCTTTTGGGTTTGCTGCTCTGCATCGCCTGGAGTGACTTACAAAAGTTTCCATACCAGTAGAACGGTTTCATATTTTCTCCCATATTATATCTACATCCCATGTTTACATGGGAGAGTGGTGTTGTGAGATTGATTCTTCTAAAATATCTTATTATCTCCTTTGTTTTTGTTATTTTCAGTGCTTGAATATTTACAAAAAGCCATTGTGACAGTCTTTGTTCCTTTTCCCTGCATGCTGACTCATCCTCCCCAAGATCAGCCCAGAGATGATTGTGTCTTCTCAAATTTAATGATGGTGTTATTCGAATGAGTTGGTGAGCAGGCGTAGGTGTGCAGACCGCAACGTGGGAAGCTGGAGCTGAAAGTAAGAAAGAAGAGATGAGGGGCTGAGGTTTAACTCTCTGTGTGCCAGGAGGATTTACTGGAACCAGTGGCAAACATCTGGTTTAGATCCAGAACTTCTTTCACTTTAAAATAACTGGAATAATTACAAAAAAATTAAAATGAAGAAAAACCTCATGCAACTGTTTTGATTTTCATTGACTCTGCTGAAATAATTCATCAAATCAATTGTCAATAATCAAATTTAGTAATAAGTTAATCATAATCTAAAACATGCTATTTGCTTAGAAAACAACACACTCAAGCACAAAGAAAAGATAAATACATAAAAAATAATCATGACTTTGTCCTTCAAGTTCGTCTCTACTGTTCACAGCAGAACTGTATTTTCCTTTAAGGAAGTATTTTTGGTCTCTCGTAAGGAAACTTGCAGACGTGCATGACAATTATGACATTTTCATGCTGAGAATTTAATATAAGATCCTCCACATTTTTCTGATTAAACTTAATCAATTCAGTGCTTATAGATTATTAATTACAATCTGCTTTGACAGACATGTTTCTATATTTCAGACAAGTTTCGAAATGTTGGAACCAGACACTTCAGGGATAGAAACCGCCTAGAATAACAACCGCCTGAGTTAGCATGAAATTTAATCCAGACATCCATGTCAGTTTTAGGACAAATTGTTATGATTTCAATGATCTGTTGTTATTTCATCCTCTATTAGTAAAATATCATTTTATTCAGAACCAGTTTGCTGCCAAACACCAAGAAAGCAAATAAAACTTAAAGTATCGCCTTTATATAGTCATTATGAGTAACATAGAAATATCTCAGCCTCTAAGCCTGACGGCTATTGATTTAAATTACCGCCTAAAACAACCCTTAAATTCAGCCGGTAGCAGCTGCTTCACTGTGAGGCCCAAAATGAACAAACAGCACTGGGCTGTGCAGATAAGAGTCACTCTGGAGAGTTTTAACAAGTCATCAAAACAAGTCATCTTATGTTTGGCTGCAGGCCAGAGTGAGGCATTGAAATCTCCCCAAAATGCGACGTTTTTATTTCTCGCCTAATAAAAACCGCAGATCAAGCGATAAATAACAGAATTTCAGCATGACTCACAGCCAATCAGGTGTATTTAATGAAACAGAAATGATGCGCAACAAAATCCTTCATGCTCTCAGCCGGTGGAGGAAAGCTGTGTTTTTTCATCAGCTTTGGCCTTGTCACAGCGCAGAACCTCCAGAGAGGAAGAAAGGCTGAGAAATCGTTTATAACAGGATGAAGAACTTAAAAAGCTGTTTATCGACGAAGATTGGGTTCAAAATGAAGACTGTGTGTTTAATTCTTATTAATAAAACTATCATGATAAACTGTCTAAAGACTGTGCAGGCCTGTGACAATAAACAGTAAATCAATTAGTCTCATGATAAAGTAAAACAATGTCAATCATTTTCATTTGCATGATTTATTGTTTTTTTCTACCAAAAATTGGATGACAAAAGTTTGCTTTTGTTATTTTGTAAACATGGATGCTTCTGGTGGAGCCCAGCTTATGAATTTGAAGTCGTTTTCCGACCAGAGCAGCACTTTAACAACTTTTAATCCTCATTATCGTCGTCCAGGATTGTTGTTTTTCAAACGATGCCCGTAAGATTAGTGACATTGGTCGAGAATCAGTGACGTTCAGGTTCAGGTCGCATTTGAAAATATGCGTCCATATTGTCCAGACTGTCATGGAAAGATCAGAAACAGGTCGCATTAAGGAAAAAAAAGAATCAGATTTGGATCGTTTAATAGCTTACAATGTGTGAACGCAGCCTGACAGCCTGCTGTGTTTTCAAAAGGCATAAATTTGACTCTGAAGCATCTTTGCTTAACAAATTATGGTGACCTTTAACCTCTATCTCTCTGGGCAATCTGGTTTCACTTGGACTCCAGGCTGTGTTGAAGAGCGCTTCGTCAACACAATGAGAGGAGGATATTTTCTTCCTGGCCAAACAAACTGGAATTATGCATTGTGTTGTGAAGAAAAGGAGGCAGAGACATTATGTATGGCTGGTGCTGAAACGTCCTAATGTCTTCAAGATGTTGGGATGTTTATGATGTAGATGAAAAGAAGTTACAGTTTTCCAATTGCAGCATGCTCTCTGTTTGCAATTATTGCTCATCTCCAATAAAACATGTTTCTGTGGAACTCAATATAGAATTATTATTATTATTATGATTGAAAGAGATTCATAGGAACTAATAAATGTGATTCATGTATGACTTTATGTTTCTGCAGTGGAAACATTAATATGTGTTTGCCTACATTACAGAGCTCTGCTTTTTGTTTCAAATATTAGTTTCACGTCATCAAATACATTTTAAGATAAGAAAACAACCTGAGTTACATAAAGCAAGAAGTATATAAATAAGGTAAAAGTAATAAAAAAATGAGCTAAATGAATTAAACACATAAGAAATAAATTTATTTATTGCATAAATGAATAAAATAAATATAAATGATGACATAATAATGATGACCTTGCTACAAGGTGTTTCTTTTTAAATATTTAATAATAAACTATTATTATAAAATATTATTTATCTTGATTATTTCACTTAAGTGAAATAAATATTTGTTTATAACAAGCTCCTATTTCTTACTGATAAGTTACTTTAGAGTTAATTTTTCTTTATTCTAAGTGTACCAATGTATTTGAATTAGAAACTAGACCAAAATTACTTGGAAATACTTTTTGTTTTTGCACAGTAGATGTGTAAATAAGCTGCAATGCTGCTGAAGTTCACAGGAAAATTGTTGAAAACCTTCAGAAAAGCGTGAAGAATAACAAGCTAAACCACTTTAAAACATGAATGATGTCAATTATACCTTAGGAGTGGTTTGAAGCTTTTCTGTATGTTTGTCTTCTTTGCTTAACAAATTCTGGTTTTAAATTATAAATGTAAATAAAACCACAAAATGGATTTCACATTTTAAAAGTCTTGGTTTTTAATTCTAGCCAGCCTTCATGCAAAGCTGAAAACATTTTTGCTGTTATGAACGTGCTATCTTGAGGAAGTGCAGCAGTTTGTAATCAGCTTCCTGGGGTCTGTGCAGCGGGACAGCAAACAAAGGCCGCTCAAAGATTGGAAGTGAGTGACCCCAACTTGGTGGGTTGATGTTTACTTTTTACTGGGACCAACGTCGGCATACAGGACTGCACCGTGCAAACGTGACCGAAGTCAGAAACCCTTCATGCAACTGCATTACAGGGCAGAACAGCTGCTTATTATTGTAATTTACCATGAAATTTCATGAAATTGCTTAACAAATTATGGTTTTAAATTATAAATGTAAATAAAACCACAAAATGGATTTAAGGTTGGCTTCCTGAGCTGAAAAAGTTGCCTCATGTGAACCGTATTTTCTGGCCAAAAGAAGAGTAAAATAAAAACAATCTGAAATGTTTTCAACACTATCCAGGTTATAAAAAAAAGTCATAAAGGCAAAAAAAAAGTCATAAAGGCAAAAAAAGCTGGTTGGCCAACCAGCTTTCTAAAACTTTAGGACTAATTTTAAATAAATCTGTACTTTTTAACACTGTTTTCTGTCATGTGTATTAAATTCGTCTGAATAAACACACAATTGTGTTTTTCCGACATTATTATACTTAGACATATTTTTAAAACAAAAACAGAAACCTAAGATTCTGTTAAGAAAAATAAAAGTGAAATAAAATAGGTGAAACATTTTATTCAACACATTCATACTCGCTCCATAAAGTACATAAAACTCACACAGACCTTTTAATCAACCGATGTTATTGACAAGATGTTTTTGTTCACTTCTGTCAGCCATTTTTGATTGATAAAGTTGATGTTGCTCCATCATTATCGCTCGGCTGAATGAGCGGTGAAACTGAAGGAGGTTGTCGAGTGTTTATATTTCATAATACAAGCGCAAAAAGAAAAAAAAATTTTCACCCTATAACGGCGTTAGGAATCCAAACGTAACAATAACGGACCGTTTCTGTTTCCACCGTTGGAATCCCTCCGCCATCTTTGATTCTAACGGCTCCGTTCAAGCAGCGCCCTCTGCTGGATGGTGGAACTGTTGGAGCTATTTATCCTTTATTTTTGTTACTTTCAAATTTATTCAAATGTATTCTTAGTTTACTTTATTTATTTATTTATTTTTTGGTTGTTTAAACATTTATTTGTATGCTAATAATGGTTAATTTATGTATTTTTGTTTTTTTTATTTTCTTTTCTTAGTTAGACAGGAAGGTCAGTGGGTCAGTTTTCTAAAGGGACTGGTTTAGGACCAGCAGGCACAGGGATGAGCCTGTGGGTTATTTGCTTGTTAAACTGGAAAAATAAACCGTCAAAAGCAACTTTTACGGTTTTTGGACATTGAACTTCTTTTGTCTGCATATGAAGCATCATCACAGTGCAGCAGTAGCTTGTTGATTGAACTTTTAATTGGACGTTTTTTTTGATAAACAATCACCATTAGAAAAATATGAATGTATTAAGCCATCAATCAACAATTAATTGCTCGTTTCCGTACTATTATCCATCTGCAGTTCAACAAGGCTCTCAGTGTGGGTGCTATAGTTAATCAGATTTATGTCCAGTTTGAAGCAAAAAGATGCCAGCAGCCATTGTGGAAGCTTCAGAAATAACATCCACCCTTCAGAGATCTGGAAGAATCAAAACCACAGCAGCAGGAACACCCATGCTGTTCCTCCCTCTTTGTTTACTGTATTTTAATCCTTCGTGATGTTGAAACCATTCAAACAGTGCTGCACTTGTCATCTACTGGATCTGCTGTGGTTTACAGTGGAGCAAAAACAAAACAGACCTCTGGATGTGAGAAGGGTTCCTCCGCTGATTTGCTCGGCCTACTGCTCTTGATCGGTACAGATGTGACTCTTGGTGACAGCAGACGTCACTGTTCGGCCACAGCGCCTTGCTTCAGCCACTCTGACTCACACGTTCAACACTGTTGCCAGGGCTACCATTCATTAACCCCGACCCTCAACTTTGAGTCTCGTGTTCAGGCTGCGGCGCGGTCTGACGCCTGACACCGGCAACGAATCGCTCTGACACAAATCCTGAGCAGAGAAGATGAGTCTGAGTCTGACTGATGGAGACTGTGACTGGGGCAACAATGATGGAGCAAGATTTCTGAAGAACAGGATGTTCACTGGGCCTGTACATTAGACACTTCTGCCCCCTGGTGGACAGGTCCCTTCTCAACCACAAACTGTGCTGAAGAATCATTGAGCGTTTAGTTAGAATATGTTTTTGTCTTTCATTGAAGAGGAAGATTTTTTCTTTGGTTTTGGTTTATTTTACTGTTTTACATGTCTTTTATAGGTGACCTATATGCTTTCTCACATTTTTCACATTAAATTTTTTGCACTAAATCATTCTTAAATAATGAGATTTTAATCTACTCAGTTCATAATGAGATGTTTTCAGGGCATCCTGTCACTTTAAATCCTGAAAAGTTGCTGCTGGCCACGCCCCCAACTCAACGTTTACGCTCGCTCATGAAAATGGCTGCAAACAGATGTACAACCCGAACCGAACAGGATACCTTTGAACAGCAAAAGTGGAGCCTCCTGCACAATCAACAAGAATACAGCAAGTGGTTTCTGTAGAAACATTCAACAAGCTCTCTGATAGACTCCGACCGAAAAAAAGAACCACGTTCAAAATCAAAAGGTGCTTCTATAAAGTGTCCTTTAAATAAATGCGCAGTTATAAATGTTTTAGATTATTATTAACATTATATTGTTTAGCAATATTATATTATATATATTATGTTTGTGTTTAGTTTAAATGAACAAAGTGAATCAACTATTGCATTTGCAGTCTTCATGATATAATTTTAAAAAAAAAATTTAACAGTGGTGTTTACACTTTTGGATCCTCTTTAAGTCATTAAAGTATTCATTATTTCTTTGTGTTCTTTTTCCTTTTTGTAAGTTGCTGTTTTGCTCAAATGACAGAGTGAATTTCTGTAGAAACATTTCCCACTTAAACTGTGGTAGTTGCTTCAGGAAGTGCAGTAACCTTTTGATAATTCTTTTACTGTGGAGAAAACAAATAAATAAAGAACTTGCGGTGCGCTTTCGCCCTCTAGTGGCCATTTAGGTTTACTGCCAACTTATGTGGTAAATATAATAGCATAAAAATAAGTTTTCTTTTATTTCCATGCATCACCTTAACTATAAGCATCTTCGTCGATTGTTTGGTCATATTTTCTGTAGTTTTGATATTTAATCGTAAGTAATGTTGAGTTGTTTAATAAACATATTTATTCCCTTTTTGCTAAACTAAATTAACTTTTTCATTCATTTCTGGTTTTTCACCTTCAAGGCAAATAGGATATAAAAACTTTTATTCCTCAGAAAAGGCCTTTATTGCTGTTTCATGTATTCATGTAGTTAATTCAAACCAACAAAATAACATCTAGTATTAATTTGGACAATCGTCTCTGTTTTTACTCAGATAATACATTCAGCAGGAAACATACTGACTGCTTTTTACTGTCAGTAATTTGCATCGCAAGTTCTGCACGGAAATAACAAATAATATCAGCAACACGCAGAAGAGACGCGAGTTATTTCAGTAAGTATGTTTAAGGAAGCGAGAAAAGCTGCTATTAGAGACAGAAGTTTAAATGTTGGTTATAATTAACCTGCATAAACTATGAAAATCTATAACTATAATTAATGTAAGCAAAAGATCTATATTAATTTATTAAAATATTAAGAGTAAAAAAGGTAATGTTTTAGTTTCTGTGTTGAACAAGCAGCTCATGTTTTCTGTCAGAGCTAATAAATATTAAACAAATTTGTCATTCATTTAATATTAGATATTCTCAATCAAAGCTATTAATTTATCTTGTTCTGCCAACAAACAAGTCATGATGTTGACTTTTTCTTTGTTTTTTTTTTCCATTCTACTAATATTACAATCATACACATTTTTAGTCCTTGAGATTCAAAAGTGGTTTTTATACCTTTTCATATATTTAAATTGTTAAATACATTTTGTTCCCACAGTTCTGACAACTTTGTGAAATGCTTTCCTTTCCTTTCAGCTAAAATCTCCATACACATTTCAAACAGGCCAAAATACATGATTAGACTACTTCTAAATGACTCAATTTTACTATTTTTATTTTAGTGGTTTCTTTCATCAATGTTTAAGTTTAAAAACTTTTTGCTCAAATGCAGCTTCTTCCCTCAGCCAAAGCTAATGTCACAGCTACAGTTCATTGTTGCTACAAGTTTTTAAGTTAACTCTGCCATCACTCTTTCACAAAGAAAAACAAACATACATTTATTCATCAAAATGTAGAGAAATCTTAGTTTTTGTCATGTTCCAACAGTTACAGATCGTAAAATCCAAATCATGATATTACTATAGAAAATACATTGAGATGCAGTTTCTTACAGTTCTGAGCTGTTGAAGTGATGACTGCCAAAACATAAAAAATATATTAATATGGAAAACATTTTACACTATGTCCATTTTTAGTAAAACTCTGGTAACCACAGTTGCAGAGTATTTGAACAAAAATTACACAATGTATTAACTTTTTGAGTTGATCTTTTTTACAGTGTAGCTCTCTCCTGCAGCACAAACACATAAAACCAAAGAGTTTGTGCCAATAATAAAGACGTATCGGCTGCTTTTCTCATAAAAAGCAATAAAAATTAAAGGGAAAGTTGATTTTTACTCTGATTTTACCAAGCTGTCTTTGGTCAAATCAGATTTTCTGAATGGAGGATCTAATAGACTAAATCACAGTAAATGCCAACTTATCGCGAGTTTATAACAATAGCAACAAACTTTTGCAGTAATCCTCTCTACTCAACTAAAACGTTCTTCATATCTAAACCTGTAAAGCAAAAGCTGAGTTGTGTTAAACTTTATTATTTTCAAAAATGCACAGCTTTGTATCATTGTTGAGTTTTATCAAACATCATGAACAATCGAATCGCCACGATCAGAGACTTTAAACTTTGTGTTTAGATTATGTAATCTCTTTTACTGCTTCTCGTTGTCTTCCATATTCTCGTGTTATCAGTGAATTGTGTAACTTTATTGGCTCATATGGAGTTTTCATTGTACAGGGACAGATTTGGACAAATATTAACAGGTGCATTTCTTCTTGCCGTGGTTCAAAGTCTGAGTTTTTCTGATGCTTATAAAAAAAAAGACGATGCAGCAGAGAAAGACACAGAGAAACGTTTGTCTATCAGCTCAAAGCGATCATCTCCAATCCCTGTTAACGCCAGATGTCCACTAAAACAAAAACACACCAGGTTTCTATTATTGTTGTGATTACAGTGTTATGTTTTTTACATTTTGGAAATGATTATTCTTGAAAATAAAATCTTACCAAGGATTTCTTTGGTCTAGTTTCTGGAATAAATATCTTAAAACACTTGAAATAAGACAAAATTAACTTAATTGACTTCTCAGCAGGAAACATGAGCTGCTTTTTATTAGTTATTATCCTTTATTATAACTTATAATATGAGAAAACTGAATGAATTTGAAAAGTGAGACTTAAGGTCTCATTGGTTGAAAAAGATTTACCTCCAATTGTTCATAAATATTCAATATTTTGGTACTAAGTGAGTTTATTTACCATCCTCATTTTGTTTGTTAAATTTGTATTTATTTACATTTGTCTTGTAATAACTCCCCCATCACATTTAGTTCTGGCTTTCCTGTTCCTAATCTGTGTTTCACCTCAGTTATTTAATCAATTAAAATTCTCCAGCTGCTTTTATTTTCAGTGTTTTCACTGAAGTTGAAGAGGATTTTTCATGGGTTTTCCGGCTCCTGAAGGTCTTCCTGCAGCAGGAAGTGCCTGTGAGGTGCAGTTCACCGCTGCATTGATGATGAATGTCTGCAACACAGCGACTCATACTAAGAGGCTGTTTGAAAGGATTATTTACAGTACTGCAGCCGGGCAGCGCTACAAGCAGAATACAGATCATTTCACTGTGAATTATCAAGACTGCTTCTTAACATTTGTCACCATCTCTAATATTTGCATATTTTTAACAATTTTCTGCTCTATTTTTGCAGAAAACAACCCCAGTAAAAATATTCAGTGCCTTAAAAAGTATTTATTCTCCTCCCTTTTGTTTTTGTAGCATTTTGTCTTGTTATATCTATAAATTTATATTTTATTGCAGCATATATTTAAAGTATTGAGTTAACGTCAAAGTGACATCAAACCTGAAAGAATCCTCTATAAACGATAATAATGGATGTTTTCGGTTTAAAAATGTGCAGGATGTGGAAATGCATCTGGTTAATTTCTCCTCCAGCAAGAGGAGAAAAAAGAAAAGCAGAAAAGAGAAAGAAAGCAAGTGAAAAAAAACAGAAAAAGAAACAAAGGAAGGAAGAGAGAAAGAAACAGAGTAAAGGCAGAAATAAAGAGTAAAAGAAAGATTGAAAAAGCAAAAGGACTGAAAGAGCAAAAAGGAGAAAACAATCTTGTTTTTGGGAAGAGTCTGATTTTCCCCCTCTGTGTTTTTTGTTTTGTTTTTTTTGTTTGTTTGTGGATTTTCCAGCCTGCAGGTACTGCAGGTACTGCAGGTTCTGCCTGGATGTGGAGGAGGAAAAGTTTCTGGGTCAGGTTGGTATCAGGTGAACTCAACCAATCCTCCTCCAAATTCTCTGATTACCAAACCATGCAGATGTTTTCATTTTATTTTTAAAGTAATTAACTCAAATAAAATTCAATAAACTTTCTGCAAATGAATCATCTGAAAAAAGTCTAAACTTGTTTTTGCTTCTGGACGAAGGATAACAATCTTCAGCTCAGACTCCAGTTTGTTTTTGAGTCCCTCACTGAGCAGCGATTTGATTTGGACTTTATCATCCCGCCTGGTTCGGTCCAGACTTGCAGACATGTCTACGCCAGCAGTTATTCTCATTAATCTTCTCCGTTTTGACCAAATACGGTGGATAAAATGACAGATTCTTATGATGAAAAGCATTGTTTTTGTCTTAATAATTTAAGTAAATTCTTTCTTTGTATTTTGTGTTTTTGTTTTGTTGATTTGTTTGATATAAAGAAAGAATTTTTAAAAATCTCCATTTCACTTAAATGTATTTCTGTGTTGTGGAGCCAGTTTACTGTTGGTTTTGCTATTTACAGCATTTCCCTGTTTTGCTCCTTTTTCCTGTCATTGCAGCATTTTAATTATGACTGTAGCACTTTTTGTGATTGAAGGGTTTTAAATGTGCCTCCAGCATTTCTATGGTGATTGTAGCTTTTTTTTTTTGTAATTGCAGGATTTATTTGTTTGATTTTGTTTTGTTTGCAGGGTTGTTTTGTGTTTTTCTGTTGCACACTTGGCCTCGCCCCTCTGTGTCTCCTCCCACTTTCCCAGTTTCTTTTCTTTGAATTTGCCAGTGGCGTATTTATGCTTTCATATGTGGGCTAGTTACACTGTACACACAAACAACCTAAAACAACAGAGTGGATGCACAGCAAGGTCACATTTTGCTGGAGCTAAAAGCTGACTTTGATGACATTAATGGACCGCCGTCGCTCCTTTTTAAAGGTTCTGCCTGAAACCTTTGGGCCCGACTCCATCTGGTCTCTCACTCCACTTGGCCTTTTATTCTCTTAATGCTCTGACTCTCGTTCCTCTGGGGGTTTAAAACAGATCCAAACTGAGCTGCATCTGATTAGATGAAGCCTTATAAACGTAGAGTTGTGTGGCATGCGTGATGATTATAATCAGATGTTTTGGTCTCTTTCCACATAATAAGATGTCTAACTTTAGTGTCTGGGTCTCATGACGTCTAAAAATAGCTCTGTGAGAAGAAACAAGTCAAACCTGGAGGTTTTTCAAATTTTTTAAATTAGATTTTCTCATTTCTAACAGAGAAAACAGTCAGGAAGACAACAGCTTGCTGGTCTATAGCTCTGCCAGGTTTTGAAGAAATCTTCAAAGCTGGTGAGTCTCAGAGCAACACAGAGTTGCCACCTCATAAAAAACAACATCGGGTCGATTCAGTCACATGTGGGACAGTAGGAGCGTAAATCTGGAGCTCCACATTAATAAACCAGGAGCAGCAGCCTGCAGGTGAAGCTCTGCAGCTACTTGGATCTCTGATTTTATTTGCTCTATGTAACTTTTGTCAAGAAGAATTAACATTTACAGCATCAGTCAACAAAATGCATCATGAAGAGAAAAAAAAGTATGAAAACCATAAAAAAGGACAACTTATAGTCCAGAAAATATGGTAAATCAAATGTAAAGCTATTACAACTGCACTGTTGATTTATCATATTTTACTTGTTTTTCCCAGATTGTTTGAAGGCAGAGTAAATTTATGTAAACTTCTTAATTTCAAGAAATTAAATGAAATCTATCTCTTATTATTCAGACAATTAGCCAAAAATATGTCATTTGAAATATGTAATTTACTTTAGTAACGTTTTGGAAAAAGTTAATCATTTTTACTACACTGTAGTTTAAAATCTCTGTGTGCATTTTTACTGAATGAAGAACAAACTTTATGTTCAACAAGGCCAATAAAGTCAAACTTGTTTTAAACAAAAATTCTTAAACAGAAACAGTTATTTTTTAAAACAGCATTTTAATTTATGAAAATACACAATAAATGTACCAAAACTTCTTCTTCTGAAGAAATTTTAAAATTCTCTCTCTTGTTATTTAGACAATATAAAAAATATAATTCTGGTTCTCTGACCAAAAAGAAAACCTTGTGTATTTTCATGCATGTAAGTTTCTAATTTTAAGTGTCAATAAATAATGTTTGACTAGGGAAACTGGATGACTGGTCACAGTGACACAGAGTTATTCTTAAAATCCGCTCTCTGCTCATGAGTCCTGCAAGACGGGCCACAGGGAGAGCAGATATTGAGTGGCAGTGAGGAAGAGGAGGAGCAGGAGGAGGGAGAGAGAGGGCGGCTCTCCACACACACACACACACACAGTTACTCACAACATCGCCGGCGCTCCTCATCACATAACCTGCATGCTCATCAGGTCGGCCGGCAGTCTGAGAGCCGTGTGCAGCTGAAGATGCCCTCCTCTGCGTGGCTGTGGGCGGCTTCTGTGGTCGCACTGACCGGTAAAGAGTTTGTCTTCTTTTCTGCTGCTGCTGCTGCTGTAACGTTCGAGCTAACAAAACAGGTTTACAGTTTTAGAAAAATGCTGAGCTGTCTTGTAGAATTGCAGTTTGATTTCCCTTGATTCTGACTGATTGATGAGAAACGTTTCAAAGAAATATGTTAGAAAATTTTTACTCCGTCTTCATGTTCCTGCAGTTTGTCATTTCTGCATATGAACAAATAGATAACAGAAAACCTTTGAGTTGTCTTCCAGAATTGGACTCTTATGAGCACAAAAAGTCAGATAAAGAGAAATCAATCTTGCACAGATGCAAACCTCTATGCACCATAAGTCTGAAACAAACTTCCAGAAAACTGCAAAACAGCTGAAACACAGACTTCCTTTAAATCAATGCTGAAAACCTATTTGTTTAGAGTTGCTTTATAGCCATAATCATGGAACATTTACAGATATTTTTTATGTGTTTTGATGATTTTGATTATGAAATTCGACAAAACGTACTGTTTATTACTGGTTTCTCAATTGGTAACTTTTTATTTTGTGTATTTATGATGTAAAGAGCTCATTGTTTCTGAAATCTGCTTGACTGATGGAGATGTTTAAAAAACACAATTCAGCAGAGTAAGCTACAACATTTGTAACTTTTCCTGTCTTTTTTCTCCGTCTTCATAATCTTGCAGTTTGTCTTTCAGAGCCGCTACATTTGAACAAATAGATAAGAGAAAACTTGTTTGTTGTTGCAGAACTGTGCTCTGATTTCCATTTATTCTGACTTTTTGTGCTCATAAATCTTCAGCTTTGACTCGTTACCTGCACAGACACAAACCTCTGCACCAGAAATCTGGAACAAACTTCCAGAAAACTGTCAAACAGCTGAAACACTGAGAACCTTTCGGTCAATGCTGATCTAATTGTTTAGAGCTGCTTTTGAGTCAGGATCTGTAATCTTCTTTTTGCTCTGTTTTCATATGTTTTCAGGTTTCTGCGCTGCTGCATATGAACGAACCGAGAGGAACTGCTCTCTGACTCCACCGGTGAGACTCAGCAGTAAACAACAAACTACAGTTTTCCATAAAACAGTTACAACTTTGCCCTCAGTGGATTCACCCAGCGTTAATGATTACAGAAGATGATAGAGAAGGAGATAATTCAGCAGCTTGCTGGGTTTAATGAAATGTGAAGATTTTCTTTTGCTTTGTGAGCACCTCATCGTTCTTCCTGTCTGTTTGTTGCAGTATCTCCCCAGCACAGCAGTAAATACTTCTATCCAGCTGCAGGAGCTGCGAGCCCAAATGCTGCCCCTGAACGTCTCTGCCTACATCATTCCTGGCACTGATGCTCACCTGGTACATCTGCCGCCTGTCATAATTAATCCACATGGGTTTAAAGTCCTTGTTTGCTTTTGTGTGGTTTTAATTTGCAGCTTGTTTTTTGGTTCATTCTGTCAGAGTGAATACATCGCCCCACGTGACGCCAGGATGGCCTTTATGACTGGTTTTACAGGCTCTGCAGGTACAATCTTCCTCCTCCTCGTCCTCTTCATCCTCCTCCTCATCCGAGCTCCTCTGCTTTCATCCCACATCCTCACCAACTCGTCGTTCATTTTGTTTTCAGCGCTTTCACCCGCTGTTTAATTGCATCCTCTCATTCATGGTGACTGTCCTCGCAGAGTAACCTGCCTGCTGATGTATCAGGCTGGTCACAGAAAAGGCTTTTACTAATTGGATTTATATGGAAATCCAATTAGTAAAAGTAACAATTATAGCAGTAATCAATCAATCGATTATTTTCACAATTAATTGATTAGTCAAATGAAAAAATTATTTGCATGCGTATATTTTTCATACACATGTAAATAAATAACTCACCTGATTACATTTTTAAATAAGTAAATAAACATTTTAAAATACAATAACAGCTTTTCTTTAGTGAATGCTTATCATTTGTAGCAAAGGATGCATCAACAGCTTTCTGCTTCACATCAACACAGTGAAGGGCTGATGTGGTGATTATTGTTCAGATTAATTGATTAATAATTAGATATGCTTTTTAAGATTTTTTAACCAGGTGAAGCTAAACCTGCCACTTCAGGTCTTCTGGGTTGAGGACATTTACAGAGAGAGATATTATTTTTTAACCTAAATGTAAAATGGTGATATTTTTGTACAGTTTTGGCTTAATTACTTCTCTGAATATATGTTGTTCACTCAGTAAGTGGCCTTTTTGATTTGAGTTAACCATTAATTACTAAATCAGTTGACAATTATTTAAATAATCAATAAATTTTAATTAATTCAATTAATCGTTTCAGTCCAAGCGTAAATTTGAGGTTTTATACCTGAACACGCTGCTGCAAAGCTGCACAAAATGTGTGGAAAATGAATCTATTTCAGTGGTTTACTCAGCTGTTGGTACCACATTAAATATGATCTCACCATTTTATTTAGTACATCTGTTCTGTTGCTTTTTATCACAAATTGCAGCCTGGTTGTTGTTGCCAGATGGGCTTGGTTGAGTATGTCACAATCTGCTGATGTAATAGCAGGGTAATTTAAAGCACAACCATCCCTCAGATGTACAGAAAAATATCTGAACCAGAGAAAATATCTGGTGAGAGGTGGGTATTTGGACAAAAAATGCCTTGTTGACATTAAATGTCAAAGGAGAATGAGCTCAAAGTTAGTTAGAAAGGAAACTTGAGGCCAGTTGAAACTGTAGTTTGTAAAAACGTTGCCTGTTTTATTGAGCTTTGGTTTTTGTTGCAGCTGTCAGATGGCAGAGTCAAAATTTGGCATAAACAACAAGCATGTTTTTATTTCTCTGTGTGTCAGGGTTTTTGTAATGTTCTGGGGCTTAGAGTTCAATTTGGATCAAAAATACAACATGTGTCACAGTTTTTGCTGGTGTTGTTTGCAGAGTTGGGTAGTAACTAGTTACATTTCATCCATTTTCTGAGCACCCTTCACCCTAACGGGGTCGGGAGGTGCTGTGCCTCTCCAGCTGCGTTCCGGGCGAGAGGCGGGGTCACCCTGGACAGGTCGCCAGTCTGTCGCATAACTAGTTACATTTAATCAATCAAATTTACTTCTAGGAGTATTTTTACTGCCCTGTGCTTTTTACT
Organism: Poeciliopsis prolifica; assembly: GCF_027474105.1. Lineage (NCBI taxonomy): Eukaryota > Metazoa > Chordata > Actinopteri > Cyprinodontiformes > Poeciliidae > Poeciliopsis > Poeciliopsis prolifica. Next base: position 2,209,910 of record NW_026562381.1, read on the forward strand.
TTGACTTAAGGAATTTTATTATAAAGTATTGCTACTTTTACCTGAGTAAAATTTCTGGAATCTCCACTGAAAGAAAAACAAACATGTTTCAACCAAAAATTCACCACACACCTACAGTTTTTTATTGAAAGAAACTGGAATAAAAAAATCTCTTGCCTGATTTTTTTTTTTTTACTCATTTGAGTTATGTTTGTTTTGGTTCCTAAAATATTTTAAATTTCCACATAATTTTAAATGGTTGGTGTTTTGATCAAAGACTTTTTTAGTCTCACTTAAGTAATTTCTTGGACAGTAACTTTTCACCTTTACTTGAGTAAATTAATGTGTAAGTAGTGCTACTCTTACTTGAGTACAATTTTTGGGTCCTCTACCCACCTCTGCGCTGTCAAACAAATTAAACCCTTGGAAAAACCTGTTCCCCTCCTCACCTGAGGTGGCGCTGCACCAAGAACGACTAAAGAAACAACACAAACCCTCACAAGAAGGCACTCAGTGCAACTTCCTTCTTCATAAAATGTGAACAAAAAGTAGCGTCAGGATTGATCAGTTGTAGGATTTCTATTTTGACCAGAAGCTAGTTCTTCTTCTAGCTCATTTGTTTTGGTTGTATTTACCCAGAATGCCCTGCGCTGTAGTCCACTTCCTGCTTCTGAGCGCTTGGCGTTTCACCACAAGTTCAGAGTTCAACCTGTGGTGAAACAGGGGGTTTGAGTTGTGGATTTACGATAATCAATCCTGCAACAACTTTATGAAGCTGTCATGTAAACTCGGATAAATGTTTCCAACATTTTCTAAAATATTTAATGCAAACTGTGGATCCAACCTGGTATTAGTAAGATCTACTTTACAAAGTTGGAGAATAAATGCCACACTTCCTTTCTGTTTTTCAGGGCACATATTTAAAAAGTTATATTTTCTTTAGAGTTTTTCTATGAGCTCTGACTCTTTTTTTCCACTTATGTTTTCTGACCATTTCCAATTAGTTTCTTTCCTGAGCCATGTAACATCCATCAATACGGCATGAAAAAGTAATTGAACCACTGTCATCTCTGCACATCAATTTAGACTTGCAGCCTGTTACAAGAACAGTTTTCCCATTACTTTCGCTAATCCCTTGCAAAATCCCAAAGATTTAAAGGAAACCTATTATGTAAAGTTCATATTTTGCATGTTTTTGTTCTGCTACTTCTAAAAACAGCTCAAGGACTTAAAAACACCACCCAGCTGTTTTATTGTATCTAGAAAACAAGCTGTTCAAAAGCCTCCCCATTGTTGAGTCATAATCAGTGGGCACTGCGTTGTTACCTAGCAACACAAGCTGAATTCTAACACATTTGGTCAGCTGGTTTAACCGCTGTATGTGCTGCACAATGGCTGCAGAAAAAAACAAGAGTTTTGTTATTGACTTACCATTCAGAAACCACTTGCTGCATTCTTGCTTCTTATGCAGGAGGCTTTACTGATGCTTTTCAAAGATATATGGTTTTATAATTGCGCATCTGTTTTCAGCCATATTCACATGCGAGTGTAAATGTTGAAGGAGGGGCATGGCCAGCCAAAATGTGATGAACATGTGTTGTGATGCCCAAAGGCTTCATCTGTCACCTCTAAAGACCAGAAAACTGCAGGCAGAACAGTTCAAGTACCTTGATGTCGTGTTTGACACAAAAGTGAACTGTCTTGAACAATTTTGGATGAAAGGAAGGATAATTAATGCCACTTCAAGAACATCTGGGACCTTGCAACTTGCATTTAAAGAGCTCAAGGATGGTTTTTCACATACAGTATGAAGTTTGATATTTATAGTTTTAGGTAATCAAACACCGACCACCTCATAGTGCAGCTGTTGTCCCACATTTTTCCAGGCACTGCTGTTGTCACTCAGACCAAGGCGGCTCTGTGGACAGACAGCCGCTACTGGGTCCAAGCTGAGAGACAGATGGACTGCAACTGGGAGCTGCAGAAAGATGGTACGGGTGACTGCACCGCCCTGATGGCAGGGCTGCACACATGCATTCGTTTTAAATTGTTGTGGTGTGTTTTAATTTATCTTTTCAAAAATAGTCTTTCAAGGATTCAACATGTCATTATGAGGGTTTTATAATGAAAACGCTCCCATTAACAAAGCTTGTTTTCTCATGCAACATTGCTTTTTCCACATTTTACCCAAGAGCAAATATTTCATCGTTTCATAGTTTTTCTAGAGGATAAGGCTCATGAATTTCACAGGTTTACATATATATATATATCTGTTTTTGTCCATATTTTGTGATGTCAGTGATAAACGTTTGCTTTGTTGTTTCAGTTTCCATCATCAGTGTGGCGGAGTGGCTCATCTCAGAGGTACCAGCAGGAGGCAACATCGGTTTTGATCCCTTCCTCTTCTCCCTCAGTGAGTTTTCACCCTACTTACCTCACCTGTTAGTCCATTTTAACATCAATAAAGCACCAAGTTGATAGAACATATTGAAAGGGACCCCAGACCCGACGCCATTCGGACTGTTTACTTGAGATTGATTGTGTTTAATGGCCGTATTTTCCTGCAATTTGCTCCATTAGAGACTCAAGAGAACTACGCCATGAGTCTGGAGTCCAGCAATCGAATCCTAAAGTCCATTCCTGTCAACCTGGTTGACCAGGTGTGGAAAGACAGACCTCAAATCCCAGCAGAGAGTCTCACCCGTCTGCCTGATAGGGTCATACGTAAGTCCTCAAACAACCATAAAGACTGTGTTTGTGTATTCTACGGTTGGCTGGCAGATCGAATACTAACTCAGAAGGACTAGAGAAGCCAGGAAGTTGTCTCAGTGTTGGTCTTATTAGACTTTATGGCTGCGGATTAGAAAAATGGACCAAATGGAGGGCACCATAAACCTAATGGTCTGTACATTTAACTGGAAAAATCATTCTGTGCATGGCTTTAAGAGCATGCACATAATGATGCATGCTCTTTCTTATCCTGACAGACAGGATAAGAAAGCTGGCTCTTATATTCTTGGCAGACTGGATGGAGCCCATTAACTAATGAAGAACAAGAAGATGACTTGAATGTCAAACAAGCAGGAAGGAACAAAAACACACAAATGTGTTTTTATTCTCAGAAGATAAACTACATTTACAGGAAAATGTATTTAGATTGATTCAACTAAAAAAGTTGACCCAACTGAACCAGTTTTCTTCATCTTTAGCAGTGGCTTCTTTTCTCCCAAAACTTTATTTATTTTTTAACTAATGATAAAATAAAACACCACTTTTTCAAATAAAATTATATATACATCTTATGTTGGATTTCTCCACCAGCTGCAGAATTTCACTTTGGATAACTCAATAAAACTTTTTTTGTATCCATTAATTTGAAATATTACCAAAGATTCTTGGTTTGATTTAGGTTTAGACTTTGACTGGTCCAATTTCAAGGCGCTAAGCAACAAATTCTAATTTCTTCTAAGTGACATAACAACTGAAGATAACAGTAACTTGATTGTGGTATAAAATGGCTGAAAAACACAGTACTGCTCCTTTAAAGTGAAATGTTTGACCTCTCAGAAAGGACGTGGCAGGATAAGGTGGAGCAGATACGGAGTCTGATGACGACAAATCCATACCAACCCACAGCTCTTCTGCTCTCAGCTCTGGATGAAACAGCATGTGAGGAAAATCTGGTGCTTTGTCAAACTAATAAATCATAGAAACAGTTTGGAAAGAAATTAAAGTCAATGATGATGTTTGTTTTTATTTTTCAGGGCTCTTTAATTTACGTGGAAACGACATTCCCTACAATCCTTTCTTCTACTCCTACACACTTCTAACTTTAGATGAGATCTGGTCAGTCATTCACTGTTTATGTCTATTTATTGATCAACTAATTATTTATTGACACATTGCAGCATTATGTCACGAGATCCCAGCCCCAGCTTCCTGCTATAGGCCATGACTAGCATTGGTTTGAACCGTGGAGTTATCAACTTAACACGCTAAATCTAAAATATACGCCTGATATGTAAAAGTAAAAGAGACACACTGCTTTACTACTAGTGCTCAACACTCCCACAGAGAAATAAAATTTTAATTAAAAATAGCAGCTATGCTACTTCAGTTATGCTAGCTTGACTTTGACAACATTAACATGTAGATGTGCAGCGGGATTGAGTGTTTTGGTTAAAAAAGGCGACCGACTCGGACAGCTCATCATTAGATTGAGTTTAAATTAGCCAATCAATCACAGCTGTGTTATATTAGCTATAGCTGCAGTAGCTAGTCTACTACAGTGATCACTTATGAAAAATCACAAAATAAACATCAAGACTAAAAACATAAAGCTGTTTTTGCCCTTCACCGTTGTCTGCATGCACGACATTTCCAATGACATGCATATTTTTCAAGTGTTCCACCAGAAACCCAACAAAACGCCCTGCTGTCCTGCATGTGAGCATGTTGCTGTTTGTCCTGCTGCAGGCTGTTCGTCCACACAAACAGAGTGACTGAGGAGCTGAAGGCCTATCTCAGTGCGTCCTGCACCGGTTCCCTCTGCGTGCAGCTGAAAAGTTACGACTCTGTTCGTGAAAATCTGATGACCTACGTCGCTCAGTCTGACGTTAAAGTGTGGATTGGTACAGAATACACAAACTATGCTCTTTATGAGCTCATAACACCTCAGGTATGCTGATCATTTCAAAAAGTGCAGCTCATTTGTAATAAATAATTTAAATTAATGACTGTTTGTTTGTCTAATATAGGACAAACTAATTACATCCTCCTATTCTCCTGTGCTGACAACTAAAGCTGTGAAAGACGAGACCGAGGAACGAATACTGAGGGAAGCTCATGTACGTCCCAATCACAGGCAGATTCAAATTTACCACCTAAAAAAAAAACAGACCCAAACTTTCACTTTGTTCAGGTGAGGGATGCGGTTGCAGTCATCCAGTTGCTGATGTGGCTGGAAAAGGTCGTCCCAGAAGGGAACGTGACGGAGCTGAGAGCTGCAGAATATGTAAATCACTGTCGCAGGTGAGTCAACAAACTGAGTTACAACCAGATGTTTGCAGAAGAAGACTGTTAGCCTAAACCAACATTAACTTTTCAATTCAGTCCAGGTTAAGTTTCGTTTATTTATGTAGCTCCAATCCACAGGAAATGTTTTTATTTCACTTTATGCAAAGATGTTTCACGTTAAAGAAAAACTATGATGGAAAATTTGCAATTAGCTCGATTTTTACTTCCATTTGAGTCTGAACTGCTTCTCAAAACAGCTCAACAGCTTAAAACCAGCCGATAGATCACCTTTTAATCACAGACATTTGTATTGATCCTACTTATCAATCATTAGTACTTTCTATCTTCACAAAACCACCACAGCCAAACTGAATGCCAGATTATATGTAGTTTATATGGAGATGAAAATAATAATTAGATGAAACATAAAGCCAAGAGCTGAAATAACAGCAAATAATACAAGTTGGAGAAGAAAGGAAGTGAGTAAAAGTGATCAATTTGTCCTTTAGCTCATAGAATGAGGAACCATGGAGGTTAGTCAGGGTGTCCATGATTATTTCCTTTTGCTCAATAACAAAGTATTGTATATGAAAAGCTTTCTCATTATTCTGTGATTTAACAAGCAGATATAAAATGTTTTTAACCAAAACAGAAAAGTTCAGTCTGATTTAATGGCAAAGAAGGTAGTATTCTTACATGTTTGTGCATAATTGCCTTGTAACAAGTGTGAATGCACAACTTTACTCTGTAGTATTAATAAAGTATTTATAAAAGTACTTTGGAGTCACAGCTAATATCAACGTTGCAGCAAACAGAAGGACAACAGAGGCCCGAGCTTTGAGACGATCTCTGCAAGCGGCCCAAACGCTGCTCTTGCCCACTACAGGTGAGACGCCGTCTTCTTTCTGATGTTTTCATTTTTAATGAGGCCTTTCTTCTTAAAATGCTCAAAGTTTTTATGAGGCTTTATGTTGTTTGAGCAACTTCACCATATGCAGCTTGTCACAGGTATAAAGTCAAACATTCGTCTCGCAGCTAAATTTACCTTTTTTATTAAACCACCTGAAAGTGTAACGGACAAACAACCACCAACTGCTCTGATGTCTAAAACCAATTAAAAAGAAAATTTCTTAGTTTAAACTTTCAGAACTGATTTCTAGAGAAATCAGCAACGCCTGATGTATTTTCCTTTCTTATTAAAAACAGCTTTAAAAACATTTCTGTTGTATTTTAACAGTAAACACTATTTCACCAGTATCACTTCCTGTATTTGTTTTTTTTCAGTCCGTCAGAAGAAACCAGCAGAAGGCTGACGGTTGATGAGATGTTCTTGGTTGACTCCGGCGGTCAGTATCTGTGAGTAAATCCGTTCTCCTCCAGTTTCACTTCACGTCTCGTGAGCAAAAATGAGTCACGGCGTTTCTCACTACTCTCAGAGACGGGACCACTGACATCACCCGCACGGTTCACTGGGGGACGCCCACAGATATGCAGAAGGTGACATTTACATTAAACAGCCTCTTATTGCACTCAAAAAATGAATCACTGACTCGACATATTCTTTCAATGAGTTCCATGTTACTCTACAAAATTAAGAAGATTAGATACTCATTTCATTTGCATAACTGACTTAATGTAATTATTATTTTCAGTAAGTAAATATTTAATATTGATGAAAAAGGATTAGATCCACTGGCAGATTATTTCACTTATAACAAGACATTTTGTCCCTTGTTATAAGTGAAATAATCTGACAGTGGAACTAGTACTTATAAACCAATATTGAAGAGTTATTGACTTAAAATATGCTCCTATATCTTACTAAAGAGTTACTTATAAGTTATATTTGTCTTCATCTTCACTGAGCTCTTTGCATTAGAAACCAGACAAAAATTACTTTGTAAGATTTTGTGCTTTTGCAGTGCACATAATTGTACTTTATTAGTTGAAAGCAAAAATGGTAATAATGTGAGTTTATGACCTTATGACGTTATGTTTAACTAAAATGAAATTAATGATTCACCTCAGATTGACAGCTAAAAGAGAAGCTAAATGAACTAGCGATACTTTTGTCAGCTTGTCTAATGCGTACATTCAGTGAACTTATTTAGCATTATTTTCACTCATAATGTACGAATTATCTCACTCTGAACACTAACATTTTTAATTCAACTAATGTTACTCTAGTTAAGTTAACTAAGTTCAAATTTGTCAACAGTTTCCACACAAATGAATAAAGTAGGTCCAGTGTAATTTTTTGTCTTTGTGTTTGAAAACTGTTTTTCCTCTGCAGGAGGCGTTCACTCGAGTTCTCATGGGAAACATTGAAATATCTCAAACTGTTTTTCCATCAGGGACAAGCGGTGAGTGGGAAACTCTGGAGCACATTTTGAGTTGGATTTACTCTTCCCGGTCCCTGAAATGTTCTTATGTCACCACTAGAGGGCTCTCTTCCTCATGTCCTGTTGAGAAGATTGCACTCCTGTTTCTGATCAGTCAAAGGCCTTCTGTGTCTCCACAGGGGTGCGCATAGAGATGCTGGGCCGCCGGGCTCTGTGGGAGGTGGGCCTGAACTACGGCCACGGCACCGGTCACGGAGTGGGGAACTACTTTGGAGTTCATGAGTGTAAGGTTTTCTAAAGGCAATACAAGCACTGTTATGACATTTTTTGCAGAAAATCATTCTGATAATGAGGTCTTAGTTTTCTCTTAGTTTGCTTGTAGTGGTCTGTAATACAGACCGCTTGTAATACAGAGCGGTCTGTATTGTGGTCTGTATTACAGACCACTACAAGAGATCTTTCCTGCCAACAGCCATCACTACGTACGCTGACTCTTTGAAGAGTTTGAGTTAATGAGTTACAACATCATTTATTTTCCCTGTGGGAGCAATAAAATATTTCTGAATTTTATTTGAATTGAACAAGAATTCAGAAAGTGGTTTCTGGATGGGAAGTCAACAAGAAAACTCTTCACATACGAAGCGCATAGGGCATACTTATTGCCCTAAAAAGGCAATAAGTTAATAAGTTTTCTTTTTTTTATCCCTTGGCCTGTTCTTCGAAGCAGTAGAAACCCAAATGGAAGCACAAAAACATCTGAATAGGTTCCCTTTAAATACTTGCTGCCACAGAAACACTAATATATATTTAAATGTATCTAATTTGATTACCAAATCTAGGAGAGTTTTCAATAAGTTGAATAACTGGGGCATTACAAAACCTGGCAAACATCGGACGCGTGTGAACAAACATTTCATTTTGCAATTCAACCACTTGTGATGTGGTTTATGTCACTCGATGCCCACATCAGCTGAAGTAAATAAGCCACAGTGTGTCGGCAACAAAGGAGAATATTAAAGCGCTGTGACAAAGTATTTACCACCCCAGTCCCAGAGATTTCCTCTGCTTTTGCTTCATTTGTTCCTGGTAAATATAATAAATAAATGATTCTGTAATACAAAGATAACCAGAGTAAATAAAAATGTAGCGATTAGGTGGAAAAAACATGTAGAGGTGGAGAAAAACTAAGCAGCAAAGAAACCCTAAAACTCCTCCAAGTAGAGTCTTTGCAGAAGGAGTGTTTTTTTTTTCTGTCCTATTTCAGTCACTCCTTTGAGAAACAATTTATTCAGACTGCAGAAAAATATATGTTCAAAAAATCATATTCAGGTTCTGGTTAATCATAAGGAAACAGAATTAAAGTGTTTGTAGATATGTTTGTAGGTTTGCTTCCACTGTTTTTCCTGCTTTGTGTAATATTTTCTGTTTTATTCTGACGTGTTTTCAGGGCCGGTTGGATTTCAGAGCAACAACATTCCCTTTAAAGCTGGCATGTTCACATCTATCGGTGAGCTCTTTGTGAATTCATCAACCTCTCAGGATTACGCAGAATCAGTTTGTGGACTCCAATAAACTTAATTAAAATCATTTAATGAACTATAAACATGTCTGAAATGAGGGAGGCTTAAGTAACATTTTATTGCCAAAGATAATCTGATTATGTACAAAACTCGATGGCTGATGAATAAACAAATTTGCACATACACTGAAAAAACACAAAATCTAACCAAGTATTTTTGTCTGGTTTTTAGTGCAAATATCTTAGTTCACTTGAAATAAGACAAAACTAACCTAAAAGTGACTTTTCAGCAAGATATTGGAGCTTCTTTAAAGTCAATAATTCCTTAATATTAATTTAAAAAGTACTAGTTCCACCAGAAGATCAATATACTTAGAAACAAGATATTTTTTGAAGTTGCAAGTTAAATAATCTGCCAGTGGAACTCTTACTTTTTCATACATTTAAGGAATTAATGACATAAAATAATCTTGTGTTTCTTGTTGAAAAGTTATTTGGACTTATTTCAAGTGTTGTAAGATATTTGGACAAGAAACTAAACAAAAATTAGTTGGTAAAATTTTGTGCTTTTGCAGAATCACTGAAATGCAAAGCCAGAAAATGGCTCTAGGTGATTAAACGCTTTTTTAAATATGTATATATTTCTATTTCTGTTTCCTTTTGGTTGCAGAACCTGGATATTACAAAGAGAATGACTTTGGCATTCGGATTGAAGACATCGCTGTGACCGTTCCGGTTCCTACGAAGGTAGAGACCAAACAGAAAGCTGTAGCCTATCAGTGGTAAAATGTTTCTCATAGTTACTTTACCACTAACAGACCTTTCTGTCTCTCAGTTTGGCCATAACTTCCTGACATTTGACACTGTCTCTCTGGTGCCATATGACAGAAAACTCATCGACACTTCGCTCCTCAGTGCAAAGCAGGTGAGGAATCTTTTGCAGAAGCGATCTCTGAATTACAAAACACTAGGCAGATGCAGATTCATGAACTATAACGATCTTCCATCAGTTTCCTGTTTTAAGTTGTAAATACCTCTGGGATGTTCGATAGTGTGACACAGACCCTGTCTTTCCCCTTCCTGCAGCATTGGTTCTAGCTTCCTCTTAAAATCCCCTCTCACTCTTGTGGTTGAAGCGTCTCTGCAGCTCTGAGATCAAAACAACACAAAAGAAAACAAAACCACGTGTGAAGCAAACTTCTATGTTTTTGTTTCTTTTCTTTCAAAGATATTTCAATGTATTGTTTTAATTGATTTATGTTTTTACAGATATATAAGGTATCTTAAATCCCATCTTTTAGTTTTTTTAAATATATTTTTAACCCTCTCCAGGCAGGTGTTGCAGCAGGGCATTCTGGGTTAATACAACCAAAACAAACTCAAGAGTCCAGCATTAGCAGGAAAAATGTCTCTTGGTCTTTTACCAAAGATAGGAGAAACCTTACAACCAGTAAAATCTGACGCCGCTTCACTTTTGTTTACATTTTGTGAAGAAGGAAGTTTCGCTCAGTGTCATGTTGTTTCATTCAGTAGTTTTTGGTGCAGCACCATCACAGGTGAGGAGGGGAACAGGTTTTTCAAAAGATTTGATGCAGTGCAGTGCGAAAGCAAACTGCATCAGCTGAAAATGTGGCAAATGTTGCAGTTTTGGTTCCAATTAAACCGAGTCCATCAGACTATCGGTGAAAACACCTTTAATAATCTATGTGTGTATTTCCATCTCCAGCTGCTGTGGCTGAATAATTACTATGAGATGATTCGTCTGCTGGTGGGCTCTGAGCTGGACGAGCAGGGGCTGCAGGAGGAGAAGGACTGGATGCTGAGACACACCCAGCCTTTCACCGAGGCTGGATCCTCCGCCTCCATCTGTTCCTCCTCCCTGACTCTCATCGCTCTGGTTTTTGCTCTGCACAACATCATCTGAGCGTCTCCTCCCGCCGCACTCCTCAGCAGACTTGCACTCAAAAGTTACCCCTATGCAGTCTCTACCGAGCAGCTACACCAGGTTGACAGATGCACAAAAAATTATAATTTTTTAATTTAAAATTGTAAGATATATTTAATAATTTAAATACGTGAGCAAATATAGGATTTTTGTGTGTGTTTTTTAATACTTAAATGATATTTTGTGATTTTCTTTTTTGATGTTATAGTTTGAGGTTTTGAACTGGGCATTTGTATGACCAACTAATATCATGTATATTGTAATAAAGTGTCACACTTTGAAACAATGACGACTGATGAAGTTGTTGCTGATTGTTGCTGATTGTTCTCATGTGACGTTGCACTTCCCATTGCAATGGAGTTGCTATTGCAACAACAAACAAGCCAAGCTGAGAACTAGCTTTAGCTTAGTTTCTGTCGAACTTATAAATAATATAAATATAATAAGTGCATCACAACTATTAATCGATTACAATTTTTGAGTACTCTACCCACCTACTAAGATAAATATCAGTGATATTTACAGTAGTACTTACTGCCAATCTAGCAGAATTAGCAAAGCTAATGTAGCTTTTTTCTGCTAGCTAAGACGGGCAGTTAGCCTACGTGTTTGTTGACATGAGGAGTTTATACATCATTTAAACATCATTTAAATCCCTTTAAACATTGACTTTATTGATGGCCGAATCTCGTGGAACAAAAGTAGCTCAGCTGCTGTTTTGTTGGTAAAAACGGGGTGCATCAAACGTTAATGGTACCAGTACATTTTGGATGATTCGACTGGTATCTTGACATTCAATCTTTGGATATCAGCTCCATTTCTTTCAGGTGAGAAGCCCTCTGTGCCGTTAATCTTTAACTTCATCCACCATTTTGTTTTTTGCTGCTGTTTTGTGTCAGTAATACTTGCTGCTAAAATCAAGAATCAACAACAATTTATGTCTGGAAAGTTAACAACTTGATTTTTGCTAAATGTTCAGTATGAGATTTCCTGGTCATAATTAAATTGCCTTCAAAAAAATATTGTAATGTCTAATCTCTGATTTAAATGTAGCCTAATCATAAGTATTAGGGTTTATCAGAATGTGCTTGATAAGTCACCCCTGACTATTTATAAGAAAAGGAAATAAGTTCCTTTCCCCAAGCTTTTTCATTTCCTTTAAATGCCACAAAATCCTCTTTTTCAGCTGACCACATTGTACACAGCTTTTGTTTCAATATGTTTCAGCCTACAGAAATTACATTTTGCTTTCAGATTTTTTATTTCTGGCATCAATGAGTTGATTTTTGGTTCACGGTATGTGTCTTCAAATTTAATTGTTATGCCTTTAGCTTGCAAAGCTCTATTCGTCTCATTTCCTGGAACTTGTCATGCAACACCTTCCACCCTGCCTTAACACACTGTGTGACTAAAAACCTTTGAAACTGCTGTGGATGGCTCTTAAAAGAGGTTGCTTATGCATTTTCTATTTTTTCCAATATTTGCAAAGGAGGAAAAAAGGAACTACTAGCATGAGATGATTCTTTTCTATAAATAAAAGATTCTTCTGATCATGCATTTGTCTTGTGTCCATTTACCATAGGTCCTCTGTAAAAGTTGAAATAACATTTGTAACTGGTCTTCGTGGAGGCATACCAAACTCACACTTATTGTTAAAATCCAAATACACATTTATGCTCTAGGAAAAATGATAGAAGGAGATTAAAACCTGTCGAGGTTGAATTTCTAAATGAACCAAACAGTGCTTTATATTTGGTGCCACAGTCGAAAATTAACAGCAATAATTTAGGATAATTAGCCTCTCGTAAGACAAAAAACATTAAAAATAGAAGTTAATTTTTCTAAGTCACATTTTCACCATGATACTCATTTATTTCTAAATGTCACAGTTTCGGTTTGGAGGCCTTGGTCCTCGACGCGGACGTCGAGGGTTCGACTCCCGGTCCCGGCGACCTTTGCCCCCTCTCCTCGCCCTCTTTCCTGTCTGCCTACTGTCAGAAATACGAGCCACTATCTTGAAAATAATAACAGCTTGTTTTATGTCAAAAATTCCTTGATATTGATGAAAAACTATTAGTTCCACCAGCAGATTGTTTCACCTGTAACTTGGAAAAGTGTCTTTTTATAAATGCAAAAATTTGCTGGTGGAACTAGCAGATTTCACAGATCAATATTAAGGAATAATTTACTTAAAACATGTCTTACAGGTAACATACCTGTAAGCTAGTTTTGTCTTATTTTAAGTGTACTAAGATATTTGTGCTAGAAATTACACTACAACACTTGGGAGGAGTTTGTTTTTTTGCAGTGCACTCAGGTGTAACAAGTTGACTTGTAGCTGCATCATTGTTTACATCTGGATTATAAACAAAATGAGGTCACAGCGTTTGAGGAAATATTGTTCCACAGCACAACCAGTGGACAAACATTTACTGCATTTATTAATAATTTATGTTTAAATACTTTTACATCTTATATATTGAGTAATTTTTCATAACAAGACATTTTTGTCTGCATTACATTTAATCTGTCATTGCTTTGAGGTTGCACATTGTGAATTTATCACTGTACCGCTGCTCAGCTGCTGGTTGTTGTTTTCATACTTTTGTGATCATAAAGACAGATGAGTTTGGCTGCCAACCTGCAGTCAAATGACAGGAAACTCAAACAGGGCATCTTCGTCTCATGTGGTTTTCACACCACTGAAATAACAAGCTGAAGTTGCCTGAACTTCCTTCTCTGCACTCACTGCCAGATCGTGCTTTTGCCTCCCTGTCCTGCAGCCTGACTATGTTTTTAAAAAAATGCAGACATTTTTCTGAGTCACTCCTGTATTTTTGTCCAACGGCCGTCTCTTCTGGAACTTGTGACTAACGTTGCATCAAATTTATCTCATGAGTTATTAGCTGCATGAACATTTGCTGCAGCGATTGTCCTGGTGTTTGGCAGCTGCAGAGTCGTTGCAATATCCAAATATGTCATCCTTGATCATCTTTCACTTCCACACTATGAATACATTTTGAAATGTTGACCGTAAAGCTGTAAAACTGTTGTTGTGGTCTGAATAGTATAAATAAACAAGAGGGACTTTTTTTTACTTATACATGACCTCAAGAACAAAGTTATTAGATTTTGAGCAACTTGCATTTGGAAAAAATTCTTTAAATCTTTTCACATTTCAAAACACTTTGCTGTACTTTCTAATGCAAATATCTCAGCACACTTGAAATAAGACAACTTACAAGTATTTTGGTAACAAGACATAAGAGCTTCTTTTAAATCAACAATTCCTTGATATTGATGAAAAAGTGCTAGTTCAATTGGCAGATTATTTAACTAGTGAAACTACAACTTTTTCATCAATATTAAGTAATTACTTACTTTAAACAAGCTCGTATAACTTGCTAAAAAGTTACTTGTGTGTTAGTTTTTTCTTATTTCAAGTGTGATAAATATTTGGACTAGACCAAAAATACTTGATAAGATTTTATGCTTTTGCAGTGCAGAAGTTGTCATCACTGTAAAAACACAAAATCCAACCAAGTAATTTTTTGTAGCTTCTAATGCAAATATCTCAGTGTGCTTGAAATAAGACAAAAATAACTTACAAGTAACTTTTCATCAAGTTATTGGAGCTTGTTCTTTGTAAATAATTCTTTCATATTGATGAAAAAGTTCTAGTTCTTTGATACATTATTTCACTGAAAACATGAGAAAATTTTTTTGTTTATGGTTAGGAGCTATAAAGTCCTAGCTCCTAGCCAGTGGAGCTGGGACTTTTTCAGGAATTATTGTCTTAAAACAAGCTTTATCTTGCTAAAAAGTTACTTCTAAGGTAGTTTTCTCTTATTTCAAGTGTATATTTGCATTAGAAGCTAGACAAAGACTCTTGGTAGGATTTTGTGTTTTTGCAGTGTAGAACTTGCCATAATGGAGCCTGAGAACTGTTGAGCGAATAACTTCGCTTTTTTCACGGAAGCTAATGGCATGCAATCATGAGTAATGCGTGTAACCAACCCAGTAGCCCTGTTGAGCTTCTGAGCAGCAGAAACAGGGTTTGCCTTTTTGGTTTCATTGCACCCATGTGACTTCCTGACTTGTTCACTTCACTCTTCTGCAACAGAGTGCACCTCAGCCCTCTTCCTTTTCTCCTCACCTCTCTCCGGATCGTGGCAGCGCGGTGACAGACGTCGTTAGGTGATTAAACTCTGCAGCCTTCCCACAGCTTTTCTTGTCCGGAGAGAAAAGTGTAAGAAGATGCTGAGGCGAAGGCCATCGAACGCCTCAGAGAAGGAGCAGACGCAGAAGAAGAAGGTGAGTTTCTTCTTCTGGCTTTGTTTTGGGAAACTAACAATAAAGCCTGATTGGTGTGTATAAAACTGAGCTTCATGTTTTTACCGTTTTGTAGTGAAACTCCAGTGAACTCCATCACACTCTGCTGGCTTTGTCTGAGTCTTTTAAACACAGGATGTCAGTTCAACTTAGTGCAGAGCTCTGCGGTCAACCTGAAAGCCCCACAAACGCAGAACTTTAGAAACCTCTCGTATGTTTAACTAGTTTAGGTCCTTTTGTGTATTTCCTAACTATGTGCTGCAGCTTATGCTTTGTGAGTTCCTCTGTTCTGGCCTGGTGATTCATTGCAGATGCAGATTGAGTCAGAAAAGACTCGGTGGCTTCAGCCGGCTTCATCTCCAGCTGTCACCAAATCAGCACGCCTCCCACACTCGACACCAGTGCCCTTATTTTCCATCCTCAGCTCTGCTCCTGCGGTCTGATTGACATCTTGTCATTACACATCTCGCTTTTGTTCTCAGAAAACATTTGTATTTGCTCAGGGAGATAGAGACCGGAGCACCTCCTCGTTGTGGCTATTCAGTTTATTCGATCATGTTGCAGCAAAACTTTGAGATGTTAAAGGTCAGCGAGTTTGTCTGACTTCACCTGTGGTTTTAATTCTTCAGGTTTTTGACTTTGCTAAAACGCCTGCAATGATTGGCTGGCAGCAGTTGCTCAAGCTTTGCCCATTTCCTGTGGTTTCAGCACGCAGAGAAAAAAGGATAAGCTGCGATAAGATTTTTGCGCTGCGCCACAGTTCGACGGAAAATGAGACAAAGAGTTTCCGCCACAGATAGAGGGAAAACTCTGCTTGTTATGCAAAGGAGTTAAAATCGCAACCGATTTGGTTAACAGAAGTTTCTAATTTCAGAACGTGTGTAAGAAAACTGTAATTTGTACAGCAAAGAAATAATTTTTCAGGACTTGGACATACACTAAATGTCAAACATCGATGATGAGGAAGTATGAAAACTGGTATTTCCTATTTTCTGACATCCTAATTACCATATTTTAAAGATTCAGTCTGAAAGTCTGATGTTGTCTTGCTACTTTCATCACTTATAGATCTTTGCAAAAGTTCTCTTTAACCTTTCTCTCACAATACAACCACAGACTTCTATCAAATCTACTGAGATTTGTGCAAAAATACAACACAAAGTAGAGCACAGGTGGGAAAACAGATTCCTGTCTTATCACATTTTTACAAGTAAAATTATATAATTTATAAGGCCGCGTTACTCTGATTAGTTCCAGGCGACATGCAGTTACAGTTTTACTGCAATATTTTGTGGAAATGATAAAGATTGTGATTCTTTAGGTAACTGTGTGATTGTCACCTCATGGCCCAGCATTCATACCATCATAAACGCAATATTGATTTAAAACAGGCTTCTTCAGGATCAATTTAAAAAGTTAGATTTAAATCACTAAACTACACAGTTACTGTAATCATATTTTCAAATTTAATGACATTTATTTAAGCTCTAGTGCAACAAACAGTAAAGAAAAATAACATTTCTGATCATATTGTCAGTTTTGTTTTTATTTACTATCAATAACTGAAGTTAAATCAATATTCTTATGATGAGAACTCTGATGCACCTAAAAAAAAGTTCACCACGACGTTAAACTGTCTGGGTTACAAGCAGAATGCTGTGCAAGGTGGAATGCTATAAATACACCATCTCCACCATTAGGCACGGTGTTAGCAGCATCATGCTGTGGGGTTTGTTTTGGTCAAAATATTTTTATTTAGCTTGGACTTGTGTAAAATGAATACTCATCATTTTAATAGCTTGAAAACAAAAAACTTGCTTTAAGAAATCAACTAATTGATAAACAGAGTCAGCTTGTTTTTACTGTAATCATAAATGTTCATATTTGAAAACTTTAGAGAAAATGGACATTAGCAAGCAGCCAAGAAGACTTTAACTCTTCGTCTTTCACTCCAGAAGTCGCGTATAAATGGACGAGTGACAAGAGACGAAGTCAAAACCGACAGAAATCCTTTAAAAGTTCTGTTGCAATTTTCCATCAGACATGTAGGGGGCGCTACAAACAAGTAACTAACAAGTAACGGTAAATAGATTCTCTGGTCAGATAAGAAACTTTTTGGGGTTCATGTACAAAACCAACCAATTGCTGATTTAACCTGTGTTGGGTATAAACAAATAACTACCAGGGTTTCTAATATTAATACCAGCTGCATGTTTACCAGCCGCAGACTGGAAATATATTTTACTGGTATTCACAAAGTCAGAACTGCATTTAACCGAGAGGAGTAGTAACTAGTTACATCTAATCAATTACATTTACTTCAGTAACTTTTTGGGGAAAGGAAATACTTTTAAGAGTATTTTACTACACTGTACTTCTCATTTTTACTTGAGTAATTTTATTATGAATTATTTCTGCTCTTACTTGAATAAAATTTCTGTTTTCTCTACATACTGAATGAAAAAAACATGTTTAAACCAAATATTCACCAGATGCACACCTGCAGTTGTGTTAAAGTTTTATATGTTTTTTTATTGGAAAACATTTAATTTTCCTGATTTTATTTTTTATTTGTATGATTTATTGTCATTTTGGTTCTCAAAATAAGAAGTCCTTCTGAAGATGTAATTTTAAAACATTAAATGATTGATCATTTGTTCAATCAGTACTTGAGTAGACTTCTTTCCAAATACTTTTTTTACTCTTACTTGAGTGATTGAAGTAACTGTTATCTTATTTGATAACAGTTTTTGAGTACTTTGCCCTCCTCTAAATGTAGGATAATCCTGAAAGAAAAATTACAAAATACTTGAAATTGGGTACAAGGTTCACCTTCCAGCACAACCTGAAAGTTAAAATGTCCCAGTCTAAGTCCAAACTTAAATCTAATTAAGAATCTGTAGGAAGACTTGGAAAAAAATTACCAAAAATAATTTTCAAAGAGCTTGAGAAAAACATTTCAACACTAAATGATCAAAATGTGATTTAGAAAGTTGGCAAATTGACTCAGGTAGAAAAGCTTAAACAGGTTCTGAGTAGTTAAATAAAACTAATATCCCCAAATTAGATGAGTTGTGTTAACATTTTGGAAGTTTTATAAAAATAAACAATATTTAAATGTTGGTAAATTATGAACTCACAGCCAGTTTCTTTGGGAACATCATGGATTTATCGGTATAATGCTTATTATATTTTTATTACATTATTAATGTACAGTGACTGTTAAAGTATTTTTTTCTTGTGGAGACATTTTCGGGCACCAAAACTGGCTCCAGCCCAGGGGCCCACATCCTTGTAAATCCGGCCCTGCTGGTGGTTGAAATACCTACAACTTTCTGTCAGTCCATCAGAAAAAATCCAGATAAAGTTCAGTTTCTCCTTTTAACAGAATGTGAAGAAGGTCCAAAGATATTAATACTTCAGCTGAGCGCTCTATATTAGTGGCGCGGTTTATTTCAGAGACAGCTGTTTAGCAGCTGCCCTCATTTCCTTTCTGCTCTATATTTACACAAACGCAAGTCACAGGTAGAGCTGCAACCTGCAGAAAGCTGTGGACACAGAAATCTGGCTGCACTGCAAAAACAACAAGTGTTTGGTGCAGTTTCTAGTGCAAACATCAAATAAGACAAAACTAATTTACAAGTAACTTTTCTGCAAGATATAGAAGCTTGTTTTCAGTAAAATAATCCCTTACTATTGATTAAAAAGTACTAGGGGAAAATGTTTCTTTATAAGTGAAATAATCTGCAGTGGAATTACAACTTTTTAATCAATATTAAAGTTTTATTTACTTAAAACAAGCTCCCACATCTTTCTGAAAAGTTACTTATAAGTTAGTTTTGTCTCATTTCAAGTGCACTGAGATATGTGTGACACTTGGTTGGATTTAGTGTTTTTGCAGTGTTTGTGTAAAAATACTAAAATAATTTGGTAACACTTGATTTGAAGGGCAGTGATATAAATGTCAGAAACATGAAGGAGTCTTTGTGAATGTTAGGAAGTTTTATTTAGTAAATAATGACACTTTTAATGCAATGTTTACACTTGTAATGGACATTCAAAAGTGTCATTATTCACTATGTAATACAAATTTATCACTTTTAATAGAGTTTTTAATTATTTAAAGCACTCTTAGACATTCATATTTAAATGTTTTATACATTTTATCATTCATTGTTATATTTGTATTCTCAAATAACTAATAAGCAATTCCCTTGCGGGTCAATCAAGTATTTTCTACTCTGATGACATTGAAAATGTTACAAAGTGACACTTAATGACAAGAATCAGAAACATTTATTAAGACTCTGTTGTGTTCATAGCAGTTGTGGTTTCTGTGAGTTTTATGCACGTCCCTTCAAATAAAGCGTTTTCATAATCAGAAATCCAGCTGCACTTTCACTGTTTAACCTGTACAAGATAAGAGCAGAAGCCTTATCAGCGCTGCAGCACTGAATCACCGAGCAGCAGCCATTGTGCACCAACAGTCGCTTATCTGGTGCTTCTTTGTGTGTTTGCGCCTCTGCAGTTTGTGCTTCTTCTTCATAGCCTTTTTGTGTTTTGCAGCTCACCTTGCAGAGGTCCAGCAGCTTCAAGGATTTCATGAAGCACAAGCCCACCTCCCCCTGCACGCCAGACAAGGAGTTCACCTTAGATGAGCATGTGAGTCTCCCACCCAAAACCAGTTTGAAACAAAAGGCTGGAAAAGTGGAAGTAGGCGCCTCAATGTTTGTCATTTTAAGTTCCTGAATGGTTCTTCCTACAGGTAGTGTTTTCACAGTGTTCCTCATTTTTCTTCAGTCCCAGAGAGAAACCCCACTACTGTCAGTTGTGACTGAAAAAAGATACATTTCAGCTTCCCCTTTTTTTTTTCTTTTTTTTAAATCAGCCGCTTTACATTTTCTGTGAATCTCCCAGCAGAAAGGGTTTGTCACTTCTCGGCAGTGATGAGCGAGTTAGAGGACGAAAGAGTGCAGAAGTACAGAAGCGGAGAGGAAGTAAGAAGGAGAAGCAGTGCGGTGCAGATGACAGCACCGAGCAGACAGGATGTCCTCTGGTGACAGCTAGTCAAGCAGAGAGCCTCTGCGTCAGACAGGCTGAGCAGAAGCAGAAAGCATTAACCTGGCATCTGACGGGCCTTTCCCTGGAGATTATAACACGTTGAATTCTCGCCGTTATCAGGTTTTAATCCGACAAATTAACTCAGCCATGAAATCTGAGGGAGAATTAAATACTTCAGCAAAGAAACACTTTATTTGTGTCCTGATTGGACAGCTTATAGGTAAACACTGCTGTGGGTTTGGTTGCATTAAAGTGTCAGATTAGATTCTTCTCCATTTGCATAACTGACTAGACTGAATTGATGCAAAAACATAAAATCTTACCAAGTTTTCTTGTCTAGTTTCTAGTGCAAATATCTTAATACACTTGAAATAAGACAAAACAAACTTACAAGTAACTTTTCAACAAGATGTAGAAGCTTATTTTAAATAAATAATTTCTTAATGTGAATAAAAAAATGCTACTAACTCTGGCAAATTATTTCACTCATAACATGAAAAATGTCTTAAGTGAAATAATCTGCCAATGGAAATAGTTATTTTTCATAAATATTAAGGAATTAAAACAAACTACTACTTCTTTCTGAAAAGTTACTTGCTACTTTTCTCTCAATTCAAGTGTACTAAGATATTTGCATTAAAGACTAGTGAGATTTTGCGTTTTTTGCAGTGTGTGGCTGTACATGCTGTTACTCCCTGATGATGTAATTTTGTGTTTAATAAAAACCTCAAGGCTTTTGCTGCATGATTTTCTCTCCTGGCCTCTCTGCTCATTTCCTGTCTGAAACATGAGTTAGTAAAGGCCGTGATGCTAACAAGATGCTAACAGAAATAATAATGGTAAAAATGCAGACATGAAGAATCACCCATAGCCAAACCAATGCCAAACAATAGACATGTTTTCATTGCTAATGTGTCGATTTTTGATAAAGTTCTGGTTCCAGTGTCAGTGGAGCTAGTACTTTTAAAATAATTATTAACTTAAAACAAGTTGTAAAGTTACTTATAATAAACTTAACTTTGGGAATTAAACTGATGGGCAACAGTTTGGTCATGTGAAAGTGAAATGGTTTGTTTCCAGGTACACAATGAATTTAGGAAGGGTTGAAATGGCTAAAGATGGCGACTTTAGTTGGTCAGAAAAACAAATTGACCAAGAGACGTCATGTTGCTTGTTGCAATGTATTCATGTTGTATGTAATCCAAACTATTGAGTAACAAAAACAGTGAGAACCTCAGTTTCCTTGAATCACCAGGAAGCAGGTGTGTGTGTGTGTGTGTGTGTGCGTGTGCGTGTGTGTGTGTGGGGGTGTGTGTGGGTTCTCAAACACCAAGACCACAAACCTGCACGGTTTCTAGTTCATGAGAATTCAACCATTTTTTGCCTGTGCGATCACGATAAACCGGCTTCGCCTTTGTGACATTAAAGGAACAGGTCGCTGTGTTAGACTTTCTGTGATCTCTTGTAACCTGACAGGCGTTGATAGACATCTGGTGTTTTTTTTTATTTTTTTTGTATTGTGTTAGGTGGGAGACAATGTGACAGAAGAAGAAGTAGTGAAAAGTGGCAGCAAACTTGGGAAAAAGTGGCGCAACGTGATCTCCCGTACGATGACCCGGAAAACATCCAAGATGGTGCAGAAGGCCTTGGCTGAGGAGGGGTGAGAAAAACCTGACAAATTAAATTCTTACAAAATGTAATAGAAAAATGTCTGCAGCCCTAAAAAAGAGCCCAGTCCGGGTTTCAGATCAACCTTATTTAAAAAGACTTCAAGCTTGTTTTTCTGAGCTATTTGCCTCCCTCTTGTGGTCAGAAAATGAGCTGCATCTATTTCAATAAAATACAGAAATAGTTAACAGATTAACTTGATCAATTTTTTTAAAAATGTTTGATTAAGTTAAATTTTGAGAATACAATTCTCTGCTAGGTTATGTTTTTTAATTAATAATTTTTAATAAATATTTATTTTTTATTTATTTAGTAAAATAAATAAATACGTTTCTCTGTTTATTTAGATAAATGCATATTTATTTATTTATTATTCACTTAAATATTCATTTCAATATTTATTGATTTAGACATGTAAATGAATATACTTTCTTCAATATGCAAAATGAAGTGAATTTATTTATTGATCAATTTGATCAACATTTCAAATAATTTTTGATAACACAAATAATATTTAGCAGAAATAATTTAAATTGAATGAATGTTTTTCTAATTCTTTTCATTATTGGCTGCTATTCAAGCAAGAAAAACAGGACTACCATCAGTTCAATATATTTCATTGATATTTAGTGTTTTGTGATTTGGTTTAATTAAAAATAAACTTGTTTATTTAAATGTTGTTTTTCTCCAGGCGGAGAGCGGCGAGGAGCTGTCCCCCGTCTCCTCTGACTTTCTTCCAGACATGAGTGTGGGACAGAGGACGTCTGTCTGCTCCACGGGGTCAGAGGACACGACCCCCAGCCCAGTGAGCCGCCAGCTCTCTGCCAGTAAGCCTGCAAGAACCACCACAGAAAACCCACAGGCAAACAAACATGCTGCCCTTTTACGGTCAAATTTAATAGCTCAGAGAAAACATTGAATTCACTGTGACTGAGTCACAGTTTTTATGTTTGGACAAGTTTTCACCACTCAGAAATAATTGGGACTACCATTATTATTTCTTCCTAAAAGGAAAAATTTAACCTCATAAATATTTGACATCTGCTGACAGATGCTTAAAAAATAGATTTTAATAATTTTGCAAAGAATGAAAGAAGAAGGGATGAGCAAAATCTCCCCCATTGCAAAAACTAAAAGCCTTACCAAATATTTTTATCTGGTTTATATTGAAAATATCTTGAAATAAGACAAAACTAAATTAATGTTAATATAGGAGCTTGATTAAAGTCAATAATTCCTTAATACTGATGAAAAAGTACTTATTCTGTTTGCAGATTATTTACTTACAACATTATTATTATTATCTGTCTATAGTGATACATATTGTTACTGATTTATTGTCCAGCCCTAATCGTCTGTTGTCTTCAGGCAGCGACAGGCAGAGCCTGGACAGCGGGTACTGCCAGCGGGACAGCATGAGGCTGGAGGACAGCGCCTACAACGGGCCTTTCTGCGGCCGCGCCGTGGTCCACACCGACTTCACTCCCAGCCCCTACGATGTGGAGTCGCTGAAACTCCAAGTGAGTCTGTCTGTGATCTGGCCTTTAGCTGAGTCTGCTGTCTGGTTGTTGTTGTCCTCCTGGGAGCTTGTTAGCTCCATGAAATATTATGATTATTATTCTGCACAGGAAGAATAATCTGCAGGGCCCGACTCTTTCTGAATGTCTAAACACATTGACTCAATCTAAGAAAAACATTAAAAAAAAGAGTAAATAAAAAAAGATACTTCTATAGGTGATACAAAATATGTCCATTACATTTTTTTGCACAAAATCATAATATTTTAGTTTGCCCAGTTCTGCTGTTTTGAGCTCTTTTCAGAAAGAGTTGTTTTAGTAGATCCACGTATCAGATAGAAAACAGGGGTTGTACATTTCCACCAAAAATAGTAAAAAAAAAAACAAGAACATTTCTGAGTTTGAAAATTCAACATTTTCAAATTCAGCCCACAACTCTGGTAAAATTTAAGCATCAGTCTTGCCACACTGACACTGATATTGATACTAATATTTATATTGGTTATTTTGACTTGAGCCACCCACCTCTATTTATACTCATTAAAAATGGCTGAAAAAAAGATGTCAGTGAAATTACCTCAAATCTTTGATAAGCAGAAGTAGAGCATCCGGCACAACCAACTGGTATCTGGACTGTAGGTCAACATCAAAACAATTATGTTTTCCAGCAGCCATTGTACAGAGCATGCAATAGTAAAACCTACTGACCAAATGTGCTGGAGATCTGCTTGGGTTGCTAGGTGACAGGTGGAACTCTGCTGGGGTTGCTAGGTAACGGCGAAATGCCATCAAATGTGATTTGTTTTTGAAATGGCTCATTTTCCATACACCAAAAAACATTCATTTATAGCCACAAAATGACAGGGTGTTTTTTTAAGCATTTGAACTGTGTTTAGATGCAGTTGAGACCCAAATTGAGGTACAAAATAGGCCCCTTTAATGAGGGTTTCCGAGGTTTTACTAGAACAAACCCTCATCTCGATGCTTTGCGTCTTATTTCACAGAAAGGTGACATTATCCACATCATTGACAAGCCCCCCGTGGGAACCTGGACAGGAAAGCTCAACAACAAAGTGGGATCCTTCAAGTTCATCTATGTCAACCTTCTGCCCGATGAGACGCCTCCAACCAGGAGGAAACGCTGCCACAGCAAAGGCAGCCGGTCCAAATCCAAGCCCAAAACCTTGGAGGAAGTTCTGGACCGCATTGGCCTGACGGTACGTGGGCCGAGCTGTTGCCTCTCTGGTTCCTGTCCACACATTAATCCCAGTCTGATGAGAGTTTTACACTGTTTACATTTCAGGAGCTGAGCTCCTTGCTGTCCATGCACGGCTTCCAGAGCCTGGAGGACTTCACCGGGCTGAAGGAGTCTCACCTGAATGATCTGAACATCACAAACCCAGATCACCGCTCCAAGATCCTGAACGCAGCTGACCTGCTCAGAGATTGTATGTCCAAACACGGCACAATCCCGTCATATTTCAGATTAATGCTGCTCGACGGCTGCTGCTCAGACCAGGAACTGGAAATAAAGTTTTGAACAATGTTTTTATTTAGGAGGAAAACTAAGACAACTGGCTTTTTCTGTCAGATTTAATTCCTTTTAACGCATATTCAGTGACATTTTACCAAAAAAAAAAAAAACTGAGAAACTGGTTAGGTTTACTTTTGCTGAATTATAATTTAACCAGCATGTCAAGTGGCAAATTTAAGTATAGCTCTTCATTATTTAGTCATTTATTGTAATTCTGGTTTAAATTTAGACTAAGTCAGCCAAATACCATTTAATTTTAAAGTTAAATAATGGAATTCATTATTTAGTTTTCTCTTTCCAGGATATAAAATGAGGAGATCATGAAAGGACAAAATAAACGTTGAGTAAAAATGTTCATAATTCATTGAGTTCTTATTTGTTACAAAAGAGAAGTTTACAAGCAAAAAATAATTAATTTATGACCTTAAAAGTTAGCAAAACTAGATAAGTGAACAATACAAACAGAAAAGACATTTGGGAATTAGAAATAAAAAGCAAAATATCATCAGCATAAAGGGAAACCTGGTTCAGTTTGACCTGTTTGAATGTCTTAAAAAGTCATTAATTACACAAACTGACATGCAAATCTTACATTATTAGTTATAAGTGACATGTATGCCAGTGGAACAAGACATTTTACTCATATATTATAAAAATATTTTTATTTGTTCCACTGAGACTATAGCTACAATTGAAAAAATCTGCCAATGAAACTATAATTCTTCAGGCAATATTAAGGAATTATTGACTGAAAAGTTGAAGTTAATTTTGTCATATTTCAATTGCAGTAAGATATTTACACTAGAAACTAGGTAAAATACTTTGAAGGCTTTTGTGTTTAACCCTGATTTATTTTCCATCTTTCAGCTGAAGACGAGTCTGAACCAGAGGGCGATGAAGAGGAGGAGGAGGAGAGACCAGCTGAACACTTGAAGGAGCCGCGGGACTCGGGTTGCTTTGAGAGCTCAGAGAACCTGGAGAACGGCCGCGAGGAGCCGAAGACGGAGGAGGAAGAGTCAAACCGGCAAACAGAGAAAGAAGAAGGAGAAGAAGAAGAAGAAAAAGAAGAAGAAGAAGAGAAGTCAGAGGAGACGCAGGAGGCCGAGAACCTGGAGGCTGTCCAGGAACAGCTGCAGGAGCTGACGGTGGACGAAGGACAGTGACAGGTGATGGAAAACTCTCTCAAACATTCCCGTCTCATTTCTGAAGCTGTGATCAGCGTTTAAAGCCTCTCTTCATCAAAAGAGAGCAGATAGCGCCACTTCTCTGCTAGGACCCTGAACGAGCACGCTGTCCGTTACTGAAGGATGATTTTCCCACGATACCAATCATTTCACAGCTCGCTTACAAGCTGCACAAACTATTACCAGCTGCACAGATGGCGGATTTTTTAACCAACTTGTAAAATATGATGGTGTAATTTTACTTGAGGCATATTTTGTTGTATAATGTTTCAGCTAAAACATTCAAGGATTTCACTCTGTCCTTTATGTTTTCGGTTTTTTCCTTCATGAATGTAAACTATCTTCACATTTTTCATGTATCTAAACTGATATGTTTTTTGTGACTGTAAATAAATTAAATAAACTTTAATCAGTGGAGTGTAAATTACCTTGGTTAATCCCTGATTAAATTGGTTCTTAGTTCTGCGTTAATTCACAAGTATTTGGTTATTTTTTTTGTTTTCCACTAGTTTCTATGGAGACAGTAGCTGATAAATTATGACATCAGTTTCCTTTCCTGAAGCTCCTCCCCTTCCTAATGCAGTGCATTCTGGGAGTAATATTTACAATAGTACCATCTTCAGCAACATTTTGATGAGCCAACTAACAGCAGAGTAAAGTTGGTGTCAAACAGATTTCATTTTAAAGATATTAATCAATGTTTCTAGAGGTCAAAGGTCCACTATCCAGTCCATATTCACAAAATTAAAAGAAATATTATGTTTGTGCTGTTTTGTGCTGCTAAAACTGTAGAAGCAGTCGACTGACACCAACTTGTTAATCTTTGATGACCTCTGGAAACATTTATAAATATCTTTAAAATTATAGCGGCACAAAATTTGTTGCTGCTCAAACGTAACTTAAACATCAATTTTGTTTAATTCTGAGGCCACTTCAACAGCAGGCCACTAACGTCTGCATACAAAACAATATTCAAATTGTGAAAAAAAGTATTTAAAATAGTCAGTTTTTAGTAAGACAACATTGTTTATTTAATGGACACACAGATCAAGTAAAAAGAAGTGAAGCAATTTGAATGAAATACAGAGAATCACAGTGTTGATAACTAAGAAAACATAAATAATGATTCCTTCAAAGTATCTGTGTATATAATGTGGTGTAACTGACTGATCAGAGCATTCAGATCTGATCTTCATTTCAACACAGGATTTATAAATACAAGAGCTAAAACTGGTCTTCAAAACTAAAAAACATAAAAATCCATCTGTCCCTTTAAGATGTGCTTCAAACATCCCTTCTCCCAAATGTCCACTAACTACATTCCTGCTTCTCAATAATAACACCAAGCCATCTTAAAATACCTTCACAGTAAAGGAGTTCAGCTTTAGGTTTAGCACTTTTTTACTGGCGATTGAACATTTAAAATACAGCTGTATCATGGCAACATTTACACAAGCTGCTTTGGAAATGTAAACTTCTGCAAACTTTCATAGGTTATCATGATATTATGGATATGCTTGATTTCAAAGACTTTCAGCTTACGCTTCAGTCTGAACCTTTATTAACAAGTGCCTTATTTAAGATTTACCAAAATCCCTCTCAACTCTTAAATAAATCTTGTTGGGCAGAAATGTCTGATATAAAACTTGAAGTCTACACAAGAAAGATTCACAAACACAAACTCTTGTCTTGCATACAACACAGTCACTACTACAGACTTGCTATCAGCTAACACCTTCTAAATACTAACGTGAAAAGATCTTCCCGCTCTTTTCTCTGCGATTACATCCCGTCAAAACTGTCTGATGTGTCAGGTGCTTCTTCTGCAGGAGCAAATATCAAGAGACAGAGTTTAATGTAGAGGCAGGGAAGAAGAAGAGGAAGAAGAGAGAAAATGCAAAGGAAGGAAGATCCACCTCCGCCATAATTCACAGAAGTTGCTGCACAATAAACCCTAGCCACACTTCGTTATCCATTACTTTAATGTGTTTCATCGCAGCTCTACCTAACAATATACAATACATAACGGTTTTATTTTTCATTTTGCATCACAAACTCCAGTTTCTTATCTTATCAGATGTTTTTGTGGCCAAGTCAAAGGTAGAATACTGTATCTCTAAAAGGAGTTGTCAGTTAACATATATTAAGATATATTGTTGCAGTTTCCCATTTATAAAAGAAGAAAATTTTGATATTTTATTTTGGCTGTAAAATTAATCATCAAATCGGATTTTAGCATCTGGTTAGCTTAGCTTAGCTGAAAATGTGATTTGTTATTATTATTAAAGGCTAAAAATACAAATTTACGTACAAGCCAAATGTTAAGAATTTTTTTGATTTAGAGAAACAAAATATATATTTCTGTGGGATTACAAACCGTTTGTCTAAGCTGGGGCTTGTTTTTATGCTAAATTTAGTTAATCTAAAGTTAAATTAGTCAGTCCCAGTAAATTTTAATCATACATAATTGGATTTAATCCGCTGAAAAACTTGCAGCCGTATAGTTGTCTTTTATTCCCCAAAAATACCAATTATTTTTTAATTATCTAAACCATTAGATTGAGCTAATTTAAAATAGTCACAAATTAATCTCCAGTTTACATCTTGAAAAATTTTAGTTTTCTTTCATTATTGTTACTTTTTTTTTACCAGTTTTGTTAAGACGGAATTAATTATAGGATGTAATTGAATTTTAATTTATTGTTGCTCTGAATGTTGAATTCAGGAATTAGTCCTGCTAGACTGAACAAATTCAAATGCAGCAGCTAGTTAGCATAAATTTAACTTAGCAGAAAAGCTTGATTTATTTTGAGAAGCAAAAAGGAAAAGACATTTTCCTTTTACTAAGCAGGCACATTTAATATTGGCTTATATTCACAAAAAATAAAGCTAAACTAAGCTATGCTAAGCTAAGCTATGCTAAGCTGCACCAAGTTTCTTAGTTGCTTCCATCAACTAAAA
Source organism: Poeciliopsis prolifica (assembly GCF_027474105.1). Lineage (NCBI taxonomy): Eukaryota > Metazoa > Chordata > Actinopteri > Cyprinodontiformes > Poeciliidae > Poeciliopsis > Poeciliopsis prolifica. Next base: position 2,238,968 of record NW_026562381.1, read on the forward strand.
AATTCAATTTAAATTGAGATAATTGTTTTTTTTCATGATCAATTTCATTTTATGAAATTGTAATTTCTCAGTTGAAACAGACAAAATCAGTTCTTATGGATTAAAAAAAAATCTTTTTAAAAACTTTATGGGTCAAATTGTGTTTTTTCAGTTTGCTTTTCAAAACAAATTAAAGTTTTAATTGTACCTTTTCTATTTTGTTCCAAGTTAAATGAAGAAATCAATTTAGATCAATTCAGCATTCACAGCTAGTTAGCTTAGCTTAAACAGAAGAAGCTTAGCTTCTTCTGTTTAAAATAAGTAGAAATCATAAAATACTTGAAGATTTCCAGAAATACAAATTACACTCTTTGTCTTGTAGCAGTTTTACTAAGCAATTTGTCACACAAATGTAAACTGAGCTAGGCTAAGATAAGCTACGCTAACAAACTAGCAAGTCCCACCATGATTTCTTCAGTGGCTGCAGCAAGATGTTTTCTTCTATAAGTCAGATTCCCGTTTGTAGCTGATTTTTGATTCAACACTGTTAGAGGATCGTCCCTGTTGCTCGAGTTGCAGCTGCAGTGATAAGGCACTGTTAATGCAAGTGTCGACACTCATTAGGCCTTTTCTTTCCTCAGACTCAGGAATCTCACTGTAATCTCACAAGCCTCAACATCACACTACATCTTTAGTTATAAAAAAAAACACACAAAAAGAAACCACAGCAGTTGAGATTGATTTAAAAAAAAGATGCACACACGCGTGAACAGCACTGAATGCAGCAGGATCAGAATACAAGGTCACCTGGAGGGAGTCTGACCTGCGAACGATTCCTCCTGCCTGGGCATCACATGTTAAACCCAACGCTTATACCCATGTTCTCACAAAGCTGCTTTTCCAGCCTCACAATGGTTTGCATAGGGTATGTAATTTATGTACAGCATAGATGACGCACTGCAAAAACAATACATTTTACCACTTACTTATGGTCTAGGTTTTAGTGCAAATATTTTACTTCACTTCAAATAAGACAAAACTAACATACAGGCAGAGCTGGGTAGTAACTACTTTTACTCAAATGTACTTTTAGGAGTATTTTTACTAACGTTCACTTTTTCCTTTTACTTGAGTGATTTTGTTATGAAGTATTTCTACTCTTACTTGAGTGAAATTTCAGTTTTCTCTGCCCACTGAATGAAAAATGAACATGTTTTAACCAAACGTTCACTAGACAGAGACACACACCTGCAGTTTTTGTTAAAATTTCAGAAGTTTTTTATTGAAAGAGACCAATTTTGGAAAAAAAATAATTAGCCTAATTTTAGTATTTTTTTTTTTGTTATTAATATGAATTATTGTCATTTTTGTCCTTAACACCAAAATGTTCACTTAACTTTATATTTTGCTCCGTCTGATGATGCAACTTTAAATAATAAATAATTGATAATTGGATTATTAGGTAAAAATAAGTATTTTTTGAGAATCATATTTGAGTATGATTCTTGTGTCCTCTGCCCACTTCTGATTACAAGTAACTTTTCATCAACAGTCAATCATCTCTTAATATGAATCAAAACGTCACAGTTTCTCTGGCAGATTATTGCACTTACAACAAGACATTTTCCCTTGTTATAAGTGAAATAATCTGGACTTTTTCCAGCAATATTCAGGATTTACTCAAAACAAGCTCTTATAACTTGCTGAAAATATTCCTGTAAGTTAGTTTAGTTTTATTCCTGTGGCTCAAAATATCTGCTCTAGAAAATGTTAAATACTTGGTAGGATTGAGAGTTTCTGCAGTGTTTTTGATTCGACCGATGTGCAGGAACCAGACTCTTCGTCTCTGATGCTTGCTATAACTGAACTGGCCTCTGGAGATAAATGTTTACAGTTTCAAATGAAGAACAAGTAGACTGACAATCAGCGTTGGATCTCTGAGCAGCGTCTCTCCTGAGAGTCTTTTCCATGCAGGGATCAGGAGATGGGAAGCTGCTGATTTTCCTTCTCTTCTGGTCGTCAAACGTCTCTGCAGGAAAAGCGCAGGCGCTCCAATCCGTTAAAGGTCAAAGGTTAACTGAATCCCCCTCACATGATCAGGTGTCGATTATTATTGTTCTTCAGTTCACAGATTGCTGGTCCGTCCAGCTACTGGTTCTTGGCGATGGACGTCTCTGCGTCGGTCTCTGGAGAAGCCAGCGGCGGCAGCTTTGCGGCTGGCGGCGGGTCGTCTTCAGGGGCGGAGCTTTGCTCTGCTGTGATGCTCGGCTTGACATCGTCAGGCGTGTGCTCGTTGGGGATGAGAGGAGCTGTGGTTTTCTGTGAAAAAGATGCAGAGAGAGAGGTTAAAAAGAGAGAAAACAGAAAACAAGCAGGTCCTGTCATGGTAACACATCTTACTGGGTGATAAATCGTTCCGGAATTTATTGCGATAAACGATAACATTATTGTTTCTTTTCAACTAAGCAAGATCATACTCCTAAAGATCAATAAACTTTAAGTTCTGATGAACATTTAACACTGGAAGACATTTTAAATCTCCAAAATAAAGAAAACAATAGAAATAACAAATAAAATGAATTATTAAATCTCTGTAAACAAAACTGTCCTTCAAAATAAAGGTGTAGTTGAGACCAAAGCTCCAGATTAAAAACTATTATCATCTAGTTTTGAAGGGGAAAAAAAGACAAAAACAATAAATAATGCAAACGGAAATTATTGATTTTGCTTCACGTTCTCATGTGATTAATTGATTTATTGGTTACTGTGACGTGTTAGCCACACTTTTCAGATTTTAATCAGTCAAAAATCTTTCTCTTACAAAAAAATCATAATAAAGTTTATAGTTTACACATGAAAAAATGGCAAAACATACAAGGAGTATGGGAACATTTCAGAGCACATAAAATCAAAACCACACAGTAAAAAGAGCAAAAATTTTAAATAATTCTTTTTAATTTAGATAAAAAAATTTTAATCAAAATAATAACAAATCAAACATCTGAATGTTATACAAAAAATACTGGATGAATCAGGTTTGTTACTTAGTTGTTACCAATGTTATCTCCATGTATTTAATAAATCTTTAAAAAATATATGAATCTTAAGATTTCGCATCCTAAAAATAAGCAAAAAGCAGACAAATATCCTGAAATGATAAATTCTCTTTTTACATATCTTGCTTGATTTGTTTGTTGATTTTTATTTCTTTACAAAATTTGAATCAGGAGAAACTAAAACTGCAACTTGAAGATTTTTTTTTAAATTTCATTTGAATGCAAAATGTTGATGTTCTTGTGCAGTTTTGGTTCAATTCCTGCTCTGAGTGTATTGTTCTTTTAGGAATTGTTTTTTGAGTCAGTTTACTCCATTCATCAATGACTAAATCAGCTGACGATCGTTTCAATAATTGATTAATCTGATTAACTGCTTGCTGTTTCGTTGCACCTTGCAGCAGAGGACTGGCTGTGTGTGGATTAATGCGCTCACCGTTGTTTGTGCCACTGGGTTGTCGAAGGAACAGGGACCTTCACTGTTTGCAGCAGCGGGCGAATCCTCCTGCATCAGCCCTCGTCTGTCCAAGACGCTGGAGGGCAGAAAACGGGTCAGAAACTGAGTGCGGCTCATTACTGATCCGAACAGGGAATGCATGGAGCGACCAGACCAGAAAATGCTTTACATGTAGAGAAGAAATGAGGGAAATTGAGGAAAGCAGAGGTATTTACCTGGGGTAGGTCGGTCCACACAGAACCTCGCAGCAGTTTTTGATGATGTTCTTGTGGCTGTAAGGATTCTGGCCTCTGTTCTTCCCAGACCAGGAGCCTTTAATCTAAAACAAATAAAATGCACAGCAACACCAATCAGAGCAGCAGCAAACACCAAAACACGCCCTGCAAAGTCAACCAGTTCACTCCCACAGTCCCTCCTTTAGCTTATACCTTATTCAAAAGCATGCTTCCGTTTTTAGACGATATTCCCACCGGCTTTGGTTTGACCTACTAAAATTCATCCTGCTGGATTAAACTATTCCTGCTTTAACAGTGACTCTGTCACAAGGAGAGCGTCAAAAGATTAAAAACTCTTCGTTAATTCATGAACGAGCTTCATGAGTCGGATTAATGACAGAAATACCTCCAAATTGTCACGGCTGGATCATGCAGATAATTGGTTGAAACATGTTCATTCTTCATTCAGTCATTAGAAAATCCAGAATTTTTACGCAAGTAAGAGCAGAAATACTTCATAATAAATTATTCAAGTAAAAGTAGAGATTACAGCGTAATAAAAGAATTAGTTACTACTAACTCTGTGCACTCAGTGATAAAAAGATGTAGATAAACCAGATTAAAATTCAGATAAGTGCATCTGTAACATGACTCCTACAGCTCAGCATGAACTAAACGACCAGCCTGCAGGGCAGAGAAGACAGAAAAATGCTTCTGGTGGTAAACATGTAGGTCAGCAGGCACCGTGTGTGTGTGTGTATGTGTGTGAGATCTATGGGAAACCAGAGCGGCTGCACCACTCAAGGTGCCGCCATCACGCCGCTGTACTTCTGGCTGCTCTCCCAGACCCTGCAGGTATCGATGCATCTATTATTAGGCTGATCACAAACGCTGAAGCGACCGGGCTGACAGCCATCGCTTCATCTCCCGCAGCGGGGAAAAAATAAATAAATAAATTTTAAAAAAATCACAGGTTGCAATGCTTCATTACTGATGAAATGAATGGAAAAAATGAGGCCAGTCATCCCACTGGAAAGGAGCAAGGAGACGATAAATTAATCATTATAACAAAGTAGAAGAGCTCAAACCACTAACATCATCGTTCCTGCTTCGTTTTTGAAGTTCTGCAGGAAAACACAGAATATCTGATCCACATGCATCACCTCTGACTCTGTAATTAATGACCAAACACAATAAAAACGATCAGTTGTTCTATTCTTATCTGGTTTGGGCCTCAGAAGCTTTTCTAAAAGTAGCCCAGAGGTTCAGTCTGTTTTGCCCTCAGATGAGACAACGGTTTCAAGAATAGAAGACATTTATATGTATTTTTAGATGATTAGATAACATCGACACAAACAGCCGTTTCAGGTTCCAGCTCACATAAACACGTGAAAACGCTCAGAAGCTGAAACAAAATCCAGAAACAAAATCCAGAAACAACCATTGAAATAATGCAGACAATGTAGGTGTTTTTACTTTAAACGAGACACTTTACCTACATATTCACACATTTTTAAACTTCTATTTGTGTCTCTGCTGCTTCTAAAAACAGCCTAAGAGATGAAAAAAGCCATTTCTTGGCAATAAACTGGTATTTTTTAGTGTTTGGAAATGAGCCGTTTTTAAAACCTCGAACTTTCAGTCACAGGCGCTGCACCGTTACCTAGCAACCACAGTCAGTCCAGTGCAGTTACCTAGCAACGAAAGCAGAGGTCCAACACTTTTGGTTAGCTGGTCAACAGCCTTCTTCTGAATGTGTTGGGTTGGAATAAAGCAGCTTTTGGGCAGGTTGTTAAAATTTGAGCTGCTTTTCACAACATTTTTAGAAAGTTTTCTGAGGAAAATTCTCATTAGTTGCTGTCGCTGTGCGGCAGAAAAGCACAAAACGTTTACTAAACTGCTTATCTTAATAGCTCATTTATTTTGAAATGTCTAGACTCTGTTGAATTCGATCATCAGTGAGTAGCCGTTGGTTAATCAAGTGTTACTGTTGTAAAACAGAACTTCATGTGTGATATTATTTAAAGGCATAGTGTATCATAAAAAGCACATGTCTCACTGTGTTCAAAGAGTCCCAACTGGACCTGGTGCTGGTCAGAATATAGTAAGGGACAACCAAAAACATTGCCTATGCAGCGGCGTATATGATCATTAACAGATATATGTGACTATATCTGGCTTTTTAACATGAGTTTCATTATAGGCTGAGATTTGAGCTGATTTTATTTTTATGTTTTGGGTTTTATGTTGTGTTTGGGCTGGAAACCTTTAGTCAGGTCTGACAACCATGCAGCTGTATGCGCTGTACAATGGCTGCTGGAAAAGACAAGAGCTTTGTTGTTGACTTACTATTCAAATACCACTTGCTGCGTTGTTGCTGTTTGTACAGGAGGCTCTGCTGATGCTTTTCAAAGAAGTACGGTTGTATAATTGTGCATCTGTTCGTAGCCATTTTGGCGCAAGAATGATTTTGTGCAAAAAATGTAATGAGCATGTTTAGCATATCCCATAGATCCATCCTAACATGTTCAAGGAAGCATCATATGTCACCTTTAAATTATTATTTTATCTGGAGCTCCTTCTATCACAAGGGAAAAATCGTATTTTTTTTTACAACAGAATCGACTTTAGTTTACAACACAAAGGTCTTGTTAAACAAGCTACAGTTTACGAGGGGTGAACGAGGTGCTGCAGTTGTCACCGCAACGGTATCAGCTCTTCAGTGGTGCAGAGTTCACACCTCAACAATGCCGCTAGGATTTCTCATCACTGTCATCACAGATAATCATCTACACTGTCTGAGAGATTTCAGAATGACCAAATGTTAAACATGTTTTAACGTTGAATTATTGTTTCACATGTGAATTAAACATTTAAAAGTGCAGTTTGAGAAGAAATAAGACAGAAAGAAGCATGAGAAAAACAAAAGAAACAGAAAAAAAGAAGGAGAAAGACAGAGAAAGAAAAAAAGAAAGAGAAAAGAAAGGAACAGAAAAAAGAAAAAGAAAACTGTGAAAAAGTGTGAAAAAGGAAAGAGAGAAAAAAGACAAAAAGGGAAAAGAAGGAAAGAAAACAAGAAAGAAGGTAACAAAAGAAAGAAAGAACAAAGAAAAAGATCATAAAAGAAAAATTGGAATAAACAAAGAAAGAAAAATCAAAAATAATGAGGAAGGAACAGAAAAAAATAAGGAATAATAAAGAATGAGAAGAAGAGAGAAAAAGATAAAAAGAGAAAAGAGACAGAAAAAAGGAAGCAAGGCAGTGAAAGACAAGGATCCTAAACCACTTACGTCCTCGTTGGTGGTCTGGTTCAGAGAGATGAGGTACGTGTGGAAACCAGTCAGTCCCACCATCGACCACAGGGTGAAGAAGCACACCAGCACTTCCAGTACAGTGAGTTCCAGTTAAGAAAACCACAGCAGGTCTGAGTCATGGCCGCTGGTTAAACGGCGAACAGACGGCAATGTTGAAACAGCTGGAAGTTATATAAGGTGATTAAAGACGCTCGACGGAAAAACATGGAGCCTACAGAGAGATTTATGTTTAATCACAGGTTACACATACGCTTTATTTTCTTTATCCTTTAATTTTATTTTGCTGTGACTTTTGCTTGTCCAATTCAGTTGTTTATAATTAGTTTTTAGAGTGAGTTTGCTAGTTTTCATTAGCTAAATATCGTTTAGTTTTTAGTTGTTATAATAGTAGTTTTAGTTTTTTTCATATAGGTTCATTTTTAGGTGCACAATTCAAAACTATTTGATTGTGATTATGTTTACACTGATTGGATAATGAGAACTGAAAGAAGTCATATTTTCAAAAACTATATTTACCAACTGGTGTTTTGGTAAATACACCAGTTGCAAAGGTTTTATACAAACCTTTGCTGTCAGGAGGATTATGGCGTACCATAATTTACCGACAGCTGGCGTTGTATGGTGAAAAGAACAAAAAAACATAAATTTCACATCAGTTTGAAAGGCTAATAAATAGATATTAAGAACAAAAACAAAGGTTATTATATTTAGAATTTCAACATGTTTCAGTTACTTTTTATAAATTAACAGTATTGTTCCAGTTAGTTGTAGTTTTTCCTCCATTGCTTACTGTTTTTGTTTATTTCAGTTAATGAAAATGTTTTCTCAGTTTCAGATTTTGTTATTTTGTTGGTTTTAGTTAACCAGTAACATTTGGTCAAATCTTTTTTCCATCTTGGAGTAGAGAGGATATTCTCTCTTGTCAGGAACCAAATGGGACCAAACATTTATTCACTCCTCGCTCTTCATTTACAAGCCAAAAAAAGAAACTGTTTGGGACAGATTCCTGAAAAGAGGAAGCTGCTACTTTGAGAACAGGACAAAGAGACCCTAAAATAAGCAGGATGTATAAATAAAATTTATACATCCTCTGATGTATAAATAACATCTTAACTCCGTTATTAATATCAAGCCCTAAACTGGAGTCAAAGGTCAAACTGTCCGTAATGATGTCACTGAGCTATCCTGTTGGTGCTTCATAAAATTATGTATCCCAGTAATTTTTCTACCAAAACTGAACAACAGAGGTTTATAATATTTAGTAACTTCTTCATCAACTTCACTGAAATTCAGTGTTTTGTTTAAAATAATCATATATAGAGATGCACCGGTTGGGTTTTAATTTATTTTAGAGCTTTTTAATTGCAGCTCTAGCATCACTGAAACAAAAAAAAAACAATAAATCAATCCCACAATAAACCTTTAGTTAACAATATAACTTGTTACTGATAAAGTAACTAACGGCAGCTTCATTTCCAATAAAAATTTGCGTAACATGAGAATATTTTGCTAATGTCAAAGAAACAGAATTGCACAATTTCTAATAAGTAAGAAATGTAATTAAAATGACAAGTGAACAAGTTTGTTTATCCAATATATGAGTAAAAAACAAGGAGCGGCATCATCCTCCTGCCATTTCCTGTGGTAATTTATTGTGGTTTTTGCCAGTAGTATTTGTTGTTAACATAAATTGTGTGAAGTGAAGAAAGTGTTTCAGTTGCAGTTTAGCAAAACATACTAATTTTGATAAAACCAAAACCAAATCATCCTAGCGCAAAAACCTTGCATTGAAAAAATGTATTTCTAAATTAGCGTGTGAAGGAAACAAAGGACGGACAAACAGAGGAACAAACGAAGGAAAACAGTTATTGATTTCCTTAAAACAAGGCGCGCACACACAAACACACAAAATGTATTCATATTTAAAAGGATATGTTCCAGGTGTTTCCTTCAAGGTGCTCAGAAAGCCTTGATCCACAGAGCCTGAGCACAAAGACAGACAGACAGACAGGTGAGACAGGGAGGTAAATGTGCTGAAAAGTACAACTCATACATACAGGATGGTTTTACCAGGGACTTATTAAACAAAATCCAGATCTTTAACATTTTACTATATCAATTTGGATTTCTACTGCTTCTAAAAATACTCAAAGCACTTAAAAAAACTACCATTTGGGCGTCTGGAAGATGAGTCATTTCAAAAACCTCCAGGTTATTAAGTCACAATCAACAGTTACTTAGCAACCAGCAGAGCTCCAGCACATTTGGTCAGCTGGTTGTACCGCTGTATGTGATGTACAATGCTGCTGGAATAGACAAAACAACTTACCATCCAGAAACCACTTTCTGCATTCTTGTTGGTTGTGCAGGAGGCCCTACTTCTGCTTTTCAAACATGTACATGTGTATTTTTATGATGTAAATAAGTTTGGACTGCCTTGTTGTTGAAATGTGCTGAATGAATACACTTGACTAACTGATGTGTTTGCAGCCATTTTCATGGGTGAGTCTACCATTAAGTTTGGGGGCGTGGCCAGTAAAAGCTTATTTGGATTTAAAGTGACAGGACGGCCTAAAAAAGCTCTTTCTGAACAGACTGGAAATCTCATTTTCTAAGAATGATTTTGTGTAAAACATTTACTAAAAAATGTTTGTATTGCCACGTTTTCCTTTAAAATAAGAAGGTCAACAGTTCAACAAAAGCAGCACAATCACATCAGGTTGCTTCTCATGCAACATGAACTATCAGCTGCTGTTAAGCTCCTGTTGCATCACGTCCTTCCAGATCCGTCACATTCCTGCCACCATACTCACGCATGACGACGTGGACGATGTTGAAGGCAAAGATGTAGATGGTGAGCAGGGACAGCGTCAGGGTGAACAGGTAGAAGTACCTGTAGTTCCTCTTGCCCACGCAGTTGCCCACCCACGGACAGTGGTGATCAAAACGGTCTGAAAAACAACAACATTCTCTGTTAATATGTGAAAACACCAAACTGAGGTGTTGTTATAAAAAATGAACGTGTGAAAAATGACACCAGGTTTCAGTGAATATGGAGTCTAAAAATAGTTTTCTTCCTCCTCCATGTTTGGAGCAAAGCCAGAAGAAAGCAGGGCAGGTCGAAATGAACAACAGGGAAAAAATGTTGTCAGTAGAAAGGAGGACAAAGATCAAAGGAAGGTGTTAAAAAGGTAGAAAGGGGACAAAATAGGAGGCAAAAAAATGAAACAAGGAGTTAGAAAATAAGGACACAAGGCAAGAATGAGACAATGAAGGAATAAAGGGAAGTTTTTTTATTTTATTTAATCAGATTTCTATTGATAACGTCTGACTGTTGCTGAGCCTCGACGGCTAACGATGGTAAAAATAAACCTGGATCTCATCCTTCCTTCAGCATGCTGAAGGAAGCAGCAGCATCTCAGGAACGTTTTACGTTTTTAATATCACTTTAACATCGATCTACTCAAAGCCCCGTCCACCTTGAAAAGAAAAACCATCTTCCAGTTCACCTAGCAACAGCAGCCACTTACAGAGCAGCTAACAGGGTTTCTGATTGATGCAGCGTCTATCTGAGGTACACAGAGCAGCAGGACAGTAATCGTTCACACTTCAGGAAAGTTCATTTTAAAGAAAGCTGCACACGCCGCATTTCCTTTACAATCAAACCGAGCTGTGAAAATTTAACTGCAAGATTTATGCGGTTTCAAACTCTCAGTGGTGGATCACAAAAACAGGATTTGCTCCTTTTTGGTTTGGTCAAACAATAAAGGTGACCTTGAACAAGTTTGGCTGAACAGGTTATGAGAAATCTATGGGCTAAACAAAACATGTTCATTCATTTTCTTTTTGCATAAACTTATTTTTCGATAATGAGATTTTAATCTGGTCAGATTGTGGTCAGTTCTGCCTATTTGAGCTGTTTAATGGCCTCTGTCACTTTATAACCAGTTAAGATAATGCTGGCCCCGCCCCCATCTCTACGTTTCCATTCGTTGGTGAAAATGTATAAGAGCCTCCTGCACGACCAACAAGAATGCATTAAGTTGTTTCTGAATGGTAATCCAACAATGAAATACTTATCTTTTCCAGCAGCCATTGTACAGCACATACAACTGTAAAACCAGCTGACCAGACGTGTTGATGCTCAGTTTAGGTAACAGAGCTGGGCTTTATTAATGGCATTCATTAAAGGTTTGGTGTTTTTCTGACAACTATTGTGAAAGAATTTTCCTCTGAATATTTTCTAAGAATTCGCCAAATGTTGTAAAATGCAACCCAAATTTTAAAAACCAGCCCAAAGCTTTTTTATTTTCAGATTGCAAAAAACTTGATTATTTGACCACAACCAGACTTGTATTTTTTGTGGCAATATGTGCTTTTGAATAACAATGTTGCTCAGGACATCTGTTTCACAACACTATTACATAGTGACACTTGATTAACCAACGATTGTTAATCATTGATGATGTTACCTTCAACCAATTATACGCATTTTCATATAATAAGAACCGATAAGATGAGCTTTTATGCCACACAAAGACAACAATTGCAAAAAAAATTTCCTCTGAATACTTTCTAAGAATTTGACAAATATAAAAAGCAGACCAAAATTTAGCAACTTTGCTCAAAGCTGTTGTTTCCAGTCCAACAGACCAAACCAGCTGACCAAATGTGCTAGAGTTGGCTTGGCTTGGGTGGGATTGCTATGTAACGGCACACTGAATGTGATTTATCTGAAGGTTTTTAAACAGCTCATTTACCACACACTAAAACACATTAAAGTTATTGCCACAATAAGCCTGGGTGTTTTCTTTTAATCACTTGAGTTGCTTTTTGGAAGCAAAAAAATATGCAAAATATGAATTTTGCATAAAAAGTTCCCTTTAAGCTAGCATGAAGATGATTCCTTCAGTAACAGCGGCTGAGGCGCGTCGCGGGCTCTCCACAGCAGGTGCAAACAGACGAACTAGTGTTCACAGTGACTCAGCGTTTATTCCCTCACTGAGGCGCCACTGTCTCCTCTCATATCGCCCAGGACTCCAAGGCTTCCATCAAACACAGCCCTCAATCATCAGCAGCCAAATCACTTTTACTTTTGCGAGGGCGGGAGGTCACACGCTCCGACAACTCCAAACCGAACACGGGCCGTGTCACAATTCAAACCGCCTTCATCGTTCAAAGCACAGACTCCAACTCTTAGGACTTCCACCCCGTCTGCTGAGTTCAGCGTTTATTTTTAAAGTTTTTGGAATTATTTTATGAATGCTGATATGTCTGCAGGCAATTTTCCTCCCAAATCTCTTTTCCTTTAACTATTTCTAACTGAAATAACCCATTTCACCTGGCTTTCTTAAAACTACACTACAGCTGCTGCTTGAATCAGCTTTCAAAGTTTTACTTTTTGAACTTCTTGCAAAGTATTTTTGTTTAGTTTCTAGTGCAAATATCTGTGAAATGCTCTGTTGATATAGCACTTTAGCATTAGCTCCAAAGAAATACTCTGCTGGTGTAGCGCTTTATTGTTAGCTCCTAAGAAATACATTGTTTGTGCAGCTGTTTAGCATTAGTTTCTGCAAAAAATTCTGTTGGTGTAGCGCTTTAGCTTTAGCTTCTGCTAAATATCCTGTTGGTGTAGTGCTGTAGAATTGGCTTTTGCAAAATACCTTGTTGATGTAGCAATTCAGCATTAGCTTCTGAGTTATACCCTGTTAGTGTAGCACTTTAGCATTAGTTTTCGCTAAATATCTTGCTGGTGTAGCACCTTAGCTTTAGCAGATCTAATGTTTATGATTAGTGCTTTAAGGTTATCGCAACTATCTTTTAAGTTACCAGTGTCCACCATTTGATCTTCTAAATTAACATTGATTAGGCATTAATTACATCATAAACATAATTTACCTTTTTTTGCTGCGTAATGGAAATGTGTGATTGATGCTTAATTGGATGAAATGGTGTAGACATATTTTGAGACTGGTTTGATGTTTGCCAGCCAGTGGTACTGGTTGGTTTTGAAAGATAAAGTGATTTAAAGCAGCTAATTTCTGCAGCACAGCTGAGATGACGTACCAACACAGTTGTCACAGATGCTGCAGTGAGATGCTCGCGGAGGCCGGAAGATCTTGCAGGTGTAGCAATACTTGAGCTTGACGATCTGGTTGTTGATCTGAACGTTTCGGATCCGAGGCGGAGGTCGCTGCCCCGACGGGACGTTCCCATTCGCTGCCTCTGTGAATTAAAACAAAAACAAGATGTCAACACACTGACAGATTATAGTGACTTTGTTTTTTGTCGGTTCTGGAGTTGTTGCTCAAGGTCCAATGTGTTGCTTTGGAAATTTTTAAGGATACTTCATGTTGCCAGACTGGCTCTATTTAAGCAATTTATGTTTTCAACAACCTGGCAATTATCAAGCTTTGGTGAAATTGAACTTCAAAACAGTAACCAATAGCAATTATTTCAGGATTTGCCAAAGGAGGAAGAGATATTTTCACAGTGGAGTTTCTGTGATAATAAAGTAAATTGTTACTTGAAAACTGCATTAACTGTTTACTTTAACATGTCTGATATTGAAGTTTACTTGATGTGAAACATTCAAGTTTGACCAAAAAGCAAAACCAGAAAAAAACTAACCAAACAAATCTACTGAGGAGGATTAGGACCACTAAAAAATAAAACAAAAAAAACTTCTGAATTCTGAAATTTTTTCTCAAAATTCTGATATTTTTTTCTCAAAATTGTGACTCTTTTGTAAAATTATGATATGGTTTATTGAAATTCTAATCAATTTTAGAATTGTAACTTTGTTTTCAAGATTGTGAAATTTTTTCTTAGAATTGTGACAATTTCTCAAAATTTTTCCTTTTTTTCCTCAGAACTGACATTTCTTGGGATTTCGACATTTTGCTGGAAATTAGAAAAAATTGGGACATAGTTTCTCAAAATACTGACTTTAATTTTAAAATTACTACTTCTTTTTTCAGAATTCAAACTTTTTTCTCAAAATTTAGAATTTTTTTCTCAGATTTGTGACAATTCTTAGAATTCTGACTTTTTTTCTCGAAGTCAGGATATTTTCTTCTCAGAATTGACATTTCTTCTTAGATTTATGTCTGCAGTTTTAGAACTCAGACATTTCTTCTGCGAATTATGGCTCCTTGTGAGATCAAAAGTCAGAATCCTAAAGAATGAAACACAATTCTGAGAAAAAACATCAGAATTTTAAAATTAGAGTCAAAGTTATGAGAAAAGATGTACTTTTTTTTCAGTTGCCCCAATTCTCTTCCATAGAAATTTTATGTTTGATTGACAGTTTATTATCTCTGATTATGCTTCGCTGCAGACTAATGATCACAAAGCTGCAAACTCAGATTCCTCAAGAGAGAAACCGCTGTGGAGAATCGACCATTAAGTTGCTGCAATGACCAGACAGGAATTGACTCTTAATGGGAAAGAGCAAGCATGCCCACATTAATTTCTGGAGATGCATTAAGATAAAAGAATAAAAGTGACTATAATTTAAACTAATAGTGTATTACTATTTGTTTACAGCCTTCAGTGGAGGATATCTGCCATGAAAAGTGGCTTTTGCACAAATAAGTCAGACTCATTATGAGGCATTAACATGGTGAACAGATTTTTTCTGACAGTAAGCGATAACCGATATTAATCATCCAAATAAAGCTGGAGAAGGGCCTTCGAGAGAAACTGGGAATAAATTTGAGAGAGGGATATATGCCACTCCCAATGGAGGCCTGGCTCAATCTGCTGGAGGCGTCACAGAGCCGAAACAGTTTCCTAGAATTAGAGACCCTCCTCAGGAGCGCCACCAACAGGATGAGGACAGAAACATCCTGACTGCAGCAGCAACATCAAAATTTCTGCCTGGTTATGAAAATGGCTTTTTAAATCAAAATCAAAATACAAATAGCTAAATTAAGATAAGCTAAGATAGGATGCACTAGAAAATAGACATTGCAAAAACGTCAAATCTTATTTTTGGACTAGTTTCTAGTACAAATATGTTAGGATAAAAACTAACTTATAAGTAACTTCTCAGTAAGATACAAGACCTCATTTTAAGTAAATAATTCCTCAATATTGACAAAACCTACTAGTTCCTTAGGCAAATTATCTCACTTATACATGAGAAAAATGTTTTATTATAAGAGAAGTAATCTGCCAGAGGAACTCGACCTTTTTCATTAATAATAAGGATTATTGACTCAAACCAAGATCCTAAATCTTGCTGAAAAACTACTATTAAGTTAGTTTTGTCTGAGTTCATCTGTAGTAAGATATTTAAAGCAGAAACTAGAGCAAAATTACTTGGTAAGATTTTTTTTGCAGAGTAACAAATAGATGGTAAGTCAGGCTTTTAAAGATTTGTAATCGGCCAGAGAACTGCAATCGATGCACTCCCAATTATTATTTAGGTGTGATCAATATCCATTAGAAGATTACATACTACGTTAGTGTTAACATGGAAGCCAAATAATACTTTGGAGAGTTAAATGTGTAATTTTGCTGCAGATGACATAGAAACTGAATTCTAGTAATCAGCAAAAAATATGTAAATCTATATGTTTGAATAAAATACAATCATATCACAAGAATTGTGAAATATCCTTTCAATAATAGATTAAAAAATGTGTCAGTTTTTGGAGAAAGTGCAAAAACATTTTTTATTTTTTCACGTTGACCTGCAACACAAGAGGAAAAAGATTTGTAGTTTTCTATTTAATAAAACGTAATGAAATTAAACCAATACAGTGGTGTAATAATAACCAAATGTCTGCCATCTCTCTTGGTTTAAAACAAATAAAGAGCCAAGATTCACAGCAGAAAAAAGAAAGTTATTAAAAAAGCCCCGAAATCCAGAATTAATAATTTAGTGAGCAACTGCTCCAGGTGTAGCTTGAACTGGGATTTCAGGTCAGTGTGAGGATTCCTGTAAAATCCTTCATGTAACAAACTGCAGCTGGTCCATTAGGGTCATCAGGGCCGCAGCAGAACTGTCATCCTACATGCAGAGTGAGTCACGGTCATAATGAGATCTTCAGAGGGCCGCGTGCCTCCGCTCGCTCTTTACACCGAGTCCCTCAACTCCACCGCTTCAGCGTCCAGAGTTTCCCCATTTCAATTAGGGCTGGACAATAACAGATGCATTCTGGGAGATGTAGGCAACATTTCATTTCCCTGTGGAAGCAATAAAGTTGAATTTGAATGTGAGTCAACTCACTCACTCCTCGGTTACCTAGCAACTCACTCGCTCACTCTTTGGTTACCTAGCAACTCACTCGCTCACTCTTTGGTTACCTAGCAACGACCTGTTACTGACGCAGCAGCAGTTTAAAGTTTCAGCGCTGTGCCTCATAACTGTTTAAAAATTAAAAACTGGAAGGCTTACACCACCAGTTCAGCTGTATTTCAGATGTTTAACCAAAAAACAAATCAACTTTGGAACTGAGCTCAAAGCTTTTTTCTGATTAAAAAGGTTTTTTTTGTTGACTTTGATGTTGTAATTAGACAGAAATTCTCGTAACCTGGATCTAATATAACTCGCATGAGGGACGGTTGAAGTAAAAGTCACTTTTAAAAAAAATAAAAAGTATGTTAAAAAGAAAACAAGCCAAAAAAAAAACTTAAATTTGATCAGAGAAAAAAAGGGATTTTATTTTTAAAACATATTGTAGTAATTAACATAAGAAGTATGAATAAACAAAAAGACGCGGTTCTCCCTGTTTGATGCCAAATAAACCAACCTGAAACATTTATTCCTCATAAATACTTCTAGCCTGAACCACTACAGTTTTTCCCACATCTCTGCTTGTTATTTTTGTCCAGAAAGCTCCCAGGTAAAGATGAGCAAAAACATGCTGATGTCACTTCTGTAGCTGCCCTTAAATGCCTGATCATAAAGGTTTGGCACCATGAGGACAGGCTGAGAGCAAACTCCAGGGATTTTCAAGACACAAGTTATGTAAAATTGCTTTCATGAAGACGTTATAATTTGCAAATTAACACTGTGAGTCTATGTTAAAGTGTTTGAGTCAGAAATCACAGAGAAAGTTTCTTTGTTTACACATTTTTACTGAAAATTTGTAGCTTTTTTCTTACATTTTAACAAGTTTCTGCACACTTGTCCTTTTAAAGTTAATAATTAGCAGACTTGTATCTCTGGTCACACATGCAGCTGTAACATTACTAATCAGCTGGTCGTGTTTGTTTTGACATTCTTTCTTCTTATCTTGTGGCAAACTGGAACCACAGATCATGAGCAAATATATAAACATATATATAAACATTACCAACCTGCGAAAAGGTTGGACACCTTCTCACTAATTCAGTAGGAAGTGTTGTCCAAAAGTTTGACTGGTAGTGTTTACATACATATAAAACTCTGGAAAATAGCAAGAGACTATTTAAAATGATTTGATTTTACACTGTATAAGTTTAAGAAAAATGAATATTGTTCTTTTATTCAATTAACTACTGACAGCATGTTACTCTTGCTGGCAAACCTTCTGAGTTTTTTTGGTTGAAGTGAATGACTTGTTTTTTTCTACAATGGCCCTGATACACCCCATTAGATTTTGCATGTTTGAAAGAAAGGTTTCCAGTCAATTGAATACATTTATTTTCAGGAATAAGAACTGGATTTGGGTCACTTTGTTTCAAAACGCTTGCTATATGTAGCGGAGTTTAGCAAGGTTGGCTTCTCAATATAAAGTACTTTTGTATTTGTTGGTTCTTGGAAAATAGCGTACGATGTTTCCAACTCTCCACATTTTTGTTTTTTAAGTAATTAAAACTTTTCTGAATTTGAAATTTCACCAGCTAAGAGATGGAAACAGATCTGGTTGCTTATTAGGCAACTAGTGGAGATTATTCACATTTGTTTATGAGGAAACACAAGTTGACCAACACTTAAACAGTTTAGGATATTTCTATGGGCCATTCAAAACATGTTCATCCATTTTTTAAAGAAAATCATTCTTAGATAATGACATTTTGACTATTTTGAGTTGTTTTAGGTCCTCTTGTGACTTTAAATCCAAATAAGCTGCTGCTGGCCACACCCAACGTCCCACCGCTGAGTCATCGTTTACACTCACACGTGAAAATGGCTTCAAACAATTTTACAACTGCATATCTATGAAAAGCAGAAGTGGAACTTCCTACACAACCAACAAGAAAGCAGCAAGTGGTTTCTGGATTGTAAGTCAACAACAAAACACTTTTCTTTTCTAGCAGCCATTGTACAGCCCAATGACGAAATGTGATGGAGCTCAGCTGGAGTAGCAAGGTGATGGAGTTGGGGTTGTTGATTTTGACTTAATAATAATGAGGTTTTTTTTAAACTGGCCAAAAACAGCTGGGTATTTTTTAAAGCGCCTGGGTTCCTTTTAGAAGCAGTAAAGACACAAATGGAAATATATAAACCTGCAAACTGTAAAATTTGCATAATAGATCCTCCTACACAGTTAGAAAATGCATTGGTTCAGATGACTATTTTTTACATTGTGTCTCTCTGAGAATGAAGACGAATGCATCTACTGACCGATTTCCAGTTCTATGAAGTTGGCCTCCTCTGGAAGGGCCCGCGGCAGGACCCCGGGGTCGCTGAAGCTCGTCCTCAGCAGCATGGCCATGACGAACAGGAAGAGCAGCACGGCAAAAACCGGGATGGCAGGAGACAGGTGGACGGCCAGGTACGGACACCTGCACAGAAAAGGAGCAAGACAAAAAGTCTGGTTAGAAGTAATACAATATGTGCATTTATCAACTCTGAGTTTGAGGATTTTAAACTTTTACCTGGTAAATCAACATCTAGGAAACACAAGATTATGTAGTATAAAAATTGGAAAGATTCACTTTTAATAAAAATAAAATCACAGTAAATAATCATGACTTAACTTGTCCACAATTATATGAGCCCCTTGAATAATTGGAGGGTTTTTCAAATGACTCATTTAATAGACACCAAATAATAAACAGTCAGGTTTTTTTTAAAGTGCTGGGCTGTTTTTAGAAGCAGATTATTTCTAAATATTCTGAATCCATACATCAT
The DNA here is from genome assembly GCF_027474105.1 of Poeciliopsis prolifica. Taxonomy (NCBI): domain Eukaryota; kingdom Metazoa; phylum Chordata; class Actinopteri; order Cyprinodontiformes; family Poeciliidae; genus Poeciliopsis; species Poeciliopsis prolifica. The sequence goes on from NW_026562381.1 coordinate 2,258,056, forward strand.
TTCCCATTTTACTACAAAAACAAGGCGTTACTTTGTGTTGGTCTAAAGTAAAGAAACCCAAAAAAGATCTTGAATTTCCTTTTGTAACAATAATAGTTTTCCTTTACAGCTTAGTTTCATTCCTTTTGACTCTTTGTTTGTGTGATTCAGTTTGTTTTTAAAGTGTTTGCTAGTTGTTATTAGTTAAATATTGTTTAGTTTTAGTTTAGTTTCTATTATAGTCGTCGTTTTAGTTTGTTCTTACTTTGGTTAATTTTTAGAAGCAGAATTAAATAAAGCATTTTATTGTGGTTTTCGATTGGGTCACGAATATTTAACTGAGAGCTAAACTTTGATGATTTCTCCAACTTTTGCTGCCAACATTTTAAGGACTATTGTTCAGTGTCATCAAGGAGAGAGTGGTGCCATAAACTGTCAATAACTGATGCAAACTGCATGTGTGGAAAAAAATTTAGCAATTTAAACACGAAAACAAGCGATAATATATCCATAATTTCAGTAGGTTTCAGTTTTCTAAATAAGTTATAGTTTTTCTCCATTAATAAATATTATCCCAGTTTTATTTAACTATAAAACTGTGGTTGTAATTAGAGATGCACTGATCTGATGTTAATATCTTTATTGGCCTGAATATTGAAAAAAATTCTATATCGAGTATTGATAACAATGTGCCTGATTCAAGAAGGCAGAACTATTCAATCCAATTTTATACTCATGGTTTATTGATTTTACATTACATTTACATTTCTAATTGCACTTTCTGAACCATTTGATTTGTAGCAGTTTATTTTTTATATTTTTGACAGAGGCATTCAACCTATTGTTTATCTCAGCTCCTTTATTGTTATTTATTTCTCATTGGCTCTTATGCTCCTAACTGCACTGATTGAACAAATTAAAGCTGTTTTGCTGCTGAAGCTATTGATGTATTTAAGTGTGCTGTACTGGTGCAGAGTTAAGAAAATAAGTTTGTAATTCAGTAAATTTGTCTTTGTGCTTTAAAAACCACAAAGTCCCCAGTTGCAACGTGACTAAATGTGAAAACGTTTAGGTACAAACACAGCGAACACTATCCTCTCAGCGAGGTCGCACCAGAACAGAAACACTCTGATCTGCTGCGTTAAGCATGAGGTCATGACCTTTTAACCGGACCTCACAGCTGTGTATGAACAGGCCGCAGCCCTCTTCCCTGCCGGAGAACATGGTTGGTATCAGCATAGCTCTGGTAGTCGGTCCAAGAGGGCCGAGAGCCAGCAGGACTCCTCTGAACCCGCCTGCTGCTTGGTGACAGATGGCAGCTGCAGAGCAAAGTGCTGCAGCAGAGCAGCAGCATCTACAAAGCTCCTGAATGCTGATATCAATACGTTAACTGCTCCATCTCTGTATATTCATAATGCAAAGCTAATGATGCTCCACAGAACGGAGACGCTTCAAGAAAAATGTTTTTACAGCATCTCACGTATCTGCCTGCACGCAGAATCATCATTAATAAATTTACATATTCATTGTTAAGGTCAGAGAAATTAAGTTATGTTGGGTTGCATCTTTTCTGACTTTCCAATTCAACAATTGTACCACTAATCAGCTCATTGAGTACATTCAGGACTGTCGTAACAAATAACAGGTATGAGCAGCAGAATACACAAACGAAAAAAATAGACGTAAATCTGTAATTTCAGGCGACAATAATAATAATAATAATAATAAATATTTATTATTATTATTATAAATCCTGGAGGGACCGTCTGTCTCCATTTCCACAACAAACTTAGCTAACAGGAAACAGCTTAGTCAGCAAAACACCACAAAACACCACAAAGACCAGAGTCCATGTGATTAGCTGCAACCGCAGAGACGTCAGCATACTGGAGACACGGCCAGCTCCCAGCTCCACCAGTCTGAGCCTCTGCAGCATTTCCCCACCACTAATGGGAAGCAGCAGCAGATTCGGATCGATGGAAACTTCCACTGTGTGAGCAGGACGACCAAGCGGGTGATTCCTGTAATAATGACCGTCACGCTCCATCATCACTTCCCATCAGCCCCTCCTCCGCTGAGCGCGGCCGCCGCCTTCAGCTGCTGAGGAGCCGGAGCGTTAATCAGCAGAGATCCAGAAATACTGGATTTAGATTCCCACAAGATGAAAGGTTTCCTCATTAACATTAACTAGCTTAAAACTTGAAATGTATTTTTTTTATGCTTTACGTTTCAGTTTTTCTTGAGTCATTTTGTAATGAAGTATCTCTACTCTTAGGTGAATAAAACTGATGGATTTATTACCCACTGGAAGAAAAACAAACATGTTTCATTGATAAATTTTCTTATTTTTTGTTACTAATATGAATTATTGTAATTTTGTCCTGAAGAAAAACAACATTTCCATTTAACTTTATATTTCGGTCCATCTGATTATGTAATTTTTAAAGATTAAATGATTGATAATATGATCAGTTTCTCAGCACTTGAATTTTTACCAGATACTTTTTACTTTCACTTGAGCAAAAATATGCTGAAGTATATTTTTGGGAAGCTCTATCGTTCTATCTCAAACCAACTAACATGTAAAATTGTCTCATTTTACTCGCCTTAACTGTTTAAAACGTGTTGGACTTTTGTTGGCAGGCTTTGAATGAGCTGTTGGAAGAATTTCATAATCTGCATCAGAACCAGGTGAGCTGGTTCTTCCCGTTTCCACTCATTGTGCCAAATACAACAAACCTGCTGCGTGAAGCTCCAACACAAAACATATTGCATCACAGGTTTTATTTATGCAGAGAGTGGGACGTTTAGCAAATAGTAAACACAAACAGTTAGTTTTTATTTGCACATACATATTTCTACCTTTTGCACAAAGACCTTCGCAAACCGTCCTCGCCTCCTGGAAGCTGAACAAACACTTTCTTATAGCTGTTATTTTTAAACCTTGTCAGGCGTTTTCAGAGCGATATGAAGATTTATTTTTAAACAGTCACCATAAAACACTCAGGAAATGTGGCAAAGAGTTACAGAGAGTATCTTTGGTCTGGATTAATCTGACGCCGCTTTTCTTTTCTTTTTCTTTCACCTGTCGGACTTTTGAACCATGAAAATATAATAAATAGGAAAAAACAGGTTTTCATGGCTCAGCCTTTGCAGCCAAAAAACTTGATCAGTGATTTTACTGCAGGTTTAAAACATGAAATATCTGTGAAACACTTGGACTCAAAACGTTCATTAGCTGCACAGATGTGTGTCCGATAGCATTAGCAGACCTGCAGACATGATCCAGTTCGTCTGCAAAAATCCATCCATCCATTAAAATATTTACAAATAAAATATGAGTCTAAACAAAAACAAGTCAGCAGTCTCTGAAATTATTTGACTCAAGTTAACCAGCATTTCAACACAAATATTGACACATTTTGACTCAAACTGTTTAATAATCTTTCGGTTTTCATTTGCAGTCAACAAATTACACTGAATTTTTTTGTTGGTTTAGATGAGAGCTGCTATATTAGTAATCGACTATATTAGTAATCGATTGATAATTAATTGCCACATTCTGCAGATTTTTTATTTATACACCTAAATTTATTTTATACAATATTACAAATACATTAAATTACTAATAAATAATTAAATTTCTTCCAAAAATGAGAAAATAAGAATTGTATTTGGTTAAAATGAACGCTTGATCATTTGTAACAAAGGATGAATCTGCAGCTAAAGAATAAATTGTTTGTTTTTTTTATTAATCGAATAATAATCAGATAATCATTCAATTAAAAGAAAATAGGATTTTTTGTTTTTGTTTTTACAGAAGTTTAAACGGGTAAAGCTAAAAATGCAACATGAGGAGTTCTGGGTAAAACATATTTACAGACAAAGAAAATTATTTTCATCTTAATGCAAAATGTATTTGTATTTCTGTACAGTTATGGCTTAATTACTAATAATGTTCTTTAGAAGCACGATATAAATGTTTTTCAAGATGATTATTTGTGTTTGTAGGGTTGTAACTGCTGTGACACAATTACCTAAAAAACATTTAAGAAATATTGTAACTTTTATCATCATGACAAAAGTACAGTCAGAAATCGTTATAAAACTTTAAATTAATATCTCCCACCTTTAATCTGTATGTCATTTATTGAAAGTTGTTAATTTTCTAACCAGCAAACACATTTGTTTGTTTTTTAATAAGGAATATATTACAACTTAAAAGCATTATTTTGGAGAAAGGTTTAATAAAATTGTTTTACTCTATTATAAGCTTAATTTCCTCAGAATCAGTGCAGAAATATTGAAGACCTGACATTAGGCTTGTGGTTGTCTAACAATGGAGAACCTTCAGGTTTTAAAAGCAGCACATAAAATAATTACGCCCCATTATAAACCCGATCCAGATAAGCTACTTTGATATGCGAGTGTGCATAAGGTGTGGATGTGTTTCTAGGCGTGTCTGCTGCAGACCTTCATCATGACGCTTCAGCTGTTAAATTCAGGCTGACATGAACCTCCAGATGAAAAACTGGATTAAAATCCCTTCAAACGTCTCAGGAAGAACATTGCTGCAGTCAAAACCATGTCACTCTTAACATTTTCTTATTAATACTTAACAACTGTGAGCTGTTGTAAATTAATCCACAACTAAGTTTCTGGGACGCTGCAAGGTAAAATATAATCTCGCAGACTGAGCTGGCCGCTCGTCTCTTACGGTATAGAAAGGAAAATCAATATGTGAAGAGCTTTGATACGTCCCTCTGCAGCAGCGGCTCAAAAGCAACTGATACGCTTTTCCACAAAGCGACTCCTCCAATCGGAGTGCTAATGTGGGGTTTTTATGTTCCAGATATAAATTATTCCAGAAGGTCTGATCAATTGAGGCTCCTGCTCAGGAGCTGCAGGCCTTACTGGATCTGTATGAGTTGGAGGCTTTCAATAAAGGAGATCAATTAGTATGGCAGATTGCTTTTAGAAAGAGGAAGTGAACTGAGGGTGAATGCACAGCATTCCCGTTTAGACCGATTTAACTGAACATAGTTTGTTTAGAAAGTTTAGTTTGTTTGGGTCGGTGTGAATGCACAATCAAACTCTGATGTGGGCCAAAAAAAGTTTCATCAGGTCGGTCTAAAAACCTCGGTCTCAGTTGAGTAAAGTGAATTTGAATGCATATAGAACCACAAGCTGACAGGAGACGGCTCCAAAAGCAGGATGTAGACCAAACTGCAGGGAATTCTGGGTAAATACAACCAAAACAGACGTGAGTCGAGTATCAGAGGGAGAAATGGCTTCTAGCCTTTTACCAGAGACAGAAGAGAAATAATACAACCACTGAAATCAGACGCAGCTACATTTTTGCTTACATTTTTGAATTCATGTCGTCATTTTTATGAGTCTATGAGTTGGTTTGATTCGGGACCAAAGTTGCAACATTCGTTGCATTGTCAGCTGCTGCGGTTCACTTTCACACCGCACTGAGTGGAACATCTTTCAAACTAACTGTGAAATCAGTTCACCTCCTCGCCTGTGGTGGCACTGTTCCAACAACAGCTGAAGGAATGACATGAAAACCTCTGAAGAAGACACGATCATCACGCTTGTTTATACTTCCTATTTATATTCATTTTACTCAAGCAACAGGAGAAATACTTCATAATGAAATTACTCTAGTGAAAGTAAAGAATATTAAAAATACTCAGAAAAGTAATTTTCTGAGTATTTTTACGTTTGTTTGAGCAAGTTACTCAAGCAAACGTAACTTGTTACTACATAACTGCTCCCTTGTTATGTAACATTTTAATATGACTTTGACAGAAACATCAGAGGCGGGGTTGTTGACTTTTACTGGGATTAAAGCAATAATCCCAGTATGTACTACGCTGTTATTCAGTCAGATGAGAAAATCTGACAGTGGGGGAAATAAAAACGATAAAACAGCTATCAATTATTTACATATTTCTGTTAGAGGAGGATTTATTCAAATGCTAAACTCCCAGTATGAGAATAGAAAGCATCTCTCTCCTCCTGAGACAGAAGCTTCCAGAGAACAAAGCCTGCGACTTTAACTGGAGCATGTTCTCTGAACATAAATCATGTTACTGCTCGTTTAGCCTCAGCTGGATGCTGACTGGCTGGCAGGGAGACAGGGTGGGGTCGGATGCTAGCGGGTCGGATACCAGATCTGACGCTTTGCTCTGCAGGGTCGGCCCACAGAGGAAAACTCTGACTGCCTGCACATAATGCAGCTTGCTGTCCTGCGGTGGACTAAGCGATGACTCACTGTCCTTGTGGTCCAGTTTCATCCCAGTTCTGCAGGGAACTGTGTGCATGCACACTCATGTATCACACAAATATTTATCACAAATCAAACTCAAAAAAGCCTCTATACACACCTGGAAACTACATAAGGTGTGTTTTACAGCATGTTCAAGGATAAAAGCTGCAAAATGAGCAGGACACCATCTACTGACTAATTTGTTTATTAGAGATGAAACGAATAATCTGATTAATTGTGATGAATCGACTATTCAAATAATCATCAACTAGGCCTTCCACAATAATTAATAAATCAATTAATCACATAATAAATTAAAACCAGGTCAATAATTTCCATTTGCATAATTTATTGTTTTTTCTCTTTCTACTAAAATCGGATGATTTGGTTCGGTTTGGTGCTTTGGTCTCAAATAACTCCTTTTGTTGAAGTGAATTTGCCATTTTAAGGACAAAAATAGTTATTATTTTCTTCAAATAATGTTAAATCTAATCTTCCTTCAAAATTATTTAAAGAATAATTTTGTTAATAGACTTCATAATTTATTTTTATTGTCTGTGTCTGTGTTGTTTTGTTTATTTATTTCGGATATTTAAAATGTCTTTCAGGTGTAGATGCTCATTAGAATTTAAAGTTTATTCATCTATAAGAATGTGTTACATTATTATGCCAATCCCATTATATTACTGGGAAATTGTCTCAAAACAATAATATTATTGTTTATGGCAATAACTTCCGGGGAAATTTGTCATCAACTAATTTAGTAATCGATTAATCATTAACTGAACTAAAAAAAAAAAAATCATTGAAAAAGTTACAGATTTGGAACAGTAATTAAGTCAAAACTATAAAATTCATATAAATTTTGAATTCAAGATAAAAATATTTTTCTGTAAATACGTTTTATCCGACATTCCTAAAGTGATTTAGTTTTAGATTCATCTGGTGCAATAGAATGATACGTTATATAAAATAATAATGTATAAAATAAAATCTTTATTTTTCCTTTTTAGAGAAGAAATTCTTTATTAATTTGCATCTTTTATTGTATTTCTAACATTGTATAAAAAAAGGGGGCTAAATTAAAAAAAAATCTGTGGAATGTGGAAATATTTTTGATCCGATTAATCGATTAATCATAAGAATAATTGGTTACTAAAATAAGAGTAAGTTGCAGCGCTGCTGTTTACATGCTTAATGTTTCCCTTTCTGTTTGTGTATTCTGCTTTAATTTAAAGCGAGTTTTCCCTGCGTGAACTGCCAACGCTTGCAGCTCAACCTCAAGCTTAGAACGAATAAACTTCTGTATTTATTCACAGCATGAATATGAATTAGAATCAAGACTAACGGAATAATCTCACAAAAAAAATGCAGTTTAGTGTTTAGGAGGAGATTTTGTTTAGTCATTATTAAGCAAATAGCTGCTGTATTAGATTATTGTGCCGTTCTACAAAGTGCTGCAGACACGCTAATCACTTTTGTGCCCAATAATCCAGAATAATTTAGGATAAATTAGGTTAAAGGTTGCCCTCTTCTTCTTGGATGGCATGATTATTGCACACAGTAATAGTGTTTTGATGGTGCAAACTGTCACTTTCTGTACTTCGTGATGAAGGTTTCAAGTTTCTTTTCTCTTATATTGCATTCCCACATCAACATTTTTTCCCTGGATCTCAAATTTCAGGGGGAAAATACAGAACCTTGTTTTATTTTTAAAAAGTTTTTGGATTGAAAAGCTTTGCTGTAATTACAAACTGAAATCTATGAAAATGGTGGAAATGTTCTACTTTCCCTTAAAACCCATTAAGGTTCGTGTTAACTGATTTGACTGAATGGACTTACTAAGTATTTTCAGACTCTAAAAATGTCAATAAATAACCAAAAATATCCTGATGGATCATTCTTTGACCAAACATAAATCAGTGCTGTTACTTAAAAACAACATAAAACATATTAAGTCAAGTAAAAGTAGCACACACTACTTCAACATATTTCTACTAAAGTAAAGAAATTAGAAACAAGAGTAAAATCATTTGGTAAAACATCTACTAAAAGTACTGAGTAACTAATAGTATTATCAGTCATTTACTATTTAAACATGACATCATCAGATGGACCAGCATATGGAGTTAAGTGGAGATTTTGGTATTTTAAGAACGAAAATTGCAATAATTCATACAAGCAGCAAAAAATAGCTTATAGGCAAAAGAAAATGTTTCCAAATCAGTTTCTCAAAAAAACAAAAAAAAAAAATAAAAATACTTATGAAACTTTAACAAGAACTGCAGGTGTGTCTGTATCTGGTGAATTTTTGGTTGAAACATGTTTGTTTTTCATCCAGTGGGTGGAAAATCCAGAAATTTTACTCAAGTAAGAGTAGAAATACTTTATAATCAAATTACTCAAGTAAATGTATTTGAGTAAATATAACCAAACTTTGAATCTTTGGTTCTAGAAACTTCAATTAAAGAAACTAAAAAATAAAACAAAATGGGACATTAAAGGTTTCCTTGAATAATAATAAAACACAATAATGAAATACAATATTTTTGTCATCTTATTTACAACCATGAACACTTTAAGCCTGCTGGAGTTTCATAGAAACATCTGAGGTTTCTACTTGCAGAGTGACGTCAAGCTAAACCCACCAGCATGTTGTTTAAGCCTCATCTCATTTTCAATATCGGCCCCCACCTACTCCAGATAATTATGTTCCTCTGTAATATGAACATCCTGAGCTAACGACCCTCGGAGCGCTCGGCGTATCAGCTTTTTCCGCTCTGTGCTCCCGGCCGGACAAAAACTCCTTCTGTGCAGACTCAGAGGAGAGCAGGAGGCCATTAAACGATCGGGCATGAAGATAGGAGGAGAGCCGCTGCCTCTGCTGCACACAGCAAACGGATTCGACCCGACAGCTGCACACACCCAGTCAGTCAAGTACAGGCTGAGTTAACACTGCAGTACTTTGTGCCAAGTCATCAATCTGGAAGTGTTGGCAAAAAAACTCAGGAAAAATGAGGAATAATTAAGAAACAGGTGAAAATGAGTGTAAGCGCTGATTTAAATGCTATAAACATAAAAAGCAGAAGTGCTGAGACATGGAAGCTGAAGAGGTTTATCTACAGCGAGGTAAAGGTGGGCCACTCAACACATTAAATATTAATCAGCTGTGAACCTTGAGTCAGATAGGGACATGAAAACATGCACTTACTGGTAAAAAAAAAAACAAAAAAAAAATCCACTGCTTTTTACCGAGTGCACTGTTAAAACAAACTGTTAGAATTAACCAGTTAAAATGCTGTTAAACTTACAAACATCTTAGTTTGTTAGATCTAAATTTACATTCCTGAGTATAAATTATGTAAATTTAACAGCTAAAATACGTTCAAATAAACTTGCTACCTTCTGTCTAACAAAGGAAACAAAAACATCTAAATTAGATTGTGGCTAAGACACCAACAGGTGTCCGCATATCAACAAATCTGAATATGTGTTTATATGGAAAAATCTACTTGTTTGCAAGCAAACAAAGGGCTAGGGTTAGTTTGTTTTTAGTTTGTAATTAAATGTTTACAGCTCTTCTTTGTGTTTGATCTTATTTTGTTTAAAAATATGTTTCAGCAGCAAATAATAACCAATGAAATATTTCCAGATTTGATCAAAAATCTGTGTTGAATCCCACATCAAATTATGCTTAAGGCCCCAAAAAACCTTGGACTGGCCCTGATGACACATGTAAACACATTGAATTATTATTTTTGCTACTTTTGTAAAGATATTTTTTCAAGATTTTAGTTTGGGCTTTTTTTGTTGAGAAAAAATATATCAAATATAAGCTACTAAGCCAAATATTTACTCAACAAAGTAGGTTTTTGTGAAAAATGCAAACAATTTAAAGAGAAATCTGAAATGTCATATTAAAGTTAATATATTTTACACTAAAGGAAGTAAAAAAATAAAATAAAGGAATTTCAAGCAAGTTTTGTTGACTCGGTTCGACTTGGGTCTTTAAAATGTAAATTCAAATTTATGGGTTCATATAAATAATTCATAACCAATGAAATCAAAAATTTCTACATCAGATAATCGATTGATAATTGTTGGTAACAGCGAGAAATGTTAAAACCCTGAACATAAGTTTAGATAAATCCAGATTTATGACTTCGAATGGGCCCTGAACAATCCATAATCAAAGGTATCTAACATTTCAATCAACTAATTGATTGGTAAGAAATTACATTGGTTGCAAAGTATTGGTATTGATTGGTAAGTAATGTTAACGATTGGAAATGGTACAACACAGAGCAAATGCTGTAAGAAGAATGTGCTCTCAAACCCAGATTTACTGCTAACATTTTAATCGATTAATCAATTAGTCTACAATATCAGTTGGAAAAGTGAAACTCTGAAAGAAAAGTGCTTGTTCTTTGGTTCTTAAGCTGTCAAATGTTTGCAGATAAATCCAGATTTACGCCTTGAAATGGGTCCCGTTTAACCCATAATCAAAAGGAATGTGAAAAAGTAAATGACCAATCGATTAGTCAGTAAGGACAACCATTGGAAGCGGAGTGTTGACTCCGTGACCTCTGAGGTGAACTGCTGTGACTTACTCGAACGCGAAGAAGAGGGAGCAGGTTCCGACGATGAGGAACAGGGTCAGGTAGAAGATCCCCTTCTGCCGGGCCATCATCACCCTCCCGTCGCAGCAGAAGGTGTTCTTCCCGGGGAGCTTCTCCCATTTCCGCACCTTTCGCGTTATCATAACCGCCGACATGCTGGCTGCTTTCTCCTAAATCTTCACTTCTTCAAACTGGGACAAACAGAATCGGGTCAGTGGTGGAGAGGTTCGGTCAAAACAGGCGGGTTGCTCGGATGTTAAAGACTTCCGCTGCATTTTGTGTTTGTTTTATTTTTTCCTTTTTGGATTGTGGCTGTCACATCGTTGCTGCTTCCCACTCCATCTGACTGCAGAGTGTTTTTATTCCCTTTCTCCTCAGGCAGGTCTTTAATCCCTCCGGTCCAGATGATTAGAAATCCATCCGAAACCACTGCGACAGATGTTTCCCACTAGAAAGAGAGGAAATCCAGCCGTGGTTGTTGCAGAGCGGACCTTGACCGCTTGACTTTCACATCATCTCGATAAAAATAATAATAATGATGATAATAAATGGAGCTGCAGCAGAAACAGCCCCGCTGCAGACACAGAACCCCGGGCTGAGAATAGGATGCAGTCAGATCAACCGGATCATCGTAAAAAACTGGAATAATCTGATTTTTTGAGCAGAAATGCGCTGCGCTGTGAACAGCTCCGGTTTTTTTCCTGCAGGATGAGCTCTTGGTTTTAGTCAATGGCAGCAGGAAACACGCCTAGATTGAAATGTCTTGTCTTAAAGGGCCAGCACAGGTGAAACAGAGGAACAAAGGAACAGATTCAGCTCCTTTCACAAAAGATTGAGAACTGTTTTACCATCATTCTGTGGAAAATCAACAACTAACTTTAACTCTAATACTGTTTTATTCATGTTAATTACTTAAATTAAGTAGTTTGCTTGTTTTATTATTGTTGTTTTTTTGACCAATGCTCAAAGCAAAGAGTCGTTTTTAACCGCATTATTAACAAATTAATTTCTTTAAAGCCATTAAAATCCTTTGTAAAAAGGCCCAGCTTAATAAAACATACTATATAAAATATATGTAGTTAAAGAGAAACAGTTATATTTCTATTGTAGGATGATAAATTCATCTTGATATATCTTCTTATAAAGATCTTTTTACATAAAACATTTTATTTATCTGTAATGTGTCTGTGTTTGCTTAAATCCAAGAACCAAGTGAAAGAATGTTTTTAATTTAGCATCAAAATCAACGGATTCAGTAAATTCAAACTTTCATGTCTTTTTCTATTTGTTTCATTTTAATGTGATATGATGCAGATATTGAACCAAACCACATAAAATCTGCTTTTGTTAAAGTTAAAAAATCCTGGCCAATTTCTACAATCTTTGATCAAAACTAGTAGGAGTCGCTGTGGAGGGTCCAAAGAGCATCATGCAGCTCAAAGTCGCAGGTAGTTGACCTATGACCTTTACACTGAGTGGCCACGTTTTCAAAATGCAAACTCTGTACAGTCAACAGTTCACATACAACATAGACATAGATTTATTCCATCCTATTATAAAGATACCAAGTAGTATCTGAGAAGTAAAACATCTGTATCCTGTTTCCTGTTTTGGTTCTTTATGTTTTTGACATCAACCTGCCAATAGGATCAAAATTAGCCACTTGGTTATAATCTTATGTGAATATGCTAATGTTCTTTCATGTGTATCCCTCCATTTTTTTAAATAAGCTGAACTGAATAAGCAGACAATGTCTTTAATAATTTAATTGTTGCTTATTGGGGGTAAAGAGACAATAAATATCAACAGATGGGTTTCAAAAAACAAAAAAGACAAACAACTCGTATTAACTGTGTATTCAAATCAACAAATCTGAATATGTGTTCGTATCGGTGCTGAGAAAGTCTACTAGCTCTGTGTAGAGAAGTTTGACCTCATTAGCACAGCAATCAAACTGGAATTCAGAAAAAAATTACATTTTCGCTACAATATACAGACTTTCTCAACCTCAAATCTCATTGCAGTTCTCATTGTCTTCCTCCCTCTTGGCAGCTATCTTATCTGTGTGTTTTCCAAACATTCATAGAACGATCTTTTTGTTACAGCAACAAACTTTATGTCTTTTATTGTGGTTGATGTAAAAAAAAACTTTATATGGCCTTGAGTTTGAGGAAGCTCATAACTGTGCTGTCAAAGGCAAATCATCCACAATCTTTAAAAATGTTTATGAAATAATAATATAACCTTTACCTGGATACAAAGCCTAAAGATACAATAGAGCTATAATGGAATGGTTTTGCTCAAAAGACACTAATTAGTTGAAATGGTCAAGTAAAGTCCATACTTAACATTCAAGCTAGGCCCCGTGTTAACAGTGTGGGTGTTAGCATCCAGCAATTGAAAATGTATGTGTTTGCACACATTGCAGATATATTTAAATAATCTCAGAACCTGGTAAAGATTACATATTTTTGGCCGGTGACACAACAACTATGTTCAAGTGAGACTTCCTCTTTGTACACAAGCTTCATTGTTTTAATTATATTCTCTACCTGCTAAACCTTTTTAAGATCTAGAAGATACGTCAAGCTCTATATTATTCCTGCAAGTATTTAAGTCTGTGTGTAACACTTATATATAACCGATTGTGAATATTAGTTTTCATAAGTTTTATATACAAAACAAGAAATAATTTGAAAAAGTCTCTTATGTCTGATATTGTTCCTTTTTAATTATTTATTTGTGTTATTTTTTTATTATTATTATTTTAGTCTTGAGAAGACCAAATGTTACTTTATTCATTTTACTTTCACTTCAGTGAATTAAAGTAGTACTCCTCTTACTTGTGTACATTTTTCCGTATTCTACCCACCTCTGTTACCACTTACTTGAGAAAAACTTTCTCTTAAGTAAAATGTCTGGATAGTTTTAAGTAGGTTTTATATAATAAAGCAGATAATGTGACACTTTGGATTTAAGACAATACTTAGTCGCCATCTACCGACATTAGCGAGAAATTGTCTAGTTGGTAATTACTTCTTGCTGTTTCAAGTTCTTCGTGTAATTTATTCTCAGTTTTGTTCTCCGTCCCAAAAGTAGATAAATAAAGCTTCAACTTATAAAATATAACATTCGCAAAGCAGCTAAACATGGGGCCAGCTAATAGCTAAACAGTTTGTCCGTCCTTCACAACAGTCCGACTGGAAACAAAAGCTTGATCAATGGCAGGTACTCCGTTGGCTGCATGTAGCGTTTTACTAAATAATAAAACACTTAAAGTAAATCCAAAGCGTGGATTTAGTTGCTCATGAATGGACGGTGTACCTTGTCTTCGTGTGTGTTGTTGTCAGGCACAGCAGTTCAGGTGAGTGTCTGTTTACGTCGAAAGCTGATAGCTTAGTAAGCTAACAGGTACCAGGAAGGAACTGGTAGAGCGTCAGAAGATTATTGTGTTTTTAAATAACGTTTTATTATTATTTATGACTTAGTATGATTTCTTTTATTGTACAGGGTGTATCTCCAGGCCAGGGGGATGTTCGACCAGAGTTTTAGCTTGGTTAAACAGCCAGACGGGACAGTCCTCCTTCCTATGTCACCATCCTGCCTCTCACAGCTGGATCTGCAGTCTGTCAGAAACTCTTTGTCTCCAATTGTTTGTGATCTCACCTGGAGTAAGGTAGCTACCGCCACTTCAATACCTCATTTAGGATTTCTGTTGTATTTACGGCGATCAGATGGACTGAGGTCCCCTGAAAAGTTTAAAAAACGTATAACTAATATTTGCACACCTGCTACATTGTTTCATTTCCCATATTCTGATATTTGAAAGGTATGGGTGTATCTGAAGACATCTATGTTGGGAAATAATATTGACAATAAATAGATTGTTTATTGCAGTCAGTGTACTAAGTCTACTGCTTTTTCAGTAATAACTCTTCAAATGGTGGCATGATGGTCTTTGCACAGAACCCATTTCCAACTGGTATAATTTCCAAGTGGCATAATTTTTGCTAGAAAACAAATCAAAATCCAGTAATTTGGTATTCTCCAGAAATTGCTGTGAAAGTAAAAAAAATTGTTCATTTGTAAGGATCCTGAACTTAACGCTGTGGAGTGGTTCTGATTGTTTCTGGATGATAATGCCGCACATTATTTTGCTTAGTGATTCTGGCAAGCTTGATTCACGTAACATGTTTTTATCAATACTGAGATGTGAAATTGGCTGTAGTGACGAGCAGCGCCACATAGAGCATGATTGACAGCACTAAGCCCTGCCTACTGACTGACTGGTTGTTTCTAGTTAGCACTAGGAACACTGGGAGAAGGCAGAGGAGCTCAACTTTTTCACAGACTGTGTCTCATAAAACTGTCATGACATGGTGACAGTTTCAACAAAAATATAAAATCATTTTTTTGTTTCATAAAAGTTACATATTGAAGCTTTAAGGTGTTTAAAATCTCTCCTTTTCTCTCTTTAGTCTCCTCAGTCAAAAAAGGAGAAGGGGAGAAAAACTGTAAATAAACTGGAGAGAGCCATCCAGGAGTTGGTGGAGTTTCGGGGTGACACATGGACGGAGGAGATGAGGAGCGATCTTCCTCTGAGCTTCCAGAGGCATGGAGACCTCGTCCTGCTGGGTGACAGCTGCTTTACTCTGCCGATGTGGGATAAAATAGGTACCGCCTCATTCACTTTAGTACAAATTGCAGAAAATGTGTTCATTTCGAATGTTCATCACTGGGTCACGCTGAACAGATGCCCAGAGCAGATAAATGTGTGTTTGTGCCATAACTTTCTCCAACTTAACAGAAACAAAACTGAAGTGATGATCTTTCTAGAATCAACACACAGCTTCAGTTATTATAACTAAGAACTACTAATAAGGCCTGAAACCTGGGAGTAGTGATGGACTCTGACCTGAATCTTCAGAGCCACAAAAAGATAGTTACAAAGTCGGCCTTCCAGGAATGATAATGCAGAAGAACATGTCCAGGATCAGAGGACTAATGTCTCAATAAGATCTAGAGAAACTCATCCATGCGTGTATCTTTAGTCTCTTTGATTACTGAAGTCCTCACATCTATCCTCCAGCTACAGCTGATCCAGAACGCTGCTGCTCATATGCTGACTAAAGCCAGGAAGATGGAGCACATCAGCCCAGTTTTAAAGTCTCAACACTGACGCTCTGCAGCTCAGAGAACAGACCTTAAAATACTCCTCCTCATTTATAAATCACTGAACAGCTTAGCAGCACAATACATTAAAGATCTGCTGTTTTCATGGCAACCTTCCAGGTCTTCCGGTTCCTTTCAGGAACTTAGAACTAGAACCAAACATGGAGAAGCTTCAAATCTGGAACAAACTACCAGAAAACTGCAAAACATCTGAAACACAGAGTTCCTTTAAATCCAGACTAAAGACCCAGCTGCTTAGAGTTGCTTTTAATTAATAACTGAAACATTAATCACCATTTTGATGTGTAACGATGACAAAATATAATGTTTTTTGTCACCAATTCTTTTCTGCTATTCTTTATTATAGCTTTGTCATTTCATGTTTTTTATGATGCAAAGCACTTTGAATTGCCTTGCTGCTGAAATGTGTTGCACAAATAAACTTTATTGATTGATCAGTTTCTCTGATGTAGGCGATCAGTTATGGAGTGCAGTGACCAAAGAGCTGAGGGCGAAGCGGCTTGCAAAGATGAGTCGAATATCCAGGGATGGATTCAGGTCTCCTGTGGTAACGATGCTGCTGGGCGACAACAGCTGGGTCAAGCATGTGGACAATGGCATCAGGTGCATATATATATATATTTTCTAAATATTTTATAGACATGCTCTTAATGAATAATCTGTTTTTGTTTCAGTTATGAGTTTGATGTTACCAGGTGCATGTTCTCAGCCGGGAACATCACAGAGAAGCTCCGTGTGGCCGGATTTGACTGCAGAGGAGAGACTGTGGTCGACCTATATGCAGGTAATAAAAGCTCAATGTGTTAGTCAGGGCTGGGAGATTAATCGATTTTAAGCCTGTTGGAATAAACAATAAATCAATTAATCGCATAAATTAAAACAAGTTCAATAATTTCCATTTGGATCATTTATTATTGTTCTCTTTTCTGTCTTTCTACCAAAAGGTGGATGATAAAAGTCTTCAACTCGTGCTTTATTGAAGGACAATGTAGTTTACAAAAACTTCATAATTCATTTTATTTGTTTTGTTGCAGTTCCAGTGATAAATGTTCATTAAAATATAAACTTTATTACTTGAAAATGGTCTCAAAACAACAATATTTTTATTTAGTAACTTCTGGGACATTTTATCGTCCAGCAAAATGTGACATGAGTATTGATGATTTAAGTTTTGGAAATAAGTATTTTTCTTCACCAATCTTCTTCTTCAGTCTCCATAGTTCAGTGACGTCAACATTGAAAATACATTTAATTATTCTGGCATTTTGCTGTGTAATCGTCCCATTTTTACCTCCTGT
This sequence comes from Poeciliopsis prolifica, assembly GCF_027474105.1. Lineage (NCBI taxonomy): Eukaryota > Metazoa > Chordata > Actinopteri > Cyprinodontiformes > Poeciliidae > Poeciliopsis > Poeciliopsis prolifica. Next base: position 2,275,422 of record NW_026562381.1, read on the forward strand.
CAGGTATTGGATACTTCACTCTGCCATATTTGGTTCATGCGAAGGCCCGCCATGTTCACGCCTGTGAGTGGAACCCTGACGCCGTTGCTGCTTTACAGAAAAACCTGGAAGTAAACGGGGTGTCAGAGCGTTGCACCATCCATCAAGGAGACAACCGTCAAGTAAAGAGTCTTTGTTTGGCTAGTTTTGTTTTGCTGTTTGTATATTTTTTTTATTAATGTGTCCAATATAGCTGAATCAAATGACTGAATTTCCTCATCAGCCATTCATTTGATTCAGCTGCATTGGAGAAGAAAAACATCTAAAATAAGGAGGGGCTCAACTCAGTACCACCCCCTAGTGGTAATATTGGAAAACTAACAACGTGACTGAGTTGGAACAATTAACTTTTTTTGCCATCGAAATATAATATAATTCATTTATTTACTTAGTAGGATTTTTAAAATAATTTTTTATCTGTAGAATAAGTTGTTTGGCATCCCGCGTAAAGAGTATCAGCGGGCGTTTATTGCACCGTATATCATTTGTAATGAAAAATATATGTTTATGTTTTTGCCTGTGTTTTCTTTTCTTCCCAGGTTCAGCTGTGTAATATCGCCGACCGGGTGAACCTGGGTCTCATCCCGAGCTCTGAGGAGGGCTGGCCCGTTGCGTGTCGGCTGCTGAAGAAGACGACTGGCGGCATTTTGCACATTCATCAGAACGTCACCTCTCCTTTACCGAACGCTGCTGCTGCCGACGCTGCTCCTCAAAATGTTTCTGTAAAGAACGCTGACAGAGAGGCGTGGCGGGCCTGGGCCGGTGATACCGCAAAACGAATAACTTCTCTGTTCAAGGACCTCACTGGTGCATCATGGGAAATAAATATCCAGCACATAGAGCATGTGAAGTCTTATGCGCCTCATGTACACCATGTTGTGCTGGACTTGGACTGCAGACCGCCCTGAATTAACACCAAAACACAGAGAAGCAGTATTCCTACTGCATTTATTCCCAGGAGTAAATAAAATAAGGGTGCAGGGTCGGGAACGCTTTCATTTAACCCCATCAGGCCCGGTTTATTTTTTCAACAAGATACAGTAGCTTGTCTTAGGTCAATAATTCACCAATATTGATGGAAAAACTATGAGTTTCATTGGCAGATTATGTCACTTTTCCTCAGTTATAAGTGAAATAGTAGAACTAGAACTTTTTCATCAATTGTAAGGAATTATTTACTTGAAAAAAGCTACTATATATGTTGCTTAAAAGTTACTTGTAAATTAGTTTGTCTTATTTCAAGTGTACTAAGATATTTGGAGTAGAAATTAGACTAAAAATACTTGGTAAGATTTGTTTTGTTGAACGATAAATTGTCCCAGAAGTTATTGCAATAAACAATAATATTGTTGTTTTGAGACCATTCTCAGTTAAAAATGCAGTAACATTCTCAAAGATCAATAAACACTGGAACTGGAAGACATTTAAAATATCCAAAATAAACAACAAAAACAACAAATTAAACTAATTACTTAGTTTCTGTAAACAAAAGTGAAGCCAGTTGAGGCCAAAACACAAGACTGGAGATTTTAACATCCAGTTTTTGGTATAAGGAGAGAAAGAGAAGAGAAAAACAATAAATTGTGAAAATGTACATGATTGATGTTACTTTAATTTATCATGTCATTAATTGATTTATTGCTCATTGCAATAGGGGAGGTGTTTTTGAACCGTAAGCTCAGAAACAAAAGGAACAAAACACAAAATCCAAACAGCTAAGACCAGATGTCTCTACATTTTATAGCAATTAAAGCAACTATGAGAGTTTAAGAAAAAAAATATAAAACAATTTTGAAATCACAAATTAACCTTGAAATACTTACTTTTTTCTCTGCAGGGTTATGCTAAATAAGCGTTTGAACATATAGTCGAACTCTTGACTTCTTCTCAAAATAACTTCAAATCCTATCACTTGAAATAGTTTCCTAGCCTACCATGAACAAAAATGTATATATTTGATGTAAAGCAGACACTTTTTTCCTTCTGTGTTTTCTTAAACTAACCAGTAATAGACATCATGCAAATGATAAATTCAGTGAGTTTTTTATTGGTTTAAACCCTGAAAACTTTCATAGAGTACATGCATTTAGCACAATCTGCATCAGATTTGCTAAAAAGAGTTCTTCTCAAAAAACTGCAGACTTAAATCAGAACCAGAAGCGACTATCTCCTAAAATGTCAACTGAATTACACAAATTTCTCGTTCATGAATATTTAAATTCATTTAAGGTATCACTGTTTGAACTATAACAATTCAAAGAAAGGAAGTGAAAGGAGAATCTGTCCTCCATTATAGACGATTCTCTGCATGCTTTTATTAGCATGGATATAATGTGAATCACATGCTGAGACCCTCACTATAATCCTATCTGAGCTTGGTTGAGTAGATGAGGGAAGATTTGCTCTCAAAAAAGGGATTTTTTCTTCTCAACGATCTGCTAAAGCAAAAAGTTAAAGTTGTTTTAAAGAAAAAAAGAAGATTTGTTGGTAGCAACATTCTCAACATTAATTATTTCTGGTTACAAATTAGTTTATACTGATTAATATTACTGCTAAACTGTGGCCCCTTTCCTCTCTTTACTTCAAATTGAAGCTGACTTTCCTGGAATGCTTTTGTTTTTAACATTTTTATTTTAAATGTTTGTTTAAATTTTTAATACGTGCATTAGATTTAACTCTGGTTAGATTTGAAAATATGATAGATTTCTTGAAATTGAGCTTTTAGCATGTCTTACAGAAACAGTCTTTAGTCAGAGGTCTCTTCAGATCACTGTAAGACTGACTGCTACTGGAGACTGGATACAAATTTTGGGGAAATAAAGTACCTTTATGATTTATTGAAAATTATTTTGATTACATAAAACTTTAACAAAAAGATAAAAATCTAAAGAAAAGGAGAAAAAAATGTTAACATTAAATTATTTCCATTATTTCTGGAGCTGTAAATGAAGCTCTTCCCGGTCCAACTTTCTGGCCAAAACGAAGAAAAACAGCTGGGATATGAGGAAAAACCGATTATTGGGCCGATTTTCCACATTCAGCGTTTCACTCTGTGGTAAACGGAGCAAAAGAAAAGCACCTGTCATGGAAAATGTGGAAAGGCGAGTGCAGCAAACTTTCCTTCATCTTCCGGGCAGTGGTTCGGATCCCGCAGGGCAGGAAGAAAGAGAAAACAACACCAGGCACTGGAGCAGGGAGGAATACTAATCAGCGTGGAGGTGCGGTTTGGACCGTGGCGGTGAGTGAAGTTACTTCTACCGGATCGTTTCTGTTTTTTTTAAAGCTCTTAATCGTTGTTTTTTTTTTTTTTTTTCCTGTTTCCTGTCGTTGTTTCTCACAGTAACCCGAGTCAACGCCGACAGCGCACTGGTATCGACTTTTACCAACAGGTGTGTGCAGTTCTCACTAATTAGCTAGATCATTTTAGACACTTTTACGTAACTGTACCGACTTACAATTTTTACCCGTTTCTATGCAACCCAAAACAGTCAGTACTCGTTAATGTGGATAGTTAGGGAAACTGCGCGTGCAGTTTGAGGCTCTTGACGTAACGTACGTCAACGTTCGACCGTTGGTGCGGTGATTAACGGCTAATGGTGGGCTTCATTAAACGGGGTTTAATCGCCAGATTTCACAAATCTAAACCGTTTAGTTTTAAATGCCATACGAGCGTTGTAGTCACTTGTGAGTTTGAATCTGTTCTTATTTGCATTATCCACTTGCCAATAGATTTATTAGGGTTGTATATACATTGTGGCAAACGTTGATAAACTGTATTAGCAGCAGTTCTCCTTGTCTTTTGTTAAAATCAGCTGTTACTGGTAGGTGTTTTATCACCCACAAGTTGCCCAACAGGTCCTGATTAACTGTTGGCATTCAAACTATGAGGAAACGGTTTCATAGATTATTCCTGTAAGGTTTCCTTCTAATGAAGCTTTTATGTGAGGTAGGAATATGGCTTACTATAAAACTGATGTTGAGTTTAAGCAAATGATTATGGTGTTGAACTCCACCCTGCTCTGTATCTTTACAGGGTGGGAACCCTCCATGATGGCCAAGTTCATGTTGTTTCAGCCTTCATTAATCAAAACATTTAACCCCAGCGGAGGATGTCTCTGGGATATTTAAATCCTCCTGCTTCTTTTTATGCATTTGTTTTGTTTGTTTTAGGTGGGGAGCTGCATGTCGCGATCCTTTTTCAGAATTTCTGACTAAAATGCTGTGGGAAAATATTTTTTGATCATTTGAAATGTGGTTTAATCGTCATGGCATGAAGCATTCGGTCCTTTTAGTTTTTCTGGCTCTTATAAATGAACCACATTCTGCTGAGTGGAGCTACAAGTTCTGTCAAGCTCTGCAGAAACTTTCTATTGGTATCTTCTTTGCAGGCTCTTGGAGTCTATGTTCCATCCATCAAGTCGTCCCAGTTCTCCTGAGTTGACTGTTCTTAGTTAAAGACACAATGCCGGAGGCTCCTGATTTGATCAACCTGGGCTTCCTGTCTGATTCGGAACGGGAGCTTATCCTGGAAGTGCTACGACGGGATGAGGAGCTGAGGATGGTGGAAGACAAACGAGTACGGTGAGAAGAGACCAGAGAGTACCAAAATATGTTATGTTTTCACAGACAGCACATTTAAACATTGGGGTTCCCTTAATTTCATGTTCCTCTTGTGACACAGTAAGTTATATTTCAAAGATTGCCATAAAAATATTTTTACATCAATGCATTTGCAAGTACTATGATTAATTTCTGTCTTTAGTTGGCTTAACTTACCATTTTCAAATCCATAAATAGTAGTTTTACATTTTAAAAGTCTGGACAAACATGGAAATGCTTTTCTTTTTCCATCCCATCTATGCAAAGCAGGTTGTTTTGCAGTGTGTATGCAAATTGGTAGGATTACAAAAGTACTTTCATTTAGGGAGAAACAATAACATTAAATTCTGACAGGATTTTAACACCAGAAAGTTGAAACATTTTAAAAAACTAAATTAATTGCAATGGTATTATTTTACACATTTTGTTAAAGGAAACATGTTCCTTCCCTTCAACTCTTATGTTTTCATCCATTTAGCAATCATGTCCTTTCATTTCTTCATTCAATTTTCTAACCATCCATCTATTAGTTCACCAATTTTGATAACTTAATGGCTACATTTTAGTTGTCTTTATTCAACAATAACATTCACACTGAAGAGTGCTGGCTTCAGACTAGTAGCATTTAGGATGGTGCTAAATGCTACGTGAGCTTTTAGGTAGCCAAAGAAGATCCATCAAATTTGTTTTCTTTGCTGGTGCAAATTTTCCTTCCACTCAACTTTCTTTCAATATTCCTGGATACAAAACTCTTTGAGAAACAAGCAGTGACTGTTTATGGCTTACTGTTTTCTGGAGCATTAATGATGCAATGTCTGGTCTGTAATTTTTACCTGTGAAGACGGTGTATAAGCTTTGCAGGTGTTTTTATTTACTGTATTTCATTGTTCATGTCCGCTGGTATGAATTAACATTTAACACATCATTAAAAAAACATGAGTCACAAAAAGGAAAAAACATGGACTATAAGTTGCAGACCCAGAACTAGTTTGGCTGGTTCTGGTTCTGCAAAAAGGTACTACTTATATTCTGAAAAATGTGGAAATTATTGGTGTGAATTCTCTATTTAAGTTGGACTTTCATTATTTGCAAACCACAATGATCATATTAAAAAAGGCATGGATTGTTTTAGTCTATAATGAGTTTTACTTTCTGAAGTTGATTCAAAATGTTGAACTTTTCATGTACAACATTCAAATTTTTTCAGATGTATTTTTTGTATAGTTTCTATTTTATTTTTTTTTTATTCTTAACTTTTTCATTTACATTTTCTTTATTGAAAGCACATATACAACACTCCTGAGCTCCCTGTCTGCATAAATGCTTAGTTGAAGTGGTGGTTGTTGGTTATTTATCTCAGGAAGCTGAAGTCAGAGTTGCTGGAGGTCAAACGGAAAGGGGCCAAACGTGGCGGTGAAAGTTACAGCGAGCGGAGCTGTGGCCGATGCCAGGAGCCTCTTCGTCGTCTGTCGGTTTTCTCCAACCAGTGTAAAATATGCAATCACTACGTGTGCCGAAACTGCCAAGCAGTCTTGCCCAATGGATCCTGGCTGTGCAACGTTTGTATCAAAGAAACGTAAGAACTGTTTTGTTCTGTTTCCCTCATTCTTGCATATCTGCTGTCATTGCTATTACTGCATTTCTTTAAAACCACTCCAAAATTTTTTGAATTGCTGTCAGGGGCCACGTAATATTAATCAAAGGGCCACAAACCAACTTCTAGCAGCAGAACTTTGGAACGGGGCTGAGTTTCTATTGCTACAGAAGAAATCAACTATTTTGACAAATGTAAATTTATCAGTTTGTACCTATTGATGCAAATAAGTATCTTTAAGTAATTGATTTTGCAGGATATATTACATTTAGATATTGATGATTTTGACAACCCTAACAGTTGCACCAAATCAATGACTATGATTATGTGGTGACAGAAATACAAAGTTGTCATCAGCATACATAAATACAGTACCTACAGTACCTTTCAATAGGCAAAATGTCAGATTACACAATTCAATAAAAATGCAGGTTATGATGAGATGTTGTACTACTGCACACTCTGATCTGAGAAGAGCAGATAGAAATTGCCTAAAAGTGACCCAAGAATAGAGCCTTGAGGACTTTAAGATAATTCAAAGTGTTCTACACAAAATCAAGACGTTAAACTGAAAACACTTTAATCTACTGCAAAAATTCAACCTTGTTTTGCTACAACTAGCATCAATACCACAGACTTTTATTCAGAAGTTGCATCACCAGCCCCTGCTGCCATGTATCCAACTAGATGTTTATGCCTAGTGAATATAAATTCTTGTTTCCACACTTCTCTGAATGTGTTTGTAATACATTTCAGGGACGTAAAGAAGAGGACGGGCGATTGGTTCTACGATCAAAGAGTTAATCGTTTCTCTATGAATCCTGGGCATGACCTTGTGAGGGTCTCCCTGAAAAAGAGACCAGCAGGTTAGTTAAGAACGAGAACCAGACGTGAGCTTCAGTGGTTCTGTTTCTGGTTCTAACAACTTATTTTATTCATATAGCGAGAAAACGTGAAACGACAGGAGAAAAACTCTTGAGAACTACAGTTCTTCCCCAGCCAGTGCCTCTGCCCAGACAGAAAAATCCACCCGTTAACACAGAGTGAGTCATCATTCTTGTTTTCTGAAGGATTAGTGCAAGGTTTATCACAATGCACAGAAAGGAATATTTCACAACTATTTGTTAAATTTTTATTGGCAGTCAGTCAAGTGAGAATTCAGGATCTATTGCTTCAATGGAATCTCTTGAACCAAAGGATAATGTTTCTGCAAAACCTCTACGCAGTGACACAGAGTCTGCAGAAAACATCAGTATCTTTAGCGCTAAAACTGAGACTGAATCCGGTCGGGCAACTCCTGAGCAACTGAGGTAAATTCACATTTAACGCCGTTTAGACAAGCCTTAAAATAAAAAGTGAAGTGGAAACTGAAACCGTAACTCGTATTATTTACATGTACTTTATACTACTTACCTTAAATTATCTTTATTTGACATCATTTTAAGATCTAACAATCAATTCAAGCATATATGAGCTTTTTACCAATGATGTATAGAAATAGAGACAAATAACTAGAGGTACAGCGGTTTATCAGGCAGCCGATTTCCTTAATTTTGGGAGATGAGAGATCGGCCGATACTTACATGTGTAGGTGATCTCATCTGCCTCTGCAACAGTTTAAAAATTAACCACTGCCTCTTCTGCTCTCCCATGAGAGAGGTTCGACTGGCCCGTCATGTCTGTCCATTCACAGTAAACAATAGTCACCTCACGGTTGCCATCGCAGCAACTTTCTGGTTTAACAAAATTTCAGACAAAAAAATCAGGTTAGTCTTTTTCAAGATCGATTGGCCAGTCATTGACTGATTGCAGTCAGTGCATCCCTAAAAATAACCACCGTTTTTTTCAGTGAATAAATGGGAGCTAAATTATAAAAACAACTCCAAGTTGAATTACAGAATATTTCTAAATATTCACCTGAAATAAGGCTTTAATTTCTGGAATGTCTTAGTAACTTAATAAATCATAGGAATGTTATTTATTTTTTTTTTTTAACTGGTCCTGGTATTTATTTTTCTTGTTTTGTGTTCTTGAGTAGCAGAATAAAGCTGCACATTTCCAAAGCGTTTCTTCCAGTAGATGTGTATTTTCCTGCAGAGCTCACAGCTCCGTTCCCCCCAGCCCGGCAGCCTCCAGTCCAACAGCGCCAGGCAAAACAGATGTTGTCAGAACTGGAAGCGGCAGCTCAAACACCAGCTCTGTAAGGACAGTTACTTCAATCTTAAATGATTGTAATTTTTGTTTTTATATGTGTGTCTATATTTTGCCCATAATACTTTTTTGTCCTGGAGGCTCTGGATGTGAAACCCCTCAACGCGAGCTTTGACCTGGAAGTTGAACGACTCTTCAAGAAAAGCGTGAAAATAGAGCCAAAACCCAAAGGTTAATAATCCCACTTAGAAAAACTGTTAATTACTTTATTATACCCAACTAGCTTCTGTTTATGTCCCATTAGAGTGTTCATCAACACTTGAATTGCGTGAGGAACCAGAGACTTCAATGGGCAAGCGAAGCCGCTCAGTTCCAGGCTTAGACATACAGGTAAGTTGTGAATATAATCCTATATTTATAGAATCTTTATTGTATCGTTTCTTTTTGGTTCTGATCAGGAATTGCTGTCTGTGATGCAATCATTAAAAATGCCTTGATTGGGGCAGTTGAGTACTTGATTGGGTTTGGATGTTTCCACTTTTTGCTTATGCTTGATTATTGCATGTACTCAATAGGCCCATCATAACAACAAATTCTGATATACCTCTGATCTGAGGGGAGCAGATAGAAATAGCAAAAAAGTGACCCAAGAATAGAGCCTTGAGGACTCTCAAGGACTCTTAATATCGCAATACTGTGATGATATTGGTTATCGCAATATTATCGTCATTGTGATAAATGATAATATTGTAATTTTGAGACCATTTGCAAGTAATGTAATAATAATAACAATGGAAGAACACATTTTCTCAAAGATAAATAAACTCAAAATTCTAATCAACATTTCCCGTTCAACAAACTGGAAGACATTTCAAATATCCAAACTAAATAAACTAAACAACAGAAACGACAAATAAATTCAATTATGATGCCTCTGTAAACAAAAATGTCCTTTTAAAAATTAGCATGTTGAGACCAAATCACCAGACTGAAGACTTTTGTTATCCAGTTTTTGGTAGAAAAAAAAGGATAAATAATACAAATGGAAATAGTTTGTTTTAAGTGATTTATTGTGACGGGCATAGTACTTAATATTTATACTTATCTAAGACTGAGTTTTCATAAGTGATAGAACAAACATACATGACCAGAAAGTCAAAGTTTACCCAATTGAACCTGGATCACTCAAGCTGCTGATATTGTAATGAACTTGGCTGTGTAGTGTGACTGTTGTGTTTATTTTTAATTTTTTTATGACCACACAGGAGGATGAGGAGGAGGAAGATATCGATCGCTTGGTTAACTTTCATAAAATGTCGATGGCCAGAAGTACCTCCAGTCTGCAGAGCTCAAAGGTGTTAATGCTCTGACATTTCTTACAGCATGCACAGCTGATATCAGCTGATCTAAATGAGTCTCTTTAACCTCAGAATTTCCTGCCTCAAGTTCGGAAATCCTGAGCTCATCTAGAACGCCTGTTCACTCAGTTTTGATACAAATTATCTTAAAGAAAATGGCAAATTCTTGCATGTTTATACAGGATTTGGATATCAAAAAAACGCAGTTGGTCCTTTAGGAAATGTCCGAGCAGCAGTTATCTAAAAATTAATGTTTGCTTTAAAATGCAGACTTTATTACTGACTCCTCACGTCTGTTTGTGCAGAGCATGATGAGTATTTACAGTGAATCCGGAGACTTCGACAGCGTGGAGGTGAGCGGCGACGTGGTCTTCTCTCTGAAGTACGATGAACACACACAGAGCCTCCACGTGTTCATCAAGCAGTGCAACAGTCTGGCCTACGCCGACGCATCACGGCTCGTTTCCAACCCGTGAGTTTTCAACTTCCAACTGTACGACACAAAAACTAGCGAATAAAATCCTGAACTTGTTGAGCAGCAGTACTGATGGTCTCTGTGCGTTTTTGAAGTGCAAACACGCCTCAGCGATGTTTCCTCAGCTTTGATCAGTTTAGATAAGAGGCTGTTCTGTTTACACAGGGTCGATTCTTGCATCCTTTTGGTGATTAGCTGAACTTCACAGGAAATTGTATGTCAACATTCACCTCAGGAAATGCTGCAGAAGACCAGCAGTTCCTTGGAAAAACCTAAACTTCTTTCATCCTTATTTTTTCTCTTTGTTTTGTGCTTCAGTTATGTGAAATGTTACCTCCTCCCAGACAAATCACGTCAAAGCAAGAGAAAAACCAGCATCAAGAAAAACACCATCAACCCCGTCTACAATGAAACTATGAAGGTGAACTTTGCATTTTAGCTTAAAGAAAATTTCACTTGTTTTTTTTGCACTGCTTGCTCCGACTAATGACCACACCCACTCTGACCTTAGGATCTGTATTTACTTTGCAGATAAGTACAGCTATTGTCAAATATTGATTTTTGGTCCCGCTTTCAGTGGAGGCAGCTGAAACACAAACAGAGCAGCTTACAGGGAAATTAGATGAATTTATATATATATATATATATATATATATATATATATATATATATATATATATATATATATATATATATATATATATATATATTTATTATATATAATTTATATATATATTTTATATATATTTATATATATATATATTTATATATATATATATATATATATATATATATATATATAAATTTGTGTATATTTATATATATATATATATATATATATATATATATATATATATATACACTGTATGTATGTGTGTGTAGTTGTCGAATTTGGCAATCATTAGGTACAAGTTGAGAAAATTTAAATGTTTTGTTTTTCGTCCATGGTCTTTATCGTTACCTCTCCACCAGACAAGCCTTTACAGCACAAACTCAAGGCTCGAGGGCCACATCTGGCCCACCGTAGGTTTCTATGTGGCCCTCTAGACTCCAAATTACTGAATGAATCCTTCCAGTTTTTCACAAATCTGCAAAATTCACACAAAATAAATGCATTTCCATAATTGTTTATATTTTACTGCGTAATTTCTTTAAATTGGTTTAAGTGAGTTTAAGTGACTGCTGCCTCAGCCTTACTTGATGTCAAGTTACAGTCCATAATAGTAATAAAGTCACATTTTATATCATACATCAGCGCAAATATTGAAAAATTAATTACAAAAATTTCTTAATGGACACCACAAAATCTCCCATTTTGATTGCCAAAAAACAAACAAAAAGAAAGCTCTAAAACAGTCACAAAATTCCAGAAGAACAGCTATTTATTAATATTCTAACAGTTTAATTGGTTTTATCAATACATTCTGGCACAACCGGCCCTTTAAGAGCATTTGGATTTTTGATATGGCCCAAGATGAAAATGAGTTTGACACCCGGCTTTACAGGATGTCCACTCTGCCTTAAAAAGTCTTAAATTTGTGTATAAAAAATTAAGACCTTAAATTTATTTTTAAAAATGTAAGTTGGCCTTATTTACGTCATGTTATTTTTTTCTTCCTTTTCTGTCAGTGAAATGTTTGAGTCACCCACTGGTTTTAACTAAATTATTTCAAAAGGTTGGGGCACCTCTAGTTAAATTTATCGGCTATTGGCTGTACGATGTTCATGTTTGCCATTTGCTCTTGCTAATTGGTACATTGCTGCATTCATTCTGTGCTTGAAAAAGTAGGGCACCGTTCCACTTTAATCTGCTTATTTTTATATTTGTTATACATCTGTCAAGTTTCCTGTTTGGCAAGACAGGTGGCTTACCTCACTGAAACCAAATCTACCTAATGGTATAAAGTTGATTTCAAATATGATTTTCTGTTTTTTGTACATTTCTGCCTTGCTACATGCATTAAATTTTACTTTAACTTCTGAAACCTTGAGAAACCCTTCTTTATCTGTTTTTTGGCGTCCAGTACTCCATCGTCCGTTCTCAGCTGGTCAACCGCAGCCTGCTGATGTCGGTGTGGCATAGCGGTCGCCTCAGCCGTAACGCCTTCCTGGGAGAGGTGCAGGTCCCTCTGGACTGCAAAGACCTCGAGTCAGGATGTGAGGAACAAATGGCTCTCATGGGAAAGGTAGATTATAAAGACGATTCTGTCCTGAAACAAGGTTTTCTGGTGGATGATGGGTATTTTCTATCTAGTTTATAGCCTTCCTGTACAAAAACATCTGAAGGGAAAACAAAACTTACAGAAAATGTGTATATAGGTGTTAATATCTCACAGAAATTGAAGTTTGGAAACCAGATTCTTGGTCTAAAGCCTGCTGCTGACCACAGGCCTTTATTTTCACAGTCTGGAAAATTACAGAATTTGATTAAAACAATTTTATTGTCGAGATAGAACATCAATTAAGAAAAAAGAGTTGTAGTTTTCCTGATTGCTATCTTAGCTACACTTAGTTCAAGTGTAGTTCCTTACAAGTAACTTTTCAGCAAGATACCGGATTAATTATTAATTTCTTACTTTTGAGAAATGAGAGAGTACTACTGGCAAATTATAATCTAGTACTTTTTAAGAAATTATTGACTTAAAACAAGCTGTTATTTAGCTAAGAGTTGTTTGTAAGTTAGTTTTATCTTATTGCAAATGTACTAAGACATTTGCATTAGAAATTAGACAAAAATGGTTAGTAAGATTTTCTATTTTTGCAGTGTATCTCAACTAAATGTTGTATCCCTCCACCAGCCTTTTTTTGATCCGTTTATTCACTAACCCATTAGTCCTATCGCTCATTTTATTTATATGTTTACATATATAGAAATATTTGCCTAAAACTTTTTGTCAAGGTTCTTATTCAAGCAACGGGAAATAACTCTAGAACTCAGAGTTTAGAAAAGTCTTTAAAAAATGTGTAAAAACCTGGTATAGTTATTAATCTGTTAAATATCACTGTAAGTCGTTTCCCTTTTTGCCTTAGGTAATAAGTACAGTATTATTGTTTATGCAGGCATCAACTTTTTTTATTAAGAGGCATCGTCAGAAGAGATTTCATATCACTTCAAAATTACTGTCAATTTAGCAACCAGGTCATAGTAGTTCTTTTTTTTTTTTTTTTTTTTTTAAATGCCTCTGAAATAAGATTTTTCTGCCATTAGTCCAAAACTCCCTGCAGTCATAATCTGTCTTCAAAAACCTTTAAAATTACAGGCCACCTTTAAAGATATTTATACTTTCTATTACCTCAGATATTTATGAGTGTCTAAAAGATTGAGGTTTAAACTTAATTTTTCTGTAAATGCAGCTCCTTCAGTCTGTTTCTGTGCCGCTCTTACGTCACTGATGTGGCAGAAACATTGATCAGCAGCAGCAGCTGAATAATGGAGCCAGTAGAGAAATTTGATGTTTTTAAAACAGGAGACAGTCCAGTTGCTCTTCCTCACAACAATACTTGTTTTTTGCTTATATTCATGTTTTGATTCCTAAATGTTTGACTTTTAACAGGTGGGATCGGTTGTGCCAGCTTCACCGTTTGCTCAGTACAAAGGAGAGCTGGTGATCTCACTGAAATATGTCACGCCCAAAAAGACGACCGCAGAGAAAGTCAAAGGTAACGTCTCAGAAACCGGCTTGTTTCCATGCACTTTAAAACCCTTTCTGTCAGTTTTTGTTTCTTATTTTCAGGTAAAAAAGCGCCGCCTGTGGAGAGTGGAGAGCTGCATGTCTTGATTAAAGAAGCGAAGAACCTGATGGCAATGAAACCCGGGGGAACGTCTGACAGCTTTGTGAAAGGGTGCGTTACACGCCTGGGGATGGGAACTGATATCAATTCATTATTGATCCCACTTATCGATTCTTATTGAGTTGCCAAATAAACTCCTTAATTCAAAATATGCACCATGACGTATTTGACTGAAACAAAATTAAAACTTGCTTTAACAATAAGAATCTGTGTGTCAAACATTTTAACATGACTTGCAACTTTCTGCACGCCAACAGTTTTTGTGTTTTTAATATAATAAACAAACCTCGTCTGAAAATATACTAACTGAATGTTGGGGATTATTCATTCAGTGTGGCACGAACATTAACACAATAATGTGGAGGAGTTTATTGTTACCTGGGACTTTTAAGCAGAAGACGCTGTGATCAGAGTCACTAATGTTGCTGTGAACTGTTTGAGGATGACGGAGGTATTTGCTCCTTTCATTGTGATTAGAGTTATGACCATGTTCCAGTCGATCATAGTTTTGTCTTTTCTTGAGAAATCTAAAGATATTTTGGAACGTTTCCGCCATGATGTCATCTCGGATATTTTCTCATTTAAAATACGGAGCATGTACGACACGTCATCACGCAAATGCATTACAGGAACCGATCAGTGGATAAATTGAACTACTGTGAACCGATTCTTGATTTCCATCCTTTATAGTTGAATTGATGACAATTATGAAAACATTTCTTAATTAACTGGGTTTGTATTTGTGGCTCTGCAGGTACTTGTTCCCGTCTAAGACGAAGAGCGCAAAGAAGAAGACCGACATCGTGAAGAAGAACCTGAACCCCCAGTATAACAGCACGTTTGTGTACAAAGAGCTGAGTCTGGAGCAGCTGAGAGAGATGTGCCTGGAGCTGACGGTGTGGGACAGAGAGGCCATGCTGAGCAACGAGTTCCTGGGAGGAGTCCGCCTCAGCTCAGGAAAAGGTAAAAAACTAATGTTTCTGTTTTCAGCTTCAGAAGAAAATCTTAAAATAAACAACAGAACTTCATCAAGTTAATCATATTAAGCGTTGTCAGGAAATGCTAGCAAATCCTGATTCATACTAAGAGACGAACAGCATTTTAAAGAGGTGGTATTATGTAATATTTACTTTGTTTTAGCTTTGAATTATGTTATTTCCTCATCTAAAACACACCTGAAGTGTTTCCTTGATTCTCTAATGCTTGAGCATCCTTTAATGTCCATGGCAACCATTCAGCTGTGTAAAACACCTTGATGGACTTGAATCAGCCTTCAAGGTGCAGCTCCACATCTGAGCCGCAGTTTTCAATCTTCTGAGCGTTCCCCAAATCAGCTCCTTCAGACTAGCCAGCAGCTTTTGGCAAACACCTGGTCGAACTTCTTTTATAATGAGCTCATTATATGAACTACATCTTAGTTCAACACTGGTAGAAACGTAATGGAGGAGCAATGTCGTGAAGAATGTTAAATTACAAAGTAAAATTTATAAAAATGCTGTATACCAAATTACTTAAAATTACAACTGTAGGTCGCGTAGTTAAAACAGATAAAAAATGTCATTTTAATCATTTTAATATTTAAAGATGAGCTCTTTATTTGTGGATAATGGAAAGAACATTGTATATATTGTATCTCTTAATTTTCCAGTTAGGTTTCCTGTAAGATCATCACTACTTCACTTTTTTCCCTTGTGTGAATATAATATGAGTTGAAGGAATTTTCCATCTTGGATCATAACGGATGCCGTGTAATCTTCACACTGCAGGCGCTGTGAAAATAGGAAAACAGGAAGTGGAGCTGGAGTCTGTGGGAGAGGAGATCAGCCTGTGGCAGAAGATGATGCAGTACCCCGACTCGTGGGCAGAGGGCACTCTTCCACTGCGTTCCTCAATGGGAAAGACGAAGGGTAAATGAGGACAGAGCTGAAAATGATCTGATGTGATAAGCCCTGGCCTCTGAGACAAACTGGAGTCTGGATTCATTGGAGAAACCAAACTCATCTGACCAGAAGCTCAGCTGCTGCAGTTTCAGTGCCTGCTCACTCCTCTCTCTCTGTCCTGGACTCGGCTTAATTCACCAACTCCTGATTGGTGTTACTATTGAAAATGTACCAAACCTTCACACTTAGGCACTTTTTTTCAAACTCTGACTGCATGTATTACTATTTAAAATAATGTAGGACACAGAAGTTTTTTAATTTTTCACCATTATCTTTAGAATTTCTTACAGAAGAACACTATGAAGGAAAACAATTATAAACCGGTATTATGGAGAATTTCTGGGTTTGGATGAAAACCACCGCTATGCTTTATTCTTATTACTTTTATATTTATAGAACTTCAATTAAACCCCTTATTTGAATAAATTAAATGACTAAGTTTATTAAGATTTTGTGTGGAGTTATCAGTCACATCTGTTGAACCAATAAAAGTTAAACCCATCGTGTTCTTGTCTGCACTCCTTTCTATTTGCGTCCAACTTGGGATGGAAACATTTAAATGACTTAGTTACTTGTTGATTTGATTATTAAATTAAATTTAGCTCAAACTGATTAATAACATCCGTTTTAGACATTGTGGTAGTTTCCGTATGAACGTCTCTGTTCATGAGCAACTTAGTGCTTCACATATTTTATTGTCATCAACCCAAGAAGTTTTTTTGTTTTTTAAAAAATATGTCTAACTTTAATAATGTGAGAAAAACATTTTCTGGTTTTTTTCTGTCAATATTTAATACATGTGATACAAAATAATTTTCTACAAAATTTTGCCATTTATGTTCTAGAAAGACAGTAGACATCTTGATAGAAAACTAAGATGGCCGTTCCTTTAAAAATGTGAAAAGAGAAGGAATTAAATGAAGAGATAAGCAGGAAAAAGTAAGGTAATTAAGTAAGATATCAAGTAATCATTAGTCAATTGATAAGATTAGTCAACTTTAAATTCATTAATCAACAACTTGCATCCCTATGTCCACCTGGTCATTTCCCCTCTTCTAAAGCATCATTTACTGGTAAACCAGATTTTTAAGTCTGGGATTTAATAGTTGGACATCAAAGCAGAATAGATTATTCTAGATTTCTTGCTATAAAAATGTATTTCATTATAAATTAGAACAGAATTGATGTAAAGATAAATTCCTGCCCCAGATGTTGGTTTTATATTGAACAAACAGTGCCAGCACTTCAGTCTTGTGTAACGACCCCATTTAAACATGAGGAGCTGCTTTAATCCCCTGAACCTGGTTTCTGATTGGTTGTCCGTCTGCATCTCGTCTAATAAACATGTTGCCATGGCAGCCGGAGAGCCTCCATAAATTAGTCGCAGAAGTCTCTGTGCAGCTCCAGCCTCTCCCGTTCCTCCTCCTCCAGCAGGAAACTGTCTATGTAGGAGAACAGCTCCTCTGACGACACCGGGACGATGAAGCGCTCTCGGTCGATGCCCAGCTTGTCCAGCAGGACCATGCTGAAGTAGAATCGGGAGATTCTGAATGCTTGCCTGGAGACGGAAACAATACAAGCAATTAACAACAGCAACAGAGTTCAGTTTCCTTCTACCTCCTCACTATGCCACTATTGTTTAAACGCACTGTTCCTGATGAAATTCAAACAATCAGAGCCAGAAGGCGGGTCTTAGTGCTGTCAATCATCCTGGTGTACTCCCTGTTCAATGTGCTAATGGTGGAGAAGCACAAACACTGTTTATCTGCCATCATGGGTGGCTACACGAACTGGCCGAGCATTCATGGCAGGCTCTGCAGCAGCAGAAGGGGAGATGTAAGACTGGACAAGCAGGCGCACACGAGTGTGATTGACAGCACTACAACCTTCCTCCTAGCTTTAGTATTTTTTTATAGAAGTTACAAACTGCAGCTTTAAAGGGTACCAGTTATACAAAACATGTGCACAGTTTTGTACTTTTGTTTGGGTTTCTACTGCGTCCAAAAACAGGACAAGCGCTTAAAACAAATGAATGTTTTTTGGTGTCTGGAAAATGAGCTGTTTCAAAAGCCTGTTAAGAGACATTCAATGAGCACAGTACTGTCACCTAGCAACCCCAGCCCCGTTACCTAGCAACCCAAAACGTTTGGTTTTACCACTGTATGCACTGTACAATGGCTGCTGGAAACAACAAGTGTTTTGTTGTTGATTTAATGTCCAGAAACCACTTTGCTGCATTATTGTTGGTTGTGCAGTAAGCTCTACTTCTGCTTTTCAAAGCAGAAGTAGATGAATAATTGCATATCTGTTTGCAGCCATTTTCACATGTGAGAGTAAACTTTGAGTTAAGTGGGCGTGGCCAGCAGCAGCATATTTGGATTTAAAGTGACAAGATATCTTAAAATAGGTCATTATGAACTGATCAGACTAAAATCTCTATTTAAGAATTATTTTGCACAGAAAATGTAATGAAGATGTTTTGTTCAGGCCATCAACCAATATTAACCTATATGTTCCAGGAAGCATAATATATCACCTGTAGCACATCTACGTTTATGTTTTTGTTACTGCTGCTACTGCCAGACATGTTGGACAAAGTTTGGCTCTTTCTTTTTATTCCCTACCCTGCAGCATCTTGCCTTTAACTACCACTCTCTGTGTTCAGTCCTGTGAAGCTGTGGATTCATGAGTCAGGGAAAAGACTGGATGTTTGGAGATTTTCCAGGCTGGAAAGAATGAGAGGAGCTCCAATCTCAACTTACACAGATATTGGAAAGAAGTCTGAGCCTGGAGTTTTCCTAGTGGGTTTAGTGTTTCTGGTAAAAAGTTGAACCTTTTTTTTTTTTTTAACTCAGTGGGCCAAAGCTTGTTTAAATTAAGTTTCTTTGAAGATGTCTCAATATAAAATGAATAAGAGTAACAGAGTGTTTTCTTGACATTAAAGGAGTTTTCCTGACACATAGTGCCATTTTACAACATAATCAAGTAACTGTGTCACCTTCATGCTTCATATATATATATATATATCTAAACTAACTTGAAAAACAATGGATTATATAGAACAGGAAAAGATTTTGCTTCTGGTTGTTTTATTAAAGATGAATGTAGCTGTACTTATGAGTTACAGAAGACTGTAGATAGTAAGACTGCATAATAATAAATTAATTGTATAGATGTAATCTGGAAATAGTAGAAGTTGTGACATGAGGGAGGTTTAATAAACTTTGTCTTCTTCCTACTTTTTAATCTGGATATGAACAATTTTTATGTTTGATTATTATTGTTATACTTTTTTTCATTTCTTATTAATTATTTTAGTTGTTCTCTGACATTTACTTGTTTGAAATAATTTAACTTCTGATGCCTTAAATTTGGCCTTTGTCTCCTTAAGAACCTCTTACTTTTTCCGTTATTGATGAGGGAACGATAAGGTTTGGCATTTACTGTATCGTTTATTGTGACATATAAACGATAAACAATCGTTTATTTTTTTGCAATCAATGTGAAAAACATTGTCAAAATTTGATGATTTAGCGATTTTGATATCATCAAATCAAAATTCCTGTCTTGATTTAATAAATTTTAATTGATGTTAAAAATAGTTTTGAAAAGTATCGTAATTTTTATTATTATTGTCAAAGAATATTGTGAAAAAATTCTAAGAATATACATTATAACATGATATAAAAGGATCAAAATTGAAGAGTGAAGAGAAAATACTCCTTAGTTGTAATGATATATATTTTTTTCTTAATTAGTTTATTTTCTCTGAATGAACCATATATGGGTCTCACCTCAAACCCTCGATGACATTCGACTGCAGCAGATTTTCTTTGATGCGTCCCGTCTCACGCGGCGGGGAGCCCAGCAGCTCCACCACTGTGACGTGTCGAAGGTCCAACCCACAGTCAGATTTCTGGGGACAAGAAGAGCCTGTTCTTTTAAACACTGTACTCAAAAAACAGTGCGATGGTTCCTCACCTGGATCATGATGTTCTGCAGCTGGTAGTCAGTGTCGGATATGTTGGGCGCCGACACGATCAGCAGCCTCCTCTTTTCATAGAACTGGTCCAGGAGAGCGCCGACTGTCTGTACGCTGAACTTAAACTCCATTGCTGCAAAAGAAACAGTAATAAACAACCTGCAATACACAAATACTAAAATTTTTGCACAAATCTACCGAGGCTTTTAAAATGATTCATGATGTTTGAGCTTTTCCAAGGCACTGGGATACAGAGGCTGTTTAGGACCTCCACACCACCAGGGGTCCCTCAAGGGCAAAAAGCCAGTATAGCTATACAGCTATGAAAAAAAGAAGAGACAATATAAAAATGATCAGCTTCTCTTGTTTTAATTTTTATAGATATATAAGTTTGAGTAAAATTAAATTCCAAGCAAAAATTTAGTATTTATTTACAGAAAATGAGAAATGGTCAAAATAATGAAAAAGTTGCAGAGCTTTCAGATAATGCAAAGAAAACAAGTTCATATTCAGTTAGCAACAACAATACTAACGTTTTATCCCTGGAAGAATTCAGAAATCAATATTTGGTGGAACAACCAGAAGGTTTTCAATGGGGTTCAGTGCAGAGAGCTCTTGAAGTTTTTCAGAGCTGTCTGTCTGTGAACTGTGGTGCACCTTTAATGCATATTGGAATGAAAGCAAACCAGAGAGCAACCCAAAAGCAGGAAGAGGACTACAGCGCAGGGAATTCTGGGAAAATACAACCAACGCAAATGCACAAATCTGGCATTAGCGGGAAAAATAGCTCACGTTCTTTTCTCAACGGCTTTCTACAACCACTGACATCTGATGCAACTTAACTTTTGTTTATATTTTCCAAAGAAAGAAGTCACGCCTAATATCTTCTTCTGTGGTTTTGTCATTTCCTTCAGTAGTTCTTGGTGCAGCGCCAAAGCAGGCGAGGAGGGGAACAGGTTTTCCAAAGGGTTTGGACCATTTGATACGGCAGCAGCTGAAAATGTAACAAATGCTGCAATTTTGGTCCCCCAATCTAACCGAGTCCACCGGACCATCAGCTGTGAAAACATCCTAAGTGTACAAGACTCAGAACACATCTTAAAACATGTATGATCTGATCCCAAATCAAAGTTCAAAGGTCTCTGGTATTAATTGAAAAAATGTAAAACTCGTCAGATAACCTTGTTCCATCATTTCTCAGAAAGTTACACATTATCCAGATTTTAAACAAAAATAGTCACATTTTCCAAAGATTCATGCTATAAAATTGATACACTTTTGAAACTGCAGCTGTGTGTTTTGTGTGACTCTACTCACGGACACACTCAGCCGGTCCTCCGCTCCAGCTGCGGTTGAACTGGCAGACTCGGCTAGACGCTCCCTTGCGCTCATATCCGCCGTCGCAGAGGTATTCACACTCTGCGCCATAGTTATTCCCGTCAGACGAGCAGATGAGGTAACCATGCAGCGGCGGCGGCAGCTCTGGACACCTTCTCACTGAGACCGAGTGGAAAAACGCCTGTCAGCTCCATGTGAAGCAGCCCGAATCACTTCATGAGAGAAAAAAAAAACCCTTGGCCGCTTACCCTCAACACGTACAATAAACTTGCAGGCAGCTCTGTTCCTGGCCTGATCGTACACCTTGTATCTGATGACATGCAGTCCCTCTTTAAACTCGGAGCCGGGCTGCTGATCCACTAACACCACACTGCACAGCAGAGAGACAGGAGGCGGTCGAGTGTTTGTTTAAAAGTGAAGAAGAAGCAGGAAAGAGAAAATCACTTTACTTGAGGTATTTGTCTGCAGTGTCAGTGGCAGCTGGGGGGTCCCAGCTCACTCTGGCGGTGAGCTTTCCAGGTTCGGCCACTTTCAGCCTGGATGGTGGACACCTGATCTTCGGAGGGTCGGTATCTGAAGTGAAATATTGATTACCACAAAAAACAGATACAAGTTATGCCTTCTATTATTGCAAGATCTGCAGCTGTGCATTTTTATTCATCTTGAATAGTTCTTCCTGTTTGTCTCTCGTCATGTTACCATAGGTGACTTTTTATGCTTCCTTTAACAGGTTAGTATTTCTCTATGGGCTAAACAAAACATCTTGATTAGATTTTTTCCACAAAATCTTTCTTAGATGATGAGATTTTAATCTGGTCAGTTCTGCCTATTTCAGACTGAGCTGTTTTTGGGCCTCTTGTCACTTTAAATTTAAACAATCTGCTGTTGGCAACAACCTCCAATCCAATGTATACACCTGCATGTGAAAACGGCTGCAAATAGATGCACAATTATACAACCGTACATCTCTCAAAAGCAGAAGTGGAGCCTCCTGCACAACCAACAAGAACGCAGCAAGTGATTTCTGAATGATAACTCAACAATAACATACTTATCTTTTCCAGCAGTCATTGTACAGTGCATAGAGCGGTAAAACCTGCTGACCAAAAGTGTTGGAGCTCCTTTTGGGTTGCTAGGTAACAGAGTGGGCTAGCTGGGGGTCACTAGCTAATGGCGCAGTGTACGTCGAGTGTAGCTCAACAATCAGGGTTTTGAAACGGCTCAATTTCCAGACATTAAAAACCTAAACTTTTTGCCCAGAAAAGGTCTGGGTGTTTGTTCTTTAACTCGAATACCAAAAAAATTTTGATGTTTGCTTAATAGATCTTCTTTAAGAAAAACTGGCAAATATAATTTTAACAGCTATCCAGCAGTGGTCAGGCTTATAGCTAGGGACAGTAAATAGAAATACGCCATAAAGTCAGCAGAATGCAGCCTAAATTCAGTCCTGGATTTTTTTGTCCACCAAAGACAAAAAAGTAATGAAAAAGTGTGTGAATTGATAAAATTAGGCTTTATGGTGAAGACCTAGTAGACCAGCACTCATAGGACAGATTTAAGCTCTTTGTGTCAAAGTCAGAGAAAAAAGACAAAAACATTACAGTTCTGGCAGCATTGAGAGAGAAAAAATAATTTCTGCCAGCATTATTCCTCCTAAAAGTGTCATCAGAAAAGCCTTCTTTAGATTTATTAGCAGTGATTGTGTAAGTCGCATTGTTTTCCCCATAATCATTCTATGTTTTACTAATGTTTCTGTCAAAACAACAGTCCAGAAACAAGTTTGTCAAGCTGCTCAAACTCTATTTGCAGTTAGTTTCCCCAGGAAAATGTTATTTTGTCCTAAAAAGCCGTTTCATGCTAACTCTACACATGTTGGGAGATACAGCAGTTAAAGCAACGAGTTAAAGACTGTCTGTCATTTAGCTCAGACACAGAGAAAATAAATAATACAATCTGAAGTTAAACAGTTATCTCATAAGCTCTCCTGTTATAAAATTTGTATCAAAAGCTACAATTATTGAACATTTCTCATTAAATAATCATTTTAATTTATGTAAAGTTTTACGAAGCGTTTTGTGGAAAAGGCGACAGCTTTTATTTCAGGAGTAGAGCATGAAGAGTGACTGAGGGCTGCGGTTTGGATCCTCTCAGGAAATTAGTCAGTTTCTGTGAAGCCATGGGAGCAAACACATATGGAGCTTGTTTTGAGAAAGGAATCTCAGGAAGTTAAACAATAGCACAAATGGATCAGAGTTCAAGCCGCACTTCACAGAATTTCCTAAACGACTTTTAAAAGTTTGAACATCTTAAAGGAACCCAACCTGAACACTCCGGCTGCACGCCGCTCCACGAACCGCGGTGCAGGCAGGTACGCGAGTGTTCCCCCTCGATGCGATAGCCGGGTCGACAGGTAAACTCACACCTGGAGTCCACAAAGAAGCCCTGAGTGCAGGAGTATCTGCCCTGTGGGATGAGGGGCAGGACATGGCAACGAATCCCTGCAGAAACATCAAGACACATTCACTGCAGTCATATTTAGGCCCTTTTTACACTGCAAAAACACAAAATCTTACCAAGTATTTCTGGTTTATGTTCTAGTGCAAACATCTTGTACAATTGAAATAAAATACAATTTACTGACAAGTGACTTTTCAGCAAGATATGAGAACTTGTTTTGAGTCAAGAATCCTTAGGATTAATGAAAAAGTTGTAGTTCCACTGGCAGATTATTTTACTTAAACAAAAAAAAATTCTCAGGTTTTTAGTGAAATAATCTGCCAATATAAAAGCAAATTTTTGTCAGTATTAATAAATTATTGACTCAAAACAAGCTCTTATATCTTGCTGGATACTCCCTTTTGTTTTCCTTCAAGTATACTAAGATACTTGGACTAGAACCTAAACCAGGAATACTTGATAAGGTTTTGTGTTTTTGAAGTGTATGATTTACAGATCAAATTTCAACCAGAAAATATTATTAATACTATTTCTTCCTGCAGCAGCTCTAATCAGCTCTGAAATTATATTTTTGTCTTGTTTATTTATTCTAACAAACAATTATTTTAGTTATCAATTACTCTATCAATTATTCTGACGATTAATCGATTAATCAGACACAAATTTGGCACATTATACAAACTTTCATTTAACCTCTTAAGCTTTTTTCTACAAATACATTAAAAGATGGTGCGACAGACTGGCGACCCGCCCAGGGCGACCCGCCTCTCGCCCAAAACCTTCACTGGAGATCAGAACCAGCACCAAGGGTGTAAGAATATGAATGAATGGATGGACATTAAACAATGCAAATAAATAATTCAATTCCTTTTTTAAATGAGAAAATAATAATTTTATTTAATTGTTTTGATTTAATTACTGATCTAAATATGTTGTTTCTCAATCAAATGGCCTTCTTAGAGTCTGAATTCTCCAGTTAATGATTAATTAATTACTAACTTAGAAATATTTCAGTAATAGATTAATCACGATTAATCTGATTAATCGTTTTAGCCTTATTCTAATTTTATGATCATTTCAAGCAGTACATTGAGAAAACCTTCTGTTATTACATCTTGCTGGCTCTCATGTAACAATGTAAGGAAAAGCAACCCAACATAAAGTGTAATTACACACTGATGTCTGATGTAATAATGTTTTTGTTGGTCAAATCTCAGTTTGGCAGTTTGATAAGTTTCACTCTGTTACAATCTGAAGTGTAAATTCTTATTCATGCTCCTCTTATTTCTCCACATCTGGATGTCTGAAATTCATCCTTCACATGTCTAAACAAAGCCTCCTTGAAACCCCCGCAGGTTGTTCTGTCAGACTCATGACTAACTATTTGTAGGTCGCGCCGTTTCTGTTTCCCAGCTCTGGTTTCTCATTAACGTCTGCATCCATGTTAGGATCCAGAGTTAGACTTTTAAAGCATTCAATAGACGAGCTCTAGCATGCACCGGAAACAGCATGCAGAGCATTTCCAGTGGAGGGCTCTGAATTAAGTTAATTAAGTTCAAATAAAACATTATTCCTTTACTTTTTGCTTTATTGCTTTAAGATAGTGCCGAAACGATTAATCGTGATGAATAATCTTCAACTTATTTAGTAATCGATTAATTGTTAACAGACTTCTTTCTGAAAGATCATATTCAGAGCAGCAATTAACCAGGCCTCATTGCAGATAATTAAGAATGAAAGTGTCCACGTACTGCGGCAGTAAGCCGACCCGGACCAGAGGCGGTTGGCGAGGCACTGAATGGACCGTCTGCCCAGCAGCCGGTAGCCTCGGTCGCAGGTCATCTCACACCGGGTCCCCAGCAAACCCCTGTGGGCCCCGCCGCGAGGGGACCGGCACGACACCTCGCCATTCGGCAGATGTGGAGAGCGACACCAGTTTGGGTCTGTTTTCAAAGAAGAAGAAGTGAAAACATACAAAGAAAAGCAGAAATTGATTTCTTGTTATTATTTAGTCTTCTGTTTTCATTCTGTCACTCATGAAGGTTAGAAAATGTGCAAAATTATTCCTGTGCAACAAAACAGCATAAAACAATAACATTCATATTTCATGCCAATTTGTCTAATAAGTTCAACTCAATTTCTATATTTAAAAAAGTTTAAAAATGGTAAAAAATAAAACATTAATGCCACTTATACCTCTTCCAGATGTAATAGATGCAATTTTGAACAGCAGATGTAACAACCATTATAAACATCAAACTTTAATAATATTCAATATGTATATGTAAAGCATAGAGCGGTGTATTTTAATAAATAATATTTTAATAATGCTGTCTTAAATATGACTAGTCTTGAGCAGTGCGTTTTAAATGTTGATTATATATTTAATGTACTGGGCAATATGTGTGTCCTACCAATATATGCTCATTGTTATGTATCATTGTTGTTATTGAGTGCAACGCTGGGACAAACTAAATTCCACCCCTTTAGTGGATCGATAAAGTATCATTACTATTATTATTATTAATATCATACACGTGTTTCACATTTGCACCTTTGTAGTCCAGCTGAGGAGCGTAGTCTTCCTCTACGAAGTCACTGTAGCTGTCGTAGTCTGTTGTGGCTCCGGCTGAAATGTGGAGACATCAAACACATTTTCAAACATGTCTGAAATGATTCAGATGAATGTCGGTGAAACAGTTGTCACACAGATGAATATTACATGTGGAGAACAGAAAATGAGGGCATGTAAGCGCTTCCCTTCAAATTGACTCATTTCCTGTAACTTTAATGGAGGAAACTGTCTGGTTTTCAAATCAGGGAGGATGATGGAAAAACTGTGTGCAAAGCTCAGAGATCATTCTCACTGATGCAAATATAAATACTAAACAGAAATACTTCATTCAATGTGTAACAATTTCATTGCGTTTTGTTTTTATTGCATGGTGATTCTAAAAACCTTTAAAAGTTTCAATTTCACTACATTTTGTAGTGCATCAGTTATTTCAAATTATTTATCTAACTTGATTAAAAGTTTTTATTATCTCCCATTAATTTGATTATAGGATTGATTAAATTTAGGTTTGGAAGTTGTTTCACGAAAATCTTCATATTTACTTACTATGCATGCATTAAAAATCTTCAAAAAATACAGCCACAAATCAAACATTTATAGATTAGTATAAAATTTATCAAGAAATAACCTTTAATCCTGCATTAAATATACTTGGGTGGTTTTACACAGAGAATAACAGGGTGGATAAAAAATCTAAATCAATTTCTTATGATAATATGCACTGGCACAGAAACTGTAGCTAATTGGTTCCTCGGACCAATTTCATATTTTACCTTCACAGTTTTACTTCGATAATAATTATAAATTAAGGTGTTACTCTCTTAGCTGGAGCCATATTGAGACATGATCACAGTTTTTATCTGCTACTTCAGGGATCTGCAACCTCCTGTGTGTTATTTTATTTATTTCTTTTTAGTTTCAATAAAATATTGTCATGTTTTGTGTTTTTAATTACATTTTTTTTTGTTTCATTCTTACTTTTAGTTTTGAGAGTTTTGTGTTATTTATTTGTTTGTTTAATATTTTGTTCAATATTGTAGTTTTGTTTTTATTTATTTTTAAGTTTCATTCTTATTTGTAATTTTAATAAAACATTTTCCTGTTTAGTGTTTTTTTAGTTTTATGTTTTTGCTGTTCCTTCATGAAAAATCTCACTGATTCAAATTTATGTGTTAAAATGTTATTTATTTATATTTCCTTTACTTCTAGACCAAAAGTAGTCCACATCGTTTTAAAAATAAAAAACTAATTAATCACAAACCAATCATTTTAATCCAATATTTAAAAAGCTGGAGGTGCAGGTGACACATTCAAACACCACATAAGACTCAGAGCAAACATTTGACTTGCAGATGTTTGTACTCTGTTCTTGTGTCTTTTTTATTTTAGACATGTTTTATTCATTGTAGGCAGAAAATAATCTAATGCAGGCTTGAAAACATTAATTAATCAATGTAATGAGTTTTATTTGGTGAACTAATTGAATTGACTTTTTAACAATAAGACTTCTATGAATGAATAAAGGGAAGCATTTGGGATGTCTTCAGCCTAACGTTATAAAATACGTCATCTGATGACAAATGTGGAAACCCAGCACATTTTTAGTGTTCTGTTAAAGACTCATTGTGTATCTTATTGCACAACACCACATGTATTTCCCTCTGCAGCCATCCTAACGTCTCTGCAGCTGTTCCACGCTCATTATGCCCTTTGAAAGTCTGACTCCATGTTTGGAGCTGGATGCCAGAGTTTCCTCCCCCGTTTCAGGCCTCATTCCTGCTCCACTTCCTTTCTGCGAAGGTCGCTTCAACAGCATGTTTTCTTAAAAAGGATGCCTCAGATTGTTTCTAAAAGCAGAAGACTTTCAGATTAAAGCTGTCATCAGCATTTGTCCTCATAATGAGCTCTGTGTTCCTCTCTTTCCCCCCAGGCTAATGCAGCCCCCTCTTCCTCTCAGAGCATTAGTCACACAGGAAATAAACGCTCAGCTCATCTGATACTATGCAAGATTCAAGAAGCAGCAGACTTAAAGCGGCATGCGCCATGAGGGCATTCAAACGGCACATCCTTTAATTCACATTTTGTACTTCTTTTGGGTCTTAACTGCTTCTAGAAAGTGCCTAAAATACAGCCAGCCATTTGTAGCAATATATAAGTTAATTGTTTTAAGAATCTGGAAAACAATGACATTCAGGTCGGTTGAATGCCACCTGAGCATTACAGACACAGGTCGCATTTTAAAAACTCTGATTTATATTGGATTAGGAACACATATCCTAGTGGTGTAAACATCCAATCTGTGTTGTTCAGACTGTCATAATAACCTCAGATTCAAGTTGCATCAAAGAAAAAAGAATTAAAAATCAGATTTGGGTCACTTCAGGCCGCAGTGTGAATGTGAACTTTGTTAGTCTAAAAGCCTGTTAAGCTCTTCTCTCTGTCTAATGTTTGGTTTTTGACTTCTGTACCTTTTCATGACTTTCAGTGTTTTGTTTTTTTTTCCTTGTAGAGTGTGCTGTTGGAAACAAGCTAAATATATAAATCTCATGATTTTGATCTTACCATTCAGAAACCATTTTTTTGTCAGGTTCTGTGTTTTTCTGTGTTTAATTCTGAGTTTCTGTGTCCTGAGTTCTCCTCGTTGTCCTGTCTTCCCCTTGATTGTTCCCAGGTGTGTCTTGTTCTCCTGATTACCCTCAGTGTATTTAGTCCCTCCTGTGTCCTTTGTTCCTCGTCGGGTCCTTGTCGTTGTTTGTCAGATTGTCGTTGTTTTTTTGTGCCGCCCTTAAGACCAGTTGCTACCGGTGTGAGCCCTGGCTTCTGCTCAGCCGTGCTGCCTGCCGCGGACTATTGTTTATTGACTCTGTGTTTTGTTGGACTTATTTTCATTAAATTACTCACCATACACCTACCTGGGTCTCCAGCGTGCTGCCTCACCACCGCAAACAACACCATTTCATGACAGAAGGACCCGACCAAGAATACGGTGAGGCTCGCTGAATTCAGCATGGACCCAGAGGGTTTAGAGGAGCTACTCCGTACTATCCAGGAGTATGAGGAGTCAAAGAGCACGTCCACGTTCGCCCTGAGACGGCTAGGGTTCGCCATACGCCTGGGCCTGCTGCTGGACTACTGGGTTCCACGTCTCCAGCACCCCGCGCTGGTGGAGCTGCAGCGGGAGGCAGAGGAGATACGCCAGACAGCCTTCGCGGCGTGGGATGCTAAACCTCTGCCTCCCAGGCCAGACATCCGCTCCGCCAGCCCAGCTCCAGCTCCAGCCTCTGCTCCTCGTCCTGCTCCGCCGGACCCCGCTCCGGCTGCCGTTCCTGCGCCGCCGGACCCCGCTCCGGCTGCCGTTCCTGCGCCGCCGGACCCCGCTCCGGCTGCCGTTCCTGCGCCGCCGGACCCCGCTCCGGCTGCCGTTCCTGCGCCGCCGGACCCCGCTCCGGCTGCCGTTCCTGCGCCGCCGGACCCCGCTCCGGCTGCCGTTCCTGCGCCGCCGACCCCGCTCCGGCTGCCGTTCCTGCCCCGCCGGGCTCCTGCTCCTGCCCCGCCGGATTCCCGCTCCTGCCCCGCCGGATTCCGCTCCGGCCTCCGTGGACTCTGCTCCGCCGGATTCCGCTCCGCCTCCGTGGACTCTGCTCCTTCCGAGATCCCTAGTGTTCCTCCCGAGATCCCTAGTGTTCCTCCCGAGATCCCTAGTGCTCCTCCCGAGATCCCTAGTGCTCCTCCCGAGATCCTAGTGCCTCCCGAGATCCCTAGTGCTCCTCCCGAGTCCCTAGTGCTCCTCCCGAGTCCCTAGTGCTCCTCCCCGAGTCCCTAGTGCTCCTCCCGAGTCCCCTAGTGCTCCTCCCGAGTCCCCTAGTGCTCCTCCCGAGTCCCCTAGTGCTCCTCCCGAGTCCCCTAGTGCTCCTCCCGAGTCCCCTAGTGCTCCTCCCGAGTCCCCTAGTGCTCCTCCCGAGTCCCCTAGTGCTCCTCCTGTGCCCCCTAGTGCTCCTTGGCGCCGAGGACGCCCTCCGAACCTCACCTGTGGGGTCTGCCGCGGGCGCCGAGGACGCCCTCCGGACCTCCCCTGTGGGTTCTGCCGAGGACGCCCACCGGACCCCCCTCGACGCCTCTGCCCTCTTTCTGTTTAGTTTTGGACTCTTGGCCCCTCCTTGTGTTTCCGCCCACCTTTTGTGGGTAGTTTTTTGTTTTCTGGACTCTGGCCCTCCTTCCGTCGCCCCTCCGCCCACCCTGGTTTTTGGGTTTCGGATTTTGTTTTTGGGCGTCTGGTAGCCGCCCTTTAAGGGGGGGTACTGTCAGGTTCTGTGTTTTTCTGTGTTTAATTCTGAGTTTCTGTGTCCTGAGTTCTCCTCGTTGTCCTGTCTTCCCCTTGATTGTTCCCAGGTGTGTCTTGTTCTCCTGATTACCCTCAGTGTATTTAGTCCCTCCTGTGTCCTTTGTTCCTCGTCGGGTCCTTGTCGTTGTTTGTCAGATTGTCGTTTTTTTGTGCCGCCCTTAAGACCAGTTGCTACCGGTGTGAGCCCTGGCTTCTGCTCAGCCGTGCTGCCTGGCCGCGGACTATTGTTTATTGACTCTGTTTTGTTGGACTTATTTTCATTAAATTACTCACCATACACCTACCTGGGTCTCCAGCGTCTGCCTCACCACCATCTCCACTTCACCACTTCATGACATTTTTGTGTTCTTGTGGTTGTGCAGGAGGCTCTACTAATGCTTTTCACAGACATGATACATGATAGGATAATAGTTCATCACGTGTGAGTGTAAAAGTTGAGTTTGGGAGCGAGGCCAGTTTAATTGGATTTAAAGTGACAGAGGCCCTAAGACAAAGGAACTCTAAATGAACAGAACTAAAATTTCTTAATCTAACGATTCTGTGCATAAAATGCTCATAAACCTGTCCTAACCTGTTCGAGGAAGCTTTACCTTTATTACTGGCCTGAGTCTGGCTCTGGGGCCTCATGGATCAAATGGTGCCGAACACCCTAACAGTGGCACTGTGAATCCACTCTCTAATGACAAAGAGAAACGACCAGCGTCCTTTCAATCGTCTGAGTCCCTGTGCGCTCCTGGGCAGTTTTTAGGTGTGGCTGTCATCTTGCAGGATTAAATGAAGCCCCACTGAGGGAGAAGGAAGGGGAAGCTCCTCAGTAATTAACTGGTAGTGATTGGAGTAGAGCTGTAATTAAACCACCTGTCCAGTGAGCACAGAGGAGCACCTGAGGATGAGAGAGGGAAGTTTAACTACAGCGCAACCCGATAAAACAAGAAACAATTGGCAGGAAATTTCTGATTTTTAAAAGTGACCAATTATGCTTCCCTGAACAAGTTAGGGTAGATCTACAACACATGTTCATTACATTTCTATCCCCAGAAAATAATCTGTAGTTAAAAGATTTTGTTCTGGTTAGTTCCGTTTATTTTGATCTCCTCTCATAAGGAGCTGATTTGGGACGTCTTGCTGGCCACGCCTCCCAACTCAACGTTTACACTCTCCCATGAAAATGGCTGCAAACAGGTGCACAATTATACCGCCATACATCTTTGAAAAGCAGAAGTAGAAACACTTGTCTTGTCCAGCAACCATTGTAAAACCAGCTGACCAAAGGTGCTGGAGCACCATGGGTGGCTAGGTATTGGGCTGGGCTTTGTTGCTAGCTAACTGGGCAGTGCCTGCTGATTTGTGACGTTACATCAAAAAGGTTTTTGAAACAACTCATTTTACAGACACCAAAAAACATTAAAGAATTGCCTAAAAACATCTTAGTGTTTTAAGGCCTTGGTTTTAGAAGCAGTACAAACCCAGATGGAAGTACAAAATCATGCAAAATGTGCAGAAGTTCTTTTCTTCCTAACTTTTGGAAACATTAAAAATATTGTCTTGTAGTTTCAAGACGTTTTCCTGGAAAATGTATGTGTTTATTCTGCTAATATATTCTCGTAACCTAAAACATACATGGATTCAACTCCCAGAACAAATTATAGAAATAAAAACAACTTCTGAAACTATACTCTATTTAAAATTAAAAAAAATAAAAATAAAAAATCAAATCTGGCATCAAAAAAATTTAAGATTTTATTTTGAAACCCTGGCAGTAACCCTCCTTGAATCTGGTGAACAATCTGTGGATTAGGGTGATGGTGAGGAGGCCTTCCAACCCCAAAGACAAATCAACATGTCAATGGAAACAAAATATGTGCTGCAAAGCCAGTAAGGCTTGAGTCTAGGATTGAGACGCTTGAGTCTAAAAGTGTGTGCGATGCGTTAATGTTTAATTCATCCTGACTGGAGCCTGGCCAGCTGCATGCTGGGGGACGCTGAGGAGCAGCTCCTCATTCCTGCCAGGAAGATGGGCTCACTGTACAGTCAGCACATCTGCGTCTAATACAAATGTTGTTTCTGCTGAGATGGAGGCGTTTTCCTGCTCCACTAGCAAGAGGAGAAAGATGAGCTCCAGAAATCCTACATACAGCATTAAACCGTATATTAAACACACTGGAAGACATGTTTTAAAGTCTCTTACAAACTAAATGTTAATGCACCAAATTTTATTACAAGGTAAATGAGAGGCATATAATGTTATGCATTGCTGTCAGTTTAAGTACTTTAAATTTTTGCACGTAATACGAACTGTTCTTGGGTTCTTGTAGTGAAATCGGGCAGTAGGGTAATAATTTGAGGTTCAACTCTCTAATCTTCAGCCTGAAGCAGCATTTATGTCATTTAAAAATCACTTAAGCAATAAACTAGATTGTTATACAATTAATGATTTTTTTGTCACTAAATGTCCTGAAAATGTTCTTGCATTAATTTTACTTAATGATATAAAAGTTATAGATCTGCTCTGAGATGTTTTGTAGTTTCTGGACTCACCTGAGAAGAAGAATAAGATGAACGCAGCAGCAGCACATCGGCTGGTTGGCATGGCAGTAACAACGATTCCTGTGCAGGCGGAGAATAAAAGCGATTCTCTTGTTTTGTCCTGGGAGATTTGAGAAGAATTACTAAAGTCAAATCTGGGAAAGTGTCCAAAGGTGTTTGGTAAAGATAATTTAAAAATCTTGAGTTCGCCAGAACCCCGATGAGGACAGAAGGAGGCTCCTGAAGAGGAAAAGTTTCTCAGTGAGTAAAGTGATATGGTAAAACCAGTAGGTGGCGCCCTCCGGCTTCAATGCACGCACGTTTCCTCCCCTCTGCTGCATTAAACATGATGAATCGAGCAATTAACCCCACAAACTGCATAGAGAGGATTAAAATACGCCAACACGTTAACCCACTAGTTCCCAAAGTGTGGGGCGCGCCCCCTACAGGGGGTGGAGTGCCATTGCAGGGGGGCGCAGGGAGCGGTGTGGATGAATGGAAAATAAAAAATATAAAAAACACAAAGTGCTTCACTATTTGTAGTTGGTTTTGTTGCAACCTGAAGTGTGAAACTCAGGGGAGTTTGAAAACAAAATATGTGTCTAGATTTATGTCTGGCTGAACGATGGATATCCAGTAGATTTATGTTTCTTTTTTGATGGGATTTTATTGTAATCCATAGGGGGGCCAAGAAAATCTTTAGGAACCGCTGCATTAACCCGTGAGCTTCAATTGTGACTTATTTTTTATTTATTTAACATTTACATTAATATGACTTGTACACTTTGCTGGAGTCAAATTTTTATGCAATTTTTTTTATTAATTAGGTCACAACTTCTTTCTGCATTAAATCCGAACATAGTAGACACTGATTAATTAATCAGCTTCTCCTGAAACATATTGTTGTGGTTTTAGATATTGATCAATTAGTAAACATCCTGTTAGATGACACTGTTAATTAGTTCAGCAGCTGTGAAACTGGTCTAAATAAAAATGTGTAGAAAGTCAAACCGCTCATTTTAAAGGCCGTGTTTCACTGAGTGCCACGTTGTAATAATTTTATTTACGTGGGTCACTTCACCGCAGCGCAGACGTCAAGGTGAGCCTCGTCAGACAGGAAACGGTGCCGCTGCTGTCAAAATAAAAGCCCTCCGCTAAAAAAAGAAGAATTTTTTTTTATTTTTAGCTCCATAATTTTATACATATTTGACAAAATAAAAACTGAAAAAAGTATAAAATCATTGACAAAATATAGGAGAAAAATTAAAAAGTCTAATAAACCGTGGAACCATGTCTTGGACAACTGAGATTAAATATTTTATCCTTTTAAAATAATTTTATAGATCTATTGTTATTTTTCTGGAGTTAATTGGATGATGCTGATTATGGGATTTGCCTTAAATCCTTTAAAAGACTAATGCTTTTGTACAAATTTTCTATCATACTTTTTCTTCCCTCTAAACTTTGAAATAATACGCTTGAATACAGAGGTCTACACGCACTGTCAGCTTCTTCACCTTTCCAGCGAACATATTCTGTAACATTTCTAGTCCTTCTTAATAATAAATAAACACAACATAATGCTTGAAATTTTGAATAAAAGAATGGAGTAGTTACAGGCTTTCTTGTTTTAACATGGAAATTCTAGTGTAACAACAGAACTAGATATAAAAAAAGTTCCTAAACAGTTTAAAAATTACATATTAACATTAATAACAAATAAGTTATAATAATCTTGTTAAACTAACAATCCAAGGAATGTGCAAGAAATATTGTGCGTAATAAACATTTTTATAAAAATAATATGTTTACTTTAAAAACCCGAACGATGCTTTAATTTTTTATAAGGATCAATAGGATTTTCACTAACAAGCTTTCCTTAAACTCCTCCTCTGTTCAGTGCTTTTATTTTGTTAATTACTTCCTGTTTGAGGCGTTTAAAGGGTTGCTACTGCTAGCTTGACACAGAATAAACTCCTTGTCCTTTCAGGAAAGTGGTTCTGGGGTTAGTGACGACACTTCCCCCCTCTCGCTGAATCTTTAAAGTTTTCCCCACAATCTCGGCGTCGGGAAGCAGAAAGGGAAACTTTTGTTTTATCTCTTATTTTCCGGCTGCGAACCTAAACTCCAGCATGTCGCCTCCGTCTCGGCGGCTTCAGACGAAGCCAGTGATTACCTGCCTGAAGACTTTCCTCATTTCTTACAGCCTCATTTTCTGGGTGAGTGGCTGGATGGAGGAGCAACAATGGGGCTCTCAGCGGCTACCCAGGCTAGTAACAGAAAGTTGGAGGGGTTACAAAAACAAAACAAAAAATCACTGCATGAGCCAAACATGTTGAATGGAAACAGAGGAGACGTTTTAGCCGGTTTTGTTCAGCCACTTGTTGGGAACTCTTCGGCCGTTGGGGAGACGCCGCCGGAGCGACCGTTAGCTTCTGCGTTCCCAACCGTTGGGAGGAAAACTGCGATTAGCCTTCAGCAGCCGAAATGGACGAGCCGTGGACATGCTGATGTGATTTATAAAACCTTACGATCTCCGTGTTCTTCGGCTGAATCGCACACAGCGCGAAGCAGCGACACCAAACTCGAATAATCGATCGACTAAAGACTCGGACTTAGCTTCGTGTCGGAAACAACTAAACGCCATTTATTTTTACTGAACTCCAAAATACAAGACGGAAAGCTCTCAAATGTTCTCAATATTTGAACAAAATATAATTGTGAACGGTTGGCAAAATATTTAAAATGTTGGCCAACTATAATT
Source organism: Poeciliopsis prolifica (assembly GCF_027474105.1). Classification (NCBI taxonomy): domain Eukaryota; kingdom Metazoa; phylum Chordata; class Actinopteri; order Cyprinodontiformes; family Poeciliidae; genus Poeciliopsis; species Poeciliopsis prolifica. The sequence continues at coordinate 2,311,354 of NW_026562381.1, forward strand.
AGCTCACAGTTTTATGGTGTGTAGTCGTGTTGGAATAAAACGTTTAAGTTGAAGAAGAAGTTAAGATTATGCCTTTGTAATGCTCTACAAAATGTTTCTGCAGAGGTTTTTCCTTCTTTGTGTTTCTAAGGAAGTATTGAAAGTATGTCTTAAATTTGTGCTGAATTTGCTGTTTCCATCCATTATCATCTTCTTAATCTGAGGTGATAGGATCGCAGAGGTCTCTCCTAGAAACCTAACTTTTAAATATTCTTAAATTTTGATAAACGAATGTATGAGTCTAGTCGAGTCTTGAAGGGTTTGCAGTTTTTACATGCAATTGTTTGGGAACCACATCATCTTCATCTTTTCTTAAAGTTTACATCAATTTAGATGGTGAAAATATTAAATAGAAAAAAATTCTCATCATATCTGGCATGGTGCATTTGAAGGTAAAATCTTCAAATGATGCTGAGACGATAGATTTAGGGTAAAAGTTACAGAATTCAAAAATGATGGATGCTAACGTTTCCATGTGGATAAAAAAAACGGCATGTATTAAATTATCTCATTAGGTGTTTTTATTTTTGGTTTTGTTTTAGTAAACAATGGTAGCTGAACACATCAACTAATAAGGGCCTGAAATCGACTGCGGGATTCAGGGTTTCCTACATTGTATAATCGATTCCTGCAAATGTATGTTTTATATTGTGGGAAATTCCCATTGCAAGTTAAAACCGTATCACACCTGCATTCAATCTCTGAGTAATTCCCCCCTTTTTAAAAGGTGAATTTCAGACTCTGATACATGGATTTATTTTTTAAAAAATAAGTAAATAAAAATAATATTTTTTTATTGAATAAACTTCTTTGTTTACATGTATGGTAAACAAAGAAGTTTACCGTACATGTAAAATCATAAATCAAACTTTCATTGACGTATAATAAAATAAATGTTCATTTTAAAGCTTGCTCACATTAATGGTTGGCGCTGCTCATTATTGATGAAACTGATAATTATTTATTTTTAACTAATTAAAAAATAATATTGAGAAACAAGCATAACTTTTTTAGACAAGGAATTAAGTGTAAAAAGTGAGAAATTTTGTGTTGGAAATTGAAATTAAAACAGGTAAAATAACATAGTTTGACAATAACAAAGCTAAAGAGTTTTCAGACTTTTGACTGAAGTTATGATGTGCTTTACATGTTTAGTAAGGTAGATGATTAATTGGTTCATTAATTGGTTGGCTGCAAAATATCAAAATGTTTTTTATTTTGTTTTCTATAGCCTCATAGAAACAGGAGAGAGGATAACACTGAGCATCAAGATGCAAGAATAGGAGCTTATTTTCAGAATATTTCTTCTCTAGAAACATCTTAAAACATTTTAAGACGTTTCAAAAGGAACTTGATTTACAAAAGTCTTATAGGTTGAATACCACTTACTATATTCACTGGTTTTGTCACAAAGCTTTAAGATCAAAATTTATTCTGAAAATTTGCAATCAAAACCATGAAGATCAGGTGTGTGTGCATCATTTTTTATTTAAGATGACTCGAGTCTTAAGATTCAGTACAAACATCTGTCCAAGACTTTGTATTCTCATCCAAAGTCATGCTGTGTACAAATAGAAGAAAGTCAGATTGTTCTAAAACTTAAACCTATAAAGGTCACAGGTTTTACCACCAAGAAAATATGAAAAATAAAGGAATTCTAAAAAGATAAGGATGACCTCTATTCCTTTTATTAAGGGTTATAACAGAAGACAAGTTTTGTTTTTATGGTGGGCTCTAAAGTCTTTTCAGGTGGGAAAAAGTCAGAATCGTAAATTAGGGAAAAAGGATGCTGGATTTCAGTACAAGAAGCTTGACCCATTTTCAAATCTCGAGGACGGGCTTATCAATGTTCCTGCTCTTTTTTTTTCTTATCTTTTTTTCCCGTCAGGCCAGAACAGTTTAGTTGGCAACATTAACCTTGCAACCTTTGGGGTAATAATTGGAAGTGAGTGAAAAAGTGAAATGACTCCCTGGAAGATTACATTTTTCCTCTGTCAATAATGATGCAGCTAACTATGGAAGTTTGCATGTTTTAATAAAAAAAAAAAGACAAATTCTGGTTGTGTTTGCTTGTGGAAGCTGAATTAAGGTATAAACATGAATACTTTCCCATCGTCACAGTCGGCTGGTTTGAAAACATTATGGCCAAACATAACTAACAAAGGCTAAAAGCCTAGGAAAATCAGAACCTGTTTTTGCTCTCAGTGTTAATCTTTGTGCAGATCAAACAAGCAGCTGCTGCTGGCTGAGTTCAGGGCTTTTATCTGGCCATTTATTGCTGTTGGCTGTTTTCAGCCACTCACACTAACGACTCTGCACTTTAAAGAATTTAGCTGACTGAACCCCAGGCGGAGGTCAGCGCCGGTCCCAGCTGTGTGTGTCTATTTCTGACCTGCAGCGCTCTAATCAGACACCTTGAAGTTCAGGTGACCTTATCCTTTTTCCTTCTGCTCTGAGAAATACAATCTTGCTCCTGTTTGTGTACTGCGTTTGTTCCCGTGGGAACGGTGTTGATTTGGTAGAAGAAATCGATGTTGGAAATTGTTTTTGTTTCTTCCAGCCTGGACTCTGCTCTCTGCGGTTAATAAAAGGACCCAACGTGTTCCTGTCAGCTTAGATACGCATCTCGGTCGACATAAATGAATCAAGTTGTGCTTGTGGCTCAGAAAAAAAAACAATTTCTGGAGCAAAGACAGAACGCAGCTCGTCTGGCCATCCGTGTTAATCAAACAGCTGCTCCAACCTGGCTCAATATTCTGTCAGATATCTGAAATCCATAAAAATCTACCCTTATAATGGTTCAAATTTGAGACCCCGTCACCTGAAAATAATTATTATTCTGTTTAATAAGGATGAGAAGGGTTTCCTTGATTGCCTTGATTGTAATGAAATTTTTTTTTTTTTAAACTAGTAATTTTAAAACAAATTATGATATATTACAACCTCAAAGAACTACAAAATTGATTATTGAATTAATCAGCTAATTTAGTAATTGAGTAACCATTAACCTGCGTGTACAGACTCAAAAAAGGCTAATTACTGAAAGCTCAACACACTAGCAGCAGTATTTCAGTGAGAAATGTCCACAAATATAAGCATTTTTGTCTGTATGTCCTATTCAGATTTACTCCTTTACATTTTTAGCTTCACTTGGTTCAAATTCTGAAAAACAGTCAACTTTACTGTCTAATAACTGGTCAATCCAAAATACAATGAACAGATCAGCCATATAGTGCATTGATAAGTTGATCAGAAAGAACTGAGCTTTTCACTGGTTCATGTTAGAAATATCGTTGGATCCAGAATCTTCCTTTGCCACACATGATCAAACTTAATAACTCTAACTGAATGCTATGTTGTTGCATTTTAGGCAATAAATGTTTACTTGGATAGTTCTAATTTTGCATAAAAAAAACCTCTTCAGTGGTTAAATAAATCTGCAGAATGGAACTTTTTTTTTTTTCCAATTAATTAATTGCAGCCCTAAGTCACTGCATCTCACCATCATGTCATTATTTATTTACTTTCCTCTGACTGTTAATAATTCCAAAGTTTCAAAATATTTGATAAAAACAGAACAAGATGCCAAACATGGCTGGATTTTTGCAGGTAAAATCGTTGGTGTTTTTGTTTTCACCGTGTTAAAATGGCGTCGCCGTCTCGCTCAGTTCACAGGTGTGATCCTGCTGGCTGTCGGGGTTTGGGGGAAGGTCAGCCTGGAGGCCTACTTCTCCCTCGTCTCTGAGGACAGCACCAACGCGCCGTACGTCCTGATCGGAACCGGAGCCATCATTGTTGTTTTCGGGCTGTTTGGCTGCTTCGCCACATGCCGAGGAAGCCCATGGATGCTCAAACTGGTGAGTGAGGAAGTGGAAGGAAAACATTCCCTTTGCAGATCTCTGCGCTCAGGTTACCCACGTTCCCCTCTGCTTTTCAGTACGCCATGTTTCTGACTCTGGTCTTCCTGGCCGAGCTGATAGCAGGAGTTTCAGGGTTCATCTTCCGGCACGAGGTAAATCCCTGAAACTGTGGAGTCGTTCATGTTCGGCTGTGAAACTGCTCAACGTGTTTTGAATCCATCAGATCAAGGATAAAATCGGCAAGGCTTACGAGAGCGCAGTGCACGACTACAACGGCACAGACAGCAAGAGCAAAGCAGTCGACACCCTCCAGGAAAAGGTTGGTGCTACGCCTCAAACATTGAATTTTAATTCATTTCCTGAAGGAGACAATGCAGATCAACGAACACTAGAATATCATGTATGTATGCTGGATTTAGCCAAAGAGGCCAATTGTCATCTGTGAACCATTAACAGATTGATGGAAGAGATTAAAAGATTACAACATGGATAAGATCCATGAATCAGTCAAGTTCAACATATTTCAGAAACAAGCTTTTCAATATCAGACACAAAGTCAGCAACTGAAACATTACAGTTGTTGCACATCAAGATGTTGGTTAGTGTTTCATTATGAAATGTTTCATTTATCATAAAGCAGCTCTGAATGGCTGGGTCAGTAATCTCGAATTAAAGGAACTCAGTGTTTCTGCTGTTCAGTTTTCTGGAAGTTTGTTCCAGATTTGTGGTGGATAGAAGCTGCATGCTGCTTCTGCATGTTTGGTTCTGGGGATGCAGAACCAGAACCAGGAGATGACCCATTATTTATGACAGATATCAGTGTATAGCCAAAGGCAGAGTGAATTACAGTAAACGCTTAACACAAAAACAAGTGACATCCGATAAACAAAACAAATATTAATTTAAAAACGCTGTATAATTTTGATTACCCAGTAACCGCTGCAGAAGGGATTTTCTTTAGGATCAGATTCTGTTGCATGATGATTTTTTTGTCTTTTTTTCTCTTTCCAGCTGCATTGCTGCGGCATGAAAAATTTCTCTGACTGGGGAAAAACGAAATACTTCAAAACTCACGGGATTCCCACCAGCTGCTGCAAAAGCACCATCAACTGCACTGAAGAGAACCTGACAAACCTGGGAAATGCTACCACAGTCGTGTTCCCTCAGGTGAGACACAACCAGCTGCAGACACGATGTTTACTGGAAGCTTCAAATTCATTCTGTCCGGTTTTCTTTTTGTCAGGGCTGCTTTTCACTGGTGACCAGCGTGTTGGAATCCAACATGGGAGTTATTGCCGGCGTCTCCTTTGGGATCGCTTTCTTCCAGGTTTGTTGTTTTTTAAACAGTGTCAAGCTGTTTGTTTCCCCAAATGTGAGATCAAAGCCGTATGTCGCAGTAATGATCAACTTCCTTCCACTGTCATTCTTGGGTGACATTAGTAATGGGTTTTAATTATAGATATTTTCATTAGTGGCCACAAAACCTGAATATCCAGACCTTACAAACAGAAAAACTCCTGAAACTGAAATGTTTCTTACAATTAGCCTCTGGGGTGAAAGCTTCCTGATTTCCTTTATAGGCAGTATTTGAGGGAACAACTGTTACATAATCAAGTTGAACTTGTTTTGAGTGCAACATGTTCAGATTGTTTGGCTCTGCAGGCTGCTGATCAGTGAACGTTCAAAGTTTATTTCTATTGAATGAGGCGACTAAAAGATTGTACTTGTCTTTTATTGAACAACACATGGAGCATGTTTTCCTAAAAATTGATATTTATATTGTATTTTTTCCTTCAAAAAATTCTCTGACTCAGCAGTATGTGAGAACCACAAAGTTGGATCATTTTTACAACTTTTCCTTTTCAGCTTCAACCAAAAGACGCCAAAAAGTCTTTGACAGCTTTAACAGTAGAACCCAAACAGAGGCAGAACAGGAGAAATGTTGTCTAAATGAAGCAGTTTGGGCACCAAACTCCACGCCAGGGAGGATTAAAAACACTGTAAAACGCTGGCAGTTTTCAGATTCCTGCTGCAGCTTTCTCAGCATTGTTCCAGAACGATTTCATCCAGCTCAGCCATTTCTTGTGCGCATTTCCTCATCAGGGTTCCTTAATGGAGATCACATCCTCAGATGTTAATCAGCTCTTTGATCAGCCATTTTAAACAGTGAAATCAGATCAAAACGGCATTAATCTCAGATTGTTTCATGGCTAAAAACACAAACTGGGAGGAAGTTTAAGGTAAAATGAGTTTTAAATGAGCTGTGTTGATCTGACTTGCAGCAGCCGGAAACAAGGAGAATCTGAGCTTTGAGATTACAGTCACATTTTAAAGATATAATTTGATTATTTTGTAGCTATTAATACTGCAACATCTCAAAACCTTTCACTGGATGAGGACAAGCGACTGTCGCCTCATCGAACCAATTAGGAAATGAATGGAGAGGAACATCTCTAACATTTAAAACAAAATGGCTGCCTTGAAGCCTTCTTCAGATCTGTTTGGATTGAGACAGTTAAACATTTCCAGGCATAGTCATAAATCTGATTAAATTGTTTAATCGATTGATGGTTCTGGTTTGAACTGAAACTAATTAAAATAATTAAAGCTTACTTGCTCCGTCCCAGTTAATAATTAGGCCGGTAACGCCAGCAGTGTTATCTCATCTGGCTGTAAATTAACACCAGGGTCAAAGTTGAACGTTGTTCCAAGAACACAGGAGGTCATAGTATTAACTTGTGTCTCTGTGAAAGTTCTGAATCTGAAGCATTCAGGTTGATATGAGTCGCAGGAACCAGATAACTATTTTGTCTGATTTTTTTATTTATTTATTTATTTTTCCTCTCAGGTCATTGGGATTTTCCTGGCCTGCTGCTTGTCTCGCTACATAACCAACAACCAGTATGAGATGGTCTAGCAATCACCTGTCACAGGTACGGCTTTATTGGCTTCACTTCCTCTTTCTCATGGCCACACTGGCCTCATTTATCTCTGTTTGTCGTCTCTGTTTGCAGGTGACGGCTGAGCAGCTGCAGGTGCCAACTGAGCTCAGATTTTAATGTTGTATGGTTTTATTTTTAGGGAGCAAAACTGACAGCTTCTGCTTTTACTGTCTCACCCAGCAGAGCGAACGCGTTACAGGGACGACACCTGACCAAAACAAAGGGACCTACATGTTTCTGTTACTCACTCCAGTTTAGCTGTCATTATGTAGTTAACTTAATATTTGTTTCCTGTCCTTCAACTGCCTTGTTTTTCACTAATAAGCTTGATATAGTGTATAGAAAATCTTCAACGCCACTTGTGTCTTTACGTGTGAAACTAATGGGAGACGGCGAGGTCGCTGCTCTGGATGAATTATGTGGAAGAAAAACGGTGCGTGGGCCAGTACTGATGAACGGCAGCCATTATGTGCCAATCCAGCCACTCCGATGACTCTGTGTTCAGTGTTGTTCTTTGGATGCATGTGAAAAAAATAAAGATGAAATCTGGTATCTTTGGCGGGCTGTGACTTGATTTGTTTCTTTCATTCATATTTTAAATGTCTATTAGAGGTAGGAGTGTTTTGTTAATTTTATTTTTTGAAAATTATTCATTATTGTCATCATAATGTTGACTAAATATGTTTTTCTCCCCTGATTTTTCCATAAGACCATCTAAAAATATAATTAAATGTGTCATTTAGATATAAATCCACTTCATTCTGTATTTGGAGTCCTAAAGATCCTAATTTCAAATAAGAATCTTATTCCATTTGTTTGTGACGATATGAATACTTGCCGTTAAACTACCTAAAAAATGTTTGTTTTTTTATCACTTTCATTGTAAATTACAATAGTACCTATTGTTATGTAATATAAGTACATATCACCCGCCCCTAGTCTTAATTGTGAGTGGAATTAAAATCTTAATTTTTTCTTTTTTTTTCACAAACTTGTGGAATTAAGCTGATTTTGGAGAACATTTAAGTTTGTACTTAACTGCTTGTGAGTTTAGATTAGAATATATAACAAATTATTTTATAAAAAAGTTAAAGGGTTTTGTTTTTAAAAAGATGCAACTAGCATTTTTACTAAATTTATTTAAAATATTTGTTGAGGTCAAGAAAAATATTAAGGAATAATTACCCAATTTTTTGATGAATTTATTGTAATTAATCATTAATTTTTACTGACCTATATGTAATTTATCTTGGCTGTTGTGCAAGTAAAGTTGATCTTATTAACCATTTAACACCTGAAACATGTCAGTATACTAGAATATTGCTGAAATTATTTCATGTATCTAATCTCATTTACAGTCCTCTGAACCCTGTAGTTATCCCTGTATTGTGTGAAACCCTTTCCACCACATTCTTCCTTCCACTAAACTTTCCAGCAATATTCCTGGAAGCAACATTCTCTGACCAGCCACCTACTTTAGCTGTAATTTGACCTTTCAATGTCTTACTATCCTCGTGGAGAGTATCAGTGACTGTCTGCTGGACACCTAACCAGACGGTTGAGTTAACTGGAACGTTTCTATTTTGTAATTTATATCATCTTAAAATCTCCTGAGGAACTGAAGTTTAGGTTTTCACCAGCTGTGAGTGAGAATGTTGGAAATTAACACCAAGGAACACAAATTAATTGCTGAAATAAAGAACTTAGATAATATTGTCCACTATTTATTTATTATGTCTACATAATTAATATGGAGTTATAACTTTATGTGCAATATAAATATTTTACATACTTATGTAGTATAAATTTTGCTGCTATGTATTTGTACTTTTTCATATTTTTGCTGTATATTTAATTTCTTACATTTTTCTTGCTTTTCAGTTATATTTCTTGCTAAACAATCTTTTTTTTGCCCATATTGCTCTTGGAAACAAAATTTAATTATTAAGTTATTATTACAAATAATAATAATTGAATATAATATAGTAATAATTTATGCTTCTTCTTTGCCAGGACTCCTTTGAAATATAAGTTTTTTTATCTCAAACTGTTTTTTTCTGTTAAAATAAAGGTTGAATTAAAAAAATACACATTATTAAATTATTAATCATTAAAGTGTAAATGTGTCTTACAATTGAAGGTTTAGGACTTCTGTAGTTTTACTGGAGAATTTTTAACAAGTCTAAAGACTTTTCAATAATTGACACAGTTTTTTTTTTCTATATTTTCCAAATTGCAAAAATGCTGAAAATTTCACTTTGTAGTTTGGATTTTTCCACCTAATATTGACTAAACATGTAAAGCATGCGAGTAAAATTAAAAAAAAAACACACATTTTACAACTGTTAATGTAAATGTAAAGGCAGGTAAATAAAAAAGAAGCACTTGGCTCATAGTTGAGTGTTATTTTGTTCCAGGCAGGCCCAGAGCTGCACGATGCCACACCTGATCATTAATTAATGTAATTAAACACACCTGAGTTGCTTCTGCTGCTGCTGAGACTTTAATAAAGTCAGGCCTGTCAGCCGGATTTATGGAGCCGTTACGGTCTAAAACCTTCAGGTGAGACCAGCATTTCCTCTAGCAGGTGGATTAGATGTATATTTTAACCTGTGGATTACAGATTATGACCTATTAGGGATTATTTCAGTTCATGGGAGGTTAATGTTGAAGCTACGGGGCTCAGCCAGCAGGGGGCAGTGTTGAGTAAAGCTCCCAATGCGGAGATAAGAGCGACTGACGGGGGGTGGGATCCTAAAACTGGTTTAATCTGATGTAATCCAAACCTTTCAGTGCTTCCCGCTAGTCTAACCTGACAGATGAGTATTATTTAGGTGCCTTCAGATTGTAAGTGCCTGGCAGCACAGAGAGAGAGACGTAACCAGGCAGCGGATAATAGAGGAACAAACATGGCTAACTGACGGCGCTAATCTCCTCTCTGATTGGTCAGCAGAGGATCAGAAGCTACTAAGCTCCGCCCACATCCTCCCAGCACTCCAATTGGCTGTGAGGAGAAAAACAACGGGGCGGGGCTTGAGCTGTTTTATTTTTTTCAGCCGGCGCTCCGCGTATAAAATCGGGGCTAACGCTTCCAAACAGTTGAGGAAACGTTCACATTTCCTTCCCGGCGGTTTCTGTCCGGCTCCTGACGAGACTAACAACCAAAACGGCCAACAAAGATTCTCCTCAGGGTTTCTGGAGCTTCAGGTGAGTCTGAGTCCTCTCTATTTCCTGCTTAATGAGTGTTATTTACAGAGAAAATACTTCAAGGTCATGAGGATTTGCTTCACTGCAGGAGTATTCAGGAAATGATGACTTGTCAGCTTTATGTGCTTCAGATTTTTAATTGTTCTGCTTTCTATTTTGCAGGTTTAACCAATATTTAATCACCAGTCTGCAGCTAAGCCTATAAATCCCTTATGATGATGCAGATCAGCAACGACCCGGCCAGCAACAAGCACTCCCTCCTCAACGTCATGCACCGCTTCATAGCAGCTGCCAACAACATGGACGAGACCATCATGGTGCCCAGCCTGCTCAGAGACGTTCCCCTGGAGGAGCAGGCCAACAATAACAACAACAACCACGACGACGTGGCAGAGTGCCAGGTGGCCAGCAACAAGCAGAGGGACATGTACGAGCACTACCTGCTCCTCAAGTCCATCAAGAACGACATGGAGTGGGGTCTGCTGAAGAGGGAGATGAGCAGCGGCGCCAGCTTCCTGGAGATCGCCGTGAAGCAGGAGGAAGAGGAGCAGAAACCGCCAGTGAAGGGAGATCTGGCTGTGGAGGACAACGCTGACCTGGAGCATCAGTTTCATTATCACCTCAGAGGACTGTTTGGCGTGCTGTCCAAGCTCACGCTGCAGGCTGACCACCTCACAAACAGATACAAGAGAGAAATCGGAGGAGGGAACTTTATGAGATAGAAGTCTCTCTCTCTGTCTCTGTCTGTCTGTCTCATACACTGGACTGCTTTGACTTTTTGTAAGAAATCTTATCTGACCAGGGCACTCTTTGTTTTCACTCCTCCTCTGCACTCCACCTGCCACCTGAAACCAGTGATGCCAGACCTCTCTATTCAGTGCTTGGTGGAGGTTTCCTCACCTTTTCCTTTTTTTCTTCTTTTTCCAGCCAGATGACGCACAGCTTTGGTTTCTACCTTCCCCATCACCTTGTTTCAGGTTCAGACATGTTTGTGAATAAAAAGGTTCCTTCCTGTTGGAGATGTTGAATGCTGCTTGTTCTGCCCATCCTCCTCCTTTAATTTATCTGAAAGCTGAGCTGAAGAGCTCTTAACTGTACAAAGTTTAATTCCTTCCACTTGTTGGTGTGCCTTGGCTTCATACTTTTTTCTACTGCTGCCCTGATCAGCGACATTTTAACAGCTCAATGTTTGTCCTTGTATTTCAAAATCAGTTTTATATTGATGCATAAAATGCATTACAGCTTAAATAAATGACAATGTTTTACAATGGTTTCCTTTCTTCCTTATTGCTGTACTAAGGCTTTTCCTTTTAGAAACTGCTTAGTCTTGTTCAAGAAACTGACTTAAAATGACCAGTCAAGTTTATTTGTAAAGCACATTTCAGAAACGAGGCAGTTCGAGCTGCTTTACATCACAAAGATACAAAGTCATAACATGCAACCGAGAACCAGTAAACATTTAGCCACGTTCTACTAAACGTCAAATATGTTGGTCAGTTTATTTATAGTGGTTCAAAAGAAACTCTTAAACATGTGGGTTTTAGTCTAGATTTAAAGGAGTTCAGTGTTTCAGCTGTACTGCAGTTTTCTGGGAGTTTGTTCCTGATTTGTGGTGCATTGAAGCTGAATGCTGCTTCTCCATGTTTCTGATTATATTTGCTAAATTTAGTCCAGTGCCAGTATAAACTACTAGTTTCTACAGTAGTTGGGAGGATTCTTTGCAAAATAAGTTTTATAAACATTAAACTGCAATGTTTGTGTCTTTACTGACGATTGAATGTGGCTATTTTGGATTTTTGAGGAAACCCAACTTTCTCATTTGGGATTCTAAATGTAGTTTTTCATTTCTGTTTTAAAATGTTTCACCTTTATGTGACTCTTGGAGTTTTGCATTGAATGCATTTTAAAATTCAAGAAGACTGGCTTTTTACTCTGCACAAACACACAATCTTACCAGGTATTTTAGTCCATTAATCCATCCGTTTCTTGTCCGTTGTGGGGTCGGGAGGGGTGCTGGGGCCTGTCTCCAGAGGCGGGGGTCACCCTGGACAGGTCACCAGTCTGTCGCCGGGCAACACAGAAACACACACACACACACTCATTCACACCTGGGGAGAATTTAGAGAGACCAATTTATCTGACAGTCATAACAGTCAAACAGACCCCAGGGCAGGAATTGAACCTATAGGACCTTCTTGTTGCAAGGTCAACATTTCTACCTACTGCACCACTGTGCAGCCCAGTATTTTAGTCTAGTTTCAAATATCTTAGTACACTTGAAATGGGATGAAACTAACATATGAAAACATTTTAAACTTGTTTAAAATGAATTCCTTTCATATTAAAGTTCTAGTTCCAGTGGATTATTTCACTTATCAGGAATGTCCAAGTGAAATAATCTGTCAGTAGAACTAGAACTTTTTCATCAATATTAGGGAATTATTGACTTTAATAAGCTCCTATATCTTGCTGAAAAGTTACTTGTAAATTTTGATGTATATGCTAAGGTAATTGTGCTAAGACCAAAATTTCCTAGGATTTTGTGATTTTTTTTTTCTCCTTTTTGTTTTTTTTCTCCTTTTTGCAGTGTGAAATATCAAAGTCACCTAAAGGTGATAATAAATGCTGCACAAAAGGGTCATGGCTGCTCCTGAAGCAAATTCAGCTCTCTGTATTTGAACAAGGTGAGCTGGTCTGCACAGCACTGAAGCTGCAGATCGTCCTTGCAGTAAAAATCCCAAACCTTTGGGAACATTTACCAATCCTAAAGTACAAACACTTTGTTGCCAACTGAATCCAGTGACATTTACAAAGTCCAGTAATCATCTCAAACCCTGGGAATGGGAACTCTGGGCCATAAACAGGATTGAGTCATCATAGCTGATAAGATTTGGGTGAAACAAAAAGTACAATAGTGACGAAGCAAATTCAATAAACCCGATTAGAGGTCAGACAGGTGTTTCTCTGGCGATTGCCTTCAGAGGAGAACGAGGAGCATAAATTACCAGTTGCCTCAAACCTAAAACACTTTGCTTCAAAGATAAATGATTTTTATGCCATACAGTCTTTAATAATTGTAACTTTAGTTAACATTAACTGGTTTAGTTTCATTTGATGTGTGCAATAAAGAAAAATCACCCAAACAAAAACCTGTTCAACAGCATAAAGCTAAAAACCCCCGAAAGATTACGCATTGAAAAAAACTCACTGATGTCTATCGGCCTTGAAATGGTTACAAAATGATTCCCAAAGCTTTGAAACAAACTCCAGCAAACAACAATGGGAGGCTTTATCCACAAATGCAGAAAGAATGAGCACACATGATTTTAACATGCATTGAAACCTTTAATCATTATTAATTTGTATTCAACTTTTGCAGTTATTCAGTTGAAATATTTATGGATAGAGTCAATTATTCCCTGTATTTTTGTTATTTTATCAAAAAGTTCTCTGAAATAAAATCTCTTTTTGAAGGAAAACATGAAAATGCAGTTTATAAAACACAATAAATACATACAAATAAAACATTAAAAAAGTACAAAACCAGGTAATACAGAAATAGAGGATAAAATCTGCATAACGGTGGATTAAGAATATCAAACACATGTCAGTTAATTTTAAAAAAGGTGATCTATTGATTCCTTGAAAAGGTTGGAATAGGTTTATGGTCTATACAAAACATGTTCGTTACATTTCTTAAGAACAAAATTATTCTCCGATCAGTTCTTTTATTTTCAGCTTAACTCAGTTTTAAGACGTCGTTTCACTTTAAATCCCAATAAACTGCTTGGCCAGGCCCCCCAACTCAACATTACTATTCACACCTGAGAATGAGGATTAAACTGATGCGTAATTATACAACCATACATCTTTGAAAAGCAGAAGTAGAGCCTTCTGCACAACAAACAGGAAGAGAGCAAGCGGTTTCTGGATGGAAACTCAACAACAAAACTCTTGTCTTTTCCAGCAGCTATCATAGAGCAGTAAAACCAGCTGACCAAACATGCTGGGATTCTGCTCGGGTTGCAATGTCAGAATGTAACTTAACAATGAGGAGACTTTTGAAACTGTTAATTTTCTAGACACTTAAAAAAAAAACTTTACTTATTGCCCAAAAACAGCTGGGTGTTTTCATAAGCAATTGAGACGCAAATTGAAATATACAAACGTGCCACATATGAATTTTGCACAGGAGGTTCAGTTTCAAGAACGTTTGTTTTAAATATCAGCAGATCTTTTTTGCTACACTTGGTGCTCAGCAGGGGAACAACACACAAAAACAACACATTAAGCAGAATGGGTCCAGCCACATGTATCTATCAGTGAGAGAAGCCCTCCCCTTAGCAACAGCTCCACCAATCCCGTCCTGGGATCCTCACCCCCGCTCCGCCTCACAGCAGTGATTTAGAGGTTGTGGGATGAAGGGCGTCTGCAGAGCGACGCCGTCCTGCTGCTGTTCCTCCAGAGAGCAGCGAGGACGCCGGCAGGGTCACAGGGTTTGCGTTTCTGAACGCTGCTCCTCTCTGTTTCTCTCACACAATGGGCCTTTGAATCAAAATGGCTGCATTGGTCAGTGTGCCTCAGCCCACTCAAGTAAACTGGGTCAGCTGCACTAGTGACAGCTGGCCCCGCAGGGGGTAAAGAGAGCAGTGGTTTCTTTTTAAGCTGAGCCGGATAAACCACTGGAATAAATTGATGTTTTAATTTATCAGAGTCCAGAAAGGCTGCAAAAAACACCCCTTAAATTTAATCTGTTTCACGTGTTTATCTCCAAATTGTGGAAAAGATGAACAAAGAGGAACATTAAAGTAATTTCTTGGAATGCTAGTACAATTTTTGTGTACCTTTGGTTGATGATATGATGGAGTTTTGTGTCCCATATACGTCCAAACACAATAAAAAAACAGATTGATAAAATAGCCTTGTTCATTTTAAAGCTAGAAGCCTCTGAAAAGGCCAAAAGAACAGAAAGGTCAGACATCTTCAACTTCTTTATATTTTACTACTGCTTCTGATTTTATAAAATAATCTAAAACCTTCATTGATACAGTATTGTACAGATTGAATTTTCCAACTTAATATTTTGCGCCCGGACATTTTCTTTTATTTTTCAGAAATTGAGTCATTTTAAGCTTTTTTACAGAGTTTACCTATCAGCGTTTTGAAAAGATGGATGTGTTTTTGTTTTTATGCCACTCTATTCTAATTAGTTAATGTTTCGGGCATTAAAAGGTTCCCACACTTAGAGGATGACCCTGTTCTTATCAACACCAAGCCAGTTTAAAATGTCTCAGGACGCTTGAGCTGTGAGACTTTCATAGTTTAGACATTTTGAGATGCTAATCAGCTGCTGCTAGTCCATCTGGGTGAGCTTTCCAGAACCAGAGGGAATAATATATATATAAATATATATATTATTTCACTGAAATTAGCCTAAAATAGCATCTCGATACGAACCATGGTCCAGCAAACATAAATGTTCCCAACAGTTTCTACACACCCATTCAGTAAATTAGAATATCATTGAAAAGTACATTTATTTCAGAAATTCAAAAGAAACACATTATACATATTAATCACACACAAAATTAGTAAATATAAATTATTCATGCAATTTCTGAGTCAAAGTGTATTTAATCTACATCATCAGAAAGTGTAAATTCATTCCACATGAAAAATTTGTAAATCTGAATCATTTTTGCTAGTATTTGGTATATCTAAATATTTTTTTAGACACATAGATCAGTTGTTGCTATAAAATGCATTTTTGTTCACTCAACATTTGTAATATTATTGCAAAATCCTAAATGTTTTGACCAATGATTCCATTCATTTCTGTTTAATTGCTTTATTTAGTTAGTTTGAGGGTCCAAAATCTAGTCAATTATATTAATTGTTGCCATAATTTTTAATGTAGGTAATGGTCAAACTTTTCTGAGCATATATTGCATTTGAAAGCCTTTATTTTTGCTATGATTTTCCACTTGCATTTAATAAAAGCACTTTGCATCAATTTGGTTATCAATTATTGAATAACCAAATAGCAGACTAAAGACAATCAAAATATTTTTGCTGTTGAGCTCATATTTCTATTTATTGGATCATTTGAATTGGAAATCTTGCTTATATTTGTCAATATTATTCAATACAGACCCTGCAATTAAATATATTAAACATTTTAATTGAGTCCCACTAAAAAAATAACAAAACATAATATTTTGACGTGCAATATTTTTTGTGATATCAAACTAATGTTCAAAAGGTCAGATATTCTGCATCAGAGTCGACGTCCCAGCAGGCCACATTCGGCCTTTCAGAATCCCGAGAGCAAACGTTCAGTACATTCTGGATTTGAAAAGACGAAGAGGAGGAGGTGCTGATTCATCATGTGGTGCAGCTTAAAGTTCACTGGGATTTTATCTCATAAAATCTTTTCTAATTACATTCGCCCTGCCTAAAAAGCAGGAGCCAGACGTTCAGATAAATTTGGAAGCTCAGGTGTTGCAACATGTCTTGGGTTCAGTGTGCACACTGACAGATCTGGGGACATGCTGGGGAGCCGTTAATGTTGAAAGACCTGAGTGGGCCTTGCCAGGCATGATGAGGCTGCGTGACACAGACTTGGCAGGAGCGGGCGGTGTCTCCTGTCCTCCGCTCTGGCTGCGCCTCGGAGTTGCTCAACAGCCTTAAAACGGTGGACAACCGGGCAGAGCAGAGATTATCAGTTCACAGGGCAGGTCGTGTGTGCGTTCTTCTTATCAGTGGACTGAGAAATGTTTTAACTGTACTGTGCCCTGAGCAAACAGCTGACTGCAAACCAATTTGTTTTAACGCTGAAGGTGTATTGTGAGGAATGGGCACCTTTAAGAAAACCAACCAATCAAAGCAGAGAGAAACTGGGAAAATATTTACTCAACTTTAGGTTGACATTAAGCTCCAATTATTCTGTAGGAATGTTTTGAAAAATGTTTATAAATGCATGGAAAGTGACGACATTCAACGCAAAAACACAACATCTAACCAAGTATTTATGTTTGCAGTATGAATATCTTTATCCACTTTAAATAGGAGAAAATTGACTTACAAGTAACTTTTCAGCAAAATATAGGAGGTTGTTTTTAGCGAATGATTCCTTAATATTAATGAGTACTAGATATAAGTGAAAAAAAAACATCTTATAAATGAAAATATAAATTTATAATATGGAAAAACTTTCTTGTTCTACTGGCAAGTTGATGTAACTGATGCTTTTTCTTATTTACTTAAAGTATAATTCCTTGCTAAAATGTTGCTTGTAAGTAGGTTTAGTCTTATTTCGAGTGTATTAAGATATTTCTCCTAAAACTAGACCAAAAACAGTCTGGTAAAAGATTTGTGTAGTGTATATATATATATATATATATATATATATATATATATATATATATATATATATATATATATATATATATATATATATATATATATATATTATATATATATATATATACACTGATCAGTACTTGCATTTAACTAGAGTTGGTGCGCAGACTGTAGGAAACTGAAGGTGACATCAGGTAACATCAGGTAATCATCAGGTGACATCGTGCTAAATCACTGCTTTGCAGGGTTTTATTGTTTCTGGTGGTTAAATTATAACTAAGATTCATATTTTACACCCATTTTATATACTTTGTCAAAATCCAGTCAGATAAGAGCGTAAAAGATAACCTAATTTTAATTATTTTGTTCTCCATGTGGTTTATGATTTTTACTCGGACTGCACTGACTTGTGAATCAATGCTGTTATAACTGACATTTAGCAATATATGTTATATTGCTAAATGTTCCCTTTAAATTCAGCTCGTTCAGACAGTTCACACACTGATATTTATTTTTTATTTATGTATTTATTTTGCCCGTGTCTGGGACAAAAATCCCAATTCCCACCTTTTAACCCAAACATTCTGATTTCTGCCACTTATTGTGACGCTAAATTGGAGTGATATCCCATAGCTTCCAAGTCTGCTGTCAGAATAGTAAATAATTTGTACGTCATTTATGAGGACATGCGTCATAATTCTGCGCCAGAGGAAAACAGAAGCGATAGATCTAGACGTGATGGCTAAATCTAGCGACACACTTTAGCTTCCTTTGTGTTGTTATCATCTTGTGTCAATAATGTCGGTTCCTGTCGTTAAACCATTTGAAAATGGATCTATTACCATTTCCAGAAACAATGCACTGCTGTGTGACGTGTACGTTCTTCTTCTGCGCATGCGCGTCGTTAGCGGTTAGCCGTGAATCAAACGACTGCGGAACACGAGCTGGATTTCAGGAAAAAAAATGCCTGAATTATCCGGAAGCTTTCAGCTGCAAGAACTTGTGAATAAAAGATTCATCATATTTTCTTGAAACATAACATGTTTTTGAATCTAGTTAAAACAATAACGTTTTCTCGTTTAAACTAGACCCTGAATTTATTCCCAAACTTTGGTAGTTAAATGCTTCTGTAGAATTGAGCATCAAGACGCCATTTTGTTGGGGACAAGCAATTAAAAAATCTGTTTTTCTTCGAGTTTCTAACCTTTTAATAATAAAACATTCCTATGTGAATGGGACCTGAGGATGCTTTGGTAATTAAATGTCCTCCGTTTCACTGCTTGTAATCCCAAACGATGATTTTCCCACCTCGGTTCTTATTAAGCAGTCCAATAAGAGCTAGCCTAAAGGTTAGCAGGCAGTGAGCTGCTCTTTGCCCCTCAACAGGTTTTCCTGCAGGTTTCAACTTGGTCTCAAGGTAGCGGTTGCTTGGAATTAAAACAAATTTGCTGTTGTGTAATGGGATGCACGCTGCTTCTGTGCAGCCGGGTTGGTGTTGCCAGGCGTCGTTGTGACGTAAAATCTTCCCATGTGAAGCACACGGCTCAGACACAAAGCTCTTCCTTGTGCTGCAGACATAATATGAGCCAGGATGCAGGCTGATGTCATTAGCATTTGTGTTTGGCATCTTTCTGGCTGCACAAGATCTGCATGGTTGCAGGAAACATCCACAGAGACGAAGCTTCTCTTTAGAGAGATTATCCTCATGAGTTATAGGATCCCTCCTATAAAATACAATCAGTTAAACTGACAGCCAAGTTTTCAGAAAATGTAAACAAACTTTACTGAGAAGAGCAGAACATGTTCACAGAGGTGAAACAACCTTGCTGTGTTTGTTTACCTTCCTGATGGACTTTGTAATGTGTCTGAAAGTATTTTTAGCTCTAGTCGATACTCTAACGGCTTAAAAACATCAACAAAGCCTCATTTATCTAATAATTAAAGGTTTTACAGAGAGCAATAAAATATTCTCAACATGTATAGTTATTTTATGGTGTTCCACGGGGTTCTGTGCTTAGATTACAGTTGCTCACCTGAACATGCATATCTGTGTTTTTCTTCTGTTGAACTCTAATAAAACATAATAAAAAATAAATACAAAAAAAAAAAAAAAACATGCACATGCACACTCATATCTAAGGGCAGTTTTAGTAGTTAATTAACATACCAGTCATCTTCTTGGACTTTGGGAGAAAGATGAGTACGTGGAGAGAATCTGTTCAGGCTACAGTACAACAAACTGGAAAGAAAAGTGTTTCTTTCCAGTAGCCATTGTACAGTGGAAGACAGGCTGACCAAATGTGCTGGAACTCTGCTCGCATTGCTGTGTGACTGTGGCTTAATAACCGGGATATTTTTTGAAACGGCTCGTTTTCCAGACACCAAAATTCCTTATTTCCTGAAACCTTCTAAATGTTTTTTTAAGTGCTTGGTTTGCTTTTAAAAGCAATCGTTACAAAATGGAAGCATAAAAAAATCAAAATGTGAATTTTGCATAATAAGTCCCCTTTAGGTTTTGTGATTTTGGATTTGTCTCTAAAAGTGAAGGCCATTTGCAAACTGTAATCTTGGTTTTTATGTTGCTTTTAGGGTAATGAATTCTCCCATTGCTAGTTTCACTGTAAGAGCCACTCAGAGTCTTATCAGCTACAGCCAGCATTGTCTCCAAGTTTTATGAAAATGACACCCAGACTTCATGCTGTCATATTTTGGCTGATTTCATTTTTCCTGTTATGTCACAAAACAAAGCAGCAGGTTTGAGGCATTTCCTTAACTTGTTCTGTAGATGAGCCTCATTAACCCATAAGAAATAGGTTTGGTAATCCTAACCCACCTAACATGCAACATGTTTTGTTGCCAGAAAGTGTGTGTGTGGGGGGATGGAGGGAAGGTTTTATTCAAGGTTTAAAACCAGAACTTAACATGTTTCTCATGTTTTCTCCTCCTTCCCATTTGCTTGTTGTAGCATTTTAAACTGAAGACCTTTCTCACAAACTGAACTCGAGAAACGCTCCATTTTGTCTCAAAGGTCTCATTGTTCCTCATCGTCCCACCACATTTCTTCTGCTTGTAGCTTCAAGAGTTTCCAGTCTTACAAACTGAAGCAGAGATTTCAGGATCTCCTTTCATAGACAATAAACTCACATCTGAATCATTTTTGTATTCTCTTTTCTAATTAATTGCTATTAGTAGTCATTTTTATGTAAAATCATGCAAACTTGATTTTATGTTTCAATACATCACCTTCTGTTTTCACCACTTTGTTTCTTTAAGTTTTGTATTGTTAGTGTCTGTTGAAAATATTCCATTTAAATTCAATCGCTCCACCATCTTATTGTTTTCTTGCAACTTTTATGACGATTTACATCATTTGAAGCCATTTAGCATAAATCTTTTTCACCTTATAGATCTTTTGACATGTTTTGCACTGTAGAGATCAGATTTTTGTGCCTTAATTGTAAGTTTTAGCAGCTTCTGTTGGCTTTTCTAGGTTGTTTTTGCTTTTTATTGCTTATTTTGTGGTTCTTAGTGATTCACTTGTTTGTGTCTTTATATGGTTTGTATCTGTGAATTTTTAAGGATCGACCGTAAAAAATAAAAACACAAAGTATCTTTAGTCTGGTTTCTAGTGCAGATATTTTAGTACACTTGAAAGAAGACAAAACTAGCATACAAATAACCTTTCTGCAAAAAATAGCAGCTTGTTTTCAGTCGATATTTCCTTAATATTGATTTAAAAGAGTAATAGTTCCACTGGCAGATTATTTCACTTATAACCAGAACTTTTTCTTTAAATTAAGAACTTATTGACTGAAAACAAGCTGCTGCTAATTCTTGCTGAAAAGTGTCTTGCAAATAAGTTTTGCCTTATTTCAACTGTAATAAGATATTTGCACTTGGAACTTTGCCAAAAATAGTTGGTAATATTTCGTGTTTTTGCCGTGTGCATCTCTTTCTTTTCTTTCCTATCTAAATGTTCACAGGTTTCACGTTTTATTTAGCATTTACATGTTAAATAAAAACACAGTATCATGCAAATGTGATAAACTGCCTTTCATAATGGTAAGAGGCGTTTGTGGTACATTTTGCATGTGAGTTTACCAAAGTGCAGCGGGTCCTGCTGCAAAGAAACTTTCAGCTCCTGGTTCTGGGAACAGTTGTAACTCTCGTTATCAGTGTGACATTTGAGCCAGGCCTCCACAAAAAACATCTGTAACTGTCAGCTCGACAAATCTGGTTTCAGATGAAAGCTGCTGGCCGGTCCTTCAGTCCCAGCCTGTTGTACTGTCAGCAAGAAGGTGCAGCTGTGCAGCCAGAAACACAACGTTCCCGTTGGGCGGAGGATTTCCCACAGAACTACTGCAACAAAACACTCAAGAGTTGTTTATAAACACAAACACTCAATAATTCTTCGCTGCAATGCTATTTTATGTTTTCAGAAACTTAGTCAAGGCTGAACTTGCAGACTTGAGAGTTGGCGTTGAAGCAGAACGGCTATTAGTGTGATCCCGCCACGTGCAGCGCATACAGGACCAGATGAGGTTATGTAAGAGGAAAACCAGGGAGGGTGTGGAGTCCAGCCGGAGCTGCTTACAGCCTGACACAGCGTATCTCTGAGAGCAAACAATCCTCTCAGCTGTGCTGCCTCTGCACACTCAAACCAGCCGCTGTGTTCAACTGATGCAGGTTGGCACAACCTCCAGCCATGCATACGCGCAACAAGAAGATGCATTTCAAGCAGAAATGGGAGGAGAACCCAAAAATGTACTCAAGCAAGAGCACATCCAAGAAAGTAATCAAGTATGAGTAAACAAGTATTTGGTACAAAGTCTAATCAAGTGCTGAGTGAATGATGAAAACAACGGACAGAACGAAATAAAAATGTATGTAGAAATGTTTTATATTTTAAAATGGATATAAGAGCAAAAGTCTCAAAGCCGAAGAATAAAAATGTGTTTTAAGAGTTTTTAAAATGAGGCTATATTGGGGAGTAAAAGTACTCCTAAAAGTAAACTTACGTAAATGTAGCTAGTTACTACCCAACTGATTTTGAGATTAATCATGTATTAGATATCAGTTTCACAGCAGCTTGTGGAGAAAAGAAGCTCAGATGCCAGAAGTGAAACCTTAAGGACCAAATGTTCCTGAAACAGTTGATAAACTTTCAGTCTTTTGCTACTTTTTAGCTTCTGAGCCACAAAGACACAGTTGCTTTCGCAGGTCAAAGTGTTAGAGCCACAGAAACGTTTTTGTTCCTTAGAAGTGGGAGGATGAACCAAACGTCCGGTATTTGCTCTAATTATCAGAAGATTACAATCAGAGCCTCCATCTGGAGCGATAAGCGAGTCGGTCGGTCCATCTCTGCTAATCGGGCCTGAAGGTCTGGAGCTGCTGGAAGCTGCAAGGCCTGCAACACATCGCAGGCTGCAAAAACACTGAACTTTACCAACGTTTTATGCTCCAGTTTCTAGGAAAACATCTTATTTAGCCTGAAATAAGACAAAACTTACAATTAACTACTATGCAGTTAAATATAGGTGCTTGTTTTGAGACAATAATTCCTTAATATTGATGAGTTTCTGGCTGATTATTTCACTTAAAACATGTTCTTATGTTAATCTGCTTTAGTATTAGAGCTTCGTCAACTATTAATATTATTGACCAATTTTTACTAGTGTACTGAAAGTTATTTCAAATGTACCAAGATGTTTCCTCTTGAAACTAAACCAAAAATGCTTGGGAAGATTTTGTGTTTTTCCACACTAAGTAAAATTGGTAGAATATCATTATTTAAATGTTATTTTATGAAGTTAAACTCTTTAATGTTTGGTGTTTTCATGGATTTACTGATAGAAAAGCAAGAAAGTCTTGCTTTCTTAAAGTAAAACACAGAGAAATGATGGCGTACTCAAAGTCTGAGTGTCTGACAATGTTCCCAGTTAATCTGCTGCAGCTCTTGTGCGATGGATAAACATCTCCTAGTTTAGAGTCAGACTCCGTCTGGTATCATCAGATGTGTTTATAATGTCAACGTAGCGGCTCGTGCAGTGCGCCTGGACGGAGAGCTGCGTGCAGGGTGAAGCTCATGGTCAGTGCATGATGGAGCTCCTGTCTTCCTCTGAAGTTAAATTTAGCCTGGAAGTCAGAGGGACTCTGCATTTAACCCTATTAGATGTCCTCATTTTGGCACAAACAAAATATATCCAACACTGCAGCTGGGACACAGACAGACACACAGTGTGCTGGAAAACTATTTAAACCCTCCAACCTTTTCACGTTTTGTCATCTCATAAATCAAAATTTAAAGGTGAGTCACTATCCCTCCTTTAAAGCAGGTTGGGACGGATTTATGGGCAAAACAAAACATGTTCATTTTAACAAAATCATTCTTAGATAATGAGACTGTAGTCTGCTCAGTTCTGACTACTTTCAGCTGCTTTAAGCTTCTGTCACTTTTATGCAAATAAGCTGCTGCAGGCCACGCCCCCAGTTCAACGTTTACACTTCATACACACGAAAATTATACATCTTTGACTCTCAGTTAGACTCAAAAGCATTAGTGGAGCCTCCTGCACAACCAACAACAATACAGCAAGTAGTTGGTAGATTGAACAGCAAAACTCTTATATTTTCCAGCAGCCATTGTACAGCACATCCAGATGTAAAACCAGCTGCCCAAACCTGCTGGAGCTCAGCTTGGGTTGCTAGGTAACAGGACTTTGCTTGGCTGGGGTTGCTAGGTAACAGTGCAGTGTACATCGAATGTGAATAAAATATTGGGATTTATTGTTTAAAAAAAGGCTGCATATGTTTTTTTAAAGTATTTGGGTTTTTTTAGTAGTAGAGACACAAATAGAAAAAACATTATAAATAATAATAATTATAAAAAGAACGCCTAGCCGTGTTTGGCAATAAGTGAAGGATTTTTGAATTTTGGAAAATGAGGCATTTCAAAAACCTCCTGATTGTTAAATAACAGTGGATGGGCACTGCACTGTTACCTAGCAACCAAAGCTTCAGGTTGCTTGGTCAGCTGGTTTTACCGCTGTGTGTGCGGTACAATGGCTGCTGGAAAAGACAAGTATTTAGTTGTTGATGTACCATCCAGAAACCACTTCTGCATTCCTGTTGGTTGTGCAGGAGGCTCCACTTCTGCTTTTCAAAGACCTGTGGTTGTATAATTATGGATCAATTTGCAGCCGTTTTCATGTGTGAGTGTAGATGGTGAGGTGAGGTCGTGGCCAGCAGCTTATTTTAATTTAAAGTGACAGAGAAACAGATCAATCTGAGCTGGTCAGACTGAAATCTCTTTATCTAAGAATGATTCGTGAATGAACATGTTTTGTATCGTCTACATAAAAATCTGAACCTGTTCAAGGAGGCATAGGAGAAGAAGATGTGGACGAAGGTGGGAAGTCTTCAAAATGTCTGTCCATTCAGTCCAGCAAACTTTGATCTATTCGGCAAAGAATAAAATACAACAGCAGGCTTCCAAAAAGCTTTGATTTAACATTTTTTAAATTAATGCTTTGAAAGTTTTAATTGTGCAACAATTATGCTTTGCAACAATTATGCAAAGCATAATTGTTGCAAAGCATAATTCTATTCAAATGCCTATTCAAATTGGCATTTGAATAGTTCTGCAATTTAATTTTGCAATTATTATGTGTTGGTCTATGCATTCACAACACTCTTACAGGTTCTTTATCGGTTTTTAGGGAAAATTCAGACTGAAGGGTTTAATTTCAACAGAAGAAGCAACAAGGATTTCGGTGAGACCAGAGAGAAAAGGAAGCCTCCAGATTTAAATTTACATGCAGGAGAAGTCACCAGGACTTCCTCAATCTGTGCACCGCCTGGGTTTTTTGTTCCTTTCATAGAGGACTCTTACATAACGCACTCAAGGAGCCCTTAACAAAGACAACGAGCGTCCTCAGTGAACTCATTCGGCTCCAATGGATCCTCAAAACTCCCATGAGAATCCAGACCAAGAAGAAAAGCAGCTGAATTAAAACTCCCGGCCTGGATCGCTCCCTCTTTTGC
This sequence comes from Poeciliopsis prolifica, assembly GCF_027474105.1. Lineage (NCBI taxonomy): Eukaryota > Metazoa > Chordata > Actinopteri > Cyprinodontiformes > Poeciliidae > Poeciliopsis > Poeciliopsis prolifica. Next base: position 2,336,807 of record NW_026562381.1, read on the forward strand.
TGCTTTTGAGAAGAATGTTGCATTTAAATACGCAAGAGCCTCAAATGTCCCTGAACTTTTGCAGATTTAAGAAAGCAGTTTTGTTGGGTTTGTTGCAAACGAATTGCAACAGATATAACTTTCAGTGCAAGCAGCAAAAAGTGCAGCTCGTCTCGCCTGTCTGGCTGGAGCGTGACAAAAACTTTCACCAAAAATTATGTTGCAAATGAGGCAAAATGGCATTTAGAGTTTAAGTAGTTTTAGAAGTGATTTCTGCTTCCTGAAAAATACACAAAATAAATCAAAAATGGCTTATTATCAGAGTGAAATGCAAACTTTTAGTGTCTCTGTGCAGGTAAAATGTCATATGATGGTTTATAGAAGCAGCACTATATCAATGTATATCAATATAAACAATGTTAGTAAATTTTACATTTTTTGAGCCTCATCAAGTTTATTTGTTTGTTTGTTTATTTATATTTTTGATGCTTTAATTAAATTTACTTTTTACTTCTTAAAAGGGAATCTGATCAAATAAAATGGCTGTAGGACTCTTTGGTCATGACATTTACCCTGTTTATTATCAAAATGAATAGCTGTGGTCAGCATAAAATCCATAAAAAGTAACTAACAAAGCAAGTAATAATGGCAAAAAGTAATTCAGATATTATCTATGATGTTTCAAAAGTTTTTAATCAAATGATATTGAGAGAAAGTTGTTATTTTCCATCATGTTACCTTATTTGGACTCAGCCTTCCTGCATTTCTGTGGTGTTTTATATCAGTCTGTCAGAGGGCTTGAGCAGACTTGCCCTCGTTTTCCTCCAATCAGAGGCCGCTGCCTGTCGGTGCGGACCAATCAGGGGCCAGGCTCTGCAGAGGCTCGGCGGGACCGGGGGAGGACCTGCGGGGTCCCGCTGGACGTCTGACGGGCCCAGATTTAGAGGTCCAAACATGCAACCCAACCCGCCCTGAGAACAACCGGATCGAGTTGCGATGAGAAAGAAAAAACGCTCTGAACGTTTCAGCGTTTTCTAAAAGAATCGGATCCTCCTCTGTGAATAAAGCTGATCGGACGGAACAGGCCGAACTGGTCCGAGCCTGACCTGCAGTAACCTCCCGGCGGGCGGGACCATCTGGACCCGGAGGCCCTGCCAGGGGCCGCTCGGGTCACACTGGGCCCCATATGGCCGGCATACTGGCGGCAGAGCATGAATCATCACATTTAAACTGGAGAAAGTCCAGTAAAACCAGTGCAAACCTGCTTCTAACGCGACTCTAACGCGGCTTTGATATGAGTTTAAGTTCCTAAAAGTAGGAAGTAACTAGATACTTAGTTACATGAACTCGAATAACCTTTTGAAATAAAATATATTTGGATTCATTACATTACACTTTTACTATTATTATGACATTACTTTTAATTGAGTAAACTTTTACTTTTAATAATACCTAATTACTTTTACTTGAGTAATATCTTTATGAAGTATCACTACTTTTACATAATATTATTAAGATACTTTTACTTTTAACAATACTAAATTTACTTGAGTAATAGTTTGACTTGTAATAATTACTTTTAGTTGAGTAATATTAAACTTTCTTCTGCCTCAATTTATTTTTATTTGTATATACTTAATAAAGTGACTTCAAACACAACTTTATTTTTCTCTCTCCGTCTGATGACGTCATCAGCGAGAATCAGTAACTTTTTAACTTTTCCCTGCTTTAAATCTCGTCTCTTCTTTGAGTCTGAACTGCAGCATAAAACTCAGATTTAATGTGTTTTATCAGATGATCCTTGAATGAGGATTTATTGCAGGTGCGCAGCCGCGCACACGCAGCCGTGACGTAACACCAATGAAACAGGATCGTTCGGGTTTTCAGTGAACTGAGCTGCTGTCTGTGGCGCCCTCTAGTGGAGAAACAGTCAGCAGTCTGATTCACTTTTAGCTCAGGTTTTTTCTCCTTTTGTTTTTTTTTAAGGGACTCGATTTAAATTATTAATCGAGATATTTACAGTCTGAAATTAACATTTTAATCAAAATAATTTTCAATTCAAAAAATAAGTTTTGCTTTAAATTATTTAATCTAGACCAATGATAAAGATATTTATTGTTTTTAATCCGTTGTTCAACCATCATATTGATCCGAATGCTTCATAATTATTGTAACTTCTTTGAAAAATTATTTCTGAGGAGTTTAAACCATAAAAAATGTCACTAATGTCGAGCCTTCAGCTTCAATCTGAACATGAGCTGAAACAATTATTCGTGATGAATCGATTGTCAACTTGGTAATTGATTAGACACTAAAGAAGGCAATTCGCTGAAAGAAGGTATGCAGAGCAGTAATTAATAATATGCATTTTGCATTTACGATAAAAATAAATCATTTTTAGTATATATTTTCAATCTCATCAGTTTTAGTTTCATCTGATTCAAATCTGTAAAAGGAAAAATAAATCTATAATTTCACTATGCAATCATTAACCAGTTAATAAAAAGAAGAAATAAACATATGTGTACAGCGTATTCCTGCTATGATACTTTTACTTTTAATAATAGTTAAAAGTATCATTAAATATACTTTAGATGAGCAGAAACGGCTTTTCACATATTATTAAATTTATTTTTTAGCTACAGCTGAACCCTTTGCTATATATTGTTAAGCATTCACTACAGGAATGCTGTATTATTGAATTTTAATTGAAAAAAAATTGTATTTTATTATTTAAACAAAGAAATTATATTAGTTTGCATTAATTTTGTTTTTTTTAAATATGTAAATAAGCTTCAGCAGTTAAATGAAAAATCTGCAGAATGTGCTAATTTTTAATCAAATTAATTAATTGTCAATGAATTGATGATACGATCTACAAATTATTATTGGCTGTAATCCGAATCTGAACAACCCACTGATAACAAAAACAGAGACAAACTGATTCACAATCATGCTTTATTCTGCTTGAATTCTTATAAAAGAATCAAATAAAATCCTCTTCCAGGACCTCCTTCAGTCTAGCTGCGTCCCGCTTCCCCTCTGCTAAACTAAACTTTTCTTTACACCTTAAATATCTTTTATTAATTTGTGACGTCAAAGCAAAAAAACAAATAAAAAAAATGAAGAGAAAAGAAAGAAACTTCGTTGATTGTCAACACAAAACTCTATTTTTAGCACCAGTACAATAAAACTGTACTTTAGCTGTTTTTGAAACACTGGTTCTGAAGGAGGGAGAGTAATCTCAGAGTAAAGGGATCCTTAGTGAGAACATTTCAGAACGAAGCACCAACCATGGAGGGCCTCTCCTCCCACACCTCGGATACACAACAGTTCAAATATATTAATGACTATTAAATTAAGCACAACAAACAGTGGAGCTCCAACACAAAGCACTCTGGGATCTGGAAACACTGCGGGGTCGGGTCGGGTCGTGGCTGCAGTCGGTCGGGCGTCTCTGGACCTCCGCGGTTCTGTAACAGTTCATGATGAATGGAGAACGTCTGCCTGGTTCTGTAAACTAACTCTCAACGTGGCGACCGATGATGTCGTTTGATTCATGACGGTCAGTCTGTCCATGATGGCGACCGATGATGTCGTTCGATGATGTCGTTCCATGATGGCGACCGATGATGTCGTTCCATGATGGCGACCGATGATGTCATTGGCGGTCAGTCTGTCCATGATTGCGGCCGAGTGGAGCGAAGCGGAAATGTGCCTCAATATGTGCCACGGTTTCTTCTCTCCCTCGAGTTCTTCAAAATAAAAGCCTCGGGTCGTCTCCTAAACTGAAAGACCGGAAGAATTCGCCGGCTCGTCGCCATGGCAACTCATTTACGTAACCAAATACGTTCACCCTGATATACATTTACACAACCATGTACACACGGATCAGTAAAAAAGTTTCTTGTGTATTCAAATATACCTAAAGATAAGAACCTGAAAGCTGCTTTCCTGCATTGACCACTCCTGTGTGTGAGGTCAAAGGTCAAGGGTCGGGGCTGTCTCGGGGGTCAGTCCCGCCGGACGGAGAGGCTTCCTGCTGTCTCCATGGAAACGCGGGGCGGACGGTGGGGCTATCGGCTCCGACACTTGGCTGTGGGCGCCTCCTCCTCTTCCTCGTCTTCCTCCGGTAAGATGTGAACGGACGAGCCCAGCAGTCTCTGCAGCTCCGGCACGCAGCACACCAGCTCCACCGGCCCCTCCCCCTCTTCCTCATAATCATCGTCGCCGCCGCTGCCGCGTCTCCGGGGGAAGCCGACCTGGCTGACGGAGACCTGCCTCCAGAGCTCGTCTTGGGACAAACTCACGACCTCGAAGTGCGGGTAACGGGCCCGGAAGATCCGCGCCGACATCTTCAGCCGCTTCAGGACGTCCGTCAGCAGGAACCAGTTACAGAAGCTGCCAGGGAGGAAGAACCAAAAAACACAGCTCACGTCAGACAGGAGCCATTTTTACTACTGCATGTCTGTAAAAGGATTCATATTAAAATACTGAAGTTTCTTTATTCTCTGAATTCATTTTGTTTAGTGAAGAAGTCGTTTCTTCAGACATCAGCCAGGTCCGAATTCAGTCTGCATCCTCTGAAGCAGTCTTTGAAGAACCCGGTCTTCTAGAACCCGGTCTACGGGTTCTTAACGGTCTACAGAGACCGGGTTCTTCAATGACAGCGAATAAATGCAGACCAGAAGAGGAAAGCTGTGAATTCGGACACGTCCACCGTCTCCGCCCCGCCTCAGCGTAACTCATGTTATAAGAGATTTATAGGCAATTTAGGATGTTTTTAGCATTTACAATCATTTCTTTCTTCTTCTTATCCTTTGTGGTTTAAGTTTAACAGACTTAAAGGGAGTTTTTTATTTTTATTTAATCTCTTTTCAGATTATTGTTGCTTTTGTTGCTTCATATGTGAAGTGGTTTATAAAAACATGTTTTTAAATTATCCAGACCCAAACTCTGAATGTAGATTTAAAAAGTTTCACCGGTTTTCTTTTCAGTTCTCTGCATTGCTTTGTCTCGGTACCGTTGTTCTGGACTCACCCCTGTGTCAGTGAAACCTGGACGTGGTAGCAGGGTAAAAGCGGCTCCGACGAGAACTCAAACAGGAGACAGTCTTTGTCCGAGTCCTTCTCCAGCTTCGCGTCTCCGTTCTCCTCCTCTGGCTCCTGGTTCTCCTCAGACAGCAGGAAGTCCCAGCATGGCTCCTGCTCCGTTTCTGCACAACGGGGTCAACAGAGGTCAGAGGAAATAGAGACCATATCCAGCTGGCTGCAAAACACGAGGCCTGGATGCCCCCTAGTGGTCGGTCTGACCTCGGCCAATCACAGTGTTTATTAAAAGAAGATGCTAAACCCTCGCAGCTACATGCAGAGGGAAAAAACAACACAACAAATCACAATAGTTTTTCTATTAAAAACTGAAACCTGGTTACATTTTAGGGACTTCAAAATAATCGTGATTTAACCTAAAGACCAAAAGCTGTTGTAAAAGTTTAGTCTACAAGTAAACAAACAAGCAGACATCTACAGCCTGGGCACAAACTGAGAACTTAGAGAAGGAGAACATAGTTTTAAAAAGAAATAGTTAATTACTCGATTAAAGGACAACAACATCTGTCAAAGTGCAGCTCAAACTTTACTCCGTATGACACAAATTATGGATGGATGTTGATATTATTATTGAAGTTATTTCTGTCTCATAAAAAGTTTCATATCGGTTGATATCAATAATCATTTATTCTTTTTTATTTTAATTATCTGAAATACTGATACACTGGTAGAATAATTTACTTTTCACTCCACGCTGTTGTTTTGTTATTTTAGTTGAGCAGCTAAAGCTTTTCTTCTGCCTACATCTCCCACAATGCTGTTCAGTTGTGGCTCAGAGTTCAATGAAGTATCTAAATATTGAATATTCTATCAGATGAATTAACTATTGATAAATATTGCTATGGATTTATTATTCAGTCCTAATGTTTCCTGGTATGACAACTAGTCGAATTTCCTCAAAGCCTGAAATAAAATCCCCAATTTTAGAAAGAACAGAAAATAAAATGTAAAGCCATCACAAACATGATGACCGTTAATGACGAGGACAGCTACAGCGATTCGAGTCACAGTTTTTTCTAACTGACTTTGTAAATGATAAACATGAGCTTCGTTCGCAGACAGATCTGTGAAGAGGTTTCTTACCGAACAGTGAGCTGCTGTAGAAATCCCAGGGCAAACTGGAATCCTTTTCACCGCGGCCTTCCAGGTCAGAGAAATACTCTGGAAAACAAAGTAATAAAGTATACTGCATCGATATTCGGTGACAGTTTGAACATCAACGTAGGAAACAAGCCGAGGGGAGTTCTGCAGGTTTCACCAACTCAAATTTAAGACTTTTTAAGACCTTAAGGGCATTATGAATAAAACGTAAGACTGTATCACAACAGAAATCTGCACAATATCTCACATTTTGTGAGGCCAAACTGGTTTTTGCACCAGATGCACCTAGCATCACACAGATTAGCAGCAGAAGTGATCAAACAGAGAAGCCAAACGTTCCCCAGCAAACTGGTTATAAATTTTAATTGACCCGTGACAAATGCAAAAACCTAGCAAGCTAGCTAAGGTGTATTAGCAGATAGTTAGCCGTAGTCTCAATTGCCTCAAATCACAACGTCTGAGTACGACTAAATTTTACCTGACAGAAAAGCCCTGCAATTTTTTTGTTTTTTAAACGACACAGAATATGCAAGATTAGATCGTTCTGCCATGATATGATTAAAGACCTGTGATTTAAAGCTAACTCACCTTAAAAAAATAAATACAAAAGACATTTCAAGGCTTTAATTTTTGAAACCCAAATTGAAGGACACTTGATCATGTCGTTATTCACCGCCACAATTAGATGCAGCATGTCTTCCTCTAGTTCATAACACAATTTTACAACTGAAATATAACAAAAAAAAAATCTGGGTTGACCAGTGAAAAACAGAATCTGGATTTTCTTCTCAGAGCACCAGATTAAGATTATAAAACAGGAAGACATTTTAATAGATGCAGCTGAATGCTGAACTGAAATGCTGGCATTGTTTCAGAAACCTGCTATAAAACAATATTCTCATTTTTTCATGTTATTTAACAAATGAGAATATGTTTTTATGTAACAGTTTCGTCTGAAAAAGGACAAAAAAATCCTTCTAACAGTATGCAGACGAGCCTGTTTTGAACTGTGTGTATAATTATTCATCTTCAATGGTTGCTGTGAAGATATTTTCCTGCAAATCCTGGATGAATGAGGCTAGCGATCCAGAAACAAACAAAAACAACTGAGTCATCTCTGCTTTTTATGAAGTCAGCTCGTCTGTTCCTGATTGGTTACTTCGTCACTATATCCACTGCTTGTCACGTTCGGCATCGGGGCGGCTGCAGAGTCCCAGCGGCAGGACGAGCAGCGCCTTTGACAACGGTTATTGTCCTGCTCTGAAGGAGACGGTGGACCCAACAGCAGACATTAATCCGCCCCGCCGAGCCAAACGAGAAGTGGGCACAGTGTTTATTAATGTGTTGACACTTTCACGTTAGGAAAACACATCATCAATTATTCATGTTTTGTTTACTTTCAGCTGGCTTCATGAGATCCTTGCTAAACAGCTCTCTGGTTAAATATCGCTGCCGCTGTGAGTCGACTTCTGGCAGAAACGGCGTCGGTACCTGTGAGGAAGGTCTTCATGCTCTGACTGTGCGCCAGTTTGACCGGCGTGTGGCCAGAATAAGTCGCTAGCGTCGGGTCGGCTCCGTGGTTCAGCAGAAGCCAAACTATTGGCAAGTTGTCGCTGGCTACTGCATCGTGAAGTGGCCTAAAGGGAGAAACACACACAGGTGGGTTCAGGAAGTCTAGAAGGGAACAAATGACACCTCAACCTGCCCTGAGCTCATCTGGAAAAGCTCATGATACTTCCTACATTCATGACCACAAATCACCATCAGAGTAGAAATAATTTAACATATTTTCACTCAGGTAAAAGTAAAAAGCAGTCGTCCAAAAAAATTACTCAAGAGTAAAAAGTATTTGGTAAAACGTGACTAAAGTACTGATCAAAATATTGATCATTAAATATTTACAAAATACATAATCATATGGCCCAAAACATAAAGTTATGTGAAAATGTTGGTGATTTAAAGACAAATATGAAATAATTTCTATAAATATCATAATTACAAAATAACAAAATCAGGCAAAAATTTTTTCCAAATAATGTTTTTTAAATTAAAGATGTAGTAATTTAATTTAGTAATTAATGACCAGATTGACTAATCTGGTGATTAATTGACTAATTTGACAAAAAAAAATTTTAACATTCTGCACATCTGTTTATTTAGCCACTTAAGGCTTTTTTATGCAACATTAGAAATAGATTAAAAGATACAAATACACAAATAATTAAGATTCCTTTTGAAATAAGGAAATAAATATTTTATGCAATAATAGCAATCCTTAAGTGAATTTAAAACCAACTTGAGAAGTTTGGGCTAAAACGTATTTAAAGAAAAAGGTGATTATATCTTTAATGTAAAATATGAACAGTTTTGGCTTTTTAACTGCTCTGAAGAAGAAGATTTTCAGCAAACGCTATTTTTTAACTCCAGTTAATAATTAATCGATAACTAAATTAGTTGACTATTATTCAATTCATCACAATTAGTCGTTTCAGCTTTCAATAGAAAAATGATGAAACTTTAACAAAAACTGCAGATGTGTGTCTGCTGAACTTTGAACTGTTTATCATTCAGTGGGTAGAAAATCCAGAAATCAAGCAATAAAATTCCTCCAGTAAATGTAACTAGTTACTCCGTAAGCCCACCTCGTCCCATCCTGAGCGCTGCAGTTGACGTCGGCTCCGTGTTTCAGGAGGATCTGGACAATCTGAGTCCAACCTCGTGAGGACGCCTCATGGAGAGCCGTGTAGCCTGCGTTGTCCCTCCGATTCACCTCCCTGATGTCCTTGTCCAGACAGTACTGGACCACGTCCTGCCCAGCAGAGGACGGTCAGACTTTCAGAACGTCTCTGGTTTCGGAGTAACACACCGATCGGACCGCAGTGACGGCGGTTTACCTGGTAGCCGAGGCGTGCGGCGCGCTGCAGCAGAGTTTCTCCAGCGTTTTTATTCACGATGAGTCGGCGGACCTCGGGAGGAACCGGCCTCTTAGGAGACGAGTCGGACCCGCTGCTTCTTCCTGAGGAGCTTTTCTTGACGGTCGGAGAAGATGGCAAACTTTTTGGAGTTGGCAGAGGTGTGAGTTGTGGTTTTGCATCAGCGCTATCGTCGTCCAGCCGGAGGGAGGAGCCGCGTTTCCCTGAGCTGCTGCGCTTGGTCTTACTCTAAAGAAAATAATTTTATCATTCATGTGGAAACCTGCTGTCCCAGCTGATCCCATAACTGTGAAGAACAGCGTGTCATCTGGCCACAGGGGGGCAGTGTAATCTTACATATTTACAGAACTGTAATGATTAGAATGTGCTGCAACCTGGGATGAAGGACCAGGAGCGTACCTTGGGCTCGTCACCGTCACTGAGGTGTTTGCTTTTGAACTTCCTTTTTCCAGAAGGCTTGTTGCTGCACTCCGACTCCTCGCTCTCCTGGTAGCGGACGGATCCGGAGCGAGTGTATGAGGGTTTGGGTGGGGGAGGGGGCTGTGGGCCGGGGGCGGCTGGACACCGATCCCTCTGTGCATCTGCAGACAGGATTGATCAAAAGTTATGCAGAGTGGCACCAAACTACGGCCAAATATGCAGCTTCATATTTGCAAAGGCGTTCATATTTCATCCCTCTATTGATTTCCTTTCAGGTCTTTATTGATAAGATTGTTAGAAATTCGTCAACACTTTTCTGCTGCACTCCTTTGTCTTCCTATATTACATAAAATCTTATTGGTTTAATGGGGCATGTAAAATAGCAAAGAAATATCTGCAAACTATTGACTCCTTAATCCCAATCTATTCCATAAACAGCTAGAAGATACAGTGACGCTCCTAAATCAAGTCATAACCAATAATCCACCTAACAGGGTAACCACAGAAATATCTGGGATGTGACCTTTAGCCCCCCTCTGACAGAAGGTCACATCTTTAACTCCCAGGTCACCTTTACATTTTGTCAGATGAGCCTCAGTATGTTCACCCAGCGACTCAACTCGGAAACCTTCAATAAATAAACCATAATCCATTTATTCTGGGTTACAGCCGCAGCAAAACTCTCAGTCTGACAACATGGACTGTCTGTGCTTGTTGCTCTTTTTTGTTGTTTATTTATTTAGTTATTTTTTGTGCGTTAAAAGAAACATGAACTGTCTTAAGTTGTTGTCTTTTTTTGGTTATTTTTTTGCACATTAACTGAGTGTAAAGTTCGAAATGGGTATTGATGGCAACACATTTGAGCTCAAAGACGACTGATTTAGGCTTACCCCACATGTGACCCTTCAATTGATGGTGTCATGCAGGACACGTTACGGTGAAATATGGTCTCTGGTAAAAGAGCTGTTAGCATAACATGACTGTCAACAGTTTCAGTCAGAGGCCTACTGAGATGCGTTGGAAGACTGTCTGCTACTGGAAACCCATGCTGCCCACAGCATCACCATCCACAACGACTCTCTGAAGATATGAGTTACAACATTTAACTTCCCTTTGGGACTAATTAAAAACATTTGAACTGAATTGAATCATCTCTGTTTCAGTTTATTAAAGGCTCTCTGAGACTAAATAAAATATAAGTAAATCATCCCTGTATGATGCTGTTCTCTGTAAAGTTTGTGCAATAGTCTGCTCAGCTTCCTATGTGGTCTGCTGGTGTTGCACTCAAAACGCCCCCCTGCTGTGAGAAGCAGCCTGTCTGCAGGAATCACTGACAAAACGGTCTAATAGGCAAAACAACACGGATATACCTGCTATTTCTTCAACTTCTGCAAGTCAATCTACATGACTGATTTTGGTTATTTGTATAGAGCTAATCAATCAGGATACTGATCAGTCAGGAGAGAAGAGGAAGTGAAAGACGTCTGCCTCCTCCTCCTCTTCCTCCTGCTTCATCTGTGGACTCAAGTTGCTGAAGGAAATTCTCAGGTGATCTAGCTGTTCTAGTTCTCTGCTTCTTAAATGTTTTATTTGTCTCGACATAATTTATAAAACAAGCAGCCATTTTCAAAACATATCCTTAAGAAGATAAAGACGTAACGGTGCTGCTGCCATCACAAAATTATTCTGTTTTTGTTTGGGGTTTTTTGGTCACAGTAAAATCTTCAGATCGTTAAACAAATTTTAACATCAGACAACAGAGTTTGACCCAGAAAAGCTGCTCAGCCTGGTGGTCCAGCAGTTCTTTAACAAAGTCGAAACATGAACTGTAAAATCTCTATCTCATAAAAGGCAAATATTAAAACAAAACAACCTAAAATAAATAAACAATCAAAGCTCAGCCTGGTGGCCCGCCAGGCTTATAATACACCAGGGGAAACCCTAAATGAAGTAAATAGAAAATACAGTTTCCAAGTTAAGGTTTTGCCCTTTACACTAACTAACCCATGATTCATGAATTAACGAACCTTCCTGATGACATGAAGCAGGCTAACAGGTCTTATAAAGGGGACATCATCTGTAGAAACTTGACAAACGAGAAACAAAGTCACTCTTCCCAGAACTGCATATAAAATATGGGATTCATTTGAGAGAAGAAGCGACAACAATCTAAACTCCAACTAAACTGGAGATAAAAAAGAAAAAAATGTTTTTGGATAAAAGCAGAAGCAGGAATTGGGTAAAAAATCAGAATGACTAAAACAAGCACCTCCGTCATGCTCTAAAGATAGTTTCTTTCTGCTGCTTCTAAAGGAGCGATCATATTTCTCTCTGTAAATAGATTTACAATCTTTATACAATTATTCATAAGTTTTCCAGCAGTGATTCACCCAAACACAATGTTTTTTTCTGAATAATCACTTAACCTATGAAACGTCAGACAATGACAAACACTTGCCACAAGCAAACCAGTTGAAATGATGTAAATAACTCCCCACTGCCAAAGAAAAGGATGAATGCACAATGACGGTTTTAAAACGAGGCTCTTTCAGGCTAAACTATGACGTGTCAAACTTAGTATTTTGTTGCCATTGTTTAATATGCCAATAACATTTCACACTACTCTGTGACTACCTTCATACTTTGGATTTACTTCATAAAGGTTTTAAAACTCCGACTCCTTTTCCAAAACATTTCATATCAGAAAATCTTTTCCACACTCAAATTTCTGGAGTTTTTTTTAATTCTAGTTTATTTGTTTGTTAAAGTCCTCAATACATATTTTTATACTTTTTAAGCTTTGAATTTTAAACCTGCATAAAAAACAAAAGAAAAATGAAAAAGACCTTTGGACTAAAGCCTGTTGTAATAAGAAATAAATCAATTAATTCCACGATGAATTAAAACAAGCTCAATAATTTCTATTTTTTTGCATCTCTCCAAAGACTTTATGATAAAATATTCATTTCGGTGCTCAGTAATTTTGTTTTCAGAGACTTCAGTATCCATTTTATTTGTTTTTTTATTTATTTTGGATATTTAAAATGTCTCCCAGTTCCAGTGTGAAATATTTGTTTGAAATTAAAGTTTATTGAGCTTTGGGAGGGTTTATTGAATTCATTAATTTCTTAAGTTTTGGAGACTAAATGTGAAAATTAGCATTAATACCAATAACCTGTAAATCTCTCCTGCATTGTCAACTTTTAAATAATATCATCAATTTATTCAGTATTATGTCATAATCATTATATTACTTGAAAACTGAAAATGAGTGTTGAGGCTGAAAGTTGTCCAGCCAACAGACGATAAAATGACACTTTACTCAAGATGGATGCATAAACGCTAGCTAGTTAACTGTTAGTAGCTAGTTAGCGTTAGCCGCCACCGCCTCGAGTCAGAGGGCGTAATGATAATGTTTGCGGGTGAATCAAACGTTGGGGGACAGAAAAGTCCCACAAGACAAACAAAGCACATACAGAATATTAAACTGTCTTGCCACAACAAAATTTAAGGCCTGTCATTGACGTATTTAAGGCTAACTCACATTTTTTAATGACTAATACTTTTTAAGGATCAATCAGATTCAGATAAATGGCTAAAGGAAAGTGAACAGCTGGATAGATAACAGATAAATAGGTGAGTAGATACGTGAATCTATTTTGTTTTTCATCCAAATCCAGACCTTTAAACTCTGAAACCAAACTGCAGCTGTTCTGAGTTACCTGCTGGCGTTTCGGCGTCCTGCCTCGGAGCGTCTCCCAGGTGCTCGCCCTCCTCCAGCTTGTCCTTCTCAGTGATGTATTCCCCAGTCTCATACTTCTTACTGGAACATCGCCGACGTTTCTTGTGTGGGGGCGTGTCAGCCTCAACGCCGGCCGTTCTGACCTTCCCCTCAAGCGCTCGTTCAGGCAACGCGTTCGATCGGGGCCTGCCTCTCGGACGGCGAGCCGGCTGGCTGGGCGTCGAAGGCGGCGATGGAGACACATCTTTGGGCAGCGGAGGCGGAGGGGACGGCGTTGCAAAGCCCCAAAGGTCAAGTCGAGCGTCGTCGGAACGTCTCTGTCCTCTCCTCAGTCGTGGGAAAGAGGACTCTACCGCTTCTGGTTCTTTGATGGGAGACACCGAGGCGTCGACACCGAGAGGATTGCTTTTACCTGTGATGGATGAAATAAAATCTGATTGGTGCGTTCAGATTATATGCATGTAAATGTGAAGAAAATGAATTGAAAGAAGCAAGGCACATCTGATCTCTGCACACAAACTGCTTAAAGTGACAGCACCAACACTAAAATGGAAATCTATAATAAATAAAGCAAACACATATATGCTGGGAGGCTTTAAAGGCAGTAAATGCTTCACGACACAAAACAGGGTTTGTATATTTTCCCCATAGTAAAATTCAAGCACTTCTCAAGCATTTTCAAGGTAGGTTTTCAAGCTTTTCCAGCACCACACTTTGGAAATAAAAACAATACAAATCAACTCAGAAAAGTCAGTTTCAGCTCCAGATTATGATACCATTTGTTACTTTTATTAATGGTTTTGTGAAAGTATTCTAGGAAAACTAAAATATAAGAATAAAGATTTTTTGTTTTGAAATGTCTCTGACAAACCTGACTGGTCTGAGAACAAAAGAGTAATTAAAAAAATGTTAATAATGTTGTTTAGCATTTAGAAAACAACTTTATTTAAATTACACAGATCAATAAGCCATTGAAAAATTAGGAATAATTAATATTCATCACATTGAAACAACCAAACTGACTTTTCTACTAAATTAATTTCTTAAACACAGTAAACAAATAAAGTTACACAAAAACCTTTAACATTTTAAAAAAGCTCAGACTAAGTTTTCTGGCATTAGCCAATACAAATAACTTTGGTAATTCTAACAGGGAAAAACTCTGATTTATTTCAAGTAGTGAAAAATAAACGTGTCTGTGTCTTTATATGAAAGTATCTGGTTTCAACTGTACATAAAGTTTTCCAAATTTAGGTTTTTAATCAGGCGTTAGGCTACATTTTATTACAAAACTGCCGTTTTGTAGTACAGTTCATCACTTTCCAAACCTTGAAAACACTGATCTGATTTAAGCACTTTCAAGGATTTCAAGCTCCCGTACGAACCGTTAAAAAAGGCCGTACCTGTTTTGTTCCGCGCTGCTTGCTCAGCCTCATTGAAACTGGTCTTGTCCTTTGGATTCGGCTCTTTACTCTGAGGGGAAAGCCCTCCTTTCGACAGATTCTGCTCTAGTGCAGGTGCAGATTGTTTCTTCTGCTGAAATTCACAGGGGACACAGGGAGCACATTAAACAGGATGCTATTGATCACAAACTTTCTTGGTAAAGTGAAGAAAGCAAACTCAAAATAAAATCCTAGAAGTAATCAATCATAGACGGGGTTCATGAAATCGAGCTCTGACCACCCAATCAGCCCATGAGAACCTTTATATGTGTTATTTACTCACACTCGTGACTCCAAAATGGATGTTAAACTAAAGATATACAAGGTAACAACAAAATGTACCTTTTTATTCACAGAAACTTTCACTGGTGTCTTCTCTTTGTCTTGCTTTTTCTTCCCCGCTGCCTTCTTTACTGGTTCTGCTGCTGGCTTCTCCTTCGCTGGTTTCTTAGGACTGCTCTTCCTTTGTTTGATAGCAGCTGCTTTTGCTTTGGTCGGCGACTCCTCTTTGGTACCGTTTGCTGTTTTCTTCAATGCGTCACTCCCACCTTTACGCTGGCCTGTAAGGATGGATGCAACCATGCCCTCCAATTTTTCACCCGCAGCACCGTTTGATGCCCCACTTTCGTTCAGTGATATCTCCCCTTCTAACACCTGGGCCAGTTTGCTCTCCATCCTGCCCCCATTTGTTGATGCATTGCTACCAAACAGATGAGTCTGACCAGTGGGGTTGGAGGAGCCGTGCTTTGCGTGCTCGCCTCTAGTGCTGTGAACGGCGGTGTTATTTTCTGAAAGTTCAGCAGCATTCAACATCTCGTGCCTTTTTGTAACTTGAGTGGATTCTCCTTGAGACGACCATTTCTCCACAGGCCAGTAAGGGGGGTATTCGAAAGTAGTACCATGCTTAGATTGGATGTCTTTGCTCTCACTGAGTGGATTCAGAACATCAGATTTTCTCAATGCGCCAGGTGATGCTTGAGTTCCATCCTCATTTGTGTGAGCTGTCGTTTCAAGACCTTGTTGCTTAACAATTGAAGCAAGGTTGGACAAGGGAGACTTCATTCTCTCCCATTTGTTCTCCTCAGGTTTGGACGGGCTCTTGAACTTGGACCCCTCTGCGACGGCAGTGCCTTTTGTCTTTGTTGATCCTTGGGGGGTTTTTCTCTGAAGAGAAGCGGGTTGGTGAGGAAGGAGGGACGGCGGCTGCCAGGTCGGACTGACAGCAGCAGCAGAGTACGGCCCGACTGCTTTGTTGGGGCCACATTTCTTTTGACTTCCAGTGTTGGCGGAGCTCAGCAGGGCAGCCGACAGTGCTCCTTTAGTGGAACAGTTCTTGGATAAGGCCGTGCCAGTGTTTTTAACGAGCTTCCCGCTTTGTGCGTGTTGGTTGCCCTTCACCAGACAGGAAGGCTTCTTCCCTCCTGAGGCCAGATGTTCTCCTTGGTCAATAATAGATATAAACTCTTGCTTTGCAAAGCTCTGTAATTCATCAACAAAGGTTCCCTTTCCATCTTTGCCTCTTAGGGTGGAAGCCAGTATGGGGCTAGCCACGCCTACATATGTACCAGGGATACTTTTAATGGACTCCTGTGCAGATCCCTTCCCCCACGTCGATTTGGACTCAGTAATCTGGTGATTCTGAGTCCGACTCAACTGTTTTTGATGTGATCCATTCCTGTGGGAGTTCGGTAAAATTGGATACTGTGTGTTTGAGCAGTAAGCTGTAGAATGAGTCCTCTTTGCGTTCAGAAAATCTCTCGGACTGGACTCGCCATGGGACTCGATCGCAGAAACCGGTGCGTCGCCTATACATTTCGGACGCTTTGATTTAGCTGACAAATCGAGAGGTACGTCTCTTTTTCGTTGTTTCTGCAGCATTGCAGCAGAGTTGGTTTTGCAGCAGAGGGGGCCATTGCATTCAGAGTACCCATGGCTGTCTTGTCTATGCTGTTGGCTTTTTCCATATGGTTCAGGAGCCGACTTTGAGAGGTGATGCCGGCCAGTGCGGAGCCACAGCAGATCGCAGCGGTCGGAGACAAGGTGTAGTGGGTGGGTGCTGCTGATGTTAATGACGGATGCTGCAATGGTAGTGTAATAGCTGGTGAGCATACCACAGAGGCTAAAGATTTATGCTCTCCTAGAGATTTGGTAGTCTTGCTTGACGAGTGGTTGGGTTTGAGCTTCAGGTTTGATCCAGCTGCTTTTTTGTCTGGAGCTCGGCCCACGGACAATGAGTAGGGGTAAGTTCGCAGGAGAGACTTGCCTCCGACACCTGAGCCCTGCGGCTGAATTTCCTTTTGAAACTGACTGCTTGTGGCATCTCTCAATGCTGCGATTTGACCCAACGCTGGTGGAAGAGTGATTTTACAAAGCTGAGGGGAGAAATTAGAGGAGGGGATAAAGGCAATGGGCTGGGCTGGTTTGAACATGGCAGAACACTGAAACCCTGGAGCGAGACTTTGCAGAGACTGCGTTGGTGGGTGTGATTTTTTACTAGATGTCACATTGCTGTGACACGGGTTGAGAGCGTCCTCCCGGCCGGCTTTTACACCACTTGACCACTGAGGAGAGGGGAAGACCCCAGACCCATCAGCTCTGACTTTCGGGGTGTCTGTCCGTTTGTCTGTTCCCTTCTCTGAGCTGGCCAGAACCGGGCTGGACATTGGTGCATTATTAGGCTGTTGAGGCAGAGGATTTTCCGGAATATGGTTGCAGTTGCTAGAGTTCAGGCAGGCTTTTAAAGCCTTACAGTCTTTCGTTGGAGTGGCCTTGTTTTGCTGACTGAGGTTCGCATCTCCTCTAAACTCAGGGGTTAGAGTCTGAGGGGGATTTCCCACCATACTAGTGGATGCTTTAGTCAGAGCACTGATCTCTCTGCTCACCGGGCCTCCATCCCCTACATTCATTAGTGTAGATTCCACCTGAGTAATGACAGAGGTTAATGAGACCAGGGTTAAGAGGATAAGAGGACAAATTGGTCTAATCAAGTGATCTCACTTCAACAGAAAGAAAACAAGTACCTGCATAGGTGTTTCTCTAGCAAAACATGCCTCAGGTGGGAGCTCAGCCAGTCAATATGATCTTCTTTAAAACAAAGCAATGTGCTGCAGAACACACAAGAACAAACAAGTTGTGATTTTGACATTGCGCTGATCTGTTTTTACTTAAATCTAAGAAAGCCAGAAGCAAACAGGCTGATCTGATCCCAAGTGTAAACTACTAAATTCAGGGCTTCCTTTTAGCTCTGGCTCTAATATCCACCTGACTGCACTCAAACCAGTGGTGTCAAAAGTGCGGATCCGGGGCCATTCGCGTACTCTGGAAAGATTTTGTGCAGCCACCTACTGCAATTGAAGAATTGCACACATTTGGCCTCAGCACAGGCGGGTGATGCAGATGAAGACCTTTTTTTTTAAGTAGGTTAACATGTTTGCTGCCAAACAAAAATCCTCACACAACAAAAAATGTTACATAGTACAAAATATTCAACTTTTCTGTTAATTTTATAGTAAACAGGATCATAGAAACACAATTTCTATGCAAAAGTTGATTTTGGAACACCATAACCTGCATTTTAATTCATTCTTATCAAATGTGCATGTTTATCTTATTGCAAAGCAGGCAACCAAACATTTTTTATTTTACATTTTTAATAAAATAAATACTTTTGCAGTCCACAAATACTTTCGACTGGATGGTTTTGGCCCATGTGGCAAAAAGTTTGGCCACCACTGACGTATTCAGCGGCAAATACAGATGAAAACAGTCCAAGGCCAAACCGAGGGCAGCTTCGTTCTGACTGGAGGTCAGAAAATGTTATCTGGTCATGCACAAAAAATAAAAATAAATGAACCATGAGCTCAACAAATCTAAGCACTACATGGAAAATACAACAACACTCCTTAGTACAGATGCTATTACTGAGTGAAGTAGGAACTAGTATCAATGGGGAACTAAAGTCAGAAGAAATACAAAGATGCAAGAAGTTTTCTACTGCATATTGGAATATGTCTTCAGTTCATTTAGGCTGTAAGAGAGCGAGAGAAAGCAAGACTTCAAGTAGCTGAGATGTTGTTTTTTTAGATTCTAACTTGTATCTGTCATGGAAAATTTTTCATTTTGACAGTCTTTTTGAAAAATGCTAGTGTTAAGGTCAAGAGTTCCTATAATGGTATACACATGGAGGCAGCTGTCTATAATGTGTAAAGCTGTGTACCTATAAAGAGTAAAATCGGAAAAACTGAAAATTTTCTCTTAATTTTTTTCAGAGCTGTCTTAGGAGTGCAAAACCAATTTTATTCAATTTATCACAAGACTATTTGTCTGTCATAAATAAGGACTTTAGCACAGCTGAGTTATAAAAAATAAAATAATTTAAGGGTGTCAAACCTAAACGTGTGTGTCTTGCATCAACAATGAACTCTGTATAATTGCTACTTTTACTCCTTTTCTTATCTCACATTGCATCTGGTGGAAAGCTGAGCTGAATGTTTCAGTGTTCATGTCTGAATAACGGTTTAGTTCAGGTGGCTAAATGTGTTTGTGGTTAAGGAGGAGCATCAGGAGATGAGCTGATGTCATGCTGGCTGAACAGCTGATCACAAATTGTCACTAGGTCAGGAGACCTAAGTCTGGGACAGATCTTAAACGCAGGTATGAACTCACATAGCAGACCATTTGCAGTTGTATCACACAGCAAACTCAAAAAGGCCCAGAGTGTTTTGAGTGAGGTTTTCCTTAGTCTTAGTCCAACTATCAATTTCGAAAGGGAACTACTCTTTTTAGGAAAATATTTGAAGTTAGAGCTAATGCACTTGTTGCAACATGAGGAGACTATGAGTCACGCAAATAGCCAACAACAACCACATCACCTCTTTGCCATCATGCTGAGGCTTTTCTGCCTAACTTTGCTGACTAGCTTTACCGCTAATGATCTGTTTGTGTTGAAAATCAAAAGAGATATTTAAATCAGTCCAACAGCCCTCTTTTCACAGCAGAGTAACAAATATAATTGACTAGAACATTAGACAACATAAAAAAGAAACAAGATTTCAGCAGGAAGAAAAAAAAACCCACAGAGGGTTGCATTTCTTAAGCATTTGTCCACAGCAGATTGTTTCTGTTTTTCCTTTTTTAATCACATTTCAGATAAAACAATATCAAAGAAAATATTTTCGCCATTTATACAGCAGGTCTTCAGGCGCTACTAAGATTTTTTTGCTTCACTCCTATGTGAACAGTTTACAATTCCAAAGCGATTCGCATGTGCAGAAGAAGAACGTTGACATCACACAGCATCGGGTTGTTTACGATCTATGGACGGGTTTTACAGTTTATTCAGCCAAGGAAGCTGACAAGATTGTTACAACATCATAACACACAAAAAAAGCTAACAAAAAGAAAGCGCAGCTAACAGCAATGGCATTTTGTGGAACATGAACTTCTGCAGAGAAGTCTGTTTGGATGCATAGTCGGTGCCAAGAGTGGTGGGATTGTGATGTGATGCGTTTCACTGACACAGACTTCTTTCATAATTTTATAATTATAATTTTCAGCCGTTGTTTGTGCCTGTATTTACAGCGTCTGGCTTCTTCTGGTGCAAAATCACAATGTATGTCTCTCATTACTGATGGAACAGTTTAATTAAATGCAATGTGACAGTTCTGACTGTGGACTCAATCTGATGCATATCCAATTTAGTATCACGTCAAAGTAGCAAAAATCGTAAAAGGTCAGGTGTGGGTCACACATGGGCTAAAAATGCTCGCATTCTGCTGCTGTGGGAACATTTCAAATTATGATTGAATCACCCAAATCGAAAGATTCTCAATCATGAGTGACTTCTGCATCGAAATCAAATTTAAGTCCAGTCTTTGACTAGGCCATTTCAAACCCTTCTTTTTGTTTCATGAACCACTGTTCTGCTGCATAACCCAAGTGTTAGCGACCTTAACGTCACAGACTGATGGCTTTTACCTTCATTTTCTAAGATAAAGGGAGAGAAAAAAATGATGGTTAAATTAATTACTGCAACTCTACCAGAACCTGGAGGAGTAAAGGCGGTCCCGGATCATGACACTTCCACCACCATATTTCGCCGAAGATTAAACATTGCTTTTTGGAAATATCACTTTTTGACAAACTCTTCTAAAACGTTTCCCATTGCCTCATTAGTCATGAGTTTTTGGGGATCAATGAGATATTTTTAAGGCAAATTTCTGTGTTTTTATTGCTTTCATCTTGGATCAGAAGCTGTTTTTGTCTGGTCTCTTTCTTGCTGTTGATTCATAAACAGTCTGTACCTGATGCAAGTGAGGTCTGCAGGGCTTTGGATGTTACTCTGGGTTCTTTTGTGAAGAATTTGTGAAGGATTAAGTAGAGTTACTTCATAATTTAACAAGTAGACAAGTACTTTTTCACAGGTGAATGAATAGTTTGGATAACTTTTCCCACCTTACTTAATGCATTTTGTGTTTGCTCTGGTTGTCTTTATCTGATATTAAAATTTTAACTCATCTGACAAAAAATAAATAAAAACAGAAGAAAACAAAAACTGCTTGTCAGTAAAGTATTTAGAAATGTACTCCCGGCACATAAACACACATCTATCTGGCAAATGTCACCAAATAACTCAATATTCCTTATTCATTATTTTGAATATGTGTATTTAGAAAAAACACATTTAACCTAAATTAAAAAGTCAATTCGAATAGTACGACTGTTATGTTCTTTTGGCTTAAACACCATATTTGTAAAAGCCACAAGCTGGACTACTGAGTAATGACTAACCTGTCATTACTCTGGGCAAGCAACGATTGCTTTTCCAGAGTAATAGACTAATTATATCTTACATCACCTAAGACACGTAACATAATTCAAAGATTTTTTTAAATTTCAAAGAAATGTCACCACATAGTTGTCAGAGATATGATTTTGAAAATCTTTCCAATTTAAAATAAATGCATTAAATAATTTTTTGGGACACAGGGACAATAAAGTCTGTAGGATAAAAAAGACTTTATTGTGTTTATTGGGCCACATCTCCCCATCAATTATGACCCTATTTCTGTCCCATTAGCATTTTACAGATGGTCACATCCCAAAATAAATCAATGATATTGGAAGATCATTGCTGTAAAATACACAGGTAGCTCACACACTACTGAAGACATCAACGAGACAAAAACTAACTGAAAACTGAAATGCAAACCTGTACAATGTCTTAGAAAGTTACCCAATGCCTTTAAAGAAGTATTCTCACCCTTTGAACTAAAAAAAAACAATATTTTCTAAATGTTTGCAAATAAAAAGCTGAAAAGTGCCGCATACGTATGTATTCAGCCACCCAGAATTATTAATATTTTATAGAAAACTCCTTTCAGGAGTATTTTAGGGTATTATTCTACCAGCTTGACCTTTCTGCCTTTGTTCTTGAACAAAATAGCTCTAGCTCATTCAGACTGGATGAAATCCGAACACCCATTTTAAAGTCCGGCTCCAGATTTTCAGACTGGACGGTTCTAAGACATGAAATCATTCCATCGTTGCTCTGGCTGAACCTCTGCCCCAGTTTCAAGTCTTTTACAGCCTACAACAGGTTTCCCTCCAGTGGTCAGTGGATGTATTTAACGCCATCCACTGACCCTTTTCCACTAGCACCTAGCAGCAAAACCCGACTCTACGCAATTCTGGAGGTTTTCCATCACAATTGAGTAAGAGCTCTAGAGGGTGGGGTTGACGAGTATTTTGACAGCCTTAGAGAACAAAACATAGTGCAACACAAACACAACATTGGAGGAGAAGGAAGCCATATTGAACATTCTTTTCAGTCTGTGGCTCTGAGTGAGTTTTCACAAATGTTAGGTGGGATTATTGCAACCAGCCGATCAGTCATGGTTTTCTATGTTTTCAGTCTGACTCCCAGCGAAGTGGCTCTAAAAAAGGGGCCAGCACCACAGAACCGTTACTGGTGGAAAACCAAGATGAGAAGGTACCACTGGAAAAGGGCCACATCTTCCCATCAACTCTGACCCGATTTCTGCCCCTGCTGAGGAAAAGCATGATGCTGTCACCACCATGTTTCAACCAGGCAATGTCCTGCTCCATGTCAATTTCTCTCCACATGTAACATTTTGCATGAAAGGCATAAAAGTTTAACTTGGATCTCATCTGACTAAATATTTATTTCTTGTTTGTCAGTTTCTCTTTGAATGGGTTGTTTCTTGGCTTTCTTTCAGCAATCCCTTTCTTCTTGCAACTCTTCCATAAAAGCCAGATTTGTGGGGTGATCGACCAGCAGATTCTCCCCATCTGAGCTGTAGATTTCTGCAGTTCCTCAGGAGTTACCATGGGACTCTAAGCTGTTCTCTGTTTGATGCCGATCTTGCTCCGCCTGATGGATGTACTGCTCTCTGTAAAATGTTCAAAGCCTGGGATATGATTCAAAACTTAACCCTTTAAAACTATTCACAGTTTTCTCCCTGGCCTGTCAGTTGTGTCCCTTCATGTTGGTCTTCATGTTTGCTCACAGATGTTATCCACAAAAAAAAAAAAAACTTACACCGTTTCTCAAGTGGGGACCAAATTTGCAACATTTGTTACATTTTTAGCTGGTACCATTCACACTGTGTCAAACGACCCAAAGCCTTTGAAAAACCTGTTCCCCTCTTCACCTGTGGGGGGCGCTGAACCAAGCACCACTGAAGAAAACGAAACAAAAACCTTTGAAGAAGCCACTAAACACAACTTTTTTCTTTATGAAATGTAAACAAATGGAATGGCACCGGATTTGGGCAGTTGTATAATTTTTTTTTTTTGGCTTTGACAGAAGACCATGAGCCATTTCTCTGTTTGGTTGTATTTACCCAGGATGCCCTGCATTATAGCCTGCTTTTGGAGAGTAGCTCAATTAAAGCCGACTACATAGGTCTGGTGCAAATGCACCATAAATGGGACCGAATACATATGCAACCTTTTTCAGATTTATTTTTTAAGGTTTATTCTTAAAAATATATAATTTTCTGTCCACTTCATTATCAAGGACGACTTTGTGTTGGTCTCCCAAATAAAATCACAGAAAATTCATTAAAATTTGTGGCTGTAATCTAGAAAATTGCATCAAAGTTTAAAGGATAAGAACAATACTGAATGGTATTGTGTACATCATCTTATTCAAGTTTGAGTAAATGTTTGAGGTCCTGCCTTGGTGACATTTTCAGGTCAACAAGGGCTTTAAATAATCATCCTCATTGCATTGAGTCCTCACTAATGAACCCTTATGGATGAATATCCTGCTTTCAAAGAATGTATGCATGTAAACATACACAGCAGAGTATCGAACATTTCAGAAAAAAACATGCTGCCTTCAACAGGTAAGTGTGAAAATGGTTGTCTATGGATATAATTCAAACACCCAAATCAATATCAAACCATAGCTGACAATAACCTACATACTAATTATGCACGATGCTTAGGGGTGAGCAATGGTAAGAAAAGAAGACATTGCAAAATGACCTTTGTTCTCACTGAGCTTCAGGATCTTAGTCACTGGACCTATATCCAGGTTGGGCACTGATAAATGGGCCGAATAAGTTGAACAATGCCAAATATTACATAGAAAAAGATTTAATGGTGAAATCTGCCACCCAGTACATGATGCAGTTCTAATTTATAGTAATAACCCAGATTTAATGCAGTCTATCCATGCATTACTTACCCTGTTGTATCAAAATAACCTCAAATTAATTAGCCCTACAACTACAGCCATTCGTTCAGCCCACATCTACAGGACAGAATATTTTGTCAACACCACTAAATAATTTCTCACTGACGATTGCTTTTATCTGATACTTCACACAGGAGCTAGTGTTAAAGCGGCCTCTGACCCCTGGTCTCTGGGGCCTGTCCTCCATAGAACCATACATTAATCCATATATGAGGCAACAACTGAACTAACCTTTATCTGCAGCTTTTGGTTTTAAATAAAGTCCAGCAGAGCAGAGAGAGGTTGACTTAAATAAGAAAAAGTTTTGATTGTTATCTGCAGAGAACAGGGAATTTAATGTAATAAAATAGAGAACTATATCACACATTTAAGCATGAAGCATCCATGTGCACAGGAGGAGCATCCTGGATGAAGGTGGAGGTGAGCGCACCAAAAAGGCTCTAAAAACCTGAGGCGAAAGCTTTGAATGCGATGGAAATGTTTCACCTTTGAGTCACTGGAGCCACAGCGAAGATGATGCACATACTGACAGACAGACACGCCAAATCTCTGCGTGTAATCTGCGTGTTCAGATGAGAGAGGGAGAGAGGGGGAAGCAGCGATGCAGATGCCGCTCCGCTCCGCGGAAAGGAGGGTCTGCATACATTACCGTACAACAGTTGCTTACAGCTAGTTTGTCTTTGTGCTCCGATCGCGGTCTGCTCCGCAACATCTGAATCCATTCGCTCGGATGTAGGCCAGCGAATGCATGCAGAGGTCCGCGCACACGCCGTGGGCAGCAGACGAAAACAAAAAGTGGAGGCTGGGAATACCTCAGAGAGAGAGAAACAGAGGGATGAAAAACGGGAGGAAAAAGAGCCACATTATTCTATTGTGGCCCCCCTACTTCCATCCGGTCAGCCCCCTGTCCTGTTCAGCGGTTCCCAATGTCACAGCTGAAAAAAAAAGAAAAGTGCACATAAAGCCCACATGCACGCTGCGCTGGGGCAGTCGGTATAAATATCAGCACGGAAAAACTCTGGAGAGCTCCGCGTTGCTCCCTTTCTCCAGCATAATAGGAGGACCGGGCTCTCAGGTGACCGGTCCATCCGCAAGCAAACATGGACACGAACCGGGAAGGCGGCTCGCTGTCAGAACCAGCGAAGTGCCGGGAGACCCCCGCAATCTGTCACATCTGCGCCCGACGAGGTCAGGCACCATCCGAGCAAAGTCAAAACAAGAGACCGAAGCGAGACGCGAACTAAACAACAACAACAACAAAGTAACGCATGTCAAACTAATGATTATTTCCACTGGCCAAAACAGCACACAAACTGGACCAACTGGTAGGGAGGTGAGAAAAAGTAGTGCAGCACAGAGGGGCAACAGAGGGGTGACAACTTATTCCCGGGTCCGGCCGGCTCGCTGCGTGTTTATCCCCGGCCGCCCTAATGCTGAAGTGCTCCAGCCTCTTATCGGCCCTTCGCCGGACCGGCTCACTGAGCCGCTCCGCGCTGAAAGGCATTCACCAAGCCTCTCCTCTCCGGGCCCCTCGCTTCTTCTTCCACTCTCTACCTCCAAAACTGAACCAATCCGGCGCTAATCAGCGAGCGAGCGGAAAGATGTCTAATGACACAAACAGTTACGAACCCGCTCGTCCAGATGGCAAGTGAAGCGACGTGCAGGCACGACTGTGGTGGAGAGATACGGCCGAGTCCAGCCTTTCGCCCCGGCCGTCCGCGGCTGCTCGCTGATCTCGACGGTTTTCGGCTCTAAAAGTCCGGGGTG
This sequence comes from Poeciliopsis prolifica, assembly GCF_027474105.1. Taxonomy (NCBI): domain Eukaryota; kingdom Metazoa; phylum Chordata; class Actinopteri; order Cyprinodontiformes; family Poeciliidae; genus Poeciliopsis; species Poeciliopsis prolifica. The sequence goes on from NW_026562381.1 coordinate 2,363,023, forward strand.
GGGGGGCGGGAGTAAGGGAGGAGAAGAAGGGGAGGGCAGAGAGGGGGGTCGTCAAGACAGTCCGTTCCGTATCTCCAGCCTCCAGTCTGGTGGGAGAGCGCGGAGGGAGGGCGGGGGGCAGGAGGGTGCGCGGCGACAGCATGGGAGATGTAGTGCTCGGCTCTCCACGCCCAGCGTTGGACGCTGGAGAGGCCGGGAGCGCTCGGAACTGCAGGTACCGGCATGCAACGCGCGCTCCAGCCGCTCAGGGGAATGGGGGATCGCGACCAAAGAGTGTAACGGTGCGCTAAACTGAAAAGGCTTATCGGGGCAACGAAGTAATGAAATGTGCGTCTGTGTTTCTTTCTTTTCTTTTCTTTTTTTCTTTTTAAATAAACAACGCGGGGTTGCGATTACCACGGAGCGCCTGACTGAGTCAGCCCACGACAGGTCAATTAGCAGTCAGCTGGTGAAACGGGCTTTAATAAAACCCAGAGTGGCAGAGGTTCGGGTCTGCTGCTGGAGGACTAACAGGAGGCCCTCCAGCTGCAGCCTGACGGACTGGGCCATTTTAAAACGTGCTCTCTTCAAAGAACCTTTGGTCTTCTGTGGCCATGCCATCTAACTTCACTGTCTCTCCATGGGCCTTGGAGTCACATACACGGCCATACATTTTAAAATGATTTCTACTGCATTCACTTTGTGGATGTCAAATTAGTAAAGTGATATAATGAGGACCAGAATTAGCCTTTTCTTTTTACCTCATTCTTATTAAAATTTGTTTTTTTTTTCCTAATAAAAATATGCAGCACGGAACTGATTAAAAGTATCAAAAACATAAAATGCTTAGTTGCAAATTCACAAATTTGCATTGCTCCGCAGAGATTCAGCTCAATTAAAATTATATTTTCATTTTACTGAATGGAGCAGCTGACTTTGAGCCAATACAAAGACACTCAAAATCAGGCTGGGTATTATTTTGAATAAGATTTAAGTTTAATTAGAGCGAAAGCACTGCTTCTTACATTTTAACTCACCCACAGAGGAGAACCCATCTTACCTGCTCCATTCTTAAAAAGTTTTTCTTAAATTGACTTCTTGACAACTTCATTTTTGCTGAAACCTCATGTAGTTTACATTATCACTGAAAATAGTCCAAATAGACCCAAAAGATGAAGTAACAAAAACATCTCAACCTTCAGCCACAAATACAACAAACATTTAAAAAGAAGATTTCTGAGAACTTTTGACTTTTAGCTCAACATTATGTTCATCTCACTTCTGTATATCTATACAAAGTGTTTCTGACTGAAACAAATCTATTCTTATAATCTTCTCTCCTTCATGAAACCTAGAGATAAGCTCTCGGTGCTTGTGTAAATCTCCATTGTTCTCCAATCAAAATAAACCGATCTGAGACGTTGAGAATCAGAAATAAAGACCGTTTCACATTATTGGCGATAGCAACTGCTAACAACTATTTATAATGACAATGAAGACGGTAATTAAACAGATTTTAAACCAGACATGGGTCGATTACAGATGTCAAGGAATACAGAGACCTTTTCATTCAAAACCAATGAGCACAGAGTGAGAAATCGCTGCCCCTCCCCCACTAGTTGCTGCACTACTTATTGAATGGCAGAAAGAGAGATGCTTCCCTTTCAGGGAAGTAAAGTCAGCTGTTTGTAAGCATTTTTTGGTTACAAAAATGTACAGCTTGCCAATAAATGTAACAGATGTGGTTATCAGAGCTACAATAGTCAAAATGTCAGATTATTTCAGCATCAGGGGAAATAATTGTTCATTTCGTGTTTGAAATGCTATATAATTCTGTAAAATGTTACATCTATGCAGTGTAATCATGCTATTTTTACTTGAGAATCACATTCTGCCCAAACATTTTTGAGACAATATAAATTAGAAAACCTAAAGAGTGAAACCTACTGAAACAAATATTTCCTGATGATAGAGACAGCGCCTCTCTCTCTCTGTGTGTGTGTGTGTGTGTGTGCGTGTGTGTGTGTGTTGCGCTTCTTCAGCTCTGACATTGCAGAGCAGTCTGTCAAAATCACATTTCCTGATATTGTAAGGTTGGTTTAGGTTCTGGATTCAGTTAGGTGGTTTTAACTCCAGTTTGCAGTCAGATTTATCCTAGTTTAGATTCTCATATTTCTGTGCTCACATCATGACAGGTAAGTCAATGGAAACGACAAAAACCCCCGCCCCACCCCCAAAAGATAAACAGCCACAGGTCATTCTTACTCCATAATCACATTTTGGCACAGTAGTTAAGCGGTGCAGGGGACTGCGCTGTAATTAGGCCACTTGGTCTTACCTGAACCCAGGCCTGCTGCTTTGCAGTGGGATCCACTCCTTTAGCAACAAATATCTGACTTTTCTAAACTCCAGCCTGGTTCCTGGTGGGGAAATAACCGCCCAAAACGGCCGGGCTGAAGCCGCCATGTGGTGGGAGGAATTAGTGTGGCTGCTGCCGCCGTGCAGGACAACGACCCTGTCCACAAACTACTTGGCTGCTCCGCCGTGCAGGGGACTCCAGCATGCCCTTCACCATTCGCCCAGCAATGGCTGCGTGTAATCGGACAAATCGCTGACAGGCGGCCAGATGGGAAATCGGCAAAACAAATACAAGCAGCCGATCGGTGAGGAGGGAAACGCCGTAGAGAGCCGTAACAGTCACACAAAGTGGGCAGCTGACACATCGCATTGTGTCTGAGCCTGGGGGGGGGCGCAGGGGAGGGGGGCAACCCGGAGACCCGAACCTCCGCGCAGGAGCTCCGGATGAAATCCCCCGGCTGCGACCGGCTGTTTTCTTTCACAGACTCCACACCGGATGTGTGAAGCTGGGAGTTGTTTTTTTTTTTTTTTTTTCATTTTAAAACTTGTTATCCACGCCATTATCATAAATCTGAGATGTGGTATTCGGCACAAGCGACGATGGCAGCTGCGATGCCACGGATGAATGCACTTTGTTTATGTTCAAAGGCCTGTTTTTATTTTGTTCAAAGTGTGTCGTCCTCAAAGTGGGCTCACATGCTCATCTAAGTGTTAGTCATATCGGAGATTATCGACCTTATTTAGGCCGCCATGCTTCACGGAGAGGAGGATGTCCCGCCTAAGTTGGTGCTTCACCTGGTCAATAATGTCGAGGCTGCGGGGAAGTCGGGACACGCAAACCCACAACAATGCCCTTCCATCTTGGTAGAAGTGATCAATTATTCCACAGTAAGCCACAGGAAGGACAGCAGCCGCTCACAGAAACAGTCCAGAGTGATGTTATCCTCCAGGTTAATGGATGGCCCTGCGTGCCGTGTTGTGTTAAATCTATCTCCGAAATGTTCAAATCGCATCCGCGGGGGGCTAAACTGTGTCAGGATCTGGATTTTACCCCGCACCCGGCACGCATGGACGGCACTTCCACGGATGTCATCCCCACAACTTGGCTGTCCGTATACATGTGACACGATCCCGCATTTAATGCCGCGGGATAACAGCGAAACATCACGCCAACTACTGAGGCTCCTTCGAGACACAACCCGGGAGGGGAAACGCAGATATCCAGGTCAAAGTTTGGCAGAGTTTTACTCGCCCTCGGCAGCGTTGTGCAATGCCCCCTCTAATGCCCCCTGCTCGCCCGTAACGCCTTTGTTATTAGTAATCGCGTGGTATTGCACCGTCTTACCTTGCGCTCCGAGCCGTCGACAGCCTCAAAGCCCGCACACCGCGCAACAAGCGGCCGCCGCCGTCGCCCGGGCTTCGGTGAGGGGCCACAAGTGGGATTTTTGAAGCAGAATGAATACAGTAAGCAATTTTGGCTTGTCCTCGCGATCTTCCCTTATTGCCAGTTTTCGGTCTGCAGCAGCTGGAGATGAAAATCGCGCACCCTGGGTCCTAGCGCCGGGATAAGCCCTACAGGTGAATAACAGGCAGACAGACGTGCTGCTCGCTGGGCATCAGCCTCTCATTCTAGAGCCTTCAGCTGCTTCCTCCCATCTTACCTGACTGAAATGTAACGCAAAAGCAACCTGCATAAATAGAAATGTTATTCTGAATAAGTAGTTATTTGATTTGAATCACACAGGCAAAATGCAACTTTTGTGATAATGAGGACTGGGAATGCTGCTTCTGCCATTTTAACTCACAAACAGGAGTGAACGCAGCACCTTAACGTCCCCTTATTGACTCCAGCTAATACACAAAGCTTATCTAAGGAGAAAAGTTCTTGTTTGTGAAAGTACTCACATTTTATCTCATTACAACCACAAAACACAACATGTTTGATTGTGATTTTATGACAGACAAAGAAGTACAAATGTGGGATGGGGAGTCAGAAGTCAGATCGTACATTGTTGTCACTTTTATAACAAACAGAAATCTAGAAAGTGCAGTGTGCTTATATATTCACCGAGCCTGGTGAAAGTCAGCTCCTCGCTCCTATACGGGTCTAGACCTTCAGCCACTGAGAAGAATGATTGCTTACTCCGATTGGATTCTGTGTATTCTGTTGAAGTTTTAATTTTAGTCCATGGCTAACATTTGGCCATGACGTATGTAATGCACCAGTTTGACTGGAAACAGCCATCTTTTGCTGCCTTCAACTGCTTTCTCTCACATTATCTGACTGAAATGTAGCGTAAAAACAACCGAAATAAAGTGGGATGTTATTCTTAACTATCCAGCAAAGGAACTATGCTTTGATGGTTCCATCTTTAGAGGACAGAGGTGCCGAGCCAAACAAGCTGACTGTTGATGTTAATTCAGTATTTTGGAAGCATGGCCAAAATGGCTTCATTCATTTCCTCCACTGCATTTCCTAAATTACAGGCAGACTACAATTCTAAAACAGTGCAGAAAATAAATGTTATCATTCACAACTTTTCTTTCTGTTCACTGACTGGTTGAAAGACTTCCAGAGAAATCAAGTTCAATAGGAGAAATACCAAATGGAGCACCAAAGGGACATGATAATTGAGAAGAACTGAACATGGGAAGTTAAAGGCCAGACTATTGACCCATTTTAATAAAAAAAAAAAAAACTTTAAATAAAGTCCAGTGGAAGTAAATGCCCCTAAAAGTCACCGAATATAATCTCAGCGGCTCTGTGAAACCTTCGGGGAACAAAGATCATGAAGCCCAAGGGACACACAGGTCAGAGATAAAGTTGTTGAGAAATATAGCTTGTCATAAAATTGCACTGTCTGCCAGATATGGTGCCAACAAACTTTTCTTAGTACTTTTTTTTGCTGCTTTTACAGTCTAATTTATTTTCTCAGATTTGTAGATTCATGGATTGTTAGTTCTACTCCGTCTATGTTAATTAGTCTTCCTCCCACAGCTGCGCCTGTTTCCCCTGATCATCTCATCTGGTTCTCTTGTCATTTTCTGCCTGTCTCAGTATTTCACCTCCTGGTTGGATTTTTTTTGTTGGATTCTTACGTTTCTCCACAGCTATTTTATGGCCTGTCTTCATCGTGCTTCTGTTGTAAGTTTGTCATTTTATTATAAAAATGTTCACAATGATCCTCAAAGGGTCTGGTCTGCATTTTGGTCCAGCTTCAACGACAGAAAACATGCCACAAGTTGCTGAGTTGCTGTCATTCTCAAACGCTTTCACTTTAGAATATTTACTAGCAAAAAAATATCCTGGCAAGACCTTTTGCACAGTTAACATATTATCAAGATACTTTTTCTGAAAGTGACTCTTTCTTTTACAAAATGTTTGTAAAAGCAGCTTGTAAGCCCAGGTACTGGCATTTATATGACTGTGGCCATGGAAGTGATTTGAATATCTGAATTAAATGATTTGGATGAGTGAACAAAAACATTTGCCAATATAGTGCAATATCTGTGCAAGTCTACAGTTTTTTTACTGAGTTTTTTGGGATAAAATCTTAGATTAAATTTCTGTGCAAACTTCAAGAGTTAACTCAGTCCTACGGGATAACTTTCTTGCCCCTAAAGAAAAATAGCCAAAGGTTATTTATGGTAGTTCTACGACTCCATAATCACATTTTGGGATAGTAGTTAAAAATATTCTCACCATGCCGAAATTACAACAAACATCAGCTTATAATTTACTGTTGTTCTCATATGTAAATTTTACATTTCTAGCTATGTTTGACATCTAACAATAAAGATTGACTGTAAATTAATCACCTGTGTGATCCAAACACAAAACAGACTTTGTCACCTGAGGAAGAGCCAATTGTGGTGCATATAAAGTCAGGTGAACATGGTTGTCTCAGAAGGATCCTGGGCATGAAAACACCACTGAGATAGAGATAGGTGAAACAAGCAGCTGCTAGCTTTTAAATGTCTGGACAATATTCACATTTTCCACATTTTGTTATATTAAATCCTTATTCCAAATTTGATCAAAATAATATCTTTCCTTAAAATTCTATACACAAATATTCAATTATGACAAAAAATGTTAAGATTTTTCTTTTGTAAATTTATAAAAAACTAAAACACCAATAAATCAAATGTACATAAGTATTGTCAGCCTTTGCCATGAAGCTTTAAACTGAGCTGTGTCCACTGGTCAAACTGGTCCACCTGTGGCAAATTGAGCCGACTGGACTTGATTTGGAAAGGCGCACGCCTGTCTCTAAGAGGGCCTACAGTTGACAGTGCAGGTCAGAGGTCAAACACTAAGCATGAACTCAAAGGGATTGCATGTGAGCTCTGAGACAGGATTGTTTTGAGGCTCAAATCTGGGGAAACGTTTCTGCTGCTTTGAAGGTCCCGGTGAGTTCAGTGGCCTCCATTATCGGTAAATGGAAGAAGTTTGGTACCAGCAGGACTCTTGCGGAAGATGGCTGGCCGTCTAAACTGAGCAATTAGTGACCTGATGGTAACTCTGACCGAGCTCCAGAGAGGACAACCTCTCAGAAGGACAACTATCGTCTGGCCTGTATGGTAGAGCGGTCAGACGAAAACTAATCCTTAATAAACATGGCAACCCATCTGGAGTTTACCAAAAGGCTTCTGAAAGACTGTCAGACCAAGAGAAACTACATTTTCTGATTTGTTGAGACAAAGATTGAACTCTTTGATGTGAATGCCAGGCGTCATACTTGCAGTGAAGCATGATGGTGTGAGCATGGTGGTGTGAGCATCATACTATGGGGATGGTTGCAGCAGCAGGACTTGACACCATATTCAAACCCTGCACTTAGGTGTTAAAATATTTTGCTTTCTAGTTTAGTTTATAATAAGAAAAACTTTTATGCTTTTGCTGTGGTGCCTTTCTTACTTTGTAAAAATTTGTCTTATGATTCTGATTTAATTGTTACTTTTATTTGTTTCTTCATCTGTTTTATGAGACATGTTTTATCAATGAACCTGACTTGTGCAGATTCAGACTACAGGACAAACAACACCTTCCAGGTTCTTGATGTAGATGTTTGATGTAGATATTTCTTTTGGATTTTTTTCTTCAACAATAATAATAATAAGCATCTTCACTTGAAAACTGTAATTTGTGTTTACTTTTTTCATCACTGACTACTATCTTAATTGGTTTGATGTTCTGAAACACTTAAGTGTGACAAATAATGGAAATCAGGAAGGGTGCAAACACTTTTTCTCTCTACTTCATGTGAGTGTTTTTTCTGTGGAGGGGGATTTCTGCTGTCTGAACACACTGAGTAAACATTACATGTGCACTGATATCTGCGGGACATCTCTGTATATTATACATCCTGTATTCAGCAAGGGAATGTATTCTAAATTTTGTTATACAATATTTTTAATAATACACTAGAAGAGACGTCAGTGTGAGTTTACTATTAAGAAGGCTGTGGACATGAGCGAGATAGTCTCTGTATTTCCTGTGTGAATAAAATATTGATGTTTAGGGTTCAGTTTTCAAACAGCTGCTGAATTTTGAGAGTTCTGAATAGTCTGCAGTGAGCTTAGGCATCTGGTGGCAAAACTGGTAACTATGAGAATTTTATAATCTGATATCGCTGTCAACAAGCTCATCTGAGATAAAAAGAAGTATTAAGCACAGACAACTCCCACAGCATTAGTTCATTTGTGTCTATAATAAGTCTGTATTGAGACTGGAGTAAATTTAGTTCTTTTCAAATGACCCAGAAGGCTGAAAAGAAAAAAAAAGAGATGCTCTAAAAGTATAAAATGGATTTTTCTACCTGACATCATTGTCCATCTAACCTGACAGGCTGGGCAAGGAGAACATTCATCAGAGCAGCAACAAAGAGGCAGTTCAGGTGGGAAAATCTGTTGACAAGACAACCATTAGCTGTAGACTAAATAAATTCAGTCTTTATGGCAGAATGGAAAGCCACTGTTGAAAGAAAGTTGAAAGAAAGTCATGACTTTTAACTTGCAGCTGTCATGAAGGGGCTGCAGCAAACACATGCAACGTGGTCTTGTCAAATTCAAACTTGGTAGAGAGAGGTTCTCCTTCCAGAAGGACAAAATGCCCTAAATATGAACCCAGAGCTACAATGAAGGTCAAAACATTTATGGTAGAATGACCCAGTCAAAGTCCAAGTCTGAGTCCAAGGCAGAACAGAGGGCAAAACTGTAAAATCGTCCATCACATCATCAAACTGGCTGAGTTTGAGCCATTTTTCAAAAATAAATGGGCAGAAAATTCAATCTAAATGTGTAAATCTGCTGATGACATTTCTAAAAGTACTTTGGTTGGGTCAAGCGTTGTCCGAAGTATCCACTGTCCTTTCTTGCTCTGCAAAGAGAAGTTTGACTGACAGACTGGTCCACCGGGTCATGTCTGTATGTTGGCAGTTAACAATAATCATCCCACTGTTACCAACTCAGTCATTTTCTTGCTATATTTAGCAACATTTCAGACAAAAGAAATTGGTATCAACCAAAATCTGAATGTCAGGTCTCTTTTATAGATTTTATTGGCTCAAGTGACCTTTATTTGATAGTGAATTGACAGAAAACTGAGTAATGAGGGAAAGGGGAAGACATGGGGCTCAGGTCACCAGGCCAGGAATCGAACCTGCAACAGCCACATCAAGGACTCCTTATGTCCTCAAGGCCTCTGGGTTGTGCTTAACCCCTGCGCCACCACAGCACCCTGATGTCAGGCTTCTTAAGATTAGTAATCAGCCAGAAAACTGCAATCGGTGCACTCCTATACTAACTTGAGGTTTCATAAATGTTTTACCAAACATCTATGAAACTGTTTTTCTTTTATTAATGTTGGTCTCAATAAATATAAATACAATATACTCAACTTTATTGAAGCAACGCACAAAATGTGAAAAGCTGAGAAGACTTTTTCAAGGTAGTGTAAATGTATTTAAAATTTCACAGTCCTGTGTGTGTATTTTAGATTTTAGTCTGTTAAACTGACCAACAGGGCTTTTTGGGGGGATTTTTGTAATTACTGTGTTGGACATTGTGAAACTGCACCCACTGACAGGGGAAACCATCTCCAACTACACTTGTTGAAAGATATTGCAACTTTACTGCAATGATTACAATGTTAGATCAAATGGATAACAAAGTCGGCACACTGCTGACCCTGGATCAGTGGTCCAGATTACAAGCAGCCGCTTAGTGAGGAATGAAGTCATGCAGCCATTTTATCCTCTTCCACTCACAGACTTGCTGCAGAAGAAGATGTTGAGGTCTGTTGGAACTGACTTTTTGTCTAATTCATTTGGCTTTAACTAGCTTTTATTAGCTAGTTTTAGTTAGATATTGTTTTTAATAATTATTGTCATTTAGTTTTTGTATTTTCACACTATGGTTAACTTTCCTAGGAGCAGAATTAAAAAACTATTTTATTGTGATTATCACTTGGTTAATGAATCCTCATCAGATACTATTTACAGAAAATGTCTTCAGTTAATGTTGAACAACAGACTAAATCTGGCGTTTCTCCCAACTTTTGCTGTTATTTTGCAGACTAGTGTAAGTGCTGCCAGGAGGAGAATGGAGCGCCGTCATTTGCCGACAGCTGACGCAAACGTCTTGTGTGGTGACAAATGAGAGAAGGAAGTCTTGAACGAAGCAACAGCAATTTTTTTTCCAAGTTATTTTTGCCAGTGTAGTATGGTTGCACCAATTGCAGTTTTCTGGCCGATCGCTGATGACCAATCTTTAAAAAGCCTGAACAGCAGACTCCTGTTTTGTTGTATACCATTTCTTTTTTTGTCTGAAATGTTTCTAAATATAGCAAGGAAGTCACTGAGTTGGCAATAGTGGGGTGACTATTGTTAACTGCATCAGTCAAACCTCTCTCCCAGCAGAGCAGAAGAAGACAGTGGTTTGATGAAGCAGATATGAGCGGCTTCACATATGAGTATTGGCCGATCTCTGACGTCCCAAAATTAAGGAAATCGACTGGCTAATAAATCTGTGCACCCCTACAGCATAGCCATGGTTTCTACTTGTTCAAGTCAAGCTAATTTGTCTGTAGAAGTAACACACCTAGTTGGGACACGTAGACAGTGGCCTTCCCAAAAGTTGGAAATAGCTAGCTAGAAACGGACTCAAACCTTCTCTCCCCTGACGTGTTTGTTGATTTGATTAAATTGCCGACTTTGCCTGAATTTACATCAGATTATTTATATCACCATGTCTTGACTGGCGTTTCCCCTGACACCGGAACAGGCTTAAAAGTGTACAGAAATCTACGACAGGCAAGATGATAGTTATTACCAGCAATCAAAGTCCTCTAATCACTGCAGCGGTTACCTGAAGTCTTGCTTTATGACTCCCTTTGCCAGAGGTCTGAGGATAGCTTCATGAAGACAATTCAGGATCTAGAACTAGCATCTATTTTTGTTTACAAAGGGATTTAGCTCACAGGAACATACAGGATGGTCCATACAGGGATGTTATTCTCCTGGAAGAGATCTTTAATCATATATATGTATCTGGCGAGACATGTTTTATCTAGTGCCTTGGTGGTTGTAGATGAGGATCCTCAGTCAAAAGGAAAGCTTGCTGTAAAATCTCCACACAGTGAGGCTTGATGCCCATGAACCTAAAGCTCCATTGTTCCATTGAAGGAAAATGCTCCCATGTCACGATAAATCCTCCTACATGCGGAGAACATCTCCAGTTGTCTTTGGCGCTCCTTTGTAAAGCAGAACAGTCACGTATATTCCGTGGAAGAAAATTCAACCTCTGTAGGGATGAATTGTTGCAAGAAGCCTTGCTTGTGCAGCTTACGCTGCCACATTCAAAGACAGAAAGCCGTGTCGCCTTGGCTATCAAAGGAGGGCATGACAGTGTGAATGCCTGACAGAAAATTACTTTAAAATCCAGATTTTTGCAAAGATTTTAACTATTCAAGGCTGATAAGCTGAAGAGCAGCGTGTTGGAGTTTCTAATTTTTCTTCTCAGTTTCTTCCTGCTGCAGAAAATGTGATCACTTGAAATGTCTTGTCCAGCTTTAACATTTTGGTCAGGACTGTAAAACTAACCAGTTCTAATGTGTCTGTCTGAGGTATCCTTTGTGTCTAGAGCCTTTACTCCCTGTTTAGACTGACTGTTGGACAATTTGGCCACGGCCTGACAACAATGCCTCTCCGCTGGAGAAGCCATTAAGTAGCATTCTGGTGACTGTTTCTGACATGCACCGGGGGTCTGAATCTGCACTAAATTACACTAAAATCAAACCACTTCTTCTGGGTCCTTATGTGTTTTTGTCAGCGAGTCAATGAAGGGGACATTACTACAATCATTTTCTGATGTTTTATGAATGAAATTAAGAAATCAAGCAGTTCTCAGAATCAAAAGAATATACCAATGCAGCAACACAGCAGATCCAATCTCAAAACATTTTAATTTATAAAGATGCATTCATCTGCTGAAGGGTTTCAGATATTCTAGCACTAAACCAGCAGCTGATGAAATAATATCTTCAGTAATGAACACTTTTCCTGTCTTCTCATTCCATACTTTGGTCCAAGGGCCTGTAAATTTACTTCTAAACAACAAAAAAGTGAATTTAAATCTGACTTAAGCATCATCCAAAAATCTTCAAATTTTAAAAAAGGAGGCATGCATTGCCTCCAGCAATACAAGGCTGGAGGCATTTTGTTGGAACAATGGAAGAATCCTCCAAACATGGGCCAGAGGATTTTAGCATTTTCCAAAAGCTTGCTTAACCTGTTCTAGATGTTGATCCCACATTTTGTTTGATAATCGGTTCCTTTGTTTGTCATTTGACATATCAAAAACAAGGTTCTAATTATGTGATGTTTTATTAAATATCAAGAACTTTAGAGGTGTTCAATATGTTTTCTTCTTGCATTTTGCATCATTGTGTTTTTTGACTAAATTGAAAATACTCAGAAAGTTATGAGCATGTGGTGAATTCTGACTCTCCTCACATATGATTTTATTTAATAATCCTGCTTGCAGCGCCAGAGCCTGGATCAGTGAAAATCTGTCTGGCTCTCAAGGTCTGCCATTGTACGCCGTATGATAAATAGATGAAGCTGTCATTCCCATTTTCTTGAACAAAGCCTTCTCGCCCTTCACTGGAGTGAACATGGCTAAAAATGAGAGAATTGGTCTCAGAAGTTCGACAGGTAGATTCAAGAAGTGGATGAAAGAAAATAGTTTGATGTTAAATTAGTTTGGTAGTCCAGCTCACTGGAATGATCATTTAAGGTTGATCTGCAACAAGAAAACAAAGACGGACAGAACTTCTTGTAAGATCGGGACTGTTGCTTGAATCAGATATTTTTGATGTGCACATAAATTAGTGACAAAAATACTAAATTTCCAAAATGTCCATACATTCACATGTAAAAGCACAAATAAATCTTTCAACTCTAAGGCTCAATAAATGTCAAGTAAGAGGATCTTCTTCTAGACTTTCATAAGGGTTAGAGTCCTTTTGATAAGGTCCTAGTCAAAGTCCTGGAGTCATAAGAGTTTATTTAACATTCAGTCACAAAAAACATGCAGTACCTCTTCTACACATGTGTACTGTCTGTCAGCTGGCTACAAGAGGGATAATACGTTACATTTTTCTTTTCAGCAAAGACAAATTTGAGTATTTGGAAAAAATTTCAGTCACAAAATACTTGGCGTTTAACCTAAATTAGTACCAGATAATAATCCCATTACCAGAAAACAGAGCACAGCACTTAACTTCAAACTATAAATATGCCTCAAAAGAAATAAAAATAAATATGACCGAAGATCAATCAAATGCAATGAAAGCAATTAAAAACAAATAAGGCCAAATTAAGCCTTATTGGCACTGAAAAAATAAAATAAAAATGCATTTGAAGATTATTTTAAGATTAGGCAGTGAGAAGCACTAGAAATGTTTTCAGTTTTTACCAGTTAAAAAATGTGCAGCAGCATTTTGAACCAGCTGCAAATACGAGAGCAAAAACTGACTCAACATAAAGTCCACTAAAGTCCATTTAAGCTGGATCTGTCTCGAAGGAATGCATGTAAGTTAGTATATCACAAATTATACATCTATATCAATACTTAATAGAAATAATTAATATAAAAACCTTTATTTGCTACACAGGACCCTCTATTCTGCCGTCTTTATTGTCAGCAGTACTAATGACCTTGCATTAAAGGAGGAGTGACAAGGTTTGCACAGAGTTGAAGAAGCTTCAGGGACACGTTGAGATTGAAAAATAAACTCAGTCATGCTGCTTCTCTGTAGTTTTAGTTTGTTGATGTAAATGTGACACAATCTCTCATGTTTTTTATGTTTGCCATGTATCTGTCGTTAAATATTAGAAATAAACAATCCATACTTTGACTAAATAGTATCATCAATGTATTGTTGCTGTCAGACATCCACATACAGCTATGGTTGACACGGATATCAGATCAATTTTAGGGATTTAATTTTAAATTTGTATCGACACAATAGACAAAATCAAAAATGTACATACAAACTCAAATATATACGTTTATCCTCACCAGTACTTGGTTAAACGTCCTTAGTATACCAGAAACTACACACTTCCATCAATGTGTCTCTGGTATAATTCTTTCTCAATAATTAACCAGAGGTGGGTACTAACTAACTAGTTACATTTACGGTAGTACATTTGGAAAAAAATTAACTTTTAGTTGTACTTTTACTGCATCATATAGATGAGATATATATATTGTAATCCATGGCTACCTTATTATATCTAAAAAAAATGAACCACACACATTTAAAATTTATGGTTAAGTGATATTTCTAGTATGTAAACCTTTTGTTTTAATGTTATTTTCTGTCTGCTGAGCCTTTTACAGGTCAAGTGAATGTACAGTAAACAGTGCATATTGTCACAAGAGATACTTTGCTTTTTTTTTACCTCATGTACATCACCTACTTCAAGTACTTAAAAAGCTTTACGATGTAAAACTAATTTCTTATGCCTTCATTTCTTTTTTTGTAGTGATGCCACTTATTTGTAGTATTTTACTCTTTTAAAACGTCAGAATTACATAACTATATCATTTTGTCTATCTGTTCACATATTTTTTTCTAATTAGATGCTATGATTTGTTACTCGGTACTTCAACTTGACATCAACTGAAAGGTCCCAACAGAGAAGCTGGTATTGAAGTCAATATTACCCCCCGATCAAACCTCAAGAGTCCACAAATACTGCTCTAGCCTGTAGCCACTAAGATGCAGCTTTCTGCTGCTGCACTCTATTGAGTTTATCTGTTCTGTTTGGTGTTAGTTGATTGTTCTGTTTGGTGTTAGTTGATGTGATGGCAGTGATGTATGTTTATGCTTGCATGTTGTGCAGGGCAAGAACCTGCTGAAAAACTGTATTTGTTCTGAGTCAGGCCAGATTATTTTTTAATCTTGTCTTGAGTTTTTTTTTTTTTTAATAAAACAAATAAATAAAAATGTTATTTCTGATAAGGGTGCTTATTTATCCTGTCAGAGTCATGGCAGAAGCTTGTTTGTGGCAGTAAAAAAGCATGTGGGTTCTAGCTTATGCACCAGGGCCAGATTTAGAAGGATGTGGTTCCCTGGGCTGGACCCTGTTTGGTGCCCTATCCACTAAGGGAGAAATATTTTATCAAGGGAAATTACAGTAAATTAATACATATTTTTCATGTGACATCACACTTTCAGGAACTCTGTAGCTGGAAGCCATCTTGATAGGTATCTCTGTCTAACTGTCATGACAGTTGCTATGGAGTTGCTATGACAACAATAAACAAGCCACAATCTTAGAACTAGCCCTCGCCTAGTTTCTATCTAATTAATAAACAACATAAGTACATTGCAACTATTACTCGATTACTCAATTTTGAGTACTCTTCTTTCATTTTGTTGGTCTCAAAGCCATGGTTCATCTATGCTTTGCACTACGCTTGCCTCCCAAGATGGCGGTTAAGTGGCGTGGATCACTTCCAGCTCTGACTTGTGGGACAATAACTCCATGTTGTTCCAAAGAAACTGACTGTAACTTCATAAAGATCCAATACTTCAATATACTGTCTATATTCATAAAAATAACAAAATATTAATGGAACTCAAAAATCGCAGCCCTCTGCTACTGCCCCTGTAAGCTCTTTCTCAAGTCTGGCTCAGCACCATACAGATGGTTGAATTGGATCACATGTGGATCAAAAATAATATAATATAAATCTAAACTCTAAACCTAATTGATTTTTTTCTAGTATTTTAAGTAGATTGTTATATAATGATCCCACTCTGAGAAAGGCTAGCTAATTAACAGCTCCAAATTAACATGACATTCACGATGATGATGGGTGGATGAACATTTCTTTACTGCGAAAAAGACTCTTTCTGTCAAACTATATCACTGTAAATATTCCTGCTAAATATGCGGTCTTTATCTCCGCGACATGTCCGTATTTTACACACAACACATCAGTGTCCCACATTCACATGACATCATAAGCTGGCGAGGTGCAGCAGCAGCAGCAGCGAGCCATTTCCTTCAGTTTGTCCGTCCTCACACTAATCACGCACCAAACCAGCAGGACACACAAAAACAGCTTCGTTCCGGACGCTAATCTCGACTCGCTGCCCGTGCGAGTCGGCGGAAGACGAGAAAATAAACAGGGACAAATTACGGGGAATCGCTCGACTCCGTCTTTATAGTTCACAAGCTGCAGCTCGCGGTGATCAGAGACAAAAGCGAACCGTCCCGACAGGAACCGACCCTCAACTGGAGCGGCCGAAAGTCAGCAGGCGGGCGAGCTGGGACTGAGACAGCGCAGCGTGGAGGACGCGGTGACTTTCCCAAACGTTGTTACAAACAACCGCGCTCTGCAATACACGCGGAACTACGCAGCCATTGGTGCCGTGTCAAATGCCGGGTCCAGGCGCCCGCCAAGCCAGTGGGTTCCATAGTGTAGCGGTTATCACGTCTGCTTTACACGCAGAAGGTCCTGGGTTCGAGCCCCAGTGGAACCAAGCGATTTTTTTTTTTTTTTTTTTTTAAAAAGGAAGCGAAAATTCATCGTTTCCGGCTTTTGGTCAAAAATTAAAACGCGTACAAATCTGATGAAAACTTACAGTTCAAATGTTAAATTGTGCGTGGGCTGTAAATGTTTTTCATGGTTCTCTGGATCTGACCGATTTCCAGAGCAGTTATTGTGGTCATTTTTTTGTTTTTAGTGCTTCTGTTTCTAGTCTTTCCCCTCCTGGTGTCCCTGGTCGCAGCAGATGGCTGCCCTGCCTGAGTCTGGTTCTGCCAGACATTCCTACCTGTTAAAACGGCGTTTATTCTCCCTTGTTGCCAAGGGATCGCTCAGAGGGAATTGCTGAATTTCTTTGCATAAAAATGTCCTGGGGATACTTTCTGCTATATATTAGTGCAATATAAACAGTTTGCCCTATTTTTTTAACAATAATATTATTTTGGGGTTGAATAATTTTTCTACTTGTACACCTGAATTTCCTCACTGGAAGATATTTATACTATATTTTTCTGCTCTATTAACTACGGACATCTGAATTTGTGAGACAATAGAAACACAACCTTCTTGGCTCAATATTAACAGAACCTGCTAGTTTTTTCTTTCTTTACTAATTAATTTAGAAACTATTTCTGGTCTGTTTGAAAGAAAAAGTGAAAAAAGACACTTTTTAACTAAAGTTTATAGTTAAAATAGGTTAACTATATATGTTTGTTTGGCTTTTCAAGAGAGTAATACATTGTCAATCTCCATTATTTATTGGTGTCCAACTTCCTGATAAACAGACAATGTCTCCAGAACGAATGTATTTATGTACAAACTCATTATAACTATAATGTCATTCTTTCTTTATGCAGAAGTCCTGAGTGATCAATCTTTTCTATAGATGTAAGTACACTTTACTGCAATTTTTGAAACTGCACTCGAGCAAAAGCTTTTCAGAATCCAGAATGTTTTTTCATGTATAAATGTATGTATCAGGACATACTTTTAAAATTTGCTGGACTTTCTGGAGTTTAAAAATCATTCAAATCTAACTTTAAGTATTCAGAAACATAAAAATATTTTTGTAAAATCTAAGTACTTCCCTGGTTTCTCACTGGTTTTAGGTGGGGGAAGTATCAGGTGTTGCTGTTTAATTACTGAGCATCAGCAAGGGTTGCCTCCTCTGTTGGCAGGTGTCTGTTAACACGATGCAGTGAGGAAAACATCAGCGATGACCATAGAAAAGCACTAGTTGCTGACCATCATTCTGGCCCAAAAATTATAGAGGAAAGAAACAGGAAGTAGCAGCAAAGGTAAACCCAGCAAAGATTGCAAACAACCAACAACCTCAAAACCCACAGGCCTCAATTAGCATGTTAAATGTCAAATGAGAGAACAACACAATTAAGATAAGACTGTCAATCTGCCTTAGGTTTGGCAATATTAATCCCTGCAATGTTCTTTGAATAAATGAGACAAAGTAAAGCTTTTTGGCAATAATACAGAATACCATGCTTAAAGGAAACCAATTATACCATGTAATCAATATGTCAACTATCAATTCCTCTGTATACCAATAAACTGAAAATATTATGTCATCTGTCTGACCTTTGAAATCTGACAAAAACTGGGTCATGAAGCAGAACAATAGTCCAAAACACAGTCACAAATTGAAATAAATCAACAAATTGCAATGGCCCAGTCAAAGTCCAGACCTCAGCAGGATGGGAATGCTGTGGTAAGACATGCATGTAAGCAATGTTGTTGTTTTTTTTACAATGTTAAATTTCAATGTACTTCATTGAGATTGTATGTGATGTCAGAAAAGCATCAAACATTTTTCACAAACAAAACTTTGAAAAGTGTGGCAAGCATTTACTCACTCACCTGTCAAATAATCAATTTCTTTTGTAGTTGCTTTAATTTAAACAACCGCTTTGTTGTTTAAATTAAAGCATAGATATGCATTTGTGTGTTTATAGTTGTGCTAAATACAAATACAACTACAAACCACACTTGATATTTTTATTTGTAAAGAAAATCCAAACAAAATATATCCTTGTATCTTTTCTGTCACTTCACAACCATCAAATCCAAGATTGTAGTTATAATGTGATGGAATGTTAAAAAGTTAAAGCGGTATAAGTATTTCAACAATAGATAAACTGATATGAAATAATTTTTTTCTGCAGATTTAATGTATCTGCAGAAATGCAGATACATTAAAAGTCTCGGTCTGACTTTTATCAGCTGTTAACTGTTAACCAACCGCAACTCCCTCCTGATCTTTTAACGGCTGCTGTTTACCGGCTAACCGGCACATAAAAAAGCATTAAACATAAAACAACTACTGACCTAATCTTCTGCTCTGTTGCGGAAAAGCTGCGTCTCCATCGTTCAGTTCACCTGGTTGAGTTTTTAGGAAGGAAAACGTGACTTTGTAACCGTCCATCTCTCTGTTTCTATGCTGGGGCGGAAAAACAGAAGGCAGCAACGGTGACCGTAGCAACAGCGCCATCTGGGTTCTAATGGAAAGTGACTACCGGTTCTGCTCGGCGTTGGTCGACGTTAATAACGGAATAAATTAAAACTCTCGGGGATCGGTTCGTCACATTTTTCAAGCTATCGAGAGAGGTCGCGCTGCCGCTGGTGTTTGAGCGCGGCGCCTCGTCTAACAACCGGATGTTGTTTCCTGCTGATTTCCTCCGGTGCGACGTTCATTGTGGTCCCCAAAATGGCGAACGTTGCTGCAGCTACCGTGGCCGCTGCGGCCGCGGCTGCCGCCGCCAACAGAGACCCGGCCGTGGATAGGTCACTACGATCAGTTTTCGGTGAGTCCAGCTTTAATAGATGCGGCCAAAGCATGAAACAGTAAAATAAACCAGCTAACGAGTGGAGACCTCCTAGCTTACTCATATGGCCATGTAGCGGAGGAACAAACGATGCTAATAAGCAAATAGCTTCATAATTTGAGATGTTAGCTTTTTTTTAATTCATTCAATATTCTGTAATGTTTCAGTTGGAAACATTCCATATGAAGCCACAGAAGAGCAGCTGAAAGACATATTTTCTGAAGTAGGACTTGTTGTCAGCTTCAGGTAAGTAAAGGAGAAACATTACAAGGATTAAAGTGCACATAATTGTCTCCATCAATTGTTTTTCTGTAATATAAATGCCTCTAAGTAAAGTAGAATATGTCAGACAAGGCAGCTGATTTTTGTAACTTAATTAAATTAAAACTCAAATTTGGAATATTGCATACAAAAATGTCATATAATGCACAATCCTGGAGAACATTGTTGACCTAGCAGGAAGTTGGATGCAAGAAAGGTAAAGTTCGTGCTATTCAATATTTACTTTGGGGGGAGATTCAACAGGTGTGGAGTTAAACTTGAACATGGGCTACAACTCCTGCATACCTTTTCAATTATTCTGAAAAAGAAACATATCGCATGTGTCAAACTCAAGGTCCAGGGGCCAAATCTGGCCCGCCGTAACTTCCTACGTGGCCTTCTAGACTCCAAATTGCTTCAATAAAAACCTCCAGGTTTTCACAAATTGACAGAGTCCCATATTTTTTTCTGATTTTACTAAAAAGCTTTCCAAACACATTTGGTTTAAGTGACTGTTGCCACAGCTTTATTCGATGTCAAGTTATGTCTGTGACCGACACAGCGATGAATAAAAAGTCACATTTAACGTCATATATTAGCTCAAATATCATAAAAATTTCTTACAAGTATTTCTAGATTAGCATGACAAAATCTGTGATTGCAGAAAAAATACAAAAACAATCACAAAATCCTGGATGGACTGGTCAGTGTGAAAAGATGTTCAATATTAATTAATTTGAAGATTTGCTTATTGAATGCTAAAACAGGTATTTATTGATAATTTAACAATTTAATGGGTTTTATCAGTACAATCTGACCCTTTATAAGAACATTCAGATTTTTATATGGCCCAAAATTAAAATGAGTTTTCACCCCTGCTGTATATAATTAATATAAATGAAGTTTATTTTTTAAATTGAATTATTTAAACAAAAGAAATCTTCTCTTTGATGCCGTAATTCATTGATATGTGTCATCTGTTGCTTCTTTGATGGTGTAGATGTTATTGTGAGTGTATGTCCCTTGTTTTTCTCAGGTTAGTGTATGACAGAGAGACAGGAAAGCCAAAAGGATATGGCTTCTGTGAATACCAGGACCAGGAAACGGCGCTCAGCGCCATGAGGAACCTGAACGGGAGAGAGTTCAGTGGTCGGGCTCTCAGAGTCGACAATGCAGCTAGTGAAAAAAATAAAGAAGAGCTCAAAAGTAAGTTACTGCTTATTTCTGAGCAGTAACTATGAAGTCTATGTAAACTTTTTTACATAGACTTCATAGTTAAAGCAAAGGAGATGTGGTTATAATTTCTGTCTTTGTGTGAAGAAACAGTTCTTCCTTTTCTGCACAGGTCTGGGGACTGGAGCCCCCATCATCGAGTCTCCTTTTGGAGACAGCGTGTCGCCAGAGGAGGCTCCAGAGTCCATCAGCAGAGCTGTGGCGAGTCTTCCACCTGAGCAGATGTTTGAGTTGATGAAACAGATGAAGGTACGTTAGTTTACTGGATCTGTCCAAACTTTCACAGTTAATACATAAAAAAACTGAGCTTAAATGTAGCGAGAACTCTGCTGCTGAACGTCTGTAATTGTATGAAAGTTTGACTTGGAACCTGCATCTTTGTTTACCTCCTTTTGTGTATTTTGAAGCTTCCTTCCAGTGTGTACTTTTTAACCTAATGTTTTATTTGTCTGATTTGTGAAATGTGATTTCTTTCCCCAGCTGTGTGTACAAAACAGCCCCCAGGAGGCGAGAAACATGCTGCTGCAGAACCCGCAGCTGGCCTACGCTCTGCTGCAGGCGCAGGTCGTGATGCGGATCGTCGACCCGGAGATCGCTTTGGTGAGAACTAGCAATAGTAATAAGCAATAGATCAATTAATTGCATGACAAATTAAAATGAGCTCAATTATTACCATTTGCATGATTTGTCGTTTTTCTCTTTTCTCTCTTTCTACCAAAAACTGAAAGTCTTCAGTCTGTTGCTTTGGTCTCAACTAGCCCCTTTTTTATTATATAATTACATTTATTTGTTGATTCTGTTTGATTTGTTTTGCTTATTTACTTTGGATATTTCAAATGTCTCCCAGTTCAAGTGTTAAATCAGAATTTAAAGTTTATTGATCTTTGAGAATGTGTTACGGCTTTATTATGCCATTCCAATTATAATACCTGAAAATGGTCTCAAAACAACAATATTATCGTTTATCGCAAAGAAAGACAAACAGGTTGTTCTTCATGGCAACATTTGGAATTGGAGTTGTGTATTAAGATTTTGATGAAACTGCTTGTCGTTTTTGTACAGAAAATGTTGCATCGTCAAACAGCTGTTCAGCCTCTGGTGTCCAGCAGTCAGGGTGGAGGAGCACCACCTGTCAATCCTCCTGTTCAGCCCAATGTGCAGGTGTCTCAGCCACAACCTGTGGTAAGATAAACGCCAACCCTCTCTCCAGCTCCAGTCCTCACGAGCGACTGTCCTGCAACATTTAAGGGCCTTCCTGCCCAAACACGCCTGAATCTAAAAATGGCTCGTTGCCAGAGCTTTGCAGAGCTAAATGAGGAAATCCAGCCAATTATTTTATTGTAATTTCTATTGTTCTGTCAATACTTCAACAAAATACAGCAGTAAAACCCTGACTCCAAATCGCCCACCTTATTAATCTGAGCTTTGTCTCATTATCAGCCAGTCATGCATGTGAATGGAGCTCCTCAGATGATGCAGCCCGCCAACATGGGCGTTGTCCCCAACATGCCTGTACCGGGCCCAGTACCAGGACCCGGACAAATCGGACCTCCAGGTATTCGCTTTTTGTTTCTTACTTTACTACCTCGAGGCTTCCCATAGTGAGGATTGCATTGCATTGTGGGATGTGGTCGAGTAAATATGCTAATAAACAAAAGTCATGCATCATTTTTGAAGCATAAAATTCAACTTTCAAGACATAATCTCAAAAGTATTTTCTATGCTTCTCAGATTACAATGTTAATAATATGCAGAAACATGCTGGTGATGAGATTAAACTCGTCCCACTTTCTGCTTCGATAGAAAACACAGAATCTGCTTCCTGTATTTACATTTGGCTCCTTCGACCCGACACATCTGACCAGCAAACAAACTGAACGTTCTGGCTTGTAGTGACTGGTTCTGGTTCGCCTGGAGTTTCTTCCAGGCAAAACAAAACTCCAAGAGAATCACAGAAATAAAACGTCCAATGAAAAGTTAACAAACTCAACAGCTGATTTAGGCCAAAGTAAACAAGCTACAGATCACCCAAATCACCTTAAAAATGTGCAAGGCTTCCTTTTTAAAACTAACAAATCTAAAAATGTAACATTTAGCATCAAAAAGTTTAGCACAAATGCAGTTCAATTATCATAAATTCAGAAAGTATTCAGGCTTCAAAGACAGTTTTTAATATCGTTTACATTAAATCGTTAAATCATTTTCCTGTTTTTGGTCTGTGAGGATTCCCAAGATTATTTCTATTTGCTAAATACCAAAATAATGCACATTTTACATGGATATTTTTTAAGCTCTCTTCAGATTTATATACATTTCTTATGGTCCTTCTTCATCTGGAAGTTGCTCTGTTGATGTTTTGAGATCTTGCCTCAGGTCTTCCTGCAGACAAAACTTCAGGTTTCATAAAATTGCACCCAAAGTTAAATCTGAGAGGTGAAGGCCCACATTTCTATATAGTCAGATGTCATACATAGAGAGGGTGTTGCACTGAAGCACATCCACAAGTGTGTCTATTTTTAACTTATCAGAAGCTCAGGAAGTTGTGACATCATCACCATCTGTCTCATTATTCGGCTGTTTATCAAATAAACGTCGTTTGGTTTCTAACTGACCACAAACAGGAAAGGTTAAGTCTGATTTCTGAGGTTTCTCTGAGTTTCTGCGTTGAAATCCCTCCTGGGTTCTGAAGATCAGGCGTCACATTTGGAGTTGATTTGAGATGCAGCGTGGATCTGTGCTGAGCTCAGTGGCAGCAGCGCCGGACACCAGGGAAGATGACAGGCAGTCTGTGGTCGGAGGCAGAAATAAATCATCTGGGAACGTTTTGCATTAAATTATATGTATAATGCTCTTTTAAGTTTCAAAGTATCACCATAGAAACCTATGAGAAAATGGTTGAGATTAACACCCAGTTGGGTTTGTAAAAAAATGACAAATAAATAAGTTACAGACTGTATCCCTCTGAAATGAGCTCTTCCACATCCACACATGAATAAACATTTTTTAGAAGCGATAAATGATCCTGCAACCTCCGAAAGGTTAAAACTGATTGATTGAATTCCTTCGATTTGGAAATTTGTCTGTAACAAACTTCCAAAGAAGTCCTGAAATATGAATCTGTAAACATTTGAAATGAGAAGTCGTTCGATTTAATTCTGCAACAAAAAGTTTCCTTTCTTCTGACGGCAAATATTTCTGAATTAGGCTGAAACAATTGGATAAATAATGATGACTCGATTTTTGAAGTAATCGTCAACTAATTTAGTAGCTGGTTATTCATGAACTGGAGTAGAAAGTCTCATTAGCTGAGAGAAAAACAACATTCAGCCAAAACAGTACAAGATAAAAACATTTGATTTAACATGAAAGAAAAAAAATCTTCATCTATAAAAATGTTCTACCCAGAATTTCAGCTTCACTTTGCTCAAATTCTGTATGAATAAAAAATGTTTTAGGAAACTTTCTTCCTAGTGAGTTATTGTTTAATTGAAAAAATAAACATTTCAACTCTGCACTGCATTGATGTCAAGTCAAGCAGAACGGACTGAGCTGTTCACAGTTTGATGTTAGAAGCATTTTTTAGTTGGAGATTTTTTGCTATAACTGATCAAATGTTCACCAAAAGAATGTCATTATTGCATTTTAGGTTTATTTTCTAATATTTAAAAATTTATTTTAGTGATTTATTTGCATCTTTTAATGTTTTTCTAGTATTATCTGAAAAGGGTTAAGTTGTTGTGAATGTGTATTTTTTTATCTGATTAATCAATTAATTGTCAGAATAATCAATAGAATAATCTTTAGTTGCAGCTCCAGTTTGAATACTTTATAAATCTGCACCCGTCATGACTCACTACGACCACCAGGTGTCACTAGAGCCTCTGCTAACGTTCTCAGCTGGATCAGCTTCGTTTCCTCTTCATTGTGTCGCTAAATGTCAGATAGAAAAATTGATTCCTTCTTTTCTGCGAAGCCTCCTTGTGTCTTTCTGTGTGCATGCGACGATGTGATCAGCCCCAAATTGCCGCTTCGCTGTCTTGAGTCCTGTGTCTCCTGTTCTTTTCACTTTAATGCTGGCTCAGGAAACCTACAGAATTCCCCCACAGGATCAGCCGGACCTGCTGCTATCGAGCGGCCACAAGGTATCACTGTCACCCCTCAGTTCCCCTGACAGCTCAGTAGACTCCGCAGGACAGACGCTCGACATGCAGGGCAGTCTGTGGATTGCACTGTTTGATTTCCACTGTTTTTGCCTCTTCCTAATGCCCTTCGCTGTTTCACTCTGCACCCTGGCAGCGGTTATCAAGCCTGTTCATGAACTGTGAGTGAGATGAAAATGCTGCGTCATGAAGGAGAGGCTGGGTATGAAAAGATACCGGGTCAGAAACTCAAGGGCTTTTGGATCAGTTTCACAATCATCCCCAACTATTTGTCTATAAAAGCAACTTTATGCTTTATAATTAGGCCTGTCGTGATAACAAATTTTGCTGGCCGATAAATTGTCAGAGAAGTTATTGTAATTAATGATAATGTTGTTGTTTTGAGACCATTTTTCAGTTGTGTAATAAATGATCAGAGATAAATAAACTTTGAATTCTGATAAATATTTAACACTGGAACTGAAAGGTGTTTTAAAATCCAAAATAAATAAACAAAACACCAGAAACAACAAATAAATGAATTATGAAGTCTCTGTTAACAAAACTGTCCTTCAAAAAAAGGTCTAATTGAGACCAAACGGCAGAATGAAGACGTTTATCATCCAGTTTTTAATAGGAATAGAGAATAAAATAAATCATGCTAATGAAAATTATTGAGCTCATTCAAATTATCATATGATTTATTGATTTTAGCGAGAGGCCTACTTACAATCGGGTCTCCGATGTAAAGTTTCTGTTGCAGAAAAGATGAAGTAGAGAAAACTGGTAGCTAAAATATATTGATGTCAACTGAGCTGATCTCTTTCCCTCTCACTGTGTGTCTATCACTCTCTATCTCTCTGTCTTTGTCTCTCTTTATCTCTCTATCTTTCTCTCTTTGTCTCTTTATCTTTGTCTCTATCTTTTCTCTCAGTTTGTCTCTGTCTGTCCTCAGGTAACCAGGTGTTAGAGAGCAGTCAGTGTTACCCAGCTCTGTAGTTAAACATGATTCTATTATTATTAATCAATAAATTCAGGGTGATAACCCCGCTGTCTGTACCGCCTTATATTTGTCCAGTTAGCATTGCTGGCTAACCATTAGCCTGCCGCTACAACTGGACTCTTCTAAAGGATAAAATCGGAGTCGCTTTGTTGGAAACTGTTCAGCTTCTTGTTATTTGCTGAAACTGTTTTAAGTAGAAGTTTATAGAAGCTTCCTGCTCCTTTTTTAAACTTATTTTTGTTGCTTAAAAAGCTGCAGCTTCTCCTCTCAGTGACAACTTCCACACTGAAGAGTTTGAGAAGTGGGACCTGCTCCAGCTTACGCATGATGTTTAATTTTATTTTTAAAGTTCCTGCCTCCCTGTCGACAGATCCAGGCCAATCAGTTTCCATGTCTGTGGTTTTTGAGACTCACTTTGCAATTTGTCTGAATAGTAAAAAAAACTTTTTCTTTTGTTGGGAATTTTAATTAAAATTTCCACAGAGCTTTATGTTTTGGTCTGTTTGAGGTATTTTTTTAGATATTAACTGACCGGTGTTTTGATCGGTGACTCAGTTCGTGAGGAGACTTTTCACCACATAGTTTTTTCTCCTGACAAATTTCTTGGATGGCTTTTTTTTTTTTTTTTTACTTGTGTAAAACTATGTTGAATTAGTGACACTCATACTTGAGTACGTTAGGTTTACACTGATGCTTCTTTAGTCTTTTGCTTTCGTCTAAATGCTTCTCTCTTTGAGAACAGCACCTCCAGACCAACACTAAGAGCTTTTTCTTGTCCTGCACAGTTAATATTTTCCAGGCTCTTGCAGACGTGGTGCAGCATTTAAACATGAATCACTCTGAAAAGGGAAAACTACCGGCTGTTGTCCAACAGGAACACTCAGCCTGATTAGATTTTATTTATAGGACGTTACAGTCGTTACATTTATGTGTGTTTGAGTTGGTCAAAGAGTGAAATGGGCCCAGATGTGTCGCTGTGGGACGTTTTGCTTTAGACGAGTTTTTCTGCCAGTCGCTGTGGGGAGAGCTGGTTTAACCTGACCCAAAACGGCTCTGGACTGACAGTAAAGCCAACACCTTTTATAGGTGTGAGTGTCTGCCAGGAAACTCAGTCCACTCAGCGGTGCTAAAGAAAACCCATGACGTGTTTTGATTGATTTGTTGTTGTTGTAGGACCGGGCGGTATCCCACCCAGAGGCCTGTTGGGCGACGGACCCAATGATCCCAGAGGAGGAACTCTGCTGTCTGTCACTGGAGAGGTCATCGACCCCAAGTAAGAAACAGCTGTTAGCAGGATTAACGCCTAACCACTCCAGCGTTCTGGATATCGCCGCCTCTCTGCTCCATTTCAACGTAAACTAACCGTCTTTATGTTCTGTTCGTCTGGTTCTGCTGAGTCGGTCCGGCTCTTTTGGCTGGCTGAAAACAAAATTGAGTAGAGACCTGAATCTTTCACTGTCAAATTATTTAATCACAACTTTTAGGGTTCGATTCAGAAACAGTCTTCAGATGTTGTTTAAATTATGGCGACGCCAACAATTTTTGTGAACGTAGCCATACTTTTTTTTTTTGCGGTTGTTGAGATTGCCAAATATATGCGACTTCCAAATGTATGTAAATGTATCGCAAACAACCTGGAAGTGTCCCGCAGTAGAACTGCCCAAAATCGGCAGGTTGGGTTTCTTAAACCAAATAAAAAAACTACTTTTTTCCCCCCCCATTTTAATTCATTTAAATTAAACAAATAATTTCCTGTTGAAACATGTTAGTTTGTTTTGCAAACAAACATGTTTTACAGTTTTTTGCACCGATTGCTTGTTAGAGCCAGAAATCTGTAAACCGGTGATCAATACTAAAGATGTAAATGTTTGTGTTTAGCCGGGCCTACATGGCCGCTCCGCCTCACCAGGCCCCGCCGGTACACATACCCCAGATGGGAGGCGGGCCCCAGATGGGAGGCGGGCCCCAGATGGGAGGCGGGCCCCAGATGGGAGGCGGGCCCCAGATGGGAGGCGGCCCCCAGATGGGAGGCGGGCCCCAGATGGGAAGTGGGCCCGAAATGAGAGGCCCTCCGATGTCTGAGCCGCGGACCATGATGGTGGACCCGCGAGGGCCGCCGATGATGGAGCCGCGGGGACCGCCGATGGAACCCAGAGGTACGAGTCGGAGGAAAACGTTTTGTTGAAGATTAAATTGATCAGATTCATGTTTGTCACAGAACTCAGATCAACTCCAGCTGGCAATGAATCAACCAACCGAAATAAAAACAAATCAGTTATAATTTCACAGCTGTAGACTGAGCTACATGTTCCTTAAAAAGTCTTGAAATGTCTTAAAGTCATTTTTAAAATGAGTTGGCCTTAAACATGTTATTTGCAGGTCTTAAATTTTATTGTTTATTTATTATTTAATCTCATGTTTAGTGTAGTTTTGATTTATTCTGGGG
Organism: Poeciliopsis prolifica; assembly: GCF_027474105.1. Lineage (NCBI taxonomy): Eukaryota > Metazoa > Chordata > Actinopteri > Cyprinodontiformes > Poeciliidae > Poeciliopsis > Poeciliopsis prolifica. Next base: position 2,391,349 of record NW_026562381.1, read on the forward strand.
AGATTTTGATAAAGCTTTTTATCGCGTGCAGAAATTGTTGCTGTGCTCTGCGGCAGCTATGGCTACTGCTAACTAGCTGCTAACATACTCTTTTGTTCCTAAGGGTAAAGCTAGCATATTTGACTTCCATCTTGGCTAAGTGAAAATGTATTGCCAGCTGGCTGGACAATGTTCATCTTCGCCTTCCCAACCGATACGATTTGTTTGTTATTGAGATTCTTTTGCATTTCTGGTCTTAAATTTCATTCACACGGCTCTGAAAATATCTTGGATTTTAGTTTTAGCATCATCTTCTCCTAAAGCTTGTTACCTGTTGTCCTTCAGGCCGGGACCCGAGGGCGATGGACGCTCGCGGGCCAGTGGCGGGTCAGAGGGTTCCCATGGTGCCTGGGATGCAGGGCCCGGTCCCCCACGCCATGGGTCCAAACGTTCCTCCGTCTGCAAGACCGGTAAGTGGGCGGAGCCTTAACTCTGTCTTCTGTTTGGTTAAAAGCATCGTCCAGCTGCTGAGACTTTCTGCATGTTTTAGCCTCCAATTCTGGGAGGACCAAAGTGTGGCCCAGGGGCCATTTGCGGCCCTTGAGGTGTTTTTGTGTGGCCCCCAACTGCAGTTTGAGAGTTTTAGAAATGTGACCCACCAGCACAGACTCTTGTTTGCTGATAAATTAAAATCCTTTCACGACATGATAAAAGTATTTGCCTTTTAATAACCAAACCTGAATGGAAAGTGGGAAGTTTGCTTGAAAGCAAAAATATGTACACAATCTTTTTAATTATCCAGCTACTGGATTTATCATCGATTAAAAATAGACAAAAACTAATTTTCCAAGGCAACAAAATAAAATCTTCTAAATATAAATTCATTGGTGATTTTTCTCCTAAGAAATCCTCTTTTATGTTTAATCTACAATAATTTGTACGTCCTTTTCCTGCAAATTTATACTGTATTTTTAAGTAATATATTGCATATATACAATTGTTTACAGCACAATAATAAACATCAAAATCAGTTGTATTATTTTCTTAGTTTTCGAACATTTCTTGCATTTCTGACTTGACCATTGTGGCCCAGTTTACAAAAAGTCTTTGAGGGAGATTTGCGCCATTTGTTAGTTTGTTAGTTTCTGACTGAATGTTGTTTCCCATCGAAAGCTGATTACAACACCCACAACATTCCACAACATTGACGAACAACTTCCTAATGCCGCCCCCCACAGATGCCACCCTGTGGAGTTGCCCATATCACCCAGATCAGAAACCGTCACTGACTGAACTACTTCCGTCTTTATTTCTGGAGAAATAAAACTTTCTCCTGACCTTGTCATCTTGTAATGGTGTATCGAAGCTCTGTTTCTTTTATATATCAGGCGTTCAGATTCGGGCCTCAAGTTTGACACACGTGATCTATAAGGTGAACGAAAATGCACAGGAAGTGAGTGAACTGAGCCGAGGCTGTTGTTGTCCTGCAGGGTCCGGGTATTTCTGGCGTCCCGCCCTCAGGAGGAGGCTTCAGTCCCGGACAGAGTCAGGTCTCCACTCAGGATCAGGAGAAGGTGGGTCCATCGACGGCGCCGCCGATGTTTCCTGCCGGCGCTGCTTAACGCCGTCCCGTCTCTTCCAGGCCGCCCTCATCATGCAGGTGCTGCAGCTGACCCCAGAGCAGATCGCCATGCTGCCGCCGGAGCAGCGGCAGAGCATCCTCATCCTCAAGGAGCAGATCCAGAAAACCGCCTCCGGCGCTCCGTGATGCTCCAAGGTGGAGGAGTTCCTCCTCGGCTTCCTGTTTTGTTTTTTTGTTTTTCCTTTAAACCAAACTGTTGTAAAATCTCAAAACTGTTTTGTCAATAAAACTAAAGAGGTCACAAAATGCCTCCTTATTTTTAATCCAAAATATCTTAAATAAATAAAGTCTTACAGGAAGACAGCACTGCCTTTAATTTGCACAATTTTCTGCCTGGTTCCTTGTTTACCTGCCTTTGTTTCTCGTCAGGAAGACTTGAACATGAGCTGGAAAACTTTTATTATTGTTCGGTTCCAGGAAAATACTTTCCTCAACCAGAAAGAGGCGACAACAAGGATGTACATGGTGGATTTGAAACCCCGTTTTCTGTAACAGATATGTAAACTTTATTTTAATATTTACAGCTTTAAAAACACAAAATATACAAAGCCTTAGCAGGCACTAGAAAATGTAATTGTTTTTCTTAAAAAGGAAAAGCTGCAGTTTGAAACATTTTCTACATTGGGGTTTGGATTTACATAGTTCAGTTCGACATTAAATCAGCCCATTATTATCCCAAAATAGCACAACCAGCTGCACATCAAGTTTAATGAGTTGGCAAACATTTGAGCTTCACAATTCCTGGTAACAATAAAAGTTTTTGTGGAGTCGACTTCATGATGACGAAGCCTAATCAGTGGATTTAAAAGTCAAACCCACCCGGCCGGTTCTGCAGCTGGGTGTGAATCTCTACAGTCATTGGAGATCTAAGCCCTCAGTCACAGCTGATCAACAGCAGTTGTTTTGTTCTCGGCTCAGAAGTTCTCCTTGTTGAAGTAAAATGTGGTTTTGCGAGGATCCACGTCCGAGTATTTTCCGCATTTCTTCTCCAGAACTTTCCCGAGTGCCTCGGGTCCGCACAGGAACGTTCCCACCACGGACCTGCAGACGACCAAAACGAAACGTCAGCGGCTGCAGATCTGTTCATTTCAGTCCTAAACGGCTTCAGCCATCAATAAAATTCACCTGCAGAACAAGTTCAGGTCATAATTTCACGACTCATCATGACATGAGAAAAATCCATCACATTTTATCCCGTTAATTACTTTGAAGTATTATTTTTAATAGTCAAAAGTAATTTACACCTTGTTATTTTTGGAGTTGAAGTCCAATGTTCCACTTATTTAAGAGTTGATCAGTATGACAATGAATTAAAAAAAGGTACAAAAAACTGAAATTCTCTAGAAAGAATTTGAAAATTCTTAATTTTCAAAAGTTGAGAATTTGCAAGAAAAATCCATAAGATTTCTGAGTGCCACAAGTCAAAAAAATATTTTTTAGAAAATCTGAAATTTTGAGAGTAATCTCAGACATTTTTTATGAAAAAATAAAAACTTGAAACGGACGTTTTATAATTACATTTTCTTCAAAAAAGAATATTTTTTTCAAGCAGACTTTTAAATGTTCTTATTTTTTGGTGTAAATTTCCGAGATTTAATCTTAAATTAGTTTGTTTCAAGCTCATTTTGAACCTTTCAAGCACAGAAATTTTCAGGTTTTTTCCAGAACATTTCTGGGATAAATCTCAGCATTTCTGAGTTTTTTTGTCAGAAATTCAACCCTTTTTTCCTCATCTGAAATGGCCCAATGTGCAGCTCTGCAATAACAATGTCTGTTTTTCCAAGAAGAGGACATGAAATAAAACGTCTGCTTTACGTTGGGTTCTCTTTGCGGACTTGTTCGAACTCCTTGTCCCAGTTGGGTCGGCCGTAGTGAGTCTTCTGCTTGAGCCCGGTGACCACGTCCATTTCCTGATCCACGTTCACCATAACGTAGTTCACCTGATGGGCGTAAAAGGAAAAAGAAAAGAGGTTTACGGCGCCGTTCATGAGGAAATGATGACGGGTAACCTGGACTTTGGACTCGTACATGGCTCTGGTCCCATCCGGTCAGAAACAGCTTGTAGGTGAGGAAATCCCCCATGCCTCTTTCCTCCATCTCCTTCTCCTGCGCCTTCAGGAGGTCAGCGAACCATTCGAAGGCGTGGGTTTCCCGGCACAGCCAGTAGAAATAGATCTGAGACCAGTAAACAGCAAGGTGTGTCAGAACCATGGCACCGCAGAATTTAAAGCAGAAATATCTGTCTGCTTTAAGTTTGTCTCTAAAGCTGCATCATGTCACTTTTATTAAAAATGTTTTTTACATAGTTGGTAAAACTGTCACTATGTTGAGACAGATAATGTAAAAAAAAAATCAATCTCGTCCACCTAATCCCTGAGCTTCTACTTCCATGTTAAGAAATGCCAAAAACAACCTATCAGAGCCAGGAGGAGGGTCTTAGCGCTGTCAATTAATCGCATGAACACGCTGCCAAATGAGCTAATGGTGGAGAAACAATTTACTGTTACAGGAAAACCATTTATCCACTATAATTGGCGGCTATGCTAGCTAGCCTTAGGATTCACAATAAACTGTGGGTCAAAGCGCTGATTGGCAGCGCTAAGACCCGCCTTCTGGCTCTGATTGGTTGTTTCTGGTTACCACTGGGAGAAGGCAGAGAGCTCGACTTATTCACAGTTTATCTGTTTCATACCATACTATTACGACATGGTGGCTGAAGCTTTGAATTAAATGTCTGGCAACTTTTCGTATTCATCAGTCCATCAAGATTTTACGATTGTTTTTGTGATTTTTATTTTTTTTGCAACCACAATCACTGATTTTATGGAGCTACTTTAGCGATACTTTTGCGCTTAACTTGGTGTTTTTGACCATTTTTTTGAAAAGTTGTAAATAAACGTACAATGATGCATTAGCATGAAGCAGTGTGAGGATCTTTTGACTTTGCATGACGTTTTGCAAAAAAAATAGACTGACTGATTAATGTAATTTGATTTGACTGGTAAAATAATACACAAGGACACAGCTTTTATCTTGAAGGGCCACAGAGAAGGTTGTGGCGGGCCGGATTCGGCTCCCTGGCCTCGAGTTTGTCATCGTGAGGAGGTTCACCTTTCTGGTGCGCAGATTGGGGTCGTTGTCTTTGAACTTGTACCAGATGGACTTGAGGATGGAGGCGAAGGGAGTGACGCCGATGCCGGCGCCGACCAGCATGCTGACCTCGTAGTCGAAGACGTCCTCACTGGCCGTCCCAAAAGGGCCGTCCACGCCCATCCTGAAGACGGACAGCAGGTTGATTGAGGACAAACAAACGTCAGATCTTACAGTGAGTTTTACTGGGGATTTCAGGAGAAACACCGACACAAAGTAGAGAAGAAGAAACGTTGCATATTCAGCCCTCTTTACTCTGAAGCGTCAAAATGAAAGCAATCATTTCTCAGTAGTTGAACATTAACAGCAACATGAGAACAGCAGGCAGGTCAGAAAGTCCCATTTGTTCTTGTATTATTATGACTTTATTGCGGTATGACATTTTTCCAGTAATATGATTATTCTCGTAATAAGACATTCTTATTTTGACTTTATTCTCGTACAGTTTTATTAATGTTATAAGACTTTACTGTCAGATTATGGCTTTATTCTCAATATACTGTGACGTTTTTATTATTTGGACTTTATTCTTGTAATTAAAAAAGACTTAATGTAATACTCCATCATACCACCATGTTTCCTAAAAGCTACAACAGTTATGGTATTATTGCAACTTTATTCTCCTGATATTATGACTTTATTCTCATATTATAATAACTATTGTATTTTTACAACTTTATTGCCATCTTGTAAGATGACTTCTTGTAATATTATGAGTTTTTTTTTTTTTTACTTTATCTTCAAAAATTTAGACTTTATTGTTGTATGACTATTCTCGTGTTATTACAACTTTATTATTACTTTTGACTTTAGTCACGTAAAATTCTAACTTTATCCTCATAGTTATAGAAAAACTGATTAGTTTATATACTCTGCTGTACTTCTATCTCATAAAATCTTTTAAAATTGTTTTTAAAAAAACCTAATGTACATATTTATTTATATTTTTCAAATTTTCTTTTAGGTAAGATGTTTATTGGCATCTTAGGCAGTTAAGAGGGAAAATAATAAATGTTTGGTGGGAAAATAAAATCAAACATGTCTCACATCATTCACTTTTAATGTTTCTACAACCAAAGCAAGATGAAAAACCTGACTGTTGTTCGTAATGCGAACACCTACTTGGGCCCCTGCGCTCCCTCTGGCAGCTTCTGCATGATGTCGATGAGTTTGTCCGTCCAGTCACCGGCTGAGCGGATGTGGACGCTGAAGAAGTCCTCTTCGGGGGCAGAGGTCATGGTGAATGGGTGCCACTCCAGCTTCGAGATCTCCGGGCAGTTGAGGAAGACGTACTGGCCCACGTCCATTTTGAAGCCCGTCTTCACCAGCTGCAGCTCTAGCACTTTGGACGGCCGCATCACAATCTGTGAAAAAACAAAAACAAAAAAAAAAACTCTTAGTTCGAGCCGGACCCAGGAATATCGGAGTTAAGCAGCTGCTTCGGGCCTCCACACCAGCAGGGGGCCCCCAAGATTAACATTTGTGTTTTTGTAGTGAAGTTTAATATTTTTCTGCTATTGACTGTGGTCACCGTTTGGGAAAGATAATATATTAACTTGTCGCCTCGTTTAGTGTAAATGTAGTGTTTAATGTTACTTTCAAAAAGCCATACTTAAATACCATTCTGCATTTCAAAATTCAACAAATTTTTTGTTGTTTTTTTTACTCCTGGAAGGTCAAAATCAATTGCAACAATAACACTGGTATGATGTAAGCAAATTACAAATTAAGTTAATAAACGTAGGAAAGATGAAGCATCTGGTGGTAACATGTTGGTATGGGAGGCCCCAAATAAAAATTTGTTCAGGACCCCAAAAAGGCTTTGACCGGCCCTGCTCTCACATCAGTCAGCAGCAAGAAAACACATAGAAATAATAATAAAACTGATGGTTTACCTTTCTGTACTGGACATTCTGCTTGTAGCGAATGAAGCGCAGCAAACGTTCGCATAGATAAATAACCATTGGGCCGATCACGTACAACCAAGTCTACAGAGAAAATGAAGAAATAATGACGTTCTTCATACTGGGAGGAGAATCAGACGCAGAAACTGAAGTGAGAAGACACAAACCTGAGCCGGCCCTCCTTTAAACTGAGGGATGGGACACTCATCAATCTTTCCCCAATCCTCTGTGCGGTTGTGACAAAACAAAGGGTTGTGTTTTTCATACGAGTCATCAGTCTGCCTCCTGACGATGAACCTGAAGACGAGACAAGCGGGTAAATGACGAGATAAACAACAACGCTGCAGGAGAGGAAGAACGTCACAGCAAACAAATTCTGTCCTACCCGATTCCATGAATGACGAGACCGGCGAAGAAGATGATGAAGAGGTGGTGTGTGTACCAGAAGACCTCGAAGTAGCTGCGCCTGATGACCTCCATGGAGGACGTGATGATGAGGATGAGCGCCAGGGTGATGATGACACCGGTGAGGCCGGCGATGGACGTGAAGACGAAGTAGGTGGGGATTTGCTGCGGATCCTGAGGCAGAGCGAGAGAACAAGAAATATTTTTAATCCTGTTTGAGAATGTTTGACCAACTTGATGCTTTTTGCTGAATTGAAAGCAAAAGTACAGATTATTATATATGACAGCATATTAAAGTTAAGAAAATAATGGAGTACATTTCTGTCACAAAACTCAGAAATGTTCTATAAAAGAAACAAAGACATTACTAAAAAATAGAAAACATCTGATTTTGGAAAGCTGATAATATTCTATAAGAAATTAAAACATTTTTAGATTAATCTGAGAAATTAGAAGAAAAAGAAAAGTTTCTGATTTTGAACAATTTCTAGAAGAAACTGACATATTGAGATTAACCTCAGAAATATTTGAAAAAAAAGAAGAATGGAAATTTCTAGCTTTCAGATTTTTAACTTTTCAACTTCAGAAACTCAAAATTTCTGAAATTATGGAGCAAATTTTCAACCTCAGAAATGTAGATTTTCTTTTCTACAAATTATGAAGAAAACAAAGATATTCTCCTTTGTGATGGCCTAATTGTGTTTCTTGTGGGAAAAGTAATTTTTCTTCGATCCTGAACACCACATTGATTGCATTGGTACAGATTTTATTTGATTTATCGGAAAATGTGGCATAATTTTATTTATTTGCATTGGAAATGTGTACATGGCAGGCTTTAGTGCTGGACTTACGATGTCGTTTTTGCGGATCGGGTTCAGGAAGGTGGTTGTATGGTGAGAATCATTTTCTTCGTGTGAATTCTCCGATTCCTCTATGTGGTCCTCCAGGTTGGACAGAGCGGTGCTGAGGTTGTCGTAAACTCCCTGTCTGCTGTTGTTCAGCCACTCCACGTTCAGCAAGTGGGCGATCATATGAACGGCTGCGGGAGCAAACAGGAGAGAGGTCACCGCTTTGTTTCTGCACTCAGGAACACTGACAGGTTAAACATGAACCAACAAAATTAACAAAGGTGTTTAAAATATTTTGTCCTTTTGACAAGGGCCAAAAAATTACTTTTTATCTGTAATGTTGTAAAATTTCAAATACACTTTCCGCGTTTTCTCTGACTTTCTTATAACTGTTTTTAAAAAGTGCACTCATTCTCTTTTGTCTGAAATCTGAAAACAGAAACACAAGTGTGATTCTTTCATTTGAAAAACAAGCAACTTTTTTTAGCACCTTCAATTTCAAAGGATCAAATTTAGGTTCAAAGTGTAGTTAGCACACACCTAACCTCTGAACAAAAATGACAATTAGCAGGAAACATGTTTAAAAAAAGAAAAAGAAACAACCACAAAGAACCATTCTTTCCACTTGTATTTCCTCATATAACTACAATAGAAAATCAGACACATGTGCATCTTGAAGAATAATTGCTCCAACATAAACACATTAAGGAATTGCTGTATTGTTATAACAGATTTAAAAGGTCAAACTAATTGAGGTGAATAAATGGAGTAATCCTGTCAGAGCTGTGGGGTTTATTTAGAAATGGATGCGTGAGTTCACCTGTCATCAAGGCGATCATGTACGCCACCAGCTTGTGGAAAGTCAAGTTTTTGTCCAGTTGTTTCCTCATTGTTCTGCTGCAGCGCTGCAACAGCAACAAGCCAGGGTTAGAAACACGGAGGCTTTGTTTTCAATAACACGCCGCAAAACCACCCGGTTGCACAACATGGGCCTCGTAATGCCACTGTTAGGAGTGGTGTTACAGTTCATTGTCCGTTTAAACCTCATCAATACTGCGATTGTTAGTGGCGCTGCGTCGAAGCGCCCTACTTTATCTACTTTACCTAATGTGGAGAAGGCGTATCTGACTGACAGCTCTTCGTGAACAAATTAAATGTTGCTAGCTAGTAATATCGAGGTTTGGCGCCATTTTCTCTCGTCATTTATCGACTCGTCTGCATGTAATGTTTGCAGGTCATTAACAATCATCTCGCTCACTAATGTCGCTAATTTGGTAGAATAGCAGATTTTATCGCGCTGTGTTAGACAGTTGTAGTCCGACGACTGAAGACTTGCTAGCTAAAGGCTAAAACAGCCAGATGAAGGCGGGTAACCATGGCAACCGGTGAGCGTTTAACGGCTGCCCAGCTCTTTCTGGAGTGAAGCTGCGCGCGCATGCGCTGTGTTCCGTACAGTGACGTCGGCGCACTGACGTGTCTTTGCGCGGTTCTCTCTTTCTCGGACTGCTGTTAAAACAGTGAAAACGTTTTTTTTTTAAATCACCAAAACACTTAATGTGTTTTATTTGGCGACTGTACAGCAGTGGTTCCGTACGAATGTGCGGAAACCTTTGTCTCTGTTCTGTTAATGTCGATAAAGCAAAATGTTGCTATTGCCATGTTTCCATTAAACGTAAAATGAAATTAAAATCACACAGGAATCAACTTGATCATGTGATAAGTCATTAAAAACAACAACGCATGTGAACTGTTACGTATGTATTTTTATAATTCAACCATGGCGATAGGCTTGTCATGATAACAAATTTTGATGGACGATAAATCGACCCATAAGTTATTGTGATAAATGATAATATTGTTATTTTGAGACCATTTTCAAGTAATATAATGCAAAAACACATTTGCAAAGGTTAATAAACTTAAATTCTAATTAATATTTAACACTGGAACTGAAAGACATTATAAATATCGAAAATAAATAAACAACAATTAGAATGAATTATAAACTCTCTGTAAACAAAGTTGTCCTTCAAAAAAGGGGTTAAGCAGCAGAAGGAAGACTTTTATAATTCAGGTTTTGGTAGAAATAGAAAAAAGATAAACAATAAATCATGCAAATGAAAATAATTGAGCTTGTTTCAATTTATCATGTGATTAATTTACTTTGTTCAGTAAATGTGGCTTGTGGTGTGAAATCAGGTGTGTGAACATCGTCCTACCACGAAGGATCCTCTGAGCAGAGACAGCAGGTTCCTGCACACTGGCAGCAGGATGAGCATGCAGTTAAAGTTCAGGACGGCTGCAGGAGCTCTGGCCCAGGCCAAGGCAGACTGCAGGAGGGGAAAATACAATTATTCCTCCTTTTAATGTTGATTATTTATGATGAAAACACCAAATCCAGATCCACAGACAGTTTGAGCTAATTCATTAAAATAGACTAAATACAGGAAGTGTTTTCAAATGCCGTTTTTGCTACAATGAATTGATCTGTTTTATTAACTTTGTTTTTTAATAAGTTTCAAAAGTAAAAAAAAAAGGTATTTTTTTGTACATCTTTTATTATTATTATTTTATACATTAATCTAAAAATTCAGAGTTTTTTGCGGAAATGTATTCCATCTAGGCCGTAGTTTATTTTTGCCAAAAAGTAAAAACTAAAATGTTTTAGTCCTGCGAATCCTTCTGACGTGACAAATAGTTTGTAGCCCTTGTAGCCAGGCTCCTTTTAACCAAATCTCAGGTGTTCCCCCTGATTCTGCTTCTTTGGATCAGAACTGGCTTCAACAATCCGAACTATGCGAGGAGTTTCTGCAGCTCTGAGAAGCATCACAGTTTCGGCTGTGTTCACTACTCACCCCCAGCAAGTGACGGGTGTAGTAAAACCTTTCTCCGTGCTCATACTGGAAGTAAAACCAGACAAAGAGGAAGATGTTCAGGCCCATCCAGACGGACTGCAAAAACAAAAAGTGTTCGTTAGGAAATGGATCTCTTTCAGAAAGGATGCAAACGACACTTATCAGTCACAATTGCGCGCAAAACCAGTGCGTAAAACTCTGCTAAAAGGTCTAATAAATCCTCAAATGAAGTTTGGATAAGGACTCACTATTATGATGGCTGAAAACCAATTGTTGACAAACCAGTTCCCCATGATGAAGGCTTCTTCTCGGCTCTCTGAGCTCCTCATCCTCAGCGCGCTGGTTTTTATAGCTCCCACCTGCAGGGACTCCTCCCTCCATCTCTTCCAGATGCACAGGGAAACAAGTCCTCCTCCACCTCCTCCTCCTCCTCCACCTCCTCCTCAGCAGGTGAAATTACGCTGTTCAGGAAGTTCCGAGGAGGCTTGAAGAATCACATTCTTGTCTGGCTGCAGCGTCAGGCTGAATTAACCTTTTCTGAATGCGGGAGGAATGAGGAAACAAGCACCGACTCCATCCAGGAAGCCTCACTCTGCTGCGGTGACGCACAGAGGTTTTATTAGCGCAACCTGAGTAACTTTTATTGTTGTGCGTCTTAATATGTTGAAGTATCAGAAAGGTTAATCAGATAAAACTGTGAAGCTTCTAAAGAAGTAAAGTTACCAGGAAAGTTTAGTGGAAGGAAAGAGTGTATAAAAAAGAGGGGATTGTGATTTCAGGATGCGGTGCGATTTTTACATTCCTTCTAATATACCGTCACTTCCGAACTGTATATTAAGGCGATACATGTACAAAAACAAACTCCTTTTGAAATTTTGAGATTAATCTCAGAAAATGTCTAGAAAAAAAACAAGGAAATTTCTGAGCTCCAAATGTTGAATATTTGCTAGAAAAAAAACTTCAGTAATTCTAACATCTCAAAATTCCTCCCAAAATTTGTTTAGTGGAAATTTAGCCAACTCCTCATTTATTTGTTCTAAACGAACCAAAAACAACTTCTGTTTCCAGATAATTGATTTTATTGCTCTATAAACCAAAATCCCAGAATCTGGAGACAGAGAACAACAAAGTCCAGAATGTCCAAGCTGCCTGCCGGGAAATGCGCGTCCTGCTTCCCTCTGCTGATAAGCTTTATGGAGAGGCTGGTTTTATTCTACATGCACCAAACTTACCTCCATAAACCCCAATGTGTGAAACCATGGCGTGTCCAAAAGTGACAAACATCAAACCCATTTCACTTAAGGCTTTTATCACTAAAGAAATGCAAGAGTCTTAGCCCATAGTACTGAGCTCATGTAGAGTCGTTTTGGATTAGCAAGAAGTTAGTTTTAAAAACAGCTTCTTTAGCATCTCTTGTATTCGCTTAATGTTTAAATCTATTTTATGGTCCTTGTTTGATGCTGTTTTAATTGATTTAGTGTAGCACTTTGAGATTTTCATTACTGTAAAGTGCATTTAAATAAATGCATTATTAGCAACAATCATTTATGTCTTACTCTCCATGTGGAGATTTTCAGTATCCAACATGATTGTATCGACTAACATTACATTTGTTTTACCTTTTTAGTATTAAAAATTATGCTATTTTTCTTACGTCAAATGCACCTGCAAGAAAAAATACTTTATTTTTCACTTTATTCAATGTTCAAGTAGTACAGTAGTAGTCAAGGCACTGAACGACAAAGAAAAAATGAAAACATGCACAGTATCAAAGCATAAATACAAGCTCATTTAGCGTCCATCTCTTAATTTTACACAATAATTAGGTTAATTCTGGATAACGTCTTTGCTACCGAAGCCACACAAATATTCAGGATCCTTTTAGTTTCTCAGCAGAACATCGTGTCCAACTTTTTGTGTTTTTTTCCCCTCATTTAAAGGCAGTGAGCTGTGAAGAACAGACAGCAGCTGAGAGGAAACCAGTCAAAGCTTTGTAACATTTTCTGCCATGCTGCGTTCACGTCTGATCAGTGCAGATGCAAGATGCGTGCAAACGGGGGAGCTTTGAAACCCTGAGAGGAGGCAAACTGAAACTGTCCTGGGTCAGTGTTTTGGCCACTTCACACACACACACCCCCACTTCTCTCACTCACTCACTCACACACACACACACACACACACACACCCACACACCTGGCTCAGCGCTGCGCTTTCATCACCTGCTTTTGAGCATCGCCGCATATCTCCAAGTGCGACATTCTTTGGTGGCATAATCATGATCCAGGAAAGTTAATACACTGCAAAAACACAAAATCTTACCAAATATTTTTGGTTCTTTTTCTACTGCAAATGTCTCATAACACATGGAATGAAATAAAACTAAATTACAAGAAACTTTTCAGCAAGACTTAGTATATTGTTTTAAGTAAATATTTTTTAAAATATTGACAAAAAGCAGATTATTTTACTGATAACACAATAAAGATGTCTAAGAGAAATAAGGCATCCAACAGACAAACTAACTTTTTATCATCAATATTAAGGAATTATTTACTCAAAAAAAATCCAATTTCTTGGTGAACAGTTTCTTGCAAATTAGTTTTGTTTTACTTCAAGTGATTTAAGATATTTGCACTAGAAGCAGTAGCAAAAATACTTGATAAGATTTTGTGTTTTTGTAGTGCATACATGTTAGTCAACTTTAAGACAAAGCTAAATTTCAGCATGACATTTTAGTGTGTTTTAAGTCAATAGTTCTTTAATATTGATGTAAAAATTGTAGTTCCACTGGCAGATTATTTGACTTATAAATTCTGAAAAAAAAATCACAAGTGAAAATATTCTGCCACTGGAACCAGTACTTTTACCATCAATATTAAGGAATTATTTACTTAAAACAAGCGCCAGTATCTTGCTGGGAAGATATCTTTCAGTTAGTTTTGTCTTATTTCAGGTGTATTAAGATATTTGCATTAGAAACTTGACCAAAAATACTTGGCATTATTTTGTTTTAGCAGTGAACAAACTTGTTTATAAGAAGCGTGGCTGAACTTCAACAATAATCTTCAATAATTCAACATCTAAAAAATGCAACATAATTTTCAATTAACATTAGAAAACTATCAAATACCTTTAAGAAGTTTATCATTAACCTTATATGTTAGTAAGTTTTGTCTAATTTCAAGTGTAGTAAGTTATTTTCACAATAAATTGAACAAAAATACATGATTTTTTTCTAGTGATTTGCCCAAGTGTCTTGTTTTTCCCAGCATTCCTCCTGCTTTTGGTGCGTTTCCTGTCAGGCTAAAGACTCCCGCTCGCCCAGCGGCCCGGCGCCGTCTGGAGGAAGGCAGTTCTGAGGGTCCAGCAGCTCCTCCTTAAGCATGGTGGCGGCGGTGGAGTAGGAAGGCGGCACGCTGCCCCGCCGGCTCGCGGCCCGGCGGCGCCGGCAGCAGACGCAGTGCAGGCAGTCGTGGACGTTGTACTTGAAGAGGCTCCTGCACGGGTGGCAGAATTGGTAGAAGAGCAGCATGAAGAGAACGGCCAGGCTGTAGCCGATTAGCAGCTGCACCACCACCAGCGGCGCGCACACGTACTCGTAGAAGTCCGACTTGAAGAAGTACCAGAGCGTGATGAGGACGAAGTTCTCCAGGAAGCGGCCGGAGTAGTAGAGCGCCAGGCGGCGCCAGCTCTGCTTCCGGTCGATGAGCTCCTGGTCTGCCAGGTCGAGCTCCACGGCCGACCAGCAGAACACGTTGATGCAGGCGTACAGCAGCGTGAACATGCACAGCACGATGGTCGTGCCCAGCTTGGAGAAGTTCTTCTCCACGCCCTCGGCCAGCGAGCCTTTCCGCAACCAGAACTCCACCCATGGCAGGAAGAAGAAGAAGAGCAGGTTGCACCCGCCCACCAGGATGACCCAGTGGGTAAGGGCGGTGCTGAACAGCACCAGGGTCGTGACCCGGGTGGTGATCTCCAGGGCCCGCCACACCACCATGCATAGGTAGGCGGCGGGCCGCAGCTGCACCTTGATGGAGTCGTAGGTGATCTGGATGGCGAGGACGCTGCAGACCAGAGCGCCGTAGGTGATGGAGATGAAGGTGATGATCATCAACGCCACTGCAGAGATGAGAAGGAGCTTAACACAACCAGAGTGGGATAACCTGGAGTATCACACACACACATCCATACATGGACACGCATCAACACACACGTAGACAGACACACACACGTTTCCAATGGGAAATTACAGAGAAGTTTCTTTAATCGGATTATAGTAAATATGAAAATAAATATGGAAACCACAAGGGAGGAATGGATGGACGGATGGATGGATGCAGTAAATAAAGAAGAACAAATGGAAGAGAAGAAGGACAGACGCTGTTTAATACAATCTGGAAGCAGAAACTGTTTCCCAAAGCGTTCCAGTTTTCCACACCTTTAAACATTCGTGAACCAGGTGAGGTTTTCCAGGTGAGGTTTTCCAGGTGAGGTTTCCAGCCTCCCTGCCCCAACAGAAACACTGAGATTATGTCTTTTGGTTGAATTGACTCGTTTTGCCCTGACTTT
Organism: Poeciliopsis prolifica; assembly: GCF_027474105.1. Lineage (NCBI taxonomy): Eukaryota > Metazoa > Chordata > Actinopteri > Cyprinodontiformes > Poeciliidae > Poeciliopsis > Poeciliopsis prolifica. Next base: position 2,406,701 of record NW_026562381.1, read on the forward strand.
CCACTGGAGCAGCGTCCAGCTCCGTCTGAACTGGTTCAGATCTTATCAGAAGCTGATTGATCTCAATCAGTCTCGTATAAACGCAGGTGTGTCCAGTTCCCAGCAGGTCATGAGTCACCAAGGATCACCAAGTACAGGAAACAAACCACCTGACCTCAGTCCTGTTCTGACTGTGGGGATCAATTAGAGTTGGATAGAAGCTTGTAGTAGGATTTACTTCCAACCCTCCTGAATGAATTCATACTGATAACTGTATCAAATAATTCTCATGCGTTTCATGACTAATGATCGATGTTAACTCCTGCTCTGGTGCCACCTGCAGGCCAAAGCGACGCCTCTCTCAAAAGGCTCAGCTCGCTCTCAGTTTCAGGCAATAGAGTTTACAAACTGTGAATGAATCAAAACATACACTAATATCAGCATGTTCTCAGAACTCAGTCTTACAGCCAAATGTAAATAAAACCAGACATAAAATAACTGGGTTTCTGCAAGTTTTCTCAACACAAATTCAACACTTTTTACGAACTTTTTGTATGACAATGTGGCCACAAACCGACGCTTTTACCACACACTTGGCTAAAAAGCCACATAAACTGTTTTCTGTCTTAGGATTCTATAAACTACTGAAACAATTCCTTCAAAACCTTGTTTTTTATGCTGTTGTAAAACTACTTTCTGAATGGCGAAAATTACTGTTTATTCTAGTAATTGAACGTTACTTTGAATGAAAACCAGTGTTTCATTATTTTCGTCATTGACAAAACAGATTTACAACTGCATATAAACTGTGTTTTCAATGTATTTTTGCAGTATTTTGGAGTCTTAAGTCATAAACTGGCGTTTTAGCTAGAAAGTTTGGTAAAAGTGGTGATTTATGGCCCTTATGGCCTTCCATACAGTGGAAGTGTTTTACGTAACAGTAAAGTCCCACAAGAAAAAAACGAAAACTACGTACAATATGAGATTCAAGTAAGCTCAGATTCATGATTAAAGTATTTAATGTCAACTTATTTTTCTTAAATAAACGTGTAAAAATACAAATCAGAGACTCAAAATCCACATTTAAGACTCAAAATGTAATTTCTGCAAAAAGAGAAAGAGCTTAGAGAGGACATAAACAAGCATTTCTTACATCTGTCAGACAGGATGTACTTCTCCTGGATGGTGGCGTACAGCTGGAGCGTCAGCTGAGGCGTGGAGCCCAGGAAGGCCTGGATGACGGCGGTGCGTTTGAAGGCGTTCCGGTGCGTGGCCAGCGTCCGCTCCGTCTGCCCAATTTCCAGCTCTATCTCTCGGCCCTTCTGCAGGTTGGTTTTCCTGGAGAGGGTGACGTAAGGCTCCTCGTTATGGCCTGCCTTGAAGTAGACCACCAGCGCCTCGAAACACCTGAATGAGGAGCATCGGGAGGTCAGAGTGTAGTACCGCTTGAGCACCAGCAGGGGGCAACATCATGTTAAGTTACAGGGCCAAACTCAAGATTACATCATGAAGATCTAAAAACAAAGCTCAACTTTATTAAGCTATGTGATAAAAATGTTATGGATTTTTTTTAAGAAGTTGAATTATTAGAGAATTATAAATAACTGATATTTGATTTTGAAGTTCAGTCTTCAAAATCAAATATTGATTTTGAAGACTTTTTGCTATGAAAAACTTTTTGTAAAGTTTTTGTAAAAACAAAATCTCACATTTGGTCTAGTTTGTAATGCGAATATTTTAGAACAATTGAAATAAGACAAAAGAAGTAACTTTTCAGCGAACAGCAGCTTGTTTTAAGTAAATAATTTCTTAATATTGGTGAAAAATTGCTGAATAAAATATTTTCCCACAATAAGAGCAAAATAAGCCTCAGTGAAATTTGTATTTAAAAATATATAAATATTAAGGAATTATTTAGGTAAAACAAGCTCCTAAACCTTACTGAAAATTAGAACACTTCTCTTATTTTGCACTAGAAACTAGACAAAATTACTTGGTAAAGACTTTTTGTTTTTGTAAACACCAGCTTGTGCTTCAGCTGCTCCAGTAGATCAGCTCACAGTTCTGCTTTTTATACCAACTATTTTTACCTCAACTTCAGCTAATTTATTGTTTTTCAGCTAAGGGTTATTATTCTAACCAAAATGAAATGATGCGTCTTCCAATATTTTATTAGTCTTGCCTGGAAATCAGTTTGTTTTCCGCTGGCAGTTTTCCTGTTGAGTTACTAAATTCCAGCAAGATTTCTTTTGTTGACTTCAATGTTTTAGCCTTTTTTTCTGAAATTGCAATTTCTCTAGTGAAAATTAGAGTACCAACATTAAAAAAAAAAATTCACTACTGTGATATAATTTGTTGCTGTTATTAAGAATAACTTGTGATTGTATCGCCATCCTACACACTAATTTAACAACAGATTTCAAGAAAGTATAAAACAAAAGCCAACCTTTAAATGAGTGACACAGCTCAATAAGTCAGTAGGAATAAAACATACCTACTGCATTGAAACAATCAAAACAAATTGTCAAAAATAAAAAATTACCTTCAAATTAAATGATTAAACATGATATCTAAATCTCAAAAAAAAAAAATTCTCACTAAATTTCCTGCCATTTAGCAAATATAAATTGTGGTAATTCTAGTTGACCTAAAACAATAAAAGTTTAGTCTGATTTAACTACAAGCAGAGAGAAAAATGTAAAATATCTGCTTTCAATTGTAAATGTTTTCCAAATTTAGCTTTTCATCAAAGTTAGATTGCACTTTATTACAAAACTGTCCAGTTTTAAGGATTTTATAGAAAATAAATCACTTTCCAAACCTTGAAATCAAGGCATTTTCAATTATTTTAAGAACCCTGATGAAGTTAAAATATATTTGTTACAAGAAAAGTAAAATATCTGCCAGCTAAAGAGGTTACTATGTACTCATAAAAAGTGACTACAGATTTTTCTTACAGGAACTTAAGTTACACATTTGTCATAACAAAGAGGCCTTTCATTGTAAATGTTGGCCAAACCAAACCAAACATTTCCAGTGAACGCTCCAGCAGAGGGCAGCCGGAGGATAAACTGAGAACGTCTGGGTGTGGCTGCCTTAACGTTTGCAAGGTAAATGCTCTCTGTTTGGCCTCTGGGGTGAGTGTCGCTCAGAAAGAGAGAAAAACAGGTTTTACACAAATATGTGCTCCTGTGCAAGAGGAGAAAAAAGATGTAAAAAAAAAAAATTAATAAACCTCATGTTGTGTCAAAAGCAAGTTTTCAGTCCGGACCATTAAAACGACATAAAACAGGAAGAAAAAGTGAGTTAAACTGAAACTCTTGGGAGTCGTGTTTTCAGCTCATGACCCTCTGCAGATCCTCTCTGCAGCACTAAATCTCACATCGCTGTGCAGGAATGCACTGCCAGACACTGTTGCTTCAGCAACGCCACACCAAGAATCTTTACACACAGTTTACAGTCGCTCAGAGTCAAAACTAAACCGGCTGCAAGCAGGAAAATCGATTAAACTAAATCAGCTGCAAGCAGGAATATGGCCAAGAGTTTTACAGAATCAACAACAGGCTAGGCAGACCAATTTCTCAAAACTATTTTACACTGGAACTGTCTTCAAGCAGCTCTCAGACACATTCCACATGGATTGGTGGTTATGCAAGGCATAAGTGCCTTGCTCAGGGGAACATCGACACGCAGCAGAGGAAGAAACAGACGAAACAAGACTACTATTATTCCCCGTGATTTAACAAAATCTATTTATGGCAGATATTCCTACAGCGAGACAGTAGTGAGGAGTGCTGAAGGAGAGGCAGAGGAGGACATGAGTTCAAGAAAGAGTGAAAACAGTGAGTAAAAAGAAAGAGAGGAAGACAGAAGAAGCAAAAAAATGGAAAAGATTTGCAAAAAGACAGTGAGACAGAAAAAAAGTAAAAACATGAGTAAAAGCACAAAATGCAAAAACAATTGAGTGAAGAGTTTGAGTAAAAGAGAGCAAAAAGAGAGTTAACAAAAGATGCAAAAGAGAAAACAAGGTAGTGAAAAAAGTTAGTAAAAAAAAGACAAAGCACAAAATTTTAGCACATTTATATTTCAATTAATCTGCTGAATTTTACTTTCGAAGAAACTTTCACACAATTAAAAACACACACAAAAAAAAACATTTTTAAAACACCAGAGAGAAAAAAAAATCTGTCAGGTTATTTAAAAACACCACAAAAACTTTGACTATTTTTAACCATCAAAATTAACATTGTGTCAACATTTTCATCTGCAACATTGTTTAATTTCTCCTACTAAATATAGATGGAAGACATTGCTGATCCGATCAAGAAATGAAATTACATTTAGAAACCGTTTGTAAAACCTGTACCAAAAACAAAAAACACTTAAAGGCAATAAACACCATAATTTTTATCAACATATTCCAACAACAAAAAGGAAAAATGTAAGTAAAACTCACTTACATTTGAGAAAAGTAGTTTCTATTTCCTGACAAAAAGCCATAATTCAGTTGTATAATTTTTAATGTGGGTTTTTAGTGGGTTTTCAGTTTTACTGAAAAACTGAAAACTCACTGCAACATGTTGCTCAATCCGGCAACACTGGTTGCTGGTTTCCAATAAACATCCTCCTCCAATCCCATCAGATATTTATGGATAAACTATAATCCTGCTCTCCAGATTAACCAATCTGTGTTCGTCTCCCCAGAAATTATAAATTTATCTGAACGAAACAAAAGAAGCAAGAAAGAAAAAGCAACAGAAAGAAAGCCAAAGAAAAAAGAACAAAAATGCAAAGAACAGAAAGACAGCAAAAGACAGAAAAAGAAATAAGAGCAAAAGAAAGTGAAAATAAGAGGAAGAAAGACAAAGAGCAAAGAAAAGAAGGAAGAAAAAACAGTCGAGAAGAAGAATGAAAAGAATGCAAGAAAGGAACAAAGGTACAGAGAAAGAAAGAAGGAATGAAGGAAGGAAAAGAGGGAGAAAGAAATGAATGAAGGGAAGAAAGAAACGACATGTGGAATTACAAATATTTTCCTTCCTTATTTGGTTTTCCAGACTTTTCCTCTGGACCAGAAACCCAGCAGGGCGTCCATCTTTATATTCTGAGCTGAAACCTGCAGGACTCGTTGTGGCAACGCAGCAACAGACGAGTGCATTAATCAGAATAAATGTGATGATTTTTAAAGCGCAGCTGAATCGATTTATAAAGAGAGACGTGGGCCGCTGCTCTTCATTTGCAACTTTTCACATGCAGTCTGTTGCCATCTGTGACTGAAACAGACCAGAGAAGAAGAAGCAGCTCAAACACAACAAATGTCCTCCAATGTTAAAGAAAACAGCAGTTTCATTTCAGCAACTCTAAAGTGCAAAAACACAAAACAATACCAAGTATTTTTGGTTTACGTTTAGTGTAACCAAAAATACACTAAACGTAAAATTATTTCAAGTTTTGAAATAAGACAAAACTAACTTACATTCTCTTAACCTTCCAGAAAAAAATAGAATATTGTTAAGGAAATAATTACTTAATGTTGATAAAAAAAGTACAAGAAACAAGGAGACTGGAAGAAGACAACAGAGTTTACAGCAGAATATTACGAACGAGTTAAGAAAATAAAAATAATAAAATTAGAATAATAAAGTCACATAATGGGGAAAAAAACTTAAATAATGCAAGAACAGTCATCATAAAATGTTTATTCTCAAAATATAACTTTATTCTCATTTTGTTTATTTTATTTCTGTACAACTTTATTGTTGAAATTTGACTATTGGGATATTATTATGACTTCATTCTGATATTATGGTTTTATCCTGGTGTTAGTTTTAATTTATTCTTGTATGTTTTTTAATTCTGGCAATATGACTATTCTTCTATGAGTTTATTCTCAAAATATGACTTTATTCTCATGATACTCTTTTATTTATGTAACTTTATTCTTTTCAATTTATTGTAGTATGACCTTAATGCTGAAGTTGTAGATTTGAACTTCTAATATAGAAAGAAATTTCTTGTTCCAGTGGCAGATTATTTCACTTAAAATTACATTTTCTTCAATATTAAGGAATTAACTTAAAACAAGCTCCTAATTCTTTCTGTAAAGTTACTTGTAAATTATAAATTATATTTGTCTTACTTCAAGTGTGCTAAGATATTTTCAGTAGAAACTAGACCAGATATTTTTTGTGTTTTTGCAGTGCAGTCATCCTGTTTCTGTTCTCCTCAGATTTCGCCATCAGCCTCGCTGACACTCAGATGACAAACTGTGCGTGCTGAGACTAGCTCACTGTGTAATTATGTCTCAAGATGTAATTTACTCAAAAAAAAAAAGAAGAACAAGTCAGAGCAGGATTTACCCACCCACAAGCTCCGATTTCAGATCAACAGCAACAATAAAGTCTTTTTTCATTTAAATTCCCACTGGTCGCCATCTTGGTTCCCCCAAGGCTTATGCTGCCCAATGTATAGCTGTATCCGGTTACTATCTGTAAACATTATGAGCTGAAACTTCTTGTTTCACAGCAGATATGGTGTGTTTGTCTGCGCAGCCACAAGCAGTCAGGAGTTGCACCATCCCAGAGTCACACAGGAAGCCTCCCATCAGGGCCCCGACCGCAGCAGAGGTGATTTTAATCGAGCAGATCGCAGCGCACTGTTATCTTAACACGGGTTTCCTGAACTGAAAGTGCTAAAGCTGTGCTCAAACGGAGCAGAGCGGCACAGAAGGAAAGCTGGTTTGTGTTGGAGTGGTTTTAAAATCGCTGCCGAGGAAAAGCTGCCGAGCGCTCATGAAAAGAGGGAAGAGTGCAGCAAAGAGAAGAAGAGTGCACAGCCAGCTAATGCACCTGCATTTATCCAGACTCATATTTTCATTAGATGTTCACTTATCAAGAATGAATCCTACAGAAATAATAAAGTCTCAATTTAAGAGTCACAGACTTTAAAATTCTACAAAAATAAATAAAAAACAAATTGAAAGGACAGGATACGATTGGTTGGTTGGGTGGAGGGATGGTTGGATGATAAAATGGATGGATCAATGGGTGGATGGATGAATGACTAACCTTCAGCCTGATTTTATTCTGTTTGTAGCAAGTTTCAATCTGATCAATAATCAGTAATCAGTGTAAACACAAAGAGGTTAATTTGTGCCAGTCTGGTGCAGGATGAACAATTTGAGTCCTGATGAATCCTGATCAGCTGGTCGCTGCTTATCACCTGCAGCTCCAGACATTTTAATAATCAATAAACATTCAGCCACACATGCTAAATGCTGCGTCAGGAGGTCCATGCCGCTTCATCGCCAACATGTTAATGAATGACTGTGACCTTTGGGTCGAATCGTCTCTGGCCCGATTCCAGTGGGAACCATAAGCCTGCAGCCCACGTTTCCCCTCAAATGGATATCAATCAAAAACGTGGAGTCAGGAAATATTTCTGCTTGTTTCCACAAAGTCCAAACTCACATTTCTCCCTTTCACAGCTCAGATCACTAACAGAGCAAAGCTCTTTAAAAATAAAAAGTAAAATGAAGTGTAAATTGAGCTGGCGGGTTGAACTCTTTGCCTCGTAAAAACGACTACACCCAACAGCACCGTAAACTCTCTGTATCGATGTCAATGAATCTGTTGACAAGCCAAAGTTCAGGAAGTGGAGCAGATTTGAATTGAACAGTCTCCACCTTCGTCTTCCTACGCGAGTCATCCAGCCGCAGAAACAGGTAGCACCACTTCCATGATATGACTGTCCTCTGTCATGAAGCCAAACATGAAAAGATAAAAAATAAACTGCTTTGCATCATTCTAACCAAACATTCAGAAACGTCAGATGCAATTTGATAAACGAGCAAACAAAAAATGCTAACATGAGCTAATCACTCCAATTTTGTTTTTAAAAGACAGAAAATTCAGCTTTCAGTGTATTCTGATAAAGAAAAATAAATCTTGTGAAATTTAATGAGAGAATCAGCCAAGAGGTTTGTGATCATTTGATTTGCTGTGTGTTGACAAAATGCAATGCTAGCATATCCGTACGGTTCAGGTCACACAGCAGGTAAATGTGATGCAAATCGTTTTTAATTTTGCCCATGTACAATGAAATAAATAAAAACAACAGGCCTCTTTTCTGTTTGTTAATTATAAAGTTAACATCAGTCAATAGACAATTCCTGAGTCGTGTTTTGTTTTAGGGAAATACTGACAAACTAAAAGGTCAGTGACCTGGACTTTCCTGTTTTATGCACAGTTTTTGCTCCGCACCGTTTTCTAATTTAATTTTAAAGCCGGTATAAAACAAACTGACAGATACTGAGCAGGTTGTTGCTCAGTAGCCAGAGAGCGAGAGAGTCAGTTGAGTCCAAACTTGTTCAGCAGGTTGTGAACAGTTCAACCAGAATCACTTTCTTTATGTCAAGACGTTTGCAGGATAAGATGTTGTTTTGATTTTTGATGTAATGACACAAAAATAAAGAAATAAAATATGAATATAAAACAGGTTTGCATGTCCAGAGTGGCATGGGGATGAAGTGGCTGTGTTGAGCGACAAATCGTTGGTCTGGAAAATACAGTGCGCAAGAGGGATGAATAGATTTTGTGTGATTCTTTATTTTTATTTAACATTAATTTCACAAACAAGCACTGTATTATGAAGAATTTCAAACATTTTACTCTTTTGTTGCCATGTGTCACTGGTTGAGCAGCTAAAGTTATTGGTTTATTGTCCGACCCCAACAGAAACGGCAGTTTTTAAACCTTTGTGCTTTCGTTTACCAGCTTTGTTGTCTTATTATGATTTTGTGACAAAACCGTTGGCTGGTGAATAAACATTAAAATCGATCCATAAATGGCTCCATCCGTTACTACTTCTGGAAACAATGTGCTGCTGTGGCGTTCTTCTTCTGTGCATTTTGGAGTCGCTTTTGGGTTGAAAAACGACACAGACTTCTAATCGTGGTCACATCATTCAGTAGTATCAACAAACATCAAGAACAAAACATCAAGACTTGTGGTGTGAACCTAGCTTAAGACACGGTGGTGGAAGCATCATGCTGTGGGGATGCTGTCCATCAGTAAGAGACAAACACTTAAGAATGTTCACCTTAGCAGACAACTGTAGCTGCAATAGAATAGCTTGGATGAAAGTATACTCATGTGTATGAATGGCCTAGTCAAAATCTGGAGCTAAATCAAATTGAGAATCTGTGGAAAATGTTCATGTTTTCAGATTCACTGAGCAATTTGGGCTAAGAAAGTGCAATAAATTCAATACAAATACTTCCAGTTGTACAGTGAAAGGTGGCTGTAGAAAAATATTTACCGTATTGTCTGGACTAAAAGTTGCTCCAGATTATGAGTCGCACCATAAAGAGGAAAAACACATAAAACAAGTCATGTTCATTTATAAAGTATTAATCATGAGTGGGATCATGTTAATTATATGATCCAGTGACATGTCAAGCAGAAAAACGTGTGAATATATTCTAGAAAATACGGTACTTTTTTAGTTTTTATGTGGAAAGAAAAAGGTAAAAATGTAACATTCACTTCACAAACAAGCACTGCATTATGCAGAATCACAAACATTTTTAAAGTAAAACAAGTCAGTAGAGCTTGAAGCTTTAGCTTCCATACCATCATCCTCTCTTTTCAAAAGGCCACATTTTTTGTAACCGAGGGAAAGGTGTGGCAGCACAGCAACATGTGTGGGAGGGGCACCTCTTTGTTACTATTTGCTCCATACAGGAGGACTTTATGGACTTTAATCTGCAGGAATGGTTTGACAGAACCCTTGATCTTGGTGACTAACTCATTCTAAATCATAACTCAGCATGAGAATCATGTGAACATTACTGTATCATGTCATGAGCCAAAAACAACCTCAGACAAATGACAACCCACGATCCGCTCCAAACTAAAAATTAAAACAGGAATAAAATGCAGAAGCTGTCAGAAAAAACGGTGCCCTTTACTATTTACACAGAAATTCAGAGGGTAAGCAGCTGATGCATTCCTGAAATAAAAGCACCTCGTTAGCTGATCGGCAGCAAGTGTAAACCCTGAAAAAGCAGAAGCTGGGGCAGTTTGCTGACCTGAAAGTTTCATGCAAGTGGGCATATAGAGAACGCAACCAGTTCTTATAGCAGAAGAGCGACCGTTTCTGCATTTTTGGTTTGGTACGGTTTAAAAAGGTTACTTCCAAAACATTTGGATACCACAAGAAAGAGATTCCCCAGGTATTGAATCACTAGTAACAGTTGTGGATGTTCCCAAAAGTGGATGAACTGGAGAGGCACCAGCAACTCCCGACCCCGTTAGGGAGAAGGGTAATCAGAAAATGGATGGATGGATGGACTAAAAATGTAAAAAAAGCAAAACATCCCACTTGTCACTCCTAGATGTTAAAGTTCAAGGCAGTGAAAGAAGGAAAAGGGATGAAGAAGTCTGGTTTGATTGATCGATACAAAACGGGTTTGGATTGCAAAACTGAATCTGAACACACCATGAAATTTTAAGACGTTTGATCAGAGAGACTTTCACTCCGTCTACGTCACAAAATCCAAACAAAATACATTGGTGTTTGTAACTGTAGTCACAAAATGTGAAAAAGTAAAGCTATTCATATCATGACATGAAATATGAGGCCATGTGTCGAACAGCTGAGCCTTCACTGAAACCAGACCAAAACCAGCAAACATAAAACAGATTGAAAAAGAAACGTTTTTCACTTATCAGTCAAAATTCAGATCTAAAGCTCCCAGAAAACCAAAACTATGAGCATAAGAGTCTCAAAAGACAATATATTTAATATAATGCATGTTTATATACGCTAAGAATGAGTGAATAATGAAATGATTACAGTGAAAAACTGTTTTATATGCCAACAGCTAACAAATATTTTAGTAATTGAGTATTCTATAAAATATTCTGATTAATTGGATAAAAACATTCATCAGATTTTTCTTTTAGACATTTAAGCCTTTTTATACCATATTAGAAATGCATTAGATCCAAATAAACAAATAAATGTCATAAAAACTTCAGTGACTGAAATGCAGTACGATGAACCACTTGTGGCTAAAGATCCATTTGCAGCTAAAGAAAATCTTTTATATCAACATGTGAAAAGCTCAGGCTTTTCTGCTTGATTTAACGTCAATACATTCGTTTTGCTCTCCAATTAGGGAAGGCATAACAATTTTTTACTGAACCAGAACCACTTGAGGAGTTCTAGGTGAAAAATATTTACAAAGACGGGTTTTTTTCATCTTAAATTCAAAACTTACCTTTTTTTTTCAACAGTTTTGGCCTAATTACTACTCAGAGTGAGTTGTTCTTTCAGTAAATTGCCTGTTTTAGAGTTTTATTCTCCACTTTAATAAATCTGTTGACAATTCTTACGCATGTCATAGTAACACATTTTGCTTGTTGATAAATTATCCAGCAGTTATTGTGATAAACAATTATAATGTTTTGAGACCAATGCCAAGTGATGTAATAGTAATGGCATAATGCAACTGCACCATCTCAAAGATCAATACATTTTAATTTCTAATTAATATTTAAGACTGTAACTGGGAAAATGTTTAAATATTTAAAACAAATAAACAAAACAGAAACAAGAAACAAAATGGACACTGAGGTCTGTAGACAAAATTATCCTTAAAAATGTTGAGACAAATGAAGACTGTTGTCATCCAGTTTTTGTAGAAAGAGAAAGACAAGAAAAGCAATCATGCAATTGGAAATTATTGATTTCTTTTTAACTGATCATGCAGTTAATTGATTTATTGCTTACTGTGACAGGTTTAACGATCATTTCAATAATCGATTAATCACTATTTTTACGGCCTTACGTTTATTACTCCAGAGAACGTTGTTCAATAAAACCTTAAATCAGGTAACTTCAGTATCGACACGTAGCTACCCGACTCAGACAGCTGTCTATGTCAGGGATGTCCAAAGTGTGGCTCAGGGGCCATTTGAGGCCATTTGGATCATTTTGTTTGGTCACTCGCCTCCACACACAAGCACAAAACAGATGAAAATAAATGTGTTTTTATTGACCCAGTTTTATTTATCAGCTGATACCGATGTTGGTGCTAATACATTTTTCATCTATAGTTTATTTAGTATATTACTCAAGAAATAAAAAATATAAATGCCTCAAGAAATGCATTTTTACACTTTTAATTATGTAAAAATATTAAGCCTTTGAATTGCCTCCACGTGACAGATTTGGCCCTAATTCCCAAAAGTTTGGACACGCCTGACCAGAAATATGTGGGTCATACACATGAAGGACAGCTTACTGGGACAGAGGAGCTATGTAGGTTACTCTGACAAAAAAGAGGCTGCACAGACCCTCATGAACGGTTAACCCCATCATTTTCTTAATTCAGGATGTTCGGTGTTGTTGTAGGTTTGTTTTCAGAGCCGCCACAGCCCATCTGGTCTGTTATCTGCTGCAGGAACAATGGCTCAGGGGAAGTTATTATGATGATGGATCATTAAAAAACAAACAACTTCAGCAGCATCCTGTCAGGTCTTTAAGATGACCCTGCCGGGCCGTAATGTTCTCTACATCCACTCGTCTCCCATTAACCTCCACGATACGCTAATGGAAAGTGGAAGCTGTCCAGTGAGGACAACAGGACGCTCCCTCAAACTCTCAATTTATTGTAGGAAATGTAGCAATGCTACGAAAATTACTAGCTGCAGTATCAGTGGTCTGAAGATTAAATAGCATGGGCTGCATTTTGCCTCATTAAACCAATTTTTAAAGGTGATCCATTGTGCTTCCTAGAACGAAGCAGTACAAATCATGTTCTTTACATTTTTTTACACATAATTATTCTTAGAAAATGAGATTTTACTCTGGTCAGTTCTGTTTTAGGGCCTCTTGCCACTTTAAATCCAGATAAGCTGCTGCTTGCCACACGCGAAACTCAACAAGAAAATGACTGGAAACAGATGAACAATTATACAACCATTCATCTTTGAGAAGCATAATTGGAGCCTCCTGCACAGCCAACAAAAATGCAGAAAGTGGTTTCTAAATTTTAAGTCAACCACAAAACTCTCGTCTTTTCCAGCAGCTATTGTACAGCGCATACAGAGGTAAAACCAGCTGACCAAATGTGTTGAAGCTCTGCTTGTGTCAGAGGCTTCTTCATATTCGTTGCAAGCTTGACTGCTACTGGAGATCACAGCATCACCATCCACGACTCTTAAAGATACATGAATGAGTTACATTAAATTTATCTTTGAGATAAAAGTATTTTAAGTTAATTGAATTTGACTAGGCCTTTTAACACATAAATATGCTTTAATATGGCACATTTTTCCACACATTTGCTGTATACTCTATGGCAAACTGAAGATGTTACTTTCTATGGGTTTTCATTGACATTCTCTTGGAGTGAATGACAAAAATTTGTCTTGTCGGCAAATTCCAGCTGTGGCTTTCTTTATTTTCCACTTCATATTTAGGCACTAATTTGTGTTTTTCTGTCACCTACATCTCAAAACAAAGAAAAACAAACACATTGAGGTTTGTGCCATGTGTTGAAAGGCAAATACTTTCATCTGACACTTTACATGGGTCCTGACAACTGCTTTTAGATTTTCTTTGCAAATAATTTTCGGAAACGTCTTCAAATCAACAAAACAAACCGAGGCAAATCAGACGGGAAAAGCCCCGACCTGCTCATCTAATCTGGAAACCAGCACAGACTCGGTTGGAGGTTAAACCATCCAGTGAACACGTAATTCCTGTTTTCTGTTTATTTGATACAATGTGGTTATTCTGCTATGTTCAAATCTGTTCACAAATTATTTTGAATCTTTTCCTGGTTGTTTTGAATAAACATTGTATTTAACATTTTTAATCATTTATAAAACAATTTGAGTTAATCATAATTAACTGGTTGAAATAATCAACAAATTTACTAGTTGATTAATTGTTAACTGGAGAACACTGACACAAAAAGGTCATTTGATTATATGTTCATTTGCATACTTAAATTTCTACCATTCCATAAAAGGGCTTGTGACAATTTTCTTTATCCGATTAATTGATTAGTCGTCATTATAATCGATTACTAAAATAACTGTTAGTTGTAGCCCTACTCTCAATTATTTTATATATCTTTTACTTTGGTTATTTTTAAATGTTCCTGAGCTATAGGAAGTTTGAAATATCATATAGTGATATAGAGATAAACAGCAGATACATGTTCAATGTTTGCATTATTCTAGAACAAAAACCTTTTCATTTTTCATATTTCAATGAAAACCATAGAAACAGGATGGTTTACAGCAGGAAGCAGCTGATTAACATCGGAAAACCTGAAATACTTTGGGAATCAATGCACTATTTGTGAAATTTTTAATGATCATTTGTTTATTTGCTTAGGTGAGGAAGCGAAAAATCCGCAGGATAAACCAATTTTTCATCAGATTAATCGACTATTGTCAGAATAAATTAGTAACAGATTAGTTGGTCTGGGCGACTAATGCAAGTCTGTTGTAAAAGTTTAAAACTCAGAACAACCAGCAGATACATCATGTTCAGTGTTTTCATGCACCGCCCTGTTTCCCACCTGATGACGGGTCCGAGCTGCAGCAGGTGCAGTAACAGAACCAGCGGCCGGTCCCGACCCACGTCCCTGTGGATGAAGGTCAGGGTCAGCTGGATGAGCACAGCGGGAACCAGCATGAAGGTGATGGTGAAGCTCATCCAGATCACATCGTTGGACTTGTGGTAACTTTTGCAGAGGATGCAGGCGGTGATGAACTCTGCGCAGTAGAGCATGGTTGTCCACACCACGCTGAGTGGGGGGTTCAACCGGCGGCGGGCGGACTCCACCATGACCCCGTACTCCTCCCGGGAGGAGCACCGCTCCATGTCCGTGATCTCGCTGCCCTGCTCCTCCATGGCCACCTCACACATGTCCGTATGAGTAGGTTTGCAGCAACAAATCACAGATAAATTGAACTCCGCTGCAAAAACATCACTTTTTGCGGGATATCCCTTTAATGCGCCGTCGCTCCCAACTTTCCACCAAGTCGATCATGGCCGGTGTCTCATTGTGTTCCACTCCACGGTTCGGCACACTCACAAACAGTCCATCCTCAGCAGGGTTTAATTTACCGTCGAAGAAAGCGGGGAAAACGCCTCTTCTCCCGGATCAGATCTCTCTCCGCATGGCCAGCGTCCAGCAGGTCAGGAAAGTTCAGCCCACGACGCGTACAGTGGACCTAAAGCCACGGAGACTTCCACGCCGGTGACAGCGACCCACAGACACACGGAGAGACCCCCAGCCCACAGGGTTGTGGGTGTTTCTCACGCCGCATTGTTGGTGCTCAGCTGCGTTGCGTGTTTTTACTGTTAATTCATCTGCTGCGTTAAGTCAACCGTAATGACGGCGGCAGAGCGGAAACACAACCTCCTTTCAAAATAAAACACAAATCAACCCAGAGTTATTGAAAGTATCCAACAGTACGTGTAATTAATCGAATAAAAACTAGTGAATTACCACGGAAATTAAATATCAGATGAAATTAAGCCGTTTACAACCTGACGAAGGGTGTTTGCCAAGTCCTATCGCAACGTTTATGAGGCAAATGCATTTATTTTTTAAAGTTTATTTGTCACGGACAGATACAAGAACATAGGTCAAAAACTCAGTTAATTCGCAACATCAGTTTCTATGAGGGAGGATCTTTAACAGTTGATTAAAGGTCAACTGTTAAACTCTGAACTCTTAATTTCTCTTTCCAGATTATATTTCTCTGACAGGTTGACCATTCTTCCATTGTCTACACCCGTCCAAACGCAAAAGCTTTGGATTTTATTTAAACGGAAAACTCCTCCCTCAGCGACATGTCCTCACTTTAACCCAAGTTGTTCTCCGGCGAACTGCTAAAGAGCGGACCCCTTGTGTTTTAAAGGTTTGGAGCATAATATAAAGTTCTACTAAACACTTTAGCTGAGCTGTAAATGTTTTTTTTTCTTACTGGGCCTTTTTTATTGGAGTAAATTTGTAATGACTGTAAAGCCTAACGCTGGTGAATGCATGTGGAGCCCGTATCCGGTTTGAATTGATGGGCTACCCGCTCGTTTTGAGTTTCATTTTAAACAGATGACGAGTAGGCTCTAATGAAATCTTGTCTGAAATCACGCCTGTTCCTGTGACTGTTGGAAAACTGTTTTGTGAACTGTGTGAAACGAGGCGTCCAGAGAGTAGAGCTACTTGAAAAATTCACATTAAACGCGATTTTTAATTAGTCTACCACCATCTAGTGGTCAAAATAAATCAGAACGTGTAAATGACAAGCCAGAGTTATGGAAATAAGTTTTTCCAGCTGGAAACGGATACATTTTTTAACCACTTGACACATTTTAACAATCTATTTGCTAGTGGAGATCAAATCTTTCAAACTGAATTATTTCACCACCATCAAACAAAGCATATTAACCTCCACTCCTTTCTGACTGCCAGGGTCTGTCCTGTTCCAATGAATAGTGTGAAGGACAGGCAAAGTGAGAGATCAGTTTCCCTTCCATTTTTAGTTCCTCGCAGCAGAGCGGGCCTGGTCTTGTTTTAGAGACCTACAGGCCTGAACAGGTGCAGATTTCAAATGATCCATCAAACGTTACACTCAAACAAAGACATCTATTCATTAATTTAAAAGAAATGAAATGAAGGGATCCTGTTTGTGGAGGTACAAATTCAAATTTAGTTTACAGGCACCTGATTTGTTCAAACATTTCCAATGCAAATCCTTTTCCAACAGCTTAAATAATAATTAAAATAAGTTTTAACGTTGATTAAAGTTGCTTAGAACAGGTTCAACTCAGCTATAACTGAATAAATAAACATCATACAGTTTAATCAGATCTTAGGAGAGATGATCCGACATTGTATGTTTTAGGAAGACTTGTCATTACGTTGCAAAAACACAACATTTTACCAAGTATACTTGAAATAAGACAAAACTAGCCAACAAGTAACCTTTAAGCAATACAAAGAAATATGTTTTAATTTAATAATTCCTTAATATTGAGTACTTTTTTATTAACTTAAAAGTTAATTAAGTTAGTTTTGTTTTCTTTCAAGTGTACTAAGATATCTGCACTAGAAATTAGACTAAAAATACTTAAGTTTTGGTGTTTTTGCAGCATACAGACTAAAGATACTTGGTACTATTTAGAAATGTTCTGGTTTCTAGTGCAAATATCAGTACACTTGAAATAATACAAAACTAAATCACATGCAACTTTTCAGCAGGATAGAGGAGTTTGTTCTATGTAATACATAGAATATTGATAAAAAATATCAATATAGTTCCTTTGGGAGATTATTTTATTATAATATAGAAAAAATGTCTTATAAAATACTACTTCTGCCATGGAAATAGAACAATATTAAGCAATAATTAACTTAAACAAGCTCCTATAACTTGTTGAAAAGCTACTTATAAGTTAGTTTTATCTTATTTTAAGGATACTAAGTTATTTTCACTAGAAACTAGACCAAAAATACTTCGGTTTTGGAGTTTTTGCAGTGCAGTAATGGATGTGTTTGCAGTGTGACTCAAGTTCAGCCTGCAGTCAGTGACCCAGCAGACAGGAAGTTCATTCTGCAGAAGCAGAGCAAGCTTCTTGCATATTTCCTGTTATCAATCTTTCAGATTGTTTTGAAATGCTTCACAGGAAATCTAAATAAAAGACACCAGAAGATTCAGCTTTTATGTCCTTAAAAGATCAATCTCAATTTAAAACCCGGAAAGAAACTTCAATATCTTATACATGAGATTCATAAATGCGCTGCTATTGATTCTTTACTGCACTCTGCTTCTTTGAATAGATGGTCCAGAATGGTGAGTTCTCTCTTACCCAGTAGCTTTTTAAGAACGTAGTTAGGGTTTAATTTTGTGTCTGGTGATTTGTCCTAAAGCGTTACATTCATTAGGCGTTATGAAAATGATGCTGCCAGTCTTGTACTTTACAGTTGGGATAATATTCAAGCTATGATGCAAATTGTGGCCAAACACTTCAATTTTACTTTAATCAGCTTCAAATTAATAAAAACTGCTGTGGCCATTAATGTCACATTTTTTTGTAAATCACAAGTGCAATCTTTATAGTTTTTTTTTTTTTTTTTTTTTTTTACTTTTAGGCAGTTAAAATCTACTCAAGTTAATTTGGAATCAAAACCTGGAATTAATTTTTGTATTTGGAATTTTTGGGATTACTTTGGTAGCTTTTATACACTCCCATTAAGAGATTAATAACACACCAGGACATGTTGTAGAGATGATTTTTGTTTGTTAAATGTGCGAAGCAATGGAGGGAGATTTTTTATTTTTAACCACACTGCAAACAATGCAAAGTTTTACCAAGTATTTTTGTGTCACGTTTTAGAGCAAATATCTTAGAACACTTGAAATAAGACAAATAACTTGTAACTAAGTTACAAGTAACTTTTCAGCAAGATATAGGAGTTTGTTGTAAGTACATAATTTCTTAAAAATGATGAAAAAGAAATAGTTCCCCGTGCAGATCATTTAATTTATAACAAAACATTTTCCCCATGTTTTAAATGAAAAATATCTGCCAGTGGAACTTGTATTTTTTCATCAATATTAAGGAATTAATAACAAGCCCCTGTATTTTGCTGAAAAGTTACTTGTAATTAAGTTTTGTCTTATTTCTATTATACTGCAATATTTGCACTAAAAGCTACACAGACTGATTTTGATATTTTGTTACTTATATGAATTATTGTCATTTTGGGCTTAGAATACCAAAATTTCCACATGACTTTATATTTTGATCCATCTGATGATGTAATTTTTAAATATTAAATGATTGATAATTTGATCAGTTACTCAGTACTTGAGTAGACTTTTTACCGAATTCTTTTTTACTCTTACTTTCGTACATATTTGCGTATTCTGCCCACCTCCAGCATTTTAAAGCCCTAAATCTGAAGCTGTTCCAGACTTCCGGTCTCACCATAGATACACTGTAAAACATTTGCGCCACATTTAGTTGAGTCTGCAATCTTCTTCTCTTTAAGTCAAATAAATTTAGAGAATTTTAGATAAAGATAAACTTAGTCAGTTGTGTTACTTTTTAGTAATTTTGTCAAACCTCCAAGTGTTGAGTAAACTAGTCTTTAGGTTAGCACTTCAAAAAACTGAAAGAAGAAAAGATGGTAGTGGGAACTATTTTCCAGAATGCTTAGCAGCATGTTGTGCATCACATTGATTTGACTCAACTTCATGAACTTTACCCCCCGAAAAAAAAATTATTGTTAATTAAGTTAAGGCTGCATGTGGACTTTCATTTTCAAGTTAAGCCACCTAAATGTTTTGCAGTGTATCTGATTATTCTCACTCAGGAGGTGCTGACTGTAACAAACACTGCGACATCAGCAGAATAACGCAGAAAGCAGGAGAAAATAGATGCTTGTGTTTTTGCTGCATGAGTGTGAATGTGTGTGTGCGGCTGACGCAGGGATGAGTTTACTCAGCACCGCCTGATTGGACGGGGATTTAAATGACATAATGTGATAAAGCATGGAGGGAGGCCGATGGTTCTGTCTCTGCAAGATGTAACTGGATATTGATTTTGAAGTCCAACTGAAGCATTGCCTCTTAAATCTTCTGGTGGCGTTCTTTAAATAAACATGTAATCATATTTAATTGTCAATATATGTGATACATTTGCTGCCCGAATTGGAAAAGATTTATTGTTCAAACCCAATGGCGTTCAAGGCACAACATTTTAATATGGCTCCATCTAGTGGTTGTTGTTAATAAATACAGCTTATTATTATTGTATTAATACTATTATGCAACACAGTCTCTTGAGTTAATCCGCAGTAAACGCAGTACTGAGTCATTTTTCCATCTCATATCTGGGACTGAATTACTTAGACATATTAAGCAACTAGATTTGATCACACACACACAAAAAATTGTACTGAAGTAAAAGTGAAAATAAAACAACCAATAGATTCTCCAGTAAAAATACTAAGGAACCTTCAACAGATCAAAATATAAAGTGAAGTAGAAATTTTGGTGTTTTAAGGATGAAAATGGCAATAATTTCTACAAGTAACAAAAAATAACAAAATCAGGCATAAGACAAATTTTCCAAATCAATAAAAAACTCATAAAAACTGAACAAAATATTAAGATGTGTGTATATATCCAGTGAATTTTTGGTTAAAACATGTTTGTGAATCCAGACAAGTAAGAGTAAAAGTACTTCTTATTAAAGTTACTTAAAAGGAAAAAGTACAACTTTGTAAAAAATACTCCTGAGTTTACTTTTTCCAAAAAATTAGTCAAGTAAATCTAAATATGATTAGTTACTCTGTTATAATTTCTATCATGATCTCATTCATAATAGAAGCATACATCAGATAAGCATGTAAAAAGTGCCATAAGTCATGTTTATTTGTATAGGACATTTCACATTTCCATCCCAACAATGCAAAAACTTTATTAAAAAAACTTAGTTTTTTTTTTAAATTGTTTTTTTAAATGAAGTAAATTTATTTTTGTAATTACAATTTGTGGATGCAGCTGGGGAAGGGAGAAAGAGGAATCAATAAACAGAAGGGGAGGTGAAACATAAACAAACAAAGAATATATAACCAAGAATATAAAAAGAGGTAAAAGAGACTTGAACTTAATATAAAAACAGAATTAAGAAACAAATCCAAAGCATAAACAATTAGAACAAGTGAACAGCAGGCAAAATCTAAAGGAAATGAGCAACAAATAAATGACACACAGAAATGAGTCCAAACAACAGACCATTATTGGACCATTTTTGTTTTCAGAAATGCTTTTATATTTTGTTCTCAAGGTGTCCTGACTTATTAGGAATGTTTTTCCATATGAACACCAAAAATGTCCTCATATTCATTGACTTCTGATTAACTCCAGCCATCTTTGTTGAAGCCAGAGAGTAATGGTAACAAGGAAAAGAAAAAACAACATATTTATACAGCACTGTAAAAAACATAAAGATGTGGTGTTTTCAGGCCTCAGATAATGCAAATAAAACAATTTAATATTCATTTAGAAACAACAATAATAATGTTTTAACTCAGGAAGAGTTCAGAAATGAATATTTGATGGAATATCCAGGAGGTTTTCAATGGGATTCAGTGCAGTGAGTTCTTAATTTTTTCCGGAGATGTATTTCTGCTTTTATTTTTAATAATTAGTTCTGGTCTTCCATTGATATCTGCAAATGTCTCTTAAGGAACTTTTAAAACTCTTTCTACTCATAAAACACAAAGCATGATTCCCTATAGCTCTCTGTATCACTGTCTGTTGAAATTTTATTTTTATTTTTTCAGTTATCTCCATTAGCAGTTGCCATGACAATGCCTACTCTTCCAGGATTCACATCACAAAAAAGACAAAACATTTATTACAAAAACAGTTGTACACACTAAATATAGCAATAATAACATAGCATATGGATTTATAAATGTAGAATTTTATCAGTTTTTATAATAAAACAATTAAGAAGAGCTCTTTAAAAGTTCTTTAAAGCAGTTTTTTTATTTTGCTGTTTTTGCAAAATAAAAGTTAATTAGATTGAAAATATTTAGTATCTGTAGTACTTTCTGGTATCCTAGGAAAGGAGATCATGGAGCGTCACACATCACACCACTCCATACATTTATTCCTGGACGGATTTATTTGGTAAAGTTAAAAAGGAAACCTGCGCCATCCAATGAGATTTTCGACTGAGACTGCTCGCTCTCTGATTGGCGGAGAAGTGAGAGCAGCGTTTCCCAGGATGCACCTCCCACATGAGGTGACTAACGGCTTACTGTGAGCCTGATTAGCTGAGCAGCAGGTGGGTGTAGGATGTTAGTCTGTCCATCTCCCAAACAAATGCATGGACATAGATCTGCTTCTGTGAGTATCTCCATGAATCTTTACATTTTCATATTCTAATATGTAATTTACTCACATAATCTGCTTTTTATTTTAGCGTCAGCAGCACTGAAGATCATTTCATTGCATTTCAGCACCTGCATGACATAGTTATTACTAAACAAAATCAAATAATGACACATTTTGTGATGAATATCGACTTGTAAGAAGTTAATATGGGCTTATTTGTAAATAATTTGTTTTATTAGTTATCACTGAGATTTCTGAGGAACAGCAAAAAAAGTTTTATAATTTCACTTGACTGTTTGGTTATTTTGTTTTAAGTATTTTAGTTTTATGCCTTAGAAAACCTCCATAACCAGAAAGCTTTTGCATTTCCAAAACTCTGACAAGAAAATTCAGCTGGAGGAAAACAACATCCAATTAACATTTTGGCAAAGATTCAAAATCCTTCAGACAGCAAAACTTTAAGAGATTATGGAAACTTTAAATCTGTTTTTAATGTGGGTGTGTAGGTTCTTTATATTAAAAATAGAAAATATTTTCTGGATAAATTATGACTGCATAGTCAGATATGTGTTGATATATTAGCTGTTCAAGAAACTGCGGTCTGAATCTCTGGTGCCTTTCCAAGTAACTAACTCTGTTTAAATTACAAATATGAGCAAACTTGGTCGATATTTTACTAATGTCAAAAACAACATGATTGTTTTTGTGTTTGTAGGTTTTTTTAGAATCAAAAGAATTTGTCTTATGTTTGCGCTGAAATATATGTAAAGCTGAGGCAGCAGTCACTTAAACCCAATGTTTTTGACCAATTCTGAGAAAGATGTGCAGTAAAAATCTGAAAAAATGTGGGGATTTCTTAATTTTGTGGTTATTTTGTGTTGGTAAAAACTAGAAGGATTTATCGATGTAATTTGGAGTCCAGAGGGCCACATAAAAAGCTTTGGGGGGCCAGATATGGCCGCTGGGCCTTTAGTTTGACACGTGCTCTATTTTATTTATTTTAAAGTTGGAAGCAGAAAATCATATCAGTAAATCAGTAAATAAAATAATAACTAAATCCTTTTTTAATTATTAGGAACTACTATAAAATGAAAGCTTGACTCCTAATTGGCATGATAGATGTAATGGTTGGCATCCATCTCTGAAACTTTCCTTCATTTGCATGTTTTAAGGAACAGTGGCATATTTACTGTATTCCCTTTTCGTTCATTCCTCAGAACTTCTTCTGCCTTCAAAAAGTATCTAATTCAGGAAAAATCTCAATAATTTAGCTACTTTCTAAGGTGTTCTTTTTAGAATTCATTATCTAAATTGACTGAAGGATTTCGGTTAGAAATTATTAGAAAAAAGGACTTCAGTTACAGTTTTGCTAAATAACACTTCATGCTAGCGTCAAAACATTTTTAACGGAAAATTTGTTTTTTGTCCATTATTTTCAAATATACGGGTCAGTTTGTGAACAACACTGTCAAAGTGGGCCATTCTAAACAGGCTTCAGCAGATTATGGTGCCTGAACAGATGTACTTGACAAACTTATATCTAGCAGGTTAGTCAGTGGCCTGAATACCTCAGACAGCCCTTCTGCTCAGTGTCTACTGCAGCATATGTGGGAAACTGCCAACCATCTGGGATCGTCTCTAAAGCCCAGAGTAGACAGGCATAAAGCGTCTCTGCGTCAGATCCGACCGTAAACCCGTTTACTCCAGCTGCTCCAGCCCCGTTTTACGACTAATGCTGAGGTTTACCGCCTGCCTGCTTGCAGGTACCAGTTCCAGAGAAGATGGTGGCCGCTGTGCTCACCTTGTTCTCCTCAAGTCAACATGTTCAACCTGATGAGCAACTGCTGCAGCTGGGTCGCCAAAATCCAGGAGCCAATCAGGTACGCACTGCCACTTTCTCAACCAGAAGGAAAATGCATTTGCTGATTTTTTCTGGTTTCACTTTTTTTTTTTGTCTTGCTTGTATGAAACAAAGACTGCCAGAGTAAACGGAAAATAGAGGGTTTAAATGTTACTTTCATTTAATAATAGAATAATGTTTGACGAGCTTCATCCAAACCATCATTCTCTTATCTTTGTTAACATCCTTCAGCCTACTTCAGAGTGTCAGACAGGTGCTAGTTAAGACATTTCTTGTTTCTGCAGGTTTGGCAGAAATCATCCAGGGTTGTTGACCGCCCAGAAACTAATTGCTGCATTCTTGCTTGTTGTGCAGGAGGCTCTACTTATGCTTCTCAGAAATGTACGGTTGTACAATTGCACATCTGTTTGCAGACATTTTCACGTGCAGGATGGCATGGACATACTGCACGTGAAAAAAGGAACTTATTTGGATTTAGAGGCCCTAAAAGAGCTCAAAATAGGACTGAAATCTAATTATCTAAGAACAATTTTGTGCAAAAAATGTAATGAACATGTTTTATAGAGCCTATAGACCGATCCTAACTTTTTCAAGGAAGCATATGTCACCTTTAAAAGAGAACTGATATAGTCTGTTTTTATTTCTCTGAAGAAAAGTGACTGTTCTCGTGGCTGGTCTTGACAAAGCAGGAAAAACCTCAGCAATCAGAGGGATGTTAAGAGGTACAGTCCTAAACACACCAGCATTAGATATGCTCAGCAGGAATGTAACACCTGACTCACCTTTTCTGCTGCTCCAGTCCCTCCTGGTGTCGAGACAGGACCGACCCACGGCTGCATTAAAACCGAGCTGAGAGTGGAGAACTACCTCGTCACGCTGCTAGACGTCGGAGGATCAGTGGAGTCCCGTGGAGCGTGGAGGGAGCTCTACGGAGAAGCCCATGGCGTCATCTTTGTGGTGGACTCCAGCGACAGGCAGAGGATGAAGGAGGCCAGGGACGTTCTCACAGACATGCTGAAGCAACCGAGGGTTGCAGGAAAACCCATATTAGTGTAATAACTTCCTGCTTTTAACCTGACTTCTAGTTCTGGTTGAACTTAAATTACATTGGATTAATCGCTACATGTGTTGTTGTGCTTTCAGGTTGGCAAACAAACAGGATAAGATGAATGCGCTGCTGGGAAGTGAACTGATTGAGATCCTTTCCTTAGAGAAGCTGGTCAACCAGAGCCGTTCTCTGTGCCATATTGTGAGTAAAGTTCAGAGGTCGCCTTGGAAACAAGGTCACAGAAAGACCGGATGTAGACACTCAACTAGGACGGATGGATAGATGGATGAGCAAATGGATGGATGGATGGATGTATCTATAAATGGATGGAAAGGCAAATCGACTGACCAGTGGATGGATGAACATATAGATGGATGCATTGATAAAAAAATTGATGGACGGATGGATAAAAGGCAGTTTTTCTTACTTTACTTTATTGTCCCGATTTAAAGTCAACTTTTATTCTAAAAGTTTTCCATGAGTTTAGGAATCCTGATGACAATGAAGTCAGACTGAAATATGAAGATTGAACCTTTTGTTTCTCTTCCCAGGAGCCTTGTTCAGCCTTAATGGACCTGCGGCGCTGGTCGGACAGAAAGACTCTGCGAGGCCTCCGCTGGTTGCTGCGAGCTGTTTGCCTGGATTACCCGGACCTTTGTGCCCGGGTGGCGCAGGACAGGAAGCGGCCTCTGGAGCCCCGGGAAAGAGAAAAGAAAGGCAGAGCCGAGAAAGTGCAAAGAATGTCCAAACTTCAACGGTACAGTCAGAACCAGAGAAAGACTGAATACAAGAGAGATTGATTCTTTTAACGAGACCTGATGGTTAATTTTCTCTTTTGTCTCACCTCAGAATGAGATCCAGCAAGTCGGATCTGCGTCAGGCTCACCAGTCCAGAGACAAAGAGAAAAGGAACAGTGGTGAAGGAAAGCTGCAGCCCATTAGGAACATGCTGCAGAAGGTCAGAAGAACATTGGTTTTTATTACAATTACTTTCAGTTCACATTTGGGAAGTTTTTTTTTTATTTTGTTTTGAGTTTTTTTTTTATCAATCAATCAATCAATCAATCAAATTTTATTTGTATAGCACATTTCAGCTACAAGGCATTTCAAAGTGCTTTACTTCTATTTGGGTCTAAGCTGCGTCTTCAAACAGTCGAAACAATTTAAAATAATAATACTAAAAAAAACAGCTAGAAGTTTTTTGAGAGTGAGTTAATGTCGCTTGTTGTCTAGAAACTTAGCGGTTTCAAAAATCTCCAGACAATTGAGTCATAACCAACGGGTGCGGAGCCGTTACCTAGCAACCCTGTGAGCACAGCCGCTGCGTGGCTAACGGCTAGCTAGCAACCCAGCTAGCTAGCAACCCAGCTAGCTAGCAACCCAGCTAGCTAGCAACCCAGCTAGCTAGCAACCCAGCTAGCTAGCAACCCAGCTAGCTAGCAACCCAGCTAGCTCGATAGGGGGGCTCGCTAGCAACCCAAGAGAGCTCCATCCTGTTTAGTCAGCTGGTTTTACTGCTGTATGCGCTGTACGGCGGCTGCTTGAAAATACAAGAATCTTGTTGTTGACTTACCACCCAGACACAGGAGGGTAGTACGGTTGTATAATTGCGCATCTGTTTGCCGCCATTTTGAAGAGCGAGTGTGAACTTTGAGTTTGGGGCCGTGGCCATCAGCAGAGTGAATAACTGTGTCAATATTCCGCTAATGTCGGGAAAACACATTTATATAAGGAACGCAATTATTACGCCTAAGTCATTAAAAACTTTCCGGGGCAACCATCCTCTAACTACTTCCTGTCGTCTTCTTCGTCTTTTCCGCCCGTAGTGACACCCTGTTGATCATGCGACTGGTGTGACGTGAAAAAAGTGTTTGCGTTGCAGTTTTGAACAATATACTAATTTTGATACAGCCCAAAATCCACCTCATCATGAGGTGGTAAGTTTTTATTGAAAAAACGAGAGTTTCTTTCAAAATGTTTATGTTTCCATTAAGCAAATGTATTTTCGTAATTGCAATATGCCCAATTATATGGTCAATTAAAACAGCTAGAGGCCTTAAGCGGCTCATTCTGAAAGATCAAAGTTGGCAGAACTGATCAGACTAAAATGACATTATCTAAGAATGATTTTCTGCCATAAAATGTAATGATCATGTTTGGTACCCTAACTTGTCCAAATAAGCATAATAAGTCACATTTTAAATCAGCTAAATTCTTAGTATGTCTTTTGAAAAGGGTCTTTTGTTGCTATCTAAAGTGAGAACAGAAATCTGAAGAATCTGGTAGACTAAACATGAGCAATGACCAAATAACGAGTCTTGTTTTCCAGGAAAACACACTGAAGAAAAGGCTGAGGTCAAAGAAGATGAAGAAAAAACCAGTGAAGGTTAAAGAAGGTGTTGAAAAAGCACCTGAAGATGAAGAGGAGGGTGAAGCAAATGAAGGAGAGCAAGAAAGTTCTGGAAGCAGAGACAAAGCCAGCAGTGCCCTGATCCCTCCGAAGAAAGGCAAACTGAAACGCAAGACAAAGGTGAAAGAAGAGATGCTGGACGCTCCAGAATCCCCAGAAAGTAACGAGACACCAACTAAAGGTTGTCCTTAGCTGCTTTATGTTGTTCGTTATGGTGTGTAGAAATTAAACCTCATATTTTTTATTTATTTTACATGTAGTTACAGGAGAAAGGAAGAGGAAGAAGAAGGTTGTCAAGGTAAAAAGAAAAAACAAGATCAACACAGAGGGAATGCCGGTGGCGTACTCTCAACCTGAGGACCTTTCTGCAACCTTTGGTGAGGCACAAACGCTTTTTCTTACCTCCACCTGTCAGATGAAATAACCCAGGACTCTGAAAATACAAACTTCTATGTAAACAGATGAACCTGTCTCCCGGTAGATCTGTACCGAAAAGCAATCCAGGCTCTGAAGGAACGTCAGGATCAGGCTCAGGCTCAGGGACAGTGAATCCGGTTGCTTCCGACTCTCCAAACAGACACAACCTACAGTCTACAGCAGTAACACTCAACACACCTCATCCTCTTGGAAATAACTGCTACTTTCACCAAACAAGGGAAGTTGTATTGACCTGCTGACCCCTGAGCATTTGAGGAGAAGTCTCAGTGTGCAGTGAAGGAAAAGCAATAAAAGAAAGTCGTGTTGTACAGTCTACAAAAAAGAGAAAACTTAGGCAGTATTGTGAGTACCTGGCCAAAAATTTGATTTATAGTTTATAAAATGTGATCATTTTTAAACTGTATTTTTTAATATTATTTGAGAATTATCCAACAATGAACTGATATCTTTCCAAAAACAGCTGTATACCTGGTTAGATAGTGAAATGTAATAAAAACATTGTCTCTAAAGTAGCTTGTCTTCTGTTATAGTTGGATGTCTTGGACTCAACATTATGGTTTTGATGTTTGGAATCAATATCCTATTGAAGCTATTTTCACATTTTAATCATTAAAGGTCTCCCAAACTGAGAGAAAATTAGTTTTTTCAAATGAGCTGTGCGCTGGAAGCACTGGATCATGTGATTGACCTTGGTGACTCATGTTTTCCATCACCTCAGATTCAGAGCGAGAGGAGAACGGAAAAAAACGGACCTGCTCCAGAATAAAATTCTTCAACCTTTCAGAGTCAGGTGAAATTTGGATACAAAGATGTCAAGAATAAAGCTCTGAAATCAGGTCACTGTGTTCTTTCCTGTTTTGATTTTTCACTTTCTTAAACAGTTTAGATCAAAGAAACTTTCCAGACTTATTACACGATAGATAAACATAGTCTGTGTTTATTCACTCTGACATTGATGGTATTCCTTGATTTCCAATGGTTAACCCTTTAACAAGAGGTTTGTTTTCTGTGTCTGGAAAAAAGTAGTTTTATAATCTGATAAAACAAAGATGAAGCTTTCTGGCCACGAAGATGTACGTTTGACATGTTGAGACAGGTTTGGGCGAAATGACTTAAACATAAAATCTTAATTTTATTTTTTATGTTTTGTTTTTCATATAAAATATGACAAAAAGTAAAATGTGAACTATTGCAGCACCAAATTAAACTCTAAATGTGTGAAATTAGAATTCAGAAGCAATAAAAAATAAATCAGTTTTTTAGTTATTTTAAAGTTTTTTTCAACCTAATTTTCTGTCTTAATAGATTTTTTTGTTTTTGCTTTCTTCTCTAAAAGAAAAACAAATTACAAATGAAAGAAAATACTTTCAAAATGACTTTTATTTTCCCTTCTGTGAGTTGTGTGATGACTACCAGGCTACAACATTTTTTTAAAAATTGTTATAGCCTAAATTGTGTGGTCAAAATTAGCAGAGTAAATATGCAATATTACCAGAAGAACGTAGACTGTCTGAGAAGATAGAGACATTTGCTTCAAAGTCAAAATTTTAAGTTACACAAATAAAACATTTCTTAATAATTTACAAGCTGTGGTCATATTTTTACAGAAACTTCTAACTGTCAAAGTTTGAAATAAATCCAGGAGCAGAATCTCATTTATACAAGAAAACTGTCTTGAGATGCAGTATTAAATTGAGAATGTTTCTCATTTTTCAAGACTGGTAGTAATAAGATTAATCTCTCAGTAAAACTAAAATATAGTCAGAAGAAAGTCATAGCAAGACTCTTTATGTCTTATTAACAAGTCCAACTGTGTCAGAGGAGCATATTCTGATAGAGTTTTTTATGGTGTGATGTTCTTGTTACAAGATACTGCTTATGAATTTATCAAGCTCTGGGGGAATGTTTCCATACATCCCCTTTGCACTTTTAGAGAAAATCTTTCATTTTACAAGCCCGCTTGTTAGCTCAACCAATTTAATTTAACTTCTCCCGCTGTGTCCTGTTCTTCCATTAAATAATTTTGTCCACAGGCCCCATAAAACCCGGATGTAGCTCTGGTGGTGAAACAAGCTAATCCTGTGCCGCGACCAGATAACGCATCATTGTTGCCTAGCAACACCAACTGCTGCCAAAAATCATTCCCTCTCAGCGGTTCAGTTTCACCAGTTTGTGGCCTAATAGCGGTTTTAAATTGCTCTCCGTTATGTATAACGAAATGAAAGCCCCCCCTCGGGGATGCGGCGTAAAGTGGCGGTGGCGCCGCGTCGCCATTTTTATTTTCTGGTTCATCCAGAAGCCCATCCCCCTGGCTGAGGGAAACCGTCCGACTTCCATTCACTCTGCTCTGGGAAGCGGCGCGGCTGCGCGAGCGGCGGTTGGAACATGGCCTCGCCAAGGACAATAACCATAGTGGCCCTTTCTTTTGCTCTGGGTTTATTTTTCGTGTTTATGGGAACTATCAAGCTCACCCCGAGACTAAGCAAAGATGCCTACAGTGAAATGGTGAGTAAGCGTTGACTCTTTAGCGCATCATCGGGCTAAATGAGGGCCATTGTTCTGGGCTTGCTGCAAACGGGCTCCAATATTAACATAAGGAGACGCTGACCTAAATAATGAAAGAACCGGAAAATTAGCTCTTTGTAGAGCAACGTGCCACATTAAAGCCTTGTTATCCCTGTGAAGAATTGGGTTATATTGCAGATAAATTTGGCTCTGCTGTAATCATTATTGTGAAGGTTATTTTATTGTAAAATAAACCTCATAATGTATAACGCATACAAGAAAATAACGAAATAGGCGCTGCAGAAGCACTTTAATGTAAAATATATATTTCTTCTTAAGCCGTTGTATTTACTTACATTTATGCCGAAATAATAACGATTTACTATGTGTATACATATAAATGTGTAGTTGCACAGCTTCCTTTTTGAAAGAAAGAAAGAAAAATGAGATCTGCAGAGCAATGGCGGCGCATTCGAGCAATTTCTGAGATGCACCTGCAGGTGCTGATGTTGAAACATCCTGCACGGATCAGGACTGACTGGAGGGCATCCCAATGATCCCCATCAAAAATAAAATACAGAATCATAAAGGCATACATTCATGTTTCACATTAATTAATGTTGGACGTATGGATATAGATAAATATATAAATAAATAATTGGATTAAAAATGAGAATGGGTGGAGTAAACTTAAAATTTCATCATAATATATGTGCAATTTATTGTTAAAAGTGCGGATAAAAGTCACTGCATACCTACCAAGGCCTCACAAAAACAAAAACAGCTCTAAAATAAACTTTATCATTTTTAGTAATGGTACTTTACTGCAACAATTGCATCCAGCAGTACAGTAGTACTGATAAACACTTAATAATTGCATTTATTTATATTTGGATGTGTAAATGCAAGCATTTATTGTATTGTGCAGAATTAGTAGTTGCAACAGTTCTGCAGAGTTGCAAACATAATAATTTAGGGTCACATACATTTTTTATGATTTTTTTTCACAATAATGATTGATGATCTGACATTAGACCATTCATAAATCATATATTGAAGAAGCACAGTTTATTATTATGTAATTGGATAATTTGATGTATTTAAATGTGGCTTTGTTGTAAGGATACACACATAATTATTTATTTGGGTATTTCATTATTATTACGGTTATTTATAGAATGCCTGGGTTCCAATGCATCCTGAAAATAAACTGTTTCTGTTTCATCTAAAAGACCCCAGTAGGGATTGGCAATCATTGTACTAGTTATTGATATGAAATGTTATTGTTAGTGAAATGGCCATGATAAAAATTGTGGTTGGTTTTAAAACTAAACCAATCACAATTTTGATGAGTTGTTTATAAAGTCTCACAACAAACTGCATTTTAAAATCCTCCTTTGTTGCTTTAATGAGAGCATAAGTATTTACAATGTCACATGAGTTAAATATAAAATAATGTATTTTATATTTAAAATATATTAACATTTTAAAAATCTGTTATTTATGTAAGTATATATTTGGTAGACCATTGTCATATTTTATTTTGTTTTTAATTTATTTTATGACATATTAAGTCAGGTATCACATAATTTGTTTATTTTCTTGTTGACGTTTGTGTTAGATTTGTTTTACCCTTAATACTGTAACAGGGGTTCTTTTAAATACAATAAAAAATTGGAAATAATTATAGATTTTTTCAATCATATAACATTTTTGAGAATTTTTAAAATATATTTGATAAATGGTTTAGCCCCAAAACTTATGGAATATTTCTAGATGTATGAAATGTATTGTTCTTAGTGTTGTGACACTATCTGTCACAACTACCATAGGAAAAAAGTGGCTCTTAACTGGCTCTTCTTTGTTATTTGGAAAGAGGTGCACCAATAAATTGGTGCTGATTTTCTTAATTTTGGGAGATCTTTGATTGGCCAATACTTAATTGTGAAGTCCATCTTATCCTCTGTTCTTGTCTACCTCAGCAAAAGTTTAAAAATCAGCCATTGTTCTCCTTTGCTCTGCTGTGAGAGGTTTGACTGACAGACCGGCCCACCAGGTCATGTCTGCACGTTTGTAGTGAACAACAGTCATCCCAGCAACTCAGCAGCATTCTTGCTATATTTTGTGACTATTCAGAAAAAAAAATGGTATCGACCAAAATCGAAATCGACAAGTTAGGCTTTTTAAAGATTGGTGATCAGATAGAAAACTGCAATTGTTGCACCCCCAATAGTAACTGTTTAAAAAGTACATTAACACTTGAATATGCTGAATATGGTGAAAACATTTGGAGAATTTTTAGCTTTTTCTTTGCATTTTTTTTTTCCAGAAAAGGGCATACAAGAGCTATGCCAAGGCGCTGCCAGGTCTGAAAAAGATCGGTATCAGCTCCGTTCTGCTTCGGAAGATTATTGGGTCCCTAGAAGTGGGCTGTGGAGTGGTGCTGACCCTGGTCCCAGGCCGGCCAAAGGATGTGGCCAACTTCTTACTTCTGCTCGTCATGCTGGCTGTGCTGTTCTTCCACCAGCTAGTAGGGGACCCCCTGAAGCGATACGCTCATGCTCTAGTCTTTGGTATTCTGCTTACCTGCCGGCTGCTCATCGCCCGGCAGAGCGATGATCGGCCAGAGCGGGAGGACACCCGGGAGGAATTGCAAATCAACGACCAGGAAAGGAACAAGGTCAAGCAGTCTTAAGGTCTTCGTCTGTAGAGGAAGAAATGGATTGCAGTAATTGAAAATTAAAGGGAATCATTCACTTCTAGTAATAACCCTCCACATACACATATCCTCTGTCGTCCAGCTGGCTGACCAATTAAGTTCACCAATTCCTCCGCACTTCCACTGTGAAAATAAGAACTCATGTTCCTTTTCTCCTCTGCATAATTGTGGACAATCATGCCTGATTGATCTCAACTTATTGTCACCACAGTCCTGTTTTCTATTTATTTGAGTGCTGGAGCTGTAATAAATGTTTGTGTTTTTACTTGAGTACATATTTTAACTGTTGATTTAAGAATGCCGTTTCTCCATCAGTCTTTGGATATAGTTTTTTTCTAATTTGTTTTTATACCGTAAGTAGGTAGGAGAGACCTGTTACAAATCAATTTGAAGCATGCTTAATTTAGTCAGGAGTGCATAAGCCAAAAAAGAACTGTTGATAAAATTTTGTACGACTTACATGTCAGCTTTTCAAAGCTGTGTCAACACAAAGACGAATTACACAAAATAATGCAAATGCTCATTTACTGTTTATTTCAGTTGATATTTCTGGGTGTTCACATGATAGCCTGTTTTAAAACAAAATGATCTGAATATTCTCTGTCTTCTGCCAGGTTTAGGGCAACTCAGATTGCTTGAGGTGTTTGCTGCTAACTGATACAGCAGCAACTTAACCAAAACAATTATAATTTTGCCTGTAAGAACTTGTATTTTATTCCTTGTAATTCACTGTTACAGTACAAAACTGGGTGATTTCTTTTTCCATCTTTGAGCATTTTAGGTGCAGTTACAAATCCTGTCAATATTTCTGTAAATGGATAACTTTAAATAAAGAATTGGAGGTGAGAGTGACTTTTTTTCTTTTCATTTATGCCATTTCATTCAAAGTTATGTCAGTTTTGCAGCAGAAACTAACAGGCACTGTTAGCATGACTATATCATATCAGAGCTTTGAATGATCCATCTGAAGCATTACTTTTTTTCCTGGATTTTAAATGTATACAACAACTTAGAGGAATTGTGAAAACAATTATTATGTGAAGAAGCATAATTTTGTGTACCATTTTTTAAGTAGATTATATTGAACAGGTCGTTTTTGTAATTGATGGTTTGTTTTCTATCTTCTTACCTGATCAAATTAATTTTGAATAAAATAAAAATATTAGAAGTGAGGGTAGGACTGTCCCAAAAGTCTGAAATTAGCCTGATGGCATGCTATCTTGAGTAGTTTTGGTGTATTTGGGTTTATTGCCCCCTGGGAACAGCTTGTACCTGTGGTTCATGGGTAGTTGTATGTTGTATCACTACTACTGACAGCAAAATAGACCTCCAGCACTACCACCAACACAATGCTTTACGTAAGTTTGATAGCTTTAATTGGGCTTTTCCAAACTTATTGTTATCCTGTCCTAATATTTTAATTGGGTTAAGTTCCTGGATCGTTCGTCTACATTTTGACCAAAATCTTTTCCTTTGAGGTGACAGAAACTAATTCAGATGTGAAAAACATAGCCAAAATTTTGTGTTCCATTAAGAACGTTAATGCCAAACATGCATCGACTCAGTTTTGGAATTGATATTGAATGCTAATTTTAAGTATATTGAAGTGCCTGGAGCTAGTTTTGAGAATTATTCTTCAGTAATGTTCTACTGGCAATATACAGTTTGACAAAAATATAACAAAAATCTAACTATGTTATTGTTAGACTTGAGTGATTAAATATTTCCCCAGATAAGAGAAAAAACAAAACAAGGGAAACCGCTAGCTTCTTCTTTCAGCAGGAACTACAAACCGAAACAGACTAAAACTCCCGTGAAGCACCTCAGCGGATGGACGCCACTGCGCAGGCGCAGGGCAAACGGTCGGCGCGGACGAATTTGAGTTTCCATTGAACCGACAGAGGCAGAGTTGGGGGTGTGTGGATTGTGTTTTTAAACTTTTTAGCAATGTAGACATGGCGACGCTGCTAAACTTGTCGGATTCGGACAGTTCGAATCTGAGCGACCAGTCTGTCGGAACTCGGAACAGCAACCGGAGTCTGAGAATCGCAGAACAGGAGAGGAGGAAGAACGAGGCGGAGGAGCCCTTCGTTTTGGCCTTGAAATATTTCTCTGAAGGTAGGTCCACAAACAAAAACAGTTGGATTCATAGCCATCAACGGAACAGTACTGTAGTTGTAAACTTCAGCACAATAATGAACAGAAACATGTAACAGGCAGAATATAAGAGAGAAAGTAAAATGTCTTTATAAATAGCTTATGGTGTATTATCGTAACGCAGAGGAAGACGAACCTACATGAGGATTATAAAAATCTCTTACAGAGCAGTAGTCAACTAGGAAACCCTCACATTTTCTCTACTTTCCCTGTATCAAAAAGCTAAATGTTGTATTTATTTACGCCGTACACAATATTTGAGATAAACAAGCAATTATTTATAAATGTTAGTTACAACCAGGGTTACTGGATCTCTAGATTATCACAGTAATAGCATAAACTGTAGTTATATGTTCTGCATAGATGGGATACTTTATTATTTACTATATTACTTTACTCCATGCAATTCAGTGCACATTACATGACTGTGAAATGTTATTGCAGTGTCTCAAGCAAAGACTGTGCCTCTCTTGGTGAATAAATAGTCCAACACAAAAAATATAATTAATAAACCTTCTGCAAATGGATAAATCAAAAGAAATGAACTAATGGGACCAGCAAAATAAAACATGGTACCCATCTCAAACGATAAAACAGTAGTGTAGCAAGTGTATCGATTTCAAACAAAAAGTTTCTATTTAGATTTAATTTAATGGCATGTGGAAAATTATTCATACTTTTCTCAGTAATAGGTGAAAGAACAATGATTAGCTAGCATTACTGGAATTAAGCCCAACTTATAAAGGTCTTCATCAACTTATAAAGGTCTTCATTGGTAATTTGGCAATTTATTTTTGGTGAGGAACTCCTGAAAAGTCAAATTTAATTGGATTTTGCCCTGAACATGACACTAACAATGACATGTCCACAAAAAAGCAACCCTAAAAACATGTTGTATTGATCTGTTTACATGGTCTCTGTTTTGGCACACCTGAACATTTCCTTTGAGGACACATTTTAGTCTGGATATCCAGTTCATTTTGAGTTTAATTTCTTCTTATTTTAGTTTTAATTTTTAAGAGTTGTTTAAACCACTGTTCTGTGAACGAGAAATTGTTCTTTACAACTATCATAGTTATAGAAATGAGCAAAGAAAATATAAATACAAGCCACTTAAACGGTCATACAAGATAAAAATAAAAAGGTTGTAAACGTTTAAAAAGTTTTAACAGAAATTTATTTGTGCAGAGCTGTTTCAGGAGGTTATTATGTTTTAAATGCTCTGACTTGCATATCTAATCTGTAGATATATACTTGTATTCTTTGGAAATGTTTATTTTCTCATGGTATTCCTTCACATCCAACCTCTGAAGTTGCATTTCTATCATTCTGATGTGTCTTCCTTGCCTCCCTCGCTGTCCTTTAGTGGAAGCAGGCACTCCTGTAACTGGAAACGATGAGCTGGAGAACAATCTGGTGCAGGTGGAGAAAGTGGCGTTCAGCAGGGGTTTGTCCCCAGAGGCCATTTCTGTCATGCTCGACTTTGCTATGAGCCTACGCATGGGTAAGCCCGCCACTTAGCTGCTCTTTTGAGGCACATTACTGCAACTTTTACACTTTAGCACAGCAAACTGAAGAACATACTATGTGATTAGGAAACATTAGTATTTTACCAACTAAGTTGCCCAGGAATTCCCAAACCTTTCCATGCTATGGCCCCATCAAACGACATTAATTTCTGGCCAGGAACCCCCTTTGCAAGCCCACAGACAATGCTGCAAATTATGTAAAGAAACATTGAATTTTACAGTTTTTTTCCTCACTTTTATTTACTATTGGACAATTACTGCATTTGTTTAGCATTTGTTAACGAGTTCTGTGGTGGAAAATTTTTTTATCAGATAATATATTATGACAATTAATCTGATGTTCAGATACAAATGTTCACCACAAATCCCTCTTTTGATAAAAAAGTATGTAACGTTTTTATATTAATACCATCAAACAGTATTTAATCTCTACAGTTTAGGATTTTGCAGAAGTGACCTCAACAGCAGGGCAGCTTCAAACTGCATCTCTAGTTTGAAGAGCAAAGCAACTTGATAAAGTTGGCTTCCAGTCAGAAAAATGAGAAAGAGTAACATTTTCCTGAATTTCCCATCTGTGAGATAATATCTAATATCTGCATCTTCAATAAGTTGTTTTAACTTATATTTAAAACACAAAAACAAAACAATACATTTATGTAAAAAGATAATTAAAAATGTATTTTATTCCTTTTTTATTTTAAATTTTTAAAATGTTTTTCTCTTCACTCCAACTTTCTGAGGCGCCCCCTAGAGGCCCACACTTTGAAAAACACTGAACAATCACGTAAACAGAAAATACTCCAACAACCGGCATGTTTATGACAACTTTCTCTATTTCATTCGGAAAGTCTTAAAGTGTAAAACAAAACATTTTATTTGAATTTTTGCTGATGATATGAGAGATGATATAATGGACTAGTGAGTTGTAAAAACGCATGCCACCTTTTGTAGAAAATGCTATGTTAATCTGTGATTTACCTGTTGACGTTTGGTACTTTTCTGGATTTATTACGTCTGCAGGGACCAGTCCATGTGCACGGGTGTTGAAGTGTCTGCTTCCCGCTTCAGTGGTGCCACAGAAGGCTGTGGTCCAAGCCATAGTTTGGCTCACTGTTCGGAAATTACCCATCAGCAGTCAGGTTTGTGAAAATCCAATCAATTCCACACATTAACATCCAAATAGCGTAGATTAGAAAAACACGGCACAGATATATATATTTTTTATTTTCACTAGTAATGTTAAAATGAAGTTGATCTGGCTCTTATTCGGGCAGCTTTGTTTGTATGTTTTGGATTTCTATGTTTTTCTCTCTGAAATTTTTAGGTTTTATTTATAAAATGGGTGCTGACTGTTTTCGACATGATCGATGCGAAGGACAAGCTTCGAGCCATTTATGGCTTCATCTTCAGCTTCGTCACAGATGAAAATCTGGTATGTGACTCATCTTCTCTGCGTTGATTTAATTTGAAACTTATTTACTTCTCGGAAAATGGTGGGAAGTAATGGTAGCATTTTGGGGGTTTGTTTCCTGTAATATCTATTAAAACATTTCTGTTGATAGTTGAGAGAGAAGTAAATAATTTGAAACATGAAAATAAGAGCAGATAAACACTATTTTAACACTTTACACACCATTCTTTAATCCTTTGAGAGATGCCCATTTTATTTCCAATGAAAAAAACTACTTTGTTGTATAAATATAATTTAAAATCCAAAATGACAGCGAAATTAATAATTATCACCAATAACTCAGACATGCAGCTAAGTCTCATAATCGTGATTAATAATATACCGAAGTCATAATATGATGTAGTTAAGTCAACTCTGTTATTGTATGTCATTATTATAAGATAAATGAGTCATAATCATGAGGTACAATTCAAAGTTATGCTAAATTATGACATTCTAATAATCATGAGGTCATTATGAGATTCATATTTAATAGCTAGCTATTTTATTTTTGTTAGGTGGTATAAATTCAAAAAATTATGTCATAAATACCTTTTGCTGTATGAAAATTGTTAAATAACAGAGTTGTAATAATGAGATGACCAACTTTAAAGAAACAAGTCGCTGGTGTTGAGTCTCAGTTATCAAATCCAGCTGGACTTCTTTTCTGTCTTCTTCAAGATGTTTCTACTCTGACCTAAAAGACTGAACATGGTTGAGCCGTTTGCAGCCAGTAGCAGTGAGAACAGACACACCAATAGAGAAATTAAGGTCACAGATTGAGTATTAACAGCTCAATAGTTGGGTCGTTGTTGCTTGATGGTCCAAACTCCCTCATAATGCTGTCTGAGTTGTTTTGGTCTCTTGTCCAAAGGTGTGAAATGCTATAAAACAGTGTGGAGATACGAGTCAGAGATGCAGAGTCCTTGTTCACTGTTGGTTTTTCATTATTTAACATAGGTGGGATCGTTCACTGCTCTCAGATTAGCATGTAAATGGTAACATGGTCAATGGCCTGTACTTGCATATTCTAAATGCTTCATTCACCTATTCACACGCTGATGATGGTGAATGTGGCATATTTCTTTTTCTGGATGAATGTCCTTTCACCTTTAGGGGTAAATTAACTATCCAGATGGAAGAATTGGTGACTTGGTATTCCTGGCCTCAAATCATTGAACACTTTTGGATTAAATTAGAGTTGTGATCCAGGCCTTCATGTCCAACATCAGTGTCTG
Source organism: Poeciliopsis prolifica (assembly GCF_027474105.1). NCBI lineage: Eukaryota > Metazoa > Chordata > Actinopteri > Cyprinodontiformes > Poeciliidae > Poeciliopsis > Poeciliopsis prolifica. Next base: position 2,445,979 of record NW_026562381.1, read on the forward strand.
ACCTAAAAAATGCAACCTGTTCATCTACCGTCTATACCTGCAAGGGTCAGAGCAAAATTGATTTAACTTTAATTATATGGAATATAAACTGATGTTTATATTTTCTCATGTTATGAACAAGACTTTACATTTTTTTCTTCTTGTTTTTTTTCAGTGCCCTTTCATTTGCCACTTGTTGTATCTTTTAACTACAAAGGAAAATGGTAAGCTAGGCTTTAATATTTATTTTTCTGTTATCACTGTTTCCTTCACATCTGTGAAAAATATTAACAGTATTTTTCTTTTCTTATTCCACTGCAGTGCGTGTCTTCAGAGTCAGGAAGCTACTGGAGCTGCAGTCTAAACTAGTAAACTTTCTGTTGATTTTTCTGTCTGTCACTATTTTACCCTTTCTTTTTTCTGGGTTTTCTGTCTTTTGGTCTTTTCTGTATTTGACTCTTTTCTGACTCTTTCATTTGGTATTTCTGTCTTTTGTTGTTTCACTCTCTTTTCTCACATCCTTCTTTCCCTCCGTCTTTGATTTCTGAAGTGGAGCGTTATGATTATTGGGTGATAGGATCATATATCTCCTGACTTGCCAGAGAGATACTATGGAAATATCTTGTTCAAGTCATAAACGAGTAAAAACATGTAAACTTTTTGTAAAAACATCTGCAGTTTTCTCATGGGACTTATTATTTTTTGCAACAACAGAACTGATTGTTGTATTTTTGGGAATCTGCAGATGTCTTTTATGCATTGTATTGCACTTCTCTCTTGTCTCCTCAGGGAAGGCAGCCTTACCTGCTGTACCTTCTGTCTCTCTATAAAGTGTTTTGCCCTGAGCTGGTGACGCTCTCCATGCCATCCCGGATGAAGGTTTGTACTCTAGTTTCAAACTTAAAGCTTCTCTAATAATGCTTTAAGTAAACTCTAAACAGTAATGAAACACAACTGGTCTTTGATTTCTCGCAGAGTGGGTTTAAGAATCACATTTCCCCCTGGAAGACGGCTCTAATCAGAGTCCAGAAGAGGAACAGCGTGCAGGTCGCCTCCAGCATCAGTCTGGCCTTCACTGTCAGAGATAAGACCGCCTCTCGGAAAAGGGTGGGTTCCCCAGCATATTATTCAGAGAGTTTAAATTATTTCTGCAGCACTTGACATATTGCTGCTGCTTTCCCAGTATTATTGCAACATTTCATCACCACCCCAGAGGCTCCAAGTGTTTCCTCCAAATGGAAAACAGCCTATATGTCTGTTTTTATCCTGTTACCAGTAACAGGATCAGAAAGTACATCTATAATGAACAAGTAAATTTTTTATTTAATTTCATTTAGTTTGTATTTGTAAATCATAAATAAATATTATTCCTTACAGCAAAATGAACACCCAAGTTTAGTTTCGCATAAAATTTCACACATATCAATTTAAAGAAATGGTTTTTGATAGTATTGAATGAAATCTTTTGTTTTGCTTTTCCAGAAACACGCCCACCTGGAGCTGCCATCTCTGAGCCCCGTCACCATGAAGGAGCCCCAGGCGGCGCAGAGCTCCAGTAGGAAGCTGGTTCCTCTGCAGCAGATCCAGTCCTTCGCTCAGCTGCTGCAAAACATGCATCGCATCGAGGTACACCGTCCCTGGACTAAGACTTTTCTTATATTGAAAATGGTACTTCACAAGACATTTTTTGCTTTAAAAACCAAATTATTAAGGAAAGAGAGAAAGAAAAGTCTTTTTTAAAAATATATTTTCTAGGTACTTCATATCCAAATTGTGAACTACTGGCCTTAAAGTTGCACATTTAGCTTAGTAGTAATCACTTATGTTACTTTAAACACATTTACTAGACCTGTCGCAATAAGTAATTAATTACTTAATTGAATGATAAATTAAAATTAGCTCAATAGTTTATAATTTTTGTATTTCTACCAAAAACTGGATGACAAAAGTCTTCAGTCTGATGAATTGGTCTCAACTTCTTTTGAAGGAGAATTTTGCTTACAGAGACTTTATGATTCATTTTATTTGTTGTTTTTGTTATTTATTTTGGATACTTAAAATATCTTCCAGCTGCAGTGTTGAATGTTCATTAGGATTTAAAGTTTATTGATCTTTACGAATGTGTTTTTAACATAATTACCATTATATTACCTGAAAACAGTCTCAAAACAGTGATATTAATGTGCATCCCAATAACTTCTTGGACAATTTGTCATCTAGAAAAATGTGTTATTGTGACAAGCCCAGAGTCTTTCATTTTAAAATTCATCTCAGCGCTGAATCTGATTCTGGTGTGTTGCCGCCTCACCGCAACATGGTGGTGCTGTTGCACCGTCTAATCTGGATGACGTGCAGCGCATTTAAATCTCAGTCCAGCACAGGTGGCCCCATGGCTGTAATTGTTTTACTAGATTAGAGGATAAACCCGCTTTATGAGCGCTGTGCTCCTCATTAACTTTACCACTATATGTTTTTGCTCCTCACAGATGTCATTAGAGGTTTATCTGCCCTGAATGAGTAATAAAAGCAAAAAATAAAAAATAAAATAAAATGAGTCTGTGTAACACATAAATTCACCTCTTTATTTGCACACAACACGGCTTATAAAAGACAACCAAAGATCTTTCTTAACTGTTGTTTTTGTTTTAATTGTGCATAAAACAGTTCTTTTATTGCATTGATTATATTGGTAAAGGATCAACACTTTATCGCTTCTTGTTAGAATTGTGTCTGTTCATAGTTTGTCTCCTTTTTATTCTCATTTATCTATTTAACTGGCCGCATCTCCGTGTTTTGAGGCAGCTGCTTGTGGGCTGTTACTGGATTCCCAGCTTGGCTTGACTTTTTGTATCAGCCGAAGTTATTATAGTGAACTACAACCAATGGAATAACAAAAACTGAAATAGAGAGAACATTTTCATTAACTGAAATAAATAAAAATGGTAATTAATGGGAAAAAACTATAACTAACTGTAACTATATTGTACGTTTATAAAACGTACTGAAATTGTAGATATGAAATCCTTAGTTTTTGTGTTTATGAATTTATTTATTAGTCTTTTGAACAGATATGAGTTTTATATACCCTCTCTCCCCAAGCAGTTTACGTCAGTTGTCGGTAAATCACGGTATTCATATGCTTCTTGGCAATACAAAATAGCGACAGCAAAAGTTGGAAGCAAACAATAATTGCATTCATTTTTAAAAAACAGTATTTGTTGTGGAGTATTCATTAGCCAATCGATGTAAGCATAATCAAAGTTCTTCTACCATTTTGAATTCGGCACCTAAAAGTCAGCCACAATCGGGAAGAACTAACTACTGTAACTAATAAAAACTAAACAATATTTGTCTAATGACAACTAATAAAATCTAGCAAACACACTATAAAATCTAAAAAAAGTCACAGTGAAATTAAACTAAACTCTAATTAAAATTATAACTGTTAAAAGCATTAACTCTCCTAATGCTGGTAAACAGGATAAAGTAAAACAACAGATTCTGTATTTTAATGTGAAGTTTGACTTTCTGAGCATGTTTTTTTTTTTTTTTCATTAAAATGTGCCTCTGGATGCCTGTCTGTGTTGATGGGTGTGCTGTAATGTTTTTATTGGGTTGTTCCTCCGCCAGCTGCCGGCTCAGATGGGCTCTCTGCTGGGTTCCAGGCTGGCTCTGCAGTACCTGGACTGCGTGCAGGATGAGTCGGCCCTCCTGCGACTCAACTTCTGGCTCGGCTATGCTCTCCATGAAGGTAAATGAGATATGATTGGACGTGAAGCTGCAAAACTGCTGTGACATCATCATCATCGACAAGCAGAATTAAAGCTGACCTTGAGCTGAACTCCAGCAGATTACTGAGTTTTCTAACCAAAGGGAATTATTTTAGGAGAAGCGATAAAAAAATCTAGAATAATTTGTTTTATTTGTCTGTTTGACTTACTAAATTTTCTTCTTTCTTGGTCAGAGTTTTTGTTCTGCAGCGATGGAGGAGCCAATAAGAACCCGGAGGAAGCGCTACAGGTTTTAAACCGGCTGCTGTCGGCACAGCACTTCCTGCAGGTGAGCATTTCATTGCATGTGTTCATTTATTTTATATTTATGCAATATTTCTGAGATTTAAATGAATAATTTTATTATGTTGTTTACTTATTAGTATAGGAATAAAATTTTGCCCAATATGTACTTTTTAAATGTACAGTTGAATGACATTGAAGTCTCTTTGTCTAAAGTCAGAATTCTGACGTTTTTTCCAACTTAGAATCAGAATTGTTAAACTGTTAATGCACCATAAAACAAATCTAACAACCAAATCATAAACTCTAATCTAACAAATAAATTGAATGTATGGAAGACAATTAGGACCACCCAAAAAAAAAAAGGATTCAGATTTTTTTCTTAGAATTATTTTTTTTCTCAGAAGTTTTACCTTTTTCCTCTCAAAATTCAGACTTTTTCTCAGAATTTTGACTCTTTTTCTCAGAATTCCAACTTGTTTCTCAGAACTCTGAGATTTTTGTTTTTCAGAATTCTGACTTTTGTTTCCCTCCGAATTCTGAGGTTTTCTTCTCAGAATCAGAATTGTTTAAATACTCATTCTGCACCATCAAACAAATATAATCTTAAAAATTCTACCAAATGAATTCGGGACATTATCTAAGGATATTTGGTTATTTAATTGGATCTTGACACAGATTTAAAATTATGAGAAAAAAGTCAGAATTCAATCTAAATAAATTGCTGCCCCATGTTTTAATTAAACACTGCTTTTGTCCAATAGGAGGGGTTTAACAGCTCTGACGCCTTCCTGTACAAATTCCTGAACGTTTGGGACGGATCTCTACTGCGTCCTCAGATCCTCGGCCTCCTGAGCAACATTCCCGTCATTCCGAGCTCCCGTGAGTGTCAGAAAAACAAAAACAAAATGCTGCTTTTTATCTTACTTGCTACGTAGAATGGTAACTGATAGACACAGCTTTATTAGAAAATGTGAGCAGTTTGTTGATCAGGAATAATTGTGATATTTTCTTTCCTGTTCAGAAATCAAGACGTTGCTGTTCGATCCTCTCATGCAGCTTTTCTTCACGTCCTCGCTGTTTTTTAAGGTCAGTTTGCTGTTTGAGGCAAAAGTTGTTAAAACTGGGACAAATCTGGGTGTTCTCAACGTTAAAGTGTTTTTAAACACTTATTTTTAAATCCTGTTTTTTAAAATATGCATCCGTCTCTGATCTCCATGTCCATTCTTCCATCCATCTGTGAATCAGTTTGTTTATTTATTCATCCGTCCAGTAAATTGTATATTCATCCATCTGTTTTTCCATCCATTCATTTTCTCTCCGACATGTTTCCATCTGTTTTTTTTCTCCATTCATCCATTTGTTCTTTCTTTCATCAGTCCATCTATCCATTCATTGTTTCATCCATCCATTTTTTTTATCCTGACTTCCCTCCATCCGTTCATCTATCCAAACAAAAGAGGCTAAACAGAAATGTAAGAGATGAAAAGTTTGACCTTAAAATGGTCAGAAATCCTGAATCGTACTCACATTGTAGCTCTATGTTGACTGGATCTTTATGGTTGCAGCTAATGCGTGTTAGCCTTGCATACATTATAACCACTGCTCTCACTGAGTGTTTGATCTGTTCCTTTTCTCTCTGTGTTTCTGCAGTGTGGACTGATTGAATGTTTAAACCACATGCTGTTAAAATGGCTGACCTGGCACTCTGCGTACGCTCTGGAAGATGACCTGGACATCAGCCTCAACAGCCACACGTCCATGTGAGTTTCTCGTCCACTCCATTAAACCCGAGCCTGGAGAACAACTAGAGCATGGTTTTTATAAAAATCCACTCAATGCAAAAAAAATTAGAAACTTCAGCTCTTTTTCTTTTTTGAAGATGAGGCATATCTGTGCATTTTACTTTTTGGACAATCAATCAATACCACAATATAGATCGCAATAGACACATGATAATATATATGATACATGATAACACATGATAATATAGATTATTGAGTATTCACTGTGCTCTGATCCAGAACCACAGCTAAACAAGGTCGGTGAAATCAACTCACTCATTCTTTGGTTACCTCGCAACAACCTGTTAAGTACCTGGCGCAGCAGCATTTTAAGGTTTGCCTCATAACTGCTTGAAAATAAAAAAACAAATGATGTGGAGTGAAAACTGGATAAAGCAGGAAAGGTCACACCATCAGTTTTTCAGTACTTCAGATTTTGAAAACAAAAACGAATCAATTCTTATCGATATCGACTGATATGAAGCATTTACATTGTGATAAGTTTTTTATCCATATTGTCCAGCTGTTTTATAAATACTAGAAAAAAGTCAAATATGCAAATAAACAAAGCACTTGGTCCCAGTTTTTAGGAAGGAAATAAGCATTTTGTTGCCTGAAATGCAGTAACATAGCATTCATTTAGTGAACACTTCAGCAAAGGATGAATCTGTAGGTAAAAAAAGAAAAAAATTGACTGAATGAAAGGCTTATATTGTGATGGGGTTTTCAGTAATATATTCCAGCCCAAATAAAAATTATAATTCAGAATTGAGCCTTGAATATATCCCTGGCATGTCATGTAAAATTTGCTGACTCATTGGGTAAATCTGTCATTATTAACACCCCTCTGGATTGAGTTTCTGATATTTTCTGGTCTTGTGATCTTTCTCCGTCTTATCTAACATCGGTAAACGTGTGTTGAAAGTTTCCCTTGGTGTCAGTTGAGCAGACAGTTTCTGTTTGTGACCCTCTGCTCTGCTCTCTGTCTCAGAAACATAACCCTGTCAGGGTTCAAGGACTCTGTGATGGAGCTGGTTCACTTCGTGGGTCGGCTGGCCTCCCTGGGCCTCCAGCTGGAGGGCTGCCACTCTCTCTTGCTCAGCTTCATTCTGGATTTCTATGAGACAGTAAGTGAGAGCTGCTAACTGGGTGCTGCAAGTGTCTTTGCCAGTTTGGATCCAACTTGATTCAAAGCAGATTTTCTGGGCCAGTTTTACTCCTAGAAACTTTCTTTGAAATCCTCTTCACTCCTAAACATTAAGCATTTTTATTTTACTACAATTATCCTCAGGGAGTCACAAGCTTCAATCAAACATGTGAACATAATCTGTATGCATATAATACATTGTTATTAACTTCTGTTGTTATAAGTAGTTTGCCAGCACAAAAACAATCAAATCCCACTAGTTTCCTGACTTCCAACTGGAATCAAGATCAAACCGGATACAGCATAATTCCCAGATCTGAGATCTGACTTTGAGCTAAATGGAATGCAGCATTATTGGCCCAACATGAAAGTGTACATCAGTTTATAGGATGTCAATGCAGAACTCTGCAGACTCATAAAAGCTTTGATTAAGATTAAGAGCTGAAGAGTAATTTTTTTTCTCCCTCCTTCCTCAGGTTTGTGACACTTTCCTGAAGTTTGGTCTTCCCCTCGTGGTCATGCCTCCTCTAGGAGTTTTTTATCCGGCCTTTTTCGCTGCCGACCCAGTCAGCGTGGACAGACTGGCCTTCATCATGCACAGGTGGGAGACCATTCATCTGGTAGCATAAGCTCTGGTCTTTTACCCATTTAGTGGAGTTAAAATTGAAAACCTCCAGTGTATTTTATTATAAAGTGGAAGGCAAATGATTCATTATTTTTCTTAATTTAGAAATCTAAAATGAAACCCTCCTGTATACCTTAGTAGAACATGCTTTGACTCTTCTAGCTTTAAATAAACACAAACTTTCAATCTGGCCCATTTTTGTTTTTACAAATTAGTTCAAGCTCATTCAGACTGAACGTGGAACATGATATTCAAGTCTTGCTACATGTTTTTAATTGGATTTAGGTCTGGACTTTAAGAGTGTTTTCATACCCAACAGTCCAAAAGACCATCAGGTGGGATGGTTTTCAGTTGGTGCGGTTTGCTTTCACACTGTGATATCAAGTGAAGCAAGCCTTTTGAAGAAATAGGATGCAATGTCTTTCTTCACAAAATGTAAACAAAAATGGAGTAGCGTCAGATTTTTGCCTTTGTAGAATTTCTCTTTTGTCTTTGGTAAAAGACTGTGTCATTTCTCGCTCTTGTGCCAGACTCTTGAATTTGTTTTGGTTGCATTTACACTGCGCTATAACTGTCTTCCTGCTTTTGGAATGGTCTCTGGTCCGCTTGACGTTCACATATGCATTCAAGCTGCACCAGAGTTCACTTCGACAGAATCGTGACCAAGGTTTTAAGGCGGACCAGAGTTTGCTTTTTTGATCTGCACCAGAGTTTGATTGGATAGTCACACCTCCCTAAATGAATTGAACTTTCTAGACAAAGAAATCTGAGTTTGATGAAAGTGGACTAAGCAGAGCTAATGTGAACGCACCCTGACTGAGTCGTTCTAATAGGTCACAATGAGTTTTATTTAAGAGTAACAGAGTGAAAGAAATGCATGCCTCACAAGAACCTCAAAAACCAAGCTTAATTTTCCTTCTGTCCTACAATAATGCACCACTTTGTCACCTAAAATATCAATAAAATACATTGACGATATGAATTTCTACCTTAAGATAGCACTGTAAATGAAAATGGCTGAGGTGTGAAAAAGAACATGGTCTCATCACATATTGGCATGTAGAGGCCTGACAAAATCTGATGTGTGAAATTAAAGTCTTATTTCTAGCTTTAGAAATAGCTTTAAGTGATACTGTTACATAGAAAATGGGATTATATTTCTGTAATTAGTTGCATCATGTCTGTTTTGTTTAGGTACAAAGTGAACCTGATGTCTGCCAAGAGGCAGGAGAAAGTGACTGAGGTAAGGACGAACCTGTGGATCATTTTGCGTCAGTAATCCAGCTGTTTGTTTTAGAAACCGAGGTAGATGTTTGATATTCAGCCAGTCCGTCTGCGTAAACCTGATAACCATAATCTCCTCTCACATGAGAGTTTAGAAATGTTTATTTCAACACAGCTCCGACTTTTTCAGCAGGTTTTTCTCACTGCCGGCCGACCGGCTCGCCTGCAAATGCCACCAGATTGTTTTTATTAAGACCAGAGGTAGCAGAAAACGTTGTACTCAAGTAAGAGTAGCACTGCTTCAGGTGAAAGTAGAAAGTAGCCATCAAAGAAATTACTTAAATAATCCATATAAGTAACACAAATTATAAAATCAGGCAAAATAAAATTATTTCAACATAAAAGTGAAGCTTTAACAAAATCTGCAGGTGTTTGTGTCTGGTGAATGTTTGTTTGTCATTCATTGGGCAGAAAATCCAGAAATTTTACTTCAGTAAGAGCAGAAATAGTGTAACATATTTTTACTCAAGCAAAGGTAAGAAGTAGCCGTCCACGAAATTACTTAAGTAAGAGTAAGAAAGTATTTGGTAACTCAAGTACTGACTAACTTATCAAATGATCAGTAATTTAATATTCAAAAATTACATCACCAGAGGGACCAAAATATAAAATTAAATGGAATTATTTTGTATTTTTGGTCTAATTCATGGAAGTAACAAAAATTGACAAAATAAGGCAAAAGAAAATAAAAATATCTTATCAAACTAACAAAAACTGCAGATCTGTGTCTTGGAAATTTCTGATTAAAACATGTTTGTTCTTCATTCAGTGGATAGAAAATCTAGAAATTTTACTCAAGCAAGATCAGAAATACTTCATAATAAAGTAATTCAAGAGAAAGTAAAAAGTACAGTTACCAAAAATATTCCAAAAGTAAATTTTCCTCAAAAGGTTAGTTAAGAAAATGTAACTAATTACTACCGAACTCTGACTAAGATGACTTGCCTCGGTGTCGTTTCTGCAGCAGGCTTTTCACATCAGCCGCCAGATTTTCCGGGAGTTTAACCGCTACCAGGTGTTCATGGTGAATTGCCTGTGGAACTCCAACCTGTGCTATCCAGGATCAGACGTGCATCTGTCGGACGAGCTGCTCGCCAAGAGCGGCGTGCCGCAGTTCTCGACGCGCTTCGACCTCATCCACCACCCGGCCTTCGTGAGCTACGCTCTGGACTTCCACCACAAGGTCAGTGGGATTCTGGGAACAAATGGAGTTTAGTTAGGAGGAAGAAGAACAAGATGGGAGAATGAAAAATATTCATGTTCTCAGAGTTTATCCCCTCGACTGCTCTCTAAATCGTTTTTCTTCTTTCCTTATATATTTAATTTTTTGTTCCCTTTTTTCTTTCTTTCTTCCCCTCTTGTGTCATTACTTCCTTATTTGTGTCCTTCCTTTCTTCCTCACTTATTTGGTTCCTTTTTGTGTTCTTCATTGTTTTCTATGTCCCATTTTGTTTTATCCTTTCTTGTTTCTTTTCTCTCCTCTTATCATTCCTTTCTTTCTTCAATCTCTTTCCTTTGTTATTCATTTCCTTTTTTGTCTCCATCCTTCTTCAGTTCTTGTTCTTTCTTTTCTTTTTTGTTTTCTATGCTCCCTTGTCTTTTCTTGTTTCCTTCCATACTTCTTATTCTTCCTTCCTGTGTTCTTGATTTTCTTATTTTCCTTCCTCTCGCTCCTTATTTATATATCTTCCATTTTTCCCCTCTTGTGCTTTTCATTCATTCTTCCATCTTTTTTCTCACTTAGCTCCTTCCTTCTGGTGTTTTTCCTTTTCTTCTTTGTTTCCTATGTCCCCTTCATATTGCCACTTCATTCCTTCCTTCCTTTTTCTTGTCCTTTCTTGCTTCATTGTGTCCTTTTGTCACTCATTTCCCTTTTTCTTTCCTTCATCTCTACTCTTTTAATTTGAATGTTTTACTACCCTCTTTTCTTCCTTTTCTCCTCTTCATTACTTTCTTTCTTCCTTCCTTCCTCACTTGTTTCTTTCCAGTCCTTCTTCCTCTGTCCTCTTCTTATGTCTGTCTTTCTCTATTATTTTTTTGTAGGTTTTATAAATGTTTGTCATAAATTCAGTATTTTATGTTTTATAAAAAGTGAAACTAGAAGTTTCCCAGGCAGAAACCCTGTCTGTTGTTTTTATGGATCAGTTTGGATTCTTGCTGTGCATTTTGCCAAACAGACCTACAACCAAGACAAATGAGTTTTAATGTATCCTTCAGAGATGACGCATTAATCAAGAGGGATATTTTATAATTAACGGCTGCCCTTTAAGATGTTTAATAATAAACATTCACCTTTTTTGGGGGGTTTGGGCCACCTGCGATCTTGTGAGATTTCCCACTGATTTCTGTCACTGAATATTAATGTCGTCTCTTTATCAGTGTTGGCCCGACAGAAAAGACACGGACCTCAATTCCATCAAGGTAAAACGAATCTCCTTTTCCGTTCTGTGTTCATTTAAGACGTCACGTCTCGTCTTGACTCACCTCAGTCATCCATCTTTGATCAAACAGTCCTTCAGATGTTTTCTGATGCGATCCCTGTGTGTTTTTCAGCAATCCAAGCCGTGGAGCTGGTACCTGGAGTATCTGTTCACCCAGGGCTTCGACGGCCTTAAAGACTTTTTGCAGAATAACATCAGCCGGAGGGTGACGATGGCGGGCGACGGGCGCGACGACGTGACGCAGAGCCAGGAGCTCGGATCTGCGCCGCAGATGAAACAACCACTATTATCTTAAGGATTTGTTTTAAAAGACATGTACATACTTAACCCTTTCTGCTTCCTGCAAGTCCTTCTCGTGTACATATTTTTTATGATGCTTATGCACTTTTAGTTGTTTACAAGGCATGCTAATAAAGTGTTTATTTTATATTGTGGTTCAATAAGTAGGTTTAACCCCTGAAATCTAGAGTATGGCATAAAGTTCTAGATAAATGAGTGATTTAGCTCCAGGATTAGATTTTTACAAGACAACACTGATAAATTGATGAGAAGAAGCTATTAATCGATAGGCCTGTCATGATAAACACAAGCTTTATCGTTATACACAAAAGGTGTTGTTTTACCACCATTTTAAAGTAATGTAACAATAATGGCATAATAATGTGAAACTTTCTTAAAGGTCAATAAACTTGAAATTCTAATGAACATTCAACACTGGGAATGGAAACTGTTTATATATCCCAAATAAACAAAGTAGAATATAAAAGTTTCTGTGAAGAAATTTGATGTTTAAAAAAAGAGCTAGTTGAGATCAAAGATCCAGACTGAAGATTTTTGTCACCCAGTTTGTGGTTAAAACAATAAATTATGCAAATGTAAATTATTGAGCCTGTTTTATGTTAATTTATCACCCAATTGATTTATTGCTTATTGTGACAGGCCTATCAATCGACAGGTTCCAGCGCTTAGAAAGTTTTCCGGCTAATGTTCTTTTAGCCTCTGATGCGTACGTGGGCCCTTTTTGACCCGGTCAGGTCATCTTTTTGCAATGTCTTTGTAATAAAAAGTTTTCGTCACTTCATATTCCAGGTATTCCTCAAACAATATGTTACTGATATCATGCAATTAAAAATTTTTATTTACCTTTTATACACTTTTAAGAAACAGCATGTTTTATATTACCCCATTCTTCTGTGAGGGGGTCAAAAATGACCCACATTCATTTCTTATGGAATTTAACGGGAATCTTAGTTTCTTACCAACTGTGACTGTCAGGAAAACATTTTTGTGAGCCATACACACTGAGTCCTAAGTGCTACCCCTGAATGATAATATTCTACACAATAAGAACTCTTACACATAAGTATTATCTTTGGTTTTTACCTCACTAATGTGTGTGTCTATCAGGAGTACTGTGACAGCATTATAGTCACGAATTAGCCTTCAATCAACAAATTAGCCTTCCTCAAAGTGAGCCAACACTAGTTATCTAACCAACTAGCTAATATTAGCATCTACTAGAGTCAATAAGTTGCATCAGAGGGTTAAATCGTCAATGTTGCCTGAACTGGAGTGTAGACGAAGATAAACACACATTAGCAAGTTAGCTTTGTTCTAAGCTACTTGCTTGCTCTCGACTTTTGAGAAATGATTGCTTCTTGTTTTAAATTTTACTAGCTGAACAAGATGGCTGTTGTGAATCCTGAAAAGCTTCCTCATGCTAAAACCACAAGCATGAGGTTTTGGACTGCAGGGCAGAAAATCGACGTCATCGTTCACAACTTGTTCTGCTCGCTGATTGGTCCGGGAGAAATTCTAAAGAAGGAATCAGTTTGAATAGGAGGAATCTTGGAGTTAATCAGGTGTACTTTCTAAGAGGAAAAGCACACAAAGCTAAAGGCTGCAATAGTTTATTGATGACTCAATCTATTGAGAAAAAGAATAAAGTCAATTAAAAGTAAGGCAGAAGGAAATACCAAAAGGCATTCTGTCATGAGTTTGTCTCCAGGAGATAAATCCAGCTGACGCCTCCTCTGCTGTGCTGCTGCCGATGTGACTGAGCCGAGGCTCCTTACACAGAGAGCATCGCTCTGATGCGCCAGTGTCGGAGCCGCCGGTGCAGCGCCGCGCTCCTCCTGCTGCTGCTCGCCTCACTTTCCTCATGCCTCCACCGGGACGACGTTGTTTCACCGGGGTCTCCGCCAACGCGTCCAGCTGAGCGGTGCTCGGTGTAGCAAGAGAGCCAGAGAGAGGTAAGATTAATTCTGCTTTATGGATTTCCGCTGGAGATGTTCTTGGTGGAAGCCGAGCAGCAGAGGAGCGTGGTGCTGTCGTGTGTGTGTGTGTTTTTTGTTTTGTTTTATTGAGAGACTGGTCCCAGTTTGAAGCTGTGGGTTTCTAAGAATCAGCCGAGCAACGTGTGATGGATGATGTTTGGTTTTCATGAGGGGCTTCAGCTCCCATCTCTCTCTCTCTGTGGTTCTGCAACACATACATGGAGTTTCCCACTTCTCTTTGGATCAGAACTTGTTTCGTGGGGTTTTTTCTGCATCTCCTGCAGGATAAAAGCCACATTTCAGTGGCTCCCTTTCAAGCCTCAATACTTTATTTGGGTGGAGACTGGCATGCAATGACAGACTGAGGTGTGTTGAGTCGGATTTGAACTCTGCATGTCGACAGTAATTATGGTTACAATTACACGCCGTGCGTCTTAAGCCCCCCGAGAATCCTTTGAGGTCTCCACGTTGCAGCGCAGTGGGATAATTTGGGGAAAATATCTGCAGGGAGGGAAGTAAATCCTGCGTGCTTCAGTGGGTGTAAAATTAGGAACAGCCTATATGCTAATCCGGAATTAAAACACAAGATCTGAACAGGCTTGTGCTGCGTTTGCTCTTCTCCTAATAGTGCCATTAATCTTAATGTTGTAAATTCAGAACTTTATACAGATCCATGATTTGAAACGATGCCTGTAATGTATGCTGTTACATTAATGTTCAGTATGTAAGACGGGGTGTTGGGGACATTGTAGATAGAAATTTCAGGATATGGAGAAAATTTCTGCCAAAAAAGTCAGATTTTGATATTTTCAAGTTTTTCTAAAATATTTCTGAGTTGAACGTCAAAATTTCTGAGATTTTCTAGTACATTTTTGACTTTTCAAACCAAGTAATGTTCTTGATTTTTTTTCTAGACAATTTATGAGATTTGTCTAAAAAATATTTTTTCTAATGTTTTAAAAAAATTTAGCTTAGAATTTTTCTAATAATTTTCTGAGATTAATCTAAAAATTTCAGAGATTTTTTTTAAAACCAGCTTTTATAATTCAAAAATATTTTTTTTTTTCTAGAAAATGTTCAGCTTTTCTGAAATGTTCCTAAAAATTTCAGATTTTTTGGGGCAGAAATGTACTCCTTTTTTACCAGCTATAATGACCCTTTATGGTGTTGTAAATATGAAAACATTGATTTTAGACACACATTCATCTTAATTCTTATTAACCAGATTGCTTTAACCTTTCATTATGATGTATGGATCATGCAGATAAGACTCTTAGACACACATAATTTTAAGATGGCTCAAATGCTAACTCAGCATGATAATATCTTATTTTTGAATGATAAAGTATTAGGAAGGGTCTATTGGTGGCTTAAGTGCAGCCTTAAGCTTGTAGGATTTTGAACTAGAAATGCTTTTCAGGAAACTTAAAAACAATAAAATAGCTTTTTATCTCAAGCCAGAAAGTGTTGCTCAGGCACTTTGTGATCAGCTGCAGCGTATTTTCTTTCTAGAAAGGTAGTCAAGGCTCAACTGACACGTAATTTGTTTATTTATTTGTTTTTATAAGCTCTGGACAGAAGGTTGCTCTTTGTGGGAAGCAATATCACTTTTATCAGCACATCATAAACCTGAGTATGAATATTTCAGGGTATTTAGACAGAAATGTATAAGATGATCCCACTGCTTTTATTTGACTAAAAAAAGCTAACATTATTACAACTATTCCCTCTTTCCTTTCATTGTTAATTAGATTTTCCTGGATAGACTTAAGCAAACAAACATTCAGTTTCATTTTCAAGTAAACACGCTTCTTGTGCAGAAAATTATTCCTTCTTCCTCCTTTTTGAGTGACACAAGTTTGATCACTTTAATTACCTATTCAGTTTGAATTGTTGACACACACACGCCGTTATAGTGTCACAACTGCAGCATTATCTTAATGAAATTTATTTTTACTCCTGACTGTTCTGCTTGTTTTGGCACCAAAGATGTTTTGGCACCTTTTTCACCATCTTTCTGGTACAAAAAAATAACAGACACTCTAAGTGGAGTAACCCTCTTTCAGCCATCTGAGCAGCAGTGCACAGCAACATAAAGGGAAGGAACAGAAATGTGTCACTTCATTTCGTCTGTAGTGTTTAGTAGAAGAGATTTTAAGAATTGTATCGTGGGATTTTTTTTGCAGGTTTTAAAACCAAAAGTTTTACTTTCTCCTCTGGACACATTGAACAGTTTGAAACACATGAAGCAAAACTTTTTAGCTGAAAAAATGAATAAAAAAACAAAACACAAAAACCCATCACTGATCTACGGACAGGATGACAGGATGACAAATTTAGCTGGTTAACAAATTGTTCCAAAAGTTATTGCGATGAACGATTTTATTATCGTTTTTGACACCATTTTCAAGTAATACAATGATAATTGTATAATAATAATGCAAGAAAACTTTCTGAAAACTTTAAATTTTGATGAGCATTAAACAGACATTTTAAATATCCAACATAAATAAACAAAGCAACAAATAAAATTTATCATTAAGTCTCTAAATAAAATTATCCTTCTAAAAAACGAGCTGGCTGAAAACCAAACGATTAGTCTGAACATTTTTGTCATTAAAGAGGGAGAAGAGAAACACAATAAATCATGCAAATGGAAATTATTGACTTTCTTATAATTTATTATTCATTTAATTAATTTATTGTGAGAATAAATGTACAATAAAACCACGAATGCACCAAAGAAATTGATGATTTTCTTCTGGGCAGACGCTAAAAAATGGAATAAAATATTCATCATTCCTGCCATATATAAACCAGCAATGTACTTACATATAAGTTAGATAAATACAAGAAACATGAAGTTTGATGCATAAATGGGGATAATCTTGTGATTCCTTAACTTTATTTAGGGTTAAAAGAATTGAGAATTAGCAGGTCAGACCCAAAAGAAAACCTGAAACCTGTTCACGTTTTCGTTTATTTAAACTGGAGTATTTTGGATCGAGCCTCCATTGTTTCTCCGAGGGCTTCCTGAGGGACAGGAGATGACAGGATCGCCCGTCTCTTGATCTGGAGAGCTGCAACAAAAGCCAGCGCTGGGCAAAGAAGGAAAACCAGCATGATGGGTTTAATAATAGTTAATCATGAGAGACACGCTGTGAAGTCTTCATGAAAAAAGAGACGAGATTTGACAGAAGTGAGGGATTCTCAAGGCTCCAGTCAGCAGTGAAATGTAATTGTAACAGGATGACGAAGATGCTCCATTGTCCTTGCTCCTCTTCCTCTGCATCCCTTCTGGTAATTTTTCCTTTTAAACATTTTTTAAATATTTATTTTCAACACTCCTGCTGCAGGCTGCATGTTTCAGATTAGAGATAACAAAAAGCAGACACCATAATGACAACTTGGTGTCATTTGTTTTTCTTAAAGAGGTTGCTTAGACTGATTTACGTCTTTAATACCTGTTTTATGTTGATTATTTTGCATTTGTAATCATTTTTATTGATTACAGTGGATTAATTTAGCTGTTTATGTTTTCATTTTTGCTATTTTTACCCATGCGAGCTGCTGCTGATCTTTTCTCGTGACCTCCTTCAGTCACTCCGTCTCTCGTGCAACATGCAATGCTCAGGTGTCTCTGACTGTGAATAATCTGCTGTAAATTGCAGTTTCTGCTTCAGAAATGTTAATTTGTAATGTCACCAAAAAGCCGCTGGCAAATTAAAGTAAATCACCGTTGATTTAGGTTTTCCATCTGGGAGTTCTGCTGTGGATATTTCAGCTTTTTTCAAAAGGTTGTTTTCGAGTTTAATTTACAGGAATTTTTGTTCAACTATAAGAACAAGGTCATAAAATTAGCAAAAGAAATATTAAATTACAAGAAAAAATGTGCTTTAATGAGTTGATAGAGTCAGAAAGTCGTTTGCTGAGTCATTTCAAATTCTTGTTAATAATTTTAACCTGATGTGTCAAAATGCCTGTCACTGGTTTTCTGGCACCAGGTTACAGCACAAAGTGCTAATTTCCACCTTCAGTTCTTGGTTGATGTAATTAAGTTTAATTAACAGTTTATGAATTGGTGAAAAGCCAATATAATAATTACATACATGTCTGATAATTAATTATTCAGATAATTAATTTAACAAACTAACAGACAATTCATTAACCAATTTATTTGCCTTCATCAATAATTATTACAAATCTACTAATTTAACAGCTTCTATGTGTTGGGGAGTAACTCGTTACATTTACTCTGTTATTTTCACTAGAGTGGCTTTTTGGAAAAATAATTTGTGATTTTCATGTGCTGTACTTTTTACTTTTACTTGAGTAAAAGTACTTTCTTATGAAGTATATTTTCTGTTAATTGAGTAAAATTGTTTTTTTTTACCCACCTCATGAAAATCAAACATGTTTTATTCAACAACTTACCAGACACGCGCATGGAGTATTTAAAAAGGTTTTTTTTAATTGAAATAAACTGATTTTGATAACTTTCTTTGGTCTGATTTTGTTAGTTTTTGTTACTTGTTTGAATTATTGTAATTTTTCTTCTTCAAATAGCAGAAATTCCCTGTAGCTTTATATTTTGGTCCATCTGATGATGTAATTTTATAAAAAATTAAGTGATTGAAAATTTGATCAGTTACTCAGTACTTGAGTAGACCAAATACTTTTTACTTGAGTACAAAAGCAGTCTTACATTATGTTCACATCCTAAACATGCATTTTTATTTTGTAATTCTGTTTCTATTAAACATAAGGAATCGTCTGTGGGAGTTTTTTTTTTCTTGCTAAATTGAAGACTGCGATCTGAAAATGTCGTTCTTTGTTAAAATCAGCCTGAGGTCTGCAGCAACTCTAGTAGAGCGTTAAGGATTAGCAACCTACCAACTGTTGTCACATTATGCGGTCTGAGCCATGCACTCCTACCTTTATTTATAATAAAACTCTGATTGCGGGTCAGATGGCGTGATTGTGAATAATCAGCCTTGCTGCATGTTTGCTTTCTTAAGAGGAGAAGAAGCTGTGATGAGTTTGTACGCCGTGACCTCGTCAACAAGAGCTGGTGTGATTAAATTAACGGTGACCCCGGTTTATTACTTTGCTCCTTCCTGCAGCAGATCCAGGCTTCTGCGATTTTGTTTTCCACCTTCTTCTTTATGACCAGACTTGAATATATGCATTAACCTTTTCTCGTCTTTAAAGGATAATTTAAGTAAGTGACACTTTTCATGGCCGTCGTCCTCTTTGCATAAGGATAATTAGCGGTTATTTAGTGTACTCCCACTGGAATCTGCACACAGTCAGCAAAGCTGTGGATGTGAAGGCTCATTTTTCTCCCTTCAGAAGAAGCAGTTTGTTGTCATACAGAGTGTGAAAACAGCCTTGACTGAACCAAAAAGCTCAGTAATCCTCCGAGTTGGAATCCCAGGAAACTTCATTTGGTCTTAGTCAGAGTTTTTTGTTGTTTTATCTTGCTCCAGTTTGATATTTTAATTTTTACAAGGCATGCAAAATAAAATAACAAAAGACGTGTTGTGCTTTTGAGAGAGAGGATATTAAAACCCTCAAACTTCTCCTATTTAATGAGGATTTTAGGTTATAGTCCAATATAAAGTTGTTCATTGTTGTGCAAAGGAAATTTTTGTTTAATTTCCCAAAGTTTTTTTCAAAAAAAAAAAATATAAAAAAAAAGTGTTGAGCAAGTAAAGCTGTAGGACTTGGGGAATATCGACCTGATAGAAATCAACGTATTTGCCCATTCTTCTTTACAAATGGGCTCAAGCTCAGAAACTGTCTGCCAGCAACAAATTTCAGGTCTTGCCACAGGTTCTTAGTTGGATTTTAGGTCTGGACTTTGACTGAGCCACTCTAGGATTGTTTTCAAACCTGATAGTCCAGTAGACTTGGTTGAGGACCAAAATTTCACCATGTCAAACCAATTGAAATATTGAAAAAAATATCTGGAACTAATGTCAAAATTTTGAATCTTTTTCTTTCAAATGTTTGACTTTTCAGACTCATTTATTATTGTCTTTCTCTCTATCTACAATGGTCCTAATGTGTCGTGCGAGACCATGTCCGCAATTTATTTGGGATGTTGATTGGAGGAAAAGTGCCACGGTTGGACGGCATAGCCAATACAGCTCGAACCGGCTACAGTCCTCCTGCCAGACCACTAGATGGCGCTGTGATGCCACGATATCATCGAACGTGCATGTTCTTTTAACCGTTAGCTTCCACCTCACTAGCTTCTGTTTGCTAAGAACAAAGTGCTGATGTAACACTTATCAGAAATTGTTCCAACCGAACAGGTTAAGTAGCACAACCAAAGTACACCTATGTGATTCCCATACAAAAAAAATTATATTCCATCAACTAGTCTTGTATAAACGATGTTTTGAGTGAAATAACTGTTCTAATATGTTAGCATTTCGGAACTAGCATGCTAGTAGCGTTTAGTGTTTTGGTTTTTCCTGTTAAAAACCAAAAAGTTTAACTCAACTGAAATAATTGTGATGACTAAAATTGAATTACATTTTAGTAAAAAAAAAAAAAAGCCATATTAAAATGTGCTGTCCTAAGAGCTTTTTCCCAGAATCTGGTAACCGTTACATTCCTGTTAGTTTTAAACGGTTTAGTGTCTGCAGCTTGTCTTCTGCGACATGTTTATGGAGTTTTCTTTCACAGCCAGGCCTCTCTGTGAGGGCTGTGGCGCTGTTGCTTAATTCATGGTGTGAGTTGATTACACCTCTCTTACTCAAAGCTGGAATAAACTGACAGTAACTGCAAGGACTGATGTGAAACCTGGGGTAGGCAGATGCAGCATGTGGAAGCTGAATCTACTGATTCTGAGTTTTTATCAAATGTCAACAGCAGGGCTGATGTGTTACTTGCTCTGAGAAGTGTTTTTCCCTAAAAGAGGATCAGATAAGTGTACCAGTATAAACCAGCACAAGCAGAAAGAGAGATAACTTTAATCCTCCCTATGCTTCCTGGCACAGACGCCTGCTTTGGTTGCTTTAATGTTTATCTGGATTTTTCCATCGTTTTTTCTAAAAGACGTGACTTATATGATACTGTTTGTTTGGCAGCAAAGCCTTACTCTTTTGTCCTTTTATATTGATCTTTACTTTAACAGACACTGCAGAATATGTTGCTATGGAAAGGTAAGAGGACTGGACTAAAAATGAGCCGACTGAACTCTGTTTTTTTGTAAAGCTCTAATCTGCAGACAGATATTATTCCAATCTCTCTTTGAGAGCTATAATATAAGACGACATAACAGCAGATAAAATGTTTCCGTCCAGCCGTCCTGATGTGAACTGGTCATAATTTAAACTGGGCATAAAGGAAACTTAACTTCTCTAAAAGAAAATTTACGGCTTACAAAACATATGTTTTCAATGATTATCACCGTAAAGTAAAAACATTCTTTATATATTCCAGAGAATGTTCATCTTGAGATTTTCAAAAGGATGCCAATATTTGCAGGTCCAGGAAGTATCATAAAAGAGGTTCAAAATGATAAAACAGAGTAACTTTTCTGCATCTGATTCTGCGTTCTTGTTATCTTCTGAACGTTTTGCTCCATGCAATTCGAACCACATTCCAAAAACTCAAATTCTTACCAAGCAGTTTCTGTCTCGTAGTGAAAATATCTTAGTAGACTTTAAGGCAAAATAAACTTACAAATACATTTTGAGCAAGAAATGTAAGTCAATAATTCCGTAATATTTATGAAAAAGTACTCCCTTGGTGGATTATTTCTAGATCTAACAAGATAAGTAAATTAATCTGCCAAAGGAACCAGAACTTTTTAATCCATATTAACAAATTATTGACTCAAAACAAGCGCCAATATCTTGCAGAGAAGTGACTTGTAAGTTAATTTAATCTTATTTCAAGTATGTCAAGATATTTGAACTAGAAACTGGACCAAAACACTTGGTAAGATTTTGTGTTTTTGGAGTTCATACTAAATTACTCTAATGCATGTTAAACTTTACAAGTACATTTTGAAATTTGAAGAAAGTAAAGGAAATGTTTAGCCTGAGTTAATGTCAGACATTGTGGGGAAAAATGGCTGTATGTATTTTTATGTAGGATGTGTGAATTTCCTGTTCCAGCTGTACATGACAAGATAAGAAATGGTGTCATAACAGCTTAAAAGGAATATAAAAAGAAGAAATGCTGTCTGCTGCTTTATACATTACTGTAGTGTGAAAAAGCATCTTTGACTGGTATCTTTCTGTCAAATTTGACTTTAAATCCACAGCTTGTCCCTGAAGTGTTTTTAATGGTCAGCTCCAGCTTAGAATAAAATTCCATCTTTCAGCATCTTTCAGATGAAAAGCTGCATCATCTGTCGTCATGCGCAGCTGAGGATGAATCTCCATCTTCCAGAGCACTCAGAAGTCTTCTCCAGCTGCGACTCTCTAATTGAGGGTAGCGTCTCTCTGAGGGTAGCACGCTTCTTTCTTTTGGCTGCCGCTCAAGAGGTTTTGCATGTTCACGCGGTTTCTTTTCCGTACTGCGTCGAGTAACAGTCGCTTCTGTAAAGCTACAAGTAAGTTTTATTCTCGACTGGATGAACCTCTGAAGTGTCAGTTTGTGTTAATGTGATCCAGCGTCCGCTCTTCACTTGTCATAATTCATTTTCCACACGTGTGAACATCCAACAGTCAAAGCTAAAGGATTTTGACGTACCGATCGGTGCAGTTTGACCTCTCTTTAGCTTCATTAGCAGTTTACGTCTTTAATTATATTCATTCCGGGCATTTTGACTAGTGTGTTTAATGTGGAGGCTATAGATGTAATTTAGGGAATAAATGGGATTGATCGGATTAATTCTGATGACTTGTCAAATAATTTAGTAATCGATTAATCACTTTCTGGAGTATGAAGACTTATAAAACGACCTCAAGTGGGACAGTATTACCTTCACCATTCTAAGTACCAGTTGCTAACCAATTATTAAATCCCCAAGATGATCAACAGATTATCCCTGTACTGTGTTGATGTTATCTTGAATTTAGAAGCATTTTTTTAATCTACAGGTTCATCTGTTGCTTAAGTATTCACTAGAGGAATGTTAGGTCACTGCATTTCAGGAAATAAAATGTTTATTTTCTTATTTAAAACAGGAACTGAATTGTTTATCTATATATTTAGATTTTTTTTCCTAATGTATAAAACAGGTCAGACTAAATGGTATGGCTGAAATCACAATACAAACGTTTGCTGTTAGTCAATATCAATAATTATTGATGAGATTTTTGTTTTAAATATCCGAAATGCTGCCAAACTTGTGTGATGCTTCCTGTTTTATCCATAATTTTTATTTTATTTATCTGCCTCATTTTTAAGCAGTTATGAGGCACTGTGGTGAAACAAACCTTATACTGCTGCTGCGCAAGTTGCTTTACAGGGTGTTGCTAGGTGAGTAAGTTAGTTGAGTCCAGCAAAAATTTAGCAGCTGAGGCCCAAATCACCCAGAATCCTGTGCATTTCAGAATCAGAGTTCAGTGAATATTGTAGCAGATATATTATCTATTGATATTGATCATGTGTCCATTGTGACATACAAGACAATTTAAAACAGGCTTAAATGAAAAATCAGCAGAATCTATTCATTTTTTTACCAAATAATCAATAAAATAATTGATTACTAATATAATTGTTAGCTCCAGCCATAAATGGGATTCAGGTGTCATTTAATCAGTGCGGATAATTTTTCCCGCCTTTATTCTTTTCTTTTCCTACTGTTGGATTCGGGAAATAGAGTTGACTCAGACTGGCAACAGTCATCTCAAACTATTTTACAGGCATAATAGCAAAATTATGGTAATGTGAAATCCATCCGTGTCATAAACAAGGTGATGAACTCATTAGAAGTGACTCCTGATTGACTCGCTCCACGTCTAACCTTCAGGCTGCGAAAGAGGGAGAAAAACAATGCTGGAGACTATTTCATGGCAGTTCTCCAAGCACATATTATAGTGTGAAAATTTCAAGAGAGGTGTTTTATTTTTAATATGAAGAACTCTATATAGCCAAAATGATCTGATTTGGAAAACCTGCTTATATTGTAAGACATTAAACAACTTTTCTCTTTGTTTTTAAAAGGAATTGCATTAAATTTAATAGGATTTAAGCAAGAAATATTTACATGAACATTTTAGCATGAAGCTCCTAAAATAAGAGCTTGAATCGTAGGTTCAGATGATGTGCAGGAAGAATGTAGGACAGTGTGCCAGGTTTTCACCGGAAGCAGCTGGACTGGTGTGTCATCTCAAGAACTAAAGATCACAGAAAGTGTGAGTGGAATAAAAGCCGATGCATTAGGAGACTAATGGTCGCCCAGTCTGATATTAGTAAAGAAACCTCCTGATTGATAGCTGTGCAAGGCCTGACCAGAGGTTTTAAAATACTTTTTCCAGTCGTCAAAGCTGCAGTATGTAACTTATACGTAAAAATGTTTTTTTTTTTTTTTAAATATTTGTTAAAACTATCACTATGTTGTGGTAGTTTGTTTGGAAACAGATAGGTAAAAAGATCAATTTCCTTCAGATTCTCCCTGAGCCAATATTGCAGTCTGAAGAAAAGCAACCAACCAGAGCCAGGAGGCAGGTCTTATCGCTGTCAATCAATCCCATGTCGTCGCTGCTAAATGAGCTAATGTGGGAGGGGGGCAATTTACCTTTACTGGAATCCATTCATCCACCATCATTAGTGGCCATACTAACTAGCTTTAGCATTCAGGCTCTGCTAGCTGCACTGTAGCAGAAAACAAGGAGAGGAGAGGATGAGCAGCGCCACACGGCGGATGATTGACAGCGCTAATACTCTCCTAGAAACTGGTTGTTTCTAGTTAGCTAAATATTTTCTCAGAATATCTCTTAACTTATGATTAGTTCAGTATTTGTATCATAATCAAATGTTTGAGGTGGAAACAGCTCAAACATTTGATCACATTTTAAAGTTTAATAAGGAAAATGGGTAGAAAGTGATACTTTTCTGTGTTTATTTTATGAAATACACTTCATATAGTCTTCCTGTCAGGCATTCATGGCCTCATTCTGTGCAGCCAAACCACTTTATCCTGATGAAATTTGTTGAAAATCTTCATCTTTTTCTGCAAAAGTTTCAAATTTGAAAATAATTTTGAAGAAGCGAGGAAGTCTAAAAGTGTCTCCTTTGACAAAGTCTCAGGAAATGTGACTTCCTCCCCAAATGAATTAGAAAATAGCCTAATGACGGTCTCCGTTGGTGCAACTTGTGTGACTCCTCTTGTTGAATTTTAATTGAGCATCAGGGGAATGCTTCTCCATTCTAAGTGATGAAATACAAATTTGACTTCTCTCCAGACAGTCATGTAGTGTCTCTGTCTTGTTTCGAGAGAGAATATATCAGATTGTGCATGTAAAAGGTTTTGTGTGCAGAAAGCACAGCATGTTTGGGTCGATACGGCTTCAGATCCCAGATCATTTCTCAAAGCTGTGTGTTTTCCATCTACCAGGGTAATGGCAGTCTCTGAGGCTCTATGATTTATCAAATGGAAAAGGTCACAACCGCGAGCTGCAATTAATTCTGTCTGCTTTTATTTGGTGTTGCTCAGGAGTGTGCACCCCATCATTGGCATGTGTCATTACAGCGCCTGTCTTCAGGACAGGAGCGCAGGGAGGAGGGATATTTATTCACCGGTTATATTTAAATATGCACAAACAAACTTTCCCTGACTTGTAAAAATAAGAACTTTACTGATGCATCTGCAGGATTTAATTAGAAAGTAGAAACCAGGTGTTCAAGATTTCAGAAAAATCTGAGGTGAGAATTTGGGTTTAAGGCAAAAACACAAAATCTTACCAAGTATTTTTGGCTTAGTTTCTAGTACAAATACTAGATATTTGAGCTTATTTTAAGATAACAATTCCTTAATATTGATAAAAAATACTTGTTTCATTAGCATATTTTGCTTGTAGCACGGGAAAATATCCTGAAATAATTTGCTAATGAACAAGTAACTTCTCATCAATATTATGCAACATTATGGCTCCTATTTCTTGTTGATATGTTACTTTTCATTTAGTTTTGTCTTATTTCAAGTGCACTAAGACATTTGCACAAAACTCGACCAAAAATACTTGTTAAGATTTTGTGTTTGTGTCTTAAACCCAAATTTTCACCTCCGGTTTTTCTGAAACACGTGATTTCTACTTTCTTATTAAGTCCTACAGATGCATCAGTACTAAGACATTTACCAAAAATATTTAATGTTTATTTTCTGGTAGAAAATTGTCTTTGATAACTCTCTGTAATTTCACCATGTCAGCAAATTTGAACAAGTTACATTTTATGAACCTAAATTGCAAAAATTCAGATTAATACATTTTAACCATTTATGAATGGTTAAAATTAATACATTTCATGAATTTAACCAAATTATTTGGTTACGTTGGTTATTTGGTTGGTTATCCAAATAACCATCCTTATTGATTACTCTTACTGGTTGTTTTTGCAATTTTGCTGTACATATTGCATGTTGTACATCACATATTATAAAACATGAAGAACTAGGAGAAAGATTTGCAGATTTTTATTTGCAAAAAATGACAGAAATCATCTTATTTCCCCCATTTTATTATTATTCTCATTAAATTGAGAATATTATGGCCTGTCAGATTAAATCCTAATCCTTGAGGTTTTAACTTGACCAGACGTGGACAAGCTTAATGAGACTCACTGTATTTGATAAACATTTGCTCTATTCAGGATCGGATTGTTGAGGTTTGCTACTACGACCAACAGTGGCCACACAGGGTCACCCACTAGACGGAAACAATTACACCCGGTGCAACACTTTCATTCTATTGGCTCAGAGGTTGCTAGGCAGCGGTATTTTTCTGTTCCAAACATGAGCAGAAAATGATTCACAAGTGAAAAGAGAGACAAGTTTGTGCTCTCAAATTCCCCCATAGTTTTGGTTTGCCTTGTGTTTTAGTTAAAACAAAGATAGTTTGAACAATCACTCTAAATTTCTGCTTCCTAAATTTTAAACTTTAAGACACAAACAGTGATCATTTGGTTCACTTACTGAACTAAAGAGATTCTAAGAAAGAAAGTAAGATGAGTGAATTAACCTGGCGAACATGAATCTAACAGACTTACTGGCATCTATATAATATTTAGATAAATGTGAATATAAATTAGATTGTCACAGAAAAGTACACCAATAAGTGAAAACAACATAAACCAAGTCGGCTGCGATTTGTGCAACTCCTCTGAATGACACAAAAAGGTGCGATTTTAAGTTTTTTGTATAAAACTCACCAAACAAATGATCTGCTGCCTGTTGTTGAATCGCGCCGCAGGAAATGGAGCAGCTTCTTTTCATTTTACAGTTCAGTCCTCTGATGAGAAACACTCTCTGTCTCAGATTAGGCACCTTGCCTCAGGGAAGGTTTATTTTTGTCATATTTGTGCCTTAAAAATATTCCGCGCTCCATAAAACTGCGGCGTTTCTTTTATTCTCCCCACAACTAATGCTGAAATCATTTTTCTTAATCTGAATCATCTTGAGTCTTCAGTTTTTTCCAGAAGCAAACAGCTTTAGTTCCTATGGTAACCGCAGTGTTAAGAGATCAAACTTATTGCTATGCAGACCAATTAAACGTTGTAATCCTTCAGAAAATAATGGTGGAAAATTCAGCACTCGGCTGCAGGTTGCAGGACTTTCCCGCAGAAATACGGAAAAGGATTCAGATGTTTGATTCTTTTGCCGCTTTGACCTTTTGGATTCGCTCCACTCATGCTGACCTTTCAATAAACGCAGCTGCAAGCTTCTCCTCCTCAACCCTGATGTTTCCACAGATGCATTCACGCAAAAATCACCAAATAAGCACCAGCTATATTCAGCGATAGTGTCAGTGAGATCAGCTGCTGAATGCTGCTGAAAAGCTCTGCGTATTCTCCGCCGTCAGCCTGACGGAGAGTCGGGATGAAGGCTTTGTGCTCGACGCCTCAGCAGCTGGATGTATAGTAATGCTGATGGATCCTGCTCTTTATTTTTAGAGTCAATCTCCTGTTGGTGCTCAGTCTCAGAGAGGAGGCTGTGAGTCATGGGGGAAAAAAGAGAAGAAAAATGATGAATGCTAACTGCTAAACCCCCGTGGTGCGGTGGGAACCTTGCATCTCCTGTCTGTATTGTTAGGTGAGGCACAGCGATTTGTTTTTCTAACCAGATACAGAAGTTTTCTCACTGGAAAATCTCGGGGAGTTTTCTCGAAATGAGGACTGAATAGTTTGGTTTTCTTCGTCGAAGTGAAATATTGACCAAACACTTGATGCGCCCACTCAGTCATCAAACCGAGCTGTCCCACACATTTTCTGCTATTTAACCATCTGATGGAGACATGAATTATTACTGATGGATGCATTTCAGGAGATACTCTCCATTACCAGCTGTAAAATTGTAAGATATCTCTCACAATGAACTCATAGCAGCTCTATTTATTCAAGTACTTTACTCACGTTTCTATTGCAAATATCTTAGTACTCTTGAAATGAGAGAAAATTAACTTGTACGTAATTTTTCAGCACAATTTCAGCTTAAGTAAATAATTCCTTTATTAATTCCACAGGCAGGTATATTTACTTAAAACAAAAGGTTATTTCCATGTTACAAGAGTAATTATTTACCAAGAGAAGGAAATATTAATGAGATATTTACTTAGAACAAGCTGCTATTCTGTTCTGCCTATTTTTAGTTGTTTTCGGGCGTCTTGTCACTTTAAATGCTGCTTCTGGCCACAACCTCAACGCAACATTGACGCTCGCGCGTGAACATGGCTGCAAACAGATTCACAGTCACCCAACCTTACATCTTTAAAAAGCAGAAGTGGAGCCTCCCGCACAACGAACAAGGTCTCAGCAAATGGTTTCTGGATGGTAAGTGAACAACGAAACACCTCCAGTAGTTACTGTACAGCACGCAGCAGTGAAATCAACTGACCGAAATGTGCTGGTGAAAAAGTACTGCTTGGGTTGCTAGGTAACGAGGCTGGGCTTCACTGGCGTTGCTAGGTGACGGGCAGTTACTTCTGATTGGTTACATCCCAGAAGGTTTGAAACCGCGAATTTTACAGACACAAAAATCGTTAATGTATTTCCAGAAAATGGCAGTTCAGCAACTCGAATAGAAGTAAAAATAAAATGGCAAAATATAAATTATAATTTGACACACACAAAAAATAACTTACTGCCAAAAACCGGCTTGGTGTTTTTTTTTTTTTTTTTTAAGCATTTGGGGTATTTTCAGAAACTCGATACCCAAATTTAAGTTGACAAAAATGTAAATTTTGCGTAACACTTCAAAACGCCAAATCTTGCCAAAGAATTTTACTCTTGTTTCTATTACAAATATCTCATCACACTTCAAATAAGACGATAAAACTAACTTACAACTGACTTTTCAGCAAAACATAGGAAATTGGTTGAAGTCAGTAATTCCTTAAAATTGTTCTGGTTCCATTGGGATTAATTTACCAAAATATTTTTTCCATGTCGCAAATTAATTTGTCTGAACCTTTTCATTAATATTCAGGAATTATTGACTTGAGACAAGTTATTATATCTGTCTGATACTTTTCAATTAGTTTTGTCTTAATTCAAATTTACTAAGATATTTGAATTAGAAACTATAAAGAGATCTTGGTAAGATTTAAGTTTTGCAATAATACATCCCCTATAATTATAATAAAAATGTCTTCTGCATGGTTTTCCTCTAGTTTCTACATGAGAAGAGAGTAGTCAGTTCAAAGAGCTGTACGTTTTTTGGCATCTTTGCAGTTATCTGGAAGTTTGTTCCAGATTATAGAAGCACAAAAACTGAACTCTCTTGTTTGGTTCTGGTTCTGGGGAACCAAAACCCTCCACCGACTGCATGATTGAATCTGTTAAATGAGAATTTCCTCTTTGTTTTGATTCTTTGGAGTGAATTTAAAGCGTTAGAGCTGAAATAGCAACATGAGGATGTTATTGTCTCTTTTCTGAAGGCTCACTGCGCCTCGCTTCGCTTTGAATAGATTTGGTCTTGAAGTCAATTAAAATGTGATCACTTTCACGGAGCTTTTCCATCAATCCAGCAAACATCATTTGTGCAGCTCTTTTCATGCAGACAGGTGTAACACAGAGAGCTTCATGGAGGTTAATGGTTTTGGGTTTTATAACTTGATTGTGTTGTTTCTGTGCTGAATCACCAGCAGATACTTTAAAAAATGTTCAAACTGGGATATGACTCAGAGGAAGAAAGGTTTCCATCCCACAGACGGATAGCTGGTAAAACCCTTTAGTGTTGCACAACTAACAGTCGGAGAGCTTCTGTAAGTCATGAAACTTGCAGAATATGATGAATCCCAGTTGCACCCACTGAGGGGGATTCGTCTGCTCTTAAATCAATATGGATTTGAGATCCTGCTTTAATTGTGGCGAAATGCGTTCTGTTTCTGTTTTGTTGTCAGTGATGAAGCCTCCTTGAATTTGCCACCTATTTGATTCTGTCCCTGCCAACAATGGCTAAAGCTTATGGCTATTGATCGGCATGTCAAAAATCTCCTCCACTCATTGATTGCCTATTCACACTTTATCTTGTTTATATTCACTTTGCTGGGATTGGGTGAAAGGCGGCGTGAACCCTGGACAGCTCAGCCGTCCGTCACTCGTCTGCAGCGCAGAGGAACGCCGCAGCTGGGCAGAAATCAGAGATTAGTCCCACAAACGTTTTCTTTTTTTATTTATTTGAAGGGGAAAAAAATTGGATCCCAGGGAGAACATGCAAGCATAAAGTCGGGTTTCGTTTGCTGTGCGGTTCTGTTTGAGGTAAAGAGACTTGTGTTGCAGGCTAAAACAATTAATTCAACTAATTGTGATTAATTCAATTCAATTAATCAATAAATTGATTACTTGATTGCTAAATCAACTGGAGTATACAAACTTTAAAAAAAATGCAATTAGCTGAAAGAACAGACTCACAGCAGCAGTTATCCCAAAACTGTCCAAAAATATATACATTTTTCACAATTCTGGCTCGAAAAACTCATGCTGAGCACAATTTGCTATCTAATTATTATTTGGTTAATCAAAAAAATAAAACAAATTAAAAAACTGTACTGTTAAGTTGTGCTGAAAGTGATTCATATGATTAAGTTAGAAGTATTTCTTTAGCTGCAGATGCATCTTTGGTTATAAATGATCAAATGTTCACGAAAGAAATTTTATGAAATAATAAAATGTTTATTTCCTTATGTGAAAAATGAATCTTTTTTTTTAAAATGTGGTTTTAATCTAAAAATCTGCAGAAAGTAGCTATTTTTACACAATTAATCATCAGAATAATCATTTGATTTATCGATAACTAAAGTAATTGTTAGCTATAACCCTTTAAATATTACAGATAATTTTCAGATTTGTCTGCTATTTTGTTAAAAACCGTTAATCAAACTAAAAGCGGTGTTTTGGACAGGCGGAGCACCCAGAGAAAACCCAAACATGCAAACTTCATGCAAACCCTTTTTTGATTTAACCACACTGAATAAACTAAATAACTCAAATCAAAGTTTTACTTTTCTAAACTTTGTTTGCTTTACTTCACACAACTGTCCCTGCAGCGATAGCAAATTATTCAATCCCTTAGACGAATAAAATGAAACATTTTAGTGAAAACTTTGAGATAAAAGCGAACAGAATCACAACTTGTGATGAGTCCTTAAATATTGGGCTCTTTTGTTTAAAATCGGGCGACAGATCTGAAAAGCCGTTGGAAGATATTTACTCTCGCTTCTGTCCAGTTTTCATTTTACCCCAAATTGAACATTTCTTTTTTTCCTATTATTACTGAAGTCGCCTGGAAACTCTCCACAGCAGATTATTTTCTGCTAATTAGCTCGACTCTGCAGGAACCAGACCTTCAGTTACAAAGACGTGCTGGTTTCTTATGATCAAAGTGTTTAGGGTTTTAGCTACAGAGTAACTTAAAAAGGGATTTATTTTTCTAATGTCTCAAATCTTTCTCTTTTTGGTTTTAAATCCAGGCTTTCATTAAAAGAGCCGTTTTGACTGATTTCCCCCAACATGTCAACATTTTCCATTGTTGGAAGAAAAAAAAT
The DNA here is from genome assembly GCF_027474105.1 of Poeciliopsis prolifica. Lineage (NCBI taxonomy): Eukaryota > Metazoa > Chordata > Actinopteri > Cyprinodontiformes > Poeciliidae > Poeciliopsis > Poeciliopsis prolifica. The sequence goes on from NW_026562381.1 coordinate 2,477,698, forward strand.
CTCTTGGACATTCCTGGCAGCTACATAATCACCTCCCACATCGTCTTTTGTGTTTTCGTTGTCTTTGTCTCCAAACATCTGTCAGCTGGGCTGGTTTTGTTCAAATTTTTCATTTTAAGAAGACGGATGTATAGCTTTTATGATGCAGGTTTGTGTTGTAAAACCATAAATAAACCAAAACTTCAGTGTTGAATGTTTCTGGGGATTTGTGTTGGAATCACTCCTTGTTTGCATTTCAAACTAAGCTATGCTAAGCATGTTATTAAATGACCAATGCACAGAAATTAAATGCAAAGAGCTTGATCACCTGCTTTAAGAGGTAAATCAGGTCCATTAGAGCAGAGCTGCATTTAAACAAACCCTGGTTTCACAAGTAGGATAAATAATAAATTCAAATTGAAATGACAAATGTGGTTAAATTTATGAAAAGGTTTGCAAACAACTGGAGTCTTTAGGTTTATATTAAAAGGGTTTTTCTTTGGACTTTGCCATCAGGAGAAACATTAATGAGTTAAATTAAAAAAAAAACCCTCAGAAAAAATAACATAAGAACCAATTTCAACTTGAACTTCGAGGCGCTTCTTTACCAGCTTTATTGCAAAAACACTATTTGTTACCATTTCTTCCACTTTTGAATTATCAAAAATTCATATCTTGTAATTTTCTTTTACTTCTGTTTTTTTTTTTTTTTTTAATTAGCTGAAGTTCAGTTTTCTGCTAGTAAGTATATGTCTTTTATTGACCCATTTCAAAAACCTCATGAATCTAACGTCACAAATCAGCTGACACGTCACCCAGCAACTCACGCTGAGCTGCGGCACGTTTGGTCTGTCTGTGCCGTACAATGGCTGCTGAAAAAGACAAATGACTCGTTGTTGACTGACCATCCAGAAGCACCTTTCTGCACTCTTGATGGTTGTGCAGGAGGCTCCGCTTCTGCTTTTCGAAGATGTATGATTTTATAATTGTGCATCTGTTTGCAGCCTTTTTAATGTGTGAATGTAAATGTGGGGATGAGGAGTGTTTACCTTCAGCAGCTAATCTGGATTTAAAGTGACAAAAGAACCTACAGCTCACTCTGGAAGGAGATCAGATTGAGCTTGACTAAAATCTCTTTAAATAAGAGTCATTTTGTGCAATATAAATGTAATGAGCATGTTTTGTACAGACCATAGTCATCTCCTAACCTATTCAAGGATGCATTATGTCACCTTTAAGCCCCAATAAGGTAAAAACCTGCATTATGTCTGCGAGATTATTCCCCTTCTCTCTTAAAATGTAAATTTCACATACTGTTTATCTCCTGACAGACAATTATCTCCTCCTCATTCTCTTATTTCATTGTTCAGAAGAGAGCTGCTGTCATAGTCTGGTACCAGGACTGGGCAGAAAACGAGGAAAAGTCTAAAAATAACCTCGGAAAAAGACTTTCAAAAAGCCTGGAGAAGTACAAATCCAGTCCATTTTTTTTTTAAGATCACAAGAAAATGTCAAAAGTTAATGTGTTGCTTTGATGTCGGCTGCAGAAGGAAGAAGGGCGCTCCAGAGTCCTGGTCCAAGTAATGAGACATGTTGACCTGGTTGGACCGGACATGGACGTCTGCAGCAAAGGTGAATGCTCTGCTGGTTATTACAGTCGTCCACATTTCTTCTCTAATCTCTTCTAATGGACTGAAGTCGCCGAGCGTCTCTGGGAGTCTTTGCTTTTAAAGCTCTGTCTATATGCAAATGAGCTTCACAAATAAAACCCACATCCATCAGATGGCTGCACAAATTAATCACCGATATTTAATGAGATGAGTGTCGAGGAGCTTGAGGTAGATGGACGAATAAAGCAGATGTTGGTCTTAAAATGCTACGGATTGTGTGACGCCTGAGCTTGCCGTACGTCTGAGCAGCAGCATTGTTTTTGCTGCATGCTGCAGAGTCTGAGTTTTTCTTTCTCAAAAGACGCAATCACCCTCGAACATCAAAACGCATCTCTGCAAGTCAGAGTGGCAGTTCTTATCCCTGCACTCTTTTATTGGAGACTCGGGAGATTTGACACAGCTTGTTCCTCTCCATTTCTTTAATATGGTCCTGGGAGGAAATTTAAGGAAAGCTGGCCCGAGTCTTTTTGCATCACTTTGACTGAAGGTTGGTTCGGGCTGGGGGTACTCGTCATCTGCAAAATAAGAACAAAAACACAACAAAATACTGGAGTTATTTTGCTGCTCTGCAAGTGGCAATACAGGAGATTTTTCTCATAAGATTTAATGAAAGGAGCTGCGTATGTATAACTAGAACCTTTGGAGACAGAAGGAAGGAGTAGATTTCTGCCAAAAAACAGACATTTTCAAGAAAGAACCTGGAAATTTCTGTGCCTAAAAAGTAAAAAAAAAAAAATATATATATATATATATATATATATATATTTTTTTCACTTTTCACATTTTTGATTTTGAAGCTCAGACACTCCAATCTATTTTTCTACAATTTTTCTAAGGTAAATCTCAATAATTTTGCACTTTTTGGTGGGAATGGGTATGATGGCATTTTAGATGGAGAGAAAAAATACTTGGAAAATTTTTAGTTTGAAAAGTCAAAGCGCTGCTAGAAGAAACTCTGAAAGTTTGAGATTAATCTGAGAAATTTTGTAAAATCTATGAAATTTTCAAAAATTTCATTTTTGAGTTCTGTAAAATTTCTGAGTTTCACAGGTATTTTTAAAAAAAAACTTTTTTGCGTGTAAAACTCATAAAACGTTCCGACATTAATCTCAACACTCTATCTTGCAAATTCTGACTTTTTGAATTTCAAGCTCAGAACATTTTATATGTATATTTTTAGAAAAGATCTGAGACATTGTGAGTTCTGTCCCACAATTTTGCAACTTTTCAAATTTCTAGGTTTTTTTCCACAAAATGTACTAAATTAATCTAAAAAATTTTGGTGAACATTTAACCCTCCTTTTTTTCCATCTCCATTGGCTCTCGTATGCTGGTGGTTGGGAATCTGTGTTTTGTTTCATATTGATACAGATAAATATACGAAGACACATGTAGATCCACAAAAATAAAGGTTAAGTAAATTTTCACTGTAAATCTCTTTCTGACAAATTTTAGATTTCTGGAGTTCATACATTTCCTTGTTTTTCTAGAAAATACCTGAAATTAGTCTAAAAATGTAAGTTTTTGGCAAAAATGTACAATTTTTGTACTGTTTTTCTACTTGCAGAGCTCTGCCCCATTGTGAATGTATTTATGTTTTTCTGATAAGACTTAATGCAGATAGATGCGTATGTATGCACCGACTCCCAGAGGCTCATTTACATCATTGTAACCTCAGGCACTCCGGGTGAAGGAAGAAGTTTGAAATGAAGTTGTTGCAGGTAAAGAGAGACGCACCAACACCTGATGACTATATGCACCTGCACAGCTGTAAACATTTAATTACATTTTGATTAGTTTTACACTCCAGATAATGGCTGAGAACACACAGTACTGCTTTCTTGTTGTGGAGATTATTATTTGGATATTTGGATCCATATTTCACAGGCTGCTGCTTTGTGGAAATGAAAGCAGGAAATGCAAGATGTAGTCGGGATTCTGACCCAATTGTTCAGTTTTTTTCTTCTTGTTTGCAGAATGAGTTCTTCATTGTAAATTAAAAGCACCACCTGTTCATATTTACAATGTACACATATGTTGTTAATTAACTTCGGACTGCTCTTTTTGTTTTATAAAACCCGACTGAAACTTGGTAAATTGTCTTTGGTTATCTGATCTCTGTTATCATTAATACTGGAGTAATTAGCTTTGAAGCTTTTTGTCATTTTGGTCAAAATGTGACGTAAAACTCTTTTCTGCTATGGATGTGAACGTTGTTGTTCTTCAGCTCTAGTGTCTTCTTCTGATATTTTTATTTTTACACCTGGTTGTCCGTTAGACTTGATTTGATTGGGAACCAAAATTTAAACATTTGTTAAATTTTCAGCAGCTGGGTCAAACAAACCAAACCAGTTGAAAAGCCTGTTCCCCTCTTCACCTGTGGGGGCGCTGCACCACGAACCACTGATTGCAAATTGTACAAAACCTCAGAAAAAGACATGATCGCAACTTCCTTCTTCATAAACTGTAAAAACAAAAACGGAGAGTTGTGAAATTTTAGTTGTCTTAGGATTTCTAGTGCTAGATAAATGCATTTTTTTTCATTTGAATTTAACCAGAATGCCCTGTGCTGCAGTCCACTTTCTGCTTTTGGTGTTCACATTTGCATTCAAACCGAGTTCACTTGAACCAAACTGAGACAGAGGTTTTTAGGCGGACCAGACTTGCGCTTCCTGGTTCATGTCAGTTTGGTTCCGCGTTCACGCCTCCAAAAATGAACCAGACCTTCTAGGAAAACGGATCAGAGTTCAATTAAAGCGTACTGAACCGTTCCTCTGAGCTTGGGTCAAACAGTGTTTGGTGTTGCATCTTGTTTGGAATAGAGAAATCCGACTTCTAGAAAAGTCTCCAGCGGTCCAGTCTGAATCAAAATGATCGGCTTTCCTCCAAAAGCAAACCGTCTCCCAGGAAAACAGACGATTTAAATAAAACCTGCCAATTCTCCCAAGAAAACTACTTGCATATGCAGACAGAGTTTTGCTGTTTGCTATTTCATGGCTGGAAGAATGTGACACAGTGTGACTAGCAAAAAAGTCACAGTAAATTAATTCATTGAATTTATGTATATTTTTCTTCCATTTTTATTTCAACAAAAGGAAATAACAACTCATGGTTAAAGTCTCAAAATCAATATGGCATCCGCGTTTATAATGAGTATCTGTGACGTTTTCGCTATGCAGCAGTCATTAGGTGAGATATGCAGCACTGTGGGGTACATGGTTTAATATTGGAGTAAACATTTTTATAGTCAGTAAAAGCATTTAATACAAACTATTTAGACTGACGAATCGCGCCGGCTGGTGAATCGCCCTGAAGCCGAGGCCTCCGGCGCTGAAAGGCGCTGGAGAACGGCCAGCTTTCCCAATCAGACAGAAAAAAAAAAAGACAAATTTCATTATTTCACAGAGTTGAGTTTCTGCTCTGCTACAGTCACGGGTCGGGGAAAATTACAAATCTAATTGATCAGTGTTTTTCTGTGGTGAAGTCACGGTTCATAAAGCCGGTCTGGGTTTTTGTGTGTTTTATTTGCTGCCTTTAACATATTGTGTTTGACGGAATAGAAGTGCGGTCTGTATTTTAGAGGTAGCATCTCTTTTTTTTTTTTTTGGCTGGTCACAATACCGCTGAGGTTCTCCGTAGCACTGCAACCTTTTTTGATATAATGAGGCTCCATCTGTGTCTAAATGCTTTTATGGAAGACAATGCTTTTCAAGCTGATTGTCATATTCATTTATTCAGAATGTGTATGCATGGCTGTGCCAATGTGTTTATGTGTTTGTCTCTGGAATAATAAAGAAATTTAAAACGCAAAACAAACAATTCATAGTTTATTTTTTATGGTAATCATGCACCACCCACATGATCCTTTAGTATCGGATACTTTGTTTTGTTATCTACCCAAATAATGATTCACCTTTATTTTCACACGGTGATTATAAAAGCTACTGTTCACTTCGTTTTCGTCTGATACGAAACACTATGAACACCAGAACATTTTGCATAAAAAATGTTGGATTTTGCTCGAAAATATTTAAAAGAAAAGATTCAATCAACATTAAATCAAGCAGAGTTTTTCGAATGCTTCATTTGCTTTACTATGATTAAATTTAATCTGTTTTCAGATGCGTTGTGTAACTTTAGCAACAAGCAGAAGAACACAATTGGTTTATTTTGTGGAAATCAAATCAATTAATCAATCAAATGTGATTTGTAGAGCAAGTTTCAGCAACATGTCATTTCAAATGCCTTACGTCATAAAAACACAGAAATCAATAATTGAAGCATCACATTTTGACAAATATGTCGATTAATGTTTCATTTATCATCAATCAACAGAAACTCTAAGCAGCTGAAATTTTCGTCTCAGTGTTTCGGCTGTTTTGCCGTTTTCTGAAAGTTTGTTCCAGATTTGTGGTGCTTAGAAGCTGAATGCTGCTTCTCCATGTTTGGTTCTGGTTTTAATGTAGAGCAGAACCAGAACCAGAAGACCTGGTTCTGATTGCTGACAGCATCAGATCTTTAGTGTGTTGTGTTGTTAAACTGTTCAGAAATTTATAAACTAACAACAGTGTTTTAAAGTGTAATCTCTGAGCTGCAGAGAGCCAGTGAAGGACTTTAGATCTGGTGTGATGTTTTAGTCAGAACGCCAGCAGCAGCATTCTGGTTCTGAACGATTGTTTTTAGGCAGACCTGTAAAGACACTGTTGCAGTAATAAATGTGATAAACACATGCATGAGTTTCTCTCTGGATCTCACTGAGACATCAGTCCTCGAATCCTGGAAATGTTCTTCAGGTGATGGAAGGCCGACTTTGTAACCGTCTCTCCGTGGCTCCGAATGTCCAGGTCAGAGTCCATTATGACTCCCGGGTTTCAGGCCTGTTCTTCAGGTTTTAGTTGTAGTTACAGAAGCTGTGTGTTGTTCAGTTGGAGAAAGTATTTCAGCACAGACACACATTTATCTGCTCTAAGCATCTGTTCAGTGATTGGATGGATTCAGAGTCACTTGGTGACATCATAATGTAGAGCGGTGTGTCGTCTGGATAGCTGTAGTAGCTAATCTTATTTCCAAGACAATAAGACAGTTTTCACTTTTAATGCAGGATGAAGAGGGAAGACTTGCATCTGGTTGGTGGTTTTCTATTATTTACTCATGGTGGTAGTAATGGTTGCCAGAACTGGCATTGATGGTGTTTTGTCACTCTGTATTATCCCTCGTTTTTATTTATCTGCAGCTTTAACTCTAAACACTTTTCTTTTTGACGCTTTAGTCCAGTTTCCCTCCAGCCGCTGTGCTGCAGCAGGTGTTGAGAGAAGCTGAAGCCTCTTTATCTGCAGACGCTCGCCCACCAGAGCGCTCCACTGTCTGACGCCTGCGATTGTCAATATTGCCGTCACAGGCTGTTGCAAAATGTAAAGGTCAAGCTCTGCTTTGTAGCTGCAAATTAAAAAACATTCAGACGTCTCATGCCTATTTATACGTCCGTAGCTGCAATCTGTGTTGTTCTTTTTCGTCAAGCACAGTTTTGTGCTTTGACTTTGTAGCGTGGATTTATTTTCAGATGAGCTGAAGGGGAAGCATTAACAAGTGTTTACGTTTTGGTATTAATGTCTCTGAGACATATGACAGAGCACTCTCCTAACTTTCTTCTGCCGCTATAAATTATCATGCAAACATAAATCTAGACGCACGTTGTAGTTGTTCAGCCTTGAAGCTGTGGGAGAGACCATGAATCCAGTCGACTGAAGTGAAACTTTCTGCGCAGTTTATCAAAGCCTGGTCACTGGTTTGACAGCTGCTCCTGATCTCTTACTGTTGCTTGCTTCTTGTCGTCTTCATCTCTATCAAAAGGTGACCTGTTATATATTCTAAGGTTAGAATATTCATTCATTCATTTATTTTATTTTGGTAAACTATTCATATCACCAGAAACAACAAAGAAATAACAACAAACAATAAGTAACCCACAATTTACCAAAAAAAGAATAGCCTGAAGCAAAGCTTATTCTTGCCTGCCCTATATTTTTTACCCTATAACCTACCAGAATATTTTCACAATACATATTAAAAATCTAAATAATAGCGTAAGATTTTATCATTTTACATTTTAAAGCTCTTTTAAAGTTCACCAAAAAAAGAACATAACTTAAATTCATCATTCAGTTCATTCCACAGTTTCACACATATAAAAATAAATTAACAAAAGTAGGAACTCCTGCACAACCAACAAGATTGCATCAAGTGGTTCAGAATAGAGTAGAACAGAATATACTTCATCGATTCCCAAGAGGAAATTGATTAATTGTTGACAAGTTACTCTATCCGCAAAATATTAGTAAATACAAACATAATAAGCATTTTTAAATTCATACAATAAATAAATAATTATGCCTGATTTTCTGGATGATAAGTCAACTGCAAACCCTTTGTCTTTTCCAGCAGTAGAAGCAGCTGAACTCCAAACATGGCGGAGCTCATCTTGCGCTGCTAGGTAACGGGCAGAACTCTGCCGGGGTTGCTAGGTAACGGGCAGAACTCTGCCGGGGTTGCTAGGTAACGGGCAGAACTCTGCCAGGGTTGCTAGGTAACGACACAGCGCCTTCTGGTTTGTGATGTCACAGTCCAAAGGTTTTTGAAACAGTACATTTTCCAGACTCCAAAAAACATTAGCTGCCTGGGTGTGTCTGTTTGAAAGTATAAAAATGTACAAAATGTGAATTTTGCAAAATATGTATTCTTTAACTCTAATCTATCTTCACTTTGCTCAACTGAAAGTATGATTTCTGTCCTCTTCTTCCTTAAATTCAAATTCAATTCAATTGAAAAATAGTTTATTAGTCCCAAAGGGAAATTATATGAGGATGGATGGAAGTACGAATAATTATATCTGTAAGTAAATTAAATGTTTGGGAATTATGTAACATATAATTATACATGTTAATTGCTTGAACCTTAATTAAAATGTAAAGCTCAAAGCATAATTATTAAGATGATAAACAGAACCCATCTGAACATTCACTGTACCAAATGTTCATGCTGGGATCGCGATACCAGAATCCCACATTGTTGCCTTCAGGCAACTTATGCAATTTTTCTATTATGGGATGGTGTTGCTTCAGGGCAGCAGCTGCACTTATACAAGTTTCTATGATTTAATTATCAACTAGATTGTATGAAACTGTTAAAAGTTTGGATTTGCTGTCCTGAGAAAGTGACTTTATTTTTATTAGACTGAAAAGAAAATTATTTTTTCAGACACGTTTTGAGAAAAAGGCATGAAAAAGTTTCCTCTTTGCCTTCTAATTGGGAATAAGTGAATTATTGTTGTGGTAAAGTTAAAACATAATTCAACTGAGACAAAATTTACAGTTTCTGTTCCTGATTACTTCTAAGCTGCAGCACAGCCACGTTCTACAGGAGGTTAGAAAAGTAGCATTTCATAACTCCACCGAACCTTTCTTCAGGATGGGATAGTTTATAACTGAATCACTCTATAAAACCAACAAATATTGTTGGTTTGTCTGGTTGGAGTGGAGAGAAGGAAGAATCTAGATCACATGTGTCAAACCCAAATTTGGCCCACTGAAACTTTTACTGTGGCCCTCCAAACTCTAAATTACATAATTTAGTCTGTCTAGTTTTTCACAAATATGCAAAATTCACAATAAATCTTCTGATTTTACTGCAACTTTTTCTCAAAATCATCGAAATAGGTATTTTTAAGTGTTTTTAGGGGGTTCCATTGCAGTACCAGTGATTGTTTCTAGGAATGTCACAATAACACATTTTGCTTGATGATAAATTGGCCCAGAAGTCGTTGCAATAAACGATGATATTGTTGCTTTTAGATCAGTTTCAAATATCATAATTATGCCAAAAAAAAACATTTTCACAAATATCAATAAACCTTAAATTGGAAGGCATTTTAAATATACAAAATAAATAAACAAAACATCAGAAACAACAAATTATTAAGTCGTAGTAAACAAAATTATCCTTCAAGTAAAGGAACAGTTCAGACCTGGAAACTTTTATCATTCAGTTTTTGGGAGAAACGGAGAAAAGAGAAAAACGATAAATCATGCAAATGTAAACTATTGACGTAGTTTCAACTTATAGTTTGATTTATTGCGACAGGTCTGTTTCTAATGCAATCCTGAAACATCATTTCAGTGTTAAAGCTGCTGCTTCCAGACATGGACAGAAATGAGTTTCCAAGGAGACGGCGGCGAATAAAGCGTCTCTGTTAATACTCAGAATGTATTGACATGATTTCGACCTCCCCTCTTCAACCTCGCTCAGCGTCTGCTGGTCCCTGAAGGCGGAGAAGCAGCAATGCGTCCTGGGAGTTTCTGAGGAAGGAGGTCATCCGGGGTCCTGATTGGGGTGCCTGTGCCCTTATCAAAGCGCTGCTATATTTCCAATGAGAAGGCTGTGGAGATGAACCTCAGCTCTCCCCATGTGGCCTTTTCATTTTTGTCCTCCTCTTCTCCTCATTTTGTCTCTGAGTAATGAGCCTTAGGCGAGACTGGCTAATTAGATCTGACATCACACTGTAACTCGCTCTGCACGGCTCCCCTGGACACTCCGTTCGTATGCGCTCGCCAGCGTACACGCATAGCTGCACTGCACACCGCAGGAGCTGCCGTGCACACCCACCCCGGCTCAAACACCTCCTCGTGTTTCTGCGCGCCTGTCAGGCCTCGCGCTGCACGCCTCTGAGTGTTGGAGCTGCGAGCGTCCCCCTCTCTGCGTGAGGAGACGCTCGGAGAGGCGAGGATCGTCAGAGATCTAAACTGAGACGCCGCGTGGAATATCTCGGCGCAGAAAAGATTTTTTTTTTGTCCCTCAAGATAAAAAAATAAATAAAAAGGAGAGGAATTTATTTGCTCCAAACTTCAAGTCAGGTGATGCAATTATGGCTTTTGGAGACTTCTTGTCCTGGATGTCTGTCAACAAGCTGTTGAAGCTGCAGGATAACTTTTTTTTATAAAGTAGGTTTTTTAAATCTGCCACTATGTTGTGACAGTTCATAAGCAGAGCTGGGTAGAAACTATTTACAATGGTGGGAAATCACTTTTAGGAATATTTTTACACACTGTGCTTTTTAGTTGCATTTGGGTAATTTTATGATAAAGTATTTCTTCTCTTCCATGAGTGAAATTTCTGGATTTTTTTACCCACTGAATGAAAAACAAACATGTTTTCATAAAAAATTCACCAGACAAACACACACCTGCAGTTTTTGTTAAAGTTTCGTAAGTTATTTTTATTTTCTTGTTCTTGTTTGATGAATTATTGTCATTTTTGTACTAAGTTCGAAGAATTTGGTTCATCTGATTATGTAATTTTTAAATATTGATTGATAGTTTGATCAGTTACTCAGGACTTTTTTGATCAAATACTTTTTTATTTGTATTTGAGTATTTTTTTTACTTTTCCTAAAGTACAGCTTTGGGTATTTTCTGGATGTGAGACAGATAATCTGAGAAAAGATTAATCTCCTTCACATCCTCCCTGAGCTGCTACTGCAGTCTGCAGATCAGCCAATCAGAGCCAGGAGGAGGGTCTTAGCGCTGTCATCAAGCTCATGTACTCGCTGCTGAACGTGCTAAAATAAAGCAATACATCAATTATTTATCATGAGCTCAATTATACCTGTTTGATTTATTGTTTTCTCTCTTTCTACCAAAAACTGGATGACGAAAGTTTTCAATTTGGTATTTTAGTCTCAACTAAACCTTTTTATGAAGAAAAATTTTGTTTGCAAAGATTGCATAGTTCATTTTATTTGTTGTTGTGTTTATTTATTTAATATATTTAAAATGTCTTGCAGTTCCAGTGTTAAATGTTCATCAGAAGTGAAAGTTTATTGATATTTGAGAATGTGTTCTTGCATTATAGCAATAACTTCAGAAAAACAGGCCGAGCTGTAAGTTGACATTTTTCACCGTGTCTGAGGAAAATGTTGATCGCAGAGGAACGTCTCCTACATGCCATCTTCTTTGTTAGGACTTGCAGCTGCTGCGTTGTTCCCTTAAAACATGATGTCTGCTATCTGTTTCCTTTTAAATGGCTGTGATTTATGCTCTAATGCACTGAATAATTCAAAGCAGCCCTTTAAAGCCGCCTTCCTGCTGTGTGCTATTTGATATTTATGTTGCTAGCTCTGCTGCTAATCATTGCAATTACATAAAGGATTATTGAGGATTATTTTGGAAACTGTTCGCACACCATATTTTCCTCTTCTCCATTAAACAAGCCTCTCATCCTGAAAAATGAAGGGGAGCAGCAGCAGAGATATTTCCGAACTGATCCTGCAAGGAACCAGATGGCTCCTATTTATTACATTTAAGTAGTTTTCTCAAGTACTTTTTATGTGATTATTAAATTTTTTCATCTCTTTTTGAAAGATGCACGCATCACTTTGGCTGAAGGAACAAAATGAACAGAAAATATTCATTTATTTTTTATTTTTGGTAGAAATAAGTTTCTTCTTCACTCTGTAAAGTTACTAACAGTGAGAAGAAAGAAAGAAACATTGAAACAAATTGTAGAGTTTTTTTTCTTTTAGAAACTTTCTGTGTTTATTTACAGAAGTTAAAGTTTTGTTCTCTGGAATTGTGTTTTGACTCCAAGTGATCAAAATCTACAAACGGTAACGAAACAAAACCTTTCTCATTTCTGACTCTAAAGTTATTTATTTTTTATTTATTTTTTGCTGAACTTTGAGTATTTAAAATTTTTCATTTCTCTTTCCTGGGGTCTTTTGTCTGTCTTTCAGACTAAACAGAATAATCAGTTTGCCCTCAGTATTTCTTTTCTCCCAGTGGTTCCTATTCAAAATTGATTTTTTGAGTGAATAATTTATTTTTCGTTCATTATTTTCTACTCTGAAAGTTGTGCAAGAACTAAAAATCCACTAATTTTTATATTTTGGATGGAAAAAAATCAATTTTTTGAAACATTTTTTTATTATTTTACTCAAACAAATTGATCAGGACCATTGTTGATGTCAAGGAAAATTTGTTTTTATATACTAATATGAAATAATTACAAGGTAACATTGATATAAAACACATGTAGAATCTTAAGGTATTACATTTTTTAGAGAAAAAAGGATTTTATGTTTACCGAGTGTTGTTCAGTTGTGATTTTTAATGTTGCAATAGGAAGATAAAACTTGCATTTGCTGTTTATTATTAAATATATTTTTGTAAAAACTGTCTTTGGAAAAAAAAAGGTTCAAATTTTCCAAACAAAAAGACGAGACAATGGGCGATTTGTTGCAGTCCCTCCAATTTATTTTTCTTTTTCATTTCTGCTGTTGTAAAAATTCACTCAGAATCAACAAGTTGCTGCATTTTTTCTATGCTAATCCTATTTTTTTAGGTTTTTTTTTTTGCAAAAATTGTCAATATTAGGTTTGATAGAATGCTAACTCCCACCCACAGGTGGCAGTATTTCTTATTTCTTAGGTTGTAGTCCATCATCGATATGGTGAGTAGCAAAAACTAAAATTTAACGCAATAAAATAGTAAAAATGTTGCAAAATTCATTACAAAATCCAAAAAACAATTGATTACTCAAACGGGATGTATGTGTTATTTGATCGTTCATTTGATGCATATTTATAATGTTATTTAGCTTCTTTTTTTTTTTTGTCCTCAATTGAAAATTCAAAGGTTCATATTTTGATCTGGTTAAACTTGAAATGGATGCATCGTGTATCTGCTGCCTGTTGACCTCCTACTTCTCCCCAGATCCTGAAGATGTTTTGAAAACAGACGGATGTATTTGCTGTAATTTTCCCTCTAACAAAACAGGAAAACTGTTTTCTGGTTTCTGTTAAACTGAAAACTGAGATGCTGCAGTCTGTTTTTTTTTTTTAAAGTAATTCTCTTAATGTTGTGCATTAAATTTTGAGGAAGGAGCCGCTTATGTAAACAACCATGTCTAAGAGATCGAAGCGTAACACTATCTATTATGCATGACACAAAAGCACTCTCTATAATATCTGTGACCTCTCTGCTGCCAATGCCTGAGTATTAAAATTATTGATTTGTAAAGTAGGCAGTAAATCAGTGGTACGGCTGGATCTCTATAAAAATGCGCTTCAGCAATGCATCTTAAATGCGCTGCTGCTTCTCTCTTCAGAATGCCAATCCGGGGCGTCAAGCTTCTTAAAGGGGCGGTACTATGTAAAATTGACTTTTTTTTTTTAGCTTTCCATTATGTTGTATTCTTATTCCTTCATTTAAAACATGCCCGGAGTGTTGCTTTGATTGTTTCATGCCCGTTTGAGAAATCTTTCAGTCTCCAGGGAAACTATTCAGCTGTAAAAAATGCCAGCTCTGCCTCAAAACCGCAGTTTCCAAGCTTTCGAGCTTTCCCCAATCAGCTCCTTCAGACTAGCCAGCAGCAATTAGCAAACACCTGGTGGTACCACTCATCTTCTGAGTGCAACTCTGGTAAAAATGTCTTTAAAGGGTTATTAGAGGAGGCGGAGTTTCATAAAAAACTGGAATTTCTTATCAAGACAGGCCCAATTTCAAGGCGAAAAAATGGTTAAAGTTGACAGAAAATGAAAAAATATCATTTAGTAATTATGTTATAGGAAGATACTATTAACAATACCTAATGACCAACTATAAACAGTGTTTTGAGTTGGAAAATCTGAACTTTCACCACTCGACGTGGAGCGTAAACCAATCAGAGCCTCCGCTATGAGACGTAGTGACCTGTGGTTGATGTCCTGCCAGGAGACGCAGGTCAGCAGGTCAAACTGGACTCTGTGGAGATGAAGCAGCTCTGATAGCGACCCTCGTCAGCGTCCAGCGAGCTTGTGAAACCCACAAAACACCGCTCCGGTGTTCTGGTGCTGGGGACGCAAAGCAGAACCAGAACCAGAACCAAAGCAGCGTTCAGCTTCTATGCACCACAAATCTGGAACAAACTTCCAGAAAACTGCAAAACAGACGATGGACTGCCTTTAAAAGCCCACCTGGTTAGAGCTGCTTCTGAACCATAATAAATATAAAATTGATCACTTATCAGTGTATTGATGATGTTAAAGAATGTAACTCAGTTGTTGACACTATGATGAGTTTGTGATTTTATTTTAGTCTTTTATGATGTAAAGCACTTTGAACTGCCTTGTTGCTGAAATATGATTTATAAATAAACTAGATTGATCGATAGCCTGGCGACCCGCCAGGCTTATAATGCATTATAATGGAGTTTCTCTAACAACCGAAGGTAAAATAGTTACTTGATTATGCTATAAAATGGTACTTTGTGTCTCTTTCAGGCAGGGATTTGAGGATTTGAAGTGGCATGTCCAAGATACATTGTTGTATTAGTATTTGAGGATTATTGATTAACAATACCACCCACTCTTTCTTCAGAAAAGGGTATTTAATGAGCGCAACAGCAGCCATCACACCTTCATTGACTTCTGCTTCAAAGCCGCCATCAAAACCACAAAGTGTTTCTCCTCCTTTTCAAGTCGCCTAAAACAGAACCGAAAGCAGGAAAAGATTGGTGGGTAGCATCTGCTGCAGCCTGTGTCTGTTTAAGAACTGACACATGACTGAATAATGTCCTGGTTTGTGGCCGGCGCAGCTTGTGTTTGCACTCAGTCTTTCTTCTGCGGGGAGATGACAGGTAAAGCCTCTTCCTTGCGCTTGTTTGCGTCTCCTGGTTTTATTTGTGGGTCTGCTTTGCGAGAGGAGACTCTCTTCTCTGAACGACTTCCAGGCTCGGCTCAGCCGCGGTCATCGCTATAGCAACTACAACCCGGACTCTCCGAGATGCTGGATGTAATTAAACTGCGGCATGTAGGAGGAAAGAAATTGGAGTCTGTTTTTAAGTGAAACTAAATGTTGTAATTATGTCTGACGCTGTTAAATACGTCGGGATGGGATTTAATTAGATGGAGAGGCTTCCGGCGCCGCGCTATCCGGAGGGAACGCTCTGCAGAAGTTGAAAGCGATTTGATCCTGCTCTTCTTTCACTCCACAACCCTGAAGTGACTCTGATAGCCTGATGAAATCAATGTTTGGAAAACATGTTGGTGGGATCTCCAAGCCATTTTTAATACCACACTGTGAATCACAGCTTTGTGTTAAACGAGTTGCTTTTGGTCAAGGTTTGGCCTGTCATGATAGAAGTTTTTATGATAAATGATAATATTGTTGTTTTGAGACCGTTTTCAAGTAATATAATGTAAAATAATGCAAGAACATAATGATCAATAAACTTTACATTCTCATGAACATGTTATACTGGGGCTTAAAGACATTTTAATATCCAAAATAAGCAAAGAAAACAGTAAATAAAATGAAATACGAAGTCTGTAAACAAAATTATCCTTCAAGAAAAGGCTGAAGAGAGAAACTAAATTATACAAATGGAAATGATTGCACTTGTTTCAATTCCTTGTGAAATTAGTTGATTATTGATTATTGTGACAGGCCCAGTCAAAAGTTTTTCTAACAGTTAATTAAACTAAACTAGACACCCAAAACTTATATAACTGGCAAAATTTACATCAATCAAATAAATTAAGTGGATTTCATTATTTTTTCTTTTTTTTTATTGTAGTTATACTGTTACAGTCAGACAGCAAAGGAATTTGGGAGCTGTCCCGTCAGACCGTCAGTTCCCAAAACCACACACAAAAAAACCTCATAAAAGCTCATATTTTTTCATCTTAAACAAGTGGATGAAGTGCAGGTTCACAATTTAAATAACAAGTAAGAAATAGTTTCGATATGCCTATAACATAACTGGCATAAACCTAAATTAAAACAAAGAGAAATCTGCCAACTCATGCTTATCTTATGATTATTTGCATGATTTGAAATGCCAACATGTTTTTGCTATTTATGTACAACTAAGCAAAATTCATCAAGGTATTTTAGGTCTCTGTGCTTTAATAGCACAACGTAACTTCATTTATATATTGCAATAATTTATTCTTTTAAGGAGATTGGTTTGCATAGATTTAACCCTCTCCAGGCAGATGTTGCAGATTTGCAACAGCTAAATGCTACTTAGCTAGTCTTTGCAAGTAATTTGAGCCTGAGAGGGTTAAGTAAACATGTTGTATTTATTCACTCATTTGTTGCTTTCACACACACGCACACACACACACACACACCGCCCACACACACACACACACACACACACACACACACACACACACACACACACACACACACACACACACACACACACACGCGCACACACCGTTTCGCAGCTCATTGGTCAATGCATCAAAATGTGACGTTCAGCTCGTGGACGCCTGCTCCACTTCACAGATTATTCTCCTTGCTGTGTGAAAATGACGAGGGATTGTTCAGCACTTTGTGGCCTGAGGTAAGGATGAGTCTGAAGTTCAATTTTCATAAGAGCCAAACCCTGACATCTCGCAGGGCTGCGAATGCGCAATCGCTGTCGATGTGAAGCTGCCAGTCGGCGAGGACCTGCTGCCTGCTGCTCCGTTTATTTACTAAAAAATACAAACAGAAGACCTTTGAAATGCGATATAGATATTTATCAAATAACTGAGAGTAATTGCTTCGTTAAAGCTAATTGAGAGCGCAACCATTTGCTCTGCTGGGATGAGACACTGGATTTACTCCAGGAAAGAGGATCCACTGGCGCCGATTGGTGATTGGCTGAAACTTGCTTATGAAGCCGATATTATCAACCTCAACAAAAGTTTAAAAGTCAGCCGCTGAGAGGTTTGACCGGGCCACCAGCTCATGTCTGCACATTTGCAGTTAACAACGGTCATTAGCAGTTCAGCAACTTTCAGACCCGCCAAAAAAAGAAATAAAAAAATGGAATCGGTGCAAACCTGCTGGAAATAATAATTTGTTGTTAAAGGCTGTTTACTTCCTCAAGAAACTGATCCAGTTTCTTTACTGATTTCTTATTTTTAAATTTAATTAGTTTCTTTATTACTTGCTTTATGGAGTTGGTTAAAAAACAAACGATCCACAACCTGAAAAAAGCAAAAATATTCTACATGTTCATCTCTTTTTAAAACTTGTTCAATCTTTTTACTTCATGCACAACATAAATTGAATGAAATGTAACAATATCTAATTCAAACTATTTTGTCTGCATATTCAAGAAATTTCCTAAAGTTGAACATCTTTGATTTTTGTTTTATTTGTATCTTATTTTTATTACATTCTTTGTTTTGTCGTTTTACTATGAACCTTAAGTGTCTAGAATGTAAAGAATCTCCAGGTTTTTTTTTCCAGTAAATTTCTCTGAGTGGTCAAACTTCCTCTTCTTTTTCTAGAAAATTTTTGACTTTGAAAATTCAAAATGTTAGTTGTTTTTTTTTAATAGAAAATGCATGACATTAATCTAAATTTTTTTATATTTTTTCTAGAAAATGATATTAAATCTAAAAGAATTTCATGTTTTCTTTTTTTCCAGCAAATTTTTGACATTTCAAGCTCAGAAAATTTGTAAGATTAATTTAAAAAGTTTTTTTTGGTGTAAATTTCTCCTGTGTTTCTTTTTTCTAATGCGCGTCGTAAACAACAGCTCCTTGGCTGCATATTCTGTAAAAGCTTTTAAGGCTGACTTCACCTCGTTATTCAGCATTGTAATAGCCCATGACGTGAACCTTTAGGGCTTTATTATTCACATAATAAAAAGAAAAATTAATACGCTTGTAATGTAGCTAAATAAGAAAACATTTAAGGGGAGTGAATACTTTGCCAAGGAGCTGTAAAAGTTTCTCTAGTTCAGATGAGCCAGAACATGAAGAGGATGAAAGTGAAAATGAAATTCACGGTTTTGTGCCGTTGCTCAGTGAGGTGTTACTCCATAATGGCTGGTATCTGCTTCAGCGCACAGCAGGTTTTATACAAGCAAACTTCAAATGTGAACAAAAAGAATGAATTTCTGCAAAAATGAAAAGTTCACAAGAAAAATATTAGAGCAGGAGCTTCAACCTTAAAGTGTAGCTTATTTTTTCCTGTCTGACTGGAATAATGAATTAAAAATGCCTGCAGTGCCTGGATCAGATTATCTAATATCTACGGATTTGCAGGTAAAGTTTTATGTTCTTTAAAGTATTTTGAAAGTTTGTAAACTTATTTCCCTTTTTATGAATCTTTGCCAATGACCGGGTAAAACATTACTCCTTCAAGAAAATTTTCAACTCCGAATTGAAGAAAAAATGTTCATGGTGCTTCTTTGGAGCTCTTGTACAGAAGCCGCCAGGGGAAAAAATTATTCCGATTTTTTTTTCCTTCTTGAAATTCTGACATTTTTTCAAAATTCTCACTTTTTTCTCTTAAAATTTTGGCTTTTTTGACAGAATTTTGACCTTTTTTTCTCAGAATTTTGACTTTTTTTCGTCAAAACTGTTTTAACTCAAATCTGCCAAATAAATGTGGGACAGGCTTTTAGTGTGGATAAATTCAATAACAAGGAAGAAATAGTCTAAATATGACAACATAATTGGCATATTTGGATATTTATTTGAATTTTGACGTAGACTGACAGAAATCTTATTCCTTTACTTAAATCATTTGGTTCAATTAAAAGGCTCTTCAAAAAGAAAACGACCAACTCATTCTTACGGTTTCTATCTGATTTCTAGAAAAGTTGCCTTTAATGCTCTGGTTTATTCTCCACACCAAACTGTTGTGTCTGATTCAAAATACAACAATAATTGAGTAAGAAATGAAAAACTGATGACAGAAAAGGGGGAAGATGATGCCTGAAGCTGTGGAAATGTAAGTTAAGTGCTGACCTCGGTGGCCTAATGGCTCCAAATAGCATCCGAGCGTCAGAGCAGCCGGGAGAGAAGAGCTTCTGAAGGGTAATGGGTAAAGTGGTGCTTTCAAGTTGTGAACGGGGGGGACATGGCAATGTCTGGGTGCTATTAGATGGATTAGGGACTGACCAAAGGAGGGTGAGAAGTATGGTGATGGTGTGCCATTCCTCTCTCAACGTGCTACAGGAAACCGGGTCTCATTCCTGCTTGTGTCAACTTTCTTTTCTTGTGTTCATGGAAAGGTTGGGTTTTTGTGTGGAAATCCTGCTCCCTTCTGCTGTCATTTTTCTGAATATTATGAATAAATAAGCAAAAAAAAGTCAGCAAAAGTTTTTCTTTTTTTTTACACAATTCTGCCAAGAACTCTTCTCTGTTGCCACATTGTTACTAAATTATAGTGCTGCTGGTTTGCCCTGCTTATCCATTGGATATTTTAGACTTATTGCTCTTAAGGAAGGTTAGGTCATTCAGTGCTTTCAACAAGATGCTGCAGTTCTCCTGTGAGAGAGAGAGTAATATTTTCTTCCATCGTCTGTTGGAGTGGCAGCATCAGCGATTTTAAAAAGTTCAACAAACTGATGAAAAGATCTGTGTTCAATACTCTGAAGGTGAGGATGCAAAGAAAAAGTCTTCATTAATCTGAAATTATCACAGACAACACTGAGCGTCCTCTAAGTCGGTCTTCAGTCAGAGACTTCTTCAGAACCACTGGAATACAGACCTCTACAGGAGACCCTTCTCACCCGCAGCATCATAATCTACAACTCTTTAAAAAAGTAGAATAATGTGAATTATGAAAAAGGATTTTTTATTTTAATTCAATGTATAGGCTAATTATTACTGATTGTGAGATATTTAGTTAAAAACGTTAAATACTACACTCCAACAAGATGTTATAAAACTTGAGAATTTATTTATGAAACATGGCATTATTAAGATATAAACTTTCTCTTTTCAAACTCAAGGACGCAGCGCCACACTCGTCTTATTTGCCAGTCTCTCCAGAAAGAAAGTTAAATTCTTAGAAATCTTCCAGTAAAATGGAGCTTATGTCCCAGTTTAACTGACATCAATGTTTATAGCTAATAGACCATCCAACACATATAACTTGCTGGGGAATTCAAAGTCATCGGTTATGACCTCCTTTATAGGAATGTGGCCTTTAAGTTTGGGGTATTAATGAACCAGCTGAGCTCTGACATTTGCTGCCTTTTAAGGAACTAATCAAAAGTAATAGATGCCATTTAATAGAGATGATTGAAGTTTTTAAATTGAATGACTTTTATATCCCTTGACGCCTTACTTTGACTTTGGTAGACACCTTATTCTACCTCTTTCAACAAAAGCTCAACTTGTTCCCCGACGACAGAAGCAGAATAGGAGCTATTTGAAATACTTTAGTCGGTGAAAGTTTGACTGATATTTACTGTTCTAGATAAAATAAACAGACAATCCTAACTCATAAAAGGGAACGTATCATGCAAAATTAATAATTTATGGTTTTTTTACTTACATTGTGTCAGGTTCTGTGTTTTATTCTGTTTCTGTGTCCTGAGTTCTCCTCGTTGTCCTGTCTTCCCCTTGATTGTTCCCAGGTGTGTCACTGATTACCCTCAGTGTATTTAGTCCCTCCTGTGTCCTTTGTTCCTCGTCGGGTCCTTGTCGTTGTCGTCGTATTGTTGTCAGATTGTCGTTGTTGTTTTTTTGTGCCGCCCTTAAGACCAGTTGCTACCGGTGAGCCCGGGCTTCTGCTCAGCCGTGCTGCCTGGCCGCGGACTACTGTTTGGACTGTTTTTGTGGATTATTTTTCATTAAATTACTCGCCATTCAACTTACCTGGGTCTCTAGCGTCTGCCTCAACACCTCCATCACCTCACTTATGACAGAAGGACCCGACCAAAAGGAATTACGGTGAGGCCGCATTATGGACCCAGAGGGTTTAGAGGAGCTGCTCCGAACCATTCGCGAGTATGAGGAGTCAAGGAGTACGTCCTCGTTTGCGTTGAGGCGACTGGGGTTCGCCATACGCCTGGGACTGCTGTTGGACTACTGGGTTCCACTCTCCAGCACCCCGCGCTGGTGGAGCTGCAGCGGGAGGCAGAGGATATACGCCAGACAGCCTTCGCGGCGTGGGATGCTAAACCTCTGCCTCCCAGGCCAGACATCCGCTCCGCCAGCCCAGCCCCAGCTCCAGCCGCTGTTCCACGTGCCGCTCCGCCGGACCCCGCTCCGGCTGCCGCTCCTGCTCCGCCGGACCCCGCTCCGGCTGCCGCTCTTGCTCCGCCGGACCCCGCTCCGGCTGCCGCTCTTGCTCCGCCGGACCCCGCTCCGGCTGCCGCTCTTGCTCCGCCGGACCCCGCTCCGGCTGCCGCTCCTGCTCCGCCGGACCCGCTCCGGCTGCCGCTCCTGCTCCGCCGGACCCCGCTCCGGCTGCCGCTCCTGCTCCGCCGGACCCCGCTCCGGCTGCCGCTCTTGCTCCGCCGGACCCCGCTCCGGCTGCGGCTCCTGCTCCGCCGGACCCCGCTCCGGCTGCGGCTCCTGCTCCGCCGGACCCCGCTCCGGCTGCGGCTCCTGCTCCGCCGGACCCCGCTCCGGCTGCGGCTCCTGCTCCGCCGGACCCCGCTTCGGCTCCTGCTCCGCCGGATTCCGCTCCGGCTCCTGCTCCGCCGGATTCCGCTCCGGCTTCGGCTCCTGCTCCGCCGGATTCCGCTCCGGCTTCGGCTCCTGCTCCGCCGGATTCCGCTCCGGCCTCCGTAGACTCTGCTCCTCGTGCCGCTGCTCCGGCAGCCTCTATCCCTAGTGCTCCTCCCGAGATCCCCAGTGCTCCTCCCGAGATCCCCAGTGCTCCTCCCGAGACTCCCAGTGCTCCTCCCGAGACTCCCAGTGCTCCTCCCGAGACTCCCAGTGCTCCTCCCGAGACTCCCAGTGCTCCTCCCGAGACTCCCAGTGCTCCTCCCGAGACTCCCAGTGCTCCTCCCGAGTCCCCTAGTGCTCCTCCCGAGTCCCCTAGTGCTCCTCCCGAGTCCCCTAGTGCTCCTCCCGAGTCCCCTAGTGCTCCTCCCGAGTCCCCTAGTGCTCCTCCCGAGTCCCCTAGTGCTCCTTGGCGCCGAGGACGCCCTCCGGACCTCCCCCGTGGGGTCTGCCGCGGGCGCCGAGGACGCCCTCGGACCTCCCCCGTGGGGTCTGCCGCGGGCACCGAGGACGCCCTCCGGACCCCCTCGACGCCTCTGCCCTCTTTCTGTTTAGTTTTGGACTCTTGGCCCCTCCTTGTTTTCCGCCCACCTTTTGTGGGTAGTTTTTTGTTTTCTGGACTCTGGCCCTCCTTCCGTCGCCCCTCCGCCCACCTTGGTTTTTGGGTTTTGGATTTTGTTTTTGGGCGTCTGGTAGCCGCCCTTAAGGGGGGGGTACTGTCAGGTTCTGTGTTTTATTCTGTTTCTGTGTCCTGAGTTCTCCTCGTTGTCCTGTCTTCCCCTTGATTGTTCCCAGGTGTGTCACTGATTACCCTCAGTGTATTTAGTCCCTCCTGTGTCCTTTGTTCCTCGTCGGGTCCTTGTCATTGTTTGTCGTATTGTTGTCAGATTGTCGTTGTTTTTTTTGTGCCGCCCTTAAGACCAGTTGCTACCGGTGTGAGCCCTGGCTTCTGCTCAGCCGTGCTGCCTGGCCGCGGACTATTGTTTATTGACTCTGTGTTTTTGTGGACTTATTTCATTAAATTTCTCACCATACACCTACCTGGGTCTCCAGCGTCTGCCTCACCACCTCACCACCACATTCCATGACACATTGGGTCGACCCCAGCGCATAAAAAAACCCTTCCAGCCATTTTTGACAATATGTTTATGTTTATTGGTGTCTGAGCCAAAAATGAGCCATTTAAAACACTGTGCTGTTACCTAGCAATCACATCAAATTGTCACAAACTTCATCTGCCCTGTAGTGGACATGTGTCAAATTCAAGGTCCGTGGGCCAAATCCGGCCCGCCATAGCTTTTTATGTGGCCCTCTGGATTCTAGACTAGACACTAAATGTGATTAAATATTATGTGACCAATCAAATCAATGCATTTTTATCAGTTTACTGCCAAATTATATCAATCAGTCCCTCCAGTTGTTGTTGAAATTCACACAAAATCAACAAATCCCCACACATTTTTTCTCTAATATTACATAATTGAAAGTTTATTGCAGATTTTGCTCAAAAATTGTCAAAAACTTTCTTACTTGTGTTAAACAGCTGCCTCAGTCTGTACTGATGTCAGATTATCGTCCATGATCTAAACAGTGAGTAATAAAAAGTCACATTTACCATCATAGAGAAGCACAAATATTGCAAATATTTCTTAAAATAGTACCAAAAGCACATTGATCTTTATTACAAGAAAATCACAAAAGATGTTCAATAATATTATTTAATTTTAAGGATTAATTTATATTTTAACGACACAACCGGCTCTCTAAGAGCATTCGTGATCTTAGTTTGGCAGCACGGCTACAGCGGAAACTGACCTTTACTGGTCCGATATTTAGGAAGACGAAGCACTGAACTCTGACAAGTTAAGTAAGAATAAAACTGCATATTTGATAAAAGTAATGGGTGACCAATAACGATGAAGAAGCAGCTCAAGAATGAAATGAGGTGGTTTTGTTGACCAGACAGGGAAAATGTCCTGATATAAAAGTTGGTGAAGATGTTTTAAAGTGTATTTTTGCTATCATGCTTCCCTGGAAATCAAATAATTGAAATAGAAACCCCTGGATAGACTCAGCCTGTTGCAGTTCGCTTTGATCATTTGATCATTAAAATGAATACATTTCTGTCAAAACTAAAAAAGCTTGTAAATACAAAATCAAAGCCATGTTTCTTTTGCATGAAACCTGTTTATGGAGCAGCATGAAGTCGAAATGAAATTAGAACTTGAGTTTTTTTAGTTGCTTCAATGTTAGCAGTCAACAGGACCAAGCGACACTTTCCCAAGCCTCAGATAAGCTATTTTTTTCCTGGCGATCCTCAGACAGATTGCGGGTTAAAAAGGTCTCCCTGCCGGCAGGTTTGTGCTGATTCTTTGCTCCGCTGGTGGAGATGATGATGGCAATATGTTTAAAGCTTGCAGATGTGAAATCTTAATCAAAATGAAAGGACGCAAGATCAGTAAAACTCAATGAGATGGAAGCCTGATCCTCGCTAAATAATCCATCTAATTTTCTCCCTGCGAGAGGCAATGGAAACCAGCATTTATTCAGCAGTGATGTCTTTTTGTTCATCGATACAGCACTTGAGTGGGGCATGGAAATGAAGCGAGCTACGTTCATTGACAGAAACTGAATGAGGGGTAGATGAGAGGGCGACAGGTGCAGGACACTAGTGCCTTTGTGTCACATCCTCTTCACAAGCCTAATGGAGCTAATCACAAATTGCATTTAGCATAGCGTTATAAATACAGTTTGGCTGGTGAGTCTTGTTTTCTGTAAAAACTTCATCCACACAGTTTATTTGTGTGTGTTTGATGCTGGAGTCGGTTTTCGTCGGTGTGTTTTTGCCCACGGTTCAGTCAGGCTCGCTGCTATTTGGGACACTGATGAAAGGGAACCGGGACAAAAAAATGGCTTATTCCTAACTGAAGGCATTGTCTGTGTCAATGGGCTTTCGAAGTGTTTTATCAGCAGAGCACAAAATGGTTGTGTGAAATTTGCTGTGCAGGCTTAACTGAATTGGCAGCGGAAGAACTCTTTTCTTTTCAAGATGTCTTGCTCAGGGGTGAACAATTTCCACCGTTCACACTTTGCTTGGCGCATGTTTCTTATTTGCACCCTATTGATCTGGTTCTCATTGGGCCTTCGGTCACAGAAGGGTTATTTAATATTTCTTCTCTCTTATAGCACAAGTCTTTGAAGTCTGATGTGATTATGTAAATATGCTATGAGGATCTGAAATGTGAGTCGTCAACTACCCACCCAGATGACAAAGAAAGGAAATGGAGAGGGGAAAAAAACAAACAAACTGTTTTTGGAATTTAAGAAAGGAAGTGAGTTAAAAAACACATTAAAGAAATCAACATAGAAAAATAAAAATTTAAGCTTTCAATAAGTTTTTAATGCAAACTAATGACACTTTGTTTTGCTTTTAAGCGGTTGATTGTTTTTAGGAGCGGTTGAAACCCAGATTGAAGTATAAAACATGCAAAATGTGAATTTAAAGTTGTTTTAAGAGCGTTATTGTGGCAGGGATCTTAAAACATAATTTTTGTTGTTGTTTTTGTTTTGAAAAATGAAGCAGCAGGGAGATCAAAGTTAACGCTCCATTTTAAGCACCAAGAAAGGAGGTCAATGTCCAATGTCGGTGACCTAGAGTGGAAGTGGGAGGTGGAGGGTGTTCATGTGAGTACAGCGCTCCACTTTCACCAGCAGTGATGTTGTTAATTACATTTTATGATGCTGACTTCTTTTATGTAAACATTGTAAGTCTTGAATACTTACACATATCATGAGGCTGAAGAAAATGTGCAGGTGCTGAAAGCAGAGACAACTTAAGATTATAATGTCATCGTTTTCCCGGAAAATGCAGGTTAAAGGTGAAGAAGCTCGTCTGAAGCAGAAATACTAGCTGTA
Organism: Poeciliopsis prolifica; assembly: GCF_027474105.1. Taxonomy (NCBI): domain Eukaryota; kingdom Metazoa; phylum Chordata; class Actinopteri; order Cyprinodontiformes; family Poeciliidae; genus Poeciliopsis; species Poeciliopsis prolifica. The sequence continues at coordinate 2,503,765 of NW_026562381.1, forward strand.
GAGTAAAAAGTAGCAGAAATATTAGAAGGAAGATGACATTTAAAGAAATCTACAAAAAAAGAACAACATTGAACCTCAAAACCTGAAATTGAGGCAGAAAATAGCCAAAGTCGGATAGAAACACGGAGCGAATTCTTCTATGATCGTCACCGAATATGATTTACAAGATAACACAACAAGACAGAGAGTTTAATACCTGAAAACACATTTAACTCTCTTTTACAGCAGTGAAACAGGCAGAAGTCAGCAGCATCAAAGGAGGACAAGCTTTTCATTCAGAACAATTCACTGCTGCTTTGTTAATCAGCCAAAACCTAAGAAAAGAGGATGTGGTCCAACCTCCTCACCTGATTCACCGGGAATCCTATTAAGATCTCGTAAGCTTTTCAAAAACGATGAAATCTGCTGTGAGGGAGGAGAAAGGGCGCCGTGGTCACCGCCTGAAGGAAACATGTCGCTGCACTCTGGAGCTCCCCGAGAAACACAATAGTCCATTGTTCTTTGTTTAACCATAATGAAGGCCAACGTAATTTTTTACAGACTTAAAAGTTTTCTGTTTAACTTTATTTCAAACCCTACAAATAGAAATAAAATGGTGGTTTCAGAAAGATAAATATTAGATATATATCTAAAATGACAAGTTGTCTTTTTCCAAAAATTCATGTGACGTTTGTGGCTCTAAGCACAGTTTCATTAGGCTGGTTGGGATTGTTGTCGATGGATAATGTGTCTGACAGAACGTTTAATATTCAGAGTATTCGCTGAAGACCCAGAACCACACGGCATTCTGGGGGATGTAGGCGAAGCGAAGCTGGTGGAATCAACCAACTCACTCCTTCTTTGGTTACCTAGCAACTCGCTCACTCCTTCTTTGGTTACCTAGCAACTCGCTCAATCCTTCTTTGGTTACCTAGCAACTCGCTCACTCCTCGGTTGCCTAGCAACACCCTGGCTAGCAACTGGCATGGCAACAGTTTCAGGTTCTGCCAGTGTGACTCATAATGGCTTAAAAATAAAAAATAAAAAAATGTGGAAAGGATGCATCAGATATTTGAAACAGACATACAAAAAAAATCAATAATTATTGGTATTGACTGATAAAACACGTTGAAGTCCGGAGTTGTGATGTGACACGATACGAAAAGGTTCAGCCTCGTGTGAAATAAAATTATATCTCCCGTCTTTACTTTGCTGAAAACATTCGTTGTTTCAAACATCGAGTTCTTCCTTCCTTTCACATTTTGCTGCAAAACAGCGAAAGTACAGGAGAGTTAAAGACTGACAAGGACAAGTGGTAATTTTACAGTGGTTGAGCTCGATCCTTACTGGGTGTCAGGTGAAAAGTGTTTTTCCACAGAGTAAGTGATGACTCAAGCATCTAAGTTAAAGACCGTCTGACTCGCCGCAGACATGATGCGAGATAAAACATGGTGAAGAAATGTCTGTTTTGGAAATGTGAGGCTGGAAAAGCTGCATGAACAACAACAAACCACAGCATTTTTAAGCAGAGACAATAATGAAGTAGAGATTAGGTGTTTCTATTGAACCGTAACGCTGGAACAGTAAGCTTCTATATTAATGGTGTTTTCTTCTACTACTCTCAGTCGATCTTGGCTTAGCCATTTAGCGTCCAAAAATCAATGCCCTGATTGCATTTTCCTTTCTTTCTTTTTTTTGTTAACCTCTGCTAATATCATCACTCAAAATGAAACAATGAAATATCACATGTCTTGAAATGTCACCTCATTTTGTTTATTTCTTTGGAGGAAACTTGCCAAGCTTCTGTCAGCGTAACTCAGGCTCATTTAGCCCAGTGCCGCCCGGCTCCGCGGCTGAACTATGGCATTTCAAGGATTTGAGGAGAATTAACTTTAGGAAACAGGCATATAGAAAAAGGACAGCTTGGTGATTTGTGGAAAGAACATCCCGTAGGACGACTTGAACCCATTTAGTGGCACATAGCAGAGTTAGTACAAGGACAAGGTTGGCTGGCATCTGTTTGTCCTCTGCCAGACTCCTGACAGGTTCGGGTAGGAGGTGATGAAGAGGGTTGCGGCGCTCTGATAAGGAGCGGCTCATTTCAGATGCATCATGTGACAGTCTTGATTGGATTTAAACACCTAAAACTATAAGCGCTTGAGGAGGATTGTAAATCCTATATACTGTGTGGATTTAAAAATGTGCGTGGGTGTCTGAAATTGAAATTTGTGCTAAGATTACTTGTCTTTCATAAAACTCGCCTCATTTTAGGTTGATGTGCAGGATTGTGTTTTTATGTGGATTTTTCTGGTGAATACAGTCAAAAGATGTGATCACAATCCATCCATCTATTGTTTGTGCTGCTTCTCCCTGCAGCATCGCAATGGCTGATAGGACAACCACAGAAAGGCAGACTATCCAAAAAAATCAGGCAAAATAAAAAAAAATCTGTCAATATAAAACTAATAAAACTTATAAAACAAAAATTGCAGGTGTGTGTTTGTGTCTGGTAAATTTTTGGTTAAAACATGTTTGCTTTTTATTCAAACATTTTCATTCATTGGGTAGAAGATCCAGAAATTTTACTCCAATAAAAGTAGAAATAATTTTATAAATTACTCGAGTATTTGAGTAGACCAAGTACTTTTTTACTGCAAATAAAATCAGTAGCATTAATTCTCTACATGTTGTATTATTGTTTAAGATTAAGAGTAATTAGAGTTTGTTAATCCCACTTAATCCAAAAAAGGGATTACTTCCCTTATATTTGGGGAAACTCTGCTCTTATGCATCAAGTCTTGTCTGCAGTTCCCCTCACGCCTCTGTGGTCAGATTTAATGGCTCTTGCACAAATATCTCCTGCTGTTGTTTGCATCATGTGTAGCGTGAGGGGCCTCCAAGAAGTGACATTTTAACCTTTCATTATCTCCCCGGGTTGTGCACAATGTCGTCTCCAGTATTCCAGTCAGTAACAGACTTAAGAGTAGCAAATGCACATAAAACTGTTTTTTTTCTGTATTCAGGCAGAATTAAATAGTTTGATTGACTTTATGATCATTTGAAGCTTTAAAATTAATGGGATGTTTCATTTAATGATGTAATATTGACTTGATGACTTTAGTTTTATTTGATAGTTCAAGAATGTTTGAGGATTTTTTGCTGGTTATGTGTGAAACATTTCTCTCACTTGATAGTCAAAGGGGATCTGTTATACAATATTCACATTTTGCATGTTTTTATACATCCATTTATGTTTCTACTGCTTTTAAAAACAACTCAAGCACTTAAAAAAACCCACCCAGCCTATTTTTGGCAGTAAGTTAATGGTTTTTGGTGTCTGGATATGACACCTCTCGATTGCTGAGCCTCATTATCATTACCTAGCAACTTCAGCTAAGCCCAACCCATTACCTAGCAAACCAAATGGAGCTCCAGCACATTTGGTCAGCTGACTTTACTGCTTTGTGTGCTGTACAATGGCTCCTGGATTAGACAAGTGTTTTATTGTTGACTTACCATCCAGAAACCACTTGCTACCTTCTTGTTGATTGTGCAGGAGCATCCACTTCTGCTTTTCAAAGATGTACGGTTGTGTAATAGTGCATCTGTTTGCATCCACTTTCACGTGCCAGTGTGAACGCTGACTTAGCAGCTTATTTGGATTTAAAGTGACAAGAGTCCCTAAAACAGTTCAAAATAGGCAGAACTGACCAGACTGAAATCTCATTGTTTAAAAATTATTTTGTGTAAAATATGCAATGAAAATGTTTTTATATATATTTATATTTATATAAAATCTGTCCTCACTTGTTCAGGGAAGAATAATATGTCACATTTAGAGTGACTATTTAGTAAAATTGACTTTTTTTCAGTTTCTTTTCTTATGTTTTTCCCTCATCTAAAACATAAGAGTTGCAACCTTTGACCTTTGTCTTTGTGTAAATGCACTGTCAGTAAAAATAGGAAAATGTGTAAAATTTGGATGTGCTTGTTTAGAATAAAAAAGAAAATATTAAATCCTTCAGAGAAAACAGCCCCTGATAAATACACATGGAAAAAAACATTACTTTAAATTTGTTTGGGTGATTTTATGTAATTTGTTTGCAGTAGAATCAATAAAATGCTGAACAAACAACCCTTGAACTTTAGTGCCATATAATTAGTGGCAACAGTGGAAACAGCAGAAAAGCATCCAGTGTTGTGTCCCTGACTGAAGGACTGTCATTATTGAGCAGTGGTGCTGCTTTCCTGCATCGCTCCGTCAGCAGTGTTGTTGAAAGATTTATCCTGATGGCCAGAGTCCAGCTGTTCCTCAGCATCATGTCTAACAAGAAAGGAAGAGACGGAAGAGTTGCACATTTTTACAGTAAAAGGAAGAAACGGCAGGTCTGGTGAGAGCAGAAACCCGGGGATCCGGATGGAAAGAGGATTTGTTTCCTTCACTCTGAGCAGATTATCATGTTCATAAATTGACTCGCCACCAGAAAGTGTTTGTTTTAAATCAGCTGCAGGTCCAACAAACACAGAGGCCTCTCACAACAAGTAATAAATGAATTAATCACAAACAAGCTCGATCATTTTTATTTGCATGATTTATTATTTTTCTATTCTTTATCCTTTTTTTTCTTTACCAAAAATTGGATGATAAAAGTTTTCAATCTGTCATTTTGTTTATTTGCATTGGGCGTTTAAAATGTCTTCCAGTTTCAGTGTCAAATGTTCACTAGAATTTAAAGTTTATTGATCTTTGAGAATGTGTTCTTGCATTATTTTGCAATAGCCATTATATTACTCGATACATGAAAATGGTCGCAAAACAACAATAATATCATTTATAATATCAAATCACAGACACTTGGTGTTTGTATAATAATCATAACAAATTTTGATTGACAATGAATTGTCCCAGAAGTTATTGCAACACTTGTTATAAGAGTAGTTTAATTTGTCAGAACAAAAAAAAAGGGATAAATGTTGTCTTTGTGACCGTAGTAAAAGCCTAAAAAAACTGTGAGAAGCAGTTGATTATGATCACTTCAAGAAAGAAAAAGAAACATATTAATTGATTCATCCATTAAATCAATAATTTCCTCCTTTTAACAAGTTTATTGACATACATGTTAAGCTGTATATTTGAAAATATGTATTTCTTTCAAAGTTTTAGGTCAAAGAATTGATCCGAGTGAGATTTCCCCTTTTCACTCTAGTTCTATATTTACAAGGTCACATTTATACTGATTTAGTTTCCTACAATGCTTTCCAATCCGCTTGGAAAGACAAACATAGTATGCACGCCACATTCGCCTGCAAAGTGCAATTAGATTATGTTGCGTATTAGAGAAACAGAGGATGTGCTATAATAAAGTTAGTAATGATTTTCCACAGTCATGGCAATATTTTTGATGCACCGCTGTGTTTCTCCAGATCTATGAGGCCAAAACAAATGTGAGAAAATGATTGGAGAGAAAAGTGATAAAGTCATTTAGAGCTTCACTAGACATGAAGACGATGAGACTGGAGCTCAAGGACAAAGAGAAGTTTAAGTCATCAGCTTTATAAACATATGCAAAATAAAATATTATTTTAATTTGAGACGTTTTGCTCGATAATTCTCTCTCGATGAGCTGTTAATTGGGCTGAATCACTTCAAAAATGTACTTTTATTTCTGAGCTTTTAATGTTTTTGATATACAGTTCTGGAAAAAATTAAGAAATCACTTAAAATGATCAGTTTCTGTAATTTTACTCTTTATTCTATGATCTACTGACAATATGTCTCTGAAATCGACATTAGAAAATAAAATAAGCAACTCAAATTAAATTCTTTGAACAGTGAAAAGCAAATATTCTCCATAGGTTTTATTTTTTGCTAGTAGCGCAGCATGTAATAGTCTGTGACTATTCAGTTCACACAGCAAACATGTTGCTAATAGTCCAAAAATAAAGACTAAATCAAAGCAGTATTTATCTATCAGCTGCTGTCTTCTCTCATCACAGCCATAATAGCTGAAAAGTCAAACAATCCCATAATGACTTTGCAGAGAAAATCAATTTTAATTGCTCAAAGTGTGTTTGCTGTGGGGGTTTTTCTCATGGGGATTCCTCAGTGACGGCGCACTGAACGATGCGTCAGCATGAGGAAAAGATTTAACAGCCTCATAATACCTTGCATTATCATTTAAACCACAAACCTCGATGTGTTTGTATCAGGATTTATTGTGATGGATCAAATAAAAAATGTTGGAGTGGGATGGAAAAAGGGGACATTGTTTTTATTTTGTTCTTTCAGAAAAACATTTGAAAAGCGTGATACGATTGAACGAAATCGAGTTTATTCAGTTAGCTTTAGACGTAGCTTAATTACTTAAGATATATCCAGCTGTTCAATCAACATTAGTGAACAACAGCATCATTATGACCAATAAGCACAGAAGAAAAGCCTGGAATAAAGTTTTGAAGATGTTTAAAGCAGTTTCAAAACCAGAAATCTTCTAGTTTACTGGAAATTAAAATTTTTCTGCTGTAATTAAACTTCCCACTTGATTGACAAAAAAACCCAAGATAGTTTATTTCTTACAAAATTATAGATAAAACAATTACTTAAAATTACTTACAGTTTAGTTGAAAATGAAAGTTAACTTAATTGGATGTTTCAAATTCAAAAAATGGTCAAAAATAAAATTAATATTTTTTTTTTACCAAAACCTCCCGTCATCACATTTACCAAACAAAAGCTCCTGCCATTACTTTAAATAAACGCTTAAATTACGAACGCTTAATTCACTTTAATGGGAGGGTCTAAAAGTTATCAAAGTATTCTAAACAATTCCAAATATAAAAATGAATTACAGATTTTGGATCTAAACTATAGTATATTCTAACTGCCTGAAGACAAACTGTACTAATAAAACCTACAAAATTCAACACGACTGGAAAGTTTTCTGAGCTTTGTTTCTTTTTAACAGCTGGAAAGTTTTCAGTAGTTTCCTTTGTGGTAACATGTCATAAAATCCATTACTAAATGCTTCATAATGGAAGTGGAAACGCAATAATAATGGCGCATGTTTCTTAAAACCGGAAACTGGCTCCAGATCAAATTAAAATGAACTTCCTACTTGGTTGAGTGAATGTGTTTGAATGGTGGTGAGGGAATGAATGGCTATGGATAGAAAAGTGTGTTTATTTTGAGAATAGCTGTTGTTTCACTGCTCAGTCTGCAGTTAAATTGCATTATTTCTCCATCCTGCCTGTCTGGTGAGGAGGAGGAGGCTGTCTTTGGCCTGCATTAATCTAACACATACTGCAACAAACACCGCTCGCTCGTAGATCTTCTTCTGTCACTTTGCATAATGTGGAGGAGGAAGATGACTGATATTTGGCAGCTTATTCCTGGAACTTGGACAAGCTCTTCACACTGGCTCGTTTTCTCTTTGTGAGGTTGAGGAGGCTGTTTGTGTCCTGCATAAATCATGCTCTGCTTCTTAATACAGTCTGACCAAGGAAATAAATTAAGATGGTTGCACTGTTGTACAACAAATATGAACAACAGACACAGAGAAAAAGCTCCTTTCCATTTGCAAGGGAAATTAATATAAACAATAAGCGGTTTACTGACATATTTATCCAGCATATGTGCCTGATATTGCCATTGAATAGCATGGACTGGTGCTAATACCAAGTGTGAAAAATAATCACAGTACAGATGGCTTATGAGTATAAGTTATTTTTAATTTACACAAACAATTGAAATCACCTTTGTGTTTAAGTGTGTTGCATATAAAAGCAGAAATTACAGCAAAGGCAAGGGAGATTAGTTGTTTACATAAATGAAATAAAACAACATGGTGCCAGTTTTAATTACTGCTGCAAAGCAAAAGGTTTTGAGCTGAAGACAGTCAAAAATAATCACAGTTTTATGCTTGCTGAAACAAATAACCATTTTGTTCTTACTGAAGAACAAATAAAGAAAGAAAAGTTGCAGTATACTTCGTTTAAAAATGTCTTCAATGCATAAAAGAACCAAAACAACACTCCCGATGTGTTTTGATGAGGGAATAACATCATAACATGGTAAATATTCACCTCATTTTAACATTATAATATAATATAAAGCTCAATAAATTTGATTTTTCATAATACTACCCCTTTAAAAGATGAATACTTTGTGTTTAACCGAGAATATTCTGTTGTAAGATTTTAAAAATAAAACTTCTCCATGTGAATCCACTAAACCGGTACCGACAGGCCAAGTTTGTATAATTACTGGGTCTGTAAATGGCTCCCGGACCACACTTTGGACCTCCCTGCTGGTAACAATCAACCAGTTGGGTAACAACCTGCTGGTCAACAGAAAGAAATCCTCTTCCAGGTTCTCGTCTTCGTAGTGTGACGCTGACCTGCATTTTAATTGGAGCTGGATCACCTCCTCAAGGAGAACTGTGAGGCAACCTTGCCTGAAACCAGTGACCCGTCCTAAAAATGAAGCCTTCCCATTGATTAAACACTGCAAGCTCCTACAAGGGCTTCATAAAAAATGCAGTTACATCTAATGGATTTTGCAGTATATGAATGAATAATTCTGATCCAGGGAAGCTCACCTGTGTTGGAGTCTTTGTTAAAATACTTTTTACTCAATAAAGTTGGTGGCAAAGGAGTCAGCTTGTGAAAGAGAGATTAAAAAAGTGTCTTTTTATGGAGTTTTACATAAATATTAAGACACAATTTACTTAAAACAAGCTGATATATCTTGCTGAAAATGTTGTGACTTAATTTTGTCTTATTTCAAGAGTACTATGATATATGCACTAGAAACTCAACCAAAAATACTTGTTAAGACGTTGTGTTTTTGCAGTGTATTCTGCAGTATGCATGCTCAGGACACAATGTTTTTGTGTTAAAAAGCCGGTTTGGTCTTTCTTTCATTATAATTATCTAAGTAACTGATTTATTCAGTTACCCCATAATCAGCAGAACTTGCAGAAATAAATGCTTCATTGTGTAAGAGATCTATAAAATTTAAGACACTCCCTTACATTTTCAATGACATGCTAATTTATTGAGCTGCACATTTAAAATTTGGTGCAGTACATAGATTTATTCATCAAAAAGGTAGCGGTGGAGTTTTGTGCCTACATCTTCCATGCTGGATAGATAAATAGACTGAATAAATAAATAAAAAAAACCTGCTTCAGCCACATCCTCAGGGTTCATTAGGAGAAGATAGCCGACAACTAATCTCTACATATGACCCTCCAGAGAGGCCCATTCACTGCACTTACAGAGCAAAAGCTGCACCTCTGAATGAATGCACCATTTGTGAATGGAAAATTCAGAGTACCACTGAACCTGCAGGAGCCAGTCAGCATTTTCTCAAATGTATGTGGGATTGTTGCAAGAACTAACCAAACATGTGATGTATTACTACTCAATCTGCTGAACAAATGAAATCCTTTGTACTGCTTAAGATCACAGACCTACAACTGCAGTAAGCTTCCCTGCAAGGTTTGCACCAAAAACTGAGCTTTAATTAAGCCTCTTAATTACTGCAAGTTCTTCAACACGGTTTCATTTCTCAGACATACATTGTGCGATGATTGCGTTGCTCCACAGCTAAATTAATAACAGTAATCAACAGCAGTTTACCTGATTACCGCTTAACGATCAGATTGTTGCTACAAACAGATGGAAAGGAGGAAGTTTGTTTATTTGACAAAATTGCCTCTGAATTGGCAAAAATTAATTCTTTAACTTTGAATAATTTTAAATTAAATTAAATAGATAGATACATTTGATAGAAACTGGTGGATATTTTATATTTCATGGTGCAGAAGAGGATTTTTGTTTCTGCCAAAGAAACTCAAGTCTGTTTTTCTTTAATTGTGCTTCTAAATTACTAATATCCCTAAAATGTTATTAATGCACACAATACAACACTCAGTGGTAAAGAACAACTTCTTTTCTGATTTTCATGTGTTGACATCATTTGTAAGCTTCACAATTTCAAAATCTGTAAAAATTAGACATACTTACAAAACAACACCATCTTCCTCAGCAGGATGAACAAAGAAAACAGTATTAAGAGACTAATATTGTAATTTCAGCTTGAATGGATTTAAGATGTGTTATTGTGAGTCTTTATTAAACGGATCAAGAGGTTCTTTTAAAAAGTTTGAGGAACGGCTCTACTGCTCCTGTTTGGCTTGTCTTCATCTTTGGTCGTGTCTTGGCTATTTCACGCCATGAATAATGGAGTGTGAGCGATGTGAGAGCGCCGTGGCAGCAAGGACATAGAAATGGAGACGACACGCTTAAAGATGGCCACTCTGTATGCCTTCCCACCTCAACCATTCGCCAAGCTGCTACGCTGCGCTGGGCAGATATTTATTCATCTCTTTGCCACCTTTGTTTCTCCTGCAGACAAAAGGAGTGGGCAACAAAACAAGAAGCGCCACAGATGTTGATAAGATGCTCAATCATGCCTGCTTGCATTGTGGCAGTGTGATTTTTGCTTTGTAGAGTTAGTGGCTCCTACATGTTATTGGGTTTTCTTTCTTTGATTGCTTCGCATTTCTTCTGGCTGGAAGGACATATTGGCAAGTGTGAAGAATTGATTGAAGTTGAAGTTTGAAAGGTGATTTTCACACTTCAGCCTCCCCACAAACGGGGCTAACGGATCGCTGGTAGCAGCTGTGTTTATAGACATGTTAAACATTCATGTCACTTCACTTATTTGTGCTTATTATCTGTTTTTCCTGATTTTTTCACTCTTTGTTTTATGTAAAGCAATAAATGTGTGATAACTGTTTCTCCCGTACTTATTTTATCCATCACTTTTGGAATGACACAATTAAGTACTTTGCGATTGTTTTAATTTCAGTTATGAGACATTGAGTGCTGTTTTTAATTTAAAGCAGCTGGTATTTGGTGTCAAATGGGAATAAAGTCTTAAAAACATGGCAGAAGAACATAGCTTGTTGTTTAAAAATGTTATGCAGCAACATTTTATGGTTTCTTAGGAAGTGCTGGTGGTATCCCTTATTTCTTAGATAGCCTACAGATTAGTAAAATGTATTTTATTTTACTTAAAGGGGACATATAGTGCAAAATGCTTGTGTTTTTGAGGCTGAATTCATTCTCTGAATAGTAGCTACTGACTGAAAGTTAAATCCTCTTCAGCAAAAATGTTATTTTCATTCTTTTTCTGAACGAGAAAAATGAGGTAAAGTTGTATTAACCCCAGATTTCCATGGGAGTTATCCCCCCACATCCCGCTGTATAAAAGTGAGTTATGTAAAACACATTTTGGTGGATGAATCGTATTGACCATTTATTGTAGCGCACAGTGGTAAATAACTACATTTCCAAGCTGGTGAATGTGTGCAGAGGGGCTGTAGTTTCCCTGAGCTATGGGAACCATCTGCTGTAATACGGTGAAGATGGTTTTATTCTGAACACCAACCGCAGAGACCTACCGGGGGATTGCTGACATACCTTCGAGATGAACGAAAATGACAGCAGGTCCTCCTAGTGTTTCACTTCCCATCACATGAACCTGGGCTTAATGGGAGGAGGAGGAACAAGACTGCTGCCATGTTACAGGAATTTCTTGGTGAATGTGTTTGGCGCCTCTCTGTCTGATGCTAGCTCAGACCTATTCATCTCTTTGTCCCTTCTTTTTCATTTCATGCCTCTTGTTCCACCTTTTCTCTCCTCTCCATCTTGTATGTTTTCTTTATTCTTGTTGGCTGTTGTGCTTTTCACTCGTATTGATTTCTTGCTCTTGTTTTGCATTAAGTTTTGTGCTCTTTTCCCCTTTATGAACAAATGATTGCACTAGATTTCAATTTCACTATTCCAGTAAGTTTGACGCAATTAGTCAAAATCTCTTACAAGCAATATCTCACAAAAGTTATTGGACAGCTAAAACTAATGAAATAACGAATACTGAAATTGAAAAAAAAACCATTTCTGTTAATTGAACCCAAAACTACAACTAACTGGAATTATATCACGCATTTATAAAACTAAGACATACTGAAATTATAAATGTAACGTCCTTCGTTTTCGCATATATGAATCTATTAGTCTTTCGAACTGATGTTTGCGTCAGCTGGCGGCACGTTATGGCCCGACACACTTCCACGTCTCATATGCTAGTTTTAAAAAGCTGGCTGCAAAAGTTGGGAGGAAACACAGGAGTTAGTGGGTTGTTCAACAATAATCGAATAAATTTTTTGAAAAAGGTATCCGCTGAATATTCATCACCCAATCAACATCCACAATATGACCTTATTGAATTTCACACCTAAAAATTAAGCATGAAAAAACAAAAACTACTAAGAAATAAGCATAAACTAAACAATATTTAATTAAAACTAGCAAGCACATTCTGAAACTCATTAAAATGAACTGAATTAGACAAAAAGTAGCACAACAAAATGAAACGAAATTATAGATTGTATGTTATTGGTTATTGTTTACATTCGCAAATTTTGCACAACAAATAAACTTTTTGCCGGAGGGTAAAAATATTATTCTTTGTCTTGTGATCCACAGCCGCGCTGCTGCTGTAGAACAACTTTGTTAACAAAATGAAACCTGGAGATGTAAGGATTATTCATTTAGTGCGTTTAAGATGTTGCGCTTCACGTTGACATGACAGCTGAAACCAACTCTGGTCATTGTCGTCGTCGGCAAGCAGCTTTTTGTCCTCCAGCAGGGCGACGGACGGCGGGATCTTGAGTGTGTGACATCACGCCTCAACTACCACAACCTTGATCTCACCAGTCAAAATCTATTTCATGCCCTGGAACGTGGCTTGGACTTTTCTGAGTGGTTCAAGCCTTTTTCCCAGAGACAAAACGCCTTATTATGCAGCGAGCGTGAATGTGACATGAGCGCTTAAAACTGTGGATGCTGAATTGTGTTGTGCGATTGAAGTGCATTTCACTGTCCTATTTAAACTGACAAGCAGCTACACGACTGAACTCTTGTACTGCCTTACATCAGTTTGGGGGAAAAGCCAGCAAGAGGGGCGGAGACGCGTTAAAATGGCTCGGTGGGGGGGTGAGTGCCCTCATCCACCTTGAAGAAAGTGATGCTTTGACAGCCTGACGTCCTCCGAACCGACTGGATTCACTTTGAAACGTTTCGAGGCGGCGAAACATTCAGGGTCAGCGGGTCGCCACTGGGAACAACAGAACGGTGGGGGTGGATTTTAGCATTCAGTCACACATCGTGTTCGTGTCAATGTGGTGCTTCTGTGAAAGACTGACAGATCTGCACTTAAGGTCTAAACAACACTTTGTCTGCCTGTTTGTCGGTATAAATCTGTCAGAAGCGTGATGTTTGGCTCTAACAGTCTGAAAAAATAGCTTGTTAATCTCTATTAGGATCAAGGGAATATAAATCCAGTTATCAGTTCGTGTCGTTTGAAGATTTCCCTTGATGTCATTTATTTTTCTAAAACCAAAAATAAGAAACGAAAATAAATACTTCAATTATATTCTTCTGCAAAATGTGCATGTGAGAGCAGTAGTTTCCGTCTCCTTCCATCCAAACTGTGTTTTTGCTGAGAAAATGTCCTTCAAGTGAAGTGAAAATCTTGACTAGCCGAAAAAATGACACCTTTTCATCTCACTTTTGCTCTGTTGCATTTCTAACCTTCGTTGCTTGGCGATCTGTGTCACTGCAGCCAACTATAAAAATGATCAATATTTTACTACTTTGGATTTGATGCTCCAGGCTTCATTAGTGGATTCGCCCTAACTGACTTACATCCTACTTTCACTCCAAGGAGACATACTTTCTCATAAGAATTTGAGGTTGTATTAATCAATAGCCCTACAAGTTTTATGAAAGTCAAAGTTTTTCTTGAAACTTTGTCTGTTTTTTCACCCATTATCCTCAGTCCCTTTTGGGAAGTGGCCAAAAAATCGGAAGAAATTTCTGAAATATTATTCCTACACTGTAAATTGACTTTTTTTTTAAGCCTTAGTTGGACGTGATGCATGTAGAAAAATTATTAAGAAAGAAATATTTAGAGAGAATCCTAGGAATGGCTTTTAGGTTTTTTTATTTGTTTTGCTGAAAAATGAGAGTTGTTATGTCGTCGCTTGCTAACCACCTAGTAAGCTTTTAAAGAGGCATTTGGAGCTTATTTTGTTTGGTCATCAAAGTGACCACATCTGGTTTTTTGCCCTTAAGAAAAATGAGAAAAAAAAAAAAACAGCAAAAACCTGACAGGTGATCATGAAAAATGTTAAAAGCTCTTCTGGAATCAACTCATTGGTGATACAATATAATTTAATTAGCTTTTTTTGCAGCCTATTTAAAACAGTTGCAACTCAAAAGTATTAAAGTTTGGGATTTAAAGAGGTTTCCTCTCTACATCTCATCATTATTTTAGTTTTGAAGCTTTTCATGACTTAGGCCTTCTGAAATACATAATCATCATAAAACTGATATTTACCACCATATTTACCCTTTCAGAAACTAAACTAATTAAAGTTTTTAACTGCTTTTCATCCATTTAAGAGCTCTGGGATTCACACACAATGTTGAAACACTGGAAAGCTGCATCTGCATCAGAAAAATGTTAAAAATACATTTTAAAGTTCATTAAAAATCTCTAAACTAGTACAATATAACTTAGCAGCCTCTTTATGTAGGTTTGTAGGGCACACATTTTATGAATGGCAAGAGTATTCATCCACTTGGGGTTGTTACGCACAACTGGAAATAGCTGCTGAAGGATTTAGCACAGCTGAGAGCCGGGGGGGAAAGCTCTGTGCACCAAATTGTCTTCATGCAGAAGTCTTGCCTCACATCTGGATTTTTTTCATACACTTCTAGTGTATTTGATCTAGTGCAATGCAAAGATCAAAGCAGTTAATTCCTTCGTTAGTCAACAGCTTCTTCAAATGAAGTGTTGAGATCTAATCTGTCACTTATAGATAAAACGCTTCAGAGCTTCGATGATCTGATGTTTCAAAGCGGTGAGGAGAAAGTGCGTGATCTAGTGAGAAGATGTGAACCTTATGCACCATGTTGTGATTTTAACGTCATGAAATTTCCTGATGAATGCCTTGAGTACCATAGGAAAACATTTAGAAAACTGAGGAAAGACAATTAGATTTGAAAAACTCTGAAATATTTGGAAGAGTTTTTAAACCTTTCTTGTCTCCTGTGAATTTCTGCAAGGACTCTTGGTTGATATTGTGACTTTCCTGTTTTAGTTCTTATCAAAAGTACCAGTTCCGCTTAAAAGTCTTTGCCGTCTCAGAATTTTACAATAAGATATTTTGGTTTCAGAAAGAGCATTAAGAAGAGGAGACTCAAAACTTTTGCAGGACGGTGGTGGGTTTTTTTTTTTTTTTTTTTTTTTGAGCGTTTATAACACTAGGCATGATTTATCTCCTGCTATTTCCAAAGCAGAGCTACAAAGACTTTTGCCAAGCTTGCAGCTCATCTTCCGTCTGTCTCCTAGTTTCCTCAGAAGGTTATTGCAATGATTTTGGCAGACCAGCTGCATCACGCGTTGAGTTCAACTGATGCTCTTCAACCCACAGTTTGTGTCGTCTAATCCTCTCGTTCCTTGCACAAAAACACACACAGATCATTTGACGCATTTGCTGCTGGAGTTGGACGACTAGTTTGGGTTAAACTCTCCTTATTTCTCCCAGGGTTGGTTGGCTGTGCTGGTTGCTGGGAGACTAAAGGAATTAGGTAATGCAGTTCAGACTGAATATGTACCTGCGAGGCAATCAAAGAACATTTCTTTCAAAGTGTTTACTGATTAATAAGGCGTCGGAGGTGGGAGAAGGAAACGGCAACACCAGCGGCTCACAGGTTTCTCTTTATATCATATTTCTGACTTGGCGAATGCACCTGGGTAACAAGACTTGCTCTACCTCAGACTATGTTGAAGGCAGGTTAGCAAGATGTTGTAAGTCACAGTCCTGCACAAACTGAATAATAAAAAAAGAATTATTAGTGTCAGAGTTCAGATGTTTCCCCACAGTGATGTTTGCACAAAGATGGACACTTTGTATTTCGTTTTAACTAACAAACACTTCTTCTTTCTAAATAATCTTTTTATGTCAGCTGGCTTTGTGGAGTGCATGACAAACGGTCGTCCTCCTGCAAACATTTTTTCCCACCTCAGCTGTGGATTTCTGCAAAGATGCTTGGTTGCTTTTCTGATTAGTGTGTTGGTTGGTTTCCAGTTGTATAATTCTCCTCACATTTTCAGATGATGAATTGAAGCGTGCCTCATGAGACACTCATCTTTAAACGCTGCTTTAAAACTTGTTCACATCTTCCTCCTGACCTGCCGTCTGTGTGCCTTTGTCTTTATAATGCTCTTTGTTTTCTAACAATCCAGAGGAAGATCTTTCACCTTTGCTACAGTTTGGCCACATTTTATTGTGAATCATAGGAGCATTGTGTCGATTAATCCAGAATAAAGTTGGCCCAAGAGGCAATGAATTAAGCAAAATGCACATTTTGCAAGTTTTGTACTTCAGTTTGGGTTTTAATAGCTTATGAAACCGGCCCAAGAGCTTAAAACATCCTCCCAGATGGTTTTGGGAAATTTCTTAATGTTTTTTGGTGTCTAGAAAATGAGCCGTTTCAAAAACCTCCATAATGTAATTTCAGCAGACGCAGCTCGTTACATAGCAACCCCGGCCAAGCCCGGCCTGTTACCTGGCAACCCGAGCAGAATTGCAGCACATTAGGTCAGCTGGTTTTACCGCTGTGTGTACAATGGCTGCTGGAAAAGACAAATGTTTTGTTGTTGACCTATGATCTGGAAAATGTATTCTTGTTGGTTGTGCATGAGGCTCTATGTCTGCTTTTCAAAGATGTACGTCTGTTTGCAGCCATTTTCCTGTGTGAGTGTAAATGTTGAGTTGGGGGATGAATATGTTTTGCATAGGCCGTAGGTCTACTCTAACCTGTTCAAGGAAGCATAATATGTTCCTTTAAGTTGGATAAATACAATTAAATGTGTAATAAGTTAATTGTACATTGTTAATGTTTTCAGAAACAGAGAAGCTTGAAGGAAATATGAGTATAAATAAAACCTGGTCAAATGGACAGAATTCTCCATTGTAAGCAGGGCTTAATGAAAACAATGCTCCATGTCTCTGACACAAACTGTAACCTAGGAAAAAAATAAGCAGGACTCTCATAATGGAAAAAGTCATGGCAATAAGACTGAGATGTATTTAGGGGCCATTTAAGGCTTTAAAGCCGAGCAGCAGGATTTTAAAATCAATATCAAGTCTAACAGGGAACCAGGCAGGAAGTAGAGCTCAGAAATGGTTGCATGGCTTTTGTTCTGGAAATGACACTGGCTGCAGCATCTTTCTTTAACCAGTGGGACAAGTAAAGATGACTCACTTTCTAATGATTTTACTTCATTTACTTCAAACAAAAAATAAATAAGTGAAGAAGGGTAGCTTATTTCTTTAGCATTATACATTAAAAATCATAACAGCAGAGCTTCATTCAGGGCTGTTTACTGTTTGTATTTTATGTTTGAGGGAACCCCATTATAAGGACTGACAATGTAATTTGATAAGCAGCTATTTAATTTAGAAAGTGTAGTTTTTCTAGTTCAGCTGCTCTAAGTTATAAACATCTGTCAAATTGATTCCTCCATGTTGAACCATGTGCTTCAGCTTTCCCTGATTGGATCTGATTTTACCCAATCGCTCACGCCAAGGCGACAACTCCATGAGGATTACCGTAAATTTCTTGCGCTGTAAACAACCTCATGGGGAGAAGGGTCACAAAATCTCTGCCAGCTATAAAATGTCTTAAACATTTCTATTGTTCCAACTTTAATTGCACAATGTTTGGAAGTGTGTTCTGAAAGTCTTTGTTGTTTGCTGGCTACAATTCAAAAACGGTTCAGAAAATCAACACCAATTGTTCACAAGCCCTACCCAGAATTCAGCTGCAGAAATCCAAGTCAATGGGAGAAATCCCAGGCGGATTTCTGAAGGGAGATGAGAATTGAGCGGAACTGCGTAGGAAGGCTGCCTTTACCACGGCATTTATAAAAATGATGATTTTTTTTCTTCCACTGTTTTTGTTTAGTGTGTCTGTATATATGGATTCAGTCTCCATGGTTCAAGCTAAGTAGAGGTGTGCAACTTTCTATTGACATTTTTGGATTTGATTAACCTTTCGTTCTCCATTCTGCTCGCTACATGTCATTAACATTTAGCAGTTTTACATATGAGGTAGGATTTGTTGCAGCTCGGTGCTGTTTCCTGTTTCTCACCTTGTTTGGCCTTATTTATGCATTCGCTTTTGATATTTAACATGATGTTCCTTCTTTCCATTCCTCCTGCTACTCCCTGCTGTTTTTCTCTTTGGCAGTCTGGTCTTAAATAAATTAACAAACATTTAAACATGTTAATATCCTCTACAATCTAACATTTTATTATTTGTGGTGGGAGTGGGGGAATGTAATTAACTGGGAGCGGGGGCCTGATGTAGCTGCTGTGCAGAGTTTTTCGCTGTCGGATCTGGAAATGAGAACTGTCTCTCACTTTTCCCGCAGTTGCTGGTGATGTAACGGCGGTCTGTTTCATTCAGCTTTCATTCTGACACTCTCCTGGGATGCAGCAGGAAAAAAAAGTAGCATACTGAATACGTTAAATCTGTAAAATATTCTGTCAGTCTCACAGACGTAAACAAACATCCCTTTTCTACAAAACCACATAATGGGAACAATGATTTCGTCGGCACCGGTGGTCTGACAGGCAGAAAAACAATAAGTCAAAGGAATATCCAATTTCCTCATACAGTATAAAAAGCCATAATGTGAATTATAAACAGCACTTTTTTACTTTCAAATAGTTCAACTTATTTGTCTTCTGTTGATCTCTTACAGCGTGGCATTAAACTTTCATCTGTGTTGTGGATTGTGTTTCCTCCTAAACTCTGGACTTGATATTTATTGGAAATCTTACACACCTTTCTGCCAAACTGTGCTGACTAACATTTCCACATAAAGTAAAACTTCAGAGCCTTCAAGACATCCCTTATATTGCTTTTGCTCATCTTATCCAAAGTGATGAAAGATTTTAAAGTTTTATTTTAAAATGACTTGAGGCGTGCGGGCCAAATCCGATCCACCGTAACTATTTATGCAGAACTTTGAAGAAACAGCATTAAAGTTCAGTCAAATCAAATCAGTTTTTATTTATATAGGGCTAAATAACAGTATTGTGAAAAGATATTAAAAGTTTAGGAAGTACTAACCGAACTGATCTGAACACACATGTAGGACAAAAATGGTTTGTTCTTTTTGTAACAAAGCCTTTAGTGCAGGGGTGGCCAAAGTTGGTCCTTGAGGGCCGACATCCTGTTTCAGTTCTGCCTCTGGTGGCTGTAACAACCTTTTCAGTATGTCAATGTTCTTCTTAGATCTTCCAATGAGCCGTCATTGGATCCAGGTGCGTTAAACCAGGGAGAGAACTAAAACATGCAGGATGCCGGCCCTCAAGGACCGACTTCGGGCACCTCCGCTTTAGAGCAATGTATGGTACTAATATATGACTTTATCAATGAAATGTGTTGGTCTGGAACCAACAATCACAAAAAATGCTTTTTAGCTAAATTACAAATTCTCAAAACTGTACTTAAGCACACTACTGCCAGCTAATGTTATATATTTACAGGATATGTCCAGAAGTTTAAGAAAATAGTCTGTCATAGGGTGTTCTGATTTTTTTTTCAAAACTGAAGGATGATGCGTCTCTCCTGATGGATTCTTTTCTTCTGAGACGTGGTATTCACCTAGAAAAGAAGTCAAAAAATCAACTGAAAGGAGAACTTTGGGTGACCTTCAGAAAGCCTTCAGCTCTTCTGACCAGGACAAACTTTGAAAGGTTACAGGAATCACTGACTCCAGGAAAGAAAAGCATGAAGGAGTTTTGAGTGGTCTGAAATGTTTGCACAGTGTTGCATTTCTACAATGTTTGTTCAAAATCCACGTCGGATATTTTTGCAACTTCGGAATGTAACATCACAAATTAGCAGGCAATTCCCGTTACCCAGCAACCCAAGTGGGACTCCAGAATGTTTGGTCAGCTGGTTTGCCACTGCATTCAATGCCATCCACATTCAATTTGAAAACTGTTTGTTGATCCCAAAGGGAAATTAAATGTTGTTATAACTCATATTAATTCAAAATTCTTCAAAGAGCCATCGTAGATGGTGGTGGTGATTTACAGTGGTACAATGGCTGCTGGAAGAAAAGAGTATTTACCATCCAGAACCACTCGCTGAATTCTTGTTGGAGAGGCTCTACTTCTGCTTTTCAAAGATATACAGTTGTATAAGTGAGGATTCGTTTGCAGCCATTTTCACACGTGGGCATAAGTGTTGATTTGGGACGTGGCCAGCAGCAGCTGCTTGTTTGGATTTAAAGTGACAGAACAACCGAAAAAAGCTAATTCTGAAAGGAGCTCAAAATAGTCAGAAGGACAGACCAGAAGAAAATCTCACTGTCTAAGAATAATTTTTTGCAAAAAATGTAATGAACATGTTTTGAATCACCTATACGCCTGTTCTAGCCGGTTCAAGGAAGCACAGTAGGTCACCTTTAAGGTTTCAATCGAACCCGAGGCCCGGTAGAGTTGATTAGCACTTCTGTGTTTTGCCAGAGCAGAAAATTAATTCTCAGGGTGGAGACGGGGGATGCTCATTGGCATTCCTCTTGCATCGCCCCACTCTTTTTCTTCCTGGTGGCCGGCACCCGGTGTCTCAGCAGTCCTATATTCCAGACCCGCCTGTGCTGTCTGCAGATAATAAACAGCCCAAGAACCGAGCCGGAGTTACAAAGCTGAGTTACAGCCCCAGCACGCTGCTCCGTCTATCTCGCTTAAAGGTTGGGGGAAACCTTTGCTTTATGCTTGATGTCACTGCATTTTAACCCCCACCTCTCTGCTGGTTCTGCTCTCTGCTGGTTCTGCTCTCTGAGCCTCGCTGAGCTCCAGGACGGAGGAGCATTGTGACTTTGGCGTTCGGCCCAACATCTGGAATAGACTGAACTCCAATGACGACTGTTAAATTATGTCCATCTCATTTCAAATCTCCTTCTGTCCACCAGGGCCGAGACTCTGACCCTGTTCTCTGTGTTCCAGGTCCTTCCCCTCCCTCGGTTCCCTTTCCCGAGGAGACTGCTGTCGTTGTCGCTCCGCGTCCAGGCCGCCCTCCCCCCTCCGACATCACTGGGGAGCCACGGACGGCTTGGCTCGTTTCCAGAGAGGCTCCGATCCTGCAGCCACGTCAATCACGTCTTCACCGCTGGGTAACTATCTACTGTTTCGATTGTTCTGGGATGCGCACAACAGAGGTTTGAGATTATATTGTTCATGCTGTTGGAAGACGTCTCTCATGCTTGTTTGTTACTTTTGGATTCACTCATGGGTGCAGCTTTCATGTAAAAGAGGCATTTTCTCCAGCGAAGCATGTAATAACATACTGTCTCCCACACCCACACAGGGAGGCCTGAGGGCTCAGAACGAATCTTTGCGGGTTTTATTAGTGGTTATTTTCTAAGCCTATTGACTCTTTGACTCCTGGTATCATCTTCTAAAATGTGCCTGCTTCATGTGGATCGGCAGCGCTGCGTGTTTGTAAAGAGTAAAGTTCTTAGAGCTTCACTAATCACATCCATCCAACAAAAAACATCATGTGAAAGGAGTAGCCTTTGTTTCTGAACCGACAGATAATCACTGAGAGGCTTAGCAGATTTATTCAGGGATACTGAAGCATTTTTACAGGCTTTTTGCTCATATTGTTGTTTTTTTTTAGCATTAACGTTCATTCAGAGCAAGATATTGTTGAACACAGAGAAAACACAACATGGTCTTCCATTAAGACGATTTGAATAGTGAATGAAAAGACATATAGTGATATTTAAATGTGGTTTAACTGGTTTACTAATGTAGTTTGATTTTCAGCAAACTACAGAAAAAGTCTAGTCCAGATATTTCTCTGGACTCCATCAGGAGAAGGATTGTTTAACCTGAAACAGCTGTAGAAATATCTGTTGAAATGTCCAATGTTTGGAGTATTTCAGCTCATTCTCAGGTGGTGGTGTACTTCCAGATAGATTACCTACACTGTCAAAGCAGTTTTTAGCATTTTTGCAATTTTTTGGTGTATTTTGGATCACAAACAACAACTTATTTATGTGCCTGAAACCAAAACATATGTGAAAATGAAAAAAATAGTAAAGAGAAATCACAGCTGAGAAGTGAATGGAACTGGTTTCTCAGTGGGAACCATTAATCTGTTGAAGCCCAGTGTTTTGTTTTTTTTGTGATTAATTAAACTTTATTGACGTAGCACGTTTCACAAGTGAAAAACCATAAAGTGCTGTATTAAAAAAGACAGTAAAACACACAAGATAAAAAGATAAAACAGCATACATTTAAGATCATGCAGCATAAAACTAGTTAACGCCCAGTCTGAATAAATTAGCCTTCAGCTGCTTCTTAAAAGAATAAACAGAATCAAGACGGCGCAAGGATGAAAAGATAGATAATTTGATGGCATGTTTACATTATGTAATAATTTACAGAATGCTACAGTTCTCTCATTACTATATTTGGTGCCTGGCGGTTTTATTGTATCGTATTAAACCAGGAGTCTGAAGCACCAGGTTTTGACTGGAGGGAGGAATCGATTGTTACAATGACACTGGAGGACTGGAACTTCAAACGCCATTTAATGGACCAACACAAAATAGTGTGTAATTGGGAAGTGGGGGAAAAATCAGACTTGTCTTGTTTTTTCTATTAGAAAAATATGAATATTATTAATCACATTCCTCAAACAGAAATAAAATCCAGTGTCAACCAGTTGAGAGGTCACGTCATTTGTCTGTCTGCAGTGTAGATATAACAATAGTTTATCTAAGGGTGGACAATAAAACAACAAGAATAAATGAAGGTAAACACACAATCAATACATGACATGTCTTACAGAACATTCACTGAACTCTGATCCAGAGCCGCACAGCATTCTGGGAGATGTAGGCAGAGGAAACTCTTTAGCCAAAGGTTGGTGGAACCAATTAACTCACTCGCTCTGTGGTCACCTAGCAACTCGTTCACTCTGTGGTCACCTAGCAACTCGTTCACTCTGTGGTCACCTAGCAACTCGTTCACTCTGTGGTCACCTAGCAACTCGTTCACTCTGTGGTCACCTAGCAACTGGTTCACTCTGTGGTCACCTAGCAACTGGTTCACTCTGTGGTCACCTAGCAACGACCTGTTGAGGAACTTGCGCAGCAGCAGTTTAAGCTTTTGCCTCGTTGCCTCATAACTGCTTAAAAACAAATAAGGAGCGAAAACAGAGGATAAAAGAGGAAGGGTCACGCCACCAGTCTGACCGTATTTCAGGTACTTAAAACAAAAAACTAATCAGTAGTTGTTAGTATTGATTTATATTAAATGTTCATTCTGCTTTATAATCCACATGCTATTTTGTGATATTCTAAGCTAGAGCTGCTTGTCACAAAATGTGACAAAATCCAAGGAGTGTGAATACTTATGCATAGTACTGTAATAATTTTTAGTCTAGTTTTAATTTTCCTTTTAATCATTTAATTATGTTTTAAGGTAAAACAAATCTTCTATGGACTTTGCGGATTATAGATGAACTGACATGAAGGTAGGGCAAAAAAATAATAAAAACAAAACAAAAACCGAGGTTGATTAAAAAGAAAGGAATAGGAGTTTATTATTGATTTTCAAACTTACCATTAATGTTGTGTGCATTTTATTTTCAGGATAGATAAATAAATTCTTCTATTTAATGTTTTGGTGAATCAAAAAATTCTGAGAATTTCTCCATCATGTCTGAAGGACTTGTTGGATGAAAAATATTTCCATCTTAATCTCTTCCTGCGAAACCAGAGCTGGACGAAACGTCCTCCATAAATGACGACAGCGGAGATGAAAATTTTCATCTCACTCACTTAAAAATGATAGTGAGGTAAAATAGTTTGTTTTATTGGAGCCTTGGTCTCTAAGACATTATAGATGGTGACTTTTAACCTCAGATGATTGTAGTTTTCTCTTCCTCTTCTCTCACACGTTTCATCTGTCTTTTAAATTTTCTGTTCTGCTTTAAATTATCAAGCAAAAATTAAGAAACGTAAAGTGTGATATTTCCATTTATGCCTCTTTTTAAAACTGCAGCATGTAACTTTTGTATAATTTTATTTTTACACATTTGATGAAACTCACCATGCTGTGATAATGTAAAACAGATAGTCTGTGAATAAAATAGAGCTCCACTGACTTCTCCCAGTGCTACCAGTCCTACCTGGAAACAACCAATCAAGAGCCAGGAGGCGGGTCTTAGTGCTGTTAATCACTCCTCCATGTGGCACTGCTCACACCTCCTTGCTTTCTGCTACATTGCAGCTAGCATAGCATGTTTTGAATGCTAGGTCTAGTTAGCCTGGCCACCAATGACGACTGATGAATGTTTTTCCTGTAATGGCGAGTCGTTTCTCTCCCATTAGGACATTTGGCAGCGAGTACATGAGGGTGACTGACAGCGCTAAGACCTTCCTCCTGGCTCTGATTGGTTGTTTTTGGTCGGGCGCGGTGCAATTCATCCAATAGGAGAAGGAGATGAACTGGTGATTGTCTGTTTTAGTCAACGCATTTCTCAAAAACATTTTTCATAGAAGTTAAATAACGCAGCTTTAACTCTTCCATGTCTCTGCTCTTGAATCACATAATAAATCAAAATCAGTTCTATAATTTCCATTTGTTTAATTTATCGCTTTTCCTCTTATTCTTTCTCTTCCTACCAAAAATTGGATGATAAAAGTCTTCAATCTGCTGCTTTCCTTTTTTGTAGGATAATTTTGTGTCCAGAGTCGTCGTATTGTATTTTACTAGTTGGTCCTGTTGTTTTGTTTGTTTATTTTTTAATGTCTTCCGGTGTTACATGTCCTTTAGAATCTAAAGTTTATTGATCTTTGAGAATGTGTTCTTGCGTAATTAAGCTAGTAACATTATATTAGTTGAAATTGTCCTCAGACAACAATGTCACAGTTTATTACAATAAATTCAGGGGAAGTTTATCGTCCAGGAAAATTTGTCGTCATGACAGGCCTACTTTTGACTCACCTAATTTAAGTTTCAAATGATGCCCCCATAACTTCATTCCCTCCCATTCGACAAGAGGAATTACTCTAAAAGAAACTGTCTTCCTTTGTCTTCCTCCTTGCTTCGCCCTGCGGCGGTGCGTTCAACAGCTGCGTTCCTGCGATCCGCTCTTGTTACCCGCGGTTTGAAGTTTCTTGGAGTTACGTAAGTGGGCACTGGGTTTTGGCATGTTGTCATTTAGGTGCGTTTGACCCAACTGGAACCAATTCAATTACTGTCTCCCCTCGGGTAATATCCTCTGCCTGGCCTTATCTCTGACTCCAAATTACTGAGCGTCTTCACAGCAGAGGAAGGAAGTTGGTGAACAAGGCGGGGGCTTAAGGTCATGAAAGGTGACAGTAGGATTTTAAAAAAGGAGAAGGTTGACTGAAGATACGCTTTAAAGTTGAAGCAATTTGGGGAGTGTAACTCCGGCTCGCAGCGCTCAGTTGGCAGAGAAATCGGTGCTGTGCACTCTTCACAGCTCACTCTGCCATCCAAGCATCGGAGCATGTGGGAGGACTGGCTTCCCTTCAATGTTTCATATAAGATATCTCCATTTAGGATTGCGGATAGCACATCAACCTGCTCCAATACATTTTGAATGACTTTGTCAGCAAACAGCCTTTCTCTTCGTATTTTTTCCACTGCGACAGTGAAAGCTGTTAGCTGACCATCTGCATGTGAAGTCTGTCCTTTTGAATGTTTTGATAAGAAAAAGTTGCATCACATATCATATGCTTGCCAAAATGTGTCAGCTTGTGAAAATGTGCCTTTTGCCTGTTACGACTCTACTGTGGCGTCAGATCAGGCTACATTCATGTGCAAAATGATTACTGGAAAAAGAAAGACATTTCTGAGAGGCTCATGAGGACAGAGCTGGATAGTAACTGGTTACATTTGGTCCAGTAGCTTTTTGGGGAAAAAATTATTTCAGTAAAGGTGCAAAAACAAATTCTACTGAGGTGCTTGAAGAATAAATAAGTAAATTTGATGCAAAGGAGAAACATCCAATATGACAATGAACCAAAAAACTGCCGATAACTCCACCAAGACCTGCCTGCAAAAATCATCTCATTGTTAAAGGTATCCCAATTTATTCATGAGAATGATTAAAACTTTTTTCTATTTCGTCTATTACTTTTATTAGCAGTGGCGTACGCATTACTTTAGATTTAGCTTTACACTTTTAATATCAGAGCAAAACCTGATATTAATCTTGAACCAACTCAAAAAGTACCGTCTACTTAACAACCAAGAACAAGAACCAAACATATCAGAGCAAGAATCCAGAGAAACCCGACTAGTTTATAAATTATGGACAACTTATTATTTAGTTGTCCATTATAGTTTTATACTTTTACCTTTGTGTCTTTCTTTTGGTTTTGTATTTCCTTCTAATTCATATAAAGCACTTTGAATTCCTTGTTGCTGAAAATGTGCTACATAAATAAAATTACCTTACATTTTTAGTATTTCTTAAACATTTTTTTAAATTTAATTTTTTTTTATAGCGATGTCTAAAATGTAGTGTTGGCATTGATGTGTGTCCATTTTTTGAACATCACAAGTTAAAAATTTCCGATAAATTTTAAGTTTAAATTTCAGTTGTACAAAGTTTTTCAGTTGAGTGAGAAAAAAGTTGGCCATGTGGTGCAAATGCTGATCGCAACATAACAGCTCTACAGATGGAAATATTAAGTTATTAAATTACTTAATTGTTGTAGTTATAAGTGCATAAATTTGATTTTTAGCTAGTTCTTTTTAAATCTCAATTAAGGAACTGAAATTAGGTCCTATATCTTGTTGAAAAGTTATTCGTCAGTTAGTTTTGTCTCATTTCAAGCAGATTTTTGTACTAGAAATTAGACTAAAAATACTCAGTAATATTTTGTTTTTGCAGTGTAGATGTGATCTCTGCTCCATATTTTCCCACTTTATATCAATCTGTGGCTAAATAAGACATAAACCAGGTGAATATTCAGTGTGGTTAAATAAAGCAGCGTCTCATTGTTGCTCTTAACTCTTCATATCATCATGTATGGAGCTCAGAGTTGACATCACGGCGGCTCTCTCTGTTAATCTGTGTTTAAGACAGCTTAGCCTGTTTCCCCTCCATGAATCTCCCTGAGTGTGTCACACTGTCAAAGACCCGCCATATTTCCTTCTGGGAGCGTCATGTTTCCTTTTTTCTCTCCTCTCTTTTCTTTCTTTCTTGTAATTTCTTGTCTCCACTCCCCTGTCACAGTTTGATCTTCTTATCTTCTTCCCTCGTTCATTTTCTTGTTCTTCTCCCGGAGGGCGAGAGCGTTGCGTTGAGGGGCTACGAGTGTGGCCCCTCCCTCACTCCCTCCCTCCCGACCAAACTCTTCTCACTCGTCTCCATTTTCCTGTCACTCCTCCTCTTCACTCCTTCGTCTCCTTTTTCACTTAGCGCGGTTTTCCCTCTGTCACCCCTAAATGACGGGGGAGGATTTCAGTGATGAAACACTTTTCACGGTTGCTCTTCTATTTCCATCCTCAGCAGCAACGAGTTACATTTACTCTATCATGAGCATCTTTTTTTATGTATTTTTAGCAGTATTCTCACTACACTGAACCTTTTACTTGAGTCATTTTATTATGGAGAATCTTTACTCTTACTTGAGTCAAATTTCTGGATTTTCTACCCACTGAATGAGAACCAAACATTCACCAGACACACACCTGCAGGTTTGTTAAAGTTTCATAAGTTTTTTTTATTGAAAGAAACTGACTTTTGGCCTGATTTTATTATTTTGTATTTATGTTACTTATATGAATCATTTAGGTCTTTAGAATACCAAAATGTCCATTTGACTTTATATTTTGTCAGATTATGTCATTCTTAAATATTAAATCATTGATAATTTCATCACTTACCCAGTACTTGAGGATACTGTTTACCAAATACTTTCACTTGAGTAAAAATATGTTGAAGTACTGTTCCTCTTATTTGAGTACAATCTTTTATACTCTGCCAACCGCTGCTTGCAAGTAACTTTTCATCAAGAAATATGAGCTTGAGTTAAATTAATAATCCCTTAATATTGATGAGAAAGTCCTAGTTATTGTAATCGAAATAATCAAGATATTTTAACTTACAATACGGGAAAATGTCTTGTTTAACTTATGAATTATAACTACCATAACTCTTTGTTTAAAAATAAAATAAAACATTTTAAGTCAGTTCAACACTGTTTTTCTGTATTGTATCAATAATAAACTTCAGATATTTGTATTGGAAATGAAAAAAGTTCAATTCTTACTGTTCATCTTGCATGCACAGAGAGAGACCTGTTGCCAGCATTAATTTGATTTCTGATGTAGTTTTCACAGCAACAGCTCTAATATGGGAGGGTAATTTATGTTTAATGGATGTTTTATTCGTATTCAGCCCAATTAGCTCAAAGTGCTCGCGCTCACCTCATCAGCCTGATCATAAATGTTGCGGTAATATATGCAGGCTGCCAAAGTGGTTCAGAAACTCTCATTATGGAAACCAAAACCGTGATATACACCTCTTAAATTCTTCTTAACAATTTATTTAGAATGCTTTATGGCTCTGAGAACGTGGAAGAAATATTAAATGTATGCACATCAGTTATGATGAAAATTAGTGAGATTCACAAAGTGCCAAAGTTGTTTACAGAAATCTAAATATTAAGAAGTGACTCAGTAAAGAGTGAACAGTTTAAACTGCCTCCAAAAACTGAGTTTTATGTAGAAGAAAAAGCTGCAATTTTGCTCAAATAGAAATGAACATTATTTATACATGAGCAGGAAGTCGCATGGCTGCCACCAAAGGGCATAGTAAGAAATTGTGATCATAATTAATGCATAAGAGACATTATTGAGTATTAATGACAAATTGAAGACGAATCTAACAGAAAGAAAATGCTGGAGTTATTTTTAGCTCCATGAAAAACATCAGTTATCAGCAATTGTCTTTGTTTGAAGAGTTACTAAATGATGAAGAAACTTCATTCAAATCTTCATTTTATTTTTTAAAAATGTTTTAAATTCAAATTTCATCAAACAGTAGTATAGTAATAAAACATTGAATAATCTGTATTAAGTAAATAACTGCAGTATGTTATTTCAAAAATGATTGTGCATGTAATTTTACAAAATACAAAATTTCAATATAATAAAATTATGAAGGTGTTCTGCACATTAATGTCATGGTGAATGCAAACAATAAACAATGAAGACGCGTTCTTTGTTCATGCATCCAAACCATTCTTCTGTTTGGGTTTAAATACAGCACATTTTTCAATTAAATTGAATAATAAGAAATGCTGCAGAGCATTTTAAGCAAGGAAAGATGTAAATCCCTCCAGCTTTCCCCAAAAAACAAAGAATGTGTGTCACTGAGTCCTAAAGTTAACGTTAAAGAACTGTTCAAAAGAATCGAATCACTAGCGAATGTCACAACACTATTATTAAATATCTTTAGATATTTAATAATATTTTCTGAAACTATGTTTACTGCACGCTTTTCCTTCCACTCAACTTTCCATGAATATGCTATAACCTTTTCACAGTATTCTATATATTTTTTTCTAAATTACATATAAATTATAGTAAAAGAAAGATTTGAAATATTTTACTATTTGTTATTATTAGTAATTTGAGCTTAACTTCTTGAAATTTAACTTTTTCATAATATTTAAATTGTTTGTTGAGCCTTTTAAACAAAACTAAATGAACTAGAAAATGTTTATTTAATTGCAGATTAAAAGTAAATAAACTTTAAATGCATCTTTAATCAATTCCACATTTCTGTATTAAAAATGTTTTCTTTGGTCTGAAATAATATTCTAAAAGCAGAAATTCATCATAATTAACAGAAATAAAGTTTGAAACATTAGTCTGTGCCGAAATTAATCGATACACTTTTTTTCATGAAGTGAATTTAATCACAGAAATAAATGAACTTTTTAACAATATTCTAATTTATTAAATAGGTTTGTACATTCAGTTCATTTGTCATTTTGTAACAAAATATCTCATTATTCCTGAACACCATTTCCTGTTTCCAACATGTTGCTGGATTTTTAACGAATTACTACTAAGTCTGACTTCACAACGTTGATGAATGTGAAATAAATTGTTACAAAATTGGACCAGAAATCTTTAAATGGTAAACAGAAACCAGCTCTTTTATCATAAAAAGAGCAATAGGCAGCAATATTTTTAATGTTTATTAAACGGCAGAGGATCAGGCGGCAGCAGCAGTTTCCTCTGCGCTGGGGAAGCGTTTCTGCTCAGGAAAAATGCTTCAGTGCAGGATTTCTTCTCTCCTGGCAGGAGAATGGTCTCCATAAATAAAGACTGAAATGCAGCTTCCTAACTTTTGACGTTTTGCAACTTCAAATGTTTTTGCTGAATTTTAATACTGAAATGTTCGGGTGAGGGTTAAAAACATCTGCTTGATGTTTTTGAATGTTTTGTATCAACATTATTCAGATTTTTGCTTTAACCCTTTAAAGGTCAGATAGTTCTCAAAGAGACGTGTGTTATAGCATCAGATTCATATCTCACCAGACAAACTAATCAACCCAGGTCTCTGAAAGTAATAATAGTGATTCAAAAAGCCCTGACACACAATACCATCTATAAATTTAATAGCACAACAAAAAAAATTCATCTTTCTGACACTTTAATTCATTTTGCATAATGATTCTGAACACAGTGTATTTTTGCACCTGCCTCTTCAATGAGCTCTTCCTTTGCCACGCTGCTTCCTGCTTGTTGACGTAACCAGCTGGTTTTGATACGGCTCGTTACGTCATCAACTGCAGATCTTTATTGTAGGCCAAATTTCTGTAGTTTCTCCCTCATGTCGTATCGGCTAGGAATGCATATCGGCCCTGACATTGGTATCAGTCGATAAATAAAACTGGGAAGATATGAACGACTAATTTTTATTTCCATCTTGTTGCTGTTTGTTTCTGGTGATTATATTTTCTGATGATTTTTTCAGAAAGGACACGCCGCATTGCACACAAGAAGCACTTCAAACTCAACAGCTGCGACTTTCCGTGGGTCGAAACCAGAGAGTCATGCTGGTGAGACAAGAGACTCACACCAGCATGACTCTCAGCATGTCCTTTCTGATTATGTTTTATGTTTCTGGTGATTAGTCTTTCTGAACAGCCACTGCTTATTTCTGTAGTGTTCAGAAAAAGACTACAGAAATACATATAATATCAGTAAACATCAAATAATAACAGTAATATTAATGTCAGATATTAAATTGCCATATCGGTGAATTCCTCGTTCTCTTACCGAAGCTGATCAAAACATCTTTTCACACTGTTGACAGATTTCATTGTCTGTTTCAATGTGGTGCATTTTATTTTATGGGACCAGCCAGGGCTATTATATAACACTGACACAAATGAATTATTACATCCCATAATTTACCACTTCAACAGATGTGGATGCATCAAACGTTGTCCCTCGGCTTTCATGCAAAATAGATGATTATCATGTGAGTTGTGTGTGACTGAAAAGTAGCTGCTGGTTTCGCTTTGATGCTCTGTGAGGCATTAAGTTCAGAGAAGTCATATATTGTTTGTGTCTGCATTAATTCGTCATAAAAAACTGGACATGCAGTTTGAATTTCAGTGTTTTAAAGAAATGATGTGATGTGTGTTGTTTGCACAGTATCTCCTCCTTCACTGTGTTTCT
The DNA here is from genome assembly GCF_027474105.1 of Poeciliopsis prolifica. NCBI lineage: Eukaryota > Metazoa > Chordata > Actinopteri > Cyprinodontiformes > Poeciliidae > Poeciliopsis > Poeciliopsis prolifica. Next base: position 2,535,660 of record NW_026562381.1, read on the forward strand.
GTTGACATTGTTGTAATTTAAGTGCTAATCCTGGAGCGCAGTAGTTGCGAGAGTGAGGTCTCCACTTTGATATCCTTGTGTCCTCGCAGCAGCAGTGAATTGCCCTTCATTAGCAGGAAGTTAATCCCTTCTTCTAGTGCCGGTGACAGATACTGAGAGCGGTCTGCAGAAGTCGGCACACCGATTACTCTGCAGCCTTTCGGCTCCAGGAGGACATTCAGGACAAGTCCTCTTTTTTTAAGCTTTGGTTTAATGACTGGGACGAAAATATTTGTGAAGTTAGGCGTTTTCATTTTCTTTATTTAGTCACTAATTGTCCCGAGATGTGCAGTCTGGTTGAAGATACATTTCTGAGTCATATGACAGACAGGGAGCTGCAGCAGCCAGAACAGTCTCACTGCAAAAACACAAAGTCTTACCAAAGATTTTTGGTCCAGTTTGTGGTGTAAATATCTTAGTGCACTTGAAATAAGACAAAACTAACTTACAAGTAACTTCTTAGCTATAGGAGCTGGTTTTAAGTGATAGCTCCTGAATATTGATGAAAAACTACCAGTTCCACTGTTACCTATAATGCCAGCCAAGCCCTTCTTTCCTTCCTTCCTTCATTCTTTCCTTACTTACTCCCTCCATCCTTCCTTCTTCCATCCTTCCTTCTTTCCTTCGTTTTTGCAAAATCTGGACATAACTAAAGGATTATAACATCCATTATTTTCACTCTTGTTTGTTTCAAATTGATTAAATATTAGTAAATATCAACAGATCAGGTTATGCAGAACCTTCAAACTCTTTTCCTGCATCATGTGTTTGGCAGGAATGTTTTCTTTTGTCTTGCATAGATCAACATTTGCTTGTTCGTCCACAAGTTGCTCAGCATCACTGAAGCTGTCGCAGCATAAAAGGACCAGAGCAATATTTCAATATTTCACTGCCTGTGATTTTCTCTGTTCATGTTTCTCACGCGACACTTTGATTTAGGAGACGCTGCATAAAATGTTGACTGTTTCTCAGCTGTTTGTGCATTTCAACACGGCTTCAGCGCCGAGGCCATTAATTATTAAAGCTGCTGCCAGAATAGTTATTATTGTTATTATTAGGTTCTTCCAGGCATTTCATGTTAAAAGTCCAGATTTTCTACACTTAGGAAGGAAGGAAGAACAAAAACAGATCGAAGGAAGGAAGAAAGGACATAAACAAAGAGTAAAAGATGGAAGGAAGTTTTCTATAAAATCTGAGTAACGAAGCAGAAAGCTCCCAGTGTGATTCATTCTGTTGCTCGTCTTATTCAAGATTACTTTGTATAAATCAAGAAATTAAAACATTCAAAACATCGATGGACGACAGAGGGGCTGGAAAACACTAAAATCACGTTTCCTCTATTTAAAGACGAAAACAATCTCATTAGAGCTGAAAAATGTTCCCTTCTGCAGGATCCTGATTCGCTTCCTTCATGTGATATAAACGCTGTAATCTTGATTGTCTTCCTCCATTGCCAAATCTTGTCAGCAGTTTCCAATCTCAACTTTGATGTTTAGTTAAAAAAAACCAAAACAACCCAACAGTTTCCAGGTTTTCTCAAGCAGAAAATTGGTTTTAGAAATTTGGCCTTAATCTGGATGAACAGAATCGTACATTTCTTATCTACAAAATTCACGTATATTGAACAGCAGCAAAGGAGACAAAACAAAAGTATCATTTAAAAAGATAAATCTCTGTTTCAGAATGGAGGAAATGCATCTTTTTGAAAGCTTTTTATTTTTCTTTTCTAAAACAATAAAATACAAAGCTGATATTTTTGATTTGAAATAATGTTTTAAACATAAAGTAGTCACCAGAAAAGCGATAAAAGATTTATTTTAACGTTTAAAGTATCTTCACTAACTATGGAGAACGCTGTAATCGAAACAAAGCTGATCTTCTGAACTAAAACAACTTTAAAGATCAACTTAACAAAAAACATGTTTGTTTTTGTTTACCATTAATTAAAGATGATGTTTTTATCCTGAAAATGAAGTAAAAAGCACCATGTAGAGTAAGAAATGAATTATAACCTCCTTCCATATCAAGACTTGCCTCTTTGTGTCTTTGTGATCTTTGTACTGTAATCACCTCAGGTTTATTTGAACAGACGTAATGCAGGATGGAAGAGGTGGAAGGTTTTTAATAAAAGAGAAAACCTGAGACTTTAAATGACATCATGGGGGCAGGAGCTCTGCAGACGATGGTAACCCTATTAAAGGTCTCCTCTGAACGCTGCCCTTGAGAAAATTATGTCCTTATCGTCCCTCTCAGCGCTGAAATTAAATTTCCACCCGTGCCAGTTGGAGCTAGTTGGCTAGGTGCTTTTAATGAAATAAAATTGACTTTGAATTTTCGAAGCGGCTCAGGGTCCAGAGTGGCTTCACACCCTGGACAAAAGGCAGCGTGTGGTGAGGCAGAACCGGACAGGAAGGAACCCGAGTTATAAGCATCACTTCATAACGCGTGATATCGCAGACTGGTGGGTAAAAAAAGAAGAATGGCTTAAGAATAACTTAGATGCTTTTCTAATTTAATACACAAATTTGTTTTTCATTGTCTCTAATTTGACTTTTTTTGGTACTGTGGTTAAATTAGCTTCAAATCCCAAAAGTTTTGCAGAAAGCCAATTGAAAGCATCTCTCAATCTTTTTTCAAGGGACAGTATTATATAAAAATCTAAATTTTTGAGCTTTACATCACATTATAATAAAATAAAAACATACCTGGGGTGATGCCTTGATTTTTGTTTTCATGCATTTTGAAACTTTAAAGTGCATGTGAGAAATTAATGGGGAAGCTTTTTTTGTTTGTTTGTTTTTAAATTCCAGCATGAAGAGATTTGTCCTGGTTCACTCCAAAATGGCAGATTCTGGATTTATACGGTTTTTCAGCAACCAAACATGCGGGTGAACCTGGGCCCGCCTTCGAGACGCAGCTCTGCCTCCTGAGCTTCAGTTTCCAACCTTTGAGCTTCCTCAGTTCCCCTGCTCAGCTCCTTCAGACTAGCCAGTAGCAATTAGGAAACAGCTGGAACAGCTGAACTCGTTATCGGAGCTTCTTCTCAGTGAAACGCTGGTAAAACGTTGGCAAAGGGTTAAAAGAGGAGCCATGTTGTGAAGGCATTTTCAAAAAGAGCTGTTTTTTTTTAAAGAGGCAGAGGTCCAATTATAAGGTGCTAAATTACAAAGACAAATTTATTTTATATGTAGGCTTTTTATAACACAGAAAGCATGTTCAGATCAAATCAAATCATTGGTGGATTAAAACTTCAACATTGCGTCTTAAACTGAAGTAGTTTCACTCAAAATTAATACAAAACCTTTTTGACATATGTCTTAAACCCAACATGAAGTTTATCATTTTATTTTGAGAAAACTCTCTCAGGGAATTTAACATACTAACTCCAAAAGGTTTACCAAAACCTACTCTTTTCTCTGCAGGATGTAAATTCTCCACAAAAAGCAGATAGTTATAATAAAACTTTACACAAGCACCAAATTGGAATAGCTAAAGTTGTAAAATAAGTTTTTTGACATTCATGACCATAACAACTTCATTCTCAGTCGAGCAATAGATGAAAACGGAGAATAGAAAACTCCAGGGCTTTACTGGAGGCAGAGCAGCAGACCTTGAGCTCAGATTTTTACTTGAACAAAGGATAAGTTATGGAGTGTGTGTTTAAATCGGCTCAATAGGGTTCTAACACACTGACCTCTGGCAGAGTCTGAGGACATAACGAAACAGTAGGATTTACAGGACATAAAAAGCACTGGAAATTTGTAGCGTATGAATGAAATAAAAGTAAAAACATACAAATATGCTTACTTGCATTGTGCATTTTTACATTTCAGGATCTGGTGTGTGAAAATATTTCATAATTTTCAGTAGACTTTTAGAGAACGGCCCAGTCAAAGTTAGCCTGGTAAAAACCAATCCGCTGTTCTAGTCTTTGCTTCATATGGATTTTGAGAGAAAAACATTTTTGGAGGTGTGGACTCTGATGAAGTTTTAATGCTTCAATTTCTAATATTACTCAGTTCTATTTTATTTAATAAAAGTTGTCGGGCTTTGTATTTTTACTTCTCTTTTATCTTTTTACCTCTTTACGTTGCTTTATAATTGGGTTTCCATTACAAATGTGCGCCAATCTGTTCTGCTAATGTTTAAAAAATATCCAATTTGACAGTTACAGCGTTTCTATTATATAAGAATTTACACTGAACTCACATGTGATTAAACTTGTTGGATGTAAACAGTTACATGAGCTTGTTTTGATATTTCAGCCATGTTGCTACCGTGCATCGTCTGTCAGCCAATCAGAGGAGACGTCGACATCTTGTTCCACACTGTTGGGGAAATTGCATCCTGCGACAGAATAGCTATAGATTCAACATGTTCGAATGACACAACATTTTATGAACTGTGATGCTGGGAGAACCCAGAACAAAACAAATCATCTTCCTCCTACTACTTCTTTGGCGTTTTCGCCAGTAGTAACATACATGACTCGTATGATTCAAAAAGTGTCAGTGAAGCTGGAAAACCACCTCATTCTAGCACAAAAACTTTTTACAGAGAAACGTGACTTTTTGATTTTTTTTTTTTTCAGAATTGGCAATTTACACAATTTTATGGTTAATGGAAACACAGCAAGTGTAAATTTCCCTAAAGAAGGAAAATAATAAAGTCACATTACCTAATTTTAGTACAGAAATGATCTTGCAGGCTACATTAAAGCTGACCTGAACAAACCCAGAGTGAGTGACTGGAAATACCATTTTTGGAGATTTTGTTTTGGCACCAAGAGTTATGATTCTCTGTGAAATTGAACCAACTAGTGATTAAAAATCCTCTCACTCTCTGTCAGCCAGCCCATGTTGATGAATGCTAGCTGCTATGTGCTGCGGGACCAAATATGTGCTGGTCTTTCATCTAAATCATCCACACATTAATGAAGGTAATGTGCTGTTAACTTTACATCTGGAATAATGAAAGTTGGTGTTGGGGACGCTCTCCCCGCTCCGAGTGCAGATCCACGGCTGGAGTGAGTTTAACCACAGGTTGCTGTGTCACGGCGGGGTCGTGTGAGCAGACGGCACGGCTTTCTGTGATTGAGCGCTGTGTCACAGCACAGCCTCTGACCGGCTCCTCCGGGGGGCATGAATAACGTATACAGTGGCTCTGAGTGATGTGTGGTGTAATAACGCCAGGCAGAATAGCGTGACCAGAAACCCCAGTGATGGCAAACGTCTTAACCACTCACACACACACACACACACACACACACACACACACACACACACACACACACACACACACACACGCACACACACACGCACACACACACTCCTACCAGGGGAGAGATGTATTTAGCCTCCGGTCTGTTACCGGAGGATCTCTTGAGTGCTGCTGTTAAAAATAATCTGTTTTGCTTCCTTTTAACATCTGAAAGTTTAAGTAGGTTTGGAAACTTCATTTCTCCTGTGCATTGGATTTCACAGACCAGTCGGGTTTAATAAGGTCTCATAAGCTGACAAATAACAGCTTAATTTAAAATTCGATTAACCTTTTCACTGTATGAAAAAATGTTTTTATAAAGTTGCACACCACTCTCTCCACAACCATGTCATAATTACTTATCTGAGTGGAAAATTTATAATGCAGCTTTGGGCCTGAAACCAAATGTTTACATACACTTTATTAAAATACACCAACTTACTGTTTTTCTCCTACATTAAATCAGATTAAATTTTTCCTGTTTTAGCTTAGTTGGGATTAATAGTATTACGAATATTATATACTATAACCACATACGTTTCCCTAATAAATCCTAGAAACTTTATGATATGGGTCAAACTGTTTTGTTATCCTCCCAAAACTTACAACAGTTTCCTGATATTTAGGCTAATTCCTTCTGACCACCTCCCCCAATGTTTCACTTTACAGGTTTTCTATGGAATATTGTGAAAACTTTGGCTTTGTTGTTCTTCTACCATCTTGTAACGAATGTGTTTCGTCATGAAAGGATCCAGGAAGTCTTTTCTTCCTGGCTGCTGTCTTAAAAAGTTGCATCAATATTTCCACATATTGACGTTGTGAAGCACACCAATCCCTCTTGAAGTAAAAAGAAAACAGAAAACTTAAGGTTCCTCCAAATGTTATGGCCAAACAGTTTTACTTTTGTGGTTAGAAATTGTTAAGATCTTTCACTCTGGCATTTTTGTTTTTGTTACTTTTGCAAGTACATGAGAAAGGAACAAGTCATGTAGCTTAATGCACTCCAGACATGCAGAGATGCATGATTTCCATTGTGTTTTATTCCTTGATTCCATGATAAATATCTATTTCTGTATTTCCAGCAGATGTGAAATACATTTATGTGTTTTTAAAAAGGTTTTATTCTGAAAGGATTGGTTTTATTTTAAGGAATAGTATCATCTGGGGATAGGAGGTATGGTGTATTCAAGTGGCACAAATACATTTTTCATGATTAGTCCTTCCACCAGAATTTCTCCTTGAACTTTTGTCCTTTTATTGCCCAAATAGCTCCATTCTCCCCACACATTTATCTCACATTAGTGAATGAATTTATACACCAGAAAGCTTTGCTCATCTAAAACGTTTAATTTATTGAGGAGTCTTTTCTTGTCCTTCATATAAAATCCAGATCTTTTCTGGTTAGGTTTTATAGTCACAAATATGTTTTAATATTGACACTTTTAATTAGTAAATATGACATTTGTAGGGTGGGTTTGTTTCATTTATTCGTTTATTTGTACAGATGCCGATGAAACCTTTCTATTACGTTATGAAACAGATATCTGCACATCTTATTTTATACTCAGATATCTTTGCATCATAAATTCGTTGTAATCCTTTGTTTTACTAATGTAGAAAAAGAAACTTAGTCATTATACCATTATGCTAATGCAGTATAATTACAGTTTAGTGTTTATAATTGACATTAAAGAAAATCTAAATGTATAAACAAGGAAGTGAGTGGGTGTGGAACAAGGTTGTCAATCAAAGTGACAGCCGGTTGTGCAACAAACTCAAAGGGACGATGACAGTTTTGTCGTTAGCTCGTCGTAAAGCACTAAAACAAGCCCTCTGCCTGCAGGCGGGAGGGACGAAGTGATGCTGCAGCAGACTCCATAACGACAAAATGCCTCATTTATGACAGCAATGGCTCTCAGAATAAAAGTGTGAGGTTGAACACGGGCAGGCGGCCCACTCTGTAACACGGCTTGGTGTTTTGTTTGGGGGTGGAGGTGTGGCGCGACGCTGAAGATACTGGCAATCTTCCTGTCACCAGGGCAGCATTGGAAGAACTTCAGAAAACTCTCTTTTGTCTCTCAGAAAACTCAAAGATGAGATTTTTCCAATAAACTCTGGCATGCATCTTAATTGTTTCCTCTTCTCTCTTTCTTTCTGCGCTTAAAAAACAGACTTGCTCTAAGTGAGTCATTTTCCTGGAAATGTTCTTTTTTTATGAAGGAAAGTTCATCCTTTGAGGTTTGCTCTTGTTGATTACCGTTAAGCTCTTTCCCACTCAGACGCCTGCTTCGGATCGACTGTTTTCTTGTTGCTTTCCTCTCTCTCTTTTAACATCGATTCCCCTCTGCGTCCCTCATCGGCACTTTTTTCTGTCACTCACTGACACACTTTTCCTTCCTTTTCCCTCCCTGTGCGTAGCAGTGACACTGTTTATGACAACTAAGGGCTAATGGGAATCAAAAGCAGTGCGAGGAAACATCTCAACAGGATTGCGTAAGAGTGCAGAAGGTAACAGGGGAGGACAGGAAAAGAGGGAAGATTACTGCAGACAGATAGCATATTTTTAGGGTGTGAATGGGAACCAAAGCCCAGCCTTGGTAGCAACACTGTGATCTTCAAAGTCTTCCTCCTACAGTCTCTTTTCATTCATGTGTCGTCTGTGAGAGGCTGTATTGACGTGCTGGAGGGATGAAGCTGGTTAATACTACTTTAAAGTTTCACACACAAATTAATTTCATCCGGTTTGGCTTTGCTTTTCTACTTATAATCTTTGTCATATTGAAATGTTTTTATTGTGTTCAGATTAAGAACAAAAATTTAAAAGACTAGACTCTTCTGTTTGTTTTGGTTGTTTTTACCCAGAATGCCCTGCGATTTAGTCCACTTCCTGTTTTTGATGCATGTACATATGCATTCGAACCGCACAAGAGTTCACTTCAACCAAGCAGAGACACAGTTTTGTAGACCAAGTTGTTTTTTTGGTCCATGCTCTGTGACGTCATCGTCTATGATTTCCAGCGTATAAAATATCGTAAAGTCCTGTGGGTGAAACAATCCCCGGTAAATGAACACTCTCTCTCCAATCCTTCATAGATTTTCAACTCCCCTGCGGTCTGAGTATCCAAAGACTTGCATTTCTAACAGCAACAATCCAAACCTACCACTATAATTCATCCTGAGTGAGTGATTGGATCGCTGCTATTTGATTTAAATTTGACAATTTCAAGACTGCTACCTGATTGTAAGTCTTTCCCGACTGCATAACCTGTTGCTGCAGGAGAATCGTTTCAGATGTAAATGATTCAAGATATAAACTCAGTAAAAGTACAGCAAATTAATGCGATGTTTGGATGCTGAATAGAAGGATGAAGGAAAGCATTCAAGAGCAGAAGTGCTAATTAGTTTGCAAAAGATGATAAAAATCTATATCAGTGGCAGCATCAGACACTCTCCATGACTTTCCCAGAATATATTAGTTACTGCTTAATTTTTTGTAGGTCATCATTAAATGGACAGTTTGACACACTGAATAATTAAATATGTCAGATTCAAGCTCACAACCAGGGATTTTCTTTCACAGAAAAAGATTTAGTGAACTGAACTACAGACAACCAATAACATTTCTGTTGTATCACCAGTATAATAAATCTTTTATCTCATAAAGATTGAGACATTTACATGTGTCAGGTTTATCAGAGCTGCATTTTATGGAGGTATTTTTATGAGCCAAACTGTGCAGTTTTACACTTATTTTATCAAGGACAAAATAACGTTCGACTTTTTAAACATTTGAAGCAGCAGTCAGAGATTTCAACCCATAAAATGGCAGGACGGTAAAGTAGCTAACAGTTTGCTGGCACACACCTTTATTAGTTAGATCAGCTGGTGGTTCTTCATAGTGTCTCATCAGTTTGCTTAACTAATGCAGATTCAGGAAGAAACCCATCCTCATCACATCTGTATTATTGCTGTCTGTGTTGGTCCTTTGCTGAAAATCCTAATCTTAATAGTTGTGCAATGCACTCTCTCTCTAGCCTTTACACCACAGACTAGTCTTTAAATAATGGAGACATGCTGCTATGCATCAGGTCAATGCTCACCTCTATTTCACTGATGGCTGTCTCATAACAACTTTATGTGCCACTAGGGGGGCTCAAATTTAGCAACAGGGTCACGGCTGCAGAGAGGAGCTTTCTTTAGCTATTTTTGTGTTTGATAAATTCTCCTCCATGTCTTGTTTGCTCCGTTTGAAAATCCTCTTCTATTTAATCCAGTTACTGCTCACTGCAAGGGAAAAATGACGCAGCATTCCTCATGGAGGTGGCACTCGATATTTATTTAATCAAGATGATGCATTGTTCTTGGTCTGAATACAAATGTTAATTACATGCGCGAGGTAATATCTTGATTCAGGATCATGACAGAGTGATGGCATTGTTTACCCTCAACGGTACCTCAGGGAGGCATTTCAAACGGGTTTATGGGTATATTTGGACACTTGATTAAATATTTTTTTCTAATGGTGCACAGAAAGCACACAGTGAACTTTATCTCGCTTCCATAATGCGTGGTGCGAAAAGCAAGGCTGAAAAGGTATGAAATATTATTCAGAGTCTTTCATGCTTTTCAGTGTTGATTTAAATACTGAATATAAAACTTGCTGGTGCAAAGTGATGCAGTTAGGTCTTAAAGCTGCAGTTTGTAACTTTTATTTAAAAATTATTTTATATATATTTGTTTGAAGTGTCACCTTTTCATAATAAGCATGAAACAGAAAATCTGCAAAAAAAAAAAAAAAAAAAATCAAGCTCCTCTTCCTTCTCCCATTGTTCCCAGTGCTAACAAGAAACAACCAGTCAGAGCCAGTGGGAGGGTCTTAGTGCTCTCAATCATTCACATCCCTACCCTGCTTCCTGCTATGATACAGCTTCTCCTGGTTAGCAGTGAATGGTAAGGCTAGTTAGCATGGCCACAGATGAAGCTGGATGTTCCTCCACCATTAGCAGATTTAGCAGCATGTTGACAAGGATGATTGACAGCGCTCAGACACTCGTCCTTGATTTAGTTGGTTGTTTTTGGTCAGGATCAGTGCATTTCATCAGTCAGCAATAGTAGATCTTTTCACAGATCATCCGTCTCACATTTTAAAGTCTAAAAATGGAGAAAAAAAACCTTGAGTTCATGTGTATCGTCTTTCATGACGTATCTGTCGGGTTACCTTGACTCTGCTTCTGATTGGTCAATCGATTCCGCATGACGTTTCCTCCCCTGAAACGTAGACGCTTCCAGAGTACTTTGGACTTATTAAACTCATGAAATAAAGCTACTATAAAGGTTTTTATTAGCATTTTCTTTAATCTTTGCGAGAAGTTTGTTTCATATCTGTCAAATTATATTTAGGTTTTGGACACCTGGGGACTTTCTTTAAGTTTTATTTCTATTCTGTTTCCAGCTCAGTTTTATAAATGATCCGTCATGAAGGTCTATACATCAAAAGTCCAGAACATCTCAGTACTGCCTGTTAGCTTTTCACATCAAGATCAGCAATTAAAATAGGAATTATTCTGCTAAACATCTTACTTGAGGCTTCATAAATTTTAAGTTTTCATCAGTTAAATTTATACTTTAAACTTTAATTCCCTGAGAATAAAATATCTCTCTAAACAGTTGCTAACCCTGCGAAATAATCTGCTTGTTGTTGGGTGTGTAAATATTTTTATATTTGAACATACTTGTGGGAATCGTGTCTCGCGTTGATCTTGGATCCGTCTCTAAATTTATTCCATGAAGTCCAGTCCGTGTCAAACATTGTAATTTCTCTGCGTGTTCTGATGTCAGGATGATTCTGCGCTAAGAAGGGAAAGTGTACAGCTCAGATAAAAGTAATAAATCTATATGGGCATGTTGACAGGAGACTGTTTCTCTGCTGTCAGCTGGTAGATATATATAGTTTTTTAAAGTTGGCTGAAATCCCTGCACAGCTTTGAGTATTTGGACTGGATGCTATAAGCTCAATGATGAATCTCTTTATTTATTTACCTCTATTATGCTTGATGCAGGACCAGAAGCATAACCTTTAGTTCATGGTGAAATGTTTAAGTTTTTATGAAATACAAACTTTGTATTCAGATTTCTTTTGAATGTGTTGGACAGTTCACCAAACACCAGCGTAAAAAAGAAGATCATTTTATTTTACTTTCATTTTACTAAGCATGAAGGCTTAGCAAAAGCTAGATAGAAACTATTTTCTGTGTTCAGAAAGTAGTTTCTTCTATTTTTATTTAGATTTCTAACTGAATAAAACTAACTTTCTTTTATAAAGAATATGTTTCTTACATATTTGTTAAAACTGTCATGATATTTTGAGGTAAATAATCTGTGAAAGCATCTGTTTCCACCACTTAATCCCTGAGTTACTATTGCTATCTGAAGAAATGCTGCCAATCATCCTCATATACTCACTGCTAAATGTGCTAATGATCACGAAACAACTTACCTTTGCAGAAAAGCTGTCTGTCATCGGTATCCACGCTAACTAGTTTGAGTTTTCAAACTAGTGCTATTCTGGCTGCAACGCTACAAAAAAATGTGATTGACAGCGGTAAAACCCGCCTCCTGGCTCTGATTGGTTATTTTTAGTTAGCTCTGGGAGAAAGGAGAGGAGTTTCATTTTTAAGTTTTTATTTATTTCTTCTTTTCTTTTTACAAATTGTAGAGCTCATACAGTACCGTCATGACATGGTGACAGTTTCAACAAATATGTAGCACAATATTTTTCCTCAAGGTTTGACTTATAATTGGCTTCTCACTCCAAAAGACAATCATCACATTATCAGCTCAAAACCTTTCATTTTGTGCATAATAACCTAAAGGATGATGCATATGTCCTCCATGACTGCACAAGAAATGTTTTATTTATTGTATTTTTCCATTTTTGTAAACTTTTCTCTCTGCTTACACATTCTTAAGGACACAGGAGAATATACTGTCAAAGTCTCGTACAAGGACTGGATAGAAAGCGAATGAAAACAGACAAATTCAAAAGACAAAAATAATCTTTGAAAGACCTTCAGAAAGTCTGGACAACTATTGATCAAAAACATTTACAAGAACATTCGCCTCCTTAGAGGGAAAGCATAAAACACATAAGCAAAATGTGCAAAACATTTGTGACTAGGTTTAGCTGTATGACGCACATAAAGCATTCAAATTACCATTGTGATAATTGTATAAGTTAAATATGACACTGTTTCAAGTATAGCAATTAATTTAAAATAATGCACAAGCGTATAAATGTGATGCATCATGGAGTGTGGTGAATTGATTCTGGATGTGTTTGGGAGGTTGTAGTTCAACATGGTTAGAGCAGTGGGGAAAAACACTTTCCACACGTCTTATTTTTCTACTTTTAACGAAGCTATAGAACTTGCCAAGGGCAGCAGGTCAAAGGAATCAGAGCCAGGCTGTGAGATTGTTTCGAACAGACAGAGCACCAAAACGCAGGACTCGCTGGAGGCAGGTGGAAAGACCACATCTTTGTTACAGAGCAAAACGCTGTACAACACAAAGCGCTGCAGGGCAGGTAAACTTTAACTAAACAGAAATCCAAACCAACATGTTGGGAGCAGAAGGAGCAGAACAGAGAGCAGCAGGAGAAACAAAATGACCTGGGAGCTAACAGAGGAACCGTTGTGAAGCCAAAGAAGAGAATCAAACACCGAGTCAAGGGTTTGAAAGAGAAGGTGTTGCAGAAAACAAAAGTTGCGTTCAGATTCTTCATTTAATCACTGCTTAAGTTACGGCGTGTTCACAACAAACGCATTTCACACGTCAGGTGTGTTTGGTTTACGTTCTGGTTTTGGAGAAAACTAAGTGTAAGATTTGTTTTCTAAAGTCTGACTCACAGAATCCCGTTTGTGCCCCTGTATTTACGAATTTGAAAAGACCTGACTGTTGTTTTGCATTTGAGAAAGACTGAAAACAAATCTACAGTTACAAAACTCCAAAAGGATTTTTCTCTCTGACTTCAAAATTGCAGGTTCAAGGCTCAAATACTTTTACAAAAATACCTAAAAAAAACCCCCCAAAACAACAAAAAACAACCAGTGGAAACCAAAGTAAAGCTACAGCAGCCTCTCATACAATGTTTGTATACCTGAAATGAAAAAGTTTCCTAAATAATAATTTGTTTCTGAATGCTCTTTGTCTTGTCTTTTTCTGAAGAGAAAAAGAGCGTTGCTCCTGCTTTATATCTATCCTTGCATTTTTTTTTATTTACCTTTTCTTGCTTTCACACAAACCATGAATAATTGACATTGATTTACCTTCCTTGTTTTCTCCAGGCTAAAGCGAACAGTTTTTTTCTGTACATCTTTTATATTCAGAAAATACTCCAGAGTTTTGCCACCTCACTGAAACTGTGACTGTTGTTCATCTTTAGGCGAAGTAATTATTTTCTGTTGCAAATCAGTGAATCTGAACCGTTCTGAGAAAAAAAACAAACCTAACAAAAAATCATTGCGTTATAAAGGACAATCAATAGAACTATTATGTGAGAAATTAGAGCTCAGCTAACCTTATTACTGTGTTTGGGTTTGGCCTTTTACTTATTTAGTAGATTATAATAAATTTTCCTGAACTTTGAACAGTTTGTAATTGAGTTTTTGGCATGTACACCCAAAACAAAATATTGTAACTGGATATAGAGATCATACTTTTTATTGTTTTATTTGTAATGGCGCTTTGGATGAGAGTTAGAGAAAGTAAGACTAGCACTAAAAGGCATTTAGTTTGTTCTGTTCTGAACCAAGATCAAAATGTTCAGTTTATGAAATTGTTTGCGATGTTTTTGTTGTTGTGAGGTTTGACTTTTTTCCTGGTTCTGTCTGTCTTTAAGGAAATACTTTCTATTTGTGATGAAGCGGATCAAGAGAGTCTGACGCAGCTGCTATTAAAGTCGGCTCCTCAAAGATCCTTAAAAAAAGAAAGATGAGTCACTAATGATGAGTCGCTGCCTCTGGAGAAGTTTCTGGGCAGTTTATTAGGTACACCTGTACTTATGTAAAGCTGTGAGAGTTTCAGAAAATTGGAGTGAAGATGAGAAAGAAATGCAAAAATAAAAATAAAAAAACTGAATCCCAAGAATTTTTTTGTGTTAAATTTTTCAGCTTTTTTTTTTTTAATCTGAGTTAAAATAATTTATCTGAATGTTGAAGCTCATTTCCTGATTGTCAAATTTATCAAGCTGCTTTGCTCCTCAAATTAACGTAACAAGCAAGAAACGGGAAAGTTTCTGACAAGAAAAAGAGCATTAAAGGAAGCTGCTTCCAAAAACCATGAGAACTATCTAAATAATAATTTATCTTTAGTCGCATTGATTACTGCAACAGAATCTGCACAACCAATCAGTCAAACAGCTGCAGGTGATCCAGAACGCTGCTGCTGCTGTTCTCACTAAAACCAGGAAGTCTTAAAGTCTCTACACTGGCTCCCTGCAGCTTGCTATGATGTAAAGCACTTTGAAATGCCTTGCTGCTGAAATGTGCTATTCAAATAAAATTTGATTAATTGATTGATTGGTAAAATTCAATTTGATGTTATTAATGTAAAATATTACATAATTTTCCATCAAAGGAGGGAATTGTGATGAAAAATAATAATTAAGTAATCTGATAAAGCTATAGAACCCATGACCATCTGAAATCAGATGTCAGATGATAAATCAATGTATTAGTTACTGAATAATGAATAAATACACTCTAAAAGTTGATGTTTTTTTTAAATATTTTGCAGCATTGCCTGTTAGTTTCCAAAGGGGTTTCTAGCCAGAGCTTAAATCTCTTTGGGGAGTGACGACAGGGAAAACTCAAAACTAGCATGGCGTACTTTATACTTTGTCCAGGGAGTGTTTATTGGTGTGTTGTTAGTGATTCCCGGCCGGATTGAGCTGACGATGGAGAGGCGGACTTCTCCAGTAATACCCTCTTTATCTGTAATAAAGAAGGCATTACTGTTGTCTGTTTGGTGAAGAAGGAGTTGAGCTAAAAGGCAAAACTCTCGATTGACTGGTCCGTCTTTAGTCCAGCTAGTTTATGAGATGTGAATACTGCCTTAAAGACTGAGTTATGGGGTAAGACTGAGTTTACCCCGTAACTCTTTCGTCGCATTGATTACTGCAACATAACTCAGACTTATTTACCCCATAAGACTGAGTTATGGGGTAAATGTATCTGAAAATATCACCCTTATAATTTCCTGAGCATATTTAATGGGCCTTGAGGTTTGCCTCAAGGCCCTGAACTGGTTGGATTTTCTGAATATGACTGAAACCTGGGAAAGGTTTAGGATTTCTGCAGAGTGAAAGCAATGAGAAAATATGAACTCTTAAATGTGTCATTGTTTCTAAATACATCTAGAAACCTTCTCAGTTAAGTCTTTTTCTTAATAACGCTGTATGTGCTAAATGGAGCGCCGGCGATCCAGCCAAATTTGCAGTACCGTGATTTCACCACACTTGGCGCTGTCTGAAAACTTCCACCAGTTTCTGAAAGGGGATACGTTGCATTTTCCAGCCAATCTCAGGTTATTACGGTAATTTCACCCCCTCTGTAGCAGGAAGTGAAATTAATCTGATGAAACACTTAATATAACTTGAACATAACAACTGGATATTGAACGTTCCAGTTGTTATGGATGAATGTTCAAATACATATTTACTCACAGGACATTTAAAGAACTGCGTACAATTAAAGTCGGCAAAGATATCCATTATATCCATTTTAAATTTACGACATAAAGGATTAAAATGACTTTGTTCTCTTAATTCTAAGACGTTGTGGTAAAGTTTTTTTTTTTTTTTGCCAATATTATGACTATTCGTAATTTAACAAAAAGTGTTGTAGCCTGGCCCGAATATGCAGTATTGTAAGGGATGTCTGAAAATGTTTTCTATCATTAAAAATTAAAGTGACATGTATGTATTTGATTGAGACGATGATTAGATTAGAGTCTATATTTTTCTTTTGATTACAATGACATTTCAAAGATACTTTTGCAGGATCTATTGGGCTTAAATACATGCATTTTTTTCTTATTTTAACAGATCAAAAATGGGATTGAAGCATAATTTCTGCTCTCCGTTAGTGAGACTAAACAGCCGTCGGTGCTGCAGTGAAAATGTTATGTTGTCGTTTCAGATTTAGGACACTTTAAATGCTACATTGCTGATTTTTCTAACTATTTTTTCCCAGCCCAACATCTGACATCTATTTAAACATTTATTCTCACTTGCCTGCAGTCAGTGTTTCTATCATTTAACAACCTTCACCACTTTATCATCTATGGCCATTATCGCCATGCTCACTGAAACATGTAATTACTATTTGTTTTTTACTCGCTGCAAATTTGGAAATTACATGTTTCGTTTCCGCATGAGGAGAAAACCTGAAGTGTTGGATCGTTTTTCTCCATCTGGTAAAAAGCAACATCAAGAAGAAGAGCCACTGTTTGCTCTGATTTTAGTTTTTCATTTGGATTATTGGCTTGTGATGCCGTCCTATCCCACCCAGAGGGATTACGTGATGAGATTTAAATTCTGGGTAAAAGATAAACCTGGCCACTTGGCAGCATTTACTTGAGATAAACATTTTTGTGTAAAGTTTTTTTTTTATCAAGTTTTCATGTTTTTTTTCCGCCATCACAACTTCAAAATGCTCAGCATTCAAAAACTTATTTTTTAAACCTTAAATTGGCTCTGCAATAACGCAAAATCTTAATATATACAACATGATGTAGACAAGGCGCCAAAGTCGGCACTTCTTGTTTTTTTTCTTCAGAAACAGAACAGGAAAGAAAACTGAAAAGTTTGAACCTCTGCTTATTTTTTTATTCTCAAGATTAGCATTTTGTATTATTTTTCTTTGAAAAATAAAACTTTGAAACACTTTAATCTCTTTTCAATCAGCTTGGGCAATATTTAGAAAGTTTATTATTTATTTGGAAATCAATTTTGTTGTATTCATGTTAGTATTTTTGTGTTTACTTCATTAAATAAGAAGAAAATTGATCTTAGTGTGATCACAAGTAATTATAATCCTTTAGTACATCTAATTATTCAAATCAATAAATATGTCACAATTTTTAAAAAAATCATCTTTGCTTCTTTAAATTTGTAATAAAAGTAAATAATTCATCCTTCAGAACTTATTTTTGGTGGATTATAACAAAGATTAATATAATTTAGACAAGCAGTCTGTTGTAAGAATGTACAGATTTAATAGTCCTTGAGTTGGAGGCAGCAGGGATTGTAAAACGAAGGTTAATGAAGGACTCAGACGTCCACAGGAGGTGAGCGCTGCTACCTGAATATTTTATACTCCCTTCTATCATTAGTTGTTCATTCAACCATTAAAATCCACACTGGGTTGTTTTTATTGAAAGTAATTATGGCCTCCTTTTCTTTTTCCTTCTTGACCCCTTTTTGATTCCTCTAATCAGCACCAGCATTGACTTTATTCACAGCTAAAGTACAGCTGAGGTAGTTCTGAGGAATTATTTAGGTAATCTTATCATTAATGTTATGCTTTTCTTCCCTCGACCACTCATTATTCTGCATCCCGCTTTCATCCCATACACTGCAAAAACACAAAATCGTTGGTTTAGTTTCTAGTGCAAATGTCTAAGTTCACTTAAATTAAGACAAAACTAACGTACAAGTAACTTTGCAGCAAGATATCAGAGCTTGTTTAAAGTCGATAATTATTAACTTAAAACAAGCTTCTACATATTGCTAAAAAATGCTAGTTTTGCCTTATTTCAAGTGCACAAGAAACGAGGCTAGGAATATTTTGAAAAAACAAAACCGACTTACAAATAATTTTTAACAAGATACATGAGCTTGTTTTAAATTATAAGCCCTTAATATTGATTTTTAAAAGTACTAATTGCAATTATTTTACTTATAATATGGAGGAAATGCCTCATTGTATGTAAAATAATCTCAGTGCAACTGTTACATTTTCACCAGTATTAAAGAATCATTCATTTAGAATAAGTTCCTATTTTTTGTTCAAAAGTTACACTGAACATAAGATATTTACACCAGAAACTAGACCAAATTACTGGGTAAGATTTTGTGTTTTTGCAGTGTATTTTCCATTCACACTGCCCTATTTTGAAGCATGTAAATGATTCCAGAAACATATTTTTTTCATCAGTCTATTTGTGTTGAGCAAGAGAAAAACAGACATGACCCTGTTTGCCCGAACAGTCGGTCCCACGCTGGAGTTCTGTCTGTCCCAATTACAGTCAGAACCAGAGTCCCAGGACGACGTGACACAAACAAAACTCTACGGCTGCGTTTCCCGCTGCTGGTTGTTCGGCGTGAATCGTCTACGTGTTTGTTAAAGGCCGCCCTTGAAGTTACGCGGCTTGCATCAGTCGCCTGGAAATACCCTGAGAAATTTATAGTCAGTTTTTCAATGGACAGCTGCCAACCGGATTGCTAACTATTGGAGTCTCCACAGCTCCACTAGCAAACAGGAAGTGACAAGGCTGACAGGCAAGGAGAGTGGATAGTGGAGTAGATAACCAAATGTCACTGCAGTGGCTGTCAAAAGCCATTTTCTGGTTGTTTTAATGAGATTCATGCCTTAAAATGGGCCTCAGCGGAGTGTTGAATCCATTAAAGCTCTTCCCCTGTTGATTTGTGCTTTCGGCTGCCTTTATTATGTCAGGTCATCATCAGCACAAACTGGTGTTCCAAGCAGTTGAACTGCAATTTGACTCGTTATTATCAGACTCTCATTTAGAAACAAGAAAACCTCTTTCAAATACACGAAAACAAACATTTTTATGCAGCCACGGCTGCAATTTACATGTAGTTCTCAAGGCAGTTAATGAGATAAACACATGGAGAGCAAACATGGAGTTTTTCTCGCATGTGTTAGTAGACACAGTAATAGATGCCAGACATCTGTATCTGGTGCACAGACTTACACTGGTAGCATCTGGCTCCAAAGATTCAGCTTTTTATTCCTTTACTCAACAGGTGTCAAACTCAAGGTCTTCATTTCACAGATTCCGTGGAATGAATTAAATTAGAAGTGTGGCATCTGAAGAAAATTGCAGTCATGCAGCTGATTTGTCTTATTATGCGTGTTATACATAAAACTTCCTGAATCACATTTATCTTATGATCATTTCTGCACCAAAAAGTGGATTTATATGCAAGCTGCTTCTGTGCAAATGTTATCATCAGTATGATCCTCCTGCAGCTACAACCCCCAAAGTTACTTTCCATGTTTGGAAAGCATTATCCTTTAAAATGTTGGTGTTTGATAAATTTAGCTGTTAAATTTACTGCCAGAGAAATGTGATGCCTTTGCTTGTCGTGACGGAAACCGCGCCTGGAAAAATCTGCTCTCTAGTTTGTGTCTTGTTTTTTTTTTTTTTTTATGTTTTTGCTGCAAAAACATAAAAAAATAAATAACTCCAGTGCTGACATTCATATAAACAAACCTCACTTGACAAAATGATGGCTTCGCCAGTATCAGTGAAGCTGCTCTGGATCTGCGCCTTCATAATGGCTCGTATTAGTAGGAGAGACTTCAGCTGAATTCAGATGCCAGGTGCAGAAAATGTTGGAGCTGAATTCGTCCTGTTTGCTCAGTGACTGCTGCCAGCCTGCATAAATATATTATGAATCCAGATACTAACAAACAGAGGGAAACGCTGCTCATAAAATCACATTTTTTGCCAATACTACCCTACATTTTCCATTTAGAGCTGTATTTATCTTTCATACATTAACAAGACACCCAGCCATGCATTTTCAGAGAATATAAAACCACTTTATTTTTGCAGACTCTTTTTTTTCATTTTGTGGTTCTGGTAAGTATTTTAAGAAAACATGTGTGATAAATGCATGTCGAATCCAAAAAGAATAAAGAAGATAAAGATAAGAAACATTAATGGGAGGGAAAAAGAATAACCTTATCTCTTTACTAAAACTCTGCAGTTAAATTTGATGTGACAGAAACCGCGAGAGAAAACTGGTAAAATGAAAAATTAGATGAATTTAAAGGCAATCTCTTTAAAAACAGAAACACCTGCCTGCCTTACACTTCAGCTGGTTCTGCTGCTCTCGCCCACAAGAATATTTAATTTCCCAGTGAATGAAACTCATCTTAATTAGTGTGGATTTCAATTGGGGTTTGATAAATTACCTCGTTTTGAAGCAGGCGTCTCGTTGCACAGCAGGAAGCAGCGACAGGGTTGACTTTTAATCTGTGTACTGTTCAAATTAATCGTGAGACAGTTGGTGCATTTCTTTTCTGTTTTTATTTTCTTTGATTTTTTTATGAACACACCAGAGGCTGTCGTCAGGAGATGAGAATATCAAACGTGAAATACTGTCTAGTTGTAATTTATGGAGATTTATTTTTAGGTTTTCCTCAGTAAAGAGATCCAGACAAAGATCAAAATAATACATTTCTTCCAGATGGGGGATTTATTCTCCTGATAAATTACTACCTGCCTTTGATGTTATATTCAGAGGTGGGTAGAAAACCCAAAATTACTCAAATAAGAGCAAAAAAGTATTTGGTAAAAAGGTGACTCAAGTAGAGTCCCTGATCAAATGATCAATTATTTAATATTTAAAATTTACATCATCAGCCAGACCAAAATATAAAATGATGTGGAAATTTTGACATTTAAAAAAAACACCATATAAATAACATCATTACAAAATAACAATATGGGGCCAAATCAGTTTCTCTGAATAAAATAATTTATTAAACTTCAACAAGAACTGCAGGTCTGTGTCTGGTGCATTTTGGGTTAAAATATGTTAGCAGTGAGGAAAAAGTCCCACTGTTTTTATTCAACTAGGAGAACAGATAATAAATTACTGAAGAAAAGGACAAAGTACAGCATGGTAAAATACTCTTAAAAGTATTTTTACCCCCCTAAAAGTAAATGTAACTGAGTAAATATACAGCTAGTTATTTCCCGACTCTGACGATAAAATGCTGGTTCAATCTTCACCAGGTACGACAGAAACACTTCTTCCAGAGAGATTTAATATTCCAGGTTATTTAATCTAAAAGTAAATACCGCTGGGCGAGTTTCTGCGATCCTCCTCGGCTCCCGCAGCCCATAACATTTTTAGTCTTGTCTATTTTCGTCTGTGAAACGTGGGCATGAAATCAGTCACCTGGGAACCAGTTTTTAATCAGTAAGTTAATCATGATGTCCCATTTTTGCATATGTAATGAACTTTAAAACCCAGTAAGATTAACTTTGTATTTTTCATTTACACAGTGAATATGTTTTACTCCCCAAGCAAGCAGGATTTTCCCCTGATGGTGTAAAAACATGCATGTTTGGGTAATCAGTGGCTCTAAAACGGCCCTTTGAGGGCATGGCTAATTGCCTCTCTGCTGAGTTTTGTGTTGACTAAAAACAGCAGGTACAGAAAATAGGACTTTATTTTCAGCTTAATAATGAAGTAATAAGTTGTGTTTTTGTTTGTAGAAAATGCAACACTTAATAAAACAATTACCTGCAGCACAATCTGTGGGTTTCTGATTCCCCTTGTAATAATTGTATCCTCTTCCTGGAGAACAGAGATTTTTGGGTTTTTGTGCCAGCAGGCTGGAAGTGTTTAGTGTTTACCTTTTCTTCTTTAACCTGGATTTAAACCAGATGCCACAAAGAGATTATTTTTGTTTTAAACCTCTACTTTGTTGAGTTTCAGCTCCAACAGGTTGATTGGTTGTAAAGCCAGCACTGTTGTTTGTGTGATACATGAGATTTGCTTCAGTTTTTCAATAAACATCATTTAGTAAGTAATTTGTTGCTTCAAATGTTGGACTGTGTTACTAAAGTCTGTGGAGTTTATTCCTAATAAAGTTGAATTTTCAGGGTTTAATGTTCAAACTGACATTGTTTCTGTGTTGAATCTATTCCAGCTGCATATTTGACCCTTTTAGAAAACAGAGTAGAAATTAAAACAGTCTAACTTTGAAACTCTCCAATAAGTTTAATCATCATTTTGTCTAAAACGCTTGGATGTCAAATTAAATTTTGTTTTGGGCCATATTAAGGCCGTGAAGGATGTATTGATAAAACGGTTTCACAAACTGTTAAAACATCATGTTTGTGGTACTCATTTGGAAATATTTATGCTTATTTATGACGGTAAATTGGACTTTTTAGGACTACAAACTGACATCAGTTAATTGTTTAGTACAAGTAAGAAAGTTTCTGATAATTTTTGAGAAAAATCTGCAATAAACTCCCAATTATGTATTAGCAAAAGAAAGTTTTGGGATTTCTTGATTTTTGTTTGTGAATTCCCACAATAATTATCAAGGGACCGATTGACGTAATTTGACAGAAAATTGATCAAAATAAAAAATGCATTGACTTAATTGATAACGTAATATTTAAGCACACTTAGTGTTCAGTCTGGAGGACCTCATAAAAAGCTACGATGGGCCGGATTTGGCCCACGGGCGTGTTTGTTTGTGCCAGTGAATGTTTTTTGTGCTTTTTAGGAAAAATCTACCTTTTCACTGTCGTAGCTGATTTAATTACTACTGTTGACGAACAAGGTCTAAATGAGACGTGGCTGGGAAACGGCTGAAGCCAAGGTCGAACTCTGGTTTGTTTTCTGGTTTCATTTTTCTGACAGTTTGATCAATGAGCAGTGTGTCCTTTTATTTTAAAGTGGTTAAAGATTACTCATCTTTATTCATCATGAAAGCTTTTTAGCAGCAGTTTCTGGTTGTGAGAGGAGGATTCAGCCCCAGGCCGTTTGCTCAGCATTGAACTTTCATACATCCAATATGATCCTCTGAAACACATTACATTAGATATTGTGGTAACAATTTATATAAAATTCAAGACTCAGATTGTTTAAAGAGTTTTCCAGTGTTTCTGGTTCTTTACTGGTTCTATTTAGATATTGGCTCGGTTGCCACACAACTGGGTAACTTTAACACAACATCTCATCCGTCTGTTATTCTGAGTAACAGTTTAAAAACACAAATTATAATGGAAACAAGATTGAAATAGGTAAAGTGATAACATTACCTCTCAGCACTTTAAGAGAGAAAATAAAAATGAACAGAAATATTTGCAGGTTCTGAATGAGGAAAAGTTTGCTTATGCGTCAACTTCTGACCCTAAGATGACCCCATCGAGCAAATCCTGCCTCTCTGCACTGGTGCAGTTTGCTCACGGTTAAATGAGACATTATGCATTAATTTATAGGGAAGCTTCCTCATATTTGTCTATATTTATGGAGGAACAGCCAGAAGAATTTTTTTTTGTTTTCTTAAGGAGCCGATTTGGAGTTCATAAGGAAACGTTTGCAGAAAACTGGTGTTAATTTGGTGCAAATGAGGAAAAATTAGCCTAGTGGATGTTACTGCTAATATGAATTTTTGTAGCTTTTCTGTCATAAATTAGGTAGATCTAAAACAAAACTAGTGGTAACAACATTTTGATTGGTTGTTGCTCTCCACCTAGATGCACTTCAGCGAATCATCCTCCTTGTTTGTTTTCCATCTTTGTGCTTCCAGCCTCATACCTGCTCTGTTTCTTTTGTGTTGGTTTAACCCGTTTCTCAACCTCACTTTCTGTGAATTTTTATGCTTCGTTGTTTAAAATCCACTTTGGTGACACTTTGCTTTTCTCTTATCTGCTTTAGCAACAACAGCTATCTTTAATTTACATAAATATGTCTCTTTTTTCTACTCAATTAGGATTTAAACCACATACAGAATATGATGAAAGTGCAAAAAGTTGTGAGCATTTCAGAATAAGAAGTTTAAGTTTATTAAAATGTGTCTCATTTGTATTATGTTATCATTTTTTTTCAGCAGATACTGTAAAACAATAAAATTATTATTTCATTTAAATTTCATCACTTATTTATTGAAAACAATTATGAAACACAATTAAGATATTTTACTTCTAGAATAAGCAAAACATTAACCCTCATTTCCTGCAAAAAAACAAAATCTTACCAAGTATTTTTAGTCTAGTTTCTAGAGCAAATATCTGAGCACACTTGAAATAAGAAAAAAAAACTAACAAGTAACTTTTCAGCAAGATAAAGGAGCTTGTTTTAAGTCAACAATTTCTATAAATTAATAAAAAAGTACCAGTTCCTTTAGTAGATATTTTCACTAATATTAAAATATTATTCCCATCTTACAAGTGAAATAATCTGCCAGTGACTCCAGTATTAAGGAATCATTGACTTGAAAAAAGCTCCTACATGTTGCTAAAAAGTTACTTGTTAGTTTTCCTATTTCATGTCTTCTAAGATATTTGCACTAGAAACTATTCAAAAATACTCTGTAATATTTAGTGTTTTTACAGTGTGTCAGTTTCAACTGAGCCTCTATTGTCCTGCCAAACTGCCTGGGAAGCCAAAAATAAGCAATACACCATGCAAATATAATTAAGTGTGTAAATGGCATATTTACTCCAGGGGAGAGTTGATTTATTATTTAGCAGATAATGAAGCACACAGGGTAACATAACATCCAGTTAGTAAGAAAAGCACTGCAGGCGTGACGATGTGTGGTCGTGACGACGCAGGAAGGAAGCAGCAGCGGGAGGGAAAGTAAAAGTCTGTCCTTGCTCCTGGGGTTCGTTTGGTAGCTCCAGATCTCACATCTTCACTGCCAGAAATCTGCAGGCTGGATACAGTTTGATGAGAGTTCAGGGGGGAGAAGAAGAAGTCTGACAGCTGCCGCAAAGCATTATGACTGCTTGACAGTTTGGAAGTCGTGAGAGTGTGTGTTTTACTTGCAGCACGCGTGCGTCTGCTTCTTAAGAGTTGGTATTTATCATTTCTTATGTAAAAAATGTTTTTTGTGCCAAACCCTGGGAGCTCCTGCAGCCTCCCAGGCAGTGTGTGTGATGGCTGCAGCAGCGAGGGGAAGCTCGGCTCGCTCGGAGGCCTGCCATCACCAGGGCGCGTGTGTGTGTGGGTGTGTGTTGCCTCTTGTCTCTGTAACTGGTGGCTGTTGAGGGGATCTGGGACAGTGGGGCACAGCGGCAAAGAGGCTTTGGTCCAACCTCTGCTAACATCCGTCAGGCGCAAAGCCAAGAGCCTGCTACAGAAACGAGCCAGAATGCACACACACACACGCGACTCTACACTGTGTGGTATTTACATGTCATTTAGCAGCAGGCCTCCTGGTCACTGATACTGCGCCGCTGTTGGCTTGGCATTTAATTGTGAAAGTCGAATCAGCGCCGCTCGCTTAGTACAGCTTCGCCGCAGAGTTTGCAGTTTCCATATTAGAGTTTTACCACTTAATTTTTTGCCAAGACAGAGTGTTGTGTGTGTGTTTTTAAAACACTTCTCTTAAGTGCTGTTTTTGTGGGTGTAATATCTTCACAAAATGTTGCTGGCTTTAGCCGTCAAACAGAAGGATGTGTTTTAACTTACAGTGCAGAATTAGTTCAATTTAATTCCAATCTCTCCATCTGCCACAGCAAAGGTGGATTTTAATTTAATATAAATGTCTATTTCTTATGAAAGCATGGGACTTAGAATATAGAAAAAGCTATGAAATACATTTCTTTTTATAAAACTTATATTGCTTTTAATTGGTAACAGTATTAAGTTTCATTTGATGTTGTGAGATATTAATTTGTAATAAGCAAGAAGTCTTATTCAAAATAAATGGAGCATCATGGTAAAAGTCATTCTGCTCTGCTTATGAAAGCATAAGCTTGTACACAAAGCCTTTAACATCACAGTCAGACCTGCACTGAGGTAGGTTATATTATCATTTATATTATAGCTTGTTCTTGTATTAAAATGGCCCTGTCAGAGTTCAAACATTACTATTTACAAATACTCTTGTAGCTTGAGGTCATTTGAAATCAAGTCTGTTGTTGTGTGAAGCTGCCTGACAAATATCCCTTGAAAAAGTTGTAGCTGTAGTTGCAAATCAAAATGCTTCTGCAAAGTGTTGACACACCGAGGCGAAATACATACTCTGATTTATAGGGTTTGCATTTCAAGTATTTCAGAGTTGAGTGCATTTTTTTGCAGCTACCGTTACAAATTTGCACTAGTATGTGTTTGTCTAACACTTCAAATCTCCACAAACGCTGAAGTATGTGACAAATTGTGAAAAGGTTTGAGGACAACCTGTTTGGTTTTGTACAAATAATATTTTGTTCAAGGCTCCATTTCCTTTTGTTCACTTAAGCATCACTCAGCACAATTTTTCCCATTGAAAAAGTCACTATTCAATGTTAAAGTTATTATCATCAAAGAATAAATGTCATATCTTTGCAAATGCAAGCATAGCGTGTAGGGCTGTTGTGAACTATTATTTTAGTATTTGAGTAATCTATCAATTATTTTGATGATTAATCAAACAATCAAATAAAATATTGGTAAATACTGTCATAACAGCAGCAGATGTCAACATCGGACCAAAATTACATATTTGTGCATCACTAACAATAACTTTTTATCTTTTTATCTTAAACTGGACAAAGATTGTGCAAAAATCCAAAATTATATTCAATTTAATAATAAAGAGGCAGGCTCACAAAGTCTATACTCCACTTTTTCATTTATGCATTCTTCTTCTGTCAATTTAACAGATGAACTCTCACTTTGCCTGACTGTTTATAGTTTTTACGTCCACATTCCCGACTGGATTTATCTCCTTCGTCACACACAGAAACACATCCACCAGCGATGGACCGCCACTAAGCGCTCTGCCACCCATTTGTTGCAACTGGGATGGAGGTAGATTTATTTTTGTTTTTGTCTATATCTGCATCAGTCTCCGCTCCGCATACACTCTGAACTAGCCACTAGGCAGCAGCCGTTTTAAAGATGCTTATTGCCGCCCGCACCACCAAAAACCGATAAAATCAATCAATAAAATCCCCGGCGGTGAATTTGAAAATTAGATGCTATGCTGCTAACTAACACTTAGCACTTAGCAGCAACTGATAGGCAGAAGTAAAAATGTTGCATAAAGTAAATAATCACCTGTCTGGCACATAGTGCACTAAATAGTAAAACATTTAACGAAGCTTCGAGGCAGACAATTTTCCTCTATAAATTTTAATAATTAAAGAACTCGAATCACTCGAGGAATTGTTACAACTCTAATAATAGAGTGTTGTTTATATCTGCAGGGTAAAATGAGAGACCTTGATGTTGGCTGCTGACTATTGAAAACAATCCTTTTTTTTTTTTCTTTCACAAAATACTGGATGTGTGACTTTTACATTTCTCCTTTGAAAATTTTAACTAAATTATAAAATACAACAAAATTCACATGAAACCAACGTTGCTCATCATCTCATAGAGCAACCAAACTCAGTGGGTGCCGCTGTCACAGTAAAGACATTGACAGCAGCCGAACTAGTCAAGATGCCAAAACGGTCTCACTCTGTGTGGGGAAAGAATCTACAATGTTACAGAAGAATGCGCTGGGTGTCTGGAAAGTCTCATTTCATTTAAAGGGACACAATCGTTGTGTTGTCTGGTGCGTCCCCGCTGCTGTCCTCTCTGGACGGATTCAACTTTAATCGCTTATTTCTGTGTTTGTTTCAAAACGGGAACCGGGCCGACTCCCTCATTCCTGTCTGACAATTTTTATGCTGCTTATTGAAGGCATAAGATGCAATAACTCATCTCTAGATCACTTCTTTAGGTTTGTCAAAGGGACTGATCCTTAATATCTTTCAAATTCTTGAAAGATATTAAGAAAAGTCAAAAAAAACTATTGGAAAAAGCTACTTTGAAAGACTACTGGAAGCCTAATATTCAACAAAAATATATTTTAGGATATCCAAATGCATGTCCATATTTTCACATACAACCTCAGAGATTTATGCACTTTATAGTTTGCTTACATCAAGATATTTTAGCGATCATCTGAATCATTTCTAATTTGATATAGACATTGTTTTTACAGTTTTTCTTATGTTAAATATGAGATATTTACATGTTCAGTCTTCTGTAATTTAATCAGTTGTAACAAGGTTCACAGAAAATTATAAAAATGGAAAATAAAAAATGTCATAAGATGATGACAGTTAAAAATAGCTAATATATATATATATATATATATATATATATATATATATATATATATATATATATATATATATATATATATATATATATTATATATATATATATATATATTCAAAGTCGTAAACCGCACAGTTGCCCGAGACTGCAAAACCCGACACACCAACCTGTGCATGGCTTGGATCGATTACAAGAAAGCCTATGACTCAATGCCGCATACTTGGATCATTGAATGCCTAGAGATGTATAACATCAACAGGACTCTGAGAGCCTTCATTGCAAACTCGATGAGGCTGTGGAAAACCACCCTTGAAGCCAACTGCAAACCACTTGCACAAGTGTCCATCAAATGTGGCATATACCAAGGAGATGCTCTGTCCCCGCTACTGTTCTGCATAGGCCTGAACCCCCTCAGCCAAATTATCAACAAGACTGGCTACGGATACCGACTCAAAAATGGGGCCAACATCAGTCACCTCCTCTACATGGATGACATCAAGCTGTATGCCAAGAGTGAGCGAGACATCGACTCACTGATCCACACCACCAGGATCTACAGCACTGACATTGGGATGTCATTCGGACTAGAGAAGTGTGGTCGGCTGATCACAAAGAGGGGGAAGGTGATCCGCACAGAAGGAGTCTCACTCCCACAAGGAACAATAGCAGACATAGAGGACAGTTACAAGTACCTAGGTATACCACAAGCAAATGGCAACCTCGATGAGGCCACAAGGAAAGGAGCCACAGCTAAATACCTCCAACGAATAAGGCAAGTCCTGAGAAGCCAGCTCAATGGCAAGAACAAAATCCGTGCGATAAACAGCTATGCCCTGCCAGTAATCAGATACCCTGCTGGAATAATTAGCTGGCCAAAGGAGGAGATAAAAGCCACAGATATTAAGACCAGAAAGCTACTAACCATGCATGGAGGGTTCCACCCCAAATCCAGCACCCTGAGACTGTACACGAGCCGCAAGGACGGAGGCAGAGGACTAGTGAGTGTGAGAACCACTGTCCAGGACGAAACAACTAAGATCCATAAATACATCAGGGACAAAGCCTCAACAGACAATGTGCTCAGTGAATGTCTCAGACAACAGGGAACGGAGGTTGAGGTGCCAGAGATACCATCATGGGAGGACAAGCCCCTACATGGGATGTACCACCAGCAAATAACCCAAGTGGCTGATATCAGTAAATCCTACCAATGGCTGGAAAAAGCTGGACTCAAGGACAGCACAGAGGCCCTCATCCTGGCCGCCCAGGAACAGGCCCTAAACACCAGAGCAATAGAGGCCCAGATCTACCACACCAGACAAGACCCAAGGTGTAGGTTGTGCAAGGAGGCCCCTGAGACAGTCCAGCACATCACAGCAGGGTGCAAGATACTGGCAGGGAAAGCGTACATGGAGCGACATAACCAAGTGGCAGGCATAGTGTACAGAAACATCTGTGCAGATATGGACTGGAAACCCCGAGATCAAAGTGGGAAACACCCCCAAAGGTGGTAGAGAACACCAGAGCTAAGATCCTGTGGGACTTCCAGATCCAGACAGACAAAATGGTAATGGCGAACCAACCAGACATTGTCGTAGTGGATAAACATCAGAGGAAAGCCGTTGTGGTAGATGTAGCAATACCAAGTGATTGCAACATCAGGAAAAAGGAGCACGAGAAACTGGAGAAATACCAGGGCCTCAGGGAAGAACTGGAGAGGGCCTGGAAGGTGAAGACCACAGTGGTGCCTGTGGTCATCGGGGCCCTCGGCAGTAACCCCCAAACTGGAGCAGTGGCTACAACAGATCCCAGGAACAACATCAGACATCTCAGTCCAGAAATGTGCAGTCCTTGGCACAGCCAAGATACTGCGCAGAACCCTCAAGCTCCCAGGCCTCTGGTAGAGGACCCGAGCTCAGAGGATAAGAACCACCCGCGGTGGGTGAGAAGGGATTTTTTTATTTTTTTTATATTCAAAGTCGTAAAGAAAAACAATTATCCAATCCATGACTCTAGCAGCGTAATTTCAAATTCTTAAATTCTTCTTTTTTGAAGGAACTTGATTTAATAAAACACACAAAATCACTCAAAAAAGAATCTGAGCAGAAAATATTATGTGAAAGAGCTGAGAGCAGATTTGCATCAGATTTTTTTTGTTGAAAACTGTAAAATCTGTTCACTTTTACAGGCTCTTTTAATGAAAACCACTGATGTTTCAAAGATGTTTTTATTTTGCTTTATTGCTGCCAGCTATCCTTTCTCAGGCTTCTGCACTGAACACATTTAAAACTGGTGA
Organism: Poeciliopsis prolifica; assembly: GCF_027474105.1. Taxonomy (NCBI): domain Eukaryota; kingdom Metazoa; phylum Chordata; class Actinopteri; order Cyprinodontiformes; family Poeciliidae; genus Poeciliopsis; species Poeciliopsis prolifica. Next base: position 2,566,355 of record NW_026562381.1, read on the forward strand.
AAGGAAAACATAAAGAAAAAAACCTGTCAAAGCTCCAGAGATCCTGTTTTTCTCTGCTACTTAAACTGATGTGACAAAAAATAACTGTCAGTGTAATTTTACTCATCATTGCTGGTAATCTTTATAGCATCCTTTTATTATTCTGCAGCGTAATATGTCTGAATGCTCTGTTACTATTTATGAGCTGAGATGTCCAAAATGTCTATTTAAAAAGAAGACACTCAGGCTAACTCATACAGAATGGACTGATGTTATGTCTATCACCTGATATTGGAAAATACTTACAAGTAATACATATAATACTTATACGTATTACTTATAATACTTATTATAATAAATACTTATTATAAATGAAATAATCTGCCAGCGAAATTAGTAATATTTGTATTGAATATTAAGGTATTATTGGCTCAAGACAAGCCACTATTTATTTCTTGTAAGTTAGTTGTGTCTTATTCTAAGTCTATTAAGATATTTGAACTAAAACTAAATGAAAAATGCTTAGAGTGTTGTGTTTTTGCATGTATTTGTGTGCACAGACATGCATATATTTGTAGATATAAGGCATGTGTTGTAGGTTTCATGGGTTATGCCATGTTATGCTTACTATCTGTATATATTTAGTGTTTATAAATCCTGATGAAGATCGGGTCAATGCTGGGTTAAAATCTTAGAGATATAATTGTGGAGTGCATGAACTTTCTTTTCAATATGAGCTTACGTTGCAGTCCCATTCCTCAGTGTGTGGGTTGAAGGACAGGCAGATGGCCTTTTCCTGTTGGTGAAGCAAAATGAGGGATAACGTAGGTGTAAGCAGGAATCTGGGAGGACAGAGCGAGCTTTGACCAGGACAGAAATCTCCACTGCTTAGGTCATCCGACTCCCTCCCATGTTTGTGCCTCTTTCCCCTCATCCATATTTCTCCCAGCAGACGTCTAATACATCTTTGCATTCGCTGCCAACACTGGGTAAATAGAGACAGCTCACCTGTGGTAGCAGCACAGCAAGCGTGCTGTTTAAGGTAGGCTTTGCACACCATGAAAGAATTTGATTTATCTGCAAAGCTCTGGTAATGAGAGTAAATCGTGACTCCTAAGCTGCTTTTTACAGGTTCAGTCTTGAGTTTTTTCGATTAAAATCAACATGTACACACGGTGTAGCAGCGCTGTGGCTTTGATCTTCTCATACTTTATCTGCACGGTTAAACTGTCTTTTCTCTGTTTCTGTGAAATCCAGCAAAGCGCTGCGTGCCATCTTTTATCCTCTGCAGCTCTTTTGATTTGAAATTCACACATTGTCTGGAAACTATCCTTCCAAGCTCTTTTGGGTTGAGTGGTTCAAAGAAACGGGAAAGGAGAGAACAACAAGGAGGTTTGTGGTCGTTTCTGTCCCCAAACGAGTAATTGGGCCGCGATTTGTGTCTGAACCTGCTACGAAAAATACATAAGTGAGTCGTGGCTCGAGCAGAAGCAGAATATCGTCTGTCACTCTGCGGCTTCTCAGTATCTTTGGGGGGAAAAGCACTGAACTTCCTCTTGACTGAGCAGTGCCACATCCAATCAGGACTGTAAATAATGCATGTTTGGTGCTTGACTCATGGTTTTGAAGTTTAATGCAAGAGACAGAGTCACCCAAATTCTTGTTTTGTAAGCTGGTGAAAACCTGCAATGATGCAGAGGATTTCATCAGATGGTTGAATTGTCTGAATGACACGGATCTTTTTCATTGATTGAATTGTGGCTCCTTCGACATTTTGTAAAGTTGCAACAAACGCCACTGTTTTTACTGCGGGTTTTACGAAAGCAGTGCAAACCTGAAGGAAAAACTTTACATGGTTGTTAAAATTATTTACCAAAATAATCAGAGAAGTGTCAAATACTTTTAAGTTTTGTCATTAACTCACTTTTTGTTACAATTATATCCTTTTGGCCTTCACAGTTTGCCTCAGTGAGCAATAGATGATAAGCAAATAGTTTACTACTTCACAGGGGACAGACCAGACTCGAAGGCTGGACAATTAGATTATTATTAGACATAGAAACTAATAAACTGCCTGAAACCTGTTTTTAACTGAGGGTTGCATTTTTTTCTGTGTGTGATAATCTGATATGCTTCTCCACAGACATTATGTCTGAGATGATATCATATCTGTGTATGAAGGACCGTATACGGTATATCAGAGGTGTTTTCCTTTGTCTAGTTAGAGCGCAGATGGAGTTGTGCTCTCCATCTGCGCAGATGTAATAGAGCTGTATTTTGTTCTCTCATTAACAAGGTTTGGACTTTGTTCATTTTCTCGCTCCACACTTGCACATAAACAACCCACAAGGTGTAGCATGATTCTAAAAAGTAAGACTAACTACAATCCTCTGTCTTATTGGTCTTAAAGTGCCATATTATTAAATTCACTTTTAATAACTTAAGAAATGTTGTTGGACTAAGGAGCAAAAGTTGATCAAAACTGATCAATGGCAAGCCGTTTTAACGTTTAATGGGTAGAGGGCCGGATCTTTAAACGTAAATAAATCGGTTCTTACTATAAAAAATACATTTTCAGAGTAATTTTAGTTTTATCTGTAGATTCTTACCCCAGAGCTGTGGATCTCTGCAGATCCTCCAGACCTATCCTAACTATTTAACCATTCTTTAATAACTTCAAAATGCGTCTTATGTGTTCCTTCGTTTTCATGTTCAGTATTTTCTAAAAAGCTTCTGAGAAGTTCACTGATGGATTTACACTGAGATTACACTAAACTCAGTAAAGCTGAATACAAAGAAATATCACACTTCTTAAGACATTAATCTGCTAAAATAAACAAAAATCATGTGTTGTTTTCTTTCCATTAAACAATTATGCACTTCTTTGTCTTTGTTTACCACATATAGCCCAGTAAAACAGATTTTTGTGGTTGTAATGTTTTGCTGGATGCTGTAGTTTAGTGTAGAAATTGCTCCAATCTCAGGTTGCTGGCAGAAATGTCTCTTTCTTCAGTGTTCACTGTAGAAACAAATCTTTTCCTCCGAACTATCTGTCGCCCTCAGGGTTTTATTTTGATGTTGGTCCTGATGGGTCGTTGACTGTCAGCGCTCACGTCCCAAAAAATGGCAGATTTTGAAGGCAAACAAACAAATATGGCTCCTTTCTGCTCCCACACTTTATTGTGTCAAACGTGGCTTCTGTTGCGTCACTCCTAAACACTTTGGGGAAATAAATAAAACCTGTGAGAACACTACACAGGTCCCAATTTCATTCTTTTAGCAGATTGGAGGTCCTCAAAGTGCTAACTGCATGCAGAGTCTCATGTGACCTCTGATTACCAGAAAAGGGAAAGAGGCAGAGAGAAGAGAAGAGTCTGTGAGGGATGTGCTGATTCATATAAGACTCGCCTGCACTAACCAGAGCTGTCTGAGTCCGGAAGAGGGAGAAAAAGAAGAGGAGAGATAACGGGAGACAGCAATGGGAACGAGATGAGGATGATTCATGTAAAAAAAGAAGAGAAAAAAAACTCCTCTAGCAGATCTGGAGAGAGGTAACGCCACAGAAGAAAGAAACGGTAGAGAGAAGAATGAATGCACAGCAGAAAGGAGTGGAGGGGAAGCAAAGGAGGGTAAAGATAAAGAAAAGGGATTAGTCTGCCTTGAAAGAAAGTCTTTCCCTCATTGGGGAGCTGCAAACTCAAATGTTGACACTGCAACAAAGTTTCTCCTCCTAATTTATGTCGAGTTCACTTTGTTGTAGACAAGTCCACCTGAAGTTGGAGGAAAAGTTTTTAAAAGAAACCAAACTGAAATGCTTTAAACCAGGAAAAAGTCATAGGAGGGAATATGTATGATACCTAATATGTTTCAGTATGTTAGAAGAAGAAACTTGTATGAAGTTGGAAGTTTTGTTCTTCGTAAAGAAGAAAATATACTTTAGTGATCATCAAGGGGAAACTGTTATTTACTGGCTAGCTACTATATGCAAAGTGTTGAAAAAGTATAACTATAAGAAATATAACATTTCTGCAAATAAATACTAAATTTTTGCTTGGAATTTCAGACACATTGTCACGAGTTTATTAAAAAAAAGAACAATGTTCATTTTGCTCAAACATACCGATAGAGTAAAATCAGATTATTTTGAGTGGTCTCTTATTTTTTCCAGACCTGTATAAATATTTAATTGTGATATTTTACATGAAAATCTATAAATCTATAAATGAGTCCAGAGTAAACTTTGACACTGAGTTATAAAATTGTAAAATCTGATGGCTACAGTCAAATAAAGTATTTAATTTGCTGCTCTGTGTAAAAAAAAAAGTTTGTTTTGTTCATTTCACTTTGGAAACTAATCTGTTGACAAACCATACATTTTTCAGTTTTAATCAAATATGACATAAAATACCTACTACCTGCCATTCGTTGTCTAAAACTTTTCTCTGTCTCATCATTTCTTATTCTTCCATATTTTGCTCACATTTGTACATTTAGTGAGTACCAGGTTTTCCTTCAGAGTTGCCTTGTTTTTTCAACATGTCAAACATTCCTCCTACATTTTGGTCCATATTTATATATTAACATCATGCAGACGCCTCGTGATCCAACATCCAACCCTCCTGACCACAGAATCATTGGACTGAGATCTGGTGAACATGTAGGCTATTAAAGTAAATAAACGTTTTGAGATGTTTTTCAGCTGGCATGATGGATTTTCACACAGGGAGGAAGTAGATGATGGATTCACTGTGCTCATAACATGATGGTCTCTCTCTCTGCAGCAACTCTGACGTAGGTTGAGGGTCAAGTCAATATCCCCCGCTCTATTAGAGCACCAGCAACAGCCTGAAACGTTGATCCAAATCAGGACGGATTAATGGTTTCATGTTATTTTCCCCAAATTCTGATCCATCTGAAACACTGCAGCTGAATTCAAGACTCACCAGACCAGGCAGCATTTTTATAATCTGTTTTTGTCTAGTTTCATTGGACCTGTAGGTTCTTTTTTGACATTAGCATCCAAACCCGTCATGAGGAGCTGATTGTAGTAGTGAGGATCGACGCGGCAGAACCCAGGTATGGCGGAAAATTATGTTTTTTAATGATGAATCGATACACAAAATCCAGGCAGCACAGGTGAGCAGCAGCAAAAAGCTTTGACTCTGGTAGGTCTGATAAATCATTCGACAACTGTGTAAGACTGATTTACCAGTCGGGTCCTTGTCAGGGACCAAGAGAGACAAAGGTGGGTATAAATACACCTGGAAGGTAATCGGAGGAAACAAGAGACACACAGAAAACCCAAATCCTCACAACACATCTGCTGCTTACTGGATATTTTTTTCTGTTTTGGACCATTCTTTGTAAATCAGAGAGATGTGTTAAAAATCCCTGACACCAACTGTGCTGCATTTACAGTCACCTAAACAGGCAGTATTTTGTATTTCCTGTAGTGCAACCCTGATTATACCATTTTATACCACAATAAAGTAGCCATGTTACACACAAATGCTTTTTATGTCAAACATAACTTAAAACAAAACTGTGTTTGCAATTTAATGAGTCAACACAACTCATCAGGCATTTTTAAATGTGGGAATAACATTATAACATGTTTTAAAGCCCCAAAAAGTAAATTTTCATAAAGCTTTGCTTTTAAATTTTGGTTTTAATGCTTATTTTTAGCTTTAGCAAGTTGTTTTCCTTGTGTCTGGATGCTAAATTGAAATGAGTTGATTGGAATATAAAAAATATATGAATCTCATTTTCAGAAATTTTAATTCCTGTCACATACTTGCATTAGGATCATCATGGATGAATGGTTGGATTTAGTATAAATAGCATCAACCGAAGTTAATGTGGTTACTTGATTGTGCTATGAAATGGCACTATGTGCCTGAAAAACACAGAACGCGGCTCCTTTAACATCTGAGCCAGAGTTGTGTGTGTTGTGTGTGTTTTTGAGGCAGATGGATGTTTGCTATAGGCTTAGTTTTTCTGCAAACCCTCTGATAAGAACATACTGACCAAACCTGATCACAGTCTGTGCACGTCTGCATACAGTATGGGAGGTTTAGGTGTCTGAGGACGTATTTGGAAGCGCAGCTGGTGTTCAATCATATGTTGTGAATTGCATAACATATGGAGAAACCTCAGACCAGAAGCTGTGGACCCAGAAAGGCTCCTGCTGCCCTGAAAGCCACACAGTTGAGTGTGCGCGTGTGTTTTCTGCGCGTGTGTTGGTGTGCTTGGGCTTTTTTCCCCTCTTTGGTCCATCGAGGGGATTACACTTCTTCATGTTGCCTTACATACCCTCACACTCTAAAAGTCTGGAATAAAAGAAGCTTTTTGTCTGCGTTTGTTTTTTAGAGTTTAATGGAATGGAATAATGGGATAAAACCGCTGCTGTGTCGAGATTCAGGTTTTTTCCTTTTACACACAGGACACAGTTATTAAATATAGCCGCAACTGAGTACACCTGTGTAGTAATATTAATTCATATTTTATCAGTTATTTTACTATTAGAAGTCAACAACATCTGCATTCTTGTTGGTTGTGCAGGAGCCTCCACTTCTACTTTTCAAACATGTGTAATTGTACATCTGTTTGCAGCCATTTTCACATGTGAGTGTAAATGTTGAGTTGGGGGCATGGCCAGCAGCAAATTACTTAGATTTAAAGTGAGAAGATGCCTTAAAACAGCTCATCCTGAACCAACCAAATTAAAATGTCATTATCTAAGAATTATTTTGTGCGTAAAACGCAAAGAACATGACTTTTATTGCCCATAGAAGCATAATAGGTTCCCTTTAAAACTTCAAGACAACATTTTTCATGGCCACTGAATACGGGTCAGAACTGTGGCACCACTGACTCCAGAGAAAAGGTTGTGGGGCAAAAATGTGGGACATCATCTCCATTTGTGGGAAGGTCAAAGGATCCAAGTGCTGGCAAGCCTGTGCAGTTTTATGTTCCCTACCACAGAGAGTAAATTCACACACATCGTGTTCCTCTGTTTGTGTAGCTGCGGGGCGGCCCTCGTGGCCGGGATGCCGGTGTGTGCCGTGCCAGTCCACTGTGGACGGTGAGGGGCCAGAGGAGGCGACCGAGTGCCGGAGACTGAGAGGAAGCAGTCCCCACCAAACAGGAGAGATGAACCTCTGCTGGAATGAGATCAAGCGCAAGTCCCACAACATTCGGTAAGAGGAAAAAGAAGCATATTGTCTCTGCTTTGGCTACATAGTCTCTGCTTTCATCTGCGGTACTACTTTTGACTTAAAAATCTCAAACAATTTTCAACAACTTCTTCATTTGTAAGATGCATTGGGAGGATAAACCAGCAAGCAGACACAGGAGTTTAGCACAAATTGCTTTGCAGAAGCTCTAAGCATAACTTGCTTTTGATGAAAGACGTTTAAGTAAAGTAGATGCAACTAAAATCTGTAATTAGACACATAAAACATCTTTAGAAGCCATAGCAAAAAATTTGTACATAACACCAGTTTTAAAGTCCCTCCACTGGCTCCCTGTAGCTCAAAGAATAGACTTTAAAATACTGTTGTTAGTTTACAAATCACTGAACAGTTTAGCACCACAAAACATCAAAGATCTGCTGTTGTTGTATCAATCTTCCAGACCTCTCAGGTCTTCTGGTTCTGGTCTGCTCTGCACCCCCAGAACCAGAACCAAGAGAGGAGAAGCAGCTTTCAGCATCTATGCACCAAAAATTTGGAACAAACTTCCAGAAAACTGTAAAACAGCAGAAACCCTGACTTCCTTTAAATCTCAACTAAAAACACACCTGTTTAGAATTGTATTTGAAATGTAATATGTAACAATGTCTATTGTATGTTGCATGACTTTGTGTTTTTGTGTTTATGATGTAAAGCACTTTGAAATGCCTTGCTGCTGAAATGTGCTATACAAATAAAATTTGATTTGATTTTGATTTTGATTTGCATGAAGAAGACTGAATAAAATGAGAACTTGTATGATGTAACATAAATTGTGACGTCAATGCAAACTTTTCAGAGTTTGTTTGGCGGTTTTGGCTCAACTTTCCTATTATGAAAGATCCACAGACTTAAACGCAGGCTGTATTGTGCTGAAAGATATTCAGCTTAGTGCATTCATGAGACATTTCTGTGAAATCTGAACCATGGCTGGACGACACGGCTGAAAAACGTATCACAATATGAGCTTGTCACGTCAGTCGATATCAATAATTATTGTTTATTTTGTAAATTTAAATATCTGAAGTGCTGCTAAGCTGCTGCTGTGGCATTTCCTGTTTTATCCACAGTTTTCACTCCATGGCTGCAGGTTATTGTTCAGCAGTAATGTTTATATTGAATATTGAAAGTTCTATCAGATATACTATCTATTAATATTGATCATGTGTCTAATATTGTCACATTGTTATTGATTGAAAAACTGTGACGTATGCCTACAATTTACAAACGTGTTGTAGCTTTTCAATCAAGTTGTGCTCAAACAAAATCAGTTTTACGTGTGCAGAGTTCAACATAAAAGAGAACTAATCGAGTTTACAAATGCGACGCTTTGAAGTTATTATAACCTGAAACGAGGTGCAACACTATTTAGCAGATGATATGTGAACTGAATTCAAACTCAGGTGTCTGAAACTGGGAATATTGCTTTAGAGCTGAACCCTACTTTAAATTTCGTCACAATCTGTGATCTGTCTGCTGTGTTTCCTGGTTTTCATGAAGCTGTTTGTTCACTAATATTCTCTATCAATCAAGGAATTACGTTCAAGTGTACTCTTCACTAAGTAATTAAACTTTAAAGGCAACGTGGAGGACTAGATTTCATTAAGAGGTGCCAACGAATACAAATGGACAACAGGCTTTGCTGACTTTTCTGTTCCGACAAATAAAATCACTACAAAATACATAGAATTCAAATCTGGCTGACAGATTTAATTTTCTATTTAATTTAATTTATGCTTCTTTCTGCACATTCAGACTCAGGAAGGCTGAGTTTTTGATTTCTCAAAGAATTTCATTTTATGTCTGCAGTCAAAGCCTGAGATAGGCGATTGTTTTGCGCAACAAGCTTTCAGAACTACATGACATCTGCGCCAGCCATCTGAGCTTTGGCATTTAAGTGTTTACAGCCTGGAGTGGGATGACACTGACTGTGTGGGTGCCCTCATGCACCCAGCGCATCCAACTTTGTGCCACTTTGACATCTGCACTTCCCACATGCTGAGCACTTGCACAATACATTGAAACCATTAATATGGCCTTTTCAACCTTCTGCTAGTGCTGGTAACGTCAAATAACATGTCATCCTCTGCATCTGGTGACAATTTCATGCTAACTGTCTGATGATCCAACAACCAGCAGGTAGGATATTCACATACATGGAGGACACACAACTATAAATGTGCAAACAACTGAATGTTATGAGTCTGTTGAATCTCCTCATAACTTCATCCATTTTTAACTTTTCAGCAAGTTATATGAGATTGTTTTAAGTAAATAATTCCTGGATGAAAAAGTAATGGTTCCACTGGGAGACTGTTTCACTTTGAACAGGGCAAAATTATTTCTTATACTTCTTAAAATCTTTTTCATCAAGAAATTATTTGCTTGAACCGAGATCTAATATCTTGTTGAAAACTCTCTTGTAAGTTGGTTTTGTTGCATTTCAAGTGTACTAAGATACTGACACTATAAACTAGACCAAATGTCAGATCTGGTGTTTTGCTGTGTATTGTTGGTAATAATGTAGCTCCTTAACTGTTGCCTCTGTGGTCAGTTTCAGTCTTGTCTCTTCAGTAATTTTGTGGAACTATTGAGCTTCTGTAATGTCCCTGTTGAGCCATCTTTTACTAAAATTGCTTTTCTCCTGTGCTTCAGTAGTTTAGGATGTACACTAATGCAACCAGATAATCGCAGCCAACATGTCTACAAGCTGCATAGTGATGTGCAACGTTTATGTATCTATTTTTCATCATATGTTTTACAACAAACAGCCTTTTTAGATGCCTCCGTTGTGTTTAGGCAATTAAAAAAAGACATTTCTGAACTAATAATGTGCCGTCACATAACAATGCATACTTCACTTCTGCTTGAAGTCATATTAATTATTGATATGTGTTCTTGCTGCTTCTACATTCGAGAGGTTTGTCAGAGCAAAACAATTACAACTGGTTCATGTAATTCTTTAATGCTTAATTAGAAAACATCCAGGCTCGCCGTTTCTTTAATTCTGCTGACATCCTGTTTAGACAATTGCCCCCTTAATTGCTTGTTTGACCCTCATGTAGCTGAAAAGTTTGTGAGGGGAAGGATAGTTGTTAAATTGGGTAGGACAGTTTACCCTGCAGTCCTGCATAATGAGATCACTTTACATGGCCTGCAGTTGCTGTTTACATCCAAGCTCCACTCTGGCTGCATCAGGCTGAGCGAGAAAGATCGGGGAATACAGAAGGACGTTAACATAAGGGGTAAGGGTAGAAGGAGAGGAGAAACTGACAGGGGGTATTAAATCATCACACAGGAGAGATGTAGGGAATGGAGAAGGGCAGGATGAAATGGGAATGAATGGGGAGAAGCTGTCTAACCTTGAGGCTGAGAGCTGTCCGGTGGAAGCGTCTGCCTGCATTTGATGTCCGCTGCTTGAGATGTACAGACAACTGGTTTTACAATGGCCTGTCTCGCTCTGACTGACAGTTCACTGAAGCTTTGTTACAATAAAATTCAAAGCTCCTGTCCGTCCTTTCAAACGGCATCCCTAAGGCTATGTCTTCATATGTCTTAAATGGAAGAAATTCAGATTTGTGCGGCTGGAATTTACTATAGCGACGTTCGAATATTGTGCCAACATCTGTGTGGAACTTTAAAGCTGCATTATGTAACTTTTATCAAACAATATCGTTAAATATCTGTTGAAACTGTCACTACATTGTGACAGTATTGTATGAGACTGTAAAAAGGGAAAGCTTTCTGCTTTCTTCCAGGGCTGACTAAAAACAACCAATCAGAGCCAAGGGGCAGGGCTAAGCGCTGCCAATCATTCCCATTTTCATGCTGCTCTTCCCATCCCCTTGTTCTTTTCTGCAATACAACCAGTGATGGTGGATACATAGTTTTTCTGTAATGGTAAATTGTTTCTCTGCTGTCAGCATATTTAGCAGCATGTTCACCTGGATGATTGACATCGCTGAGACCCTCCTCCTGGCTCTGATTGGTTGTTTTTGATCGTGAATGGTGCATTACTTCAGGAACAGTATCTGAAGAAAGAGGTCAATCATTTCACAGATTATCTGTCTCATACTGTCTTGACTTGGCAACAAATCTAAAAAACATTTTTTAAAAGTTACAAACTGCAGCTACAATTAGTTACACATGCTGCGAGCTTAATGCTAACCTGGCTTTGTAAGAGCTTTGACGTTATTAACCTGCTGTAATTTTTTAAAATCAGGCAATTCCACTATAAATAGAATACGAAGAATCTTAAAATAGCATTAATCTAATTACTTACCAAACTGTTTGAAAGGAAGTTGGTCTTGACTTTCTTGGAAATTTCCAAGAAATCAGGAGATTTTTGTTATTGTCAAAGTCCAAAAACATGGACTGATTTGTGCCCATCATTCGATTTACGTGGGAAAGGTATGAAGCAAAATTAAATTACAAATACTTTAAAGTTGTGTAAGTTGTTCTGTCTCTTATTAGAGGGGGGACTTCCAAAATTAAATATTTTATCTAATAGATTATTTGTATCACTTCTAAGTGAATTTCAAAATGTTGTCCTCTAAAGCAAAACAAAACAAAAACATTTATTAGTATTTTGACTGTTTGGGAAATACATAATCTAAGATATTATTCATTCAGAAGGCAATGAGGGAATTAACAGGAATCCCTGAAGGACGTATTTGTGTTCAATATGCAGAATTTGACCTTTTTACAGAAAACAAATAAGTAAACAAAATGAAACAAAGTTTAATTAAAAACTAACATCAATACATTTTACCTGTAGAAGTGAAGGCCTCTCTCATTTTTAAAGGTCAGTACCAAAATGGATAATAATCATTTAAGTATAAACAAATCCAGTTACTGTTTTAACATTTTAATAGTTGATTGGGAATTCAATCGTTTTCCAAACTGAATGGAACAATTAATAATATTTGTTTTAAATTTTAATCCCCAGATATTACCCATCAATGAATTCAATCTTCCCACTGATGCGAAGTCAGCTTGCTGCTCTTGACTTTAATTTTTAGATAAATTGATCAGTTTATCAAATAAGAAGTAGACATTAATAAAACCAGTTTTTAGTATTTCTTTGCAGATAATTAATCTACAAAGGGCTTGGGTGGCAAAATTTAATAAATAAATATACCATCAAATACATGCTTGCAAATCTCCTATTAAATTAATTAACTAAATGTATCCATGAAATTATTAAAAACATAATTAAATAATTTAATTTACCACTAAATGATATGTCATCACATAATCAAATAAATCAATAAATAACTGTGTGAAATATAGTTATAAACAAATGTCCCATAAAATAATGAAATACACATTTTAAATAATGAATTTAAATAAACTTTTACTTAAAATTATATTTAATTAATTCACAGTGTTAATTTATTTTCCTAGTGAAATAATTCAAATCGTCAAACTCAGCCATTTCCTACTAAATAATTATTTAGTGGTAAATGTAATTAATTATGTTTTAAATAATTTTATGATCACTTTAAATAATTAATTGAAAACTTTCATTTATGTTTGTTGTGATATTTTTTAGGGAACCACAATATATCGCCCCTAACATTGGTACCGACCGATATTAGTCATTTTTTAATGTATCAGTATCAACAGATAAATGAAACTGGGCTAATATTAACAATCAATATTTATTTCATCTAGTCTATTTCTGGTTGTTTTTTTAACAAATATGTCAAATATGTATATTATATGTAGAAAAATACATAGAGTATTGGTAAAAATCGGTTATCAGCCATAATTATTGGTGGATCTCTCGTATTTTTATTTAATTTTGTTACCCCTAACCCTCCATATTAAGCATATATGTGTCAAAATCAGTGTTTATTCTTGTCTAAATTGCACTCCAGCTGCAGGTTGAAGAAAGCCAATTGTCTTCCTCCACACTGCAGCAGTAAAACAAGGATCAACCTGTTGCTGAACTGTCACATATAAGACACAGTGAGGTGTTTTTTTCATGTGCTGCTGAGTTTAGTTATCTACCTTCAGACAGATTTCCCATGTAGTGCATTTGATTCTGTGTCGGGCATGAAGAAAACAGTATCAGGCATTGTGTCACGCTGTGCCACACGGTGACATGCCGTTGTTTTGCTCTGCAGGGAATGCACACGCCGCTCGGTGTGGGTAGCTCAGTCGCATGCTAGGAATTGTTTAGCTCCGTGGCTCGGATGGCTGCAGAGAGCCAAACGCCCACGCTTGGCATCCGTCTGAGGCCAAACGGTGACCTCTGAGTTTGTTCTTATCTCTGTCTGCTCTTGTCATTACCTCAATGTTCCTGTTTCTACTCACCTCCTCGTTTAAAGTTGCTTTAGCTGCCATCCCAGTCTTGTTTACTTTTACCTCTTCTGCTGTTGTGGTAATTTCAGACATCCTTTTGTCCTCCCTACAATACCATATAGAAAGTAGGTGAAATGCCCTGGGTGATATTTTGCCCCATTTCTTCTTTGTCCCTCAGGAAAACGGCTGCACAATGCCTGCAGGCCTCACTGAGCCCCAGTTACATGTTAATCCTAATTATATTATTCAAGGTCAAGAGTTTAAACCCACTTCTTCTACAATGGATAGGCAGTTCACTGCTGTCTGAGATTAACTTTAAGACTTTATTTTTGTGTTTTTAACAAAGCATGAAAAGCCATATTATTCTTTTTTATCTACTGACCGTCAGAAGTTTGCTTAAACTCCCTATGGCCCCTAAATGTATAAACTTCAGGACATTAATTATTCATTTTTACCATTCTTTATCATTCAGCATAAAAGTGGTAATTTATGTAAAAAGTAATGACTGAACAAGTCAGAATTAATTGTTACCTCACTTCGTCCCACACATCTCAAATACACAAGTAGGCTCAAATATAGAGTACTGCTACCTATATTTAATAAATACAATAAATACTTTACTGTCTTTAGGGGTAGAGGAGGGAGGCAATCCACAGAGTTAATGTCGTTTTAATCCTATTTAGAAAAACCTTAGCATGATGCTACCACCACCGTGCTTCACAAAGCTTCAGTGTTTTTATAGTTAAATAGCAAAGTTTGGCGACTCTGAGTTTCACGTCTGTCGCTGTTCAATCGGATCAATTTTGTTCCAACTAAATGAATTTAGCAATTTGGGCTTTAATGAGTCTAAAATCGACTCATTAAAGATCAATGCAGTGGCCTGCAATAAAGTTACATCCATCCATCCTTCCCTCCATCCCTCCCTCCATCCCTCCCTCCATCCATCCATCCATCCATCCATCCATCCATCCATCCATCCATCCATCCATCCATCCATCCATCCATCCATCCATCCATCCATCCATCCATCCATCCATCCATCCATCCATCCATCCATCCATGTTGCCTATTCTTATTCATGATCATTAAATATAAACTGTTAATCTTTATTTCATTATAAAGATTGATTATTATTGGTGTATCTTGTGTGGGTTTGGATATTAAAATAATTTTTTAAAAATATTTTTTGCCATAATTTATTTTCTCTTATATCTGGACCCGGTTCCGTTTCTTTCTCTTTTGATCCGGCTTGGACTTGATGCGACTCACAGAAAAGACGACGGAACCCTGGAATAAAAACGTGCAGAGAAGAAACTCCCATCTTTCAGGGCTGCAGGCCTGACAGAACAAGTCTTGTTATACATTAATGATACAACAAACCACTGGGGAATTAGGAACCCCATGAATAATTTGATGAATTACCTCTTCGCATGTAGGTGTGTGTGTGCGTTTGCCTTGCTTGAAATTAAACAAAAATGAGGAGAGCAGTGAGCTGTGTCTGCTTACCAGCCATCATCTGCTTCACAGTCGGAGCCTAGACAGATTAGAAACAATGTTGGGTTTTCTGGATGGCTACACTGTTTGACTCACTGGAAATAATAATCAGGACTTTAACACACATTGTACCATTGCATGCTGAAGAGTTTATATGACTCAAATTAAACCCTCAAAGCAGAAAAAACCTCGTTCTGTTCAGTGACGTGCGGAGAGGTTCATGACTTGTGAGGAAAAACTCCTCCAGAATCAGAAGTAGTGTTACTTCAACATATTCCAACTTTTGGCTACTCTAAAACCGGTGGTGTTAAGTGAAGATTTATGATGTTATCACAGAGTAATTTTACTTACAGAGTCCATCAACTTTTCACTTTTGAAATATCTTTAAAAAAATGACCCATAGTACGACTGAACTATGCTCTACTTCTTTCATTTCTTCATTCTTGTTCCTCTGACAAGCAAACCAAGTCATCTATAATGAATGAATATAGGCAAAAACTGAGATTTATTCTGCAGAAACCCTGGAAGGCTGCGTTCACCCTTGGGACGCAGCAGAAACAGGGACTCCCTCAGTCTGTGTTTCTGTGTCAGGATCTGATAGATGAACCACGAGGAGGAATGCTGCACTGCTACAAAAGCCCCCGACTCTCTGATGCTCATAAACGGTTTGGAGCACGGTCGCCTCTCTCCACAAACAAACAGTCACAAACCCAATAAAAAGGGACCCCTGCCTCTGAAATACACAAACTACATCTCTGTTTTGCTTCAGCATGCAAAACCTGAACCACTCGGCTTTTCTTCTGTTTCCTTGGATTTCTTTGTCATCTTTTGGTTCTTCTATCATCTTTTTGTGCCTACAGCCACCACTCCATCTCTGCTTCTGTGTCGTGTAACATTAAAAAAATAAAAATAAAAAAAAGCAGCTTCCTTCCTGGTATGCATCTGTGCAGAACTGCTATTTTCTCAGTGTGTGGAGTGAAACCGAACAGGACTTTCATTCATATCTTATGTAACAGTGCGGGGTGTGGAATGGCTTTCTGCAGAAACACTTCGGATCAGATTGTTTAATGTACATCATGCAGACCCATGAAAGCGACTGACATTCGGTGCCACCAATCAACAGACTGATTCACACCGTTCATTATGAATGTTGGTTAATCACAGCAATGAGTCACTCACATGAGTCACTTTTCAGCCCTGGGATTTTTCAGAAGCACACTTAGAAGACTGTTCCTGTTAAGGATTAATTTGTGTTTTAAAGCCTGCAGTAGTCATATTTCAAGTAATTCTAATTATTCTGAATCTTTGCTTACCCAAGTTTGACCCGGGTTAAATATTACGAGCCCAAGTCATTCTTCTAATAAATAAAACGCATAAGCAAGTTTATTTACAGCCAACCCAGCATCCAACACTGCCCTTTGTCTTCATAAAAAAAATGGTTACAGTAATTAATTTCCCTTTAGCTGCACTTATTTAGACTTGAAAAGCATTTCCGCTGTCTAGTCGGTTCTTCTCCCATAAGAAGCTGCTTTAAGAACTGCATCATTAAGGATGAATCCCGTTTTAATTGACAGGCTTTTTAGCCCTGGGATTTTTCAGAAGCACACTTAGAAATGAAGGAATTATAGCTGCAATTTCACTTAAACTCACAAATGCAAACATTTATCAAAGTTTAGGTAAAGATTTACGCAAATATTAGAATAGAATCAAATTATTTTATTGTTATTGTACAAGAATGTACAACTAATTTTGAAAATAGCAGCTCTCGAAGGCAGTGAAATATAAATAAGTATATAAAGTATTGTGAAAACAAATAGAAACAACCAGAATGTTATGTTCAAGATATTAGAAACATTGCTCTTAAAATGTATTGAGATGGTTCAGTGTTTTTTTTAGTATGTATGTTTTTGTCTTAATTAAATTAAATCATTATCTAAAAATCATACAGTTAATCCAATGAGATTTTGAAATTTCCAAATTTCTCTATTTGGTGACTGGAATGAATTGAAAGCTTGCAATACATGAGAATAGAACCGACTGCATTATGCTTTACACTTATTTTGGTGACTTTTTAAGTTATAACTTATTAGACATTCAACTTCCTCGCTGATCCTCTTTCAAGCAAAGTCCTTTCTGTTCCTGTCTCTGCAGTCATAACTTGATTGGTCTTAGATTATAGTATGAGAACAAACAGCAACAATTAGTTTATCCTCCATAGTTTTTGTTTCGGAGATCACGTCAGAAAATGCAAAATTACGAGCTGGTTGACGCTCCGCATTTTATGCCCTCGATACATAAAATGCATGGACTCCACCTAGAGTCCATGCATCAAACCTAGAGTTTGAATGTGAACCATCTGCGCCTGCCAAAACATGTTTGCTGTGAACGCAGCCTCAGAATGACAATGACTCTAAGAGTTTAAAGTTAAAAGCTGCTTAAAGATCAACAAAATAAGTGGCTATTTTCATTTTAATGTCAAATTAAAATCCAAATTGTTTTTAGATTATAAACCCAGAGTCATCCAAAGAAATTTTGGGTACTAATATTATTTTTCTCCTTTTGACAGCCTTTCATTGCCCTAAATCTCCACAATTGTTTTGCATTTTTTGCTCAAAAATGTGGATTATTTGAAATGGATATGAACATTGCAATGCTCTGCATTTCTAATCCAATTGCATGTTTTCCTGTTATTATGCAAACATAGTATGTTAGAGTAACCATCAGAAAACTCTGATCTCAGATATTTGCAGAGCGTAAACAGCCTCTGTGACCTACAAACTCTCCCCAGTTACACCAGTTCTGTGTGAAGGAATGGGGAAAAACTCCGGGACCTAATGTTGAGACGCATGTTGGATGTTACCCTGAAGTTGGACAGCAACGTGACTCCCACTGTGCAGAAATTAAAACCGGAGACTGAAGGAGGCCGGCGATTCAGGAAAGGTTGGCAAACATGCGCACAATGTTTACACTTTTATGATTCAGCATGACTTATTTATGATGAAGGTGAACATTTTTACTTAACCTCCTGCTGTAGCCAGCAGAGGCAACAGCTGTGCTGCATGCAGAACCTTGATTTAGTTTACAAATTATCGCTTTGACTAAATGATCGTTTGCCTGCTTTCTTGTCAGACTGGATATATGGGATGTGCACAGGTCACACGCTGCAACAAGTCTGCATAAATTCATTTGAACATTTATTAATAGAAACAAACAAAGCTTGTTGGATGAAGAATAATTTTAGTCCCTTTACAGCTGGTTGCTAATGCTTGAGGATTTGATTTTAACTGCTGGAATAATTTTGCTAAATTAATTCTTGTGCCACCTGGAAAGATGTGCTTGGGTTGAACTGTGGAAGTAGACACATTCAGAATCACAGTCTGTAATTAGCCATCATAACACTCTCTTAGGAGTAAGACATGTTTTAACTCCTGATTCAGAGATAAAAACAGACTGCTTGAGGTCCAGTGGGGGGTTTCCACACTGTAATCATCCTAAACCCCACAGAAAGTCAAATTAAGTCAGATTATTGTGAAAATCAAGATAAAAACACCAGATTTCACACAAAGGGAACTCGGAGCAAATATTTAGTGTAGATGCCAACAAACTTTTAAGTAGGCAAAACTTTTCTGTATCAAAATTCCTTTTCTTTAAATTTACCCCATCAAACATTCAAATTCCTTGAAAAGAAATTGGGTTTCCATTAGCTATAATCCAGAATCATCAAAATTAAAGTAACTAAAGTTTTGAAAAGCATCACTTTGTGTTAACAAACTGACTGAGTAAAAGTTCAGATTTTTGGCTTTATGCACCATGAGGGGATTTCCTATTTAGATATTTATCAGATAAAAGTGAGCAGTTCTGAAGAATCTGTTTGATAAATTGTTGAGAAAAAAGTGAGCTGACTGTGCTAACTGAGTAATGATACAAAACCACGTCACTGTTCATACCCTGGGAATTATTCAAGTTTTGACTGTAATCAGGCACTTTGCTGAAAATGAGTACAAGAGATGCTAAGCTGAAACAAAACTAATAAAATTCACAATCACTTAAGATTTCTTTTAAAAAGTCATTTTAATTTTGTATTTGCTTCTTGACTCTTACTTCACTGCAAAAACACAAAATCTTATCAAGTATTTTTTTTAGCCACAGTTGTTTCTACTGGAATTATTTTATACACTTGAAATGAGACAAAACTAATTTAGAAGTAACTTTTCAGTACAATACATGATTTTGTTTGAAGTAAATAATTCCTTAAAATTGATTAAAGAATTAAAGAAGCAGATTATTTCACTTATAAAGACATTTTTCCAGTATTATAAGTGGAATAATCTGTTAGTGGAACTTGTAATTTTTCTTCAATATTAAGGAGTTATTGGCTTAAATTAAAACAAGCTCCTACATCTTGCTGGAAAGTTCACTTGTGAGTTAGTTTTGTCAAGATATTTTGCCTGAAACCTTGGCCAAAAATATCTGATAAGACTTTGCAGTGCACACAATGCAATGCAACGTCTTCTCCTCTACGAATAAATTAATATTTTAGTCGCACTCCTTCCTCTATTATTCTAAATTTCCACTCAAAATGATCAGCCATGAAACCGTGACCTAAACAAAGCAAACTAAGAACACAAAACCATAAATGAATCTATTTTAATTCAACAATTTCAGTGTGGCTTCCCTTGAGATACCAACAGAAAAAAAGATGTGAATACTAACAAAACGCCGTGGTGCTGTGTCAAGGCGGCCTGTCAGGATTTAATTTTTTTTGCCAGCTTCCGCAACATCTCTGCAGCTGACAAGAAAGAAATGGAGAAAAACAGAGCTGTGCTGAAAGCCTTTCTGTGCCCCGAGGCAACAAGCTCCTAAAACTGCAGAAACGCTGCACAGATTCCATACATTAATTAATCATTGATGCAGAAACGCTCTGCTGTCTGATTGGAGTTGAAACTTTGTTTGAACTTAGTATTTGTTTTGAAGAAAATTAGGTAATCAAGATGAGCAGATATATATGCATACAAAGTTAAAAGGAACACAAAACTCAAATGTTATTTTCATATTTTTATCTTCAACTCTTTGATTAAAATTGTTCACCTCAGCTCCCGGAAGTGATCCATTTTCCTGGATGTTTGTTTTATACTTCTGCAGCTGCAGCAGAAAACTGTGTATTCTCTGGAAAATGTAAAATCAGTCACTCCGGCATTGGGTTGCAGATTTTCTCTCTAATTAATCTTTTTTTATGAAGGAAGCATAGAAAATGTAAATATCTGGAGTTTTTATGTGGTTGTATTCATGCAAAGGGAGCATCATGAACTATTTGGATACCAAACCTGCTTCAGAGGAACTGAAAGCTTCCAATCAGGGTTCATAAGTATATTATCTGGTACTGCAGTGAACTCTGCAGCAGTGGCTTGGGCGTAATTCTTCAAAAAAGATGGATGAATAAGCAATAAATCAATGTATTACATGATAAAGTGAAATAATGTCAATAATTTCTGTTTGCATTATTTGTCATTTTTCTCTTTTCTCTCCTTCTACCAAAATCTGGATGATAAAAGTCTTTCAGTTTGGTGCTTTGGTCTTAACTATTCCATTATTTGAAGGATAATTTTGTTTATCCTTAAAATATAAACAAAATTATAGAGACTTTGTAATTAATTTTATTTGTTGCTTCTGATGTTTTGTGTATTTGTTTTGGATATTTAAAATGTCTCCCAGTTCTGGTGTCAAATGTTCATTAGAATTTATAGTTTATTGATTTTTGATCATGTGTTCTTGTGTTAAAAGTCAGCTTTTTTTTTTTTTACTTGGTGAAATACAGCAAGCATTTTGAAACAAAGTGACCCAAATCTTGTTCTTATTACTGTAAATAATTTTATTCAAGCAATTGAAAATCTAGATGTCTTTATTTTAATACAGTAAAACATGAAAAATATTTAAAAAATAAAAATAAAAAAAAAGAGAAAAAAAAAATCTAGGAAATGCAAGGATGATACAAATTTCTAGAAAATTTGCTGGAATTTCTGACTAACATCAGAAATGTTCTAAAAATAAATAAATAAATAAAACAATCTAGCTTTTAATTTTCCGAAATTCAAATGCCAAAATTTTTTAGATTTCTTGAAAATTTTTTAGATTAATCACAAGATTTCTGAATCTTAGGAGGAAAATAAATTTTTTGTGTCTATCAATGTCAGGTTCCGGATTTATAAATATTGAGCTTCTTTATTTACTTAATTTTTTTAGCCCACAATTACTTTTGAGTCTACAATGTTGGCCCACTTTGCAAACAGTTTGGACACCCCTGATTTACATCAGAAGAGGCTGATAGATTCATTCAAATTAGTCTGATACGTAAAAAGAGGCATCAGATTTCCTGCAGCGTTTGCGGTTCTCTTTACATTTTTATTAGCAGCATAAATCATAAACATGACTTGGGCTTTGACTTTCATTTGCTGTTTACGTCTCACAGAAACCAGGTTGCAGCTTTTCCTCTGAAAAACATAAAGTCCGGAAGAAGATGTGAAAATGGATTGAAGAGAAAATCTCACATTTTTCATGTGGAGTTGTCCAAACTCACCACCTGGTATAAGAACTTGGTGACAGCTTCAATCATGTAGACAAATCCCACCTGTGCAAAGACAATGTAAGTTATTAAAGGAAACATGGCTGGAAGCGAAATCCCATCATGTCGATGTACAGTGACCATGTGGAAAACCACATACTCATAAAACTGTAAAATGAAATCAAACCAGTGCAGAACTGTAACTCCCATCTGTAGATGTATCCTGAACTTTAAGAAGTGTTTCCTGTATTTTTCTTTTGGAGGTTTATCTAGTTTTTCTGTTGCAGCTGGAGGTTTTACACAGTGAGATTCGCTGGTGTAACAAGATCCTGTTCCGATCTCTCGTGTCTGCAGATGACAGCATGTTGAGTCTATTATGTGTTGCAAACACAGGAAGAGCTGCATGCACTCCATCCTCATAAGCCCATTTGTATTGATTAATGCTGGCATTGTCATCGAGCTTTTTGCTCACACTGAGCACACACACATACACACACCCACACACACACAGACATAAACACACGCTGAGACAGACAGGCTTTCAGCAAAAACAGAAACACAATCTAGGATGAGATAATTTCCCCCCTCTGTTTTTTTTTCCAGATAATTACAACCTTTTTTATTGGTGTTATTCTAAGATGAAACTTTAGAGTGTCGAGTCTTTTAAAACAGACTCCTGTTTTTTTTTTTTTTTTTTTTTTTTTTTTTTTTTTTTTTTTTTTATCTTTTTATTCGATTTTTACAACAAAATACAAAATATGCAAAAAATGTATAAACAAAGTATATAAACTTTTTCTATAACAAAACCGGACATATAGAACGCATACATAAACTTTCCCCTCGGGGGGAGAAAAAAAAAGGAAAAAAAAAAAAAAAAAAAAAAAAAAAACACAAAAACAAACAAACAAAAAAAAAAAAAAAAAAAAAAAAATTAAGTAAACGTGTACATCAATGGGTATTAATGACAAAATAAATTATTGGTAAATAATATAATAAAATGTAAATAAAAAGGTCAGGCAAAAATAAAATTTAGTTGGGTACCATACGGGACGGCAGCGTCTGAATAAAATCAAAAAACGGCTGCCAAATTTTCAAAAAATTAGCTGAGCAACCTCGAAGGGTAAATTTAATCTTATCAAGTTTACTAAAATGTAAAGCATCTTTAATCCAAAATTCAAATGATGGAGGTAGAGCTGATTTCCAGCACAGCAAAATTCTACGCCTCGCCAACAGAGTGAGGAATGAGACCAAATCAGCCTCGAGTCTTGACACAGAAACCCTCTCAGAAAGTACACCAAACAGTGCAGTTAGTGGGTCAGGCTGGATGGACATGTGTACTGCTTCAGACAAAGCTGCAAAAATATTTGTCCAATACTGCTTTAATGATGGGCATGACCAAAGCATATGAATCAATGAGGCAGGTGCTGATGACAGCGGTCGCATTCCGGACTAATGTTTGAGTATATTTTAGAGAGCCTGGCCTTAGTCCAGTGAGTGCGATGCAGGATCTTACACTGGATTAGTCCATGTCTGGCACACAGTGACGAACCATGTACCCGATAAAGAATTTTATCCCACAGGTCATCTGGAAGCAAAAAACCCAGGTCCTCTTCCCATGCCGCTTTGATTGAAAGGATTGGGGATTCACGAAAACAGCACAGCCTCTCATACAAACATGATACAATGCCCTTTTTCGGTGAAGACTCCTGTTTTTATATGCAGAATCCAGTGCATGCACTGTTTTAAAACAAGTTCTAACCTCGAATGACATTTGAAATCTTTAATTTATACTGGGAGAAATTTTTACAAATTCACTGCTAATGAGTCAGATTCTCCAGTAATATTCAAAGATAAACTTTATCTTAGTCCAATAATCTTCTTGCAAAGACTATTATGACGCTCAGCTTCCCTTTTCAATTTCTTTTTTGACAGTAAAAGTCTGACATCTTCCAGTCTACAGCTGCAGAACCTGGCCCACATGCAGTAGCTGTTAAACCACTTTGGAGGTGTTTCCTGCAGAGAGAGAATCCCGTCCTAGCGGATGTTTAGTGCAGCAGAGCTGGGGGTTTTCCTGACAGCAGCTGTCATGTTAAGACAATTCCATTATAGAGAAAGTGTTTCTTTATTTGTCCCACCTGCTGTGTATGTGTGTGTGTGTGTGAAGTGGAAGCAGCAGCAGCAATTCGTGCTTTCACCTGCATGTTTTCAGTGTGAATCCTCACATTAATATTTGAAGCATTCTGATGCATCTGTGCAAAACTGCCAAGGTCATCATTTGATGGATGACTTTGCTCAGACTCATCAAAAACATAAAATGAGAACCTTGTTAAGTCGGTGTGTGTCTGCACCTGGCATCAGAGTGGAAGGCTGTTTTGTTGGGGTGAAAGAGAAACATTTCTGCTCTGATTCAATTACCACTGCAAACTGAGTTGGAAGGGGCAACAAGAGGCAAGAGGACATCATGGTCTGCTTCACACAGATTGGCTTTAGACTTCTGGAATTTACTCCAACCACCTTGATTCCTCCCTCTAAATCCTAAAGCATTCATCACATCCTCAAGTAGACAAAGTCAGTTCAAGTCCGGGTTTATTTTTATAAGACATTTCAGCAACCAGTCAGTTCAGAGAGCTCTGCATCACTCAACCATCATCACACAAATACTGTCAAATGTAACAATATCACATTTTGTCAAGTTCCATCATCAAAATCATCAATATTCATTAAATGTATTGATCAATATTCCATTTACTAATAATCAAAGGGAACGCTAAACAAGTGTGTTTACAGACATTTAGAGTTTTGCAGTTTTCTGAAAGTTTTTACAGATTCGTGGTGCATAGAAGCTGAATGCTGCTTCTCCATGTTCGGTTCTGGGGATGCAGAGCAGAACCAGGACCAGAAGACCTGAGAGGTCTGGAGTGTTGATACAACAGCAGCAGATGTGATGTGCTCTATTTTCCTGGTGTTAGTCAGAACACCAGCAGCTGATTGATCTGATTGATCTGATTGATATTTTAGTGAAGACGCTGTTGCAGTAATCAATGCGACTAAAGATAAACACATGGATGAGTTTCTCTAGATCTCTCTAGTCCTCTAATCCTGGAAATATTCTTCAGGTGATAGAAGGCCGACTTTGTAACTGTCCTCATGTGACTCTGAAGGTTCAGGTCAGACTCCATCTCGACACCCAGGTTTCAGGCCTGGTCGCTGGTTTTTAAGTTGCAATAACTGAAGCTGTGACTGCAGATCGTTCCTCTTTAGGTCCAAAGATAATAACTTCGGTTTTGTTTCTGTTCAGCTGGAGAAATTTATGGCACATCCACACATTTATCTGTTTTAGGCATCTGTTCAGTGGTTGGGTGGGTTCAGAGTCATTTGGTGACATCATGATGTAGAGCGGTATCATCTGCTATGGTAGCTAATCTTATTTCCTGTCATAAATAGAGCTAGAGGGAGCCTAGATATTGAATAAGAGGGGTCCCACATGTGACTTCTGTCTGAGAAGACAAGAAAAGGTCCCCGCTCTTTATGTAAGATTTGAACCAGTTGAGTACCAAACTCTCCTGTCGCTTCAATAATAAAGAAATACATAATCCTTTGTGAATCAGAACTCATCGGTGCCAAAATCAGCTGGAAGCAAATTGTCCTTCAGTGATTCTTTTCCTCTATTTTATATTGTTTTTGATAAAGTGCTTAATGGTGAATGTTTTAGACTCTTCATTGTTTAGGATTATCCAAAAGTTATGCATAATTTCACTCCTGATTAGTCTGGCCAGTGGGGCCATTGTTTGATTAGATCCTACCTGATTAGATTAGGCCTGGATCCTTTAAGTGTTTCTCTATTTACACTTAAGACGCCGTCTGAATTTTAATTCAGGCCACCCCCCTAAATAAGCGCTTTATGTAGGAGTTCCTCTCTTCACTCAGCCTTATTATCTCTGATGTGACGTCCCGGCAAATTGTGATGTACAGGCGTAATGATATCTGAGTGCAGGCCCATGGTGTGTGTAATTGAAACACTGCGAAACCTTGACAATGCCCTCATCCCTCTGGTGCCAGATGTGCCATTTATGCAAGAGCAGCCCTTCCCTCGAACATTTCTTACCCTGCTGGGCGCTGGTATGCACTTAGGATAATCAGCTGCTGGATTTCCGTCTGCAGTTTCCACTGGCAAACTTTCAGCAAGTCTGCAACCCTTTAATTTCCTGTAAACAATGCCACGACATTCAGAATATTATAATCTACAAATGCATACAGCACTGGAGAAAATTATTATAACCTCCTGGTTATTCCACCAAATATTGATTTCTGAACTCTTTATCAGTTAAAAGATTAGTATTGTTGTTTCTAAATAAGTTTGTTTCCTTTGTATTACTGTAGGTCTGAAAGCACTGCATCTTTCTCGTTATTTTGACCATTTCTCATTTTCTGCAAATAAATACTAAATTTTTACTTGGAATTTCAAAGACATGCTGTCAGTAGTTCATAAAAAGAACAATGTTCATTTTACTCAAACGCATACTTAAAAAGTAAATTCAGAAAAACTGATGAATTAATGTCTCTTAACCTTTTCCAGAGCTGTATATTATGGTATTTTATCTTCTTAGATTTTCAGTTTTGAAATATTTTTCAACTGTGATGTCCTGCTTTCGCAGTGATTTCTCCAAGAGACTTCTAGTGCTTTCAGATTATCTGCCACAAACACACGTTTATAATTGTATTTTTCAATATGATTTTTTTCTTTTCACTATTTTCAGTCAGTTTACTATTAAACCTGTGTGTTTACAGAGCCTGCTGCTGAGGCTGCAGAACCAAAGGGGCGTGGCTTAGAGATTTCACTTTGCATAAGATGTGCTGGCTGAACTATGAAGCCACACTCATGCAGGTTTTTTCATTTTGTGTTTTAAGAAGACTTGTTGGCTCCCAACATGTTTTTATCTGCAGATCAAGAAACTTCTCAGATCAGACGGACTCTGGAACATGATTCGGCGTCTCATCTCTGTGCTCATCTCTTCAGGGTCAAAATACTGGCTTCGACATCTCATTGAGTGTCCACTTTTTTATTCACATTTGAATAAAAGATCACATTTATCTGATCCTTTGACTGAATGAGTTATACTCTGAGCCTTCAACTGAGGCTGATTGCTGTGGAAAATCCTACCAGCGGTCAAAGCATTAAACATAAAAACCTCACGGCACTAAAACCTCGTCCCCATGTGGAGGCGATGTGAGATCCTACACAAAAAGAAGTTGAGAGAAATTAAATGCCGACTAGTTTATGATGATAGAAAATACTGTACATGCCTGCAGGGACTCTTTTCTGACTCCAACTTTGTGCTTCACCACATGCAAGCAGAAAGAGAGTCTAGGCTAATTATTTAGCTCTTCTTGAAAAGGATAACTTGTTTTTTCAATGTTGAAGACTCATAATAGGAAAAAATCTTATTAAGAGCAAAAATACATTTGGAGAAATGTCCAAGATGCTCAAATTATAACTTACGAAAGAACAAACTTCTGCATACAAACAAGTCTGTGCTTAACTTGGAGTTTTAAAAAGTGCTAAAATTTGTATTTTTACATTTTGTCTCATATTCAGACAGTTGTTGAGATCATCATTAAGCCAAAGCACAACAGGGCCAGTGGGATCTTCCAGTGTTGCCAAATTGTACAAACCTCCTACTTGTTATGCTTATGATGATTCAGAATTACTTATTAAGCTTTTGAGACTTAACTCAAGACTTTATGCAAGTTTCTCTCAGTACTTCAAGTCATTTCCTGGTTCAGATCACATTAACAATATTCAGCTTGTACTTTTCATGCTGAACCAGAGTGATACTGCTTTATTTTTAGATATTCTGTGTTGGTTTCAAGCAGCACAGTTAGATTAAAATGTGAAAGAAAGAAGCAGTTTGTTGTCAGTGTTACTTGACGTCTAACAAATATGGTGAGAATATTTTTTCTTTCTCATTAACAGGTTTTTGGACTTTGTTCTGTTTGCATCTATATTTACCGATTCTCATCGCCTCAGCATATGGAGTGCTGAAATCACTGGCTCTTTACTGCTGTTGCTTCTGCACACGAGGCAAATAAAGAAAGAAAATGTCACTGCGAAACTGACTCAGTTATATAAAAATGAATGATAATGCTCAGAGCATGAAAGGTTTATTTGCATGTTTTAAATCAAGAATGTTACTAAAAACTATCTGAAAACACAACTTGAACACCTGCTGATGAAGCTTTAGAGTACTTTCTTTTGGCATCCTTTTCAATAGTTGTTTTTTAAAATTAGATGTATTTAAATAATCTTAAATTCAGAATTAGCTGCATAAATGAGTTGGGAGGCAGACAGGTAGGCAGAGAAAGCAAACTGAAAATCAGCAAATAAAATTTCCTCGTTGCTGTTTGAGGCCTTGTCACAACGTTCATTTGTGCCATCGTTTGCATCATGTACCAACAGTAGTTTTTATTTCAGTCGCAGAGTGTGCCTGCTTGCTCACATTTACTGAAATGTGGGTGAAAATTGATTAAGTCAGTTTGGAAATGTGGAAAACCCAAATCACAGTATGTTCTTTATTTTTACTTTTGCTGGAAAACAAAAGTTAAAAAGAGAAAAAACATCCAGTTTTTACATCCAGTATTCCCAGTGCTGCAGCTTCTTTCTCTGCTCACATTGATAGCAATGTGAAAAATGTCACAAAATGTTCAGCATTTCTGGAGAAATATGGCATTTCTTTGAGAATACCTTGTTTCCTGAGAAACTTCATTTTTTTCTGAAAAACGTCCCACTACTTGGTTTAGTTGTTAAATCCAGTAAATTTATTGAACCTAAATCATTATTTCTTATCAATATTCTGCAATCAGCAGTGCACTGGAACATTTAAAGACAAATATAAAATGATGTGACTTTGGCTTTCACTCTGAAGTGAATAAAGCTCCTTAATCTGGCAGATTTTAACTGCACAGCATTCTGGGGAATGTAGGCAGATGAAAGACTTTATCTGCTCCGCTTTTCACTTGTCTACTAAGCAACTAATTCACTCACTCTTTGGTTTGCTAGTAATCTTGTTTTTTTTGTTTGTTTTTTGTTTTTTGTCTATGTGCCTAAAAAGCACAATTTTTGTCTGAACATCCATCTTTCATTTGAATCTGAAATGGCTCCTAGAGATTTTCCCCTATCATGTAAATCTACATTTCCCCTTCTTACTCATTTGTTGAACTTTTCCATTTAGTTATTTGTTGAGAAAAGGTTTATACAATGAGATTAGCCAAAAGCAGAAATATGGTTTCTATTCTGGCAAAGAAGCTGGACTCAATCCCAAATGACAAGCTAATAGCCTTGTCTTTGTACCACAGTCAGGGCCCTTCAGCACTAAATAATAAAAAAAGATTTAAGTGAATATATTACATTTGCATGTGTCAGTATTAGCATAATATTGTATAACATAATTAAGATAGTCAGACATTCAGTTCAGAAAAATTTATTTTTTGGTAACATAATAAAGAAATACTGAAATAAGAACTTAGAAATGAATGAGATTCAGGCCCAAATGACCTGAGCTGTAAAATGAATCAGAGATAATCAGAGATGGACAAGAGGCTGAGTACAGGACAGCTTTGTGTCAGGAGGAATCGGGTGAAGGATCAAACCCTATTTCCATCATGGGAGAAGAAGAGGAGGTGGTTCAGGAATATAAATACATGTGTGTTCATCTGGACAACAGACTGGACTGGAGATGCAACAGTGAAGCGTCTGAAAGAAGAGACAGAGGAGACTGAAGGAGCCTAAGATCCTTCAATTTTGCACCGAGATGCTGCAGATCTTCTATAAGTCTGTTGTTTAGTTTAGTCTCTTCATCTGTCATCTGTTGGGGCAGCTGCATGAGAGCCGGGGACCGAAAAGGCCCAACAGCCTGATAAAGAAGACTGGTTTTGTTCTGGTTCTGTCCTGGGGACGACTGTGGAACCTCTGGAGATGATGCTACAAAGAATAATTCTTCATAAAATTAAAAAAATTATAAACTATCCTGACCATCCTTTTCATGAGACTCTCTCAGGAAAACAGTGTCTTCAGTCAGAGACTTCTTCAGATTCACTGCAACACGGACTGCTACAGGAGATCTTTCCTGCCAACAGCCATCACCGTACAATAACTCTTTGAAGAATCTGAATTAATATGATCTACAATGTCATTTAATTTCCCTTTGGGATCATTAAAGTATTTTTGAATGTGATTTTTAAAATCTCAACAGAATGGTTCTTTAACAAGAGAACTCATAATAAATCTTTATTGTGAAACAAATGACAGTAACGAGTTTGACTGTATGTGAAGTTCGCTCTTTGCAGCCGTTCTGGGTGGCGAGAGGAAATGGCTTCATGTCATCTCCTGGCTGGTGCTTTGGAAAACGTTTGCTAAATCCATTCCCTGTGCGTACGTGTGTTGGCAGGGCACGGCTCGAAGCTTTCTCCGACAA
This sequence comes from Poeciliopsis prolifica, assembly GCF_027474105.1. Taxonomy (NCBI): domain Eukaryota; kingdom Metazoa; phylum Chordata; class Actinopteri; order Cyprinodontiformes; family Poeciliidae; genus Poeciliopsis; species Poeciliopsis prolifica. The sequence continues at coordinate 2,596,399 of NW_026562381.1, forward strand.
CAGCGGGAAGCTGCAACTCTCTCTGCAGCCACTAGCTATGACACCCTATCGGAGCGCAGCACCAGAGAGAGTTCCACCAGGTAAAGTGCACAGTAGTACCTTTTTAATGCATTCACAGGATAGACTATTTGTTACTCTGTCAAAGCTAAAAGCAGGAAAAATGTGTGACAGAAGTGACAAGAAGTGACCTTTTTTAGATTCTTGCATTTGGATGCGTATAGGAGGAATATGGAAAAAAGATTAATGACAAATCTATATGCTATTTTCCATCTGAGAATAAGGTCAGACTGCTTTTTGGTAACTTTAGAAAACTTTTCTTTCATGTGACAGTCTGTTTCAAAATTCAACAAAACATCTGAGCTTTCATTTTTTTAGCAGGTTTGTTATCGACAACCACAAAGTATGCTTTGAGTTTAGAGATACGTTTCTGGCAGCTTGTGCAAATATCAAAGATATTGATTAGTTCCTTTAATGTCCAGTTCAATCACTACTAGGTAGATGGCTGAAACGTTTTTCCTGCCTTCAGTTGACAGTGATATCAATGATCAACTTGGCTCTGTTAGAGAGATATTAGGTAAAAGTTATTGTGTACTGAACTAAAGGTCCCTTTAGAAATTAGCATCTGTCAATAATTTTTCTTTAGAAAATCATTTACATTTAATTGCTTTTCATTATTAATACACAAACCCCCATACACACAACACATAAAAACAAACATTTTTTTTCTAAATGTTATTTAGACACACCGTGTGCTGTTTCATTGTTATGAGAAAGACAAATGAGTATTAAGTACAGAATTTCTTAAAGGATTTAGCACAAGTCCTGAAAAAAATTACTGAATATCTTTGTAGATACAGAGACAAAAAGCAGATAAATCGTGTAATGTTGAACTGTTTTCATTTGTCTTTTAACATATATGAATGGTTATGTGCTTAAGGTTCATCATGAACTTTTATCTATATTCAAATGTCCAATAAGAGCAATGATTGTCATCCTTATGCCTTTGTTTACAAATAATAGTTCACTTGCAAAAAGGTTCAATATGGAAGCATCCAGCACAAAATGGAAAAAAATCTTTGCAGTTTTATTAAGGATGCAGATAAATTTATGTTTTTATCCCAAACTGTGACCTGAAGAAACTGAGTTACTGTCATATTTTTGTTAAGCATCCCACTGACTCAAAGGTAAAGGTTTATTAACACTAAGCAGAACAAGGATTATGTATTGTTTCTTTGGCTGTAGTGTGTTTGCTAAGCTTTTTTTAGCGCGGTTGAATGGACGAGATCAGCAGCAGTTTCTGTGTTTTATTATTGTCTGTTGGCCGTTAGGGAAAGTCTTTAAGTGTTGTTGACAAAAATGACAGCTCCGCCTGTCAGATAATTGCTCTACGGCTCAATGAGCTGGCCTTTAAATCTCTTTGAGCCTGACAAACTCAAAGACAAACACCTTATGGATCAGTTTGTTTGTCTGGCCAATAGATAAATTCACCACAGATACAAAGATCATAGTTTAGGATGGATTACTGCTTGTTAAAATATTCTGCAGAATCTCAGGCTTCTGGATGGGTTCATGTGAGTTTCTGCCTCTTTCTGTGCTCAGTTGTGTGTACACTCTTATGTGGTTTATTGTTTTTGTTCAGCTGAATGTTTTATAGCTGAATACTTTAGACATTTAAAAGGCTGCTTAGAATAGATTTCACACCACCTGGCTGTGAGCAGCTGCTGCCTGTAGGAACTCCAATTAAAGTCTCAAATAAACATTTACTTTACTTTCCAGCCAGAACATGACAAAATAAAAAGCTGGACTGTTTCTGCTATTAGAGAAGTTAAAATAAATTTCCAAACATACAGGAAAAATCACTGTTGGTGAGTTTTTCTTTTCTTTTAAAGGGTTTGTTGCCTGTATCTATTTGTAGTAAAAGGACAGAGACAAGAGGAAGGACATGCAGTAAATAGTCCAGGGTCAAGAACTGAATCCAGGACAGCTGTGTCAAGAAGAACAACAACCTCCATATGTGGTGTGTGTGCTCTGCCACAGAGCCGCATGCTGGCCTCTGTAAAGGTCAAATGAGAACAAGAAAGTTTGATTTCTTCGAAGCACAATAAAAAGCTGTGGGTGACATCAAACATTTTGTATGTGTAACAGGTTTTTTTTTTTTTTGCAACATTATAGGTGTGGAGTTTGTAAATTAGTTTCTATATTCTTCAAGTGATTAACTTTGGATTTTATTATCAGCAATATTACAGGTGTGAAGTTTGGAAATTCAAATTCAAAAATACTTTATTAATCTCAAAGCAAAATTATTTAATAAATAAATGTTAATGTAAATTTATCAATAATAAATAAATAAGTAAATAACTGTTTTTTTTATCTTTAAATTAATTTGTTTTAGTTAAAAAAGTTAAATCTCCTTGCATTGATTGGTTTAAACCAATTGTCCGTGACGTCACGCTCCCCAAAACTCCGCCCACGCCGCCATAATTAATGGACGTCAAAACAACCAACCAGTCGTCTAATATCGCTTTTATTTTATGGCTTTCGCAGTAAAAATGTATATAGAGTGCTGCACTCTCGGCTGCACAAACAGACAAGGATGCAAACCAAACTTGTCATTTTTATTCATAACTTTTAATGAGGAAAGATGGCGGCGGCGATGGACAGGAGCAGTCAATCGTGATGACTGGCAGTCCTCGGAGTAACCGCGGTTTTGCAGCGAACGCGTTTTACATGGTAAGAATATTTAGGTTCATATACTTTATAAATAACTATTATTAGAAAGATATAAAATATTGCTCTTCGGAGAAGGTCCGTATCTCTATTAACAACCATGGAAACAGTGCTCCACCGTCATGTAGCCTAGCATGTTTTGAAAAAACTGGCTAGCATCTCGTCTTTTGTACGTTTGAATGTTGCTTTAAGTTGCTTCAGGTTTAAGGGAAACGCTGTTTATGACATATTGACATAAATCATGTGGCGTGAATTCAGGCAAAGTCACTAATTTGATCAACACTTCAGGAGGGAGGAGGCATGGGTCGGTTTCTAAGCCATTTCCAACTTTTATGCGGTTTATGAGCCCCAAACCAGGTGCGTTACGTTCACAGATAAATTAGCTTCACTAACAAGCGACTAACAATGACAGTTATCTTCTCCCCTTTTTTTAGTATTACGTATTAATACATACTTTAGAGACATTTAATTATATAATGGTTTCATTTGTAATTTTGCCCTTTTTTGTGTGCATGTTTTATTAAAATTGTTGTCATGTTGTCCAACTAAACTGAGCTAACAAATGACCATCATTAAGAATCTTTTTCTTTAAAAAAAGAAAAAAACTACACCAGTAGTTGTAGTTTTCTCTTCTTGGTCCACCTGAGGCTTGTTCATAGAAATGTTATTTCTATATTGAACCTTTTGTTTACATGTAGACTGCCTTCTTTATTGCGTTTTGTTGATTTTGTTGGTAGAAATCTGTTTAAATAACAATCTACAGATGGTTTGTTGGACGAAAGGCCAACCATGACTTCTCAGGAGAATCGCTGGAACAAATCATCTCGTACTCCAGATTTATTAAAACACCTGTAGGAAGTACGCTAGTTATTCTCATTAAATGATATTCACACTGACCATATGTGCATTCGGATGCTGGGCTCTTTCACAAAGCAATCCATCATGATGATGGAAAACTTCTGGAAAATGTCAGTTATTCTTGCATACAAAAAGCTTTCACATACGGTGATGAAACCCACTGGTGGGACAGCTGCAGGAGTCCCAAGATGTTTTCCAGGGATTAAAATCTCTCCTTGGAAATAATTTCAATTGACAGGTTGTATAGAGCTGTGTGCTCTGTGGACAGGGAGGGTAATAAACTTGTTACAGAAACATGCGTCTGCACACAGCAAGCAGAAACTCAGACACATGGACCAGAAAATAAATAATCAGAAACTATGCTAATTGTTTTGTTTAAACTAAAAGTCTCACCTGATTTCCTTAAGTTGTTCTTTCACCTCAACTAGTTCATAAACAAACAATGAATATTAAAGCATGAATACACAGAAGTTGCATTTCAATTAACAATAAAATTAAGTAAACTGAAATCGAAATAAATTCACTTAAGAGACATACAACAGTTTAGGGGAAAAAAACATTTTCGCGCTAGGATTAGGTGATTTTTCAACCATATCTAAAGACTTTTCACATCACAGGAGTCACGTGATCAACATCCGGATGTTACTACTGGTGAAAACGACAAAGAAGACAACAGGAGGTAGCAGTAGGATGATGATTTGTTTTTGTTTTTATTGGAAAATGTGCAATCTAGCTCCACTGGAGCTTTCAGCAACACACAGTTTATAAAAAGTTGTGTCATTCCAACATGTTGAATCCAGCTCTTCTGCAAAATTTCCCCAAAACACCAGATACGATTCTTAATGACTTTTCGCTGGAGCAAGCTTATTCACATAATTTTAATTCTCTTTCTTATGTAATGGAAACACTCCAATTTCCAAATTGTGTGTGCTTTTCTTTTCTTTTTTTTCTTTTTTTTTTACTTTAGCAGAATATTAGCAAAGTTTGTGCACATTTGTAATGGAAATGCAGCTCCATCCAGGTTAAAACAAATTCTTCTTTTCCCAGAGCATCTCCGCCATCTCTGTAGATTTTTGCGGTGTCATGTCTGAAGTTAATCCGTACTGACAAGAAAAGACATGTAGCTTCTGTTTCACCTCCTGTAAACTTCAGCCAGAGCTGCTCTGTTGCTGAATCAGCCTTTCAATTAGAAGGACAGCAGGACCAGCTAACAACAGAAATCTACACTCCACATTTATGCTGCAGCACCATACACTCTAGTTCATGTGTTCAAAGCAGACATGCAATATTAAAGCAAAATAAAGAGGAAATTAATTAGTATTGAGATCTTGTGAACATTGAGTTCATTCTATTCAGAATATTCGGTTTCTAATCTAAAAGATGTCATGACATGGCAGCAGTATGAGCAGGTCGACACTCACTATGATCTATTCAACACTGAGATAAAATTAAAATGTAATGTTTAAATGAGAAGCACAGCTTGTTCTTCACTAATATATTACATACCTCACTGTGACCCTTCAGATGCATAAATAAATAACAGTGCAAATACAAACCAAATCCCATCAGCTTTGCATACTGTACATCTGTGATCTAAAATTTAATAGATTCCATAAAATGTTAAATAACCAGGTGGAATTTAAATGGTCTGGATTCTGTTATGCTTATGGATTAAAAAAAATAAATTGAAATTTAAATCTGAAAGGAGATGCAGACAAACATTTTGGTGCGATCCACAAAAATACCAAAGTCAAAGCCACTAGATTCAAAATATTAAATTCTGAGTTTATGTGACAGATTAATAAAAGGGAAATAAGAAGAATACGTTTTTAATGCTAACGAAGCGCTTTACTAATTCAATAAACTGAATAGTGTGTGTGATACATCCAGTTTCATACATTGAGAGTTGTTTGTTATTATGTATAGAAGATGTTTAAAATGTCGTTTGAAAGAGCTCTGAGAAAATGCTAAGTATCTTTTTACCGATCCATTGGGGTTGTAATATTTAGTTGCAGCACTTCCTGTGATTAATACCTAATTAATGGATGGGATTCAGTCTGTGCTATTGTTCTAAAGTGCTGAAAGTTAACTGTGCTCTGTTAATGTGCATTACCCTTGGTTTATTACTGAACAGTGCGGTTTATTAAACTGATACATCTTAACCTTCACCATTTTCCTGACTCATTTCACGATAACGTTAAAGTTGCACTGCATTTACATCTCAGTTGTAGTTAACATCAAGCATGTGGGTGTGGCTTAGTGTAAAACTTTCACTATTTACCATGAAACATCAACATTAAATGACTTCCAAATGCAAGATCACAGCTGCATCACACTTCCTCTGTCTTTCTAGAGAACAGCCCTGAACACATTTCCATGGTCACTTGATGACCTCACTGTAGCCCCGCCCACTTTTAAGAGGCAGTCACATGTTTTTTCTGCTGTATGTTTTACTGTTATTCTATAATTTATATGGGCTTCATCATGTGAATACTGACTAAAAATGATAACATGATGAACTCTATGAATGCTGGCTGCTGACCGAACCGCATTGGGGTGTAGAAATGACAAAATGCATTACTTCGCCACGTGCATATGATCGGCTCTAAATGACACGTGGATCATCGGACTGGCGCCAAATTGAAAACGTATGACCTTTGTTGACCTCTAAAGAGCAAAACAGCATTGAAATGTATTTTGACTCCACTGCGCCCCTACATTGATCCGCCAGCTGTATTTCCTCGCTAAACCAATGAATCTATACCACATTTTTTTGCATCTTGAAGGATAGCCGCCGAACGCATAGATGCGTACCGCCTGGAGGACGGGCGCGGAAACTGCGCAACAACTTCTGTCTTAGCACGTGCGCAGCGTTGATGGAAACTGAGCAACTGCTTCCGCGGTGCGGGCGGAGGCGCTGAAAACTGCGTGAGAGCTTCTGTGGTGGCTGGCGTGAGGCGGCGGTTGCTAGTACCCCGCGGTGGCAATAGGCCGGAGCGGCGCTTGGCTGCGAGGGCCGTTCGAGGCTGCTTGCAGCTTTAATTAATTTTTATTTTTTTTACCCCTAAAAATCTCAAATGTGTGGCATGAAGCTTTACCTAGTGCAGCTACAATCATAAATATTTTTGTTTTCATCTCTACCAGCTCTTCACATGTAGAGACTGGAACATTTGCCTATTTCTTTCATAAACATATCTTAGTTAGACTTAATGGAGAGTGCCTGTGCAACAGATTTCCAGTTTGATTTAGGTTTAGACTTTTAATCTAACACATTAAAGTGCTCTGAGCTAAACTGGTTCATTATAGTTTTGGTTGTATATCTAGATTTGTTATAGTTGAACCTCTAACTTGTATTTTGATCACCTATGAAAAGCATCCCCACAGCAGTATGCTACCACTACCCTGTTTTACTGTAGGTATTGTTTTGCGGGTGAATATAACTTTAGTTTTCTGCTAAACTTGGAGCTTTGTTGTCCTCAGGAACACATGCTTTCTCATGTTTGTGTCCTCTTTATGGTGATAGACTTCAAATGAACACTTAGTATTTTTCAACATTTCCAACTTTGTTGGACTTTCACGCCACACTGAAAAGTGTTTGAAAAATGAAAATTATGCAACATGTTAGTTCCCCTTCATAATTTTGCAGTATTTCCAATCAGTCCCAATAAAATATATTAAAGTTTGATGTTGTAAATACACCATGTTCCAAATTATTATGCAAATTGGATTTAAGTGTCATAAAGACACTAGTTTTTGTTGTGCTATTAAATTTATAGATGGCATTGTGTGGTCAGGACTCTTTGAATCACTCTAGTTCATTTCAGAGAGCTGGGTTGATTAGTTTGTCTGGTGAGCTCAATTAAAGGACATCTACTTAAGGATGTTCCACATTATTAAGCAGGTCACAGATTTCCAGAAAGATAAAGGATAAAGGTTTTCTGCTGACGAAAATCATTGGATAATGTATGACAAAGTATGACATTAGATATTTAACAAAAACTGAAGTGTTATTGTACTGCGAAGAGATTTGTGGCTGATTCAAAACAAAGATGGGTTTGTACAGATAAATGTAAATACTTTTTTCATGGGGAGCTTTGTTCAGTAAAATTTCATTTATACTGCAATGGTTCATGACTTGAAAATTATACTGACCATCATTTGCATTGACCATTTAAGAAAATCAGAGAAAATATCATTTGCATGATAATTTGGAACACTATGTAAATGTGAAGAATTGAAGGCATTTTGTGGGTTTATAAGATGCTGCATTAAAAAATAAATAAAAATGAGATTGAATGACTGCAGAAAATAACAATTTTACAATATTAGCATGATGGTAAATGTATCCTTTGCCTACATTGTTGGACTGATTATTTAGATAAGCTGTGGTAAACCAGCCAGAGACAGATTTCTCCATCAACTAAAGCCAAAGAACAGAATTATGACCTTTATTTTGATTGCAGCATGTAAAACCAAAATCAGTCATCCTTTTCCTGTTCCAGAATTAACATGGCGGATGTTTGTTACCTCTCCAAAAAACTAATTAACCCAAGAACTCTGTCTTCCAAACGAGTTGGTGTATCTCCGGTGGTTTGTCTGGTTTGAGCTGCTTCTTGCTCTGGGGAATGTTGCTGTCCTGTTTGGTGTTTGATGCCTCTTGGCCTCATCTCTGCTGAGTGTCAGCTCCATCATGTCACTGTGATGACTGTCACAGACATCCTCACTGCCAACTTGGCTGCAAAGGCAGCAGTGTCAAAAAGTTTGCAGTTTTACAAACCTTTGATGCACTTGCCTTGAGTGCGTTTTCATTTTTTTTGTCCTCTGCTTGTTGGCACCGCCTTTATGTTCTGTCACTTTGTGTTTTTCTTTGTGTTAATCATCTCATGGTTGGCGTGTCCTGCATTTTCTGAGACGAGTCGTTGGGAAGAAGATTGTTTTGGCAGCTTTTCCCCTCACTTTCTGTCCTGTCCTTGTACCTAGACATGACATGTTGTGTGTTCTTAAAAATAAGAATACATGAAGTGGACTACCAGTTGGTTTGGGTTAAAAATAACTGCATAAAGCCAGGTATCTAAAAAGTATTTGGTTTTTTCATAAAAGTTTTTGTACTTGCATGAGGTACTTTTTAATATATTTCACAAAATTGCAATGGAAACTTGTTTTTCACATCACACAAGTCATGTGATCAACGATCACATGTTATAAGAAAAGAAAACAACAGGAAGTGATTGAAGGACGAATTGGAGGCTGCATGTTTTTTAACGACTTATCTTGTGAACAAACTTATTAATGTGTGATTTTAATTCTTATTTAACCCTTTCATGCATAGTGTGTTCACTGCAGTTCACTTTGTTGTGTTTCTTGTGTATTCTATGTTATAAATGCACAGAGACCAAAATACGCTGCCAACTACTGGCCATCTACTGCAAGTGCAAGAACAATTTTGTTAAATCCATTATGGCAGGCAAACGAAAAAGCAACTCTGGAATATCCAGTCCCTCCTTCTACTCTTGCTTGTGAAAAAATATATTGTGACATCAATTAACCCCTTAAGACTGACGCTACGGATGTATTTTCCAAATAACAACTTTGTGTTTGGAGAAAATTACAACTGATCACCTTGGAAAAAAATCCAAGAAACAATCACTTTTTTATGCCTCAAGAAAATCAAAAGCACTTTGGAAAACAAATTCTGACACACAGGATCACAACTCATGCAGGAAAGGGCTAATAGAAATAGAAATTGTTTTTTGACATTAGAAGAATATCTGCAGACTTTTGCACATATTTGTAATGGAAATGCAACTTTTTTTAGTTTGTCCCCTTTCTTGTTTGATATGTTCAAGATGTGCAGATTTTTTTAACAAAATTAGGGAATGTTTAACATTCATTATTTGTGAGATCTACACGTAATATGCATTGATTATTAAGTGATTGTATTCAAAGTTAATACTTTTAACTCAAATCTGCAGACTGTTATTATAGAAATGCAGGAAAAATGTAAAAATTTGAGTCTAAAATGTGAGATTTTGTGAATAAACCCACAAATTCACTACATGGAGTGCTGCTGAACGCCACCATTTTTCCCCTCCTTTATCTTCCTCTCTCTCTCTCTCTTCCTCTCCTTCTCTCTTCTCTGTCCCATTTTCATTTCAGCTCTCGTATATAATCTGTGATGCCTCTGCTCCCTGAGTGTCTGGTCGCACTAAAACTTTTCCAACAAAGCAACGAGGGAAATTGCCTCCCAGTTTTCTACGGAGAATTAAACCTTTTTAAGAAATGTGAATTATTGATCGTAAGTGGATTTATTCTCCAGTCACTGTGTGAGTCTGCGCTGTGCTGCACTTCGTTTCTGTGCCAGCACATGTGCAACAGTATTAGTTTGTGAGGATGTTTACGCTGCGTGTTTTGGGGGCTTTGGAAAGAGGGGAATGTCGTCGAGTGTGACGTGTGTGTGTGTGTCAGGGTGTTGGGATGAGAGAGCGTTCCTGCTGTGGAGGAGTTTCAGCTGCACGATATTTTCTGCCTCGTGTAAAGTAGGAAAATTAGATGAAAATTCATCACACATTGAGAGGAAACATCAAGAACGAGTGAAATTAATGCCATCAACATGTTTAAGCCAAGTCAATGAAGCCATTTCATCCCCCCGACTTCTCTCTATTCCATGCATAATGTATCTTAATCTGATCTGAAGGCTTCCCTTTTAATGTTCCTCCAACCAAAGATGAAGCCTGTGAGTGTGAAATTTTGCTGGAATTAAAGTTTTAACATGACAGCTGGCTGAGGAGAATCCATGGCTCAGCTCCTCTTTTGGAAAGCAAAGCAGCTAAATAGACGGAGGGAAGAATGGAGAGCTGGAGAGGATGAAAAGAGGACACAGAAATGGAACGAGAGCGAAGAGGTTGGAGCAGCATGTCAGCGGAGAAAGTGGAGAAAGACAGACGGCAGGTTTACTTCATGACTGTTGCACTGGGAGTTTTATCTCACGCCCCAGCTTTGCGTCGTCACACGCTTTTTGCTTGTTTGCTCTGCGCCAGCTGGTGTTTGCCGGCGCTTCGGTGTAGCTCTACTTTCTGGGCGTTATCAGGGCCTGTCGGGCTCTTGTTAAAAGCCTTGGAAACAGTGTCACTGCTGGGGTTTCCAATTCAAACTACTGATGTAAATTATTTATTTTTTTTCTCGCTGAAATTGTAAATCTCCTTATACCGTAAGAGGATTGAACATGCTGGCTCCGCCTAAATAAATTACTGTGAAGAGGGGGAATGTCCCCAGTGCTAAGTTTTGCACCTGCAGTGAGTGTTTCATACAGAACAAAGATTAGTGTGGAAGAAAGGAGAAAGTTGACACAATGGCTTTCTTCTAGGCTCAAGGGGATGCTCTGGGTTTAAGAGAAAAGCAGAAAGTTAAGGCATGAGTGTGTTTTCTCACAAATTGAGTTGCTCGTCTGTAATTTGCATAGCAAGTGCTGTTAGCGTACAAGACCTGGTACTTTTGTAAACGGAGGCTAAATGAGCTGCACTCTGTAGATTTGTTCTCCTTTTCTGCACAAGCAGACCGCTCTACTGCGTTAGGTAGGTTCTCCTGTAAGGAAGAAGAACCAGCATCATAATTTTTTGATGCTATTATAAACTGTGACTGTGACATGGTTTGGTCGAAATACAGCAGAATTAAAGTGGAAAATCCGTTTTATAACCTGCCTGTGGTGCTGAGTTCCTCTGCAGCGGGGCTTGGGGAGAAACACTTGACTTGATAGGTTGCTGTTTTTTGAGTGATGTCTCAATAAGATCTAGAGAAACTCTTTCATGTGTTTATCTTTAGTCCAAATTAATCAGAACCAGAACGCTGCTGCTGGCGTTCTGACTAAAACCAGGAAGACAGAGAACATCACACCAGATCTAAAGTCCTTCACTGGCTCTCTGCAGCTCAGAGATTACACTTTAAAACACTGTTGTTAGTTTATAAATCACTGAACAGTTTAACAACACAACACACTAAAGATCTGCTGCTGTCATAGCAACCTCTCAGGTCTTCTGGTTCTGGTTCTGCTCTACATTAAAACCAGAACCAAACATAGAGAAGCAGCATTCAGCTTCTACGCACCACAAATCTGGAACAAACTTCCAGAAAACTGCAAAACAGCTGAAACACTTTTCCTTTAAATCTAGACTAAAACCGTTTAGAGTTGCTTGGAAACATAATAAGAAATTAAACATTAATTAACATATTTGATGTGTAACAACAGAAAAATGTAAAGCTTCTATTATTGACTGTGTTTTCTTGATTTAGTATTTTTGTGTTTTTATGATGTAAAACACAAAAATAACTGCCTTGTTGCTTAAATATAGTGTACAAATAAACCTGGTTTGACATTTTAGTAAACATTTTATTCTTCCAGAGAAGTTTTCAGAGCTTGTTTCTCGAGTTAATGGTCATAATAATAAATAGATTTTAAGTATTCAAAATATTTTAGCTGAAACACCAAATTTAGATCAAATTTTGAAATGGTGAAAAACAATTAATGTGATTTATTCGCTTCTAAACAAGAAACGCTTGGAAATCCGAATTGATTTAATTCATGTTAATATGTATTTTAAGCTGTGTTGCTTCCATTTGTGATTGACAAAACAATATGTAGTACATAATTTGATCCTCAAATATTTTATGGAAATTTATCATCATCGCCCGGTTGTTATTTTAAAATGTAACTAATTTTAGACTCTATTTGATGAGGTCATTTAAAGACAAAAGTTGGGCTCTGCCTTCACGACTCATCATTTTCCACTTCTATCCTTCAACTTAAAGACTGTTTTTATATTTTATTCTTCCTTCCCTCTGCAGGCGTTTATGGAGGATGTCAAGTCTCGCGGGCCCTTCATCTACTCGGTTTTGGAGTCAGCCCAGGCCTTTCTGGCTCAGCACCCCTTCCAGGAGCCCGAGGAGACCCTGACCGATGGAAAAGGTCTGCTCCCTTCATGCTATATGCCAACTGCTGTGCCAGCTGAAATGTCACACTCATTTTTCCCCTCAGAGTTTGTTTGATTAGGGCCCTTGCAGGTGAAATCCTTCATTAATTGTTATTAGCAGTGATCTGTTCTCTGGCGTCACACCAAGTTTAGGGAAACGGTCCGGGTCGGGACCAATTACCTCCGGTTTACCAGCTCTACAGCACCATCTGCTCAGATCAATAATGCAGTGTGTTTCACTATTTCTCCACTCCTATGTCCATTTCTTTTTTTTTTTTTTTTTGCCTCATTACCCATCTGCCCTGTTTTCATTAAACTTTTCCAACTCTTTTCTTTGCTATCACACTTTTCTTACCAATCATTGTAAAGCTTTGTCCTCCACACTCTTATTGCTTTCATATGTTGATGCTTTTATTGCTTTATTTACTTTTCTCTGTTTTCTGCAGAGGTGTCTCCCCGGCGACGGATTTTGAACGTGAGCCGATCTGTGTGGAAGCAGGCGAACGTGGCGAGTGACCTGTGGGAAAAACTGACCGCTCGCTGCGTGGACCGCCACAGGTCGGACGCTTCGTTCTCTCTCTACAAATAGATCCAAGATTAAAGTAATTTAAACTTTATTCTGATTTTCTGCTGTATTGCACTCAAAAATGATGAACTATTAAATCCCCACGAAATTAAAAGAATGTTCTGAAGGGCATAATTTTTCTCTTACTGTTTAATAATTTCTCCAACTTGCGTTTTTACCGCAACCATCTCTCAGCTTCTCAGTTAAAGTAATAAAAACCTCCCAATGTTTCAGGTCATTAAACTAATTCTACTGTGAGAAGAAAAATAATCTGAAAAAAAATTGTTTTCTAAACCAACCTAAAAGTAAAAGAGTAACTGCTTCTATGTTAATTGTCATTTTTCAAAGCTGTTTTATTTCACTGACCATATCAGGACCCGATTAGTGCAGAATTAAGAAATAATTTGCTGCAAATTGATGACACAGCCTGTCATTTTATTTTTCCTTTTTTCCGTCTTCCTATAGAATTACTCCACACTCTAAGAGCCGATCGTCATCCACTTTATATCTGTAAATACTCCTGATAAGTACATTTTTACAGTCTATAAAGATCCTACATGTTCAACTTCTTCATTGCAGATTCAACTATCTACTTCTGTTATAAGATATGTTTTAAATATTGTTTAAAATTGTTTGTTCTTTATGTTATGTTACAGGGATGTCCAAACTTTTTGCAAGCTGGGCCAAAATTGTTGACTCAAAAATAGTTGTGGGGCAAAAAAACCCTCCAAAAAACAAAAGAAAACTCTACCTAAAATCAGGCAAATCAGGTAGTTCAGTATCTCTTATAGCTCCAAGATGTGAAAGCGATTTTTGCGACGGTGTTTTACAGCCATTGTAGGTAGAAAAAAAGAGTAAATTGCCACCTTTCTAGAAAAAATACAAAAACAAAAACTGAGACAAGTCTCTGTGATTTACTGCATGTTTGCAATAGCCCAAAACTTTTCTTAGTTCAGATTTTAATTATAATTTAAACAAATCCTGCAGGCACATGGAGAGGACACTGGAGCGCCTTTTGCAGATCCAGGCAGCCATGGAGGAGCTGGCGGGGGCCCTGGAGCAGGCAGAGGGTGTGCGGGACGCCTGGGAGCCTGTTGGCGACCTCTTCATCGACTCTCTGCAGGACCACATTGACGCCACCAAGGTGGACACACACTGCTGAACTTAAACTCATACAAATCTGTTATACCTGTAGTCTAGTGCCTCTAAATAATGACAAATAAGCTTTTATACACCACAAATTTTAAAGTCGGCAAGTTTTTGTCAGCAATAGCACTGAAACGATATGTCCCGTATGAATATTTCAGATCTGTATCATGCAGTTCTGCTTCAAAATGTTTGTTTGCCTGCATAAATATGCCTGTCAGAGCAGCTACGATGTGACAGACGATGACAAGGACGCGCCGCTTCAAAATGACGCTGCGAGGCGGCGCGGGTTACGATCTTTCTCCGAGCAGAGGTTGTTAAACAAATGACAGGCCATTGGTTTAGTCATTATTGAGTGCCGAGTGCCGCTGCCGCCTGTAATTGCGTGGAACTGTTCATTATAACTGAGGACCCTTGAAAATCTTGTCACTGTTTGGACTCTTGTCACAGCCAGCACATGTTTGGGCCCAGTCTTCAGGGAAGGCTTGTCAGGTTTCCTCATCTCATGCTCACAGTGACACATGCACATATACATTCACCTACTGAAAGATGCTAAAATAAACCTGTGGCTTCTTTACAGGACTTGTTTTGACTCTTTAAACGCTGCTTTTTGACAGATACAGAAATAGCTGTAGGTTTGTTGTTGTATCTTTTCATCTTATGATGAAAACGACAAAACTGAGGATTTTCTTACATTATTTATTTCAGTTTTTGTCTGTTTGTCTGATAATAACAACATAAGGTGCTGAAATTTACATCTCATCTCTAACATGTAAACTAATCACATTTTGTCTCATCTTAACAAAAATAAATGTTTTTTGCATATTCCAATGTTAAAACACTGAAACACAGGAATAGAATCTCTAGATATCCTTATTCAAACCACTGATTCTCAATAAAATTTACATCAAATCATCCCTATGATTAATTTTTAATTTCATGTTGACTCTTAAATTTTCCATCCTTTGACTGGAACACCTTTTCCTACATTTGCTGTAGCTTTAAGTTTAAACAAACTTAAAGAATTTTTTAAAATGCTTTTCACTCTGTTATGACAGCTAAATTTGATCAATAACTGTCCCATAGTGGCTTTTTGTCTGTATTTGTGATCAATTCTCTCCTTACCTGGTTTGTCACTTTAAACAGCCATTTGAATTGGTACCGTTCTCTTAATTTCAGATAATTGACCAAGCAGTGATCCGTGAGATAATCAAAGCTTGAGATATTGTTTGATGATCTAACTCTTCTTTTATCGTCTCCACAGCTTCATTCCTGACTCGTCTGCTTTGTTTCTTGATCTTTACGCTGCTCATCGCTACACAATCCAACACAATTATGCACTGCTGTGTTGGTTCAAACTACCAATAAAAGATACTGAAGTTTGTGTTTGAGACGTAGGAAATTTGATTCAAATAGTGAAATATTTTTGCAAAGCTCTGTTATTTACTTGGAGCCGTTTCAGCCCCAGCAACATTTTCCAGCCTGTTAATTGTCTTCTAAATTATATATTATGTGAAGTTAAAGTTTTCCTCTTTTCACTTTTGCTTAATTTTCTTGGCTGACTTCTTTTAGGCTCAAGCCATGCAATCATGCTGAATATCAAATTGTACTTTGGACTTACAGTCAGACAGTCATAAAAACAATTTTTAAAACCGTGTATACTCTTTTGTCAGCCATTATTGGGTTTGCATAGATGTAATAATAGCACTGCTCTAAAATCTTCACATTGATCACAGAAGTAAATTGCTGCAAATTGATGACACAGCAGCAAGTCAAGATAAATTTGGAAATGAATAAAGGAATGAAGTGTTGCACTGTGTGGCTTTTCATCAATTTCTTTTAATCCAGATGATGAGTCCAGCCTCATTTTATTTCTCAGTATTTGCTGTCGTTGTAGAATAAAGGCACTTTGATGTTATTTAGAAAAGTGCTCCAGTAAGAGACTCGGTGTCTGTTTCACAACGAAGCTCTTTCGTTGAATTTGGGCTGAGAAACGGGTGTATAGGATGTCAAGTTAGAAGTGACATTTTGGAGATAGAGGTCAGAATAAGTCATAAAGCGATCAAACATGATCATGGCTTATATTGTAATATAATTATCTATCATAGACTCATTTATATAAAACCTAATACTAGATTATTTATATTTTTGGTTGTTATTCATGTGTTTCCTTTCTGCAGAGATGTTTCCTATTTGTTAAAGAAATGCCTTTTCGGTGCTATTCGTCTATTATGAATAGCTGCCAAAGTCCTCAAAATATTGAAGAAGAACATTTTGAAAAGACCTTCACAAAGCTTGAAGAAATATTGATCATGAATGCTTTAATAAAAGATTACAGGCAAACCTTGGCTCTTGGACAGGAGTCAGGGATAGTTTGAAGCAGTAATGAATGCCACTCTATTCTCCTTCCTTTCTGAACTTTCACAAATTACAGGCGTTTGTAACTTTAGCACCTGCAGAGCAGAGAGACATTAGCAAAAATTAAAATTCAAGTGGTGAACCAGTTTTTTTTCTTAGTTTAAATCAGCTTTGTTGTTTTAAAATGTTTCCAGACAAATTTATGAGCCGTCGGTTCTGTCGACCTTCTTTACTTTTATATCATTTATTCTGTTTCTTTTTGAGACCAGATGGTTTTCTTTTATTGTCTATTCATTTTTAGACATATATATATATGTAGTGATTTGCTTTGATTTCCAGACGTTAGCTCACTGTTGCTGTACAAAAGTTTGTGCAATGGAGAAATTAAAAAAATACTTTATTTGATTTGGTGGGCATAAGACTGACATGACACTGTCATAAACATGAAGAAGTCTTCACGAACAGTTATTGCTGTCATGAAGGTTCATCTGGGAAATAATTACACAACAATGGAACTTTTAATGCAACTTTGTATTAAAAGTGATCATCTTGCTGCAATTTTTGTTTTAAAGTGTCACCTTTAATTGACTTTGCATTAAAAGTGACTGTTTTAATAAAATGTTTGTCTTAAAGTGTGACCTGTAATTGAATTTGCTTTAAAAGTGTCATTATTTATTAAAGACTTCTTCATGTTTATGACAGTGTCATGCCAGTCTTATTCACACCCCTTCACATAAAGTGTTACCAAATCTTTTCTTTGATTAGCCAACATTTACATTTACATTTCTGATTATTATGTCCACTATGCCCCATTTTGTGCCTCTTTTTGTTCTCTTTTGGCTCCTGCAGTTGTTCAAGGAGGAACTCTCGCAGGTGAAGGAGGGCATGAAGCAGGTCAATGAGTTGGCCCACCAGCTGGCAATCTCTGATGTCCATTTGTCGATGGAGAACGCCCGGGCCCTGGAGCATCTCAACAGCAGATGGAAAGTGCTTCAGGTAGAGTTCATTGGCAAGTTTGATGCTACCAGCAGCACGTTTTCCTGCAGGATGTGCAGGTGTAATATCAGCCTCTGTCTGCCTTTCAGAATCTCAGACTTTCAACTCTTTCTCTAAATGTTAACTCTGTGAGAGGAATTCACAATGCAGCCCATTTTTGAAAATCTTTTGCATGTTCTTTTCTTTTTATGCTCTTTAAAGAAATTTGCACCATTTTTTTTGTATCAGTTCAGCTGGGGAAGAACTGATCGAAATAGAACAAAAGAACATTTCCCTCATTGAGATTATGATTTTTCTAACTAAAAAATATAGATTTTATGAAAGACAAGATTCTTTCTTAGATTTATTCAAAGATAAATAACGTTATTAAGAAATAAAAAAAAGTTTCTTTAGCTTCAGTTGCAGAATGCTGGATACATTTTCTGTCAAAATTACCATCTGATTTCAGCAGACAGTATTTTTCAAAGCTTGCAGAACTTAAAAACTCTGATCTGAGAATCCAGCTCTACTTGCTATGGCCGTAATGTACAGATAAACACAACAGCAGACTTTCTGCTACATGCATGCATAACAGCTAATCTATAGTTCTGGAAAAGAATGGAGAGCCCCCTGCACTGAACCCCACTGAAAACCTCCTGGTTATTCCACCAAATATTAACTTCTGAACTCTTCTTGAGTTAAAACATTAGTATTGTTGTTTCTAAATAAATATGAGCTTGTTTTCTTTGCATTATTTGAGGTTTGAAAGCACTGCATCTTTTTTTTATTTTGACTATTTCTCATTTTCTGCTAATAAATACAAAATTTTTGCTTGGAACTTCGGAAACATGTTGTCAGTAGTTCATAGAATAAAAGAGCAATGTTAATTTTTCTCAAACACACACCCATAAAGAGTAAAATCAGAGAAACTACCATATTTTCTGGACTATATCAGCAGAAGAACTGCCTTTACAAGTTGTTTGTTTTTCTTGAACAAAGTTAAACTTTTCAACCAAAGGAGAAACATCATCAGTACTATAATCAGATGAAGGGATAGACTTTGAAACACAAACTGTGTAAATATTATTACTCTTCATTTCAAATTCAATCATTAATTCTGTTGTAAAATGTTTTACTTTCTACCTCTTTTGCTAATTGCATGTTTTCTACTTGCTAAGATTTTTTCATTTGAATGTCAACTTCAAATGAAAAAGAGACAAAAAGAAAATCTTTTTTTTAATGTGATACTACTGTCTGCTTTTAGCATCAGGTTTTCCCTCTTGAACTGCACAGCATGTCATAACTTTGACTAATTTTTTGCACTTTGCACATATCTTTAATACTTCATGTTGCTGAGTGCTTCTGCTTTGGGGACCACAGTCGAGCTACGCGATAGTAATATTAACAGGCTGTTAAAAGCATGCATGGACTCTCTTTTAAGTCCTGCTTTGATAAAGATGAATTGAACTTTAGGAATTTCCATATAAAAATCTTCCTTTAGAGATTTGATTGGATTTTCAAGGTGAAAATTCAATCGCTTTTCTTTGTCAAAATCGAAAATGTTTTAGTTTTTAAAATCATACAGTTTTGTAGTGTTGCTACTGAGAGCGTAGATCTATTTTTGACAACAGATCATAAAATGCAAAAAATGTTAAAACAACAAAGTTGCAGCAGGGTGATACATGTCATAAAGCAGAAATAATCTAAAGGTGACTCTCCAGAATACCTAAGAGGAGCGATAAAAATTGATGTTTGCAGTAGAACTGTTTGCTTGAACGTGCACTTACAAATTGAGGGCAATACTCCATTGAATCTGAGGCACTTACCCTTAAAGCCTTTAAAACATTGAAGTGAACTTCCCCTCCACTCCCTGCTGAGCGGATTGGATGGATGCACTAGCAGGGAAATCTGCAGCGTTTTCAAGCATCAGCTGCATCCACTGTCAGCAGACTGTCTCTGCTCCTCCAAACACAATAAAACCCTCTCACCTTTCACCTGCTGTTAAAACATCCTGAAACGTTAGATAACCTTGATTAAATTATTCTTCACAGACTGAAATGTCAGCCAGTGCTTTTTTACTCTCTCTGCCTCTCTTTTCAGATAATAATCATTTAGAACCACTTGGAAAGTTTGTAGAAATTAATATCCCACCTCCCACTTTGCATCCTGACTTTCTTCAGCTTTCAAAGAGTTTTGGTAGCTCAAATTTGCCCATGTTTGATTTGCAACCCTTACAAATAAATCGACGTACTTATGTTCTGTAAGAAAGTCTTGGTCCACATGTTGAAAAAAACCCCTCCAGAACAGTTTCTCTGTCCTTTTTGGTTCAGATTCAAAAATCTTCGCAGCTGAACCATTAACATTTTGTAGAGACTCAGGGACTGTAGAGACTGCCTGAAGATGTCTTCATCACCTTTCAGCATTTCCTTAAAAAGTCCTTTGAGGCTGACATTTGTAGAGCTACAAAAATAGAACAAATTGAAAGTCTAATCCATTCATTCTCCATTTCCCTTTAAAGGAAAAAGACCTTTGAAACAGGTTGGCCCCTTCTTGCTTTTCTTCTCAGGTGATCTGTGTGCCTCAAGATAAAACCCTTTATAGCTTTTATTATTATGGTAAAAATGCTGTCTTGGATCTATATTTCCCAGCAGTTATGTATTTTTTTTTTCAAAACTTTCCATCGTTTTTTATCCCTTCTAAGATATAAACAGAAACTTTCCATTGGAAGGAAAGAAAGAAAAACTAATCCAAACTATTTGGACTATTTCTGAGTCATTTCCATGGGGTAATAAAGTCATTTGATAGTTTTGATTGTCTTTTTGTGTTGGTAATCTGGTTAATAAAGGTTAGTTTTCATGTGCAGTTCCATCTCACCCTTACACAAGCAAACATAAAAATGCAGTGAATAAATTGATTTTCAGTCAATTTTCTGCACCAAGGACTTCAGAACATATTGACACGTTTTTCCTGAGGCTCTTAAACTGTGTACCGTACTTTCCGGACTATTAGCCGCACCTGAATATAAGCCGCAGAAGCTAAATTGCATGATTTGTACATATACAAGCCGCACCGGACTATAAGCCGCAGGTTTTTTATGTTTAATTACGATATGGTTCGTGCACAGAGGGGATTGCTGGGAAAGAGGCAACTGTTTGGGGAAGCGCCTATTTATTAACATTTCAAAACAAGTTGCATATTTGCATACATTAACTGTTACAATTTAGTGCAATAGTAGCTCCCATTTATAAACATTTGAACAAACAAGTTGCATATTTGCATAACGTTATCAACCATTTAGTGCAATAGTAGCTACAGAAGGTACAGAACATATAAAGCTACAACAACAAATAAAGTGCCTGTGACATGACAGTAAGTCTAAATTGCAGTAACACGGCTGCTTAAAATATACGGTTATCAGCCTACCAGAAAAGTTATTACCGTAACCCTCTTCTTCATCTTTGGTGAAGTACACGGCTGTAACCAGAAAAGTTCCCGTGCGCGCAGCTACTTGTGTGTTGAAGCAAATGTGACGTCAACATGGTGGATGGTAAATTCCATGGATTTAGGTATCCCCCTAGTGGCCGTTAGCTGCAATAATCCATAGATAAGCCGCACTGTTATATAAGCCACAGGGTCAAAAAATGGGGAAAAAGTCGCGGCTTATAGTCCGAAAATTACGGTATATATTTGGAATTTTACATTGACATTGGTGATTCCTGGGTGCTTTTGCTTATTGCGATGAAAACCAAATAATACATTTTCCCATGTTCCCTATGCGGCTCCGTAAAATTGTAATTGAATTTAAGGTGTTCCCCCCCAAAAATGTTACACTTATAATTCTAAAAACACCTTGGAAATAAACACAGAAATAAATAAGCAGCTTGCTAAAGCAAATAGGATTACCCAGAAATAAAAAAGAAAAACTTTCTCAACGTTTTTGAGAAATGTTTCTCAACGTCAGGGAATTGGTGCGCTGCAGTCATAAAGGGATTGAGACCATCAGTAAAGATACTCAGGTATACTGTGACATTTGTTGATGCTCTGCTGGTTCCATCGGGTCCAATAAAAGATTCCTAACCCCATTACTAGTAAACTGAACCCCTGATACCATGCAGTATGACGGCTCACCTTTGACCTTAGCAAGGCAGTTTCATCCAGCTAATTGCCTTCTGTTTTTTTCTGCTTTTCTAACCCTGAGCGTAAAAGATGGCTCAAGGTGAAAATCTCTGTGGATTAAAAGTTTCTGAAATAGTGAGACGAGATCATCGGGCGCAAACAAAGTCACCTAAATCATCTTCTTTCTTCAGTTTGAACTTCAGCCAATCACCTTCAGCACGGCTAGATGCTGCCATTTCATTGGCTGAGTCATATTTATGTTAAATAATTAGCATTTTTGTTCCAGGTTGACTAGTAATCCTTTCTAGATCCATTTTTCCGTTCATTGTTTGCTAACAATCTGACCTACTTCCAGATGTGGGTAGAGTACCCAAAAAATACTCAAAAGTATTCATGTAAAAGTAGCGATACTTCAACATATTTGTATGCAGGTTTTTACTCAGGTAAGATTTCAAAGTATCCATCTAAGAAATTACTCAAGTACTGAGTAACTGATCAACCTATCAATCATTTAATATTTAAAAAGTTCAACATCAGATGGACCAAAATATGAAAGTGAAAACAAAATAGAAATGTGGCTCTTTAACTAGGTGAGGGATTTTTTCTCTTGAATATTATGAAGTAATTATTAGGTTTAAATTGCAACATTAAGTTAAAACTCACAATTTCAAATTAATTAGCTTAAAAACTATGTTTAGACAATTTAAATCAACTTCATGAATTTTAATTTCTGTGTTAAAACCAAAAGAATTTTCTTGCTGACATAAATTTAATTTTTTTTTTCAGTTAAACCACCTCCAAAAGAGTTACAACGCAGTTGAATCTTAAAAATACCAAATATATCAGAATTAAAACAAAAGCAAATATGATCCCAAACACATATTAACCACAAATTGTTATTTAAAACACAGGCTTCAGCTGATATTTATCTCAAAAAGATTTTCTTTTCCTCTACTCTTCCACTACTCTATGCGCTCCTAGGCCTGGCTCTTCATTTAATACAAAACCAACAAAAGTCCCAAAAAAAAGTCTTAAAATGATTCAAAAAAGTCTGAATGTATGGACTTGAGGTGGAAGAAATTTGATAGTGTTGTACAATATATTTCCAGTGGCAGCAGAATGAAGTCATTTTTCTCTTTGGTCAGTTCTGTTCTAATTGAGATATTAAATGTTTAATTGCTGCACCAGATTGATCACTATTAATTATGGTTTTTATTGCACTAGTGGAAGTCCTTGTCCAAATTTGTTTGCTAATATTTGCCGTTCACGGATAATTTAGTCATTTGTCTTCCTTATGCCTGGCTAAATTGCCTGTAAAGCAAATAGATTGTAGAACACAGCAAAGTTGGCAGTAACATCTCCCGGGCGCAACGACGGTGCTCTCCATTAGTCTAAAACAATTTAATTCAAGCTCTAGATTTTATTTTTGAATTTCTAGGTCTAATAGATGTTCACTGAAATCAGGTTCTTAGTTTTTAAGAGCATTGTCTATTTAATCTTTATCTTTTTCTCCTTCTATCTTTGTCTGGCTCGTCACTTCACAGTGAGTGGATTTACCTCCCATTGTTTGAGGAGGCTGACATGGATTCATGTGCCAAATCCAATACTTTTCATTTAAACTGGGATTAGACAGGCTAAATCTCATTTGGTGGGAAACCTACCAAATATTAAAGTTTTTTTTTTTTTTTAACTATGTCAAGCTTAATTCCGTCAACTCAGTCTCCGTAGTTATTGACGCAACATTTAACGCTTTCTCTCTGCAGCTCTCCACCACACGACTCTGCTGTCTGCTGTACTTTTCACATAACAAATACTTTTCTAATCTCTGTCTTCATTTTCTACCTGCTGCTTTCAGGAGCTGGAGAAAAAAAATCCCAAACAAATAAAACCCCAGCTAATTTTACATTCAGCAGTTGGCTAATAGAGACGAAGCAAGTAGCCTGTGTGCGTGTTTGTTTTCCAATTGTGGAGGCTTGTGATAGGGAGTGCAGAGCAGCAGGAGTGTCTTTGATTTAACTTTGTGTGTGTCTTTGTGTTTGTCCTCAGGGCTCCATTGAGGAGCGGCTGAAGCAGCTCCAGGATGCACACAGAGACTTTGGCCCTGGATCGCAGCACTTCCTCTCCAGTAAGGGTCCTCCTCTGCTATTTGAAGTTGGTGCCTTGTGTTGCAACAATCTGTGGCGTGCTGTGCCAAGGCACCACCTCAAAGAAAGTGGAAGCATGTATGTGTGTGGAGAGGAGGGAAGGGGTTAATACAATTAGAAGCTGCTCAGTGTGTGTGTGCATTTGGGTTAGAGGTGGAGCTGGGGAGCTTTGTTCATCTGCCGCACGTGGGCCTAATTTGATCAGAGATGCACATTTATAAATTCTGTCTCTTCTTCTACCTGCTGTTCTGCAGAGGATGAGGAGAGGCAGCAGGTTGTCTAAAAGTGATTTAAATTGAAAATCAAATGTGAAAGCTCGGTTTTGTGCGAAACACGGAAGTTTAAAAAATGTTTTTGCAAAAAGGTTTTTCAGACTCTGATTTCTGACAGACAATGATAGAGTGCTGTGGCTGAATAAATAAAAAAAATATATGTAATATTTATATATTTCATTTGAGTATTTACATCCTTTGCTGTCATTATTTTTAATGCCTTATCGCGTAAACGAGCTTATTCATGCGTGATTTTCATTTAATTTCTTGTTTAATGGAAACTTCTGAGTTGTGAAGTGGTGTTTTTTCAACTTTAGTTGAATATAGACAAAGATTTGTGCATATTTATAATGAAAATGTAGCTCTTAGGATGTTAGAAGTAACAAACAAAGGCGTGTAAACCAGCCTGTACCAACATTACTTTAGTCTATAAGAAGAAGACAGAAGGTTTAATGCATCAAAATGCACCAACATAACCCACCACTCAATTCTGCCTGATGAGTGGAGGAGCAACAACATGAGGCAGCATGTGAACGAGGCAAAGAAGTTATTCAGAAGGTTAAAAGGGTTTCCAATAAACAGGACGTTAGCGATGAAGGATGCTGATGTGTCTCCGTCCCAGGAGAGTCACAAATCATCTTTTTATGTTCCTAACTGACAGAAAGGTCAAATTTGACTTCTGTCTTTGGCTTAGACAATGGTTTGGTTTCCAGCAGTCCTCCAGACCTCCACCGCTACTATTCTGCAACTTTGAGATGAATCCCTCCTCCAGAACACATAAATCAACTGAATGGCTCGTTAGCAGGGCTGAGTGGCTGCTGATGAGGGAATTCAGCTCTTTGATTCAGGTGAGTTGGAGCAGGGAGCATCTGAAAGTTACAGGACAGAAACGTTCAAGGACTGGATGCATCTCTGAGTTAAAGTCTTGATTTTATAAATGTTTCAATATTTTACTGATCGAATCAGTAAATTATTATTATCAGTAGATTAAATCTGTAACTTGGGAGAAATATAAAGTGTTGACTCAGTCATCTATGGCCTCTTTTTGCAGATACAAATGTCTTTGTATCTGCAATTAATCAATTAAAAGTTTTATAATTTCCATTCTAATGAGTAATACTTTTGTTTACAGAGACATTATAATTGATTTGATTTATTGTGGTTGTATGCAGGTTTTAATTTCAGTTGTATTTATTGTTTTTGGTTGTTTAGTTTTATTTTGGATATTTACGATATCATCGTTAGTGCAGTGTTCTTCAGAAAATTAAAGTTTATTGTTCTTTGAGAGGGCGAACTTGCATTATAATGCCATTATTAATACATTAATTGAAAATGGTCTCAAACATATATAACAATATAATTGGTTATTTCAATAGTTACTGGGACAGTCTATCATCCATCAGCATTTGTTCTTGTGAAAGGCAATACATAAATATTAAAACTATAAAATCAGAAATGCTAAACTGTCTTTGCAGCAGCAGGAATAATTTTTCCTGAGCTGTTGTAAGTAAGAACTATTAGTTTGTTTTATAAATTTTAATTTTGAACCTTTATGTTAACACTATGCTAATCATATTTTACCTTTCAAACAAGCTCAAGTCATGTTTCTACTGGATTATTTGGAAATGTTTGCTGTTCGCTAAAGCAATAATGTCTCTACTGAACACATTTTTGCTTGTCTCATTTATAAAGAATTTGTTTTTCTTTAAACTTTGAACTAATAAATTATTGGCGATTATTCAAATTATTAACATCTGAGTAAAAATATTGACTGTTCTTACAAGTCATTCTGTAAAGCTGGTTACTCTGTCAAGGCAAGGTCAGTGTTGAAAACTTGACTGTGAAAAAAAACTTCTGCACCTTTAATGTATGGAGACACTGCTGAAAGCCTCTGGTTTACATAACCATTGTAACCATTGTTGCACTGTTTGTGCAACAATACAAAGAGTTTATACCTTCTGAATGTCTTTCAACCTTCAGTCTGTTTTATTGTTTTATTTATGTGAAAGACCGACACAGTGTCTTTCACAAAATACATTGTGAAAGACATGATGTCTTTCACAAGTGTTAGGAAAATAATAGAAGTTCTTATGAATAAAGTAAAAAAAACCAAAAACATTCTTCACATTGCATTTATGTTCAGTTCCCTCTGTAAAAGCACCTCTTACTGGATTTACAGCTGCTAGTTTTTAGGAGAGAATAAAATCTAAGTCATCATACTAGATGCAGAGTCTCTCAGTAATGTTCAGGTTTTGCTGTAAAGTCTCCGCAGATTTAACTTGGTCTGTCTAACGTACCATATTTTCCAGGCTAAAAGGCACACTTAAAAAGCCTTTAATTTTATAAAAGTAATCCGGACCCCTTCTATATTGTTCTGGAGTAAAACATTACCACTAATTAGTACAGACTGTTTCTGGTTGTGCTTACTGACCCCGAAGCGATTTTGGGTCGGAAGGTTTTACTTACACTGCGGCTGGAGAGTGACACGTCCTGTGCTTTGACTGACTGTTTTGTTTTGCTTAATCCTCTTTATATACTCTTAGTGCCGCCACCACCATGTGTCAGTAGAGGTTCAATTTTTTTACATATCGTTTGTGTCAAACTGCAAGCAAGATTATGACTTTCTTCCAACAGCAGCTTTCTTATTACAAAGGTCAGAGTTATGAACCTTATAACAAATAGTTATCCTGTTGAAAGATAATCGTACTGCGACGTACTAGGGTCATACTAGGGTCATACTATGGAAATAAAAACGATGTAATCACAAGAATAAAGCTACAATATTATGAGAGTAAAGTAAAAGTCAAACTCTATTTGTTCAATTCATTATTTGTGAAATGACACAAGGAATCAAATTATGTTTCTCACCATCTGGAAAACTAATAACTTAGACATCAGATAATAAATAAGAACACACAAGCTTGCAAGATTATGTTTTTACTCTTGCAATATAGTAACTTTATTTTAAAAGTAGACTGCTATCATATTTTTACACCTTTATTATTGTAATATTATGACTATTCTTGTAATTGTTTGTTTGTTTTATTATATTTTCTTATTACGGCCCTAGTTCTCCATCATATATTCCAAACCAAGCTGAAAAAGTGTGAAACACTTTGAGTTTATCTGAACCAGAGCATCTGCTAGGAGCATCCCAGCTGACCTTCACCATGATCTGACCTGCCAGACTGGAGTTCATTAAAAGCTTTGCTTTTTTTGCAGCTACTTTGCAGGAAATTTCATGTTGATATAAGATTTACAAAATGTTGTAAGGATTCCAGGAAATTAATTTAAAAAGAGAAAAGTTTAAAAATGACAAGCTTATCCAGTCTGTGAATGAACAGAATCCTGAATAATAGTAACCGGTTCTAAAAGGAAATGGTCAGGATATATTTTGGAAAGTTTATCCTTTTTAGAGCTAAACGGGAAATGAACTTCAAATCTGTCAGTGTTTACATAAATGACTTATAAACTTGGAGCTGCCTGGTTTTATTTATTCACTTGCCAATACATGTGTCCCTCACAGAGCTCTGGTATCAAAAACATCAAAACACTTTCTATAAAGAAATAATCTGCCAGTAGTTTCACACCGATATCAACAAAT
This sequence comes from Poeciliopsis prolifica, assembly GCF_027474105.1. Lineage (NCBI taxonomy): Eukaryota > Metazoa > Chordata > Actinopteri > Cyprinodontiformes > Poeciliidae > Poeciliopsis > Poeciliopsis prolifica. The sequence goes on from NW_026562381.1 coordinate 2,624,127, forward strand.
TATTGACTTTTAACCAATACCTTGCTTAAAAGTTGTCTATAAGTAATCATTTTGAATTATTTCAGGTGTACTAAGATATTGTCACACGAAACTAGAACAAAATATTTGATAATATTTTGTTATTTTGCCTTTAATAGTAGCACTTTCTATGAAGGGGTGTGCATAAAACTGATATGACAGAACTAATGTTGTAAATAAGAAGGAGCCTTCATGAATGTCCTCATAAAATGTCATTCAGTAAAGATTTACACTAATGATCCAAAGTTGCACTAAAAGTTTCATTAAATGCTATTAAAAGTGTCAATTTTGCATTATTCTCTAAATAAATACACTTTTAATGTGGAGTTGTACTAAACGTTGCACTTAAAGTGTCTTTATTTACTCTTTATGACAACAGCGGTAAACATTCATGAAGACTCCTTACGACAGGTGTTGTCAATCAGACCCGTTCAGATAAAGTGTTATCCAGGTAATTAACTTATACCTGTCCATAATGCTCTTCCTTTATCTATTCAGACCTTTACAGAAATACATTACCTCTGGTTTTACATCCTTAAGGTTAAAAACCCCAAAAAGCAGTTTGATTGTCCACATTTTGATTTTCCTAATCCAAACATTGGCTTTGTACAAGTGAACGAGGAAATTCTCCAGGGATCCTCTTTCACGACTCCCTGATCTATGACTGGACGCTAAACAAGCCGGCTCTCTGTGAGAACCTCGTTACACAATGAACTCGTTTCTCTGGCTTCACTGCGCCTGTTGTACAGGGCAGCAGCTCCGTTAGCAAAGGTCTGAATGGACACTGTGTCCAGACACGCTGTCAGGCGCACTGAGCACAGTTCATGCATGATGAGACCGCTCTCAAATTGATTTGCACCCCCGTCTCTCTGTTTGCCCAGGTTCAGTCCAGGTACCATGGGAGCGTGCCATCTCCCCAAACAAAGTGCCCTACTACATTAAGTAAGTGTTTGTGTTGTCCAGGTGAATGCACTTTTTCATGCCACGTTAAATGACTCTGTTAGATGATAATTTTAGTGCCAGATTCAGTGAAAAAACAAACAGAAATTGGTGTAATGATTTTTCTAATATTATGCAATTGATTTCCTCACATGCGTGTAGAAATGAGCTTTTCTTTGTTGATTAATTCTTCAGCCTCCTTGGTGATTTTGTGGAGATCAATAGACAATTTATTACAGTTCTGTTCACACATACAAGCCCCAGTTAGGTTTATAATTTATTCTGATAAAGTCTGGGCAGAGCTGGGTTGTAACTAGTTACATTTACACAATTACAGTTACCTGAATAACCTTTTTGAAAAACATGTATTTTCAGGAGCATTTTTACTACAAAGTACTCTTTTCTTTCCTTGAGTAATTTTATTATGAAGTAATTAAGTTAAATTTCTCTTACTTGAGTAATTTCTTGGATGGCCACTTTTTATTTTTACTTCATTAAACATATATTGAAGTAGTGATACTCTTTCTTGAGAACAATTTTGTGTACTTTGTCCACCTCTGATTGTAAAGATAAAAAAATCTGCGCGTATTTATGTAATTCACACAGCAATCGAACCAGCAATAAAAAAATCAGGATGCAACAGCGACAAAGTCAAATTTAAATTTATCACCAGAAATTTCATCTTGATTAGCTCTCTGCCAATTAATTGTTTGCCTGTGGAAATGACTAAGCCATGATCCCGATGTCGTCTTATTGGGGAATCACAAGAAAACGTTGTAGAACGACAACTTGTCAGTAAGATGTGACCTGCAGCAGAACCACCTGCTTTGAGCGAGTTAGAGGGCAGGAAGCACTGACAGACGAGCACAGAGGCGCTGCCCGAGGTGGACTTTCCATAGAGACAGACAGAAGTTAATATAGCAATAATATCCTGTTTAAAGTTCAGTGTGGATCAGTGTGTTTCAATACACATTGAAACAGTTTTTCTGTCAAAATGAATTAGACTTTCCCTGATTATCTGTATAAAGGCTCTGGAAATATGACAGATTCAATATATAAAACATAAATATGCTGAAGCAGAAGTTTCTTGTCTTTCTCTTGGTGTTACTGTAAATATTATTCAAATTTATTCAGTACTAGCCAATCAGAAAACAAAAAAGCTTTACCATCTGCAGGTGTTTTTTGCTTTGACGAAAGGTCATTGTCCAATCGATGTAAAAGATTTTTCTGCATCTCGTTAGTCAGGATCTCCGCTAGTTTCAGTGGACATTTAGACCCATGTTCCCATGCTGCTTTCAAAGCTGCAGGTGGACTTTAATTTTCAAGTTAAACCACCTTCAAATGTTTTACATTGTGGAGCAAACTTTCAAAAATCACTGAGTTCCTTTCAATTTAGACTAAAAACCTTTTTAAAGTAGCTTTTGTAACATAATAAATAAAATATAAAGCAACATTTTGACGTGTAAATGACGGCCCTTTGACATTTTAATGTTTCAGTTGCTGATTTTTATGTGTTTTTATAATGCCTTGTTGCTGAAATGTGCTACACAAATAAAATTTGATTTTGATGTCAAAAAGAAGATGCAGAAGAGACCTGGGATGAATACTTTTTCACATAACTGCATCTTTATTGAACTTTTAGTAGCACACATATTTGCTGAAATTTTCAAAGATCTCACCATAGTTTAAACGTTTATTGGTAAGTAGAAAAATAATGATTGTGATTGAGCAGAAACTACTGAGTTCTGTTTTTGCAAAGCACTCATTTATTTATCAGCTCATCTGATCGATACTACTTATCCTCATAGAAAGACTTTTTTTTAAAATAAATGAATTGTGTCGTAAATGTGTAATAGGTACATTTAGGCAGGTCTTTGAACAAAATCTGTTCATTTGCAACTGAACAAACATTTATGGGCTTAGTTCCTCTGTAGACTTGCAGTATTTATCTTGTTAATCATCTGCAACACAACCTTATTGGTCTTTGTTTAGCCTGCCAGTCAGTGCTTTATGGACTGTATTCCTATTCCGGTGGGGATGGGAGATGTATAGCATCTGAGTAGCTCTCTACTCGGCAGTAATCAATGAGCGCTTGTGCAGGTAGAATGATGATTCCAGCCCTGAGAGGCCCATGTTTCCTGGCAGACTTCCTGCTGTGGGGTTTCTCATTTATTCTGCTGCTCTTGTTCTTTTATTGGATCCATTTTGTAGATGATACATTTCCTGGATGTTCCCTTCAGAGGAAACTGCAGCCCAGAGTTTTGTTTTTTCTCGCAAAGACAGATATGAGTTGGATCGTGTTATATTTATAAGAGCAGCAGAGCAGTCATGTGTTGTAACTCTGATGTCTGAACATGAATCCCTTCATTATGTTTGACTCGTGTCTGGACTTTTCAGGCCTAAAATTTCTTGGCATGTTATTCAAAAAAGATTCACAAGTTACTTTTAACCATAAAACTGTGCAAACTGAAAGTAGGAAAATACATTTGCTTAAAGCTGCAGTATGTAACTTTTAAAGAAAAAGTATAGATGTTTTTTGTACATATTTATTGAAGCTGTCACTGTCATGATAGTATTTTATGCTCCTACCTTCTCCCAGTGCTCCCAGTGTTAACTAGAAACAATCAATCAGAATATGGAGGCGGATCTTAGAGCTGTCAGTCACTACAGTATGTGGCGCTGCTCTTTCTGAACTCTTCCTGAGTAAAACATTTGTATTGTTGTTTCTGAACAAATATGAACTTGTTTTCTTTAAAGTACTGCATCTTTTTTTTGATAAAAAAGTATCCCAATATGTTAAAAATGTGTCATCTTTTTTTGACATACTTTATGCAAATTATGTTTTATTGGCATAAAATAAAATTCCTCATTTTATGCAAATACAACATTTTTGCTTGACATGTCAGTGACATGTCAGTAGTTCATAGAATAAAAGAACAATTTTCATTCAACTAAATCATATAGCTATGAAAAGTAAAAATTTGTGAAACTGATCACTCTAAGTGATCGCTTCATTTTTTTCAATGGAAACACTTTTTTGCTTTGCATGAGTCACATGACCAAAAGCCGGATGTTACTACTGGCGAAAACAGCAAAGAAGAAGAAAACAAGAAGTAGGAAGTGGGTTATGGATTTTTTTATTTAATGTGCAGGTGGCTTCACCAGAGATCCCACAGCATCGCACAGTTCATAAAAGGTTTTGTCATTCGAATGTGTTGAATCCATAACTCTTTTGTAAAATCACCAAAATGCCACAAATGTAGACGGTTTCAAGAATAGGGAGTTTGTCGCTCCGCTGCCTGAAGATGGTTGATGATGAATGTTAGCTGCTGAAATATGATTATATCTCATGTAAATGTTTACATCCGTCACCTCCATAATTTTTAATGACTGATTGTATTAACAAGTCATTCACATGTGATTTTAATTTTCTTTCTTATTTAAAGGAAACACCACAGTTGCCAAATTGTGCTTTTTTTGACGTTAGCAGAATATAGACAAAGATTTGAGCACATTTGTAGTGGAAACGTAGCTACTATGTTCTGCTTTTCAGATCCCCCCCCTCTCTCATTTTTATTCTCACTCCTTTTGTGAGTTCCGCTTTGATCAGTGAGGTCGAAAAGAAAATGTTCTTCCATTTGTCCTTGCTACGTGAATCTATTTGCCTTTGTTATTTTCTCTTTCAGCCATCAGGCCCAGACAACATGCTGGGACCATCCAAAGATGACAGAGCTGTACCAGGCGCTGGGTGAGTGAAGAGACGAGCCGTCTTCACGCTCGTTCGTCTGAGACCTGGTCGGCCTGCAGAATTGCCCCCAAGTTTGGGTTTGGGCTGTTAAGGCCTTATCTCCCAGCTCATTAAGCGACCGCAACTCAATCACCTTGGGGGCTACATTTCTACTGTCATTAACCTATGAGGCCCAATTTGCCAGCGCTGTGATTGCTTCCCGCTTAGCCTCTAATTAATTGTGATTAAACGACATGATGCGCCTCATGGTTAATCTCGTCTGACACGGGGAGTTTGCAGGAATAGATACGCACACCGTCGCAGCTGGAACTGCATGTATACCAAAAAATGAGTGTGGCTAATGTTTCTATTACAATAAAGTGACTTCTGCAGCATGGTGATAAACAAACGGGACAGATTTGGGATGCATTATTCCTTGGTTGCAGGGTGGAATGGATTAGTTCTTCCTCTCATCTCTTTAATCTCTCTATATCTCTTTTTCCTTCCACCAGCGGATCTAAACAACATCAAGTTCTCTGCATACAGAACAGCTATGAAGCTTCGACGGGTTCAGAAGTCTCTGAGATGTATGTTTGGTATTTTGCTGGTGTATTCTCTGTCTGTCTGATTGCTTAAGTGATATTTTGTTATCCTGCACCAGCAGTAATTCACTGTGACGCGCTCTCTGTGATACACCGATTAGCTGTGGCACATTTGTTTAGTCAGCGATCAAAAGCATCATGGCTCCCACCACTTTGCCTGGAAACAGTTGAAAAATAACCTGAGTGAAGTTGCCAAACGGAGCGCCGGCGATCCAGCCAAATTTGCAGCACCGTAATTCCACCACACTTTGCCCTATCTGAACAATTTCAACGGTTTCTGAAAGGGGAGAAGTTTTTCTTTCCAGACAATATCGGGTTATTATGGTAATTTTACGCCTGCGGTAGCAGGGAGTAAAATTAATCTGATGAAACACTCTCCGGTAAATCTTGAAAAAAAACTCGCTATATTGAGAAAGTTCCAGTTTTTATGGATAAATGGGCAAATATATATTTACTCACTGGACATTTAAATAACTTTGAACATTTAAAATAAGCAAAAATATCCAGGTGGAGATTTGAAACTTAGGTCACAAAGGGTTAAAGATATTAAGAAATGTTTCCAAAGGTCATGAAAGGTCAACCAGCCCCCCACTTTCTTCAAATCAGATAAAATTGGTGTCAATCAACACAACAGTAAAAGTTTGTGTTTGTGCTGCTTTGGCTTTGAAAATATTAATGAAAGTTTAAAGGTCAACCCACTTTTAGAAAATCAAAATGACCTTTAAACTTTCAATAATTTCTTCATAGCCAAAGCAGCACAAACATAAATTTTGATGCACAAACCAATCAATAAAGATAGTCGAGTTGATTGACACCAATTGTGTCTGAAGAACTTCAGTCAGGTTTGAAAACTTCCTGCTGTTGGGTTTGAAACGCAGAGGTAATCCTTATTGTCATCACATCCTTCCATTCTGCTTAATTGACTATTAATTGGTCCATTTAAGTTACAAAATGGAAGTTAATTAGTTTTAGCTGCTTGGTTGAAGCTTCATTGACGTCCCATTGGGGTCGATTCCTCCGTTCGGATAGTTTTTTTTCCTCCTTTTTCAGAAATCTGACCCCAGTTCAGCCCATTTTCACCTCCCATTCATTTTATTTCCTTTCTCTTTTCTCTCCCTTTTCTGCTGTAACCTTCCTGTAACCTTGCCTGCTTCCCACATACCAAGTCGCCATAATAAAAACTCAGCAAGCACGTAAAACCCTTTTCTGTCACTTTCTCTTTCCAGCTGTTATCTCACCGTCCTCGGGACTAGGAGTCGATATCGTTACTGGATTTAATTGCTCGGCTGCCTTGATAACTAGCGAATCCTCATTCTTCCTTGCCCTGAATGGCTGAGCAGAGCCACGTCGGAGCCCATCAAAAATGCATTTTTGGGTTATTCCCTCCCATCCTTCAAAATACTCCCCTTATCTCTCCTCTCTCTGTTCTACCTCATTATCACGCTATCCAATTATACCTGGCATCAACGGACACCCTTTTAGCTCCGCTCTCAGGGACGGGCCATCAAATTAGTTTAGAAGAGCGAAATCAAATTTGTGTCACTGCTCTTGAAACATATGGCGGGGCTTAAGTAGCCAAAATGGGTGAATAAGCACCGCTGTTGCGGCGTGGAAGAGGAGACTGCTGCTGCGTTCGCAGGCGAATTGAACTGATGTTTATATGCATGTTGATTTGAATGAAACAAGCACATTCTACGCTTTTTAGTCCCAAATGTAATGCACACGAACACCTCAGATTTGACCTTTTACCTTCAACAGCTGCTTTTCTCCAGGTTGCTTAAAAATGTAATAACTTACTTTGAACAGACAAAAAATAAAAGCAGAAAATAAATAATAAAAAAAATAATTATTATGGCCAGTGACATTCAGTTTAGCATCAGAACCCATCTCACACCAGATAAACTCTGAAATTAAAATTGTCATTATCACTGTTATTGTCTGTAGATCTTAGTTTGTAAGCATTTTGTCTATGTAATAAAATCTATTTGTCATCTTGAACAGGCACATGAATATGGTTTCAATTACAGATTTTCATAATTATTGAGCCATTAAGCAATATATTTCATTAGACTGAAATAAGTGTTCACTTCTTCCTACTCCTTTTCAAAAATAGTGGTAAACAAAATATTTTATTCTTGGTTATTTATGTATTCTGTGCCCTACTGATTATCTTGTTTTTAAAATCCTGTTTAAAATAAATCAATCAAATGAAATTCCCATATTGAATGACACTTAAACCTCACATTCTCATCCTTAAATCTAATATCATTTGTTAGTTGTTTAGGTATAACTAACCCCTAAATTAACTTTTTTGTTGATAACATGTCTAAATAGGTTATTTAGGGTTTATGTTTCTGTTAGAATTTCTGTGTAAATTTGTATTATTTTGCTTTATTTTTGCCTCTGACATCAACAGACCTGGTGGAACTGTTGAGCTCATTATTCGAGTTACGTCTCAGTGAAACGTTAGTAAAAAGGTTGTTAAAGGGTTAAAAGAGGAGCCATGTTGTGACGACTTCCTGAAGGCGGAGTCTCAGAAAAATCCAGGTGGAAAAATTCAAAACCGTTAGATTACAAAGTTAATTTCTTTTAAGTCAGAGAACAATTGTTTGTGTGTAAACACAGCGGAACTTGTGTGTTGTGTTCAGTGGACTTGGTGGCGCTCAGCAGCCTGGTGGACGTGTTTCGGGAGCAGGAGCTGCAGCAGGGGGAGCATGTGATGGACGTAGTGGAGGTGATTCACGGCCTGACGGCCATGTACGAGAGGCTGGAGGAGCAGAGGTCCGTTCTGGTCAACATCCCTCTCTGCGTTGATATGTGCCTCAACTGGCTGCTCAATGTTTATGACAGGTGGGTGTGGCTCTTTCTGTCAGGGTAACGGTTTGCAGTTTAGGCTGTAGCTTGATGAAAGGTTTATCCATCCAGCTTACAAGGATTCCCTCTCTCCCATTTTATTTTTACAGATATTACCTTTCGTTTTCAGTTCATCTTGCACAACCAGCGGTTACCAATGACAGATAAACTATAGTTCTCTTATAAATATGATTAACTAAATGATCAAAACTTTTATGTCTTCAAAAAATTTTTATAAAAAGATGGTAAAGGACCTAAGAACTCACCACTCTATTTCAGTTTATCATAATGCTGAAGTTAATACCAAAATCTCTCAAAGTGTTAACTTAAAATATTTGTACATTTTCCTTTTGTCTTTCTCCCTCACATATTTGTTTTCATTTGGATTGTACTTATGCATCTATGTGATGCTGAACTTGAAAATGTTTCCACGATTGCTTGAATAATTTTTATTATTTCCCAAAAGCCTGGCATTTTAAGATATGTGTTCACTCTTTTGATATATTCTGTAATTGTCAGGTTAGAAAAAGATAAATAACATGGTGGAGAAGTCTGGAGTGTTAAATGCATCCAGCAGTAAGTGGCACTAATTTCTCTCATTAAATGCTCATTAAATTTGATGTTGCACTGAGTCAACAATTTTTCAGAAGATTAAATTCCCTCAAATGGATTTTATTGCAGAACAAAGACAATTCTCTGTTTTCTCCTGAATGTTGTTGGTGTCTAAATGTGAATCTAGACTATTAAAAAGTTTTAACTGTTCTAAACTTTTAGTTCTTAAACAAGTGAACCAAAGATTAAAAAATTGTATATTTAATAAACCATATGTATTTTTTTTCTCAGCGTTTTTGATCTCCTTTGTCTTCATGAGATGTTTTAAACTATTTCAGAAAGCAGCACAACTCCACCTTAACCTTTACTACGTCAGGGTTTTCATCTGGAAAATGCGTATTATACCTGAACCCATCATTTATTCTCCATCAAAGCAGAAGAATCAGCTTTTTTCAAAGAGTCTTACATTTAAATTCACCAGCATTTCTTCACAGTATGCCTCGGAAACTTAAATTTTTATATTTTCATGTACTGGTATGTTTCTGTTCTATTCATTGGAAACATTTGTGATCATTTTTATTCTGTTTGTATTGTTTTAAGTGCTTTGAGATGCATTTTTTTAAAGGTACGACTTGACTAAACAAAATTTGTCGTATTTGAGGTCAATGTCCAACATGACTCATCACAACCTTTTCCCTCTCAAACCTGTTTGACCTTTGAAGGTTTCTGTAGTTCATTGTCAGCCTGAAAAGGTCTTGCACATATAAAATTTCTGGCTTCTTCTTTGAATCAGTACTTCATTATTCAAGAGAGACTAATCAATGCGCCCAGCTAGGATTTACTCTCTTTTTTGATTTTATTACTCTCTTATTTGTACATACAGCTCTGGAAAAAAAAAGAAGAGTTTTTCAGATTTTGCTGTGTATAGGTATATATTTGAGTAAAGTGAATGTTGTTCTTTTCTTAAATAAACTACTGGCAACATGTTCCTGAGATCCCAAGTAAAAATGTTTTATTTGCAGAAAATGAGAAATGGTCATTGCAGCACTTTCAGACCTCAAATAATGCAAAGAAAACAAGTTAATATTCATTTAGAAACAACAATACTAATGTTTTAATTTAGGAAGAGTTCAGAAATTAATATTTGGTGAAATAACCAGGAGGTTTTCAAATTTGGTTCTTTGCAGTGGGCTCTTCATTTTTTCCAGAGATGTTTATTTTCAAATTTGACCAAATATGGTCAACGCTGTCTCAGAAAGTGCAAAATAACTCTGGAAATACCGTCCTGAGTTGGAAACAATCAAGTGTTTTAAGTCTAACACTACATTTGATAATAATGAGATCATTTTTAGGTCACTTTTATGTTTTTAACAAAGTATTTGAACTATGTCTCAGCAGAAAGGATCTAGTCAGGAGTTTGTTTTTCCCTAGCTAGCATAAAGTTGGCTTCACATGATAATGAAAAAACATCAGCAGCAATTTCTTTCAGCATTACAAATGTTGCTGTGAAATCTTAAAGTCCTTCTATTCTTTGAAATGTTACAAGTAGCTCCACATTTATGGGCATTTTGTGAACTTAAATGTGTTCATGGGCATCAGAAATGTACTTTATTATTGTGTTGCTGCCTTATTTCATGTCTTGTAAGAGCTGCTTCTTAGGAGTTGCAGGAAAACAGATTGGAGACGGATGTGAGCCGTCACGTGGCTACTTTCTCAGACGTTTAGGAAGACTGCGAACGGCTAAAGCTGCAGTAACAGCTTCAAGCCAGAGGGTCAAACACAACCAGAGCAAATCCTCTTTGACACCAGAACTCACCCAGCTTTGTTCCTGTTTGTCCCATCTTCAGGAAAAGCCCCACAGCACAGAAAGTGAAACATAAGACAGCTGCAGCGAAAGCCATATATCCGGTCTGTAGCTTTTAACCATTCTCTGCTAATGAGAAACAATCAGCGGCTTCGTCGTCTGAATAAATTTCAGTAATTGCTTTTTGTTCCCTAATAAACAGCGGCAGGAAATGTGAACGAGACTTGAGCTTAATTTTGTGCTTGTGAGGAGAAAATGTGGTTTACGGCGAGCGTGTGTATATGTTTGTGTGTACTTCCGGAGGCTTGTCAGGGAGAAACGTGTCCCCTGAGGAGCAGCACTGGGATGCACATTGAAGATGGCATGAGGTGCACAGTAGAAAGTGTGAGAGAAAGATACTGACATCCAGTCGTCACCATGTGCTCTGTGTCTCCTCTGGTCCTGAATCTAACAGGGAAGCAACAGTGACTCACCACTTTATGTCTTTCCTTGTCACATATATATATATTTGTGCATTTTTAATGTGCGTACATTTTTAGAAACTTGTCATATACAGACCTATACTCCTCCAGGCCAGCATTCAGCTGCAGAAATGAAATTTGCGCTTTCATCTAATTTGACCTAATGTTCTTTGATGAATCCAATGTTTTTGATCCTTCGTGTGACATTTGAAATGATAATTTGATTAGCACAGTTTTTGCTAATGCTGCTAAGATCTGCATAAACTTTTTGGAGGCTGTTTGGAAACAGCAATCACATGGTTAGTTCTCAAATTAAATTTTTTCCCGTTTTATAAATCAAAAATGTATTGCCTGTTTGAAAACTGTCTGTTCTTCATTCAGGGAAATATTTTTCAAATGAGGTTTGAACAGTACTTTCAAGGTATTTCATGATGTCACCGAAAACTGTAACGTATTTTATGTGAGGGACAAAGACAATGAAGCATAATAGGTTTTCAGTTTTTTCTTTTTTATTAAAATTTTTAAAAGTGCGTTTTATGTAATGTTGAGTCAATACTTTGTAGAATCTCACTTATCATCTGCAGAGTGTCTTCAGTCAGGGGCTTCTTCATTTTCGCTGTAATACAGACTGCTACAAAAGATCTTTCCTGCCAAGAGCCATCACCATCTTCAATAACTGAACAATCTGAATTAATATGAGTTACAGCTAGATTTAATTTCCGTTGTGGATCAATAAAGTATTTTTGAATTTATTTAGAGACTTGCACTGAAATTCTTGCATAATGTTTTTAGGTTGTTAATGAATTTCAGTCTTCAAGTGCTTATCTCGATTAAACTTGGATTTGGACTTATTCATTTTATGCCATCGTTTTTTTTCCTCCTTTTATAAGTTCTTGCAGCAGCACTTACTTCAGCAGCTGCCGCACCAATATGTTGTTACATTCCTGCCAAAAACCTCAAGGAGCTTATTAAGGAATCACATCAGCAGATTTATTAACTAGAGAGCACATAGCTCATGATGGGAATTTCTCTTAATTTGCAGGACTATGAATGCAACATGGTGAGCGGTAAAACTCGCCTACCTCCACCTGGATTTGACCTGAAAAGTCAGACAGTCTAATCAATCAGAAGAGTTTCCTTGCCTAATTATGATTGTTAAACTCAGAGAGGTGCACAACTTTCGTGCTGCATTCTTGGGCCTGCAAATAAATGGAAATGCCTGTGATCAGATGTATGTTTTTTTTCAGTTCTCTGTCAGGGTTTTTGGCAGGAATGTGACGCCATACTCTTGGCAACAAAGTATTCTAAGAACAGAATGTGCCACGCATATTTCCATCAACTCTAGGGCCGATTACGATATCAAATTCTTATTTCAAGTACTTAAGAAAAAAAAATATTATTTTCCTTTTACCTTTTAAATATACCAGTGTTGTTCTGCTGCATATAATACTGATAGAAATATTAAAGTCTTTGGTGGCAAAATGTAAAAAATTAATGGCAGAATAACTTTACAAGGTGCTTTATTGATGTATTTTATCTGGCATATGAGATTTGTATTGCTTTTCTGGGCATAAAATTCTTGGACCACACTTTACCAATTCCCTGAAGAGCCTTTACTTACTCTGAATGTCCTCTAATGCAATTTCACACTACTTCACTGACCTGAATTGTGCTGCTGTGACCCGTGTAATTCTTCCCAGCAGGGCTCTGTATTATACAATCCACAACGCAGTGATTCGAGATTGTCCACCTTTTAAAAACTGTAATCTCAGAAGTTTTTTTTTTCCCCTCATCCTCTCTGCGTTTCTTTCCTGCAGTGCACGAAACGGCAAAATGCGAGTTCTCAGCTTTAAAATGGGACTGGTGAGCTTGTGCAACGCAGACGTCCAGGAGAAGTACAAATGTAAGTCTGATGCTTGTTTGTGTCGGTAAGTGCATCTTATCGACTGAAAAGAAAGATCCAAAATAAAACATCCCTGATTGCCAGTATTACAAGACATCCACTTAGTGTAATGGCGGAGAATGGTTATGTTGCCATAATGAAGAAAGCTTTACTTGCTGCACCACAGACCTTAAAAGGATTGCTTGCAGGAGTCACTTTCTTAAGGCTTTTACTTTTTCAAACAAGTCAACTTTAAAATAACTTTAGCACTCCTTGTCTGTCCTATGGAAATGATTCATGTTTAATGCAGCATTTGTTCTTAAAAGTTCTTACTATTTCAAGTGGGATTCTCTTGAGAGACTCTGAGCAGTCAATATTTTACCAGGTAAAAATAAATGTTCTTCAACTTATTAAACACAATTTTTTTTTCCATAAGTTATTTTGAACAACTAGTTTAAAGCTCCGGTAAGTATTTTTTGTAAAAATACAGGTTTTGTTTTACATATTTGAGCTGAAAGCATGATATGACACAGATAATCTGTAAAAAAGTAGAGTGCTGCTATTCCTCTTTCCTGCGGTCCTACTGCCACCTGCAGAAGTGCACTTACTGCTACCAAATAATACTATTGGTGAACCTCTGATTAAATATGAACTAATTAAAATTAAGATTAGCACACAAGAAGGTTAAACAATAACATGCTTCACAGCCCAGTTTAGCATATTATGTTTCTGACTGACTCTTGTTAAATTCACCAACAAAATTATCTCTAGATAATTTGGTTTGTATTTATGCTTTCTTATAGTGCATCTCTTGTTCAGTGTGATGCGTACTAAATTTTTTTTCCAGTTTTCACATCAGAAAATGTGTTCACTCCTTTTAAATTAATGAGTCTATATAGAGTCTGATCTGAATATGTTCTGAAAATGTAATTTTTGTCCACAGCGTTTACAGAATTGAAAATCTCAGCAGTGAGAAAACTGCAGTTCTTGTGCTTTTGTGTCGAACCAGTGGTTCCTATTATCTCACCATACAGTCTGCACAATGAAAGCGGCATATTTAAGATGTAAGAGGCCGATATGCTGAGAAACTGTCTCCATAAAACATGTCCAGAGCTCCACTCAGAAGCTTTGTGGGAATATTTAAAAACATCAAATAGGCCTCAGCTCTGGTTACGAGGACGATTTGAAGGAGGCTATTTAAGATGCAGGCGTTGGAGCCAAACGTTCGCTCTTTGTGGAGAGATATAAACCTGCAAAGAGGGGGGATATGCAATGCTGCGATTGTGCAGCACTCTGACACGCCTGTCAAAATTCATTTCTTCAGCGACAGGCAGACTCCAAGCATAGCAAAAGGCTCGGTCAGAACTTGACAAGATGGCTTTTGTGCAGGTCTTTCATCTCTAAAATAACCAGGAAGATCATTAATAGAGATTTATTCCCAGTTTAAAATAGACAAAAGCTACTTGATTTTGGAATAAATGCAGAGTTTTAAAGTCAGCAAGTGTCCTCACGCAGAGGAAAGAAAAATACAGACACGTGTGTGGCTAATGCTATTCGCTACACATCGTATAATGATTGCTGCTGCATGTGCCGGTGTGAAATTAGATTAGTTAGTGCGTAATTGATGGATAACTGCGTAAACGTTTTGCAGACTTGTTCCGTCAGGTGTCCGGTCCTGGAGGTTTGACAGACCAGCGTCACCTCAGCCTGCTGCTACATGAAGCCATCCAGATCCCCCGCCAGCTGGGCGAAGTTGCAGCTTTCGGCGGCAGCAACACGGAGCCAAGCGTCCGGAGCTGCTTCCGCATGGTGAGGACACGGCCGCATTAGTGCATTTCACGCCCAGGTCCATTAACAGTGTGCTTAGAGCTCTGGAGGTTGATTCAATAGATTTTTTTAAATTTTATATAGCAGTGTTGGAGGCTTAGGCTGCATCTTTAAAGGGGCAGTATGAGCTTTACATCATGTTTTCCCTCATCAAAAACACCTTTATTCCTTCATTAATGGTTGGGAAATCCTTTCATCTCCATGGCAACCGTTCAGCCTGGGTGGGCCTACCCCCGCCTTCAAGATGAAACTCCTCATCGGAGCTGCAGATTCCAGGTTTCCAAGCTTCCAACTCTCAGCTCCTTCAGACTAGCCAGCAGCAATTAGCAAACACCTGGTGGGACAGTGCATCAGCTGAGCTTATTAAATGAGCTACTTTTCTGATCAATGCTGGTAAAAACGATGTTAATGGGTTGGCAGAGGACCGATGTGATTACTTTTTAAAGGTATTTTCAAAGAGACAGAAGCCTAATTTTAAGGTGTTAAATTACAAATTAAGTCATATTTGTTATATAAAGCATTTTTATATCTACTGTAGCTTGCAGATTTACTTGACTGTTCTATAAAATGCCCTAGAAAATACATAACATTGCCCCTAATCTGGTGTAGTTCACATGTTTGAAAGGGATATCTCTATTACTTTTGCAAGAACTTTCTCTGAGCATCGGGATGAATTATCTGGAATGTAAAAGTCTGTAAGACGAATTGTCAAGAGAACGCCCGCCAAAACTGGAGATCAAAGTTGAAATGGTTGATCTTTATTTACGTCACCTGGTTTGTTTAAAAAAGACAATTAACAGACGAACTGAACTGTGGCGGAGAGGTCGAGGTGTCGGCGCCTCTCTATATCAAAGCTTTCTAAGTCTAACACTACATTTCAGAGCTGTTTTCAAAGTAAAACAAACAAAATTAAACATGTAATTTCTAAAAAAGGAAATGCAAAAAATTTAAAATTAGACTGGCTGCTTTGGGAATTTACCTTTCTTTGTTTTCCACTCAAGAAAAAAAAATATTATGCTTGTGCTTTAAATAATTCATTATGTTTTTATCATTGCATTTAATAAGTCACAGAAACAAGATTCGTCTTTCCTATCAAGATTAAGCCAAGAAAATGTAAATTTAATCATCTGCCACTGATTTAGGTCAACAAATGAAAACGGAAGGCAGCAGAAGATTATTAACCAATCAAACTCTCTCAGTTTCCAATAATATTCTCATGGTGCACAATGTAATCCCGTCAGTAACGGCTATATCAGATGAAGCTCTTTGAAAGTATTCTGTTTCTCCTTGTGTTTATATTTACTCTGAGATAAAATTAGAGTGACCCAGGGACACTTGATATTTCTCGATACTGTTCGTCTCCACTTCATGCTGATTGTTAAACTGAAATGACAGAAAGACAGGAAACAGCTACAACAAAGCAGGCTGCATAAAATAGTTGCTAAAAAACAGTGAGCAGAGGAAGGTCTCTGCAGAGGTTATTTGGAAAAATCCAGGCAAGAAGTAAGAATAATTCATCTTCCAATAAATATTTCAGTACTTTCACAGCATTCAAAGGTAAAGAACTTAAATAAATGAAACAAAGTAAGTTGGGAAATAGAAAACCCTACAGTATTTTTCATATAGAAGAGGTTGTATCAATCAAGCTAAATTTCCCAGTGACAGTGAACATCCCATCCGTTTGAGGCGGAGTAGCCTGATCGGGTGAGCAGCTCCAGTTTCAGGTGTTTTGGTGAGGAAGAAGCTGCCATTCGACCTCCCACTGGGAGCCAAGCTGGGTACCCTGCTAACAGAGAGGAGCTCCTTCATCCCTGGAGACCCCACATCCTCTCCGCCTGTGATCAGTGCACACACTCACATGCATTTATTATGTTACCCTGCTTGAGCAGTGGGGGCAGCCCCAGGGAAATCAACTTTCTTATGCATCTCTGATGCAGACTTAATGAGAATTTAGCACATCACAGATTTTGAGCACTTGGCGAGTTATTCCTTTATTAGGTTGGCTTTCTTTTTTCTTCTTTTTTTTTCAAACAAGCTTTCTTCAGGAGAGCGAACATGCAAACTCACAGTAACCCCTGTATAATTTATGTCTGTTATATTTTTAGCTTTGTAAATGCTTAAGCATATATGCAGCATAAAAGATTTAATGTTTGGCACCCTCTTCAATATTGGGATGATTTTGCTGAAACTGCCTTTAAGCAGGAAAGAATTGTTGCTGTTTTTATTGCTTTAAGAACATGGCCTCCTGTTGGTCTATATTTGGGTTGTTTACAGTCTCTTGTCTCTTACCTTTTCCTAACAGGCCCCTGGGAAGCCTGCCATTGAGGTGTCTCATTTCCTGGAATGGATGAGCCTCGAGCCCCAGTCGATGGTTTGGCTGCCCGTCCTGCACCGCGTAGCTGCTGCAGAGTCCACCAAGCATCAGGCCAAATGCTACGTCTGCAAGCAATGCCCCATTAAGGGTTTCAGGTAGGCATGGCTGCTGGGCATTCAATTCAACCAAATGGATATTTACATGTAAAGGTATCGTTAGTGGATCAAATGATTAAAACAGATATTTGTTTTTATATTTTAGAAGTGGAAAATTAGACTTTTGCTTTATAAGGTAACAACAAATCTGTGCTATACAGATACCTGTCCTTGTTGCACCTTTTAACAGTGTCAGAAATAAACATAAATTTGGGGCCTTTGTAAAGCAGTATTATTTTAAACGAACTATTGTGCAGAATTCATATTTTGCACTTTCGTTTGGGTTTCAGATGTTTTTTTTGTTTTTTTTTTTTTATAACTTAATGGTTGTTTGGTTTCTGGAAAAAGAGCCATTTCAAAAATATCACACTGCCCCATTACCTAGCAATCCCTGCCGATCTTAGCTCATTACTTAGCAATCCAAGTGGAGCTCCAGCATGTTTGGTCAGCTGACTTTACCACTGTATGCGCTGTACAATGACTGCTGGGAAAGACAAGTGTTTTATTGTTGACCTATCATTCAGAAACCAGTTGCTGCATTCTTTTTGGTTATGCAGGAGGCTCTGCTTCTGCCTTTCAAAGATGTGATTTTGGGTAATTGTTTGCAGCCATTTTCATGTGTGACTATAAATGTTGAGTTGGGGGCGTGGCCAGCAGCAGTTTATTAGGATTTAAATTGACGAGGCCTTAAAGGTATGAAAGGTCACCAGTTGTTAGAAGGGACTTAAAATTAGAATTCTAGGAATGATGATTTACATATATTGAATAAACTAATAAATTTGATATTTTCAGTTGTTAGGTCATTGTGAAATGTGTGAATTTTTTGTGTTGTTCTATGATATCTCTTTTGCTGTTTCTGTTGAAGCCATTACATTGATTTGAGAGATTTCATTAAGATTTGTCCTCAACTTAAGTTAAGCCTATTAGTCATTTTAACAACACCAAAAACCCAGGGTTTTGTATAGGAAATCAAACGTCTTTTGTGTGAGTGTGCAAAGAAATATTAGCCTCTACAGCATGGCTGAGATAAGAACACACACACACACACACACACCCAGCCGCTCTACCACTCCATTCAGTTCCCCTGCAAACATCGTTAAAGTCTCTGTTTTATTGATCTCGACAGGTATCGCAGTTTGAAGCAGTTCAATGTGGACATCTGCCAGACATGTTTTCTAACCGGCCGCACAAGCAAGGGCAAGAAGCTGCACTACCCCATCATGGAGTACTACACCCCAGTAAGACGAGCATTATGTATCACTTTACCAGAATACAAATTCATGTCTTTAGGGAGAAATGAAGCTCAACTTTACTCAAGAACAAAGTACATTCTCCTAACTCCCTATTTCTTCTGCCAAGCATGAATTAAGGATCTTATTGACTCTATCTATTTGTCCAGCTCTTGAATAAACGGAGAGAGAATCACTTAGTAGAAAATTTATTTTTGGCTCATTTTTGGTTCAGGAATGTTTGGAGCACAAATATTCAGAAAAACCCATGAATCATCAGTACAGTGAGCGCAAATATAATAAAATCTGTTAAATTTCAAGATTCAAAATCCCAACAGTATTTTTATTTTCTGCAAAAATGTTTTTATATCACAGAGTACGGTTCTTGCAGCAGGAAAGCAAATAAAAATTACTCAAACAGATATGATGAAAACCGGAAGATTTTAAACAGAGCAATAATCTAGAGACAGTGGATAGAAAGAAACATTAGTATTGGAAGAAAAAAAGTGGATAAATTTTACATGAGGTTTTCTCTGGAGATGGCAACTCTAAAGCAGCACAATTTGTCTTTCAATCATCCATGCCCTGTGCTTCAACCTCCACTTTTCACCCCCTCCTCCACTCGCTTCCCTGGACGGCGGCAGACAACCTCGGGAGAGAAGATGAGGGACTTCGCTAAGACTCTGAAGAACAAGTTCAGGTCAAAGCAGTACTTTACAAAGCACCCGCAGAGAGGTTACCTGCCTGTGCAATCTGTACTGGAAGCTGAAAGCTCAGAGACGTGAGTCCCACAACACACATCCATCCCTTTGTGTCTTTTCTCAGATGCTCCGCTATGCAGACAGGCAGAATTGTATACATTTATTTACTTGAGACAAATGTGTTAGTTTAACAATAAATCAACGGGGATCTATTAAACAAAATTCACATTTTGCATGTTTTTATACTTCCATTTGTGTTTCTACTGCTTCTAAAAACAGCACAAGTGATTAAAAACACCAAACTGTTTTGGCAATAAGTTAATGTTTTTTCTTGGTGTCTGGAAAATTAGCCATTTAAAAAAATTAGCTAACCTCTAACCTCCCTAGCAAAACCCAGCCTGTTGCCTAGCAACCACAGTGGAACTCCACCTGTCACTTAGCAACCACAGCTGAGCTCCAGCATGTTTGGTCAGCTGGTTTTACCGCTGAATGCGCTGTACAAAGTCATGTGTTTTGTTGTTGACTTACCATCCAGAAACCTCTTGCTGCATTCTTGCTAGCTGTGCAGGAGGTTCTACTACTGCTTTTCAAAGATGTATGATTGTACAGTCACTCATCTGTCATATTTTTACTCTTGTTTTGAAAGTCTGATTTATAATATACTTTCCACCAATGACAAAGTAAACATTTTTACTCTTTCTGCAAAATAAACCAACTGCACAATTCTTGCTAAGTAATATTTCAAAAGAGCAGAGGAAATCTCATGTTTTTTTTAACAATAACAACATTTGTTGTTAATCTGTTGCTAAGAGATGAGCCTGTTTTCTGGTAACAAAGTGCCACAAAGTAAACATCTGATTTTTAGTTTTGTAAAATTTACCAACTATAAATTTCTTGTGTCTACGCAGATGAATAGTATTTCAAAAGAGACTGTTTTATAAGCAATAACTTTACATGATGAGCATAGCAGTTCATTACCAGAAAATGCACTCATCTCTTTGCAACCGATTACAAATTGTTATTGTTCAAAAAACATGAGATTTTTAAACCGATAAAACAAACTTGGCCCCATGTGAAAATATAATTGTCTCTGTGAACATTTTATAAAAAATTAAGTTAAGATTTTATTCTCCACGTCTGAGTACTGCCAGAAATGTACAAACAAGAAATCACTTGCCTTTCTGACGACAGGACTAAAATATTTCCAAAGCAGCACATCGCCTTGAATCAAAAGGTTACACAGTTGTTTCTAAGGCTTCAAAACTCCTTCAGGCCAGTGAGAGCTATTATCCACAAATGGAGAAATTATTGATCAGTAGTAAACCCTCTCTTCGGCTCATTCAGGAGGTCACAAAAGAATTCAAAACAAATATAAAGCACTCCTGGCCTGACTGGCCTTGGTTGAGATCAGAGTTCATTACTGAACAAGAAGAAACTGGGAAGAAATGGCGTTGGTGAGAGAGCTCCACTGCTGAGTGAGAAAGACGCAATGACCCAGAAACATTTTTATCAGTCTCTCTATGGGTTCCCAATACATTTTTTTTTGTACATTAAAGATAAAAACAATAAGTTTTCCCCTACGCTACTCTATCTTGCAATAAAATAATTTGAAAAGGAAACAATAAGATAACAGCTAAAACAAATAGCTCCCAATGTTAGTGTTACTACAGAATGAAAAAGTCATATAAAGGTTTTTAACAGATTTGTCATCAAGTTGGCTTCTTTTCATCGGAGAAGGAAATGGAGCAGGCTGTAAACTTTCCAGCTGAAGTTCAAGATTAAACTGCTTCCTGGTGCCCAAAGGATTGTGTGTAAAAATGATGACAGACAAGTGACTTAAGGCCGGGTCACTAAAAAGAAAACCTGAATGCGACATTAAGGTGAACAGAGCTGCGCCCCACGCTGACTAACTGCATCTTAACACCTAAAATAAAACTGTTTACGTCAGGCCGTCTACCTGCTGAAAGAAGTGTTTTTGCCAATGCATCTGAAGTCTGTTCTTCTTTTATTGTGCACAATGTGGTAGTACTGTTTTTTAATAGAACAAAAATGTACATTTTGAGCTTTTTATTGGTTTATTTAAAGTGAGATTTCTGCTGTTGCCCAACAACCCAGCACATTTAACAAAGCAACAAGATGACATTTATTTTGCCTTTAAGTGTTTTTTCTACTGTAATAAGTTTTTATTTTACATTAAAAAGTTTACTGAGGAAAAATAATTTTGTTTTATAAACTGAAACAAAACTAAATTATGAAATATCTGCTGCATCCTGAAATATACATATATTGCTTTGAACTGATTTCAAAGCAATATATGTATATTTAAACATATATTTAACCATAAAAGATGTTTTTACTTTCATCAACTTTTATTTGTTGTGTTTTCTTGTGAATATTTTCTGATAATCCCCAAAACAGTTGAAAGTTATTTCTCTGTGTTCTTGACATTAGCCTTGTGATCTCACTCTGATTCAGGCACATTTCACATGAGCAAGTCTGCTGGAAAAGAAAAGCAGAACTGGAGTAGTGAGATAAAAATCTGTGAGCTCACCGTGAAGCAGTAGCCTCAGGTTACAAGAGCACCCAGAATGATGTAGCATGAGTTCATGTTTCACGAGATTGTGTCATTGTTTTATAACCTCTAAAATTAAAGAAACACCACTCAGAACAGATATAAGACTTTCTGAGGATCAAATAACATGGAGAAAAAGGAAGCAGCAGCTGATTAAGTTTAGGGGAAAGGATGCAAAACTCTCCTTTCACAATTTCCTTGAGTAAAATGACAATTAATATTGAAAAAAACATTACTTACATATAATCATTAAGTATTGCACTGGTGGCATTACAATGGGCTTCCAACATGTCTGGCTCTAAAAATATCACAATACATTTGAAGAAACATTTGGAGTCGCAGCACGATGCAGTCAGACAGATCAGCAAGCAGAGAGCTGCGACGAAAAGGCAGGAGGTCCCAAACCAAAACTAAAAAAAATTTAACTTAGCTCCAAAACCAGCAGGAGGGGGATATTATCAGCAGCTGAAAGCTTAGAGTAACTAATAATCTAACTTAGTTACCTTTAAAATCAAGTAATTAATAAAGTACTTTTTCAAGGTAAATATGCCTTTACTGCTTTTGTCCAGTGGCAACATCCAGTAACTTTGAACAAGAAGTAACTTTTCAGAAAGAAATAACAGCTTGTATTAAGTCAATAATTCCTTAATGTTGATGTAAAGTTTCTTGTTACATTAGTAAACTATTTTACTTTTAACAAGAATTGTGTCCCATTTTATTAGTGAAATAATCAGCTAATAGAACTAGAACATTTTCATCAATATTAAGGAATTATTTGCTTAAAACAAGTAACTATATCTTGCTGACAAGGTATTTTGTCTTATTTCAAATGAACTACAATATTTGCACTGGAAACTTGACCAAAAACACGCAAGATTTTGTATTTTTACAATGTAGGAAACACAGCTAGTGACATTTCCAGTTTTTATCACAGCAGAAGAATAAAGTGAGCATTTCTAATCACAAACACTTAAATGTTACTTCTTACACCCAGAACTAAATGCCTGCAGTAACTTTCCGTTTCCCTCCTGCTGTGTCTTGCATTCTGGCCTTTTGTACTGTTTCATATTGAACTAAGGTGGGTTTTTTTACTGAGGAATAATGACTTTGAATTTTCTTCTTTTCAGCCCTTGCTCCTCACCCAGGCTGCCCCATGCAGACACACACAGCAGGATTGAACACTACGCCAGCAGGTAGGAGCCTTGCTCCGCTGTGCTGCTATATATATCAGCTCATTACTGTACAACGTTTTCTCCTTCTCTTTCACTTCCCCTCTTCATATAATCCCCCTTTCCTCCTAATGCACTCTCTCTGTACTCCGTCCACCCTTTCTCCTCCCTCACCAATCTTTTAGTCTTTGCTGATTGCGGTATTGATTTAATTTCTGGTTCTCTAGCCAGCTCTGAGGTTGCAGTCGCTCTTTCCCCTCACACACACATTTAAACTCAAGCGCAGCAGTTTGCGTTTCCCTGTGAGTGTCTGTGAAGGTTAGCAAGGTTCAGCCTGCCCAGCGGCCTGTCACTTGCCGGGGCAGTGAGCCCATTGGTCACCTGGGAGCTGTCGGTGTAGATTAGAGTCTCGGTGACAGGTTATAAACAGACCACAGTCCTGGACTCCCACACTGCTGGCAGAGCTGCACTGTGGGCATAGCTGGACACGTAGATCCCTCTCCAATGTGCCTGCGGTGCATGAATGGAAAGAGAGTGTTCATGTGCTTGTATGTGTGCTATTGTGTAATACTTCCCTGAGGATCTACTCACTTTACATCCTGCCAAAACAAGAGCAACAGACAGCAATGAGAGCAGGCACTATTTTCATCTTTACCCCCTTGCTTTCCAACTCTTCTTTGTTTGCCTTTGTCTTTGATCCCTTTCTTCTTTTGCCTCCTGCACATTTATTGTTCCCTTTATTCTCATCCCATTCTCTCTGTTTTTTGAGATATTTTCTGCCACATTCTCTATATCTAATTGGTTTTGTCATATTCTATATAATTTTGTTCAAACAGCCTGTGGGTTGTGTTGGTCACTGAAAACTAAGCAAGTATTTCTGGTCTAGCTTTTAACAAAATTGTCTTATTTCAAGAGTACTAACTGGGAAGTTAGTTTTCATGAAGATAAAGGAGATCATTTCAAGTAAATAGAGTAGATTTTCATCTTACTATTGAAATATTAATATTAAATTGATTATGAAGTCTTTGTACACAAAAATATTAAAAAAGAGTATTGAAGACCAGGTTGAAAACACCAGGTTTATCAGTTTTTGATGAAAAGAGGGAAAAAGATAAAAACGATAAATCAACCAAATTAAAATTACATTTCTTTTTATTTCATTATGTGATTAATTTACTTTTTGTTTATTTTGACAGGGCTGCATATTTGTACTAGAAACTGGATCAAATGTACAAATAAATGAACTGCGTGAAGTTCATTTATTTGCGAAACTCCCAGTAAATAAATTGAGTTGCAACGTGACAAAATCTGAAAAACTAAATTATTTTGCAAACCACCTCAGTTAGCTGTGTTTAAATTAAACAGTGTCTCATGGGGAAAGGTCATTTAACTTTCAGTCTTCCTTTAAACTTTTTTTTTTACAAAAGACTATGTGATATTAAGTCAATTTTTATGAAATTATATTAGACTTCTCTGAATCATTGTGGTTCAAAGACGGTCCATTGATCTGGTGTACTGGATGATTACAGCGACAGCTCCACTTTATTCACATGGGAGGAGAAAATGAGCGAAGACCAAACTCACTTGTTCATTAACATGATTCAAGTGGAGTCATTATCGGGATTAATAGTCTTTGATATGCTCTCTTACTTTTATTCTGACAGGACACATTATTTTCTCCTGCTTACTTGGTTTCCTTTCCTCTTATGGAAAGGAAAGAGCGCATTGCAGTTCTTATTTGAATTCACTCTCAGTCGTAACCTCCACTCACTGTTCACTTTGAACAGCAATGGAAAACCACGCTTATATCAAAATAAAAGTTACCATTGCTGGCAGGTCAGCTTTTTCAGAATTCATTGATCTGGTGTACTGGATGATTACAGCGACAGCTACACTTTATTCACATGGGGGGAGAAAATTACGCATTAGGTAAACCCATGTATGTTGGTGTCAAAGTGCTCGTTTGGTGGAGAAATGAGCACTTTTCTCGTTTCTCCACAAGAAACGAGAAATATCAGAGGTTGGCTGATATTTTGCTGTAATTTATTTCATATTTTTACTTGAAAGGAAAAAAAATCTTCTAATGCAACAAGTATCTTTTATTTGTATCAATCTTTGAGAATTACTGACTTAATTCTTGGGCATTAAGTCAGTAATTTTGCTGAAAAGCAGAGGTGGACAGAGTATCTAAAACTTGTAAGAGTAGCTATACAATACTATACTATGCTATACTTTCAAGATTGATTTTGAGGAGTTCAAGAATGATGGCATTCCATTAAATTCATATGGGCCTGTTAGTTTAACAACTGGTTCCACTGGTCCCAGATTTTTTGTGCTGTAGGGGGTGTCCAGTGTATTTTGTCTTTCACTGTGTGGAAGTGTGTTTGTGGGATTGGTGGGATTATGTGGTGGTGTAGTTTTTGGCAAGTTGACCTGATGGTTTCGTTAATCATGGTGAGGTTTTGTTTTTGTATGAAGCTAAGTTCATCTGAGAAGTTAAGGAGTGGTATGTAGATATCTGCGTGTGGAAATGTGCCCTGGGCTGTGATTAAGAGTGTTGTGAGTAGTTTTTGTGTTGTTGTTTGGTCTCTGTAATCTCTGTTGTTAATGCCGAAGGAGAGGAGTACTTTTTGGGTTTCACTGGTGGTTTTGGTTGTTATGAGAATGTGGTTAGCATGTTTGATTTGGGCTCCAGGATAGCAATCTATTTGCATGTTTGGGTTGGTGGCTCTAGGTAGTCTTTTGAGGTTGGAGTCTCCTAGGATAAGTATGGGTCTATCGGGTTTTAGACGCCAATTTTCTAGTTTGTTTCCGAAATGATTGTGGGTGGTGAAGAGGGCATTGGGGGTTCTTGTTACCGGTTTTAGGGGGATTTTTTGGATTTTTTCGAGTGTTGGTGTGTTAGAAGCGGAGGGTTCCTGCAAACTGTAGATTAGGCCCGGTTTTGATTTGGTGGTTGTGTTGTGGTGTGGGTATTGTGGATGTATTTGGGGTTCGGTGGCCTCTTGGTTTGAGTTATCTGTCCCTGTTGCTTTTTGTGTGTGTGGGCGGGATATGTGGGTCCCTTGTGTTTGGTCGCTATTCATTTCATTTTCCTTAAAGTGTTTGTCCTGAACCTGTTTTGATTCTATTGGTGGTGTGGTTATTGTTGCTGGTTTAGTGCAGGTTTCCTCTATTGCTTTACAGGCTGTGCTTAAGGTTATTTGTTTGATTCCCCTGATTTCTTTTTGTGCTCTTTTGGTGGCTCCATTGAGAATCAATTGTAATTGTTTCATTGGAAGGTTTTTTAGTTCATTTAGTAGTAATGTTTCTTTTATTGGGTTCTGTTTGGTTTGAGCTTTTTGGTGCTGGGTTAGTATATATTGGAAGGCGATTTCTATCCATTCAATAAGGGTTTTCTGATTGTTCGGCATTTTCAGGAGTAAGAATTTCAGAATTTTGGAATTCGAATTTCAGTTCAATGGGAAGGTGGTTTGGTAATAAATAAAGCTTTGCAAAAAGGAAAACACTAATGTTTGGTAGCGTAAATCTTTTATTTTCTAATAAAAGTTGCGGTTTCTGCGGTGCGGTTTTAAGTTTCGTTTTGATTCCCCTTCCGGGAGTTTAGTGAATGGGTTGTTATTGGGTCGTTAACGGGGTATTCAGCGTGAGTAGTGGTCGTTGTTAATGGTTGTTTTCAGTTTCGATTGCGCCCGCGGATTGTATTGGTTTCGAGCGAGGGGGAGGCGGATATTGAGGTAAAAGGGGAATAAACTGTCTTATTTATGTTGTTTTGTTATTCTTTTCGATGTTTGTTCTTCTAATAGAAGCTAGTTTTATTTAATTCCTGTTTAGAGGAGGTTAATTTGAGTGAATAGGTCGGTTCTCTAGGTTGTGGGTTATGAAATAACCTTTTTAATTTAATTGTTTTTGTTTTAAGGCGTAAGGATGGATTAGTTGAGGGCTTAATGGTTGTTTGAGCAGATCTGTGAGCTGCGGGTTTGTAGGGGCGGATTTAAAGATGGCGGACCGGCTTTCTTATTTTGTTTCGTTCTAATTACTAGAATATTTTGTTATTAGAGCTTCTATTTATTATTTCGTTTGGGGGTAGGAAGAGTTATCAATTTTTGGATTTTAAGGCTGTTTAGCAGGCCTTAGAAACGTTGTTGGATTTCAGAGTTTCGATCTTAAATTCTTTGTTGCGGGGCTGATCTAAAAATGTATTTTAATTCTAATCTAAATACGCCTTCTCACGTGCTGTTCCTATAGGCGGAACCTGAGGAGGCCGATACGTACCGGGCCCTTGGTTTCAAAAACACGCTATCCGTTAACACCGCAAGGTGGAGCTAGCATGCCCAAGAAGCGGAGGAGTTTCTCCGTGGGTCCTGTGTTCTGCTCCGGTCTGTGGGGACAGAGAGAAAGTGTGGGTGTGTGTTGGTTCGTTAGTGGCGGTTGCCGCTGTTCAGGTTCGGGGTCCGGTTTGGAGCCGGTTCGGGGTCCGGTTTGGAGCCGGTTCGGGGTCCGGTTTGGAGCCGGCTCCCGTGTGCGGTGTTCGTTCGGCGGCGGCTTCTAGAATGGCAAGAGGGGAAAAGTAGTTATGTTTTTTATAAAATAAAATAAAAAGCAAAAAGCAGGAATAGTTCTTATAAGAACTGTTGGTTTTTTCGTGTGGCGGGTCTCAGTCTGTGGGTTCGAGGCGTTTCGATCTTCGTCCTTCTCCGGTGTTACCAAAGTTAAGGTCCGTGGTCCCGGAGTGCTCAATTTATACTCGGAGACGGCTCTCCTGATTGGTGGCTTGTTGTTCCGTTAAGTGTGGGCGTGGTTGTGTATGAATGGAACGTGTGAAGTGTTGCTGTGCTGTCCCCTTTCTGTGATTGGTTGTTGCTTTCTGGCGTTTGGCCTATGAGGTTGGTTTATTTCTGTTAAGGAGTTTTTTTGTGGAAAGGTTTCGGGAGTATCTGGGTTAATTTCTAAAAATAGGGGGAATATTGAGACAGGTTTACTGGGGTTAAGAAACCGGCTAAGATTAGAGGTTGAAATGAATAAATTTTGGTTTTGTAATATTTATAAGGTGTTTGGTTCCATTTTTTGGCGTTTTCCTTTCAGGGTAATTATTTTTGAGTAGTTTATGAGTTTAGTAATGAGATTAACTTGGGGAGAAAAATAAGATAATTTTTTGTACAATGTGGTTTGTCCTTATTCTTGGATTTTAATCTTTTTAGGGGGTGATTTAAGGTTATGTTGTTTGTTGTTGTTCCTGAGTTTTTTCTAGTTATAGTGCCTACATTATAATATATAAAATTCTTAATCTAGGTTCGTAAATTTGGTAGGATTATGGGTTGTTTAATGAGGTTTAGATGTGGCCTAGTATTTTCTAGGATGACCCTGGAGCTAGTTCTAATTGTGTTGTTTTGATTTTTATTTGGAGTTTAGGGAGCTATTTTTGAGTATGCTATACTATACTATGTTTTTACTTGAGTAAAAGTAAAAGAAATAGCCACCCAAGAAATTACTTAAGTAATTTCTTGGGTGGTAAAAAGTCTACATTTAATATTTAAAATGTACATAAATGACAATAATTCATATAACTAACAAACAACAACAACAACAACAAAATCATACAAAAGGTCTTTATGCATGTGAACATGAAGGAAATATGTTTGGAAATGCATTTTATGTTGTATGTTTTTGGGTATTTTTAGACGCATTGCAGCCATATTGGATTTTGGCATCAAAGTTGGTGACAATCATTTTATTTTCCAAGTCTGACTTCAGGGAAGTTTTTCCATTTCAGACTTTGCAATTCCACTCTAGGACTTCTACAGCAGCTCAATTTAAGACTCTATCAGCTGAAAAAAGGCCTGCTCAAGCTGCAGCTTAAAAAGTTTCATTTTTTCTCTTTGGCTTGACTTCCACATCAAAAACCTAAAAGTCCTCTCTGTTCGAATGACTGCAAACCAATCCCACCACTGCTCTTCGTCATAGGTCGGCGACTGAGAGGAAGTGTTAGAAATATTTACGTTACTTTTGCATTTTATAAGAAAATTCATAGATGTCAGAGTAACTTAATAATCATTCCTTGGCTGACACTTTTTAAATTCTTAAAACATTTGAAAGATGTTTTTCAGTTTCTTACTTCTGCCACAACCTGACAGCACTTTGAAGAAATAACCTTTTCAAAGTAGCAAAAAGGAAAATCTCCTCCTCTGTTCAAGTTCAGAGGTTAAGTGCTGAAGAAATCTTGACTTTCCTCTGGTCATAAAATAAGTCTCTAGATAAGTAAACTTTGCTGTTCTCTTTCTGCATAAAATAATTCAATGTCTCCACCAAATTTATTTTTCCTTTTTCATACATCTGTTGCTACTCTTTTTTTTCAGCTGTGCTAGTTACATTCAAATGTATTTTTTGAGGAAATGTGTAATTTTCCAAACTCTCTTGCCTTGAGCCAGACTTTCTAAGGCAGGAAGTGCAGAAGGCCACCTTCCTCAAAGATGTCTTGCATTAAATATTCCCAAATTTATTCCTGCCGTTTCATAAATTCTTCATTCATCTCAAACACCATATTTGTTTTTGAAGTTTGAGGTTACAAATGTCATGTTTGTACACTTCAAACACGGACACAGCCTCCTTTCTCTTTTCTGCTTTTTACGTCTGTGTCTCTCAACGCGCTCTTCCCTATTCATTGATGCCGAACTTCATTCCTTTCATCATCACCGCTGCTGTGACATCCCACAGAGGATAGATGAGAAGGAGATAATAAAGAAGCCCCTTGAAGCTCAGGCAGGATTTCTCCTCTCCAGCCCTCGCTCTCGCTCGCTCTGTCTCATTTCTCATTTCCTTTCACATCCAATATTATGTACAAAAAGCTAAACACCAGCTTGTGCACACCAGAGCCCACACACACTACTGTGTGCTATTACGTTCTGCCCTTTTCTTTCTCATTTACTCTTGTCCCTGACTCAGTCTTGAGGTTTTAGGACCTCTCCTGATGAATTGTGTTGCGGATTGAATTACGAGCAGTAAGGTTCACCGTGCCAGGACTCCTGTACCACGACACGGATAAATCCAACATTTTTCAGAGCTGCGGTCGCGTTGGAAAATGAAAAGAAATAGGATGTAGCTTGGACACTGCAGACAGCCTCTAAATCACTACCCGGTGCTGCTTTCACTCCTCACTGCTTCAGCTGACAACGCTGCAGAACATGATGCAGTCTGGAGCGAATCTCTCTGCTGGAGGAAAGCTGCTGCAAACATTTAGGTCTGCTGGCATGCAGTCTGTATGCTGGTCATACATTTTCATCATGCTCCAAAAACACAAATTCTGGTCTAGTTTCAAGTGGAAACATCTTAGTACACTTGAAATACGACAAAACTGACTTACAAGTAACCTTTCAACAAGAAATAGGGGCTTGTTTTAAGTTAATAATCCCTTAATTTGATGGAAAAGTGCTGATTCCAGTGGAAAATTGTTTCACTTATAACATCCAATACTTTTAAAAATCTACATTCAGCAATTATTGAACCATGCATGGCCTACAGCAACAGCCTTCAGTCAGAAGCCTCTTCAGATTCAATGTAACACTGACTGGTACTGGAGATCCTTCCTGCACACAGCGTCACCAACCAATGAATCAGACGTTTTAATATCAGTCTATTTTGAGAGCAGCTGTAGGTGTAAATCTTTGTGGCAAAAGGTGAGAAGCAGAGACTGATCAAAATAGTTGGTCATTCAATAAAACCCATAAAAATTAGGATTTAAAATGAAAATGAAGCAATATGCTAAAGCAATCTGTAATTACGCAACAAAATTGATCCATTAGCAATAAAATCCAAGATCTTAAAAACTGAAACTACATGCAAGCAGCTTATCTCTGTGATTAGAAGTCCAAGCAGAAATAGGATAATACACTTTTAGTAGGAATATTTGTAGCATAGATGCATCCACAAATGGTATAGAAAATAATCATTCATATATTTATTTAAAGCAAATGTCTTTTAATGTCAATTTACAAACGAATTTGAAGAAAACTATGGTTTTGCTTGTTCACCTCTGGTTTTCTTCCATTAAAAGGTTAATAAATCGGTTGTTTTATTCTCGCCACCTCCCTGTATTTGCTGTTATCAAGTAAACAGTTTACAGCTTGTGAAGCATGGCTGTCCACTGAAAGTCAAATCAGTCCTTGGTTCTGAAACACCCCCAAACCGCTCGCTCTGGCTCCTCACAGGCTTACATTTCAGTAGAGCTTATTTCTAAA
Organism: Poeciliopsis prolifica; assembly: GCF_027474105.1. NCBI lineage: Eukaryota > Metazoa > Chordata > Actinopteri > Cyprinodontiformes > Poeciliidae > Poeciliopsis > Poeciliopsis prolifica. The sequence continues at coordinate 2,655,166 of NW_026562381.1, forward strand.
AAGGCTTTTATTGCCTGAAGGCTGCCAGACAGTCACAGTACAGTTTTATCCTCCATCCTTCTGGACATTTTTATAGCTCTTTCTCTAAGGCGAAAAAAGTATTTTTGCCATTATGCAATCTTGTGAGCCAGATGTTTCTAGACAGTTTATTGGTGGTTGGATGTAATTATTCAAAATCTGAGAACATGTTGCTGCAACGTCCAAACTACCAGCCTTTCTAGTAGCCGTGTAAACAAGATGTATGACTTCAAGCCTGTAGTTTGGAATGAAATGTTTGGTAAAATCAATAAATGAAATATAATTTGGTGTTCATGTTTAGTAATGTTTCAGTTCCCTTTTGCGATATTTTGATATGAATGTGCAGCTTCGTAAAAAACTGAGAGTTTCTCTGATTTTACTCCTTGTTGGAAAATGTTTGAGTAAAATGAACATTGTTCTTTTATTCCATGAACTACATGCCTCCAAAATTCAAAGAAAAATTTTAGTGTTTATAGCAAAAAATGAGAAATGGTTAAAAATAATGAGAAAGATGCACCTCACTCAGAGCTTAAATAAGGCAAAGAAAACAAGTACATATTCATTGAGAAACAACAATACTAATGTTTTAACTCAGGAAGAGTTCAGGAATCAGTATTTGGAGGAAAACCAGGAGGTTTTCTGTGGGCTTGTAATGTTTTCCAGAACTGTAGTAATTTTGCTTTTGTATTTTTTGCAGGTTGACTTTTTGATTTATTGACTTTTGGCTGTTTTTCCAGAAAATGTTTCTATTTAATGGGATGTTCTCTGGACACGGTGCCTGATTGATTGATTGTGACTTTATTTATTTATTCATTTATTCATTGACTGACTGACTTGGGTTTGTTTACAGATTGGCAGAAATGGAAAACCAGAATTGCTCATTCTTCACGGATAACCTGTCTCCAGACGAGAGCCTGTGAGTATGTGGCCAGACAACAAACGCCCTGATTACAGTCGCTGCTTTATGCGCGCACGTGTGTGTGTGTGTGGTGTGTGTGTGTGTGTGTGTGTGTGTGCGCGTGCCCTTTGCCCCTCAAGACATCAGCCATTTCTGTTATGTTTGTGCTTGAGCTTGAACATGCATGTTTGTCCGTTACTGGCGATGTAAGTAATCGTCCACATAATGGGACTGACCCACATGGAGAGTCGTCCTCCTCCATCATGCGACTCGCCTGCTGTGGTTTGAGCCTCTGGGTTTGTGTATAGTGGAGAGAGCCTGTTTGTGTTTGAGGGACTTAGCTGAGAGCGAGTAGCAGTAAATGGAAGAAGTGTTATTTTGATGTGAATGAGGCAGTCACTTCTCATTGTGGAAAACCAAGAGTGGAGAAAGAGGTTTTGAGTTGTTGGAAGCCATCCTTTGAGTCCGTGTCTCATTGTTTGTTGACATCGGTGTGAGCTGTCAAACGTTTGCTCCTCTGAGATTGTTTTTCTCTTTCATTGCACTTTAAAGTCGTCGCTGCGTGCCCAGCAGCCCTGTGCAAAGTGTTGTATGGTCTTTGGGGCTCCAGGTGCATCTCTCAGTGTGTGCATTGTGAAATGTGCTCATTATTTCTCTTCAGATGAAAGTTATGTCTGTCTGCCTCTGAGAGAAGGTGGTGATTGACACCACATAAAGAGCATTTTTTATTTTGTCTAAAACAAAACTTGGTAAAAGCAAGTTTTACCTCTGACGTCAGTGCTTCTCAAGCCTTTGTTCACATATGCATGCATCTTAAAAACTGCTGCACTTGCATGGAACTCTACAAGTATGTGTATCTATAATTGAGCTCCTGAGCATGTTTGGTATGCATGACAAGCCGCTCGGTTCCAGTAGCAGCATTGCTTTCTGCTCTTGTGGTCTTGTATTTGGGGTTGATTCTGCAGACCTGTCACTCTGTCTGTCAGTGCATCTTTTTTTGCTGCATGGCTCCGAACGTGCTGCTGTGCTATCTGCGTCTCCAGCTGGTGTTTTGGCTGCTATCATGCTGTTTTCTGTCCTGACTCCTGCTGTCTCTGTCCACAGCTTTCACCACTCCCTCATCTTTCTACATTGCTCTGCACTCACTGTACAGGAAACGGAGGTGAAACGCGGTTATAACCTCAAACGTCTTCATTCCCCTTGACGTTTTTCAAATTTTTGTCGCGTGAAAGTGATAAATCTCAGTGTAATTTATCACAATTTAATTAGACAGACCAACTTGTTTTCAGCCAATAATTCCTTAATATTGATGAAAATGTCATTTAATTGGCAAATTATTTCACTTGTGACATTTTCTCCATGTTTTAAGTGAACTAGTACTTTTCATCTAAATTAAAGCAATATCGAATAAACTCCTATTTCTTGGCAAAAAATTTCTTGTAAGTTAGTTTTGTCTTTAATTTTACGATGATATTTTCACTAGAAATAAGATCAAAAATCCTTAATAAGGTTTTGTGTTTTTGCAGTGTAGGAGCAAAGTGTTCAACCCAGTTGAGATAAATCCCCAAAGGCAATTGTTCTTGTAAATTAAATGTTACAAGAACATTTAATTTCCTGTTGGGATCAATAAAGTATTTTTGAATTTGAACAGTTGGTCCACATAATGTTGACTACAAATCCATGCTGTGCTTCCTCAGATTTGTTTTCTGTAATTTGAAACTCATGAAGCATTTTCCATCTATATTACTTTATGTTATACTTTATGTTGATTTGCTACATAAAATCTCATTAAAATACTATAAAGGTTTTATTTTTAATGTCACAAAATGTAAAAAAAAAAAATCAAGGCATTTTAGCTACATTTGGTAATAAATAGAAATTAAATGTATAAGGTTCGTTTATTCAGTCAGAATATCAAAGCAATCTTACAGTAAATTTAAAAGCTAATTAACAGATAATTCTTTATAAGTCACAGGTAATTTTTGATATATTTTGTATTGCAGAAGTTTTGTTGCTACATCCATTCATGCTGCCTTTGCCACACATTCAAGAAAAAGCTGCAGGGGAAACAGCTCAAGCAGAGATTTCCAGAAAGCCTCCTCTCTGAAGCTGCCTTCTCCAGCTTATCTGCAGGGGACTGAGGTGTTCAGATGTCAGATACAAAATCTAATCTCCCCAACAAGTCAATGATTTGCCAGGAGACCTCCTGTTAGTGGGTCATATCTGAAACACGCCCTCCAGGAAGGAGCTCATGAGACCTCCAACCTTTAAATTGAAGCAGCCCATTTCTACTTCTAGCTCTTCCTAAATATCTGAAATCTTAGTTCTGTCAACAAGGCTGAGTAGCAGCAATGAGTCACCCTGAGGAAGAAGCTCACTTCTTACGGTCGGATTTGCAGTCTCATTATTTTAGATGCTGCTCTCCTGTAGGTCATGACCAGGTCAGAGTTGGAAAATAAATCTTTAATTTGAAAGATTTTGTGTTTCTGCTCAGATTTTTTTGTCAGTTTTTCCAAATGGCACAAATTGAAACATAACAATTTCCAGACAAAAACTTTCTACAGTAGAATGAGGTCATAAAATATATTTTACTAAATTATAATGGAAATATATATATATGTTTTTGCATCACACAAGTCACACAATCAACATCCAGACGTTGCTGCTGAACACGACGAAGAAGACAACAGGAAGTAGCAGGAGGGTGACGGTTTGTTTGTGTTTTTTTGACATTGTTCAGCTTCTGTAAAACTGCTGGCTAAAATTTCCAAAATATCAAAATCCCCATACAGTCTGTAGCCTCTACCAAGTATCAGACACCGAACTCTCCTCTGATGGCTAACAGATGACGATGCTAAAAAACACTACATAAGTTTGATGTATTATTATTAGTATTATTAAAAAAAATAATAAAATGTGCACTTAGAGTTAATATATTCCCTTTCGGCATGATTTTGTCATTTGTTTCAAGGCTTGTAAACATGCTTCACATATTATTAATTTGTTTTCTAAAATGTGCCTTTGTTTTGAAAGTTGTAAAAGTTTTCCAGATTTTGTAATGTTGGTTTGGGCCTACGAGCCACCGTAGCAAGTAATTTATTGATTAAAATAGTCTTTGAGTTTTTCCTCTCAAAGACCAATAAACTTTAATCTTCTAAAGAAAACTTAACAATATTTTAAATATTCTAAATGAAACAAGACAACCAAAATACAGTAAAAATGGAAATAAAAACTTACATACAACCAAAACCATAGATAAAATGAATTATGCCTAATACACAAAAATGCTAATCATCTGAATTGAAATTATTGCACTCGTGTTAATCTGTCCTGGGATTAATTGTTTATTGCGACAGGCTGTGGTCTTGGTTGGATTAAAACACATTAAATCAATGCAGGAATTAAGCTGAGGATTTTTCTAAATATTACCGTGATGTATAACCAGGAATAAAAATAAAAAGGTTATAACTTTCTGTTAACTTTAATCCAATAAAGTTGCCTCCACTGGCAGAAGTATTATTACCAGACATAAACTGCAAAATAACTCTCTTTCCATTACATCCATTACAATAATTGCCAGACAGTTAGACATCTATTTATTGCCTCAGGTCTGCTGTAATAGATCCTCACATTATCTTTTCTATTTCAGTGTCATTGGTGATTTTATTATTTTTGGAGCTGCGTTGTGTTGAAGTTAAAGATGAGCTCAGTGGTTTTGGTAAATGTCAGAGGTTTAATGGTGCGGTTAGCCGGGTTTGTCCCGTTCTGTTTGGTTTTGTCTCGTCCTGTGACCCCCGACCTCATCGTCCTGCTTGCTTTGCTTTGGCCGCGATGCCGCGCCGTTGGCTCTGCTTTGTGCTGCTGGTGGCTGTGTGCTGGTGGCTCAGTGTGCTGTCTCCTGTGTGGGGGACTCAGGGATGAAGATCAGTACCTCCTGCGTCACTCCAGCCCAGCACTGGACCACGATTCGCCCTGCGGGCAGCACATGCTGCTGGCTCACCTGGAGCATCAGGACAAGGAGCAGCTCCAATGCACCCTGGCCCGCCTGGAGAACGAGAACAGGTCTGTGGCTGGGAAAATGTCCCAATCCTGAAGTTTTTGACTCATGCACAACAATTCCTGAAGTATTTATCGACTGAGCTGATCATTTACGGAAAATAAAATAGAAGCAAACCAGATATATCCATCAAAACACATCAAGAATAAGAACGTTGTTGACTATTTACACTGAAAAAATACGTTAGTAAACTTGTAACAAGACAAAACTAACTTAAAAAACATTTTAGCAGGAAATTATTCATTTGGTTTAAATACATAATTTTTTCATGTTGATCCACTGACAGATTATTTCACTAAAACTAAGCCGTATAAACCAGTTTTGTTTCTGCTTCCATGTTTCCAAAAATAGATTTTTGATCATAGTTTTAATTAATTTTTAAGTTTTAATTCTTAATCTTGGAGTCAGTGACAAAACTGACTTAAAAGTTTTCAGCTTGTTTTAAATAAATAAGTCTTAATATTGTTAAAAATGATTATTTCACTTACAGCATTTTTCTATAAGTGAAATAATCTTCTATTAAAATAATATTCTATTTTTTTTGGCCGTAATGCGACCTGTATCCAATCTTTCCATGACAGTCTGAACAGCAGAGGTTCGATCCTTTTCGAATGTGACCCAGCCCACTTGGGTATCAGATTCAAATGTGACCTTTGACCAGGTCGCGTTCATCCGACCTGAACGTCACTGATTCTTGACAAATGTCACTATTCTGCGCTCTGATAGCAGGAATTAAAACAACCACCATGATGAGGATTAAGTTGTTAAAGTGCTGCTCCAATCGGACAACAACTTCACGTGTAAGCTATGCGCCACAGTTAGCATCCATGTTTACTTCTGCAAACACTGAGCATTTCTTCTTCTTTTATGGTGGATGGCAGAACACTGACGCTATTGCGCCCTCTACTGCGCATGTGTGACACTTTCGGGTCGTTTGCCCGTTCACACTGGAGAACACATAGAGGTCGCCCCCGGCAAAAAAGTCTGACTGCAGTGTGAATGCAGCCTTAAACTAAGCTCCTATACCTTTCTGAAACCTCACCTGTAAGTCAGTTGAATAAGATATTTACACTAAAACTAGACGTGAAATACTTGATAAGATTTCGTGTTTTTGCAGTGTCATCTCCTGGTTTAGTGAAACATCCAGACAAGCTCCATAAAAGTGTGCAGGTGTTTATTGTTTGCACTATTTTCAACAATTCTCCGATTTGAAATATCTCCTGCTGAGAGTAAACGCGCTCAAAAGTCATTTGAACAGCCAACTGAAAATAAAGAAGAAAAAACCCACTCTGAACGCACAGCTGTCAGCCAAATGTGTATAGCAGTGTGATAACATGGCAGAAGCTGTAAATCGAGCTTCACTTTGACAGCCTTTGTCCAAAAGAGAGGAGAAAAGCTCGTAATGAACTGACTGTTGTGACGCAAGAGGAAAAGCAAGTCTGAAACACAAAATGCTTTGATTTGAATTTATGTGCTTGGGGTTCAGACATTTTCCACAAATGACGCTAATTCATTTTCTCCTACATGCACTTAATTTGTCACTAGAGGCATCTTTATGCGAATGATTCATATGAATAATTGTCTCGTCCTCGGTTTGCCAGTGACCTTTACAAACCCACAGCAACGTAAACCCGCACATACTTATAGCCTCCGGGTGTTGGAAACCTTGACCAAATTATTATTTCTATTTTTCTCAAAATGCCCCGACGTGGTGTTTGTGTAATGTGTACACACAATAAATCAGGGCCGCACAAAAGAAATCCGCTACAAAGCTGAAACGAACCCAAACTAACAGCATCACTGAGAACGACCTGTGTGTTTTGAGAGTCGGGACTAAAAAGGCAACTTTATTTCCTGGATTTTGAATATTAGGAGCCATTAAAAGGGATCTGGTTCCTACTGTAGTTTAATTATCTACATATGACCTTTAAATGTAGTAAAAATATAACTAATTAGCAATGATGTGCAATAACGGTACATTTACTTGTACTTAAGTTCTTTGAGTGTTTATTTTTAGGGGAACTTATAACTTTTGACTCACTACATTTCTGTAGTCGTAATGTGAGCAAAACCAGCTGTTCAAAAGTCCAGTAGTTCAGTTTAAGTTGCTGGGTAACGGGCTGGGCTATATGTGGCGTTTTGAAATATGTCGTCACTCGTTCCCTTTTGGCTCGTTCCCTAATATTCTGACTTTCCCTAAGTCAGAAATATTAAGCAGAGCTTTGTAATCCACTGCTGCCATTTTTAGTTACCGACTCGTGATTGTGTGGACGTTTTAAATAAATAAAAAAATGGCTTTAATGTTTTGCTGAAGTTTTTACAGGTAGTGAGGATCTTTTGTAGCGGAGCATTAGATCTAAATTGGGTCATCACCAGAACCACCAGCTACAAATCCAAGAATGACTGAAGACCCAAAGAGTCACCGCAGTGCAAGAACTTCAGAAAGTTATGAATAAATAAATGAACAGTCGTCGTGAAGCCATCCTCACTAATGCAATGGATTGATTAAATAGATTTTATTGCTACTTATTAGATTTTCCAAAACAAATTCTGATATCTGACTTAAAATAAGTAGTTTTGTTCTGTTGGAAGACAGAATATTTCACTAAAACTACAGTTAGATCATTTGCAGCGTCTAAAATGTAAATTTATTTCTCATTTGCACAAGTACAAAGATGAATGTTAAAACTGACTCTTTACTTTGGGAAAATTCATTTTAACTTTCAGATGAGTGGTTGGAGGCATGTTTACCACTGCATTGCATCAGCTTTTCTTTGAACATTTGATGCACTTGAGAACTCAGGAGACCAGTTAGAAGAAGCAAAATACATGAAGTTTTTTTTCTAGTTGTCAGATTGAAAGTACTCAACAGTTTTGGACTTCTTTGCTGCCATTTTTTTCTGTCTTAATACTCCAAATTGTTAAGAGGGAGACACTTTGGGACAATTAGATGGTTTAGAATCAAAATTACTCACCAATCTTGTTGGAAATGGTGCAGAATAAATCCTGAAGGAGACATCAGCAAGGTGCACACATAAATGGAAGAAAAAACAAAAAAAGCAAACTGCTCACAGTGCTCGTTTTTACCCTAAAAGTTGCAGTGAAAGATTTGGTGATGAGTCCATGAAGTTTTTCATTTAAATTATGACTAAGAAAGAAAATGTTCTGTTCTTTCTTTTAATGCCAGTCCTTCCATTTTGCTGTTCCAGACACATTAGTCTCAGTAGCCTGCAGGTCAGCGTGTCCAAAATCAAATTAATTAGCGAATATTACAAGTTTACAAACTCAAAACAATTTTCCCCAATATTATGTCACATTAAGGAGAAATATTGCGTGCTGAGTATTAGAGCTTGTATTAAAGATAATTAATCTAAGTGGGGTGAGTTGTCAACATCCATTTGCGTTATAATGCATTTGGAGTTATAAATGTAGCATGCTACACTGAGCAATATGTCACTATTTACATTTTAAGTGAGATTATTCCAGTTACACTAAATGTTTATGTACATTCTTCTGTTGGAGGTAAATAAATATACATCATATTGATATTTTTCTGCCTCCTGCATCAATAAGTTGGCCTGACAGCTTCCTCGTCCTCAGGGTTCTGCAGAGCGAGTACAGGCGACTCAAGTGGAAACACGAGGAGGCAGCGGCGCTTCCCATGCTAACCGAGGCTGGTGAGGGCGACCCCGGGTCGCCCACAGCGGGAGGGGCGCAGGATGAAGAGCTGCTGGCTGAGGCGCGGGTGCTGCGGCAGCACAAAACGCGCCTGGAGACCCGGATGCAGATCCTGGAGGACCACAACAAACAGCTGGAGTCGCAGCTGCACCGACTCAGGGAGCTACTGCTACAGGTGAACCCATTTAAATCAGCAAATACAAACAGGGTGAATTTCAGGGTCAGACTTTTTAATGATTCTCTTGTTTTTGGTGAAATAAACTTGTAATGTTTTAAAAATCAGATTTATTGTATCTGTTCATGTTCGAGTTAATTTTAAGGAAGAAAATTATGCATTAATGTTGAAATATAAGGATAAATCCCACAATCGTTAACCTCAGACTGTAACATTGTCCAGAAACTTCCTGTTGGCGTGTTTTATCCACTCCCACATCATCGTTGATGGTCACAACAAAAACACAACACTGGTTCCTAATTTTGACTTTAATCTATCTCCAAATTAATCTGTTTCCCTGATTTTCTTTCCTCCAAACTCCAACTGTTTCCTTTGAATTTTTACTTCAGGTGTCAAATTTAGTTTTTTTTTTTTTTCTCAGATTTTTGACTTTAATTTCTGACTTTTCTCAGAATTCAAATTAGATTTTTTTTAAAATTCACCTTCTTTTCTAAATGTAGTTTTTCCTACAAATTGATCTTAATTGCTGACTTTTTACCTTTTTTTTCCTCCGAATTTTGATATTTATGTCTGAATTACAAGTTTTTCACTAAATCTTTTCTGTTTTGAGATATTTTTAACAGCTAGCGGTGTAAATTCAAACTTTTTTGACACGTTTGAGTTAATTAGAAGCTAACTTTTAAGACCTCATCTTACATAAATCTCTGACGTTTCCCATCCCCCATTATTGTGGCATTTAGCAAATAGAAATAATTTTGGTCATTTTAATTAAGCCTGATGCATGAAAAGTGTGGTTTGATTAAACTTTATCAGACTGAGAAAATAATTGTTTTTTTCTTCTTATTCAGTTGAGTTCATTTGATCAATTTTGCACAAAATTCACAACAAATGTCGTCTCAAGACATTTTACCATGCAAACAAAAAATGCTATTTGTAAATCACAAAATAGACACAAAATATAAAATAAGTCAGAAATATTAAGTAATTGTTAAACAGATGTTGATCAGTTCACAATCTTCTCTTTTGTTCTTTTTGAAATGTTGCTCACTGTGTTGAGATAAAATACTTGATAAATTCATATTTTATATGTAATTGTTTTTAAAAATCATTACACATCTGAGTCATTCCACAATAAAATTAAAGTGGCGAATAATTAAACCTCAAAATTTATATATATTCACTTCTAAACACAACTGTAATCATTCTGCACTTTATATCATATAGAATGTGTTTATTTTGTGTAATTCCCCTTTAATTTAATAAAGTTTTGTTTGTGTATCTTGTAGGTTTGCATGTTTTTCCATTTATTTGGTTCAAGTTCAGTTTCCCAATAGGAGCTGCTCCATTTAATCTGAAATAAATCACCATTAACTATTTATAAAACCAAAGAAGAAGAAAACATAATTCCCTCTGTACGTGGTGCACTGGGGTTTGTCTGCAGACATATTTGTGTGTCTTCTCACGAGTTCAGCAAGCACAACCCTTTCTCCATCAGGTGTTTTGTGTATAAATTATAATGGAAGAGTCTGTTTTATCGTTGATGAAAGAGAGCATGACTGAACTGGAATGACAGCGTCTATTATTCTGCAAAGCATTTATCGTATTTCTGTGTGCAGCATTAGACAGCTAATAGCAAGTATCACTGAGTGGCACGAAGATCAAACCTTCTAGGTGTTTCTTTGTTCCACAGTAACTTTCTCTCTTATTTCTTTTTCTGCATAGAGATGGAAAAAAAAAATCTGCGTTTTAATATTTATGTAACTGCATTCATATGAGTGCAGAAAGCAACAATGGAGCCTATAAAGAGGGGAGGGGACGGGAGTACAAAGAGGTACAGTACAAAACGACGAGGTTGAACAGACACTGAAGGGTCGTATTAAAAGATTCACTGCAGTATAAAGGAAACGTATAACAAAGAGCGGCACAGGAGAGTGGGAGCTGACTCATGCTGTTACCATTATGACATTGTGTAAATTATTAAGTCACTAAATTGCACATTCAGGTCAGTGGATGAGGGGAAAGCAGAGGGACAAAGATGAGAAAGACACTAAGAAAGAAGGACGGGATGCTGCCTCTTATGTTCACTAAGACTTGGAAATTGAAAGTGAACAGAAGAGAGAGAGCAGGAGGAGGAAGAGGAGGAGGAGTGCTCAGCGTATTCCTGGTTGTGAGGAAGAAAAAAGTGCTTTTCGACTTATTTTTCTTTGTGGAAGAATATCACAGATTAATTTCTCTGTAAAGTCTCTGGAAGCCGTAATCTGAGTGCGTGAATCCGTTTCGAGTCTCTGCAGACGTTAAACTCCTCCAGAGGGACGGCTTCTAAAAACAAAAACATGCCATGTTGCATTTTATATTTTGTGATGCGTTGTGCCTGTTTGACTGGGATCCTAAGCATTTTGTGCTGCAGGTTTTCGAGCAACGCTGACATTTTAAGTTTTGTTCAGAGCAGAGGCTGTTTTATTGCAAATGTACTGACACCTCTTGAACTTTTCAAACAACTTCAATATATTATAATATATTGGATATTTATTTTTATTTGATCAACACAAAACTAACAATGTCATTCTGATAAACAAAGTCCTCTGTTCTTCAACTTGAAATTAATGAAATTTCAAAAATTCATGGAGTATTACATTCTACAAATAGTCCAAAACTAAATCTATTTGATCTGCTGTGGTTAAAATTAATGTTCATAGCAGCTCAGTCCAGCTTGACATAATTAGCAATAAAACGTTTTTCCACCAGACATTTTCCTAAGGGTTTTCAGAGGGTCTAAATACAATCACAAATTTAGTTTGCAGTTATGCACCTTCTGCTGGTCTGTGAAAAATCCAGTTATGATGTCCAAAGGGTACAAACACTTTGGCATTGCACCATGCAGCCCGTCCTTTTATTCTTTTATGCGAAATAACTTCACGGCTTTATATAGAGTTTTAAATGATTGTTTTGTTTCTTCTTCCAGCCCAAAGATGATTCGGAGGCGAACGGATCTGAGCTGTCGACGCTCTCCTCCCCGGTGTCAGGAGGCGGGCGCCAAGGGGAGCCGCCCAGCAGGGAGACGACCGACACCGAGGCAGCAGGTCAGCGTCACGCAGCCGGACTGAAACCCGCAAACATGAGAATATGACACAGCTTCTTCACAAACACTCCTACCAATAAACACACAATCTTAGTCCACTTGAATTAAGACAAAACTACCCTATAAGTAGCTTTTTATATATAGGAGCTTTTTTAAGTCAATAACTGCTTAATGTTGACGGTTGCTGGTTCCAGTGGGAAAACTATCTTGTTTTAAGTTGAATAATCTGGCAGTGGAATTACTTTCTTAAGCACAAAATGTCACTTGTCAAGTTTTTAATTCCTAAAAATGTAAAACAAAAAACTCATTTTTATCCCTCTGCTTTACAATTACTCACAACCTTATCTGCTTAAACATTAAACTATGTGGCTGTGAGGTGACAAAACCTCCCAGTGCACTGCAAAAACAATTAATTTTGGTCCAGTTTCTAGTGCAAATATCTTAGTACACTGAGAATAGAATAAAACTAACAGAAAGGGAGCTATTTAGTACAATATGGGAGCTTGTTTTAAGTCAATATTTCTTTATTGTTATTGAAAAAGTTCTGGTTCCACTGGCCAAATATTTCACTTATGGGAAAAATGTATTTTTATAAGTGAAATAATTTGCCAATAAAACTAGGACTCTTAGTTATTAGTTATTTATTTCACATGCACTAAAAAATATCAATAGAAACTAAACAAAAACACTTGGTGGGACCTGGTGATGAGTCACAATAAGTAAAGAAGAAACTATTAAACATATAACGACATGGGAAATTTGTCTTGTTTTGAGTGAAATAATCTGCCAGTAAATCAAACTCCTTTACGTAGATAAAACGTTAAGTGTAAGTTAGTTCTGCCTTATTTTAAGCGCACTCAGATATTTGCAGTAGCAGCTGAATTAGTTGGTGAGATTCTGTTTTTCCGGTGCTAACGGGTTGAAGCTGTTTGTGTCAGGAGATGATTTGGAGCGTGAGGAGGACACCGTGCTGCAGCTTCAGGAGGTCATCGAACAGCTGAGAAACGTCTTCCCCTCCGAGCCGGGTGAGTACATCCAGCCTGCAGTCATCTCTGCCCCGGGGACCGAGACACGGAGAGGAGAGCAAATATGTACTGCTGCGGGTCCATCGTCAGGGAGGGAGGGACGGGAAGATTAAATGGCAAAGAGGAGGAGGGCGATAAGAGTGACACATCGACTGTGGCTGAGAGAAACGGTTAGCGTCACTGTCAGACTTATGCTTTCGTGATGCAGTCTGCAAGGCCGTTTAGCTGCAGATTTCTTGGTCTGTTTTTTCAATCTTCCGCTCCTACATTTTTCTTCTTTAATTTCAGGCACCACATCACACATCTAACTCTGTGAGGGGATCCAGGAGCAGAATGACGGCCCGAAATGAGGCAGGAGGTCAGGCGGCGACACGTCAGACCCCGCGACTGCCACCGACTTTAAGAACCGACTTTAAGAACTAACCCTCGTCCGGATCGCTGTGCACTAAAAGCCTTTCTCATGCAAACTGCCAGAGGCTCACGCTGACGGCCTTTTTGGCCAGGCTGCGCCTCAATAGCTCAGTGACAGCATGCTAAGGAGCCGAATATATCATTAGCAGAAGGTCAGGGGGTAAAAAACGAAACGCCCAACCAAGACACTGTGCTTACCAGTATTTGTGTAGTCGTTCAGAGACGTGAAGCTTTATATCAGATCAGAGCACAAAGTCCAGAAGAAGAACTGGAGAAATACAAGGGGAAGGGGATCACTAGCGTACGACTCTGTTTTAGGGCCATTATAGACAGAAAGAAATGAGTCAATTTCACAGAAAACACTTTTGAGGTTAATCTCAGAAATTTTCAACTTCTCGAACTCAGACATTTCTGAGATTTAATTATCGAATCCGAGATTTCTGAAACTCAGAAATTTCTAATTTTTTCTAGAAAATTTCAGTTTTTTTCTTGGAAATCTTTGACTTTTCAAACGCAGAGATTTCTGAGGTCTTTCTTTTTTAGTTTTTCTCTCGCAAATTTGTGTTTGACTTTTTAAACTCAGAAATGTCTTGAATGTTTTTCTAGAAAATTTCTGAGATTACTCTCAGATTTTCTGAGGTTTCTCTCAGAACTGTGCTCCTCCTTTTTCTCTCCATCATGGCTCTAACACGCCGTCATACTTGCGTGTTTTTTTTAACGTTTGAATGTGTTATCATGGTTCATTTTTCAGATTTTGGTAATTGCATCAGGGCTCTGCTGACTGATTTCATATCACTAGGAGATGCAAATTGGAGCTGGCAGCCCCCAGAAGAGCGTTTCTTTTGTGGGAATGGTGCATCATCATCATCATCAGTTAAATCCATGATTTATTAAAGATTGCCCAAAGTGCCCGCCAGCACAGCGCCTCTGTTTGCACACGCTCCTCACTCTGCTTGTTGCTCTCCTGCCTGAGCCCTTCACACATTTGCTGCTATACATTCACATTCAGATTCAACCTGCACTCTGCTTAAATACACAAGGAGCCTCTGCATGATCAATAGCGTGCTGTGCAGAAACGCGCGCACTTTCATAAACCTGGACATTGATTTATTTGCCCCCCAAATCATTCAGGCAAATGAGGTGTTTTGAGCCCATTTCGTATTGTTCCTGGAACGCTGCGCTGTTGAGGAAATGTATGCCGATCGGTATCAGCGTACATGCCTCCTCCCCGGGATCTTATTGTTTTCATGCTGTGTGAAGAGAAACTGACAGAAGGAGCTGAAGGCTGAAGCCCTCCCTCTCTCTACTTGGCCAATTTCGAACACAACAGGGGTCCAGACGAGGCTCACCGCCATGATGCATCATTATCCACGATAATCCTCTCATTCTATGTAGTTTTAAAATACTGATAACTCTGGAGTGTGCATTTACAGAAAGTATTTCCATATAGAAAAGGTTGTGTGATCAGGAGAGATGACTTTTATTATTTATAAGCTTCATAAGAGTTTTCATACCCCTTCAATTTATCCATATTGGCAACAGTGCGAGAAACAAAATGTGGCTTATTGGGAATTTGTGTGACGGACCAACAGAAAATAGTCCACAATTATGAAAAAGTAAGGAAATAAGTTGGACTTTTTTTTTTATTATAAATGAAAATTGTCACATGCATAGGTTAAAATGACCCCTTTTAAATCCATAATACGTATTTTTCATTACGTTTGAGGAGTTTGCAGACTTCTTTACGTTGTGTGACTTGAGGCATTTGAGGCTACCGCTAACTAGATGCTAATATCTCTTGTTATCTAGCTTTTTGTAACGAAAGTGTAAATTTATCACAAGTTTACTGGATGATGTTCATCTTCGCCACAGACTCTCATATGTTCAATCAACCCAAAAGAAAATTTTAAAACTTTATTTTAGTACAGCAAACATGCAAAATCTGTATCAGGGCCATTACAGGGGAAAAAAGAAAAGTGGTACATTTCTACAAAAATCTCTGAAATTTTCTAGAAAAAAATAAATAAAATTTGCTAGGGAAAATTTTTCTCCAAAAAACATGAAAATTTCTGATTAATCACAAAATGTCTCATTTCTTGGTCCAAATTTACTCTACAAAAGCCCAGATGTACCGCTGTAAAAATCTTTATTTTACGTTGGGTTTTTTTGAGTCAACAATTTTGGCCCACATGGAAAAAGGTTTGGACTCCACTCCTGTAGGCAGAACATATTAGAAAGTCCAACACTTAAACTCAAGTAAGAATCTGTAGGAAAAATGTAAAATTACAGTTTTAAGATGATCTCAATCTTTTCTGGTTAGTAGACGGCAAAGCCGAGAAATAGAGACGCTACTTTGTGTTTGACTTTCACATCAAATCCCATAAAAATCCACAGAATCTTAGTTTGTAAGTGACAAAATGTTGAGAGGCGCTGCAAGTTAGGGCATGCATTTTCCTGTGAACACTATTAATGCCTTAAAAACCTGAAGTGAGCCGGTGTGACAGAAGTTGGTTTTCCTGAACTTATTTTCATTTTCAGGTCAGGAGGTTGCATCAGGTGTTTGTGTGTCAGTGTCTGCAAAGGCCTGCTGCTCTGCTGATTGAAAGTGATGGGACAAGAGGGGATCACAGCGTAGTCGAGCGCGCAGTCAGACCTGTGACTGCAGACCCCGAAAGACATGAAAGGAGGGTAGAAAACACTAGAACAAAAAAATTGCATTTGTCGCTGGAGGGCTGGTGGGAGAGATCCACTTTGAAGCGTCTGCCGCCGGTCGACGCGTCTCTGGGAGAACGAAGCGAAATGAAACCAGCACCACGTTCTTCCAGGAGACATTGGGGTTGAAGCAGAAGGAGCGCCGACCTCACAAACACCAACCCGAAACCCGTCTGCTGCTCTCATTACGCTGTCGGACCCCGACACCGTCCTCCTCGGCGTTGGACGCCTGTTAGTTTTGATGCTGTTGCTAGGGAACTATCCCCAAGGACGCAGCTCGATGATGTGCAGTTCGTATTACAAATGCTAATAGCCTTAAGGGAAGCAAGAGAAAGCTCCTTGTTTCCCAAACACAAGCCACTGTTTCTCCACCTCCACTAGAGCCGGGTGCTGAGGGAAGTCATGATTATTACCCAAATCTTTTCTGGTTTCTGTGCTTCAGAGGAGAAGGATGAGCAGAATCCATGTTTACTCATCGTGATTCATCTCTGGGTATTTATGCATCTCATTAAACAATGATTACCCATCACACACGTCAGGATGCACAAAAATATGTAGCAGCGGCAAACTGTGAAAAACACGCAGAGGCATTCAGAACATGTCAGCTGTTATTTATCTTAATATCACAGCGACATGGCGGTTTCAAGAAGACAAGAAATGGATATTTAATGAAGTTACGCTGCTGGTTAGATTGTTTAGAGCGACTCAGACATGGGGAATCCAGTTACTACGACAGCAATCAGCATAAACGGCGCCATGTGGCAGAAATCAATCGGCGAATTACAAAACGTTTGATGCTGCATTAGCTTGGAAGTTGAAATGTGGGTGTGGAAATGACGCTTCACATCAATTTAAAACTTAAAATTCCAAAATTAAGGCCTTAAAATGTCCTGAAATGTCTCAAATTCATTTAAAATAAATTAATTTGGCCTTAAATAAGTTAATCACAGGTCAATTTATTTACGTTTGTATTTTTCTCTGAGTCGCTTTCGAATTTTTTCTTTATGTTCTGTGATTCTGGGTCAAACTTGTGGCCCGGGGGCCAAGTCCGGCCCGCCGTAGCTATTTATGTGGCCCTTTAGACTCCAGAGGGACGCATAAATAAAATCTTCAACTTAACAGTTGTGTGCTTAAATTTTATTTTATCAATCAAACCAAATCACTTTTTAAATATGAACAATGTCAGATTTTATTAGTCGCTCTAGTTTGAGATCCACCATCATGGAAAATCATCAGATTCCTGCACACTTTTTTGCAATAATGCTTAATTGTGAGTTTACTGAAAAATTTCCAACAAAATAGTCAAAAACGTTTGTGTGATGCTAACTCCCACCTGCAGGAGGCAGTATTTCTAACATTATATTACTATTTATTTCATTAAGACCCAAAAACACAAAAATACTTGAGTCTCAGTTTGAATTGTGCAGAGATGGAAGATCTAGAAATAACAGAACAAATCATGAATTGGTTGATTTCATTGTTTTGTTTTTTAAGTTGAAAGTTTAACTTTGGGCATTTTGGGTTATTTTTCTAAACTTATAGCATCAAGGTTTCAACTTTAAAGTGCAAAAGGAACACATCAAACTTTTCTAACTTCCTACAGCACCTAGCTTTACTTACTATATTTACGCTAGTTAGCATAAATAAACAGGAACGGTTTCAGCTTTAGTATTTCTTATTTCTATCATCCTTTTGGTTCCAGTTTCTAGTGCAAACCTTTTATTAGACTTGAAATAACACAAAACTAACTTTCCACCTATAAGAGCTTTTTTAAGTAAATAATTTCTTAATGTTGATGAAGAACTTCTAGTTCTAGATTATTTTCTCATGTCGAAGGTGAAATAATCTGCCAATAGTCCTGATACATTAAGTAATTATTGGCTTAGAAAAGTTACTTGTAAGTTAGTTTGTCTTATTTCAAGATATTTGCATTTGAAACTAGACTAAATAGACTGGTAACATTTTGTTTTTGCGATGCAGTTGCATTATGCCACAGACACATAATGTTTCTTTCCCCAGTTGAGAAAAAAACACAATGTTCTGCTGCATTTTTACTCAGAATTATAATCTTTTTCTATCTTATGTGACCCGTATCCCTTCTACAAACATGCCAACTATCGCTCCATGTTGCATGACGGAAACAAACACAAGCTCACATGCATCATCATCATCACTCTGCAGCCTGACTCCTCTCTGGTCTGAACATGTTTGTTCAGATTTCATGTATGTCGCCTAACATGCAACAGGATACATGCACACATCACCAAACCTCAAGCAAGTTTCTACTCATATAAAATCCCTGATTCATGCAGGTGAAATGAGGCGTCCACTAATATACCTCATTAATCACCTTGAAGTTCGTTGTTTAACGGTTTTGAGTTCCTGTTGTCGTCCAACACTTTGTCCTGGGAGTTTTTAATCTGTGTGAGAGGTTTTCTGAGGAGAGGCTTTTTACTGTAATAACAAGTGGGTTACTGGCTGCTTTCTACTCTTTGTGTACAGAAATAAAACTTTGTATTTGGCAAACTGCTCATCTGCGTGTGTTTTTAATAAGCCCTTTGTGGGTTGAATAAAACAACTACACTCAAAATGAGGCCATGTTATTTATATTCCTTTTTTTAGCTGTCTATAAAGTGTAAAATATGTATTTCCTGACTATTTTTTCTCTTCCAGCTCTGTTATATAATTACTTTTTATCTCTGATTTTGCCAACGTTTGTGACTCTACAAGCTGCTGTCAGTTTATTGGTCCGTCTCCTTTTCCTGTCCCTGACTTTGTTCTTTTTGCTGCATCTCTTGATTGGCGTTTGACCTTCTTCTTCTTCTTCCCTTTATCGTGCCGCGATCTCCTGCTCACTACATTATCAGAGCTGGTGGATGCAGGGTCACCATCTTTATCTGTTTTGTGATTATCTGCTTCAGGAGCCGCGACCCTCGCTGGTTTTTCATTATCTGACCCCAATTCACTCGTCCTCCCACACGTTTGCTCTTTATCACAACACTCGGCTTTCAAATCCGGATTTTTTTCTGTTTCACAGTCGCCTGCTCCTTCAGTCTCAACAGGACGGTGTTCTGCTGGGTTTTCCCTCTCTTTATGACTTTCAGTGTTTTTTTCTGTGGTTTTCTTAGCAGAGTTTGTGTTTTTCTTTCTTATTGCATCCTTGGTCCTGCTTCCAACCGGAGCCCACTTCTCCTTTGTTGTTTCCCCAATAATTCTTCTTCTGCCCGGCGTGCTTTTTGCGAACGTTTTCCCCCAATATCTTCAGCTCCTTCTGGATAAAGGGTTTAAACTTTGGATCCAGTGTTTCTCCACCGTGGCAAAGTCTCTTCGAGCTTCATCTTCGTTGCACAAAGCGGCGTGCGCCCGCGCCCTCTGGTACGTCGCTTTAAAGTTACCTTTGGAGTAGAAATGGGAAGAAATGGGTGGAGACAGCAGAAGAACTGAGAGGTAAACGAGAATGGTTCAGAGCTTTATTTATATCCTTTGAAAGGTAACATAAAATTCACTTTGGCATGTTTTTGTGCTTCCATTTGGGTTTCTGCTGCTTCACGAAACGGTCAGAGTTTTGTTAAAAAACACCCAGACGTTCCTTAGAGATAAATGAATGTTTTTAGGCGTCTGGAAAATGACCCGTTTCAGAAACCTGAACGTAACGTCAACAATGAGGAGGCGCTGCCTGTTACCTAGCAACCCCAGCAAAACCCAATCAGCCAATGAGAGTTCAAGCACTTTTGGCTTGAAAAAGGTTTTAACAATTTGTCCCCAAAGACGCAATTGTACAATGATGTGTTAATGCCATATAACAAAGATATTTCTGAGTTTGTGAAGTTGAAAATTTGTGAGACAAAAATTTTAAATTTGAGTTCAAAAGGTGAAAAATTTGTCAGAAAAAAAGGAGAAATTTTCAGATCAATCTCAGAAATTTTCTAGAAAAAGCAAGAAAATGTCTGAGTTCTAAAAATTTTACATTTCTAAGAAATAAATCACATATTTTCCAGTCATTTTTTTTTTCATTTTCAGTGGCCCTAATTATGTAACGCATAAAGAAACAATAAGAAAGTATAAACTAATGTGCTTGAAACTGTCCATGCTCCTGCAGTTTCAAGTCTTTGATTCAAATAAAGTTCTTCACAGATCAACTGGAGTCAACCTGAATCAAACAAACATGGACTCTATTTGCAATGAGGTGACCTCTAAAGGCTACACTTGACAATTAAAGAGAAAAAAATAAGAATGTAAAAGTTTACAGGGCATAAACATGGCTGCATGGTTCTGTGAATAAGCAGAAATGAAACCCAAAAAGCAGCACAATAAATTTCCTGACTGAGGTGGAAACAGCTAAATCGACCAGCAGGTTTGGGGTCGGTGGCAGGAAGATGTCTGAGGAATGCTGAGAAAACTAAACGATGGGAAAAGACAAACATAAAAACTGAAATGTCACATCGGCCTCCACTATAAATAATTCATCACAGAGGAAGCAAATGTACAATTCATTTCTGACTGTGATGTCTGTGGGTTTGTGTCAGGGGAACAAAGAGATAAAGGATTTTTACAGAGGTAAGACCTTCATATTTTTAACTTGTGTTCCTATTTCTGTATCAAGTAGGAATTTTTGTTTTCAGCTTCCTGCCAAGTGTGACAAACTGTCTGATTTTCCACACCAACACATCCTACCTGTGTGTGTGTTCAGCAGACGGCTGTTCAGCTCCACCACCTCCTGGTATTGTTTCAGCTCCAGCATGCACTGGCTCAGGTTGAGGCTGAGCGGGAGACGCACTTTCTCCAGCGACTCCCAGTCCTCGCCGTGTTGATCCACCTGCTGATGACAGGCAGCGGACGGATGGACGGAGGCGGGCGCGGAGGTGATATACGGCAGAGGAAATGTTGAAAAGATTAAATCCAAACAAGAGAATGTGAGCACATATAGAAAAGGAAGGGAGGAAATGATGAAGACGATGACTGTAAGGTAAAGGGGAAATAAAGATGGAGCATTTGGGGACTGCAGGAAAGTTGCCGAAGGAGAGAGGCGTCTGTGGATGTCTGATATTTTTAGCTCCTCAGTTTCCCGGTGAACCAACGCTGCTCTTCAGGACAAAAACAAACCGAGCAGATCATCAGCAGCTATTCAAAGCCACAACAAGTCCTAAACCACTTCGTTCTTCACCTGAAATGTATTCAATGTCGAACTGCAAAAACACTAAATCTGCATCTGGGCTTTAATATGCTGAGATCTGAACCATCAGATTGTGGCTCCAGTTGTTTGTTCAATGCTAAAACACAAAACATTACACAGTATTTTTGGACTGGTTTCTAGTGCAACCATCTTAGTACACTTTAAAAAACACAAAACTAACTTACAAACAACTTTTCAACAAGATATCAGAGCTTGTTTTAAGTGATATTGATGAAAAATTACGTGTTTCATTCGCAGATTGTTTCACTTACAACATACAGAAAATAATAATTGACATAATCTGCCAGTGGAACCAGCACCTTGAGGAAATATTTACCTACAACAAGCTGCTATATCGTACTGAAAAAATACTTGTAAGTTAGTTTTGTCATAACATATTTGCACTAGAAATTAGACCAAAATTACTTGCCAATATTTTTTTTAGCAGGAATAATAAACTTGATAACATGTCTTGTATTGCGTACCTTGTTTTGTAAGAAGTCCACGTATCCCAAAGCCTCCTTGAACTTGGCGGAAGCGTCTGGGAAGCGTTGCTCTTTGATGAGGAAGTTTCCCTCGTTCTGCAGAAACATGACCAGCCGTAACATCTGCTGCCAGTCCTTCCCCTCCATCGTGTCCCAGGCCTGGAGCGCCGCTGCACAGCTGCTTTCTTCCTCCTTCTCTCCCTCACACGGCCCAACCTTTTCTTCTCCAGCTTCTCCTTCTTCAACACGTTTCATCTCAGATGAACCGGTTTTCTCTCCCGCTTCGCCACTTTCAAAGTCGCTTTCTTTCTTTTTTGTTTCTTCATCTTTCTCTTCATCTTGTTGCTCTTCCTCCTCGTGTTTACTGGTGCCCTCCCTTTTCTCCAGCATGTTCCAGTACTGCTCCTTCTCCGCCCAGTACTTCTCCTTCATGCGCTCCGACAACTCCTTCAGCTCTCGGCGGACAAGCGCAGTCAGAGTGATGTCCAGCTGGGCCACCGTACTGAAGTCTCTCCTGGCCTCCTTCTCGTTCCACACGGCAGCGTGAGCCTTGGCCCGCTTGTAGTAGCCCTTCACGCAGTCTGAGGAGCAGAAATTCAAGCAGTTTCTTAAATTATGGTTTCATTATTCATACAGAAGTAGAAATATGCTCTGTAGATGCTGAGTTTGCAATCTGGTAAACTGCAGCTTCAGCTTATATCTCTAACATGTCAAAATTGGATTTGCATGCATCTGAAATTAGGTGTTCATGTCATTCAGGCAAAATAACTTTAGCTCATTTTAGGTTTCTGGTAAATGCAGACAAAATAAAGACATATCTTGCTTTGTTTCTGTAAAACAAAACAACACAAGGGGAATCTGTATCATATGTAGAAGCACCATGAATGTGTTTTTAGATTTGCAGAAACATATTTAACTTTTTTACCCTTCGTTGACTAAACTAAGATGATAAGAAGCTTGCAACTTAAAAATAAATGATCAGTTTTCAACACCAGTTTGTAAAGAAACGCTGCATGGCAGTGCCTCTGTCTTCAGGCTAGATACACTCACTGATGCTTTTTCTGTTCCTCAGCATTTAATTTCTGTCTATGCTAAATTTTTATTCAGCCAACAGTTAAACAGATTTCACTGTCGCCGGCGGCAGAAACATTGCAGCGAGGCTGCCGTTTCCACAGAGCTGCTGCGCTGAGGGGACGAAACGAGAGACTTAAAATTCAGCAGACAACATGACACTGACGACAGGAGAAACAACAACACAGCACCAACTTAGAGGAGGATGAGAAGGTGATGAAAGGCTGTGGGGAAAAAAAAAAGCTGGAAAAACAGCAGGAAGACAGAAACCTGCAATAACAAGATTTAAACGTCATAAGGAGAGCAGTGGGGCTGTGGAGACGTTTTAAGCTTGACCAGTGGAGTTTGAAAACGCTCCTCTGTAAAACACATCTCAACATCACATTCTGTCAGGTTACAAACTTCAGTGTGTTTCACTGGGATTTGTATTTTTATAAGTGTTGTATATCTTTGGAGTAAAATTAAAATTACACAAATCTGTCTTTTATAGAAGAAGAAATATAAAATGTTCTGTTTGACGTAAACCGTGTTGGGGAAGAAGACGCGACTGAAAACACGAATCTGGCAGAGAAAAACATGATGCAGGTCAGAGTTTATAGGAGAATGGATGTTAAAAATAACGTCGGTCTGATAAATAAAACTGGGCCGATGTGAACAACCAATATTTATTTTTATCTGTTTCTGGTTGATTTTATTCCCCACAGGTGTGGAAATGGTAGTGAAATATATACAACATTGGTAAATATTGGTTATTGGCCATAACAGAAATATCAGTAGTTGATATAGATATCAGCCCACATGTCAAATCAAAGCATCCCTAAATATTTACATAAATCAAGCTCCCAGCAGAAAATGACTTGTAAGTTAGTTTTGTCTTGAGTGTGATAAGACATTTGCACTAGAAACTAGACAAAAATTACTTGGAAAGATTTTTAGCAGAAAGGAATAATATCCTGAACAAGCAACCAAAGTCACAAAAATAGTTTAGATCTCAACATATTCAGGTCTTAGAATGGCCCAGTCAAAGTCCAGATCTAAACATAAATGAGAGCCTGTTCCAAGACTTGAAAACTGTAGCGGTGACACTTTTCATGCAGTTGGATTGAACCATTTTACAAAGAACGGTTAAAAATATTTATCTTATATTTGAAAAACTGCTAGACAAACCCTAAAAGTGTTAACTGACAAAAGACAGATTACGCCAAAGCTTTATAAAAACTTATAAAAATACAAATCCCAGTAAAACACTGAAGTTTGTAGCTGTAACCTGACAGAATGTGATGTTATGTTGAGTTATTGCACTTTACTGGTGAAGCTTAAAATGTCTCTACAGCCTTACTGCTCTTCTTATGAAGTTTAAATCTTATTATTGCAGTGCTACGTCTCACACATTCGTCTTCCGGTTGTTTTTAAATGCAACATTCTGTGATGTGAAAAAATTGTTTCCAATTCAGTTTTACAAAATACATTCATTTCAAAATGGCTGAAAAACCACCTCATTGTAGCACTTTTTTTTTTTTAAATGGCGTGTTTATATTAAGCAAATTTATTTTCTTGATTTCAATTAGCAGAATTCTGTGGTTACTGGAAACACAGCTGGTGATGCTGAAACCAGCTGCTTGCAGCTGCATGTTGAGCCTGGGCAACGTAGGGATGGACTCAGAATAAATACAGACATTTAGCTCTTATTTACAGCTTAAAACCACAACACAAAGCAAAATTAAATACTACCGAATAAACTAAGAGTAGAAAAGACTCGGCTCGTTACAAAGTCTCAGCCACAACGAGTGGTGTAGATCAAAGCTGATCAAAGTTGGACTGGCCTAGTCAAAGTTCAGATTCAAATCAAACTGGGAATTTGTGGCTAGACTTGAAAGCTGATATTCACAGCAGCTTAAGCTGCAGTGCATCAAAGAATCTCAGTCTTTAGATGAATAAAGCTGGGGGAGACAAATCCCAAAAGAGTTTCTCTTGCAGCGAAAAAATAGTTCTGCAAAGTTTTGACTCGTGGGGCTGAATGTATTCGCATGCTACCATTTTCAGTGCTTATTTGAAAAAGAAACATGCAACCTTTTCCTTTATGCATTTCTTTGTTTTGGTCTGTCACATAAAATCCCACAAAATGAGCAGAAGTTTGTGGTAGTGCTAAGAGAATGTGTATCCTGTTTTTAAGCTCGCTTAGCCAGGACTGCTGTCGTTTGGCACATAATTATTGACTTAACCCCCAAAATATTATCAGTTGCAGTGAAAGTAGGGGAGCACCAAAGTACATAAACTAACAGAATAATCAGAATAGTGTAATACTGACAACCCAGGCTGTCTCTGAGCATTCTGTCAGGGTAAGGAGGGAAACTGGTGAGGCTCTGAAGTGGCGGCTGTGCCAACTTGCAAGGCTCCTCTCGGCTTATACGACTAGCCATGAGTGTGACAGTGCAATTCCCATGGCTGCTCTCGCTGTAAAACCTGCGGTAATGTCAACCTCATGTCCTCCTACGCACTCTCTCGCACCGTGCAGCTGTAGAATCCAGCAGCTTCTCATGGAAAGACAGAAACAGTTTAAAAATTTAGCTGAAGTAGCTTAACGCTGGTCTGGACTGGCTCTTTGTTTAATGGATCCTTCATATTAAAGAGAATCGTTTTCCAGGAATTGAAGTAGATTTAAACTCTAAGAATCTGATCATTTATTAACTAAAACAACCTTAAAGAACAGTAAACTTTCTGTAATATCTCACACTTAGCTCTTACTGTGCAGATGTGGAGTCACAATGTCTGGGATCATGAGCGCCCCCTGCCGTGAGGCAAGAGAACTGCCTGCCTCACCTCGAATCTATTCGCTGCCGTCCATGATACGAAACACGTCACACACACAGTTGGTGACAAAACAATATACATTATATACATCAGCTAAATGATGTAAAATAAGTTAAAACATTAAATGTTTTTCAGCCATTTTATTGGCGACATACAGACAGGATGAGCATTTGGATGCTCAAATGGGATGGGAAAATGCGAAAATCCACCGATTTTGAAAAAGAAATAATCAGAATTGGTTAAGCTAAATGAAAAGCAGGTTTTCTACAGTACAAAGCACAGGGTGACAATATCAATATAAATGATCTTATTATTATTTATTACTTTTCCATGATCACCTGACCGCAAGTCACAGTTAAAAACGTAGAAAAGATGCTAACTAGTTTTTTTCTATACAAGCTAGGCTACATGGTTACCAATAGTTAGACCCCTACCTTCTCCATATTGCAATATTTGATATATTTCTAATCATACTTACTCATAAAGTATATGAATGTTAATCTTCTTACCCTGTACGAATCAGCGGTCACACCGAGGACTGCCAGCCATTATTATTGACAGCTGCTATCCACTGCCGCCGCCATCTTTCCTCGTTAAAAATGATCAAATAAAATGACAAGTTTGGTTTCTATCTTCATCTGATTGTGCAGCACAAACAGATAAGAACATCCCAATTTGTTATCAACTAAATAGAAACCGCATTAGGTTACAGATGTCTTGTTTTTAGACTGACTTTAAAGGAGCGGATTGGTTGTTTTAACGTCCAACGTCCATCATGGTGGAGTGCGTGACGTCACGGACAAAGGGCCAGTGTCACAGATTTATTTCACAAGACTGTTGACGTTTCAGGGGTCGGGGCAGTTGTGCGTATGCGCGGTGCCGGGGCACAACCTTTTTTTTTTTTAACTGTCAGATCATTTATTACTCATGATAATAACTCAGAAATGATCCAAACAGTTAGATGTATTTTTATTTCTTTCCTACTTACGGAACATTTCTGTTTATGTCAGGTTTTTGGTGCCTTTCGTGGCCGGGGCACAACCGCCCCGCATGTTGTGCGCCCCGCAGCAACAAAAGTTCGACCTTTTTCACGCTTCCGGGTTTTATAAAGCGGATCTGGGGTTGGACAACTTCCGGTGGCTATAGCGTTAGCATTAAAAGGCTAGGAAAATGACTCAGTCTCGGCGCAGTTGTTTTTGTTCAGTCCCTGGTTGTTCGTGTGGGGCAAGAAAACAGCCTTATCTGTCATATCATGCGTTCCCCACGGACCCGGACCAACGGAGGCAGTGGATCCAGGCGATCCGAAGAGATGAAGGTCCCGACTTTTGCATAAAGACGGGGAGCACTTTCGTATAGCCGCCACTTCACTTCTTAATTTGATACTACAGCACAACACAAACATCCAGTAGATTTTTTTTTCAAATTTTGACACTCAGAAACTTACACATTTTTTCTAGAAAATTTATGAGACTGAAGAAAAAAATTTCTGGAAGAATTTACTGTTTTTTTTTTTTCTCAATTTACGATGAATACCATTATAATAACATTGGTAAGCCACTGGCTTCTCTGTGATGAATAACAATTACTTTTAGACGTTTCCTGACAAACATTTTGTTAAACATATTTGTGAGAGTGATGTTTTACTTTATGAACATTGACAATCACGCCCCTGATTGATGTAATCTAATAAGTAAACACCAAATTCTTTAACAAAAAAATACAAAAAAGCCTACAATTTAAATTTGGTGTGGTTCATTTAATGCTACAGTTCTTCTGCTGAAACTAACATGATTAATGTTTTTCACAGATTCCTTCATACAGACCAGATTTTCTGCACCAGTGAACCTGTAAGGACTCTGTTATTGGTTCTTATATCGACTTGTCTTGGACCACGATTAGCAGGTGCCAGCTACCTTACACTCCAGTCAAAGTGTTATTCTCTAATTCGTTAAAACTAATCCTGATCTGCTGATCACATCGCAGTTTCTGTCAAAAGAACAAAGATCGCCAAGCTTGATGAGTTTCAGTGTTTACAATAAGTGACAGCTCACTTGCAGCACAACAATCCCTACATCTTGACAAGTGCCAATTGTAATAGGATAATCAATTATGGCATGCATAATTGCATTCGTGTAGTTACATTACAGAGTCTCAAAAGCCTTTGCATTTTTGTAATTTCTTCCTTTTGCCTTGAGGATTGGTGCATAATATATTTTGAGCCTTTTGTGGTAAGAGTGGATTAAAAAACATTAAAAAGAGGCATTAAAATATGTTTGAAAATTAAAACACCAAAGGAACTCTGATAAGAAATTGTGTTTTCTTCATTTTTCTCTGATTTTGAGCACATCAGTAGCCTTGAGCTTAGAGGACAGCAACATATGGTGAGATTTGCTGGTTCACATCTCTGGAGTGAATAATAACCTCACACTGTTAAACCACCTCAATGCACAAGATTAACCATGGAGCCTCCAATGCAGCTGCTAACCTCAGAGGTATAGCGACCCAGATGTGTGCAGCTTGGTGACGCAGGAAAAAAAAGAAAAAAAACGAAGATGGAAGAAAAGACAGAGTACATTATGTCATTTCTTCCTGGAAGAAATAAATTAAATATGTGATTCCCAGCATAGCAATTTCCTAACATGAACCTTACAGCAGTGTTTCCTCCAAGACTTTGTTGTTACCTTTGTGTTTCTCCAGCAGCTCCGTTGTGTGCTCTATGACTTCGTAGTACTCCTCCAGCTCCAACATACACTGGCAGTAGTTCAGCTCCAGGGGGACAATCATTCGCCCCAAGTTAATGTAGTCTACATCACCTGGCATCTCCTAACACATGCAGAGACGGGAGAGAGAGAACAGGACATGGCCATGGTGCTGCTGTCACTCTGCACTTCCTCGTAAAGATGAATAATTTACTTGAACTTGATGGGTCTGGTGGTTTTTTTCACTGATTCAAACAACAATAGGATTTGAAACAGTGACTAAAGCAAAAACATGATGCTTCCTACTAGATTAGAGAAGCTATACAAAAGATTTTTATTACATTTTTTGCTCAAAATCATTCTTAGATAATGAAATTTCATTTTGATCTGCTTTCAGAATTAGATATTTTGGGGCCTCCTGTTACTTTAAATCCAAATAATCTGCTGCTGGCCACAGCCCTCAACTCTACGTTTACAGTCTCACGTGAAAATGGCTGCAAACAACTTCACAATTATGCGACCATACATCTTTGAAAAGCAAAAGTGGAGCCTCCAGCACAATCAACAAGAATGCAGCAATTGGTTTCTGGATGGTAAGTCAACAACAAAACACTTGTCTTTCCAGCAGCCATTGCACAGCGGTAAAACCAGCTGACCAAACGGGATAGAGGTCAGCTTGGGTTGCTGTTTTTTTTAATATGTTAAAGGACAGAAAGAACATGTAAAACCATGATTTATCTCCATCCTTTACTCACCCTGGATTGCACTGTTTTTAGCAGCAGGACAGCTTCCTTGTACTTGCTGGCAGCCTCTCTGAATTGTTTCTGCCTGACCAGAGCGTTGCCCTGCATGTGGAGAACCGGCACCTTCTGCAGCTTCTCGTCCTTCTCCATCATCCACGATTCTCTGTGGTAAGACAAGGGGTCCTACCTGGGAGCAGCAGGGGGGAAAAGGAGAACGCAGCAGGATAAACACGGAGCAGAGCAGAAAAAAAAAAAACTCCAGCAATGGAAGACAGTCATCCAAAAGTATTTTTAGTTATGTTTTATAAATACATCACATTTAGATATTCGTAATTGTTACTGCAGATAAGAAAGTGATACAAGTTTGCTAACTTTTCAACAACTTGCTTAATAAAATGCTAGTAAAAATAGTGCAGAACAAATAGTTGAATTTCTTTTATTTAAGTCTTTGCGCTCTACAAAACAACACCAAACTCTATTAAGTTTAAAGAAAATTGCATTTAAATGGATCCATTCTTGCAGTTCATAAAGTGTATCGCAGGACTTTTTACTGCTTAACCAGTTTGCAGGTAGAGGTCTTACGTTTTGAAGAGCACAAAGACTAAATAATTTCCTGTGTTAACTTTTACGTTGCGGCTACACAACTTAAGTCAGAGATCTTTAGTTTTCCCAATGAAAAAGGCATCAAAAGAAGAAAAAATATAGATTTTACGCCTTGAAGCATCAAAGTCCCAGATGAGATTCAGCTTGTTTATCTCTTCAAAGTTGAATGTTTGTAGACAGAAACAGGTTTTTTTTTTGTCTATACTGTCAGTGCATTGTAAATGTTTCTTTTTTTTATCTGTTGTGGTTGCATAGAGGAAGGACATCTAATGTTTTGTTTTTCTTTGCTTTTACTCTTCAGAAGCCCTGAGGTGCAAACCTTCATACAGAAGCACAACATATGTTCAGCAAAACATAACCATTACATAGAGTCAGTACAGGTGCTAGTCATTTGTGCTCTGATGTTTTGTTATAAAAATGAGTTACGGATGAAAGCTCTGCTGATGTTGAACAATAAAAATCAATCAAAATGGAATATATCATAGATATTAATGTACATTGTCTTTTACATGTGATTTGACCATTTCTACTATTATTTTTAGCTATAATTTTAGTTTCCGTCAGAATCTAAAAACAACATCTCTACATACCACTGAATATAAAATTTTTGAATAATTATCACAAATACAAATATTTCTGCTTGTTTTGCTGGTAAACCAAGTTCTTTTTGTTTTCATAGTGTAACTCAATTCTTTGTTTTTTTCTTGTATTTTGCACTTTAGTCCAAGGCTTATAAAACTTTTACAAAAAATATTTTACCTGGAATTAATCCTTTCTGCTCTAATAAGATAATTATGACAGAAATTACAGAGTTCTTGTGCGCCCTCTGCTGGTTCGGAGGCATTAAGCAGCTTTTTATTTGAGCTTGAGCCTGCTCTGGGGCTAATAATCTTTAAATCATCCAATAAAACTCTGTAGCTCACCTGCAACAACTCCATGATGAATATGAGTGGCTGAGGAGTTCGCATTATCTCGTCGAGCTCCGGGAAGCCAGTGGAGTGATAGTGGAATAGGTTCCCCATCCCACACATGTGTTTCTGGCCCTCCAGGGGGTCTTTCCCTTGGGCAATCAGCCTCATTCCCTTTGACACAATGGGATACAACCCTGTGTGCTGAAACAAATTACACATAAACAAAAACATTAACATGATAGGGCTGAACAAATCACAGTGCTATGCTCCATGAGTATGACCTCTAGGACTCACAACGGCGTCACACCAGAACTCTGCCACCTCTCCGACCCGCATGGACGTCAGCAAGGGCTCCCAGATTTCCATCTTGAACATCTTTCCGACAAAAATCTCAGCCGGTCTGCCGGCCAGTCTGCTGTCATCGATGACCGTTCGCTCAAAGTTGTCCAGCAGGGTTTGGAAATGGAAGATCACCTTAGATGTACAGCAGAGAAAATACAGAAATGTTTGTCTGACATCAAGTTTTTTCTAATTATTTCTCATTGGATTATTCTATCACTTTTGTAGTTCCAAGCTGTCAGTTTTCTTTGAATATGTAAGCCTTTTTAATTTAAATTGCCCTGGTGGTCAGTGCTTTAGTGGCTCTATTATTTAAAAGCACTTAATACTGAATTTCATTATTATGCAACACACACTGTAAAACATTTGAGCTGCATTTCGTTGTGTCTATTATCTTCTCTTTGAGTCAAATAAATTTTGCGAATTTTAGATTTTGAACCTAAATGTGTGAGTTTGTGAAAGATAATTTTAGCAAGTTGTGTTACTTTTTATTAATTTTATCAAACCTCCAAGAGTTGAACAAACTAGAGCTTTTAGGTTCGCATTTAAAAATTATTTTTCTGGCATATTATGAATAATTTGGTTTAAATTGCAGGATTAAGTTAAAACTCACAATTCAATATTAAAAAATAATGCTTAGATAACTTGTTTCTTGTTTATAAATCAACTTCATGAACTTAAATTTAGAACCAAAACAATTTTCTTGGCTTAAATTGTGTTTTCATGGCAGTAGGTGGACTTTAATTTTCAAGTTAAACCAACATCAAATGTTTTACAGTGTAGAGATGAAGTATTTTATTAGATCTCTCACCTATTTGTTATAAAATACATTCAAAATGAAATTATGTTGGGTCCTAACCTTCTACTCGTAGCTTGTGATAATAACAGACAAAACGTCTGAACGCTGTGTGTCTGGGTGGAGTGGAAAGACTCACACACACGCAGGTGAATGGAAATTCATGCTGTCATTGTCATGGAAAATATTTGTCACAACATCCAGGCTCAGTGCCATATGGCTGGACGGTGACTGGGAAGCAGGGGAAAAGTTGGAGACCAGCAGATCAGAGGCAGTGGGCCAAAAACCATGTTGCAATTTGGTTGACCAAATGTTTGCTTTGTGCATGAGAGCCAGACATGGAGTAATTTTCCCCTCATGAATAATTCAGATCTACCTTAGGTGCATAAAACCCATCTATAAATATCCACTTAAAAACTAGAATTGCTATTTATTTGGTTTATCGGCATTTAACACCAATAGGGGAATTTAAAGGTACCTTTGTCCCAGGTGGGAAATGAGGCAGAGGTCCTTTCCCTCCCGCCAGGATTTTCTTCTTGACACCAGGATAGTTGAGAAGGTACGTCTCCTCCATCGCCTCGGTGAATATTAAACAGAAAAGTCTGAAGATTTCCTTTCCCCCTTCTTTGGATGTGCGCTCTTCTGACTTTTCTAATTAGCCCAGAGAAGAGAGTCTTGGCTGGTTTGTTGCTCTCTGACAGATGGCGGGATTAGCCAGGGTTTGGAGATGGCCACTTTAATCTGTGGAGCTAATCCCTCGCCTACCCTGACGATTGGTGGGGCAATCCTTGCGGCAAGGAGCAAGAAACAGACTCTCCTGGACGAGAAAGGTCTAGATTCCTGTGGGACAATTAAAGTTCATACTGGAAATAGATAAATACGATGAACTTGATGACATAACTGTAGATACATGAAGCATGAATCAAACTCTTTGATGCGCTTCATTTTAAATTAAGAGAAGTTCAGATAAGGTTAAGAGAATAGACACATAAAGGAAAAAAGAACATCCCATCACATATTCAGACTTTTTAAAAATGTATTTCTGGAAAAGAAGACGGGTCAGAAAAAAAAAAGTCAAATATTCAAACTATTATTTAATTCAACTGTGCAGCAAATTCACAGAAGCAATTTCTTGAGTTTCTGTCAGAAAAACACGTAAACTATCATCCTTTAATCTGTTTTATCAGAAATGACGATGGATTTGTGGCCACAGATGAGGATCCGCACTGCCTGGAGTTCTTACAGCTTCAACTTTAAACATTTCTGCTTTATTTTTCTTTTGAGGCACAAAAACAAAGAACCGTAAAGTAAAATAAGGAGAATTATTTAGGACACCTGAGAGACTTGCTGATGGCAACCTTTTGGTTTGGTTCAGTTTCCATTGTTGTTTCATGAGCAAAAATAAAGATCTTTCACAAGTTTGGCTACTAAGCAAAGACGGCGGGTATGAATAATGAAAGAACTTCACTCATCCTCTGTGTGAAACAACTAAATAAACTGAGACTGTGTCAACACTACCTAAACCACTCACTTAATCTGACCCACTTATTTTAATTCATCCTTAATCTGTTGATTGAAATTATTGTAAAAGTGAATTTTGCTATCAAAAATTGGGAAAATTAACTTTTTATAGAAAAATACAGTTTTTTATTTAATTATATTTTCTATTCACTGGAAAACACACCACTTCTGTTGGCGCATTTTTTTAAACAATTGCTTAATGAAAAAAAGCAAAAACAACTTTCTGCCACTTTCATCTTGACCGTTGTTAGTTTTGAAGTTAAAAAAAAGCAGAAACATATGATTTCTTTAAAGCAATGGTTTAAAAAAATTTGCAATTCATAGCAAAAAATAATACAGAAAAAAGTTTATTTATTTGCACCCTAAATGGATGAAGCAAATGCTTCAAAGATATGAATATGCTGGTACGTGTCACTCTTACACAGAAAAGACAGAAGCAAAACTTGTACAAGACTCGTATTTTATTTTAGAATGACAAAATACTTCCTCCTAAAGCCCAAAATGCACATGCATAATGCAGCAACTTGTAAAAAACCTTCTAAACTATTCACAAATCACAATGCCACAGATGTGATACATAAAACAAGCAATTTGGAATGACAAGGCAAGTTTCGTTGATAAAAGACGCCTCCCTCCTGAACGAGGACACGGTCCTCCTCCCTTCTCATTCTCCTGATGATGAGCGGCTGAAGACGATAAGAGACTGCCCCCTGCTGGTCATTTTTCTATCAGGGAGTCCAGCTGCTCCTGAAGCGAAGCCAGCTGTTGGGGGAGAAAATAGAAAACCTGATTGAGGCTCAGTAAATACCAAATTAAACTGCAGAGAAAGAAGACGATAATTAACTCTTCTCATCACAATAAATTTCACAGGGGGGAGTGTCAAAAGAAATTCATCTATGCCTTCTAACTTTTCTGTAAAGGCTGGTATTTAGAGCTGAAAGCTGTAAAAAGCTCACAGCGTGGAGTTATTACCAAACAATTACTCACCTGCTCCATCTCCTGCTCCTCCTGCTGAACGATCTCATCCAGCAAGGCTTGGAAGCGATTCTGCATCGAGGAGAGAGAGAGAGAGAGAGACAAACGGGATTAGTAGGAGTCGACATGCTGAGCCTCATTAAAGTGTGATGGCTTTAAATGTGTGTCTGCTCATGTCAGTATCTTCTCTGTGACAGAAAGGCCACTTGGAATGCCAGTCAGAGACGGCTGACCTTTTCGACGCGACTGTGATAATAACGACTGGTGATGAGCCTGAGACTGTCCCAAACACCAGGAAATGAGAGCTCTAAATGGCAACATGAAAAAAGCCCCATGTCTGCTCATGCTCCACTCATTGTCAAGTTTTCAATGAAGAGCGCAGGGTTGAAGAGGGAGATTGTTTTGTTTTTCTGAATTCTACGCTAAATAGCAACCCATAGAATGTTCCTTAAACTCATAAAACTTTTTTTTTTTTACCAAAAATATAATTGCACACATTTGTATCCATCCCCTTTAATTTCGATTTAAAAAACAGGGTTTCTAGGTGTTGTGGTGGCGCAGGGGCAAAGGACGACCCACATATTGAGGCCTTAGTCCTCGTGGTGGTCGCAGGTTAGATTCCCGGCCTAGGGACATTTGCCGCATGTCTTCCCGCTCTGTCATTACCCTAATTCCTGTCGAACTAGTTTCAAATACAGGCCAACAAAAAAAACCCCAAAAAACCAGGGTTTCTGCAAGATTCACCAACTCAATCATTATGAATGAAATTAAATACAAGCTCAGTGAAGAAATATTTCTTCATAAACAAACCCTGAACTGCAAAAACACTAATTATTACAAGTAATGTTGGTCTGGTTTCTAGTGCAAATATCTTAGTACACTTGAAATAAACAAAACTGAAAATATAGGAGTTTATTTTATGTCAATAATTCCTTGATATTGATTAAAAAGTAATAGATTATTTCACTTGTATTAAGACATTTATCCAATGTGATAAGATGAACTAAAGCCTTTTTCCTCAATATTAAGGAGTTACTTACTTAAACAAAGGACCAGTATCTTGTTGACAAGTTAACTGTAAGTTAGTTTTGTCTTATTTCAAGTAAATTAGGGGAGAACTGACTGCATCTGTAGTCGATTGACCGGTCGATCAGTCAAACCTCTCCAACGGGAGAGCAAAAGAGGACAGCGGTTGATTTTTACATGTTTGCCAAGGTAGATCAGATCAGCTTCATAAAAATCGGCTGATCACCCATTTCCCAAAATTAAGGAAATCAGCTGGCTAAATCGGTCTAGAAACTAGACCAAAACTACTTTTGTGTTTCTGTGGTGTGATCCTAACACGCTCACCTTCAGGGCCTGGTTTTCTACTTTCATGATGAGCTCCTCCTGCTGTTTCTTTCTGGCACGCGTTTCCTGAAGCTTGGCCTTAATGTTGCTAATCTGCACCTGATAGTCCATAACTGCAGAAAACAGAAGTTCGTATGTTAGAAATATTGAAAAAAAACAATGAAGAAAACATCGAAGTGTTTTCTTTCCTGTGCAGCAAAGCTGAAGAATTACAGGAGCATCTTCACCAGCAGCACTCCAGGGAAAACACAAACACCTATAGCACAAGAAGAGGAGCCTAATAAATTGGATCTAAAGGAAACAATTGTTCAATTCAAGGAATTGAGACAACTGAATCAGACCACTGTGGGCTTAACCTCCCTATTAAATTGAATCGGATTGTGTCACACTAAGCTTTTTTCTCATCAGCATCTTAATTAATCAAATTAATTGTACCCACTCTCTGCTTGTAACGACTGGCGCTTAATATTCTGGGGCAGCTGCTGCGTTTTGTTAAATTACTGAAGAAGCAGCCACTGCTGCGTCGCTGATCACAGCCATGAACTGCTGCACAAAGTATTGTGAGCCGGCTTGAAACGTACAGAGAATAAAGTGTGTTTGGAGCTGACCAGTGGTGCTGACTGACAGCTTCATGTATGCAGATAAGGAGGCAGAGCGCTGCCAGAGCGGGCAGCTGTCTGAGCTGCATGCTGAGACACAACACCTGTCAGGCTGGTTAGCTGAGAGCTGTCAGTGTGTGAGGGGCACAGCGTGTGTGTTTAAGTGAAAGAGGGGCTATTTATTTAACTCTGAGCATGTGATGTCTGACCTAAAAAACTCAGCTCTTATTAAAAGTTCAGATACTTGGTTCAATTTATTTATTTATTTTTTACATCCGTTTTGACAAGTACCTGAGGGCGATCCGATTTAACTTAACGTCAAACATTCTTCCGAAGTCCAACCTTGTCGCTGTGACAACTAGGACTGACAAATTAACATCTGCGTTGGCTACGAGGCAGAACATTTACCCCGAGGTGGGACTTGCAAGGCCAGCGTGAAACATTGCATAATCTAAGAAGGCTATTGCTTCATACAGCTAGGTATGGAGGTTATTTGAATGTGAATACTTTTAAATTAAAGAGTCTGCACTTGGCACTCATGTCCATATCTCACATTTAACAAATACGAGCCTTGATCTGGGATCTTGTACATGAATATTTGAACTATGGTAATAAAATTCATAGAGAAAACTTCACTATCCAAAGGCTGGGTTATAGACAAAAAAAAAACTAAATAGCTTAACTTCAATCGATTTTAATCTAATTTATACACATTCTTCAGTTATTGGCTGCCCTGGTAAAGATGATTAAAACTCCTGAGCAGAAATTCACCTTTTCTTATAGCAACAACAAAATGTGATTCAAAAAATCCAACATTTAAGAGTGAGGGAAAAAAGTCAGAAAGAAAAAAAGTTAGAAATTTGAAAACAAAAATATATATTTTACCTTAGATTGTTTTGGAAAAAAATAGAACTTTGAGAAAAAAAGTGAACATTTTGGAAATAAATCAGAATTTTGAGAAAAAATTCATAAACATTCTGAATTCTGAGAAAAATGTGTTTTTAGATGTTTTGAGAAAAAATGGCTTAAGAAATCTAAAAACAAAAATAGATAATCTGCCTTAAAACTTAAGATTATGACTTCTTGGAAAAAAACAGAACTTTGAGAAAAAGTAAAAATTCTAAAAAACCTTCAGAATTCTGAGAAAAAATGATAAAACCTAAGAAAAAGGGTTGTTCTAGCTTTAGTGAGGCTAATTCTTTATGATGACCTCTAATTATTCGGATCTAAGTCCTACAGAAAACCTGTGTGCAAAAGAAACAGCATGCTAGCTAATCCACAGAGTAATGGGGTCAAAGTTCCCTTTCTATTCACCTGGGAAAGTTTTGTTGCTCACCTATCTGGTTGTTTCTGTCGCTTTCATTCTGAGCCGAGTCCGCCTCGTTCAGCTTGTCTTGAAGCTGCCGCACCAGATCGTCCTCAGTGT
This sequence comes from Poeciliopsis prolifica, assembly GCF_027474105.1. Lineage (NCBI taxonomy): Eukaryota > Metazoa > Chordata > Actinopteri > Cyprinodontiformes > Poeciliidae > Poeciliopsis > Poeciliopsis prolifica. The sequence goes on from NW_026562381.1 coordinate 2,692,721, forward strand.
CCATGATGTTCAGGTCTTCGTCGTCGTGCCGGTCCCCTTCATCCTCCTCTTCCTCACTAGAGCTGCTGATGTCGTTGAAGATCTCTCTCAGTTCGTCGCGTGGGACTTTAGAGAATGAGACAAATGGGAAAAATGCTGAAACCTAAAGGCAAAATGGTTCACATTGCATACATATTAAGCTAAAATGAAAATAAGAATGAATGATGATCACAAGCACCGCTGCAACGTTTGGCAGGAAATTTAAGATTTCACCTTTTCACCAAGCATAGATATATTTTATCCCTACTTACATTTTGTTTTCTTGGTAAGACTAGGTAATTTCAATGGACCTTTTTCAATTTACTTTCAATTTATTTCTCTTTGTAATAATTAATTACAAATATAACATATCTCGTTTAAAACTAGTTTGACTTCTTCAAAACTACAATCCAAATAATGACAAGAAGATCTTATTCACTGGAGTCACAAAACCACATTTTGTAGTAAAAACATCAGAGCACAACATTTTCAAAATTACAGAAATACAATATAAGAAAAACAAAACAAACAAAAAATGCCACCAAACAAGCAAAACTGCTAAATCATAAGAAGGCAACATAGGAATATGGCTGGAAGCCATCTTGCTTTTAATATGAATCCATGAAAATATTTTGACATTTATGATGAGAAAATTAAAATATAATGGTCATGCAAGTAATTTATCAATTATTTGATCAACAGCTGAACATCAATAACTTTTTTGTTACAGTGTGTTGGTAAAATCAAACTGATTCCTGCTCCTTTCATTGTGTAACAAACACACAGCAAACAGAAACACTGGTTTATTTTTATTTTTAACAAATTAAAGTGAGAAACTCGACGCAAACTAAATCTTTCACAATGTATCCAAAGGATGGGAATTACTTTTCACCTGAAACTCTTCGTTATTAAGCAGCAAATCATTTTTTTTCTCCACACTTCATACAATGAACAAGTTGCGTTGTTTTTACCTGAGGCTCCATGACCCATCTTGTGCCCCGAGGTGCCGGGAGAGGAGTCCAGATTGGCCAGAGAGCCGTGCTGGTCGGCTTCTTTGGACTCATCCTCTGCTATGACCTCCCACCCTGGACAGCTGCAGTTAGGGTCAAACAACTTCCAGAAACTTCACTTATCCACAAAGACACACAAAACACCACCAAATGCGCAGCACGTCTGGTTAAAAACCTAGAAGATAAATTAACATTCTATTGTAACAGGACGTTTATTTACTAGGAAAAACATCCATGTTATGATGATAACTTGTAGTATTTAATTTATCCTACATGTACAGGGAAAAACAAGGGAAAAACTCTAAGGAGTGGCTTCTTAGGGTCAACCAGTTACTTGCAGGGTTTGCCAGTAAAGAACCTTTTCTGTCGTAAATTAAAAAAAAAAGCAAATATGTGGAGTTTTAAAATAATTTTCTGAAAGAAAAAGTAAATAAAATCAAAATTTTACGAGAATAAGGTTATTTAGAGAAAGGGATCTTGTTTTCAAATTATTTTGGGCTCAATATAACAAATTTATCCTTATCTACAAGAACATAATTTAGGTCACCTTCTGTTAAAATGCTTGCTATAATTAGCCAAGTGCAGTAGATTAAATAAAAGTTGATTTTGGTTCAGCAAAGTCAGTAAAAATCTCTGAATCAACATTTTTCTACTTGTAATTAAAGCTTGGCTATAAAAAGTCTTTTTGTTGTACCTAACTTTTTCCATTATGAGAAAATAATGTTGGTAATAACGTCATCTTGACTTAAAAATAAAAAGTCCAAATTTCTGTCATTCTCAACAGTTTTTTGAGGGCCACAGACATTCAGTCCAAGGGCCACAAATGGTCCCCAGGCCACACTTTGGACACCCCTGCTTTAGGGGGCCATAAAAATCAAATCAGTTTCTTTCATAGTGTCAAATTACAATGTGAAAATAGGTTAATTTTATGACATACTCATCATATATTGAGAACGGTAACACTAACAATTTGTTAATTGGTAGTTTTATCAATACATTTCACCCTTTGAGGATGTTTAAGATCTTAAAGTGGCCCAAAATAAAAATGAGTTTGATCTAAAACAAACTCATTTTTGGCCAAATCAACTCAGAAATGCTCCAAAATCAGAGACAAAAGAAAGGAGGAATGATGAAGGATTCTCCTCTCTGTAAACACCAAACTTGAGAAATGCTATAAGACAAGTCTTGCTCTATAGTCAAAAAAGGTTATGCAGAGTACACAGAGGAGGAGCTTTAATAATGTTCCTACTGTTGGTTGTATTAAAAACAATTTAGATTTTTCCCCACTGCAGAAACAGATCATTTTCCATCTTTGTCCTCTACATGCTTATGTTGTGTGTATGTCTAAAGCTGTATGCAAACAATGGAACTATAAATAGTCTAGTTTTACAGTGCTCAACTAAGCAGTGATAATGAACAGTCCGTCTCAATTAACTCAAAGCCAGTAGCCACACAAAGCAGCCTCCCTGTGCTCTTATTCTGTCAGGCAGGCTCAGAGCTTCATCAGAGACCTTAAAAGCTTCTTTTCACACCGCATCTTTACCCACAAACGTTTTACACAGAGGCAAGTAAGGTGAGCTGGGCAGGAGGCTGAGTGTCGGATAAATCCAGCTGGGAAAATTAAAGTCAGGGGAGCAAATATGGCTTCCATATTTGGAAAGACGCTCCATCTAAAAATCTAATCGCATTTCCACTGACTGACCAATCACAGCCCAGCAACAATTCACTATAATAAAATCATAAGACAATGTGTGGAGGTTGAATGAAATAGACACAATAAAATAGATTATTATCGAAGCCTGATTCAATCTATATTAGTAACTCGGCTTAGATATATCAATGTATAATGCACTGCAAATAGACCAAATTTCAACACGTTTCAAATATCTTTGTCGCCTGGAAATAAGATAAAACTAACACTTCAGTTATAACATGAGAAAAATCTCTCGTTGGATTACAGTTTTCCAGTGGATGCACCGAATATTTTTACCGCAGGTGTCTGAAAGGATACGAACACTGACAGCCTCTGCGTCTGTGCTCAGCAGCCTCTTCACTTCCTTTTCCACATCAGGAGATTCAATGTACTGCAGCGGGGAAAAAGCAGAGAAAGATCAGGACACTTGTAAACCAACATGCACATACACACAAGCACAAACACGTGAAGGTAGCAGCTGGCTGCTGGCCAGGAAGGGCATTAGCGACTGAAACAGAGGAGGCCTAATCAATATGGCTGTGCTCCACACTTTCAGGAATATCCATTCACAAGACAAAGTAGAAGCGTAGAGCTTCGGCTTGCTCAATGCTATTGTGAAATGGCTTTTTTTTTTTTACACCTTTAGGGAAATCTAAGACAAAATGCTTTATTTATATGTAAATCTTGGTTTTCACTTTCACCACTGTTTCATAAAATGTAAATGTCTTGTTGGAGGAGAGCTCAGAAAAGAGACAGGTCATCAAACAGTATGTTAAACAGACGGGTGAGGAACCCTGGAGGGGAACTGAAAAAAAATAAAAAAAATAAGTTGAAACCTTTTTTTTCGCTGTCTTCCGAAATCTTCGCTTGCGTGTGTTTTTCAGAGGGCAGGTGACTGTGGACGTGAAACGACAGTTAGCAAAAAGATAGCCTGCTCATATAAGACATTTTTAGCTAAAATCTTTACAAAATCAAGACCTGTGAGGATATTTATCAACTTACTGCCATGATTCCAGATGAATTTCTTGTCCTTGTCTTTGTCTTTCTTTTTAGTCTTTGGGTCAGTGCCGGTTGGCTCCTCCAAAGGAGGGTAGAGGTCTCCATCTAGTGTACACACCAGCATCTAACCAGATAGAGAAAACCTTGAATTATTAAACAATTTCTAATACTTGGACAAAAATTGCAAACTTGTAATAATTTCTTTAGGGGTGAAGTAGTCCATAATTGTGAAATGGAAGGAAAATGATGGGTGATTAGTAAAAATAAATTGGAAAACGTTTATTGTTTAACTTCCCCTTCACAATAATCATAAAAAATAAGAAATTTAATCAAATTTAAGGTGGCAAAGTTCTAAAAAGACAGAAGAAAAGGTCTAGTTGAGATTAAGGCTTACCTGACAGACATCAGCTGTCTTGTAAAATGTTTTCTTGTCTACTGTTTTCAGGGACTCGATCATGCATGGCAGCTCCACCAGTTTGCAGGCCAGAGGAACACGATCGACTCTCACTATCCCATGACGACCGTCCGCTGAGAACCGGAGGAAAATGAGAAATAAATCTGACTGCGTTCTGGTCAGATGAAAAAAGAAAAAGCTACCTTTTAACATTCTTAACTAAAAAACTAAATGCATAAGACTTCCAGATGTATCCCAACATTCTTAAGGGCTTTTATGGATTAATATCCAAAATCTGTATTCACACAATTCAGGAAGGTTAAAATATATTTGTTATTTCTAACTAAATTTTTATCAATCGCAAAAAAAAAAAAAAAAAAAAAAAAAAAATCAGAAGAAGCACAATTGTTGAATCAACCAAATTTAACCACAAGCAAGTATGTATAATTGATTTGTTAATCAGCAGAGCTTTCACTGAAAACAAATCTTGCAGTATTCAAAATAATAATAAAAAAATCAACCAATAAATATGAAACCAGAACGTAAAAATAAAAAACATTCAAGACAGAAGTTCAGATGAAGTAATTTTATGCTTCTGAAAGACGTGTTTGTGCTGCTTTTTTCTTGGTGAAAACATGAATCAACTTAGATTAATATTAATATTAGATTAATATTAAACACACAATAAATATAATCAGAATATTTTTCACAAAGCCAAAAACATTCATATAAACTTAAATATGTGACAGAATTTTATTTTCAGCATAATTGTAGATTGCTAAACTAGGTTTATTTAGACTTTTGTTTTTTAGTTAAAAAGTTATATTTGAGTTATGACAGTTGATGGTTACCATAGCGACAGCTCATCTCCTATTTCTGCTGCCGTCTGTAACTGTGGTATGTATTACCATCAGCTCAGTTTTTCTTTATCAGTATCATATTTTAACATATATTTTTGACCAATCTAGTTATATACAAGGTTTCATGAGTAATTTTTCCAGGTTTTGTGAATGTTTTTGACTGTTATCATAATTAATGTTGTGCATTTCACTCAATAAGCCTGATTGTGTCTGTTGTAACGTCAACCTATTAGACTTAAGATGAACAAAGAAGGGTTACAAATGCAACCCTGCTAATATTTAGCAAAATATTCTTCTGTTTTCAAAGTTATGAGTGAGGTTTAGGCATAATTCTGAACAGACTTTTAATCATTCTTCTCATCAGCATTGATAGAGTTAACTTAAACTGGTTGGTTTCCTGCCATCAACTTAGTGTTAAAGTATAGTTCAGATATCCTGTTGAAATACCTTGTTGAATCTTGATGACTCCAACTTCAACCTAACTAAATATTTCTAGGCTTTGCTTAAAACCTGTGCCAGAGCCAGGAAACTAGCAACTTTTTATTAACGTTAACATCCAGTCAGGATTGAGTCTGTATGCATCATATAGGCGCTGTGTGCATTAGAGAAAATGTTCAATACATTCAAACTCCTGCACATAACAACAGTTTTAAAAACTAACATAAAACAATGGTTGAGATCAAAATATATTCCTTGACATGATGAGTGCATGTTAACCTCTTATCAACAATGGAGATCTTGTGAGATTCATTTCATGATCAAATGAAGTGAAATTAGTAGTTTAACAAACAGGTCAAGCACAGAACAGTGGCAGTAATACTGATAAAGTAACTTACGGTGCAGCTCGATTGTAAGTCTGTCTTTCATGTTCATACTGCTGGACTGTGCTATCCTTCTGACTGTTGAGGCATACTCCTGAAAAAAGATAGAAAATGAATTCACGTCACTTTAAACTCACAGTGTATCATGCTGACTTTTATAAAGGAGTAAACTTCCTCACCGAAGGAAGCCTCAAGATATACTGGCTCTCCAGCTCATAAGGGGCATCTTCTTTGTTCTTGGAGCCCACCTTTCCCACTAGAATCAAAACAAAAACATTTGATCATGAATATGATGTTTTTTAAAAATAAATCTTCCAGTAAAACACGGAGATGGATAGGAAAACAATCAAGTTAAGCAAAATGAGCTTATTTACCCGAAGCTTATTGCAGCTGTTTCGCTTTATTTAGTGCAAAACAGAGCAGTAACTGAAGACGTTTACCGCAGACTGTAACGTTTACATTGCTATTGTTATAATTGGTATAATACAGTAAATTTAACTTATTACATTGTGTTACATTTGTTTGCCTTCATTCCTCCAATGCAGATGTAGTTAATGCAACATAAATAATAAAAAACCAAGGTACGCTAATGCTAATGTTAGCAAAGAAGGCTAACATTATGATGTCGCTTACCTTTAATTTTAGACGTCATTTCCAGCTTTGTGATGTACGAGGCCTGCGGTTGAAATGAAATGCAGATCTGCAAAGAATAACAAATAAAACTTGAAATTAACGATTTAGATGTGATCAAGGTGTCGTCTCATCGCAGAGATTAGCCATATGCTAAACTAACTGTGAAGTGCTGTGCTGCGTTCACGTCCTCTTCTTCTTCTTGTGTTTATTGGCGGTTGGCAACAAACTTAGAGTAGCATTACCGCCACTTACTGGTATGGAGTGTGGCTCGTGTTGGTCTAAAGCTCTCTCTGTATATATATACCTATATATATTCATACATACACCTACACAAAAAAAAAAAAAAAAAGAAAAAACATATTTATATTTATACCTATACATACTTACATCCATATTTATATTCTACTCATCACTATCATCCATACATTAACTCTTATGTCTACTCTATCAAATTCTACTGAATATCTTAGTTTTCTTTAAAAATCGAATAACTATTTGTATATGTTTGCTCTCAAAACTCTTCCTCAAAATATCTATTAAATTAAATTTTTCCTTAATACTTTCAAACTCTTTTTTCATATATCTCCTCTCTCTTTCATATTTATCACATTCTAGAATAACATGTTCTACTGTTTCCCATTCTCCACAATACTCACATTTACCAGTTGCATGCTTTTGAATTCTAAAAAGTGAGTAGTTAAGCCCTGTATGCCCAAATCTTATCCTTGTTATCACTCTTTCCTCTTTTCTATTTCTTCCTCCCTTTCTTCTTTCTCCTACCATCTTCTGAATCTTATAATACCATCTTCCTGTTATTTCTTCATCCCACCTTTCCTGCCACTTTTCTGTCAGTTTTTCCTTAACTATACTCTTTCCTTCAGCTTTACTTGTTTTAACTTTAATGCTAATTGGATTTTGAATTGCCCCTTTTGCTAATTTATCTGCCCTCTCATTTCCTTCTATTCCAATATGTGCTGGAACCCATACAAAATTAACTATCACCCCCATATTTTTTATTCTATATAATGTGTGAAATATTTCTAATAAAATGTCCATTCTACTATCCGATTGCTTGTTTTTAATACTTAATAATGCAGATCTTGAATCTGAACAGATTATTGTTTTTAATGGTTTTATCTCTTCTACCCATTGTAAAGACAATAGAATTGCCATCATTTCTCCTGTGTACACTGATGATCCGTCTGTAATTCGTTTTCCTATTCTTATATTGAATTCTGGTACTACAAACGCTATACCTACTTTCCAGTTATTTTTGATGCATCTGTATAGATTTGAATATACTGATAGTAATTGTTTAAAAGTACCTGCACTGAACTACTATCAATGATGAAAGATTTATCCTGTTTCTTATCCATTATTGTCATATCTACTGTTGCTTCTGGTAGAATCCATGGTGGTATTACTGATGTTGGTGTTGATGACTAATTTCCAGACTACTCATGTTAAATTCTTTTATTTTGTTTTCAATTGTCCATCCAAGACTCCCCATTTCTTTTGTTTCTTTTTCCCAACATGGTTTTAAAATTTCCCTAGCCGGATGATCAATATTATTGCTTTGCAAATTTAACCAATAATTTAATTCCAACCTTAATCTTCTTAATTCTAATGGCATTTCTCCCATCTCTACTTCCATTGCTGCTCTTGGTGTGGTTTTAAATGCTCCAGAACATAATCTTAATGCTTGATGTTGTATTACATCTAATTTAACCAAATGTACTTTCGCTGCTGAACCGTAAACAATACAACCAAAATCTATGTTAGCTCTTATCATACCTGTATAAAACTGTCTCAAAGATTGCCTATCTGCTCCTCAATCATTGCCAGCCAAGCATCTCAAAATATTTAAAATTTTCTTACTTTTATCGACAACTTTCTGAATATGTACATTCCATTTTAGTTTATCATCAAACCATACTCCTAAAAATTTTATACACTTTACTTGCTCTAATTCTTGACTATATAATTTTAATTTTATTTCCCTGTTTATTTTTTTCCTAGTAAATACCATTACTTTTGTTTTTTCAACTGAAAACTTAAATCCCCATTGCCATGCCCATCTCTCTAGCTCATTAATAACATCTTGTAATTTTTTAACAATAAAACCTAAATTTTTCCCTCTTTTCCAAACCGCTCCATCATCCGCAAAGAGTGAACATCCCATTTCTTTATCAATACCTTTAAATATCATTTATCATAATAGAGAACAATAACGGACTTATTATACTCCCCTGTGGTTCCATTTTCTACTCTATATACTCCTGATGTTACTTCACTGATTCTAACTTGAATTTTCCTATTTAGTAAAAAGTCTTTAATCCATTGATATATCTTTCCTTTAATGCCCAACCTATATAATTTAATTAATAATCCCTCTACCCACATCATATCATACGCTTTTTCTATATCAAAAAATATTGCCACCACCTTTTCTTTATTTACTTGTGCCTTTCTAATTTCATGCTCTAGACATATTGTTGGATCATTAGTACTCCTCCCTTTTCGAAATCCACTTTGATAATTTACTATATACCCCTTACTATTTAAATAATATACTAGTCTATTGTTAATCATTTTTTCCATTATTTTACATAAGTTTGATGTTAAAGCTATTGGCCTATAATTTTCTGGTTTTGATTTATCTTTCCCTGGTTTAGCTATTGGTACTATAATTGATTCTTTCCATTCCATTGGTAATTTCCCCTCCTCCCAAATTTTATTATATAATTTCAATATTATCTCTTTAGATTTTTCACTGAGCTGACTTATCATTCTGTACCATATTTTATCTTTACCTGGTGCTGTATTTTTAAGTTTTGTAAATGAAGAGTTCAATTCAGCTTTTGTAAATTCAACATTTAACAAGTTATTTGCTTCTTCTTCATTCTGCAACACATCTTTATATTTGAGTTTTGTATTTTCTCTTCCTTTTCTACCCTCCTCACTAATATTATCTGAACTGTGGATTTTACTGAATGTTCTTGCCAATATTTCTGCTTTATCTTCATCTTTAATTATATTTATGTTATCTACTTTTAATATAGGATATTCAAATTCTCTTTTAATGCCATTCATTCTTCTAATCATTCTCCAAATTTTTTCTATTTTTGTTTCCTTTCCTTATTGTGCTACACATTTTTTTCCAATATTCTCTTTTTGCATTCTTAATTATTCTCCTTACTATTGCTTGCTTTCTTTTATAATCAATTAAATTCTCATATTTTGAATTACTCTTAATACCTTAAATGCTTTGTTTCTTACTTTTATTGCTTCTTTACATTCATTTGTCCACCATGTACTATTTTCTTATAATTGTTACACCCTATTTTCTTCATAGATTTATCTGCTGCTTCCAAGATTATCTCACAAATTTTTAAATTTATTTCATCTATATTCATTTCCATATCCACTTTTTCTAATTTTATTTGACTTAAAAATCTGAATTTAATCCAATCTGCTTTATTAAAATCCCATTTTTTATTGACCTTTATATTTTTATTATTTATATTTAATCCTACTTTTATTGTAATGGGATAATGATCACTACCTATTGTTGTATTTTTATCAATGATCCATTCACAAATACTCGCTAAACCATTTGAAACTATTGTTAAATCAATAACTGATTCCATTCCTGTTCTTACATTAAGTCTAGTTCCCCTCACATCATTAATACATACAAGATTTTACTTTCTATTAATTCTTCTATTATTTTCCCATTTCTATCGTTACATTTACCCCATAATGTACTATTAGCATTAAATCCCCACATCAAATTACTTTTCCTTCCAAATATTCAGTTAATTCATCCATTATTTCAATTGATAATAATTTACATGGATTATAAAAATTTATTATTTTAACTTTACCACCTTGTTCCCAAATTTCAATTATTATATATTCAAGTTCTTTCCCTTTCCCTAAAACCTGATATTGTATCCCTTTTTTTTTACAAATATTCCACATCCACCTCCTGCCTATCTCTTCTTACACTACCATATCCGTTAATCACAAAATCTAACGTTGCTTTTAGCCATGTTTCCTGAATACAAATAATTTCTGGTTTTTCCTCAAGACTATCAATATATCCTTTAAGTTCCTGTCCGTTAGCAATCAAACTTCTTGCATTCCATTGTAATATTAACATGAATTATTTCCACCAGATGTTCCTGGCTTCCTGTCTACCTCCAATTTTTTGTTTATGTTCTCCCATGATCCCTCTTTAAACTTTTCCGCTCCCCTCACTATAATTTTAATCTTCTCCGTTTTATTCTTAGCTTGGTCAGTACAGTTGATAACATATGTCATAAATAATATTAGTTTTTCTACTGGTATCGTGACCTTTTCCTCTGACTGTATCTCACTTTGCAGTGGAATTTGCCTCGTTTTTTCAATCTCTTATTTTCTGTTCTTTCACATTTTTAACTGCCTCTGCATAGCTTTTATTTTTAGTCATTTTAATCTGTGTGACTTCTTTTGCTTTCTTCCTGACTTCACATCCTCCATATGTAACTCTATGATTCCCTCCACAATTACAACTTTTTCTTGTACTTCTTCTTTACATTCTTCTAATTTGTGATCTTCTCCACATTTTGGACATCTCTGCTTTCCTTTGCAAACTGCTGCTATGTGTCCATATCTTTGACATTTAAAGCAACGAAGCGGTGGAGGGATATAAGGCCTGACCTGAAAACTGAGATAACCTATTTTGATGTTTAGTGGTAATTCTTTCTCTTCAAATTCCATGAGTATTGACAGACCCCCACTCTCTCCCCGTTTACTGTTTTGGACAATCTCTTTAAGTTATTCACTTTTGCACCAACTACACTTTTCTTGATTTTATCAAGATCTTCATCTAGAGGGATCCCATAAATCACTCCTCCAGTTTTTTTATTTTCTCCAATGATTCTTTTCTCCAACACATTCTTTTTACAAATATTCTCCACGTTTAGAGCCTTGTTCTTTTGTTCTTCGTTTTTACAAACCACCAACAGATTCATATCTCTCAACATTTTTACCATTTCAACATCTCCAATTTTCTTTTTTATTTCTCTTGACACCACAATGGGGCTAATGTTATCTTGTCCTTCCATTTTTAAGTTTTAATATTATTTTAAATTCCTCCCGCACAACTTTCCTCCTAACTATCTTTTCTTCCTCTGAGCTACTTTCTTCCAGTTCTCGTTTACTTCCTTGACTTTCACCAATTTCTTTTCTTTCATCTATTTTGTTTCTTCCACGTCCTCTCCCTCTTCCTCTCCCCACTGGCGTCCACCCATCAAAATCCATATCTTCCTCATCTCCTAACTCCATTACCAACCGAACCATTCACATACCAGTTTATGCTCAATCCGCCTTTTACAATTTCAATTTGTAATTTGTTTTTCCGCCTTCTTCCTCCAACCGTCTCCTCCGATCTCGACCAGCTCTACTTTCCGAATCGACCTCCTCAACTGGCCGCGTTCACGTCCTCCTCGGATTTGTTGCATGTTTACGCCTTCTCGTCCGTACACTTCCTCCGACGCCTATCAACAGAAGAATTGTGAAATTAAAAATGTGCATGATCATCCGAAAAGGGCAAGATTCACATCTTCATCCAAGAGTTATATGAGTTACTTAAATTTGAACTAATTAAAAGGAAAGCTTATATTATAAAATACGATGCGTTTTTAACTTTAATTTATTTAAATGTGCAACTACCGATATATACAAACGTTGCATTTGGGTTGTATCGCGAGACTCGGCTCTCTAGATTGGAGTAGCAAAAGAGTCAAAAATATATTCAGAAAGTTTGAATTAATTTTATGGCAAAAGTTGTATTTCGCAGCGTTAATTCAAACTGAATTAAATACATGTTTGGATTCACTTCCTGTTGAAATTAAATAAGATGCAAATTTCAAAATAAAACAGTACAGGTCAGAGTGAAATGGGTATTTTCCGTTAAAAGCTCAAAATCTCCAATAAGCTTAAGAAATCAGCATTAAATTATTATTTTAAACAAATGTAATTTTTTTCCAAGCATTGGCTAAGGTAAAACCCTGAATAAGACTTTTAGCGTGAAACACATTTATACGCTTTCTGGAGAAAAATAATTTTCACTTCCGGGTTGACTCTGCTGCTGCCGTCTTGGCTGTCATCTCTTCTCGGTCCGTGACTCATTCTCTGTTCTCTCTCGCTCTCTCTTTTTCTTTTAACTCCGACCGTATGACAAAAAAGCCGTAATGTTAACCAGAACGAGCGTGGGCGTGTCGCTGCGGGCTGTGAAGACGCTGCGGTTGCTGGTTGTTGTTCTGGTGAGCCTGTGTGTGTTCATCGGCGTCTCAGCAGCATCATCTCCAGCCCAGGAGGAGAGCAGTGCCATGGAGAACATCTCTACGGAGAAGAAGGCTGAGGAGAGCCACAGACAGGACAGCGCAGACCTGCTCATCTTCATCCTGCTCCTCACCCTCACTATACTAACCATCTGGCTCTTCAAGCACCGGCGCTTCAGGTTCCTGCACGAAACCGGGCTGGCCATGATTTACGGTGAGACTGACAGCTGGAAGACGCCATCAGACCCGCAGATATCGATCAGATGTGAAATGTCAACACCGTGATCTGTAGTTTAAACTGCAGTTTATTTTTCTGTTCCCTTTTGAACATCAAAAACATTTCACTTCCCTTCCAGGTTAAACTGGTAACATTTGACTGACACAAGACAGTAATTAATCTGCTTATGCTGTGCTGAACTGACTACTTCCTCTATTTAACCTGGCATGTTGGTGTTTTATGTCACCCAAAAACTCATCCACACCAGACTTAATAGGAAATAAATGATTTTCTGCACTTTGTTTATTAAATCCACTAGACCAGAGGAGTCCAAAGTGTAGCTCCTGGGTCATTTGTGGCCCTTGAAATTAATTTGATCAGCCTCCCCAACACAAGTAAAAAAAAAAAAAAATGAAATCAACTGATGACCCTAGAAGTTTGGAAATGTTTTTTCTTTTATTAAGGCAACATGATTCAGCAGGTAAAAGGAGAAATGAAAGTAAACTACTTCTTGTGTTCTTAATTTAATGCATTTTGTGAAGCACCAGTAGTTTAAATTTAACAGTTTTGGCCTCTGAGGCAAAAAGTTTAGACACCACTGCAAGTTAAGATTTACTAGCAAAACAGAAATTCAGACATGACTAACCAGCAGCTTGTTGATGGCATCAAAAGTGTGTGATCAATGTGAGACTAAAGCTGAATTTATTTTATTTCTGCCTGTGGATGAGAAAGTAGAAAACCCAAGAACCAGATTCTTACTTTTAAATGTGTTTGAGAGAAAATTTCAAATGCAATAAAAATAAATGGAGCTTTGTTGTCTTAAATTAAACCGTCCTCTGTTCTATTTTTGCTCTCCGCCTCTTTTCTTAGGTCTTATCGTCGGGGTGATCTTGCGCTACGTCGTTCAGGTCTCTCGGGCCAACGTCTACCCGACAAACTGTTTTGTCAACAGCAGCCCCGCCACCCTGCTGTTAAATATCAGTGGCAAATTTTACGAATACACCTTGAATGGGGAGATTAGTGCCAACGAGGTGAATAACATGAAAGACAACGAGATGCTGCGCAAGGTACTGGCTGTTTACTCGCGTTTGTGGTAGTTACTGCTGATGGCATTTTAGTATTTTACTTTACTTTGCAGCTTTGAAGTTGGAGCCATGATTCTGGTTATTTTAAATAAATGAATGCACAATTATCAAGAAAGGTATTCCAGTTGAAACAACACAAATCACTTGAGTTATTTCTGGTTATATAGAGAAATGTGTCATGCTCTGGCATCTGATTGCAAAAATGTTAATGCCAATTGAACTTTTTTTATATATATTGCCAAATTTCAAATGCAAAGTTCAAAATTTTTTAGGGAAACAAATAATTTACCTCCTCTGAGATAATACTTTGTAAAATGACCTATCACTGAGGTATTTTCCCATTGTTCTTTGCAAGATACTTTATGCTGTCAGCTTTACTCATGTTAGTTATTTATAGTTGTAAAAAAAAAAAAAAATCTTGCATTACTTTCCAGTTCACAGCTGTGCTACTTTCTGTTGGATTGTCACATAAACATTCTTAATTAATTGAGGAAATACTTTTCCAAGGTCTTTATTTCTCTGGAATCCCAAATTCAACACAATCAAACTCTGTTCCCTGTGTGATCCAGTGTAAAATAAAAATGTCCTAACTTCTTTGTGCTCTGACAAATTTGGTACTGATCTGGATTCAGACCTAAAATAAGAATAATCTCAGCCTTAAATGATGCTTGATTGAGTTGCTGCTCTCTTTTAACATGTTATTTTACTCCCAGTTCTGTCAATCTTGATTAAATAATTAACATAACATTAATTAGCGTCAAAGCATTTGATTATTTTGCTGTTTTACTGATACATATCTTTGTTTTTGTGGGCTTCAGGTTACGTTTGACCCTGAAGTTTTCTTCAATATTCTTCTCCCGCCCATCATCTTTCATGCAGGCTACAGCTTGAAAAGGGTACAACATCCTCAGATCTTTAAATGAATAGTTTTAATTTATGATTAAATACTGTAACATCAGTAAAGTTAGCTGCATGTTTGCTCTTATCTTCCAGAGACATTTTTTCCGGAACATGGGATCCATCCTGGCTTATGCCTTTGTGGGGACTGTGATTTCCTGTTTTATTATTGGGTAAGATGATTGTGCTCAGAAACCGCACTGAGAAAAACACAGCTCTGACTACTTTGCTGTCGAATTATCTGTCGATAACCCACATGGTTATGGACAGATAATTAAAGCTGTCCTCCAACAGGTTGTTGATGTACGGCTGTGTCACGCTGATGAAGCACCTGGGCAAACTGGGTGGAGACTTCTTCTTCACCGACTGTCTATTCTTTGGCGCCATCGTCTCAGCAACAGACCCGGGTATTTATTCAAATGAACTTCTGATTATGTTTTCTATTCAGGGATTACATTTTAACCCTCCGAACTGGAACTTTCAATATATAGCACATACTTTCACAATTTACTGTCTATTAAAAAGTGTCTCATCAAATTAAACTGAACAAAAACATGCTCCCTGTTACGGCAGGAGTGAAATTACCTTAATACCCCGATATTGGCTGGAAAGCGCAACGTTCCTCTTTCAGAAACTGTTGGAATTTTTCAGATAACGTAAAATGTTTATGGTACTGCAAATTTGCTGAACTATGCATTTTCTTAAGAAACTTATAATTAGTCATACAAATTCACATTTGAACCTGCATGAGGTGATCAAAGAAGTCATTAATATACAGTCTAATAAATAGGACTCAATAAACAACCCTGAGGTACTCCAGCATTATTATCAGTCTTTTCAAAAGCAGGTGTTACGACTCATATTTTATCTACTTGATTGCAGTTGCTGCAAACTAAATTTTTATAATTTGAAAAATAATTTAATCATGAAACTTTCTTAGAAATGTTTATCTAAAATGCAACATTAGTTTCTGCTGGCAGTTGTGAGAAGTACTGATAACGTTTTAATAGCTGAGATTGTGTGCATCACATTTTTGTTTTCAGAAAGTGTTGCTCTTTTATGAGACTGTCTAAACTCAGTAAAGATGCACAGGAGTTCAAGTTGAAATACCTTGTCTTTAATAAAGTAAAGACGCAAACCATAAATAGATCAATTAACTATTTCTGTAAAAGATTTCAAGATAATCCTCAGGATGCAAAAATTAGAGACAAAGTTGGGTGAGATTTCTGAAAGTGTTAAAGGGTAAAAGTAACCACATTTGAGATTTTCTTTGTACTCTTACACGGCAACATTTTTCTCAGCAAATTGCTTAAATGTCTTTTCAGTCTATGTCAGTTTTAATGTGTTTCTGTTGGTCACGCAGTGACGGTCCTGGCGATCTTCCATGAGCTGCAGGTTGACGTGGATTTGTATGCGCTGCTGTTTGGAGAGAGCGTCCTCAATGATGCCGTCGCTGTCGTTTTGTCCTCGTAAGTTTTTAAAATCAAATTACGTCTAATCATGATGACTGAATGTTTGAGACATGAACAAACATGTATGAAAGTGTGTGTTTTTCATGTTTGATCAGTGAACCAACCAGCTGTGAGATTCACATTTGACCAAGCTGGAGTCAGTTCCCCTGGTGTTGCTTTGTTTTTCCTCTTCCCTTCATTGTTCTGTTGTAATTTCCACAGAACAAAGCGTTATAATAGCATGCAGCTAGGAGGAAGCAGGCCATCCAGAGAAACCCTCACCAATTCACTGACTGTGCGTTAAGTAGAGCATGTCGTTGTGTGTCTTTGCAGTGCCTGAGGACTAGCATGACGAATCAGAGGCTTTTACCCTGTTTTTACTCTGGCTTATCCAGCCAGAGTTTTAGATTATCAAGTTATTTGCTTTTTTTGTCGTTTTGGTAAACGATGTTCCGTGAAAAAAAAAATGCCCACACCCTTTAGTCATCTTTGAAGAGGAGACGAGAAGCTTAATGACAAAATGCCTTGTGATTTGTGTGTCATGTTGAACAAATCTAATTGTAGAATCAACTTTGGTTGGAAAAAAAGATGAAAGTTCCTGTTTGGTGTTTTTCAGTGCATTTTTTTCCAGAACTATGTTAGCAAATTGAGACTTTATAAAATATACAGACTAGTATTGGTTTTTACGTGGTAATATTGAGTAAAAATAACAACAACCTGGAAATAAATTAGTCTTTTATTACAGTAGCATAGAAATATTTCATAGGATCTGAGCTTTTCAGCACTAAATTCCTCTGCTGTGTTTTCTGTGAAACATTGTTACCTAGGAAGAAATAAGTAAGAAATATACTTTTTAAAAATTAAAAATAATCCATGTTAGCCAGATTTTTTTTTTATCTCAGACTTTAAATTATTGTCAGTAAATATTTTATCAAAATTTGATAACATTATCATTTTGACGATAACAGTCCAGGATTTAAAAATAACTTTCCATATTCTCAGGTCTTTTTTCTGTTTCTAGTTTGTCGCCTTCCCAGCAATGGGTCGGGTTTTTTTTTTTAAGTATCTCCATGTTCGTGCTGCAGGACTGTTTTCAGTAGAGAAAAACATTCAGCCCGAGTTCTTTCTGGTTCTGATTAAACACTGAAGTAAAACACTGGAATGTGAAGTTATTCCAGCGTTTTACTGGAATATACTTATCTGCATGATAAGGATGCTGCTTAAAGACGCGCTGTTTGGTCGAATTGAGTAAGAGAACTTTTCTGAAAATAAAGTTTCTACTCTTGGCTATTTTTTACATGCACTAAAAAACTAAAACTTTTTTTTCTTACTGCCTGGCATTAAATCAGACTAAAGTTCTTCAAATCACCATGTGCTAAAAAACAAAGAATGAATCATTTCCTCAATAAAAATAATATTTATGGGTTATATTGTACATTACTTTTACCATATTACTGTGCAGAAGTTTGGAGAAACACACAGAAAATTAATATCCAAACAGTAACTACAATACAGAAAAGGGCCATTAGATAAATAAATGAAGTTGCTTAAAAAGATCACACAAATGAAGCTTTTATAAAAATGATATAAATCCCAGTCTTGATTCACTGCAAAACGGCACAAATCATATTTGAAGATAGAAATAATTAACTTTTAAAAAGTGTGTATTTCAATAGCAGAGGCAGTAATGGAAATATTCAAAAATATTCATTTTGCTTTGCTTTATGTTATAGAAACTGTGTTATTTGCTTAAAACTCAATATATTGATCATTTTCTTTGGCTTTGCTTTTTATAATTGAAAGAATTTGTGTTTAGTGTTGTACTTTTATTGGGTTTTCGAACAAATTTATTCCTTGAATTTATTTCACTTAAAGGTAATTTTCTTTATATGACATATTTTCAGCAGCAAGGCAATACAAATTTAGTCAATCAGCTGCTTCTAATGGCATTTAGAAGAACTCACAGCTCCGCCCCATATTTTTTCTGTTGCTGCTGGACTGATGTCAACCACCAACTTTATTTGCTCTTTTGTTAGAATAAATACAGTAAACCTGATTGTGTCTGTCGTGAAGTCGACCCACTGGACTTGAGACAAACACAGACGGGTTTCCTATGTAAATATCTGGTGTGCACTGTGTATATTTGCCTTTAAGTGTTTTTCTTTGTGTTTTATTATCAGGTCTATTGTTGCATATCAGCCACAAGGAGACAACAGCCACACGTTTGAGGCCATGGCCTTGCTGAAGTCCTTAGGGATGTTCCTCGGCGTTTTCAGCGGCTCCTTCTCTCTGGGCGTTGCAACGGGAATCGTTACCGCTCTCATATCTTTTCTGGTTTTGTCGTCTGTCCAGTCTGCTGCATAAGCTATGATTAAACAAAGTTATGGCTTAGGTTACAAATAGCATCCTGCTGTTAGAGATGTGTGTAAAGTACTGAAAACAGCACGAGCATACCGATTGTTTTTTGTGACGTGGCACAGATAGTGCAGGTTTTTTGACACCTGGTAGTTCAGTAGTTGGTTTGATTGGGGATCAAAATTGCAACATTTGTTAAATTTTCAGCTGGTGCGGTTCGCTTTCACATCACATTGTGTCAAAGGAACCAAATCCTTTGGAAAAATCTGCTTCCCTCCTCACCTGTGGTGGCGCTGCACCAAGAAGCACTGAAAGTAAACAACACAGAAACCTCTGAAGAAGACGATGAAACGTAAACAAAAATGGAGTAGCGTCAGATTTTAGTGGTTGTAGGATTTCTCTTTTGTCTTTGGGAAGAGACCAGAAGCAATTTGTTCTGTTTGTATTTACCCAGAATCCTGTGTGCTGCAGTTCACTTCCTGCTTTTGGAGCGGTCTCTGGTCCTCTTGTCACTTTAATTTGAATTCGAACCGAACCAGAGTTCACATCAACAGAACAGAGAATTAGGATTTTTGGTTTTTGTTCCTTGCAGAGTTTGATTGCGCGTTCACATCTCCCCAAGCGAACCGGACCTTCTAGACAATCAAACTACAGCTTGATTAAAGTGGACTAAATGCACCTACATAATCAGTTAAATTAATTTCAATAAGATCCTTGACTGGGAATACGTGACGAAGTTCACCAAACTGAGGGACTTTCAGCTGCTGGAGACGGCTCTGTTCTTCCTCATGTCCTGGAGCACCTTCCTGCTGGCTGAAGCCTGTGGCTTCACAGGTAGCAAACTCAAACCTAAAGCGAATCTGTAGCACATTTAGTTTCATACAATGCAGCCTCGTTGAACAGATTGAAATGCGGTTTTCTTGTCTTTCGATCATGTTGTGTTGTGCAGGTGTTGTGGCTGTGCTCTTCTGTGGCATCACTCAGGCCCACTACACCTTCAACAATCTGTCTCCAGAGTCTCAGGACCGGACAAAGCAGGTCAGAACCACACGAATGCTACAAAACTGTTTAGTATTCACTAAAGGATTAGGGTGTCATTGTAAAAACAATACACCAGGGTCCATTGTTGTAATAAATAATAACCTACCTTAAATCATATGTGTGAATAGGCCTGTTGCATTAAGCAATAAAACAATTACTTGCATGACAAATACAAATTTCTACTTGCATGATTGTTTTTTTTTTTCTTTTTTCTCTTTCTAACACAAACTGGATTACAAAAGTCTCCAGTCTGTTGCTTTCCTGTTTGTAGGTTAATTTTGTTTACAGAGACTTTATTTTATTTGGGATTTTGAAATATTTTCCTGTTCCAGTGTTAAATATTCATATAAAGATTTACATTCATCACAACTTCTGTCAGTGTTTCTATCTGAAACTCAAACCAAACGTTTTGCTAATAATCAGGAGTTTTGAATAAGTTTAAAAAAGGAAAGATTTGGGAAGGAAAAATCTTCTATGTCCATCAGTTTCTCCACATTCACATGATTTAAAGTAATCAGAAAGTACAATAAATATTAGTTGTGTTTTATGATATGGTGAATAAAAGCTGTTAATTTCACGACCAAATCATTAATGAGACTCAAAGACAAACTGTTGATGTTTCTTTTCTTTGTTTTTCAGCTGTTTGAGCTGTTAAATTTCCTGGCAGAGAACTTCATCTTCTCCTACATGGGCCTGACCCTGTTCACCTTCCAGAACCACGTCTTTAATCTCATGTTCATCGTTGGAGCTTTTGTATCTTTTCAATCTGGAAAACAGAAACATTTACTGAGTTTACATTCATAAAAGGATGTCTGTTTATTAGTCCAGAATTGATGTAGTGAGGAGTTTTGTGGGTGATGTGTGAGGATGTTCCGCTGGTTTTCCTCCTTGACGTTCCTCCCATCCAGCTGGCGGTGTTTGTGGGTAGAGCTGCTAACATCTACCCTCTGTCACTCCTCCTTAATCTGGGTCGACGGAACAAGATTAGATCCAACTTCCAGCACATGATGATGTTTGCAGGCCAGTGGAGCAGACTGCAGGACTGTTCAAAACAGACACACGTTTGTGACCTTGTTTTCCTGTTTTTGCTTGGTTTTCAGGGCTGCGCGGTGCGATGACCTTCGCCCTGTCCATCAGGGACACGGCTACGTACGCCCGCCAGATGATGTTCTCCACCAATCTTCTTGTGGTTTTCTTCACTGTTTGGGTGTGTGGTGGCGGCACCACTCAGATGCTGTCCTGTCAGCGGATACGGTAAGCAGTTTCAGACATAAACTTAGACAGATTTCCTACTATTTTCTTTATTCCTTAAAAACAAATGCCACAGTTCTGGGAAACTTCTAGTCGACTCTGTTTAAATTATGTTGTTCAAACTGCACATAATGTCTGAGGAAAATGTTATTTTCCTCCCTAACAAGTCCTAAGGCTACAATGTCATCTTAGGGCCATTGAAGAAGAAGAAAAAAACAGAGAAAAGTACCTTTCGCAAAAAAAATCTTGTTGAAAAACATTCAACTGTTGAAAATTAGCCAAAATCATACATTTTGAGTTTATTCTTAGAAATGTATGAGTTTCTAAAGTTGAAAAAAATTGTCAGAAAAAAGAATCTGAAATTTTCGAGATATTTTGTGTAAAATTTCTAAGATTAATCTCAAGATTTCTGAGATTTTTGACTTTTCAATCTCAAAAATATGTCATTTTTTTCTGTAAAATTTCTGAGATTAATCTCAGAATGTAAGTTTTTTGGCTTTTTTCTATTTACAATGGCCCAAATGCGCTGGAGTACGGTGCAGAATCTAAGAATATTATGATGGAAAAAATTAAATGTATAAAATTAAATGTAAAATTAAATGATTATTTTGGTTTGAAACGAAAAGGCTCAAATTGAGATTATTTAACTTTTTTTATTTTTATTTTGCTTGTCAATCCGAGTAGATAGAAATTACAGTTTTCAAAAAATATATTTTATCTATTAAAGGCGAGAAGCTATCCAAACCATCCTGTGCTTTCTGGTTGCTGGTTGCTCCCTAACCCCAGTTTGATCAAACATTTCCAGTAACTGGCAATGAGTCTTCAACATCTGGACATTGTTGGCATTTAGAGAAATTTCTCTAAAAACGTCCATCTGCGACTGATTTACTGTTTTTCTTCTAACAGAGTGGGAGTTGACCCTGATCAGGAAAACTCTGTAAGTTGGCGACGTGATGGTAAAACTTAGCAAATGTTATTTGAACTGGTTTTACAAATAAATGCCTTTTTTTTGTTGATTCAGATGAGTTTTGCTGACGGATCAGAGAGGAGAAGCACCAAACAAGAAAGTGCCTGGCTTTTCAGAATTTGGTATAACTTCGACCACAAGTATCCTTTACAGAAACAACTCGCAGTGTTTTCGTGATTCCTCTGGTTCTCTTTCAGTTCCATGAGTGAGTGGCGAAGTGTATATTTTCAGCCAGCAGGGGGAGCACAGCTTATAGATTTGGAAACAAATGATCTCCAGAACTACAACTGAAACCAGACATTTACATCCCCTATAAATAAATGTGACGTTGTTTTAACTCTGACTTTAAATGAGACAAAATATTTATCTTTTAGGTTAGTCAGGGTTACCAAAATTATGTGTATTTGATGACTGCTATAATGATAACTTTCCTTTATTTTGACATTCAGCAAACTTTAGTTAATTTTTGTAAAGTTCCCCGGACCAGGAATTGAACCCAGGACCTTCTTGCTGCAAGGCAACGGTGCTACCAACTGCACCACTGTGCAGTCACAATAAAATATTGATTATTGTATTTTTTTCTAACATTTATTAAGTTCAATTATTTTACTATTTCCCTGCTCGTTTTGCAACAGGAGTGGATCAATAGTGTAAAGTGGCATTGTGCCCATGTGTCCCAGCTGTATGAGCCGCAATTTCTTTCAAAGATTTCAGATTTTCTTAAAAAAAACAAAAAAATATCCACCAAAGGACAAATTTTCTGTGAATAATTTGGAGAAAAGACAGAAAATCTTGCAAATACTGAACCATGAATAGGTAGAGGACCATCCACTGTATGCAAAAATACAAAAAGACAGTAAACTGGAATAAAATCACTTATGTATAAAAACGATGGAGGTTTTGATCCTGATGCTCATACCAGGCATTCATCACGTTATTTGCTATTTCCTGTTGCTCTCCCTTGGAGTTGGGAGTTGTGTAGGTTTTTCCTTGACTCCAGCTTCTCTCCAGCTACCTGAAGCCCATCCTGACGCACAGCGGCCCCCCTCTCACTACCACGCTTCCTCCCTGCTGCGGCCCCCTGGCCCGCTTCCTCACCAGCCCCCAGGCCTATGAGGTCAGAGTGCAGGTCACACGGGACAAGCAAGTTATGATCAATGAGTTGATCTAAAGTTGGCTAATAATTGGTTAAGCGGCCATTTTCTTAGTAACTTGTGTTTTTGTTTGTATCAAGGCTGTCTTTCCTTAGCATGAAGGGATCATTGTTCATGTGGTAAATATAAAAAAAGAATCACATCATTGTATTTTAACTTTTTTGCATGTCAGATGTGTTTAATACTGACTGAATAAAAACAATGGCATATTGGGGTCATTGTAGAAAAAAAATACAAAAGAAAAAACATAAAACAAGCACATCTCTGCATTCCAAAAAATTTTCTACATTTTCTAAAAAAAAAAAACATTACCTCAGAAATCTGTTTGAAAAGCCCAAAAAAAATTGACTATTCAAACTCAGAAATTTAATCTCAAAACTTTTCAAGCAAAGGTCTAAGCAGAAGTTACTATTTGATCGATTTGAGCTCATTTTAATCCAGTGAACTGTTAATCGATAAAATCCCTACAGTGGCCCGTTTTAGTTTATATGAGTGAATAAACCCGACTTGTTCCTCGTTTTCCTCCCCCAGAATGAGTGTCAGCTGAAGGACGATGACTCTGACCTCATCCTGACGGACGGTGACATCAGCCTGACTTATGGCGACATCATGGTCAGCACTGACACCACAGGCGCCCACGCCAGCGGCGGCCAGGCGGCGGACGACCTGGACCGGGAGCTGGCGTACGGCGATCATGAGCTGGTGATGAGGGGCACGCGCCTCGTTCTGCCCATGGACGACTCGGAGCCGCCGTTCACGGATCACCTGCGGATGTGAAAACCAGGTTTCAGTGCAAACGTCCAGTAAAAAACTGACCTGAGCCACTGAGCAAAAGACGAGTACCTGACTCTCCTCTTTTCACACTCCCATTTTTATTTTATTTTATTTTTTTGCACTTTTTTTCCTTTTTGCTCACTTCCTCTTTAGGAAATCGCTGTCTCTACCTCATTCTCTCATTTCATACCTCTTACTTCAATCATTCCTGGTTTTCTTCACATTTTCTCTCTCGTCATTCAGCTTACTGTAGCATTGCAGCATGAGTTAGTGAGTAAATGCAAACGCCAACCTCTACCTAATTTGTCAGTGTACAATATATCTCAAGAGAAACTATAACGTTGTTATGCATGTGGAGGTTGCTTGTGTTTTTTTTGTTTTTCTTTTTGGTCGGCGTTTTGGGTCTGACTTTGAATGTCGCTGCCTTTTCTCTGAGCACCAGAAGCAAGCTGACCCAGAGGAAAACTTCACTGTACATTTGGTTACAAACAAGTGCCTGGGAATTGTAGTTTTCAAGCATGGCAACTCTATACTAGATTATCTCTGAGAGGAAAAGTGATTTTGGGAAGGTACTGGAGAAAATATAGAAATATATATTAAACTCAAGAGAAGCCTCCGTCCCTAAAGGTAGCAATAAATTGCGCCATTGTGTCGGGAGGGTTTGTGTGGTTTGCTTGTAAATATTGTGTGAAGTGGTAGGAGCTAGTTGCAGATCTCTGTGGGTGACCTTCGACTGTGACATTAGAGAGAGGCTTAACGCCTTCCTCTGGACGGCGAGCGCGGTCGCAGCAGACTGAAGGTTTGCTGCTGTGAAAATGAGACCTAAATGAAGTGAATTGAGTCAGCTTTGTGCCATTCCCGTCACGCATTTTGACGCTTTGTAGAAACCGAATCCATTCGACCTTAAAGTGTTTTCTACGCTTTTTGCAGAGGAACATTTGTCATACACACCCAGCTTTGTTCACATCTTTCTATTCAGATATTTTTTCAGTAAAGTAATAAAAAATAAAACATTTCGGGACCTAAACTTGACGCTAAAACATTTGTTGTCTTTTTAATAATATAATTAGAAATTAGAGAGATTATCCACTGGCATTAATCTGGTTTCATATTGCTGAACAATGAATGTATTGACTGATTTATACTAGGCATCTTTCAGTGCTTTGCTACTTTAATCTCTGAAATATATTTTCTGCTACACAACTTTTCAACCAGTTATTTATGCAGCTAAATCTCAGTAGGTGTGAATATCATCAGATTAATTTTTTTCAGTATTTCAGTTCGTAAATTGTATTACTGTGGATTTATTGGACACAGAGTGAAATATTCAGGTCATTTCTGTTGGTTAGGATTACCAGCTAATGAAAACCCAAATTTCAGTTTCTCGGTAAGTGAGAATATTACATCAGACCAAGAACAAATGATCCTCTAGCAATTTGGATTGTGTGCTTTTCCACTCATCTTCCACACACTTTGACCTTGAAAACTAAACGAGGAACTAACTTTACCTTACATTTAAAAAGAGAACGATAAACCGTAACAATGGAGACCTTTTTCTCCTTAGCTTCTTCACGTATGCTACTCGATGTTTTCCTTCCACTCAACTTTCTAGTGAACTCTCTTCTTCAGCTCTGAGTTCTTGTAGCTTACCACTTCATGTTAACTGCATCCTGGATAACTTTACAATCAACAGTCATACACATAATCGTGTACCATAACATTGACAACTTTAAAAAAAAACTTATAAATCTTACAATGTTCTAATTTTACTTTTATGAGAAATTGAAATTTGAATTTTCATAGTGAGCTGATTTTGCAGCAAATATCTCAATCTGTGTGCAATTAATCTTAATAATAGGCAACTTTCCCTTTTTTTTAAATTACAGAAATAAAATAAAATTTTAATGAAATTGTCATGCAGTGAGCGATAAATAAATGTTTTCTCTGTTTGACTAGTCGGTTCAATATTGCAGTGCTGGATTTTATACATTGCCATGAACTCATTAGTCCTTTTGGTAACAAACTGCTTTCAGGGACAGTTAAAGACCATCCAATTAATCTGTTATCTTATTAAGGCGCATAATTTTAAAAGATGACTCCTAAAATGTTGCAGCCTACTAAATATTGCATCTTGACAGATCAATGCGTCATATTTCAGATTCCCTGGGAGAAGGAGATATTTGCTCTGTTCCAGATCTTTAATTTGAAAGCTGCCAGTGTCGGACGTGTCTACTTGCTGGATTTTTTTTAGTTTTCATTTGTACACAGCTGTTTACATATGAATCATTTGAAGGTAAAACAGAAGTTTACTTGCACATTTGCTTTATTTTTGTTCTTGATAAAGAAGAACGGAAAGCTTTCTGAACCCGTTCAGGGCTGCAGAGTTTCTCATCTGCTGACTGAACAGGAAGCGTTGGTCGGGCTGTCGCTGTGGCGGCGCTGTGTTTATTTGAACCGAAGCCAGAATACATTTGGTGACTAAGCTGAACACAACCATCTTTTTTTTTGTGTTTTGGCGTCGGTGCGAGCCAAAGAAAAATAAGTGAGTTCATGCAGAATAAATGCAGGATGATGGAATTAAAAAAGAGAGAGAGGGAAAGAATGAAGGAGTGAACAGAAGGAGGGAAAGTAGAGCAGGCTTGTAGATATCGCTCTTCCTTCCTTAGTTATCTTCTGCTGTGCAGGAACCTCTAATTTAACTTTTTATTTCTTGTTTGCTTGCTTGTTTGCTTTAATCAGGCGTTCTTTATGACTCCGCATGATCTATTATTACGTTGAATTATCATTTCAGTTGTTTGTACGATTAATTTTTTTTTAAAGAGAAGAAATAAAGTGAAAGAAGCCTGTAATTCACACTCATTTTGTGTGCTTTTTTTTGTTTTCAGTAATGTTTTTGTTTTATATGTTTATGGAAGTTTTTTAGGTTCTGCAAAGATTATTTCATGTATATTTTTCATCTTTTCTGGTACTTTTGTATATTATATGTTTCCAGCAAGATGTTTTTTCCATGGTGTCTTCAGAGCATAAATTATCTTCTGCCTATTGTGCATCTTTGGAAAGAAAAAGAAGTGGAATAAATCTGAGCAAAACTGTGTGCCATTATTATCTACATGCCACAATGTGAACTCTTCAAACGGTGATCAAGGTCTTGGTGTTTCTCTACTTTCTGATCGGTAACTTGAGCTTTGATCAGTGGAAATCTTGCCTGAAGTCGCTGACCGAAGAGGCCTGCTGTGCTCCGTGTTTTCAGACACTCTGCTCTCTTTCTCTCTCTCTTCATTCTGCCTTTCCTCTCCGTGTGAATGTGTCCAAATACCTGCAAGTGTTTATGGATGTGTGTCTGGCAAAAAAACAAACAAAAACAAAAAAAAAAACACGATACTGTGTCCTCTCTTTTTGTTTTTGTTGCCGATCCTGACTGTTTACATCTGTGTAAATATGCTCACCTGTTCTGTGTGCGTGCAACGGTCAATAAACTAAAGCCTTTGCATTTGATTAAAGCTCTCTGTCTGAAGGCCTCATTATTTACCTACTTCAGTATCGGATTACAGATGTCTCACTACTGATCCTCTCATTCATGCCTGATATAAACGCGATTAATATCACAGATAAATAAGTTTGTTCACATAATAAGTCATTAAAAACCAAGCCGCACCGTCATCCTCATACCATTTCCTGCTGTCTTTAATATCCAGATGTTGACCACATGATTCGTGTACAGATGAAAAACATTTCAGCAGAAAACATCTTTTTTTTTTTTTAAATTGGTTTCTATTAAATAGTTTTTGTTTTTCCAACTTGTCTCATTTTATGGTCAATAGAAACTAATATTTAAAAAATTAGATATAGGGTGAGTTGTTTAATCCGTCTCTCGTCATTTTAAAAGAGCAAACAAATTATTGATATCACTGCAAAAACATAAAGTCTTATCAAGTACTTCTATTCTAGAAACCAGTTTCTAGTTTCTGCCATGAGAACTAATACTTTTTCATCAATATTAACAAGTTATTTGACATAAAACAAGTGTTTATCTTGCTTGAAATTTGCTAGTAAGTTAGACTTATTTCAAGTGTATTCAGATGTTTGCACTAGGAACAAGAACAACATACTTTCTAAGACTTTGTGTTTTTGCAGATTCCATCAAAGTAATGAAGCAAAATTTAGGATTATATTTATTCACTGTTTATAAGCTGATGAAAGATGGAACTTTGACAAGACGTTCCCCTCGTCTCTGTTTAAATGAGTGACTAATGTTCTAATTTCACATTTGTTTACTTTCATTTGTGCTTCTAAAAGCATCACCAAAAACAAAACAGCCGTGTTTTTGCAACCAGTGAATGTTTCCTTCTGGTGTCTGAAAAATGAGCGGTCCCAAAACCCTGCCAATTTCTAAGTCATGTTCAAAGGGATGCTTCGCCATTTCCCAGCAACCCCAGCCGAGCCGAACCCGTTACCTAGTGGAGCTCCAAGACGATTGGTTTGCTAGATTTACCGCAGAAAGCGCCGTGGAATAGCTGAAACAAACAGAGCTCAATTGTTGGGATTCTCTACCAGTTTTACCACGGTAATTAAAAATAGCAACACTTGGCAGACCTGAAGCCAGATCTGCAAAAATCTGTGTCAGAGCAATTCATTAAAAAACTCAAAGTAATGTATCAGTGTTTAAAAAAGACATGCTGTTCTGCTGTCAGAGACAGCATTTAATTCTTCTTTCCCAACATATCAGGTAATGCTCCTAATATGGACATCGAGTCCAAGGCGTTTGCTCAAGAATGTCTGTTTAGAGAAGGAAGTAGTGAGCACTTAGCTCAAGTTCTCCCAAGCATTTTGTGATTATTCAATCAAGGGATTTATTGTGCAGACTTAAAACACACTTTAAATGAAGAATGAGACTTAATAGTTGTTTTTTTGGTTTCCTCCTTTGGCTGGACCTAAATACCAAAAAACATGGATATTTTTTTAACATAACTTGTATCGGTGATGTGTTTATACTTTTATAAACTTACTAATAAGTTTGTGGTGAAGGCAATAAATGTAGAATAATACATTGCTTTACAAAAGTGTTGACACCTTTTGATCTTTTTCTATGTTTTATTATGTCACAACCTAAAATTTCAATGTGTTTAATCTGGAATTTGTTGACTTAAAATTGTGCAAAAATTATGAAGTAAAAACAAAGAGATCATGTTTTCTTTTCTAAATAATATCTTAATACTTGAAATGAGACTAAATTAACTTAAAAGTAAGTTTTCAGCTAGATATAGGCGCTTGTTTTAAGTCAATAATTTATTAATATTTATTAAAAAGTACTGGTTCCATTGACAGATTATTTCACTCATTACATGGAAAATTGCTTTGGTATAAGTGAAATAATTTTTCATGAATTTTAAAAAAATACTTAAAACGAGCTGATATATTTTGCTGAAAAGTTACTTGTTAGTTAGTTTTGTTTTATTTCAAGTATTAAAATATTTTTATTTAGAAAAGGAAACATGATGTCTTTGTTTTTACTTCATAATTTTTGCACAACTTTAAGTTAACAAATTCCAGATTAAACACATTGAAATTTTAGGTTGTGACATAATAAAACATTGAAAAAGGTCAAAAGTTGTAAACACTTTTGTAAAACAAAGTATTATTCTACATTTATTTGCAGTAGAAAGTAGACAAAAATACTTAATAAGATTTTGTGTTTTTGCACAAACGATTACGTTTTACGATTACAATGTGACAAAAAAAGTAAAAAAAAAAGGTCAAGGGATAGTAGTTGTTGCAGGGCACAGTAAAGTTTATAAAGCCTTTTTATCGTTTAACTTGACCTGAGGAAACTCTGGCAACTTTTAAGACAAGAGACACAACCTCCTGATCTCTGACATTTCACCCTGAAGCATCACAAACTGTCTCTTCAGGCTTGTTGTTTGTGTTAAGGGAGGATGCAGACATCTGTTAAAGGAGCTTTAAATCACATTTCCTAAGCGTAATATTCAGAGTTGTGGGTTCCTGCAGGGTGCATGTGTTTGCTTTGGGTCAGGACTGAGTCATCTTGGTTTCTTTACCAAAGAAGGAGACGAGTGAGGCTGGAAGTGTCAGGTTAACAAATCCCCTCCATTTTTTTAAATAGCTGTAAACAGCTGAAGTGCTGCCAAGATAAATTATGTCAGAGCTGAATGTTTCTGCAGAGCAGAGCTGTAACTATGTTGAGTCTCTGCTCCCATCGATGCAGAAAATTATGACTATTTTCCACCGATTTCCGTTCCTGTAGAGCCAATGAGAACTAAAGTATGTGCTTGTAGATTCCTGGTTGAGGTCATTGTTTATTGGGTTTGTAGGGGTTCGGCTCGCCTAGTTTTTTCTTTTCCTTTCTCTCTCTCTCTCTTTTTTTAGCTGCGAGCTTTAAAGCTGCGCAGTGTGCGCTCATTTGAACCCTTTCCGCCAAACCCAGCGGAGCGGACGCATCGCGGCTGGCGCAAAGAGACAGACGCTTTCTGCAGAGGTGAGTGAAAACTGCTGCCGGGATTATCATCAATTAGACCCTCAGTCCGGTTTTCATGACAGCATGGATGGATTTCATCATGATGATATTGTTTGGTTCACTTTGGGACAAGGTTTCTTACTAAAGGGACATTTCCAACATGATTTCCTGCAGAGAGAATCAGCCTGGTGTTACCAGAGTTAGTTACATTTACTCAGTTTACTTGAGTAACCTTTTTTTTTTATATATATAAATGTACTTTTAGGAGTATTTTTGTACTTGAGCCAATTTCTTATGAAGAGTTGGTGCTTTTACTTGAGTAAAATGTCTGATTCTCTTCCCACTGCGAGGAACCAAAAATTCACCAAACACACCTGCAGTTTTTAATCTTTTGTTGAAAGAAACTGATTTGGAGACATTTTCTTTTGCCTGATTTTGTTATATTTTGATGCTAATATGAATTATTGTCATTTTGGTCCTTAAAATGCCAAAATTTCCACTTAATTTTATATCTTGGTCCATTTGATTATGTTATTTTCAATATTAAATAACTGAAATTTGATCAATACTTCATACTTGAGTAGACCATTTTACTAAATATCATGATTTAAGCATATTTAGTAGAAAGCCTGCAGAAGGTTTTTTAGTGGTGACCAGATGATAATCTGGGAAGAATGTAGAAAAAAATTTCTTTATTATTTTTTTGCTATATTGAATATGACTAAATTTAACCTGCAGAAAGAAATATCTGCTATTCCTTTGGATTATTTTAGCCATTCTAAAATCTTGCCTGCTTTTTTTTTTTAAATGCACAAAATAAGAATTATTATTGTCAAATAAATAAACACATTCCTCAGCTCATTAAAGTTTGTCCCTTAAGTTCTTGACTAAACTTCAATTCAGTCCAATTCAATAAAAAAAACTTTAACAATTGTTGTTCAATGTAGTGTTTTATCACTCCATGCCACTAGGGGGAGCCTGCTACAATTTAAAGCTGGACAAAATGGCTGAAAAAACATGTCACTATATAAACGGTTCATATCAGTTAATATTGATAATTGTCAGTTTTGATAATTATTGATTAGTTTTTTTTGTTTTAAGTATGTGATGCAGCTACTGCCAAACCGGTGGCTTGACCTTTCCTGTTCTATCCACAGTTTTCACTCCCGGCTGCTGTGTGTTTATTTTCAAGCAGTTCTGAGGTCAAGGGGTTAAACCTGAAACTGCTGCTGCGTCAGTTACTCCACAACAATGAATGAACGAGTTGCTTGGTAACCAAAAAGTGTTAATGTTAGTTGATTTCATGAAGGAGCTTGAGTGGCTAACAACTTTCCTCTGCCTACATCTCCCATAATTCTGTGCTGTCCAATATACTGAATATTCTATCAGATGTTCTATGTATTGATATTTGAGCCCAGGACCGTCTTTCTTTAAGGTAACAGTGCCAGTAACTGCACCACTTTTACATCTTTCAAACAAAGTCTGCATAATATGCTGCTGTGTGCTTTTTATGGGGGTGTGCAAAATGTATCAAAGACGAGACAAATTCAAATGTTTCTGAGGCAAAGCAGACAAAAACCTGGAGTAAAGTACTTTGCACAGATTAATTCAAAACAACACAGGACACGTTTAACATAAACTAAAGAATCCATGATGAAATCTTCTGCTTCAGAGGGTGTTTGAGGAAAATGTGAGATCATTTGGGAAAAAAGGAAGAGGAACTTTATTCTGCAACATGACAGCAGTTCAGAAAATTCACCGTATTATGAAGATGGAAAGTCTTGTGAAAAGCCAAAATCCAGATCTTTATTACTTGAAACACGATAAAAACTTGTAAAACATCTCATTAGTGCAATCAAAGAGTGGCAAATGTTCCTCAGACAGTCCAGAGCCTGGTAGAGTTGTGTCATTGTCATTATTTCAACAGAAGGAGTAACGTTGATATCCAACCATTTTCCTCGGCTGGAAAATGCCTTTCTGTTAAAATCCATTTTTAATAAGTGAAACATTGCTAATTTTTGTTGTTTAAACACATTAATCACATTATTTTCCAGAGATTAGACTCAGATATGTGAACATTTCTTGCTGAAATTCACCAGTGTGTCCTAATTTCTGATCTTAATACCCTTTAAGTGTATTTATGTGTGTAACCTGCTGAGCCCAAAGGTACTACTTGTGGCTTTAAGCCGTTAAAACATTCGTCCCCTCCCTGTTTTTACATGGGATGCTGCCAAACCAACTACATGATGTCATTTAGGCGAGTGGGAGATTATGGCTCTGTCTCTGGCCTGCCTCCAGTATGACCTCACCAGCCTTTAAAAACCTAAAAGTCTTTGTCCGTGACTGTATGATGAATTAACCAAACTTTAATGGCAGAGAGAGAGGAAGTCCTTAGCTGTCGTCATTTCATAAACCACTCAAAGCAAATGCGAGCTTTAGATGCAGCAGACTGAGGCAGCTCCGTGCCAGCTGTTCCTCAGGCAGAGAGACGCTTTTGTTGAGGAGACAGTCCCATCACTCTTTCTTTTATTGCAAACGGAGCGGAGAGGAAGAAAGAGGGTGCGCCTCGGTGGCGTCCACGCTGATGAATGGAGAGCAGCAGCGGCCCGGCGCTGCCTTAAATAGGCAAACTGAGCGCAAGATAAACCGATGTTTCCTGCACAAGCAGAAACTTCAACTCAATTTGAATGTTTGGTGATTAAAAATAAAATGGTTGGAATAATATTTCTGTCATTAATTTTGAAGTAACACTGAAACAGTGAAGGCGGCAGGAGTGGGATTTGTTAGAAGCAGCAAATGGCTTTTAATACTTAGACATGAGGCGTTTCCACATTATATTATTCTATGCAGCTCTGGGAAACATTAAGATAAATACTAACGTTTTGCTTAAAATTTCAGAGACATGATGTCAGTAGAGCAACGTTCATTTCACTCAAACATTACTTATGAACAGTAAAATCACTAAAAGTCTCATTTTTTATGGAGCTGCAGCTCATAAAGCTTCATTTGCTGATTATTGAAGAGCAGCTTTTATGCACGTTGCTTTTGTTTGGGTTTCTACTGATTCTAAAAAGAAGAATTTCAAAGAAAAAACACGGTTTGCGTGTTGATAGAGCTCCCCTCATGGCCTTTTGTCCACACATATTTTAGATCTGGGCTCGTCTCGCTCTGCCAGCCAAACCCTGACCTTATGTCTGCGCGCTGACACGGCTCAGTGTGCGAGGAGGCCTGCGGTGAGTCACTGCTTCTCCTGACGGACACGATCTGGCTCAGGTCATCTGCCTGCTGACCGGCTTTGGAGGGCGATGGAGGCTCATGAAAGTCCAGGGCAAAAGGTCACGTGTGGAAACAGGCCTGCCGCTGTGTAAACATGACTTCTGTTGCAGCGGCTTACAGCCTGACGAGGCGCCGCTTCATTTCCTCCAATCTAATTTCTTGAGGAAGTGCAAGCAAGATGTGCTGTTTCTCATCTTTAAAGCCAACAATGGAAACATTTTTATCCATTTGTTTAAAAAGCAACAAACATGTCAGATTTAATCCCAACTGCTTTACTTCAGTTACAATGACCGTTTTGTTCGTTTCTAAGAGGAATTTTGAATTATTTCTGCTCATTTCAAGGCAAATTAACTAAATATCAGTTCAGTAATCATAAGTTAAACTAAACTAACTAAAAATCCACAATATTTTGCAGAAAATCTGAAAATAAATGGATCCTTTATGGTGCAGTCTTTATGTTTGGGGGTAAATGTTCCCCAGCCAACCTGACTCGTTCTGTGATTCATCTTTTATGAAAGCAGCCGATTCATCATGTCATTTGTTCATGATATAAACACTAAACGTCTCATGTTGGGGCAGTGGGACTATCTTTATTTAACTCGTCATATCACCGTTCTGGAATCCAAAACATATCCCCCAATCTGTCCTCCGTCCATATTCTCTAATCCATATCCTAAAAAGGCCTGGAGAGGTGAAGGTTGGATTTGGATGAGGGGTCAGCGGTGGTCTGGGTCACAGAGGGGTATAAACAGGCCTCCATAACACACTGATGCTCAGGGTTGCTCGGTTCGATGCTCTGTGGATCATAAAACTCCTCAAAATCTTCCTGATTGGAACCAAACATGACTTTCTACAGGCATTCAGGTAAAAATTACATTTTTAAACAAAAAAAGGGAACTTTTGGTGTGTTCTTTTTTTATATTTGTGTTTCCCTAAAAGAGAAGCATAATCAGCTAAAACCAAATCAACATCATTTATTTATTTTTCTTGAACATCCCAGTCATTTCTACTATATTTGAAATGTTTTATTTTATTCTATTATTTGACTTTATATTATATAGATATAACTGTTTCTCTTTACTGGAGGATAATAACTTGTCAGGTGCTGAATAAATAGTTTTATTTTTCACACCACTGCAGGATTTTGCTTGTTGAATCTGTTGTTTCCTCGTTTTTATGATGTGGTTTAAACTATTTCTGCCACACAAGCGTCACATAAAATTATACAAAAGCATTTTCTAGTCAGCAGGTTCATGCAGTTGACCATAAAACATCATTTAATAAAAATTGTTCCTGACAGGAACAAAGTTTTTAGTACCTGGAGTTCAGATTAATTTTAATACATTTAAAATACTCTCATAAAATGCAGTAAATAGTGAGTCACAAATATATTACTCTGAAAATATTAGAATTTAAGGAAGCAAAGCTTTTCAGGTTGTGGCCCTGAGATACTCTAAAACATTTTCATGTTTAAAATTGGACTTTTTAAAATTCCAATTCTGCCATTCTTTAATTTATTTCATGTCTGAAAAGCTTCTATAACTTGTGATTAAATTACATGGGAAAAACATGGAAAAATGTCTAATTATATTTACTCAATTACATTCACTTGACTCACTTTTTTTGGAAAAAAATTCCTTCTACTTACACTGTACCTTTTACTTTTGCCTGAGTAACTTCATTATAAATCATTTGAAATCAATTTCTGGATTTAGAAGTTTTTTTATTGAAAGAAACTGATGTGGGCAAATTTTCTTTTGCCTTATTTTGTTATTTTTTTGTTGCTTGTAAAAATTATTGTTATTTTCGTCCTAAAAATACCAAAATTTGACTTGACTTTATGTTTTGGTCCATCTGATGATGCAATTTTTAAATATTAAATGATTGATCAGTTACTCAGTACTTGAATAGACATTTTACAAAATACTTTTCACTCTTAATTGAATAATTCCTTGAACGGCTCCCTTCAACTTTTACTTGACTAAAACATGTTGAAGTCGTGCTGCTCTTATTTTAGTGCAAGTTTTGGATGCTCTGGTTATAAGTGATGAATCTGCCAGAACTGGAACAATATCCATGAAGCTTTTATATCTTCTGAAAAGTTACTTGTAAATCAATTTTATCTTATTTCAAGTGTGTCAAGATGTTTGACCTAGAAACTAAACCAAAAATACTTGGTAAGATTTAATGATTTGCAGTGTAAATCACCAAATCATGCAAAAAACAAAAACAAAAAGAAAAACATAATAAATCAAGATGTGGCTGCTGAGTTGGTGATCGGTCTGGCTCCGGTCTCTGGTCCCTCTGTGACCTTTTCCACTGCAGAGGTCGTCTGTCCACAGGGACACAGTTTCGATAATCCTCTTCAGCGGACGGTGAGTGCATATCATCTCAGACTCTGTTTGCAACAAAGATTAAAGCTGCGCCAACAATAGCTGCTTATCCCCCTGCGGGCCTTTCCACATTCTCCCCACTTTGGGAGGTTCTTTAAATAGATCCGCTGAGCGGCTCGGCTCCCCAGAAGCTTCAGTTGGTTGGACAGGTTGGGTTATTTCTGGCTTCCCTCTCCACTCGTTATCCCTGCAGCACAGCTGCACATTGCTACACCAAAACGTCGCCCATCCATCCATCCGTCCGCACACAACAGGGGACATACTGCGTTCCTGGAGGAGGCTGTTTACTGCATCCTATTAAAATAGCTTCGTAAATATTTGTCTCGTCCCCATGGTTACTAGGACAAAACGTCATTCCACCCATTGTTTTCTGCTTGGCTCCTGTTATTGCCATCAGATCGAAACATCTGCGGCTGTAGGAAACGATCAGCTGATGGAGAAAATGGTGCAGCTGCTGGAAAGCAGAACGAAGAATAAGCCGAGTTGTTCAGAGTTCAGAGGAGGTCCGTGGAGAACGAGCCAACAGACAGAGCTCTGCAGGGGAAGTCAGATTAACGCAGGACAAGAAGCCGTCTGTGTGAGCCGGTTTACCTCATTCGCACCTCAGTCATCAGTTCGGTATGCCTGCGTGAGAGAACACGCGGTCCTCAACACCCGGTCCTCAACACATGGTCCTCAACACCCGGTCCTCAACACCCGGTCCTCAACACGCGGTCCTCAACACGCGGTCCTCAACACGCGGTCCTCAACACGCGGTCCTCAACACCCGGTCCTCAACACCCGGTCCTCAACACGCGGTCCTCAACACGCTGTCCTCAACACGCGGTCCTCAACACGCGGTCCTCAACACGGGTCCTCAACACCGGTCCTCAACACGCGGTCCTCAACACCTGGTCCTCAACACCCGGTCCTCAACACCCGGTCCTCAACACATGGTCCTCAACACCCGGTCCTCAACACACGGTCCTCAACACGCGGTCCTCAACACCGGTCCTCAACACCCGGTCCTCAAC
Organism: Poeciliopsis prolifica; assembly: GCF_027474105.1. Classification (NCBI taxonomy): domain Eukaryota; kingdom Metazoa; phylum Chordata; class Actinopteri; order Cyprinodontiformes; family Poeciliidae; genus Poeciliopsis; species Poeciliopsis prolifica. The sequence goes on from NW_026562381.1 coordinate 2,729,824, forward strand.
ACGCGGTCCTCAACACGCGGTCCTCAACACGCGGTCCTAACACACGGTCCTCAACACGCGGTCCTCAACACACGGTCCTCAACACCGGTCCTCAACACGCGGTCCTCAACACGCGGTCCTCAACACCCGGTCCTCAACACCGGTCCTCAACACCGGTCCTCAACACGCGGTCCTCAACACGCGGTCCTCAACACGGTCCTCAACACGGTCCTCACACGCGGTCCTCAACACCGGTCCTCAACACAGGTCCTCAACACGCGGTCCTCAACACCGGTCCTCAACACGCGGTCCTCAACACCCGGTCCTCAACACGCGGTCCTCAACACGCGGTCCTCAACACGCGGTCCTCAACACGCGGTCCTCAACACACGGTCCTCAACACGCGGTCCTCAACACGCGGTCCTCAACACACGGTCCTCAACACGCGGTCCTCAACACCCGGTCCTCAACACGCGGTCCTCAACACGCGGTCCTCAACACACGGTCCTCAACACGGTCCTCAACACCCGGTCCTCAACACATGGTCCTCAACACCGGTCCTCAACACCCGGTCCTCAACACCCGGTCCTCAACACGCGGTCCTCAACACGCGGTCCTCAACACCCGGTCCTCAACACGCGGTCCTCAACACGCGGTCCTCAACACGCGGTCCTCAACACGGTCCTCAACACACGGTCCTCAACACCCGGTCCTCAACACCCGCCTCAACACGCGGTCCTCAACACGCGGTCCTCAACACATGGTCCTCAACACGTGGTCCTCAACACACGGTCCTCAACACGCGGTCCTCAACACGCGGTCCTCAACACGCGGTCCTCAACACGCGGTCCTCAACACCCGGTCCTCAACACCCGGTCCTCAACACGCGGTCCTCAACACGCGGTCCTCAACACGCGGTCCTCAACACACGGTCCTCAACACGCGGTCCTCAACACACGGTCCTCAACACGCGGTCCTCAACACGCGGTCCTCAACACGCGGTCCTCAACACCCGGTCCTCAACACCCGGTCCTCAACACCCGGTCCTCAACACGCGGTCCTCAACACGCGGTCCTCAACACACGGTCCTCAACACACGGTCCTCAACACGCGGTCCTCAACACGCGGTCCTCAACACACGCGGTCCTCAACACCCGGTCCTCAACACATGGTCCTCAACACCCGGTCCTCAACACACGGTCCTCAACACGCGGTCCTCAACACGCGGTCCTCAACACATGGTCCTCAACACACGGTCCTCAACACCCGGTCCTCAACACGCGGTCCTCAACACGCGGTCCTCAACACGCGGTCCTCAACACACGGTCCTCAACATGCGGTCCTCAACACCCGGTCCTCAACACATGGTCCTCAACACCCGGTCCTCAACACACGGTCCTCAACACGCGGTCCTCAACACGCGTCCTCAACACGCGGTCCTCAACACGCGGTCCTCAACACACGGTCCTCAACATGCGTCCTCAACACCCGGTCCTCAACACACGGTCCTCAACACGCGGTCCTCAACACACGGTCCTCACACGCGTCCTCAACACACGGTCCTCAATACGCGGTCCTCAACACCCGGTCCTCAACACGCGGTCCTCAACATGCGGTCCTCAACACGCGGTCCTCAACACGCGGTCCTCAACACCCGGTCCTCAACACGCGTCCTCAACACGCGGTCCTCAACACGCGGTCCTCAACACCCGGTCCTCAACACACGGTCCTCAACACACGGTCCTCAACACGCGGTCCTCAACACGCGGTCCTCAACACGCGGTCCTCAACACGCGGTCCTCAACACATGGTCCTCAACACCCGTCCTCAACACACGGTCCTCAACACATGGTCCTCAACACCCGGTCCTCAACACACGGTCCTCAACACGCGGTCCTCAACACGCGGTCCTCAACACCCGGTCCTCAACACCCGGTCCTCAACACCCGGTCCTCAACACCCGGTCCTCAACACCCGGTCCTCAACACGCGGTCCTCAACACCCGGTCCTCAACACGCGGTCCTCAACACGCGGTCCTCAACACCCGGTCCTCAACACACGGTCCTCAACACGCGGTCCTCAACACGCGGTCCTCAACACGCGGTCCTCAACACGCGGTCCTCAACATGCGGTCCTCAACACCCGGTCCTCAACACACGGTCCTCAACACGCGGTCCTCAACACGCGGTCCTCAACACGCGGTCCTCAACACACGGTCCTCAATACGCGGTCCTCAACACCCGGTCCTCAACACGCGGTCCTCAACACGCGGTCCTCAACACGCGGTCCTCAACACGCGGTCCTCAACACGCGGTCCTCAACACGCGGTCCTCAACACGCGGTCCTCAACACACGGTCCTCAACACGCGGTCCTCAACACACGGTCCTCAATACGCGGTCCTCAACACGCGGTCCTCAACACCCGGTCCTCAACACCCGGTCCTCAACACCCGGTCCTCAACACGCGGTCCTCAACACGCGGTCCTCAACACATGGTCCTCAACACGCGGTCCTCAACACACGGTCCTCAACACGCGGTCCTCAACACACGGTCCTCAACACGCGGTCCTCAACACGCGGTCCTCAACACCCGGTCCTCAACACGCGGTCCTCAACACGCGGTCCTCAACACGCGGTCCTCAACACGCGGTCCTCAACACACGGTCCTCAACACGCGGTCCTCAACACGCGGTCCTCAACACGCGGTCCTCAACACGCGGTCCTCAACACACGGTCCTCAATACGCGGTCCTCAACACGCGGTCCTCAACACCCGGTCCTCAACACCCGGTCCTCAACACGCGGTCCTCAACACGCGGTCCTCAACACGCGGTCCTCAACATGCGGTCCTCAACACCCGTCCTCAACACATGGTCCTCAACACCCGGTCCTCAACACCCGGTCCTCAACACATGGTCCTCAACACATGGTCCTCAACACCCAGTCCTCAACACGCAGTCCTCAACACGCGGTCCTCAACACGCGGTCCTCAACACGCGGTCCTCAACACCCGGTCCTCAACACCCGGTCATCAACACATGGTCCTCAACACATGGTCCTCAACACCCGGTCCTCAACACCCGGTCCTCAACACGTGGTCCTCAACACCCGGTCCTCAACACATGGTCCTCAACACACGGTCCTCAACACGAGGTCCTCAACACACGGTCCTCAACACGCGGTCCTCAACACATGGTCCTCAACGCGCGGTCCTCAACACGCGGTCCTCAACACCCGGTCCTCAACACGCGGTCCTCAACACCCGGTCCTCAACACGCGGTCCTCAACACGCGGTCCTCAACACGCGGTCCTCAACACGCAGTCCTCAACACCCGGTCCTCAACACACGGTCCTCAACACGCGGTCCTCAACACACGGTCCTCAACACCCGGTCCTCAACACACTGTCCTCAACACCCGGTCCTCAACACGCGTCCTCAACACCCGGTCCTCAGCACGCGGTCCTCAACACGCGGTCCTCAACACGCGGTCCTCAACACGCGGTCCTCAACACGCGGTCCTCAACACGCGGTCCTCAACACACGGTCATCAACACCCGGTCCTCAACACCCGGTCCTCAACACGCGGTCCTCAACACGCGGTCATCAACACCCGGTCCTCAACACCCGGTCCTCAACACGCGGTCCTCAACACGCGGTCCTCAACACGCGGTCCTCAACACCCGGTCCTCAACACACGGTCCTCAACACCCGGTCCTCAACACACGGTCCTCAACACCCGGTCCTCAACACGCGGTCCTCAACACGCGGTCCTCAACACCCGGTCCTCAACACCCGGTCCTCAACACGCGGTCCTCAACACGCGGTCCTCAACACGCGGTCCTCAACACACGGTCCTCAACACCCGGTCCTCAACACACGGTCCTCAACACCCGGTCCTCAACACCCGGTCCTCAACACGCGGTCCTCAACACGCGGCCCTCAACACCCAGTCCTCAACACACGGTCCTCAACACCCGGTCCTCAACACACGGTCCTCAACACGCGGTCCTCAACACCCGGTCCTCAACACCCGTCCTCAGCACGCGGTCCTCAACACGCGGTCCTCAACACGCGGTCCTCAACACGCGGTCCTCAACACCCGGTCCTCAACACGCGGTCATCAACACCCGGTCCTCAGCACGCGGTCCTCAACACGCGGTCCTCAACACGCGGTCCTCAACACGCGGTCCTCAACACGCGGTCCTCAACACACGGTCATCAACACCCGGTCCTCAACACCCGGTCCTCAACACGCGGTCCTCAACACGCGGTCCTCAACACCCAGTCCTCAACAGTCATCAACACGCGGTCCTCAACACCCGGTCCTCAACATGCGGTCCTCAACACCCGGTCCTCAACACCCGGTCCTCAACACCCGGTCCTCATTAAGCCTCAACCCCTGGTTTCACTTCAACAAGTCATTCTCATAACTTAGAGACTTACAGAGTTCAGTAGTAAATACTTACATTTACTCGGTTACACTTGAATGTTTTTACTCGTTTTTGTTAAAGTTTAAACTATTTTATATTGGAAGAAACTGATTTGGAAAATAATATTTTGCCAGATTTCATTATTTTTGTTACTTATTTGAATTTTTACCCCTTAAAATACTAAAATTTCCACTTTATATTTTGGTCTTGTTGATTATGTACTTTACTAAATACTTTTTTATTCTTACTTGAGTACTTTTATTATGAACTAATTAAATACAATTTCTAGATTTTCTACCCACTGAATGACAAAACAATTATGTTTTAACAAATAATTCACAAACACACAGAGCTGCAGTTTTTGTTAAAGTTTCACAAGTCTTTCATTTAAATAAACTGATTTGTAAACATTTTGTTATTTTTTGTTACTCATATGAATTATTGTAATTTTCATCCTTAAAATGCCAAAATTTCCACATAACTGCATACTTTGGTCCACGGTAATTTTTGGATAATAAATGATTAATGTTTTGATCAGCTACTCTTTTACACTTAAGTAATTTATTGGATGGCTAATTTTTTACTTTTACTTGAGTAAAGTTTGTGGGTCTTGATAAAGTATTAATACCCTTTAAATGCTGCAGCTACAAACTTTAATTTATTTAATTTGGATTTTATCAGACAGACCAACACAAATAAATGCATAATTATGAGATAGAATGAAAGAAAACTTTTTTATACTTATTTGTTGTTAAGTACAATTTGCATGATAAGTGACTTCTGTCCATTTTGACTTAACCCCTTCGCTGTCTTTGTTTTAGGCCCCAGGAGTTACCTCACCTCCACCATGACTGATCGCTTCGACTGCTACTACTGCCGCGACAACCTGCACGGCAAGAAGTACGTGAAGAAGGACGAGAAGCACGTTTGCACCAAGTGCTTCGACAAACTCTGCGCCAACACCTGTGCAGAGTGCAAACGCCCAATCGGAGCTGACTCAAAGGTAAGAAGGTGAACAAACAGGTGCTTATGGTTGAGATATTTGAAATTGAACAGGCTGATATGAATGAAGTTTATTTTGAGATTTTCTTGATAAATTAAAATAAAATTGAGCAAAACACCTAAAACTTATGGAGAACTGTGGAGTATTTTTGTTTTCTCTGATTAAACAAAACTCAAAGTGGATGAAACTAAATACTGGGAAATGCTGGTGGCTGACCACTAAACATACCACCATGAAATAAATCAATTCAGCCAACTGTGATTAAAATGGCCCAGTCAAAGTACAGGCTGGATTTTATTGACAGGAATCCCAGCAAAGGTGAGTAAATACCTCTTAAAAACCATCAAATCATCATCTATTTCACAAATATGCTCTGTCACATACACTGCAAAAACACAAAGTATTTCCAGTGCAAATACAACAGTGGAATTAAAACTAGTTCACAAGAAACAGATTGTTTTAAGTCAATATTAATATTTATGAAAAAGTGCATGTTCCACTGGCAGATTATTCATTTATAGGAAGATTTTTCTATTATATATGTTGCTAAAATTAACCTGTTATCTCAGTAAACTTAAAATAAAACAAAACTAACTTGCAAGTAACTTTTTGGCAGGATATAGAAGCTTGTTTGGAGTAAAAAATTCCTGATTTTGTTATTGACACATTTCAAAATGTAATTAGTTTCTCATGTTGTTTTTGTGACTTTTTATTGCTGTGTTTTAGTGACATAAAGCACTTTGAACTGCCTCGTCGTTGAAATGTTCTTTATGAATGAACTTGGCTGATAATGTTGATGGAAACAGGAGATTATTTCACATATGGGAAAAATGTTTAGTTTCTCATCAATATTAGGAAATTGTTTACTTAAAACAAGCTTCTATGTGGTGGATGTTAGTTTTGTTTTAATTCAAGTGTCCAGAGACATTTGCACTATAATATGTTTTGTTTTTGCAGTGTGAAAGTTTGATGATATCTGCAGGACGCTTTCTAAACTTACACACCTCCTTTTGTGTGTTTAGGAGCTCCACCATAAGAACCGCCATTGGCATGAGGATTGTTTCCGATGCGCCAAATGCTACAAGCCTCTGGCTAACGAGCCGTTTAGCGCCCGAGACGATGGCAAGATCATGTGTGGGAAGTGCGGCTCCAGGGAGGACGGCAACCGCTGCCAGGGCTGCTACAAGGTGGTGATGCCAGGTGGGTCAGATTGTAGTTTTCTCCACTTTTATAATGTTTGTCTTATGGTTATAAATGAGGACATAACATTGAATGGGGCTTGAAAAGACTCCCTGAACTAATTAAGGTTAAATTAATGAATAAAGTAAACATTTTGTTAGTGTTTGAAAGTTTTTCTTTGGATTTTGGCTGCTTTTCATTCATTTTCAGTCCAGTAACTCATTCTGTCAGGTATTTTTTTTATTTATTCTTATTTATTACTTAAAAATAAATAAAGCCTGACAACAAAAACTTCACTAAATAACCAGTTTAAACTAGATCTTTGGGAAAAGTGTCAAAAGAAAGTTAATCCCAACGTCTTGAATCTATAAAAAATATACATTTAAAAAGTAGTTGGTGTATAAATACTTTAAAATAATCTGAAATCTTGTCTTGGATCAGTTGAAAGAGGATGATGCAATGGGGTATTATTAGGGCCATCATAGGAATAAGAAAACAAAACAAAACGGAGAAAAAATTACAAATATTTTGAAATTAATCTAAAACATTTTGTAGAAAAATTTTGAAAATTTCTGAGATTGAAAAGTTGAAGGAAAAGAAACCTTAAATTTAAAGACTAATCAGAAATTTTCTAAAAAAATTTCCAAGATTTCCTCTAGAAAATTTCTCAGACTAATGTGAAATTTTTGGGTTAAAATTTACTCTTTTCTTTATCGACAATGACCTTTGGGCTTTTCATCATCTTTCCCCTAGCCTCACGTTTCATCTCCTGTCTCCTAATTATTTTAGTTTTAATTATATTTAAGGATGTCCAGTGTGTAGTCATGCTCAAATGCATAAAGTGAACAGAATGAGTCCAAAAACAAAAGACATCTTTGTTTTGGTCAGGTTGTGAAAATGCAGGTAATTCTCTTCAATTCTTCAAGTGCACTTCATAAAGTTTCAGCAGTCGCTGTTTTGTGCTTTAGGGTCGCAGAACGTGGAGTATAAGAACAAGGTGTGGCACGACGAATGCTTCACCTGCTTCGAGTGCAAGCAGCCAATCCGCACGCAGAGCTTCCTGGCCAGAGGCGATGACATCTACTGCGCTCCGTGCCACGAGAAGAAGTTTGCCAAGAAATGCTTCAAGTGCAAGCAGGTATGAAGCCAGTTTGTTGTTGTTCAGGCTTTCTGAGCTCAGCGTCGTGACCAGCATGCTGCTCTTAAAGCCCATCACCTCTGGAGGGATCAGCTACCAGGACCAGCCCTGGCACTCGGAGTGCTTTGTGTGCGAGACGTGCCGTAAACCTCTGGCAGGGACGCGCTTCACCTCCCACGAGGATCTCGTTTACTGTGTGGACTGCTACAAGACCGACGTGGCCAAGAAGTGCCACGGCTGCAAGAACCCAATCACAGGTCGGATCTTTATTTAAAAATAATAATAAAAAAGAAATAGACACATTGGGTTTGAATCTAACCCTGATTTCAACTGAGTAAGTTTGCCAGCAGAAAGATTAATATTAATTCACTGCATCTTTTCACAGTATTCCACTTTGATGTTTAAAAAATAAATCACATTTCTGTATTTTGGGCAACTTGAACTGCTTTTTAAATACTAAAAAACAGAAATCATGTTGTTTTGTAGGCTGTTTCAGTCCAGAAAAACTCACTGAGGCAAAAACAATCATTAAGAAAATAGAGAATCCCAGAGAAATTCTCTAATTTATTCTGTTTTGGTACTTTTATTAAGTGCTCTGTGCAAACTAAAACTTTACTTTGAAATTTCCTTTAATTCAAACCAACACTATTGCATTTAATACAATTAGAAAATCAAAAGTAGGAGAGTTTTCCGCGACATAAAAATTGAGTTTCTTTAGTCAGGCTGGTGAAATATTTGGGAAAACAAAATATTATGATACCATTATGTTCACGTTTGTCTTTCTTTTCCATTGTAATAAAATCTGAGTCAGATGTCAGAAATAAAGGCAGTAAAATCACTAAAATAAGTCTAAATACATGGATGCATCAATCTGTCCCACTATATGCTCCTCTGAATCAACTTTTTACGATCGCCGTTGTTCATACTGGGAATCTGATTTAAGATCCCAAATCTGCTCCTTTCTGGATATAAAGCGACAACATCAGTGTTTATTTTTTCTGTTAACTGAAGTTGACGCCAACCCGTGTCTGCTCTGCAGGGTTCGGTCATGGCACCAACGTGGTGAACTACGAGGGATTCTCCTGGCACGAGTATTGCTTCACCTGCAAGAAATGCTCCCTGTCCCTCGCCAACAAGCGCTTCGTCATCAACGCAGAGCAAATCTACTGCCCCGACTGCGCCAAGAAGCTGTAAACAGAAGATTCCCGAGGAAACCGATTTGTATGGAAGACAATTAGAGCCGCTGAGAAAAATGAATTTTGTCTCATAATTTTGTCAAAATCTAAATATCCAAACATTCTTAAATGTTTAACTATGTTAGTATATAAAAATATTCTTATGAGATTAAGCCTGTCACAGATTTGACAGATTTTAATTTTAAGACTAGAATTGCAAAGACAATTTGCAAATTTCAAACAAATTTTCAACTTTCAGAGCACAAGAAATGTCCCAGTTTTTTTTTTCTAAAACATTTCTGAGATTCTAAAAGTGAGAATTTCTGAGGGAACTTTTTAAAAAAGAAGTCAGATATTTTTGTGTGGCCCTAATTCTCTTCTGCAGCTTTGAGTTTAGTTTGAGACTCACACCGAATTACTTCAGAATTAGGATGCATGCTGATTTTTTTGTTGTTTTTTGGTGAATTCAGATGAGACTCGAGGTTTCTGCTTTTGCACTAAAGTTTCCAATCTTCAGCAATGCAACATGTCTCAGTTTCTGGAGTTTGTCTCCAATATGGCAGCAGAATTTACAAAGTGGGATTAAAATCTGATGTTTTTAGGGATTCTGTTGCCTTGTGCTTCTAATGCAACTTTAGTGCCTTAAAGGAATCGTTTCTGGATTAAATGCTTTTATTCAGTTGCTGCTCAAGCGTAACAGCTTTGATTAATGTTACATGTTAAGACTTTTTGGCACATAAAATATGCCATGGCTTTGTGATCCATGCTGAATAATCTCACGAGGTATTTGGGCCATTGTGGATTAAAAAAAAGGTAAATTTCTACCAAAAACTGTGAAATTTCAGATTAATCTCACAATTGAGATTTCTAAAACATGAAATTTCTAGAATTTTTAATTTTTTTTTTAATTTCTGAGTTTCAAAAGTGAAAAAGATTTTTGAAACTGAAAATCTCCAAAAGTAAAAAAAAATGTTTGCCTTTTGAAACTTGGACATTTATAAGTGTTTTCCTAGAAAATTTGTCTCAAAAATCAACTCTTCCAGCAATTTTTCTTTTTTTCAAGCAAAGAATTTTTCTAGTTTCTTTTCTAGAAAATTTCTGATTAATCTAAAAATTGCTGAGTTTTTTTTTGTAGCAAATTTTTGACTTTTGGAGCTCAAGAAATTTCTAGGGTTTTTTTTCTAGAAAATTTCTGAGATTAATCTAAACAATTTTAAAGGTTTTTGGCAAAAATTTACTTTTTTCTCCCATCAATAATAGCCCTTAAACGCCATCGTAGGATAATAAACCTGTTGCGTAGTTAAAACTTGAGGCTTAAAGGAAACAAATAAAGGATGTATAGACGTCATTTGTCTTTTCTTTGGCACAAGAAACAGAATCACAATGGAAATATTTTCATTTAGACTTTATTGTTTTAACAGTCTGTATCATATCTGTTCTCTTTAGATATATTTACAGTACAGATTTTATTTGCAAACAAGGGCTTGAGAGCAAATCCTCCAGAGAAATATTTATATTCAGAGTCGCCCTGAATGGGTGGACTGATTGTCGAGGCCGAGGTAAAGACACCGTCAACTGTGAGATAAAAACAGTACATCTCAAACTAAGGCACCTTTCTATTCTACCAAACATTATATTAAAGACAAAGAGCTTTAAGTTTAGTATTTAGAAATGCGGCAAAACTTGGGAAACAAAGAACACCTGCGACTATAAACAGGTCTACATTTGATGGGGAGTAAAATATGAAGAAATATCAAAACATCGCAGCGTCCCAGTAACAAGTCATCAGATGGGGTGGAGCGTTTTCCCAGAGACTTCATGAAGCGAAAGCTGGAAGTGAGCGGCTCTTAGAAATTTGGTGAGGTTCTGTAACATTCACTGAGCTTATTAATCAAAGCTCAAATAATTTAAACCCAGAATATTTTCATGTACAAAGAGAACAAGGCAAACGTCAAGGTCCCCAAAACCTCAAGTCTGGATTATTCAAGCAAAAGGAATATTAGCATTTTTATGGATTTCATGAAAAAAAGGAAGGAAAACAGAAAAATTAAGTCTGACCCACATTATTTAGTTTGGTGAAAATGCTCCTCTTTAGTACAGTGAGAGCTGAAACCTGAGCCGATGCCACATCTGTGTATAAAACAACTCAGGTCAGAGGTCAGACAAGTTGCCAAAATGGCCCAAAGATGTTTTAGATCAACATTAAAACTGCTCTTTGTCTTCAGATTTAAGGAAATATGAAGTCGCTTTTGTTAAAGGATTTTCTAACACAAACGAGCCAAACTGAGCTAAACCAATCACAGCGCACCACTCGAGCTACAACGGTAACCAATAAGAAGACCCCAAGAAACCACAACCTGAGCCGCCTCCGTCCTAAACATGGCTTCACTCGCCTAATACTGATTATGTACAAAACATAATAACACTTAAATATAAACAATCCGCCATTTTCTACACTACCAAAAGAGCTGAAATGCATTTAACCAGATGTAGCAGCAGGTGTGAGAACGTGAAACTGAGGAGGAAGAGATACCTTGGATTTTTGATGTTTAGTTTTTTATCAGTAATTCACTCCACATAAAAAAGATTACAGATGCAATCACATAAAAAAATCCAAACTATCCCTTTAACGAGTTTTGTTGCAGTTGGATGCAAAGATAAAGATATGAGACTAAAATCAGATCCATTACAGTGGCGTTAGTAAACATTAGTTCTACCCACATGAACAGGCTCAAAATATTTCGCCTTTGTGGTTGTGACGCCCCCTAGTGGCTAGAAAAGAGAAAACAAGACGGTGTGAGAAAAAGGAAAAAACAAAGCCAGATTTATCTCGTGTTTGTCAGTGAGTCACGTTGCTGAACTGTGTGTGCATGAGCTTCATAATAATTATGCATTTTAGCACTTAAAATAAAAGGTAAGGCCATACATGTAGCTGAGTGCTGCAAAAAGCAGCCAGTCAAGTGAATTTAGACGAACCACATGCAGAACGAAGCTTTCCACTCGAACCCAGACAGGAATAACAATGATTATTAACATTTCTTTAGATATTTATCATATAATTCACACGGCCTGACTTTCACGTGTCATGGAATATTCTCATACAAGAGAGAAAACAATACTAAACATAATAATTACAATAATAAAGCAAAAACAATTTAATAAATTATAAGAACGCACCCCTAACAAAAAGAAAATACAAAAGTTTTTGACACAAAATGGAATTGAAACTAAACACAAGAGGAAGAGGAAAGACGAGGAACATGAAACATTTCCCTGAAGCGTGGCGTTTTATTATATTTTAATTTAATTCAATCTGTTTCCTCGTTGCTTGGGGAGCAACTGCAGCACTTGGGGTGGTCTTTCCATTTCGTCTTGTGCGCCTCCTGCAGGAAGGTGGGAACTGTTTGGAACGGCTAGAAGATTCTTTCAGGGAAGGTCGGAGTGCAACACAAAGAGGCTTTTCTGAGACGCCCGCAGCATCACATTTCTGCAGGGGCGAAACGAGAGAAGAGCTTCAGCCAGCGGGGAGATTACGCCAACTCAGCGTTTGTAAAGCAGAGACGTGAAGCCTCACCTGACATGGCTTCGATGGGCTGATTGGAGGAGTGCTGGGTGCTGATGGGGGCTCCCTTCTCCTCAAAGGCCACCCTGGTCCCATCTGAGCTCCCGTCACAGTGGATTAAAACCTGGTTGCGGTCCTCGGACTCAATGAGAGGCCGAGTCTTAGCGTGTACGTTGGTGTCGATGAGCTCCTCGAAGCTCCACTGGTTGGGCTTCCCATTGAGGCTGGACACCAAGCCGTCTTTGGTGGAGTCCTCCTCGTTCAGGAACTCTGAGCCCTCGACGAGGCGGCTTGTCGGAACCGGACTGGAGTCGGAGAAAGCCATTAATGGCAGCCGAGTCTCCTGCGAACCTTCCCAAACTATCCTGCTCTAAGTTCACTTCTGAGCCGTATTTAACATGGTTTTCCCCAGAAAACCTGCTGAACCCGATGCTAGGGTCGCTAGGTCAGCCATCCGGCAGCCCGCCATGTTTTTGAGTTAAAAAATGTTTAAAGTTATCAAGAAATCTGAAAATATAAGTAGGTACAAATTTTAACTAGACCAAAAATATCCTAGTAGACTTGAAATAAATCTAATTTACAAGTCAGCAAGATGTAGGAGCTTATTTTAAGTCAATAATTCCTTCATATTAATTATATCACTTAAAACAACATTATGTTTTTTCCTGCATTACAAGTGAAATAAGAAAATTTTCATCAATATTACAGACTTATTGACTTAAAACAAGCTCTTGTTATTTGTAAATTAGTTTTGTTTTATTTCAATTGTCCTAAAATGTGTGTACTAGAGACTAGACCGGAATTATCTGGAAAGATTCAGTGTAAGAGTTATTATACATTAACACCTAAAAACCAGATGCAAAGTCTTATAAAAGGCAGACATAAAAAAATTTAGCATGCAACTAAATTTTTTGACGTGTCACCTTGTGTAGCGTGTTGACCGTTAAAAACAGGAAGTGGTTACAGAGTCCTGGTAAACTAAAAAAAAGACACCTGGCTTCTGTTTCACTGAATGTGCAGAGTTGCCTTTTGCGCTTCCAATAGTTTCACCAAAGAAACTTTTTAACCTGTCTTTGTTCTATTTCACTGTTAATAATAAAAAACAATGCTTAGCCTGGTGGGAGGGCAAGTGAAGCCTGGTGGCCCGCCAGGCTGATAATGCATAAGCTTGACACATAAACTTGTTGAAATTTCTGCTGATGTCTGGAAAACCCACAAAAACAGTTTCACAGATCAACACGACTTAAAACAAATCTATAGATCTGGATGAGATTTCAAATAAAATCCATGATTATCAGGAGGAATTAGGGTGGGAGAATCAAATGAACTGTGATGAACTGATTATCAAAAAGATCGTCAACTAATTTAGTAATCGATTAATCGCTAATTGGAGAATATAGATTTTAAAAAGTTGAAAGCCAAAACTATAAAATACGTATTATTTTGTACAGCATTACAAACCATGGCTGAATTTGATGTCAAGGGTCAGAGGATCAACGTGAATATTTCCGATTTTATGCATCAAGTTGTAGAAACTAAAATGAGGAGGAATCATTTTAACTTCCCACCTTCCTGCCTGCGTGTCGTCAGCGGTCGTGCCGTTGGTGTTCTCCTTGTCTTCGGTCTCTGGATTTCCGTTCATGCTGCCATCTTTTTTCATCCCAGCATCTCCAGCGGACAAAACGTCCTGGTCATCGTCCACAGAAACGTCGTCTGTTTGAGGAATGAATGGTTCCATATGTGATTCAATTTCACTCATATTTAAATGCAAAAATATTTTTTGTTGTGAAAGTTGAGGCACACTTGCCTTTGGCTTCACCTTTCATCTCATCCATGCCTTCATCTCCATTCTCATGTGAGTATTTATCGTCATCTCTCTGAATCAGAAATAATCAAGACATCATTCAACCTGATCAGCAGCTGATCAATCATGCAGAGATCAGAATGTCAGAGTGTTAATCAATTGAAAGTTCACCTTAAAGTCAGCTTGGTCCCCTTTTCTAGTTCTCTTCATTATTTCTTCAATTCTCTGAAAACAAGAGAAAAAAAACGTTTTCAATAGACAAGGTACCTGTGGGAAATTTCCAGCTTTTCCAGAGTTCTCAGTACTTACTCTTTTTTTATACATTTTGAAATATATAATGCCAAAGTATTGAAGCTGATTAAATGAAAGGATGGATGGAGAAAACGACAGGAAGGAATAAAACAGTACAAGAAAAATAAATGAAGTAAAGAGAGGAAGACTTAAAGGAGCAACACGAGGAAATGAGAGAAATGAGGAAAAATAGAAAGGGACGAAGGACGAGGAAAGACAGGACCGAGATGAAAATCAAGGACAAAAAGAAACAGAAGACAAACACAAGGACGAATGTAAGGACAGAACGAAAGAAAGAATGAATAGATGAAACAAAAAAGGAAGACATAGAAAGACAAAGAAAGAAAAAAAGCAAGAATGGAAAATAGAAAGAAAGGAAGAAAAGAAAGAAAATTAGAAGGAAAAAGAAAGAGAAAGAAACAAAGGAAGAAGGGCTGCAAGAAAAAAGTAGGAGAAAGAGAAAATAAAAAGAGGCTGATACAAATGAATGGAGAACTCAGATGAACATACATAATAAATAAAAACTGGGAAAAACAAAAGAAAAATCTAGAAACACAATCATTTCCCACTCTTTCAATTTCTGTAATTTCCCAGAAGAGACTCAGGTTAAAAACCAAAGTAATCAGCTTCCATTCTTCCTCCGTCCCACCTTCTTCCTCTCCATTCGCTCCTGCTGGTTCTGCTGCATGATCCGGTCTCGCTCCTGGCGGACCCTCTCGGCCTCCTCCAGGGCTTTGGCCTCGGCCTCCTCTCGTTCCTTCTGGAGCTCGGCCTGCCTCAACGCTTCTTCTTCTTCCAGTCTTTTTCTTTCTTCCTCTGCTAGTTGGGCTTCTTCTTCTTCTTTTGCTTTCCGCTCTTCGGCCAACCTCTTCTCCTCCTCCAGGCGTTTCAGTCGAGCCTCTTCGGCTAAACGCTCCTCTTCCTCTTTTCTCTGCCTGGAGAAACAAACAGAAGTTTTTAGTTGAGAACATATTAGTACATCAAAACAGATTAAAGACTAATCTGTTTTGATTAATCTGTAGTGATGTGTAACTTCTGCGCCTCAGTGCAGCAGTAATCTCACCTCTCCTCTTCCTCCTTCTGTATCCTCAGCTGCTCCTCTCGCTCCTTCTGCTCCCTCATCAGCCTTCGATTTTCTGCCAGGATCTTAGCCGCCTCAGCAGCCGAATTTGTGCCGGTTGTCTTTGAGTCTGACGAGAAGAAATGTCAGTAAGTTTATAATCACTATGACAATTTAGACAGATTATAATTCACAACCCTGACTACTTGGTGCAGAAATTTCTAACTTAGTACATCATGGGGGAAACTGATGATCATCTGTGACACTGAACTAAAAGCAGGTTGCTGATCAGAAGCCAGATGAGACTGAAACTGACCTTTTTAACTGAATGCTAAATTCAATGTTGGCAGCATTATGCTGTGGGGATTGTTTTCATCAGCTCAGCTGCACCGGAGATGGAGCTAAAGGCAGGACAACCCTTGAAATAAATGCTACAATGTGCAGCAGACCTGTCTAGTATGGTTTAGATTAGAACACATTCATCTTAGAATGTCCTAGTCAAAGACCAGACCAAATCCAGTCCGAAATTTTGTGCAGGACTTTAAAACGTATGCTCACAGATGCTCTCCATCCAATACGACTGAGCGAGGATGGAGGCTTTTGAGAAAGGAAAACAAATGCACTGTTCTCAATTTTAATTTGTAGAAAATTAGTTTATAATTTTCTTTTCCATTTAAATATTCAAAACTTTCTTCTGATCTGAGCTAAAATCTCAGTACAATAACTGCAACTTGCAGTTTTCATGTTGACCTGTCAGAAGGTATAAATACTTCTGCAAGGAAGAGAATTTCTGAGCAATTATAATATAGATTTTACATGGCTAAGTTGATTTAAACCAGCACTATTCACACATATATAAAGTGATTTTTCCTTTTATAAACTGCCGCATAGAAAAATAAAATTTTTACACGTAAAAAACTTTGCGTTGAAGTACTAGCACCAAATTATTTAAATCTGCTAATTCATCCTGCAGTACACCATTCTGTCCAGAGGGTGGCAGAAGCAACAGAAACAGGATGCAACTCCAGCTGGAACATAATGAGTCTCCTGCACCAAAGGGATTTAATGCTGGGAAAAGCTGCTGCCACGTCAATGTGCAACAAACACAAGATTTTTAGGATTGTTTAGAAATTCAGAAAGATTTCACACTGTTAGAACTTTTCTCAATTTAACAAATGCAGAGAAGCACCATGCATTTTGTTCTGCTGCTGTTTACAGACCATTAATTTGGTGTAAGCTGAACTGAGCAGAGAATTAGCAAGACATTTTACTTGCAAAGATTAAAGGAAATTTGGTCATTCGAAAGAAAACGATTAGAACAATCCTGCCCAGCATCAAACTGGAGAACAAAAAGTCTGAAAGTAAACATAACATAACGAAGAGCTGCTGTGAAATTTACCCTCTTCAGATGGGAAGACAACATTGTCAGCATTTCTGGATGAACCAGAGCAAACATCCTAACTGCTTCAGTATTTTAAAAAAAGAATTTAATGGTTTATTTGCATCTTTTAATGTTTTTGTGATATTGTACTAAATAAGCTTAAACGGTTAAAAGAAAAAAAAAAAAACAGGCAAAAAAAACAGAATATGGTAAATTGTTTTTAATCTGACAGAATAATGGAACACTAAAATAATCTGTAGTTGCAGGCCTAATCTGGTGCTACATAAATCGAGTAAACTGAATGTTTCGCAGCTCACCGTCTTTGTCTTTGGTCTTGCTGGCCTCAGCGGCCTGTGGAGCCACAGGCTGAACAGGACCCAGGTCCTTGGACTTGGAGTCCCTCTTTCGCAGCGTTGGTGGCCCAGTTGGTGTGAGAGACGGTTTCTGGATGGGTGGGGGTTTGGCTGATGAGGGCTGAGGAGACGGGGGACGCTGCTTCATCGCAGACGGCGACGGTGGGCGCGTCTTGGGACTTTGCCTGTAAGAGAAAAAGGTAACATTTTTATTTAAAATCAAATCAAAAGAAGTTAGTGGGTGTGTGTAAAGTCTTACTTGGATGCTGATGGGGACGGGGTTCTCTTTGGAGTTGGGCTCGGCGCTGGAGACGGTGAGCGATGGCGTCCCATGGAGGTTGACGGTGAGGCAGGACGTTGCCCCCTGGGTGATGCTAATTGCTTGTCTTTCTGTAAGAAACAAAAAAAAGGACAAATTTGAATGAGTTAAAATAAAATATCTGAAGAAACCTTCATTTTAAAACAGTTAAAAGAACAAATGCCTTGTCTGATGTGAAATTTCAAAAAGTCTGTTGATCTGAATATGAATCCTGCAGTAGTTGGGTTCATGTGAAGACCTAAAGCAGGTTCTCATAAGAAAATGGATCCGGTTAATCATTTGGAGCCAAAGGCTTCAAGTGTACAGAGTCTTTGTCTCCTCTGGAGTCACATGGATGACCTTGCTGCCAGTCTGTTATCATGTTTACAGCTCTAAATAAAGCACTTGGACATTAAAAGTTAATGAACCGACATCCAAGAAGCCTGTGTGGTTTCTAACCCAGGGAATCAGTTCTTTTTGAGCCCTGAGATTTGAAACAAATTAAAGCACATTTCTCTTAAAACTCACCACTGGATTAGTGTTCTGGGTGAACATGCAACAAGTCCATTTTAAAGTCAATTGTTCTAATAATTTATGGGATAAAAAAAATGGTAAATTTAACCCTTTTTTATACAATATTAGAGATACAACACAAAAATAAAACAATTAAATTCCCTTTGTACAATGAACATAGCAATCGTATGTAAGCAAAAAATACTAACAACATGTGAAAAGCTCAGCTGTCTGCTCGACTTGACTGACATAAAAATAAAAATTTATTGCGATAAACAATATTATTGTTGTTTTGAGTAATATAGTATGGCGTAATAATCCAAAGATCAATAAATTTTAAATTGTAATCAACATTTATGTCTTGAACTGGAAGACATTTTAAATATCCAAAATTAATTAGCAAAACATCAGAAACAACAAATAAAATGATAGACTTTTGTCATCCAGTTTTTGGTACAAAGAGAGAAAGAGAAAAAATAAAAATCAAGCAGATGGAAATTATTGAGTTTGTTTTAATTTACCATGTGATTAATTGATCTATTGTTTATTGTGTCAGGCCAAGTTGTAGGCAGCAGTTTTTCAAAGGCCTGATTTTCTTTTCAAATCACACAAAGAAGAGGTTCGCTGCTGTCGTACTTTAATTTAGATCTTATCTTTTTAATATGAGGAGCAGGAGGACAGAAAACAATAAAGTAAGTAAAAAAAAAAAAGTCAACTGCTTCCTAAATTAGTCTCTGTGACCAGGGTGGGGTCGGTCTACTTTGCATGGCTTGACTCGGGCGTAATCGGCCACTGTGGATCCCTTTGTTTCATACAACAACAATGAAATCCACAGAGGAGACGAGAACGGGCAGATTACGCTGCAGAGCCAGGCACCAAGTTAGAACATAGAGGTAGATTTTGTGTGCAGCAGTAGGAAACTATTCCTCTGGAGGATAAACACATGCAGCAAATAGGTGACCAGACATGTTCAAAGCACAGGAGGAGCAGCATTTTCCTGTGGTTAGCATAATACTTTGACAGGCAAATGTAAATATGTGCATGTAAATCAGACCATGTCATGCCATTTTTCAACCAGTTTAAAGCCATTTTATTGTTATTGTATGAATTTTGTATCGTTATTTTAAAATGCTTGGGAGAAAGCTATCAAATTTGTTCACTAGTAAAAATAGTTTGAAATGTTAACTCTACCAGAAAATGTAAAAGCCTATCACAATAAATTGTCCCAGAAGTTATTGTGATAAACGATAATATTGTTTGCAATAATTTTGAAGTAATCCTTCAAAATGGTAACACATTCTTAGAAATGAATAAACTTAAACTTTTAATACAGAAGCTGAAGGACATTTTAAATATACAAAATAAAAAAACAAACAAAAAAATTTAACTATGAAGCATCTGCAACAAAATTGTCCGTAAAAGAAAAGGCAAAAGTACCAAACTGAAGACTTTTGCCATTCAGTTTTAGTAGAAATGAGAAATTATGCAAATAAAAATGATCGAGCTCCTTCTAATCTAACATGCAATTAATTAATTAATGTGCCATGCCTATCTGTTGCTAGTAAATAAATAAAAATGTAAAGATATTCACATTTTACAAACATTTCCAACAGCATCCAGCCTCTAAATGCATTCTGATAGTTATTCAGACTTCTTCCTCAATGAGTCACTCAGTAATTTGAATACAGTTCACATTAGACCCAACAACCAAGTAATCCTAACTAACCTACTGATACAGATGCAGCTTAATTAAATAAAAAAGATGCAGTAAGCTGCTTTTTTCACTGGAGAATGAAGAGATCTCTCACCAGGGAAGTATCGAGGGCTTCGCTGGCCGATTTCGACGCAGTCATGCCGCTCTTCTGTCGGTCAATGCTGCGGCTGCGCAAGGGGCCGCGCGCCGTGTTCATGGGGCTGGGGGAGGCTGAACGAGGACACAGGTGACACTCTGGTAAAGGACACAGTCATCGCAGGACCAGGGGAGCACAACCAATGGGAGGAGAGCGATGTGACCGAGTTGGGCAGCAAAGCAGCAAAAAAAAAAAAAAGGGGGCCAAAGAGTGAAGAGAGTTGATGGGAGAAGAGAGGGAGATTTGGGGAAAGGCAGATGATGGTTGGAGAGAAAGGGTGGTTTGTGAGGGAACAAAAGCACACAAAGAGCAATTTGTTAGATGTAGCACTTAAGCAGGCTCTAGGTTGATTTCTACATTTTGGGAGATACGATGAGCGAGGAGGAACAATCTGAGAAAAGTCCCAAACACACACTGCATCCACCAAAGCTTCGACACACAACGTAAACATCTAAACAGGAAGCACGTCATAACACAAAGAACACTAAATGTGGAACCACAGACAACACTGAAAACACACACCGTTTTTAAAAAAACACTAGACAAATACGTCTGTTTTAAATTTTTCTTGGAATCACAATAGTTCACCATTAAAGACAAGAATGACTGATTTGCATTTATGTGAGAATTAAAAATATATCTAAAGTTGGGACCATTTTCTGGGAGATACTGACCAATTTTGTATTACTATTTTAAGCACATTTTCTTATAACAGAAAAAGGCTTGCTTGTGGCATCTTTGAGTCCTACAGAAAATCAAATAGTTACAAATGCATATGAGCAAATTCAGGTACTTGTGAATGGAAGTGGCTGTCAGGAACTATAGTAATCATGTTTACAGCTGGGAGGAGAAAATAGCTTTCTCCACCAGCTTGCTGTGTCAGATTGGGGGGATTAGCCGTCATAATCCCAAGACCTGGCGAACTGTTCCTGTCACAATATCGCTCCAAACGTGCTCAGTAATTCATGGTGACGGCGCACTGAGCAGCAGTGGTGACTGAGTAACACACCCTGTCATGAGCTCTCCCTCCTGCCGAGGACGACGGCTCTACTGGGCTCCAGAGGATCTATAGCTGTTAATGGGCTTGTAATGGCCAGTCAATAAACACCATAACATAAAAGGTGCATGCAACTCTAAAGTGAGTGCTTGTTTCATAATTTATAAAGCATACAAAGAGATGTCCGTTTTGTATTCCCATCAGCCACAGTGGCACAATGCACTGGATATAACTTTAGAACAACATAATTTGTCCAAATATCAACGAAATCACATGAAAAGTCGCCTCACTACCGTAACACGTGCATAAAAACACGGCGGACCTTTTCAGACGTAACAAGAACCAATAGGTAATCAGCTTAGGGTAAATCTCATGGAGCGTGAGGCTCGTCAGATGGAAAGAAATGCTTGTGACCAAGGCTGCTGCTCAACAAACAGCCAATTGTGTCAGAACCGAACAGACATGTGAGCTGGAACACTGTTCATGTCAATATTTACCTAATACTTTGGCTCACATGAGGGTAATGTACTGAAAATAATCGGTGTGTAAACACTGCAAATTGCTAAAAGAGGCTTTATCAATGTTTTTTTTTTCTCTAATTCTACCACCAACGTCGAAGTCAAAGGGTATTAAAAGCATTTAAGAGTTCAGTAGAATCCTATAGAAGTACTACTAAAAGACACAACATGTACTTCTTAAACACTAAGCTTCTCTAATAGGCAGGAGAGGGGTGCTGATCCAGCCATCCTTCTTCTGAGTCAGGGTCTCCTAAGCGGAGGTTACCTGTAGCATCTGATCCTTCAGCGGACAGGACGGCGGCGCTCTTGCTCCTAGCTAGTGAGGCCTGGGTGGGAGTGAGCAGGCGACTAAGGACCCCTTCATCCACTGTACTGGCCGGTGGCTTGCGGGCTACACGGCCGAAAAATCACCGAAAAACAGCAGAGGAAGGAATGGGTGGATGAGAGTTGGGGATGATGAAGGCACAAAGAAAAGTCACCAGGTGATTTAACAGGAGAGAATCATACTGAACCAAAGGTTAAGTCTCTGTAATCATACATGGACTGTCTCTCAGGTGTCACTGTCCAAACCATGAATGAGCACAGAGAAAAATGATCTGAAACTGAACATGAGTAAAAACAGAAGGTCAATTAGACAGTGCGGCCGAATCAATGGTTCCTAGAAGGAGGAGGAATGCTGATGAAAATAACATTAATTGATCCTGAAGAATACAGTTGTGTGAGGAGTGAAACAGACCAAAGACAAAGTGATAGAGTGAATGAATGTGACCATGCAAGGGTTAATTAACTTCTGCTGCACATCTCCACCACAGATAATGAAGATGTGGCAAATATAAAACACCCACATGAAGAAAATGGTGCAAAGGAGGGGACTAAATGAAACATAAAATCCTAGTAAATTGCATTGAGGTTTGCCTGTTGTAAGGTAACAAAAGCTCAAGTGGGAAACTAGCTTCTCAGCAGGAAACCCTTTCTGACAGGACATCTGCTGATGACAGATCAATAACAGATGGTCGGTAATTCAGGTTCAAAACTCAGTTTTTAATTTCTTCCTAGACACGGGTAAGATCATGCCAAAGAAAATAAGAAGGTCTCTGTTTAAGAGGATTTAGATATAACACTCTGCTTCATCAATAGCTAAGTTAACCACACAGAAAACACAAGACAATAACATCATTTGAATTTCACTGGCACAAACAGGACAATGTGGCTGAAGCACAAACAAAAAAAGCACTTGTGGTTAACAGCAACATGGAGCCTGCAACAAGCTGCTGTTGTTACTTCTGCGCTCTCGTGCTTCTGTGGAAGGATGGCACCGAGAGACACCACACTGAGGCAAGGGCAAGTTAAATCCAGCAATGACGCCATCTTGAAGGGAGAAGACAACCATCACTTTGATACAACGGGACAAAAAACCGTGTTAGAGCAGACAACACACAACAGAACGGTTCCTGTACAGAGGCTTAGTAATGAAAAAGGTTCAAAAAGATTAACCAAAGTGGCAAACACTGAGTAGGGTTAGGGAAGCAGAAATGTTAAGTATTTTTAGGGCTGGACAATAAACCGATTATGTATAATCGCAACAGACATGGAAGAATATTCAATAGTCAATATGTAGAATATTCACTGAACTTTGATCCAGAACCGCTCAGTATTCTGGGAGATGTAGGAAGAAGAAAGGTTCAAAGCCGACTAAGAAAGGTTTGTGGAAACTCTCTCACTTTGTGGTTACCTAGCAACTCACTCAATCGTTCTTTGGTTACCTAGCAACAACCTCCTGAGTAACTTGCGCAGCAGCAGTTTAAGGTTTTGCCATTGTGCTCCTTAACTGCTTAAAAAAATAAAACAGACTGAAAACAGTGGAAAGGTCACACCACCAGTTTGTCAGCATGACAGATATTTCAAATTGAAAAACGCATCAACAATTATCGATACTCAATTATCAACAGCAACTAATATGAAACACTTATATTGTGATACATTTTTCAGTCATATCATCCAGCCCTAAGTATTTCATTACAAACGTCAACAGTATAGTGAAGAATAGCATCTGCTTTAAGAGGAATTGACCATTCAGGGCAAAAGATGTGTTTAAAGAGCAGAAGACAAGCAAAAACCAACCAGGACATCCACAGCTGATAAACATTTCTCTCAGAAGTGCTTAGGAAAAGGAAGCTGAATGCTTGTTAGAAAGGAGGCGACCCGAGCAATGCATGCTGCTTTTCCATGCTAGCCACCTTGATCGTCCGTTGTCCCCTTTTCAGGCTTGGCAGGGGTCTGTGCTCTGCTCACACTTACTCGTGTGAGGGAGGTACTTCTCTTCTTCACAGAGCGTCCTAAAGACATGAGAGTGGAGTTATAGCCAACCACACACTGCGGAGCGAGTCAACAAGTAAAAGCCCAGCAAAGAGTTTGCGAGTCATGTGCGCTTCGTTTGGCCTTATGCAAGTCACCAGGGTCAGCGCTGCCAGCAGCTGACGCCCTAGTTTGAGAGATAATGGGTAAACACACAGACAAGCTTTACCACTGTTTGAGCGAACGTTTTTCTTAAAAAAAAAAACACTATAGAAGAAACAAGCCCAACAGCTGAAAGGCTTTCATATCAGCAAGACTTAGAAAACTCACTCAGTTTAGAGTTTTAAGCAGTTTCAGAGCTGAAAATGTATCAGCGCTCTGATGAGTGATGCGATGTGACCCGGTTTTGGGTCTAAAAGCATAATAAGGATAGAAGAGGGGATCGTCTGCACCTGTCTGTTCCACCTGAAGCTGTTTGCCATCTCCCTTACAGGCCTGAGCAGCCGTGCCATTGCTTGGCAAGCGGTTGCAAGACGAACTCCTCGGCCTAACACCTGAGAAACAATAATCAAACACCCACAGGTAAAATTTGATGGAAAAAATTCTAGTAATTATTAGAAAAGTCTCTTAGACTTTATTTTACTGCTTTATGCTTAAATCAAAGTACAAATAATAAAAAAAAATGCATAGAGGTGAAAACAAATCTATTTTGAAACAGGAAAAAAATGTCCAATCACCTGACATAGTTTAAAATGTATATAGTTTCATTTTATAAAAAAATTGAAGTAATTTATTTACAGAATATAGATGAATTTCAAGAATTTGTTTTCGTTATCTTTAATGATTATAGGTTACATCTTATCATTGGAGATTGTGCAAAAAAGATCATAAATACAGATTTGTAATTGCTGACTTGACAGATGTCCTTCAAATAGTTACTGAAAACCTTCACTTGCACAATAAACAACAAAAGAGCAAAATCTTGTATCAAAGAATATTAGTGGAAAGTTGAGTGGAAGGAAAACATGCAACAGAAGAAGGTGTACCTTAACATGCTACATCTAATTCACACAGTAAGTCAATTATTAAAATTCCTAAGTAAGAATAGGATAGATAATATACTATACAGTACACAGACAGTATTTTTTGGATTACAATTATTATTCTCAATTCAACTTTCAAGAGTATAACTTTCTGATCAACACAATTTGGATTTTTTGGGAGATGTAAGCCATAATCATTCAAAATAATAGAAATAAACACTGTTGTACTAACAGGCAGTTTTGAAATTAAAACATGCTTCCACATGAAAAATAATGGCACTTAAAATGACTGAAAAGGCCCCAACTTTACCATTCGGTGACTAAAACTCACAATTTATCAGAAAATTCAATTCAGTGCATTAAAATACAGAATTATTAAGAACAGGCAGTGGTTTTATGGAGCTACATCACAAGAGCTGATGTGAAATAATTTAACCAGAATCTAAACACTCAGAGATTATTAGACAATTAGTACAGACACAGGGAGAGGCTTGAAGAAACCTCGTTAATCTCAGTCTGTGCATATTTATTCTAAAAAACATTAAGAGGATTTTACTGTATGGGGTCAGAGCATTGGAAAGCAATCTGAGGAGGAGGAGGAGGGAGAGGAAGGACTTACTTTTGTCAGGTGATTTACCGAGGGTGGCAGAGGAGGAGGATAAACGTTTGCTGATGCCAGCCTCGGGCGGCTGTTTCAGGTTAGTTGTGGATGTGGAGCGCTTGTCAACTAAAAGCAGGGAGGAAGAACAGACAAGGGAGGAGGGATTTACCAGAGGACAACCAATAGGGAAGGGACTTACGGTGCAGACAAGGGACTACGAGGCTCTATGACTATCTGACTCCTTTAAGAGAAAATAATCAGGTTTACTTCCAGTTATACGAGCTATTTGTGCAACATTCAGTCAATGCAATATAAATCCAGAACATGAACAAGCCAGTTTGTGGTCAGCAGACAACACATGTTGGGTTTAGCCAACCATAACCAGACAGCATTAACAACAGACAATAGTGGTACTTTGTTGATTTTCATTTGAAAGGTTTCAATGCCAAGAAGCCTGTGTCACCTGGATGTGCACAGCTGTAGGGCTGGGCAAAATTACCTTAAGCAATCACTGGAATCAATAGTCCCATTTTGATCTATTGTACTGGACAAGAAATAATTCAATCTGTGTTTGACAGACCCATATATTGTACAAGTTTCACTTACTGAAATGAGTGACAAAAATATTGACCTTTTTCTAGCTTTCCAGACATACATGATTAGCATAAATACCCAGATTTGATGGTAATTGTGCAATGAAGTTAGTATTTAAAGCAGTCCAAGCATTTCCTTGCAAAGCTTACAGCGTAAAATGACTTTGCGATAATAAATGTGCAATATATGGCAGAGCACTACTGCTTTCCATATATCTACCGGCTGTTAATTCTCTTAGAAATAGCAGAAACAGGAGTAAATCCAATATTTTGACCAAACCTGCTCAGCAGTAAGTGAGAAAGCCACACGTGAAGCTAAACACCAAACCTAATGAACCTTTCGGATTAATGCCTCAGAAAAAAAAAAAAAAAAAACTTGTTAGTGCCAGGCAAGGAGTAGATGGGACAACATGTGACGGTGGAAAGGACAGAAGGTAAACAAGCCATTTGTGGTGCCAGTGACAGTCCATGCTGCACAAAGGTAAACAAATTAACAAACAAAACCTTGTCCACTCCTTGGTGGCTTTTCTGGCGAGGGAGAGGAGACAACTATAGCTACTGGAGAAGAGATGCTGGCGTCAGAATCTCCTGTGGGAAAACACAGAGCTCTGAGTGGAGCAAAAACACGAGGATGGGACACATCCTTCACACAAAGAACAGAACAATATTCATAACACACAGTATATGACACCTGAAAGGTATACAGATGGATTTTGTTGATGTGGTTAATTCTCCCAGTTAAAAAGAATGACCAGGTTTAGCTAATAATCTGAATAACAAGTGTTTTAGAGCGGGTTTTAAAACTAATCATGCTAGTTGAATATTTGCACATTTTGTCAAACTTTAATGGATGTTACTGAGAACTTTTGTGACACACAAACAAAAAGTAGCACAAAACTCTGATGTGGAAGGAAAATAATCCATGGGTTCTGGAGCTGCTTGAAGGTGAACATCCACACCGCGTTTCACATGCATGTAATGCTAAATTTTAATCTCATCTCGTCAGAATACCTTATTCCACACGCTTGGAGTTTTTAAAACATGGTTTTTGACAAACTGGAGTCGAGGCTTTTTTTCAAGCCAATCTTACATAAAGACCATATTTGTGGGGCACATCTTCTACTCCAGCTCCAAAGTCGCCAGTTGGACAAAACTCTACCTCATTTTCAGATGATGGACTGAAAAGTGTACTGTCAGCTTTAAAACTCAGGGTGTTGTTGTATAACTTAAAAACAGTTTACAATTGTTTCTTTGACTTGTCTGCCATATTCCTTGATCTTCATGAAGCTATTCACTCGATGATTTTCCCTAACAAACCTCAGAGGCCTTCACAAATCAGCTGTTTTCATGAAGCACATTAAATTACTCTGGACTTAGAAAGGCAATGTGGATTCTCTGTATTTAATTTGGAGGTATCAGAGTGAAGGGGACAGACTAAAAATGCACACCAAACTGTAAAGACTTATATGTATTTTGAGAACCACATATTTACCCCCCACTTTCCAGTTATGCGCTACTTTAATTTGGTCTATCATACAAAATCACAGTGAAACACTTTGAAGTTTGTAGTTTTAAATAAAGAACATGGTATGAAGAGTTTGCATATTAAACAAGCATAACCTGCTGTGTCTGCTGACGTGAACCGACTTCAAAACGTTGAAGTCTTGTTTTAAAAAGTTTACTATGCCTCAAACAAACACAAAAACAACCATAAGGCTTAATCAGCATATAGTTCCTGTACCTGCTCGGCCATCTTGGTCTCCGGACAATCCTCCCCAAGACCACCTCTTCTGTCTCTGCTCGACTCGCTGACTGCGTTCTAGTGTTCGCCTCATAACTGCCTCGTAGTGCTCCTGAACAACGACAAAAGAAAACACAAGTCATTGTTTTCTGCCACAGATGGCCTCCAAGGGTGAACATATATTGATGTCCTTCGCTGCACAAGAGCTAGAACAAATAAACCGTGATCTATTTGTTTTAAAATTAGCTTTTAAGAAAATATAAGGTGATCAACTTAAGATGTCAAACTCAAGTTTTATTTCGTGCCACATCAAAAATCTGAATGTTCTTAAAGGGCCGGTTGTGCCAGAATGTGTTGATAAAACCCAATAAACTGTTAAAATATTTAATTTTAAGAAACACTTATTGGATCCCGAAACAAACATCTGTTTATTAATAATATTGAAAAATTTTCACACCGATCAGTCCCTCCAGAATTTTGTGAATGTTGTGTGTTTTTGCAATAAAAATCAGAGATTGTGGTGTTAATTTAGAAATATTTGTATGATGTTAAATGTGACTTTTCATTACTCGCTTCATTAATCACAAACTACAATGCGACACTAAGTATGGCTGAGGCAGCAGTTACTTTAGCCCAATGTTTGTGATCAATTTTGAGAGAAATATTGAAGTAAAATCAGAAACAATGTAGGGATCTGTTGATTTTGTGAATTTTGAAAAACTGAAGGCATTTATTGATGTAATTTGGAGCCCAGAGAGCCACATAAAGAGCTATGGTGGGTCAGATTTGGCTCTTGGGCCTTCAGTTTGACACATGTGATATAAGAAAAGAATTTAGAACTTTTTACCTTTTCCTCTTCTTGCTTCTGCTTTCTCTTTTCCTCCACAGCTAATCGTTTCTGTTCCTCCTTCCTCCGCTGTTCCTCGAGCTTTTTCTGACGTTCCTCCAGCTGGCGTTCCACTTGCAGCTTAGCTTTGCGCTCCCGCTCCATGATCTGAGACTCCCGTAAAGCTGACAACATTTAGGGATTGTTAAAGTGTGCCACTGAAAACCAGACACTTAATCTGCAGTGCTTCATGTATAGGTGTGGCATAATCTCTATAATGAAAAGCCATTTGGCATTGAAGCTATAACTAGCAGTGACACACGTTCTTGATGAATCTATTGCATGCAATGCTTCTATTAAGCAGCTGAAAGAAAGTAAGCCATATTCTTCTCTTACCTTGTTGTTTCTCTGCCTCCTCTCGCCTCTCTTTTGCCACTCGCAGCCGGTCGTCTACTCTAAGTGCGGCGCCGTCAATAACTGAAGACATGAAGGTATAGAGTAGGTTAAAAACTAAAAACCTTGTACAGCAATCCAGACAACTTGACAGGGAATTACACAGAAGCAGAGTGCTTCGAAGGCTTTGTATGGTGGAAGCAGATGTGTGCATGTGACTGTCATTAATGAGCTTTGGCAACTGTTACAGTAATAAGATGATGACTAACCTTCTTTAAGCCACACTAGGAAGATGGCGGAGGTGGATCACGTTAACATTATGGAAGATAAAAGTTGTGAGAGAACTTTGATTGTATCTGTGTCAGTGTGTGGTGTCATGTACCTGGCTTACAGCCCTGAGGTTTGGATGGGGAGACGGCTGAAGGTCCTGGACTGTTCCCTGCTAAGCTACGCCTCTCCTCGGCTTGTGCCTGTGCAGCCGCAGCTGAGAGGGGAAACAAGGACACCTAGGACTTACAGATCAAACTACACACATATTATGAATGGATATAATTGTATTATAATACATATATAGAGTAGTATGAGATACAGGTGAGTATTTATCATGAAAAATTCAGACTTTTGGTTCAACATTGTCCTCATAAATTTCCCTCATTGATGTTGAATAAAAAAAACTGACAGTATGATTAGAAATGTTATTTTGCTATTTTATCTATCCATTGCTTTTCCACAAGAAAATCAATACATATCAGTAAATTTGGAAATATGATTAAATGCAGTTACACTGAGCAGTCTAGTGATAATAATCACATTTTTTAAAAGTAAACAAGATCCTGAAGAAGTCTATATTTCAAATGAGAATATTTTTCAAGAATAATTTAAAGGTGTATAATGCATTCATAACCATACAATTACTTATAAAACACAATAGCAACATAAAATATTGTGATATAATTTAGTCTGAGGTATTTCAGCATGTAAGAATGACATGCTTTTCTCTGCTGCAAAAGATTTATTGAGCGATTTGGAATAATCACCCATATCTTCCCTCTCATTGCCAACTCTATATTTGAAAATCCCTTAAATCAATGGTTTAAAAGTTGTGCTTAGTCTTGTACTTACTGAGCACATCTTTCTACTACTACCATCATTGTTCTCTGCTGCACTGAAAACCCAGAGGTCACAAGGGAAGGAAATGGTGAGGACGTGATTATTTTTTTATGAGCCTGGGAATCAATCAGGAGCTTCTTTTCCTCTGGTTGCCCTGCATTCAGCACTACAGAACTGCTGACAAAGAGCAAAATGACCAGCAGTCCTGTGATACTCGCATTATTGACTGTCACTTTCAAATCTGCCCTGGAAGGCTGTCGCCTACTCTAAAACCAAATATGAAAGTCTTTTGACATTTTTTAAAAGCAGTGACCTCAGTTGAACATTTAGTGATGATATATAGAACCGAAACTTTAGCAAACAAGTATTTATTTCTTATTTCTGTTTATTTATAACACCAAAACGTATTGTATGCAATGCAACAAAAAAACTTGGTCTTTGAACTGAGTCACACTTTATTGTAATTTTATGAGTTAGATCTACATAAAGTGGCAAATATTTATGAAATAAAAGAAAAAAGGATTGTCCAGTTTGAAGTTGGGCACAGATCAAAGATGTGGAAGACGGGGTTCTGTTGCATAGTTAGTCAAACTGTGTGCAAATTAAGATCACAAAGGACTCAGATTGTCATCCCTTCCAGATGACGAAGCACCAACTGCCGGCTAAGTTGTTCAAAAAAATTTTGAACTCACATTTGCATTTCAATTTAACATCCACTGTTGGAATCATGACCGAGAAACGTGCATTTATCACAATTCCAAAATTTATCAATAACATCCACTAAAACATACAACTAGAGGCACAATGGTTCATCGTGAGTGAATGGTTCAATGAAAACCATGCATCCCTTTCTATTTCACAAATATGCACTACTTTCTGTCAGTCTATTATGTCAAATACATTAAAATTATTGGCTGTATTGTGGCAAAATTTGAAAAATCTCCTTCAGTTATGTTTAACAGTTGAACACAGCAAAGAGAGAAAACCCCTACATGCTTACTGAGTGAATGAAAAACTAGCACCTTTAAAAAAAATGCATCATATATAAAACTGCAAAAGCCATAAAAAGTCAACTCAAAACTAAATACCGTCAACAAAGAGACTATAAGATCAAAATTATTAGTTTTCTGTTAAGTCTAAAAACTTAATTTATGACTTCCATTGACTTAAAACAAATTTCATCCATGCTCTCAAACTGGATATTATTTGCATCATATGGTTATGTCCGCTCACAAAACTTTGCTAAGTTAAAATTTTCATTCATATCATAATTTGCATCCTGGCAAAGAGGGAAAAATTGACCAAAAACATACTTCCTAAACGTTCAGAGAGCATGGTGGAGCTAAAAAATAGAAACTTTTTATTCATTGTCACAACTAAATATTTAAAGTTTTTTCAAAAGGCTAAAATGTTTTTATAAAGCAAAACATTCAAAAATAATTTGCAGAACCAACTTCAAGTGACTAAAAGGAGTAAGCTACACGTTCTGCTTTTTATGATGCTTGCTTTGTTGTTGTGTGATAACAACACATACAAGCACTAATCATGGTTTCTCACACTACAGAGTAACATGATATATCTTCCCGTCTGCATGGAAATCAACTCCCTTCCAGATGACAAAGCAGAACTGAGAGGAAATCCAAACCCTAAAACAAGCGCAGTGCAGACAGGAGCAGATAAACTTCAGGGAATATCAATATCTGGTTCCCTAAAAGACACGCAGAAAGTATAGTATGTATCTGTCAAGAACATTAGTTTAAGTGCAAACAATAAACCTCCAATGTTGGGTATTAAAAATTACTCATGCTGCTTCACGACAAAACTAGAACCAGTTAAATTAAATATTCCAGCCACATTAATGTCCATCACAGTATTTGCTAGTAGCTCAAAACATTAATACTCAAAATCAAAGTGTGTAGAACTTTATGAGACGAACATTAAGCTTTTCATGATTTGTCTTAAATCCAGTGTTTCAACAATATCAGCATGTAGGATGGTTGCACATTCTGAAAGGTCACATTACGTTTGACTTCCTAAGGCCACATCGTTCATCAATAATATTGACAGAAAGTATAAACACGGCAAATATCTGCCTGTGGCCCCACATGTCATGGTCTACATTTAATCTCTGTGCACTTGAACTTTAAAGTGAACATTTTTGAAAATAAAACTATAAGACATCAATTGTCAAAAATTTTTGGCATATTGAATTTCTGGAGAAAGAAGGAAGACAGAAATGCTACGTATTTTTAAGATTGCATTTTAATTATACAGCAACATGTCTCCTTCAGTAAGAATGGTCAACTATCTCTTCTCCATGAAAAAGCCCTAATTACACTGAAAATGACAAAACACAAATAACTACAATTAATGAGATATATATGCATTTGCAAAAAGCTACAGGTACACTGTTAAAACATAATGCAATCTGTCACACAAGGGAACAGAAAAAGACATGGTAACTGTTGATAGGTTATACTCTGAGCAGCTTAAGATGACTGAAACACTTCTTAATCTCTCTGAGGCATGAAAGGATTCAAAAAGATGGTTCATGGACAAAGAGAAGGAGAAAAAGTGTCAAATACAATAATTCATTCATATTTAATATATCTCTCAACATTATGAACATACGAGACTCAAAATAAACTGCAATTTAAAAAAAAATTCCTGTTTTTTTTTTATTTTAGACTTTTGAGTTCAGTAAACTGCCTCAGAGGGAAGTAAAAGCTGACAGGAAGGAAGAACTGTAGGTAGCAGCTGTTAACTTGCACAATGCCAACTATTTAAGCATAACAACAGCATATGTAAATCAAAGTGTGTAGAACTTTATGAGACGAACATTAAGCTTTTCATGATTTGTCTTAAATCCCGTGTTTCAACAATATCGGCATGTAGGATGGTTGCAAATATGACAAACATCTTAGAATAAGATGCACGCAGCTCTCCGGAGACACATCTTTCATTCTTGAATAAAAAAAGCTTTATGAAGTCGGAGAAGAGCTTTTCCTAACCGAAGTGGAGAGAGCCAGGTGTGCTCATAGAAATGAAGAGTTGATGAGAGGAGCTCCCTCTTAGCACGCCATCTCTATGGAGATCTGCACACATTAACATACATCTACTGATGATAAGACAAACTGCTAACTCCTTAAAACATCTCAAGCACAATCTGGAAGCTAAACTCTCTGGAGGCTAGTTTCCACACCGACCAATGGCAGTAACTAGGCAAAAATTATTTTCACCCTATGATTCAAATTTAGCTTATAATTCCTGTCTGACCATCGTTTAAAACTGAATAATGTAATTGATCTCAGCTCAGTTTGCCTTAGGAATAAGGAATTGTAAAGGTTCTGTAGATTAATGTTTGTATTTTTAGCAAATTTGGGTCATAAAAGATGGTGGGAAAGCATCAGGAGTAAAAGCATCAGACACTGATTGATTAAAGTCAGATCTGCACTGAGCCAAAGGGCTTCATAAAGCGGGCAATAAAGACCACTAGGGGGCAAATGATGACCCAGCTGCTCAACTCTGCAGCTTAGACATAAAAAAACAGAAAACATACAAAACAGGAAACAAGCCAGTTTGTACTACAATAGTCTGAACCAACTGTAACAACATCGACAGTAATAGTTTAATACCTTCAGTCAAACACTGAGTGAATCCATATATGACAAATTCAAAAGTTTGATGAGCTGGTTTGTTTTTTTTTTTCAGCTGTGGTTCATAATGTGTCCCGTAGCAAGTTGCAGCAAATTGCTTGTTGCTCAGGAAGTGTCTGAACTGCTAAATATAAGGGTGGACCTTGTGGCATTTAGAACTTGAAGTGGACACTTTTGTTCAACTATGCGTCGTCACAGGATGAATATAGAGACCAAAATACATACAGGCGACATTTAAAAATATATGTGTAAATTTTCCCTGCATGTTAGACCATATATTTAGCATTTAAAAGCCACTTTGAACAGAGGAATCCTAACAACAATCCAATCCCGTTTTTGCTCAGTAGGGTTGAAAGTATCTCAATTAGTGAGCTGTTATATTTGAAGAAAATAACTATTTTGCTGTTCCATCTTGGACTACAAGAAATCCACCTTTTAAAGCAGTTTGCTCTTAAATTTAACATCATTTATAGTATCTCAAAACTAGTATAGACATTTAATTTTCAAACATTTTATTTGGCCTAAACAGAAAATCGTATTCTCTAGTTCTATATTCTTGTAACACATGAACAGGCATTTTGTTTTCAACAGAGCTAGGAACCCAACTATTTCATCAAACTGGCTAGTATTTGTTTGGATAATGGAAAATTAGGGAATTCATCACTAGAAATGTAGAAATATGCTTGAGTATAAACTCTAAACTGTGCGCGGCTGACAGAATATTCATAGGATATGTGGGAGCAAGTTTGAGGTTTTGCCCCTTAACTGCATAAAAAGAAAAATGAATAAGAAAATGAAGACAACATTTTAAGAGGAAGCTGTGGCTAAAAGAAGAAAGTTGACATTACTAGTCAATAATTATAGATACAAGCCGATATAAAATGCTTACATGGCTGAATATGTTTCCCAGCCATATTTCCCTGCCTTTCTTAAAAACGCTTTGAATTACATCCTTTTTTATTTCTCTTTGAAACAAATTAACATGGGCCTCCACAGTAATAATGTCACATTATTCCATTCAAGCACAACATCTTAAAATTGGCCTTTAAAAGTTAAATAGCACCAAGAAATGGAGCCAAATGGAGCTGATGAACGAATCACAATCTGGCCCAGAATGCGGTGGTATTTTGAAACCATGGGCCAGCATTGAAAATGTACCTAAAATATTGATCATCATTAATTATTTAGGACCAAACAGCAACTGAGGAACATTTTTAAGTATTTTATTCCACAGTTTTCCGAATTTGCCCTGAGTGCAATGATGAGTTGCTAAGCTGAATATTTTACATCCTTTTTCAGGTTTTGAGGTGATTTGCATGCACACAGCCATCTGAAGGTCAGGTGACCCACAGAGAGAGGAGGGGAGGAGAGCGCTCAGGTTTCTACCCAGGTCAGGATGGCAACCTGATTTTTTTATTTGAACAGAATGGGAGTGGAGTTAATATATCCTCAATTATATCTAAAATAACTAAACTATTCTTCTGAGATTTTTTTCTGTAAAAAAAATCTCAAACAACCAACCGTCTAATGTTGTCACCTTCAGGAACTCAGGTCAGATGACGCTGCAGATAAAAGCTAACTCTCACACACACACACACACACACACGCTAAATCTACTATAGGATTACCAAGGCCTGTTTATGCAACTGTAATCCTCGGCTATTTGCAGCAAGAAGGAAGTGATGACACATCACAGTTTGATAGAGTTTTCTCCTCCGGCTACACCTCTTTTTCTTACAGGAGCATTTATCATTTTTATTCACATGTGCTTAGTCAACACAATTTCTTACTTTTCTTTCCATTTACTTCTTTGTAAAAAAGCAGAATCCATTTGATGTTTTTTCAAAGAAGCCAGCATAAATGTTGTCAAACTGAAGTTACTTTATCTGTAAACCCTGCAGAAAAAACAAAACTATTTGAAAAATGACTTATCAGGCCTTGCTATAATATGGTTGCATACTCCAACTTTCCCATCTGTCTGAGATTTATGTCCAAGATATATCTCCTAAATGCACAAAGGAACAAAACTGCAGATCTTCGCTGCCAGCAGCTGTTGGAACTGTACAACCAGTACCGTTCCCAACAAACAGATTATCTGTTTACATTCCTGTTGTTCTTCACACAGATCTCCATTTTCCTTCATATATCCTGTTTTATTAACAAATATAAAAGTACACTCAATCTGTCCGGTGCAACTGAATTAAATGCACCTTTTCATTTAGGATCTAGTTTTACTATTTATTAATTTATTTATTAACTATTTATTATTTCAGTTTTATTTTTGGTAGCTCCTACAATTTTCTTTTTTAAACTTGTATTAAAATTGAATTAAATGTTTTTACTTTGTGTTTCTGTTGATTTATTTCTGATCCACTGAAGCTTTTCCAATGTGGAACAAATAATGGAGTTTTTTTTTTGTCATAAATTATATTTTTAGGTAAGATTAAATATTGTCCAGTGGTTCAGCAACAAACTCTGTGATCTCTTAATAAATATTCATAAAAGGACAAAATAGTAAAACAATGTTTAGATGTGTACAGCAACATGGGGCATTTATCAGGATATTAAATCAGTTAAACTTAACTGAGTCACATTTTAATGGTTTGTACATCCAGATTTGTCACATAAAAACTAAACAAACTAAAGAGAAATAGTAGCAGTCCCAGAGTGTTAAAGAGATATTTAAGGACAAAGTAAATATAAAATCATCATTGCCACATAAGCTTATATTACGTTAGTGATGATATATAAACAAACTGACTTAGTTTGCAATTCAAATTCTTGTGTGTGTTTGTATAGATGAATGCACTGACCTAAACTAGCCTATAAACTTAAATTACAGTCAAAATTATAACTAAAGAGAAAATAAAAGCATAGGAACAAAAAAAACATAACTCAAACGTCAATTACAAAAACAAATAAAAGTAGAAACTGAGATTTTCTGCTTTTCGGCTATTCATTTATTGTTTGTGTAAGCTTGCATTTTCACATGCAGCTATGTGATTTCCTTCAAACTGCAGGGTAAATCTTCTCCTTCCTCACATTCTTGTGGAAGACACAATGCCCACGAGTCGGATTCCTTACATTATTTTATCACTGTCAGTCCTCTAGTCCGACTCAAGGTCAATCAAACGATTCGTTTTTAATTCCTCACAAAGCTAGAATTCCGACACACAACTCTAAACTCGGTGGACATTTTCATAAAACCACAGAACTGGGTGGACGCAAATTCCAGATAGAAAATACTGACTGGAAAAACGAAGGGGGAAACAGGAAGATCAGCTCTAAATGCAGTCCACTTGTAGCCAGGAGTAAAAAAAACGTGCCTACACCCAAATTGGGTATGCTGAGAACTCCCTCGTACCCTAAAAATCGCTCAAACACACGAGCCCGACTGCTGCTGCAGCCATAACAAGCCGAGCATTCATGCCCACAGATGCAAAGCCAGTAAACATCTAAGAGCTCAGTAAAGCAGCGATGAAAAGCACTGATACACTGCTGTTTCAGTCTACCCACATGGATCTGCATCCAAAAAATGCAGGGATTCTTTTGCTTAACAAAGCAGGTTTCTGACAACGAGCACGAACCCAAAGTAAAGTCAATGACACAGTCACATTAGGAAAAAATAAAGAGAAACAGAGATGCACCAGTCAGTCAGTCAGGGATTGAATTGGACAACTCTTTCTCGAGTGGCAAGTCAAGAATTGAAAAATCTGATTATTTTCATTATTAGTAATTAAATGCACCAAAAATTGAACTCTCATCATTTTCAGGAAATCAATGCATCAAACAGCACAAGCTTTGATGCATTTTTGAGATTAATAAAATAATAAAAAAAGATTAGGTATGTATGATATGATGCACTCATCAGGATTATCTTTGTTTTACGTCACTCTACAATGCATAAAACAATTTTAAACACATTTTATTATAGATTTGGGATGCATCAATCGCAGTTTTCTGACAAATCGCTGATTACGACCTTGAAAAAGCTTGACCTGTCGATTCCAATTTTGATCTATATCATTTTTTTTTTGTCTGAAATGTACACTGTAAACGTAAGAGATGGCTTGGCGGGCTGGTCTGTCAGTCAAGCCTCCTTCACAGCAGAGCGGAAGAGGACAGTGGCTGATTGTTAGATCTTTGTTGAGGTAGATAAGATCGGCTTCATATGCAACTATCTGCCAATCAAGGACCTCCCTAAATTAGTTCAATCAGCTGGCACATAAATCAGATTGGAGATGCAGAATGTAATGATACCAACATCAGTATCGGCCAATTTTTCTGAACATCTTCATGCTGTTTGCTTCTGGAGGGGAAGTGGAGGAGGTTGGACCAGCAGTGTTTGTTCATTACATGACAAAGATGGTGATGCGGCAAAAAATTATGGGAAGTTTAACTGAAGCAGCGGTGTGGCTGTATTTTCTCAGGTGTCTAAAACTTTGTGAAATATGTATGATATCAGAAAATATTGGTTATCAGCCACAGCAGAAATATTAAAATCAGATATCAGCCCAAATTTTCATTTTGGTGCATCCCTACAGACCAGAGAAAACTTAAAAGTCCATCATCAGTAAATCAAAGTTCAAGCAAAAGCATGATCTCAAATAAACAGCAAAGCACCAATTGATCAGAGACAATAATCGACTATTTTCTTCTTGTTTGGCTCCGATTAGTGATCTGAGGCCCAACACTGAAAAATATTAACCTTTTGTTGCATTTATAACATCCAGACATTTTTGGTTCCCGAATGCACCAAGTACTTGGATGCACTTTTGTCAAGTTTAATAAAAGTAACAGAGCAGCTAAACATTGCATTTAGAAACTTTTATTTTTCTAAATGCAGAACATTTAATACCCTAGGTGTTATATTCTTTAAGGGGGAAAAGAGCAAAAAGAAAAAGAAAATGGACTGTTAGTCAGCTCTAAAGCTCCTGTTCATCAAAACTAGAATCTTTAGGAACAACCACAATTTTGCTGTTCCACCAACCACACATTGATGCATTTCTTGGCTTTAAATAAAGTGTCAACCAAATTATTCCCAAATTACAAGCGCACATTTTAAATAAATAAATAACCATCTCAAAGACAGAACCGATATCAGTTTCTGTCAGGAAAAGTCAGATAAACAACAATCAATCAAATAGCCTGCTAGTTATTGGGCAGAAAACAACCCAGAATCAGAAGGTCAGACCTCATTAAAACAGATTTGAACTGATTTTTAATGCAGAGCGGAAAAGAACCCAGCTCTACATTTAAACTCTCCAATGAGAGACTGACTCTCCAGCTTTTCTACTGATATTCAGGTCAGCCATTGTTGATGTTATCCACCCTTAAGAGTGGAGGGGGTTATGCCATATGCCAACAAAACAGACACAACTGGCCAGCAACATATAGGAGCATGAAGGAGGGGGAATCATGCAGCATAAATACTTTCAAGCAGGAAGCTGCAATTCTGCTGATTTACCATGTGCCTACTGGTTTGTAGCAATAGGACATGGCACTGAACCACTCAGCTTGTCAAAACTTTAAAAATGAGCTGAAATTATCAATTATTTCCTACTGACAGGATTGTTAAAGGAAAAAAAATAGATAAACCTAGTTTGGTATTTACAAGTAGTTAGCTAGCTTCGTCTGAAATTCTTATGTCAGTAAATCCATGGCACATTGTTATCCAAAATAAATAGCGCAACAACTAAATCATTTATAAAACAAAGTAAAAAATAAACTAAAACTCCAATCCAGTCGTTATATGTCATCCGGCTGCTTCAAACTACAAACATTAAGTTGTATCCGTGGCTAACATTAATTACAGGAACTTTTACGAAGTGGCATTAGTTAGCCTAGCTTTTATAAAGTTAATAACTTCAATCAGAAGGGTGTTTTTGTCAAACCAACGTTTAGCTCTAGGTAGAGAAGTTGCAGATTTGTCTGCGTCCATTGTAAGCAGGTGACCGAACTGAGAGCTAACGTTTACTAGCCGGGGAAGCTTGCCGCTCAAACAGCCCGGTAAACGGCCGCGGCTGTCCGGAAACATCGCAAACTCATTACCACGACGAACGGCGCAAACAGGTCTAACAACAACAAGCTAATGTTTTATTTTCGCTTACCCATCTGGGCTCTCAAGCCTTTGAGCGTCGTAGCACTCTCCGCCATTTCTATGAAGTTTTCCTTCTCTGTTTTTTTTTTCTACACCAGGGGCGCGCGACACATCGCAGCCGGTTGGACTCGGACACCGCGGGGACGTGGACATCAAAGACGGTGAAGGGGAGGCCTCACTCTGACCAATTTACGGGAAAACCATTAAACGAAACATGGGCCGAACTTTTCCTAATGTGCTTCCATGTGAATTTATTTCATGGACTGCAGTCATTGACCACAAATCGAAGTTTATTTCAAAACGGATATAATATGCTAAATAATATGCAATTTTTATT
Organism: Poeciliopsis prolifica; assembly: GCF_027474105.1. Classification (NCBI taxonomy): domain Eukaryota; kingdom Metazoa; phylum Chordata; class Actinopteri; order Cyprinodontiformes; family Poeciliidae; genus Poeciliopsis; species Poeciliopsis prolifica. The sequence goes on from NW_026562381.1 coordinate 2,770,050, forward strand.
TAAATAAATAAACAAAGATTAAAAATTAAAGTGAAATAAAAATATTTCTATATTGTATATTATGTTTTTTGGTACTATTATATTTTTCTATTTTATAATATTATAGTATTTGTATTATTATCAGTTTTGTTATGTACTTTTTGATTTTATAGCGAGTCTGCGGTTCTTCTCTTAAGCATTTCATTCCATTGTTGACTTTGTGTTAATCTGCATATAATAAATAAACCAATCTGATCTGATTATTATTATTCCAATAATTATTGTTATTTGAAACGTGCTCTTTTCACCGTTTTTTCATTAACTGTGCGCGTTTAAGAAGCCTGTTGTACTACATCTGTATAATAAACGATCACGCACAAAGAAGGTAAGACGAGAAACAACGGTGGCTACGTCTAATTAAAGAAGCGCCCTCTAGCGTTCACATAGGTACTTGTTACAGGCTTCAAAAAACATGGGCCGAGTTTGATTTATTGTAATAAATCAAACTAATTGTCTCTTTTATTGTCACAAAATACTATTGCAAAGACAAATTCTTATTGTGGTTATTGTATAATTTATAATACATATATATATTTTTACAAATTTTACACAGAAAGAATAAAATGTAGGACATTTTCACTTGAATTGCCTATAAAGTACGTTTGATATAATTTAAAAAAGAATGTGATGGCTTAAAGCCTTACCAGTTTTGATGTGTTGGAGAATCTCTTAGACCCAGAGATGATCAATTCACAAACATCTCCCAGTAAGTGGATAAGAAAAATGTTCTCAGAGCTCAAGTTCCTGTCTTTTACCATGAACACTGTATCCTCTGTCAGGCTTTGTCTCACATGCTTTTGCCAGAGGGCTGCTCACCCATTTCACATTGTACACAGGAAGCAACATCGCCTAGAACTGCAGCTGGACTAACTCGGCTATGGCATAAATTGATTTTGAAAACTGATTTATTTTATCTAAAATTATTAGTTTATTGTCATAACTCCTGCATTATTTTCTGCTTAGCACAGGTTACACAAAATAAATTAGTGAAGTCAGCTCTGTTATGAACAGTGGTGTCACATTTCACTCCAAATCTATTTTCCATAGAAGAAACAATGTTTTTTTCATCTTGCAGTAAGTAAATTCAGCCTGATCTGGTGACTGTGTCATCATGTAAAGCAGGTTATGAGTAACACACAACAGTTCAAGTCATGGGAACACATCCTCAGGGTGTAAGTAATCACTTGTTCACCAGGGCTTTGTGTATTCTTGAAACAACTTCAAAATTAGGCAGGAGCGCAGCGGCCTGGGCCAGTTGGGGAAGCTGCGTGTAGGTGGAGGTCCGGAGGTACTGAAAAAGGTCCTGGAAGCTGTGGAAATGAGGAGTGAGGTGAGGTGGCACACCCAAAGACAGCCCCAGCTTCCTCAAAACGTAGATGTGGTTGGGAGAGTCGAGCAGCAGGGACAAATCCTGGATGGTGTCGTAGCTCAGCATCTCGATACTCTGACCTGAACGGATTCAGAACTTGCAAAATAAGAGCTCAGAATTTAAAGACCCAACTGGAGAATATTTAGATCTTTTTATAGTGTAAGGTAAAGCACGTACCTTGAGCAATCTCCCATATTGTCTGCAGTTTTTGCTCCACCTAATGTTGATATAGTAGATGAAGCATGATTACTCATTCGTTTATTAACTAATGAATATATTTGATCACTGATGCTAACAGTAATTAAATACATATACAATGATTTAGAATAAATTAATCACTTTTGGCAATTATTTTAGGAAGGGGACAATATGAAAAATTTCCACTAGATTTAATTAAAAAACAAGGTACTATAAACTACCCTTTATGCCACAGGATACAACTTTTATAAAAATATGTTTAGTTCACAATTTTTGAGATAATTGTCATCGAATTTTCTAATCAATAATTGATACAGACTCAACATATGCTCTTTTGCCGACAGATCATTACAGTCAGAGCAGTAATTAAACCAAAAGTGTACAAAAAATATACAGACTTTACATTTAGGCAACAATAGAAATATAGGTATACATAAAATAAAAAATAATGGGGTTTAAAAAACACCCTTTGTAAATATGTTCTACCCAAAACTTGATCATTTGTAGCATATTTTGCAACAAACAAAGAAGCATTCACTAAAGGACTGCTTTGTTGTTGCATTTTAGGCATTTCTTATATAAAAAAATTAAATAACTTATTTGTTCATTTGCATTTTTAATGCATTTTTAAGATTGTATAAAATTAGCTCAAGTCGTTAAATGAAAAATCTTCAAAAAGTGGCAAGTTTTTTTTATCCAATTAATTGATTGGTTGGCAGAATAACTGATTACTAAAATAATCGTTATTTGCAGCTCCACTATGTACTTCAATACATGAAGAAAATTTCTTTAAAATCAACTTTAAAACTAAGGTTTGAAGAAATGCTCAAATCTTAAGACACAGAGCGCTCAGCAAAGGTCTCAGTGTTGCTGCTGCAAGATTCTCAGAAAATGAGGAAAAGAAAACAAAGTACCTCCTCTGTGGTGAAGCCTTTCTGTGCTTCCTGCATGATGTTATCTTGCTTCTGACTGCAGGGCTTGATGTTGGTGGTGACATTAATCACGATAGAAGTGGGGTGCATCTCACTCTCATGGTTCAGTGAGTTTGGACCTCTGGGTAGTTTAACATTTTAAAAAATAGGACATAGATTAAATACATAAAAGGTGTTCTTTGTTCCAGATTTCACAGAAAACATACCTTGGTGTGTCTTCGGGTGAAACGGGCTCTGAAGGACGGTCTTGTTGTGTTGCTCTCTCTGCGTGACCGGAGGGACATTCGTCCTGAAGGTCTGCTGCAGACAGTAAACCTTCAGGCTTTCGACGGCACTCAGGAATTTGCTCTGAACAAAGAAACATGTTTAGAATCTCACTTTTATCCAATAAAACAGTAGATATGGATAAAATGCTGATAATCTAACTTACTGAATCTTTTTGCAGTCAGGAGGAGAATCCAAAGTAACAGAGAAATGAGAAAAAACAAGGACGCTATTGCAGCGCTGATAAAGACCACAGAAAGATTTTCCTCTTTTATTCCTGAAAGAAGAACAAGAAAACATGCAAAAAAATTTAAAATATGTTAAGAGTTCAGGTGGAAATTTACATGAATTCATCCAGGATACGAATATCCTGGTATTTTGGAGATTTGTGGATAGATTTGAACTGTTCTTTTTGTACTGAACAATAAGGTTATACAATTAACAGCATTATTGAATTTTAAAAACAATGAATTAACGAAAATGGAGGACTATTCAGTCAACATGTGATTGCAGGCCTCATGTGGCTTTTTGTCAGGCAGAGTGAGTATTTACTGGGCTTGGAGTCACGATAGACTTCTGGTCGGGTCCATTTACAACTCATATCGGCAGCGTATTTTCTGGGTCTCACATAGGTTCAAATCGTACAACAAGTCAACATTTTACCCCGAGTTGTCCTGCATCAAACATATATAGATGCTGTTAACATGGGAGCAGAAAACAATCTCTGAAGGTTAATTTTTCTATTTATGTAAATGTTGGTTGGGTACCTTCAAATAATTTAATTGCATCTCACTTCATAAGATAGCCTGTTGAAATCCCAACAGGATTAAAGAAAGTTCACAAAAATTCCAGCTTGTGCACCAAAATCTTGTTTTCAGACATTTAATTCATTTATATTTGTTGTATGTTTATTACATTTTGATGAAAGCTATGGCCATTTTGGCTTTCATGTAAATTTCTCTCTGGATCTCTATGAAGGTAAAGGTAATTTTATTAATATAGCACATTTTCAGCAACAGGGCAATACAGGAATTAAAAGGAAATGCAAACAAAATAACAAACTGAAGGAAAGAGCAACAGAAGAAAAAGCTAATAACATTCATCCAAAGTAAATAAACTAGATACTCTAATTCAGATAAGAATAAGAAAGTATTCACTGGTCTCATTCATTTTCCGGTTTTGAAGAATAGAGGTTTAAAAAGTAGTTGCCAAGTTAGTTTTTATGGGTTCCAAGTTCTAATCCCTGTTCTGGGATGCTAAATAATCTCTGGATATATATAAATATTCAATTACCATTTACTGTTGATTCTTCTGACTTTCTGACTGGTGACATGATGGCACTCTCTGTCAAACAAAATAACAGTTTCAAGAAATCACCAATAGATGCAGAAACGTCTGCACAAAGTTTTGTGTTGTGTCACTGGTTTATCTTTGGGTCTTACGTGTTTTTGAGCCTCGGGACGTAAAGTGCAAACACTCTTTGTGGAATGTGTCACGACTGTCACAAGGAATACACAGCAGCTCCACCTCCCCTGTCAGGCTCTTCAGCTCATAATGTCTGCACACCATAACACATACAGTGTATATCAGCTGAAACTAGGGACAAAATGTGACTGGTGTTTTCTCTGGCGCTGTGAATGGGACTAACCCTGGGAGACAGTGCCCACACACAGTGTCGCTGGTGGGTGAACAGGCAGTCAACGCCAGGCGGTTCAGCAGATTGCACTGGGTGCATCTCCTGCAGGGATCCACACCTGCATCTGTGCTGAAGGTCCCCGCTTCACAAGGAATACACACTCCATCCCCTCCATAGCCAAAGCCACAATCCTGAAAGTGATATATGGTGTAGATTTAGTGTCATCAGGTTTTATAGGAGGAAATGTTTCTGTGAAATAGCTTTGCATTACCCCTGACAGCTGTTGTCCAGGTTTACAAACAGGGCATGCAACACAGGAGCCATTATGGTGTAAGAACTCCGTCTGATCACATCTAGGCTCAGATTGCACCTATGCACACAAAGGAGGGGTATTAATTATAGGAGTTTAGAAACAAGTAGGTAAGACTATAAGCCAAATCAATCCTTTCTATCATTTCAACATCATTAAATACATTTATAGAGCTTTGCAAAAGATTTGCTTCCTGAAGTTTCTTGCATGTTTTCAACTATAGCCACAAACACAAAGAAATTCATCTTTCCCATGTAGAAGGATAATAAAGAATGGTTAAGATTTATTTTTAAATGTATTTTTCAAAAAGTGTTGCATGCTATTCAGTTACCCAGTTCCCTCCTTGGAACACATGCACCCCTAACCAGTTTGCACAACAAAAACTAGGATGTTTTGGCCACTCGTCTTTTCAAAATTGGATGGAGATTATACATTTTCAAGTCTGTTACATTAACATACGTTTTCTAGGGTCAGTGTACTGCTTTAACGTGTTATGGTCTCCTTTAAAAGACCTTAATCCAACTCCTTGATCCCCCTCAGTTTATAGAAGTTCTGCTGGGTAATGAAATGTTCATTTTATTAAGTTACGCTTAATGTGTTCGCTATTTCAGTGTTTCTCAACTTTGATCCAAAGATTCAGTTGTGTTTCCTTTTTTAGGTGTTTCCCTGTTCAAGATGTTCTGCAGAAAATCCACAAAATACTAACACAGTATTTAGGAAAATTATGCACTGTGCCATCATATTTAAGTGACAGTGAAAAAGGAAAGTAATAAAATGACAGACATACCATCAATATGAAAGAAGCTCCAATCAGAAATGTAAACATGCCCCTTCTTTATTGTGTATGTTCCAACTTGAGGAAACACAACCTTAAAAATGGTTTCACGTTAAACTAAAACAAAAACAACACATTCTGAGATAGAAAGTCGAATGGATTAAAAATGTCAAACACTTACGAATTTTTGGATGTCTGTTCAATATCTTCCCACCTTCTGTGTTTGTCCTGATCTCTGAGTTTCTTAGAGGAGGAATTCAAACAGTGGGAAAGATCTTTGGGAAATCCCACCGCTCTACCTCACCTGTGACGCAGGAGGGGTTCCCAAGCAGGGTAATCTTAGACCACTGAATACAAGTCCCCCAGATGGGGCACTTCACGTCACAAACCCTCTCTCACTTTACTCCTGACCACTGAGACGAAAAGGGAAGGGGATAAAAATAGATGAATGAGTTCCTTGTTAGCGGCTCTTAGCTCAACAAAGAGGCTTTGTTTGTGTCAGAGTGTGACCCCATTTCTGGGGTCAAATCTTTGATTCTGTTGCAAGCAACACCTTGGTAAAGCCTGGGCTCCTGGTGTGGATGACAGAAAAGTTCATAAACTCTTTCAATACAAAAGGTTGCAATGCAAGGTTTGGCCACTTGATGGGAGTATCGAGCAAGAAAAATGGAGAAGGAGGAGGAAAAATTACTCAAAGTTACCTTTTGCTTAAAAATATACCTTTCTGGTTAGAAAACATGAGTGTAACAATTCTGTTAATACACACTGATTGTTAAATTGCTTCATTGTTGTGATGATCTTGGCCTGCCTTCAGTTCTTTACAGCTGAAAGCCATTGGACATGTCACTGAAAAGCCAATTAGGTTTGTTTGGACAGTTATCGCTTGAAGATAAAACTCAAAGCACGAGAGTATTAAGCTGAACTCATGACTTGATAAAACCTACACACAAACACACGCACAGGAGCACATAGTAACATCCGCATGATGTGGGCGTCACTATGACTAATGACACAAATGAAATGACAAACCATGTTTTCTGTTGCTTTAAGTCATGTATTTGCAGAAGCAGTTGAAACACTTACAGGTTTGTTGTGCAACGAGATGCAGAGATATATTGTCGTCGCACCAACTGCAAATTTTCAGCTTTGACTTTTATTCACAACTTTTATGCAACATCAAAACTATTAATTTCTTTTGTTTGTTTAATGAAGTTTTTTGTCAAACAATAGCATGTTTGTTGGTTAATTTTATTGCTTGTGATTAATGAGTAACTCCAGAAACTAAAGGGAGTGGGTGTGGAGATGTGCTCATAGAGTAATAAAGGAACAGTTGCCAGCTGTCATGATTCACACAGATTCTCACTTGATAAGTGAAGTGAGAGCTCATTTTCTGGCAAAACGCTTCCTTAGAAAGTGAGAACGTAATGGTAAGTCTCATTTTATTTCACTCAATTTAGTTATCCTAAATTCTTTGCATGCTATTCTTTCTTGATGAGAAGGCAAATGGATAAAACATGACAGGTTTTCCTGCTCTTTTAATGCAGATGAACACCTGAGTGCTGAAGAAGTCCCAAAATTTTGTTTCAATTATTGCTGTCATGACGTCAATGAGAAGCTTAATTTTTCTGATCATCTGTTTGTCTATATTGATGTCACTGTGTCCTCTAAATTCAGGTAAGATTAAATAAATTGCCCAAAGTAGCACCTTTGAAGTATGATGTCATGTATATGTTTTTATGAATTAAAACAAGTGAATTGAGTGCTTAGAAAAAGTATTTTTTAATGTGTCCTCAAATGTATTTATTACTCTGCAGACCAGGCTTTGTTTTGGAAATGACAACTTGAAGGTATCTTGATCAGTTCAAGTACATTTTATTTATCAAGTACATTTAATTTGACTAAAGGTGCTTCAAACAGAAATATAACAATAAAAACACTTAAAACAACAAATCAAGCTAATATAAAAAATTAAGGCTACACAAAATGAAGAAAATGGGAAAAAAAAAATTTATGAATTGAGAAAAGAAAAAGATCCTCGAGTAACACCATGAGCAAGAATAACGATCAAATTCAAAGTTATGAAAAGAAACAGAAAAGATCCTGTAGGATAACAGGAAAGACAATTGAGAGAGTGAAATTTAGATCTTGGAAATAAGATATTATTTCCAAGATCGTGAATCAACACAGAATAATAAACCATACTGAAAACTAAATTAAGCCCAAGGAGAAAGACGTTCGTGTGATGTTGTTAGATCAAATAACGTCTTTAATTTAACAAATATGAATTTGATGATAATGATTTTATGCCAAATAATGTGTTTCTTAAAAGTGGCAGATTGAATTGGTGAAGAAAGACTTGTGTGGCACATTTAATGATTGTTGATTTATGGTGAAATGATTGTCGGAGTGACAGGAGTGCTCACTTGGTACATTGCAGAGGTTTTGAGGAGTCACTGCTTTTATCCTGTATCATCTATGTCTTGTGTGATGCCTTGATAGTAAGAAATATTTTTAAAAATGACTGCTTTCAGAATATTTTTAAATCTTATGAGTTTTTACTGCTTTTAAAAAAAAAAAAAAGAATATAATATTCATTGTGCCATTAAATATGTATGCTACTTTACTGCACTAAATGTACAGGTTTATTTGTTGTCATTTGTTTTAATGTGTTGTTTGCCTGCATGCATTTAGAAAAATCACTCATTTTATTAATGTTTTCTGTATTTACAGATGTGTAAGTTCTTATATAACTATTTTGTTAATGTTCTACGTCGTCAGATGTATTCTGAGGTCAAAACTGTTTTTCTTTAAGTCTTCACTAGTCTTTTCTGTGCGTTTTTTCATCAGCCAACTCTGCCAGCACCAGTCTGTGGGGAAAGAAGTTGGAGTTTGACGGGCCTCCATGTTTGTGGCAGCTCCACCCGGAAGTGAGCGTTCCAGCTCTGACGGATCTGAGCATCTGCATTCGTTTAAAACGCACAAGTTCAGCAACATGGACAGGCTTTCTTTATAGATCTAAACAACGGAAAGAGTTGGGAATTGAAGGCAATAATTCACATTTAAAAATTTGGCATTTAGGAAAACAATACCAAGTACGTGAGGACCTCTCATTAAAGAAATGGTATTCCATCTGTCTCACATGGTCTGGTAAAAACCAGAGGCTGAAGGTGTACTTAAATGGACACACAGTAAAAAATCTAGGTTTTTATTCAGATGATGCTCAGCAACAGCTGGCACAAAACGGCACTCTCACTCTGGGGGTTTCTCACAATGTTCTCCCTAACGGTGAACTGAGGCCAGAGAGCGGGAACAACTTGCTTGGTGAGATAGGTTTGTTCAGGATGTGGGGGAAGGAGTGGAGCGCTGAGGAGGTGAGCAGCCTGGGCTGTGCAGACGGAGATGTAGTGAGCTGGGATCTGCGGCAGTGGAAGAATGACTGTCCTCCTGTCCCCGACAACAGTCTGACCTGTGGTAAATATAGGATTTTATTTTCACTGATATAAATGTTGATCTAAGTCTGTCTGAAACACTGTTTCTCATTTTTTCACTGTAATTTACTGGGACTGCAAGGGGGCAACATTTTTGAGCTTTTCTTCATGTTAAAGTGTTATTCCCCCATCAAAAATCATGGAATGTTGTCTTAATTCTTGGATACATGTTTGAGAAATCCTTTAAGCTCCATGGCAACCATTCAGTTCCTTTAGACTAGCCAGTAGCAATTAGCAAACACCTGGTGGCACATCTGCTGAGGTCATTACAGAAGCTACTTTGCAGTGAAACGCTGGTAAAACGTTGCTAAAGGGTTAACAGAGGAGCCATGTTGTGAAAACTTCCTTAAGGTGGAGTTTCAGAAAGAGCAGGAGTTTTTAAAGTGACAGATGCCCAAATTCAAAGTGTTAAATTACAAAGTAAAGTCAAATTTGATATATATATTGCATTTTTCTAACAATTCAAGTTAAGATCGTTACTTGATTGTGCCATAAAATGATGCTATGTGCTTGGAAAAACACAGTACTGCTCTTGTAAGTGAAAAACAAACAAAACATCTATTATAATGGTGAAATGGAGAAAAAGTTATGGTTTCAAAATGGTTTTTAATTAAAATATAAAAAAGTAACTCGCAGTCGGCCAGAAAATACACTTTGAAGTTTGTAGATGTAATGTGACAAAGTGCAGAAAGGTGCAAGAAGCATGATTACTTTAACAATCCTGCAAATCTACTGTTTGAAATCCCTATTTTGCTGACTTTGGAGTCAAAGAAGAAACATTCTGACTTTTCTCATTTTGAGGTTCATGACCCCATTAATGGATCTAACACGGTTCCTTTTTTTCTATTTTTAAGGCTGGTCTAATTACAAAATCAAAATGTGGGTGACCGCAACCGACCGCAACAGTCCTGAAAACTGTTCACTGGCTCTGGAAGGAATCACAAGAAACTGGGTACAAACATCTGCTGTCACACTGTCTTATCATGCATGTCGATACGGGAATCTAAATGTAAAGAACACATTTTCAACCTATTGTCAAATCTTATGCTCTGTTTTTAAAGTGCATGGAAGAAGAGTGTAAAATTGATGGAGTTTATGGTGTAACTAATAGAATGGAATAGAATAAAAACAAACAAATTGTCCCTCAATGGGAAAATGCACAGTCGCAAATGATTGACCAACTAATAGGAGGTGAAATTTGAATAATCTGTCAGCAGATTATGATGGCCTTAAATTATTCAGATAATTATTATTACATGAATTACTGTGAAAGTCGATTTAGTTCTTTAGATAATGTTTTATCTAGAATCTAGTTTCTTGTGTAATCTCCTGGATTAGTTATTTATGCGCTCTTTGAGTAATTTTGGCAGATGTGTCACTCCTGGGAAGATACACCAACGATTTGTTAATAATGACTCTCACTGTTGTTCACTGGAGTCCCCAAAACTTATTTTTGTAAACATTTTCATGTTGATAAATTAGAAAATTTGTTTCCTTAAGTAAAGGCATGATTACTTTTTAAAACCCTTTAATGCTCCAGGTCATTAGATGGGTATTAATGAGATGATTTTTGGATTCTGCAAGTTTGAGAGTGATTAAGTCAAGCGGAACAAAGGCTTTCAAAAATTGTAGTTCATAAAAAGTAATGATTTAGTAAGAGATTGATTATTTTTCACATAGGTTTTGGATAGCTTTCACCTTAATTAATAAACTTCAAAACCATTATCTTGTTCTTACTCTGGTTCTTTTTGTCTAGTAATAAAACTATTTTAACACTTGAAAGATTTAAGAAATCTGTAATGTATTAATTTAAGCCAAATATATTTGAAAAGCACAACAGATTTGTAATAATGTGACTAAAACAGTAATATTTGTTGAGAATCATTTTTTGTCTTTCAGCTTATGAATGTTTTCCCCAACAACATTTCTGTCCACGACATTTACATTTCATCTGAAAGGTAACACACTTTCTCTTCTCAAACTACAGTCATGGAACAACTACTGTAGTAAAAGTACACAGAATGGGGTTTTATAGTTTTTTTATGGTTTGGTTTACTCAACAATTGCAGGAAATTTAATGATGGTTTCATTTTGTTGTAAGCATATAAATCTATGGTCTAGATTTAGCTGAGTACATAATCCAAAAAGATGTTTAATAGTAAATCCTCTTTAAAATTATGAGTACAAAATGTACTAAGGAACAAACAAATAAAAGGTGACAGACTTAAATTTGACCCAACTGTGTTTCCCGACAGCCCAACATGCCAAGTGCAGCCAGACGAGGTACGCCTATAAATACTACATGTTCATGAAAACATAAATAACTAAATAATCTTCTTTTTCTTAAACAAATTGCAAACACATGTCACTTTTAAGTAAAGATTTCCAACTGTTTCTGCTTTGTAGGATTTGGCAAAAAAGTCTAACCGAGTCTGTAGGAAATGGTGAGATTGTCAGAAAATATAAAAACAATGTGCTGCTTGGTATAACTATATATACATTAATAATCTGTTGACATGTTCTCATGTTTGCCCTCTAGTTTCGGCTGTGAGGTCTATGTGAGCGTGGATCCTGCTGCAGACGTAAAAACAGTTCAGACGGACATTTCTGCCTTCCTGAGTACGAACTTCTCTTTCGACTTCGTCACCACGGAAGCTGTCCAGGACAGCATCGCCGTACTTCCTGCCGGTGAGCCCAGGTCTTCCAATACGCTGCAGATCATTAATCACACCCAGCAATCGCATGGAGAATTATTAATATTAAAGGGAATGTTGATTTAAGCACATTCAGTAACTGCTTCACTTTTTTTTTCTGGTGTTTTATCAGCATGATGTAATGTTTTAATGTGGCTGAAATGTCAACTCTGGATATTGACCTTTTTCGCATGACGTCACGCTCTTCAGAAATTTTCCCACCATTAAAGCCAGTCTAAAAACATTCATCTGGTAGCCTAAAATCGCTTTTATTTAGGTGATTTCACTTTAAAGACAGTCATGGGGTGCTGCACGATCGGCTGCACCAACAGAAAAGGATGGAAACCAAACTTGTCAGTTTAATGCATAACTTTTAATGAGGAACTCAATACACTGAGTTCGCTCGGTGTAATGATTGAACTCTTTTTACAAGGTCAGAAGATTAAAGTTCATATAGTTCTGAGTAAGTGTGATTAAAAATATATTAAATATTGCATGATGCATCTAATCTTCAACGTGAAGACAAAGCCACGCTGTCATGTTGTAACCTGTATGGAAAAACCTGGTTAGCATCTCGTCTTTTGTAGGTTTTCAAGGCCACTCCAGTTTAAACAGAAACGCTGTTTATATAAATCATGTGGTGTGAATTGAAAGTCGGTAATTAGAGCAACACATCAGAAGGGAGGAGGAGGTGTGAACTAGCTATTCCTAACTTTTGCTAATGCCACCGTCTGGGGGCCCAATCCAGGTGTGTTACCTTCACAGACAAATTAGTTTGACTCGAACAAGTAGAAGCCACGAATAAACTGCCTAAAACAACTTTGGAAAACAATTTCATTCGCTCTGTTCACTTCCAATGTCCATCACTGAATGATTAAGTGATGTTGTCATAAAGGCTCAATACATTTTCATCTTCCTTTGTTGGTTGTTTTCTGGGTGAATTCCCAGACATTAAAAATCCAATCAATATGTTTTCAAATTTTTAAAATATTCTTACATAATGTGCTACAAGAGGATGTGGATCACTTTTCTTTTTCAGTGGCTGATATTTGATGAATCATGATCTGTCTTTTAGTGATTTCCCCTCATGTGACAGAACCACCACCAACTATTATGCCTCCATCAACCACCTCAGGTGAGGTTGTGATTTTTTTTCTTCTAAACTTTAATAGAAGCATCTGTTAACTTTTAATAATTGCATTTAATTTTGTTTACAGAGACCACACTGCTAAGGCCTAAGTTTTCAACGACAGGAGAACCTGTGGATCGGACTGTAACAGTTGGTTAGTTCTCCATGAAATATGATTTACAGTTGAACAAAATAGATCTCAGATTAATTTCTTAGTGGCTGACAAACATTTCAATGTGTTTGGGATCTTTAGTCTTTCATTTGTCTTTAGTCAGAGGCTTCTTCAAATTAGCTGCAGTACAAACTGCTACAGGAGTTCATTCATTTAATGAATTAAAACAACATTTAATTTCCCTTTTGGGATCAATGAATGTGAATTTGCTGAAAGCAGAAGATTTTTTCTTATTTTTTCCAAATCTAAAGTTTCCATGTTCTGAGTACTAGGTAGGTAATGATTTGGTAGAATTACTATTACATGGTAGAAAAGCTTCTCATTGTCAAATTTCCTGCATTTCCATCCCACTTCTCCTGACCGATATGGTATAATACATATAGAATAAACAGCAATTTTCCCCATGTTTTTTCTCACTGAAGAAATGTAGTCAACTTAAAACTGCAATGTATTTAAAAATATTTAAAATGTAAGCATAGAGTGTATAATGTAACCTATTCCATTTTTCTCCTTTTGCAGTCATGCCAGATCAGTTTTTTCGAGTTAATTTGACTTTACTCATAAAAACAAACCTGTCGAAGCCTACAGATGTCATCGAGGAATGGGTAAGAACATTAATATAATCACTGAGAAAAGTTATATTCGCAAAAACATTTACATTATCCCTTTTCCTTAAAGCTGCAAGAAAAGCTTGAGGCCAATAACAGTATGAGTGTGGTGAATCTTATCATAAAAGAAGGTTATGGCAGGTGGGTTTTCCTGCAGTCTTTGGGCACAATTAGTCTTCTAGATTTTAATATTTTAAACTTGGCTCTGTCTTTAACCGATTCATATTTTACAGGAGCATGGGAAAGTACACTGGCTTAGTGGTGAGTATGCATTCAAGTAAAGAAACAAGACAAATCACATCTACAGATGGAAATTTGTATCAATCTGTTTTATCTAAATGAAGTAAAATTTCTGCTTTCTTGTTTTCCAGACTCCCATCAGCAAACAGAATCAGTACGTGAATAAAAGTCAATCTGCTGTTTTTAGCACATTCTTATCCTTTAGATTTATTGTTTAGTTTTGTGTTTGTGGCCTTCATGCTAATCCTTTATTGTCTATAGATACAACTGCACCTTCCATGTTCAAGAGTATCACAAGAACAATGTGGGTGAAGTTGAGATATTAATTCGTTCTGCCTTGACGTCAGGATCTTTTGCAATTCAGACAACAAATATATTAATCAAACACATAGGTAAGCTGTGTTTCTGAAATATAAAACAGTATTTTGCAATAGTGTCATACCATTTCAAGTTCATTTTTATGACATTATTGCAGCAAATTGAATGTTTTATGTCAGAAACATAAAACAATGTCATTTCATACTGTAATTTTATCAAATTTAATTATTTTTATGTTAAAAGAATCTAATTCATGCAGTCTAATCCTTTTATTTCTTCTCTTTTAGAGCCAAAAAGCTGTTTAGAAGAAGATACCTCATCATTGTATGGCCAATACATTTGGCCAGAAACATTTCCTCAAGTCACTGCAGAGATGGGATGCAGGACACCAGTATCCAATCGAGCCTACAGACTTTGGTAAGAAGTGGCCAGTCTTGGTTTGCAGGGGAAAATCATTGTCTGATCTGTTTTATACCAGCATTTTGATGCAAATGAAACATGATGAGATGTTAACATGCTCTGCAAAAAGCTTTCTTTCCTACAGTGGAAAGCCTGTGTTTTATAATTTTATACAATATATTACTGACTAAGCTGTGATCAGAGTTTCAGTCATTACAAATGTTTATTTTGCACTTGTGTACAAAAGCTGAAAATATTTTGCATTTTGCTATATTTAAACTGAGGCCCTCCAGCAATTAAATTAAAGAGCAGCATGATGTAAACTATTCCCTCAGCCATTACAGCTCCATCTCTATCATCCTGAACAGGAAATCATTTTAAAGATCATGAATCATTACTGTAATTAAAGGCTTCAGTGTCATGCACTATCTAACGATATTACTGTGTACTGATGATTTTTACGGTCTGTCAATAAACGTTGGGTAGATGCCTGTTGAGCTCATAATCAGCAGAGGACAGTTTTATTATTATTAATGCTGCTGTTCTTTACAACCTTCAGTCAAAATATGTAAAAATGCAAAACAAATAGCAAATTTTCTTCCATTTTATTTAGTAAACTCAACATTGAAACTGATACGACCTGCTGGGAAGAGCCTAATATGACAAACTGTGACAAGTTTGCAACAATATCAGACCTCAGCAACATTACAGTCACACCTGGTAAGAGAATCAGCCGCACACACTTTAATTTATTCCTATAGGTGAAACAACATGGCCATAAATAACACAGGTATGAACGATTTTTAGATAATGCAGCAGCGGTTGTGGACATAATTCGGGACCTCGTAGATGTTCAGCTCAGTAATAACTCCCAGCTGTCTTCCTCTGAGCTGGGATTGGTGATGGAGAAGCTGAGTGAAGTGGTTGACGTAAGCATCATCGAACCTAAAGTTGGTGCTGACATTGTCAACATCGTGGCCAACATCCTGCTTTCTGAAACTGACGTCACACCAGTCGCCGACATGTAAGGAGAAAGAGTAAAGCTCAATTGTATTCATCACTTTTCTGTGACTTTTTCATTTTTTCCCTTTTTCATTCTTTGGGAAAGTGTCCTTCATCTTACAGACCAGATGGGGAACAGTATGGAATTTCAAGGGGAATCTACAAATATCAAATCTCCTGCGCTTGCCCTTTCCATGATTAATGTCGATCCAGAGGAGTTCAGTGGCCTCACCTTCGGTGTGTCTCTGTCATCTACAATGAACCCCGAGGTAAGCTGGTATGATTGTAATAAGACTGTCACTCAATACACTTCAATGATCTACAGCGCTGGAAAAACTGAAGAGCATAACAACAATAGTTACCTGCTCTTTCCTGACTCAGTAGTGCATCATTTTACACTCAAACAGGTTTTCTATGTGGAGATCAGAACATTTCAGCTAAAATGTTTTTATTTTTATTTTGTAGATATTTGTTAACCAGAGCTTCGTCAGCAAACCACTTGCAGAAACAAACGCGGCTATTTCCTTGCCCGCTGAGATCAACAGCTTCTTCCCACCTGGAGTCAGAAACACAACACGAGTGCAGTTTCATTTTTATGGAGCGCCCGACTTGTTTCAGGTGATTTATTACCTATTTTGATTCTCTCATTAAAAAGAAGTTATGAGAGCTCACTGCACTGAACCCTATTGAAATCCTTGTGGTTATTCCACCTAATATTGATTTCTGAGCTGAGTTAAAACATTAATATTGTTGTTTCTAAATAAATTTGTTTCCTTTGCCTTATTTGAGGTCTGAAAGCGCTGCAAGTTTTTCTTAGTTTGACCATTTCTCATTTTCCGCTAGTAAATACTACATTTGCTGATCTCATGTCCAAATGTACTAAAATCACATTGAAGTCAAAACATGTCAGAGACATTTAAGTTCTTTCCTGGGCTTTTTTTTCTTAAAGTGCTTTTTTAGTGAAGTGTGTTGACTTTCTGTAAAACCTTTTCGTTTTACATCTCTGGCTTTCAGATCTAATAAACAAGTGACACGACTTTTGCTATCTTTGTTCAGAGACAGAAATCTCTTCTTATTTCACACAAACAAGCTCGATTAGTATTGTTATGAAGAAAACAGAGAAATTATGTAAAAAAATGTAGATTTAAGTACAATTTTTATCTTACTATATCAAATTTACGTAAAAATATATCGGTGAAGGATATTTTCTACTGATTACGATGGTAACAAGTGTTGTGTTTTTATTAACAGGACCCCTACTTAATCAATGAAACTGATGGAAATTGGACGTTGAACTCGTTTGTAGTTTCTGCCAGCGTCAATAACAGCCAAGTTATAAACCTGAAGGAACGAGTGGTGGTGACCTTCAAGCATGAAGAAACCAGACGGGTATAAACATTACTTTTTGTTTGTCAGCGAGAGCAAAGATTTCCTCTGTGTTTTCTCTGACATGACCAACATTTTCCTCTGTTTACAGTCAAAGTGTGTGTTCTGGGCTTTCCAAAAGTACGGTGAGTTGATCTTTGCTTATTATCCTCCGTGTGTTTACGGTTGGATTTACTGTAATTGAGCCTTGTTAGGGAACAACTGGGATTCATATGGGTTTTTTACTGAGTTGATAAGAAGGTTTGATAAAGAGGGTGTGTTTGTGTGTGTTCATGCTGGTGTGTGTGCGTGCGTGCGTGTGTGTGTGTGTGTGTGGTGTGTGTGTGTGTGTGTGTGTGTGTGTACTTTCAGGTGATCTTGGTGGTTGGAGCAGCAGCGGCTGTGAAACCCGGAACATTTCCCATCATCAGACCAGCTGTCTGTGTGATCACCTCACACATTTTGGTGTCCTGCTGGTGAGACAAAACTGAGCATTTATTATAAATAAACCCAACAAGAAAAAATTCCTGCACCCAAACTATGAAAACAACAGAGAATACAGATGATATTCAGCTCTAGTTTACTTTTTATGTTTGAAAGTTTGCATAGACTAAGACAAAGCAATGTGAAGGCCCAACACTGTAAAACATTTGAAGGTGGTTTATCTTGAAAATGAAAGTCCACCTGCTGCCTTGAAAATGTGATTAAAGTCAATAAGGAAAGTGTTTTTTGTTTTAACTCAGAAATTAAAGTTCATGAAGTTGACTTAACGAGAGACAAGCTGTCTAAACATCAATCTTGAATCTTTAATGCTGCAGTTTAAACCAAATCATTATCTCACAATATGCCAGAAAAAAAATGACCTTATCTAGTGAAAGAGCACACATTTCTCTTTTATTTTACTCACAATATCAAGTTAAAATTACTACTTATTTCACTTTGGAATTATTTAAATTCTTGTTTCAAATTGCTTGGACAAAATTTCTGATCTGATGATGAATTTTGTTAAACATCACAATGAATTCTGCTCAAACACATTTATTGAGATGAGGAAATTATCCTTAAGCATTAAATCAACATTTGCCTTAATAACACAGGAGTCAGATCAATGTTCAAACTCACAGCTTCATTGTGTAATATCACGGAAAAGTCTAAAGAAATAAAGAACAAACTTTAAGAATGTTTAATATTTGTAAATTAAATCAAAGTGCTTGGCAACAGTCCCTTTCACTGCACTTAGAGATACAAATGATTACGTTAAAGTGTGATTTAATGGTGAGTGAAATCAAATTTTCAGGATGTAAGCCGAGGCCCACTGGACCCCGAAGATGACCGGATTCTCTCAGTGATCTCTTACCTGGGATGTGGTGTTTCCTCCATCTTTCTAGGAATCACATTGCTCACCTACCTTATTTTTGAGTGAGTAACTACCAACACATTTTGTGACAGCTACTGTTACTTTTGCGTGAAGCTAGCAGCAGTTTATTAGGATTTAAAGTGACAAGATGCTTTAAAAAGACTCGATCTGAAAGGAGCTACAATTAGATAGAAACTATCAGACTAAAATTGCATTTTCTAAGAAAGACTGTGCAAAAAATGTGAAGAATATGTTTGTATTTTCCAAAGCATAATATTTCACTTTTAAAATTCTACCACAGCTTTGCAGACTTGACATATCAGTCCTCATAAATAATGCTTAACTTGTACTGCTTTTAATGTTTGTTCTAGAGAAATGGTTCCCATAAAACTTTTAATGACATGGCTTTTCAGATCTTTACCTTTCCTGCTTGCTTGTATCTAAAAGAAATTAGTTTTGTGTCACGTCCTTTTTATTCCCCTTAGAAACAGAAAGGCACGGTTTACTTTTCTGCTCAGATACTCCCATCAGATTAAAGTGGTATAAATAATAAAAGCTTGATCTTGTTAACAATGATGCTATTGATAGGCTTGTTTAAAACTTTATTTCATCATGGTTTTCCTCACTAAACTGCTTAAATTATAGGTTGTTTTTTTTATGTTTCAGTGTGATTTTATTACCATAAAAACAAAAGAAAACATTTTGCATATTATTCAGATTGGCTAACAAATTCACCCATATCTGAATTTCATAGAAGAAGTATTTTTTTCTCCTGCAGGAAGTTGCGTCAGGACTATCCCTCTAAAATACTCATCAACTTGTCCACTGCACTGCTGGGTTTGACCATGCTCTTTCTCATCGACTCGTGGCTCTCATCCTTCTCCAACTACGCATTGTGCATCACAACAGCTGCTTTTCTCCACTATTTCCTCTTGGCTTCCTGCACCTGGATGGGCCTGGAGGCCTTTCACATGTACTTTGCACTGGTGAAGGTTTTCAACACCTATGTTCCAGCCTATTTACTGAAATTCTGCGCTGTTGGATGGGGTGAGAAAAAACTTTGAATTTTCAATAACATTTTGCAGAGTGGACTTTGAGTGAGAGATTTGCTCTTTTGTTTGGGTTTATTCTTGGACTAGTGTTTCAGATTTTATAAATCAGTTCTATTTCTTAAAGTACCCAAATCAATCAGAAATTTAAATTATAGTAAGAAATCCTGCAATTCAAGTCTGTGCAGGTTTGTGTGAAAGAACTAAAAACTAATTTTAAAGGGGGGAATATTAAGTAAAAGTGAATTTTTTTAGATTTACATTGTATTATAATGTAAATCTAAATAATCGATCAGAAACATGATTGATTCTTTCATGCATGTTTGAGAAATCTTTATAACTCCAGTGGCAGTGATCCAGGGGGGCTTAAAACCTGAATCCAGAGCACCCCTCTTTGGATATTTGAGCTATCCAAATCCTTCCAGCAAAAACGCTGAATCATGTTAAATAAATGTTGCATTTATGAAGATGAAATATGCAGGAGACAAAAGAGTTTGAGGGGCACGCATGCTAAGGAACCTCCTTTTAATGACCGCTGAGAGCGATTTTGACGTGGCTGATGTGCATCTTGAACGCACCAGATAGAGGCCAATTTCAAGGTGTTGAATTTAGAAATGACAATTCTTGTAATTTGTGTTAGAAAACTGGAGGTAACATGCCTGGAAAATGCATAATCTCCCTTTAACATATTCTTATTTCTTCTTTTTATGTTATTTTAAGGCTCTTCTTGCAAGAGCGTCATAATGTGAATCTTTTGTGCTTCCACAGGGATTCCTTTGGTGATCGTCAGCCTTGTGCTCGCTATTGATAAAGACGCTTATGGAAGTTCTGTACCTGAACAAGCAGGAGTGGCGCTCAAGTCCACTGACCAATTGTAAGACCTGCAGCAAGGAGCTAACACAAACATTATATGGTGTGGCTCTTTCTTTAATTTTTTCTCTCTCCATCTCCACTCCCACAGCTGTTGGATTCAGAATAACATTGTCTACTACGTCACAGTGGTGGGATTTATTCTCCTCATCTTCTTGGGCAACATGGGCATGTTCATCGTGGTTCTGATCCAGATCAAAAAAATGAGGGCCAACAAACCGCTAGCCAAGAGCCGCAGTGCGCTGCAGGACTTCAGAGCAGTCGCCGGCCTCACCGTCCTGCTGGGCCTCACCTGGTCGTTGGGCTTCTTTTCATTCGGACCACTACGAGTGGTTTTGACGTACCTGTTTGCAATCTGCAACTCTTTTCAAGGTGAATATAAGGCTGTTGGATTTTACTGCACAGTTATTTTTTATCACTATGTGTAATAATAAGCTATTTTGTTGTTTTTTTTTGTCCAGGATTTTTTGTTTTTTTGTTTCACTGTTTGATGAAGGAAAATGTGAGGAAACAGTGGAAAAGTTATTTTTGCTGTGGACGTTTCAGGGTCAATGAAACCTCAGGTATTTTCCTCTATTCTGCATTTGATTCCCACAACAATCATGAGTTTTCAGTGTGAATAATTATTTTTCTTTTATTCCTGCATTCAGACTGGAGCCGCTCTGTAACAATGGACGCTCGTAACAAAAAGGCAATCTTGTCAAATCTGACTTAATGCACTCTGACTTAAACATCTCCTCCACCAAGTCACTGACTCCACGTAATCTCCAAAACACTCGCACCGCTAGGTGGCAGTAGTGAGCTTCTGAATCAGGGAGACAAGATTCACCAATCAATCACAAATTTGGGTACAAGTAATTTTTTATAACGAGCAGGGAGAAATCACAAAAAGTACATTTCTGTTACTCAGGATTTTTTCTTACTGTTATGAACATTTCACCTTAAAGTATTGTCACATATGAGAAGTGTACACTAAAATGAACTAGGTTTAATTTATTTCATAGAACCTGGAAATGTTTTAGGTTAGCTTAGCAATACTAGAGGTATAAAATCTGAACTTTCAAGGATTTCAAAACAAGACAGATAAACATGTTTATATATTGTTACATCTATCACCGTTCTTATGTGTTTTACAGAAACTGCTGCTCATTCGTTTTTTATCTGTATGTTTCCACTAAAGACAACTACAGTGAACTGTGCTTGATTTTAATTTTTGAATAAATTATTTATTTTAATTAGATTTTATTTGCTGAGAACTAATTAGCTTGTGAGAATCAGAGATCATTTAAAATTTTTGGTAGCAGGATAAAATTGGGTAATTTAATGTGAATACATACAAAAATTTAATTGATGCAATATTATTTTTCTAAGATGTGTCCTGTGTAATTTATTGCTGAAATAAAGATGTGATCATGATTATCTTCTGCTTGACTTGGAGTTCTTTATTTTTAAAAAACAGATAAATAAAATTCATGGCAAATGTACAACTTTGAAATACTAATACTAAGAAGAAATCTATATTAGTTTTAATTTTTAGCAACTGAACCTTAAATTTGGATGTTTTTCTTTAGTTTTCAGATGTATTTTTTTTACTTATTGTACTTTTACTTATTGTTTTTTTCCA
This sequence comes from Poeciliopsis prolifica, assembly GCF_027474105.1. Classification (NCBI taxonomy): domain Eukaryota; kingdom Metazoa; phylum Chordata; class Actinopteri; order Cyprinodontiformes; family Poeciliidae; genus Poeciliopsis; species Poeciliopsis prolifica. Next base: position 2,791,887 of record NW_026562381.1, read on the forward strand.
GTTTCAGATTAGTTTTTACCTCTTTAGAAAAATAGGGAAAAAACTTTATCCATCATAGACTTGAGTTGCATTACAAAAGTATTTTTATAATTTTAATAAAAGTGTTGAATATCTGTTTGTATTTATGTTTGCATCCTCTACTCATGTATCCCTTAATAAAACAATAAAACTTAATACAGCTAATTTCTCCCAATTGTACTAATTTAGTTGGATCAGAGTCGACTAACGTAGGTTTTACAGTTTTTGTAGGTTTCTCAGCTCCTGTATTTTTCCTGTAAAACATTTTAAATTATGCCTGATTGGAGTTGCATTATTTACTGCCTGTATGAAGAATTTAAAGTTACACCTGGAGCTACCGTAGAGCGGTTTAGCTTAGAGCAAATTAGTGCTTTGGAATGGCTGCAGTTCAAACTAAAAACCATGGTGTGAAAATTGATGATTGGGGATGCTGTCAATATAGGCAGGTTGTCTGACTTGTGCAACTTGTTTTTATTTCCTAAATCTTTTCCCTTTACAGATGTGCTTTGCTTTATGATGATCAAAGCAAAGCACATGTAATTTATCCCAATAAATTATACGAAACTTTGTTTTGAGGAAATTGAAGGGATGTGAAGTTTGTTGCGATGTTCTGCTTTCATCCCAGCTGGGAAAGAACAGCAGAGCATTCTATCCTCTTTGGTTCTTCAAACAAAGAGACAAAAAAATAAACAAAACTTCAGAATTTGCTGAAAGCAGTTTCTGTGAATCTGACGTTGTAATTCAGCTGAAATCTAAAGAGAGTGGTTGTTAAACTGTGCAAACCTTTCTGCCAGTTTGAACCAGGAATGTTTTGATTGCGCTGCGGTTCAGGCTCCTGAGGAACCTGCTGGATAGCATTCTGATCATAGCTGTAACCCTCCCCAGCTAAATCATCCAGTAAGTCTGCAGGCTCTGTGAGTAAAACGCTTTCTTTGAGGAGCAGACTCTGAAAACGATAGCAGCTAAGTGAATCTATGCTCTGATTTTGCAGTTTTCTTGTTGGTTCTGCTGGGTTTTTTCTTTCTTTTTCTTGGGAGGTGGGGAGATCAACCAGTCAATGCAAGCTTGTGCTCCCTGTTCAACGTTGGTCAGTCATCAAGACGGGTGAGACAAGTACGTTTCTTAAAGTTAACAGATGCTGGGGTTGATTGGGTAACACAAGAGTTCAGTTAAATTTAAAGTTTGCAGCATGTTGGGAATTATTGAGTTTGGAGAAGAAGCAGATTTGCTGGATTTCTAACAAACAAAACATAATTATATGTTTTTGCACAACTTGATTTCATTTGTGGTGAGCTCAGATTTAGTTTAAAATTGTCCTGAAATATAAAACTTAAAAATCTTTTAAGAGATAAAAGAGCAACATCGTGACCTACAAGCCTTAAAAAGAAACTCTGCAGTCAGCTACAGATTTTAACTGATGTATATAAAACTAAAGTTAAGCTAAAAACCCTTGGAGATTTAGATTTAAAATCATTTTTAAATTTCACCGACATGTTTCTTTGGGCCCGGCGGTGTTAAATTGAAAATGAAAGACAATCTGAGGAGGCAGTTAAAATGAGAAAGATGGGAAGGTAAAAGCTTGTCACCAATTGTAACAGGAGTTTAATTTCTGCACTGCCAAAATCCCTGATGCTTTTGTTTTTGGTCAAATATATAAATATTTGGTCAAATAAACAGAGATGACTCTCCTTGTACAGTGTCTAATTATTTTTTGATTGATGCTTGTTTCATTTCCGTACAGAAAATAATTTCTCAATCAAATTTTTGCTTCTTGCCAGCAGGATTCTTCAACATGACTAAACACAAAACATAAAGACAGAATAGAGACAGAAATATCATTATTGTCAGAAAATTCAGGTGTAACATCAACATAGAGGTATGAATCTTCACACAAAGATAATAAAGAAATTAAGATTAACATATACAGAAAGAACAAAGATATAAATGTATGTAACTGCTATCGTTCAAAGTGTTTTTTATGTTTTAGTGCAAAGAGTTTTAAACTAGTTTAAAGCAGATATGACATAAACATGTTTTCTGACAGCAAAACACTGTTTTATTGTGATTTTTCCTAGTTAAAAATAGTTTGAGCTTTTTTTTTTAAACATTATTAAATGCGAAAAGCATTTTCTGATTGTCCACTTGTGAATTTTCAGTAGCAGGTGACCCATGGAGGAGCGAACAGACAGTCCGGTACCAGTGAAGGTGGAGGAGAACCCTGACAGCGTCGTCCTGACGTACTTCAAGGGCGACATTAGCAGCATGGTGGACGCACACTTCTCAAGGGCTCTGGGCAAAGCCAACAAGGCCTACGAGTCGGGGTTAAGGTCAAAGAAAATCCGCAAAACTGTAAAACTAGGTGAGCATGTAAAAGAGTCACTGTATGACTTAAAGAGGCAGTACGTTATAAAAGTGACGTTCTCTCATCTGGAGTATTGCTTTGATTCTTTCATGCACGTTTACGAAATCCTTTAATCTCCTATGGCAGCCATTTGGGTTTTTACAAAACTCGTGGAGACGTTTCTGAGCTTCCACATTGCAGAGCACCACTGCCCCACTCAGTCCCTTCAGACTAGCCAGCAGCAATTAGCAAACACCTGGTGGAGCTGTGCATCAGCTGAGTTCATTATAGGAGGTACATCTCAGTGCAATGATGGCGAAATGTTTGTTAATAGAGGAGCCATGTTGTGATGACTTCCTGAAGGTGGGGCTTCAGAAAGGAGCTTCTTAAAGAGGCAGAATTTAAATTTAAATTGCAAAGTCGCCTGGTCGGTACCGGATTTGTTTCTGGTGAAGCTTGCATCATAACATCAGATGTAGGATACGAACGCAGCGTTGAACTAAATTATTTCAAGTAAAGTCAAAGTAAAAAGTTCATTTGCATAAAAGGTGTAACTTTCAAGTTAATTCAACACAAAACAGCAAGTTGTCATCACTAAACTAAACAAATCAAATTAATGTAAATAAGTCAAATACACTCTTTAGAGTGTGATTTATATTTGATATGAAGGATTATATGTGGCTGGAAAACACATAATACTGCCCCTTTTAAATCAAACATGATTCTCAGAGTGAACATTTACCCCACAGAGAGCTCAGACAACTGCCAGGGGAGCATGTCCGCCCCTTACTTCGAGGCCCCGGTGCCCCCGTTAACGGGACACATCCTGACCCTCAGCTCGGCGGAGGAGACGCCAGGATCCTGGAACTCGTTCAGGTCAAGAGAAGGGCCGGCGGTGCCCACCATCATGTGCTCCCTGTCCCCAGACGGGCTGAGTCTCACTGGACAGCAGTACTCGACATCCCTGCTCAACCTGCTGCACGGCGACCGGGGCGAGATGGGAGCCGCCATCGCCTCCAGCTCCAAGCCGGACCCGCTTCCAGGCTGGGCGGTGCCTGCGGGGTACAGGGAGTCTGTGGACCCTCCAATAGGCTTCGAACCTGGTAAGTCTTCATTTAATATTGACTTTTATACTTTAAAAGGAAGTGTTTATAAGTGTTATATTACTTAATTGTGTATTTGTATGTGTTACGTTTTTACTTTTAGTCTTTGAAATATCAGAATTCACATAGAAGTTTGTATCTTTTGCTGTGATTATATTATTTCTCAGATGATATCATCATCCCAGACTTTTTTAACCAAATACTTTTTTGCTTTTACACGTGTTAATATTTGGATACTTTTTGTTTTTACTAGAATAAAAGCAAGTCAAAGTGGTGCTACTTTCACTTGAGCACAATTTCAGAGTACCTGCACCTTTAAGAGCCGTTTAACTTTGCTTGATGATCTTTTCCTCTTTGTTTCAGGGCGACATGGGGATAAAAAGGACTTGTACTGGTACTGAGGTGAAACACGGAGTGCAGAAGGAACAGAGGAGCGCTTTAGCCACCGCAGCGTCTTTCTGTTGGTTTCAGCAGAGCAGCATTTTGATTTCCTGACGATGTTCTCTCTCTATTGTTTGCTGAGATGACCTCAGCACCTGAGCGCGCACTGGGACAGCCTCTGCTGAAGGAAGCTCTCGGTGGCAAACCAGTTCCTCAGCTTTTGGCATTCCTTTTTTAAGTATCAGAGCTGTGTCTCTGTTTTCACATGTCTAGAGGTGAAGCTGGATGATGTGCACTGTCTTTGTGGGTTTTACTTCAGTCAACAGGCCGGTGTTGAGTCTGAAAACTGTGAGCCTCTTAGATGTGTAAAAATTAATGCAGCTACAACCTGATCGACCTTTAGTTCACCTCGGTGAGTTTATGGAAGATACTCAGACAGGGAGGGGAAGCTTTGCTTGGTCATTAGCAATAATCAGAGGCAGCCACCACTGCTTACAAAGAAATAATAAAAGAATGATGCCTTTTAATTAAACAATGTGTTTCTGACCCTGTTGGTGGATTTGAGCCCACAGTCTTTATGAAGAAATGTACAGGATACCTAATAATCAGTAGATAGATGCTCTGAAGTGTTGGTTTCTTTGCAGGGTTTTTTTAAATGTATATTTTAATTTCTCTTTATTTGGATGAAAAGGTAATAACTGAACTTTGTCTGCTCCTGTTAGATGTTTAGCTTTATAACTCCAGATGTGTGTGAATAAATTTTTTTTTTTTTTTTGAGGAAATTTATAGTTAAATTTGATATCTTAACACACTATAAAAATACACAACACCTTTATTTATGTTTGACAGCAAATCAGAATGAACCTTTCAGCACAGAGTATAAAATTATCTATGTTTCCAAAATGTACAGTACTGACCAGAGGATAAATGTCCAAAAGTTTAAGTTTGACTCCATCTGTAATCTATAATCTGGGGATTTTATGTTGCTTTAGGATTACTGACTTCTTCCTCTCTGAGTGGCTTGTCATTGCAGAAACTGTTTATGTGCAAATTTTACAGCAAAACACAAATTTAAAATAAGCTGAATTTAAAATTGCCATAATTTATGTAATTAACTGATCATTGTCAACTGAGGTTTTCTCAGATTATTGAGAAAATCAGTAAAATCTAATTGCACGAAAACACCTGAATTGAAGAAAGTAATTAAAAAGAATTAATCTTTTATTATTCTGTCATTTAATGACTATTAAAATCGTACATAATCCTAAATGACATAAAGCAGGACGAGTTTGGACAGATTTAATGTCAGATGGTGTTTTTATGTATTATATCTAAATATCTGGTTTTAACTATATGAAGAAACTAGTTTATTTGTTACCTTTTTCTTCAAATCAGTTTATAGTCAGCTATAGTTAATAAGATAGTTAACCTACTACCTTTCATTTAACATATTGTTGATAAAACTCGTATTCTTCCTTTTTGAGTCTGTATGGTTGAGCTCTGCCAGCTTCACCTATTAAACATGTTGGGCATTAAAAGTTTTGATTGTTTTTTAATAACTAAAAATTTGTTGCAAAAAGTAGTTAGAAAGAAAAATACATTTTGGGTATTCTACATGCAAATGCAATGTTTTTGTTGTTGTTTGTTTTAATATACGAAAATTATAAAGAATTAAAAACCTATGAATAAATATGTCTACTTTTTTTATTTTGTCTACTTTTGTTTATTTTGGAGGAATGAGTTTAAGTTCAGCAGCTGAAATTAGGAAACAAATTAAAATTTCTTATTTTTTTTAAATTTATTTAAGCCAAATAAAAAGACACTTTTGTTTTCTCCCTGTCTGAAGTTACATCTGTCGACACTTCTCTTGTTTTCAGTGAGTTAGAATTAACAAAATGATTTCTTTTTGATGGAAGACACAATAATGAGAGACAGAAAATGTCAGAGATTTGTTTATCAATGACTTCCGATTAATAAATTTACATAGAGTGATTACTATTGCATTAAACAGTGATTTAAAGCCCAGATGATGATATCATAGCTTTGGAAACAGCTATATCCCCAGTCAGAGTATCCAAAGATTAAGATTACTACTTCAATATATTTTTTGACCAAAGTGAAAGTAAAAAGTAGCCATTCAAATTAATCAAGAAGTATTTGGTAAAAAAATCTACTCAAGTACTGAATAAATTATCAAATTATCAATCATTTAATATTTAAAGATTACATAATCAGACAGACCAAAATATAAAGTTAAGTGGAAATTTCAAGGATGAAAATGAAAATGATATAAAATATATAAAGAAAATTTTTCTTTCAACAAAAAACTTTAACAGAAACTCCAGATGTGTCCGTAGTTGGTGAATTTTTGGTTAAAACGTGTTTGTCTGTCATTCAGTGGGTAGAAAATCCAGGAATTTTACACCTGTAAGAGTACAAATACTTCATAATCAAATTACTCAAGTAAAAGTAAAAAGTACATTTTACTCCAGTAAATGTACTTGAATAATTGTAACACCATGTCTGACTTTTAATGACTCTATGTTCATCCAGATAAAAACTTTTATTTCTTTGCAATAAAAGGATCAAATATAAGTAAATCTCGTGCGTCCAAAATGAAGAGGTCATTGTTTACATTCAACATGTGATGTCATCAGTGCTGCAGCCTCATTCTCAGCTCGCCAACTATTTTCCCCACATGCCCAGAGACGTCAGTATCCACATTTCACTGTCGAAGCTTTATTCATAGTCGCAGATGGAGGAGTAGCTTTCCCCACAAGATGAGGTTGGATTAATGATGGTGCTGTGCTATTATTAGCTTCTATCCATCCGCTGCTGTGCGAACCACAGATGGGTTGCAAAATGGCGGCTCTGAGGTTCCAGCTGGAGCAGGAAGGCTGCAGAGTCACATCCATAATGGACACTTTGCAGATGATACAACCAAAAGAAAGAGGACGTTATGTCATTTTTAAAAATCAGGCTTCGGAATGTCGGAATGCATTCAACAAAAAATATATTGCATCATTGAAATGTTTTAGGACATCACTTGCGCCACGTTTAGTTGAGTCTACAATCTACTTTTTAAGTCAAATAAATTTGTTGAGTTTTAGATTTTGAACCTAAATGTGTGAGTTTGTGGAAGATTTTGTCAAACCACCAAGAGTTGAAAAAATCTAGAGTATTTTAGGTTGGCACTTAAAAAAAAAACTGAAAGAAGAAAAAGGCAGGAGAGGGAACTATTTCCCAGAATGCTTAGCGGCGTGTTTTGCATCCTGAGATGGAAGTGCGTTACATTGATATGACTTTTGTGTTTTATTAAACCAAATGTTTATTTTAAAGCTTGGGGAAAATGTCCTGATCACAATAAATGTTTTTATACGTTTATACACACTTTATACTCATAAATGAACAAGAGTGCATGTTTTTTTTTATGAATATATCTTGTTTTTATTTTTTATTAAAGATGTTTAAAGTAAATTACACTACTTTTAGCTGCAGATTGAAATATATCATAAATAAAATGTCATGTATAACTGTTGTAAAAATACAGAGTTACAGACGAAAACATTATATTACTGTATATTAATTGTAATTCTTTTAATCCTATTAATGGATGACAGATGAAAATCTGCTTCTTTGGCTAAATTTGACGTATCTATACAATGTATTCATGTTGACCGTCTCCTTTACGAAATAAATAGAAATTCACACACAAAAAAATGACTTCTATTGGCTTTCAAATCCTTAAATAAGTCACATTGTTGACTACATTTGTCCTAATTAAACCATATTTTATTTTTATTTCAAGTAATCTATAAAACAGACTTAACAGTTACTGAGCAATTCATGTCAGAAAAAAGATATTTATGTTTGCGAGTAGCTACTTATTTCCCATCCCAGGCCTCATTTCTTCATCCTTTTGACCATCTAAGGCAGTTATCTTCCAGCAAATGTACATCGAATGTCGCCTCCCATCTCCAGAGATCTCAGTAATCTGTGCCGACAGTGTTTACATCACATCTCTCAGATTACATTGTCAAGTGATTTAAACTTCCAAGCAATAGGATGTTGACTATGAAAGATTTCACAGCTCTTAAAGTTGCTCTAATTGGTCAATAAAAAAGTGATTTAGGTCCAGAGTGCCCGGTTGGGGAAGAGACAGTAAAAAGAGCGTTGCGTAACATCATAAACAAAAAGAAGAGAGTTATGTGACACTATCTAAACACAGCTCTATCTAAAATGTGTTTGTGATCATTTGGACGTAGTTCTGGTTCATATTTAAAAAACTAATTTCATCCAATCATCCAAGTTTTTTAAAAAACAGAAATCAGACTCCTGAAGCAAAAAGTGTTGTTTCCAATAGACACAAAGAAGCAAAGTTGAGTGTCAGGCTGCTAATTGGAAACTGCATGAGGAAAAATATGCAGATAAAACATGACAGGATCAGAATAGACAAGGTTTCATAAAAAGCCTTAGTGAGCCGCCATCTTGATCCATTCAACAATAAGATTGCTTTGTTTCTTTTAACCCTTCTTTTATTCTTATCAGTGCAACTGGACGGTTTGTTCCCTTTTGTTTATCCATTTATTTGTTGCTCGCTGGATTTCTTATGAGCACAGTAAATATGAATGAATAATACGTGGAGTAATGATTAATATTCACATAATCTTCAGATGATGTGTCAGATTAAACCTCTGGTCTTTTTACAGGTTTGACTAATAATTAAACACAGGTTGACAAAAAGAGAGACTGGATAATAAATACAGACTTAATGGTCATCTATCCAGTAAAATATTAAATTTAAAATAAGCTTAATTTAAAATTGCAATAAGTAATAATAATATCATTTCTGTGATACATAATATATTTATTTTAACATTCATATTTTTATTTTTAATTTCTTTTTAATATTTATATTTTTATTTTGTTGTGTAGATTTTGAAAACATGTGCAGGAAGTATAAATTTATATGTTACAACCTTTTAAAGCTTTTATCTGATTACCCAACATGGATGACGCCATAAGCACCAAGTAAAAGTAACACCTACAGTTTCAGAGCTTTTTCACCTTTCATATGGTAATTTGTCATTTTCCATGGAAGAAAAGTTTAGATTTATCGTTTCTATTAAAGCTCTATAATTAACAAGCGCAGGTAATCGACTGGGTTTTCTGGTAAGTCTCACACTGATGCCCTTTACGACACTTTAGAAACAATCCAGCTAAAAAAATCTCATTCACTGGCTGCACAATAGTAATCTTTACTGGTATTTCCTTGGTATTTAGCAGAGAAATTTCAATTTACACAGTTCAAGATTAATCTATATTTTCCTTCTTTATCATGTCTAAATTGCTCTCTACATACACTTTGGCTAAAACATCTGTACATTTGCTTGTGCATAACTTTAATAAGGTGAAAAATGCAATCAAGATGAAGCGTGATTAACTTTTCAAAGTTATTTTTAATTATCTTGTTTTGAATTTACTTTCATTTGTAAACCTTGGGAAAGTATTCAGTCCAGACATTTATGAATTTGTTTATGCACAACTTTAATAAGGCATAAAAATGCAATCAAGATAAAGCATGATTACTTTTCAAATTTATTTTTTAGCATTTTGTTTTGAACTTATTTCTTTTGTAAAAATGGCCACCATCTTTAATCCTTGGAAAGACTTGTTTTCTCAAATGATGAACTTTAAAATGTCAAGAAATTTCTTTATGAATCATCCCAGATTCAATATTATAATCTGGAATGATGTATTAGTTTTACATTTTCAACTAAACTTTGTTAAATATAAAACCATGCATGGGTTATGTGGTTGGACCTCATGAGAAATGCAAACCCTCATGGAGAATTTCGTTGATCTGGCGCAGAAGTGACTGTCTGGTGGGAACTGGAGGGGAATCTCATTAGTGGAGGTGCAAAGAAGAAACAGCAGCCAATCTTTGTCTCTGCAGGAGGCGGACATGGGAACGGCACCGGACACATGATCTTCCTTCCTGTTCACATGCTTTAGGAATACTCAGGCTGCTGTTGGGCTGAAAGAGGAAAACATTCAGTCCAAAATGATTCATACAAATTTAGCTGGTAGATTTTCTCAGTCAGTCCAGACTGACTGAATTTAGATCTAATGAAAGTTACACTAATGTCAGGTTTGATGTGTAGAGTCATGCAGGAAAGCAGTAACTTCTGCACACTACTACTAAATACGTAAAAAACAAAACAAAAAAAGAACTGACTGACAGAGCTCCAGAATGAGACCCAAAGGTTGCAGGAGTCACCTAAACACCTCAAGAGGAAGAGCTGAAGGTTGCATGGTCCACTAATGGAGCTAAAGATGGCACCGTACAGGACGCAGTGTCCACTGACAAGGCTGGAGGAAAACCGAAACCAAAAGGTCTGCTCATGTTTTCACCCTAATTTTTTAAAAGAGAGCAAAAAACATGCAATGCTTTTTTGTAACTGTCTTTAGGTTTTCTCTCTTCCTCTTCTTTTCTATGCAAGCCCGTTCACTGGCAACTCAAACACTTCATCTGTTTGTCCAAAAACAAAGAATGCACTTCAGCAAGTCTCACTTTTCCATCAGTGAGAAAAGACTTGAAGAAAAAAAAAAAAACCAACATGATGAGTTAGTCTAATTGTGAGGAACTGAATTCTTTGCTGTGAATTGAATCTGCTTCATTCAGCTAAACACAGTCTGGGACAGAAAGCTAAAATAGAAATGCACAACTTAGCAAAAATCAGGCAACAAACTTTGTATTTCTGAGGCGGCGCAGCAGGAGTAAATGGCTCCACTTTCACTTTGAAATTGGAATTTTATTTTGGACATTCACTGAACCTGACCCACATCTGCCATGAAAAAGCAAAATATAAACCAATGAAACTTGCTGTGAGGGGCAATTTAACTCACATAAGCACAAGACATTGAAAGGCAACACATTTCCAGTTTGGGGGATTTATTTATGCAAGCTTTTGTGATCAAAACGACCTGGACTAGTTAATGAAAGGGTCAAAAGAAAGAAGGAAAATACTAGTGTTTGTGCCCGGCAGAATAAAAGGGGTGGGGGTGTTTTTGCATTTCAGGACTGCAGGTATAAAGAAGTGCTCTGGTCATATTCAACTCTCCTACACCAGCCTGCAGCGTCTGGAGCCGCTGTGCAAGACTTTCCTTCTGTCTGTTTACCTCCTCTCCACCTGCTATGGTCCTCTACTTGCACGGCTCGAATTTAAGCACCACAGACAGCTCCAGCCTGGGCAGCGACGCGACCCTGCGCGACTCCACGACGCCCCAGAGCCGCGATGGGCTGAGCCGGGGCGGCCACACGGCGGTGGCGGTGTGCCTCGGCTTCATCCTGGTGGCCGGGATCCTCAACAACTCCCTGACGCTGCTGGTCTTCGCGAAGTTCCGCTGCCTGTGGACGCCGATCAACCTCATCCTGCTCAACATCAGCCTGAGCGACGTGCTGGTGTGCGTCTTCGGGACGCCGTTCAGCTTCGCCGCGAGTCTGCGCGGTAGGTGGCTCATTGGAGAGTTCGGCTGTAAGTGGTACGGGTTCGCCAATTCCCTCTTTGGTGAGTTATATGTTGTTATTGTTGTTGTTTGACATTGCCAGGCTCATTTGCTAAATGTTTAACTATTGTTAAGAAGCGTCTAATTAAAAAATATGATCAATTTTGTACTTGAAATGACATTTCAAGGAATGTTTCCTGTCATTTAATTCCTTATTGGTATTAAATAATTTCCTTTTTGGTGAGTAATATGTTGCTAGGTTTGTTCACTGAAAGTTTAACTATTATTTAAAAAGTTCCTGAGTACAGAATTACCATCAACTTTACACTTTGAAAACTAAATTTTGAGGGTATTAAATATTAAAATAAAAATTATTTTGTTTCCACCACTTTGATAAACACACTTCCCCATGCACTTTTTTTTAAAGTTATACTTTGCCTGCCATGAATGCTAAGGCTAGTTAGCTTGTTCACCAATGTCAGTTTTCCCGTAATGATTAGTTGTGTCTCAACCATCACCACATTGAACAGCGTGTACATGAGCATGATCGACAGCGCAGAGACCCTCCTCCTGGGTCTGATTGGCTGTTTTTGAGCAGGGTGTGCATTTTTTGCTCTGGGAGGAGGTGGAGCAGCGTAATTGTTTTCACAGATTATCTGTCTCGACAGTTTACATAATTATGGGAGAAACATGTTTTATAATGCTTACATTCTACAGCTGTTTGTAAGACAATTGTCTTAATCCTGGTTAAGTTTGTCACGATGGACAACACATTGTTAGTCATGTCTGGGCGCCCGCCCTGCACTGGAAGCTGTTTGTTTTGTTTTGACCTTGGAGTGGCCAACTTCCTATTATTCATCTGGATTTGATAGAGTAGTGCCTCCCAAACCTCCTGTATCCATACTCTCAGTTCCTGCACATTTTCTTTCAGCCAACTCTGTTGTTGACATGTCATAACTTGTTCTTCCGAGCCGCCTTTGAATGCAACATGGCCTGGCGGTTCATGTTTCTTTCAGGAGTGATTTTACTGCACTGTAAAACTTTTGTTTTTTTCTTATTATCAACTATTGTTACTCTTACTCAAGTAAAAATTCTGGATTCAATACAAATAACTTCAATGATTTGTAAGATATTTCATATTATATTAAATATTTAAGTAATATTTAATATAATGTTTAATATTTTTAAAAAGTTTATTTATTTCAGTAAAACACGTTATTTACATTAATTACACAACTGAATGTTTTGAGGCCTTTATTCTCTTATTTGAAGGGTTACATAAATGTTTATGTATTTAAATTAAATAAAAAACTTGTTTACTGTGTGTCCTCCCAGTTAAATTACTCTGGAGTCGGATCTGATTCTGATATATAATTTTATTTTCAATATTTAGAAATTAGAATTTGTATTAAAATAACTGTAAAAACATAACTGTAATAAATAAGTAAACTTTTATATCACAATCATCTTTAAATTGTGAAGAGTTAAGCAGCTAATTGAGTTTTTGGTAATAAACCCACAGAACACTTACAAATTATGATCAATCCAGGGAATTTTATAGTGATTGAGACAAAAACTATTTCATGAACTGAGCTTCATCCATTTATCCAGTCATACTATAATACTCTCATGAAAAAAAATAAAGTTTCAGATTTCAACCTGTCAGGATATAGTTGTAATTAAAAATGTTATATTTCAAATTAGTCTGAAATGCAAAAAATCAGAATGATTCATTAAATAAAGATGAGGCCAAGTTGTAAAAGTGATAAGTGAAAAACCTCATTTTTATGGCTCTTTTAAAGTCCAGTTGCAGCATTTTAGTCATAAATCACATTGCAACACAGTCAAACAGTCAGTCTGCTATAGATTTATCTGTTTGGATTCATTTTCCTCTCATTTATATGAGAAAAATAAATCTTTGAGGGCTTGTAGATCATTCACATCTTTGCCAAGTTAAGTCAGTTTTGAGAGATGATTTGTCGTCCTGGCACCTCAAACATTTTCTTTTTTTCTATTTGTCTGAATGAACTTTGACATTCATCATTTAACATCGAAGTGAAATAATAAAATCATACGTATGCTGCCTTTATGATTACGTTTCCACTCTTCCTCTCTCCACGAGGCATCGTGTCTCTGGTGTCCCTGTCAGTCCTTTCCTACGAGCGCTACAACACTGTGCTGCGTTCCTCTAAAGCGGACGTCTCAGACTTCAGGAAGGCCTGGCTCTTCATCGGAGGCACCTGGTTCTACTCGCTCCTCTGGACGCTACCGCCCTTCCTGGGTTGGAGCAGCTACGGTCCCGAAGGGCCCGGAACCACTTGCTCTGTCCAGTGGCACCTGCGCTCACCCACCAGCGTATCCTATGTGCTGTGTCTCTTCATCTTCTGCTTGCTGCTGCCGCTGATGCTCATGGTTTACTCTTATGGACGAATCCTGTTTGCTATAAGGAGGGTGAGCACAAAAAGTAGTCAAGGTTTCTATTGGGTAAGATTGGGTAAGATGACAGAGTATTTGGGCAATTGTAGACAGAAGGAAAACAAAGAGGAGTAAATTTCCACCCCCCAAAAAAGTCTCAGAAATTTTCCAGAAAAAAACTGGAAAATGTCTAATCTTGAAAATGGCAATCTGCTAAAAAAAGAAAAAACTCTGAAATTTTGAGGTTCTTCTCAGAAATCTGCTAGAAAAAAAAATTGAGTTTAAAAAGTAAAAAAATCACTAGAAAAAAACAATTTGAAATTAATCTCAGAAATGTTCTAGAAAAAAAACTAAAGTAAGTTTGAAAAGTCAACAATTTGCTTTAAAAAAATCTGAATTGTTTAGATTATTATCAGAAATCTCCTAGAAAAAAACAAGGAAATTATTGAGTTTGAAAACTCAAAAATTTATTTTAAAAAGACTCAGAAATATTGAGATTAATCTCAGAGATTTTCTAGAAAAAAAAATTGAAATGTTGAGTTTTGTCAAAACCGTTTGCAAGTTGGAAACGATGGTGTCTCATATGTTAACATCACACTCACATAAACATATTTTTCATATTAAATCTAATTGAATTTACTACATCCATGTGTTGGTGGAGATAATAATAACACTTTAAATCACCGTCTGCTCAGTTTTCTGCAGAAAAACTGGGATGTCGTGTATAGAAAACCTTTGAGCAGCTTTCACTCAGGGTTTTGTTGCAGAATTTGACTCTCTACATTCAGATGTCATTTCCTAATTATAGTCTGAACATAACTTTTTCAATTATGCCTTCTGCCTATCAGCAAGCAGCATAATTGCATATTATATGAAGGCCTAAAAGCCTTTAACATTTTCCTGAACTGAAAAATGCTAATTTGCAATTGCATCTGCACGGCACAAACCAGAGCTGCAGTTTTCTTGAGAATAATTTTGTTAAAATGCTTTTGTTGTTGTCCGTCTACTCAGCTTAAAAGCTCTAAAGGCTCCATTGAACCTGGGTTCTGTAGGTGCTTTTTCCTGCCAGGGTACATTTGAGATTCAGAAATGGGTGTCTGAGTTTGAGCTGCAGCTGTCAGAACCGTCGTTATCAAGCCAAAACATCCCAGAATCCGCTGGAGTGTGTTTACAATCTGTGAATCAATTCGTCCAGCAGGACTAGGTTTTATTTAGGGGCTGCGGCTTTGCTCTTTGCAGTGATCCTCTTAGATTCCCATAACGCGAGCCAGGCTTTATTGAGTTTCCTATAAACCTGTCAATCATATCTAAATTGGTAATTAAAGGCTCCCAGTTGCTCTTTGCTTCCACTACTGCTATGAATGAATCACCCAGAAGGTATTTTTAGAGCCTGTGAGCTACGTGTTACCATTGGATACCCAGCGTTATATAAGCATGTTTTTTTTTTGTTTTTTTTTGAAAGTCCATGCTCCCAGAGGAGTCAGAGCAGAGAAATGGTCCTGAAATGTTCACCTCATGATCAGCAGCGAACGAAGCCAGCAGCATTTCTTAGAAACAGATGAACGAGGATGTTTCAGTCCCATAAAGATGATTTCAACCAGCAGGAATCCCCCACCACATTTAGATTGCACTCACACTGGAGCTTTGAATTCTCATATCTGAGACATAAAGTTTAATTGTATCTGTAATATCAGGACTGAATGAAAAACCTTGAGGCAAATAATCTAAAGCTCATGTGTCAAATTTGTATAACTCCAACTTGCATTAGCCTCTCTAGTTTTTCTGAGATTTTACTATCATGGAAAATCATCAGATTCCTGCATTTTTTTGTGATAATGCTTAATTGTGAGTTTGTAGGTTGTAGGTTCGATTCCAGCTTCCTCCTGCCACATGTCGATGTGCCTCTGGGCAAGGCACTTAACCCCAAATTGCCTCTGCATATCGGTGCATGAATGTGTGTGCGAATGGGTGAATGTGGCTCTAGTGTAAAGCGCTTTGAGTAGTCAAAATGACTGGAAAAGCGCTATATAAGTTCAGTCCATTTACCATTTACTGAAAATGTTCCAACAAATTGTTTATGTTGTGTGATGCTACCTCCCACCTGCAGGTGGCAGTATTTCTTACTCCGTCTACACTGGTTCCCAGGCTTTATTTGATGTAAAATAATAGTTTGTTAGCAAATAAGAGTCATATCTGTGATATGTATTTGTTATACATTGTTATATATTATAAATATTATACAAATATATAAATATTTAAAAAATTATCTTGCAAATATTTCTAAATTAGCTCCACAAATCAGTGATTTTGATTGAAAAAGAAAATCACAAAATTCTGGAGGGACTGATCAGTTTCAAAACATGTTCAGTATTATTTAGCTTTAAGAAATACTAATCAGATGCAAACACAGCTGTTTATCAATATCCTAACAGTTTGTTAATGGGTCACATCAGTACGTTCTGGGCACAACCGGCCCTTTAAGAACATTCATAATCTTGGCAAAATTAAAATGAGTTTGACTCCCATGGTCTATAGCAATAAAATGTCTTTTGGCTTTAATCTGAGCTACAAGAATCAGCAAATCTGTTCAAAGTAAAAACTACTTTTTAATTGCATTAGCATAATCTCAGAACAACAATTCAGAACAACCCTGCCTTTAATTAAATTCATTTGTTCAGTGGAGAAAAAAAATAACTGGTTTTGCACTAAATAATAAAAAAAAAACCTTCCTTAAAAAATAAATGTAAGCAAAAACAAATATTTTCAAACAATTTCTTCAATTCTAATTTCTCCAAGCCTTTCATAAGACCGTCATAAAAGTTTTATAAGTGAGGACACAGTTACAAGAAAATAGCTACTGGCCTAAACTTGCTAATCAAAATGTCTAAAACAACTGCAAGTGCGACTAATGAAAACCAAATTTATCTCAACACTTGGACGAGGAAAAAGGATGATAAGGAAGGAAGTGTGTCATTTTAAAATCTTTTTTATGTCTTTTGTCAGGATTTGCAATTTAATTAGAAAATGTCAGAGCTAGATGTCAAAAAAGGAGAACTTGATATGTATGCACAGCAATCAAGAGTTAAACGTTTACAACCTTATTGGATTGTAGTTTGACAGAAATTAAAAACCTATTTCATTTTATGAACGAGGGATCATTGTCAGTGCTGTTTTCTCTCCTTTCATTCATCTTGACATTTGATTTTTACAATAAATTGCAGAAGCAATCACGTGGGACCTCATTTTGACCAATCCCTGCCTCCTCTCTGCTCTCCTCCAACCTCCTGCTGATTGACCTGAAAATTGATCTCAGCAAAATATTTGATAGATGTCTTTCTTTCTGAAAAACCCAGAAACGAGGGGGATTGGTGTAGATGTTTTATTCAGTAGCTTTCTCTAAAGTTATTTCTAAAACATATTAATTCCACGGTATAAATAAACATATATTCCTTACTTGTATTATTTATAAAAGAAATATGACAGGTGGATACAGCCGGTCAACAGCTGGATGATGAAGCATTGTAATGAGTTTAGGTTTAAATATTGACAAGAAAAAAAGCTAATTTGTTTTGAGCCTTTGGGCTTTCCTTTGTTCTGCAGGAATGCAGAGTGAAATCTGCAAGAAGTCCTGACTGAAAGGCGCAATTAAGATGCTGTGTTTTTCTTCACTCTACCACTGGATGGCAGTAAATGAATAGACTCTGTAGATGGGTGACTTTAAATTTGCACATTATTAATCAATGAAAAATCCAGAAGAAATGTCAAAATCTACGAGACATTGAAGGAAAATATTAAAAACTTAACTTTATTATGCACAAAAATAGTTCAGTAAAAACAAAACTCACTGATTTCAGCTTATACCTGTTTGAGGAATATTAGATTATGCTTTTAAAATGATAAAATTCGATCATTTTTGCCTTCTGTGTCTGTGACTCTGTTATCCAGGTGGGTAAGGTCAACCTGCTGGCCGCACAGCGCAGAGAGCAACACATTCTGCTCATGGTGCTGTCCATGGTGTCCTGCTACATGGTGTGCTGGATGCCCTATGGAGTCACGGCGCTGATGGCCACCTTCGGCCGGTCGGGGCTGGTCACTCCCCTGGCCAGCGTGGTGCCGTCCATCTTGGCCAAGTTCAGCACGGTGGTCAACCCCATTATCTACGTGTTCTTTAACAACCAGGTCAGACCTCAGGAAGAATGAAGTGCAGTGGTTTTTCTGGAGAGGAAAACTTTAAAGGGGTGTTATTATGTGTTTGGGCCCGTTTTGTAGCACAATCAAGTAACTATGTTAACTTCAGTTATCAGCTTATTTCAATGACTTGAAATTGGGTGTCTGTCTCTTTAAAACCTCTGAAACCTGGCTTCAGGAAGTCATCACAACATGGCTCCTCTATGAACACTTTAACAACGTTTTTTACCAGCGTTGTGCTGAGAAATAGCTCACATATTGTGCAGTTCCACCAGATGTTCGCTAATTGCTGCAGGCTAGTCTGAAGGAGTTGAGCTCAGAATCTTAGAAACTTCAGCTGTGAGGAGGGGCTGCGCCTCGAAGGCGGGGCTTGGTCCACCCAGCTGAATGAATCAAAGTAACACTCAAGGTATGTTTACAATGTGACTTAATACATACATAATACTGTCCCTTTAAAATGATGATAACTCACCTCACTTGCAAGACAGAAAAAAAGTATCACCAGGATTAAGACAGCAGCTTACAGAGATAAAATGGTATCATCATTTATTATCTCCGCTCCTAGACCTTTTGAAAATGTTCAGATTTTGTGGAGCTGCAAACATGAGTTATTGCATTTCATTGGGATTTTATGATAGACCAAAGCAACAAATTAGTAGTCGTTACACAGAAGGAAAATTATTTTAAAGCACGCTGCATGAGAATCTAACAAACCTTTAGCTGAAATCACAGCTGCAGGTTTTTTGGTTTATATTTCTACCAGCACATTCAAATCTGACATCTTTACTCATTCTTGTTTGTAAAAACACACAGGATTGGTTGGATTGGATGGAGAGCAATCCTGACTATCAATGTTGCTGCAGAATCTGAATTGGATTTAGGTCTGGACTTTGACTGAACCATTATGTTGCAGCTCTGGCTGAATGTTCAGGGTTGTTATCCCACTAAACCTTCGCCCCAGTCTTTTCCAGTCTGTAAAATGTTTTCGTTTATCCTGAGTTCAGATCTGTCCATCTTTCAGTCTGCGCTGATCAGAGCACATAGAGATTGATTAGGTGTGTTGAGGTGGATAGTTATTTTGACATGTATCATTTTTAATGTAAACATTTAAGTGCCTGTCAACTACATGGCTTAAATAAACATATTTTTTTGTATAAAATAATCATAAGCTAGGTATAATTTTCCTCAGATTCTAATATGCTGAAATGTGGAAAATTAGAATATTCTTTTTCAAGGCAAGGTATAAAAAAAAATCATGGTAATTTTATCAAAAATGCCAGAATATACCAGCTTACTTTTTAATGTTTTCATCTGCTTGGAAAATTAAACAAGTCATTCAAAATAAATAAAACTACCTTCACTGAAGATGTCAAGTTTTTGATAATATGTTATGCATTAACTCTACTGATCATGTAGGCACCATAAGGCTCCTAAACTTAAGTATTGTGTTGATTCATAACAGAAAACATAGCCAAAGCCTTTTTAAAATCAAATTAAGTGAATTAAGTAATTAATCACAAAAGCAGAATTTTATTAAATTGTATTTTACAAAACCTTTTCCTGAAAAATCTGGTCAATTGAAGAATTATGCATCTTTCAAATCCAAGTTTTCGTGTAGAAAATGAGTGAAAAAGAAAACTGCAGAAAGGCTGAAAAGCTGTTCATTAACACCACTTTGCATGATTTCAGTGTAAAGTCTGGATGCATTAACGCAAACTATAAAGTGCTGGTTTAAAAAGTATAAATTAGTATATTGTTTTATGTCAAAATATGCAAAAGAAATGTAAATGTTCCAGTTTAGGCGCGCTAATGTTTGAGGTTTATTCTGTATTTCACACAGTTTTACAGGTGCTTCGTAGCCTTCATAAAGTGCAGCGGGGAACCACAGTCTGTTCATGGAGAGGAGCAGCCAGCTCCAAGAAATCATCAGTCGGATGCCTTTGATGGTCGGAAACCAGCCTCCTCCAGCCCTTCGCAGCCTCAGTTCCTCTGCAGCAGAACCGCCGCTCCCTGCAGCTGCCGCAGCGATAGAAACATCCTGTTTGTCCATTACACACCATGAAAGCTTCACAATCACATTCGTCAGTGGTCGCTTCCTTTTGGGTGTTCGTTTTTGTCGCTTTTAGACATTGATTAACATTTTATGTATTTTCTGGTAATTATTACATTGAAGATTCTCTTGAACAAACGGCTTCTCCATAAAAATATTGTTACATAAGAAGCTCTTATAAGAAAATATAAATTAATTTTTCCAATCGTTCCTTCTATTAACCTCTGGCTTCTTATTTAAAAAAACAAATATTTCACCTTCCATAAATATATTTTGCTTCACATAAATATTTGGCCAAACGAAAAGAGGGCTTACCTGTTTGATCAGGTAAGTAAATAAGTAAATTTTATTTATATAGCACACTTTACAGGTCAAAAACCACAAAATGCTTTACAAAACGTAACACATAAAAACACAGAAGGAGAAATAAAAGAGAATAAATGGAGCACAAAACAAAATAAAACTAATTAAAAGCCAATCTGAATAAATTGTATTAAGAGAGTCAAAGTTAGAACAACAACGGGACCAAAATGATCCGGTTCACAACAACAAAGTAAAAGTAAATAAATAAATGTTGATTAATGGAGTCAGGGCTGTCAAACTCATATTCTCAAATGGCCAGTTGTGCCAAAAAGTATTGATAAAACTCATTAACAGATTGTTAAAATATTAATAAATCAATATCTCTGCATTTGATAAGTACTTCTTAATGTTAAATAATACTGAACATTGTTTCACGTTGCTGTAATGTAGCAGAATACAGATGAGAACAGATTTGCTTTGATTGACAGAAGTGACATCCATCATCCCTATGGGGCCTTATAAAAAGCTGTGGCGGGCCACATTTGGCCCCCAGCCCTCGAGTTTGACACATTTTCAAAGCTTAATATTCAGTTTGTTCTCTGCAGGTGCAGAGCTGGAGTTAAGAACGTTATGAACCACCAGGGGAAGCTGTGAAACTCCGCAACTCATCAGCGCTGAGTTCAGCACCAGCTCTCTGCCTAAGGTTCATGTGTTGCTATAATTAAACAAACGTGTGCAGAAAACTTAGAGTGCAAACATTATGCATGTGTTTCTTTTTTCACTGTATCACTGACATTATATCTGATCAGAGATGCAGGTTTATCACACAGCTTGGTTTCTACTCGTTCTGTGATAAAGACATTTTATGCAGCTGTTGTTGCAAAAGAACAAGGTATTAAAAACAATTGATGATAGTTAGGTGATAGAATCTCATTAAATCTACAACAAATATTATCTGCCTAAAAGAAAAAAAACAAATAAGTGTATATAATGCAATATAATGTAGAAAATGGCAAGAGTACATTGCAGTTCAATCAGTACAATCATTTTATTTTTGACTGGGAAAAAAATAAATTTACGTTTGAAAAAAAAAGAAAAAAAAGCTACTTTAGATGTTTCAACCAAACTTATTCAAACTTTGAATAAGTTTTATTTGTTTTAGCGATATGGAGAGAATTTTATGGCGAAAAGAAAAGACGGAGAACCAGCTCAGTAACTCCAGTCAGCTTGAATCATCCTGTAGCAACACCGCAGCTGCACAAACTGAGAATGCAGTTCTCGGTGCATTCAGCAGTGAAACAGTGTTGCATTAAAATGTTTCACTTTAGCTCAACTTTTGCTACCACAACCAAGGTGCTGTGGTGAAGTAGTGAAACTCCTTGACATGGATAACCCTGCTGCATGTGGGAATCTAGAATAAGAAGAAGCCTCCTTCATAAATCTCTGTGAGTTTTCTCCTCATCCGGACTGATTAACAAATGTTAATGAGAATGGTAGAGGATCTGTCATGCTGTGGGCCTGTTTGTTATTGACACAGACAAATCAAACCACAAGTTGGAATGGAGTACCACAGGGCTGTGTGCTCGAGTCATTATTTTTACTTTAAGCATTTCAGAAAAATTTGGGAGAGCTCTTTCTTAAAACCTAAAATTTGGATTGATAATAAAATCATTTAGATTTTGACACTCTGTGAATCCATTAGCTCTTCTTTCTTAATCATGTTCATGGCAGCTGGATCCTGTTCCAGGAGTCACTATGTGGGAGGTGGTGTTTAACTCTGATGCATTAAAAAGCTGATATAACTATAAATCATTATTTCAAGAACAAAATAATTTTTTCTTTACTTTTTACCTAAGTGACAAAAGAAATATCTTTAGAAAAACTCAAATATGAAAAATCTTCAGCCTGTTCACACATTTGCTCGATAGAGAATAAACAACAAGCGAAAAAATAAAAAAAATATATTGCAAACAGAAATAGTGTCATAAAAGCAAACTGGGTGTTGGATTTGACACATATGTCTTTGTTGGTTAAATATATTGTGAGACTTAGTGTGATGCAATCAGTGCATAGTTTTTTAAAGTCTTCGAAATAAAATAACTCATCAAGTACATAGAAAGGCCATAAGCTCGTAAATCCAACTGAAGAATCCAGTTTGAGTATGCTGTCTGCATCAGAAACCACGTCACAATCTATTTACAAGCTTCTTTGTGAGGGTTGGGTTTTATTTAGTAGTGCAGAAAAACACTGCAATCAATGGAACCAAGTGAAACATACCTGCCATAAAGGAAGGAAGAGATGCTATGATGTATTTCACACGGCACACTTACGTCCTCCACAAAGGTCACAGCTCTCACAGATCTGAAGGGCTCAAAGCTTCCAGGAAGTACATGCAGAAAAACTCGTCTGCTTTGGGGAGCATCTGCTCAGAAGCGCATGGGATGTCACGGGCGACAGGCCGCTCCACTGCATCATGATCAACACCTACCAGACCAGCATGGCGCTGCCACAGGTGCCTCCGCCGGTGCCCCCGCGGCTCGGCAGGCCCGAGCCCATCCTCATCCCAACTCAGCTCCCATCGCCAGGCTACAGCAAGCCACTTCTGCGATTTCTGGTTTGTGTGGTGACGCTGCACTTGTTTCTGTCTGTTGGAGGATTTCTATACCTGTACTACAACGAAAGACAAATTGCACATGTAAGTAGCGCCGTGGTTTGTACAAAAGTTGTTTTGTTTTAAATCTAAAGCTGGAAACTTGAGTTTTCTTTAACTGGGGAGGCAGAAACTGATGCAGATTCACAGGTTTTGCACCATCTTTAGTCTCACCAAAATTTAGTGTGAGATGCACAGGAAATCCTCCTCTGTAAATGCAGCATACATGTCACAACTCGCATGCGGTTTTTGGCCTCATATTTAGCACTTTGCTAAAGTAGATTTATTTCAGTGTTGAGAATAATTATTTCTCTATTGTTCCACTGATGTTTAACTTTCTCTTGTTCTTGCAGGCAACCTATTCCTCACCACAAGGAAGAGGTAAATTGATTTTACTGATTGACGCTGTTCTGAGTGTAGAAGGAAAAGTCAATCAGATAAAGAAACCTGACATGTATTTGTGTTTTTTTCCACTTTTAGTTGGTTTTCCCCCCGTAGAAAAACAAGAAACAACCTACGGAGCTTTTGCACGCATGTTAATTGGAAAGCCAAATGCTACAATTGAGAAAAAATGTAAGAAAAAAAATCTCTCTTTTTTTCTTTTTATAGAAATCCAGTTATAATTAAAAAATAAAAAACAACTTTTACTGTTTTTTCTAGCTGGTTATCTTGAGTGGAGAATGGACCTCTCAGTTCGCAAGAGAATCAACTACTTTCACAAAAGCTGGCTGACTGTCCTGGAGCCCGGTGACTACCTCGTCTACTCCAGGGTGACCTTCTCCAAGCACAGCATCGCCCCGCTGACCGGCTGCATCAAGATGAGGAACAGCGAGACAGAAGCGGAGAAGGAGGTGACTAAGGCCCACTGCAGCCTGAGCGACAAGGACGGTTTGAGCCCTCAGCTGTGCACAGTTACGCTGCAGGACGTGATCACGCTGAGCAAGGGAAACCAGCTCGGCATCTGGGTGGAAAATCTCTCGCTTGTGGACTACGGAAAGCAATCGACGAGTTTTGGGATGTATAAGCTGTAGGAGCCGCATGGACCAGGACTCCAAAACAGGGATCTGTGAATGTGGATGGAATATAGATACTAAGAAGACTCTGCAGGAGTTAATCAACAAACTTTTGTGGAATTGAGAGACATTTTCAAACTATAATTTATTAAATAACATTGTCTATTTCTTTGTTATTGTCAGTGATTGCTTTGTATTTATTTATATAAATTGGACCATATGTAAAATAACTTTTATATTTAATCTGAATGATCTATTCTGGTTTTTTTGGGGGTGAGGCAATTACACATTTCAAGGATTAGTGCTTACATTTTCATTGTCCAGCAGCTCTTAATGGAGATTATTTGACAAAAAAACTCAAAATTTCAGAAAAACAGCACTTTTTAAATGTGATAAAGAACAGAAACTGCTCTGAACCACTGTGGTTTTGATTTTCTAGAGCACACAGCAGCAACTAGTGATGCACCTTCTCACGGTGACAAAGATAGACACTTGACTTGAAAATTATCTTTGGAAATCTGACGAGGTCAACTTTTTCTCTCATCACAGTTATCCTTTTTGTAATTTAACCTTCCAAATCAAATCAATGTATCTTGTTTCAGAATTCAAAAAATCCAACGACCCTTTCAGCTCTTTTTTAGGCAGGGCTGCCATGTTGGTATATTTTTTTTACTACAGGTCTTTATGGGTAGGGTGGCCCAGGTTTTGGGGAAAACCTGAGCATCTGACATCTATTTTTAGTTTTTAAGTTATGCAAACAGTGCTTCAAGTATGTTTTTTTATTGCTTTTTTCCAATGTCGATTTGGCGAGGTGCAGTAAAGAGATTTTTCACTGTATTTTAAAAAAACTGGAGAATGAATTTATGTCTAGACTGATTTTTTTTTTTCTACACTGCGCAGAGATTTTTTAAAAGCTTTTTTTAATATGCGTATGAAAACACACAAAAGCTCGTCAAGATTTTCAAGTTCCGAAGAAACTGTTCGCCCAGGGAGGCAAGAATGGATATGAAAAAACTCTATGCCATCCATCTTGAGTCGTGACACTCATACCAGGCTCGCTTGGGCCTTTTTGTGTTCCTAAAATAGCTCCACTCTGCTTCTTCATGACTGTAATGTTTCCTTTTTAGTTCATAAGTACACCTGCAGTACTTGATGAGTAATTCAAAACGTCTGAGAGTATAGGTTGGCGAATAAAACGTGCTTTTCACATGGAGTACAACAGTATGGAAAGTGTGAATCTCTATGGAGGTGTGCAGATGCAGCCTACCCTTACAGCATGTCACTCCTTCCACTGTGCAAAAGGTTTCCTGAGAGCGAAGCTGAACAGCCTACAAATTCCTGCGCTGCACATGTGATGAACGTGGGGCGGAAAAGCCTGCCTGCCTGCCATCTGTGGATTTCCAGCGTGAAAATAGAAAACCTATTTCCATTGCTGTCATGGTTACAAACTGATTTTCAATCCAAAACTCTGCTTGTTATATTAAACTTTTAATAAAAGAACAATCAAACCAAACATACAGTAGAGAATGTCTAGAAAAAAAGGATAAAATACTTGCAACAATAATTGCATAGAACAAGCTTTAAAAAAAACAAACAAAAAAAACAACACAGTGGTGTGGAAATCAGATGAACTTCTTCCCACCAGTAAGTGCTCACAGAAGGTATTGGGACTTTCGAATTACAGTGTGTGGTGTTTAATGGAAACAGTCATTTTGAGGGGAGGTTGCGTCTCTGCAACATTATTAGATCATCTAGTCTGGCTGGTGAGACGAGATGTGCCTTTGAGCCTGAAAGTTGCACCTTTGCAGACGAACCAGCTGCATCAAAAGCTACACAGTGCTGAGAAGTTTCTGAACAGAGGTGCGTGCAAAAACTAGAAAAAAAAAACACACACACACTTCCCACAGAGCAACTGTGTCACAAATTCAACAATCTGGATCATTTGTGGATGGAAAACAATGGACCTCATTGTTTTTAATCAGGAAACGTCACTGAGTAAAGGCGAATAAAAAGCATGTGGATGAATTCATTCAGTCCTTAATATTGCAGGTTGTTTGAATCTGATGGCTGCTGGTTTTTACCCAGAAGTCTGTCAGTAAAGCAGTCACTTATTGCATTTCAGTTACATTCACTGTTTCTGTGCAGTGCACCACATAACAGCGTTGACAGTGCGTGCGCTCGTCCCCATGAGGAAATGTACCGCGGTTGGTCTTCAGAAAGAGGCCACGACCATAGATAGGAAGCAAAGCGCTGTTTGTTTTCAGACCCAACATACATAATAACATCATTAAACTAAGCTTGACACTTTGAGTATATTTCATGTTTAGTCCCAGTCGGTCTCAAACTCTCTTTTGGTTTCCGGACCCCTTCGGGAGGCACTTAAATATGTTTAACACCAACATCTGTTTATTTCCTCTGTTCCCAGACAGAAATCTGTAAATTCTCAAAGCAAAACAAGATTCTCTTTTTCCTCTTTAGCAATATAAAACAGGGTTTTCCTTGCAAAACGTTCTCCATAAGGCTTACACCACATTTTAAATGTCTGGGTTAGCAATAAATACGGACTATCCTTATAAACTCAAAAGAAATAAAGGTTATCTACTCAACATGTTAAAATGATTCCCATATATATTTGAGTAAGGGTTACTTCTTTGTCTACTTTTATAAGAGCAAATAGTACAGAGTTAAGTCTTTCCTATTTCATTATGCAGATGCATTGCTTTGGAGTATATATGTCTGGATATATATTGATTATCGCATTTCTGATGCAGAATTTATAATGTAGAAACACTGTACATCCATGCAGTTTTTAAATACAGTATACAGCTGCATTTGGAGATTGAGCTTGTTATAGTCACCTGTGTGACTTGTTAAAATGCCTATAAAATCCCCTGAACATAAATTAGACGAATCTTTGTCATGTTGAAAAATGCTGTGTATCATGAAAGCACAACAGGAAGATTTATCTTTTCCAACAAGGAGCCGTATAGTTATAAAATAGAACAGTGACAAAGTCATGATTGGAAGAGATCATTGTCAGTCCGGTTTTAAAAGTTCAGACAAGAGAAGCAGAAGACTCAATGGCTTTTTGCTTCTTTTCTATTCCAACAACAGCAGGAGAAGCTACGGAGAGTTTGTTTCTTTCCAAAATTCTTCCATTAGCAAGGCGGATCTGACAGTCCAAATGGGGGAGATTGCTTGAAACACAGAGGATTAGCCGAGCTGTTCGGCAGTAAGCATGCTCGTCTGGATCTTCCGATGAGACGGATCCGATTCCGTCGAGCTGTCAAATCAAGCTCCAGGTTCGGAGGCGACGAAGCTCCACGTTTATGTGCGACTGAAATGTGAAGACGGAAGACACGCATAGAAAAATAAACGCATAAACACACAGAAACCTGCCCCAGTGCGAATCCGCGCCTGTAAACGGGAGCTGACAGGCTGAAGAGGTGTGCTGTGAGGATGGTCCACTGTCCTAATGGCTGCTGTCCTCCCAGCCGCAGTCGTTCTTTTGCTTGCTCAGCTTTCTCACCAATCTTTCCAGCTCTTTGCGAGAC
Organism: Poeciliopsis prolifica; assembly: GCF_027474105.1. NCBI lineage: Eukaryota > Metazoa > Chordata > Actinopteri > Cyprinodontiformes > Poeciliidae > Poeciliopsis > Poeciliopsis prolifica. Next base: position 2,819,412 of record NW_026562381.1, read on the forward strand.
TTCTGCTCCTCCTCCAGAAACTGCTTCATCCACTTATTCTCCTGTGAAACACAGGGGGGAATAATAACAGAGTGAAGGCTCAGATGGTAATGTTTGTCAGTAACTGGTTTGTCTCAGATTTCCATAATTTCTAATGCTCTGGCAAAGGCATTCACAGCCCTTTACAGGTGCATTTTACAGACACAAATGTCATTTTACAGCACAATCAAGTAACTGTTACCTTCAACTATTCTAAAAATCATATATATATATGCAATATGACTTAAAAGAAACTGAATTTGTGATTTAACGCCTTAAAGCTCAGCCTTTGTGTCATTACAACATGGCTCCTTATTTCTGTGTTGGAAAAGAGTTGCACCCAGAAGTTGCAGGAAAGCTTTTCTCGATGCCAGGTTGTACTGAAAGCTGCATTAAAAGGGTCACTCTTATGCACATTCCTGGACATAAAATGTTACCAAAAAACAGAAAATGCACTTTAAAAGTTGGATCTCTTGAAATGATTTGACTAACAAAATGAGAACAAATGAGAACATAATTATTGGATTCACAAATTTTACTTATTGGTTGTGGAGATCTGAATTCCCTACTGCTGCCGTGTTGCATTGTGGGAAGCCAGGCTTCCCTAAATCAGATCGCAGTGCCTGAGAGGTCCGATTTACATTTAAATCTCTGAAGCGTTTTCTAGACAGGGAAGACCAAACCCATGTGAGATCGACCAGCATCCTGTTGTCTTCACACAGGGGGGTTTCCACAAAAGTGGGTTCATTGCTGGTTTGGAGTCAGAACTCATTTTACCACCAGCTGTTTCGACTGCCAACATGTTGGTTACAGTACCGAGAAGCTGGTGGTAGAAACTTGTATAAAGTCAAAACAGTGAGAGATTAGTTCACTGTCTGTCTCCTTCCTTCTGGTTAAGCATCAACAAATAGAAATGAGGGGAGATTCAATTTCGTAGTAACAGTGGAGGCATTTATATTGATGAAATAGTTCAGCTCAAGCGAATTATTGTGTGTTTGAAAAAAGAAAAATAACAATGTGACGGATTAAAACCAAGAGGCCTCGTTTTCATTTACTCTTCAGTTTTTATTGAGCTCCACAGTTCAGATGTTTTCATTTGAGTTCTGGTGAGAATCTACGAATCTTACCTGAACCAAATAATTGTCTTTAGTGAATGCAACACAAAAGGACATTTCATAGTCAAACTCGGCATGGATTGGGATGAGATTCCAAAAATGATTATCATAAGTAAAGAAAAAAAAACTAATAAATAAACAAAACACACACACAATTTGATAACATAATATTCTTTATGTGACAGATTTAAAATAACTTTATGACACAATGTAGTAAAATAGATGATGAGAGGAAACCAATGTACTGTCCTCCAATACATTTCTATTTATGTATTGCAGAAATAGCAAGGCTATTTTTGTATTTCTGCATTATGTAGAAAGTTTGCATAAATGTTTTTCTAATCTGGTAATAAGTTACTTGTTCTGAAAATTCAAAAACGTTCTATAATTGACAGGTGTTTGCATTAAACCCCCTCCCACCAAGCAGAGGGATCAAAACTAACCGTTCTACTTTCTTGGCTAACATTTTCCAACTTTCATTAACTCAATTTTTGATAATCTGGTTAATGTACAGATCTAAAAACACACAAAAAACCAAACAAAACATCAATTAAATCAAACCGAGGAAGTGCTTAAAATGATAATTTCTATTAGCAGTTTGTACATTTAGTCGTATTAACTAACTTTCAGGTAGTTAATACGACTCAGCATGTTCCTGTAATAAATAATTTAGCATTTATTACAAGTGTTCCAACTTACCTTTTTTAACTCATGAACCTCGTCCTTTAAAGCATAAACTGCGTCAACCAGGCTCCTACAAGTTAAAATATAAAAGCATTTATTTCATGCCAGAAGAAGTAAAATGTTGAGCTTGTTTTAGCCAGCTAAACATTTCATTCTATTTATTTTATACATGAAGCTGATTTTGTCTTTAATGGATACATATTTGATTGGTGAATCCAACTGCAAGTAAATATTTATGCCGAAATATTCTCAAAGCTTATTCTTCAGATGCAACAACAAGCTTACTTTTCCTCAGTAACTGTCTGTCCGTTGCTCTTAATTTCCTCCACGATTATTTTCTCTTCTTCAGGCAGGAGAACCTGAGGGACACACTCTTTCCGTACCGCTGTGCATGCACACACAAATGAACACATGAGCTACGTTGATGCCTTTAAGACCCCCAAAATCATTTTTGATGTATCAGTGTGTGAACCGGCAACACACACCTGTGGTGGTTTGGTGCAGGCTGGCTCCTGTGCAATAAGCCTCAATCACCCGAAGTATCTGAGCGTCTTCCTCCAGAGCAGCTGTGCCTGTTGAGATATGACCGTTATTTAGCAATCGGAGAAACACTTCATACCTTTTAGAAAATGCAAAACAAGAGAGAGAATGCTGCTCAGCAGGGTGCATGACATGAGTTTACTGTGTCAGGAAAGGTTTCACTGTATTATTAATCAAAAATATTGTGAATCCAGCAGGTGGGGCAGGGCTGGATGATATGGCTGAAAAACGATATCAGCTTTTTATGAGTCCATATCAATAATTATTGATCCGTCTTTTTTTTTATGGTTTTAAATATCTGAAATTCTGTCAAACTGGGTGGTGTGACCTTTTTCTGCTTTCTACACCGTTTTCCTGACGTTTTTTATTTTTAAGCAGTTATCGCGGGAGTTACTCAACTGGGTGTTGCCAGGTCACTAAAAAGTGAGTAAGTTAGTTGGTACATCACATATGGATGTCTAATGTCACATGCTGGGGAGGTCTATGGTTTGAAATGCATGCAATTATTTTGCAAGGAAAATTTTGGAATTAAACGGGAGTGAAAATTTTATAAAATAAAAAGACAAATTTTACTTTTTCTACAATTAAAACAAGAAAATCTGAGCAAAGTCAAGATTGAAAATGCATTATGATTTTTAAGATTGTTTTTTTTTTAAATAACTTGTTCATGATAAATTCAGTGCAAGCAAGAAAGTTTAGGCAGTGAAATATAAACATGAATTATTTGAAATTTAGAAGCAGTTCTTGTTCAGGGTGAAACTTACTTTTTCTTATCTGAAACTCGTCATCAGAGGGCTTGCGGTCTTTCTTCCTGTTGCCTGGCAGGAACTTTTTTATCGGCCTTGGGCTCTTACTGGAGTCCTGCAGGAGCACAAAAAACAAACTCAATGAATCTTTGTGAACACAAACGTCTCAGCTCTACACACGGCTGAAACATGAGGCGTCAGTTCAAAACGCAATGCAAGCTTTTTGGGGATTTGCATCCCGAATGTACACACAGTGAAGAAACAAGAGAACCATCAACAAACAAGGCAGCAAGCATGAGTTAACCGAGACCAAACTGGCAGGAAAACGTCTCTGAGGTAAAATGCAACCTGCTTGGAAGGGTTTCAAATAAGATCTAATAATTTCTATAGGTTATATCATGTGCGTTCAAAAATATAAGTGCAGGAAAATAAAAGTAACTGAACTACCAAAGCTGTATCTCTACAGTCTCAGCCAAGCATTTGAAGTAAAAACTTAAGATTCAGTGTTATTTTTTTAAAAATCTAACTAGTTTCATGAATGAGGGTTTTGCTTTACTACTTAGTTTTCATTTAATTTGAAATCATTCATAAAAATAGTTTCTCTGCGAAACATATAAAAACCAGAGGTGTGACGTAATTAACCAAAAAACCTGTTTAGTCATTGTGTGACGTGTTATTCCTGTCCTGAGTAGAGCAGACCTTGAACTCATGGAGATCCTTCTGTCTTAGTTCTTTACATTTAGCAATTTGCTCCATGCCCCATTATTTAGAAACACTTCAAACTGGACAGCAATTTTCAGAATGTGATTTCAGTAATTCAATTCAAATCATGAAACTCTTTTGCATTCATTGAGCGAAGATTGATCTGCAACAAGCTTTTATTTTCACTGAATGGCTTTTGGCTTACGGCTTTGTCAATGTCAAATTTATTTATAAAGCACTTTTAAAAACAGTGGGGTTGTTTAAAACCAAAGTGCTGAAAAAAACAATAACTCAATAGAGTAAGGTGATGAAAAGAGCTTTAACCAATAAAAGAAAGGATTTTAATCGTGTGGATTTTACTTCTGATGTTTTTTCGAGTTCAGGAGCTTCTTAAGCTCCAACAATCCAATCCAACAAGTAAAACTTCCTGAGTACATCAGTGAGGAATATCTCTTTAATAACTCACCTCAATGACCCTCAGACTTTCAAATGAGCTTGATTCATACCGACTAAAAGCTGCATTGATCTCCAATTCTTCTGCATTTTTTCCTTACACTTAACAATGTTTGAGTGCAGCACTTATGTTTTGGGTTATCTTCTGTGTGAAGAATGTCATTCATTTAAATTGTAGGATGACTTTTCCTGAAAAATACTTTTGTTTTGTAGGTTTTCTGTAATATTAAAATTTTCTAAGATACTGAATCTTGGGTTTCGATTTGCTGAGAGGAATAATCATCAAAATAAACAGAAAATAACTGGAACATATCACTTGCTTCTACTGAATCTATATTATGTGAATTTTGAATCAAATTACTGAAAAAGTTAACATATTTAAGGGCATTTAATATATTGAGATGCATAGAGATTTCAGTCTTGCCATGAAGGCTCATTGTTTTTAAAGTTAGAGGGTCAAAACTATTTAAGATGAATAATGTGGTTTAGCTACCTATAGTTAAAACTGCAGTATTCTTGTGCTTTCCCAACTCCTGTTCTTGTAAAAAGCAGCTTAAAGATGCCAAAATGGGCAAAAATGACTATGTGTCACCTTTAAGCAGAAGATATGACTAATATGTTTGACAAATTATGCCTTAGGCTGCTTGGTAAATGATTTGAAAGATTATGGCGTATAGACGACACACGGAAAACTCAGCTCCCGCTTTTTCTTTCCTTTCTTTCAAAAGCCACCTAAAAACTCATCCTTTATTCTATGATGTCAAAATAGGTATTGCACTTATTTGCCTGTGTCAAAAAAAATTCATTGCTGAGGGACAGACCCGACTGAGCTTTCCAGAAAAGAAGCTTCTCAGGTGGAACTTTATTGCTCCGGTGCGTCAGAAATTGATTTCAAAAGATGAAGGGCAAAAAAAAAAAAGTATCTTAGTGTTTGGCTGACTTCTTGCAGGGAATGGAGGGAAGAGAAAACTCGCAGGGGCCACAGAAAACAGGAAACCAACATGATGAGACAATAAAAGAGAAGAAGTGAAGCAAAACAGAGCAATGGCATGTCAGCTCAACACACTCGCATACAGGCAACTCCCATCCCACCTCCCCCTGCCCACATTTTTACCCACAAGCACACACACAGAAACAGAGACACGTCTAACCTTACCTTCATGATATAAGACATCCTCTAAAGAAGGCAGAGCGGAAAAAAGAGAAAAAAGGGGAAAAAATGTGCATGAAACATTACAATGAGTGAAGGGTGCGATGAGAGAGAACATTTCAAAACACCCTTAATGGATCAAACCTACTGTTTTTGCAGAACAGGGTGAAAAACTTAACATTTGAGTAAAGAAAAAATGCAATTTTCATCTATTTTTACCTGAATATTACTAAAAAAAACAAGGTATTTTGAAGTTGTTTTGAATTTGACGACTGATTTTAAACGTTGAGACGTTTTCATGTTTACCTGCGTCGAGTTGACTGTCAAATTAGTCAATTTTTATTTATGAAGCATACACAACAAGGGAAACAATTCAAATATATGGGATAAAAACAGAAGAGGCTGAAAAAAGCAACATAAGTTAACAGTAATACTGAGGCCAAACACAGCAACATAATCTCACCATAAACAAATCTGACATATCTAACCTTTAATCACATTCATTCAGTGAATTAATGTACTCAAATGTAAAATGTGCTTTAATCCTGAAAAAAGAACATTAGGAAAATTTTATGTAAAAAATGTACTGAGGTCACAGATAGGTCACACTCCCGAACAGTTCCTGTAAAATAAAATATTCACATTTTTTTTATTGTTAGTAGTTAATATGATGTGATTAACTTTATCGATGACTTTCAGTTTTTCTGTGTCTGATTCACAACTAATCAAAATGAGTAAAAGTAAAGCAGACATGGGTGGATCTTTATTTATAAAGTTATAAGTTATTTATAAAACCAGTCGTAGCTGCAACAAAAGTAATAACCAACTAAAATGATGAAAAAGCATTTCTTTTTAAGAGTTCTCATTTCTTCAGGAACTATTGATGACAGATCAATACTTTCATGTTGAAATGACATGAGGTCATTTTCCATTATAATGAATATGACAATCAAGGCATATTTTCCAGTAGATAAATAAACAGCGACAGGAAATGTTACTCTTTACCCAAACTCAGACTCATCTACAGTCACAGTTGAGTGACTGTAGATGATATTTAAAACGTTTAAAATAACTGAAACTGTGATAAAAGACGTTGAACGGGAACCCAAGTTTATCTTGCCACCATCCATAGAAAAAAAAAAGTTTAATGCCACTTTAGCACCATACAGGGTGGCATGTTAGGGTCACTAACAATCCAGAGCAACCATTTATTTAAAGGTTTTCGCACTCATCCTCAGTAAAAGTGCCAATACTTGTCAAGAGCATAAGTAGGTTTACACGATTTGATTTGTTAGCGAGTGAAAAGGAATAAAAATGTTGTTTAAAGTCACAGTATGTAACTTTTATAAAGAGTATGTTCTTTAAATATTTGCTAAAACTGTGAGCATGTCATGACAGTTTGTCATGTGCAAAGATCGATCTCCTCCATCTCCTTCCTGAGCTGAGGAAATGCACCGCTCCTGGCCAAAAACAACCAATTACAGCCAGGACGAGAATCTTCGATGAGCAAAGCTAAGATTAAGCTTTTGTTTTTTGATCAGTACACTTGCAACCCCCCTCTTATGCTTCATAATTGGTGCAAGCACATCTGTGAGTCCCACGCTTCCTACACTCGATGTGTTTGCTGTCAGATGAGCGTTTGCTGTCCAAATTGCTGCGGCTTCTTGGTTTAAAAGAGCTACGACTGCACAGACAAGACCTCCACAGTCGATGGTTGTGTCAAAAAACACCACCAGCAACAAAGTGACGACTGTGCAGAAACAATCCTCTTAAAGTCTTCTGTGCATTTGCTATTTAGCTCTAGGTGAGCTCAAACGATGGCTGAACCACAAAGTGCCCTAGAAATTATTGTGCTGTTATTCATCTGGACACACAAAAGACACAGTACCCTAGTTTCACAAAAATAAGAGTAATACATTTATACCTGAAGCCAGCTATTTGGCATATTTTCCACGTATTTCAGTAAGTCAGGAGTTCATACAAAACTTAAGTCACATAGAATCAATATGCATGGAGTGATATATATCAGCTGTTTATGTCTGCTGATTTTGATGATTGCTGCTTACAGCTAAGACAACCCAAAATTCTGATTCTTAGAAAATTTAAAAACCAGAAAAAGAAAAAAAAAAAAACTTACATTGCAGAAATGTTGCCGTATATTTACATGGGTAAGTAAGAAATTAAAACAAACCAAACTTCTCTTATTTTCCCCATTTTCTTTCTATCAGTATAATTAAAAGGTCAGTGTTCCAGGTCATTAGTTGCTCTTATCCAGATGTTTCAATTAGAACATCAGGAGTAAATTTGACTAATTAACAGGCATTAGTTTATAAACACGCCAGTTTGGACAATTTGCAAATGCTTGCCTTTTTCTTTTAGATATGCTATGCAACGTGCCAACTTGTTGTGGTGATGCATTCAGAGAATATAAATGGTAAGGAAAAAGTCATATGAATTCAGAAGACGACAGATACAATCTTTGTGGGAGAGGAAAAAAAAAACACTGAGGCTTCTGCTTGCTTTGACTCCAAAATAAAAAAAAAGTTGAGGAGGTGCAGAAGTATAAATGATTTGCATTTTAAAAGTTGGGGAGACTCTTGGGAAAAAAGACACATAAGGGAACAGAAGGTTTTCTGCTCAGTGTCAGATTCTGTGGTAGGAATGTGCAACAACTGAAAGTTTTAGCAGAAAGTGCTGACTTATGAAAGCTTCCACCGCCCACGTGGACCACAAATCAAGCATCATCTCACATCAAAAACCAAGTAATTCATAACTACCAGTGAACTCAATGCTCTCGAATGCCAGTCACACTTTTGATGACCAGGCAGACGTTACTGGAATAAACATCACCTTCTACCACATTTTGGTGACACCTATGTTTGCTTCGAAGCTTTTCCATTTACGCAATGACAAACAGATTGAAACATAGGTTTGGATAACGGACTATCTCAAAAGTTCAACCCTTTTCTTGACTGAAATCATCTGGATACCAGTCACTGAAGGTGGGGAATAATTGTGCATTTGCTGGAAATGTAAGCATGAAAAAAGCCCAGGACCCCCACAGTATGAATTAATCTGAGACAATTTAAGAGCTGGAAAGGTGGACGTGTAGAGGAGGGGGACTTCTTGCAGGTTCTGACTACCACAGTATTGCATGACTGATTATGAGAAACTGGTGTGGGTTTGTTTGTGCAGTTCTGCAGGTTCCTACCTCTTTGTAGCCCAGCGCAGCAGAGGGCTTAAGAGGCGGAGCGGGACGCAGGCAGCTGAGGGTCCACGGCTTGCTGGTTTTTGGCGGCTCCAGGGGACCCCGGCTGACGGCGCTCGGGCCACTCAGGTGGGGAAGATGTGTGGGAGTGCCGACTGTGCTCAGCGGCTTCCCATCTACAGTCTGCAGACGAATGTCAAAGCAGACGTATGAGATTTATCAAAGTGGTTTGGTGCTCGTCATCTTTGGACTAACGCAGGGTGTTTCACACTTTAAATAAGGTGTGAGGTTCACTCTGAGTGTTGTTTTGACTTAATATAGTGAATGTGTCTGCCGGTGTGAGTGGGAGTCCTGACCTTTGAAATGGTGCTTGGAGGACTTCCTGATTTGGTGTAAGGCTGCAGGTGCTCCAGCCACTCTTGCAAGTCTTGAGCGCTGCTGCAGTACACTGAAAAGCAATCGATCATGCCTCCTACAAAAAAAAAAAAAAGAACAAAAGAAACTAGGAAAACAGAGTTCCTTCAGAGAAAGTGTGACGTGACATAAACAACTAATTAGACCGACAGATAAAATCAACCACAATCGAAAAAAGAAATAGAGGATTTAGGAAGTGTAGGAGTGAATCAACAATGTAGATTGCTTTCGCTTGGATTTTCTCCTCCTCACTAATTAAACTATCAGTGTTTCAGGAAAGAAGTTGTAGAAAACTAAATCAAAATTACATTAAAGTCAAATCTTGCAAAAAAGTGCTGCAAACTGTTGACGAGTCCATTATCGCTGCAAGGTTACAGATAAAATAAGCAAATTTAAGATGAGTTGCAGGCTTTGTTTTGTGCTCCTGCTATAGCACAGACACCATTTAGCTTAGAGTTAGAGTAGGACTTAAATCTGGTCATAAGAACAACTCCATATTTATCCAAATAGTTGCTGGAAGCCCAAAGTCAGGAAGACATTTTTCCCCAGTATGTCAGATGCAAACCTGTGATGTCAAATGCATGAGGAGAACTTTCTCCATCTTCTACTTGTCTTGTTACTGTGGTGCCTGTCAGCGAGAGCTTTCCCTGAATTGGACAAAAGCCACAGAGAAAAAGGAAACAAATATGAACGTTGCATCAAAAGTGAGAAAAATTGTGATCGGTACAATGTTTTTTGTCAGTGGGGAAGACGTGCCCCCACACCATCACACTGCCTCCAATGAAAGCCTCTAGGCATTTGCAGACAAGGTCAAACTTGTAACACATGCACATACATACACTTACTTAACTCTGCTGTTCAGCCTGCAAGTGCATTTTCATACAAATATGGCATCATTTAACGGGAGATTAGCAGGTTTTCGAGCTCAGAGAAAAAAATACATGTACACTTTGAATAAATTTCCCATCAAACCTCATATTATTTTAACATATGGCATTAAAATGCACCTACATGCATAAATATGTTTGCCTAAAGAGATCCCTTTTGAGAGCAATGGGCGGTGTAACTAAATCCAGATTTAGTTACACGTAAAAAATGCTTTCTGATTTCCATTAAAAATAATATAGAATTTTCTCAGTATACTCTTATAAAAGTACATACAAAGTACATTGTGTCTCACCTGATAAATAAAGCCACTCATCCGGGGACTAGCAGACAGCATAACTAGGACATTTGGGAAAAGCATAAGATAGCGCTCCTCTTTTTCCTGAAAGGAAGACAAATAAGACATCATGCTGGACGTATTGACATCACGTAGGACAAAAAACTTTTTTTCTTCTTCTTGTTGCTCAGACAAGAGTGTCTGAAAGGTAAGTAAAGGATTTCTACATGTCTTTTTTTAACTCGAAGCTTCTGTATTACTCCAATTCTAGGATTTTGGACATTAAAATATAGGAAAATCTAATTTTATTTAACTGCTTTATGAGTAGTTTTATTTGTATGTTCCAGAAAACACCAGACAACACAGTAAGAAACTGGCTTCGAATTTTCAGAAGGTGATTGACATCATTTTGCAGATGTTTTTGCATGTGCTTTATTGTATGTTTATTTAATCTGTAAACATTTCTAAAAGAAGACAATACTTTAAAAGTGTTTTTTTTATTTATTTTTTTTATTGAACCTTTATCTGCATTGTTCAGTATTATAACCAGACCCAGTATATTGGCCACAGAGCCAATGCAATCTGAATTTGAAGTTGTCCAAAGTCCAAAAAGCAGCAAAATAATTTTTTTTAAATCTTGGATGAGTCTGATGCATTCAACCAGCAAGTCAAAAACCAAAATGTCAGAATCAAGGTTAAATCCAAGAATAAGAATGTAATTTCATTATAAACAAAGACAAGAAACAATTCAATAAAATTTTTGTTTATTCATAATTTGGCCAGGAAATTGGTCAAATACAATTCCAGACTTTCCCAGAACTATGAAGGAAACGTCTGACTAGCTTAGTGTGGTGCTTGGCAGAACTGTGCACATGAGGGCTTCACCTGCCAAAGCAAAACCACAACTTCTGCTCAAATTAGCAAACCTTATTCTCTGTTAGCTTGTACACGATTGGCAGAATGGTTAAGTGTTGCACGTTTGGGAAATCAACCATGTTGAGAAAACCACAAAAAAACAAAACAATTAATTCCAGCAAATGTGGTTGGAAAGTGGTTGGGCATGACTAAAAGAGACTGAAACTAAATATCTGCATTGGGCTGTCTTCCAACCACGGCCTGGCTGTCGACCCCCTACACAGAAACCCCACAAGAAAGCAGCGCTTGCCTTACCCTCTGCGTGTGGCCTGTTTAGGTTTCTATGCGATACTTGTGGGATAAATTACTGTTGCAGCAAAGTGGGACAGAATTTTGTGCATTGCATCCACAGACACTGGAAAAACCTACTGAGCAATATTCACTTTGGTCAATATCTCCTGGATCTGAATAGGGATATAATATAAAGTGGACCTAAACAAAACAATGCCACCTAAACATTGTTCTTATCCCTAACAGACCATATACTATCTGCTGCACACAAGATCTGGTGACCACAATTTCCGGTGTGGGCATAATTTTTTTTTTTTTTTTTTTTTACTAAAGTCAATAAAAATTGACTTAATGAGAGGAAAATATACATTTTTAAGTGGTTTAAAAATGCTTGTCCTCACACTCTAATACCTCTTGAGACTTAACTTTAGGGTACACAAATGTTAGGTGACAGATAGCTGATAGAGTACTACCAAAGAAAGGAACATAGAATAGGATTTTACGGTTTGCTAACGAAGAGTTGGTGTGTACACTTCAGCAGCAAGGAACCGTTTTAATTTTTATAAAAAAATTTTAACTGAACAGATCTGCTTAGTCTGTTTTTCCAGGTTCCTTTTACAGGATGCATGTTATACATTTTTGAAGTTTCATCTTTTAATATAGAACAGAAATTTTATATGAACAGTCGAACAGCATGAAAGAAATTACAAAGTTCTTGCAAAAATATCAAAGTAACCATTCCGTACTGCACCAGTCCAAACTCTGCTCTTACCTCACTGACCCCATTTCTCACATGGACCTGAGACGTATAGGCCACTTGTCCCAGGCTCTTCATGCTGTCTCCCTCCCAGCCCCGCACTGGTTCTGACAGGATCTGCAGCTCCAGGTTCTTGCGCTTCCTCAGGTCTTGACACTGGGACTAAACACACAAACAACTGCATTAAAAAAGTGATGGTATTCTTAAAAGGATACGTATTTTCTAAGAATTTTCTATTGAGTCACTAAAGGTTTCTTGAGAAATTAGCAGCAATGATTTGACCTTGAATTTTACTTCGAACAATAAAACTGGGATGTTTTTTTTCTTTTTATTAATTTGCTAAAATGTGTACGCTGTATGAAGAAGCTCACTTTTTCAGGTACTACACAGGGACTCTCCCTCATCAGACAGAAAAAATGACAATGCAACATCTTTGACTTTCCATCAATTCTGTGAACGCTGCTCTACATAGATCTTCTTGAGCGCCTGCCCACCCAACCGCACATTCAAGACACAAAAGAAAAATCTAACTTGCAAATGAAACAAGCTAGAGTTGTCTGATGCTGTTTTTTTTTCTGTTTTGGGTCCAGTTTCCTGTGAAGCTCTGTTGAAAAGACGAGTGAGTCACTTCGGTTCTTACAAGGAACTCAGAGCCACACCGGGGAAATGGTGCCTCAAACTGTTGTTAACTGAGGTTCAATGTGGTCGTTCGTTTCTAATCCAGCTCTTTCATGAAGGCGTTTCATTTCACACCTACAGTAGGAACAACGTAATCACTCAACACAAGGTAGAAAAGAGAGGGAACAGATACTTTCATTAAAATCTTGCCCTCTGGACTACATTGCAATGCGTTGCTGTCACTTGTCTCACAATGTGACAAAAAAGAAGGAGGAGGATGAGAGGAAGTTATGCGTTTTATACGATTATTATTATTGAGATTATACAAAACACATTGATGTCTGGACCAGAATTTATTCAAACATTTCACGTCGTGACATATTTAGGAACAAAACTCTTCCTAAATATCAATGAAATGAACTAAGAGCATAACATCGAAAGAGGATAAATATTGTGATTAATGAAACCCACCATGACAGAATGAGATACTGCCTGAGGTTTGAGGTGGATATATGAAAGTGAGATCTGCCAATAAATGAAAGGTTAAGTAATGACTTACCACAAGACTCTTAAAAGCAGCTGTTGCCTTTATGATGTCCGCATAGTCTGGATGAGCTTCCTAGGATGTAAATAAACAAACATCTGTATAAACATAAGGCATCATCCAGCAAGCATTTCTTTGAAAGGAAATCCAGGAAAAGTCCAACCTATAAACTGGAACTATTTACTTTGGCCTTATGAGAATTAAATTGAGATTTTAACAACTTACAAATAAAACTTAATGTGGAAAAGTCTAAACTCACTGTTGTGTAGCACAATGGAGGATCTGTGACAAAGGCCTATTTCTCTTCTATGTTTCCATGTTTAGCCCTAATGAAAATGGTTTTACTTCAAATAATGATAGGAGTTAGAAATCAGGTCAATCCTGGCAGCTTTTAAAAGAACATCTAACCAATGCATAGCGTGACTCAAGATTTGAGTTATATTTTTGGTTTTTTTTCAGTCACAAATACACTGGACATATAATTTGGATATACATTCTTCTGTACCTCCACATGTCTCTCCAGCTCCTGCAGCAGTGTTGGGTATTTGTCGAGCCTTATGAAGGGCTTACTGAGGCTGGTGGTCAGGGTCAGGATGCCTGAGGTGCTTGCTCCCTGGCTCTCAATGAACTTACCCAGTTCATCACTATTGAACACACAAGAACACCATTTTATTGTTTATGTACAACTACAAAGTAGAGATAAATAACAAATAAATTCAAATGAACTGTTTGGTTTACATTTAATTGATGAATCCTTTAGAAATCACAGATTGTATTTATTTTTACACTGGTAAAGTAATTTTAATAGAAAATGCATACATAAATTGTTCTTTTGCATTACACCTAATTTCTAAGTATAGACAATTATTACTTATTAGTCAGTATTAGATATATATTGATGAGTATTTTTGCAGAAAACACCCTACTTAATCCAGAAAAACAATACCCAGCAACAGTTTGAATATTTGATCATAACAACATTTGTCTCACTAAAATACTGCATTCAACAAGAAATACAATCCAAACTGTTGAAATGATGAAACAGTTCAGCAAAATGTTGCAACATTCTTTCCCTCTCAAATTAAAATGAGCTCCCCCTGTAAATGAGACTTCCAAATAATACCTATACTTCATTGTTATGACATTATACAAGTGAAAAAAATAGAATCTCACAACGAACAATCATGATGCAAATTAGGACATGGATTTGTTTCATGGGGCTTATGTGTAATTCCCTGCAACCTTCCCTATGTGTTTCAAGTGGAACAACATCAATGAGTTTCCATGATCCAAAGAAGAGAGTCACACATAATCCTGTGTTCAGTTGGTTACTCATTGGTTCAACAATTTGAATCAATGAGTAAAACAGAACATGAAGGCATTTGCAGAGGAAAAGCAAATGTGCTTACTGTGAAAAAACCGGTCTACCTGGTTTTCAATATAACCACAACTCTATATATCCTGTCAACAGTCAACTTCCTGTGTAACTCAACATTTGTAAGCAAGTGTTTGTGTGTGTGTGAGCACAAAGCAGAACTTCATATGACACATCCATGTTAAATATTTCATCAAGGCTGGACCATAGCATATTTCTTTTATCATGTTGCCTTTATGAAGCGTTTACTGACACACACACACACACACTAAATCTAAAAACAACATTTTACCATGAGGGGACAAGAAAGAGACGTTTATACAGAAAGCTGTTCTGTAATGTCTCAGAGGAAGTTAAGAGACATTTGAATGTAAAGATGTAAAGACTGACACCTTCTGGATAGAAGCAGGACTACTGCAAAACAAAAGAAAGTGAAATTCCCAAAATTTGAAAAACCTAATCAAAATATTTTTTTAAACATACATGAAATTTAAATGAATATATATAAAGATATGTAGTTATTGTATCAACCTTACAGACCAGTGAAGTCTTCTGGTTCTTGCCTGCTTTACATCCCCAGAACCAAACTTCAAACTTCTGGAACAAACTTCCAGAAAACTGCTTTAAATCAAGACTGTAAATCCACCTGTTTCTTTTGAGCCACAATAAATGGAATATTGACCAACATATTTGATGTATATTAATGATTTTTGATAAGGGCACTCATCAAAATTTAATGTCTCTTATTGGTTTCTCAACTATTGACAGTATGGTGACTTTTAATGACTTTATTTTTGTGTTTTTATGACATAAAGCACTTTGAACTTGTGGCACACAAATAAACTTGATTGATACACATATAAGACACACAAAGATCAGTTAAAAGTTCTCATCCTAACTAATAACTCAAGACTAAAAACCCACCGGCTGAGAATTGTTTCTGAACCATAACAAATTAAATATTGACCAACCTACTTGATTTTGGCTATGGCACTCATCAAATGATTGTTCAATTATTGTATGGCTTTTTTTAATAACTTTGTAATTGTGTGCTTCTCATAGTAAGATATGTAAAAAAAAATTGAAACACTTAATGATTAAGTTTCAGATAAACTATTGAAAAGCTTTGATATAAAACAGTCAAATATGTTCTGATTGTTTCAACTGAAAATTATGGCGTTTCATTTCACCGGGAAGGAATTTTCGTCAAACTGGAAAAAAAAAAAAACAAAAAACAAAAACGTTTCTTTAGACCGGAAGTGGTACTTTTTGAACGGAGCTAGTTCCGGTTAGCTTCACGCGTACGCAGAGGAGTCGGATATAAACTGGCCGCTTGTGTTTCCGGTGAAGGACACTTGGGGAAAAAAAAGAAAAGAAAAAAAGAAGCCTCAGCTCCTAAAACTGTTGGTGAAAGACAGATAAAACAACAGCAACAGCCTGTCAACGGTCGAACCGTTGTCCAACCGTCAAGCCTTTAGAGAACGTAAACCGGGGAGGACATTTCTGTGAAGCTAACATGGCTGGCAAATGGATGGAAAAGATATGGAATTCAGAGACGGGAGAGTTTTGTGGGCGAACAGGGAACAGTTGGCTTAAAATATCCATGTTCTACGTGTTTTTCTACGCGTTCCTGATCGGGGTTTTCAGCTGCACCATTATCGTCTTGCTGAAGACTTTACCAATCAACAGACCCAAACACCAGGACCGAATTCTTCCCGCAGGTCTGTCATTCGAACCCTATGCCCACAACTTTGACATCGTTTTCAGCCAGAAAAACCCGATTTCATATGAGAAGTACGTCAAGAGCTTGAAGGCGTTTATTGAGCGATATCAGGATGACAAACAGACTGACGACTTGAAATATGAGGATTGTGGATCCACCCCGACGACATACACCGAACGCGGCGAAGTCGAAGGTACAACAAAACAGAAAAAAAGTTGCCGCTTCAGCAGAAAGGTGCTTCAAGAATGTTCCGGGGAAACCGACGACACCTTTGGCTTTAAGGAGGGAAAGCCGTGCCTCCTACTCAAGATCAACAGAGTCATCGATTACAGACCAAAACCTCCTACCTCGAGCGTTAAGCTTCCAGATGAGCTGTCAGGCAAACCCTTGGACAACGTCGTCCCCGTTCACTGCACGAACAGGTGGAAGCGAGATGACGGCTTGGTCGGAGAGGTCAAGTACTTTGGCTTTGGGGGCATCGGCGGTTTTCCTATGCAGTACTACCCCTACTACGGTAAAAGGCTGCAGTCCAATTACTTGCAGCCTCTGGTGGGCGTCAAGTTCGCCAACCTCACCAGGAACAAGGAGATTCGCTTGCAGTGCAGAATGTACGGGAGCGGCTACAATATGGACACCCGTGATGGATTATTTTACGTTCACATCACTGTGAACGACTGACCCCAGAAACGACGATGGCAAAATAAAAAATAAAAAAAAATAACGTAGAAAGATATTCAAGAGTTCAGATGCCGTCTTTGAGTTGATCTCTCTTTTCTGTCCAGAGTTGAAATAGAATGTAAAATACTCAATAGCAAATATTCTTTCTTCTGTCAATGGGCGATTGTATCGGGGAGGCGGATTAGGGGGACAAATGGGATGTTTATTGATTATTTTAAAACTGCAGTTTTGCTACTGATGTATAGCGAGTTGTCTTTGTTTCATCCTTACTGGTTTCTATATATTTTCAAAGATCCAGTTTGTAGGCCAGCCATGTTATAATATTCTGTTTCATATCTGCTTTCAGAGTCCAAGGTGTCCCTGCAGGTGTTTATGAGTTGATAGTGTTTGTCTTTGTGTTCAGACTAAATTGAAATACTATCTTGGTACTCTAAGGTGTTAAGTTGACTGAGCTATATGTTGTTTTTATGCATCTTCTTATTCAAGTTCGCTGCAGAAGAATATTTTGTTCATCTCCATAATTAAATAGGTTTTGGAGGACATTTCTGTTCAGTACAATGTTTACTTGTCTTATTGATTGTAGCACTTAGATTTTTATCATTGTAAAGTGCATTACAAATAAAGATTATTGTTGATACTATTAACATCTACTTATTCTTAATTCACATTGTAAAGCTTAAGATCAGGCTAAGAAGACTGAAAATCTGTTTTACTGGACATATCACGTTCCTCGATGCAACTTACTTTATCAATTTTTATAATGGAAACATTTTATATTTATGCAATTGTACCTTTTTTGAATATAATGCTAAAGTCTCTAATATTAAAGTTAGAGAAAATCAGAGGCAATGTAGTATCCCATGTGTACATGGTGAATTAAGAGAAGTAGTCGCACTTGAAGATGGGGAGGGACAAATTCTCCAAAATCCTCAGAGGTAACAACAAACCTTTAGATTATGCTAGAAGAGTCACCTGGACTATGATCAGAAAAAATGTTTAATAATTTTACTGTACGGTTTTGGAGAAATACAATGTACCTCATAATACAGATGAATCATACAGTCTCATTTCCAGGAATGTGTTTCTCATATTTTTTGAAGAGATGACGAGAAACTCTTTTTCGATTATTTTGATAGATGGCCTATTCCAAAATAATGCTGATTGCAATGTAATAAAAAAGAAAAAAAAATCAATTATTTGAATTCCTTTCTTAGACCAGAACCCAGTTCCTTCATTATTATTATTATTATTATTATTATTATTGTCACAGTTCTGATTACAGACACTCAGTGAGTGCTGGTCAAATTGTTCTGACAATATGAAAAAAAATGTGAAGGTGTCTCGTTATGTATCTAAAATTCTCATTTCACTCATACAAAATCAAACAAACAAAAAAAACACTTAATAAAAAGCAATAATATATAAGTTTTTGATTTACTTTTGTAGGGAACGTCTACAGATTCAATATGGATATAGTATATGGAGGTGGAAGTAATAGGTCTGTAATAAGTTCACACTCCTGGCAGTTATGCTCCTCATTTTTCCTGCATTAGTTTTTTAAAATTTTCACCTGCAAGGTCGCCCACTACTCTATTACCGTAATGCACCAGGTATCCGTGAAGCTATCTTTAAAAGAAGCGCACTTGACTGCAGACTGACGCTGCCAGTGGTATGCTAAGCTAGTAGATAGAAAACTTTGTTGATCGTCTCTTTTGAAACCAAATATTGGTCAGTAATACCTCTGCTTCTGTAAGGAGTTCAGCGGGTAGCTGAGCAGACACCGATATTTTGATTGGGAAAATATGGGTCAGAGATTGCTGCTACAAAATACTTATGAAGATGAACTGAAATAAATACGGTTTTGACTTATAACTGGTTTAAAAACTTGTAGGTTTGTAAACAAAGCTTTAATTTCCAAAAGCTAATGAGCTGGTAAGAAATAATGTAACAAGGTGTTTATTATTATTGCTGAAATATACAGCAAGTCATTTACTGGAGCAGAATTTTATTGCAGTTTTGTGGGGATGGCAGAATGTATTGGATAAAATTAGGTTTATTGCGCGTATATTTTCTAAGTAGATCAAAACAAAACTCCCTCTCCTCAGGCAGAGCTAAAACTTGTGGAAGAAATAATTGTTACAAACACATTTCACATTCTTAAAAAAGCAGTATGCATGAATAATTTAAATACAAAAAAAATATCTGACTTAACTTACAGCATGATATTGAAAATCTGGAAATATTTAACCTTTCATATGATACGACAGTGACCTCGATACAGAAGTTCTGCTTTAATTGTAAATTTTATTATGAAATGATAAAGGACTAACATGACTTACTTCTTTCCTTAGACAACTTATGAAATTGAAAGAACAAATGAAAACCAGAGACACCTAGTTAAATACCAATCCTTTTTTAACAGTACTAACTGTGCTATTTTTGTGTGCAGGGACTGACCTGTGATCAGTAAGGATGCAGACGGCTGATGGATGACTCGAACAGTAATTCAGGTACAGACTCTTGATCTGACTCATGAGATTTAAATAGCATCCTGCCACTCTCTGTTGCCCCTCTGCAACTCTGGAAAATCAGAGAAAGAGTTTAAAATATAAAGAGGAAGAAACACAGGACCGGTTGAATTAGTAAATGTGGAAAGCCATAAAACATTTAAAATAACTTTCCTCTTGTCATTATTTATGACGTCCGTTTCAAAGTTTAACATTAAACTGTTTTTTTAAATGTTAATTTCATATTTAAATACTAACATTTAACACAAAAATAAAAATGAAATATTCTGTGTTAAAAATACACATTTATCATGGAATAAAACAACTTTAAGAGCTTATTTTGGCACCAGTTATTTCAGCTGTGAATAAATGCTCCAAGAGCATTTCATATAAACTTAGATGTTCATGTAAACAAGTTTAACATTACAGTAACTGTGATATGACACATTCATACACTTTGCAAGGTGGCACTTGTACAAAGACGCACAACCAGAGGCGTCTAGAGGAAAGGAAGTGATTGCAAAAATGTACATGTGGGAAGCTTTGCAGAACTTTGCAGTGCTAAATGTACATAAAAAGAAATGATCACATGCATTTGTAGTCTTCTGGTCTACTAAACTCCACAAACACAGTTTGAAGAGATAAATCAGTGATAAGACTTACTTGGTGCAGTCCTCCAAAGCTAAACACAGTCCCTGTTGGAAGGACAGGATCTCCTCCAGGTTCCCACACAAGGTGGCGCTGTCTCCACTACTTAACCTGAACATGCAGGCGTGAGAATAAACAGGAACAGTCAGCCTTTTCTAAAATATGACTTATTAAAGAAAGTTAAATATTAGAAAACAAAATGAAAACTAATCCAGACTGTTCTAAACTATGGTAACTTTTGCATCAAACGCCATCATTGTAGTAACGTTTAAATCACTTCTAAAGTTTTATATTTTAGAACATGCTGAAAAAAAATGACTTGTTTCTCTCTGGGAATATTAGATTGATTCAACCTCAGAGGAATAACAACGTGTGACATATCATACCATGTTTTTTTGTTTTTTACTGAACTAAAATGGAGAAGTGGTGTGTGAAAAAATGGCATGCAATGATTCAGCTTATCACATCACCTTTAAGAGCAACAACTTCAGTTTTTCTGTAATCTCTCACATTTTTATGGACAAGCTTTGCTCACTTTTTTACATATTTGTGAGCAGTAGATTATTTTTTACACAAATATATTTAGGTCACACCGTAGTATTTTAACCAGATTGATATTGAAGTTCTTTTTAGAGTCTTGTTTTTTTTCCTGACATGAGATTGTCTTGTGCTTCAGGTTATTGTCCTGGTCCAAGGCCCAGTTTCTCCACGGCCTTTCACCTTTGTGCCTGACAGATAGTAAAATATGCTTAATTTGGATACATCTAGTTTGTTGCTGCAAGATATTAGGAAAGCAGTACCATACAATATTTTTGGTGAATACTGAACCAATGAAATCAGTTGCAAAGAAATAAAGTATTCCTCACTGAAATGTTTTTTTGTTTATGACAAAGTCTTCACTGATATCAAATGTAACTTTTTTTGCTAAACTGCTGGTTTGCTAAATTACCAGAATGGAGCATTGTTGCTATTATTATTTTAAAGAAAAGAGGCTGTTTACCAACTCTTGCTTTTGTCTTTAATGGTCTAGTCACAAACTGGGGTCTTTGGGTTTGTTCCAGCCCCTCTTAGCTTTGCAAGATTGAGAGCCAACGGAGAATGTTTCCATTTGTAAATAATTTTCTCACTAAGGGATGATGAATTTTAGTTGACAAAGATTGCTTTATACCCCTTAGATTGATGGGCAACAAATTATTTTATTGCTCCTCCAAAGTCATAGCTGAGGTCTTTGTTTCATGGCAATATATTAAAACACACCTCAAAACTCAGACCAAAAACTGGCACAACTTCTGCTTTCACAGAGGAGCCAACTCATGCTAAATAAATTTATACTCTAAATTTCCTCAAAACCAACATCTTAGTTAAATAACAGAAAGAAACAGAAATGGCATGACCTGCTATTTATCTAAAGTAGGACTTCACTCATTTTTATACTTAAAAACTGAAAGTGAAAGACAGTGTACAAACCTTGACCATGACTTTATTTGTGAGAAATACCAATATAAGTTGTTTTTTTTTCAATTACCCAAAAGGATAGGTCAAAATTCAGACTTCTAGTCTACGAGCCAGTATGACCCGGATCATTGTTTTGTTCTTACTTGTCGCTAGCTTGCAGGGGTCGGAGGTAACAAGTGAGCACAGTTTGCAACTCTTTAACAAACTCCCGCTCATGCTCCAAGATGTCCTGAACCACCTGTGAAAAACAAAACAAGAGAGAATATTTCAAATAATCTGATCTTATAAAAACCTTCCATGTTCTCAAAATAACTTAAAATAATGGCCAACTTGTGGCAACTATGAATTCTTTATCCATTTATGTGCAACTTATTTTGTTAGAATGTTAATTTATTTAATTATTTTTTTCTGAAAAAACCCCCAACTAAAAATCAAAGGTTAATCCTTTTTTACTCATTAAACAAAAACTAAATTTAGGAAACGTGTTGGTAGCACCTGCAGTAGGTCCAGGCCCAAACCATGACACTTTTATCACAATGGTCTTTTTCTAAAAGGTTGCATTTCCTTTGTTCACGAGTCCTAATAATTGAATTACAGCCTCATATGTCCAAAAACATATTTTCCAGAATCCCAATTCTTTGTCTACACTTGCTTGGGCAAACTTGAGTCAGGCCATTATGTTTTGATCAAATAGCAAATGTTTCCTCCTTGCACAGCTCTCATTGAACTTTAATCTGTACAGTTTGCTGTCGGTCCCATAATGAAATTTTAGGATTTCCAGATGTTTCTTTTAGCGACTTGCTATCTGCTGTCAAGGTAAACTTGCTTGGATGACCCAATTTGGGCAAGTTTACAGTTATTTTAATTGTTTTTCACTCATAGATTAGTTTTTGTACAGCATAACAACTGATTTAAAATTCTTCTGAGACCTCTTTAAGTTCTTTAACAGTGAGATAAGCTGCTATTTGTAGGTTTTGATTTCACCATGATGTTTATTCTTCTTTCAACAGTAAGCAGGACACAAAATTAAATGTCTGAAATTTAAACAAACGTCCTTCAAAATGCTGATACACCACGTGTGATTTTAGCCAATATAAGTAGGAACAGATAATCTATTTTACACCATAATATCCATTTTTTAAATAACATTTGATAGAAACTCACCACACTGAAGTAGTTCTTGGTCAGAGGAGTTCCTTTAGGAGATAATGGTTTTTCTGAGGAGGGATTCAGAGACAATAAGTTCTCTAGAAGGTGTTATTTACCAAAAAAACACTACAACACTATCATTTCTAACTTCAATTATGCCATTAAATTATTCTCAGTCAAGTCATATAAACAAAAGTGAAAACTATCCAATTCTACTAAAGTTACTTTTTTGGATTAAAAGAGTCCATCAAATACATAAAATTCAACATTTTCAGACAAATATGATCAAAGTTGAAAGGCGGGATTATTATCAGAAAAAGGAAACCAGACTCACCGCATGGTTTGATCTCTCGAACGTAGTTGCTCGGGAACCAGCCCGTCTTGCCATTGAGCGTCCCCTCCCACCATCCACCGTCCTCCTGCCGCGTGACGATGATCATTTCACCTTTGCTGAAGGACAGCTCGTCCTCGTTGTTCTGCTTGAAGTTGAAGCGGGCCTTCACCATCACCTGCCCGCCGCCGCCGCCGTTTTCAGACATTTCCTGTTTGAACAGCTGGGTCAATTCCAAAACCAGTGTTTCCACAACTTCAGTAGAGATTTATATCTGCACACAGTAACACACTGGTGAGATATCAACGGTAATAACGCTTATATTTTCACAAGTAGACGTTTACTAGATTAAAAAGTTATGTAGAGCTTTCACTAACCAAAGTGAACTTTGCAGATTCTGACCTCTTATGGACTGATTGGTTACGTTCTAATCTGAACCCCAAAAGTGATGGGCTAGTAACACTCAGTAAACATAAATTACGTGACAACAAATTCCACATTGTCCAAAAATGAAAAAAAAAAAAAAAAAAAAACAATCATATTTTCTTAATAAAAGTTTAAAAACTAAGTGCAATTAAATTGGTAAATAAACTTCATTCCTGATGCGCTTTCTCTGTAGTTTATTTTTTTAATTACCTTTTGATTACTCTATCATAACATGCAGTATACAGATAAAGGTGTGTGCTTCCCAAATTAAACAACCTCTTATGTTTTCCTCTGTGTCTTCACATCCATACTGAGCTCCCTTTGATTTTAATCTCTTTTCTTCACTGATGTCTTATCAACGGTGATAATATTCTGAATTTGTTAGTGATTTTCCTGAAACACTGTTAGGTGGCAGTCTGCTTCTTGTTAACATCTCCCTGTCACATGCTTTGCATGAAGAGTGGATTAAAGATTTCAAACAGTCATAAATTTTAATGCTGGTCATATTTAAAGCTGTTTACTTTGCACAGACAGCCAGGATAAATAATGGTTGCGCCAAGTCTGAGTTGGGCTTGCAATAAACTAAATCCAAAGATCACATTTGATTTAGTAAACGCAGAACAAACCTAAGTATAGTCTGTCTCAATGCAGTTAATCACAAGTGCAAAGGTGTTAGGGGATGTTGTGCTTAAAAAGTTTATCAAAGCAAGTTGAGACCAATCCGCTCATTAGTGACAAGTTAAAATCAGTCAACAAACAATGTCTTTATTTCCCTATGACATCTGAAATAAAAAGATGTCCAGTAGAACAACTACACCATCTTAAAAGCTTCCAACAAAGAATATGAATCAGACTGGAATAGAAACATGAAAAAGTTAGTATGTTTATTGAACATTAAGCAGGCTAAGTTGTCTTGAATGCAACGCTAAAACTCTTTTCATTAATTTAAGTGATATTGTGGCAGCTCAATTTATTATTAAAATTTGTCAAAATAAAATGAGTTATTCTCATCAAGGTAAGTAGGTCACATTTATTTAGTCTCTTACCATCCTGAAAAAGCAGATACTGGTTGATACATAAAATATAGATTTTATCTAGATTGTCTATTTATGACTGCCTTTCCCCTGAACTTTATTTAGGAGATTATTTCTTCATACAAAGGAATTGCAAAGCCATCTCAGAATATATTTTAGCATTTTCAACGAATTGGCTTAAAAAAACTTCTAAAACATATTTAAGCATTTCACCTATCCATCATTTATTCCCACACTCATTCACATGGACGATTTAGAGAAACTAATTGACCCAGCAGTCATGTTTTTGGACTTTGAGAGGAGCGAGGAGGACCTGGAGAAAACCCATATATGTACAGGGAGAACATGCAAACTCCTTGCTGAAAGACTTTCATCTTGTTGCAAGGCAACAGTGTTAGCAGCAGTGTCACAGTACAGCATGTGTTTCAGCATTCAAAATATAAAATACAGCTGAACATAAAGAGAAATCGTACCACTGATTTAGATTGTCTGCGCAGAGACCCTTTGGATCTGGTGGAAGACAGCGCGTGTGAAGACGTCGTCTGATTAGGAGAGGACGAACCGGACTGAGGACATCGCTCCGCAGCACAATCTACGCACAAACACGGACAAAACAGGAAGCCTCAAATTAAGGTTACATTTCAGTGCTCTCACCTGGAAAAGGTACACAAACACGTCATGCAGGTACACTACCACTGTGGAGGATGACAACCTGAAGATGATTCATATTAATAACGCTCTGCTGCTCTGCACCGCTCCAAGGCAGCGAACAAACAAAGCCTACAAATTTATGATTACTCACAGGATAATCGGATTTAACCAAAACTGACATTACAAGCCTGGAATAAACAAGCAGCTAAACAAAGAGCAGCCTTCAAATAAACAACATCAGAGATCGCTTGTGCAGGATGCATGTTGCTCTCTGATCATATTTTCTCCAAAGCTGTGCATGTCTGATAGCAATTTTATTGCACAGGCAGAGCCATGGAGAAAAACAAATCTAAATCAGATTTATGTCAGCTCTAGCACTGTGTCATAAGTCAGCCACTGCTGCAGAGGAACTTTGATTTAAAGTCGGTAGATATCAGCTGCCCTGCAGCATGAGAGCAGTTCTGCCAGGAGCAGTAACCTTTCTACCGGCTTTATTTGGAATAAAACAGACACAGGCTCGCAAGCAGAAGAACTCACAGAAGGGAACTCATTCTATGCCAACTGAAAGCTAGCCAAGTTTCTTGCTTTTTCAAATTACAAAGGATGAGAAAGGAATATGACGCACAATTAACCTTTCAAACCTAAAATCGGATCAAATAAACATTAAAGGTGCAAGGACATAAACATTAGGGGAACTTTCTCTTTTACTGGCAGTAAAACAGCAATATTTTGTGTAATCCTGTTTCATCAGCATATCATTTTGAATTCATGCCACTCTGATATGATTTGGGAAAAAGCAAGAGAGGCTCTGCTTCCCATATGGTGGCATACATTATACTTAAAAATGATTGTTATCATTAAAAACAGACGCTGAAGGCAGTGACAGGTGGGACTCATAAATCCCATATGTGAACCCGTCTGCACAGCGAAGCCGAACAACCCCGTCTGTTCAGTGGTCGCCACTTTTTTACATACAGAGGACTCAAGAAACAAAACAAGAAACACGTAAGGATGCTAAATACCAATGATCTCACGTTAAATTGCAATAATTAATATTTAATCAATCACAAGATGCACTAATCAGTCAGCCATAGATGTGATTCAGAATTAATCTGCAGCACAAACACTTAATATTTGATTCTTTTCCCCAAATCAAAATTTAGAGCTCCCAACATTTTTGGTCTACAAATGCACTTGTTTCAGTTCAATAAAATTCACATAAAAGCTTAAGGGATAGACTCTTCTTTTCACTTTTAGAAGAGACAATGACCAGAATTGGTCAGAACTGGTCAGACTTCAAAGAAAAAGAAAAATTGATATCACATACAAAAGTGCGATTGGTGAACTTCCCGACCAAAGAAAGTCAAACCTTTTTATTCCCTAGAGAACCAGAGTAAAATGAAGTTTCAACTCCTCACATTGTAGCACAGTCATTTTTTCATTCAATTCATCAAGGGCGAACATTTGAATCAACTTTAAAAAATACTGCACACATATGTTATTGATCTTTATTTACCTTTTACAAAAATCTAAATGCTGTATGGATCATTGATGCATTTATTTAATGAAAATGATTGCAGTTTTTTAAGCAATGAATTGTACAAAAGAAAAAAAAAGATGGTTTAATGTATTACTTTCATCTGACAGACTCCAAACAAAGACTCCTCAATGAAGCAGTTAGTCCAGGATTTGTCTAGCGTTTCAAATTCCAACAGTATTTTCATCTTCGTACCACATTTATTACAATATTACACACATGAGGTCACAGGATACTGTCTGAGGTGTATTAAAGCACAAATAAAAATGGCACACAGCATGACACAAGCACACACTGCCATGCAAGCTGCCCATCTGTAACCCAGAGAGACATGTAGCCAAAACCCTCAGTGTTGTGTCAACTCTTTTACTAATGTTGTTTTTTTGCTCATTGACCAAAAAATAAACTTATTCTGCGATTCCCAGATTATAATAATAATTTACAATTCCTTAATTTGTTATACTTATGTCTAGCATGGGCTAATTAATGCATAAAGTTATGCTGAAGTATGTGAAATTTACGGTTTCAAATCACCCGTTTTCTCTGACTGCATAGAGAACAGAGTCAAACACTGCTGCCCCTCCCAAACCTGTTGCTGCATACTCTCAGTCATCTTACTGGAAGAAGGATTCCATAGATTTTTTTGGGGGGGGGCGTTTATTTATTGTTTTACCATAAATAAAAGTTCAGGTTTTGTAAATGTAGAGATGAACTGAGTGGAAAATACTGGACAATCCATCACTCTCATAAGAGAAACCCAAAAATACAGACTGACTACCTAAATTAGCTGACAGCTCACCTAATTAACCAAAAACATGAGCTTGGTATACTGACAATGTTAACCTAGATAATAATACTTCGTGGCAGAAGTGCTTTAAAACAATTAAATATAGGCAAAGTTTACGTTTTGACTTTCATACATCGACTCAAACAAAAACACAATGAATATGCTGACTAAACATTATCATAACTGTCATAATCACAATGACAGTTTAGTATCTATAATCCTTTATTGATGGTAAAGAATTAGTATAAATAAGTCTTGTTTTTGAGCATTAAATAAAAGTGATCTAGACCTCCAATGGCAAAACAGACAAATTTAGGAAGCCTAAGACAGAAATGGAGACTTCTTATCATAAATCTAAAAATATCATAGGTTCTTTATTATTTATTACAGGCAGAAGAATCCCATTCAAACTGCTGACATGGAGTTATACAATAGAGTGAACAGCTTCTCATTCCTTAAAACAATTGGGTGCAATAAAAGTTCTAATAAATCATTTGCTATTAGATAAAAACTAAATAAATGTCGCAATGCCTAATGTTTTGTTTCTCTTTTTGCTGCCATTAGAGACAAAAATCTAAGAGTGTTGAACTTTTGCTTGGACAAGCACACTGAGCCGCAGCAAAGAAAAAGATGAGAACTGTTACCTTGCGTGGCAAAGTTGAATGCCAGCAGCGTATTCAGGACCTTGCCAAAATTCTCTCCAGTGTATAACCACTCTGGTTCAAACCCCTGGACGGAAAAGAAACAGAGAAAATACAGTCAGACAAAAAATAAACTGGGATCATATAAACCTAAGCATAAAGCATGTTTCAGTCAGTTCACACTGAGCGCATAGCTTCCAGAATTCTACCGACTGGGACCACAGCACGGTGTTCCAACAAGTTAAAATTCAACTCCAAAGGGTTGAATTTTAATTTGTAAGATTACGATAATATAGCTCTAGCCCAGAAAACAACCATAATAGCTAAGCATCATCTACTGGCTGAATAATACCATCATTTTGTTTCAATTATCTCCCAGTTTATATTTCCTTAAAACTGTGTGGCCTAATTCAAATTTAAAGTCTTAAAATATTGCATTAAGATTTATGTAATCTGAGTTTAGATCTGGATATTGCGTCACATCTCTGTCTCACGACTTCTAGATGGAAGAAGGAAAATTAGGAGCAACAACCCAATTATTGGAACGCTAACTAGAACTGGAAACAAAAGATGGTGCATTGTATGAGCAGGCGTTAAAGCAACACCTGATGGTTCCCATGGGAGATTCAAGAATTGTCAAACAAGCGTGAATGTTTCATGCAATCCACTAACACTCCGGAGATGTGTTTGGTGAAGGAATCACATACATTGTGGTATAAAGTGCTAAAAAGTCAGTGTTGCGTGTTTCGCGTAACACCCCTCCCGGGTTTTCAGAGAACATTTTCATATTAAAAACGTATTTTTATCATGGTAGATCTGGTGGAAACCGAGGGTGGGTAATTATGGCCCTGAAAGCCTACCCTAGGTTCCTGGAAAAGGTCCTGTGGCAGAAACATAGCTAAAGAGTAGGTCAAAATTAGCTCCTTTACAGAGAAAAGTGATTTTTGTTGCTTTTGTGATTCACACTAACAAGACTCTTATTCTTCCATGCAACACAAGCAAAAGAAGGAGACCTACACTAAAGCAGCATGCATAAAGTGATTATAAGGCAAAGATGACCACAGATATTTTGAACCTGACCCCTTTTTGCAATAAAACAAACAGAGAAACACTCATTTGCAATTCTCTTTCCACTTCCCTGCACTCACAGTGCCAGGTTAGTCCAACTCAGACAGCTATCGTCTTTCCTCCAGTGGATAAAGTTTCACATTTTAAATAAAACATCTTAAATATAGAGGCTGGGCACTGTAACAGCAGATTCAGGAGTTGTATTTAGTTGCGTTTTTTTGTGTTCAGGTATGATATCCACAGAGAGAAAAACTTCTGTATGATTGTTTTGAATAAAATGAAAATAAGCAACAATATGGACTGTGTTCTTTGTTTCTGGTCACTGGTTTCTGGTAATGATGGAGTTATTGCAGTACATGAGTCAGTCATGTAGGTTTTCAGCATGAATTTAAGTGTGCTAGTTGTAAGATTTTGACCTGAGTTGTAATAGTTGTTGCACTAAATGGCAGTTGCAATGTATGAACAAAGGGCAAACACATCTTCTACATTTCACAACAGTGATAAAAAATGTAAAAAAAAAATCACAGGCCATGAACGGTAATTGGTTCTTCCTCCTTGTCATCTGCAAGCAGAAGTGAAAGCAGTAACCCAGCTTTCTTCATCTAGGCACTGGACAGCCAGGCATTATTTATGTATCAGAGCAAAAGGCAAAAAGAAAATGCCATAATCGCTGAGGGAAGGGCCAGGTTTGTAGTAGCCACTTAAGACATCAACAGGCTGATAGGTTTGACAGAGCCTCTCAGAAACCTTCTGCCAGTGACCTAGTGGCTGCTCGCAGAACGTCTAATTATGGGCTAAACCAGAGCTGGTGGATAAAAAGCAAAGAGGACCTCCCAGACATAACAAGCCAGCTGGGCAGGACTACTGAACCACTAAAGGGAGCCAAGCTTGCTGACTCAAATCGCTGCTTAAACAGAGCGAGTGATGTGTTTCACAACCACAACAGATTATTTATAACAGACTGGGAGAGACATTAATGTCCGCTGTTCTGGAACGGTGTAGAACTGGCTGGAATTGAGAAAGACGCTCTTGCATGAAGGAAAAACTCCCAGTTGGTTTGTGATTAGTTGTCTAATAAACGTTAGTGTTTAATGCTACGTCACTTGTTGATATAGTTTTTTTTTGTTGTTGTTGCTAAAAAACATTACAAGCTGTAATAACGCATGGTAGGGTCATGATCACAGAAACTAAAGTAGGAACATGAATCACTCTTATGAAGATGATACGGTTTATATTACAACTGAACATACAAACCAAAAAATAAATAAGAAAATATCGACACAATATTGACATCTTGATAACCTTACTGTTATCAAGGTTAATTCAATTTTAACCTTAAAATTTAACGTTAAATTACATATTTTTAAAAAATGTTACTTTCCAAAATTAAAAAGAAAGTACTTAATACCATTCCTATGATTTAAATCCCACAAGAAAAAGGCTCAGAGACCTTTTCTCCCCACTGTATGGAGCATAGAGTAGCGCGTCACTCCCCTCCCCCACCCGTTGCTGAGCACTTCTGCTCAACATGAATGCAAGACTACAACTACGTGCTTTTATTTGCTTACAAAAAATAAAATCAGTTTGTTTTGAAATACTTCTGATTGTGAAAAACAAGGTAATTTTGTGGAGATTGGAGGAGCGCCACTAATCAACCTATTTACTTAACACTGTAAAGGTCTACAGTTGTACATTAAAATGTCCCACAGAACAGATAGCATGCTTACATAATGACCTATCAGTTTACTATATATACCAACTTTGTAACAAGAATGTTTATTTTAAATTACTATTAAATTGAGAAGGGATTTGCTGAAGTCAATAAATAAAAATAATGAGAAAAAATAGTAGATATTATCCATAATCCATATTTTAATCATTATAAATCAGTGACACAATTTCAGCAGAGAAGATATGACTGTTAGATTGTAATCATAGGTTAACATATCTTTTATCAATCCAATGCTATTTGAGTTATTCTTTCTATAATTCTAAAAAGTATTTGAAAAATACCACTGAACTTATTATTTCAACCAAAATAATTTTAGATATAGAACAATATTGTTATGACTGCAGGAATCAATAGCAATAAATATTTTGCTGGCAGCAAGAATAACTTTTTTCTGCATAATAAAGACATTTAGATCACGTCATACGTTTGTGCATATAGTAATGTCAAGGTCACTTCCCTCTTTCTAACATGTGACATTAAACATTTATTTTTATATTTGTTAATTTACATAAGAATGTAAAAGAGAAGGTAAGTTTACAAGGAAGTGAATTATTGCTATTTGAAGTAAATTAATTTGAAGTAAATTTCCATTTCCCCTAATCCACAGTAAACATGAGGTCTAACCTAATAAGCAGATCACAACACAAGAAAGATTGTGATCAAAGATTTTCCCTTTGACCTGCTGCAGACTGTGGGGACGGAATAAAACTCTGCCGACAGAAAATGATCATGAAAAGAGGCAACTTACCTCCACTTTCAGCGACGAGCATCCTCTTAAAAACTCCTTGATGTTGGTGATGCAGTCAGCTTCAGTTCTTGGATCCTGGGAATACTGAGCAAAGAAAATAAATTTATAAACCCACACCTCGGCTTAGTGATCCCAGCGGGGATATGACACACATTGGCTCCTGAAGCCAGTCAGAGCTTCAGATTTAGTGTCACTTTGAAGAAACAAAACAACGCAAAACTGTAGACCCAATCCAAATGTTGCGCCTTTCAAACATTACTGAATGGCTGATGAATCTCCGCCGTGCCGTCATAAGCCGCTGAAACGCGACAGAAGCCACATTCAGGCAAAACATCCGCTCACTTTGAGGACTTTCAAAATAAAGGCCTCTCTTAACAACAACGTACCTACAACGCAAACGCGGTGGCTCTAGGAGTAACATGAAGATAAACCAAAATAGATCGTAAGAAAAGAGAAGCTGCCACTTCCGGTTGCATTCTGTTTCGTACTTTTCAAAGAGGAGGTCGCAGCAGCGTCTCATCAAGCCGTCGAGTTGCGCTGCCCGCCTTTAAATAGCGTTTTACGGCCGACGTGGTGCATTCAGGTGTCGTGGTACGCTACAGTATTAACACCGAAATAAAAAAACAGTGTGGGTATTGATAATGACTATTTAAAGCTCAAATATCACAATGGTCTTATTAAACAGTAATTAAACACTAAGCCTAATTCACTTTGATTTACTCGTAACATTAATGTCTTTTGACGCAACTGAGGAATGCAGTTGAAGCCAGATATTCTAATAAATGAACTTTATAAAAAAGAAGCTACTCTTCGAATAATTATTTGCAGTCTTTAATTGTGAATTTTATATTTAATAGGTGTGCTTTTTATGCTTTATTATGGTATAAAAACAAACTATGGGCTACAACTGGCTTGTACAGCATTGTGCATGGGTCTAAAAAAACGTCTTATATTTAAATACAGTGAGGCAATCAGTGCCTTAATGCACAAAATGAGCAAAAGCAATTTTCCAATCTACTCTGAAATTCACCTACAGATTCATTAAGTATTCTGTATTAAATATCCTAACAATTTAAACAAATGACTTACTTGCTTTTAATCAAGATCGTGTTAAAATTTTATAATTTTAGTTTCTATTGCATTTAATTGATCAAAGGAAACCAGCTTTACCGAGATAATTTAATGAAACCAGTGTTTAAAGGTACAACATCTTTAAAATGCGAAGTGTTGAGAGGGAAGGCGTTAATAAACATTTAAATATGATTTGAAGATTTCACAGCTTCTTCAACATAGATGACCTCGTGTACAGTGTGTACTTGAACGCGCCATATTCTCCACCGTAAAACCCAGTATAGACGCGCAACAGCTTGACAGCAGGGCAGAAGTGGTGGGGAAACGCATCGAGACGCAACACCGGGAAGAGCAGCCGCTCAAGAGGAAGTGACGACCTGAATTTGCAACTGTTATCATGATCAACTTTGTTACCTCCACATTTAACATACAAAATCACTTTAATCGCATTAAAAAGTCAAGCTGTTATTGCTCTGATGAATTCTCCAGGTATAACTCTTGAAAGTGTGAACTATTTGGGGCACTCCTAGGCAAGATTAGTCTTGTTTTAGTAGGTGTTCACACTGACCTACTCAGTCATATCAAGAATGCGGAACATTTTTCCCCCCCCCACAGGAAATCACTTATTGGAATCTCTAGACTGTAAACTCACAGAAAACCGACTTTAATCCAACGCAGCACTCCCTGTAGAAGTAATAGAAAAGCGTTCAGCTGTCAAAACTTACAGCTCGGGTAGAGAATGCAAGGCCAGGGCTGCAGACACAAGTTCCTGTCGGTATCACTTTCATCAAACCCCTCCCTTCTTTCCACCGAGATCAGTCGATCGTTTGACGTTTGTTTACTTAATAAATCAGCGGCTCACCTTGGGTGTGAAGCCAGGTATGAGTCTCTCCGTGAGCTTGCACAGGACGACCCCATCCTTGAGTGATGTTTTCAGAAACTCCTCCGGGTCCGCTATGTTCTTTTTGGGCGAGCTGAGCACTCCTAACGATATCAACCACGTTACCGTCTGCTCCTCGGGATTCATGCTTCCACAAAATGATCATCGCCTAAGCCCGCATTGCTAAAACAGAAAAGTGGCGGCCTGTTCCGTATCAATATGCAACTCACATCCGCACTTCTGCTCGAGAAAGAGAGGAGGGGTGAGGGGGAGGTTGGTCGGTCGACGCAGTTACTACACGCAAAACTGATGATCACCCCTACTGGCAAACAGGCACCTCAACAATACACAGGGTGCTGGATTTCCCCCTGCAAAGCAGCACATGTTGTGAGAGAGCAGATGGTATCAAGTGCAAATGAAGCGAGGCTCAGAAAATAAGGAAAGTAACTGATATCGCAGATGCATCAGCATATTTTTGCATGAGGGGAAAAAAAAGAGAAGCAGATCTGCAACAAGACTGACGGGGTGTTTTGCAACTGATATAGGAAACTTTCAAATGTGAAATTCACATTTTTTCACTGTCCTTCAAAGTTTAATTATTTGAGTTTGGATTGGAAGATTTATTTTTACATTAATAGGCCTAAACAAAGCCCAACTGCTTTCAGAAATCAGCTGACTTGTATATTTATCTCACCTGCATGTAATTTCTCAAGTTATGTTTTCAATGTTTACTCCCTAATGCAATTTATCTGAAAAACACATTTAAGACTCTGCTCAGCCAAAGTGCAGAATAGAGCAATAGAGCAAAACAAAACAGCTGGAAGAAAAGAAAAACTATATAAAATATTTATTAACAGCCTCCTGCAGAACACAGCAGACTGAGAAAGTAATTTAGCAAAATTAAAATGGTCCAGTCAAAGCCCGGACCTGAACTTATTTAGAATTTGTGTTAAGACTGGAATTCAGGGATGGGCAAAAAAATTCAGTCTCATTATGCCAATCTGTTATAGACCAGGCCCAAAAAACCTGCAGCAGTAAGTGCAAAGAAAGATAATTTTCCAAATGACCATTGAGGTCGAACAAAAATGCAGGCCATGGTTGTGGTTACGCTTCCTTCAACTTCACAATTATGTGCTACTTTGTGCTGGTCTAACGGACAAAATCGTTTGCGACAGAAAAGGAAAAAGTTTGAGTATGAATACATTTTCAAGGTGTTAAACTTTTAGAGCACACAATAATTTTTAAGTTAATCTTATCAATTATTTCTTGATCAAAGATTAGCATCACTTCAAAAAGGCTGGAAAAAAAAAAATTCTGATTTGCTACTTTCAGAAATATTACACATCAACTGCTTTACTGAATATCTTTCCCAGTTGTTGTACCGAGACAAAAAGGACAAACTGATTTTAAAGACTTTATTTAAAACACAACAAATATCAAATTTAACCAAGTCCTCAGTCTGGACTCTTCCCACTTCCAACAGGTTTTTCCAGTCGAACAGTTTCAGCCAAACCCCTGCAACAGCACCTGAAAAGCAATGAATAAAAGATTAAGTCAAGCTAAAAGTTAGATCTATAGAACGACAGCAAGTTTCAGCTGATCTTACAAATCAGGAACAATTTAAAATGGATAAATGAGTTTATACTGTCTGGGCTCCAGAGAGAGTAAGGCAGCACGACATATTGTTATAATATTAGTGTGCAACATTGATATTGTATATGACTGGGGTGCAAAAAAATGTTGGCCTATGTATTCCACAAGCTACAATTTTACATGCTAATGTAACATTTGATCAAGCAGCTGTTGTCATGTGCTGGACATACCAAGGTCGATTAAAGACGATCTGGTTAAATCAGCCCAACAACTGGAGGACAGAACTCTGGTATATTTCAGCAGCCATTGCTTTGATGTTCATCCTGCAACAGAGAAAAACAATTAACATTGCTCTTGTCTTAAGTGTGTATTGAAAAACAAAATATAAAGATATTGTAGTTCTCAATCCAACTTCAAGTTTCTCCGTATGTTTTTTTTTTTTTTCCTCCAGTTTGGCTGCTGGGTTGATGGCGTTTCTCCACAGGTCTCCAGTTTTTTTTGGGCATGCTTGTAGAAGAGGTTTGGTTACTGAACAGAATTTATGCCTGCTTGGTTTTTAGTAGGACAAAGTTTTTTTTACTAGATGTCGCTTAATGTCAAAAAAGAATACTGATGCCAATTCTTTGAAACTGCACAACTCGTTGAGCAAAATGTTGTTTCGAGGGCTCAGATTGTCAATCTTGTTGATCAAAAGGACGGAATCCTCATGGTTTGTTGCTTTTTAAAAAATTACCATATAAAACAATTAAAAGCGCTTATTGCAGTTGACCTCCTTCTTGCAGTGTCTCCTGAGGCAAAAGTTGTCTGGAGTGAAGATTGTAATACAGGACAATGAGAAACTCATTTACAGGTGAGAAACAAAGGTTTGCTTTGCTTACCAGCTGATGACTATCGGTCGAGTTGTGTTTGCTTGTTGCCTTTGGTTTTGTCGTTGCATGTCATCAAATTGCTCTAGGGTGAAGGATCCATTTCCAAGGGGAACTACATTGGAACATTTTGACAGTAACATTTCCTCATCTGGCAAACAGTAGTGTCCAGTTGGAAGCACATTTCTTTAATATTTCATTCCACTCCATCATATGTGCGAACAGACTCACCTATGATTACAGAACTTTGCAAAGGAGACGTGTCGACACTTTTCCCCACATTTGTCAGAAATGTTGAGGTGAAAAATCGATGAGCAGATGTAGAGTTTCAACTAAAAGTTTTATTAGCGTATGAAAGCCATATTTAGGGCATTGCAGATTCAATTCACACTGAACTGACAAAAACACTTAATAACTACACTGTGACATAGGTAAAGAAATACTATATATAAAAAATGGAAAAAAAAATACACATAAAACGGGGAAAGTAAAAGATACAAAGCTAAGCTTCCTAAGTCACAGAGTTAAGACACATTTTGTCTGTTTGTATTCATCAGATTTCTTCCAAAACATGTGTCAAGTGTATGAAGATCAAAGTTTGCATTAATGAGACTTCCAAGTCCATTTTAGTATCTGCTGCGAACCATTCCTCTATCAGGCCGACCGCCACCACGGCCACCGCGAGGCCCTCCACGACTTGAGCCATACGAGTCACGAGGAGGGTAGCCTCTCTCGCCAGGGGGGGCCGGGCCCCTTTCCTGCCTACCCATTCTCTCTCCACGGCTCGGAGGGTACGGGTCACTCCGGCTGCTGGGGTAACTGTCACGACTGCCATAGCCATCCCTGGAGCTGCTGCCATAGTCATCGTAACGACTGCTTCCACCGCTTCCACCATAGGATGGTGGGGGGCCCCGTGAGGGTGGGGCGCTGCGAGAGTTACCTGCAGGGTCAATGGTTCAGGTAATGGTTCAGGTAAGGTTCAACTTCAATAAATTACTTGCACCATTAAGTGCGCACTTTCTGCCAATAGAATTCATCCTGTGACAAATTTCATGGCTTGTGTTTTTTTTTTATCTTCCATTTGTTTGAATGGACATTTAATGTGGATGTTTTAGTTGATGAGCAGTTGCAGTTGATATAAAATTTATGTCTTCTACATTGAATAAGTGGGTAGTGTTACTCCATTCCTGCATGCCATTTACTCAGGAAGCCATTTTTCCTTTTCCAGGTGAAGAACAGAGACGAGGTTTTCTGTCTTGAAGGTTTGTGAGGTTTACTCCTTGAGGGAGTGCTTTGCTAAGCAACACTTAATGGACATTTCCAAGGTTTTTGAGGGATCCTTACAGTTGCATACTCTGCGTCAAGTCAAATCAAATTGTGTCTTTGTCTGAAATTGTCACACTTTTGATAAATACAGGAATTGCATTGAGTGGACTGAGCTTTTAGTCAAATATCTGCTTTCAGCCTAGAAGCCAATATTTGAATTAAATATAAATGTGCAAGTTGGAGGTTTGTTCAAGGTGACAGTTCTTCTCTTGGGAGGTAGTGAACTTGAGCTTTCTGTTGCAGCCTGTGCCATGACTTATTTTTGCAGCTTTTCCCTGTGTGACAGTAATTATTTGTTGAGCTCATGGAGCTGCATCTTACCGTAACCATCATAGGAATCTCGGTAGGAGCCACCACTGGGACGATCCATGTAGCCTCTCGGCTCTCTGCCACCTCCATAACCATCACGGTCGCTTAGTAAAAAACATAACAACTCCGTTACAATTAGATGATCAGGTGTGATTTTAAGAATCTCTTAAAACCTTAAGAACTAAAGAAAACCTGTATTTTAGTCTGTCATAGTAAGCACATCAATTATTAAAATAAACTCAATAATATGCATTTGTTTGTTTTCTTTCTTTTTCTCTTTCTACTAGACTGGATAACAAAAGGCTTCACTCCAGTGCGTTGACCTGACTGACCCCTCCCTTTTTGTTGCCTTAGCTGAAGGAGGAGTGAACTCTGGGGTCAGTTACTTGCCCTGTGCACAAGCCAGAAAATGCAGGTAGTTATTCAAATGGAGTGTTTTTGTTGTTAGTTAGCACTTTTGTTTATAAAAGTCACACCTGACAGTTTTCCTGGTATGAGACCAAAGATTAACATCTTTGAAGGGCAATTTTACATACACAGACTTCATAATCTATTTTATTTATGGTTTTAGATGTGTTTATGTTTTTATTTTAATTTCATTTAGTGTTTTTGGTTGCTTTGTTTAGTTCTTTTAGATGTTTAAAATCTCTTTCAGTTTCAGTGTTAACTGGATTGAGCTCAAAGTATTGAGCTTTAATGTACTTCTTTATCATTACATTACTTTCAAATTGTATCAATACTATTCATCACAATCATTTCTGGGTAATTTATCATCAAGCAAAATATACTACAGTGACAGGCATACCTGTATCCTCTTGACATCGACCCATAGTCATCTCTGGAGCCGGAACTAGAATATTCTCTGTAGGAGTAATCTCTGGGAGGGGGTCCATAGTCCCGGTCTCTTGAGCTGTAATCCCGGCTGGAGTATCTAAAAATAATTTAACAGAACCAATCTATTTAGGTTCATCACAACAACAAGGTACAATAAAAGTGTTTATGGAGCGTTTATTCTACAACTTTACCATATTATCCTTTAGTATTTTTTTTTTTTTAATCTCATGTGTAAATTTTCCTGTTTATGCTCAGAAATAATTCACAATAGACCCTGGTTCTGATATTTCTTACCCGTCCTTAGGGTTGTAATGGTCATCTCTTGGGGATGGATAGTCATCTCTACGGGACATGGAGTCTCTGCGGGGTGGAGGGCCATAGGGATCCCTGTCTCTGGACATGGGAGCTGAAATGACAACAAGTTAACGGTTATATCCCCCAACCGTTGAGAAACAAGGAAAAAAGAAATGAATATTCTGAGACCGTTTCAAATACTCACGCCTACTCATGGGACCAGATAGGGCCGACCTCTTGGGTGGAGGACCCCCATTGCGAACTGGTGGACCTCGTTTCATTGGCGGACCTCTGGATGACATCCGACTATAGTAGCCATCTCCATCTTCTGAATCATAGTAGTCTTAAAAGATGGACATAATATCAGCATTCATCCAAGCTTATTAAACATCCACCTTTTTAAATTTCCCAATAGATGTCCATATTTAAAAATGCCTGTTACCAAAAGGAAACCAAAGTCCAATTCCTAGTTTGTGTGCAAACTTTGCAAAAATAAAAAATAAAAAAACTTGATTGATTCATTTCTTACCTCTGGATGGGGGCCCCCTCATTCCTCCCCTTGACCCACGGGGCCCTCTGGGAGGACCCCGGCTTCGAGAATGCATAGGCGGCCCT
This sequence comes from Poeciliopsis prolifica, assembly GCF_027474105.1. Taxonomy (NCBI): domain Eukaryota; kingdom Metazoa; phylum Chordata; class Actinopteri; order Cyprinodontiformes; family Poeciliidae; genus Poeciliopsis; species Poeciliopsis prolifica. The sequence goes on from NW_026562381.1 coordinate 2,858,947, forward strand.
CGTCTGCCAGAACTCTCAAACTGAGGCTTAGTAGCTTGCTCCACTTTAATAGGCTTCCCATCCAAAGACTGGTTAGGAAAAAAGTCACAATTACAATCAGAACTTCAAAATTTAACAAAACATAATATCTAGAAGAAAAACAAAGACCCACCTTTCCATTCATTTCCCGGGCGGCATCTTTTGCATCAGCCGGACTTTCAAAGGTTACAAAAGCAAAGCCCCTTGATTTGTTTGTTTCACGGTCCTTCATTAGAAGTACTAAAACATAAGAACAAAAACGTGAGAGCAAATTTTTTTTTAAAACAAAATTTTCAATACATTTTCAGATTTCAGACAAAACAGTTTGTCTTTACTTCATATTTTATTGCGTCCCCCTAATGACTTAAAAAAAACAACAACAAAAAAAAAAACACTGATTGAAAGTTTAGTATGAACTACTGATTTGAAAGTTGATGCGTCACCATCTGAAGATGTAGTTTGTGCTGAAATGACTTACTAAAACTGCGATTCCCACTGATAACATAACATTCCAAATCTCTATGCTGTCAAATGTCAAGTATTCTGTTCACATAGTCAGGACAATGTTTAGGTCTGAAAAAAACCTTGATTTGTTTGGCCGAATTGGGATCTTTTTCTTTTAAAGTCAGTCATTTTTTAGTATTTGTACTCAAATAAAAAAATAAAATATTTGATCACTGAACCTCTATTTAGCATGCCCAATGTCCAGAGTCCAAAGTCTTGGGGAGCAAAACTGACAAATTGTGACTTAATCTTAAGATTAAACTCTCATTAAAATAAAAACATCCTACATCTATTATACCAAGACAATTAACCCATGACTAATTCTGAAAATATTATGTAGTAGCAAATTGTACCCTTTGCCTGGATAATGGTACAAGTCATTTATTTGAACAATTCACTGAGATAACAAGATGCTGTGTTCCTAATTTTAAGCAACTTTTGGGGCTTAGGGCATTCAGAGCTAGCCCTAACCCTCAATGTAATTGGGCAAAGAAAATAAAATAGCTTAATATTTCAGCATTTAATTATACATTCATAAACTATTTAGCTTTTCAAAAGCTGAATAGTTTATTCAGAAGCTAAACTATTTAGAAAACAAACAAAATACGTTGTGTGTTTTCAAAGTATTTTTGAAAACAAACAAAAAATACTCATATCTATCGAAAGTGAAAATGAATCAATCAGAGCGCAAACATAGTCTTCAGTATTCATTTTAGATATTGGTAAAACTGCTAAACAAAAGGACATAATGCAATTTAAACTGTAATATCACAACTAAAAATATAAAACTTCAAGTGTGTATTAAATACAGCAACACATGCGCTTTCTACGCGGTGTTAAATCAGTAGGAAATTAATCGAGTTCTACTTGTGGAGGGGTCATTCCCACCTTCGACGATCCTGCCATATTTGCTGAAGTACTGCTCCAGGGCCTTGTCGGTGGTCTCCGTGTTGAGTCCACCGATGAAGAGCTTACCCGGTCGGTCTGCTTCGGCCATTCTGAAAAACAAAGAAAATGCCATTCGGGTCAACTATCACACGGAAAAATATTGCACGGGAACGATACAACTTCTCTTAAAAACGGATCATTTGCTAGATAAATACCTTTTCGCTGGCTTCGAGTCGCTAAACGCGCAAAATGGCGATAAACGCGCCACCAATATCAGCGAAACAGTTATTCACGTTGGAGAACTTTCCCCACGAGCTACAAAAAAAAAAAAACACTTAAACGATGCGGTTTACAAGCACAAAGGCGCCACGTGGGAAATACTTAAAACAACACCGACTTAGTCTGCTCAAAGCATGCAGGCTAACAACGTGCTATAACGAGGAACTACGAAATTTATCAGGCTTTCAGGAGGATACAATGATGGTGAACAACGGTTGCTCTTCTTCCTCTATTTACCTTCCTCCAGCTGAAATACGTACTCCTGCCACCTAGTGGCACTCCAAGGCGCTGCACATCTGAAACCGCTCTCGAATCCGGATCTGGACTTTGACAGGGTCATTCTGCACTGCTACAGATAAATAAAAACGCTTTAATTCAAGAATGCTGTCTATAAGTGTTGGAGCTATTTATTATTTATTTCTTAATTCATTTGAATCTTGTTAGTTGGCACTAACAAGGTACTGGGGTCAAGATTCTTCACGCAGGCAAAAAAAAGTTTTATGTCCAAACTTGTTGACTGTTTTGGTTGCTTTTATTTTCCTTTTCAGCAAGCAATTACAGCATTCAAACTTTCCTTTGTTCTCCTGATTACCTCTCTCGCACTGGTAAAAACCATAGACCCCAAACCCAAATGCCTGCTGGTCCTTTACCAGGCCCCTATATTTATAGAAAGTGGACTGACCCACATTACTTCCTGTCTGACTTAAAAAGAATAAATAAGAAAAATAATGGATGGATGGATGGATGGATGATTACATTGTGTTCTGTGTTCTCCACTGTAACTTTCTGTGCATTTTGTGGGTTACCTTTTTGTGAAGCACTTTGTGACATCTGTGCAATTTATGAACCTCAAGGATTCACAAATCAGTGTTAAAAGTTATAAATACAACTTTTCACTGAATGGGACTAAACATTGCATTGAAAATAGGTGCTACAAATTTAGTTGAACTCTGGCTGGGAAACCCAACACTTAATTTAATTTCAGATAAAGCCTTTCTGTTATTGATTTAAATGTACTGTTACACTGAAATTGTTTCTATAGTTGGGATGTGTCTTCATAATCTGCTTTTTGAGCAAAAACCTGAAGGCTTGGGGATAAAATTAGGTATTTCTAAATTAGGAACTTTCTACATTTTGCCCACTTTCATTATTTGTTTTAAGTAAATATGAAAGACTGAATTATATGTCCAGTTTTTGAAATGTTGCTGTGAATTCATAGTATCTCCAGTTGGAACTGTGTTTCTGTGAGAGTGGAGAGCAACATTGGGGTTTCACGGAAAAGTTCTGGTTTCGTTCCTGTTTATGCTGGACACCATAGACAGTTCTGAGATCTGCCACATTCAGAAGTACTCTGCTAGTACTTATGTTTCAGCGTATATCAGGAAAGAAATGGAGTACAAGGGCCTTCAGTAAGTGGAGAATGGAAAACTGTCTCCTGCTGGACATTTCCAAAAGCACTTTTCTATCTGTCTTAGAAATTAGGCTAAATTACAAAGTTCTCAATATCAATATTTGCAATATCCCAGGATCAGATTGTGAGTACATCTTGTTCACTTAAATTCTGAGTTACAGTTGATGGTACAGAACTAAAGCTCAAATAAAACATGTGAAAAAAAATGCATATCATTTGAAGTGATAGGCTAGGCTGATTATTTATTTAGACACAGAATAGCACTATAATACCAGCACATAAATTAGTTATTTTGGAAAAGACCTTCACCATGCAAAGTTGTCAACTTCCGTTTCCTTTTCTATATGTGCTACGTATCATTCCGGTTTTTCTAGGCATCCTTCATTTACATTATTTCCTAAATTTACGAATGATTTCCCCTCTTCATTTATTTTAAACGCCGTCTGCTCTCTTCTACAAAAATTCGGATTTCTCTAACACATTTTTACAATTATACTTTATCTTTTTCCTTTCAGTTAATTCAGATATAAAAACGAGGAAAACAAGGGTGTTGATGGTGGCTGACAAGCAACGTGAAGTTCCACGGTGTCAAAATATGAGGCCTGTCAAAATAATTCAAATAGTAAATATACCTGTTCACTTTAAGCGTCCAGATCATTTCGTTATAATATAAGTAAAACATATTTTAAAATATTTTAATACAAATTGTATTATAGGCAGTTTTGCATCATCTTAAAACACAGAAATCCAACATTTGGAGCAGACCGAATCCTTCGTACCTTTACTTTGAAAGGAAGACCCCGTGACATCCGCATAGCTTGACAGAGGTGGGACGTTGTCAGTCTGGATCGGTGTCCGTATCCCGAGTTAGCAAGACGGCTTTTAGTCAGCTGTAGATACCCGGTGAACAGTAGGCCCTTATAAACTAGGGGATACGCCGCCTTTAACGTCAAGATATCGCATCGTTGGAGAGCTTCGCCCGCGTTAAAATGAAGACGCGACTGGCAGTTGGATTGGTCTATTTTCTAGTCGTATATTTCAGTTCATGCTCGGCGTTTTATCTTCCGGGTTTAGCTCCCGTGAGTTTTTGTGATAAAGAGACCGAAGAATGCCAGGTATGATTTTTTTCGGTGGAGCAGCAATTGTTAATAAGTTCTGTCAGTGTTCATCAGTAGAAGTTTCTAAATTTTTCCGTGTGTTTTTAACGTCTTTTTTCCAACTGGCAGCAATAGCAGTAGCTAGCCACTTGTCCTCTAGGCCCCGGCTAATGTCTGGAACAGGATACTGGCACATCGTGATGATGTTTAGGCACTTTGTATTGTTTCGTCTCTCTAGTAATTGCTTAAAAGCCATTGTCTTGTGGTTTTGCCTCTAATGTCATAAAAAAGTTTCTATGTGTGATAATTATTTTTCTATTTGGGATCATTTCAGGCTCATTAGTTTCTTTTTTTTAAATATTCAGTAAAAGTTAAATTATAAAGTATCTTCTTTGCAGACGCAGATTGAGCTGTTTGTTAATCGTTTGGACTCAGTGGAGTCTGTTCTGCCTTACGAATATGATATGTAAGTCATTTGATATTTTAGATAAAAAAAATAAAAAGGTTTGATCAGTATTATCATTTTTCTGTGGGTGATCATTTAAATATTTGCTAAAGGTTTGACTTCTGCAAAGATGACCATGAGAAGAGGCCATCGGAGAACCTGGGACAGGTGCTATTTGGTGAGCGAATTGAGTCTTCCCCTTACAAGGTGAGAGCCTGAATGATGGCAAATATTTGTTGTTTCATTCATTCTATGTTTTCAGAGATGCACCATTCATTCTACAAAATCTTTATCCATATTGCAGCAAAAAAAAAAAAAACACAATATTTTGTTGGTCTGTCTTTGCAGTTCAAGTTTAAAGAAGATGTAAAATGCCAGAAAGTTTGCACCAAGACTTACAAGACAGCAAACAAAGATGATCCACCAAAACTGGATTTTCTCAAGATGGGAATGCAGCTGAATTACCAGCATCACTGGTTAGTGGCCGATACAGGCCATTAGAAGATGCTTGCTGATTTAAGTTCTGCTTAAGAATTAGTGCTAATTTATAGAAAATGAACAAAGCAAAGTGTTTAAGCAAACCTTTATAATTGTAAATGTATTTTTCAAGGATTATCGACAACATGCCAGTGACATGGTGCTATGACGTTGAAGACGGTCAAAAGTATTGCAACCCTGGCTTCCCCATTGGCTGTCTTGTCACAACAGATGGTCGAGCAAAAGATGCCTGTGTAATTAATGTGAGTTTTGGTTTCTTGCTTTTTTTAATTTCTGCATTGTGATTTTATTATAGGAATGTGTGAAATTAAATTAACAGCAGCTAGTAGCTATTTTCTTTAAAGTATTTTTCTCTTAAGAAGGACAGAGATGACATTGTGTATTTAAAGTAAATTGGTAGAAACAGCCTGAGTGACTGTAAAACTGATAGCAAAAAAGCTACGCTAGCAGTCAATGTAACCAGTTGGATTTACCAACCAGTGATACCAGTTTGACTGGGTACAGCAGCAGCAAAAAGAATGCATTTTTATCTTACAGTTTTTATTGTCTTTAAATGCACTCTCATTTAGTTTAGGTTTTAGTTGGTAACTGTTATAGACAAAGATTTTTTTTAAAATAAAGGAATGAACCTTCAGATCAGATTAATTTACCAAAAAATATTTTTTTGGTGATTGTACTTATAAGTTTGCTTGTGCTTTCATGTTTTTTTATCTTATTTTGGGAGACCAAGGAAAGATATTAATATGATGGAAGAACTGAATGAATTTTATGACTTTCACCTGTCACACAGTAGCACAAGTTCAATATGTTCAAGTGAAGTTAAAGCTGGAATGGATATTGACTAATGAGACAAATTTGGTCTTTTTTCAGTCTGAGTTCAACAAGAAAAACACATTTTATGTCTTCAACCATGTGGACATAAAGATCACTTACCACAGCGGACAAACTGAAGGTTGGCGAGGCGCTCGCCTGGTTGCTGCAACTCTTGAACCAAAGAGGTGAGTGCCAAGTGGACGTGGATGGACAAACAGCTACTATTTATGTATTAAAAACATTTTCAATGCATCTCACTCAGGCATACGTCACCTTTCAACATGGCTGTACACAGAGGTTTTCAATAGTTTCACATTTAAAAACCACAAAAAGTTTTATTCATACTCATTACTGACTGAGGAGTTACCAGAGAGCAACAAAGTGCTCCACTGTCTCTCCCTGTTGCTGCTCACTGCCAGGCAGCTGGTTGAAAGGCTACTATGGTTTTACTTTGCTTATAAAATAGACATATTTGACCGGAAGTATTTCGAGTGAGGAATAACAATTTGGAAATTGTTAGTATATCAAACTGAAATTAATAATAAATGGATGTAGTTGACATTAACTCTCAATATTTATGTGTTCTACCATTTTTGCAGACTTGTTTTTCTGTTTTTGTCCTAAAGGACACAAAAACATGTTTAAACATAAAGTGGTTATTATGCACTGAGATGCTCTTACAGCAAATAGTTAAGGTTATGGTCTAAATGACAGTTGGCTTTTGTTCTTAACAATTACATTTTAACATAAGTTAACTTTTTTTTTTTTTGCAAACAGCATCAAACAAGCAGATGAAAACAAACCAAACTGTGAATCAGGAAATCCAATGGAAGTGCCAGGGGATTTTAAAGAGGATGTAACAATCGTTTACACCTATTCTGTAACATTTGAGGTAAGCCTTTTATATGTGACTATACTTTTTAGTAATGTGCTCCCGGTTCATGGTCTGTAAGGAGAAAACTGTTACCTGATTATTGCTTTTTCTAAAATTTATTTTACAGGAAAATAATACCATCAAATGGGCCTCTCGGTGGGACTACATCCTGGTCTCCATGCCACATACCAACATCCAGTGGTTTAGGTCTGAATACATTTTAATGCTTTTTTGCTTAAAAAAACTGCCATTACTATTGACGAGCTCATTATTCTCTGTATTTGGATTAAGACGTGTCTTGTTTGTTCAACAGCATCATGAACTCCTTGGTCATTGTGCTTTTCCTGTCTGGCATGGTTGCCATGATCATGCTGAGAACCCTTCATAAGGACATTGCCAGATACAACCAGGTGGATCAGGTAAAGGCGCTGTTTGACTTTCCTGTTCTGATATGCACTAAAAATTCCTACTAAAAATACATTGCGGGGTATTGTATTTGTATGTTGTGAATGAAAGCAGCTGCATTTCTGATGGAAAATCTCCTATTAAGCAAGCTCTTTTGAGAGTTACTTCTAAGAAGAAACACACTTTTACATTTATCATATTTTTTTAGCCACATTTAAAATTTTTTTAGAATCCTGCATGCGATATTACAAGAGCTTAAATTGATCTTGAGATTCTAATTTTTCAAATTATTTCTTCCATGAACAGTAAATATTATAGTTTGAGTAAAGCATTCACAAAAATTGCAAAAAATGTATTTTCCTTAAGGCATAAGCACAACTTTCAGGCCATCAGCGTTGTATGAAACAAGACAATGGAGTACATTGGGTTTACACTTACATTGCAGCATTAGGACTTTGCCCTAATAACCACAACCAGTATAGATGCGAATAAACAAATAAGGTGGTTCATGAGACCCTTTTCAGTCATCATATGTAAATGCTGTTGTTTTTTGAATAAAATTCTGTTTGACTGTTGATGACATGAATGTTTTAACAAGGAACTCCCACTAAAAGCTGCGTCACAACAAGGAAGAACTTTTTAAGCAAATCTTTAGCCACAGTGAGAGTGTTACATGGTCAACTTGCTTAAGCTATATATCTTCCTAGTAATTCTCGTTAAAGTGTTTATTCAATAGAACATGTCTGTATGTGTTAGTTACTGGCTTGTCTTTGCTGTCCAGCTAGCTTTCTTATGATGATAAGTTCTTGAGTGCAGGTTTGCGTAATCATTTTTGCTATCACTCACACAAGATGAGCCCTGTTGGTGTTATGAAACCAGAATATTTTCAATTGCCATTTGTACCAAAAATGCTTCAGCATTTTCCTTTTTGGAAATTATTACAAACAGACTATTATTACTGTCTGATAAAAATTAACAATTAATTAAACAAGGGTGGTTTTCTTACTACACCTGACTGTGCTCCAAATTGTTATGCAAGTGATATTTTCTCAGATTTTCTTAGATGGTCAATGCAAATGATGGTGAGTATAATTTTACGTTATGAACTATTATAGCATAAATAAAATTTTACTGAACAAAGCTCCCCATGAGAACAGTTTTATTTTTTTTTTAAAATAAAAAACTCAAAATGCACTGTTTCAAATTATTATGCACAGCAGATTTTCTAAACATTTTATGGATTATAAAGAGTTGCAAACAGTCATCCTCTGAATGTGCAGCATTAAGTGGTCACATGTACTAAAATCAAAGCTATTTCAATCAAAAACATCTTAACAGACGAGTTACATGTTAACATAGGAGCCCTTCTTTGAGATCACCTGCACAATTCTTGCATCCACTGAACTTGTGAGTTTGTGGATAGTTTCTACTTGAATTTCTTTGCAGGATGTCAGAATACCTTCCCAGAGCTGCTGTTTTGATATGAACTGCATCCCACCCTCAGATCTTCTGCTTCAGGAAACTCCAAAGGTTATCAATAGGGTTGAGGTCAGAAGAGGATGGTGACCAACCATGAGTTTCTCCCCTTTTATGCCCATAGCAGCCAATGACACAGTGATATTCCTTGCAGCATGAGATGGTGCATTGTCATGCAAGCTCTTCTTTTTGAATTACGAAAGAAAGTGATCAGTCAGAAAGTCCATATATTTTGCTGAGGTCATTTTCACACCTTCGGGGACTCTGAAGGAACCGACCAATGCTTCTCATGATTTCGGCCCAAAGCATGACTCCACTACCTCCTTGCTAACGTCACAGCCGTGTTGGGATGTGGTGGCCATCCACCATAAATCCACTACTGCATCCATCTGGACCATCCAGGGTTGTACAGCAGTCATTAGTGAACAAGTCTGTTTGAAAATTAATCTTCATGTGTGGCTGGGCCCACTGCGACTGTTTCTGCTTGTGAGCTCTGGCTAGGGGGGCTCCATAGTAGGTTCATGCACTGCAAGCCTCTGGAGGATCCTCCACCTTGAGGTTCCAGAGGCACCAGCAGATATTGTATTTTTCCAGTGCAGATTTCAATACAGACCAGTTAGAAAATATTGGAATGAGTGTCACTTTTTGAATGAATGAAATTAAGTTTTGAATGGTATTTTCATTTATTGAATGTGTGTCTATTATTGAATGCTTTTATTGCTGAGACTAATCAGATAGAAACATGTGTGAAATAAGGCAGAGCAGGGGGGAAGATCCATATCACTCTAGATAAGGATTTTCATGAGGAATTTAGAGGTTTAACTGAAGAAATAATCCTAACACATTGGAGACTGGAGTTTATTTTCTTAGTAACACCATTCACTGGTCTGCTTGTGCTTATTTGTGTGGCTTATGCTTTAAATCTGCAGTGTAAAATGCCACCCAGCACGAGTGCATTGCATCCAAAATTACAAATATTCTGTTACATTTCACAGGGAGACTTGATAAAGCTTACACCGGCCACGGAAAAATCTTCTCTACCCTATGTAAGCTTAATGAAATCCATTTTAAAGATTGAACCAAATCAGGTGCTTGGGTATGATTCTGGCAAACGGAACACATGGAATGTAAAATGTGGTGTGGACCTTTAAACTATGAGTTAAATCTGTCAGAAAAAGGGAAAAAAATAATTTTTCCTTGAAATTAGTTTGTTCACACCAAATTTTACACCTTTTTAAAACCTGTCTTCACATATATGTGTTTGTCTAGCAGGAATGAGTATCTGGTGGTTGGCAGCCTTTTTGACTTTGAACTTGTAGAAATTTGAGTCTCTCCCTTGACCCTTCTGTTGACATTTGCCCCCCAGGAAGACGCACAGGAGGAGTCAGGATGGAAGCAAGTGCATGGAGATGTTTTCCGTCCTCCCAGGAAGGGGATGCTGCTGTCTGTGTTCATTGGACAGGGCACCCAGATCTTCATCATGACCTTCATCACACTCTGTAAGGATTTCTCTCTTCTCACGTTTGTCCAGATGTTTTGCTGTTAATGTCCTGCAAGTTGTTTACACAAACGTACCTTCAGCTAGGTTGATGTCTATCTGAAGACTAGATGTTTTTAAGCTAACATGTAAAGGTTAGCTTAAAAATAACTTTGCTGCATAGGGCTGGACAATAAATCAATAAAAGTATATGTCGTGATTGACATGTGGTCAATGTCAGTAGATAATACATCTGATAGACTATTCAGTACATAGAATATTCATTGAACGCTGATCCAAACCCTTCATAGCTAGCTGACCAAGATATGTGGCATCAACTAATGTCTTGCAATCAGCTTGGTAGTATTTCAGATATTTAAAACAAACAAAAAAAAAAATCAATAATTATCTACCGACTGATGTGAAATACTTGTATCATACGTTTGTCAACCAGATCGTCCTGCCCTATCTTGACAGCATGAAAACAAATAATTTTGTATGGTTGTGAATAAATTCAACCCATAAAGGGTGTTCAAGGTTTCAAGGAACATGTGGCATTGGAGCATGATTCTCTGTTTCCTCATGGTCAAAATAAAATGAGAAAGCTTCTTTAAATTGTCATCTAATTCTGATCAGATGACCCACCCATCCATCCATTTTCTTCTGCTTTATCTGGGGTCGGGTTATGGGGGTAGCAACTTAAGAAGGGCAGCCCAGACTCTTTCTTCACCATGACGGACCGGTACAGCAGACGCCGCGCCAATCCGCCTGTCAGTCTCCCGCTCCCTTCTTCCCTCATTCGTGAACAAGACCCCGAGATACTTGAACTCTTCCACTTGGGGCAGGACACTCCCCCTGACCCAAATAAGGCATTCTACCCTTTTCCAATTGAAGACCATGGTCTCGGATTTGGAAGCACTGATCCTCATCCCGGCTGCTTCACACTCGGCAACAAAACACTCCAACTTTTATCATGAATATTGTTTTGGGAGTTAAATGAAAACAGATGTTCTGAATCTGTACTAAGCATAGAGCTTTCAACTTAAATTACAGTACATGTAATGCAGTTTATGATACAATATACACATTTTACATTCTTAAGTTGGCCAGGCTTTCTATTAAAGTGCTTTGTCTTTTACATTCTACATACATTATGTTTGAAATGATGAATTCATGACTTTCTGCCCACTTTAGTCCTGGCCTGTCTTGGATTCCTGTCTCCTGCCAACAGAGGGGCTCTGATGACTTGTGCTGTGGTTCTCTGGGTCCTGCTGGGAACACCTGCTGGCTACGTGTCTGCACGTCTTTACAAAAGTAATTATCCACTTTGTATGAAAATTACAGTTGTACAAAGTAGCTTTTTAAAAATAAAAAAAATAAAAGTTGTTTTGTGATTTGTCACCCTCTCAGTTTAGATAATGTAGTAGGATGTCTCAGAGATAAATCAGCTTTGTATAACCTTTCATGCAAACTTTGTTGCCATTGTTCCTGTCACAATAATTACTTCTTTCCTCTCCTTCTTAACAGCTTTTGGAGGTGAAAAATGGAAGACCAACGTGTTGCTGACAGCTCTCCTGTGCCCAGGGTTTGTTATTTAGCTTAGCAAATGCTCACATTTTATGCGCTTCTGTTTTAGCAGGTCTGGAGGCTTGCATACTGATTTTGTCCAGCGTATGATTTTCCCTTATATTGAGTTTTCTATTTTTTTCTTTAGGATTGTATTTGCGGACTTCTTTCTGATGAACCTGATCCTTTGGGTGGAGGGTTCCTCTGCTGCAATCCCCTTCGGTACTTTGGTGGCCATTCTGGCCATGTGGTTTGGAATCTCTGTTCCTCTCACCTTCATTGGTGCCTACTTTGGATTCAAGAAACCTGTGAGTTACATCTTCACAAAACATAGAGAAATGCCTTTTTATTTTTGGATTCTTGCAAGCCTTCATTTTTTTACGTTTTTATTTTTTGGCGCAGGCAATTGAGCAACCGGTGCGGACAAATCAAATCCCTCGTCAAATTCCTGAGCAGTCCTTCTTCACTAAGCCCATCCCTGGTATCGTGATGGGTGGCATCCTTCCCTTTGGTTGCATCTTCATCCAGCTGTTCTTCATCCTCAACAGCATTTGGTACAAATGTCAAATAACCGCCATTTCTGAAAAATTGCCAACTCCAATATTATATACTTAAACATGTTTACAAGGTGAATGAATTAAGACTTTTGATTTAGGTCTCATCAGATGTACTACATGTTTGGGTTCCTGTTCCTGGTTTTCATTATTCTCCTGATCACCTGCTCTGAGGCCACAATTCTGCTGTGCTACTTCCACCTGTGTGCTGAGGTACCTGAATGTTTTGACTAGATTTTTTTATTTTTTAATTGTTTTTGCAGACCCTAACTCATCATTTTTTGTCTGATTTATCCAGGACTACCATTGGTGGTGGCGTTCATTCCTGACCAGCGGCTTCACGGCAGTCTATCTCTTCATCTATGCTGTGCACTACTTCTTCTCGAAGCTGCAAATAATTGGCGCGGCAAGCACTATACTGTACTTTGGATACACTATGATTATGGTTCTCATCTTCTTCCTCTTTACAGGTAAGAATTTTACTTTTTAATGAAAATTGTTTTGTTTCATCCTTGTTGGTGTGTATTGCAGACATGAGTTTGTTCTATGTCTCATTACATTCAGTGAAAGTTTAAAATCAGTCAAGAGTATGGGTTATGCCATCTATTCAAAGGTAATCTGATACCAGTGGATAGTCAGATTGCCAGCATTCAAAATCCTGTTCTACGAATTGACATAAGGAAATTACTCAACATTTGTTTGCTCTCATTTCAGTGACCCTTTGTACTCGCACACATAAGAAAAAGTATCTACAAAGTGGTACAATGAAAAAGGAATGAATTTCAATACTTAAATTTCCACAATAAAACTAATAATTGTTGCACTCAAAAGTGTTTGACTCTGTTCATTCAGATGACAATGGCTTACAATGAACATCCAGAATTGAGTTCTCAGAAAATGAAAGTATAATTTAAGACCAATTGAAAATCAGGTTTAATGTTATTCTGTGAATTGGGGAAGACTGCTGACAGTCAGTTGTCACTGATGACTTTTTCATCTGGTATGTCACTTAAAAACTGTTGATAAAGAAGCTGGCTTAATGTAAAGCTGAGTGGAAAGAATAATGTAGTAAAAAATCACACACAATTGGTATGATGGCAGGCCTGAAATGATTCAATCAATCAAGTTTATTTGTATGTATTATTAATCAAAAGCAGCTCTAAGTAGGTGGGTTTTCAGTCTTGATTAAAAGGAACTTGGTGTTTCAGATGTTTTGCAGATTTCTGGAAGCTTGTTATAGATTTGTGGGTCTTAGAAGCAAAATGCAGCTTCTCCATGTTTGGTTCTGGTTCTGAGGATGCAGATCAGACCAGAAACAGAAAAACTGAGAGATTTGGAAGTTTGTAATTATGTGATTTATAAACTAATAGAAATATTGTAAAGTCTATTCTCTGAGCTACGGGCAGCCAAAATAAGGATTTTTCCAACTGGGTTGATGATTATTTTCCTGGTTTTAGCGAGAATGCAAGCAGCAGCGTTCTGGGTCAGCTGCAGCTCTCTCTCTTTCTTTGTTTCTCTCGCTCTCTTTTAAAAAAAATTAAATTAAATCTGTGAAGACACTATTGCAGTAATCAATGCAACTAATGATAAGCACATGAATGAGTTTTTCTAGATCTTTCTGGGACATTAGTCATTTAATCCTGGAAATGTTCTTCAGGTGATAGAAGGCTGACTTTGTAAGTACCTTTATGTGGCTCTTAATATTCAGGTCAGAGTCCATCATCACACCCAGATCTCTGTCCAGTCTTTATCAAGTCCATAGTTCACAAAGCAATCTACCAGGAAGTTTTAGAGCACTTCCTGCTTCCTTTTGCTGAAAAACTTTGAAATTTAGATTTCATTTTCCTGTAGGGCTGTTTCTTACAAGCCACATTAATAGTCTAGATTTTTCCAGTTGCGGATATATGTGGCGCTGTTGAGCTTTCTTGCCCACTCAAATGAGATTCAGGTTGTCAGCAGAAAGAGGATAATATAAAGTAGGGAATAATGAGCACATATCCGCCTAGTCTGTGTGTTGCACAAGATCATTTGGCTCACCAAGCTGTTGATGGTGACATATGTCCTGGTATTATTCTGTCATTAGACAAGATAAAAATTTAGTCCGTGGCAACGCTCGTCACGGCTGTTTTGGTTGACACTGTCTTGGGTCAGAGCTATAAGTAGCAAGCGGACAAGATGTCAAAAGATTATCTCTGCAAAGTCGTTCTGCAGTTCAGGAAAAAGATGATTAGTTTCCCTCCTTTCTGCTAGTTTTGATTTAAATACTCCTAATCCTCTTTTCACTTTTTATTTTGTTGTCTCTTTGCCATCTCATCCCAACTTTGATCACAACTTTTTTTCTGCTGGGGGCTTTATGTGTGGTTCAGCAGTCAGACAGGGTTTTACACCCAGATGAAATGATTCAGATTCTTTACTGAGAAAATTTGCAACCCAAACCCAATTAGACTTTTTCCCATATTGGCATTGATAATGACTAATAAGATTTGGCTTTGGCAATACATTTATGTCTTTTGCAAACTTTTACTCCAGAAAAGTTGCTTTTGGACCTTCTACAATAAAAATACAACTATTTTTGAACAACAATCTAATAATAATAATAAATTCAGGCTCTTTTTTTCCTTTTCTTTTTTTACATAACAAAAGGACCAGTATCAGTGATATTTATATATCTATATATTCTCCTGTAGCATTACTGGCTCTAAAGGAGTTTTATTTAGCTGGACTGACGGTTGTAATGATTGCAGGTCTTTGGTCGAGATAATAACTTACAATTTGGGGGAAATTATCTCTAGTTATATAGAATATTTTTCCCACAAATAAAAGGAAGAAACTATTTTACAAACTATTTTAGTGTACTTTGTGTGCCCTTTGCAAAGTCTCTAAAAACAGATCAGTTCATATGATAATATATATTTCTCTTTTGGAGTTATAAGATACCAGTAAGTATTTTGTTAAAAATAATTCTTGATTGTTAAATTTTTTTAAAATTAAATTTGTGTCCTTCATACAGCTGAAATAATATAATTGAGGGTTTTAACTCATTGTGTCAGGGATTCAAGTTTATGCCAATCTTGCCTTGTTAAAATCATAGTTAATTAATTTTTTTAACATGTATTTTTTCTGTCTCCCACCTTTAGGTACAATTGGCTTCTTTGCTTGCTTCTGGTTTGTCAATAAGATCTACAGTGTGGTGAAGGTGGACTAGAGGACAGAAGCATGGACTAACATCTTGCTGCCACAGCGCTGGGCTCCTCAGTGCTGCCTTTGTCATGAAGTGGTCTAAATGGACTGGAACTGAAACCATCACGTGATAGAAAAACTCACAGAGCAGAGCCCGTCCTTTTTTGTGCTTTAAACCTCTGTTGCTTTTGTTTTTTCATTTTAAATATAAATATATATGTATATCATATTGTTTCACTGTTGATCCGTTATCTTCTGAATGGCGCCTTGAAAATCAGTGAGGGTTCCAGTGATTAAGTTGGCACCATGAATCATTTGTTTTACTTTAATTTTCTAAAGGAAGTGAAATATCTAGTGTTTTGGTTTTTCTATTCTTTCATGGCTAAATCCTCCTTTTTTCTGTTCTGTAATGATTTGGAAAACAAAATGTGTACATATGTTGTATAAAGAGGGAGAGTGAGAATGCTTCTTAAAGACTGTCACCATTATGAGAGCCTCTTGTGGGGTTTTTTCATTTTCTGCATATTTTGATTTGTAGGTGTGAATTGGGCTTAAATCCTTTAAATATCCTTTAAATATGTAGTTTAAACATATAAAACACTGACACCGGTATGATGATTTCCATTTTCTTCAAATTAAGATTCTGTAGAGTAGAAGGATGATGCAGGTTCTGAAGGCACGCCTGTGTTAGAGTGACTGCAGTGTGTTACATATTAAGAATATTTCAATGTGTTTGCTCACAGAAAAAAAAATTCCAACTTTAATTGCAATGCAGACCATGAAGTTACTTACTATGTACTCCATTGAGATGCATCCCTTAATGATCTCTAAAGTTAAGCTGTTAATTGCATAAGCACCACTGCTGTGTGCTTCTAGCATTGGGGAGTCTTCATCAGAGGTGGAAACTTTACAAATAAATGTAATTAATTTAAAGGGAAAATGGTGGTATTGTTTTTGAGTTACTATAAAATGTCACTTCTTTCTACTTATCTCTGGACTTTAGACTAGCAGCTCCCATTCAGTAATGATCTCATGCAACGTTTTCTATTATAAAACTACATGGAAAGCAGATTAAGATGTTGTATTTCAAACTGTTGATGCAGTAATTCAAATGAGTATATCGTAATATACTGGTGATAAATTAATTTGTATAATTTATCCATTTAATTAAAACTAAGTGTGACTAACTGAAGACAGAAAGAAATCCTGATTTTAAATATTTCTTGGACAAACCTCAATGTAACATGACATTATTTTTCTTATACATTACATACAGTTTATTATTAAACAACAAACAGCATTTATTATTCCAACCAAATTAATACAAATGCACAAAATATGTAGTTTTCAAAGTCTAAACATTTTCTCTTATTTGCTGCAATGCAAACTTCTATTGAAAGATTCTGACAAGTTTGATTGTCAAATATGTTTTCTCTACTGACCTTCTGGATAAATACAGGTTTATAACAAAGGCAGGTAACAGAAAGAAAAAAAAACATACAAATCTATTACAATATAGTATGAAAAATAACACACTAGGGGAAAAACAATTTTTCCTTTAACAAATAGTTATAGAAATACCAAAACAAAGGGAAAACCTGCTGTTAAAATGAGCCCTAGTCAAGCTTACGGCTTCCTAAATATACTTTTCTCTGTAACACTGTTGGTGCAGTCAGACATTTACATACACTCAGCAGGGCCAGGAACACATTCAGAGGTTTTAAATAATATGCTTTAGTATCTGTCCACCATGGAATGATTGTATAACTTCATCAAACAGATCAATACTCAGATCAATGGGAAAGTCCAAAGGAAAGATTGATCCTCTAAACAACCAAAGATTTTAAGATTATTGATTCAAATAACTGTACCTAAGTGCAATTTGTTAAGATATGCCACCTCTTGGAACCAAACATTCACTTTTATGTGAAAAGAAATTGGTTAAGATTTTAAGGAAAGTCTGCCATGAAATGGAAATTGCTGGAACTCTGGCACATCTGATCACATCTGCATATACTGAGAGAGGAGAAAGAAGGACGTTCGCCAAAATGGACACCTTCAAGATTGACTGAAATTTGCAGATTCAAGCCAGTCGTCTTCTGGAATTTAATTTATGTTTAAATGAAACAAAGATGTTTTGAAGAGTCAAAATTCTTTCTAATTTTTCTCAAAGAGGTATCTTACACCTTTACATGTGTTTAATGGAATGTAAGAAATCTGTTACATAAGCTCTCCTGGCATGCTGCTTGTTTAAAAAAACTGGTACACTGTTATATTTTTATCACACGTTGCTCTCCATGTTGTGTGGTGTTGAAGAAAATACTCTGACTCTCTAAAGAAAGGCGATCGTTAAAAAGGCAGTAAATACTGAGTCCAAATCTGACACACTCGAGAAGTAAAAAGCTTCAGGTTTTGCCAGAACAAACTAGAAACTGATGCGTGTGTTTGTTTGTCCATATTATTAACTAAAGGGAATTATAACCCTTCTACGTCCTTTCGCTTACAGGCACAGTGAATCATTCTTTCTATTCTCCAAAAAGGCGCTTCAAGACTAAGAGGAGTTGCAGAAAATTAATATTTACAAGCTAAAAATTGAATTGATATGGGCACATCATTTTTCTTAGTCTGCGAGCAGCACCCTGAGTTGATATGATGGAAATAAAGCTGTGCCCTCCAGCATGCTTCCCATTAAACACACTAGAGGAGAGGTCTTGCTAAACTAACAATTAATTCAAGATATCAATGGTTTGTGTCAGAAAAAAGATGATATTTCATTTTAGGGAAAGGTCTAGATTGATTAGTTAAAATTAAAAAAATGTTTTAAAGGTCCATTTTGAAACTCAAACATCAGTAATTACAATATTGGATACTTCTGATGATGGTTTTACAGACAGAACATGATGACAACAGCAAGTCTTGTACATACAATCTATGTTGTAACTTTTATAACTGCATTTACATATTAAAAAACCCTCAGCCAGTTTTGATACTCTTGACTGGACAAAACTTTCCCCCTTGTATGACAAACTCCATTGGAGAAGCATAAAGGGATAGTTTGGGATTTCTGAGGTTAGGTTCTGATAATATCTTAACTGCAGTAGATAACTCACTTTATTTAATATAAATCCAGATTGGCTTAAAAATAATGGCTGCCCCAAGAGGGACACTGATATGGTCTTCTACCATCTTAAAAAAACTCCAGGCTCAAAATCTGAAAGAAGGTTTTTTGGAGCACCATTTTATAAACCTTTAACCCATTGTTGTCTACGCTATTAACACATGAGCTGTTGATTAGTTACACAAGAAACAGAGAAAATGAAGGAAGGAAGGAAGGAAGGAAGGAAGGAAGAAAGAAAGAAAGAAAGAAAGAAAGAAAGAAAGAAAGAAAGAAAGAAAGGAAGGAAGGAAGGAAAAAGGAAAGAAGGAAGGAAGGAAAGAAGGAAAGAAAAAAGGAAAGAAGGAAGGAAGGAGTGCACCATCAGTTATGTCCTTGTACCGATAACATAAAATGTATAAGGTCTCCTATACATTTCATATCATTTAATGGTTACAATGTTTCTTTAGAATTTGTACACATAAAATAGAAGAAAATACAGTATTTAGTTGGTTACCACAACAACAAACAGCAAATCCAGTTGAGTTTTCCGAATCACAACAAGAAAACTCTTGGATGTGACGCCTTCACCCAGATCTGAGCTTCCTATACAAATCAAACAGACTGTAAGCACCAAGTTCTGTGAAAATAACCACCCAATGCCAACACTAGAGCAATTTAAAGGTTCATGAAACTGTGTTTACATAAATGTGTTTTGCTGTTTAAAGACAGTAGGAGTCTGCTGCAATCTAGAGAGTTACCTACTGCTGTTAAAATATTATCTTCTTATTTAAGGAAACCTAATTTCAAAAAGCCCACACTTTTCCGTTTAAGACAAACCATCAAACGATTGATAAGTGAATGAGAATGTGTTCAGTACCACTGATTATAAGCTCAGTAGGCGAGATCCACATTTATCGCCTCCCATCCACAGGAACTTCTCACATAGGAATAAAGATTTACTTTCTGATGATTGCAGTGCAGATCATGAGCTTTTCTGGCCGTGAACAGGAAGCTCTCTCTCTGAGCTGAAACTGGTAGAGGTGGTCTCTCTGCGGCTGTCTCTTGACTTCCTCTCACAAGTAGGAGAGGAGGACGTTGTGCACTCTTCCCAAGTCTGCATGGGGAAAACTCGAGCAGCCAGACTGGGGAGGTGAGGGTGAGCATTGGGGTGTCCCTCCGTCGCGGTGAAGCAACCCTCCACCGTGGAGCTGTGTCGTGGACGGCCCTGCTTGCAGAGCATCCCATAAAGCAAAGCCAGGAACTCTTTTCTCACGCTGCGATGCATGTAGCCATAAATGTACGGATGAAGGCAGCACTGCAAGAAGAATAGCACAAGGGCAGTGGAGGACAACCATGGGGACACATTGGCTCTGGTGCTCATCGAAATGGTATTCAGAATGATGTAGGGACCCATACTGAAGATATATGAAGCCATGATGACAAATACTACACGAGCTGCCTTGCAGTGGTAGTGGAACCGTCTGTGTTTAACTCGAACAGGGTGTTTTCGGGCTGTATAGGGGCCCTCAGGTGAACTTGCCTGCTGGGGTAAAGAAAGCTGCTGCGGACTGGTGGGGCCCTGAAATTCCTGCTGGCAAGGCTGGGAGTATGATTGCGTCTGAATGGGATGCACTAATGCATTCTGTCTCCTAGCAGCTCTAAACACCATCCAGTAGCATCCGAGCATGATTAGCACTGGAAGCCAAAAGGAGAAGGTGAACACCAGAGCAGAATAGGACCAGCTGGAGGACCACACCACTGTGCAGACCTTGTAATGACTGTCAAAATCTATGGAGCCCCAGCCGTAGAGAGGGGGTGTACTCTGCAAGACGCTCAGCACCCAGGTGGCAATTATCAGATTGGTGCCTAAGTGTGGGGTCATGCGGGTCGGATAAGATAGAGGGTGGATGATGGCCAGGTAGCGATCCACTGAGACAACAATGATGGTGTTGACTCCGGTGAATGCAAAAAGGTGCATGAGAACCACCAGAGCCTGGCACAGCCGAGCATCCAGCGGCCACACACCTGGCAAGGCAGCCGCAATGGCAAACGGCATGACTAAGACGGTCTGGAGGAGATCCGCCAGGAGGAGGTTGAGGACAAAGCGGTTGGCGACGTGAAGGAGCTGAGGCTTCCTTTGGAAAACCAGGAGAACGACCACATTCCCAAACAAAGAGAGGCACACAATCACAGATATGAGCACCACCCTCACCACGCTGTCAGCCAAGGAGGACCAGACGGGGTCCCGACTGGACAGTGTGAAGCCATACTCCAGGGGATCATCAGTGAAATTGGAGCCCAAACCAGGTGCCTGGGAGGATGACATCTTCCGGCTGGCACCCAGCAGAGTGTTGACACAAAGTCAGGTCAGTCCCATACTGATCATCATCTAACACCAGCCCATCTGCTGCTGTGGTATTCCTTCCTCAATGAGTTTCAATACACATCTCACATTATTGTTTTTAAACGTATTTCATCCAAAGTGACAACATCACCCGCAAGGCGTGAAAGCTGCCCACGCGAGTTATCCACGAGCAGATGAAGATAACCCACACTGATTCGCCGTTCATGGCGATCAGTGATTAATCCCCGAAGGCTTCACCCGACAAAAACAGGCCGCTTCTTCTTCATTTTCTTCTTCTTCTTCTCCTTCCTGCAGCCGACATCTGCAGAATGAAAAATGGAATTTGGCGACTGCAGATGCCGCCGTCCCAGCCTCCGGCGGACAGAAAATATCACCAGCCGCTAATCTGTTACTGATGCATGAAACGCTTTGAGATGATCAGCGAGGCGATAATTTGCCTGATGATGCCGCCTCCTCTGCGCTGCGCTCGGTTTCCATCCGTGCCTCGGCTCCTGTCGTCGGCGGCGTGTCTTCACCCAGCGGGGTTCTCTCATCCAGACGGGCAGATCTTCTCCGCCGCGGCTCTTTTCAAGGCGGATCGTTTATTATTTTTATCTGCTTCGATTCCTCCTTAGCAGTGTTAGGCTGCTTATAGTCGGATCTTGTCTCCGAGGTGTCAGAATGAAGAAGAAGAAGAAGAAAAAAAAAAATAGGACACCTGTACAGAAATCTCTCCCCCGCCGCCGCTGCTGGAGCTCGACAGCAACCCCCCGTCCTCCTCTTCTCCCCCACTGTTGTCATGAATGTGAGCGCGTTTCAGCATCTGCAAGACATATTTTATCCATCATGGAAGAACAAGAGTTAATTGTGTTATCCTGAAGAATTTATGTACATTTTTGTAATAAAAAGGAAAATTTTATGAAATAAAATATGGTACCTGTTATGGCAAAAAATAAATAAATAAATAAATAAATAAATAAAAACAACAACAAAAACAGGACTTAAATTTTCACGTCACGAAAACAATTGTTTTACTGAGATGCCTAACTGAAGCGCACAAGGAATAAAACATACACACGTTTTTTTAATGTGTACAATGAAGTTACAAATCTGAAAAGTGTGGCATGCACTTGTAGTCAACTCCATTTTGTTGGTCAACAAAATGGCTGCATATGCTTTCTGAACCACCAAGCTTGTTGCACTGATGCAGAAATTTATGCCAAGAGCTGTGGTGCAGAACATGGCCAACTTTTCAGTAGGTTGACAATTTGCACATTAAAACCTTCTATCATTTTTAACAATATTGTAATTTTTTATGATGCACAAATGCTTGAAGATAGATTTAAACTTATAAATCAAGAATTTCTAATTTTATCAGCTATGAATTCATAATTATCAAGATATTATCGATTGTTCTGTTGATCAGGGGCTGATCTAAACCCTTGTCTATTTCAATATTTATTTATTTATTTTGCTCTTATGATCCATCATAGGAACTAAGAAACATAATTCAGAAGGCATTGAGCTTTTATTGTGCATCATGTGTATTTTTCAGTAGCTAACAGTTTTGTATTTGTAAAAACCGACTTGGTTTTACACTGTAATTTTAAACTTTTCTCTAAGAAACAGAGTTTTGGATTTTTATTAGCTGTAATCATCAAAATTTGCTGAACTAAACAATTAGAATACTGAAGCTATTACATAAATTAGTTTTAATTTTTGAATGAAATTACTGCAACAAACAAATTTAACTGTTGTTCTAATTATTTGAGCTACACCAGTGTTTGAAGTAGAAATGGAAAAACCTTAAATGTTCCCTTTGAGTTCTTTGTTTGACTTTGCTCTCCTTAACTTGGCATCATAATAAAATGCAGCCTAATTCGTTGAGATTGATGCGTACTTAAGATTGAGGTTTTAACCTCATAGACAGACTGAAAATAAAATAAAATCTCTGAGAAGTTGAGGAGTGACTGGTGGTGTGTTGGATTACACATAACTTAGTTCAGATCCAAAAACCAAAACATTCAAGCTTGTGTTTGAATCTGGGTGCATATTTATGTGAGTCTCTATTTTTACTGAGGTAAACAAAAAAATTTGCTTCAACATTTCAGTCTTTGTTGGTTGAAAAAGAGAGGCTTCATTAAAATGCGCAGAAAACAAAAGCCGTTCCTCATTGTGCAATCCAATTAGTCTGTGGCTTACATGGCCTACTAATCAACACTAGTAATTAGCCATTTTATTTCAAGTCTGTGCTCTATCCTAGCTATCAAAAAGCCCTTTGATGTGACTCTGGAACACTCTGTGTTGTAGATTTAGATTGCAAATGAAATGCTGGTGACCATAAAGCGGTGGGGAGATGTTTCCCTGTCCCCATGTTGAATGGCCTGTGGTTCAAAGGGAGACCCAGAGGCCTTCTGTCTCGTGGGATTATTAGCCTCCATGAATGCTCACAGTGTCCCAAGAACTGATGCTACTGCCTCCAGGTCTGTCATTCATTTTCACCAACAGTCATGAGCGAACGAAGTTGAACAGACGATTGAAAGGAGGGTTCATCTAAGCACTGCAGCTTAGTTGGTAGGGCATTACATATCACCCTCTCTCTTTTTTTTGAATTTCCAGATGTAACAACATGAGACTCTTCAATTATTTTGTGTCTTTTTCTGAAAGGACAAAAAAAAAAAAGTATAAATCAAGGAATGTAGTGGTTTGCATCTGCTGGAAAAAAATTAATGAATTCAAGGTGATTTTTATTGAAATGTTAATTTAACGTTCGATTAAATTATCTAAAATACAAATCTTTGACCAGCAGGGGGCAGAAAACGCAACAAAACATTTAGTATGCAGTGTTCAGTTCACGTCACAAAGAGTCTACTGCTGACAAGATTGCAAGTTACCACGGGCTGTTTAATTAATGTTTTAATTAATGCAAAGATATATTAAATACTTGTTTTCCTTTTTGTGACATTCTTTTGAATTACAATCACAAACTTTGCTGTAGGAAGAAATTTTTCCACAACCTTTTGAAAAATTCCAAATCTGAAAAGTGTGGCAAAGGTCTGAGTTCAGCCTCCATATTTGAGGATAGCATATTTGAATGTGTAAATATACTTTACCACTGATATTCTTTTTGTTTTGTCTGCTTTTGTTTTAAATTTATTTTGTTTGTATATACAGTAACTGTTTTTTATTTTAAAACCTTATTAAAATAAATTTTAACTCAAACTCAAATAAATCCCCTGCAACCAACTACATTCAGAGATCACCATACTTGTAAATAGAACCTAACTGAACTTGATTTCATCTCAATACATAAAAAATCTGCTCTCTGAAGACCTCAGAAGAATATTAAGGAACTTACAGGATCATGAAAACCAAGGAACACAGTTGGGCCAGAGATAACTTTTGTAAAGATTAAGCAAAGTTAGGTTATAAAATGACATCCCACGTTTTGACCAACTCCCAGAGCAATGTTCCATCATCTGAAAATTAAATAAGTAATTTACAACTGCAAAAATCTAGCAAGACTTGACCGTTCAAGTATTTTTTATTTTTTTGCCCTTCATTAATCTGTCCTTTATGGCAAAAAAAAAAAGCCAAATAAAAGCTAGAAAACAAGTCTCGTTTAAAAAGTTGAATTTGACTTCTGCAACTGAAGGGTTGGTGTCCTGCAATGTTTACATGTGTCTCCGTTTCAGCACATCTGAGTCAAATGATAAGGTTGCTGGCAACATACTGGCGAACTTGACTGCATGAACTGATTTAGCTGAGGTTCCAAACCTCTGACCTAAAACGCAGCGTGCCTTGAGGACCAGGGAGAGGAAATACTTGGATGAAATCATGGTGGTGTGGCAGAATGTTCCCTTCATCTTATTGACCTGAACAGAGAAGAAAAGCAAAGAAAAACCTCCAGAGACATACAGCTTTAATTGATATGAGAAGTTCTTCAATGTATTGATTGATATGACTGAACAAATCTGCACATCACTTGTTTTGTAAAAACAAAAAAGTTATTTTATTTCAACTTCACAATTATGCAATGCTTTGTGTTAATCACATGAAATCCCATGAAACATATTGTGATTTTAACTCAACAAAGGGTGAAAAAGTTGGAATCAGATTTCGTAATAAGGTCTGCATTTCACTTCTTCATGTGTAAAAGCTATGATTATCTTTATACATATAATGTCCAGTTATAATCAATACACTGATTTCCACAATATTAAATCAATCTGTTAACAAGTCTTATTCCAGTTTTGACCATTATATCAATAATATTTAAATATTTTTATAATGCACCATCAGAATGTTTCAGTCAACAGCCTATGGATTTAATTGTCATATATCAATACAAATCCAATATTTAGTATTTATGCTGGACTAAAAGAGGCTTAGAAGATCCATGTTTGGTTATACTTCAAAGTTTATCGGAATTCAATGCACCCGCGTAGCTTATTTGAGAAATTGAATGATTTGAAAATAGAGCAGAGGTAAATATATGTAAAAATACTCCTGAAATAGATCAGAAAGTTGGTACCTTTGAGAGCAGAAACAGAGAAGCAAACAATAAATACTGTGCTACTTTGGCATTGCACACGAAGATTTAGAGGGTGTGAGCACATGCAGTACAGGAAAATGGTAAAAAAGAAAATAAAAACAACGTAGAAAACATATTTGAACAAAAAATAATACAGCACTAGAAAGAAAACACCACAATGTATTTATTCTGTGAAGAAGCTCTTTATTAAGGTGTAATGGGAAGGAGCTCAGTAATGAATAAAACACACATATGGGTCAGCAGCACAGACATAATTCTCCGCTGTAAAATTACCGAGAACGTTCACATCTTTGAAATGCAAACAAGCTCAAGTCTGTAAAGAAAATGGGCTCAGCAACTCTTCTGTCAGTAAAACAGGTTCTTGTTGCTTTTATAAAGCCAAGTTGAAACTCCACCAGGCACAAAGCACATATAATCAAAATCCAGAAACCTTGCCTAATCTAACTTTAAGCTTATTTAAGATGGACTGCGGCAAAGCGAAGGACTTTTCAGTCATCCAGTTCCTCCACATTGGTGCTGAAAGTGAGAGTGATGCAATGCAGTGGTAAACACCATCCTCAGCTGTGCTTACAAACATGCTGTAAACATGCATTAACATCCAAGTGAAATTTTTGGAATGATTTAGTGATGAAACACTAAAACTGACCATGGACATGCTTATGGACACACAAATGTAGACACACCACCATTCAGACCTGGACTGCTCAGAAAGTCCTCAGGTCACATTACATTGAATTACATAAGGTTGTATTTTACAGTTTTTACTCTTGAGATGAAATATGTCATTATTATAAAGCTTTTAGCTGCAAGTTCTTAGAAGAAACACATTTAGGGAATTTTAAAGATAAGCATGTCAAAAAGTACTAATCTGATCTTGCTAATGTTCAAAACAGAATGCAACGTCGTCTTTTCCCTCTGCTTAAAATTTTTCAAGGACTTTAGATATTTTTTAAAATTTCCTCTCTTTGAAAAATAAAAAAACAGTTAAAAAGAAAATAGAAAACATAGATTTTCCAAAACAGCTATTAGGGAAAAGCTACACTCTCTGACTTCTGAGTTAGAGGTCAGAAGATAGAGAACTAGACATGAAGAACAATGATGAACTGACCATCGAGGACCAGGAAGTTGTGGCCAGTGCAGCCATTATCTAAACGCGCCTATTGTTTTCATGCATTAATGGTTACAATGTAAAAATTACATGCAGGAAAAAAAACACCTACTTTTGTCTATTTAGTATTATTGTATGTATTTGGGAAAGTTTGCATGGGCTCATGAGGATAAAGCAGACTAAACTTTGGGCTAATGGTAAACAAAGATGGTATGAGATGTGGTTGTGTCATGTTATTCAAGCTTCAAAGTGTTTTATTGAGACTGAATGTAACAGTACATCACAGCAATGTTTATAATTGTGAAATGGGGGAAATATGGTACTCAGTTTCCAAACGTTTCTACAAAGAATAGTCTGAAAAGTGTGATTTGTGTTTGGCTCATGAACTTTGACTCTTCTTCAAAAATATCATCTAATTGGTAAATAGAGTCTGCCTGTGTTCAAAGTCAGTACAAATACTTCTTGTCTTTGAAGATAAAGTTGTGGAGAAGTTTGAAACACGGTTAGGTTTTGAAACAATGCAATGCTTCACAAATCTGGGCTTTATGGTACAATGATATGAAGAAGAAAGCTATTGTTAAAGTTTTGTAATAAGACATAATATTTGCAGTTTGCCACAAGCCACAGGACCCAGCAAACATGTGAAAGAAGGTGCTCTGGTCAGATGAGACCAAATCAAAGCTGTTTGACCATCTAGTATATGTGAGACATGAAATTCACTCCACATTATGCAACCTGGATACTTTCATTTTGATGCATGGACAGGGAAAATTGTCAGAGTGGATGGGAAGATGGACGGAGCTAAATACAGACGGATCTGGGAAGAAAACTTGTGAGATTAGGGAGATGTTTTATCTTGAACAATAAACCTAAATATACACCAGGAATGGCAACAGGATGGTTCAGATCAGGAGTTCCCAAATTTTATACAAAATATGCAAAGAAATGTCAAATTTTCAAATGTTTTTCCTCACTATTATTCACTTTTCATTAATTATTCAATTTTTTTAGTATAAACATTGCCTCATACCTTTTGAGTTTAGCTGACCATTATAGAAGAAATTTGTTTATTAAGTGAATTATTATGGCTGTATCAACCTGATGTACATGTCCACCACAATCCTCTCTTTTTTATAGTAATTATTGAAAAACAGAATAGATTTTATAAAAAATTAATAATTTAAAATATGTGACTAAAAAAATTCAGTGGATTTTTACAAATTTTACTTTTGCATTTTCTCCCCCTCTCATCTCCCTTCCAGTTTTCCGAGGCTTCCCTAACGCCCCCTGGTGGCCCCCACTTAGAAAAGCACCAGTTCAGACCGGGGGTCCTCATGTCCTGCTCTCCAGGGCCAGTGGCCTGCCAGTTTTAAACATACAAGAAGTTTCTCTTCTAGATCCAGAAAACGGTTAACTTAAAAATAACAAGAAAGATTTGCAACTATTGCTCGATTCTTTTATCTGCCATCATTTACAGATCCTGTTTCTACATAAAATCAAATTACTTCATCATACATAGTTTATCATTGACCAGGTATAAACAAAAAACAATTTATTTTTGCATTTTAAATTAAAAATGACTTTGGCCTGTGAGTACTTTTAATCTGCAAAAAAGTTTGGAAAAAGAATGGTTCACATCCACAAAAATTAAAAGCAGGGACAACTGATCTCATGTTTGATGCATTTTGTAACATCAAAACTTCTTTTCCTTCTTCATGCAGTGCAACAAGTTTAGTATGTGAATGCGTCCATTCCTGTCTCTGGAATTTGGCACGTTCCCATCCCCAGCGGACAGCGTCAAACTTAACCACATCCACACACATGAATGAGAAACGCATGGTTGTGGTGGTCAGCTGCACAAGGCGAAAACCTCTGTAAACAAACAGATGACAAACAGATTGAGAGAAACCATCACAGCGCTGTTCTCTAAAGAAAGCCTTTCATTTTATTGCACAATAGCAGTTGTCTCCGAAGCCCAAACAGTTTAGAAGTAATTACCAGTGTTTTCCCCAGAAGGTGATTACTTTGCCACACTTGGCAGCCATTGTCACCGTTTGTGCACCACACTCATCAGCCCCACAAAAGGGGGAGAAGTGCTCGATTGATGATGAGCCTTCTGTGGTTTTGGGGAGAATTTAAAAGTACTTGTATGCAGCTCTTTCAGGAGATTAACTTGCAATAAGGGCTACCTGCCACGGACACATTCCCTGTATTCATAGAGCTGGCACAAAGACGTTTTAAGAGGGGCACAGCTGCATGAAAGCAATTGGTGAATGGGGATAATAGACACAAAAGACAACAAACCTCAAGTGTAAAGAAATAAAGTGTTTTTTAAGATCGGAGGTTTCCATTCAATGCCCAGACCATTCCTTCTTTTGACCATTGAGGATCCGGCCACTCCATCACCCAAAGCTTCAATCTAATTATTTTAGGACAAGACATGTTATGGTGCAAAGTGGCAATGAGAGAGTACTCCGGAGCAAAGAGCGTTTTAATTCAACCTCTCTATTTGACAGATTCCCCTTCAAATGGACGTCACACACCAGTTGACTGGCACAATCAGGAGGCTCCCAGCGAGTCCTGCCGGGGCCCCCTTTTTGGCCGCGGTCAACAGCACATAAATTGGGCACACTTGACAATATATAAGTAAATGTAGAAATAGATATAAGCAAATGACTTATTCACTGTGTGTGTTTTTGTAGAGGAAGAGGGCTGTGTAAGAGAGGTTGAGGTTTATTTTTTTTTCTCTCCTTGCTCTGTAAATTGTGGAAATCTTCAAAGGCAGATTAGACCACAGCCACAGGGGCCCAGTCCTGATTCCATTCATTAAGCAGAGAGAGAGAGGCAGACTGCATAAGTCCTTGCTTGCCTAAATGTGAAAATTGCTCATGCCATTATTTCAGATGAGAAAGTGGGAACTGAATGGATTTGCTTTAATATAACAGACATGGGATACCACATACAGAGAGTCGGAGGGGGGGCCAGACTTCTTTGCTTTTTGCTCACACAGTGGAAAGGCCCTGACAGGTGTGCTTTTGTATGCGTATGTCTATGTAAGGGCGAGGCAGATTGTGTGAGTGTGTGTGATGTGGATATGAGCACACACAGACACAAGGTGCGTGTGTGCGCGTGGGTGTGTGGGTGTGTTAGGCGTTTTCCACGTTGTGCCACCACTCCCTGGTGCAGAGAGGGGCCTTCTCACTCTCCGTCCTCGTCTGGTCGTAGTGAAGGCCCGGACTCAGAGCTGACCAGCACATAAAGCTCAGCTAATGCCAATGATGTGATGGAGGAAAAGAGCAACCAAGCAGGAGAGAGAATGTGTGGAGGAAAAAAATCCACTGCTGGCTAATGGAGAGGAGAAAACCTTAATTGAGTTCAACTGCAATTTGTTCTTGGAGTCGCTCAAAATCTTGCAGGATCCAGCTTTCCCCTCGGCTTTATGGTAAGAATATTTAAATCGACGTCTTTTATTCTTAAAATCAGTGAATACTAATAAGTCTGAAAGTTCAATTTGATCATCTCCTATTTATATCCTCCTAATTTAAATCTTTAAAGTGGATGTTTTACTTTGCTACAGAGCACACCAGGGTCAGTGAGCTGAGTGACATTAAAGGTCAGAGGTCATCTCAGCTGTTTCAGTGATCAAAGACAAATGAATGAAAGCTAAATTTAAACAGCTTCACTTCTTTTGATAAAAGCATGGAAAATGTAATATTTACACGTTTGCTTCCTGAAATATATAATTCTTTAACTTTTTATACTGAGGACCACCTGATTAAATACCAATAAATCTAAGTACTGCTGTATTGACAGGATTTAAATTATTTTACCATTATTTTATTTTTTTAGATAAAACAAAAAAGAGAAATCCTTTAAATGAAAACATTTATTTTTAATACATGTTGTGTGGAAGTCAGAAGTTAGAACAATCATTCAAAGGTGGAAAAATAAATTCCCCTGATGTGGGAATCCATAATGAGAAAGCCAAAGATTTCTCACCAACTACAACCTCAAAATCCAATATGGCTGCCGCTGCACATTTCATTTATAGCAATAGCTGCCTTCAGGAATACCTTTTAAAGCATTTCTACTGCTCTCTTGCTCTTTCTCTAGCGTGGTACTTTACTGCCTCTGTGTGTGAAAATGTCCAGTAAGTGTATAAATATAATGATCTTAGAGAAATACTCTGTTGTGGATTTTATTGTTGGTGACAGCTGAGCACATCAGTGAGCATATCCCTATAGTTTTCCAAACTAATTGGGTTTGATGTCTTTTCCAGATCCAGGTACTTGCAAATGTTCTCCTTTGCATTCCTGTTGGGTGTAGCTTTTGTTTGAAGCACAGATTGATGTGGTAGAATTACTCGTATATGTGCTTATTATCTCCACAACATTAATTAGCTTTGCTTCTGCCTTGTGAATGGCTGACACCAAGTTCCTTCTGAGAACCACTAAAGACAGGAGCTTTTGAAGACAGAAAAACAATGACACAACTGCAAACTGAGTCTTGACAGCTTCTCTGAATAAAGTTCTCCGTGATTGGCTTATCAGCAGGTCATGTGCTCTGGAGAAGCAGCAGAAATCTGAATTAAACTACTTGTTGAAAGAAATTTATTTAGACTTTTTATAAATATGGCAAGAAGACTTCCTTACTAAAGAAAGTCAAAGCAGCCTTTTGTATTGTTTTCCACAAGCCAGGGTGTGAAAGAAGATAATGAGATTTTGTGTCTAACCTGTGTGACAAATTTAAATTTAATTCACTAGATAAACTAGAAACTTAACTAGAAAACAAAATTTTTGTTGGTAAGGTAACATAATTTGTATATGTTGAGTGAAAAAAACATACTGCTACAAACTAACACAAAGAAATATAGCAAATTCAGTTTGATTCTCTGTTGTCAACCTGAAGTGATTAAGTTAATTCATTATTTAATCTTAGACATAAGGTCATGGAGTTAGATTATTTTATCTTTTTTGCTCTCAACTGACAAAATATAATTTTGTGGAACCTGTTGAGAAGAAAAATAGATATATCCAGTCAGTAATTATTATTATTATTATTTTCTTTTTTAGCATAGAAGACAATCCGAAACTGTAAAAGAAGGTGCTCTTGTCAAATGTCTTGTCAATTAAACTTTTTGGACTTCATGAGCTGTGCATCACCCTGTGATGTCACACTCACATCTCTGTAGTGAAGCATGGTGGTAGCTTTATAATGCTGTGGGACTGGTTTTCATCAGCAGGAGACAGAAGGTGGACAATCTCGACGGAATATTTAAATATCACCAGTTAGTATTTAGGCTGCTTAGCGCTGCAGTTTTATATTTGGCCACTAGATGTCAGGGCTCGACCAGTAACGGCGCTCCTCCGCCCACCTCCTCTCCACTGTCACCTGAGGGGTAAACTTGTGAGTGGCCTACACATGGTGTGACAGCTTCCCCAGGAAGCTCGGGTGACATTTGCCTCACTTAATGACACAAGCTAATTAATCATTAGCCGTCCCAGAGGTATTGCTGTTAGAGAGGCTTTGTCGTGCCTCGCCGCAGTAGGGGGTCCCAGCCTCAACACGTTATGTATGCATAACTGCCTCATCCCACACTGCAACATCTTAATTCTCACCCGTTTATCTAGTTTGACTGAGCTACTCGTTCTTTTTCAGCCACTCAAACCTGTGCGAAGTGTGTTCACCTGCGTTCATCCCAGCCTGTTGCATGACGCGCTGGACCCCTCTGTAAGTTGGGACTTGAGCTGTGAGTGCCAAAAGTAGTGAGGAGGGCTGATCTTATTGATGCTTGATTGAACAGACAAGAAGATTGGGGTTTAGATTTGCTGCATCAGCGGCTCTAACCGCATCACTTTGTGAAGGCCCAGTGGACACTTTCAGATATCAGCTACACTTTGGATTTCTGAAGGCTGCATTCTTTTTGTTTGAAACCACCAATCTTTATGCTCTCTGCTTGCTAAACAGTTCAAACATTTTGAGAGTATTACAATCTGTTTTTTTTTGAGATAATGTTCTTCTAAACTTGAGTTGATTAAACATTTGAGTATGTGTGTGCCCACATAAATGTGTGATAAATCCTTAATAAATTCCGGAAAGAATGAAGTCTGCCCTCGGTACACGTTTGTGCCCCTTTACCATCATTACTGCTCCTCCTGCTGCGTTTCAGGCTGATTTTGGACACGCCAAGCCTACTTGGCAAGTAGCAGGGAGCTCCAGGTGATGCATGCTGGTTCCCTTCACCCACTAGAGGACTGTGGGTGAGTGCATATGTGTATGAGGCCATTGAGGCCACGTGCTGATGAGGGCCTGGACAACGGGAGGCCTTTGAAAAATGTTAAAGGTTTCAGGATGAGACTCAGAGAACCCTTGGGATATCATGATCCCTGACACCTGCTCACTGACCCCTGTGCTTTGTTGTATGACCTGAGAACGGTGCATACATGTGGAGAGATAGGATGTCAGAACTAATCCAAAAGTTTCACACTTTCTTGGGCCAACATGCTGAACTATTTGCACAAACTTTAGTTCTTACACTTGTGCTTTGCTTTCATCTCCTAATGGCAACAGTCATAATTTATACATTGACATTTTTTTTAATTTATAAATTAACTAATTTTTAAACAATCAACCAAATTGTGCAGTTTTGTGGAAATTCCTGGTACAGATGTGTGAAAATCTGATATAAAGTCTGAAGTTGATTGACAAAATTTTAAAGTGAATGCAACATCTGGTTTCAATTTATATAAATAAATAAAAATGTATTAAAATTGCTGGAACTCAAAACCTTTATTCAGCATTTACTCTAGCCCTTCTTGAGCTCAATAAATGTTGCTCAGTAAACTGACATTTTGTTTCACCTGGTATGTTTATAATGCCACATTTTAAAAGGGGAAAAAAAGAAAACAAGGCTTCCTAAAAGGTGTGTTGATCTTCCTAGATCCTAAGATAGCTACAAAAAAGCTTCTTGCCCAGAAATAAACATGTCTACAATCTAAGCAGCAGGTCAACACTTCTCTATTAACAAAATATCTTCTGCTGCCAGTCTTAACCAGGAGTCTCTTAAAAAAGAGATTTCTAATCTAAATGACATTTTCCTGGGGAAATATAGGTTAATAATAATGATAATAATAATAATAAGAATAAAAAATGTGAGCATTGTTTAAAGCCTTTACTTTTTTGTAGAATAAATTTAGCTGAATCAAGTCTTACTGTCTTAAGTTTATCAATGTATCCAGTAACATTTAAATGGTAATCATCACTTCCTGTTTACTCAAAGAACAAATATTTGAGGCAATTTGGCTTTGGTTATCTTCAAAATGGGAAAAACAAGCACACATGTTGTTAAAAAAAAAGGCCAATTTGTGTTGGTAGTCACTTTCCAAAACTTGCTCATATATAATCAGAGCAATACTTAAGACATTAAAAATAAATGAAACTATCATGAAATGGTTCCATTTGATAAAAATCTTCTCAACATTTTGCTGTAGGAGAGATGCAGAAAAAGATCAACAAAATCCCAATAGCAACCACTAATTTTCAGATGTTCGTACACATCTTAACCAATGGTGGCAATATTTAGTGAGTTTCATTTTGATGGTTTCATATGGTGTTGCTTGTACTTTGGTTCCAGTTGCTTTTGTGGATTTTCCTGATCAGAATTAAAATTCTCCTTCCTGCAGGTTCATTTGTCATTTGTCCACATCGTAGTAAGACTTTCTCATTCCTTCCTTTGAACATGCTTCATTTGGTAGAAAACAACTTTCTATTTTTGCCAAAAACAGTTTTATCATTTTTCTATCTGCTGTTTTATCAAATTTCCCCTTGCTTATGTCATGTCAGTCAACATTACCGATTCTTATGAATGCTTCATAGGTGTTCCCTATAAGACTAGTAGTTCTTTTTTCATTGCTCATTGTGCTTTTGTTTCATCACAAACAAAAATTGTCAGATTTTATCTATTTTATTTATTGATCTGGTATTCTTTTTTGATCATTTGTTCTAATTAGCATAATTGCTCTTAGGTTAACATTAGCTTTCAATGAGAATTTTGTTTTTGCAAAGCTTTGCCCAAAAAGTGTTTCTTATGTTTGTTTCAAATAAATTTGTACTTTGCTTTTGCAGAAAGCCGTGAACAAATTAGAGTTGCAAAAACTATATGCAGTAAATATGTTAAGCATTTGTATTCAGTGTCTTGTGCTAATTTACCTCAAAAGATACAGGGATGTGGATTTCAAGTGACTGAGCAGATAATGTATAGGCCTGTCTTGTGTATCCCCTGGTAATGTCAACAAAAATGGACGTTTTTGCATCGGAAAACACTTCCAGAGTGAACATTTGACAATCCCACTCGTAAACATGGTGACAAGACCTTTCAATTGAATGACACTGATACTTTCAATACAGATGAGCAAGTGACACACTTTTGTAGGCTATCAATTAGGTTTTGCAGTTTGCACCAATTGCTTTGAGAGATAAAATAACATTGGAATCATTGGAACTTCCTCAAAGTCTATTTGGTGTCTGCTGCGATCGGCCATTGTAATTGTGCTTCAGCAGAGCTAATGTATTCCATGAGTTTTTTGCTATGCACATAAAGAAAGTTTAGTTCATATTTACATAGAGTGAAACTGAGGTTACACAAACAAGGGTCCCCAAGTATAGCCATCCTGCAAAGATAAGAGCCAGTGGGGTGCATTTACATGCTGGTGTTGTCCCCACACCATGTCACCTTGATGAGGCTCTCGGTGATTTTAACTTCCTTTGTCACTCCTAAAATCTTTTTTGCAAGACATCTAAGCCTTGACCTTGCCAATACAGACACCACATTTTCTTGAGTCTTAGCAGGAGGCCTTTGGTCATAAAACATGAAGAGAGAACAAGAAGTTACTGTTCTACGGCTACAGAAGCCTCTGCTGAACCTCTAAGATGCAAAGATGGATCTGTTGCCTCACTTGCTTTCGTCGTCTGTCTGCAGAAAAAAAAAAAAAAAAAAGCCGGGGCGTGCCCCTCCTAAGGGAATCCCATTGACAGGCTTAAAGTGATGGCCCCACCCTTTCCTCCTTACCTTTCACTGTTCGCTGTCAGCAGCACGCACACACCCATGCACATACTCACCTGCTCGCAGACACGTAAACACACAATAAGGGGAAAAAAACCTTGTGCAAATGTACCTGACAGTGGCAGCATTTGTGCCTGAGAAGATACTTAACAATGCACACTCGACAACCATCCAGTCTCAGCAGGAGACCAAAGGAAACAGATGAGAACTAGTCAGGTTGATCAGGAAAACTACTGCCTGCCAACACGTACCATGTGCTGTGCAGAATCTACCCACCTCTGGGCTTATTAAGAGTTAATCAACATTGTTTTTTTTTTTTGTTGAAGGCAGAGACACAGACTTAAAAGAACCAATAGCAGAGTCTCTCAAACTTTTTACAACAAATATTGCCTTAATAACTCCTAAAGTTTCAGAGTGCAACCATTTTTAAATAATATCACATCTCTCAACACCATCCTCAAAATCCAATATGGCTGCTATGCAATTTATGATGGCTTGTATCGCATAACTTTAATGGACAATGCTGAACAACCTCTGCTGGTGAAAATGTTCAAGAACTTTGTTATTGTTTCTTTGTTGTCAGTTTCCACTTAAACTTTGAGCTTCTGAGTAAATCAAAGGTCATGTTTGAACTTTAGCAACATTTTTGGGCTTTTTGGCATATTAGATCTGCATTATTGTTACAGTAGCTTTCAATTGAATTGATTTATGTTCTGGAGTCTGTCTGGGCCACTCCAAAACTTTGGTTTTACTTTCAGTTGC
This sequence comes from Poeciliopsis prolifica, assembly GCF_027474105.1. NCBI lineage: Eukaryota > Metazoa > Chordata > Actinopteri > Cyprinodontiformes > Poeciliidae > Poeciliopsis > Poeciliopsis prolifica. Next base: position 2,895,359 of record NW_026562381.1, read on the forward strand.
AAAGCAAGGCAGCTTTATTTATATACTGCCGTTCAGCCAGAGACAATTCAAAGTGCTTACACAAAGAAGTTAAAAACAACAAGAAAAAACACATCAAACCGATTAAAATTAGATGTTAAATTTAAAAAGTGTTAAAAAAATAATAAATAAATAAATAAATAAATAAATAAATAAATAAATAAATAAATAAATTTGAAGACCCGGCAACAGAAAAATATAAAATGATTTTTTTAAAAACTTTGTTTTAAATAAACTCAGGGTAGGAGCACTCTCACAGTAAGCAGCCCTTATTACAGAAAGTTGCTTTAGCTTATAACTCCTGGAATGATGAGCTCCTTTGTCTCTTTATTTGGATATATGCAAATTTATATTAGTAGGCGTTTCATCAAAATACCACAAAATCCATTCCCACTGCCGTATAGTGGTACTTGTACCTCAGTTTCAATAGGAAGCCTAACCTTGTGCCTAAAATGGAGAGGGGTTGGCAGCCAGGCCTGCCTCATCATGCAGCATCAACCCTGGTTGGCATTTGTCCTTTCTTATTTATGGCACATAAAAGTGAAGCAAACCTTTCTGTTCTCACCGTTTAGCAGTTGCAGCTTCCTTGTGGCAGGCCTTTCATCGTTTTAGGGGTGGGGCAGAGAATTTCGTGTGATTCTCTATCTCCAGAAAACCCCACAATTACATCTGGCACAACTCTGCATGAAGTAACGCTTTATAAGCCTTTGTGCATCCCAGCTTTGAAGAGCCGCTGCCTTCTATAAGTTTGCGTTTTGTCCCCCTCCACCCCTCCGTTGTACAGCCTCTCCCCCTTCAGTGTCCCCCATCCCCCCAGTTTGAGACAGAGGACAGAATGTGATGTGTTGTCTCTCCTCACCACACAAAGCCTCACTGCATTGGACACACCTTGGACAGCACAAAGGATGAAAAGCACGACGAGGCTTGGACACGCAAGACCACGCTGCCAAGCCCGATAAAGACGCTTCAAAAGTCGAGCAAACACTGGTCTTCTTCCCCCGCTCCCCATTTTCCTCCCTCACCCAGGACCTTGCATTAGGAGAGAATAAAATATGTTTAAAAAAATAGGCAGACTCAGTAAAAAGATATTTTTGTCTTTTCTGCTTTTACCCACAGGAGACCTATGAATGTAATTTTATATTTTAAGCACTGTTGTGTCTACAGCTGAGTGAACAGAGTAAGTGTGCTTGTAAACACCTAGATTAACATTTTGTATGTCTGCTTGTTTGAGCCGAGGATTAACCAAAAAACATCTCAGCTTTGAAGCAGCCCATAAAGTCTAGCAGCTGCTTATACTCACATCAACAGCGCAGTCAGATATTTAGCTTGGAAGATGCCACTCAGATTAGTTCATGGTGAGAAACGATTGTAGTTTTGCAACAAAATAAAAAAGTAAACTCGCTAATTTTAACAATGGAATTAGAAATTACATTTTCTTCATCATTTTACCTTGTCAGCGAACAAAAAGTGTCCACGTATCATAACAAGCGACTTTTCACCAGTAGCACCCTCCTTCTTCCTCCTGCTTCACTCTCTCCCCTGCGCTGCCACATCGAAACAGATGGCGTTTTATGCCGGGCACAATCAGGACTATTCAGCGTCAGGCTGGGCAGGCCCTCCCCACCTGTGTTCAGCCCAATCATAACCTAATGAACACATTGGGAGCAGTCTGTTCCAAATTACTCCCAGTTGGAGACAGGGCCGCAGGTAACCCCACCCCACCCCCATCACACTTTGCCCCTTTCTCCACACCTTCTCTTCTTTGCAACAGTTGCCTGGCCCACCCGCCTGAACCGGTATTGACTGTGGCGCTCAGACCCCAGCTCTGACTCCTAATCAAATCAAGATTCATATCTGTGTGCTGTCAGCATACCGACACACAGCTCAGAGAGGTAATATATGCAGTGCAGCCGTATAAGTTACACGTGGGGAGATGTAGATTGACAGCTAAAGTGTTCATATGTTTGACCGGGATTGGTTTTATGTCATATATCTATAGGAGTTGTTTTTTCAAGGTAATATGGATAACTGAGCTTTCACTATTAATTGTCTTCCCACCTGTGCAAGAACACACTTTACACAATAATAAAGAAGCATTCTGTGCCGCCAAAAATGACTTAACCATGTCAGTGTTGGTAAAAAGTTTGCAGAATCTCATTATGGGCATGAATGTAACATGTCTGAGCTGTTTGTTTCCAGGGTGCATTTCTTATATGACCAACAGATTCAAATTTCTAAAGGGTGAAAACCCTTTAGAAAAAGTATCTACACACATTTATGCAATTATATGATTTCATGGCTCTTAGCAAATTGACTCCCAACCACCAAATCTTCATGACAAACTTTGGTTTTGCTTTGACAACACATTTAGTATTGAACTAAGATCAGGCTTTCAAATGCAAACATCTAATCCACCCTGGAAAAAGACAGCTTGAAGAGTTTAATGAAACAGATCATTTAACGCCCCAAATTAACATGGTGCCCTGTGAAATTTTTTTTTCGAACAATTAGAAAATAAAAAAAAAAACATTTCTAATTTACAGTATGGTAAAATATGGTGAAATTCTGGCAGTCACAGCTGCTGGTATTTTACTGTAAATCATAAGGATTGTTTTTACAGTGTGTTTAAAACCGCAGCTGTACTCATCACTTCAAAAGAGGATTAAAGACTCTGAAAAAAAACAATTTCTGACTGTTTTTTCCCTCAGAATTTTGACACTTGATCTCAGATGATTAAAGTCAGAATTTTGAGATTTAAATCAGAAATGTTTTCTTTTCTCTGTGCCTATAATCCTCTTCTATATTATTTCACTACAACATTTTAATTGCAGTACTGAAATTGTCATTCAGAAAATGCAAAAAAAGGAAATTATAATTTTTTTCACCCTTAAAACCAGCGCATACACATCTAAGTATGTGAAAGGCTAAAAAGCTTCCTCCTGTTGATGTATGTCAGAACAACCAAAGGGCAGTTGTGGGTAGAAGCCATTTGACACCAGAAGTGTGCTCTAGTCAAGAGTCGCTGACATTCTGATACACCCTGCAACATCCCTGGGGACTAAAGAATGAAACCAGGGCGCCTGGCTCGTCATGTCCCATCAATCGCCATCGGATCCCAGGAACTGCAGACCAACGAACAGCTGCTGCTTGGGTGTCCATCACTGGTTTCGACAGGAGTTCTGCCCCACTGGCTGCCCTTCTTCACTGTCCCTCTGGCCAATCTGCACCTCAATTGGCCCTGCGCTGGTGGGTGATGCCTGCTCCTTCTGTTGCATGTCAAAGAGAGCCAGGAGCCACAGAGGAAGTGCAAATATCCTTTAATGGCCTTGATCCAGATGGATGCGCTGATGACAATAGGCCCCGTGCCTGAGGTTTGGGTTTTTTTTGTCAGGGAGAGCCACGACAATAACACAGCAAAATTATGCATGCAGGACAAGCACTATTGACATGTTAAAGAGCACAGCCAGTTGCTATGATAATTGAGTTAGTCCATTCCAAGGCAGAGAGCTCTTAAACATGTCTTTAAAGGAATTTTGGGCACATAAGGAAGGCTTCAAGACAATCGATATATAAGATGCAGGGTCACCATCTCTCCACCCATTTGAATAACACAGGGATGAATTTTGGCTGATTGATGGAAGAGCCTGTGGAGGCGTGCGTGGTGATTTTATTGAAACTTTAAGAATTAGACAAATTCAAAGTTTGCTTCAGTTTGGACATTTTCTAATTTCTTGACCATGTCAAACAGGAATGTAGGCTTGGACCCATGCGCTCAGGTTTGAAATTACATTGTGTAACATCACACGTGCCATGAGGGAAGATTGACCTGCTTTAAGCAAACAAAAACACCGATGGCATCCCGTCTGTTTAAATTGCTTTTAACTGGGATGTTTGGTTACGTCAAGGGGTGTCTGATCTCCCCTCCACCTTCATCGGGTCACACTGAGAGTGGCCACTTTGTGTACAGCTGGGGCATGTTTGGCCAGTAAAGTAAAACCAGGAAGCCTTTGAAATTTAACCAAAGCCTCTTTAAGCAAAAGGTTGGAAGTTCACTCCTATTTGGGAGTCTCCGACGCTTTCTTTTCGGACACACTGAGCTGGGTCAGAGACATCAGAAGGCAGTTTCTTCCTGCGTCTGTGGAGCTGCAAGATGAACTAAGAGTCAGTCAAAGTGTCTGAAGTGCAGGATTTTCTGCCTTGCAGAAGTAGCCGTACCCTTTGAACTTCTTATCCATTTGCAACCACACACGTCAATGTATTTAATGGGATAGACTAACCAAGAGTAGCAAACAACTGTGAAGTATAAGTTAACATGATCCTCTGATATTTATCCCCCTCTATTCTGATTTTCTTAGATAAAATCTCCACCTTCGGAAGTCACATAATTAGGAAATTTATCTCAGTATAAATAGAGACAGAACATCACACAACTGTGGCCATTGTAAAGTTCAAGAGACACTCCAACTAGACTGCAAAGTCCAATGCAGGGTTAGCTTCCAAAACACTATTCCAAGGTTTGAACATTTCATATAGCAACCCATTTGAGAATAAAAACTTAACTGGCACTATTACAAAACCTGGCTGCCAATGTAAACTGTAAGGGAGGATAAGCAGAGGACGAATTATGTGTGAACCCTGAGGGAGCTGCAGAGACTCACTGCTTAGGTCTGTCAACAGGACAACTACAACTCCTGCAGTCCACATCTGCTACTGAAAACCATGAGATGTTTGCCACAAGTAATGTAAGACAGCAGTTGCCTTGGTGGATTTCTAGTAAGTTAGTGCAATCACAACTCAAATAATGATATGCAAGGCAAAGTATTAATGATACTATCTAGCATAAACAGCATAAGTAACCTTTGCCATTTTCAATTTTGTTTTTAATTTAATTTTATAGTTTTAAGGAGGTCTGTCAACGTTAATACATTAGCGCTTGAGATTTTCTCAAAAGCTTAAACTGTTAATATTACATATTCTACATTAATTTCATTATATATTTTGACCTAAAAGTTGTGGAGGATCACCTAATCCGCAGCAGCGCGCTGCGCGGCGTTGTACTGCGGCAATGCAGAGTCGCAAAATCCAGCAAGGAGCAAAGTGGTTTGCTCAGTGGAAAATGTTTAATTAATAAAGACTTTGATGAAAGTCTGGATAAAACCCAGGTAGTGTTTAGTTATTATTTGTAAGGTTTGAAATGAAATTACTTCTTTTAATTCTTCCTGAAAAAGGAAACCTGAAGAAGCTTCACACGTTTGATTTGAGACAATAAAACATTTTCTGAACATTTTCACATTTAAAGCTTACAAAGTTAAATATAATGATCAATCACAGTTCTACAGTGACATTAATCTGAATGATTTTTTTAATTGATTGACAGCATTAGTTTGAAGATGGTTTCATCCCATTGACTGGGAATGCTAACTCAAGAAGCTACTAATGCCGTAGATATGATAAAAAGGTGAACAAAGGTGATGAGATGAGGCAGAGGTGGTGGTTTACATTCAGTCCTTGCTAGATAAACTAAAAGCAATACTTAAAAACATATATTTACAGAAACCATCTATTCTGGCTGAGTCTGAGCTATTTTGAAAGATGGTTCCATAAAGTACTGAGTCAACACAGTAAAGGTTTTATTTATGCAAAAAAGAATTTAAACCCATTTCATTCTTTGCCTCCCACTTCATCTGTGTGTCGTACTTTGTGTGATCTACCACAGAAACTTCTGTGAAAATATAGTCACATTTGTGATCATAAGGATGTAAATACTTAACGATAATAGCAAACATGTTTTAAAGAAGGATTCTGTACATGAAAAATGAGTCTTTATTGGTCATTAGTTGGTTTATTTAAAGCAGGCGTCAACGCTTGAGCCATGTGTGTGTGCTGCCACATTAATTTCTGCATGTTTTAACTAATTGGTGACAAGCTGCTGTGACAGGCAGGCACTGAGTGAAAAGATTTCAAAATGCGACTCTTGCACTTTCAAGGCAGGTCCTGTTTTAACAAGATGCTAGTTAATGGTTGTGCTTTTATGGTGGTGGCTGCATGTATAATTAAACTGCTGTAGTATTTGTTATAAAAAATCCCCAGGGGTGCAGGAAATGTTGCAGGAGCCAATTTTACTTTGAGCTGTGGAAAATTAAAACCGTCAAACCTCATACTGTTGTTTTGACATCATTCCAATGTTTATGGATTTTCCTGTGTGTGGTTGAGGTTTTGCTGTTAAGCGCCTCACCTTGTGTTTGTTGGGGGAACAAAGGTTGCAATGTTTGCACAATGTTGATTGTCCCTTCTGGGAGGTCTAGCCTCCGGTGCTACTTGTTGGGAAACATGTTGCCTGTCTTCCATTAATGGATGTCTAGCCATTTCCTTAATTGCTTTTAAAACATAAAGCTCTATTAATAATATGCTGCTAATATATGGCACAGACATTCATGTATACGCTGCACTGGTTGTGGCCTTGTTTTGAGAATAAATGGTGCTTCCAGACTAATAATCCAGACTAACATTCACTGGCCCTTGAAATCGCCACATCTCAACAGCTTAATGTTAATAAAAGAAGTAAAGCAGCGTCACTCAGAGAGTCTGGCGGATTTCTGATCACGGTTTTCAAAGGCTGTGTCTATTTGAGAGGCCAGTCAGTGTTTCACAAATCTGCAGTATTTTACTAATTCCAAACAAAACAAAATTATAAGTGTAGAGTTTTTAAGCTTTTCCTAACATCCATCCACTAATCTAGATCTAGCAAACTTAATCTGGATAGCATTACGAAACATGTATTAATTGTAGAGTTTAGAAGACCCTTACTTTAACTATGATATTTCCAAATTGCTCCTGAAGTATCCTAATTCTCCATGTTCCATACTATGCAACCATGTTTCGCACTAATGATTGTGTTTAGCTTCCTGTTTTGTTTTTAGAAGCTCAGTTAATGTAGGACCAAAGTATTCATTTTTACCCTGCACAAGATGGTGCATCATTGTAACAACATGTATTCAGGCATGAACTAAATAAACCAAATGATAAAGTTATACACTCTAACATATTATGTTGCAAAGATTTTACTGTGTTCAAAATTTTTGCGTAATTTGCATTTCTTTTTTCTTTTACATTCAGAAGTTTCTGACTCGAACCTCTATAGTCATGCGTTTCTGGTACTCCTATAAATCTGGTGCACAAGCGACATCCACAAACAACATTGATGGATGACAAAGCTGCTTCTCTTTGCCCACTGGGGGGTCATTTCTGTTTCAGAAAACGATCTGATGGGATGCTGGAAAACACGACTGTTGTGTTCAAGTCATGCAAAAAGGAACCGAAGCTATTCAAACTTAAAATAGCATGTTGATGTCAATCCACAGCTCCGAAAAAAAATTTTTTTTTCAGGTCTTTTTCTGACACTTGAAAGCTTTAAGGATGTAATATCCCTTTGCACCAATCTGATGATTGAATAAAAAAAATAACATATTAAAAAAAACAAAAAACAATGTTGTTGAGCTTATATGTTTAATTTCAATAATCTGGCAGCAAAGAGGGTTTTGGAAATGGAAAGGTTGCTTATTTTATCAATAGTTTTGGATTAAAATGTAATCAATTGCAATTAATTATTTATAGACTCTAATCAATTGAACACTTTTAATAAATCCCGTCATCAAGTTAAATATTTATGCAAACAACAGAATTACATGTTATATGTTCTGTATTGACTGTTAAGCTGTTCATTTTAGCTCTAAGATCTCTAACAAGACTCCAGCATGTTTCACTATCTGTGTGCACTGGGTTCAGCAAAAAGAATATAACAGAGCAACAAATTTGCACCAATACAACAATTTTCTTTTACATTTTGAAATCTCACGCCCTGAAGAATCCTCCAGCAATCGTCTGTATAATATTGCCTTTGAGGAAGTTTTAGGGGTTTTTTTTGTATTTATTTTTAAATGCCACTGTAATTATAAAAAATCCTCACTTTATTCTTCTCTAATCAGTAACAACTTCCACACCATAGAGTGTTGGTGTCAGCCAAGAAGCACATGTAAAAAAAGCTAAATATATATATATATTTTTTGTTTCTGACCATCCAATTACCATTCAGGGTCAGTCAAGTGCAAAAAATCCCTCCAACTGCACCATCAGAATATTTCTCTGAGTATTTCCAACACATAAACACTGATATTTAAGTATAATTAGTAGAATTTTGTTTTTGGACGGAGAGACTGAACAGACTTTTTACTCTGAGGAATCATTGCGACAGAAATAGAAATTAAGCAGTGCTTTTTTTTTCATTTTAGAGACAAGCAAAGTAGTATTAAGAATTAATCACTGACAAGGATTACTGAAGTTTAAGGTGACAGGTTGTTGGCATAATGTAATGCACTCCAGACATCGCTTAGATAAGTCTGATGTAAGATTTACCTGCATGGCCCCAGTGATATCTATGGAGATGAGTCTTATAGTCTTGATCTCAGCTCCACAACGCCAGTTTCCTGCCATGATTATGACTCTGTATCTATGCTAATACAGGGATCAGTCGGGGTGAAAAGCTCATCTGGCTTGTGCTTTTTGGTTTATCTTATCACTCTGCTCACCCTGCTTCTCTCTGCACTGCCTCACCGCATACCTGCCATGCACATTAAAGAAAAACTGCCTCTTTACTCATTTTTTTAGCTCTCTTTCTGTTTCTTTGCTTAAAATGCATCTGTTCCTGTGCTACTTAAATTATGACTTGGTGCTAACCGATATTTTTCACTCACTGTGGCATTAAACCTTTGATGAGGTAAGTATATTTCCATTTAAAAAGCTTTAGTTTGCTCCCTGCTGCAGTAATCGGTGATCCATTGAATGCATCAGTCAAACAAACAACAACCAAAAAAACCATCCTTCAAAGTTTCCTTCCAAGTGGAAGGGTTTTGGTCAAGAACAGGTCAGTTCAGACAGTAAATCCTGTCTGACTTAACTGACACCCCCCTTCCTCCCTCTTACCCTCTTTGTCTCCATCGCGCCCACCCTCACTGGCACGATTATTTCTTATCATGTATTTATTTGTTTAATCCTCCCCTCCCCCCACAACACTTGGCGGCCCTCTGCTTGTGCACGAGCTGCCTGTCTGGCATCCTCCACCTCCCCCTACTTCTCCAAATCCACACCCATAGCCGTCCCATCCAGCTCAGGCCCCAGCCACAATGGGCGGATGTTTCTTCCAGAGCTTCACATGGTGGGGGACAAGAGGCCCCCTCCTTCCTATTTCATCTTCCCATCCCTCCCACTTGCATGTGGCCACCACTAGCTGCCCTACGTGCACACTTTAAATAATGGATGCATTAGCACGCATGAATATTGTTTTAGAAAGGGGGCGGGAAAGCCTTAATTCATTATTAATCCACTTCAAGGCAAAGTGGAGCACGGCTGCTGGGGTCCTTCGAAAGCTTGTCTGTGATGCTTCCCAAAAAAATGACGAAGTTCACAAACCAAGCTTTTTTTCTCACATCTCTTCCACATGGCCCTTTGGGCGCGACACTATCACTTCACAGCTGGACGATAAGGAAGCGTTTTTCCATTACAAGTTAGGAGTACATTTTTTCATCTTAACTAACAATCTGAAAAAGTATAAGTATCAGCTTTTGAGTTTAAACAGAACAAAGTTTTGAGATAACAGTTTCAAAGAATGAAAGTGCAAAAAAATCCCTTACCCCAAAATTTAAAAACAGGTTAGGGAGCATTAAGCCACACATGTGGGTGGAATGCAGGGAATTATATTATTTTTACTCTGTTTGGTATTTAGATTATTTCATCTAATAATAGCTCACTGGTTGGAGAGCATGTGTTTTAAAGAGATAAGTTACCCTTCACTGTATTAACCAGACACGGGGGCTTGAGTTTAAGTGTTGCAGCCATATGTGTTTATGAGTAAGACAGAAAATGTGTATTTTCAGTGTCAGTGTGAGTCACGGTAAACACCCCTTTACACCACACCCCTCTCTCCCACCACTAGGTTGCACTGCCTGCTTCCCTCCTGTCTGATGCCGATCCAGCCAATAGCATACAGATGACAAACCCACATGAGAACGACAGCCTATTAAAAAACTACTACAACATACACAGGGATGTTGTGCATTGGCTCCACGAACCCTTAAAACTCCACACAAACTGGATTCATGCGCTCTGTACACGAATCCAATATGAAATATAGTTTTCCAAAAATCAAGATAGCATAAAAAGTGGCTTGAAAGGGAGATTTTATTTTAAGCATTGTCCACTCTCCTTCCCCCAGCCTCATCCCAGGCCACTTTATTTAAGCAGAAGTTAAAATATTTCTTTGAGAAATGAAACTCTTATCAGGAGCTTAGACATCATTCATTTTATAAGATTTGTTTTGCTCAAACCTGCAAAGTTTTGGGACTCATTAACAGATTTTTAAAGGTGTCAAAATGAAAAACCAAAGAATGGCACAAGCATGTAAAAATAGATAACGAAATAAGTAAAATAAAAATAAATGGATAGATAGATACAGAAATAAATGAGCAAACAAACAAATAAACAGATAATTAACTAAATAAATATTGCAGCTCTTTGCAACTTTACTTTTGCAGTCTTTCTTTTCACAAAAACACCAACAAAAAAATTATACATGTTGGACACCAGCTTATATTTGTCTTTTATTTTTTGTTTCTGAGTTTTTACTTGTTTAAAATAATTAAAAACAATTAATTTAATTTATTAGCAAATGTGGGAAGGATGGGAAAGAATAGATGTTGTGATTCTGAATAAAATTGAATATTTTTTTAAAAGTGCTTATTGTTACTGAGGACATTAACCCATAAAACATTTATCTTTAGGATAAATATGTTATGGGTCATGAAGGTAACTGTAATCATAAATCAAATCATGATTTCCATCGTAGTTTTAAATTGTGAAATATTTTGGACTGTTGGGTTGTTTTTCACTGGAGGGGGTTGTCTGCTCTTGGTGACTGAGAGGTTAAAGTTCAAGAGGAAAGAAGAGTCATTGTGACCTTGGAAGAGGAAGAAAGGAAAATGTAGTTGAAACCACTATTACAATTTTAAAATATATTTTTCTATTACTGAGCAGCCTTCTTTATGCTGGGGTGTTTTCCAAGCAAGTTAATTGGTAAATGGTAAAATGGGATTCTGCTAATGTATAAAATATTGTGTTTTATTTAAAAAGACTGTTTTGAGGGTTGAAAAACGTATCTTTTGGTGACTCAGATGTGGCCGTTAACGACCAAATCCTCCTGTCACATGCACTTTGAGCATTTTTGAAATTATATACACTCAGGCTGCTGGATGTCAGAGTCCATCACAATACTGCCTCTCAGTCAGAACGGAGGCAGCAGGGGTTATGTTGCTAACACATGGAGGACCGGGGTTTCTGGAATGTTCACAGCTTAATTTTTGGATTTCAGGCTCTTGGCACGAGGCTGGTGTCTGGTGTTGAACTCTGTAGGCACCACACTGCTCCTGTGAACTTTGATCAACCTCTAAAATACCTCTTCCTGAGCAGGAAATTGAAGTATTGTGAAGTATTGGCATGCTGATGGTCATCTATCTCAGGGGCCTGGAATGAGATGGAGGTAAAAGTGAAAGGAGACCCTCTGTGGATCAGAGATTGGCTGCTGGGTCTGAGTTCAAAGGTGAAGAGGAGAGACCTGGACTAGGAAATAAGATAGTCATCACTTTGCTGCACTGCATCTATACTCTGGGTTTGAACATTAGAATAGGACCTGAGCGTTTTAGGAATAAAAAATATGTTATGGTTCCTGACTATTACACTTCTACGTCAGCATAATATTATTTATTTTATTGGGTCTATTGCATATTGTTGTAGGATAAATGTTGTGTTTGTGAAGAATCTTAGGAAAAGCACAGATAACATTTGTACTGTGAGTGATAAGGCTCAACCATGGGATGGCATTCCACTAAAAAAAAAGTTTTCTATGACTTTATTCCTATATGTTGATACAATTTAGGCACTATAAAAAGGAAAAATATATAATACTCTTTTAGCTGATGATACTGAAGCTTGTATCTGTTTTATAAATTCCTTTTTGAAACTACATAAAGATGTTATTCCTACTTTTTTAGGGAACCAGGAGAACTCCTGATCATTTCACATAAAACTATGGGTGATAGGTTATTCCTTATTGAAGAGAAAAGAATAAAATATACATCTCACATGTAAAAATACTAAAAAAAACATGTTTAATAATTATTTTATAATTAGGATCAAAATGGGTTGAGAAAATTAGGAGAAATATAAAACATTACCTGAAACATGGATGAAATTATCGAGTTATTTCTAAACACAGATTAGAGTCGTAAAACTTTAAATTTAGCCAATTATTTTGAATAAGGCTACCAGACACAGAAGAAGACCCATGCATAGAAGAACTGCTGTGGGAAAAAGGCCGATAATTATTGAAGTTTATCTGCTCCTAACTAAGCTTTTCAAAATTGCATGGATGTAACAAAATTGTATGCTTACAAATCCAGATACTGCTAAAAAATCGCCCTGCCTTTACCTCTCAGAAATAATTAACCCAGAATAAAATGCATTTTCTCACTGAGAAATTAATCTCAGAAAACAGAACTAAATGGTAGTGAATAAATTGCTTCAAGGGCCTGTTAGAAATATGATCAGGGTGGCTGAAATTTTTTGTTTTATTTAAATTTGACTCCATCAAGCATATGTGACATTTTCAACAAAATATTTTCTCAGTGTCCTGAATGCATTGTTGGTTAATTCTCATTAGATTTCATCAAATATGCATGATGTAAACGCAAAGTGTTATGATTCCACCCTCATTACATAACACCGGCCGTAAATGCGTACAGCGCAGCAGGAAATGAACGTCTCCAGCGCATCACAGGGGTGTAGGAGGATGTGGATGTGACTGTGTATCATGTAAAAGTGAACAACGTCCTTATAGCGAGTAATGACAGAGAGGGGCTGTCGTTTTAAAAGAGCATCGCCCGTCTCCTCTGGGGCTTGAATTCTGCCCTGAGGTGTGACCTTGTGAACTTGGCTCTGAATATCCCCAGTCCTGTCTCTCCGGACATCCCTCCTCATCCCTGGGCTCTACTGCCCAGGCAGGAAGTGACATCAACGGGTCCAAACTAAAAATATGTCGCAGGACGAGCTGGTTTGGATGTCCAGGACCGATGTTTGTTTAAAAAGGAGGATGCCTCCCACAAGGTGATGCTCCCCTGAAGGATGTAGCAGCGTGCCACGCTGGGGAGGCAGACAGACAGACAGACGAGCGGGGCTGAGTGAGTCGCCTGCTGGCTGTGTGCTTTGATGCCGTCACTTTCATTCATGCAAGTTCAAATATGGTGCCATACTTTGCCCCCGTCTGAGCCGGTGACGCAGCGCGATAAGACTTGGACCGAGGAATTTAGTCGCGTTGCTCTTCAGAAACGGGGCTTGTTGGCGTGTTGTCTAGTTACAACAAGACAGGAAAGAGTCCTGAATGGCAACTGCAGGGAGAGGAAAAGATAAGACTCGAAGTCAGTCGGTGCGCTTTTGCGCATTTATTCCCCCACAATTATTTCGCGGATTTAGATGCAATCTTTAGAACCCAACAATAGAACAGCTGAAAAAAAAGTGTCTCATGCAAAGTTTAAATATCTCGACGTGCGTCACATAGCTCTGGAAATGTCTCTTTAATAGTCGAACTGTCATCTCCGTCCGGTGCTTGTGCCTCGTCCTCACCAGGGAGGCTCTGACAGACCCTGCTGAGTCCAGGCTGAGCGCTGCAGTCACGTGGTCCCTGTTATTATCCGCCCTTACGTCAGGTGCAGCCAATGTTTGGACGTTGTGTCATGGAGCGTTTTCCAATGGGGAGGAAAAAATCTGCTACTCCGAATAGAACTCTGGACAAGAAATAAGAAACCACTACAGAGCATTTTTCTGATTCTTTTTTTCCATCAGTGCATGACTGACAGCCAATCCATCCCAGTGAATCTCAACAATAATTTTACTCAAACATATAGTGTAGTGGAAGTACTTTGATCTTTTTTACAGATTTTTTTTTGTCTCACTTAAATATTCATTAATGAACAAAAGCGATCCAAAACATTTCAGATATGATGGAAAACATGCTTACAGTCAATATTACTGACCACATCATAAAATCATCATTCCAGAGCAAAGAGCATATGGAGTAAAATTTAAAACACACATATTTAGTGAGTAGTACTCATTTACCCCCCTAAGTAATGTTTAGCTCACCGCACAACTTAACTGGCTGTATAAATAGTAGCTGCATTTCCATTACAAATGTGCGCAAATCTTTGTCTATATTTATATTTCTACAAATGTCAAAAAAACATAATTTTGCAATTGCAATGTTTCCATTAAAAATAAATGTAGATCACACTTGAATGAGGTTGCTCAGGCGATAATTGAATAAAAATCATGGCAGCCATGGATGTAAACAGTGACAAGAAATATTCATATCTCCAGCATGGCGGTGGCGCTCAGCATCTCTGGCGTCTTTTTCAGGTGTTGGAAAGACAAACCCCTTACAGAAGAGCTACAGAAAATAATAAAAAAGATAATTAAACTATAAATTACGAAGAAGGTCGTGGTTCTCGTCGCCATTAATAACGTCCAGCTGTTGATCACGTGACTTGCGCGATGCGGAAATAGTGTTTCCATTGCAGTTTTGCGCAATGTCTATGTCGATACGGCTGTAAAAACACTTCATCCCAGCTCAACAAAGTGAGTTTTGTTTCGGAAATGGCCGTGTTTCCATTAATGGAATATATTTTTGTCATTTCAATTTGCGCAATTCTATGATAAACAACAGTTTTCAGGCAGTGTCACCAAGATCTCATTTTATTTTGAACTGGAACACAGAGTGAACTGTAACACTGAAAACACGACAAAGCTTTTTGGACTACCTTGTTTAAAACAATGTAAAGACTTTTCAATCTGATAAGACTTGACTTGGATTCTAATTCCTGAAGGCAGAGGAACCAGATTTTTCACAGATTAACCTTCTCTGTCACAATATGATAATCATTTTTAATACATTTGTAAAAAACACATATATATTTTTTATAAAAGTTACATACTGCAGCTTTAATATTTAAGAAGAAATCGATTGAATGTAACGTTCCTCATGTGTCAGCGTTTAAAGACACTTAAAGACAAGTCCTTGTGTTGTTGTCTCTACATCTCAGACCCTTCGTATAAGTTCACTGATCTGACCAAAGAAAGAAGGAAAAGTTTTAAGATTTAAGGTATTCAATCAGTGATAGTCGACTCTTCTGCTTTGTAAAATGATACATGAGCTTTACAGTAGAGCTACTACTGTACGACCACATCTGGCGCGTGTATGGAGAAGCCTGTGGGATTACTGGTGTATATAACTCATGCCGCCGTTGGCTGCCTGTTTGGAGCGATAGCTTCATTATTCATGGTTGCGTGTAGACAGGAGAGCTTAATCTCTGGGCAGCCAGTGACTGGAGCTAACTGCCTGTGCATGGTCAGCCTGTTCTGGTTCTAGTTAAGGAAAGAGGGAAAGAAAGTAAACAGAGAGGAGGACAACTGTTGAGTAAAGGGGACATCAGTTGAACACCCTGTAGCATTGTGGCATTTGGTCCTGGCAGTAATTAGCCACACTGGACCTGTGGGAAGAGCTGTATATTCTTGTCGCTGAAAGGGCCGTGGCAGGGGGCCTTTTGGTGCTTGACAGGTGCAGCGTGAGAACGGCGTCAGGAGTTTTGGGGAATCGAAACCAGATCCGAGGCCAAACGACGGTGTCTCTAGCTTGTGGGGTCAGGTGTTCTATTTGACCTCTGGAGGCCCTAAAACACAGACAAAAATCATCCTTTTGTCGCATAGATAATCAGCATAGACAGCTCATCAAATATGAAATATTAACTTCAGTGCATACTGAAGAATCAAACATGTAGTCTGTAGTTAATATTGGATTGTACATGAGGGAAAGTTGGTTTGTGAGATGTTTAAAACATCTTCCTGCTTGTGATGGCGCTTTAGTTAATAAATCATCGTTTATGTCCAGTCAGCGAGGGGGTTAAGATGCGATCACAAGGACGTGCTTGGAGTTGCGGTTTTCCCCTGTCCAATTTTATCTGACTCTCACTTGACGAAATTGGGAACGCTTTTCGGTTAAACACCCATGTGTCTGATAGTATTAAACAATACTTCAGAAGAAGCTTTGATCATTCAGCTGTGATGGCAGTTCAACAAAAAAAATCTCGCCATGATGTGTTTTGACATGTTCTTGATGCCAAGAGTCTGCTGTGCAGCAAAAAAAAAAAAAAAAGTCTTAGAATAATCTGGAATGCTTCTGTACTGTAAAAGGGAAACACACAACTCATTGTGCTGGCCGTTAGAGGGAGGAAAAGCAGCGGCACTCACCATGTCATGTTTTTTCTCGCTTCCTGCCTGTAATGCTTGAACTCCATAATCCCGGTTACAGCCATTACAAATCCTGCTGCCTTGACTTTAGACCCCAGACAGGAGACAGGCTCTGCAACTTGGTTTCATTTAGCATTCCTCTGAGCTTTACGGGCAGGTGTTTAACATTACTGGCAGGATATTTATTGGCAACTTTAAAGGCAACTTTTTTGCTTACCTCTCAATTAGAGTGCACACAAGTACAATGCGTTCACTGTAGGTGGAAGCAGCCACACAAACAAGCACGTGGTTGTGGACAAAAACAAAACAGGATGTTTCAGTTATCACTTCTTTTATGCATTCAGAAAGAATTTTGTGGTGCTGAAGGACATCCTCAGGATATCTCCAATCTGTCGGCACAAAGCAGTGCATGCACGTGATGATTATTTTGACAATTAATAAAATAATAATTATTATTTAATAATTTAATAATAATAATAATAATTGGTACCCTGTGCTGATTTTTTACTCAACCGGTTGAGTTTATTTTATTCAACTTTTGAAATACACAAAAATGCAAATAAACAAAAAATTCACTTTGTTTTTTAGATGAAATAAAAACTATTGCCTAAAATGCAATAACTTTAGCTTCAGTGAATACTTCTAACATTAACGTGCAAAAATAAGTTGCCATTCTTGATTTAACATGAAATTTTAGTGTCTGTATTTACAAGTTAACAGTTAGATCACTAAATTAGTTGATGATTATTTCAATAATCCGAATTAACCTGATTAATTCAATTAACTGTTTCAGTCGTAGAATGGAGGAAAATGATAAATGGTGTTCAGAATTTCAACAACCAAAATCTGAAAAGTGCAGCATACGTTTGTGTTTATCTCTGCTGAATCAATCCATTTTGTCATAGTTACAGTTGCATGCCTTTTGTTGTGCCTCTACCTGCTTAAAACATTTTCCCACCTCAGTAAGACTGGATGAAACTACAGATTCTCAGTTGAATCTGGGTCTGGACCTTGACCGGATCATTTCTAGAATGGAGCTCGTTCTGATCTAAACAGGCCATTTGTGTCGTTTATGGTCAAGGGTTCGTTTAGGATGGTATTTCCATCCATCTCACTGTCAACTATGAACAGATTCTCCACAGCATGATGCTTCCACCACCATGTTTCTCCAGGGATGGTGTGTTCATGGTTTTGTTCAGTGGTAACTCTAGTTGCTGTCCCACAGAAGTTCCTTGCCCAGCTTGTCAGTTTAGATGGATGATCATGTCTTTGGGGGTTTGAAGTTGTGCTAAGCTCCTTTAATTTTCCGATGATGGACTGAATAGTGCTTTGTGAGATATCCAAATCTTAGCATATTGCTAAATCATCTAACCCTGCTCTTATCCTCTACATAACCTTCTACCTGACCTCTATGCTGTGTTTTTTGGTCTTCATGATGTTATTTGTTGATCTGAGCACCCGAACTGCTGTTTTAAGATATTTGAAGCAGGCTCACTGTTTAATCATTGGATGATTTCTGAATCCTGTCGGTTCTAATGGGTTTTAGATGGGGGTTATCAAATTAAAGGCTGCTTAATACAAATGCATGACACTCTTTAAAAGAAAATGAATAGTTATAGATTATTATCCTCCAATTTAGCACCATTGGGTGTTGGTCTGCCAAACGAAATCCAAATAAATACATTGAGGTTTGTTGTATCCTGCAATAATTTTAAAAAGTTGGCTCGGTGTGAGGACTTTGGCCCCCCATTGACCCTGCTCCCCATTCCCATCCACCTATTATGCCAGGTTAGTTTATGATGCGATCTTTAGAGTTACAGGCTTGATAGGATGTGTAGCCTATAATTACCAAACTTTAGCAGTCCCAGTGGCTGTGATCTGAAATTCTCAAATCAAGGTGCCGCCTGAAGTCTCGGCCAGCCTCTGCTGCTGCTGTTGCCCAATGCTGCTTGATTACTGGCAGCTGGGTGAGCCATGTCAAGAGGTTGGCCGGGGAAATGTGAAATCCCAGATAAAGCACAGAGCCCTAAAAGCCATGAAGCTCTAGTAATGAGGAAAGTGATGGAGTTTGGGTTTTGGGTGTGCTAAGCAGGCAGACACCAGCCAATAGCCTCCCTTTCAATCTGTCTCCCTTCATGGTGTTTGTGAGAAAGGGAGGAGAGGCTAAGGTGTTTGTATATTTGACTTTTCTAATCCTGGATTATAGAGGCATCTGCAATACTCTCACATTGTGAAAGTTGTGGGCAGGTCAGCATTGCTCTATATGCCCAGACGAAATCCTCCTGGGTTGTCCTCAAACATAAATCATAAACACAGAGCCTATCCTGCCAGTGCTTCTCATGTTTCCCAGGGTCAGTTCCTTTGAAAGTAGCTGTGAACCCTTTGTAATGTGGCCATGGTCATGAGAAGGCGGAATGATTCCCGATATTAACGGCAGCCTGATTTTGAACAATTCTGGAGCTGCTGTAGTTGTTAAATGCATTCCTAGTTTTGTGGAGGCCATTATTCCTGCTTTTTAATCACCCATTTGGCTTTTATAACCTCCCCAAGCCTCAGTGTGTGGCTAAGGGGAAACCACATGTAGGCGGAGAGCATGGCCTGTATTTACCAAACAGCTAAAAGTCAGATAGTTGACTACAGTAAAAGATAAAAGCAAAAATCCACAACATATTATCGAGTCATAAATATAAAACAGACTCAAACATTCTCCAGGAATTGTTCATGCTGCAGCGTTTAAAATGCAGGACTTGTTGTATTGTTCTACTGCATTTTTAATAATTAATTTTAAGTTAATTATTTAAGTTTTTTTTCCTTGACAATAAAAAAAAAAATTTAATCTGGTGATGCTTTTCTTCCTAAGCATCCACTAAGCACCCCTTTGTCTGCACTTGACAGCACAACAATAAATAATTTGTACAAAGAGATTGTTTTCAGTTCACCTTGTCAAACAGCAGCAGAGTGTTTTCCAAATGAATTTTTTTCATAATTTCTTTTAAAATCACAATTTCCCTTCGTTTCTGGAGAGTTCATTCAAACCCAGTGTGCTTTCTTTGTTTTAAATGTTCATCTTGTATGTGCAGCTTGTCACAAAGAACTCGCGCACGTTCTCGTGGTTATTTTACTTTATTTTAACAACCCTTGATGTTTTTATTTTCCTGAAAAGCAGAATACTTTTGCAAGTTGTTTTCAATAGTTTGTTTGTTTACTTACTAATTACAAATGCCTAATTACCAAAAATCGTATTAATAGAAAATTAGATTTTATGAGGACTTACCTAAGATTTAACAGGTAGAGAGGATTATTAATTTTCTTTTATTATAAAATGTAGTAAATGCAACAAACAAATGTCCAGCCATTTTTAAACTCTTCTAATTTCGTTAATTAAAATTCTGTAGTGATATGTACTTTGGACACATGTTGCTGTTGGTAACCTTCCTGCATGTATTTTGTGGCTGGAAGCAAATAATTTCATGCCTGAAATTATTTTGGTTGAACTTTAATTCGGGTCACATATTTGAAGTGCTGCTTTTGATGTACTCCCCCTTTGAATAGTGCATGTGTATTGGGATGAAGGGTGTGAAATTCACAGTGTCCTGCCACAAAAGAACAATCTTTGTTAGCTTTGCTGTGATGTCACAATCTTACTTTGCTATTTTTTTTAAACTTAATGCTAATCTCACTATATTGGAATTTTAAAAATGATCTATGGGTGGCCTCCAGTGGTCAGAAAATTATTAGACAAAATGTACAAGAAGTGCCTGTACTTTTCAGCTTTAGTTTTAGGCATTGAGGGGACATAGGTGAGTGTAGCTGATTTTCACAGTTCTGTTCATTCTGCAGTATTCACAGGGATTTGGCGAGTAACCAAAGTCTGCAAATAGTTTAGATCCCCCTTCAAAAATTTTCTAGTTGCATATTTTAGTATTTCAGACTCCAAATATACCTTATGTCTTATGTCTTATGTCTGCACTTGGTGGCGCAGCCAAGAATGGCACTTTGGCTGCTTTGGAAGTGCCAGTCAGTAGCATCTAGATACATCTAGGTTCCCAAGTTGCATTTTGATTTGAATATTTTAGTTACATTCCAGAGAAACAATCTGTAAAAAGGTGGGGATGCACAGTGCAGGACTAGGAATACAATTTCTGTATTGGTGGTGTATCTGCAGTTAAGTTGACTCTACGGACCACAATCTATCTCGCCACTTCTCTTACTTCATTCATCTCCTCTCATTAGCTGTACTCAGGTCTGTAGGACAGTAGAAGAGATCGGGAGGTGTGACAAACAAATTTGCTGTCCCTGACCTATTGTTCTGAGTGCTTCCTTTTGCTTTAGCTCAGCTCTGTGCTAACAATCCGTTTTATGCAGCCAGCCTCCAGACCGAAGCTGACAGCATGTGTGAATTGGCTTGTCTTGCTGATGTTGCAGTTACAGTTATCCAGAACACCTGGGCGCTCAGACACCAAACAGACTCACCAGTCTGACGTGCTGTCAGGATGGGCTCGGTGGCATGATTTACGCAGGTCACAGTCACGCAGACTGTTTAACTGAGTGGGAGTTGAGGGTGCATGGAGTCATTGCTTGTTTACCCTGTGCCTGATGGCCCCCCACCAGCAGCTACAGCAATTATCACCTTGAAGGAATGTGGAACCCTTGTGTTAAATTCTCTTTGACCCCCTGATGTAGGAGGTCAGGAGGTTGGGCGCTCTCTCCAGGGGTGGGTGAGCAATGGGATGCGTGTGTGGTTGACAAAAGTCAGTGGGCGTGGGGGTTAGTGCTGTGTGTGTTTATGCATATGTAGATTTAAAAGACCCCCTCCCTGCTCTCGATCCAGCAGCCAATCCCTACACCTGCAGTCCCCCAGCAAAGCAAACAAATTCTACATTCGGTTTCTGCAAAGGAAATTAGTTTCTAAAGATCTTCATTTGACTTAGATTTACCCCAAAGGCTTTGTTGGAGGAAACGTGCAGCAATATTTTTCGGTGTGACAAAGTGGTATCAGAGGGTAGCTCTCTGCCTTCACCTTGCACTTGAAGTTCAGCGTGTTAAATGATGCTTTTCACACTTTTCTCGTATCAGTATCACACAGAGGAAGCTTTCACCAACGACTCCAACCACTAACACAAAGTCAATTCTTCTCCTCATTATTTTAATGTGTTTGTCTCAAGCTGTTTTTAGTACACAAGTGTAAATCACAACTTTCCAAGTAAGTGTAGGGCACTGAAAAGAATTGGTGTTAGTGTGCACGCTTATGAAAGCAAATGGAGGAAAAGGTGAGAGGAGAGTGGGTTTAGATATGAGAAGTCTGATACATCTGATGCTTTTTCTTCTATAAAGGAATAAAGATGTGAACATATGACATAGCAGAGGACAATGCATCTTTTTCCATCTAACTGCTTTTTATTGACTTTAAATAACTTCATCATCATCGCAAGTAGTATCGTATAATAAATGGCGTTTAAATTTATCACACATTTTTTGTGCCCGTGTTTAATGCTTGGAGTTTATGTGACTTTATCTCTTCTTTTACAGGTTCTCTGTCGTCTGCTGTTTAATGAAAGGAATGGTACGAGGTGTCAACGTGTTTCAGAGGTAACACACCAAAGTCTGCCTCAGATGTCGGTATTCATGTAATAAATCATTTCTGTCTTTGGTGATGTATTGCTGGAGGTAATTTTTTGGCTTTTGATTTGCTTTGAAGTCTGCAGTGGGACATAAATGTCTTTCTGAGATGTCTCGCTGATTTGTGCCTCAATTTCTCCAGGATTAGAAACTTTTTTCTGTCCTAACTGGTTCATGTTAAGCTGTGTGTTGTTTAACTGAAGTGCAGCCACCCTTGAAAAGTGAAGGCCCTTACACGTTGTGACAAACTAGAGTATCCCCGCAGTGTCATCAGATCACAGCGTCACTTCTCATTAACCATCCATTCAGGCCATTTTTTTTCACACAACCAGCAAAACTGATGGACAGCAGCGGCTTTGGTCAGCATCTAAATCTTTTTAAAGGTTATAAAGAGTGTTCCTCTGTTTCAAACTAAACTGTTATATTGGAGGTGGCTGAAGTGAAGTGGGGTGGGAGGTTTAACTTCGCTGTTTTTTGAGAAGAAAATCTTTGAAGATTATTAAAATGTTTGTATGATAATAGATCCAGTTGCATGTCTATGGTAGAAAAGATCACTATGCTCTTTAAATTTCCAGGCACATAGTTCCGTTTTAAAGCACAACCTTGTAACTATGCTACCTTCAGTTATAAAAATGCTGTGTATATCAAACATAACTTAAAAGAACTTTGACTTTGCAATTTCATGCCTTGAAATTGGGCGTCTGTGTCTTTAAGAAGCTCCTGCTCTTTCTGACATTCAGCACTTCATCACAACAATGCTACTCCATTATGCCATTTACAACCAGGAATATGTCTGCAATGAGAGGTTCCTCAGCAGTGTGTTTGCTTATCACTGCTGCCACTAGTCTAGAGGAGCTGTGTGCAAGTAGCACTTTGTAGGTAAATGTTACACAGTTTGTGTCCAGGCTGTGTGAGATCTGCAAGGGAAGTCAGTTTCCTGCTTCCTGATCTTTGACCTTTTCAAGTTCTGGATGGAGGGAAGTTTTATGCTTAAATTATTCTCCATCATATCTGGATCATATTGAATCACTTTCATTTACTTTTCTGTGAGTGATTTCACATTGAGAAGTTTTGTAGCATTTCATTGACACATGATTTTGTGCCACAAGGTCTTTGCACTCCCAGAGTGGAAAATGCTAGACTTTTCTAAGTGTTGAAAAATGATAAAACATGAAACTGTTTATTTGAACATTCATTTGTGCTTATAAACAACTCCAGGTAAATAATCTTTTTAGTTAGGTTTCTTAGAACAAATTCTAACAAATTTGTCTTAAAACAAAGAATTAACAGTTATGCCATGAATGATCAACGCCATATTTTATGTGGTTTTTCCCTGAATCTGATCAGTTGTAAGATTTCTATATGTCTAAATGTGAATCATGTCTATTAATCTGTATTAAATTGTAGAAAGGTGTGCAAGAGCATAAACAGATATTAACGCTATACTCTATTAACACTTTTAGAAAAGCTTTTACAATTTTCTTTATTTGGCAACTAATATTACTTTGTAATTCATTTGTAATTGCACATTTATCATTTATACATAGATATATGTTGTTCTAAGTTTAATAGTCCTTTTGGTGACAAGTGTGCCTATTACTCTTTTGGGGAGGTGCTTATTTTATGCTTATTTTGTGTTGCGTTCCTCCCTTTCAACTGCTTGAATGTCAGAATGACTGAATTTGCCTTATTGTTGTGTACCAGGGCAAAACAACAACACAAAGCACAGCATAAACTCCCTCTCTGCATCTTTTTGTCTGCTTGATAGCCTGACTTTAAGCGAGCTCCCCCTCTCACCCTCGCTCTGCAGACTTCTGTTTCCCTCTGCACACTCACTGCCGCGGCACTCATCCATGAGCAATACACTCATTCACACGCGCTCTCGCATGACTACACAAATGCACAAACAGGACTTCGACCCCAACTGGCTCACGCACACAGAGGACGTTCACTCAGGAATTATCGTGGTAGTAAAACTGGAGAGGAAGAGTTGGAAAGAGATGAGGGGGGGTAACAGAGGGAGGGAAATGAGTGTGACTGCCCTAACATAAGCAGTTTTTCCCCAAGCAGTTTTTTTAATGTGGTCCATGTCTGTGACCCATTCATGAAGACAAGCTATTGTTTTGTTCTGCAGCAGCTACAGCTTGCATATTTAGAGAAGCAGAAGTTAAATTAGTTGCTTTTTAAGAAAAATTCTTTTTATGTTCAGTCTCCATAATTTTAACTAACAGAAGAGTTAAAACAGTGTGATTTGCATTGCAGGTGTGCAGTATCTTCTTTTATTCCCCTAAAGTGGTTGCAAAGCTTACTCATGTGGTGCTTTGAAGGATGTGACAGACTTGTTCTTGAGTGTGTTGTTCTGCTCTTCTCACTTTTTTCTTTTTTTCTGCTGGTACATCTCTGACTCTCACTGCGTTTATATGCGTGTGCGTGCGTGTGTGTGTGCGCGCGTGCGTGCATGCGTGTGTGTGCTGTCTGGTCCGCTGCTTTGACACAAAAAAAGGAAGACCAGGCCGCCCCGTTCTTTGTTTTGCTTCTTGTAGGAAACTAGCAGCAAATTGTGGCTCAATGAGGCGTTGCTGTTTTGTATAGTCTGATAAAGTGCAAACCAAACCGTCTGGGCAGCAGTGTTTTCCATTGTAGCTCGGCCTATGAATGTAGGTCTGTGTGATGGTTGGTTAGTGTTGAACATTAGGTGATTGAGCGTGGTTGTGGTAGTGGTTGGACAGGGTGCAGGGGGTGCAGGGAGCCATTCACTCAGTTTTAAGATGTCACCCAGTGTTTGGAGCGGCTGTCCACTGTGCTTAATTGTGATGAGGGGTAATTAGAGCCCCGCTTAAGACTCTTGGAGAGTTTTCTGTTTTCAGTGTCTTCGAGGGTTTCAAAATCCCAAGATATGGAGTTCTCTGTAGAGGCACCATGACACACTTGTCAAAATGATCAGAGCAGGGCATATGTGTGTGGGTGTATTTATGTGCCCAGTGGGAAATATCCAAGTTTTTTACTTCAATGAGTTCTTCCAACACCTGCAGTAACTACTTAGGTTGAAAAATGAAAGGAACGATAGAAAGAATGTGCAGTAATGATTGTTTTTAGCCCCTTTCAAAATGAGCTTGCACAAAAGGATAAAAAGTTATTTTAAATGAACCCGTGGATTTGACTAGATTATGCCGTGATCAGGCTTTTCCTGGCCAATTTCAATGCCTGATTTTCTTTGAGGTTTAATTTTTAAAGATTTGGTTTTTTCACACACAAACTTAGCTGCAGGATCACTAATTGATACTTTAGGGTTGTAACAATAAATGAGGGAATTACAAGGTCACCCACAGTTATGCATCTAAACATATTTCCCTTACTTTTATTTGATTATTTATTGCCTTTTATTGTTCAAGGTCAAGGTTCTTGTTGTACTTCTCTTTACTTGCATGGCTTTAGTCAAGTTTTCCCTTCAGAAGTGTTTACTTGTGGTCTGTATCGCTGTAGCAAAAACATTTGAACAGCGAATGAAACCCATGAAAGTTTTTTAGAAAGACCACAGCAAAACCAAAATGTCAAGCTGATTTGTACAGAAATTGGGTTTTTGGTGAGGATTTTAAAATGCTTTACATACAGACAGAGGTGATTAAAAATGATTGCAGTAGCCCAGCCATGTTTCCATTAACCATATAACTGCACAAATTGAAATTATGAAATAAATTTGCTTAATGGAAACAGAAATGTTGAAAAAAGTCATATTTGTCAATGAACAGTGTTTGCTCTAGGATGAAGTGTTATTTTCCAAAACTGCAACGGAAACACTTGTGAAAACCATGAAGATGACAGGAAGCAGCATGAGGAAAATGATTTGTTTTGGGGGTTTTTTTGGACATAGTGATGCTGGCTCCACCTGAGCTCTCACAGCGTTACATATTTAATAAAAAGGTCATTCGTACGTGTTGAATCCGTAACTCTTCTTTAAAATCGGCAACTAAAATTTCTCCAAAATGCAGCATGTGTAGCCGCTCCCAAGAGTATCGGTTTATTGCTCCAATGCCTGAATAAGACACTGATATTTCCTCTAGATAATAACTAACACCTTGGCTAAATTGTCAGTATATTTCAGAATTGCTTTCATCCGTCGCAGAAATAATTTTTAACAACTTATCGTGTGAACAAGCTTTTTTTGATTTAATTTCCTATTTAATGGAAACTCATCAATTATGAAATTGTTTTTTTTCAACATTAATAGAACAAAGACAAAAATTTGTGCAGATTTGTAATGGAAACACTGCTATGGAGATCCACTCTGCACATGCCTTCTCAGACTCTCTGTGGTAGAAACCACAGCAAACCAGTTGAAGGTTTATCTAGCTTTGTCTTTCTTTGTCCCGAATTTCCATTAAACCGCAGGTGGAACGGTATGCTTCTTTTGTATTCAACCCTGAGTGTTTGCATATTTATTTACTAACACTTGTGATGATTTTTGACTCATCAAATCACACATAATGCTGAAAAATAGCTGTGTCTGTGGATGGTTTAGTGGAGAGCATCCACACTTCCCAAATCACCTGCTTTTATTGTTGGTGTTCACTTGTCTAATGAGAAAAGTATGTTAAATTTCCACATAATTTCAAAGAAGAAAGCTGTTTTCCTCTTGCAGATTAAGTGATTTAATAGACTGGATTCCTACACTGCTTGGGTGCATATGGAACGAAACGCAGTTGAGATCCGCAGATCAAGTCCATTGAGTCAAGTGAAACAAACATGTGGCTTGCGAGAACGACAATAGGAGGAGGGTCTGGGGTGCATGGCTGACCTTTTCTGAAGCAGTTTGGGACGCATTCGAGCGTTCTGCTCCAACAGAGGCTGTTGGGGTAATTATCTGCCACGGTGCACATGTTGCACTGCGTTTGTCAGAACGGGTATCGGTCAGAACTGCTCATGTTTATAGGTGAGCATGGAATTGTGTTGCAAATGTGATAAAATATCTGTGCCGCTCGCTTCTCTTCTTCGGTCCACGCTTGTACATTTGATTTTTTTGTACATCCACTTTTCTACACTCCAGTGTGGCCTTCATCAATTCAGATACACCCTGACGATTTTTCATTTGTTCTCCAAAGCTCAAAGACTGGCTGTGGGCCTCTCAGAGCAGGAGACCGGCTTGAGGAACAGGCCAAGGAGCCATCTTGGACATGGGATAAAGGGGCCCAACGGCACAAAGCCCCATTCCCTGCTCCTCCATGTGGAAAATGGCAGGAGCAAGAGGAGGAGGGGAAGGAAGAGAAAGAAAAAAAAAGCAGAGGAAAGAGGAGGAGGGAGCAACAATTAGTGGGATCTTCTAATCACCAGGGCAACACTCATTTAATTGACATGTGAAATCTGAATTCATCTAACAAGTCGATAGGCACCACGACAATGGAGCAGTTTAAGTCCAAGGTCTGCTGGTGGAAGCACGGGAGGGGAAGCGGCAGCTGAGGGATGAGGCCACGCTCTTTGTTAACGGTAGCAGCGCTGCTGAGTGGGAAGGTTGTCCACGTGGAGATTATAACGCATTATGTCTTTGACCCTTCTCCATTGCAGCACTTAGCTGCTAACACAGAGCAGGTATGTTCCAGCAACAGGTTTTTTTTATTTGTGAATTATTTTCTGCACAACCCAGAGGGAGTAAACAACAATTATTTTTACCTCTGTAATATCAAGCCTAATACTTCCAATGGCTTGAAAAAGGAGAAAAAAAAAACACCAAAAAGAAATGGATGGGGGAAGGGGGTAGTTATCTGCTCATTCCCACTTCTACAGAAATCAATAAGTTATTTAAGGTCATCAGAAAGAAGCATCACTGTCAATGTGCTGCTGCTGGAAGTGAAAATACACCACACTCGCTGCCACTCCGCAGGGAACTTGGAAATAATCCATGTCTTTTACCCTTATGATTATTGTAACAGGTCTTTAAACGGTGAGATTTTGGGGGGTTTCTGCAGAAAAAAAAATCATGCAACCTGTGATAAATATGTTTCTCACACATAATTACATGGAGGAAAACAGATTTTTCTGGGTCTAACACCAGGGCAGGGGTTGCAGGTAAATTACTGGCTTAGACTTTTAATGTGAAGGTAGATCAAATAATTAGTAGATTTTGGAGGGCTCAGTTTAACTGCATTGAGTAAAACTGACAGGAAAATCACTATGCTATTTTGAACTTTGCTAATAGGGACAGATTTAATCTTACACCTATAAGTGGATGACATGTTTCAATTAAATTCAGGACTGGGGACGATGGAAGCAGATGCATTGTATCTCTCAAACCACAGTGTTGATTTAGAAATTTATTTTGAAATAATATACCTATATATATTATGGCTATTCGGGTTTCTAGCAGGGGACACAAGGTTTTATTTTAAATCTTCTTATTTCTCAAAAAGAAACAATCGGTTCTCCTCGTTACCCTGGACATTACATGGTTTCATAACATATTTATTAAATGTTTTAGGCTTGACTGCCTTGAGTTTTTGGTGCTGAAAAGTTATTTAATCTCATTTGACCAAAGAATATGTTAAATTTCCATCTCAGTTGATCAAACTTCACATGTTTACCTTTGTGATGGTTGGGCAGAAGATGCTTTTCTGGGGGGACATCAAATCCCAGCAGCTATTTGGCACAGGGATCAAAGTAAATGGTCATCAGGGAGATTTAGTGTCCAAGTTGTTAATCCTTGTTGCAGTTCTCTTGTAGTTGGGTTTGGAGAAAAATATCTGTTATTTAGTTAAAATGTGCCATTTCTTAAGTTTTTCTCCACTCACTGAATGTACTCAAGTGAAAGTCTGGATGTCTCTAAAATGTTCAAGATTATGCTTGCAATGAAAAAATGAATTAAATGTAAAGGTTTTTAAGCAGATTTTCCAGGAGTGCCGATGGGAATACATGTGCAGAGTGTTTGTGCTGCACAAATCCAAAAAGATTTCCTGTAGAACTACCAGGGAAAAAAATTCAGCCCATAATAAGAGCTAACCTTTTTCTTTTCATTCTCTTTCTCTGTAAACATGTTTCTGCATATGAATCACAATATATTTAAAGTTGAAAATCAAAAATTAACCAAATGTCAAAACTAAGAAATGATGCACAAGTTTATGAATCTTTAATCAAAACTCTTTTTGATTAAAATGCATTACTGGACAGAAATCCTTGAAAAAGAGGAGGAGATCAAACATATTTTATCTGGTGGGACACTTCAGGATTACTAATAACAGGTCCAGCAGTCTTAAACTTAACTTAAAGTCTTATGCTGCATTGCAGCAAAGGCTTAAGACAACCAGGGCCAAGCTGTTGGGGTGCAGATGTGTTATAAGATCAACTTTAGCGACTGGCTCTGTCTCTGTGGCATCAACTGTTGCCTGAGTTTCTGACTGGTTTCCAGTAAAGCTCCTCAATATTATTTGTGCCAAATTCAAATCATGCTGATGATTTTGTCTCTTTGCCATTTTATTCCTGTGTATTCCCAGTTGTTTCATACCCAGCATTTTTGTATGTAAAGTTTAACCCACATTCCCTGCTGTTATGTGTTATGTACCTACAAGCAGTGTTGTTTATTTATGTTTTGCTTAGATGTTACAATCACTATCTTTTTTGTAAGAATCAACCATTCACAGATGAAGCTAAATTCCTCCTTTAACTCAAATATGCTTCTAATTTGCATTTAATGGGTTGTTATAAAAAGTCTGCCTGTATTTATTTTGAGTCTCTTGTGTTTTTAAAAACTGACACAAGGTTTCTTTTGTGCTTAACCCCATCAGATACAGTCTGGACTTCTCTGGCACCTGTGTGTCACGTCATATGTCTTAGGTGAGTCACAACTACAAAGACTTAAACATTGTAACATTACCAAGCTTGGTATGTCCTTAATCCTGGATATTTTCCACATACTTTGACCTTTATATTTGGTCTGGGTTGTAAAAAGTCCATTCACAATACTAACACTTACGCTGCCCTTTAGTTTGAGTTTTGTCCTTTTGATTTTGTGCTAACAGACAGATCTATTGTCCATGGTGACTTCGTTGAAGTGGCAGAGAGTAAGAGGGGGACTCAGGATACTTCTAAGTCTTTCAGCCAGAGTGTAATCCTCTTCCTTTATCATACAGGCTGATCTGGTTGTATGTGAATGACTGCTCTGGTTGTCTCTAGCTCTTAGTCACGTTTCCTTTCACACTCTTCCTCTCTAATTCTCTCTTGTTTGTCTTTTGTTGTGTCACTCCATTGCTCACTGATCAACGCTTCTTCAGTGTTCACCTCATTTTTGTTTTGTGTGTGGAGGCAGCTGTTATCTCTGTGAGAAAAAAGAGAAATCCGAAATGTTCCTTTCCAAACAAAAAATAAATACATACCTTGATGCAACTTTGCACCACTCTGGAGACGGGCAACTTGGATTGTGTCCAAAAATCACAGCTGGAATGGTGTGTATTTACAGTGAATATGTGTGTTGGGGGATGGGAAGTGGGCTGCATCTGGGACGTTTGATTGGTCCGCTGGCATTGGAGCCAGACAAGATGCTGATTGGATAGTTGGATGTAGACTAGCGTGCAGGTTTCTCTGTGCCATGAAGCTTTGCCTCCCAGAGTGCCGGCCAATAGCTCCACATATTGGATGCATTACAGATTAGATCCAGTGCAACTGTATCCACATGAATGTGTGTGTATGTGTGTGGGGGGGTGTGTGTGCGTGTGTGTGTGTGTGAGTTTGTGTGCCTACACATCTCATTTCTGCAAGAGCACTTTTATCCTCAATGGACAAATCTGCTCTGCCTGCATGATCACAAAATGCATTTGCCTCTTCTAGACTAATCATTAATTATTAATCTCAAATTTGATTCGCCGTCCCAGATCGATGGAGCAGCTACACACTTTTATAAGCTCAAGACTTGCTCCAAAAAAGATTTCAAGAGATCAATATGCAGTAACTTATTGCCAATTTCTCATGATAAGGTGCTGTTCTTAGCATTCATAGCAACTTCATGCTCAAATATATGTAATTTTCATCGCAACTGCAGTAATGAGAAGAAATGATGGAAGCATTCATTGATATTTTGAGATCTGTGTGAAACAAATTTTTGTTTGGTGAATCATGATTGAAGCTGTATCAAAATAAAAATATTAGAGTTCAAGAATTTCATATTTTCATCAAACTGAATTTGATTGTAAGGAAAAATGGTAACAAATGGAGTCAAAGGAATGTATTGTGCATGAAAGTGGTTATTTTTTTAGTTTTTATTGAATAAGGCTTTGTATTTAAAAGAATATCCACCAAATACTGAGATTTTCTAAGTAGGGAGAGATTGTTGATTGCAAACTCCTTCAGATAATTATCAGTCCATTACAGATTTCTCAATGTGAAACAAAACCCCCAAAAACTCTTGTATGTTGTATCATTTTGTGTCTTGACATTCATAGCTGCTTATTAAAAAAAACATGTCCTGCATAAAGTGAAGCGGATTTTGTAGAACAAGTTTTATCATGTCATTAAAGGACATTTGATGTTCTCTCATCCTAAAGAGTGCCTGCTTATTGGGATCCAGGATGTGGGATTCACAGTGTTCTGCTGAGGTTGGACTGGGCACATTACAGGGTATCATTTTATTTCTTGTTTTCATACTGAAGGATCCATTGACAATTCTGGAAATAAAACTATAGTGCTCTTTGAGTGCCCATCAAAAGGCAGAGAAAATATTAACTATAAAAGAAAAACTCCGTTTCACTTTAAGTTTCGGGCATTTGATATGCTGAGTCGAGTAAATAATCTCCAACCTACATAGCATAGCATGAAACAATGTAATATTATTATTTAGTCTTAGCTAAGATATCTGTTCAGCGTTGATGGTGGTGCTCCAATTTTGTCAACAAGTCTAAAACATCCAGGATGGTTTGGCATTTTAAGATATCAAATTGTAGCTTTTTACAGCTTATTATACTTCTTCTCCTTTCCTGCGGGTTATTTGAGCTTTTTTTATTTGTGAATGTTCATATATTCTCACATATGTAGACAGCTTAAAAAGAAACCCTGTCTTTTCAGCTGAATGATGAAAGTGTTTAGAGAAGGAGGCCACTGTGGTGGATACCTAAATTGACCTCTCTGAGATCCATATCTTTATTTATATCGAATCCACAGCACACGTCTGCAGAGGCTGGTTAAGACACTAAGCAATTATTTCAGCAATTATGCTGTGTTGCAAGAGAAAATACTTTTTATGATGGTGGATGGAAATTTGTGACCCAACAGCCAGGAACATTATTGTTTTCCTTAAGAAGATTTTGTCCAATGTTCCAATTTCTACTTTTGTTTTTAAGCGTTCCTTGCTTTTTCTTTCTGAATCGCAACAACATAACTACAGTACAAAAAAACGTACGGTAACTTACAATAATTGTTATCTAAATGTTAGCAATAATTTACAAGAGAACATCTTTCAGAGTTACTGTTATGCTCACAAAATGATAAAATAATTAATTGTTTTATCTGAACATAATGAAACACGGACATGTCATTCTGATCTGATGGCACCGACATTCATTGACATTTACTGTCATTTACTTTTGAGAAATGAATTAATTATTTTGAGAAATTTACTTCATAAAACTTGTTGAGAATGATTCGAGATATGCAGCAAAGCAACTGAGAAAAACTGTAAGAGGAAAATGAAGTAATGACAACATTCAACTGAAAAGCAAATGGAATTTAATTATTCAATCAGAATTTAAAAGGATTTCCATCAGAAAACTTAAATATGTAAAAAAATGGATGATGTAAAATTATGCCTCCACTGCTATAAAATTATAAATTTCTTTGAAGTTAATGAACTAAATTGTTCTTAGCCAATGAAAACACAAAATCATTGAAGCTCTCCTTTTACCTTTGACATAATTCAATCTAAATGTCATATTATGTTTAATATTTCCTCACTTAAGTTTAGGTTGTCACTTTGGTTGGATATTTATTTGGTCAGACCCTCTTGCTGCAGATCCTGCCATGTTTACTGGTTTCTCCACTCATTGTTTGGACCTTTTCTTCCCCAGTTTCAGAAATTTATCTTCATAAACTGATTCAATTTGCATCTTGCCAGTCTTCGCCCTGTGATTTACCTCAAACGTGACACTTAATGGATGCAATTTATTTAATAGATTTTGGAATATTTTACAAAATACAAGACAAACTTTCAAAATTATTGCAGAGGAAATATTATTTTTTTTACTGTTCGTATCGTTTTTTTATTCCATAAAATTGTGGCACACTCATGTCAATGAGTAACAGGATAGCTGTAAAGCTTTGACATGTGTAATGTGTCCTGACACCCAAGCAATCTCTCTACTGCATAAATTGAGCATTTTGTAATAATCTGTAGCTCTAGTCTTATTTATTGCTTAATTGCATAATATCATTACTGTTATAGCTCTTGCATAGTTTTTTCTTGCGCATTTATTGTGTTTGTTTTAAAATAATTTTTTATCACATGAATCTTAAGCCATCACACCACTGCTGCAGAGTTCTGCCTAATTTCCCTCCAAACTCACATAATACCAACAATAAAGGATTCAGTGGTGTATAAAACCACTTTAGTAATTGTAAAGTAAGCAGCAGTCGTGGGCATAAAGATGTACAAGAATTCCCTTTTAGGGTTGTGTTGATCTTGAAGTGCTCAGTTGTGTAGTTTGCTAAATAAAATCTGTAGCTACTGTACAAACATTGGGGAATGATTATGTCTTTATCCTCGATATTCACGGTTGAGTCCTGATTACAATAAAAAACAGAAAGAAGTTCTACATTTCATCAAAGTTGGATACAAAAAAAGCAGCAAAAGCTCTGGGAAGCTGATTATCATTCGTTCCCTTGACCTTTGCAACCTGGTGTTCATTAGAGAGTTAAAAATAAAGTGAAATAGAAAGGCAGCAAAGGAAATTTAAGAGTAGGCCTCAGAGAAGTGGAGAAAGGACACATTAAGAATCCTGATAAACAGGAACTGCCCTCCACTTAGACAGTTTTTCCTTTCAGAGCTCTAACTCTGTTATTACACTTGTCACAGCAACACTACAGTTGCAGCAAGTGTCAGGCTCAATCACCAAAGCTAACAATACAGGAGACAGACATGCATTAAGGATTAAATAAAATGTGGCCATAGTTGGACGTGCTGCCCATATGGAGATGCAGAAACAGAAGAACAGACACACATAAATATTCACACTCAAAAACAGTTGCACCATCCACATGGCTGCACATGCTACACAGTCACTGCACGCTGAACGCGTGGCAGCACCGTCAACCCCAGACGGCTCTCCACTGCCCACCTGTCATAAAAACCTGAGAGCGAAAAATCACCTGGCTTGTATCTCTATCGTCTACAGTTCTTAGTTTAGCTTTTACCAGCCATCTGGCTCAGCAGCTCCGCTCAACCTCCTCCTCCTCCTCCATCCCATCTCCCCTCTGCCAAAATCTTTCCTAACTCTCACTCGCTTTAGTCTTTTTTAAAGCATGTCAGCAGTTAACCGGCACAGCGGTCTTAGTGAGGCTGCTAACGTGGCTAAGTGTCCCTCTGCCTCTTTGCTGGTGCTGTGGTACTGAGTGTGTGTTTGTGTGTGTGTGTGTGTTTCACAGATGGCAATGGGAGGGGAGGGAAGGCTGGAGGGGGTGATGGAGAGAGCTGTCTGAGGCTCCGGCAGCTCTCAGGCAAGGCGGTCTGTCTGCGGGCATCTGCACTGGCAGCCCCTCCAGTCCTCCCCTTCACCCATCCAGCACCGCTACCTCTCCAGCCAGCGCCACAGCTTGGCAGCCGCCCGACAGTGAGGCTTGATTGCTGCAAGATAACTCCTCTTGACCTCAGATGGACTTTACCACCAAGCTTTTTGCCCTCATGTTTTTAGAAATGATGAGGGTCGACATCATACCTGCAGAGTCGACATGGGCCATTTGCTGGTATAAAGTTATATCAGAACGTTTGAGAGAGTTATGGTTTAAAAAACTGCAGCACACAGTTGTGCTGAGGTTCTAAATTAACACAAATAAACCTGCTTAGTTTCATCATTGTGGAAAAACTAGAAGGGTGTAAAGCAATTGGTTTCCATGTGATTTTCTAGTATGTAAACTTCCTTGGGTTAAGACTGTACAGAGTGAAATACCTTTTTATGAGATGTCACAGAAAATAACCAGATTTTTGTTGGCTGACAGACTTATATGTTAACAAGAAAGTCAAATTTCAATATTTTCAAATGTGTCTAGTTGCAAAAATATACACAATTATTATGTGGAAAGTAAAAAAAAAAAACAATAACATGATTGTGACATCATCATTCTGTGGGAAAATACTTCTAAAGACCAAAACAACACCTAAAGTTCATCTTTGACTCATCTCTGAGCTTCCAGACATTTAAAGCACTGCAAATCTCAATAGTCTCAGTTAAGGCCAGCATTCATGTTTGAAGACTTTGTGCTATTGCTTGAACAATAAATTCTACTGTCTACCAGAAAATCTTGAAGGACTATGTCTGGCTATCACTTTGTGACCTTGAGCTCAGGATCATTTGGGGTATTTAGGAGGTCAGCAGTTTGAAACTCCCCAACAAATCCACATCTGAGTAGCTCACAAAATGTTAATAGCCTGTGGATGTATAGTACTTTATCTAGTCCAGAGGACTCCAAAGTACTTTGGTTACTCACCTTTTGACAGTGGTGAGCTTCGTTGTAGCCACAGCAGGCCTGGGACAGACTGACAGAAATGAAGCTGCCATATAATTGTGCACCATGTGAATGAAGCTGGCAAACCACCAGTAACAAGACTAACTCCTAATTTATCTGCCAAATCACCTTACTTTGACTTAGTCAAAGTTCAAATTAATATCTGAATGAGATGCCGTGTCATGACCTTAAACAGGCCAGTCAAAACTGAAAACCCTCCAATGTGGCAGGACTGAAAGAAAAGTGGACCAAAATTCCTTCAGATGGATGTAAAGAACTAAATGCCAGTTACAGGAAATGTTTGATGGTTGTTGTTACCGCCAAGACCGGCCCAACCAGCAATTTGGTGTAGAGTTTTTCTTTTATACAGGAAATCCTCGTAAGAAAACTATGTTGCGTATTTACTCAGGTTGTTTTTGACATTAAAATTTGATGATCTGAAACATTAAAGTGCCACAACAACATTTTGAAACTTTAATTTCCGTGCTCAAAAAAGTGTAGAGAAATTCCCAGGAGACTGGGAGTATCATTAAAGTATCGCATTGTTTTGATCTGACTGCCGTTTGAAACAAATCAAAAACCTAATCCACGCTTGCATCCGGTTGTAACATAACTAATGCAGATATTCTGTTAGAGGAGCACGATTCCTGTTGGCTCCAACACTGCAGCAGCTCAGCACAAGGTCTGACACATCTGTTCCTGAGAAATTCATGGAGGTTTGGGCAGTGGAGGTGTTGGTATGCGCTGATTAGAACAAGGCTGTCTTTACCCAAACGTCGGGTCCATAAACTGTTTAAGAAGGAGGCTGTTGCCATGGTTTTCTGCTGCGCTCCAATCAGTCGATTTTGACCACTTAGCTTTATTTATTCCTCAAAAATAGAAAAAAAAGCCAATGCCTTCTGCATCAACCAACTGTTGTACCCCTTAGACCAATTGTTCTAAATCCTGTATGTACTGAATTGTATTCGTCGGCAGGATAGCGAGCTTGGATGATGACTCGCGCCTGATTGGATGAGCTTTGGAGAAAGAGCCTTTACAAGCTGACACCTTTGGCTCATGTGTGGTTTGGAAACTGAGGCTTTGATGAGAGATAGAGATTGCCATCATAATAGCCTGCTAGCACAATCTTCATTGTGTTTTGAACCTCCAGCTAGAAAATGCATGCTCGCCATATTTTTTTTGATCTCCCTTGAAAACACATTGTCTTTTTAAAAAACTTACCTAAATGACACCTTCAGGCAAGATGCGATAAAAGTAAGATAAGATTAGATATTTTTTATGACTAAAATTGGCTTTTCACTGATCCTCCATGTCTGTTCTGTTTTGTTCTTTCATCCCATCAATACCCCATCCCCCTTTTGTATTTCTCCCTTCTTCTTTTCTCGGCTTTAATAACAGGCTAAAACTCTTTCTCAGATCTGACAAAGCCAAAGCAGCTCAAACATGAAGCAGCTCCCAGAGGTAAAGTCACACTTGAGGAGTGGATTGAAGCTCCCCCTGACTGTAAGGTCACAGAGTTTGTCCCACTTGTAGGCTAAAGTCTTCTTCTTTGGTGTTTTACTGTCTTGTGAGCTGTTTGTTTTACCCTCTTGCACCTTTCATGACAGGAAGCCGAATCCCTAAATTGGATTACTGCTAATTAAATACTGCACACATGTCATGCTAATGGAAAGAGGTATCATATCACACCATTGCCAGACTTCATCTTATTATCTCAGTGATTAAACTCTTCTTTGACTTGTTTACCAGTGTTTACTAAATATTTATTTAGTGATTTGCAAGATCCTCTTGCTCCATTGGAATATCATCTCACTGAAAATATCAACAGTTCAATCTTTAATTTGAAGACCTTTATTAAAAAAGGGGATTTTTAAAAGTTAGAATGATTTTTTTTCTTCAGTTAAGAGAATCCAGGAACAGTAATCCATGACTTCCGGTTGCAAAATAAATATGACGAGTCAAGTTTTTCTAGCTACTCTGAATTGGGAAAGACGAGGGAACATAACATTCACGTAAAGCAATTGTTTGTCAGGAAATTGATGAAATGATTTAGCTACATGCCTGAACGCGTCAATCAGAGCAATAATTAATTTAAGTTCCTACATCTTTCCACAAACAGAATCCCCAAAGCATGATGCTGTGTGCATTGTTCACTTTAACTCTACTAGCATTCTTCTCATCACCAGTTACACAAACATATAGTTGTTTTTTTTACTTCTTTTGAAGTTGCCCAGATTTACATGAGATAAACTATTTTTAAGTTAAAAATATTCTGTAGGACTGTTTTGTTTATGGATCAGGTCCACCATAACTCCTTATTAGAGCTCTTCAAGATATTTTTATTTGAGAATGTCTTCATGTAGATACAGATATTTAGTAATTAATTATCTTGTACTTTGCCAACCTATCAATAGATATTCTTTTAATGTTAAAATAAAGTGTAATATTCAGACACTGACTGATAAAATGTTGCTTCTTATTGCTTTACACTGATTTGCACAATTTTTTTTTCCTGGTTGCATATTTTTAATCCAACATGTTTTGTTATAAAAACATGAAAAGGGTCATGGTTAGAGATATGTATTCATCCACACTCACCTGCCTCAGTGGGCTGCACACAAAGCTCTCCGATTTCCACAGGAAATCCTGTCATGGATTCTGTCCTGACTCTTGTGTGCTTAACTGAGGTCCTGACCTGACTCTCCAGACATTTTCTGGTCTCCAGGTGTGAAAAAGGATTTCGTTTTTTTTTTCAGTCCAGACCACATAATGGAAATATGGCTGATAGGCGTTTTATGTTTCACAGAATTTCAAATGTTTGCTTCAGATTTAGCTGATGACCGATAATATCCTGCATATTAATATGAATATGTTTTAACCTATTAGCTAAAATATAAAACAAAAGTGTACATTGCTTCAAATAAAAAGGAAAAAAAAAATTCATTACAGATGCATAAATGTTTTTATTTCAACCTTTTTCATGCTGAATATTTTGGCCACATCACTTCTCCTTAAAAAAATTATTTACTGAATATTTTTTATTCCTTAATTTCTTTCTCATTGATTGATTTATTTTGTTGACTTGCTGTGTCCAGGTATTGTTTTCCTCAGTTACTCTCTGTCTTTCTCTGTGTGACCAGTATGTGGTGACACAAGGTGACGTGTGACTGCACCGTGTGAACCTAATCACTGGACTTTTATTGGGCACCAAAAGGGAAACCATTAGTGAAGTGCTAACATGCAACTCACTGCTTATTTATGGTAGGAAAAAACCATAAAAGACAAACAAATTTGGAATTTAAATGGCACCATTTAAATTTGAGCAATCTGAAATATTTAGTTAATTATTTTCAGAGTTGTCTGTTTGTGACTGGATTCTTTTCAATAAACTAGATGAGTGAAGCAATTACCAGTTTTTTGTTCTGCAATTGGGACATGATGATTTTAGAACTCAACAATATTTTATGAAAGAATGATACATTTTTTCTTCCACTATAGTTTGCAACACATTCAATTCAGTTCAGTTCAAACCAGTGCTTTTTTTAAATTAAATTCAGATCAACTCTAAGCTCAGTTGTTTTTTAAGTCCTCAGGGGAAATTGATGTTATAGTAAATAAGCATGAAGAATAATTACACACAAAATAAAAAACAGTACATTGCATGGTACATTTTGTTTTTTACCTGATGCTAATGTTTCCAAACCCGGAGAGGAGATAAAATGTCTGCACTGATTCATTATAAAATATGTAAATTAAGTTAATCAATGACTTATTGATCTAAAACTTATATAGTTTTCTCAGACTAAACAGTCATTTCCGACTCTTTTCTTGAAGTTCTCTGTAAATTTGAACCTTTCAGTTCAGCTCTGTTCAGTTTAGTTCAATAATGCCAAATTAGAATAAATGCCGTATCAAAGCTTTTTACTACACAAGCAGGTTGAATTCATGTCAAATTATACAGATCAAATTTCGGTTAAAATCAACTCAATTCTCTATAAGCCAATCAAATTACACGGCAGTCAGATTCAAGTTAACCTGGTCCAATGGGAGCCTAATTATACAACAACACATGATGATCTGTGTTCTTCGGACCAACTTGTGACTCAGTTGGTTCGAAGAATCAGCTGAATGCATCAAGTTGCTTCCAACCGTCTCCCATCTCAAGCAACAGAGAAAAGAAACAACTGTGTTTGAGCAGAAAGCAGAAGCGAGCTCAGGATGAGCGGCCATCTGTTTTTATCATTTCTGTCGAGCATTCACATGACTTGTTACACACAAATTATTCTGAAATAACTCCCGCTTTCAACTGAGTTTTATTTTTATTATTCTATGTCGCATTGTGTTCTTCAAATGCTGAATTTCCTTCTTCAAAACCTGCACACCCATGTGCTCATTGCTCATATTTTTGTTCTCATGCCTTGAGCTAAAGAAGACAGAAAGCACAGACTGTAAAGGCAGTGAAATAATGACCAGTCTGTCCTACCATTTCATCTGTGGCCTCCTGCGTGGTAAGACACAGCTGTCATTGGGATTGTTGTTGTTATTACATTTTTAATGTTCTAAATAATGAACTGTTCTGTCTGAATGGATGGATGGAAGGCAGTGACATGGGGATCCAGTGATAGCTAAGGGAATAGGAGACTCCATATAACAACTTGTGATTTCAATAAATCTCCTCCTAAGACACGCAGGCATTCACACACAAACCCTTTGAAAGACTCATGAGACTTGTCTTCTTTTGTTTGAGGTCTGTAAATCTTTTTATTTTCCTGCTGCTGCTACAGTTTTGTGTGGGTATGAGAGCATTTGCATGGCTCTGCAATCAGTACTACTGTACTCCTCTACATATCAAAGCTGAGGTGGAGAACCATCAAGGGAAGTTGTCTAATTAACAACGCTGCCATTCTCACAGACACTTAACTCTGTTACAGTGTCTTCAGCTTCCAGGGTCTTTCACTCGGCAGCAAATGGATAAAACACAGAGATGAGTAATCTTTGTTGTTTGGAAAATACTGCATGCAGCTGGAGTGTTTTTCTTTTGTAGGAACTGAGAGTGTTTTTTCTTTTTTTTGGATTTCGAGGTGTTTGTGAGGCAAAAAACTCCTTCAAATTAAAACGAAATGTCTCACTGAGCACATCAAAAAATATGAATCAGTCAGAAGTTTACATCTGTTTGCATTGCCCTTAAGCAGCATGGCTTTTGTAAAGCATTTTCGGTATTCTCACACGCACTTTTTAAGCTCTGACCAGGTTTGTTGTGGGACTGAGATCAGACCTTTGTGATGGAAACTACAAAACATTGCCTTAATCAACTTTTAGTTAATTTGGTGGTTTGCTTTGGATCATTACCCATTTAGAAGACTCGTTTGTGTCCTGTTTCCATGACACATTTTCAAAACCTTTGTCTGTTGCGTATCCGTAAAACATTTGATTTACATAGAAACAGAATGAAAATGCTCCGTGGGAAGATGAAATCGTAAAAAGCACCAGAAACGATTAAGTGTTCATGCCATGTTTGTGAGGAGGTTTTGAAACTGTGTGAACTTTCTGATCTAGAGGAGTTTGGGCATAAATGCCCCAAAATTAACAGATTTTACTTTGACAATACACTTAAAAGTTTCACTTTGGAGCCTGTTGTCAAATCTTTGAATTCTTACAGTTTCTGTGTAAACAAGAGACCAAACAAGAGTTTTTCTGTCTTGACATTTTCATGTAAACCTGGGCTGATTTTCTTTGATTTTTCCACGACATGGAAGTTTTGCGTTGTAGTTCTTGACTTAAAACACATCCACATACATTTCTCTAGTTAAATTAAATGTTGTCAATTGACCTATAAGAAGATTACAACCTATGACATCCTCCTATGGGCTTAATGGGTATATGCAAACTTCTGGCCTTTGTAAAGTTTCTTCTTCTCACAAAAGATTATTTCACTTATTATTCTGTCATTTGGGGTCAGGGAACACAGCCAGCCACTTAACTCTGTTACAGTGTCTTCAGCTTCCAGGGTCTGCACACCCATGTGTTAATACTTAATACAAGTTAATACTTGAGATCCCTCTAAAAATACTTATAACTCCCTCTTTTAATAGTTTGAAACAACAAATATACCTTAATGTGCATTAATTGGTGCAGAGGAAACCATCTTAGCAGTACAGCAGAATCTGTCATCTGCAGTTTCCCCTATCTTTGCTCATGGGATTACAGCCAGTCAGTCCCAAGGAAAATAAATGGAGCTCCTGGATTGGCTGCTTTGCAAACACCAGCCAAAATCATGTCAAGTAGCCTTGCACACAGGTATTTCTGCTTCCCAAGCTGTATTTTCTTTAGAACATTTTAGATGTGCCCTATGGACAAATCAAATAGGCTGATTTTCCTGGAATAATTTAGATTTACTTTCCACAGAAAAATATGAGTCCTGAAATAGGCCAGTGGGCATTGTATAGACCTCTTCCATAGTGATAGTCTGCATAACAAACTCTCGGCATTTCCAGCATTTTGGTCAGAAGCTTCTAACTTTCCTCCAACGGACCAAATGTGTCGTATTTAAAGCTCAAACCTGAAAAACAGATGATTTTCACCCAATAATAGCAAAGCAGGTAAAAAAGAATCTATTTACTCATCTGGATTGGCAAAAGTTGTTCATAAATAGAAACTTCATTAAATTGTTAATATTTTGTACTTCATTTCAGCTCCTTGAACAGTTTCGACTGATAATTTCAATATGAAATATATATATTTTGTAGCTCATACTAAATAAAACTGTGAACATTTACAATGGGCTGGCAGCAGCTGACGGTGCGGCTGATGTTCTCTTCTGCTTGGGGGAGGAAAGGGCTGCTGGTTTGGATCCCGCTGGGTCTTTTGTCACCCTTGCTAATTATATGATCCTGTTGACCTTGTCGTTGCTGCCTGGTAACATGTTAGCAGTAGCTGGTGTGTCTGACCTCCACTTTAACTCATAACTAGATGCTCATTGGTTACAGGTTAAAATGATGGCAGGTGCATTTATGGAGGATGCATTTGCTGATTAAGATAAATATATATTTATGCTTTGTTTTCTTGCATATATTAATGGTTCATTATTTAAAAGAGTAGGGTTAGGCAGTCACTACTGCTTTGTGACTTTTTTTCATAAGAGTTTTGTAAACGAATCAGATAAATGTACAGAGAATTATATGACTGCAAGTCAGTCAAGTCAATTTCTTAAAACGTTGATAAAAGCGTACATTTACAGTTTTGAAAATTAGTACAGTGCGAACATATGAGGATCTCACTTGACAGATGCTCACAGGGTGATATCATGCTCGATCTTCTGGTTTCTCATTAACTGGGCTTCAGAACAGCTGCACTTGTGTCTCTCACTCAGAGCTGACAGCCGTAGCATGCCAAGTCTTAAAAATAATAATAATAATAAAAAAAACCATCACTTATATTTCAGTGAATGTCATTAGAATTTCTTTCAGCGAACATGTGACACTTTTCAGATAAGTGTTTTTTGTGTTAACAAAATGGAAATCTTAATTTTGCTGCGCTAATTATAGCCTGCAGTCTGTTGCTAAGGAACCTAATGACAGGAGACAGCGGGGAGTCAAGAATCTAACCTTTGGCTGGATGGAGCCAAGAGGTGACATTTGGATTTCCTTCATATCACCTCTGCTAAAGCTCTGTACTAACACTCAGGCTGTATTGCCCTTTACAGTTGGACATTTTTACAACGGGCAGTTTTAGAAGCTGGATTTGTTCTGTAAAGACAAAAACTACACTGTTTAAACTTCTTTAAGACGGTTCGGAGCCCTCAATCAATGTCAACCGCTTTAAACAGAGCCGTTGTGAAAATGACAGTTCCCAAACGTGTGTGGGGGATGAATGAGTCATTCTGCACTTTGGAAACGTGCATCGGCTTCATATCTCGTCTCATGTGCTGTTAGTGTGAAAGATGTCATGGCTATTTTCATGATGCCACTCTGAAGGGCAC
The DNA here is from genome assembly GCF_027474105.1 of Poeciliopsis prolifica. Taxonomy (NCBI): domain Eukaryota; kingdom Metazoa; phylum Chordata; class Actinopteri; order Cyprinodontiformes; family Poeciliidae; genus Poeciliopsis; species Poeciliopsis prolifica. The sequence continues at coordinate 2,939,064 of NW_026562381.1, forward strand.
TAATGTGCCGAGGGACGTCTGCTGTTGCCGTATGGCGCGAGCGTACCGTTATTTTCAAACGCTAGCCCACCAGCATATGCACCGAAAATTAAAAACCAGAATTTCTAGCTTCATCATGTATTTTAATGAGTGGATCGCTTGCTGAGATGCACCAATCAGAATTTTTTTGGTTGATTTCCAAACACAGATTTTACTAACTGTATCCAGCTCTTCTTCTTTCTGCACTTTTTTAAAAACTCAGGTATACTCTGATTTTTTTCGCTCTCAGATTCATTCAAAAATAAATAAAAGCCGCGTCCATCTTAATATTTTAGAGTATTCCAGTTGAACACATTAGCAGCAAAGGCAACATTTTATGAGAAAAGTTGCTTTAAACTTATTTTTTATTTCAAAACAAAGGCAGAGTAACAGAGTTGACCTTTTAGCTTCTCCCATTAACATATGATGATTAGTATTGTTAGCAGTGCTAACAATGAACAGCTGTCTGTGTGTTTCCCCTGTAGAGGAAGTAAAATCGTACCTTAAATTTCCAGGACTCACCAACATTTCTAAATAAAAAATCTACCTGTAGAATATGTAAAAGTGATAACTTTAATACATTTTTAACCTCTAGTTTTATAATAATCTTTAAATTCATAGAAAAATGTCTTCTGACTGGAAGTAATGATGTTTTGTAGTGGCCTAGCTAAAGTTCTCAGTTGAATCTGATAAAAGAGTCTAAGGTAAAGTTTAGGATGATGGGAAAAAATAGTTTCTAAGACTTGGAGCTTTGTGAGTAATTATAGGAAAGGAATTCCAAAAAGTTGATTATTGACAAGTATATAAGTCATTTTAATGTTGCAATGATTAACATTTAAATAATTTTTTAAAAACCAATATTCTTTTGACATTTTTTAATTAACTCCTGAAATACCCCTGTTTCATTTCCAGCAAGAAGCAAACCAATACATTTATTTAAAATCTGAATTAAAGGGGTATGACTAATTTTGACTTCAACTGTTGCTACGTTTTCTTGATTCATTCATTAACAACTTCCACTCCGAAGAGTGTCCAGTCACAGTGACCTGGAAGCGTCTCTGCATGGAGCTTTTACTGCTGGGGAAAAATTATATATTTTTCAGTGTCTGTTTATCCATCAGGACCAGACGTGTGTTAAATTCATCATGTTTTGAGGAACCGCTGATTAATTTTTTTTTTTTTTTCGTGCATCTCTAATTTCTGTATTTCTCTCTAAGCTCATTTTTACTTTTTGTATTGACCAAAGACGAGGCCGCTTTGCTTTGGACATTTCTTTGTGAGTGTCTTTCTGATCTTTCCTTCTGATGGTGGGGAGTCTCACTGTGTGTGCGTGTGTGTGTGTGGGGGGGGGGTGGTGTGTGTGCGTGTGTGTGTGTGTGTGTGTGGGGAAGGATTCATGGCTCAGCGCCGAAATAGTTTTGAAGTATCTGTGAAAAGACTCTTCTTAATCCGTTTTATTTGCTCTGCTACCTCCGTACCATTTGTCCATGCACAGCTCCAAACCCCTCTTCTCCACCCAGCCATCTCGGGGATTTAGTGTGGTGGAGCAGAGGTGGAGTAGCCCACAGACAGTTAAAAAATAGCCATCTGGCTGGGGAGGTGGCGAGGAGGGGGGCGTTTGGAGGTTTGGGGCTGAGGAGTCATGCTGGGCAATCAAAATGACGGACAGCGGTGAGAAGTGTTTTGCGGGCTCTCACATACATGCAAAGTAGGCAGACTTGTGAGCATTCACAGCTCCCTCTGGTCTCCAGGTAAACACCGACGGGCCAAGGTATGCGTGGTCTTTCCCCACCTCGGTGTGTGTGATTTTGTTTGTGTATGGTAATAGTGTGTTTGTTGGCACGCTCGTGAGAGGAAAGAGCTAGCTTTCTCGTGTTTACCCCAATGTCAGGGGCTCATGTTTTTGTGTGTTTTACAAGAAAGCTTGCCAAATTTATTTCTGTAGTTTTTTCTTTTTTATCTGTTTATTTTGCTAGTGATAGCTAAGAAGGTGTTTGAGCAGAAAAGCCGGGGTCAACAGGTGAATCAAACAGCATCCATATTTCATGAAGCATAAAAAAACAAGAATTCGACACAGACCAGATCTAAGGACACTGTGAAAAGGGTTTGCAATTGTTCCTCCTTGCTCTGAGCAAATATTATAATCCTATTCTCTTATGCTTTACATCTTGCCCTCTCTCACCAATGTTCACCCCAATGGCGGCCCCTTTCCCTTAGTGAAAAACCCCTTCGAATGTGTGGAGGCTTCATTTTTCACTCTCCCTTTGGGGCTCTGTTGTCAGAGAGCAATCCTTAGGAAGTCTTTATTTCTGCCAGGCAGGGCCTCTTGCGTTCCTCCACCCTCTCCCTCCGTTCTCATGGCTGTCACTCCCCCCCCCCACCTGCTGGGATCCTGATCCCAGCCAGGGCAGGGCTTCAGCGGGGGACAATTACTGCTGCTCCCCGGCTTTGATCATCTGACCACATGGAAGCATAACAGCTGACCACATGTTTCAACAGACAAGAAGAAGAAGTAAATAGAGAAAAGAGGAAGAGTTAGAATGGAGTGTGAAAGAAGAAAAGAAATCCCCTTTTTCATCTGAGCTGAGCCCAAACTTCGATTTCACTTTGGAAGCTTTAAGAAGAGTGAGCCAGAATGGTCAGATGGGTGTTTCAGGCTCTGTCTTTTGATGGCAGTTATTTATTTGGATCGGGGCAAACCGTACTTATTACGGACTACGTCTGGCTTCAACCTCAAATAAAGTTCTGTTTCAGTTCGCCACTCTCTCCTTTGTGGGCTCCGCCGACAGAGGAAGAGAGAAGCAATTTGAGGCAGCCCTTGTAAAAAGTGAGTGCTAAGTCTTCTGGTATTGTCAGCCAGATTGTCAGGGGGCCAACTGGGCTCTGCTGTTGTGTTCTGGGCACTGTGTGGCTTTTTCTCAACCCAGGCCTGTTCCATTCAAACTGCTTCCTCACAAAGTCATAAGCTTTTTTTTTTCCAAGTTCAGAACAAGAGGGTCACCTTGTTTAACTAGTTGGATTCACCACTTCGTTATATGTTATATCTATTGAGATATTTAAGTTGAAGGGTTAAAAATACCCTAAAATGTTCTGAACTGCATCCAGAATATCAGATAGCTTTAGGATTAAGTACCAAATCCCTGCTGAATATGAATTTCTGCAACTATTCCTCTCCACTGTCGCTACATGCATGCTCGGTATGAAGGACTGTTGTAAAGTCAACATCACAAAACAAGCGATTATCACGACTCGCTCGTCGAGGAGGAGTGACTTCTGCAAGTCAATGTGTCAGTTCAAACTGCTGGGTTTGCTCATACAGAAATATTTTAATCCACTTTCTACAATTAATTCAGCTTAATATACTGTTTGATAACTAGGATTAATTGGAATGCGATTAAATTAAAATTAATTTTTGGAAAGTGCCATGAAACGCCATGAATTGGAGCTATATAAATAAAGTGAGTTGAACTGAAATTAAACCCATGATTTAAGTAAATGTGAAAATCAAGGTGAGGCTGAGAGCGAGCGAGTGCGCAGGGTGTTTGCTTTTCCCCTGGTTTGTCAGGGATGGCTTCTTGGAGTGTCCCATTGTGGAGGAGATCACTTTACCACATTAAGGGTGCCTCAAAAGAGCCTCTTCAGCAACACTTTGGCCCAGCCTGGAAGAACGAGGCGTGTTTTGACTGGCCTGCCACCCTTTATTGTCACTACTCATGCCGACCGGCGGCTCGGTGCAGCCTCCGCTGATGCGCCTGCATCGCACGCGTAAACTGAGACTGAGGTGTAAAACCACATCGAGGTGAATATTGTGATGAAACTGAAAGATTGTTGCACAAGTCACATATTTCATGTGATTCTGCAGAGTTGCAGAATCACTTTATGTTTTCCCAAACCGTCTGTAATTATTGGCACCTCTGTTAAAGATATGTACAAAAAGCTTTAAAGCAAATTGGTGTTACTGAATCACTTTTCAACCCTTGCCCCTCATTCTGAGCTATTAACTCCAGGTTTCTAACGGATAGGGTGACCCAGCTTTGCAGAAAAGGTTGAGGGCAAAGGGTAACAGCTTTCCTGGCCCTTTAAAAACTGAGATTTTTCAGGTTCCCTCTGGAAATGAAGGGGAAGGAGATGTACTTATTGAACAGAACAAATCTAAATATTTCCTGTGTTACTACTCTCATGTTAGGTGTTTGTGTATTATGTGTGCTATGATTATGAGTTGTTGTTTAGCATACCAAATAACAAACGTTATTGAAAACAGGACAGATTTTACAATTGTCACAAATAAGCTGTGTAATTTAGTTAATGCTAGAGTATTTACTTAAGCACCTTAAAAATTGTAAATAAAAAAATTATTTCCCCGTTTCTAACTAAAATAAAATAAAAGAAAGCAATGCATTGTAAAAAAAAAAAAAAAAAAAAGGGACATTTCCTCCCATACAATCAGACTGGCAACCAATATGCTCCCAGTTCTTTGAATTTTAAGACATGTCATCTGCTTTCACACAAACTGTGTTCACTGACGAGTTAAACGTTGGGGAGGGAATTACTCTAAGAAATGAGATTCAGTCTTTAAAATCCTGAGATGCCAACCTTTCATTGTTCTCACTATTGATAAGGACAAATTGAGATAGTAACTATTTTATTGGACTGAATAAGGTTGATGTACATCTGCCTTGCTTAGATGGCATGCTCTCTTGTCTTTCCTATTTTGAAGAGATGATAAGAAAAATGTGCTTCTGTGTCATGGAATTTTTATATCTCGGAAACATTAAGTTATGGATTATTAACGAAAAGTTCCTGCTACACTGATAGGGGGGTCAATAAATGTAGCCGTGGTGATTTAAAAATATTTTGTTATTTTATTTTTGTCATAAGTGGTCGACCTGTCTAAACTCTTTGCTGTGTTATTGTGCTACTACAGTAGCACCTACATTTACTGTATATGTGTTGATCAGAAGTGAAAACGAATGCCGAGTTCATCGTTCGGTAAATTGAATAAAAAGCAGTTTGTAAATGATCAACTTGAAACATCCATGAATTTATATCACTTAGATGTTTGAATAAAATACTCACATTTAAAAGATCTTTGAAGATGTGCATGTTGATTTTGTTTTCTATATTTTTTTATTGCATATAAATGTTTTTTTTTTGCATTTATTGTGTTTTCCTCTTCTGACTTGTGTCTGTTTTCTAGTACTTTCTATTCAATTCTACAATTTTCCATCAAGAAAATTATTGAGCAACAGTTTTCTTGACATCGAGCTTTAAATTGTTGATTTATTACCCTTGTAGTTCTATATATTATCTTCTCATCACCTAATCAGTTCTGTTATTCATATTAAGTAGGAGGAATCATTTTACTATTGGATGCAATGCATTTTAAATTAATATTTATAGTAACTTGCATTTTTTAAAATTTAAAGTGACTTTATAAACTTTGTGGTCATATTCTCTGCTATAACCGAGTTGATTTTTGATGTTTATTGTATCATAAAAGAAGAAACAATATTCATATTAATAAATACTAAACTGTAGCCCAGTTCTTCTAGTTTTTCTACCCAGAAAAGTGTTTTATAAATTGACCCAATTGTCTGATCTCTTTTATGGAGCATGTTCACATTTCCTCACTAAAATTTAAGTTAGTTTTTCTTCAGAGACAGCCAGTTGCTTTATGACATGCCCTCTGCCATTTGTGCATCCTGCCCTACTTCGTAATCATTTTTATCCGGCCATTAAAAATAATTAACAAGTCATGCTCTTTTGTCGTCTGCGATTTTAGGTTGTGGGTCCAGCAATGAAAGGTCCCTCCATCAGCACGGTCACATAATAGTGTCAGGATGCGTTTTAAAGTGCAGTAATTCAGGGGTTTACACTACCCCATAAAGTACCGACATGCCCTGATAATGAGAAGCATGAATGGAAACTTGGAGTTCCCTGTGGCCTCTGTGTGAGCCTGTTTAAGTGAGTGGGGAGATGTAGCTGGAAGGAAGAAAGGAAGCGAGGAACTAAGAAAGAACAAGAGACACAGAAAGAAAAAAAAATTTCAACTCACAGAGCTGCTTTATAGAATCCACCTTCGTTGACGTAAAAGGAAAAAGATGACTAAATAACTTTTTTTCCTGAGGTTGTCACTTGCTGAAAAGAATAAAGATAACCTGAGAATGGTATTCAGGTTAAGAGAGGCAGGATTGAGACTAAAGCTTTGCAGCTTCCCTGCTCTTTGAGTGATATCATGTGGACCGAACAGTAAAGGTCACAGCCCGCTCAAACACATAACCCGACATATTTCACCCCGGCATGACACTATTTATGGTGTCCTGACCTGCTAAGAAGCTTTAAAATCAGTACGTTTATTATATGCCTAAATTAAACATGGGATAATTTAGAAAAATCCAATGACTGGTGTAACTCAAACCCTTAATATGTTATTACACTTCAGTTCATACAGCAAGTTTCTTTTAGAATTTGTGTCTGGAGGCTAAAATAAGTAAAAAATGGTTAATATACATATATAACAGTTTATGATAAAAAAAATATTCTGGAGGGATTATAGCATTAAATGTAAGGGCAGTTGCAGCAGGAGGAGATTATCATTTGAAATCCTTCTTCATATTCTTCAGTGGAAAAAAGGCTTTTTACTTAATTCAGCTCAGACTTTTGGGACCTGCATCAAAACGGTGCTGTAAGAATGCAAACTTTAATGACTAAGGCTTCTACACAGAAGTGAGCATAAGTTCAAGAACGGATTTATGGCTTAAAAACAGCCAGAGCCGAGACAGTGCATGAATGAGTCTGCATTCAGTTAAGGATGGACATTTTGCTGTAGCACGCAAGGTGCAATGGTGTACTCGATAGCGACAATTAGTCATAAAACTACTGCAATTAATCCCCCACTGAGGGACAGTAAAGGTTATTCCTATTCTACTCCACTGTTTAGACCTTTACAACACTCAAAACAACTTAAGTCTGAACTAAAAACGGCTTCACTTGTATTTAAGTTGTCGAAATTGTTAGGGGAGTCATTAAATGTGGCACTGATGAATTTGATCCTTTTTCTCATTGAATCCATAAACTCAAATTACAGGGTGGATTTTACATAATTCTTTAGTGTGAGAATATGTGACGGCAATAAAAGCTCAATTTATTCCCGGTCTCTTTACACATCTTCACCAGGGGGTTCAATAAATGTTCTTTCTACGTGCCAAATAAATCTAATGTTTATCCGCAGACGCCATCGAAGCTTCATTTGCTTTAACACTTGTTTACATGTTTTCCTTTATTTTTTTTTTTCTACCAGGTGATCACTGTCAGGCCTCTCTTTCTCAAAACACATCTTCATCTCACCGCAGCAACATCTTGTTGTCACGGCATAAATCATGATGCATGGTGGAGGTGGTGGCAGGCAGCGTGAGTCACAGAAGCAGTCTGCTTGACTTCACGCTCACTGGGGATCTGGTAACGCAGCAGGTAGCCCGAGTACAGATTGAAACTAACTCTGCCTTTCTGCACTCATGACACCCCGAGAGCTCTATTCAAGAGCAGCGACTGTTCCTTTATTGCAGAATAAATTGCGGGAGTTCTTTTTTTTATTGTACACAGATGGGAAAGGTTCAGGTCTTGCGCTACTCCCCGTCATTTTTCTCACAGAGATTTCAGATTTTTACTGGAATAGCTTGTGATCCTGCAGCTTTATGAGTAAAAATCCCCCCTGTTTAAGTGACACTTGTTTAGTCAAGCAGGAGAAATGAAGTCAGAGCCCAGGCTGTGATTTGTTAGTTTCAGACGCTTGCTCATGGTTAGTGAGTTAAATCCTGGAATCAGCCTGCGACCTTTGTGGAAGGTTACCACCACAAGGCCTGTTTTTCATCTCCCTGTTGTTTTTTGTTAGCGCTAACAAGATTGACTTATAGCAGATTTGCACAACTGTGCATTTTTCAACCTCTGACTAACTAGCACTTATTCATGTGCCCAGCAGAATAGTGCTACTGGCACAAACGTGGACGTCTGATTTATATTAGCAGCTCCGGAGTCACATCTGTGTTTATCAGGCAACAGCTTTGAAGGTGACTCAGCCAATCAAATCTGTCTTTTTTCCTAATATCTTCTATTGCGGAGGTAGTGCATAAATGAGTTTTTCTGCATAGAAGGCAGTTGCTGCATGGGGATGGTGCCAACGAGTGTGTGAATTACACACATGCATAAAGCTGTCCTTGTGCGCTGCTGCCAAGAGCTGCAGGGAAACTGGAAATGACCGTAAATTAAGCAGAACTTGGCTGAAGCGAATGTGCAGAAACTGAAATTAAAAAGAACATTTGGAATTATTAATAAGGCCAATAAAAGGGCTGCTCTTGCTGTGAGAAAGGTCGACAAAGGTGGTGTGTAGCGTCTACAGTGCCGGGCGATATTACACGAACGACTGGGACATTTCCACAATTTGCCACTGACAAACCACACAAATTACACCGACAAACTTTAGTCTGTTTAATTGGGATCGATTTATGATGGGAAAAAGTAATGGACAAAAGAAAGAAACAAGATTTTTGATGTTTTTACATTTGGATTTTTTTGAAAAAATGGCTGTGCAGTAGTATTTAATCTTTCTTAGTCAAGAAGCATCTTTACTTTTATAAGTTTTTTTGTTTTTTCAGCTTTGCACATATAAAGACTGATATTTTAATGCAATTCACTTTATAAAATAGCTCAAGTTAGACCAGATGAGTTTTCTCCTAATGTAATTAGGATTGGCGTTTAACTAAACATTTCCAAAAAAAATAATGTGTTGTTAATATGTTTAGGGTGTTTAGAGTGTTTTTCCTGTTGGCAAGTGTCCCTCCATAACAATATTATTTTTAACAGGTTTTCTTACAGAATTGTCCTTTATTTTGCTATAATCCTCTCTTCTTCAAATCTGACTAGCTTCCATGTCACTGCTGTGGAACTATAACCTTTTTAACCTTAGCTTTCTTCTTTACCCTGTTCTATTCTGATCAAATTTGTGCAGCACATGAGTAATACCTCTCAACAGATTGTCTGCAGCTCCTCTAGAGTTTCCTTTGGCCACTTGGCAGCTTCATTCATTCATCCTCTCCTTTCCTGATCTGTTAGTTTAGGTGAGTGGTTATCTTTTGGTGGTTTTGATGGGTTAAGCAGATGTCAATAAAACTTTATTCCTAACCTGTGTTTTGTGTTCCTTGGTCTTCATGAACTGTTAATTAATCTCCTTTAATCAACACCTCAAACCTTCACAGAACTACTGTATTTAAAATGTGATGTAGAGAAGTGAACATGTGGACTATTTTACTCTTTGAGCTGGACAGGATTTCATTTGGGCTATTAGTGGATATAACACATCATATTATTTCGACTGGTATTTGTAAAAATATTTGAAAACCATTTCCCTTCACAATCATGTGCTACATTGTTTTGGACTATAACATAAAATTCTATGAAATCTTTTGACAGGATGTGATAAACAGATTTGCTAGGTACTGAACTTCTTCTGTACATATACTAAACTAAATAGGAACAGGAGGAAAGGTCAGATTTTGGAAACGTCTGTGATAGTCATAAATGGCTGTCCTAGCTGATGCCTGCCATTACAGATGAATTATTTATTCCCTTGTCAAATCAATAATGACCGGGTCTTTAGTTGTCTACTCTGCCCATGCCCTACTTATTGGTTTTGGGGGGAGAGGACACATCATTTGACAAACGGTTGTTAAGTGGAAAAGAAAATATTTCAGAAGTCTGCAATGAGAATAGTAAGGGTGAGGGAAATCTCTTTTCTTTTATAACCATCTTTAGGGATTATTTAGGAAAAACTTGAAGCATAACCTGAACACCCATTGCAACTGGAATGACATAAAGCAGTTTCAGAAAAATGGAAGCAGCGCACAGTCGTATAGAGAGAAGTGCAGCGATGGTGGAGAAGGCTGAATGGTGGCGGGGCGGGTTGGTGAAGCGAGGGGTTTCTGGCAGGATGGGGGGGCTGGGGGGGCAGGGGGGTGTTGCCATGGCTTTAAGGGCATGGGCATGTTTGGATGGCACAGTCCACCCCCTGCCCCTCTGCCTCTGTTCATGTGTCAGTCACTGTCTTCCAGTCTGTAATTTTCCATCTACTGTAACCGTCTGGGCACATTGCCACCCAGGGAACTTTTAAAATAAATAAAGAATTCATTAAATAATTAGTATCTCCACAACAATCTCTTTTGTTCTGTCAATCTCAGAAGCGCTCACAAGTCACCCTGAGAGATGGAGAAAGAAAGAGAGGTAGGGGGCGGAGGTGGGGAGAAATTAGTAGAAAAAAAAATCAATCTGGAAAAAAAAAAAATTAAAGCATTGAATTTTTTGAAATGCTTTTTACTTATCTGCCACTTATTACATCTAATTGGACCTCATTTCCTGAAAAACGCTTGTGTATTACATGGATATGTGTTTGTGTAATCGTGCGTTTATGCGTGTCAACGCGTGTGTTTGTGACATTTGCTAATGGCTGGGTGCATAGATGATAACCACTTGGCTTGAAGACAGACAGATATGAAAGGTTGTCACTCTGAGCTGAGGCAGCTGTAATGGCCTTGTGAATGTCTGCATGTGTGAAAGACTGTATTAGTCAATATTTATATATATATATATATATATATATATATATATATATATATATATATATATATATATATATATATATATATATATATATATATATATATATATATATATACATATATATCCTTATATATATATATATGCGTATATGTGTGTGTGTGTGTGAACATAAAAGAGGTGATGAAAGAGGACCCATGCTCAGGTTTCTGGGTGGGGCGGTGGCCATTAGTCCTGATCTTGGTGTGGCAGGGCGAGACATCCATCTTGAGTCCTGTCAGTGATTTGACATTCTCCCTGACACACCCCTCTGCCCACTGTACTTGCCAATTAGTAGCCTTGAACAAAATTTTTAAAAAGTCTGTAGTCTGCTCTGACATTCTCTGTCTAGTAAAATGAGGAAATTTGTGACAGCAAAACTTTTACTGTCACAAATTGCTGCCTATTTTCCACATAGCTCCTCCTCGGAGGTACAGACTCCAGCAAAGCGTCCGCCTCACAGAGCATCCTACCCAGCTCCTCCAGACTAGCGGCAGCAGCAGTTAGAAAACACATGCTGGAGCTGTGAGTGCTGAGCTCGTTATACAGTCTACTTCTCAGTGCAACACTCCCAAGAACAGTTGTAAATGGCATGATGAGAAGCGTTCTTTTTCTTAAGGTGCTTCTTAACCAGACAGCGTTCAAAGGCATTGAATTATTACATTGGATTTCTTTTAAATCATGGTTAATATGTGCTGCCTTTTTATAGCAAATGAAGGCATCATAGTTATTTGATTTTGCTCTAAATTGTTACTATGTGCCTGAAAAATACATTATACCACCCCTTTAAAACAGAAAAGCAAAACATTTTGCTACTGTTGGAAAAATAATATAAAATATTAATCGGTATAGTAATGCTGTCTGTAATACACAGTCATTGTTTATTTTATACATCGACCCGAGCAAAAATATGGAACAAAGACCTGCCATATAGAGTATTATTTTTAAAGAGGAGCACTGGGAGTTTATATCCCATAAGAAACTGGTTTTAGCTGATTCTTTGGACCGTCTGGTTGGGTTTCTAGCCTGCATTCAACTTCTTTCTGATGAAAGTAAAGTGGGACTGTTCAGCTATAAAGAGCATTGTCACATTTGGAGAAAAAAGAGGGATTCTTATCAGCATGAAGTCACCATAGATCGCATCATGAAGAAATAACATTATGTGGAAATATTGAAGCAACATCCATAGACATCAGCCACAAATAGGTTCCCACAGTGAAAATAACCAGATGCTGGCAACCAAAGTGGCTACAAAGTGTCTTAAGGACAACAAAGTCAATGTTTTGGTGCGGCCATTATACAAAACTCTGATCTCATGGTGCTGCGGTGGTGCAGGGGTTAAGCACAACCCACACATGGAGGACTTGGTCCTCGACACGGCTGTCGCAGGTTCGATTCCCTACCTGGTGACCGATTCAGGATGTCTTCTCCCTTCTTTCATTCCTGTCAATTCAGTTTCAAATAAAGGCCACTAGAGCCAATAAAACCTTGGAAAAAACCCTGATCTCAATCCTAAAGAAACATTTTGGACAGAAAGAAAGACATGTTCAAACAATGCAGCTTAAAACCTGACCCAGTTACACCAGTTCTGTCTGTCTGTCTGTTTTACACAATTTGGAAAAAGTCCAGAAAATAATATAATGTATTTATGCACTTTTTGATTGGTTATCTGTATTTATATTTTAGTTAAATTGAGGCTTACGTGTATTACCTGATACTTCCTTATGTGACTTTTAAAAAAAATCTAAATAAATCACCTAAGATGTCAGGATGAGAATCTTGGACCTCCACAAATGTGATTCATCCTTAAATTTCCCAAAGCTGAAAGATGCCACAACCATATCTTCAAATAATTATAAGCGAGCATAAAAAGCATGGAAATGTCCAGGTGGTGGAGAGTTTTCTGTGTCCCAGAGATGGATGAGTTTTGGTGTTAACTGTATGTATCACCCCAGAACAACAGCAAAAGACTTGTGCAAATTCTAGCTAAAGTTGGTAGGAGAATGATTTTCCAGTACTTAATGAAACATGTACTGATTGTTAAGATGGGAGAAGTCTTTACTCCAAAGCCAATATAAAAAGCCTGATTACAAATGCAAATCAGAGAAACACTTGATATTTTGGAGAAATGCTCTGCGGTCTGATGAAGCTCTAAAGGAAGTGTTTGGTCATGATGACCATTTGGGGAGAAAACAATGAATCGTCTGTCCTCTATTAGCAAGGCAAGGAGGTGGCAGCATTATGATCTGTGAGTGCAAAAAGCTGGCATCATGAGGAAACAAAAATGATGTGGAAAATATTGAAGCAACATCTCAAGAAGTGAAAGGAAGGTGATAGGAAACATTTAGTCAGAGTAAAAGTCAGACTGTGCTAAAAAAGTAAAAAGTCTTTTTGTACAATGATTATAAATGATTGGTTCCAGCTGTTAAACTAGCCACACAATTACAATTATGTCTTAAAACTAAAATATGTGCCAAATAACTATATTTCTCAGGTGTCAAAATATGCAGAAAATTGTTGTAAAAAAGTTCAAACCACAAAATCCAGACACTTTGCTAAGTTCCTGAACAAAAATATACTCAGCAGTCACATCACAAAACTTTTTTTTTCTATGAAACAAAACTGGAGTTATGGAATGTCATCTTTCATCACTCTTTCATCACTTGTCGCTTCTGTCACTCCTGTTCCTTTCATTTTGTCTAAGGAACTACATTGAGTCGACATTTCTTTTTTTTCTGAAATTAATGGGGAATTAATGATTCTGTTATGCCCCCTGCTGTGTGTGGAAGGGGGCGAGGTGAGGGGATGGGATTCTTTTTTTAATCGCCCAACCTCTAAAAACTGATTGGAGCAGAAAAAAATACGCCCAGCCCCCCTTCTCTCTACTGCGAGGTCTCACAATGGAGGCGCAGATTTTTTTTTGTTTTTGATAGAGTTCTATGCTGTCAGGAGGCCAGCTGGAATTAGAAGTGGATTAATAATTTTAAACAAGGCTAAACCGCTTGGACTGTCTGTCTGTCTGCTTTTGCAATGCTTAGCCAATAGTCCGTCTGCTCTCCGGACACATCAAAACAATCTAAAACACTATATCCTTCGAATGAAGAGGGATGGGTGCAGTTTATGTGCTTTGGATAACATGAAAACATGCCTCTTTCTATCGATTTCAGGAGGATCTGAGTCTAAGAACAAGCCTGGATTATCCTGAACTATCTGGCCTCTGCAGAAAAACAGCCTTAAAAAGGCATTACTTTGTCTTAACATGTAGTTAAAACTAGATGCCATGTTAGATTTTTTTTATTGCAGATATTCATATCTTGTAAGAGCTTTTTCTCAACTTTATTCCAACTTTTTTTCTATAAATAAGTGGTAAGCAATCAACCACTTAATTCTCAGCACCTATCAACACAGTTCAGTTCTGCTAATGAGAGAAATGTGTCTTTTCTTGCATGTTGCATGACAGCAGCTGACCACCAAAACGGCCCCAGTCATAGTAAAGATCAGGTTTTACATCGATGGGAAAGTTGAAGGGTCACTGGCAGGGATTTGGAAAAAGCAAACATATTACAGAACAAATTTGGTTACAGCAGAGCCTGGCAGATCAGAGGGGACTATACGGATGTGTCTCCTTGGACAGAGCCATGTCTTCCATAATCCTCACATTATGTTTGTGCAAGAGAATAGAGAAGTGTGATTTGTCTCACAAGAACAAACTGAGACAAAATATGTTTATGTGTAGGCAAGAGCATGTGCTAGTGCCAATTTTGATGCCTGGTATACGTTTTTCTTCCCACATTTTTATTATAATAGATTCATATTTATGGATGCATCAGATTTAGGAAAAATTGATTTTTACACAACTATTTAAAAAACTCTTTGCAAACAGAATCATTTCTCAAAATATCTCGCATTATGTGTATTAGAAAAACCCTTATAAATTTACCTGAATGTGGTGATGTAACACAGTGGCTGAAATTCCTCCCCAAAAAACAAAGAAAGGGGTGTGGCAGATGCAACTGAAGTCAGCTGTCCTTACGTCTGACTTGCTTGAGGTTAAAGGTTAAGCTTGTGTTTGTAACATCCATATCAGAAAGCTGCATGTAGGATATATACCCAAACTCCAAATGATATCACTACGGACACACTGTTTTCTGTTATTCCACTTATGCTTGTGTATGTAACAGTTTATAGCATAACTCTAAAATAAAGAGATTTTTGTGGGGCGCTAGACCCTTAAAATGTTTGAGTTGCTTTTTATATGCTCCCATTCTGACTGCTGCATATGTAAGGGGATATGATGTAAAATCTAATGTTCTGCTGAGTCCATTTCTTTTGCTAGATGTCAAAATCTCATTTAAGATTTATATTAATTTCAAGGAATCCACTGAGCATCTAAGTCGACTGTTCAATGTTTTCTGTGTATGCAAAAGTGGTCAAATGATTATTAGTCAAATTAATCAGAAAGATGGTCAATCCATCTGTTTTATTTTAACTTTCGGACATTTATAGATCAAATACAAAGTGTAACTTTAAGCAGTGCTGCTATTTGAAGAATTATATCAATTCTGTTGCAGAGTTTGAAGTTTAATGAAAACAGACTGAACAGAGTGAAAAAGATTCAGAATAATTCATTTAAAATAAAAAAGTCTTTACTCCACAGTGGGCATGTGGAGAAGTAATTTATGTGTTGGGTTTATATATATATATATATATATATGTATCATTTCCAGATAACGAGTCCACGTAGAATTCACTGCAGCATTTCTAATGATCTCTAATTTTCTAAACTGGTTTTAAAAATCTGGGGTTTTTTCCACCAAAAAGTCTGTGTGTGTGAATAGTAGGTTCAAACTGTCTGCTTCACCAAATGTGTGAAAAGGGCTTAAAACTTCTCAGTTATGCAGATTTAAATAGAAGCACATAAAATACAGCATTTGTAAAACATTTGTTACAAAATAATAATAATAATAATAATAATAAAACATTTTAGGGCTAACAGAACCTTAAGCCTCAGGCCGTTGCCCCAGTATGATCAGCCCAGTGGAAAGAACTGGGTACATGAGAGAGGAACTGGGCCTCCTGGAGGAAGTCAGGTTTGGAGAACGGGGTCAAAAAGGGCCCAGAATGAGAGCCAGGAAAGACTAAACTGTACTGCTCAAATTAAATTTTTGTTTTTTTAACATTTCATATCCAATCAGAATAACTGCACCCACAAAAAGCCTAAGTGCAGATGAAGTCGGGAATAAAGCAGGAAAAACTGACTATAACATAAATCTATATTTTTTCTCTTTAATCCAGTCATTATAAAAATGTTCTGTGAATGTAGCAGGGACATTAGCCCCCTTCTGAGCTATTATCCCAGCAGTCTGGTGTTGCAATTTCACACTTCACTGATTCCGACAAGCAGCAGAGAGTCTGCATGCCCCAGATTTCACCTTGTTTAGGTAATACAGAAAAAATCATTCCCAAGACTGGGCAAATTAAACTGGCTCCTGGATGGGCACACTGTTGCCAATTTCAAAAGAAAAAAAAAGAGAAAAACAGAGATACGGAAACATGAGCGTTTATTCCGCAGATAAGATTAACTGTATTAAATCTATAGAGTTTAACTTCTAAGCAGCCAGCAGATTTGGACCAATTTTACTACTTTGATACAGTTATTCATATCTAACCTTTTGCTTTAAACATCGGGTTTTTAATCTGCCCTCCACGCCTCCGTCTGGTCGTGCGAGTTTAGGTCAACTCCCAATGTCACGTCTGATATTATCACCTTTTTGGAGCCTTTGCCGGCTTCCTCTCTAATGCATGCACGTCGGCGTATTAAATGCAACCGGCAGACAGGAGAGTTTATACATTATTTATGTTCATCAGGAGTGAAAACAAACTGGCTCCGTAGTAATGCTGCACAGTGTGAACCCGTGTGCTGATCTGCAGAGCGCAACGCGCAGCCTTTTGTTTTATGCAAAGGGGAATTTAATCTCCGTCGCGTTTTCTTCATGTTTCCAGAAAAGTGCGACAACGTCGCGTTTACACCAAAGCAAAGCGCCGAAAAGGCAACGGAAATTATGAATTTGGTGACGTTTTGAAAGGAAGTTATTTCATCTTTGCCGAGATGATGGTTTTCATTTCAGTTTTATGAACAATCAAGACTTAATTCATTAAAAAGAAGCTTTTCCTCCAAGTTTCAAAGGCAGAAACTTATGAACTCACCGCGTTTAAGTTGTTTTTTCCCCCTCCTCCTCTTGCATGACAGTCTGCAATTATTGAGTGTGTAAATAAATTTTAAAACAATTAAAAACTTACAATTTTATTATAAACAGAAGAAAAAAGATACATTGAAATGAGGTTTAATTATGGGACATTTTTAACTTTAAACTTCAAAGTAAACAAAACATAATTTTAATATAGAGCTTCATAAAGCTAACAATATATAAAATAAAAGAACACAATAATAATAATAATAGTAATAATAATAATAAAAATAATAATAATAAGAAGAATAATGTTTAGAGAAGTTAGTAGATTTTAAATCTGCTCTGCAGATTTTAAATGGATGATTATGCAGACATGCATCATCCAACTTCTAAGTCTCAGTGTCTTATTTAGTAAAACAACAACAACAACAACACACACTTAAAAGGGTGTTACTATTTTAATATTTGTTATTTTTATGCCTTTCAATTTGAATAATTTGCAAGAACTGTGTTTACCCTGAACCACTGAGGTCACTGTCCTCCCCAGCCTGGACAGAAATATGTCACCGGCCTTCATGGCGGAGGATGGAGTTGTCGTCTCTGTGATGATATATGAAAAGCATGCGGCCATCTTGCTTTCGAACAAACATGTTGATTTGTAGCCTCAGAAGGCCCTCCTGGCTGGGGGAGAAAAACAGTGTCAGCCACACCATCATGTAACTACACTCTGTCATTTTGACTTTTTTTTTGTGGCGTTATTTAATTCAAAGTTGAAATTTAAACCACTGCTGTTTGTGGTGTTTTACATAACAGGCTAAGACAAAATTGCGGCAGTCTGTAGAACTTTGTGGGGACTAAAAAAGGGGTCTCCGAACCAGCTGAAAGACTTTTGGGAATGCTTGTGTGAAACAAAGTCTCTTCTCCTTTGTGACTTGCCTTCAGAGCAGAATTGAAACAGGAAAAAGCAATTATTGTAGAGATTGTCCCACAGGCATTGAAAAGCTATCAGCATGAGGGTTGGGATTGGCTTGGGGGACACCTATGGCCCCATGCATTATCCTGGCATGAGGTCGCTTTGGCAATCGGCTGCCAATTTCCACCAGCACCTGGCTTCCCCATCCCCCTCTTTCACCGGGCCCTCCTACCTGGTTTCCTTTTCTCCTCCTGCACCGCCTCCTTCCTCTCTAAACCCCACGCCTGTTATTGTCCCAGGAAGGACACTTTTAAATAAGATAGAGGGGGGAAAAAAAAAATCGGAGAAAGTTTAAACTGTTAAACCTCACTTTACCCTTCCCCATTACGACGGATCGTGGAGTTGATACGACTGTAGGGTAGAAAATATGCGTTTGACTCAGCTTTGTTTGTGTAGCTGAACCCAGAACCATAATAATACCTTCAACTCCCCAAAAAACCCACTGAATAACAGTGCGGCTAATGCTGTGAAAATATAGGCCAGTTGTGTTCTGTTTGGCCAAAAGGCATGGTGGGAGAGTGGAATCTAGATTACTGGAAAAGTGGGAAGAAAATAACTGGTGCTATGTCTAACACTTTTTATTATGGCTGTTGAAAACCTGCATAGCACAGCTGTTGAATATCACTCTGGTGTTTTGCACAAGAGCTGCTGCCACCCACTCAAACACCTGGTCTCTTCCTGTCAGGGCCACTCACCCAAACACATTCAATTACAGCAAGGTAACCTCTGATCAGGGGGCCAGGGATGCACAACAGGGGCCACAGCATTGCATATGAAAATCCAGATTGTACCGCTGCTCCTTCTGTTTCTCATTTTGTTAAAGGTTTTATCTCTTTGCTCGTGCTCATCCGTTCGGCCGCGCTTTTGTTAACGGAGTTTGAATATTTGTTTGGCAATTTCAGGACTGTTAAAATTGCCTTACTTGCTACATTTTGTAGGCAATGCACTTTTTCATTAATGCTGAACATCAGAATGGATCAAGGTATGTTGAAATATCTCTAGAAAGACATCATTTTTGTGCACTTAACTGGAGTGCTTGAAGGATCAATTTTACTTTGACTACCAGTTTGACTTTTTTCAAGCAACAAATATCTTGTCTGGTTGTGTTTTCAGCTGTGCCATTTTTATAAATAAAAAAAAGCATTTTAAAGGGCAATAATTTACAAAGAAACTAGTTTTAGAGAATATCAATGGTGATCTGTAACTTATACATAACATATTGTTTACCCATAGGGCTCTGGCAGATTTTCTGTTTGGAGAAAGAACATTAAAATGTGAAACTTTTAAAATTCCTGATTCAGAAAAAACGCAAAAACACTAAAAATACAAAAAATATCACAGCGCATTTCACTAATCACTCCATACCAAATAGTAATAATGAACAAAATAAAATAATAATAAGACAGATATAATCCCTCTTTTATTTAGGGAAAATCAGAAAACCAAAACTCTAGAAGTTGCTGTCTTTAATTGTATCCGTCCATATGAACATGTCGCGAGGAGAGTGACACACACGTGCAGCATCTTTGTCAGGATCAACCAGATTGTTATTGATGATGCTATCCCTGCCTCGTGCATATAACGGATTAAAGAGCGCAGAGACATTATGCAACTGTAGAGCTGGCCTTTTTTCCTTTGTCTTGATTGGCATTTCTGGGACACAAGATGGAACTGTGAAAACAATATGGACAACTTTAGATCTATCTATCTATCTATCTATCTATCTACTATCTATCTATATCTATCTATCTATCTATCTATCTATCTATCTATCTATCTATCTATCTATCTATCTATCTATATCTATCTATCTATCTATCTATCTATCTATCTATCTATCTATCTATCTATATCTATCTATCTATCTATCTATCTATCTATCTATCTATCTATCTATCTATCTATCTATCTATCTATCTATCTATCTATCTATCTATCTATCTATCTATCTATCTATCTTGCGCACGCGCAAACACATCGCCACTGGAAGCGACAAAAACTCTCTTTAAATAATGGGAAATCTCTCCAATTCTAATTCATTGTCTTTAGAAAAGGAGACATTAAGGAGTATTGTCTCTTTTATTTTGAAAGAGTAATGAATATGTGAGCGTCGCGGTCCGCCTCCCACCCTCTCCCCTCAGGGACAGACCTCCGTCCTGCGAGGCTGGCCCCGGGGCTCGCAGGTGAAAAGTTTGCTGGAAGTGCCGAATCAACCCTATTCACACAGGCTAAAAAAAAATATGGCTTTGAAATGTTGACTTTGCAGACGATATAATGGCCAAATGCTTAGTGAAGTGGCTGCAGCGCCCTTTTAATTAGACTAACGATTTAATTGCAGGTGGTGAAAGTTAAGAGTTCAGTTTAAAACCTCAGCATTAGTCTGTCTTACTGCGAAGCGCAGGGAATGCATGCATGGGACTGGGAGGAAGAGCCTCTGTCGTAACGGGTCACAAATGCTCATTTACGCTTCCGCCACCCGTTAAAAAGCGCTGAGATTATATCTGTCAGAAGACACAACGCGAGGCACAATTGGTGAACATCTGCTTTGCTGAATGAGCGTTTGCCAGGGCGCGCACTCCGGGGACCTATTAATGTTGATTCCTGCGTGCGCACACTCTGATAAGGAATTCATCAAGTTTCTGACACCACGCCAGATGTTGAGGGGAATTACCGCTGTCTCTAGTCGGACATCGTACTAATAGATTGCCTTCAAGAGCGTTTTATTGGAGAACAGGACGCTTGGTGTGTTTTGTGGGAGGATAACAATGAAGCAATTAAATATACATTTGACTGGGACTCTTTAGTTATTTGAAGCCTCATGAAAAAAATGGCGTTGCTTTCTTGTTCTCGTTATCCATTGTTCAGACGCTTTACCTGAACTCAATTAGCAACTTTCACCTATTTTACGCATCGGCAGCAGGATCGTGATTAGGCGTGTTATTCAAATTCTGTCTTATGTAAAGCAATCGAAGAACAATGGAAGTCGAACACAAAGCAATTGTGTTGTGCATCACAACGCCTTAAGATTTAAAGGCGGATTAAGAGACTTTTTGAATGCATATTCAGCACCCTGCTGGAGGTGAAATAAGCATCCATAATTAACAAATACATTACCTTCCATGCAAAATCTTTTAAATTAAATGACATCAAATTCAGTTTATCCATTGAACTAAATTGCTAAACAGGTTCAGTTCGGACGTGCAAGTTGTATAGGTTAAATTCTGTCTATATTCTGTCAATCACCTCCCATAGTCACCTTCAGATCCAATGATATACAGTGAAAATTAAAATCCAATTATAAAACACTGCAATCGACCGTTGCACGCTGGGGTAAACTTCGATGTTTACCCCAGAGTAATTAAATTGTTTTTTTTAGATAGTTTTTCTTACTGTGGTGTAGCAAATTTATTTTGTCTAACCCCTTTAAAGCCAAAATGTGCAGTTTCTGATGAGCTGGAATAAATTCAGTCACAGTTTCATATAGTTCCTCTCTGTGAGGCGCTAAACATCTCCACATGGCTGCATTTGTTTATTTAATGGAATAACATAACACTACAACAGACTGAAGTTCAATATAATTATGCAGAAACACTCAAGCACACAAATGTCCCTTGATTTAGAATATACAGAGTCAAACATGTACTTTTCAGAGCAAATGTTGCACTAAAGTAATGCTGTGGGAATATATATTTAAAAAATATGTTTTCTACTTGGAAAAGGGAGTTTAAGCTCATCTTAGTAAGAACATTATATTATCCCACCAGTCACAATTGTCACCGATCATAAAACACACTTTTTATATATTTTCCCACAATTTTTTCAAATTATTTCCCCTTGATTAGTTTAAAGGAGTATAAATGACATCTGATTTTAATGCTTTTATGTCTGGGGGGAAAAAAAGTGGGATTAAATGGGTTAAGGGTTGTTGGCGCAGTGATGCAAAGTAACCTGAACATCTTCCAGGGATTTGACAGCGGTGCGGTGAAGTTCAGACACGTACGCGATGTCCCCAGCAACAAAATAACAATAAAAAAAGAAAAACACACACAAAAAAAACAGTAGAAAACAAAAATAATAACGGGAGAAAAAAAAGTCTCGGCTTCAGATCAAAGGCCTAGAAGCAAACCCAAACTCTGTCCCACTCACTGCAAAGCACATAAGTCCTACATTAAGTGCCGGATAAAACCTCAGATGTAAATAAACAGACTTGCATCTGATGCTCTGGGTTTTTTATGCACTAAATTACCTTACTTTAGAACCTGGAGATTCAGAGATGAGGTCTGCATAAGATGCATTGCGTCCCTCTAATCAGTAATTTATCAACACCAAACAAATGATCAGCTAAGTTTATTATTAAGATCGCCGCCTCCGTTGCGTGACAAAAGGTTGGAGACTTGCTTGTGTGACTTTATCCTCTTAGAGCGCGCTCTCCCCGCTTAGCCAGCAAATACTCTGCGGCTGAGGAGACACGGGGAAGGTAAAGGGATAGGGCTGTCCAATCAATCCCATATTAAACTTGAGCGGAAGGCGCGTGCTGGAGTGCACCTCAGTTCTATTTTTTTCTCTCAGTGCAGAGCACAAAGTCCTCCCTCCCTCCTTCCCTCCTCCCTCTTCCCTGCAGCGTCTCTGCCACAAACAGAAGAGAGGGAGTGAGACAGATTACATACAACTGCGCGCTGCCAGTCCGCGCACAGCAGCCAAGCAGTCCAAAGCAACTGAATGAGGGCTTACTCGAGCTGCTGTAGTTGGATATTGTCTATGTCTAACAATGCTTCCTGATCCATTGAGAATCTTGAAAAAGGAACCTTTTATGTATTTCTTCATTCTGGAATGAACCGTCTGCTCTCCTCTCGGTGTAACAACGTGCAACACTTACACGGCTTGACCTAAATCCATATTTATCTGCTGTAAAATACCGAGGAATTATATAAAAATAGGACTATGCATAAAGTTTTTAGTCATCATGTCATCACACTTCTGGCGCATCCCTCTGTTCTGACCCCCTTCTACCGGTTAAGCATCTCTTCCAAAGTGCATGCGTAAAAAAGTGCGGCTTCCATGTGCCCCCTTCTCTGGGAGAGAAACCGGGGTCTCTGTTATTTCACGTCACGTTGTCTGAGAGGAGGAACTTGAAATGTGCGACGAGACGAGCCGAGAAGGGAGGGAGGCGGGCAAGGCAAAAAAAAAAAAAAAAAAAAAAAAACAGAAAAGAGGAGGGGGTGCAGGGAAAAGAGAAGAGGAGGAAGGGGCGAAAAGAAATGAAATCAAACGGAGAGCGAGGGAGTAGAGCGCTTGCGCAAAAAAGAATCAAAAACAGAATTTGAGTCACAGCATATAAATCTGTTCACGGTTAAAGGATTTTAATGCTCTACTGAAAAGTACATTAATGTAAAGCAGCAACAAAGCTCAGCAGATGTAGTAAGGCAGCGCACTGACTAAATAATTATTTTATACTGATGTAAATTTCAGCGTTTTGCATCAACTTTTCTTTTTAAGTCACTCAAATTCCAAGTTGTAATCCTCATTGCTTCGTCCACTGATGCTTGTTTGCCGTGTCGTGGTGCCTCATTAATCGGTTGTGGCAGAGACACTTTTGGCAACGTTCCCCACTCCACTGCCACGGTCACGCAGGGTCCTCAACTTCCCTTCTCAGGT
Organism: Poeciliopsis prolifica; assembly: GCF_027474105.1. Taxonomy (NCBI): domain Eukaryota; kingdom Metazoa; phylum Chordata; class Actinopteri; order Cyprinodontiformes; family Poeciliidae; genus Poeciliopsis; species Poeciliopsis prolifica. Next base: position 2,962,545 of record NW_026562381.1, read on the forward strand.
CTGCAAGTCAACATTATTTCACAGAAGTATTATCAGGGGCGCCACCAAGGGGGGGCTGGTGGGTGCCATGTGTATGTTGGAGCTTGAAAACCTAACAGTTTGTTAGATGTTTAAATAAACATAATTTGTTTTTTGTTTTTTTAATTCCAGCACCACATCATACTGCTTTCGCTGTTGGTTTTGTTGTCCTGTCCTAAGGTTATAACCGACCCCCATTTAGCCACCCCTTAAAATGCCTCCAAGCTTCCTGACTAGTGTTATTTGTCTTAAAAGGAAAAAACAATGGAGAAAAGAGCAATTATGTTATTTGTTTTTATATTGTATGATTTGTTGTTCTTGCAGCCCAGACAGTTACGGGCAGAGGCAATGACCATTCCTACAAATTAACAGTTCTATGTGCACATTTCTGTTCATTCTTTTGAAAAGAGAAATATGCCTTATTTAACTGCAATTTATTTATTAATTTATTTCTGAAATCATGGATGCTAAATTAGGCAGCGGGGCTAGAGATAACATGTAATAATCTATGGATCCTTATAGACCACAGACTATTAGGATAACTTTTTATAATATATTTTCAGTGGACTTAAAATTAATGTTTCACCAAATAAATCTAGATAAATAAAACATTACATGATGGTGTGGCATTCCTTCATTATTATTTTCTCCTATCTGGCCACTCATTCAAAACTGTTAGGATGAACCTCTATTATTATTTTTTTTTACTACTTTTTAAAGATCCTTAAGAGAAAACACAAAAGCAGGTTTTGTTGTGTTGATTTAGTTCTGCGATTCTCCACGTGGGCAATGGCCACCCTGATGAATTTTCTAAGCACTTCCTGGTCAGACTGCTTTACATGCATCCGTTTTTTGTGTGTATGCATTTCAGAAAGGAATGATATTTGATGAATTGTAACGTGTTAATTTTAATATGTTTCACTTTTCGTCTGAAAACGCTGTTTTCAATGTCTGTCGGTCTCTCCTGACTCCAGTCAAATGGTATTTGGACCGCAAATAGGCAAAATAAAGGGAGAGCTACAGCATTTTAAAATCATACGTGCCGAAATAATTTACTGTAAAATTCTGCTCCGGCGTTTTTGTTTTGGTGTGCCACCCCTAGATGGTCCCCCATCTGGCCATCCCTCAGAAAACTTCCAGACGGCGCCTGTGATTATTATTATCCTCTATAAAGATCAGTTGGAAAGTAAGAAAAATATATTCATAATAATAATAATAATAATAAACACTAAAGAAACTTTTCTCGTGATAAATGTTTTGTACAGTTTACCGCTAATCTCCAAAGCTGCCGTCCTCTAACTTGCTTTCCAAATATTCCCACACATAATGCGCGCGCACGCTCTCTCTCTCTCTCTCTCTCTCTCTCTCTCTCTCTCTCTCTCTTCTCTCTCTCTCTCTCTCTCTTCCTCTCTCTCTCTCTCTTACCCTGGTACACTCACGCACAAACACACACACACACATACGCACACACACACAATCAAGATACTAAGATGGCGCCTAATCAGTGTCAAGTTCAAGTGACTCCCACAAGTCTAATGCAAAAAGCATTTCACACCGTGTGCTGTACAGAATGCAGCGTGCAGAAACAACGTGGTGCTAATAATAATAATAATAATAATAATAATAATAATAATAATAATAATAATAATAATCAAGGTGGCAGTCCGAGAGTCGCTTTTTTCATAATGTTTGTTTTTAATTTCAATCAAAATTTCCGTTCACATTTGTTCATAAATAGTTGGCAGAACAAACCAACCAACATACAGTAGCCTAAAAAGTACAAGGAAACGTCTGACTCTAGGTAGGCTCTAAGCGCGTATAGGCCTGTTTGTTGTAACATAGTTTGCCTCGATGTGGCACAGTGACACAGTTCATCAGTGATACAGTTTTGCTCTTCAGGAATAACTCGGAGTGTGACCCATTTTTTTCCCTCCCACAAAGTGTTACAACATCACATTCTAGCTGTGTTTTTATACATCAGATATTTTCCTCCGACCTCTGGACATGGGGGCAGGAAGGTGGCGGGAATAAGAAAATGTACTTCTTTTTTTAAATTAAGGTATAGAAAATAGCATATAAAACATATACTCCTTAAATTATTTAAATAAAGTCATTTCATATATCACTGTCAAGAGGTACCGTTTCACTTTTTTACATTTTATTTTTTTAAAAGTAGTGCTGGTGGTCTGAAAATTGTTCTCGTAAGAGTACAATATACTTTGTGTATGCATAATATTTAATTCTTGAGAATAGGTTACAATGCAATGCTGTAACTCTTTTTGTCGCCACTGAACGTGTTCTCCCTCCAATTTCCCTTCCACTATTTTTTTTTGTTAAACACAACAAAAAGAAAAAAGGTCATCTTGACAAGTTATTCACACAAAAAACAAGCAAAAATGTGTAATCAAAACTGCTCTATATGCAACACCACAACAAATAACACGATTTAGTTTCACAGAAGAGTTACATTTAAAACAATGCAAGCTGACAGACAAAAAAAAAACATAACTTATTTTATTTTTGAAGATACTGTATCGTGACAGTTCAATTGTTGCCGATGCAGACATTTAAACAGAGGCTACTTCGCACAAAGACATTTGCTGGAACTATAAAGTTTGCCATACAGGCGTATTTTTTCGGGTGCTTGACCCCCTCAAATTGAAATGAATACTGAAAAATACTCGATTTGGATAATCATGAACTGCGCACAACTCGTCTAAGATCTGTATATATAGGAGTGGAATAGGCTGATGGGTTCATTCTTTTTTAAAATCTTATTTTCTCCTCTAAGATTTGACATCTATTGCTGATCCTATAAAAAAAAAAAATCCACAAAAAAGTTTAAACTGAACCAAATATATAAAAAGAACCGCTTGGAAGCGTTTCAGCTCAACTGAACTCAGTTCTAGACAGTCAATGTTTTTTTTTTTTTCATACATGTCAATGGTCTCATAAGGAAATAAAAGTGACTGAAATATCTGCAATATATATAGACAAATCCATAATATTCATATAGATGTTTTTTTTTTCTATTCGGTCCAAATAAGACACATGTAGGCCTATTTCTGTTAAGAAGAGGAAAACAGAAGGATACAATCGCGATGTTGGAGCTTAAAGAAGAGTTTATCATTTGTTCAATGTTAAGCTGGTTATGACCAAAAACTGTACAGATCTTGTTAGAAAAAACATTTCCATAAATATCATTTAAGTTTCAGAACTTATACCCATAATTAAATTACAAATCGATAAATATGGCATCATGGATATGTATTTACAACGGTATAAACAAAAGGCAACGTTATATTCAACGGTAACAATCGTAAACCTAATACCACATGTCTCCACCTGAAAACGGACGTTGACAACAGATGCGACCCCATCAAACAAGGAAAAAAATACATTCACGAGTATAATATTTATTTAGGATTTTCAGTTTTTTTTTTGTTTGTTTTTTCTGTTTTTTAAATCTGCGTTCAAGTTCATGACAAAGACTTTGGCACGTTTCTTAAGACTGTTTTTGAAGTTTCAACAATCAATCGAAGGAGGCGACGTTACCGTCATATAAAACAGCGTGAAATAATCTTTCATTTTTTTCATTACTTTTTTTTTCTTACTTAAATAAAAATTTGAGAAAATACATAAAATGAAAAAAATAAAACAAGCTTTCTGAAATCTGTAAACTAAAAGATTAAAAATAAAAAGAAAAAAAATTGTAATCAGAAAGTTTATTTAGTCGTGGATGATTTGTTTTAAAACTGCGGAATAAAGTCATTTTTTCCGTGATCCTGAGAACGGACGTGGCCTGCTTGGTGCTGGCTTTTGCTCTCATCTCCATGTTGTTGTTGTTCCAGTCCCATTTGTTTGTATGCGTGTGTGTGTGTGTGTGTGTGTGTGTGAGAGAGAGAGAGAGAGGGGGGGGGGGGGGGGGTGTGCGCGCAAGAGTGTGTATGGGAGAGAAAATGGTTTTATTTTAAGTCACTCCTCGTTCATCTTCATGGTCCAAACTGCAGGGAGAGGCTCCACTCCTCACGACTTCAAACATACCACTCGTTAAAGTTGGGCGGCAGTCCTTCACTGTGACCAGGCGTGTTTTGCACGGCTGACGGCGGTGTTTTTGTCGGGTCCTCGGTGCTCGCTGAGACCAGCACCGGTGGAGTGGCCGATTCATATCCGGAGCTCGCTGCCGGGGAAGATTCCGAACCTTGAGACTCATGTACCTAAATAAAATAAAAACAAATAAATGAACACAAGGATAGATAGTGTAATTGCATACACATGCCCCCTAACCCCGACCCCCCCTTTCCACACACACGCACAGATACGTACAAGTAAATGCGACTGGAACAACTAATAATATCCACGTTCAAAGGTGGACTGTTTTTGAAATATTGAGGTAAACATATTCATTTAAACCTGAAATATAAATTCGAATAATGAGAAGATATTTTCTCTGTTAAGCACAACTTAGTTCTAAGTATTTACTCGTTGGCATCATATTTGTTTACACTCTTTTTTCCCCCAGCAATCAGATCTTAAGCAATGCCTCAAGTTGTGTCTGTGGCAGAGGAATGGGGGGTTGAAGTGGTGGTGGTGGAGCGTGTGTGTGTGTGTGTGTGTGTGCGTGCGTGTGTGTGTGTTAATGTGTTTAAGGAGTAATGAAGACGTTAATTACCTTCATGTGTTTCCTGAGAGAGCTGGGGTGTGTGTAGGACTTGTCGCACACTTTGCAGATGTATGGCTTGTCTGACGTGTGCACATGCATGTGCTTTTTCCTGTCGCTGCTGTTGGCGAAGCGTCTGTCGCAGCCGTCAAATTCACACTTAAACGGCTTCTCACCTGCGGGATTAAACAAACCCACAGCACACCGTGAATCACGACTGCAACACACAAACAAACAAACACACAAAAAAATTTCAACCCCCCGATTGTAACACCCAC